>NC_141697.1:777955822-780848322 GCF_964263255.1 Lissotriton vulgaris | reverse complement strand
GTAAATGTATGAAACTTATATAGCGCAGGACTTACCATGGGGCATCTCCGCGCTTGCTTAGGGAACCCGTCCTGGTATTCCCCTGTGAGATAGCCCTGGAAGGGTATCCACAAGGTGAAAGCCAGGCATCCCGCCGCGAAGGGCCAATGTGGAGATTAAGCAAGCTATTGCCCAGAGTCGCAGAGTGTGAACCCGTGAGTCGAGAAGGCACCGGAGCGAGAATTATCGAGTCCGTGGATTATTGAGCCCAAGACCCGCCGAGGCGGGGAATTGAACCCTGGTCCAGGGCCGAAACTCAAGCTCCAGGTCTGCCGCCTCTAACCCCTGAGCCGTGGGTGTGTGTGTGTGTGTGAAGGTACAGGACCTCTAAGGGTGGTACAATATGTGCTGCAGTATTAAAAGGCCTTCCCTGGTCACAGTGCCCTTGGTGCCTTTTACATAGGGCTTGCATGTGGCCAGAGGTGCAAATTGGGAGTAAAAATGTACATTTTTGGGAAAGAAAACAGGCCCTTGGAACCCGATTGGCTGGGACCCAGGGCACATCAAGTCAAAGTGCATCAGAAATCTGGGGAGAAGTGAGAGGGTGGAGGGTTACTGCAACAGAAACCTACTTTCCTGCACTTAGTTCAAAGCCTAGTACTATTTTTAGTCCAACAGATTTTAAATAGCAACGCAGTTTAAAGTCATGCACCTTTACGCATAATGCAATCCTATGGAAGAAAAATTATGCAAGCATACAGGTACATACAGTCTGTTTTGGGAGTTCACCTTCTGAGTTTTGTTTCGTAGGGGGACCAAGATCCAAAGTACGACCAGCAGTCTCTGGAAGCAGCCCAGGTTTAGCAGGGTGCTGATGAAGTTGGTAGCTGGGCACAATACTGTGAAGGGGGGGGGGGGGGGGGGGGGGGAGGGTCCGGGGGGTGGCAACTGAAAATAGGCTGTACAGGGGGACAAGTCTGAGAGATCCCAAACGGAAGCTTGGGTCGCAAGGGGTTTTAGAGCAAGGAGGAAAAGCTGGTTCTTCAATACCAGGGCCAGACGGCTCTGGTGCAGGATGTTTAGGTCAGTTGGGCTGAATGTGCAAAGTTGCGCCTTGTGGTAAGGGTCAAACAGCTGGCAGGGGCAAAATCAGGTTAGCTGCGACACTCATGAAGTGGCTCTCCGAGATGTCAACGTCCCTTGATGGCTGCTCACTCCCGGATCAGCGGTAATCCGGTCTGGATTCACACGGTTGCTGTTTGTTGCAGGGTGTAGGGTACTCTGGGGTTTGGTGCTGCCTGAATCTGGTCAGTCCCGGTGCCTTCTCACTAGTAGAAAGATAGATAGGACCTTCTAGAGTACGAATACCTTCTCCTGGTCGTCTGCGGCATCGGTCGGGCCGTGGAGCTGCAAGGCGATGGACGGAACTCTGCTTTTTGGTGCTTGCGGGCTTGCAGGGGAGTAGCTCCTCTACTTCAAGGGAGACTGGAGGCAATTTTTGGAAATGGGTTTAAGGGTGTCACCTAAATACTCAATCTAGAGGCATTAACGGCATCTCCACTATCTAGAGAAGACTGGACCACATAACAAAGGTGGCAGGACCTTCAAAGCTTCCTGCCCTGGAATGCAGTCTCTGCTTGGAGGAGGTGTAAACACCTCTGCCCAGAGGCTTCGTTCCTGACCTCGGAGAGCGAAGGCTCCCACCTCAGGCGATCAGAAACTTGTCTAGGGTGGCAGACTGGTAGAGACCAGTCAGTCAACAAACTTGGGATCAGTAGGTGCCCTCTGGTTGCATTTATTAATATATATGACACTGGGGGTAAAGTGATTGCATCATGCAGCTGGGGAACTCGTAATGACGGGTGTCCAGCCCATGTACTCGTTATAGCTTCCCTGCGCACTTGCGATAGCTAAGGGTGAACTAAGATATCACAGGGTCACATCTATTCATGAAGATATGCCCACAAATGGGTATAGTGCACCCTGCCTTAGGGCTGTAAGGACTGCTGTAGGGGTGACCGACCTAAACCACATAGAGTTTTGCAGGCATGGCACTCAGGAATGTGCGCCATGTGGACATTTCTTATAGAGGCACTGAAGGATTGGCTGTTCAAAGTCCTCAGAGGCAGCAGAACAGGCAGGCGTGGTTGGCAACCTTTTCGGAGCAGACTGTTTTCGACATCCATGCAGCACCGAACTTGCTTTCGAATCCAAAGTCTTCAGCTTCGAAATAGGCATTGGGCTGGAGCATATGCAGCTGCTCAGGTGAATGGGTGAGTCATGGAGGCGGATTTCAGTGCCAAAATGAGTGAGTGCATCAAGCCCAAACCTCCATTTGGTGCCGATCATGGACTTGTGGCAGTGGTGACCGAGAGGCTTCATGAGTACTTTGGAAGCTAGAGGCACTAGCCTCCCAAGGAGATAAATGACGGCAAGGAGCCATCTATTGAGTGGTAGTACTCACTGCAACCACTCTGGATTATTGTTGCATGTGCAATAGCTTGTCCTCCAAGTTGGAACCCTTGGTCGACGAAGTCTCCTGCTGCTGGTCGCCTTCAGTGTATCGCTTCCCAAAGAGGTTGGTGGACAAACAAAGATTACAGACTAGATTGAGGTCAGTCCTCTGGTACTTTGAGTGACACTTGGGAAAAAACGGAACAGAGTTCTTTCCATCACAAAGACATTCCTGTGGTTTAAAGATGGCGCAGAAGGCCTGAGGTAGCCAGGAACCAGCAGGGCATCGAAAAGCGTCAGTCCCGCAGAAAACCCTGTTGAAAGGAGTACACAGTAGGAGCGACCAAAAGCGTGACTGCAGACTCTTCCGACAAGGAATGGATCCGAGCGGCCGGGCGAACACAACACGGCTTCGAACCAGAACTCGAAGAGACATGTCTGAACCTAATGGCAGAGAAAAAACAGTCCAAGAATGGAGCCGATGCCATGCGCATTATCAGCAATAAGTGGAAGGAATATGCTACTTACCAGTATGCATCTGTTCTTGGCATGTAGGGCCGCTAACATTCATATCTTGTGCATAGATCGCCGCCTAGTGTTGGGTCCGGATGATTGCACCTTGTTGTCCAGGAAGAGTCTTCGAAGTATCACGAGATAGGTGGCTCCTCCCCTGGACTACAGTGCGCATGGGCATCATCTCCATCCTCAGATTGTTTTTCGCCATTGTGGCAGAGATGGAGTCCAATAAGATACCCGATGACCATGCTAGAAATAATTCCGACTGCTACAGCTGCGACAGGCACCGGGGAGGATGGGTGGGCGATATGAATGTTAGCGGCCCTACATGCCAAGAACAGATGCATACTGGTAAGTAGCATATTCCATTCGAGGCATGTGGGCCGCAAAATTCATATCTTGTGCATAGACTAAATAGCAGTTTCTCCCTTAGCGGTGGTTGCCCGAGGCCTGACCCACAGCAGCCTGCTGCTTGGAATGTACATCAACACAGTAGTGTTTGGTGAATGTATGTATGTTATTCCATGTGGCTGCTCTACAAATGTCCTCCAATGGAATGTTACCCAAGAAAGCCATGGATGCCCCTAGCTTGCGTGTGGAATGCGCTCTTGGGGGGACTGTTAGTGTGCGTTTAGCCTTCTGATAACAAATCTGAATACACTTAACAATCCACCTGGCTATACCTGATTTTGAAATGGGTTTGCCTTTGTGCTGTGGTGAAAAAGCAACGAAGAGTTGTTTAGTCTTCCTGAAATCCTTTGTCCTGTCTATATAGTACAGGAGGGCTCTTTTGACGTCCAATGTGTGCAGTGACCTTTCTGCCACTGAGTCAGGATTAGGAAAGAAAACTGGCAGTTCAATAGTTTGATTAATGTGGAACTGAGAAACCACCTTGGGCATGAATTTAGGGTTAGTGCGTAGTACTACCCTATTTGCATGGACCTGTATAAAAGGTTCCTGAATGGTTAGGGCTTGCAGCTCGCTAACCCGTCTCAGCGACGTGATCGCTACTAAGAAGGCTACCTTCCACGTTAGGAACTGTATCTCACATGAGTGTAGAGGCTCGAAAGGAGGTCCCATCAGTCTGGTCAAAACCACATTAAGATTCCAGACAGGTGAAGGTGGCCTTCTGGGTGGAATGACTCGTTTGAGTCCCTCCATAAAAGCTTTTATCGCTAGCACTCTGAACAGTGAAAGGCATTGCCTGTTCTGTAAGTAAGCCGCCATTGCCGCCAAATGAATACGTATAGAACTGTATGCCAGATTGCATCTGTATAAATGGAACAGGTAACAAATAATGTCCTGTGTCAATGTATCTAGCGGGTTTATGTCACGGCTGGAACAGTAAATGACAAAACGCTTCCATTTGGCAGCATAGCAGGCCCTAGTGGTAGGCCGTTGTGCCTCCTTAATGATGTTTATACAATCAGTAGGCAGATTCAGATACCCAAATTCTATGACTTCAGGAGCCATATCGCAAGGTTTAACTGTTGCGGATCTGGGTGCTGAACTTCGCCATGGCTCTGAGTGAGAAGACTGGGTGTAAGGCGCAGTCTTTGATGAGGCCCCACGGAAAGTTCTAGGAATGTGGTGTACCATGCTTGCCTCGCCCACGTTGGAACAACCAGGATGAGAGTCATCGAGTTTGGGCATTTTGCGTTCTCGTTTGTGGCGAACAGGTCGATGTCTGGATGGCCCCACTGCTGGAAGTACGGTTGCAGCACCGATGGATGAATCTCCCACTCGTGCACCTGATGACTGTGCCGGCTGAGCAGATCCGCCATCTGGTTGCCCTGGCACGGGAGGTGCTCCACCATGAGGAAAATGTTCCTCTGAATGGCCCACTTCCAAATACTCTGTGCCAAGTGGGACAACTGTGGAGAGTGAGTACCTCCCTGCTTCTGGATGTAATACATGGCCGTCATGTTGTCCGTCCGGATCAACACGACCTTGTTGCACAGATGTCCGGATCAACACGACCTTGTTGCACAGATGTATCTTGAAAGCCTTCATTGCCATGAAGATCGCCATCAATTCCAGCAGATTGATGTGCATCTTCTTCTGTTGAACCGACCATAGTTCCTGCACAGTGTAATGAAGGAGATGCGCCCCCCACCCCAGGAGGGATGCGTCCGTCGTGAGCACTATTTGTGGGACAGGCTCTTGGAACGGTCGTCCCTTGCAAAGGTTGCGTGGATTCCACCAATGCAGAGAGTTGTACGCACGACCGGTCACCAACACTAGGTCTTTCAATTGTCCTTGAGCCTGATTCCACTGTCGTGCCAAACACTCTTGGAGCGGACTCATGTGCAGTCTCGCGTGAGGGACTATGAATATGCAGGTGGCCATCATGCCTATCAACTGCAGAAACACTCGCCCTTGTAGTGAGTGTTGAGGTCTGAATCTGCGAATCAGCAGCCTCATGCTGTCGATTCGCACAGAGTTTGGCTGGGCTGTGGCTGTCACAGTGTCCAACGTCGCTCCCAGGTACTGCTGTACCTGGGCAGGTTGAAGATGCGACTTGGGATAGTTCAGAGAGAATCCCAAACTGTGCAGGAAATGAATTGTGCGGGACACGTGGCTGGCGCACTGCTGGGCCAACTTTGCTTGCACAAGCCAGTCGTCCAGGTAGGGGTAGACATGAATGAGTTGTCTCCGAAGGTGTGCCGCCACTGTAGCCAAGCATTTGGTGAACACTCTGGGAGCGGTGGTCACCCCAAAGGTAGCACCTTGGACTGGTAGTGCTTGTTTTGTATGGTGAACCTGAGGTATTTCCTGTGTGCCTGATGTATGGGTATATGGAAATAGGTATCCTTCAGATCCAGAGTTGCCAGAAAACCCCCCTGACTGAGCAATGGCAGGACCTGCTGCAGAGTCAGCATGAGGAAATGTTCTGAAAGGATGTATAGGTTCAAGGGCCTCAGATCCAGAATGGGTCTGAGAGACCCGTCCTTCTTTGGGACTAAGAAATAGAGAGAGTACACCCCTGTTCTGTGCTCCTCTAGAGGCACCAGTTCTATGGCCCCTTTTTGCAGCATGCTTGCCACTTCCTGCTGCAATAAGTTTATGTGCTCTGCGGACATAGGATGGTGTCTTGGGGGTATGTCGGGTGGAGTAGATGTCAGTTCTAAACAATACCCGTACTGGATAAGTTGCCTCACCCACCGGTCTGTGGTAATGCCTTCCCAGACCGGCAGGAACTGCTGGAGTCATCCCCCGACCGGTGTTACATGGTCCGGGGGCAGTGACAAGACGTCACTGTTTGGTATTTGCTGAGGACCTGGTGTTATTATTTCCACGTCCTCTGCCTTAGGCGCTGTTACCACGGTATCCACCCCTATTGTTCTTGTTAAAGGTGGTCTGCGCACCACCTTTATTGTATTTTGTTTGCTGGGATGCTTGCCCTCTTGACGGCCCTCTGCTACCTGAGCGACGAAAAGAACCCCCTCTGAACTGTTGAGACTGCAAGGCCCCCATGGACTTAGCCTTCTCGGTGTCTTTCTTGACCTTTTCAAGAATTGTGTCAACGTCAGGCCCAAACAAAAAATCAGGGTTAACGGGGTGATTGAGCAAACTTGTTTGTATTTCAGGCTTAAACCCTGAAATTCGTAACCATGCCTGCCTCCTTAGCATTACACTAGTGTTAATGGCCCTGGCTGCAGTGTCAGCTGAATCTAGTGCACACTTAATAGAAGCGTTTGATATCAGTTTCCCCTCCTGAATCAACATGTTCGCCCCCTCTCTATATTCGTTAGGCAGGTGTTGCAACAATTGCTCTGGGGTGTCGTAGTGAGCCCTATCGTATCTAGCCAGTAGAGCCTGTGTATTGGCTATTCTCCAAATATTCGCTGCCTGTGCAGCAACCCGCTTCCCAGAAGCTTCTAATACTTTAGATTCTTTGTCAGGGGGAGGAGCATCACCACTTGTTTGTGAGTTCGCCCTCTTCCGGGCATTGGAGACCACCAAAGAATCCAATGGCAATTGACCCCTTATATACGTAGGGTCCACAGGAGCAGGCCGGTATTTCTTCTCAATACGCGGGTTCACCTCCCGTGCTCTGGTTGTGTCCTTGAAAATGTCATTGGCGTGTTTAAGGACACCCTTCAGCATCAGCAGCGTCTTCACTGATCTGTCCGACGTAGAGAAGGTATCAAACAGAAAGCCCTCCTCAACTGGTTCCGCATGCATGACCACATCGTGGTTCAACGCCGCCCTTTCAATCAGAGCGTTGAAGGCCGCGGTATCCTCTGCGGGGGCTGTCTTTACTTGGTAAGACTGGGTGTCCGCCGTGCCTTGATCGTCCAGCACATCCTGCGAATCGTCCTGGTTAGATGCATCAGGATAATTAAATTGTTCGTCATTGTGGTCATCCCCCCCACCATCCTCGGTGCGTGTGGGGGAATGTGAAAAAGCTTGTCCATAAGGCCTGACGGGCTCGAAAAGAACCGGCGAGGAAGCAGAGTCTCTTTTCCTTTTAAGTGGAATTTGATAGGATTCCATAGGATTCTCCGGCAAGATCTTACGTTTGAAAAGGGTGAGTCTTCCGGTCGCAGTGTCAATGTACAACTTCTTTGATTTTTCAGAAGGAGGTGGAGTGGAACCGACGCCTCCTTCTGGCGGTGTGGAGTGGCGGTCGTTCCCTTAATTTTTGACATCAGTTTCCCAGGGTCGGTGCCCTGTGCCGGCTTAGAAGTTTTAGGTCGTGCAGTCGGAGGCAGTCCAAAAACTATAGGTGGAGGTCAAGATGGCTGTTTGGCCTTTTTCTTGGCCATCGCCAACTTTGAGCCAGGAGTTGCACTGTGATTCCCAAAATGTCCGCGGCTCGATGCGTCACGTTCCAAAGCGGCCATTTTGTGCTTGTCTTCGAGAACCTTCACCAGCATCAACTTGTATGAATTCGGGCTGAGGGTCGGCTGCGACTCAAGTCCGTCTTCATTGTCCGCTCCCCCGAGGGCAGCCTTAGATGACGGCGTTCCGTCTTCTTGGGCCTTTGGCACCTTTTTAGATGTGCCGATCTTTGGGTTGGCACCCGTTTGTGACCCCGAAGGGACGATGACACTCCGAGCCTTCCTATGATCCGATGGAGCAAGGCTTTGCGAAACGAATCCTGGTTTGACCAGTTTCAGTTTCGGTTTCGATTTGCCTTTAGTCAGTTTCGGTTTTGTTTTCGAAGGCGTACCCACCGAAGGCTCTGAAATATTCTTAGCCGGGCCAGTTTGCGGGGCTGTAGAATAAGCAGAAAGATCTTCGCTAAGGCCTTCCGGCGATGCTTCGACCTGAGCCTTTGACAAGACAGTGTCACTTTCGACCCCCGAGGGTTCGGCCGGGTCGTGCTCATCGCTGGAGCTGCCCTCTGCAGCTCCCATCACCATACCGTCGTCTCTTACCTCGACGGCCCCATCGTCTTCGATGTACTCATCGTCTACCTCTTCTCCGTAGTAAGATTCTTGACCGGAGGCCGGGTCGGAGAAATGCTTCGGTTCCTCCTCTAGAAGGCCCTCGTCATCCCCAGCATCGAAGATATCCTCCACATCCGACGTTCTCCGCGCCGGTAGCCTCGCCTCACGTCGAAGAGCGAGCGCCTCTTCCGACCTGAATCTCGAACAGGCCAAGCAACTCCCCTCGTCGTGGTCTGGAGACAGACATTTGTTGCACACCGGGTGCACGTCTGAGAGAGGATACTTCACGTTACAGACTGGGCAACGTTTATACAGGGCCTGGAATTCCATCGTCAATGTCAATCTTCGAACGGGCCTAAAAAGCTGGGAGCACACGTGCTCAAGTATCCGGGAACCGGATAAGTCAACTCAGAACCGAACGAAGTACAATACGACGCTTAAAAAGGCCTTTTGGCCTGAAGAAAACAAGTTTTTCCTATAGGTTCCGAACTAGAGTCTCAGAACACATCCGAACCCAATGGCGGAAAAAAACAATCTGAGGATGGAGAGGATGCCCATGCGCACTGTAGTCCAGGGGAGGAGCCACCTATCTCGTGATACTTCGAAGACTCTTCCAGGACAACAAGGTGCAATCATCCGGACCCAAAACTAGGCGGCGATCTATGCAAAAGATATGAATTTAGCGGCCCACATGCCTCGAACCCACAGTACTTCATGACTCATAACGACTTCTTCAAAGAAAAACTTTCAGACGTCCGAGCCCAACACTAGATGACAGGAGTATGCACAGCATGTGTATCTACAGCTGCACATTCCGCACACAGATGATATATTTATAGGCTCAATTGCTGAACATGTGAGCTTAGAAAAGGACAAATGTTAAGCTCTAGATCTAGGAGGAGAAACACTTTCAAAAACCCTCCAAGAAATATTTTATTACAGGTATCCTAAAAGTAAAAAGTTAATAGAGGAGATTTCCTATAGGTAGTGACTGTCTCAAGAAGTACCTTAATTGATGAAAAGTGCAACTCATATTTTGCTAAAGGTGGAAGATACAGGACTACGACTTATTTCGACATCTGGAGGGATCGTCGTCGTTTTGGATGAACTAGGTAAAGAAAAGCTTCCATTTGAAAGAGGATGTTTTTGTGGTAGGACGCTTTGCTTCTTTCAAAATGTACATCCAGATCAGTGGCAAATTTAAATTCTCATATTATAGGAGTTCAGGAGCCAAGCCACTAACTTCAACTAAGGAAGGATGGCATGTAGGATCGAGTCCCCAAACGTGTTAAGTAGCCCTTGTACGCACGCACTGTAGCTTACTGTTGGGACAGAAAAGTCAGCTGCATGGTAAGAGACTGCCCTGAGAGCCCAACTATACTGCTGTGCGGATCCCTATTGCTGATTTTTTCTCATAGACCAACATGGTGAGTTATAAAGGGGTGGGCCCTCAAAACTCGTGGACCTGGGTCAATAAGTAAGTACAAAAGAGGGGTGGTCCGAGTTGAACAAATATGCTTTGGAATTATTTCATGTTTGATACATATCTACAATCACCACAATTGTATTTCACTGTGGATAGGCTTAACGTATAAAGAGTAACGTATGCAATATTCAAAAGTAAATTGTATTTATTCAATTTGGAGCAGTTTTCATTATACTTGTTACTGCATATGATTATTTAGAAACCATCAACATATTCTCAATGTAATTGTAAAATCATTACAAAAGTAGTGCTCTCAGTGAGAAGGGGAAGGGGAGTGAGGAGTATGTGAGGGACGAGGTAAAGGTGGTCTGACAATGGTACATCACAATCAAATCAAAACGCCTTTACAATCAAGGTAATATAAGTGTTCCCAAAGTACATCACACATAGGTAAGATTGATTCATTCCTTTGTTCCTATGGTGTGTAGGGTATGGCGTAGTCTACGTTTCGACCCCGAGTACGTTAAAAGGTTAGTCTCGCCTCATGTTGGGGTCTTCATCAGGACATAGAGGAGAGCCTGGAAAACATAGCATTACCTAGTATTAGTGGCCTATGTGGTGAGATGACACTTTAATATACGCTAAATGTAGGGGTTACCTACATAGAGAATGACGGACGGCGAATCTCGCGTCACGTCTTGGGCTTAAGCTTGCTCCTTTCCGTTTCTGAAATAAAGTACAATGGGGGGAGGGGTTTTAGCGGGAATGCTAACAGCTAATTAGCCAACTGGCAAGGGGGATGTCATTGCACGTAAACTTACTGCGATTTGACTTCTTTAGAATGGAGAGTGGGTATCCTTAATTCTTTTCTAAGATAGGTTTCTCTGTACACCGCAGAGTTTTCTGGAGGGATCAAGAGAGAAATCTAGGTCAGGGCTGATGATTTAAAAGGGTTGTTTAACACAGTAAAAGGTACAATGCTAGAGACCTTAAAACAGCAGTGAGGCACAGCCAATACTAATGTAGTATTGCTGGGCGGCATTTGATGTAGCGAACATTTTAACATGACCGCTTTTAAATTTGCTCGTTATTACTTGGGTCTGACTATGTAAAATTCCCATTAGGGAGCCTACTTGTAGGCGACTTGTTCCGGGGCTATCCCATACCTTGTATAGCGCGGGGGATGCAGTAGTCAGCGCACTTCGCTTCCTCCGTGGTTGTGGGGATGCTCGCGGTGCTGCCGCTAGATGCTAAGAGCTGAGGAGCTCGGCTCGGGCAGCCAATAAAAGGCTATCAGGCTTGAGGGCGAGTGTACCATGACGATACTCAGCGACTGGTCAAGGGACCGTAAGGAAAGAGTGTTTTTTTGCTTTCTCAGGGATAGGATCAAAGAGTGGTTTGTTTTGGAGGCAAAGTTACAAGAAAACTTCGTATTGGTGCAATTTCCACCACGTATTCGCAACCGGATATTGTCTTTTTTCAACAAATGTCAAACAATACATAATTCCGACAGCATTTGGAAACATTTGCTTGATTGAATATACAGTTAAAAAGGTACATATTATAAAGGAATAACAACATTTGTAATTCACCAATAAAGTTTAGACAGTATTACATTCTGGTGTACTTTCAGAACAACATAATCGTGTGTTATGTAGATGAAAAAGTTTCTACTGAGAAATTATGTGTCTACTGTCAGTACTGGGAGTTGGTACCTTTGAGCTAAGGGTGGGGACTAGGGTGGAGTTTCTTGCTTGGAAAGGGACATACTGGCAATCTGATCATGTGCCCTAAATGCTTTAGGATGGTTCTGGGTCAAGTCCTGCCATTTGAGCAAAGTTAGCATCCAGTTCGTTCAGACCTTTGTGTATGGTGTTGAATTTGTGCATCCATTTGCACTCCCTAATGTTTAGGATAGAATTCAGATTCCCTCCTCGTGGTCCCAAGGTGATTTTTTCTAGTATGACCCATTTCATGGATTCTGGAGTGTGATTCTTTTCCGTGTAGTGTTCTACCAGGGGTGCCCCTACTGTTTGGCAGCTAATCCTGCTACAATGCTGGAAGATTCGATTTTTGATCTTTTGTTTAGTTTGCCCTATGTACATAGGATCGCAAGGACAGATGATAGCGTAGATTACTCCACTCGAGTTACAGTTTGTGAAAGATCTGAGGTCTACTGTTAGGTTGTTGTTGGAAACTTGTTTGGTCTCCCAACATGTAGGGCAGGCTTACATGACTAAATGTAGTTTGAGACTCCAAACTTTGTCAGACAGGCTGTGTGAGGAGGGAAAGCTCTGCAAGACTTCTGCCTGTGACTAGGACTAGGGTCTCAGGCCTGCTAGTCTCACTGCTGGGTGAGTGGACATCACCCAGGGAAATGAAGACCATCAGCCCTAGACTCTGGGCAGATGGTCTTGATTTGCCCTGGAGTCTGCCTGCACGCCAAGACCAATGTGCCCTGTAAGGAAGAGGAGAGAGTTGGAAGAAGCAAGTTCCAGGGAGGAGCCCTATTGTGATTACATTATGTGCGAGGTGTGAGGAATCAACTCCTGCACCAATCGGGCAGCAGCAGGTGTGCTGGATTGTTTAGGCGACCCCGTGTGCTAGGAGGGGCCGCCATGGACTGAGCAGAGGAGCGAGAGTTGTGTGGAGGGCGTGCCAGACCTTCACGACCTTGTGGTGGGTGACCCTCCAGGCCAGAGAAGGGGCCACCGTGAACATCAACGTCACGTCAGCACGACCGGACTTATAAGTGCAGCGGCTGCGATCTCGTATGCCAAAAGGGCCAGCCGGAGACGCGGAGGCCAAGAGTTCGAGCCATCGCCTAGGACCGAGAAACTGCTGCTGTGACCAAGGCGGGGCTGGCCCGCATTCTGCGACCTGCACCAAAGGAACTCTGAGGATCGAAGGCTGTTGCCAGAGTCCAGTCAGAGCAAGGAAATCAAACATCCCCCCACCCGTGAAGGGAACTGTGACTCAACGCTGGATTACAGGAGCCCTGCAAGAACCAGCCGGTAGCATGGGTCGCAGGATAGAGCCTGCGCCTGCCGTGTGCTGCCGCTTGTGACCATGCGCAGCCCGACTACGCCAATCCGGAGCAGGACTTCACTAAGCCACGGGGGGGGGTTCCATATTGCCTGAGCAGGAAAGGCATGAACTGGGCTTTTGGGGCTCACGGGGACATACTGCAATCAATAGTGTGACCTAGTAGACTCTTGTGACTGCATTTCTGAAAGGAGTCAGAGGGGAGAACTCTTGAGTATGGCCTAATACTTTACATTTCCTGGATGTAGACATCAGTGAATGGCGAAAAACATCAAGCATATTGCATTCAATTTAGTGGGACAAAAAGTGGAACGACAACTAATAGAGGCCCAACCTCAAGAAGGATTGTGTTATAGCTTTTGAATGTCATTTACCTTTGCATGCGTAGAACTAGAATCACAAAACATTTTTTATATGAAAACAAGCTTTGGACTTGACACTGATTTATTGTTCACGTTGCTTGCACATTGAATTGAATTGAAAAAATTGAATTGAATTGAAAAACATGCATATAGCGCATGGCTACCCGGAGGCATCCCAGCGCTTGATTTAGAAGTTGTGTTCAGTGATCTGTTTGTGTCCCCTGCTAACCCCCCCAAAGGAGCCTTGACAGCTCGTCAGACACTACCAAACTAAGAGCCAGGTGCAGAAGGGGTGCTTGGCCCATTTGAGTAGGGTCCATAGTAAGTTGGGCCCCAGGAATCGAGGGTAAAAGGCTTCAGTCACAATGGATGGGTCCAGTAATTCCTGCTTGCCCCGTGCCCCACTGAGAGGGGTTCTCACATTTACTGTGTGGTTACGCCAACAGGTCTAGAAGATCCGTAAACTACCACAGCTGTTGCAACTTCAAGCTATGGGGGTCATTCTGGCTTTGCAATGAGACAATCTGATCAACAGAATTCAAACAAATTTGTAAATAAACAACTTTGCTTAATCTATAAAAAGGGCATTCCCCTTTGACCTCAGTTGATAGTACCTGGAGGCACAGTATAGGCATTTTCAGGGGAAAGCCCAAATTGTGAAAGATGCTTCACAGAACTCGCCTGTTGAGGACCCACTCTGGATCTTTCTAGAAACAATATGCTCAAGGAAGGTGAACCACCATGATTTGATAGTCCCTTGCTATAGACCATTTCTAGATTGTTTGTCCTTCCAGGGATAGTGGTTTGGAAGACCCTCTATGCTTGTTCAGATACATGTTGTTGTGTTGTCCATGTGAACAAAAGGAGACTTTACCTTGACGAAAGGATGGATAGACTTTACAGCCGGATGGACTGCTCTCAGTTCCAGTAGTCTATACGTGAACATATTTCATAAAACTCTAGATGGTACAAGTTAGCGCTCCATCCCTAAGGAAGGGAGTCTGTGATGATTGTCTCTGTTAGAATTTCCTGATGAATGGGAACGTCGTTCAACAGAGTTTGAGATCAGCACCACCAATTAATAACTGAATGGCAGACTGGGATAGAGGGAATCCATCTTCCCTGCTGTCTATTTGCTGGCACAATTGGTCTTTCAGACATTGCTGAGGGGTTCTTATGGGGTGACTGAACCAGAAAATGTAAGAGGTCAGGATCCCAGGAGAGGTGAGATGTGGCTTTTATAGGATAAGGAGTTCATAGCTTATTATAGTAGTTCGGATTAAAGAAAACCATCTTTAATGAAGGATTTACTCTTGCAGACAGAGTCTCAAGAATTGCACCCAAGTAGTCTGTTGAATCAACTAGTACAGCAGTTGACTTCTTGAGCTTGACATTCGGGTCCAGATGCTAAGGGTCTCAGAAGAAGTCCTGAAATGGTTTAGAAATTCCACTCATAAATCCAGTCTAGATAAACAGGAAACGATTTTGTGTTTCCTGAGATACGCCACAGCCACTGCTATACATTTAGAAAATGTGCTTGGCACAGGCTTAGCACAAACGTATGGATTTTGAACAGGAATTGATCACCGCCCACTACAAACCTTAGGATCTTTCAATGTGGCTTTAAAATTGGAGTATAGAAGCAGGCGCCGTGAAGGTCTATGAACAATATCCAGTCTCCTTGAATAAATGTGGTTAAATCTAATGTAAAGGCAACACCCTGATTTTTCCTATCCATTTCTTGGTTGTTCTCAGATAGAGAAAAGGGGTGAATTTTTGTTTAGGTACTCTTAACTAGAATGTAAGAAAATAAGGGCCAGGTGTAGGTAATCCAGATTTACCGATTCTAAAATACCGAATTTTACCGATTCGGTATTTTAGAATCGGTAAATGGGATGTAGGTATTCATTCGGTAAGTATTACCGAATCAGTAAGATTCGGTAAATACTGAATCGGTATTTACCGATTCAGTAATTCCCATTCATTCCTATGGGCCAGAAGGCCCGTAGGAATAAATGGGAATTACCGATTCGGTAAAAGGGGGAACACATTGAAGGGTGGCACTTTGACACCCTGTTGCACCCCTGAATAGTGTATGGGTGCACATGTGGCACACATACCTGCCCTAAGGGCATGTATGTCTGCCACATGACACTAATAATTTGCAAAAAAATTGCTTCTTTTGGGGTTTTTCGATATTTACCACCAACTTGTAGTTGGTGGTAAATAATGAATCCTAAAATGGGAAAAGCATTCATTTGAGTGCTTCCTACATTTAGGATTCGGTTATTTACTGAATCGGTATTTAAGAATTCGGTAATTTACTGATCCCTTAAATTACCGATTCGGTAAATTACCGAATCCTCAAATTAGGCCCCTACATCTGAAAAGCCTAATTCCGGTCGGTAACGGCCGAAATTCGGTAATTTCGGCCGTTACCGACCGGAATTAGGCTTCCTACATCTGGCCCTAAGTTACTTACCTGTAACTGCAGTTTTCCAGTATTTGTGTCTTTCATAGATTCACATGCCTGAATCATTTCCTGTTGTCGAAGTGGGAGTCCCAAGGTACCATAATTTAATAGCCTATTTCCTGTTTAAAAAAAGGACCACCCTTGAAATATAGAGCCAATCAGGCGACAGCACCCCAACAGAGGTTGAGTCCCTCAGATTTTCAAGCACAAGTGGGAATAAAGAATCCTGAGAAAAAAAGGGGAGCCTTTCGGGGGAGGAGGTCGGTTGCATGTAAATCTATGAAAGATACCAATACTGGAGAATTGCTGTCACAGGCAAGCAACTTATTTTCTTGTCCAATATTGGATCTATCACAGATTCATATGCTTGAATCAGAAGAGCAAGCAGTTACTATATTTGTATATCTTAACGCAAATAGCAAATGGTGGGTAGAAAATATATACATAACATTCCTATGCAATTTAATTAAATAAATATATATATATCATACATAACAATTTCTATAAATAAATAAGCAAACACATGGAACCAAAAGAGGCTCTCTTTATTGAAATAAGTGGTGTAGTAAAATCTGTCCAACCACTGCATCTCTGCGTTGTTCCGATTCCAGGTAATTATGCTGCGAGAATTATATGCACACTCTTCCAAGTTGCAGCCCAATATCTCTTTTCCAGAGGCACTTCTACAAACAAAGAAGCTGAGTGGAAACTGCCCTACTTGAGTGTGCCTTGGTATTCGCTGTGAGGGGCTTGCCAGCCTTTGAGTGGCATGAGGAAATATAAATTTTATGGTCAAGTTGTGTTCCCTAGCGAGTACCCCACCGTCTCCATGTACGAGTTAAAGTGCATGTAACTTCCCTCCTGTACCAGCTATGAAGACGCAAATACATTTGCGTCCAACGTTAACATGTCCTCTTTCAGACCCACCATGAATGGGTTGAGTGGTCCGTTCCTAAGTATGCTATGCCAACGTCTTTTTGTAGTGTACTCCTACGTTTTCCAGTAGGCCTCTGAATTTCTGCCACCAAGCCTCTTTTCTGGCTTCTGACTCGAAGTGCCTCAGCCCAGGCTGCCCCCGTACCCGTGAACTCTGACTTACTTTCAGCGCGGCCCTTCGCGCTTAGCTCAGCCTGCTGCCTGCCAAGATTGACTATAACCTTCGAGTTATCTGCTCCGTTCCCTGAAAATACATTCCTGCCTGTTAGCTTCAGTAAACATCCTTCTTCAGCTGCAGAGCCAAAGGGCCGACCTGTCTCCATGCAAGTAATTCATAGCTTCTGTTGTCATGCTTCCCTGGAAGGCCCCGTGCCCCACGCTTCTCATACAGACACTCAGGCGCTTATACACGCACTTACAGTCAGTATAGAATAGCTTCTGCCCCAGAGACCTTTCCGCCCAGATAGCTTAGTTCCTAAACATCAGATATCAGATATGATAGAAGCACAAGTTGATCTGACATGCCAGACTTCTGTCTCTTTCCGTCAGTTCAAATGTCAAGTCCCCAGCACCCTCCGACTCCATGTCATGTACACGTCATGCAGCTGCGCGCGCATCCAAGCTTCCGATTTCTGCTGACATCGCAACATTCCTGTTAGTGCCACCCCTTCTGTGACACCTACTTGTGACGTTTCGAGAACACACCTCTAGTTCACGCCTCTTGATTACGCACATGTACCACGTGTATACTGTTATCTTGTCTTCTCTCAGCTGTTACGCCTTCTATACTGTTTCCAATGGTGTAAAATAAGTATATAAGCTATGTACTGTTAATAAAATGTAGCGCTCTATCCCTTCTGACACCCTGTGTGGTGTTCAGAACATGATATCCTGGTCTTGACCATTCCTTTTTAAGGAATAAAACACCTAAGAACTCTAGCGCCACGGACTCTGTTTTCTTTCATTTCCGATTGAGTTATTATTGATTAAGTACTTACCTGCATAGAAATTAAGAGTAAATTATTTATTTACATCATTTTGGCGCCCGAATAGGGACCCCTCCCCCACCTCACGCGCCGGTTGGTGCGTTGCAACCTATGTCCCCTGCCGTCAGTTAGCCGGAACATACGCGTACCGGCAGGATTTCCTGCATCTCCCTCTGACCCACGGAGGTGACAAGGACTGCGATCAGTACCCAGACGAGGCGGTGAGGAGTGCGGAGGATCCCGACCAGAGCCTAGCCGAAAGAAGCAAGGTCCGAGGTGTCAAGAGGCCCACCAGTTTTCCGAAGTTCTCCGAAGTTTTCCGAAGTTTTCCGAAGTTTTCCGAAATTTTCCGAAGTATCGAGTCGAGTCCAGTCGAGTTTTCCGAGGCCTTCTGTTTCCGTGCTTCCCGGTGAGTACCATTGCTGGGACGTATCTAGACGGATTTGGGTACACAAGTCCGGTCTGCACTGTTTTTAGGCAGTGTATCTGTGCTGTTTAGCAGTACATCAGCTTTCAAGTTCTTGCACTGTTTTTAGGCAGTGTATCTGTGCTGTTTAGCAGTACATCCGATGTAGGGGGTAGTTATATATGTTACAAATGTCTTTTTATGTGATTAATGTTGTGGCATGAATGAGACCGTTTTATGTGTATTATTGTGTTTTCTGTACAAATAGCCGTATTCAGGAGTAAGTAGTAAGGATTGACCATTCAGTAATAAGTAAGCAAAATGCCGTTTTTCAACAAGTTAAAGCAGATAGGAACTAGGAAAGGGATACTAGAGGAAGAAATTCCTATCCCTCCTAGGGACACTCCAGGCAACTTTATGTATAATAAGCATGGCATAGATGCCATATTGTATCTAGAATTATGGGCCGAGTACACTAAACATCTAGACGAGAGACACAGATGGCCCGTTATCGGAACATGGGATGCCGAGTGCATCATGAAGGTAGAAGAAGCATTATGGAAAAAGAAAGCCAGACAATCTCAGAAGGACGCCATAGAATTTTGGCGTAAGGAAGCACATAAGCGTGCTGAAAGAACACTCCGTAGAGAAGACAGACTGAAAGAATCAGAAAAAGCTCAAGAAAACGAACTAGTTACCGAGGGGATCCGAGTAAAAACAGAACAAATAGATCGAATCCGAAATAGCCAAGTAAACAGCATGTATCTTATGGCCGAGGGTACACCTGAGGCCATGTCAGAAATACCGAAAAATCTACCACCACCATTAGTTCCAACTAAAGTAATGCATAAAACTACTAAAGATATATTCCTAAATTCTTATCTAGAGGATGTAGCTCCCGCTTATACCAATCTGCCTGTTCGAGCCCTGCCTACTGACAGGGACGGGGGTGGCACCCCGCCTCCAGATCATGTCCCGCCAGTACCACGACAGACCTCCCCCGCTCCGCCAGCCCCGCCACTTCCCGTACTCAAAACTGACCTACCGCAACCACGTTTGCCTGATCCACCTAAACGACAAATTCAAGTTCAGATACAGACTCCACAGGGAGATAATGCACAAGCTTCCGCTTCAGGAGGTGCGACCGCGGGTCCTCAGACCCCGCCACCAACTCACAGATTCAATCTCAGAGGTATGCAGAGTCCTCTCACGTACAGGTCTCCCCACTTCTCTAATTCATCCCGCCTTGACACATTAAAAGAAAACATTTCAGTTTGCAGATATGATCCAGTACCCGGAAAAGACGATTTAATGATATTGGCATCACTACGGTTAAGATCTGCTACTGATAACCTGCTATGCTATGTAGGAATGAAGGAGCGTCTAGATAGAATATATGAGTTTGTTCAGACAGGGAAAGACCCTGACAGTATTAAGGATGCCATGGAGAAACAGAAAGTTGACATGCAAGCACAGATACTACGATTTTTCATAAATTGTCTAATAAGAGAACGAGATAGGCCCGGAACAGATCAGAGTGAATTAGATGCATTGAACAAGTGGGGTCAAAATATAGCTGAAGGAAAACACGACAAGGGGACTTGCATAGCCTCTATGTACAAGAAGATTAGGAAAGCAGTGATAGCAGTACACCAGAAAGAGAAAGAAAAGGTTTCCTCCGAGGAGGAAGAAGAACAGGAAGAACCCGAAAGAAATGTAGGCATCATAGCATATGTAGGTAAGGGAAATTACCTTAGGAAAGGCATCCGTCCAGAAAGTAAGAGAGTTTTTCTCTCTGCTTTAACAAATCCGAATTCTTCTGAACATCAGTTTCAGGAGACAGATAAAAGGCTTCGAGATCGAGTAGGGTACCACGTACTCAATTCTATGGATGAACAAGAACTAGCCCGATCAGCCATATTATGGGCCGAAAATCCAGACATGTACAATGATGATACTTTAGCACAGACGTTTCTGAACCTTTCCCCAGACGAGCAGAAATTAGCAGGTGTATACATGATTCAGCACCTCCTCATCAAATACAGAAACCATCATTCTGATCCAGGTCCCTTACACGAAACATTAGAAGCACTTCTCATGGACAGATGGAGAGGTTTCAGTACCAAGTTAATACAAATGATTCTAGAACAACGCCGTAAATATAGCACTTTCGTAAACTCTGAATATGTTCCCGCCCCACCTCCAGAAAGGAAAATGTACCACATGCAATGCGGGGGTGGCATTGAGAGTCAGAACCCTTTACGGGAAGTCCACCCAGTAATGGGTGAGGACCGTGTCTTGAAGCGTGTATATGTTCACACGCCCCTGACCAAGTTAGAACTGTTAGAAATGAAGAAACTAGTCCCGTGTCATGATAAAGATCCTGCAGGTTTTCATAGAGAGCTTAAAGACATGTTACTAATGGGGGATTACACGTATGATGATATCATGAAAATGTTAAAGGTACTATTACCCACGGGTATCTTCGAGAAATTAAAGGAAAAGGAATGGGAGGTGGGGGACACAAAGATTGCATGGGCAGAAATAGAGGACGAAGAAAAGAAACTGATCCCAGGGTTAGGCCTTGGGGACAAAACTAAAGCATTACCAGGTTTAATAGTGCAGGTCTTGCCAAGATTATTGACAACGAGGAAGGAAGATTGGGATGCAATATCGTCCTGTAAACAGAAACATGATGAAGATACTAGTGACTTCTATTCAAGATTCGAGAAATGTTTCATTATTAATAGTGGCCTTAAACCAAGTAGCGAGTCATATCCGCATCTTTTTGTATCGAAGTTAGTCGAGAATTCCCTGTTAGCAGTCAAGAACCGTGTATACAAGGTCGAGAGTACATGGCAAGCAAATACGCCATCACAGATGTTACAAATGCTCCAATATCATCAGAACAGAATTAGAGAAGAACAAGATCAGGAACAAAAACGCATGAAAGACACAAAGATGAAAATGTTAGTAGCTCAGACGGTCCCAGCCGACGGCCACAGAAAGGGTGGGACCCAGACAAGTCACACTACAGCTCCAGTTAAAGGGACATGCAATTATTGCAAGCAACCAGGTCACTACGTACACGAATGCCCAGTTCTGAAGCACAACATAGAGACAGGTAAAACTAAAGAAAGACCGCATCCGCCTAGACAAGACCATAACCAGCATCAGTCCTCACAGAATGCACAGAATACACAGCCCATGCATGCTTCATCAGCACATACAGCACAGACAGTAGCGGTATCACAGCCACAGCCCATTGCCGCAACTCAGCAAGTTTCACAACAGATGTACCAGTATGCCCAGTCCGCTTACCCCGAATATTCACGATACACATGAAACAGCCTAGGGAGGGAAGGTGACTTGCCTCTTATTGAGATTCCTGTAGATCAAGAAGGTCCTTATGTACACAGTCAAGTATTGGGAAAAGACAGAAAGTTTTTAATTGACACAGGGGCAAGTCGCACAACAATCAGCCATGATGAAGTTCCAGGGGCACCCCTCTCAGGCTCACAGAATGTTTCCCTTGGTTTTTCAGGACAGCCTATTGTAAATGAAGTATCGCAACCAGTTCCCCTGGCTGTAGGTCCATTATCACGTGTTACAGACCTGTTACTCACGAAATCATGTCCAGAAAATCTGTTAGGAATTAAAACATTGAAGGCTCTAGGAGCTATAATATGCTGTTCCCCGGAGGGGGTTAGACTCTTTCTACGGGATTTCAAGGGTCATTATGTTTTGCGAGAATTCGATGTCAGATTGAAAAATGTACCAGATTACTTGTGGGCAAAGGGCCCAACTGATGTAGGTTGTATGCACATCACCCCATACCGTGTTACACTCAAGACAGGAGTTGTTTTACCCAGAATCAGACAATACAAGTTACCACCCGATGCTGTAGTGGCTTTACTGAAAATCATTGAAGAGCTTATTGCCCAAGGAGTGGTCGTAGAGACCGACTCCAATGTATGTAATTCACCTATCATTCCGATTCTTAAACGTACAGACCCCAATGCACCGCCAGTATATCGGCTGGTGATTGATCTTCGAGAACTGAATAAATGCATTGTACCACAGTACCCTGTGGTTCCTGATATCTCTTCCCTATTGACTGCTATTGATTCAGAAGCAACGTTCTTTACTGTAATTGACCTCAAGAACGCCTTCTTCAGCGTGCCTATTGATCCAGAGAGCCAATATCTCTTCGGATTCAGTTTAAATGGACGCAGCTTCAAATTTTCACGCGCACCTCAAGGATTCACAGAAAGCCCCAGCATCTATAGTCAAGCACTGAAAAGACAACTAGATTGTATTCAAATGCCAGTTAACACCGCTTTACTGCAATACGTCGATGATGCACAAGTTACTACTTGTGTAACGATATATCTGTAAGAGACATTAGTTAGTGATAGATTCCTTACCTTAGAATATCCCCAGGCGTCAGACTGGATCCGGAAATTTTTGCGTAGCAATACCCCTGCGCGCTGGTAGGCGTCGTCTGCGGCTCCGCGTCCGTCGTCGGCGTCGTGAGCGCCGGGATGACGTCATCGGAGTATATAGACGGCGCCCATGCGCGCTGACGTCAGTTCTGATAACACAGCTTTTCCGCGCCAGATACGCAGAGCCATGATAGAACTAACACTGGTGCCATGAAACTAGGGCCCTGAAAGGGGATGACCTTAACCCTAAATATCGGTTCGCAGAACGGGGAGGAAGGGAGGGCGGTAAGGAATCTATCACTAACTAATGTCTCTTACAGATATATCGTTACACAAGTAGTAACTTGTGCATCTGAAAGAGACACGTTAGTGATAGATTCCTTACCTTAGAATAGATACCCCAGCAATACCAACCCCGGTGGTGGGTCTGCGAACCAATATCACACCAGAAAGTCCTGGAGGACGGAACGGCCAAAGAAGCCATCCCTCCGGACTTGACTGTCCAGGCAGTAGTGTCTTGCGAACGTGTGCAGCGAGGCCCACGTGGCTGCCTGACAGATGTCCTGCAGGGGGACACCGCGGCCCAGGGCAGTTGTCGTTGCCGTGGCCCGAGTGGAGTGAGCCCGCAATCCAGCCGGGGGCTCCTTCCTTGCCATAGAGTAGCACGCTTGAATACACAAGATGATCCATCTAGAGATGGTCCTCTTGTGCACAGCCTTTCCCTTTTTCGCGCCCACGTAACCAACGAAGAGTTGGTCATCCACCCGGAATTGGCGTGTGCGATCTAGGTAGTAGGAGAGCGCACGTTTTGGATCCAGACGGTGGAGCCTCTCCTCCTCTTTCGAGGGATGCGGAGGCGGAAAGAAGGTTGGCAAAGTGATGGACTGCCCGATGTGGAAGGCCGTGACAACCTTGGGCAGAAAGGAAGGCCGTGTACGTAACACCACCTTATCAGGATGAACAGACAGGAAGGGTGGAGAAGAAGAAAGAGCCTGGAGCTCACTCACCCTCCTGGCAGAGGTGATGGCAACCAGGAATGCCGTCTTCAGAGTAAGGAGACGAAGAGGGCAGTTATGAAGTGGCTCAAAGGGAGCACACATCAGATAGGTGAGAACCAGATTCAAGTCCCACTGGGGCATCACGAAGGGAACAGGAGGAAACATGTGCGTGATGCCCTTCAGAAATCTACTTACAATAGGGGACTTGAATAAAGAGGGCTGATCTGGTAGCCTCAAGAAGGCTGAAAGAGCAGAAAGGTACCCTTTAAGAGTGCCCAGAGCAGAGCCCTGCTGGGCAAGGGAAAGAAGAAAGAGCAGCACTTCCGAAAGGGGTGCAGAGAGGGGATCCACAGCCTTTGCTGCGCACCATGCCACAAATCTGTTCCACCGGCAGGCGTATACTGACTTAGTGGAGGGACGCCTGGCTGCCAGAATGATGTCACAGACTTCGGGAGGCAAGTCAAATGGCCTCAACTGCCGCCGCTCAATCTCCAAGCTTGTAGGTGGAGACTGGACAGGTTCGGGTGCAGGACCGTCCCCTGCTGCTGCGACAGAAGGTCCTCCCGAAGAGGCAGACGAATCGGGGGATCGACTGACATGCTGAGTAGCTCGGGATACCAGTATCTTCGTGCCCAGTCCGGAGCCACAAGGACGACCTGGGCCCGGTCGCGCCTGATCTTCTTCAGCACTCTGGGCAGAAGTGGTATAGGCGGAAAGGCGTACAACAGACCGCAGCTCCACTCGCGACGAAAAGCGTCTCCGAGCGAGTGCCGCCTTGGAAACTCCAACGCGCAGAACTGCTGACATTGCGCGTTCTCTTCTGTGGCGAATAGATCTAACCAAGGCTCTCCCCACTGTCGAAAGAGACCTTGCGCCACGTCCGAGTTCAGACGCCATTCGTGATCCATCATGCACCGGCGGCTGAGTTCGTCCGCCCTGGCATTCAGAGAGCCTGCCAGGTGTTGAACCACCAGGGTCACGCCCTGATGTTCCAGCCACTGCCAGAGGCGCAGAGCCTCCTGGCAAAGGGTCCACGACCCCACACCGCCCTGTTTGTTGCAGTACCACATGGCGGTGGTGTTGTCGGTGAACACTTGCACCACGCTTCCCCTGACAGAGGGGAGGAATGCCTTCAGTGCAAGACGAATCGCCCGCAGCTCCAGAAGGTTGATGTGGAGCCGGGACTCCGCCGGAGACCAGAGGCCTCTGATCTCCGCCTCTCCCATGTGGCCTCCCCAGCCCTGGAGGGACGCGTCCGTCACAACTACGTGCTCCGGCTGGGGTAGGGAGAGGGGTCTGCCACTGACCCAATCGCGGTCCGTGAGCCACCACTGCAGTTGCTGCGCAGTGCCCTCCGAGATCAGGACATGATCGGACAGGTTGCCCTGATGCTGGGCCCACTGAAACTTCAGGTCCCACTGCAGAGCCCGCATCCGCCACCTGGCGTGACGCACCAGAAGGATGCAGGAGGCCATCAGTCCCAGAAGCCGCAGCGTCAACCTGACCGAGACTCGGGATAACGGTCTGAAGACAGGAATCAGAGCCTGAATATCCCGAACCCGCTGCTCGGGTGGGTAAACCCGAAACTGCGCCGAGTCGAGAACCGCTCCGATGAAAAGGAGCTTCTGAGAGGGACACAGGTGCGACTTCGGCACATTGATGGAGAACCCCAGCAAGTGCAGGAGGTCGGCCGTAGTCTGGAGGTGGCTGACGACTGTCTGGGGCGAGCCCGCCTTCAACAACCAGTCGTCGAGGTAGGGGAAGACTGAAATCCCCTGCCTGCGCAGATGGGCTGCGACCACCGCCATCACCTTCGTGAACACCCGTGGGGCGCTGGTAAGGCCGAAGGGGAGCACGGTGAACTGAAAGTGCTCTAGGCCTACCGTGAACCGCAGGTAACGCCGGTGGGCCGGCAGGACGGGGATGTGGAAATAGGCGTCCTGCAAGTCCAACGCTACCATCCAGTCTCCTGGGTCCAGGGCAGCCAGGACCTGAGCCAAAGTGAGCATCTTGAACTTCTCCGTCCGGAGGAAGCCGTTGACGTTCCGCAGATCCAAGATAGGGCGTAGGCCCCCTTTGCCCTTCTTGGGTACCAGAAAGTAGTGGGAGTAACAACCACGTCCTACTTCTGGCCCAGGAACGCGCTCGATGGCCCTCTTGGCCAAGAGGGCCAAAACTTCCTCCTGCAGAAGTTGCAAGTGATCCCCCGACACACGGTGGTATTGAGGTGGCATGGATGGAGGGGAAGACTCGAAGGGGAGGGAGAAACCCCTTCGGACAATTTGCAGCACCCACCTGTCCGAAGTGACTGTATGCCAGTGGGAGAGGTGATGGCGAACCCTGCCTCCCACAGGCGTCACATGGGCCTGAAAACTCGGACTAGGAAGGTTTTGAGGCGGGGGCTGCTGAGGGAGGTGTGGACTGGCCTCGCCGCTGACCCCGACCACCGCCACGGCGGTTCCCACGTCCGCCACCGCGCTGCTGGACATTTTGCGGCGTGTGGCTGGCGGTCCGTGGTGGGGCGCCCCTTCCGTGGCCACGAAAGGAGCGAAAGGCACCCGATTGCTGGCGTGGGGCCGTAAGGCCCAAGGACTTGGCCGTGGCCCTGGAGTCCTTGAAACGCTCCAGCGCATGGTCTGCCTTGTCGCCGAAGAGGCGACGGCCATCAAACGGCATGTCCAGGAGGGTGGCCTGGACATCGGCCGAGAAGTTGGCGGACCTCAACCAGGCGTGGCGTCGAACCGCCACCGTCGTTGCCATCGCCCTGCCCAGTGAGTCCGTGGTATCCAGCCCACACCGGATAGAAAAGCGTGCCGCATCTCGGCCGTCCGCAAGGGTTTGGCTGAGTTTAGCCCTGACCTCCTCAGGGCATTGTGGCAGCACCTCCGCAACCGTGTCCCACAGAGTGTGGGTGTAGCGGCCCAAGAGACAGTTGGTGTTCACTGACCGTAGCCCCAGGCTTACAGACGAGAAGACCTTCTTCCCGAACTGCTCATATCTCTTGGATTCCCTGTCGGGCGGGGCCGACGGGAATGCGGATTGGGAGGTAGAGGCCTGGATGACCAGGCTCTCGGGGGTGGGATGGGTGGACAAAAAGCATGGGTCGCCCGGTGCCGGGCGGTAGCGTCTGGCCACGTTCCTATCCACAGGGGGGCCTGTGGCGGGCTTGGACCAAGTGCCCAGCAGAACGTCACACAAGGCCTCATTGAACGGCAGAAGGGGCTCCGTGGAACCGGACTGCTGTTTGAGGACCTCAGTGAGGAGATTAGTCCTCACGGCCGCGACGGGGAGCTGAAGGTTTAAGGCCTTAGCTGCCTTCGTCAACACTACGCTGTAAGCAGAACCTGCCTCCGAAGCCACAGTCGGGGGCGACGTAAATCCAGTGTCTGGCGAGGTGTCAATACCACTGGCCTCCCCAAGCTCATATGTCCAGTCCTGATGCGACTGGCAATCACGTGCCAGAGGGTCCTCGGACCCCTCCCATTGCTCCTCGTCACCTGGCTCCTGGAGACCAGGATTAACAGCCAGGGCCTCCTCGTGGAGATAGAAGTCTCCGAAGGCCGACGGAATCGGCGCCCAGCGGCGCCCCTCCGACACCTGAGTAGGACCGTAGGAAGCATTGGGGTCGGCAACCACATCGGCTGCCGGGGACGACACCCGAAGGGACGGCGCCGGTGAGGTCGCAAGGTCGACCGGCGAGGTCCCGGATCCGGAGCCGGATCCAGCGAGGTCGCGCGGCGCCGGGACCGAAGTCGCCAGCGGCGCCGGGGCCGAAGCACCCGACGTCGTCGGGGCCGAAGCGCCCGACCCGGAAGGACCTCCAGACGGAGCCGATCGGCCCGAAGGCGCCACGGGAACCGACTGAGGAGGGAGGGCCCTCATGGCCATGAGGTACCTCTCGACCTCCTCCTGCGACGCGCCGTGCCCAGGGACCCGGAGGTGTGGGGCAGGCGGCGACGCTTGCGACTCCCGCGGAGCCGCGTGGGCGGTGTCGCCCGAGTCCCCGGTCGCATCGTGCGAGCGACGGGGCGGGTCGGAGGATCCATGGTGTCGCTCCGACCTCTCATGCCTCTTACCTGAGGACTTGGAACCGGACGATCGGTGACCACTCCCGGAGCGTCGATGACTCCGACCTCGCGACCTGTCCCTCGACCTCCCGTGGGACCGGGACCGGGACCTGGAGCGGCGCGGGGCCGACTGCCTCAGCTCGAGACGCTTGCGGGACCGCTCCCGCCTAGCCTTCGACGTCAGGGCCCGGCAGTCGTCACAGGTTCGATCGTCGTGGTCGAGGCCTAAGCACTTCAGGCACCGGCGATGGGGGTCCGTGACCGACATGAGTCGGCCGCACTTCGAGCAAGGCTTGAACCCGGGCATCCCTGGCACCGATAGTCGAGAAGCGACTAATTAGAGGATCAAAAAGATCAAAAAAGTTTTCAGTCAAAAAGTGACTGGGGGTAGAGCTTCTTCCGGATCTGCGCTAGCTGGCGCGGAAAAAAGAAGAACTGACGTCAGCGCGCATGGGCGCCGTCTATATACTCCGATGACGTCATCCCGGCGCTCACGACGCCGACGACGGACGCGGAGCCGCAGACGACGCCTACCAGCGCGCAGGGGTATTGCTACGCAAAAATTTCCGGATCCAGTCTGACGCCTGGGGATATTCTAAGGTAAGGAATCTATCACTAACGTGTCTCTTTCAGATCTACTGATCACCGCACGAAGTGAGCCCGAATGTGAACAAGCATCACTGACAGTTTTACATTTTCTGGCCGACAAGGGACACAAGGTGTCTCCTTCAAAGCTACAATTCTGTGTTCAGCAAGTTGTGTACTTGGGTCACTTGCTGTCCAAAGTGGGGAGACAGCTCACTCCCGATCGCATTCAGTTAATTGTAAATATGCCGCAACCCCAGACACAAAAGGAAGTGCGGGCCTTCATAGGCCTCACCTCGTACTGCAGACAATGGATTCCTCAATATGCATTTCTAGCTAAACCACTCATCCAGTTAACAACACAGGAGGCAGCGACTTCGACTGCCCTCCCTTGGACTCAGGAACACACACAAGCTTTTGAAGAATTAAAGAAAGCCTTATGTCAAGCACCAGTTTTAGCGACACCATGTTACAGCAAACCGTTTACACTTTTTGTGACAGAACGTGATGGTACAGCGTTGTCTGTCCTCACTCAAGATCAAGCAGGTTCACATAAGCCTTGCGCTTATTTTTCTAGTACGTTGGATTCCGTAGCCCAGGCACTCCCTGCGTGCTTGAAGTCAGTAGCAGCAACAGCGTTAGCCATCAGACAGAGCGATTCAATAGTTTTAGGCCATCAGTTAACCGTACAAGTTCCACACTCTGTAGAGGTTCTGTTAAACAGAACCCAGACTCAACACTTGACTATAGCACGACTAACAGGTTATGAATTAACGCTATTCCAGCCACACATAGAAATCAGGCGTTGCAGTATCCTGAACCCCGCAACACTGTTACCCACAGTTATGACAGATCCAGCCCCACATGATTGTATAGAAATCATTAATGCAGTAACAAAGCCTAGACGAGATTTAACAGATGTTCCATTGACAAATCCAGACCTGACACTTTATGTGGACGGTTCATGCATGAGAACAAGTACAGGAGAATTAGTGGCTGCGTATGCAGTGACCACTGAAACTGAAGTTAAAGAAACACACCGTATTGACACACTGTCCGCTCAAGCAGCAGAGCTCATCGCTCTGACCCGAGCTTGTATACTAGCCAAGAACAGAAATGTTAACATATACACAGATTCCCGTTATGCATTCGGAGTTGTACACGACTTCGGAGTCCTCTGGCAAGAACGAGGTTTCTTGACCTCTCATGGTGCCAAGATACAGCACGGTCCCCTCATTCAAGTACTGTTAGAAGCAATACATTTGCCCTCGGGCATATCAGTCATGAAGTGTAAAGCACATACTAAGGTTACAGATTCTGTTTCCCAGGGTAACGACCTGGCAGATCAGACAGCCAAACATACAGCATTGACTCACATCCAGACAATTGATATGACAAAGCCAACAGTACCGACACAGTGTATGACAGTCAAAGATCCCGCCCTAGACGTAATTGATATTCAGACACATGCTACTCCAGAGGAAATAAAGAAATGGATTGAACTAGGAGGGATCCAGACAGATCAAGGTTGGATGACGAAGGGAAAATCTATATGGTTTCTCCCTGACTCTATGGTTCAAGTCATGATAAATACAGCACATAGCCCAGCACATCTGGGAGAGAAAGCGATGTTAGACAGTTTACAGAATCTCTGGAGCAACAAACACTTACGAGCAGCAGCAAAACAGAAAGTGCGTACTTACATGATCTGTTGTCAGTTCAATCCAGGTAAAAGCGTCCCTGTAGAGCAAGGTGGATTTCATCCTCCCGATCACCCTTTTGAAGTCCTCCAGATGGATTATATCCAGATGGACCGTTGTCGAGGATTTAAATATGTCCTTGTAGTTGTCTGTGCTCTGTCCCGCTGGACCGAAGCATACCCAGTTCCAGACTACACTGCTCCGACCACTGCCAAGCAGCTGGTTCGTGAATTCTTCCCACGATACGGCTTGCCTCGTGTCGTGTACTCAGATAACGGTCAGCCATTCTCATCTGCATTAATGAAAGAAGTTTCTTTACTGCTAGGATACCAGTGGAAGTTCCATTGTGTCCGACATCCCGAAGCAGCAGGCCTTGTAGAAAGGCATAACCAGACACTAAAGATCCGCCTTGCCAAAATATGTCAGGAGAAAGGGGTCGACTGGATAGTCGCCCTGCCAGTGGCACTATTCTACATGAGGATGGTCGCCCATTCGAGATCAGGGCTATCCCCGTACGAAGTGGTCTTTGGCAGACCACCGAATATGTGGGGGACGCCCATTCCGAAGAAAATCACTGATGTTGATTGTAATATGTTGACAGATTACCTTGCCTCCTTGATGTCTGCACTCCAATCATGTCGTTCACAGGTTGCCGCAGCCTTCCCGGACAACACTGATGTAAAGCCGCACGACGTCCGTCCTGGCGATCTGGTTCTCGTGCGCAACTTCGACAGAAAGAGTCCGCTGGAGCCCCGCTGGAAGTCCCCGAAGACCGTTCTTCTCACCACAAGGACGGCAGTGAAAATCGAAGGGAGAAAGGGGTGGGTTCACACGAGTCATGTGAAAAAATTCTCTGGACTGAAACCTGACCGAGACTCGTCCACCCCCACCAAAGACTGTGTCGAACAAAAAGACTTTACAGAATCTGAACGAGAAAAAACTCCTCAAGAAAGTTATCGCATGAAACTCCGATCTAGCAAGTCAGACAGTTTAATTGTTTAAGTCCTCCCCTAGGTGAATCGGTTAAATAGTTTCTGACATGTATCCCCTAGATCGAGATAGAGAGAGAGAAGCCAAGAAACGTACATACTGTAAATCACTTCGTAGTCACTGTATAGTGACCCTATTAATAATGTTTATTCTAAGTATTTTTGTTATTGTTGCCAGCTTCCTGCTACCTACCTACTGGCCTATCTTCAAACGTGAACAATCTGTTTACAATGTCTCTGCTGAACACACTTTTAGTGAACTACCTGCACACGAACTCTCTTACAGACTTGCGCTGCGCAACAACACATTCATTAGTATGTTACACCATTCTCATCAGACTAATAATGCTACAGACTGCTGGATATGTGGCCGACTCCCTCCCTACCAGAATTACAAGGGAGCCCTTCCTCTCTTTCCGTACCCGTTCACTCACAATGGCTCCTGTGGTGCATGGTTTAAAATAATTAATTCCTTAGATCCCGATATTGCTGTTTTCGATGGAGGCTGGGTTTGGGGAAATCTGAACCTAGTCCTGCTAGATGTCTGTTACCCTGACAAGGAGGGACTCCCCACTCGAACAGGAACTGATCTAGAAAATGAAGTATATGGATTAGGTAACTACACCATTAGCCTTATGATCCTTACTGTAGAATCCGAAGCCGCACCAGTCCTGCCCCATATGTCAGTGTTACCAGTCGCTGGTGAATTATGTGTCCGAAAGAAAGGTTCAGTACACTTAGGTCATAGTAAATGCACTACTGTGGTCGAATTCAGTGATCAGGGTAAATCGTCCTTCAAAGCTATCAGTCACTCTTATTTTGTTTGTGGTCATACCGCATACATACGCTTGCCTCCAGACTGGGATGGTACCTGTTATATTGCATTCCTTCTACCACCAGTATTTCTAGCTCCCCCTGATTACCATAGAAATTCCCGACTCATACAGACCAGACCCAAGAGAGAACTCCCGATTGTTGATCAGACCGAAACAGCATGGGAGCAATATACAGACTTTAATAAAGGATTCTTCTTCTTCCTAGGTCCTGTCCAGAATAGTAAACTCATTCGTAGATTAACTAGAACACTTGAAGCAGTGGTACATGAAACTGCCTCCGCCTTAGGTAACTTAACAGAGGAGCAATCTGCTATGCGGGTTGTTGTCCTTCAGAATCGTCTTGTTATTGACGTCATCTTGGCAGATAGAGGTGGAGCCTGTAAGGTCATCGGGTCGAGTTGCTGTGTTTTCATTCCACAAAATGCGCCATCTGTCTATCAAGCTATTACCCGTCTGCATAAAATTGCAAATCAGATACATCAGAATCCAGGCACCTGGACTTGGTCCGGTTGGTTCTGGACAACGTTAACAGCTTGGGGATGGAAGATCCTATCCTTCCTAGGCATTGGCCTAGTCATAGTATTCAGCTGCTGCCTGTGTCTACAATGTGGACCGGCGATATGTGGACTGTGTGCCACTTCCTGCATTGAGCATTCCAGTTGTCTCTCAAATCGTCAAAGAAAGAAAGATGAACGAATTATGTTACAAGAACAAACTGATAGATTTATGATGATCGATATATCATGAAGGGTCCGTAGGGAACAAGGAGGGAATGAGGAAATATAAATTTTATGGTCAAGTTGTGTTCCCTAGCGAGTACCCCACCGTCTCCATGTACGAGTTAAAGTGCATGTAACTTCCCTCCTGTACCAGCTATGAAGACGCAAATACATTTGCGTCCAACGTTAACATGTCCTCTTTCAGACCCACCATGAATGGGTTGAGTGGTCCGTTCCTAAGTATGCTATGCCAACGTCTTTTTGTAGTGTACTCCTACGTTTTCCAGTAGGCCTCTGAATTTCTGCCACCAAGCCTCTTTTCTGGCTTCTGACTCGAAGTGCCTCAGCCCAGGCTGCCCCCGTACCCGTGAACTCTGACTTACTTTCAGCGCGGCCCTTCGCGCTTAGCTCAGCCTGCTGCCTGCCAAGATTGACTATAACCTTCGAGTTATCTGCTCCGTTCCCTGAAAATACATTCCTGCCTGTTAGCTTCAGTAAACATCCTTCTTCAGCTGCAGAGCCAAAGGGCCGACCTGTCTCCATGCAAGTAATTCATAGCTTCTGTTGTCATGCTTCCCTGGAAGGCCCCGTGCCCCACGCTTCTCATACAGACACTCAGGCGCTTATACACGCACTTACAGTCAGTATAGAATAGCTTCTGCCCCAGAGACCTTTCCGCCCAGATAGCTTAGTTCCTAAACATCAGATATCAGATATGATAGAAGCACAAGTTGATCTGACATGCCAGACTTCTGTCTCTTTCCGTCAGTTCAAATGTCAAGTCCCCAGCACCCTCCGACTCCATGTCATGTACACGTCATGCAGCTGCGCGCGCATCCAAGCTTCCGATTTCTGCTGACATCGCAACATTCCTGTTAGTGCCACCCCTTCTGTGACACCTACTTGTGACGTTTCGAGAACACACCTCTAGTTCACGCCTCTTGATTACGCACATGTACCACGTGTATACGGTTATCTTGTCTTCTCTCAGCTGTTACGCCTTCTATACTGTTTCCAATGGTGTAAAATAAGTATATAAGCTATGTACTGTTAATAAAATGTAGCGCTCTATCCCTTCTGACACCCTGTGTGGTGTTCAGAACATGATATCCTGGTCTTGACCATTCCTTTTTAAGGAATAAAACCCCTAAGAACTCTAGCGCCACGGACTCTGTTTTCTTTCATTTCCGATTGAGTTATTATTGATTAAGTACTTACCTGCATAGAAATTAAGAGTAAATTATTTATTTACATCAGGCAGAAATGGATTGTAGCTAAAATTCATCGAGCAATGGTTGCCATCGTGAATGGAGCACTCTTACGATTGTGTTCATCGGAGTCCAACAGTTGGTCGGTTCCCACGAGTTGTTTAGTGCGATGTAAGTAGAATCTTAGATATCATTTGATACCTAGCATATAAAAAGACCTCTCAGCTGGGGATGCTGGATTTGGGAAGAAAGTCGGAAATATTTTATGTTCATTGAGGCAAAATCCGAAGGAACCTTGGGAATAAATCTTTGGATTGGTTCTGAGAAGTACAAATTGCCTGTGAGGTGCAAGAAGGTTCTTGAGTTAAGAAAGCCTGTATCTCCTCTACGTTCTTGGTCGTAGTGAGTGCTTGTAACAAGGCGACCTTTCATGTGAGAAATATGAGGCGTGCTCTGCGAATGGGTTTGAATCAACTGTTCATGAGTTGAAATAGAACTATGTTCAGGTGCCAGTCCGGGGAAGTAGACGTTATTCGTGGAAAAAACTCAGAATAATTCTTTCACTAACTGTTTGATGATTCTGCTTGAGCAGAAAGAGAGAAAATGTGATGAGCATCTATATCTTGATGTTGCTGCAAGCTGTACCTTAACAGACGCATGTACCAACCGTGACTGAGCTAGCAAGAGGAGATTGCAAATGCTACTTACCAGTATGCATCTGTTCTTGGCATGTAGGGCTGCTGACATTCATATCTGTGCATAGATCGCCGCCTAGTGTTGGGTCCGGATGATTGCACATTGTTGTCCTGGAAGAGTCTTCGAAGTATCACGAGATAGGTGGCTCCTCCCCTGGACTACAGTGCGCATGGGCATCGACTCCATCCCCAGATTGTTTTTAGCCATTGTGGCCGAGAGGGAGTGAACTATGTGAATGATGACCATGCCATGAAATGATATGTAAATACTGCAGCTGCTACAGGCGCCGGGGAGGAGGGCGGGCGATATGAATGTCAGCAGCCCTACATGCCAAGAACAGATGCATACTGGTAAGTAGCATTTGCAGTTCGAGTCATGTGGGCTGCTGAATTCATATCTGTGCATAGAATACATAGCAGTCCCTCCATTAGCGGCGGCCGCCCGTGCCAGCTGCAGCAGTTTGGAAAAGTGTCTTGAGAACAGCCTGACCTACAGCTGCCTGCTGTTTAGAGTGCACGTCTACACAGTAATGTTTAGTAAATGTATGTGTGGTAGACCATGTGGCTGCTCTACATATGTCCTCTAAGGGAATGTTTCCAAGGAAGGCCATAGAGGCCCCCAACTTTCTGGTGGAGTGGGCTCTCGGTGGAATTGTAAGAGTGCGTTTAGCTTTTGCATAACAGATCTGAATACATTTTACGATCCACCTAGCAATACCAGCCTTGGAAATAGCGTTACCTTTGTGGTGTGATGCAAAGGCAACGAAAAGCTGCTTAGTCTTTCTAAAATCCTTGGTCCTGTCAATGTAATACATTAGGGCCCTTTTAACGTCAAGGGTGTGGAGCATCCGCTCCGCCAGTGACTCTGGATTTTGAAAAAACACTGGCAACTCGATTGTTTGGTTTATGTGGAACTGAGACACAACCTTGGGTAGAAATTTAGGGTTAGTGCGGAGCACTACCCTGTTAGCATGAACTTGGAAGAAAGGCTCTTGGATTGTGAGGGCCTGCAGCTCACTAACCCTCCGTAGCGATGTAATTGCTACTAAGAAAGCCACGTTCCAAGTCAAGAACTGAAGTTCGCAAGAATGTAGTGGCTCAAAAGGAGGACCCATCAGTCTTGTAAGAACCACATTGAGGTTCCATTCTGGAGCTGGTGGTGTCCGTGGTGGAATGACCCTTTTGAGTCCTTCCAGAAAAGCTTTGATAGCAGGCACTTTGAAAAGTGAAAGGTGCTGTCTATTCTGGAGGTATGCGGCCATCGCAGACAGGTGAATGCGGATGGAAGTATATGCCAAATTACACTGGTACAGATGGAACAGGTAACATATGATGTTCTGAATGGAAGCATCTAGTGGGTTAATGTTGTGGTTTGTGCAATAAATGACAAACCGCTTCCATTTAGCCGCATAACATGCTCTAGTAGTGGGCTTTCTTGCCTTCTGAATGATGTCCATGCAATTGGGAGGAAGATTGAGGTAGCCAAACTCTAGGACCTCAGGCGCCAGATCGCCAGGTTGAGCTGTTGCGGATCTGGGTGCTGAATGTCGCCATGGCTCTGCGTCAGAAGGCTGGGTGTGAGCTGAAGCCTTTGATGCGGTACCACAGAAAGTTCCAGAAACATGGTGTACCATGGTTGGCGAGCCCACGTTGGAGCAACTAGGATGAGAGTCATCGAGTGCTGCCTGAGCTTGCGCGCCACCAGCGGTATCAGAGGTGCTGGGGGAAAAGCGTACGCAAATCTGCCTGACCAGTTCATCCATATCGCATTGCCCTGCGATTGCGGGTGTGGGAACCTGGCGGCGAAGCTTTGGCATTTTGCGTTCTCCCTTGTGGCGAACAGGTCTATCTCTGGATGACCCCACCTTTGGAAGTACGGTTGGAGTACTGATGGATGTATCTCCCACTCGTGCATTTGGTGGCTGTGCCTGCTGAGCAGGTCCGCCATCTGATTGTCCTTGCCCGGGAGATGTTCTGCCATGAGGAAAATGTTCCTCTGAATGGCCCACTTCCACATGCTCTGAGCCAGATGAGACAGCTGCGGAGAGTGTGTGCCCCCCTGTTTCTGAATGTAGTACATGGCCGTCATGTTGTCCGTCCGGATCAACACGACCTTGTTGCACAGATGTACTTTGAATGCCTTTAAGGCCATGAAGATTGCCATCAGTTCCAGTACATTGATTTGCATCTTCTTTTGTTGTAGTGTCCATAGTCCCTGCACTGTGTATTGGAGTACATGCGCTCCCCATCCCTGGAGAGAAGCGTCCGTCGTCAGGACAATCTGTGGCACAGGCTCCTGGAACGGTCGGCCCTTGCAAAGGTTTTGTAGATTCCACCAATGCAGAGAGTTGTATGCCCGACCGCTCACCAACACTAGGTCTTTCAGTTGCCCTTGAGCCTGAGTCCACTGACGTGCTAAGCACTCCTGAAGTGGACGCATATGTAGTCTCGCATGCGGGACAATGGAGATGCAGGAGGCCATCATGCCTATCAACTGCATGAACACTCTCGCTGGAAGCGAGTGTTGAGGTCTGAATCTTTGGATCAGCGACTGAATACTGTAGACTCTCACTGAATTTGGCTGCGCAGTGGCCGCCAGAGTGTTTATTGTCGCACCCAGATACTGCCGTATGTGGGCGGGCTGGAGATGGGATTTTGGGTAATTCAGTGAGAACCCCAGATCGTGCAGGAGGTGAATGGTGTGGGACACGTGGTCGGCGCACTGCTGTTCCGACTTTGCTTGAATGAGCCAGTCGTCCAGATAGGGGTAGACGTGGATGTTCTGACGTCTTAGATGCGCCGCCACCGTAGCTAGGCACTTCGTGAAGACCCTGGGCGCTGTGGTGACCCCAAAAGGCAGAACCTTGAACTGGTAGTGCTGGTTTTGAATGGTGAACCTTAGATATTTTCTGTGTGAAGGATGCAGGGGAATGTGAAAGTATGCATCCTTGAGATCCAGAGTCGCCAGGAAGTCCCCTTGCCGAAGCAGTGGGAGAACCTGCTGCAACGTGAGCATATGGAAATGTTCTGACAGAATGTACCAGTTGAGGGGTCTGAGGTCTAGGATGGGCCTGAGGGATCCGTCCTTCTTCGGAATTAGAAAGTACAGAGAGTAAACCCCTGTACCCCTTTCTTGCAGTGGAACGAGCTCTATTGCCCCTTTTTGCAGCATGACGTTGACTTCCTGCTGCAACAAGTGCAAGTGCTCGCCGGACATAGGACGGCTTTTTGGTGGAATGTTGGGTGGAGTGGATGTGAGCTCCAGACAATAACCGTATTGGATAGGAGATCTGACCCACCTGTCCGTGGGATGGACTTCCACACGGGCAGGAACTGCTGGAGTCTCCCCCCGACCGGTGCTGCGTGGTCGGGGGGCAGTGACAAGGCGTCACTGTTTGCTGGCGGTGGAGGACCTGGAGCTGTTATTTCCACACCTCTGCCTTTGACGTTGTTGCCACGGTATCCACCCCGACCCTTGTTGGTATATGAGGATTGGGTGTTACTTTTATAAAATTGCGTGGATTGAGACGCTTGACCCCTTGAGGTGCCTCTGTTATTGGAGCGGCGGAAGGAACCACCCCGAAACTGCTGGGACTGCAGGGCACCCATAGATTTAGCAGTGTCAGTGTCTTCCTTCATTTTTTCGAGGGTGGCATCCACTTCTGGGCCAAACAGGTGGTCTGGATTGACAGTTTGGTTTAGAATGGTAGTTTGAATGTCTGGTTTAAAGCCTGATGAACAAGTTACTTACCTTCGGTAACGATATATCTGTAAGAAACATTAGTTAGTGTTAGATTCCTTACCTTAGAATATCCCCAGGCGTCAGTCTGGATCCGGAAACTTTTGCGTAGCAGTACCCCTGCGCGTCGGTAGGCGTCGTCTGCAGGCGTCCCCTGCGGCTCCGCGTCCGTCGTTGGCGTCGTGCGCCGTGATGACGTCGCTGGAGTATATAGACGCCGCCTCCGCGCGCTGACGTCAGTTCTTTGTACACAGCTTTTCCGCGCCAGAAGACGCAGAGCCATGAGAGAACCAACACTGGTGCCATGTAAAACTAGGGCCCTGAAAGGGATGTCCTTAACCCTAGGTATCAGTTCGCAGAACGGGGAGGATGGGTGGGTTCGGTAAGGAATCTAACACTAACTAATGTTTCTTACAGATATATCGTTACCGAAGGTAAGTAACTTGTTCATCTGAAAGAAACACGTTAGTGTTAGATTCCTTACCTTAGAATAGATACCCCAGCAATACCAACCCCGGTGGTGGGTCTGCGAACCAATACATTCCTACACCAGAAAGTCCTGGAGGACAGAACGGCCAAAGAAGCCATACCTCCGGACTTGACTGTCCAGGCAGTAGTGCCTCGCAAAGGTGTGCAGCGAGGCCCACGTAGCCGCTTGGCAAATGTCCTGCAAGGGGACTCCCCGGCCCAGGGCAGTGGTAGCCGCCGTGGCCCGAGTGGAATGGGCCCTCAGTCCAACAGGAGGCTCCTTCCGAGCCAAAGAGTAGCACGCTTTGATGCAGAGGACGACCCATCGAGAGATGGTTCGTTTACAGACCGCCCGTCCCTTCTTCGCACCCACGTAGCCAACAAACAGTTGGTCATCCACCCGGAACTGGCGTGTGCGATCCATGTAAAATGAAAGCGCACGTTTTGGGTCCAGACGATGGAGCCGCTCTTCATCCTTTGAAGGATGCGGAGGCGGGAAGAAGGAAGGGAGGGTGATGGACTGCCCGATGTGAAAGGCCGAAACAACCTTGGGCAGGAAAGAAGGTCTAGTCCTCAGAACCACCTTATCAGGATGAATGGACAGGAAAGGAGGTTGGACAGAAAGAGCCTGGAGCTCACTCACTCTCCTGGCAGAGGTGATAGCAACCAGGAAAGCCGTCTTTAAAGTCAGGAGACGGAGAGGACAAGAATGAAGGGGCTCAAAGGGAGCACACATTAGAAAGGTCAGAACCAGGTTCAAATCCCACTGAGGCATCACAAACGGAACAGGTGGAAACATGTGAGTGATGCCTTTCAAGAATCGAGTTACAATCGGGGATTTGAACAAAGAAGGTTGATCAGGAAGCCTCAAAAAGGCTGAAAGGGCAGAAAGGTAGCCCTTGATAGTGCCCAGAGCAGAGCCCTGCTGGGCAAGAGAAAGAAGAAACAGAAGAACCTCCGAAAGAGGGGCAGAAAGAGGATCCACAGCCTTTGCTGTGCACCATGCCACAAATCTGTTCCACCGACAGGCGTATACCGACTTAGTGGAGGGACGCCTGGCTGCCAGAATAACATCACAGACTTCAGGAGGCAAGTCAAATGGCCTCAACTGCCGCCGCTCAATCTCCAAGCATGGAGGTGGAGACTGGACAGGTTCGGGTGGAGGACCGTCCCCTGCTGCTGCGACAGAAGGTCCTCCTGAAGGGGCAGGCGGATCGGGGGACCGACTGACATGCTGAGTAGCTCGGGATACCAATACCTTCGAGCCCAGTGCGGAGCCACAAGGATAACTTGGGCCCGGTCGCGCCTGATCTTCTTCAGCACTCTGGGCAGAAGTGGTATAGGCGGAAAGGCGTATAACAGACCGCAACTCCACTCGCGCCGAAAGGCGTCGCCGTGCGAGTGCCGTCTTGGAAACTCCAACGCGCAGAACTGATGACATTGCGCGTTCTCTTCTGTGGCGAATAGATCTAACCAAGGCTCTCCCCATTGCAGAAAGATGCCTTGCGCCACGTCCGAGTTCAGACGCCATTCGTGATCCATCGAGCACCGACGGCTGAGTTCGTCCGCCCTGGCGTTCAGAGAACCTGCCAGGTGTTGAACCGTCAGAGTCACGCCCTGACGTTCCAGCCATTGCCAGAGGCGCAGAGCCTCCTGGCAAAGGGTCCACGACCCCACTCCGCCCTGTTTGTTGCAGTACCACATGGCGGTGGTGTTGTCGGTGAACACCTGCACTACACTCCCGTTGACAAAGGGGAGGAATGCCTTCAGTGCCAGACGAATGGCCCGCAGCTCCAACAGGTTGATATGGAGCCGGGACTCCGCCGGAGACCAGATGCCTCTGATCTCTGCCTCTCCCAAGTGGCCACCCCAGCCCTGGAGGGACGCGTCCGTCACGACAACGTGCTCCGGTTGGGGAAGGGAGAGGGACCTGCCCCTGACCCAATCGCGGTCCGTAAGCCACCACTGCAGTTGTCTCGCAGTGCCCTCCGAGATCAAGACGTGGTCGGACAAGTTGCCCTGATGCTGGGCCCACTGAAACTTCAGGTCCCACTGCAGAGCCCGCATCCGCCACCGGGCGTGATGCGCCAGAAGGATGCAGGAAGCCATCAGTACCAGCAGCCGCAGCGTCAACCTGACCGAAACTCGGGATAGCGGCTGGAAGATGGGAATCAAAGCCTGAATATCCCGAACCCGCCGTTCCGGAGGATAAACCCGAAACTGCGCCGAGTCCAGAACCGCTCCGATGAAAAGGAGCTTTTGAGAGGGACACAGGTGTGATTTCGGCACATTGATGGAGAACCCCAGGTCGTGCAAGAGGTCTGCCGTCATCTGAAGGTGGTGGACGACTGTCTGGGGCGAGCCCGCCTTCAACAACCAGTCGTCCAGGTAGGGGAAGACTGAAACCCCTAACCTGCGCAGATGGGCTGCGACCACCGCCATCACCTTTGTGAACACCCGTGGGGCGCTGGTAAGGCCGAAGGGGAGCACGATAAACTGAAAGTGCTCCAGGCCTACCGTGAACCGCAGGTAACGCCGGTGGGCCGGCAGGACGGGGATGTGAAAATAGGCGTCCTGCAAGTCCAACGCTACCATCCAGTCTTGTGGGTCTAGAGCAGCCAAGACCTGAGCTAACGTCAACATCTTGAACTTCTCCTTCCGGAGGAAGCCGTTGACGTTCCTTAGATCCAAGATAGGACGTAGGCCCCCCTTGTCCTTCTTGGGTACCAGAAAGTAGTGGGAATAACAACCACGCCCTACTTCTGGCCCAGGAACGCGCTCGATGGCCCCCTTGGCCAAGAGGGCCGTAACTTCCTCCTGCAGAAGTGCCAAGTGGTCCCCCGACACACGGTGGTTCTGCGGTGGCATGGCTGGTGGAGAGGTCTCGAAGGGGAGGGAGTAGCCCCTTCGGACAATTTGCAGCACCCACCTGTCCGAAGTGATCGTGCGCCAGTGAGCGTGGTGATGGCGAACCCTGCCACCCACTGGCGTCACATGGGGCCGAAAGCACGGACTAGGAGGATTTTGGGGTAGATGCTGCGGGGGAGGGTGTGGTCTGACCCCGCCGTTGTCCCCGACCGCCACCACGGCGGATTCCACGGCCGCCACCGCGTTGAAAGGATTGTTGCGGCGCGTGGCTGGCAGCACGTGTGGGGGCGCCCCTTCCTTGGGCACGAAAGGGGCGAAACGAACCCGGTTGCTGACGCTGGGTCGAGAGACCCAAGGACTTGGCCGTGACCCTGGAGTCCTTGGAGCGTTCCAGCGCGTGGTCCGCCTTGTCACCGAACAGGTGACAGCCATCAAACGGCATGTCCATCAATGTACTCTGGACATCTGCCAAAAAATTGGCGGATCTCAGCCAGGCGTGGCGACGAATCGCCACCGTCGTTGACATAGCTCTGCCTAGCGAGTCGGTCGTATCAAGACCACACCGTACCGAATACTTCGCTGCATCTCGGCCCTCAGCCACAGCCTGACCGAGCTTTGCCCGCACCTCCATGGGGCATTCTGGCAGCAGTTCCGCGACCGTATCCCACACAGAGTGGGTGTAGCGGCCCAAGAGGCAGGCGGTGTTGCAAGACCGCAGGCCCAAACTAATGGACGAGAAGACCTTCTTGCCAAATTGGTCATACCTCTTGGATTCCCGGTCGGGTGGGGCCGACGGGAATGCGGACTGGGAGGTCGAGGCCTGGATCACCAGACTCTCAGGAGTGGGGTGGGTAGACAGGAACTTGGGGTCGTCCGGACAAGGACGGTGGCGCCTGGCCACGTTCCGATCGACAGGCGCACCTGAAGCGGGCCTGGACCACGTGCCCAACAGAACGTCCGACAAGGCTTCATTAAACGGCAGCAGTGGCTCCTGTGGGCATGACTGCGGTTTGAAGACCTCGGTGAGGATGTTAGGCCTCACGGCCGCGACGGGGAGCTCAAGGTGTAAGGCCTTGGCAGCCCTCATCAGCACCACAGAATATGCAGCTCCCTCCACCGATGCCACGGAAGGAGGAGAGATCAGACCAGGGTTAGGAGAGTCGTCCAGACCACTGGCATCCCCCAAGTCACCTGTCCAGTCCGGGTCATACTGGCACTCGCGTGACAGAGGGTCCTCGGACCCCTCCCAACCTTCACCGAACTCTTCATCTTCTCCGTATTCGGAGTCAACGATGTAGACCGGCTCCTCGGGGTTCATGGGCCCCATCGGCGCCGGGACCGGCGTCGAGCGACGCCCGTCCGGCCCCGCGTCCGGCGTCGGCGAAGGTAAGGGGACGGCGCCGCCCGGAGCCGGCGCCGGAGCCCCAGTGCCGCCCGAAGCCGGCACCGAGGAACCGGCGTCGCGCGGCGGCGGAGCCGCGGGCAACCCCGATGGAATCGGCGCCGGGTTGGATGGGCGTCCATCCGGCGTCGACCCCGAAGGCCCTAGCGGCGCCGGGATCGGCGCCGCCGGCGGCGCCGGAATCGGAACATCCGACGGCGTCGAGGTAGGGTCAACAGAACCGCTAGGGCCCCCGGACGGGTTCACTGGTCCCGCAGGCGCCGTGGAACCCGCCGGAGGAGACAGGGCCCTCATGGCCATGAGGAACGCCTCTATCTCCTCAGGCGTCGCACCGTGCCCAGGGACCTGAGGGTATGGGGCAGGCCGCGCCGGCGACTCTCGCGGAGCCGCGGGGTTGGGGTCACCCGAACCCCCGGCCGCATCGCGCGAGCGTCGGGGGTACGATGACGACGCCCCGACTTCTTGTGTTTCTTACCTGACGAGGATGACGAGTGGTGTCGACTTCCGGAACGCTCGGCGCGGCCCCGCGACCGCTCCCTCGAACGCTCTCTCGACCTCCGGCCGGACCGGGACCGCTCCCGGTCCCGACGTGGGGCCGACACCCGGAGCTCCAGTAGCTTGCGGGACCGCTCCCGTCTAGCCTTGCTGGTGAGGGCCCGGCAGTCGACGCAGGAGTCCACGTCGTGGTCGGGGCCCAGACACCGGAGACAGAGGCGGTGATGGTCTGTGACCGACATCGTGCGCTCACAGTCATCACAGTGCTTGAACCCAGGCATCCTAACAGGCACAAAGTGATAATAATTCGAAAAAACTTGGTCAAAGACCGGAGTACTGCTCTTCAGATCTGCGTCCACTGGCGCGGAAAAAAGAAGAACTGACGTCAGCGCGCGGAGGCGGCGTCTATATACTCCAGCGACGTCATCACGGCGCACGACGCCAACGACGGACGCGGAGCCGCAGGGGACGCCTGCAGACGACGCCTACCGACGCGCAGGGGTACTGCTACGCAAACGTTTCCGGATCCAGACTGACGCCTGGGGATATTCTAAGGTAAGGAATCTAACACTAACGTGTTTCTTTCAGATATTCTGAGCCATGCATGTTGGCGCAGCAGAACGCTAGTGTTTATCGCTCGTGAGGCGGTATCAGCCACATCTAGAGCGCACTTAATTGAGGCGTTGGTGATAAGCTTCCCCTCCTGAATCAACATTTCAGCTGCCTCTTTATACTGATCTGGTAAGTGCTGTAGAAGGGACTCTAGAGTGTCATAGTGTGCCCTGTCGTAGCGTGCAAGTAGCGCCTGCGTGTTGGATATGCGCCACATATTGGCTGCCTGCGCAGCAATACGTTTCCCTGAAGCCTCAAACACTTTTGATTCTTTGTCTGGGGGAGGAGTATCACCCGTGGTCTGTGAGTTGGCTCGTTTTCGTGCGTTGGAGACAACCAAAGAGTCAAGCGGCAACTGTCCTTTGATATACGTTGGATCAGTGGGCGCTGCCTTGTACTTCTTGTCAATACAAGGATTAATGACCCTAGCCCGGGTGGGCTCCTTAAAGACCTCTGGCGCATGTTTTAACACTCCTTTGAGCATTGGCAATGTCTTCACAGTTTTTTCAGCCACTGAAAAGGTGTCAAAAAGAAAATCGACGTCCACTGGGTCTGCATGGAGGTCGACGTCATGGTTGGCTGCAGCTCTTTCAATTAGAGCGTTGAAGGCCGCAGAGTCTTCTGTTGGGGAAGTTTTTGCGGCAAAAAGCTGTGGCTCGTGTCCCGAATGAGGGTCCCCAGGGTCGCCCCCGGCAGACCATGGCTCAGTGACATCCTCTGGGTCTGAGTAAACTGGATAAGCATACTCATCCTCATCGTCTCCATCACCCTCCCTAGCATTAGAATGAGTGGGTGAGAGTTCCTGATCTTGTGGAGATGCAGGCTCCATGGGGCAGATGTACCTGCAGAGTCCAACTTCTTTTTAAGTGGGATGTGGAAATGCTCCAACGCCGGCTCCGGGGTGATTTTCCGTTTAAGGAGAGAGAGCTTGCCTGTGTTGGCGTCGATGATCACCTCTCGACGCTCCTCCTCCGCTAGCGGTTGGTGGCGCGGGTTTGGAACCACCAACGATGCCTTCGGCGTAGAAGCCAACTTCAAGGGCACTCCGGCCCCAGGTTTCGCAGTGAAAGCCTTCGGCGCCGTCTTCGGCGGCAACGTGAAGAGAATCGGCGTCTGCGCCTTCGCCGGTTTCTGTAGAGGCTTGGGCGGCACAGTGTTCTTTGGCTCGACCGCCGCGGCCCCCTCCCGAATACGCTGAAGGGACTCGATAACCTTCTTGGTGAACGAGGCGGAGGGACGGACCGGCTCGAGAGAGTCCTCTGAAGCCTGGTTGGGGTCGGCAACCAAGGCTGCAGTCTTCGGAGCCGACGCAGCTCCCCCCTTTGCCTTGTCAAGTGGAAGCGGTGCAGCCAGAGACTTGGGGTCGTCCTGCCGCTTCTTTGGGGCCTTCTTCTGGTCATCGACCTTCTTGGCGTCGGCGCGACTCTTCAGAGCATCGACCAACTTCGGCGTCGACACCGCCGCGTCGGGCGTCTTCGCCTTCGACACCGCAGTCTTCGGGTCGGCCATTTTGGCATGGCTCTTGAGCTCGACGGCCATCTTGGATTTCTTCGGCGCCGAGGCCTCCGAAGTCTTTGATCCAACCAGTGCGACTTGCACTTTCGGTTTCGATACGGGTGGCATCGACACCGATGGTTTCACTTTCGGTTTCTGCACCGGGAGTGGTGTAGCACCAATGTCCGTGGCCGGGCGGCGGAGCCGTGGGACGAGTATCGAGGTCTTGGGTAAGGCCCGAAGGCGATCCCTCGACCTGGGCCTTATAATGGTGGCTGGCCCCGGAGTCAGTGTGAGGAAGCTCCTCCTCCGAGCTATCCTCTACGGTGGCAATGGCCCCGTCGTCGTCCCCTACCTCCTCGACGACTTCCTCGAACTCCTCGTCTTCCGCGTCGTAGTGTTCCTCGACCTCCGACGCCGGGTTAGAGTCCGAGACATTTTGTATGTTGTCGTCGTCAACATCCTCCTCGAAGATGTTCGCCGGAGGGGGCGCCGAACTCTGGGCCTGCAGTCTTACGGCCCGGCGGAGCTTGAGAGTCTTCTTCGACCGGAACTTGGAGCAGGCCATACACTTGGCCTCGTCGTGGTCCGGTGACAAGCACTTATTGCACACTGGGTGCACGTCGATGTGCGGGTACTTTGATGCACACACTGGGCACCTCTTAAATGGACTTCGTTCCATGATGAAGTAGTCTGGAGCGTCGTGTAGGCCCGTCCGCGCCGACAGCACGCGGAAGGGCAGCAATCGTTCGGAACCGATTAACAAACAAACCCGAACGATAGACAATACCGACGCGAGTCCTAAAGACCTTTTGGTCTCAAGTAAAGAAAGTTAAACAACTATCGATTCCGACAGAGGGAACCGAAACACATCGGAACCCAATGGCGGAAAAAAACAATCTGGGGATGGAGTCGATGCCCATGCGCACTGTAGTCCAGGGGAGGAGCCACCTATCTCGTGATACTTCGAAGACTCTTCCAGGACAACAATGTGCAATCATCCGGACCCAACACTAGGCGGCGATCTATGCACAGATATGAATTCAGCAGCCCACATGCCTCGAACAGGTAGTTATCTGCCAGATTGTGGTAGTAGAGGATGTAGGTTTGATTTCTGGCACCATAGGCAGAAATGTTTCAATTACAGTTTCCATATGTTTATCGTGGCTTCCGCCTTGACTTGGAGAAAACCGAACTGCACTCCCAAGAAATATTGGAATCTCTGAATTTATGGAACTTAGGAGCAGTGCACACAAGAGGAGAGAGGTCGGGTCAGAATGAAGGACCTGGCCTAAGTTCATCATCAAAAGTTATGGGATGTTGGTAGGTGAATGTGAGTGTATTGTATTCCGATAGTAGGAGAAGCTCCTTGAACCAATGCTGCATGGGCCTCCTGGGGGCTATTAGGATGAGACGTCACCGCTCCTCTTTCCTCTAGCTGAGAAACCTTGGAATCAAAAGAAGCAGGGGAAAAGGTAGTCATAGATCTTGGACCATCTGTCTAAACGCATTCCTCCACGATCCTGGATGTGGATGTCAATTGCATATAACTGGCATTTATGGAGGGTAGCCGGGGAAACAAGATGGCGGGTTGAAGACACCACGGAGATGCAGCTTGGTCGGAGGCTACCTGCCCTGTGAGGAAACTAAAGGACTACTCTATTTTTACAAGTGCAGTCATAGTGCAGTCATAGCCTTAAGACTGCAGGCTATAGACCTAAAGAAGAAGAAGTGAAAGAAAACAAAGAACACAAGGAAACGAAGAATATAAGAATATAAAAAAAAACCTCACCCTGAACCGCACTGCTACAGCTGATGCTGCGCTTTTCCCGAAGTCGGCTTGGGTGGCTATTGCTGACCGCTCGATTTCCGATCCCGCAGCTGCTCAGCGGATCGGGGCTCGGTTGCTCTGGCCTCACGCTGTTGGTCGCTCCGATTGCTCCTGCGGAGACGCTGCTGCTGCTCGACTCGACAATTACGGGGTTAGCAGCTCGAGGTGGTATGGCACCAAAGAATGTCCCTAGGGTGACTCGTACTGGGAAAAACGCTGTTATTGAAATAACTTCTATCATCGATGGAGCAGATACCACGGCTGTAACGGCGGCAATGGGGGTTACAACTGCATCCACACCGGCATCATCCTCTGGGAAAGCCGAGCAACAAGCGGGTAAGCAGCTAATCCGTGCCCCGCAATTTATTGTCTCAGATATCTCAGCAGCTGCTAATATTACTGGGAGGAAGCTGAATAGTGGAAACAATGTTGTTGCCAGCAAGAATCTTAGCAACTATGTAGCGGTAGCCATTGACCCGGTAGAAACTTGCAATGCTGCTAACCCGGCTCAGTCTACTCATAGCGGCCCTAATTATGACTCTTCATCAACCAGGTTGTCTGGTACAACGAAACAGCTGGCAGCAGATAAAACAATTATGGACCACGATGCAAGCCTGAGGTGGCAGAATGATCCAGAGAATTCTGAGAAAGAAAATACCAATGACTCTGGTACTATAGAGGGCAAAGGAACATCAGATAATATAGTCAAACTAGTGCCTGAGCTCTCTCAGGGGACAGATCGAACAGAGCTCCCCAGAACGTCAGATTCAGGGGCCCATCCTATAGTTCCTCTTGTCGATTCAGAGGTGCACAAGCAGCAGCCGGGTCAGCGGTTGAAAAGGTACCCTCGATGCGGATGATATGCTCATCGTTACTGGCGAAGGGGCTGAGGAATGCTCCAACGACGACTATGAGGAGCTTGTTAAAGAAGACTCAACCAGCTCCCCTGTAGATGCAGCCAAAGTCTTGGGCTGTAGAAAGGGGAAGACTAAAGCCAAAAACAAAACAAAACAAAGAAAGGAAAGAATCCTAATGTTACTAACATCTCCACTTTAACTCTGGCTTCGGCTTCACGAGGGAAACCCCATTAGTGATAAAAGCCCTCTCCGGAAATGGATCCAGTCAAAGGGGGGAGTCAAGAGTATGGCAATGCGCTTATCAGGCAGTAGTCCAACAGAGGGCGACTATCCAAAAGATTGCTCTCTATCTGCCGGCCGTACTACTACTATATCTCCATCTTCCTTGCCTATAGCACCTATAGTGGTACAAAAAGAGGTGGTGATGGATGGAGCATCTGAATCAATCATACACTCACACCCAGTCAAAAGATATGGGTTTAATCCATCACCGTTCTTTAGCCCACTCTGCCACCCCAGTTCAGACATGGCTATATGCAAATCAGTCTGACCCTGTGCCTCATGGGAACAGTCCAGCCCGAACTGCCAAGCCATGTCTTCCCTGGACCGGATACAAGCTTCAGAGGACCGGTTTCTGGCATTCCAGCCGTCTTCAGCCCGGCTTGCTTGAATCCAGTGACAAAGTGAGCAAGGGACTCACGTCTAAGCAAACCCTGCCACACTTATGCCGGCCAAAAGCGGTACAAAAGAGGGTGGTGATGGACGGAGCATCTGAATCAATCAAACACTCACACCCAGTCAAATGATATGGGTTTAATCCATCACCGTTCTTTAGCCCACTCTGACACCCCAATTCAGACATGGCTATATGCAAATCAGTCTGACCCTGTGCCTCATGGGAACAGTCCAGCCCGAACTGCCAAGCCATGTCTTCCCTGGACCGGATACAAGCTTCCGAGGACCGGTTTCTGGCATTACAGACGTCTTCAGCCCGGCTTGCTTGAATCCAGTGGCAAAGTGAGCAAGGGACTCACGTCTGAGCATACCCTGCCACACTTATGGCGGCCAAAAGCGGTACAAAAGGGGGTGGTGATAGACGGAGAACTTGGCAGTTACGGCTGGACTGTTCCCATGAGGCACAGGGTCAGACTGATTTGCATATAGCCATGTCTGAACTGGGGTGGCAGAGTGGGCTAAAGAACGATGATGGATTAAACCCAGATATTTTGACTGGGTGTCAGTGTTTGATTGATTCAGATGCTCCGTCCATCACCACCCCCTTTTGTATAGCACCTATAGTGCATGTGGGGTCAAAACCAATCTCATCAGAGGAGACTCAGCCCCTATCTGAGCCTAGTAGTGCTACAGCAGCTACTGCACTAGGTTCTGCCTCAGTGGTCAACCCGCCTACAACCTCGTCTATAATCAATATAACCGACGCATTAGTTCCAACAGCTTCAGAAGACTTAGAGGTTCCTATCTAACCTCTCAATATGATCCTACAGACTAACTGATCACCGACAGGAAGCACAACAACACTTCCTGCAGCTGAGGGAAGACAATAGCAAAATGCAAAATTCCTTACAGGAGATGACCAGTAAACTAGGGGGGGATCACACAGGAGTTCGAAGAATTACAACAAACGGTGGTGGGTGTAGAAGAAGCGTTGGTTCGTACAGAGACCCCGGCCAACCGACATGACGCACAGATCATGAGCCTACAGATCAAGTTGGAAGATATGGAGAATCGTCAAAGGAGACAAAATCTCAGACTCTTTGGTATACCAGAAGGATCAGAAGGGTCAGACTTGAGGGCATAAGAAGTTAAATTATTCCAGAAGGCTTTTCTAGACTTGTCAGACTGGGACTGGGACTCACAACTACAAAGAGTTCATAGACTGCCTTTAACTCAAATGAACAAAGAAAGCAAATTCCGTCGCCCCTTCCTGATTTATTTTGGGAACTTTTTACTGAGACAGGCAGTTTCACTGAAAGCCAGACCTAACTCCCCTGTTACAATAGAGAACGTCTCCTTTTTCGTTCGATCTGATTTAAGTAAGGCTACGATGGAAAGACGCTGGAAGCTGCGCCAGCTGATAGATCCTTTTAAATCTCTAGGGGGGCAAGTGTTCCTTCAGGAACCAGCTTGCCTTAAAGTAATTAAGGGCTGCCACACATTTTTTGTACAGACGATAAGGAAGCTGAGCAAGCACTCTCTAAGTTGGCCTTGCACCCTATATTTAGTATGATAGAAGATTACTTATTACCTATCGCCTGTCTTCAGTTTAAGAAATGTAATGCTGCATCAAGCCTTGTTGCCTACTTAAAGGGGAATTGGTACTTAGAATCTAGCTTATGAAGGCCTAGACCTGTCTTGTCTTACTTCTGAATCCTGCTTACCTTTTCTCTCTCCTTGTCTTCCTTTTTTGTTATCCCCTTTTTTTTTTATAATTAATTGGAAACCGCTATAGAAACTTTCTTTTTCCTTTTTTCTTTGTAGAAATGTAGGGTTGCAGGGGTGGCCGCTGATGCTGCTACTCTGCTAGGCTGCCCAAACAGCGGCAGCAGAATATAGAGGGGTGTTTCCCCCCTAAGGGACCAGAGGGAGGGGGTGGGATAGGTGGATGTGTGGGTGGATGGCTTTGTGAGGGGGAATTAAAAAAAAAATAACAACATGAGAACGAGATCTGTTAAATTTGACAATAGGGAGATAATTACATTTTTGGACAGAATGGAAAGGGACAATAAATCAATTAACTGTATCGACTGAGATATCTAACTTGGAACGTTGCTGGCTGTAGCGGGGTGGCGGGGACTGATATTGAAAAGGACTGGTAGGCAGCTGACAATCCTGATAACCCCTCTCTTTCACCGCTTCAGGACCCCTGGGAAACGGAGTCCGAAGCGTGGTGGAGGCAACTAACATCCAACAAGGAGAACTGTACCTTTAAGGGCGCCGTGGATTCAGGAGAAGACACTCCCTCCTATGACTCGCTGCTGTGCCGAGCGAGCCTACTGGAGGAACCATATATGCCCCCCCCAATGACGAGTCGACTGGAGGAGCGGACAAAAAGCAGGAAGTGGAGAAGTCTGTGTGTCTCGACACCCGGGAAAGGACAGGAGAGCGACGAGAGACTGTGGAGGACAGAGTAGGATCGAGTGAAGACCTTGCGGAGGAGCGGAGAGCAGGAGTAGCAGTGCCTGGAGGCCAACATTCCCAAGCACCGCCCATCCACACCCACGGAGGAGTGTGGCTCACTCAGGTGCGTGACCGAGTATCGAGGTGGCTGGGGCGGCGTGGCTATGCCGTGTAAATAGTGTATATATCGTATTTACCTTCCGTCCCCTTCTCTCCTTGGAACCCCCGTCCCTCTCTATCCCCACTACGCTTTCCGTCACCTGTCCTGCACTTAGCCACTGTATTTAGCACAACGCACCGGTGTCCGCACTACCCTGGGATCCCGAGGGGAACCATAAGGGCATAGTTCAGTGCTCTAAAGCCCTCTCTTTCTTCTCCCGCATGTGGCGCTGGGATCTGGCCAGAGAGAGAGAACGGGTATCACCAGAGGAGGAGAGAAGGCGAACCAGCCCCAGAAGATTCTGTGCACTCGCAGACACCTTGGACCCTGCAACCTTAGCTCGCAAAAGACACTCACAGAGGAAGAAAAAAACATTCATTAAAATAAAACCTCATTTACCGCCCTCTGTTGTCCGAGTCCCTCCTTCTGAACCGCCACACTGGCCTTAACAGCAGGAACAAGAGGCGACTTGTCCAGGAGGAGCTGAAAATGTCCTATTATCAGAGACCCATATCTCCCATAAAGATAGGAAGCTACTAGGGCAATTAGGCTATGACATAATAACCTGCTCAGCATTAAATGTCTCAGTCAGAGGGGTTGCCATTCTGAAACATAAGCAACTCAGAGTAGAAGTTGTTAAAACTGCCCTAGACAAGGGGGGAAGATGGGCTGTCGCCCAACTAGTCTTGGAAAACTGTAAATATGCATTTTGTGTTATTTATGGACCAAATACAGATGATCCTTCCACTTTTGACCGGTTAAACATTGAATTACTGTAATGGGAAGGAGAGCTTATAATCAATGGAGATTTTAACTGTATAATGAATTATGAGTTAGATACTACTAGGCGGGGAGCTTTTCAACGGATGCGTAAGTCACGAGCCGCTATTCTAGGAATAGGGCGTGTACATAATATAAAGGACGCCTGGCGAATAACATATCCTAATGTTGCAGGATACACCTATTATTCCGCACCTCTTTAGTTATGCTCACGCATAGATATGGCTTGGGTCTCGGATAGGATTTTAGACACTAGTTCCATGGAGGTATGCCCAAGGGTCACCTCAGACCACAACCCAATTCTTCTTGTTTTCAATATTTCACACAAAAAACAGGGCCCAAGGCTATTCTCGTTTCCTAGGTACTTATTATTAGATACAGAGTTTATCCTACAACTCATGAAACACCTCCTAGAGTTTATTGAAATAAATCTCAGCTCCACCCCGCCCAATATTGTTTGGGATGCCTTTAAGGCCAGCATAAGGGGATTCATGCAGCAGTTTGTTTGGAGACAATTCAGAGCGTAGGAAAGTGACTAAAATCATGGTCACTAACATATTGTCATTAGAAAATCAATTGGCAGAGGCCCTACATCAAGGATCCCAAAATACTGCTGAACTGGGCTATAAGTTAGTGAATCTTAGGTCTGCTATGAAAACCACGTTCAGAGAAAAAAGTAGTGCTAAACTTCATAAATATCAATTGTCTCAATATGAGAGCGTTGTCAAAATTGGAAAAATGTTGGCATATAAAGTTGCTGATGATAAGGCCAAAACATTAATCAAGACAATAAAGGGACCTAACAACACTACCTTTAACCAGCCTGTACAGATACTGGAGCAGTTTGTTAATTATTATAGAACTTTATATACTCCAGAAAATTATCCCACCACGAATAACATACAAATTTATTTGGATACCAACATAATAAAGAAGAGAGGAACAGAAGGATTTGACCAACTGACTGAGAATATCACCATGACAAAGATTAGACTTGCAATCGCTGCCCTGCCATCGGGTAAGGCCGCTGGGGGGGACACGCTACCACTAGAATTATACAAAATCTGTACTGATGAACTACTCCCTCTCTTTTGCCAGGTAATTAATTCAATTGGTGACTGCGGAAAGGCCCCAAACTCGTGGAATATTGCTAAGATAGTTTTTTCTTAAAAAAGAATAACCCTGCTAATGAGTGTGGGTCATATAGACCCATCTCACTCATTAATACGGATGCAAAAGTGTTTGCCAAAGTTTTGGCCATACGACTGGCTCCTTTTATTCTGAAATTAGCCAATCCACAACCGCATGGATTTGTTATGGGTAGGGATACAACCGTCCATGCAAATATGGCCATAACCGCTTTCGATGTAGCAGAGACTGGTTCCACCCCACTCAGTATGGTACTGTTGGACGCTGAGAAAGCCTTTGACCGAGTGGGGTGGGGCTATCTCTGGGCAGTAATGACAACTTTCGGTTTTAAAGGCCATTATTTAAGGTGGATACAGGCTCTCTATGACCATCCAACTGCCAAAATTAGCTATGCTGGTATGACGTCTTCTAATTTTACAATATGCCGGGGCACTTGGCAAGGGTGCCCTCTGTCACCTTTGCTGTTTGCACTCTCTAAGGAACCATTTCTTTACGTTCTACAGACACAATCTGGAATAGCTCCTTTTAAATTTGGCCTTCACTCTCTAAAAATTACAGCCTACGCTTACGATATTGCCATATATTTCACAGATGTTGTAGAAGCTCGACATGGGATAATTGATGAAGCCAATAAGTTCGGGCGGTCTCCGGATACAAATCAAACGTAAACAAAACACAGATAATTATTTATAAAACCCAGGCTTCAGTACTAGGGATATGCAGGGCAGCTACATATCTGGGGGTTAAAATTTAATTTAAAATAAACGAAATAATCACACTCAATTATGAGGTTCTATTAAAAGAAGTGTCTCTCACACTGAAAAAATGGCATAAGGTTCCATTAAGTAGATCAATCTAATTAAAATGAAGGTACTGCCTAAATTTCTTTATTTATTTAGGTCCATTCCATTACGCGTCAATAACTTTCTTTAAAAGGCAAGATGGGATTTTTAGCAGCTTCATCTGGGGGTATAGGAAAGCACGTCGTTCAATTGCTCTACTTAAGCTTCCATTAAACAAAGGCGGGCTTAAGTTTCCTGATTTTAGGCTACATTTTTTTGCCAACTTTTCTTGGTCGCCTCCGTAGTTTACTTAACCCAAGTAATCAATACTACTTTCATCAATTCATGCTGTAGGCGGACTCTAATATGTTTTTAGCGAGAGTGAACGACCCCAATTATTTCAAAAGGGTAAAGTTTAAGACTGCAAGAGAGACTGTTAAAATTTGGTTTATGATTCTGGCTATATGTAAAACTTCTTTTTTTCACCCTAAATTCCTCTTGTGGGGAAATCCGGGACTTCCTGGAATCTTTAATGATGGAATGGGTAATACACGGACTGCTTGTGGAATAAAAACTCTAGGGGACCTCTACGGTATCAACGGCTTTATGGATTTTGAAACACTCAAAGCTCTTCATAATTTGACTGAAGTTATGCGGTTCAAGTATATGCAAGTCCGCGATTTTTTTATACGCAAGATTAATCTGAGGGAAATCTCTGATTCAGATATCTGGAACTGTTTTTACACAGTCAAGACTAAATCACTAAATAGTGAGGGCTATAAATGTCTTAACTCTTACAAAGCTGACGATTGTGTGAAACTTGCTGAGAAGTGGAGCACAAATATGGGCATTAATATAACTGCTAATAAGATCTCTGCCTCTCTAGTATCAATAACCTAGTACAGTCCTCTAGCTTAAGGCTACAACAATATAAAACAATATGTCTTTTGTATTACACACCAGAAAGAATATCAAAGTGGTCCCTAAACAGTCCAACGAGTGATCGGTCTAAATGCCCCAAGTGTGATTTAATAGTGGCTGATTTAAAACACATGATATTTTCATGTCCATCACAGACTGAGTTTTGGTCAGGTTTGGACAATGTTTTGAATCAAAAACTTGTATGATTCCCTCCTCTTACTGTATCAATGGTACTATTAGGTGTACAAATGCTGAACAGCCCACAGAAAGATCTAGTAAGCATTTTACTTTCATGTGCTAGATTGACTATTGCCTGGGCATGGATATCCCCGTAACCACCCCACATTATGGAATGGTGGTCCTTGGTAAAAGAAATTTACACTATGGAGTTCGCATTAGCTAAAATAAGAGCAGTGCGATCATTAATGAAACTGGATAGAATTTGGGGTACTTTTATTTAATATTCTAGTTATACTATGAATGTAAATGCTAAGCTTTTTTCTTTTGTCTGATTTCTGCTGTTTTACAATTGGTTGTCCTTTGTCTGTCTGGCTGATCTTATTATGTGCACTGATGTGTAGCTATCTTACTTCTCTCTGTTTTTTTGTCAATTTCCCTTAAACCGAATTTGTATATGTTACGATTGTACTTTCTCATGTTGTTAATAACAAAAGAAAAAAAAAGAACTGGCATTTATGGTTTTCGTTTGTTGCAAAGAGATCTAGACTGATCAAACTCCCATTCGTAGAGGCTGTCTCCAGTTCTGCTTTGTATGCATGCTAAGAGAACAGGAACATATTCGGCCCGAAGAGTGATTCAATGGGTTGTTAGTCTGCTCCAGATTTCCTGATTTTCTTTGGACAGCACTAGTGATCTTGTGTTATTTAGTTTGTTCATGTATTGCATGCTGGCGGTATTGTCAGTGTGAACTAACACAGAAGACCCTGCTATCATTGGCAGGAAGGTTTAAATACTAAATTAAATGGCTTTGAGCACCAGCTGGTTGATATGCATGTATCTTCTGGATTGAAATGCAAAAAGAACAATTGATGGACAGAATGTAGAACAATGTCAAACATTTACCCCAGTGCAGAGATCTGGGCCTAAATCCATTGTTTTTTTGCTCACCATGCCATTCCAGTTTGGACCTAGCAATATGCGAATCAGTCGTCTTGACCCTGCACCCAATGGGAACAGTCCAGCCCGAACTGCCCGGCCAGGTCCTCCCTGGACTGGAAACAAGCATCCTAGGACGGGTTTCGGGCTTTCAGCACTCATCAGCCAGGATAGCTTGACTCCAGAGGCATGGAGAGCACAGGACCCATGTCTGGACATATCCGTCCCACTCGGGGTGAGAAATGCAAAAAGAACTATCTTTTGACTGGGGGAGAATATCTGAATCATTCAGCATTCCGTCCATTATTTGTTGCAGTTACACTCTTCTGGATTGAAGACCACTTTCCTTGAATTTGTAGGTTCTGTAGATGACCACCCATCGGGAACCAGAGTTTACATTGCATGCGCTACAACGCAGGCATTTACAACGCAGTCGTTACAATGACTGCGTTGTTACAAAGCAAGCAATTACATTGCAAGTCATTTCTACGACTTGTTATAGTTGGAGCGCCAAACTAAGGAATAGTATAATTTACTATTCCAACACCTTCCCTACTGTTGCACACGGTGGAGTTGGAATAGTAAATTATACTATTCCTAAGTCCAGCACGGCGCGCCCCCTACAGCAAGTCGTAGAAACGACTTGCAATGTAATGGCTTGCGTTGTAACAACGTGGTTGTTGTAACAACAGCATTGTAATCGCATGCTGTAGGAAGCTGGCACTGTATATACTTACCAAAGTGAGGTATAGTGTGCACAGAGTCCAGTGGAACCCCAGAGGTAGGCAGAGGTAAAGTTAGATAGCACCTCACTCTATTTGTAGCAGGGTGGTAGAGCAGTAAGGCAGTTTTAGAGGACAATGTAAAGCATTTGTTGTACACACTCAGTAAGCACATGAATTCACACACTCAAAGGCTGAACTTCAGACCAATTGTTTTTGTATAAAAATATTCTTTTAGCTATTTTATTTTTAAGAATCAAGCAAGCCTGGCACAGGCAAGCAATAAATACTTTACAGTAGTAATGCAGTTTGTAAACAGTTTGAATTGTAATTGCATATGCACTTTGTTTTGACTTACAGAATGATTGCAGAGAAATGCAATACTTTGTAAATACAGTACAAAGACTTGAATGGGCTTTTCAGTAAAATGCCAGGTAAATTACTTTTTGGATTACTTTTCCTACACTGAGTAGTATACCTAGATACTCCTCTGGGACATTTACTGTAAACAGGTAGGTAAAATCATTTTTGTTAAACAGGATAATTTTAAAGAATTTCTTTAGGTTTTCAAACTCCACACTTAAAAATTTTCAAAGAAAAATAGTCAATGTTATCCTATGGAGTAAAATAGTGTTATCTGTTTTAATGTAAGTATTTGGTAGTGGGAGTTGAGGTTCTGGGGTAGACTCAAGGGTCCCCCAAGGTCAAGGATGCACTCTTGCTACACCCTAAGCGGCACTAGGGCAGCGAGGTGCAGAGTGCCGAGGCCCAATGCTATCCTATAGGGGGCCTCCGGTTGGTGGCTGCTGATGAGCAGGCAACTTGGTTGTGGGACGAAAGCTCCTGGACTTTAGCTCAGGGCAAATGGGGTAACAAAGTAGCACCAAAAGGTGCACCCTCAATGGCACTAGGGCGGCCGTGTGCAGGGTTCTGTTTCGACGTTGGGTGCCCTGTTTGCAATGGGGAACCTTCGTTTGCAAAGGCACTGAAGGTTTGGGGACTAAGGTCTTCTGTGTACGACCACCACTTCGAGAGGTAAGTTGGGAGTTGGATAGGCACTGTTGGTTTTGCCCCCCCAAGGCTGTGGGGCGTCGGGTGCAGGGGTGCCTTTTGGGGTCGGATCATTTTAACAACTCCGGGTCGCTGAAGGAGGGACCTTCGGGATTTAGGCTGCAGGCATCGGCTGGAGGCTTGAGGCAGGTCAGGAGTTGCCGGATCTCGGGTCAGGATCGCCGGGGGGACCTACCTACTCGTGGTGTTTATCCACTCTAGCTCAGACAGTGGATGCGGATTGGTGCATATTTGCGGTGTCCGGCTGGAGCCATAGGTTGCAGACGAACAAATCAGGTGTTCACGGGAGACAACGTCTTTAAGGTTGAAGGCAGGCAGGTCCTCTGGGGTTTTCAAGGTTGCAGGCTGCAGAATACACCAGGATTTCGCAGGAGCAGGTTTGAGGTGGATACAGGCCGGTAGGACTGGGGCCAAGTCAGTAGGCATTTTCCTTTTGTTTGCTTTGACACAAATGTCAGTCCTTCTTTTCTTGTTGCAGGTTCTTGTCTGAGGAAGCAAGGTATTAGGGGTGCTCCTAAATACTAGAATTAGGGGCGTTACAGGTAGGTAAAAGTTAGGGACCAATGGATCTCTTCCCATGGGTGGGTACACCCCCTATTATACCACCCTCCAGTGGGAGGGGCGCATAGGCCTCTCCCTGGTTGGCTGAGTCCCCCAAACAGCAAGATGGCGGAGACTGTGTTGTGCTTCACCTCGCCTCCACCACCTAAAAGTTAGAGTTGGCAGAGGTGAGCACACCTCTCCTCCTCAATTGTTTTTACTGCCAGTTCTCCCGCCCAAAGTGGGGGTCAGAACCAGTGGGAACCAGTTGCTGAAGGCAGCAAGGGGCCTGGGGAAGCTCACAAATGCGACAAGCCTTTGAAGCTTCCCCTTCGTGAACACTGCCCATCCTGGGGGAGGAGGCTTGGCACCTCGTCACTGGACTGGACACTAGTGGTAGGTTCGCTTTCAGGGGGCATCTCTAAGATGCCCTCAGTGTGCATTTTTCACTAAATCCCACACTGGCATCAGTGTGGGTTTAATGTGCTGAGAAGTTTGATACCAAACTTCTCAGTTTTCAGTGAAGCCATTATGGTGCAGTGGAGTTTGTAATGACAAACTCCCAGCACCATATACTCTTAATGGCTGAACTGCACTTACAATTTCTAAGAATGGACTTAGACACTGCAAGTGTACAGGGTTCATGCACCTGTACCCTCCCCACTGGTATAGTGCACCCAGCTAGAGGGGTGACTGATCTATGCCAGGGCAGTGGATTGTAGGCATGGCACACAGAGATGGGTGCCATGTCGACTCTTCACTTTGGTCTGCACCAAAACACGCAGCCTGCAAAGGCAGTGTGTGAGTGTAATGGTAAATGGTGGCACAATAAGTGCTGCTGCCCTTAGAGGCCTTCTCTGGTCACAGTGTCCTGGGTACCTGTGGTACCATTTATAAGGGGCTGACCTGTGGCCAGAGATGCCAATTGAGTGTAGGGTTCAATGCAGTTTTAGGGAAAGAACATAGGCCCTGGGTACCTGATAAGCAGGAGCTTAGGGCACACTTAGTCAGAGCACATCAGCAATTCAGCAAAAAGTGGGGGCAACCATGCAGAAAGAGGGCCCTTTCTCACAAATGCATTGAAGCACATCTGATGTAACATCGCATATTCCAGCCCAGTAGCTCTCAACCATCCCTGTCTTGGGCTGCCACCCAAGCCAACTGACAGAAACCTGTAGACGAAAAATCTACAGCACAATCAAATCTCTTCAGAGATTCTCTCCCCTCTTGAAGAATTTTGGCAGTCATATCTACCTAGAATAGCGAGTGAGTTTGCTGTTCTAACAGTTGTTGCTGCCATAGTAGAGAATTTCTTGCCAATGGTGTCAAGAGGTCTCCCGTCCCTGTCTGGAGGGGCGGAGACGGGTGAAGCAGGATTTCTCGCACGACATTGAGCGGCTTGGGAAATCCCCAAATTCATCTTTGGTACCCTGTGCGGCAGGCAGGCGAGTTGTCAGGTGCTTTGTATTTGTTTTCCAGCTTAGGTAAGACTGCTGGAATTGAAGCCTGGGTCCGCATTACCTTCAGACCTTCCTCCGATATGAAATCCACTATGAGGATTGAACAAACCTGTCTTTGTAGAGAAAACAATCAGATTGGCTGGTGAACATGGGAAGCTGAATTCTCCTTGCCGCTCTTTCCATTAGTGTATGAAAGACTTCCATGTCTTCCGGTAGCAAATCCACCAGAGGTGGGGTTGACGGCGATGGCGTCTGTATCTGACAATCATCCCATTCGCTAGTAGAGATACTTATTCCAGTTCTTCTTCCTATCTTTCATCGTCAGTAGTGTGATGCTCCGGACCCTGCATTTGCAGTGCTGTAGATGGTGAGAAAGAGGAGGAGATCCTACTATCAAAGACGCAAAGACGGTCGAGCAATCAGAGTTTGAGGAACTGAGGTAGCAGGTTCTGATGGTCTGCAGTAGTAATCTTCCGCCATGCGCTGCAGATTTGATACTATGGAAACAGGCATTTGAATAGTTAGTTCCCTCTGTCTATCTTGGTTTGGATACTGAGGGTAGTAATAATACTCATCATTCTCCTACTGGCATTTTATCCGGAGATCAGAAGGGCTGTGAGCCACACCAAACATGCCCTCTCATTAGAGTCCTCTTCCTCTTCATCACCACAGTCAAAAACGTTCTTCTGAGGGGCGATATACATTTGTCTCCTTCAGTTGAACTACCACGTGAAATGCATCTACTGTTGGATGAACCTTGAAATAACGAGACGATATAGCCCTCAGCCATGTAACTACCTCTCTGGCAGTGTGTTCCCATATGCTACGTACGTTGGACATTCTCCCCTGTCCCCCCACGCGGAACGTTCACTGCTTAGAATAGGAACTGTCATTCTGGCTTATCTTTGAGATGTGTATGGTGCCTATATACTGATTTATGTATATCAACAAGTGACGTATTATTGCGGATCCGATTGGTGTCTTATCATTGCCTTGTACCTTATTTTTCTTTATCTAATAAAATTGTTTACAAAAAAAAAAAACGTTCTTCTGGAGGACTGGGGGAAATCTTGCTAGGAGAAGTGTGAATAGGCAGGATTATTTGCTGCGGACAAGATCGTTGATGAAGGAATCGTCGACAGTAAACAACGAAAAAATAGTCTGTCAAGCAAACCGGCGACAAGGCTGTTGATGACAGTGCCTTTACCTACGATTCGTCGGTCAACGTCTTTGACGCCAATGATGTTCGTCGATTCAAGTTTGTGGACGTAGGCCTCCGTCGATGGAGCCACCGTCGGCAAGGCTACCTTCAACAAGAGATTCTTGTTCTTAAGGGCCCCCAACAACCGCAGCGGCAATGACATATCCGACGACGAATCCTTCAACAACAGTCCTTTTTTTGGCATTGTTTTAGTAGACAATGTTGTCGACGTAGAAGGCCTCACCGTTACTGAAACTATGGTTGATGGAGATATAGATGACAACATTATGAGTTTAGTCTGAGGAGATGAGAAGTTTGACGTCGTCGTCGTAGTTGTGGCGATAGAAGCTTTTGCGGACTAGGGCTTCGTCGATGGTGCATCTTTCTGAGGTGATGAAACCGTTTCCAGTAGAGACATGAAAGTTGTCTTTACCTTAGACGAGGTAGTAGAAGGTGTAGAGGGCACGGAATGACCCTTATGAGAGGCAGACTCCCTTGTGAAAGAAGAGGGCTGATCGTCAGATTTCAATGAATGATGCGGTTTCTTAAGCACCTTTGCAGCCTTAGGGGAGACCATTTCCACCTAAATTGTCCTCTTTTTTGAAGCAGTAGTCTTGAGGGAGGAATCACTGTTGTCGTTAGACAGAGGATTTTCTTTGGTCGTTAACTTCTATAGCCATAGAAGAAGCCGTACCTACCTATATTTTAAAGTTTTTTGAGAGAAGGTTCTGCAGATTTTACAATCTCTCACCGGTTGGTCAGAGTGAAGGCAGTAAATACACTTCTTGTAGGGATCATCCGGGTGTAGTCTGAGCTTCCCACAGATGTCACAATGCCTAAATAGAGACTCTTAGTAAAAGACATGCTGATCTGAAGAAAAAACTTGTTCAGTAGGCCAAAAGAGAAAAATACTGAACACCTTCACACGACGTGCAGTAGAAAATCTGAGAACCTGGAGCCTCTGTGGAGAGGGTTCTAGAGGATGCTGCCGCCTGATTGGCTGGAATTTGGACCATTCCTTATGACTAAGACAAGATATTAAAGTGAATGTTTTTTCTCCATTAACTTCAATCTTAAAGTCATTACTTACTGCTTTTAATGTAAAGTGGGACTCCCACTTCGATGACAGGGAATGATGTAAGCATGTGAATCTATGAAAGATCTAATGCTGGAGAAACAAATTTTATAGCCCACGATTTCACTTACTATTTTTAATTAACATTTCCCAGTTTAGAGAAAAATACATAACAGGTAATGTGTAATATGTTATTATATTGCATTCTCAGGGTTCTGTTGACACGTACAAACCACGTGGCCCTTCATTAGTTGATAGAGTGACTAGGGGCCATATGTATAAAGAAGTCATTTTGCGATTCTCAAATAGCGATTTTTTGAGAATCGCAAAATGCTATGTATGTAGGTTTTGCAATTAATTTTGCGAATCCTACATATTCCTTAATTGCGAATCACAACTAAGCAATGCCTCTCCATTCATTCCTATGGGCCTAGAGGCCCATAGGAATGAATGGGAAGACATTCTCAATTTGCGATTAGCAATTAGCGAATCGCAAAGTGAGAATGCAATTTCAAGGGTGCAGGGGTGTCAAAAGGACACCCTGTTGCACCCCTAAAATAAGCATGGGTGCACATGTGGCGCACATACATGCCCGTCAAATGGCACTTTGAAAAATGCAAAAAAGTGCATTTTTCAAAGAAATCGCAAATTACCACCAACTTGAAGTTGGTGGTAATTTGCAATTCCTTAAGGCCAAATTGCACTTTTTGTTGCTTCTTACATTGCATTTAAGAAATCGCAAAATTTGCGATTTCTTACATGCAATCACAAAATAAGGAATCGCAAATTTTACGATTCCTTATTTTGCCTTAATACATACCATTTGGCAAAATTACATTCGCAAACGCCGAAATTCTGCGAATTTCGGTGTTTGCGAATGCAATTTTGCTTGATACATATGGCCCTAAGTTATGGTAAACAGTGCCAGAAAACTATGTTCTGAAGGTGATTATGCCACCTACCGCTTCTTCAAAGGTCCAGCGTCTGCTGACTTCTGCTTCATTCTGCTTGAACAACTGATCCCGAAGAGAAATAATTTGCTCCCGCATTTTTTGCAGGTCCACATCACTCTGGAAGAAAAGAACAAAACTGGAAGTTAAGTCAGAATATAGGTGGACACTCCTAAAACTCTGAGAAAAACAGTTTTTCAGTAAAAAACGTACAAGGCCGTTTTCTGAAATGTCACATAAGCAGTAGAAACACTATAACAAGCTAACCTAAAACAGGTTACATGAATAACAAGCATTTTCAATGCAATGGTTTCGCCTTTGGAAAAGTTTGAGCTATTGGCATTGTTAATGACAACATTTTTATTTATGTGTTGGTTTTGAAAACAGATAAATAAATGGCATTGTCACTTACATTGTTATTAGCTTAATCTCTGGAGTCTCTAGAACTCCATAGCACTCCCTAGCACTGTGCACTTCCTAGCTTCCCTAGTCCCTCCGCACCTCTTAGCATTGTGCACTCCCTAGCTTCCCTAGTCCCTCCGCACCTCTTAGCATTGTGCACTCCCTAGCTTCCCTAGTCCCTCCGCGCCTCTTAGCATTGTGCACTCCCTAGCACTCTCTAGTCATTTCCTAGCACTCCTTAGTCACTCCCTAGTCACTCTGCACTCCCTAGTCACTCTGCACTCCCTAGTCACTCTGCACTCCCTAGTCACACATGCACACTTAGAGCCACACCCCCCCCAAAGCCACACACTCCTCCCAGAGCTACACACACCTCCCCCCAGAGCCACACACACACCACCCCAGAGCCACACACACACCACCCCAGAGCCACACACACACCACCCCAGAGCCACACACACATACACACTTTGAGCTACACATATATAGCCAGAGCCACACACATACACACTGATTACAAACACACCCAGAGCCACACCCAGATGCACACACAGAGCTACACATACATACCCAGAGTCACACACATATAGAGTTATACATACACCCAGAGATACACACACATATACACACACATACAGAGCCACACACACATACACACCTAGAGCCACATACACACACCCAGAGCCACACAAAGACATACACACACAGAGCCACACACACACACACACACATCCTGAGCCACACACACTCAGATCCACACACACAGAGCTCCACACACACACACCTAGAGACACACATACACCTAGAGCTACACGCTGCTTGCAAGCTGTCTAGGCTCGACCTAAAAATCAGAGTGGAGAAAATAAGAGTGGCAAAGTGTTTCGTTTCTAATAGATAGATTACTGTTGTGTGGCAAAGTTCGTAAACAAACTGGGGAATTTTCATCTGGGATTTGTATACACTAGGGTACTGCAATCTACAAGTCAATATGCTAAGCGTAATTACTGGCAAATGTAAAACATTGGCTTTATCAGTCATGTGACAGTACCAAAACTTATCCTAGTAGAAACCACCTTTCACAGAATGCAGAGTTAAAATGATTCATTTTGTACAAAACTGGTAGCGACAGAAGTACGATGTTGAGATTCAGCACCGTGTTGGTTGCAGCTACTGGGCACATGCATTAGTCGTAAAGCTAACATTAATTTAGAGGCTTTATACCTGCCAACAATTATGCCGACATCGCCGCAAAAAGCCGCAAAACAATGTCACTGGAGCCAAGCATGCATGCTTAGATAGCTGCAGTACCTTTTTTAGTACAGTAAATTGATCAAACATCCTGGCCATTTACAATTAAGAGTGGAAGTACGGATAGATAGATATATATTTTTTTTTTTTAAACAACGAGATAGAAACAATTACTTTCATATGTAAACCTAAGGAGGCATGCAAGACTTCTTCCCCGTGACCTACGGTTATACTAACGCCCTGTATATACAGTCTAAGAAAGGCTACGAAATCAGAGAAGCTGTCTGAAGAAGAGAACATTTTTTAAAGAAGCAATAACGCTAAGGATAGAAACATGGGTAAAGCAGAAACCTGATAAATGTTGACTCCATGGCAGGCATGTGGTATTGAAAATCGGTAGGGCAAAGTGTAAAATAATTTGACATGGCAAACATTATCTGCCCTAAATTTAACATACGTAATAAAATGTAACTCATTAAATACCTGAGGGAAAAACTAGACCAGTGTAAAAAAAATATTTAGATAACAGAAAGCAAGGTTCCAAGTGAACAATCAGTAAATGGGTGAACCTATGTGGCACAAATTATAAATAAAATTGTTTCTGTATTAATGTTGGTTATGTGCAAATGCTTTACACGCTGCTTCTGAGATAAGCCCGACTGCTAGTGCCCAGCAACCAAGGGGGTGAGCAGGGGTTATTTTAGAGGTATAACTCCCTTATCCTGACGAGGAAGAAGGTACCTACCTTTGCCAACTAGAGACCCCCATTTCTAACAGTGACAGTACCAATATAATGTATAATGATACTAAACAAACACTTTCAAAGAAAGAACCAAATGACAACACCATAGCTGCCAGGGTTTCAGATTGCTAAGAGTGACATTTTCATAACTTCAGTGTTAATATCGGTGACATTTCAAAGACTATGAGTTATACTTTCGGCTGAGCAAAATCAAGCGATACAGACGAGGGAAACATGTCAATATTAGCAATTACACCCATTTGAGCAATGAGAAACTCTAAGAGTCGCCGTATCATAGGCCACAGGGTGTATTATTTCAAAAGGAAATATGCCCATCAAAAGAAATCAATAGCTGACTGAGCAGTTTTCCCTGGTCCAGCGTGCTGCACACTACCTGCCCAACCCTGCTTGCAGCAGTCACCATCACATCAGCTGCAGCCTGTCACTACAGGCTGTGCTGACTTGGTGACACTCGGCACGCTGAGAAGTTGAAAGGCACCACAGTGGCTCTAACAGTCACCCGACCCTGAAAGTCTTAGTGGAAGGGACTGCTAACACAGTTTAATAGTGTCAGTAAACAGAGTTCCCAGCTATAACAGGGCAGGCGGCAGCTCAAACGGTGATTAAGACTGTCGCCGTACATGCCGGCAGAGCAAATTTTTATTAGCAGGATGGGTAACACCGCACCGTCATGTTAGGAAGCGAACGCCGCACTTTACAGTGAAAATGTAATAAAACTTTAAACACAAGTAACCGGTGTAGTCCATCAGAATATACAGAGGCGCTGGTGACCACGGCAGATGTGTGAAAGACAACATCCACAAACATGAAGGCCATGTGGGGGCTGGGGGCCCGACACATTATATAGAATAATATCAAACATATAAAGTGATCACTGCTGACGGGGTCTGCTCTAACGCCTTCTTTACCTCGGTTTACAAGCCTTAAATGCAGGATTAGCAATTTAGACCTAAGAGATTACCTCACAGTGGTGAGCCCGAGCCGATGGCAATTGGCGGGCCGTGGCCGCAACGATTCGTGCACTTCCGCAGCAATGCCAGGCAGCATTCTGGCTCAGCTGTACATGCTGCCTCTAGGCTGTTGAGGTACCGGTCGGGTCCGGGCGCGGAACCACATTACTGCAGTGCGAGCACAGAAGCTCTGTGCAGCTGCCATGATTGTGTAGTATAAAAGAACTCACTGGAAATTCAAATCAGCCACCTGCGATTGTGGGCTCTAATCTCATCACCATTTACGCGGCAGCGAAAATGAACAGATTCCAATTCCGCCGATGAGGACTCGTGCTGCAGGCGGCAGATTCTCATTGGGCACTAATTCCTGACGCAATTCCGCACTGTCAACCACTTCCGGGTCGCTGCGGGCAGCGCAGCGGCCCTTCTCCTTAGGCAGGCAGGGACGGCCCTGGCATTGGCTGGACTGTTAGAGGCTGGGACGGGGACAGGAGGGGGGAGAGGGAAGCCTTAAATTACGGACCGTTGCCGACCGTCAGGGTGACATGGGCATAATGCAATGCAACTGTGGGAGGCAGGGGACAGATTCACTGACTTTCAGTATCCTTGCTAGAGTGGCAACAAATACGAGTAACTTAGACCACGGCGAGCGAATAGGCGCACGCGCACCACGGCACTGTAGGCCCGTAGCGGCCGCCTCAAAAATGGTGCCGCCTGGGGCGGACCGCCCCCCCCTAGCTACGCGGCTGGGCCGAAGACTCACCCTCGCAGGCACGGCCCCCGTCGCAGCTCCCACTGGCCTCCGCTGACGTCGAGGGTTCCCCCGGAGTCAGCCACTCACAGCGCGGCTCCCGGGGCAGATCCTGATGACGCGGCGAGGCTCCAACCAACGGCGGCGCAGCTCACGGGGACAGGCCCACTGCAGCGGCCAATCAGAGCGCGCCTCTGCCGACGAGCCTCCGAAAAGCCACCAATGCGGTCGCAGCCCCTTCGTGCCTCGGCCAAGGTGCCGAGCAGCTGCCGGTTGACCCCCGGGCGGATAAAAAAAAATGGCGGCAGCACCTACGAGGACACGGGGGGGGGGGCGGGAGAGGAACGGACGGCGGGAGGGGGTGGGAGAGGACACAGGGGGCGTGAGGCACGAAAATTGGCACAAGTGCGGCGTGGGCAGCCGCGGATTAAAAAAAAATTTTAAAAAATGGCGGCAGCACCTACGAGGACACGGGGGGGGGCGGGAGAGGAACGGACGGCGGGAGGGGGCGGGAGAGGACACAGGGGGCGGGAGAGAACACGAACGGCGGGAGGGAGGCGGGAAACGTGCCGGGGAAAAACACTCACGATGCCCAGGACAGCAGCAAGCACGGCCCGGCCGGAGGAGACTCGGGGGCGTTCCCGGCGTAGCGTGACGTCGGCAAAAGCCAAAGAATCTCGGGAACGCCCCCGTGTCTGGTCCGGCATTGATGGACAGGCCCCTCGTCCAATGGCTAGGCTCCATTTATGGAGCTAGCCAATGGGACGGGGGGCGTGTTCCAGAGTGCCTTACTGTACTCAATAGATTTCTCTGGAGGAGGAGCCTAACGGCTCCGTCCCCCAGCGAAACCTAAAAAGGCATGCATCTTTGTAGGAAACTGGCTCTGTATATGATATTATCACTAGGTCTTAATACTGTGCATAGAGTCTTTTAGGGGTTCCCTAAAAGTGTACAGGGCTCATTACAGAACTGTTAGACCTGGCATCATTGGCATGAGTCTGTCCTCCTTTTTTTTTTGTCTGTTTGCCTCCTCTGTTTACGATGTTTTGCTGGAATATTGCTTTGGGCACTGTGCCACTACTGATCAGTGCCACAGTGCAAGTGCTCCCTATGTTAAATTGATACATTAATTGGATTACATGTTTGGCTTATTTGGTTTACTGTCCGTCCCTAATATAGTGCACCAGGAGTACCAGGGCTTGTAAATACAAATGCTGCTGGTGGGCTTGCAGCCTTGGTTGTGCCACCCACGGAAGCGGCCTAGTAAAATATGTCTAAGGGCTGCCATTGCAAAACCTGCATGCAGTCTGGTACTGCCATGCTGACTGCGCAAGTACACCTACTTGCCAGTCCCTAAAACCTTCCCTTAACTTCATGTTCGTCACCCCTATGGTAGGCCAAGGGCAGGGTGCATTGTAAGCATAAGGTAGGACAAGCTCTGATGTGTGTGGCATGTCCTAATAGTGAATTACAGACATTTTTGTTTTTCACTATTGTAAGGCTACCTGCTCTTTTTAGGCCAGACTGGGCTGCTTGAATTATTACACTATATAATCCTAACAGACTCAGAGAGCATCGTGGAAAGTCGAGTTTAGTATCCCTGAACTCAGAATTTAATAACACATCCTTTAGGATGGATGGTTTTTAGATTCTGAGTTTGAAACTAGCACTTTTAGAAAGTGACTAGTTTCTTGTCTAACTATTTACCGGTCTCTGCTGGTTTTTGTGTGTGTGACAGGAGCTGGGTGGCTCCAGAGGTCTGAATGAGTCAGTGTGGGGTGAATGAGGCATTTGCGTTTAGAGTGGGGGAAGAGTAGTTCCTGATAGCCTGCCCTGCCTGACACAATACTGGCTCCACCTCCTGCCGGGCGACTGATGGCCCTGCCCCTGCCAGTGACAATACTGGCTCCCTCTCCTGCTGGGCGGCTGAGGACCCTGCCCTGCACAGTGAATAGGCCGGGTGCCTCGGCCTGGCAACACCCACAACAAACCCAGGATGGGGGGGAAATTCCCCTGCATGGACAAAGGGATCAAAGCAGAAAAGGGGTATAAGAGAAGGACCCCATAAACAAAGATTTAGATCACTTCTGACAAGGAAATCTACCCCAAGGACAAGAAGCCTGCTGATCCAAAGACTTGCCTACCCCTTCTGCCAGAGTGCTGTTTGCTGGGGGGAATCCTGCCGTTGCTTCTTTATTTTTGCCAAGGAACAAGGAGAGAGGAACTGAGTGTGTACTCTCAAGCTTTGCCAAGAAAACCTCCAAGGGCTGGAAGAGTGCCAGTCTCCTGTTGAAGTCACAGGGCTAAAGGACTTCATCATCTGCTAAATTTGCCTGTTGCTGGAACGTGGGAGTCCAGCACATCTAAAGAAACCAGCAATCACGACGCTGCCGTCGCCGCCTAATCCAGCTCGACATCGTGAGTACAATTCCAGTGTCCCGCACCTTCGACGCCGGCCGCCAGGCCCGATCGACGCCAGTAGCGAAGTCGCTACCGATAGCCTCGACATCGCAGCCCCTATCGACGCCGTGAGCACTGTTCACTATTGCAACGACGACATAGACGACAATGCCGTGTCCTGCTTCGCCACCATGAGCGCTGCTCCGGCCTGACATCTCTCGATGCCGCTGCGGATCGCCCCGACTCCGAAGCTCGATCGACGCCGACGTCTTGCCGCCGATACTTCGACGCCGCGGATCATTGTTTTCTTCGTTTTAAAAGGTACTGTGTTTATGGGGTCTGTTTCGACTCCGGGCTCGACGTAGCGCTCCTCGCCGAACCTTTGGAATAGCTTTGCCTCGACTTCGTGTGACTCCAGTGGGGGTTACATTGTTGCCAAGAACTGTGCTTTAGAGAAGAAGAGTTACCTTTGTTGCTAAAGAACTATTTACTAAGAAGAAACTTTACCTGAACTATTATTTTTCCTTCCAAAGAGTATTTATTAAGATTGTGGTATATTTTTGTCGTTATTTGGTCTTGTGCTAAGCCTTATATAAACATCATTATTTTTATAATACCTTCTGTGTTGTGTCCATTTGTGGTGTATTCACTTTATTACTGTATGTGTTCATAAATGCTTAACACACTGCCTCTGAGATAGGCCTGTCTGCTCTTCCAAGCTACCAAGGGGGTGAGATGGGGTTATCTGAGTGTGTGATCCCCTTGCCCTGACTAGAGGAGGTGGGTCCCTATTTGTCAGAAGTATTTACCTCTGCCAACTAGAGACCAGCCGATTCTAACATTGCTGGTCAGCGGTGAGGATTTGAACTTTGCATTCATGACTCATGTGCAGTGATTAGTGTACGCTGCATAGTGAGAGCAGACCATGGCACAGCCACAATCTGTTGTGGTAGGATATTCTTTTTTAGTTCTCCGCTTTCCTGGAGCTTGTTTTTGAACACTGCCAGTTTTGACCATGAGTGATGCTGTAGTCACTACCCCTGTTGTTGTGGAGGAGTTCAATAGGAAAAAGATAAAGAAATAAGAAAGATCAGCTGAAACACTTTTGCGAGCAGTTTAAAGTCCCTACCCCAGGCCTCGAAAAGAAAGGGGACTTTCTCAAAGTGCTGGAGGCCTGGTTAGAGGCCAGAGATCCCTCTGATGTGGTGGTGGTACCGCCAGAGGAAGGGGAAGAGGCAGAGCCCGTGAATGGGCCTGGGTCCTCTCCCGGCAGCAGTGTTTCCTCTAAGGGTCTTTCTCCTGAAGAATTGGAAGACAGGGCGAAGGAACAAGAGTACCAGCTAGAAATGGCAAAACTTCAATTAGGAGGGCAGTTGGAGTTAGAGAATGCAAGAAGCAGGAGAGAGGCTGAAATGGAGAGGAAAAGGTTAGATTTTGAAAGAGAAAAATGATCGTTTGAACGTGAGAAAATGGTGAGGGAGCTGGAGCTCAAAACTAAGCGTTTAGAATTGAATCCCTCTGGTGGCAGCATTCCATCTGGGCCTGCAGAAAGTAGGTTTTATTTCCCAAAGATGTGATAAAAGATTTTCATAAGAATGAAGATATTGGCCAATGGTTCAAAGCATGAGTTAGCATTGTTGTCCCACCGGGTCTCTGAGAAGGATTGGGGAGCGGGGTTGTGGGGTCGCTTTGTCAATGAAGGGAGAAATACCTTGTTGGACATGCCTGTTGAGGATAGGATGTCTTAAACTCATATGAAAGATGCTTTAATGTTAAGGTATGGCCTAACTCCAGAAAAGTACCGACAAGCCTTTAGAGAATGTAAGAAATTGCCTGGTACTACGTGGGTTGAATGTGTGTAATTTTTTTGCAAAGCCATGGATGGTTGGGTAACGGGTAGCAAGGTGGAAAGTTATGATGCTCTTTATGATTTGTTTGCTTGGGAGCACTTGTCTAATAACTGTTTTCCAGAGCAACGCCAGCACCTTATTGATAGCAAGATATCTAGCCCTAGAAAACTTGCTGAGGAGGCGGACCGCTGGGTCAGTACCAGGGTCCACAAGGGTCCAGTGGGAGACTCAGCCAAAGGTGGGCAGGGTCCCCAGCAGAAGAGTGGGGGGGTACAGGGGTAAACAGAGGGAGTTTCAGAAAGGGCCCCAAAGTAATCCCCAAGGGAAGGGTTCCCAGCCTACCCCAGTAAAGAAACCGTTATTATGATCCCCAGTGTCCCATGAAGAACTCTAATGGACCACCACGTGCACCACCCCGTCAGATGGCGAGTGTAGCCCTGGGAGGGAAGGAGATGGTTGCCCCTGGTGGGATGGGCCCCGCAGAGATGTCCCTGGTCTCTTTAGGAGACATGGAAATGGTCCCTCCACCCCCTCTGCCTAGTAACACTAAGAAATATAGGCAGTAGGTGACCATTAATGGCCATAAGGTGGAAGCTCTCAGAGACACCGGAGCGAGTGTGACAGGTGTCACTTGGTGTCCAGAGAGCAGGTGGTCCCTCATGCATTCTACCCTGTTGTAGCTGCTGACAACTCCCAGAGAGAGTGAGAGGTAGCTCAGGTTCCCTTTGAATAGGGGGGGGGGGTCCTCGGGTACTCATCAGGTTGCTGTGAGGCCCGCCATGCCTGTTGACTGTCTCCTGGGCAATGATTTGGTCGACTCCCCTTGGGCTAAGGTGGAGCGAGAGACACATTTGAAAATGTTGGGTGTGCCGGAGTGGGTGTGTGCAACCACTAGGTCCATGACAGCTAGTAAGGGTGTTGATGGGGTTCTGGAGCCTGAAAGTATGGCCCAGTACCCAGCTGTGACGAGAAGAGGCAGGCGGCGCGGGAAACCGTCCCCCATAGTTCCCACGGTCCAGGAGGAGGCAGACCTTGTGGGGGATGCCCTGGAACCTACAGGGGAACAAGTTGCTGAACTGGGAGACCTGCCCGAGCTGACCCACTGGCAGCAGGATGGTGGTCCCTCCAGGGAAGAATTTTGTGCTGAACAGAAAGTGTACCCTTCTCTTGTGGGTATGAGGCAGCCGGCCTCAGCCCAAACAACAGGTGATCAGTCAGGATCACTTTTGGTCTACTGGGAGAACGATCTCCTGTATAGCGAGCCTAAGGCTGCTGAACCTGGGTCAGCCCGTGTGCTGGTGGTACCCCAGCGCTTCAGAGCCTTCCTACTGGGTTTGGCTCATGACGTTCCGTTAGCTGGACATCTGGGGCAGGACAAGACCTATGATAGGCTTGTCACCCATTTTTATTGGCCCCAGATGAGAAGGGATGTAGACATCCATTGTAAAACCTGCCAAACTTGCCAGTCAAGTGGAAAAAGCGGGCGGAAGCTGAAGGCTCCCCTCCAACCTTTTCCCGTCGTCAGTACCCCCTTTGATCGGGTGGGGATTGACATTGTGGGGCCACTGGACCCCAAGACAGCCATGGGCAACAGGTTCATCCTGGTCTTGGTGGACCATGCCACCCGGTACCCGGAAGCCATCCCTCTCCGCACAGTGACGGCCCCCGTGGTGGGACGGGCACTGATGGGTGTTTTCTCCCGCATGGGGTTCCCCAGAGAGGTGGTGTCAGACCGGGGCACCAACTTCATTTCCAATTTCATGAAGTCCCTGTGGAAGGAGTGTGGGGTAACCTACAAGTTCACCACTCCTTACCACCCACAAGGTAATGGGCTGGTTGAGAGATTCAACCGGACCCTCAAAGGCATGATCATGGGTCTTGAAGAACCAATGAGGCGTAAATGGGACGTCCTCTTACCATGCCTGCTGTTTGCTTACCGTGAGGTGCCACAAAAGTCTCTAGGGTTCAGCCCCTTTGAGCTTTTGTATGGGCACCCGGTAAGAGGACCTTTGAGTCTGGTCAAAGAAGGCTGGGAGCAATCTCCCAGGAAACCTCCCAAGGATGTATACAGTTACATGCTGGCCTTTAGGAACCAGACTCGGCGCTTCAGAGATCTTGCTTAGGCAAATCTGGAGGCCAGCCAGGAAGAGATGAAGCGGTGGTACGACCGGAATGCCACTCTGGTGGAGCTTCAACCTGGTCAGAAGGTTTTGGGTCATGTCCCCTGTAGAACCTTGTGCGCTCAAGGACTGGTGGACTGGACCATTTGAGGTTGTGGAGAAAAAGAGCGATGTCAACTACTTGGTGGACTTGAAGTCTCCCAGGAACCCCTTGAGGGTCCTGCATGTCAACCGGTTAAAGCCCCACTTAGAAAGGTCCGAAGTGGGCATGCTCCTAGCTACAGATGCTGGAATGGAGGAGGAGAGTGAGCCTCTTCCTGACCTCCTGTATGCAAAAGAGCAAGATGGGTCAGTGGATGGTGTTGTCCTCTCTGACACACTGACCCCTGAGCAGCAGCAAGATTGTCACCAACTGTTGGGACAATTCCCTGATCTGTTCTCCTTAACCCCTGGTGTCACTCAGTGGTGTGTCCATGATGTGGACATCGGGGACAGCACTCCTGTGAAGCACAAAGCCTACAGCCTTAGGGGTCGTTGAGTCCTCTAGCAGTCCTTGGGCCGGCCCAGTGGTCTTGGTCCCGAAGGCTGCAGCGCCTGGTGCTACACCAGAACTGCGGTTCTGTGTGGATTACCGAGGACTCAATTCAGTCACGAAGACTGACGCACACCCCATCCCCAGAGCTGATGAGCTCATAGATCGGTTGGGGGCAGCCCGGTACCTTAGTACGTTAGATCTAACGTCTGGGTACTGGCAGATCGCCTTGACTGATGGGGCAAAAGAGAGGTCTGCATTCTCCACACCAGATGGGCACTACCAGTTCCGGGTTATGCCCTTTGGGATGAAGAATGCCCCTGCCACCTTCCAGAGGTTGGTCAACCAGGTATTGGCTGGACTGGAGGATTTCAGCGCCGTCTACCTGGATGACATAGCAGCTCTCAGCCCCAGCTGGGAGGAACACTTGCGCCACCTCCAGGAAGTGTTGTTGGCCCTGCGCAGTGCAGGCCTCACAATCAAGGGCAGCAAATGCCAGATTGGGCAGGGTTCAGTGGTGTACTTAGGGCACCAAGTAGGGAGCAGCAAGGTGGCCCATCTGCAACCCAAGATAGATACCATCCTGGCTTAGGCACCACCCAAAACCCAGACTCAGGTGAGAGTCTTCTTAGGTCTCACGGGTTACTACAGGAGGTTTGTCAAGGGGTATGGCAACATTGTGCACCCCTTGACTTCGCTGACTTCCAGGAAGCAGCAAAGACTTGTGATCTGGACTGACGCCTGTCAGACGGCCTTTGACACCCTGAAGACTGCAATGTGTACAGCACCCATACTCCAGGCCCCAAACTTTTCCAAGGAATTTATTGTCCAGACGGACGCTTCAGAGCATGGCCTGGGGGCTGTTCTAGCACAGGAGAATGAGGAGGGCCGAGACTTACCTGTAGCCTTCATCGGTAGGAGGTTACTGCCCAGGGAACAGAAGTGGAGTGCGATAGAGCGAGAAGCATTTGCTGTGGCCTGGGCGCTGAAGAAGCAAAGACCCTACCTGTTTGGGACTCACTTCCGGGTTCAGGCAGACCACAGGCCCCTCAGATGGTTGATGCAGATGAGGGGTGAGAACCCAAAGCTGTTGAGGTGGTCCATTTCCCTACAGGGGATGGACTTCACGGTGGAACACCGCCCTGGTACAGATCACGCCAATGCTGATGGTCTGTCCAGATTTTTCCGCCTTAGTGCTGAGGACTCTCTAGGTGAAGGGTAGTTCTCCCCACATTTCAGCTGGAGGGGACACATGTTAGACCTGGCATCATTGGCATGAGTCTTCTATGTTTCCATTTATGGTGTTTTGTGGTATGGTACATATATTTTTTGTCGGGGACCTACCAAGAGCATTTTTTAGAACTGAAATAGTCTGTATGTCTACCTTTTTGTGTTTTGGTGTTGTTTCCTCTCCAATGAATGGAGTGGGGTAAACCTCTGGTAGTTTTTTGGTAACTAATATGCCCCAGGATTTAAATGTTATTTGCTCGTTTATAATCTGGTCAGCTATTATTGGCGACATGAATGTTATTAGCGTTGAGGTTTGGTTATTATGTTTCCCCTCCAAAAATTTGACAGATGATATCCTCACTATCGATATTGGTCAGTGTCGGTATTGATTTAAATAGTCTAAGTAAATTCCCCCTGTTAAGAATATCTTGCCTACCTCTCGATTGGAATGGAGGTGTGAATATAATTTTTTCACTATTTATAGGGCTTTCTACAGTAGGGGCATTTTTGTCTCTCAGATTGCTTGGGTATATAGATAATTGACTTTTTTCCTTCCCTACTTTTAATTTGTAAATGGTCCCATTCAGATGTATTTGTGGGACCATTTCCTGCCTTCGACACTGTGAGGGCCCAATCTTTCTCTTTTTTTTCTCAGCAGTACCATGTATTTGGTGAGGAGTTATTATTTAGATTATATTTGTTGGACTGCTTCTGTTCGTTTTGTCTGGATTACATTTACTTGGTACTCTCTCTTCTTTTTTTAGAGTTCTATCCAGTTCTATTGTCTGGCACGGGTTATCTAGAGAATCATTACCCATTTGTCCTTCTATTACTCCGTTGTCTTTTCTCTTAAGCATTTGAGTTTCATTTACTAGCTGGCATATTGGATGTATTGGGTCCTTTGTTGATTTTTTTTCAAAGATTGGGAAGTAGTTATTTCTACCTTTCAATGTATCTTCAGTGGATGGTGGTATCGGATTGTTGTCGGTCTTTAATGTAGGATTTAATTTCAATTTATCTTTTTTCCTTGCTTTACAAAGTTTTTTCTTTTGTCGTTTTGTCATGGTCGTGAATCCGTCTGAATCAGTATGGTTATCGCTTTGGTCCTCATGGTTAACTACAGATGTAGCTTCGTTCTCCGATAGCTCCATGATTTGGTGGACCGGTAAACTACTTATTTTATCTCGAAGTTTTACTGATTCTTTTGATTCTGTCCCTTTAGTGTTACAAAAACCATTCCCCGTTTTACTTAATTCCACTTGCTTCATAGGGGTAATATTCGGCATACCTTCCTCCTGTTTGACTTTGAGGTTTCTTTTAGTATCTTCTATTATGCTGGTTAAAACTGCCGGTAGTACTGCTAGTTTGTCCATAATGGGTACATAGATACAATCAGAGGTCGTTTTTTTTCTTTTCTTTTTGAGCTCTGATTATCAAGTCATTTAGTTGGGCAAGTTTGTTGTTGACTCCCGCTACATTATTTGCCATAATTTTTAGAAGATCAATTTGAATGTCTATTTTGTTTGATTGGTACTGGAGTGCCTCTAGGGTAAGGGACGATGTTTGGTAAAAGATATCCCAGGTTATTGCCGCTTCTTGATGTTTTTTTCCAATTTCTGGAGTGTGAGCCATTTTCGACTAAGTTTGTTTATTATCCTTAGTTTTGTTTTGTTCTGTCATTTTTTTATCAGTAGGAATTGGAGTAGTAAATGAGGCCAAATCAATGTTTTCCAGCGGTCCTTCAAAGTATTCCCCCAAGGTTATGGATTCTTTTGTTGATGTTTCAATGTGCACATCAGGCCTGTTAATACAATTATGGTCTACCCAGTCTTGACTTAGGTGCGTTTCCCCTTGTTCGGGGGACACACACAAACGCTTGTTGATTTTAACATTAACTTCAATCGGGAAACTTTGGGCCTTCTGGTCCGTTCCGTCTTCATACCCGTATTGGTTAGTTTCCGACACTTGTAATTAAGTTTTGTTTGGATTTACATTTCCCATTCTTTCAGACTCTAACTTTATATTGCAGTTTTGTAACTCTATTGAGATTCTTGCTGTGTTGTCCATTGGCAGTGGTCTCCAATTAGAGTGTCTAAGTTTGCAAGGTGGTTTTTATCACAAATTTGCTCTGATTGTTTCAATTGGTTACTATTTTGTAGCATGTTATGTGTTTCACTACACATAGGTTTCATGGGTGACTGTAGGTTGTCTTTTATTACTTCCAATTTCATTGACAAAAAAGATCCTGTTGGATCCTTCACAAATTGGAACTTGTCTGGAATTTTGCCAGCCTTCTCAAACATCCGCGCAATCGGGGAAATAAGAGATTGGGTTAGCGCCGGTGCATTGGTTTTTAGTTTTTTTGAAACTGAAGATTGCTGCATTCTTTTTGTACGTTTTGTTGCTGTACTTACAGTCCTTTCCTTTCCTGATCTCATATTGTTAACTGTTATATCACTGGTTTTTAGTTTGTGATTATTAAACTGTCACAGTCAATCTGAGGCAACTCTAGAATTCACCTTCCTCCGCCTGTAGCACAATCCTCACAATCCGTACGCCCTCCCAAGCCTGTCTGCTCCCTCCTCCTCTGCCGTGTAGTACCACTCCCTACAGGAATACAACACACATCGAGACTGGTGCAGCTGCCGTCAGGAAGGAAACGTGACAGAGATTGTGTGGCGATGGCGATGGCAATGACGATGAGTCTCGAGTGGCCGTAAGTGTGATTTTATTTATTTATCAGTGACTTTTCAGGAGTGTCCCAGTACATGCAGGTACAGTTTTTTATTTTTTTGGGGTTATAATGTTAGCTTTTATAGTAGTAATATTTTTAAGTGGGCTTACCCTTCCAATTCAGCGCCCGGTACTGCCGCTTCTGTGCTCAGGACTATTCCTCCTTGTACCTTTACTCTTGCAGGGGGTGGAGCGATGGCAGTACTGGATCCCTCTGTAAGACAGTGGGGTCTCTTTGAGGTTTCTTTCCACCGCTGGTGTTGGTGATAAGCTGCTATTGCCTCCTTATGATTCTTCCTTGCACCTGCTTATTCCCCTGTACCCCTTGATGGTGAGGTACTGGGGACTAGGCGTGGTCCAGCGCAGTCCAACACAGTAATATGTAGTGGAGGGGCAATATAGGGCCAAAAAGCTTGATCCTCTTCCACCTATTGCTATTTCTTTTTGGAGGAGGCTTTTCGTAGATTGCTGGCAGATGGCAGTTGGCAGATGGCTGAACGTATCCCCTCACGCCCCTCGCCCTCCTCCTCTCCTGTGCCCTGCACCCTCTGCCACTCTTGCTCTTGCGGTTTAGGATGCGGAGGACGACGTGTGGAAAGCAGGCTATCGGCTCCCTCACTCATGCACTGGTCCAGGGGGCTCACAGCCGTCCAACGCCGTCCACACTGGGCCACGAGCAAGGAAACTACGGGGCAGTGGAGCAAAGGAGCAACGGAGCACAAGCAGCCCACCCCCCGTGCTCACCTCCGCTCCCCCGCTCACCTTCAGAGGGACAGCGGACGGCGGATGATGGAAAGCGGGCGGCAGAGTGCTCGGCAGGTTCGGCGGCTCGGCGGCTCCGAGCGGAACCGGAGTAGATGCCACAAGGATGTCGATACGTCGATGCGTGCAAGCAACTTTGTTCAGCCTCTGCACACCACATGGCCACTGGAGCCTTCCCTGGGACCTTCCCGCAGCCTTCCTCGCGCCTCGCTCCGTGAATCCTCAGCAGCTCCTCGGCTCCGCGCAAAACACGAACTGGAGTGGAGCAGACAACTGGAGTCGAACAGAACTGGGAGGCGTGGAGGGAGAACCGGGTCTGCAGGTCTGAGAATTCGCGAATGTGGCTCCCATACCAGACATCTCTCAGCTGAGAAATTCTGATCAGATCCTGGGCTCTAAAACCAGAGAGAGTGGCGTTTTCTTTGAGCTGTGTGCCGCACCACAAGGGGGTATATTGGGTTAATCTGCCTGACCAGCGGGTGTGGCGCAGGGCGGCTCGCCAGGCCAAAAACACGAGTAACTTACGGCAGAGTGTGGGGGATAGCAGTTCCATAGAGAATCCCTTGAATACCGGAAAAACTCTGGGCACGCAACTCCAGGCGGTAGGCCGGATCCGCCCATCCACCATTGAACCAATCATGCACGGTGAGAAGCCTGGTTCACCAGATAATATAGATGTAGGTTCGACATACCCAACCCCCGTCAAAGGGCGGAATCCTACATGCATTGATTGAGGGCCAATCTCGGCCTCCGACCCCCCATAGGAATTTAGTGGCCCAACGATCCATCTCTCGGAGCCAGGACCGCGAGAAGGTGAGGGGCGTGTTTTGGAGCATATAGAGGAAACTAGGCAGGACCATCATCTTGAAAAGATATGAATGTCAGCAGCCCTACATGCCAAGAACAGATGCATACTGGTAAGTAGCATATTCCGTTCGAGGCATGTGGGCTGCTGAATTCATATTTGTGCATAGAATGTATAGCAGTCTCTCCCTTAGCAGTGGCTACCTGTGCCAGCTGCAGCAGTCTGAAACAGAGTTTTAGAACAGCCTGTCCTACAGCAGCTTGCTGTTTAGAATGTACATCTACACAATAGTGTTTTGTGAAAGTATGTATGGTAGTCCATGTGGCTGCTTTACATATTTCCTCTAGAGGAATGTTTCCTAGGAAAGCCATGGATGCCCCCATTTTGCGTGTAGAATGCGCTCTTGGGGGAACTGTTAAAGTGCGTTTTGCCTTAAGATAACATATTTGAATGCACTTAACTATCCATCTGGCTAACCCAGATTTAGAAATGGGGTTGCCTTTGTGTTGTGGTGAAAAGGCAACAAACAACTGGTTAGTTTTCCTGAAATCTTTTGTCCTGTCTATGGAATATAGGAGAGCCCTCTTAACATCTAGTGTGTGTAGAGCCCTTTCAGGCACGGACTGTGGATTTGGGAAGAACACTGGTAGTTCTATTGTTTGTTTGATGTGGAAGTGGGATACCACTTTTGGCATGAATTTAGGGTTTGTTCTAAGCACGACCCTATTTGCGTGAATCTGGAAGAATGGCTCTTGAATAGTTAGGGCTTGCAGCTCGCTAACTCTTCTAAGCGAAGTAATCGCTACGAGAAAAGCCACCTTCCATGTTAAAAATTGTATTTCACACGAGTGTAAAGGTCCAAAAGGTGGTCCCATTAGTCTGGTTAAAACAACTTTTAGGTTCCAGACAGGTGAAGGTGGGTGTCTTGGGGGGATCACTCGTTTGAGCCCCTTCATGAATGCTTTAATTGCAGGCACTCTGAATAGCGAAAGGTGCTGCCTGTTCTGAAGGTAAGCTGCTATGGCAGCTAAGTGTATCCTTATGGATGTATAGGCTATATTGCAGCGGTGTAGGTGCAAAAGATAGCATATGATATTTTGAGTTGATGCGTCTAGTGGGTTCATGTCATTGTTGTTACAATAAATGACAAAACGTTTCCACTTTGCCGCATAGCATGCTCTTGTGGTAGGTCTTCTTGCCTCCTTGATAATGTTCATGCAGTCAGGAGGTAAGCTTAGGTAGCCAAACTCTAGGACTTCAGGAGACAGATTGCAAGGTTCAGCTGCTGCGGATCTGGGTGCTGAATGTCTCCATGGCTCTGCGTTAAGAGACTGGGTGTTAGTTTTAGTCTTCGATGAGGCACCACGGAAAGTTCTAGGAACGTGGTGTACCACGGTTGCCTCGCCCATGTTGGAGCAACTAGGATTAGGGTCATGGAGTGCTGGCGCAGTTTGCATGCCACTAGCAGTATCAACGGTGCTGGTGGAAAAGCGTAGGCAAATTTGCCTGACCGGTTCATCCATATCGCATTGCCCTGAGACTGCGGGTGTGGGAACCTTGCGGCGAAGTACTGGCATTTTGTGTTTTCTTTTGTGGCGGACAGGTCGTTCTCTGGTTGTCCCCACTGTTGGAAGTATGGTTGAAGCACTGTGGGATGAATCTCCCACTCGTGCACCTGTTGGCTGTGTCTGCTGAGCAGATCCGCTATTTGATTGTCCTTGCCTGGGAGGTGTTCTGCCATGAGAAAAATGTTTCTTTGAATGGCCCACTTCCACATGCTCTGAGCGAGATGTGACAGCTGTGGAGAGTGTGTTCCTCCCTGTTTTTGTATGTAGTACATTGCAGTCATGTTGTCTGTCCGGATCAACACGGTCTTGTTGCACAGATGTACTTTGAACGCTTTCATTGCCATAAACATTGCCATTAGCTCCAGTAGGTTGATGTGCATTTTCTTTTGTTGCGTGGTCCATAAGCCCTGCACTCTGTGGTGTCCCTATCAGGGATGCGTCTGTCGTCAAGACTATTTGTGGTACAGGCTCCTGGAACAGTCGTCCCTTGCAAAGGTTTTGTGGACTCCACCAATGCAGAGAGTTGTATGCACGACTGGTCACCAACACTAGGTCGTTTAATTGTCCTTGAGCCTGGTTCCACTGACGTGCTAGGCACTCTTGCAGCAGACGCATGTGTAGTCTCGCGTGAGGGACTATGAAAATGCATGAGGCCATCATGCCTATTAGTTGCATAAACACTCGGGCTGGGAGCGAGTGTTGGGGCCTGAACTTTTGGATCAGCGTCTGAATGTTGTTTATTCTGGCAGAATTTGGCTGTGCTTTTGCTGCCAGAGTGTCTATGGTCGCTCCCAGGTACTGTTGTTGGGCAGGCTGAAAATGGGACTTTGGGTAGTTCAGCGAGAAACCTAAACTGTGCAGGTGGTGAATAGTGTGTGACATGTGGCTGGCACATTGCTGGGCTGACTGTGCTTGTATTAGCCAGTCATCCAGATATGGATAGACATGAATATGCTGTCTTCTCAGATGTGCGGCTACTGTCGTTAGGCACTTTGTGAATATTCTCGGGGCTGTTGTCACCCCAAAAGGAAGGACTTTGAAATGGTAGTGCTGATTTTGTATTGTAAACTTGAGATATTTCCATTGTGTGCTGGGTGTATCGGTATATAGAAATATGCGTCCTTTAGGTCTAGTGTTGCGAGGAAGTCTCCTTGAGGCAACAGTGGTAATACCTGCTGTAGAGTGAGCATGTGGAAATGCTCTGATAAAATGTATTGGTTTAGGGGCCTGAGGTCCAAAATTGGTCTGAGAGACCCGTCCTTTTTGGGGATTAGGAAGTACAGCGAGTACACCCCTGTACCCTGGTGTTCTAAGGGTACTAGTTCTATGGCCCCTTTTTGTAGCATGCTGATGACTTCTTGCTGCAATAAGTGTAGCTGTTCTGCGGACATAGGACGTTGTCTTGGAGGTATGTTGGGTGGTGTGGAGGTTAATTCTAGGCAATAGCCATGCTGGATAATTTGCCTCACCCACCTGTCTGTAGTTATGTTTTCCCAGACTGGCAGGAACTGCAGTAATCTTCCCCCGACCGGTGTTACGTGGTCTGGGGGCAGTGACAAGAAGTCACTGTTTGGTATCGGTAGAGGATCTGGTGGTGTTATTCCCTCGTCCTCTACCCTTGCTGTTATTGCCACGGTATCCACCTCTACTGTTTTTGTTGCAGGCGTTTTGCGTGTTTCCCTTGTTGTATGAGGTTTGCTGTGTTGAGCCTCCTCTTGCAGCTCCTCTGTTGCTGGAGCGACGAAAGGAGCCGCCTCTGTATTGTTGTGACTGCAAGGCTCCCATAGACTTGGCTGTCTCGGTATCCTTCTTCATTTTGTCTAATATTGTGTCCACATTAGGGCAAACAAGTAATCAGGGTTTACAGGCTGATTGAGTAAAGTGCTCTGAACCTCATTTTTAAACCCAGATATGCGAAGCCATGCATGTCTTCTAAACTGAAGAAACAATACACTTGCCAGTGCTGAGGAACTTATTTTTCAAAACCAACTGAAAGACATAGCATACATGAAAATAACATGAACACTGGCTTTATAAATTGCAACTTTTTAATTTTCTTTTTGAAGACTATTTTAGTTTTTCATAATTTTTAGTTTTGTGCATGGGAATACAAAAAGATGGTTTATGTACATTTATATACAAACATGAAAAAAGACAAATTGGTATGTACAATGAATCGGATAAACTCACATGCAACACATTCTTGGCCGTCCATTCATACTAATCAACATCCATACTGGTCCCAGTGTCAAAAAAACTTATATACTCCACAGATGAAGAGTCCTTTTTTATCGTATTTTACAATTGTTTGTAACAGTTAAAAGAAAAGCAAACAGTCTTTCTGTGAATTGCCGAGAAATTTTCAGTCTAATTTCAAGGGGATGACCCGGGACCGGGTCGGTCGACGCGTTTCAAACCCTGTGAATGTCAGGGTTCTCCTCAGGACCAAAAAGTAACTCTATTGTTGGGTCATGGCTCCAACCGTGATTGCAGACAATTGTATTCCAAATGAAGTGGAGAGGGAAGTGCTGAGTTGTTGTCGAAGATTGCTAAGGATTAAGTCTCCAATGGATCGGGCTCTTTCGTAAAGTTTCCGCACCGAAATGCGTCGCTATGCACCGCGCTGGTTCTCGAAGTAAACCGCTGCTCTTATTTTTTACTCCTTCCCCTTCGGTCTTGAGTTTATCCGATTCATTGTACATACCAATTTGTCTTTTTTCATGTTTGTATATAAATGTACATAAACCATCTTTTTGTATTCCCATGCACAAAACTAAAAATGGTGAAAAACTAAAATAGTCTTCAAAAAGAAAATTAAAAAGTTGCAATTTATAAAGCCAGTGTTCATGTTATTTTCATGTATGCTATGTCTTTCAGTTGGTTTTGAAAAATAAGTTCCTCAGCACTGGCAAGTGTATTGTTTCTTCAGTTTATATTGGCTCAGCCTTGCTGAGTTTAGGAGTCAAGACCCTTTTTGTTCCCATGCATGTCTTCTAAGCATGACACTGGTGTTGATAGCCCTGGCTGCTGTGTCTGCCGCATCTAGCGCACATTTGATGGAAGCGTTAGATATTAGCTTTCCCTCCTGTATTAGGAACTCTGCCTGTTCCTTATAAAGGTCAGGTAGATGCTGGAGAATTTGCTCTAGAGTGTCGTAGTGGGCCCTGTAATACCTGGCTAACAGGGCTTGTGTGTTTGAAATTCTCCATATGTTAGCTGCTTGAGCAGCTACCCTTTTGCCTGAAGCCTCCAGAATTTTAGAATCCTTGTCTGGAGGTGGAGCCTCGCCAGTAGTCTGAGAATTAGCACGTTTACGTGCATTGGATACTACCAAAGAGTCTAAAGGAAGCTGTCCCTTAATGTATGTAGGGTCCACTGGTGCTGGCCTATATTTCTTCTCTATTCTGGGGTTAATGACTCGTGCCCTGGTTGTTTCTTTAACTATGTCCCCTGCGTGTTTAAGCATCCCCTTTAGCATTGGCAATGTTTTGACTGATCTTTCAGAAGTGTTGAAAGTGTCAAAGAGGAGGTCTTCCTCAATTGGGTCAGCGTGCATTTCCACGTGGTGATTGTATGCTGCTCTTTCTATCAATGCATTGAAAGCAGCTGTGTCCTCTGTAGGCGAAGTTTTAACAGGGTATGCCGTTTTGTCTTGAATGGGCTGAGAGTCTGCAGGATCTACAGGGTCAGACCATGGTTGATTTTGGTTGTCCTGGTCATTGTCCACAGGATAATTGTAAAGTTCATTATCCTCATATTCCACATCCTCATCTGTGCGTGTGGGAGAATATGTATAAGTCTCTTGCACATGTGGTCTGATAGGCTCAAAGAGAGTTGGAGATGTAGAAGAGTCTCTTTTCTTTTATAGTGGTATTTCATAGGTCTCAGCGCAAGTGTCTGGTCTGATTTTCCTTTTTAATAGGGTAACTGCCAGTATCGGGGTCAACATATAGTTTCAACTGTTCTTCTGTCGAGGGCTCTTGCTCTTCAGGTGCTTGAGCTCTTCTCCCCGTTATCGCCTTTCTTGTTTGTGTTGGTTCGATTTCCGTTGTTGGTTAGACCGCTTTTGGCCTCATGTGCGTTGGAAGTCCAAATTTTATTGGCCCGAGGGACTTTTGTGTATCAACAGTCTTTTTCGGCTGTATGAACTTCTTCGGTGCCGTAATCGTCATCGACCCGACTGTTCTCGTTTGTTCGATGACCACTTTTTGGCCTTGTGTCGTCTTCGGAGCTCGATGGTTTGCTGCCTCGGCTCGACCGACCCCTTCGTTTCGATCCTTGCCTTCGGCTCCAGTGTCTTTGTTTGCACCGTCTTCGACTTGTCGACTTTCTGTTTCGGTTCGACAACCATCTTCTGCTTGAGTCCTTTGTTTGTGTTGCTTGGTGTCGACATCGATCTTGTCGGTTCGACGGCCTTTTGCTTAGGCGTGTCCCTGGGTGTACTGGCTCTCGGCTCGACAACCCTTATATGCGACCCAGCCGGGTCGACGACCATTTTGTGTTCGGTCGGCTCCGATGGATCCACACCTCTCGGTCCGAAGACTGTAAAGTCTATCAGTTACGGTTTCTGTTTTGCTTCTTTTACTTTCGGTTTTGATATTACCAAGGAATGGTAATGTTGCACCGATGGCTCTTGCCTTATATTCTTAGCCGGGCCGAATCGCGGGGCTATAGAATCGATGTTCTGATCTTGGCTAAGGCCTTCCGGCGATGCCTCGACCTGAGCCTCTGGAAGCGTATCAGTAAATGTACTGGGCTCCGTACTCACGGTTGGCCCTGTGTCCTCGCCGGAGTCGTCCTCGACGGCTCCAATGCCTGGACCGTCGTCCCCTACCTCGACGATGTCTTCATCTTCGTCGATGTAGTAGTTGGAGTCATGTTCCGACCCCTGCTCCGACTGCTGGTCTGAGTCTTCAGCTTCGACGACCTCTTCGTCGTCTTCAAAGATATTTTCCGGGTCAGGCGCTTGTTTCTGCATCGTCTGCCTCGCTGCTCTACGAATCCAAAGTGTCTTCTTTGATCGAAACTGCGCACAAGCTAAGCGGTCGGCTTCATTGTGTTCTGGAGATAAACACTTGTTACACACAGGGTGTTTATCTATGTGTGGAAATTTCTAGTTACAGTTGGGGCATCTTTTGAATGGACTTCGTTCCATCGACGATCGGCCCCTTGGTGTCGAAAAGGCCACACAGCCCGATTCGACGTTCTGAGTAGAAAAGAACAGAAATAAAGTTGTCGGCACCGATCGAATAACAATACCGACGACCCCGAAGGCCTTTCGGCCTTTTAGAAAAAAAAAATTTCGATTCCGAACTCCGAGTTGGAAAGTACATCCGAACCCAATGGCGGAAAAAAACAATCTGAGGATGGAGAGGATGCCCATGCGCACTGTAGTCCAGGGGAGGAGCCACCTATCTCGTGACACTTGAAGACTCTTCCAGGACAACAATGTGCAATCATCCGGACCCAACACTAGGCGGTGATCTATCCACAGATATGAATTCAGCAGCCCATATGCCTCGAACACAAATGCTTTCTCGAAATTCATGAGGAGGAAAGAGAGATAGGGAGTCAGTTGTGGGTGCACCAGAGCAAGGTAGAGCCGTCTAAGGCAGTGCCTGGTAGCCTGGGCAGGCGTAAAGCTGCATTGGTCCATCTGGACCAATGTGCCATGGTGAGGGAGTATGCGCTGTGCCAAAACTGAAGCAAAAAGTTTGAGTCCCGAGTTGATAAGGTTAATAGGTCGGTAATCAGAGCAGTGGGCAGAGGGGGGCTGAGACTTAGGAATCACCACAATAGTGGCCAGATCCGTTTCAGGACGGAAGGAGCCATGGTCCGCCACCTCACGGTAGATGGGGGGCTGAGGCCAGAGCATTCCCATTAACTCTCTGGCCCCCCCTCAACCTTGCTACAAAGCTGGCAGGATGAACACTGACTGCATGACCCCGTGCTCCTCAAAGCCCGCCTGCCTGGTGGCTGCAGTGCCGAGTGAATCATGTCAGGGGTCAATGAGCTTGTCAGGTCAGGGGGTGTGAAGGGGAGTGACGCACCATGCAGAGTGTTTCTCTGGAGCAAGGAGTTTTGTGAATGGGGAATGTCAGGCCTTGGCAGTCTTAGATCGTTTGTTGTTTAGAATGGTCGTGGTTCTGAAAAGTCGTTGTTAAGGATTGTTCGTGGCTCGCACTTCGTGATTCAGGTAACTGGTAATTAAAACTTCGTGGTTAAGGTGGTTTCCCCCGGTAAGGCGTATAGAATTCCTGTGGGAGGCCATCTGGTCCCGGTGTCTTACCCGCCGCCATGTGGGAGATAGCATTGTTAATTTCTTACGGAGTAATCGAGGGATCAAGGCCCTCCGCTTAAGCGTCAGTGAGCCGCGGGAGGGGGAATCTTTCAATCCGGAGGAGCTTCGATAGAGCAAGCTCTGGAGGTTGGGCAGAGTGAGTAATCGAGGGATCAAGGCCCTCCGCTTAAGCGTCAGTGAGCCGCGAGAGGGGGAATCTTTCAATCCGGAGGAGCTTTGATGGAGCAAGCTCTGGAGGTTGGGCAGAGTGCAAAGAAGCATAGTACGAGGCAAAACACTAGGCCACCGCCGTAGGGGGTCTGGTGGGTCTCACCTTGGGAGTCCATCACTTCAGGAATAATACGGTTAGCCATTGGATAAGTGGCTAAGCGGTGGAGCAGCTTCCCATTATCATCTCCCCACTCATACACTTGCGCCACAGAGGACCTCCACAACAGCTTAGTGGACTCCATGGAGGCCTGTCTGAGCTCATTTCTGAAAAATGTGAGTTTCCGATCCTGGGCCTCCGTTCCTTCTCCAGGCAGATGGGCCTCAAGCCTGGCAGCTTGGGTCTCCAGGAGCATGAGCCGGGCCTCCTGCTTCGTGCAATGGATTTTAAGTTGACATTTGGCAAAACCGCAAATAGTTGCCTTAGCAGCCTCCCATAAGGTACCAGGGGACGAAACAGAGTCTTGGTTAGTGGCAAAGTAGTGACACAGTTCGAGCCCTACCTGTTTCTTGAAGTCTTTGTCCTGGAGAAACCAGGTATTAAGCCGCCAGATCGGGCGTGAAGAGGTCGGGAGGCTTCCCAGGTGCACAGCAACAGGGGAGTGATCCGATATGCCTCTGGGAAGTGTAGTGATGGCCTGGATCGATCGACAGTCCATGGCCAGAAGAAACAGATAGTCTAACCTGGCCTGTGTGTGGTGGTCGGCCGATGTGAGAGTGAACATACGAGTAGTCGGGTGCCAGAGTCGCCAGGCGTCTACCAGACCAAAGGTCACGACCAAGTTCAAAAGGAGTGTGGAGTGGGAAACCCGAGAGACAGAAGGGACTGCAGCAGAATCAAGGTCCGGGTCCATAACTGCATTAAAGTACCCCCCCCCCTCAACAACAGTGGTCCCCAGGGGCAGGGCGACTACCAGTAATGCAAGGCGCTGGAGCGTTGAAGACAGCAGTGGGAGAAAGTGACATCTTTCTTGCATGGTATGCCCCCACTTTTTGCTGAATTGTTGATGTACTTTGACTGAGTGTGCCCTGGGCTCCTGCCAATCAGGTGCCCAGGGCCTGTTCTACCCTAAAACTGTGTGAAGCTAAAACCCAATTGGCATCTCTGGTCACATGTCAGCCCCTGGTAAATAGTACCCTAGGTACCCAGGGCATTGTGACCAGAGAAGACCCCTAAGGGCTGCATCACTTATTGTGCCACCCTTAGGGGCCCTGCACCCTGACACACACACTGCCTTTGCAGGCAGAGTGTCCTGGTGCAGAACTAAACAAAGAGTCGACATGGCACACATCCCTGTGTGCCATGCCCACAAACCCACTGCCCTGGCATACATCAGTCAACCCTCTAGCTGGGTGCCCTATGCCAGTGGTGTGGGCACAGGTGCATGAGCCTTGTGCCCCTACAGTACCCAGGGCCATTCTTGGGCACTGTAAGTGCAGTGATGCCATTAAGAGTACATGGGGCTGGGAGGTTGTCATTACGAACTCCACAGCACCATAATGGCTACACTGAAGACTGACAAGTTTGATATCAAACTTCTCAGCACATTAAACCCACACCGATGCCAGTGTGGGATTTAATGTAAAATGTACTACTGTGGGCATCTTAGAGATGCCCACTGAAACCTAACCTGCAATCCATGTCTTGTCTGTGAGGCTGCCTAGGCTGCCACACAGCAGATATGTTGCTGGACCCCTGGGTAGAGAGCCATCCGCTCTCCTGGGCCTGCAACAATGCACGTCCTAGGCGAGGTGCTAGGCCTCCTCCCCTAGGATGGACAGGTAAGCTTCAAAGGCATGCCGCCTTTATGAGCTTCTCCAGGCCACTTGCTGTACTCAGCAACTGGCCCCCACCAGTTCTGAGCCCCACTCTGGCGGGAAGACTGGCGGGAAACCCTACGTGAGGAAGGGGGCGTGCCAGCCTGTGCCAACTCCACCCCTCAGGTGGGAGAGACGAGGTGAAGCACGACTCCTGGCTACCGCCAACTTGAGGATGGTGAGCCCAACCCAATCACAGCTAGGCTCCCGGCCCCCTACCCCATGAGAGGAGCCGGATAGGGGGTGTATTCACCCCAGGACAGGGACCCATTGGTCCCTGCCCTCACCCTACCTGTAACGTCCCTAAATTTAGTACTTAGGGGCACCCTGAACCTTCCTTCCTCAGATCCCGATTTCGAAACAAGATAGAAGACCAAGAAGAAGACTTGCCATGCAGCGGCTAACAAGAGGACAACACCAACTGACTTGGCCCCAGCCCTACAGGCCTGTTGATCCTTGAACCTGCTCCTGCTAAATCCCGGCGTCTCCTGCAGACAGCAACCTCGAGAACCCCGGAGGACCTGCCTGCCTTAACCCTCTTAGAGACTGGGACGCCCATTAGCAATGGTTCTGCTAACACAGCAATACCCCTGGTGCCAGCCAGGAACCGCGAATCCAGCACACTCTGCACCCGCCGAGCCCGGCCTGTACCCGAGTAAACAAAGGTCCTGAGGATGTCCCCCCCCCCGGCGATTCTGACCTGGCATCCAGTGCCCAAGGACCCTCCTCGATGACCCAAATGACGCCTGCAGCCTCAGAACAAGGGAACCCTCTAACCACGACCAGCAGAGCGTAAGATTTCCCGACGTCAAAGCCCCCTGTACCCTGTAAAAACAAGTGAAGATGGCCGCCGAGTTGGAGCCCTCTCCAAGAGCTCCGGGGTTCAGGATAACCAAACAAGTTAAATCCTCGTAATAACCCTCGCCATCCAGCCGAGCACACATCTATTTTGTTGGAGCAAATAGCTGACAACGAGCTGAATATTGCCTAGTGAGAAGAGAAGAAAGGAGACGGCAAGCAAACCGGAGAACAGACTGCAAGCATCGGGGCTGCTGACACCACAGTCGTCACAAGATTCACCCCGGAAGAATATCCCCACTGGCTAAGAGTTTGGGCTGCAAAGGAGCGGAGACCCCTCTGGAGGAAGAAAGACAGGAATATCACTAACGATGTCCCCAGGCGCCCGATCCTCCAAGCAAATCCACACTGCACCCAGATCCTATTACGGAGGCAGCGAGCAAGCAATCTCAATGACCGGCATTGGAAAATCCAGTACGGGCTGAAGGAAAATAGCCTAATGAGTTCGGGTATGTAACTGAACACCCGCGAATCAGAAAAACAAGATGTGTCACAGAGGAAGGGAAATAACATTCGGAAGAAGCTCAGCCTCGGCGTGCCTGACCTTAAAATGGCAGCCGCCGAGGACATCCAGCAGAATGATCGAATTTAGTAGCCTTCCCCCTTGGTGAAATAACAGTAAGTCCTAACCAGCGCGGCAATCAGCAAGTAATACACATCAAAATCGCCAGAATTGGAGACAACTAAGAGCTGAGCCCCAAACGCCTGAATTTTACCTTATTTGATTTTTAACTTTATTCTAACTCACCCATCAATGATGTACAAGCAGTTCTAATTCTGCACACATCCCAACTCTGCAAATACAGGTTTGATTGAAGATATCCAAAACGAAAATAGTCTCAAGTATGTAGATTGGCAGCTCAAAATGGTAGCATCGAGGAAGAGAAAAGGAACAAGCATTTACAATGCAATGGTTTCGCCTTTGGAAAAGTTAGAGCTATTGGCATTGTAAATGACAAAATTTGTATTTATGTGTTGGTTTTGAAAACAGATAAATAAATGGCATTGTCATTTACATTGCCATTAGCTTAATCTCTGCAGTCACTCTGCAGTCCCTAGCACTCCCTCGCACTCCCTAGTCACTCTGCACTCCCTAGCCCTCCCTAGTCACTCTACACTCCCTAGCACTCTGCACTCCCTAGCACTCTGCACTCCCTAGCACTCTGCACTCCCTAGCACTCTGCACTCCCTAGCACTCTGCACTCCCTAGCACTCTGCACTCCCTAGCACTCCCTAGTCACTCTGCACTCCCTAGTCACTCTGCACTCCCTAGCCACTCCAACAGGGAATATGAACCTGCAAAGAGGCAACAATCCTGGTTTTTAACACAGTGGAGCCGTGTGACTTGGTGAAATTTGGCAAATACTTAAGCCTGCTACAAGTATAATTTAAGGACATTAATAATACTGATCACTGCTCCAATTCAAATCACCAAAACAGTGAATTTTAACGTTTTATATGGCAGGTTTAATCCACTTGGATAGATCTTTAAAATGTTTTCATTAGCCGCTCTCTTAGCCCATGATTTGAGAACTATCTGCTATATAATTCCCAGTCCGTATGCACTGTTGTGCACACGTAAATTAATTTGCACAGTAATTAGCTGATATTAAGCCACAGGTATTATTCATGATTCCCAAATTCTCATGACATTGATTTAAAATCTGTCCAAAACTGCTATATATTACTTACATTACCTATGCTTGCGATTAAAACAATATGTACATGTACTGTTTGCACAGCTAAGGTATTTTGCATAGCAATTATCTGGTTTCTAGCCATAGGTATGTTCACGATTTTGACATTTTTATGACATTACTTAAATTTGGCATATAAAAGGTAGTTTTGTCTGGTTAACTTAGAATCTATCTGCCCTCGGAGTTATATCTACTTGGCTGAGCTGCAGTGATCTACCCTGACCAGCGCACTGGCCAACTGAGAGAAGCCATTCAACAGTGAAACGCTGCTCGTCAGCCAGACCCTGAAAGTCGCATAACAATGAAGAACTAGGTTACCAGTTGTCTCCACACCAAACCCTGGGAGAGAGGGACCACCTCTATAATTGATGCCTGATGGGGAGAAGAGAGAGCTCAAGAAGCCGCGTGGAGGGAACGGCTCCCAAACACCAGTGGGCCCGGGATGCTCTTCTTTCTCTAGTCACGTGACTAACGTGTGTTTCAACACTTTGCAATGTTATTTTCCTTCTCACGCGTACCTAATATCTACCCAATGATCCATCACATGACGGAGTGATAGCCATGATCACAAGCCGCCGCGTTCTCCCATCTTAGGTGACATCATTCACTCCCCACTGAACTGAAGTGTAGGCATGAGATTTTAAACAGCTGTTCAACTGCACACCACTCAGCTACTGCACATACAAAATAAAGATCATTCTCTGTTACTAAAGACATAAAACTGGACAACCATTTGTGTATTATTGAAGCATTTCTTGTATTTGAACTTTCACCCCATGAATCAAACTTTTAAAAGCAAGCCTAAACTCCCTCTCAGAGTATCTCTGTGGCTGCACAGGAATCTCGAAGACCCCCTCCACTTGAGGGACCATAGTCACCTGCTGCTCTCAATAGACCCAGTCGACAAGAAAAACATGGCAACAGCTGTCCACTGCATTTACATTGCTAGGTCAAAAGGTTACGTGATAGAAAGTGAATGTTATTGCACGGGCTTCGATGTATAGCATGAGCCACGTGCACAAAATGTCTTTTATCACTAATGTGCGAAGCGCCTCGTTAGACCGGAGTGGAGCTGGCCTGGTTAGATCCGGCCGCTCGCCTCCGTCCTCCAGACATATATATTTGTTAAATGCATGTTGCTCTCACTGCTATATCTACAAAGGCGTCGACAATCTCAGGGAGCTAATTAGCGAGGCGGATAAACAGCCGCTGCGCACGCGGCGTGGCAGATTTCAAATCAGAGGTCACAGCTACCCTGGCCCTGCTAAACTCGTTCAATTTGCGATAATTGCCGGCATGTTTGTTTTTCTGGAGAGACATCAACAAGGTTCTTTGCGTCACTAAGAGAAAGCCGTTCAGAACAGTGAAAGGCACGGACAGCGGGAGGGAGGGCAGGAAAGGCACGGACAGCGGGAGGGGGGCGGGAAAGGCACGGACAGCGGGAGGGGGGGCAGGAAAAGCACAGACAGCGGGAGGGGGGCGTGCAAAGCGAAACATTCACAACACGGGGTAGCAACTACACACACAAAGTCGAGAAACAAACAGAAACAAACAGTTAAAAATATAAAGAAAATGCATCTTACCTGAACGTAAATAAAAACAACACCAATCCGGCTGAAGGCACTCCTGAAAAGACGAAAACAACACGGAAAAAAAAAACCACACCCACCGCCGCACGTGTTAAAAGGGGCTGGATGAGAAAAATTCTCAGGAACGCCCACGAGTCGCCTCGCAGAATGACGGACGCCTCTGTTTTCCAATGGCTAGCCTCCATTTATGGAGCTAGCCAATGGAAACAGAGACGGGACAAAGCCCACATACTGCAAAACAAAAGATTTTGCCTTAGCGAAACGCTGCTTGCGCAGCTTTCGACAGGCGAAACCTAAAAAGGCACTGTTCCTGGGGTCAGCATGGACAAAGGGTGGTTTAATTGGTGGTTAAATAGACTATTAGTGGAGAAGATGAGGACTTTTTTCGAGGGGTTGTAAGGAGGAGCGCAGGGGCTAATGAAAACACTGAGGCTGCACGATTAGGACCGGGACATATGCCATTGGAATGTGAGGTGTATATAAATTTTGAGCAGCTGGCAGCGTACTGGGGAGACTGAAGAGGTGATAAAAGCCACAGGCCTCGTTATGCTGAGAAAATGAACCCCACGTTTATGAGAGCTGTGGAAAAGTGTGAAGGTGTGTCGGGAAGAGGCGTGAAGGACGAAGAACATAAAGGATGGGTAAGGTGAAGAAACTTAGAGAGATATAATTATTGGAAGGACAGCATAGCAAAGGCCAATGGAATTATTTGATTTTGCATCAGTGACGTTTGCAGCATAATTAATGATTTGCCAATTAATTCATCATCGGCTGCATTGTTTCTCGCTCAAAAGTTACTAAAAACGCAATTACACTTGTTGCCGCAGAGTGGATGGCACTTCACAATAGTTGACAGTCACCTTTCTGTTGCATATTGCTGTATTTGAGAGTTTAACTGGTACTAATAACGACATTACACAATAAAATGTGCTGTTTATTGCTACTTAATTTAGTCAACCCATCTGCATAATTTGGTCTTCCGGTGCCCCATAGTCCATGGTCCTGAGCATAGCACTCATCCCAATGTATGGACCTAATAATCAAACTTCCTCCTTGGCAGGGCGCTTATCCCAGTACAGAAGTGCAGCTCTGACCGTTTACACGACTGACCCTTCAGCCTCGTGAATACCACACTACCAAGTACCAAAGACGTAGATATCATTAGTGCGGCAGGTGCAGTGGCACCGGGGAACAGGGGCGTGAGGAGCCCACAGCACCCAATGGTTTCCGTCTCTTACTGCCTGAATAAGGGACTGAAGGGCATTTCTCCTTCCATGAATTAAGGCCAAGGGCACTTGTTGCACCACTACCATGAACGGCCCCTGCGGAGACCCGGGAATTCTTTAGCATAGCGCTTCAAAGTGGCATAGGAATGCAGTGAGCTGGGACTGGTTTCGAGAAGGCGCAGTGCTGCGGGGTTTGTCCGTCAGCGCAGCTCCAGGCAGACGGGTCCTGCTCCGGAGCGATCCGTCACCTTGGCGCAGCATGAAAGGTAACAAGGGCTGGTTATTAATGCCGCGGCCACTGCGCTCAGACAAGCACCCGTCTGCCTGCAGCTCCTCCGACGCAAAGGTCGTCCATCTCCAGCCTGCTCGCCGATGACACCGCTCCTCAAGTGGACACGAGAGCGCGGACGGATCCAGTCTGCGCGAGGCAGGGCCCCGGGCATCCATTACCGGTCATGTAGACGCACATTTACCGGCCGTGACCGGGCGCTGACACTGCACGTCGAGGGGGTGGGGGCTGGAGGTGACGGAGGAAGGGCATCCGTACAACGATTGGGGTTAATGAAGCCCCCCCGCGGCGCGAGGGTGACCGAGGCACCACACACGTACTAACAGTGAATGACAGGCAGTCATGCGCTGCACCCTAGAAGTACTGAAGGCAGGCCATGGAGTCACTCGCTCATTGCTGACGTCTGCGGTGACTGCCAGGCAAGGAGTTCAAACTCACCTAATGCCAGCGTGACCTCCCACGGGTGGTCAGCTGATTATCAATAAATGGAGAAAGTCAGAAGCATGCCAAAGACGTAGATATCATTAGTGCAGCAGGTGCAGTGGCACCGGGGAACAGGGGCGTGAGGAGCCCACAGCACCCAATGATTTCCGTCTCTTACTGCCTGAATAAGGGACTGAAGGGCATTTCTCCTTCCATGAATTAAGGCCAAGGGCACTTGTTGCACCACTACCATGAACGGCCCCTGCGGAGACCCGGGAATTCTTTAGCATAGCGCTTCAAAGTGGCATAGGAATGCAGTGAGCTGGGACTGGTTTCGAGAAGGCGCAGTGCTGCGGGGTTTGTCCGTCAGCGCAGCTCCAGGCAGACGGGTCCTGCTCCGGAGCGATCCGTCACCTTGGCGCAGCATGAAAGGTAACAAGGGCTGGTTATTAATGCCGCGGCCACTGCGCTCAGACAAGCACCCGTCTGCCTGCAGCTCCTCCGACGCAAAGGTCGTCCATCTCCAGCCTGCTCGCCGATGACACCGCTCCTCAAGTGGACACGAGAGCGCGGACGGATCCAGTCTGCGCGAGGCAGGGCCCCGGGCATCCATTACCTGTCATGTCGACGCACATTTACCGGCCGTGACCGGGCGCTGACACTGCACGTCGAGGGGGTGGGGGCTGGAGGTGACGGAGGAAGGGCATCCGTACAACGATTGGGGTTAATGAAGCCCCCCCGCGGCGCGAGGGTGACCGAGGCACCACACACGTACTAACAGTGAATGACAGGCAGTCATGCGCTGCACCCTAGAAGTACTGAAGGCAGGCCATGGAGTCACTCGCTCATTGCTGACGTCTGCTGTGACTGCCAGGCAAGGAGTTCAAACTCGCCTAATGCCAGCGTGACCTCCCACGGGTGGTCAGCTGATTATCAATAAATGGAGAAAGTCAGAAGCATGCAGGTGATCTGGGATGGGCATTGCTTTAAGTTGCAGGTACAATCAGGGTCGCAGTACATGCACTTCTTTAACTCGGCAGGGAGAGTATTGACACTTCTCAGGGGGGGCGGGCACTTCCGGCCGGCCGCGCTAGGATTGGCCGGCCGGCCGGCTGAAGAAACCTCGGAGAAACCTCGGAGAGGACGAGGGGGGCGGGCGGGAGAGGACGAGGGGGGCGGGAAAGGACACGGACGTCGGGAGGGAGGCGGGAAACGTGGGGACGGCGGGAGGAGGGACACAAGGCAGGACAGCAGCAAGCACGGCCCGGCCGGACCAGACTCTGGGGCGTTCTCGGCGTCGCGTGACGTCGCCAAAGCCAAAGAATCTCGGGAACGCCCCCGTGTCTGGTCCGGCATTGATGGACAGGCCCCTCGTCCAATGGCTAGGCTCCATTTATGGAGCTAGCAAATGGGACGGGGGGGCGTGTTCCAGAGTGCTTACTGTACTCAATAGATTTCTCTGGAGGAGGAGCCTAACGGCTCCGCCCCCCAGCGAAACCTAACAAGCATTTACAATGCAATGGTTTTGCCTTTGTTAAAGTTAGAGCTATTGGCATTGCTTTTGACACTCTGCACTCTGAAGCTCCACTCTGAAGCTCCACTCTGAAGCTCCACTCTGAAGCTCCACTCTGAAGCTCCACTCTGAAGCTCCACTCTGCATCTGCACTCTGCATCTGCACTCTGCATCTGCACTCTGCATCTGCACTCTGCATCTGCACTCTGCATCTGCACTCTGCATCTGCACTCTGCATCTGCACTCTGCATCTGCACTCTGTATCTGCACTCTGTATCTGCACTCTGTATCTGCACTCTGTATCTGCACTCTGTATCCCCACTTATTTTTTTAGGATTTGTTCCCTGACTATAACCCACCACCAAGCAATGCACATACCAGTCTGCTCCCAGCCTGCCCGCCTCTCTGAGGGACACATTTCTACACACAACCGCATTCACGCCAGTGAATGGGCGAGCCGGACAGGGCACGCGGATCCTGAAAGGTTGGGATTGTGCGATTCAAGTGCATTTAACGTAACATCATATTCGCATGCAGGGTTTCCGGATTTTTAGAGGTACAAGCTGTCTTCATGACTAATGAATGTTATGCCCTGTACGTTTCCTGTTAACCGGTATCTTGGTCCCGTTTGTTTAATTGAAACTGGCCAAGACTACATCTCCCACAATACAACAGGTTGATACATGAAAGCTCAACACTGAGGCCGTCTTGAAGCCCTATATTTTAACAAGCCATAACGGTAATGTTTCATTTACTATAGAACTCGAGATGCCTCATCGCACCCCCGGGCAGAGCTGTGGGTGGGACCTGCGATCACAGGCTCGAGTCCCGGTTCTTGCTTCGGTCCTCCCAACCCCAAGGCTGGTGACATTTGCAGCGCTTTGAAACTGCCCTTGCGTTGAACAGGCACTTTACAAGTAGCTAAGATATTTGCAAACTTTCCAAATTCATACATTTCTATGTCAAACATTAAGTAGTCCGTCTCTTCGCTAGTTTGCTCGTCAGGACTTTGCCAATGCTGTGCACTTGAAGGTGGCGCGAGTACTTGTACATTCGGTAACTTGCAATGTGCAGCTTGTCGTAGTGAGAACGAGCGAGAGCGAAGATATTGGCTGCCGGCACAATCATTTAATCTGTAACAAGTGGATAAATACATTTTGTGTGTACTACCTAAAAAGGGTAACAAACGAGAAGGGTTACACAAAAGAAAGGATAATGAAGAGGGGATGAACAGTGAAGAATAAGAGCGAGAAAGTAAACATCGAGCGAGATAAGGACGAAGAGCAACAAGGTCAGGAACCACGGGTGCGGAGAGAAAAATAAGAAATCGAGAAAAAAGTGATAAAGAAAAAAACTCCCGAAAGATAGATTGAAAAGGGGTGTGTCGTGTTTTTTTGTAGTTTTTAAGTCGTGATCAAGGAGATGGAGGGGCTGAGAGGCAGAAAAGGGGATTAAGGAAAGGAGATGGGCCAGCTGGAGAGTAAACCAGGCAGGAGCAAGTATGTCAGAGACTAAAATATACCAGTGGAGGGACGAGAAAGGATCAGAAAAGGGGCAGATAAAGGAAGTATTCGGGAGTCAGAGGGCAGCAGGACAGGGGCGTATATACCTCAGATTGATGGTGCGTGTAAGGGCAGATGGAGAGGCAAGAGAAGGGCGGTTGGAGTAACAGATATGGGGCAGGAGGGACAGAGAATGTAAAGAAATGACGCTTCATGGAGTAGATGAGGGTTGGCCTCGGCAGGGTCAATGGAGGGCTGGGGCAGGTACAGATGCAAGAGAAGGCGCAGCTAGAGGAACAAATGGGACAGAGAGTGGAGAGACCGAGGTTGGGGTTGATGAGGGCAGGCACTGGAGGGGTCAAGGCCAGAGCGGGGGCTGGGGCAGGTACGGATGCAAGAGAAGGCGCAGTTAGAGGGAACAGATGGGGCAGAAAGTGATGGAGCAGAGATAACTGACACGTATATGGGTAGAAACGGGCAGGCACTGGAGGGGTCCAGGGCAGAGCGGTGTTTGGGGCAGGTACTGATGCATGAGAAGGGGCAGTTAGAAGAAACTTAATGAAGAGATGGGGCAGAAAGTGGTGGGACAGAATAGAAAGAACTGACACTCACTGGGGTAGATGCGGGCAGGCTCTGGCGGGGTCAAGGGCAGAGCGTGGGCTGGGGCAGGTACGGATGCAAGAGAAGGGCCAGTTAGAGGGAACTTTGGGTAGCAGATGGAAGAGACTGGAGGGAGCCGATACTGGGGTAGATGCGGGCAGACACTGGCGGGATCCAGGGGGGAGGGGGTGTTGGGGACACGGAGGGGCAGTTAAAGGGACGCTGGAGTGCAGGGGCGGGCCCAGGGATGCGCTGGCCTCCTCCCCCCTCCCTGCTCACCTCGGGGGGGCCGGAGGCTGGGGCGCCCCCAGGGGGATGGCAGGACCGCCTCAGCCCCGCCGGGGGGCGTCTAGAGGGGGCTCCGGGCCTCGGCCATGGCGTGGATCCTGCAGCACAGGCTCTTCCATAGGGCTCCACGGGGGGAGGGGAGCGGGGGAGGGAGGGAGCCTGGCCTTGTACGGTGGCCCCGCTGGCCCAAGCCGAGGCAGCATGGCCGCCGGAGAGGGAGGGAAGGGTGGGGGCCCGGGGAGCAGCGCCTGCCATGCAGCAGAGCACAGGGCGCGACAGGGGCCGAGCCGAGGCGCCGCAGGGACGATGAGAGGGAGCCCGGACCCGAGAACAAAGGAACAGACAGAGCGATGGAACAGAAATGTAACCTTCAAAGCACCCCCCAGACACCCCATCAGAGCCCTGCGACCACCCAGAGCATACCCCAACAACCCATCAGAGCCCCGCCACCCCCCCACACACCCCATCAGAGCCCTGCGACCCCCCAGACACCCCATCAGAGACCTGTGACCCCCACATCATACCCCAACACCCCATCATAGCCCTGCCACCCCATCAGAGCCCTGTGACCCCCACAGAACACCCCCCAGAGAACACCCATCAGAGCCCTGCCACCCCCCAAAGCATACCCCATCAGAGCCCATCGACACCCGCAGCACACCTCATCAGAGCCCTGCGACCCCCCGCAGCACACCTCATCAGAGCCCTGCCACCCCCCCACACCCCATCAGAGCCCTGCCACCCCCGCAGCACACCCCATCAGAGCCCTGCGACCCCCCCCGCAGCACACCCCATCAGAGCCCCGCGACCCCCCCCCGCAGCACACCCCATCAGAGCCCTGCGACTCCCTGCAGCACACCCCATCAGAGCCCATCGACCCCCAGACACCCCATCAGAGCTCTGCGACCCCCCAGACACACCATCAGAGCCCTGTGACCCCCACAGCACACCCATGAGAGCCCTGCCACCCCCACAGCACACCCCATCAGAGCCCTGCCACCCCAGACACACCCCAGCTCTGGGGATCACCCCAGGTGCACCTCAAACGACAGAAGGAGCGAGCTTAGGCAGGGTGACTTATCAGTGTTTGCGACCGGAGCCCGGCACGCTTCTGGCGTCTGCAGACGGGGGCAGGGTGGATGCCGTGTGTTTTATCCCACGAAGCAGAGCGTCTTCCGACGACTCGGGGCTTAAAGCAACAGTGCGTGAGAGTATCAAATATGGACATGTGCATCGTGGATACTGCGCCTCTGTTACGACCGGCCTTGCTTCTGGTAAGCAGCACTATGAGCACAACCTGCTGCTTACGCGCTCCTTGCAGGTCTTCCTCTTTCGTCCTGCTGCGCCACAGAGGTCCTGGCCTTTGGTGTATTCGTCAAGATGCAAGAATGGGTCTGCCTTCGTGAACTCCACACCCTACCTGGCTGCAGTGTACACTCGCCCGTAACCGTCAAAGACTTAACCCACTGAGCTATCTCGCCGCCTCGACTCCCCTGCCTTCCCGTGTGGACGCCTGCGTGGCTGCGGAGCGCGAGCTCCGTGGCCCCGCCCCTTTGTGCTTTAGGTCTCTCCGACTACAGCCCCGTCACCTGTCACTTGACAACCTGCAGCCGAGCGGCCGCGTGCACCTGGCGCGAGCCAGGCGGCGTTTCAGAGACTGTTCCGGGGATACTCGCAGGAGGGTTCTCCCCGTACCGCAGGTGGCAGGTTAGAGCACTAAAGGGGCGCCCCACTAAAAACAACGTACTTTGGGGGGCTACTGCGGACTGCTACTGGCAGGGGATGCACCACCAGACAGAGGCACGTCCTAGCCAGCTTCCCGTCTCTCTTTGAATGCGTGCCTCCCCGTGGCTGCTTCAAGACACTGCTGCTAGGACAGAAAACCTACAACCCTGGCAGTGGCACCAAAGTGGCTCTTTTCCAGTCTTTTTTTGGATTTACAATCAAAGCCTCTGCTGAGGGTCCCGGCCAGGCGAGCTCCGTATACTCTTGCCGTCTTCCTTCTTCCCCCGGGCTGCGGGGGGCGGGCACTTCCGGCCGGCCGCGCTAGGATTGGCCGGCCGGCCAGTCACGGGGCGGGAAACGGGGGAGGAGAGACGCAGAAGTGCCGGCAATGCCGGACCAGACTCGGGGGCGTTCCCGGCGTCGCGTGATGTCGGCAAAAGCCAAAGAATGTCGGGAACGCCCCCGTGTCTGGTCCGGCATTGACGGACAGGCCCCTCATCCAATGGCTAGGCTCCATTTATGGAGCCAGCCAATGAATGACGAGGGCCGACCCAAAGCCACACTACAGTTCTCATTAGGTTTTTGCTGCGCAAAAAAGATGCGCAGAGCGCATCTTTTTGGCGAGGCAAAACCTAAAAAGGACCACTAAAGACCCCCAAGTAGCACCATGAAAAGGCAAGGGAAAGAGGACTGCACAACACCAGAAAGAGAGGAAGGCAGATAGTTCTCAGACTTGCAAAAACGTCGGCCATCTTGAAACATGTTTTATGGCAACAAAAAGAAACTAGTGTCTAACCAAGTAAGGAGACTACTGGAACTCTCAACACAATTAATAAATATATACCTACTTTTATGTAAAATTCCACTCCCCGGCTTCTAAACTATCATGACGGACGATTACCTAGAGCCAGGAAGCATGAACACCTACATAATAAAGTACCCTACCAAAATGACCAGGAATTCATCTAAAAAATTCAAACATCACCTACTGAGGAAAAACCCTGACATACTGATATCTGACCCCACTAACCACTCAGTGAACCCAGCTAATGGCATTATCATTAACAACTTGATATTCTTTACAAGAAGAACGGCTAAATGGTGCGTTGCCATTGTTAATACACTCAACATAAAAACAATCAACAAAATACCTCATGGCATAAAAATTACGACCAACTCATCACCAAGATGCAGAGCAGACCTCTGCATAACATTATACAAGACCGGAATAGTTCTGATTCAAGCCTCTAACATCGATCTTGTAAAATTTGGTAACATATTCCCAATGTAAAAAAGGCAAACAGAGAAATCAAGTCAGGGACAACACCTGAATCAATTAGATATCAATACAGACCACGGGGTAGTTACCAACACAGTCATCACATCAATTATAGAACCTCAAGAGCCACTACTGCCCACACAAGTAGTAGGATCTAGCGTATTTGGAAACTCGTCGTTCGAAGAGGTCAATAACAGATCAGAAATATCTACACATCGGAATGTAAACGTAACAGGAAACAAAATAGGAAATCAAAGAGAGGAAACATCACCCCGCCTAAATCAAAGAGACGCTTCACCGATAAGGATGAACGCTGAAGACAGCGAAACGCAAGGCATTGAAGACTCCTCTACAGCTGTACCCCAGTCTACTCCAGCTCAAAGGTTCTCGAGAACGACAAGAAATGCATCTATTCCAAACAGAGTATTAGTTGCACAAAGCTTGGACAGCACATCCAACAACTCAAATAATAGAGAAACAGCCAACCGAACCAATTTCAAAAGGAAGAAGACCCAGATGAAGAGATCAGGACCAATAAAAAGGAAAACAAATTACCAATCTCGAATAAAACAGGGGATCGAACGCAACACACATTCCCAGACCCTGAGAGATATCAAAGAACTTCAAACAAAAATGGACAAAATGGCACAAATCACAACAAGATCTTTGCATGAGATGGAAAAACTACATGAAGCCTTAGACAGCACCCACAAGAAAATTGAGCACATCATAGATTTAATGTATAACGCACAAAGAAAGAATAAGGTGACTGCGACACCATTATTAAACAGGCGTAATCGACCTGACAGGAAACGCAATGACTTAACTGAAGAAGAAACCCTATCATTACTTCGGGAGTATGAGGAAATGGACGGCAGGATAGGGGAGGTAATCAAAACAGTACAGATCAATACCAACAGAACATCAAGACAGAATGATAGGAAACCCAACTTTAACAACCTACAACAAATACATATAAACACTGAACCTCAAAACCTAAACTCAAACAACATTGGGAATTCACTAAAAGGTCTTCTGATCAACTGTAGATCTGCCACTAAACATGCATCAGACATAGCGGACATCATCATTAACAAGGAAATTGATTTAACAATCCTCACGGAAACATGGCTAACGGAATCATCATCGCCAGTCATGGACTTACTAGTTCCCCCTTCATATAACATTGTAAGACTGGATAGACCTAAAAAAAACAGGAGGTGGCTTAGCCTGCATACACCGCTCTAACATAGAAGTAAACCAAATCCAATCAGAACCACTCAAATCCTGTGAATACTTAGGTCTAAATATAAGATCGGCTAACAACCAAAGTTGCAACTCACATGTAATTTATCACCCACCAGGTAACAATATCTCTTTTATTGAACAACTAATGGAGATCATTATGTCAAACGCTAACACCGACGCAAATAATATATTCTTAGGAGATTTTAATCTGCATTGGAATGACAATAATGACAAACAGGTCAACACTATTAAAGAGTTCTTAACTGAGCTAAACCTAGTGCAAGAATGCAGACTGCCAACTCATTCGAAAGGAGCTACGTTGGATTAGATAATCTCAAAAAAAGAGAACACGTCAATCCTAGCAATTGAACCTTGCGACTGGTTCGGATCACCATGCCATAACCTTCCTGATTCCTACATTGAAAAAGAATAAACACTCACAACCAAACAAAATAAAAAAATGGATACGGGACTCAAGAGAAACTAACTTGGAACTCCTAAAAGATAGATGCGAGAAGGACCTGCACCCACCTAACAACTTGCAGAATGTGAATGACCTAACAGACCACTACACTAATTCAATAAAGGATATAGTGAATTCCACTATGCCCCTAAAACTGAAAAAATTCACAGAGAAAGACAAAAACCCATGGTTTAACGACACACTGAATGAGGAAAGAAGGAAATTGAGACAAGCAGAGAGAAAATGGAGACAACACCCACCCTCTCCCGAACTGAAAACTCTCAGAAAAACCAGAAAAGAATACAATAAGAAGATCCTCAACACCAAAAAAGAATTTATAAGAGCAGAACTAGACCTCGCCAAAAACAGACCACGGAAACTTTTTGAAATTTTAAAACAACAATCCAACAAATGTGCCAAATCCTCACAAGAAGTCACAACAACACAGCTAAGCTGCAATGAATTCTCAAATTTCTTCACCAACAAAGCCAATTCATTGGAAAAAGATCTTAGGAGAGCAGCGGACATACTTGACTCCCAAAGACCCAGAACGAACAACACCAACTCTACCAACGCAATAATTAAAGAGGTCGAGACGAAAAACAAGGCACACTGGGATACATTCAAGTTGTTAGACCAGACTAACATTACCAAAATGTTAGTAGACACCAAACCTAATAACCATTATAATGACCATCTCCCATCAGAATTCACTAAAGAAATCAGCCACATCTTGATTCCTATATGGACAAAAATTATCAACGCCTCTCTCTCACAAGGGATTCTTCCTGACTGTCTAAAAACCGGTCAGGTAGTCCCCATTATCAAAAAAACGCCGGCGAACCCAGCTGATCCGAATAACTTTCGCCCTGTGCCCAACATCCCTATTCTGGCCAAGCTAATAGAGAAATGTGTACAAAAACAACTTAGCGAACACATAGACAATTTCTCCCTATTGGATGAATGCCAATCGGGTTTCAGAACAGGACACAGCACGGAAACAGCAATCCTTCATATAGTTGACAATGCTCTACAGGCCCTAGACCAAATAAGATCATGTCTACTCATCCTGTTAGACCTGTCCTCTGCATTTGACACGGTAAACCATGAAAAATTGCTGAACAGACTCCGGGACAGGATGGGAATATCGGGCACTGCCTTGAAATGGTTTGATTCCTTCCTCAAAAATAGAACGCAAAGATTCCTGATCAACCAAAAACTATCGACTTCATGTCCTAACACGATTGGAGTGCCCCAAGGATCTACATTATCTCCCTCATTGTTTAACCTGTATGTGGAACCGCTCACGGAAATTCTTCGAAATTCAAAAATAGCCTTTCATATGTACGCGGATGACAAACAACTATACATTAAAATTGCATCTCTGGAAGACATCAAGATAATGAATGAGGCATTACAATCAACATTACAATGGTTAACAAACAATCATCTGAAGCTAAACACCCAGAAAACAGAATTCCTACTAATCTCACCGCTAAAGAACCGCACAGAGTCTAAGGTATGGTCAAAAATGATCACAGCGCTCAACTGCACCCCAACGCTAGTTGAGTCAGCGAAATCGCTTGGAATCACACTCTATGAGAACCTTGACATGAAAACTCACATCAAAGCAATGGCAAAAAGTGCCCGTTTCCATTTGAACTACATCAGAAAAATGAAATCTTACATCTCTCAGGCGGATCTTAAACTAGCAATCCAATCCTTGGTAATCGCGAGGATTGAATATGGCTGCACAACTTTAGCCGGCTTACCCAAAATCTCCATAGCCCCACTAAAAGCATGCCTCAACGCAGCCGCAAGAATGATCACCGGGTCGAGAAAGTTCGACCATATCTCTCCACACTTGAAAGCATTAAACTGGTTACCATACAAAGCCAGAATTCAACTAAAAATGGCATGTATCACCCACAAAGCACTTCACTACAGGACACCTAGCAACCTGGCCCAGAAAATTGAACTATCGGGAGGAAGCAGACCAGCGAGAAGTGCCAACGAGATTGTACTGAAACCACCCATCTTCCGGAAGAAGAAAACCTATGATAGAGCTTTCTCAGGAGCAGCACCTAGAATCTGGAACTCTCTCCCACCAAACATTAGAAAAATAACACACAAAGAATCTTTCAAGAGGGAATTAAAAACTTTTCTAATGAGTAAATACCTTCCATAGACGAGTCTATTAGTTTTGAAGCTCCACGTTAGACCATGGTAACTGTGTATTCTGTTCTACTGAGCTATACTTTTTGACAGCACTTAACCAGACATTGTTCTATTGTAGAAAATGGTATATGTTAAATTTGCTTGATTGTATCTCATCTGCCTCACTCACTGTAAAGCGCTCTGATACCCATGGGTCTTGTTCGCGCTATACAAAACTTTTCAAATAAAAACTTTTCAAATAAATACCCAACTCCGGGGTGCCTACCTATCATCCAAGATCCCAACTTACCCCTCGAAGTGTTGGTCGCTCCTGATGAACCTCTGTCCCCGAGCCTGCAGCCTTTGTTCACTTTCCAAGATCTCCATTGAATAATATTGAGCGCCCAACGGCTCAAAAGCACCCTGCACCCAGCTGCCCGAGTGCCCCTGGCAGTGCAACCTTTGTCCTAATCTACTTCCCCATTTGCCCTGAGCAAGAGACCAGGAGCCCCGCTCTCACAGCCGCGTGGCCTGCTTGCCAACACCCACCAACTGAAGGCCCCCTGCCTCTTATTGGCTAACATTGGGCCTAACTACCTCTGCACTCGGCTGCCCCTGTGCCCCTGAGGGTGTACCAACTGTACCTACCTGACCCTGGGAGACCCCTGAGTCTATGCCCAGAACCTTAACTCTGCCAGTCGAGTACTTACCTAAGAGCCGATAACTCACTTTTCTTCCATAGGCTAACATTGACTGGTTTTACTTGGAAATTCTTGTGTGGAGTTTTGAAACTTTAAAATATTCACCTAAAGTCAGCTGAACAACGAATTCAGATTTACTCACTCGTTATCAGGAGAGAACCCGGTGCTTCATCTTTTAGCCCAGCACTGACCCTGAAAAGTAATTCGAACCGTACTTACCAGTAACTTGAATTTCCTTCCATAGGGATCCATTGTCTGGATTTTCACCATAAAAGTTTCCAAGTGTCGATTTTCAGAAACTACAAATATTCCTAAAAAATCGCCTGTATGACTTAAACACATTGTTTCAACTGTTTACAGGAGATGCACCAGGGGCTGGATCCAGAATCCAACCCTGAGTAAGAAAAAGTAATCATAACACTACTTACCTGCTAAGTGAATTTCCTCCCATAGGGTAACATTGGTGATTCTAGGTCAAACAGTTTCTAAGTGTTAACTTTTAAAATACAATAATATTCCTTAAAAATCACTACTGTAACCAAAACGATTTCACTTAACTGTTTACAGGAAATGTCCCTGGACTGAATCTAGGATCCAGTCCTGTGGTTAGAAAAGTAATCTAGAAAGTAACTAATTGCATTGAACTAGAAATTCCCATTGAGCTCAATGTTGCATTTTATTTGAAATTGTGTTGCCTATTGCAACAACTGTAACTATTGTAATCTAAAAGTCTATTGCCTATTTGAAAAGTATTTAACTACAGTAACTCATTCTGAGAACGTATATTTTGATACCTTGTTGGTTCTAAAATAAAACAATTTCTTTTGATACAAAACAATGGGCCTAGAGTTCAGTTCTTTAGTGTGTGAGACCATTTACTGACTGTGTACAACAAATGCTTTAAACTGTCCTCTGATACTGCCTTACTGCTCGACCAAGCTACCACTTTAGAGAGTAAGGTTATAACTAACTTTAGCCTCTGCCAAACCTCTGGGGACTGTGGACTCTGTGCACACTGTACCTTACTTTGGTCCAGTATATACAGAGCCACTTTCTTACAAGCAGAGAAGGGGGGAGAGTACACGGTTATCAGATTCAAAGATTGGGTCCCAATGTTCGCTTTCAAAATAACAAAGCAGCTTCCCGGATCATGTATTACTTTACGTTCAACATAGGAAGAGCACGGCGCAGCAGGACCGCCACCCCTCGAGATCCACGGGTAAAACCAGAGTGCCAAACCCCGCCATAGCGCGCAAGGAAGGGGCAATGGTTGCCTACTAGGTGGGTCTCCTGAAGCAGCAATATGTCTACATTGTGTCGCTGGGCATACCGCAGGGCTGCTGTGCGCTTTAACTTATCTAGGAGACCATTAACATTCCATGCCATAATATGAAGTGATGTGAAACAGGTGCGGTCGTCAGACATGAAGAGGCTGGAGTGATGGTTGAGCACCCGGCACGCGCAGAGCGCTTAGTAGTGCAAGCGAGTGGGGTGTAAGACATATAAGGACAATGTCGGTCACTGTGTGGATGTTGCAGAATGAGGCAAAAGTGCTGGCATAAAAACAACAAAAAACAGACAATAAAACCCAGGACAACGGTACCCCCACCCAAACCCAACCCCTACCCTATACTTCAGGAACGGAAGCATCTGTCGCCCTAACAGCGGAAACTAGCCAAAACCAATCGAAAACGCTCAGGACTGGGAAACATGGAGGACCCCTTCTCTTTGCAGGATGTGCATAGTTAAGTCCGTCTGGAGTTGGAGCAGTGATGAGCCAAGCTGCCGTCTAGGGCCGCGGAGCCAGGCCCAGCAGGCAGAGACAAGATCATGCGGGATCCCTGAGGAGCATAGGGCTGCGCGACAGGTCAGTGTCTGGGAGGTCTAGCAGTGAAGGCCGGGGCGAGGTATTCCCAGGATCCAGGCGGCCCGAGGAGCCAGACTGCTGCACACCTGAAGGCCCTCCAGGAAGCGGAGCCAGCTGCAGAGAGGAACCCATCTGAGAGTCTCAGCGGGTCCGCCTCTGGCCACAGCGTCTTCGTGAGCGGTTGCGTTGGGGCCGGGTGCCAGGAGCTCCCCGGTTGCCAGACCCACCAAGCACGCCGCCTGATGATGGATGTCGGTCATTAGCCCGCAGGGGACGTTCCTCTGTGGCCCAAGTCCAAGCCTCCTCAGGGGTATCAAAGAAAAGGGTCTTGTTGGAGAACACCACTCGCAGGATTGCCGGAAAAAAGAGCATGTACTGTACGTTAAGGGCACATAGCTTTTGCTTGACTTCACCAAACGAGCGGCGCTGACCCTGGACCTCCCTAGTATAGTCAGGGAAAGCCATGGTCGTGTGATTTCGCAACAAAGACACTGATGCTTGCAGGCCTCGCATGATGATGGGCCTGGGGGCTGCCCCCCGCAGCAGTCTAGGGGCAAGTGAGCGGTGTGCTTGCTCAATCGCGAACCACGGGGAGAGGGAGCCCTTGGTGACCAACAAGCGAAGCCACTTTTCCATGTAGTCCGCTGGGCGGCCTTGCTCCACCCTCTCCGGGAACCCCACCAGGCGAAGGTTGTTGCGGCGTGACCTATTTTCAGCGTCCTCTGCCCTCCGATGCAGTTCTCAGGTGTGGGACTGAAGCCAGGTGACTTGCTCCTTAAGCTGTTGGACATCGTCCTCCACTGCGGAGATGCGCAACTCGGTCTCCGTGATCCGGGCTACTGCATTCCTCAGATCTTGCCGGATGAGGGTAAAGTCAACCCGGACGTCAGCAATCTTACCCTCTACAGAGGACTGCGAGGCATGTATAGCATGGAGGATGGTAGTCAGGTCCGCAGCCGGTGGGGCTTCTCTGTCCATGGTTCCCCTGACCGCCCCGGCGTCCGTTTTGGTCTGGGTCTTGGACGCCCTGTCTCAACCCATGATCGTCAACCAATGAGGTTAGGGCCCTGCCGTTCCTTTAGACGGTATCCGCGGCAGGGGCCACCGACCAAGTTCAAAGGACACAGGAACAAGCTGTTCCCAGGACCCCACAACAGTTGAAATGCCGGTTAGTTCGGCCACCCCTGACGAGGCCCCAGATCAGGTGCGAGGTCTCTGCGCCTGGGGCCCTCGGACCTTGCCAGGCTCCCTCAGGGCAGGTCAAGACAGGGGGATGGCAGAGGGAATACCCAGTTAGTCCTCACGCCGCACGATAGTTGCAACCAAATGGGTCTCCTCTGGGTAACGATCTCGGAAGGAGGCAGCACGATGTAGGGCCGGCCCAGGTCCGGCAGCTAGGGCCTCCAAGCTGAAGGACCTACAATCCCCAGCAGGTGCACCAAGGCAGATCAGGAGGTGATGAAGGGGGCCAACATACAGGACCTCATACGGCTCGATGCCTGCGGCTGAACACCCACCTCTTCCGTGTCGCAGCCCCTCAGAGGCGGGATGGTGACAGCTGGGGTGTAGGCCGGCAAGGGGAATCCACAGTTCGACAGGCCACCAGAACTCACCGCACACCGATCCCGCAAACCGCCGGGCCTACACCTCTCATAGGCTCAGCGTCCAGGGCCTCCCCCGCCGACAGCCCCGGCCCACCGCCGCCCGATGTGGCAGCCGGTACCACGCCAACGCTGCAGGGGAGCTGGGGTACAGCTGCAGGTGTCTCCGTCGCAGGGGGATGCAGGGACAGCGCCTCACCGCGGGTGTGCCGATTTAGGCGTCGGGGAGCTGACCCCAGCTGCGGACGAAGCGAGGCCACCGCCAGGCAAGGAGGGAGGAGGGGGCAGACAGTGTCGAAGCCATCCCACAGTTCACTGCCCAGCGTCCAGGCCTCAAGCGCCACCGCTCACAAACCTCCAGCTCCCGCCGTTCGATGCGACGGCCGATACTACGGCAGCGCCGCAGGGGAGCTAGGTGCACAGCTACGGATGTCCCAGCCGCGGTGGAGGTCGGAACTCAGCCTCGCCCCCGCGGCACCTATCGCAGCAGCAGATGGCCAGAGTCCGCGTGGGAGCACAGGCAGGGAAGGAAAAGGAGGAGGCAAGCGGGGTCCAGACCGCCACAGCACCTCAGAGGTCACTCGCTCCCCAGGGGCCTCTGAGGCTGGTACGGACATCCCTGCAGGAGCCCAGGTAGCTCAAGTCCAGACAGCAGGCAGGAAATGGCATGGAGGGGAGGCCGCCATTTTAGAGGCGAGTGCTGACCGGACCGTCAGGCGATCGCGGGGAAGCACTGGTGTCCCCACAGCCAGGGCCATGGTCAAGTATGTTCCAGCAGTGAGGGCGCCGGATTTCAGGGCTGTATGGCTATCAAGACGGGCAGATTGCGGGCAGATAGCAGAGGGGTCCGGGAGCACACTGAAGGTGCGACGACCATCTTAGCTCGCTAGGCCACGCCCCTGTGATGCATTTTATGAAAGTATAAGTTGCTGATCTAGGGCTACAAATCACTATCTACTCTGTTGCAAACTGGTAAGATATAAGCAATGCTTTGCATGGAATGGAGCATGGAAGTGTAAGCAGATCAGATCTCCGGAAGTGAGAGTCCTATTCATGGCCATTTAAAACCTTCCCTTCTTCAAAAAGCTGTTCAAATGCCAGAGATCTAGGATAATGCAGGATTCTTCTGTTTTCTTATACATCTAAAAAAAATGTGGAGCAAAACAGCGTGGCCCTAGGTTGTTAAACACTTGTGGAATTTCATTTTTCAAATCTACTCTTGCAGTGCAAGGAGACCTTCATGCTCGTCTTGTTTTAGATCCGTGAAGTGTGGTTTTGATGCAAGTCTCAAACAGTGTCTGAAATGCATACATGTCCGTTCAATGTTATGTATCTCAGATGATTCATTATCTAGATCATCACCAGAGAAAATTGTGAAACTGTTTTAGTCATTAAGGGTGACATCAGTAGTTTCTGCACCAGAATCAAAGCTAATGGTATGTTTGGCAGCAAATAAGACTTCAGCCAAGAGGGGCTGCATATGGTACGGAGGCTGACAAATGTATTACTTGAACTAAAGCTCAACTTGCTCCTGCATTTTGGTGCTCCTATCTGCAACATGCCTGGGACTCTTGGTCTCATGACATAACTCTGATCTCCACCTCTCCCATATGGCCACCCAAACCAGAAGCGATGAATCGGTAACCCCTGTCACCTCTGGGTGAAGAAGGGAGAAGAGTCTGCTGCTGACCTAACTGTGGTCAGTAACCACTGCAGATCTTTTGGGGTCTCCTCCGAAATCTAAATTGGTCAGAGAGGTCCCTTTGATTTTGGGCCTACTTCATACTCCACTGCAGAGCACACATATGCCATGTGGCATGTTCGGCCAGAAGGATGCAGGAGGCCATCAGCTCCAGCAGCCTCAGAGTCGTCCCCACTGAAACTCGGGACAGAGGTCAAAAGATAGGATCACAACCTGAATTTCCAGGACTCTCTTTACCGGGGGAAAGACACGTAACTAAACCGTGTCCACAACGGCTCAGATGAAATGGAGCGCCTGAGAAGGAGTCGGGTGACTTTGGCGGATTGGTAGTGAAACCCCAAGATGGCAGGAGGTTCAGCATAGGTTAGTGGTGGTTGATGATTGCTTGGTGAGAGCCCACCTTCAACAACCAGTCGTCGAGTTAGAAGAATATTGGGACCTGTGACCTTTGAAGATATGCTGCTATACTGCTATCACTTTTTGAGAACACCAGTGGCGCTGGTGAGAACAAAGGGGAGCACTGATGGGCCAGTAGGATGGGTATATGGAAAAAAGTGTCCTGCAGTTCCAACACCACCATTCAGTCTCCATGTTCGGGGTCATGCGAGACCTGGGCCAGTGTGGTCATCTAGAACGTTTCCTTCAAGAGAAAGGTGTTAAGAGGGTGCTTATCAGAATCAGACCAAGGCCTCCGTCCATCTTGGGCAGCAGGAATTAAAAACATACCCTATGTCTGGTGTGGGCACCCTCTGAATAGCCCCTTTGGTCACAAGGTCTTATGGGGGCAGTCGAAGGTGCAGCAGTGGAAAAGTGCAGGGCATAGACCTTTCAACCAATTTGCAGGGCCCATCTGTGTAATGCTACGGCCAACAACCCGGCAAAAATCATCTGGATCCTACGTCCCACTGGGAGACTGTGCATAACCAGGAGCATGCCAAAGGGGTTTTGCAGATCAGGATGCAGAGGGGCAGTGGGCTGGGTGGCCCGTTGACCTTGACAACGGGGGCAGTGGGCACTACGGCCTCGACTGCCAAAATACTAGGTGTCCTAAGGGGCTTGGCTGGCAGTATGGGCTACCTCTGCTAAAGCCGCAAAAGGATGTGATTGACAGTAAGACAGGTAACACCCAGGGTGCATGCTGTGGCCCTGTTCTCCTTGAACCGCTTGAGACTGCCTTATCCGCAAACAGAGGAGTCCCACTATGAGAAGTTGGCCTGATATATGATGTTTCCAATTCTGGAACCACCTTGTATCAGTCCAAACAATCCCTTATGGTGTCTGGTTGTAAGTCAACCTTATTAGACAAGCTATCCTAGGGGTAGCATGGACTAAGCAGCCTTAAAGGCTTAACTTAAGAGGTCGTGTTAAGCGAGCTGTTTTACCACATACAATCCTGTAATATCAAATGAAAGGACACCACACAAGTATATATTATAAAAATATATGAGTTTATTTCTAAAATAATCCCCAGTACTCTTTATGAGCAATGGGGCACAAGCGTTAAATCAAAAGCACAGTATAACATACAAAGTAGCACAATTATGGATGAGGGCGGCTTGCACCAATGCAAAGTCAATGGTGCGTAAAAGTTACACAAAGCTAGTTTAAAGATACTTCCGCTGAACCTAGAGGAACAAAACTTAAGACACAGACCCTAGAGGTGTGTACCAACGTGGGCACACCGGCGTTGCAATGTTACCTCACCCACAGGAAGTTGGTGCACAGGGTCGAGGTGGCGTCGGGTTTTGACACGCAGGCTCTTGGTGCTTGGAGCTGAAGATGCTGCAGGCGATGGGAAGCAGAAGTGTCCGGTGTGATCCAAGGGTGGATCGAAGTCGAAAAGTATCTGAAAGCAGAGGGGACAGAGTCTGGGTCACTCAGCAGTGACCAGGGTGGAACCAGGACGGAACTAGGCAATGTCGGGCGCAATGAGATGGTTGACGAGGAGCTTCTCTCCGTTGTCACGTGGGCTCTGGGGCATCTGCGACGTCCAGGAGCAGGTCACGATCTGTCCCACGCAGGCTCTCGCCGTCAGCGCCGTCGGCTTCAAGATTGCAGCACACAGCACTTGGCAAAAGCAATCCACGCGGAACCGGGAGATTGCTTCTCCCTCAGACCAGAAGGGTCAGAGCGGGGGCTCCTTTTCACAGGAGCTGGTGCAAATCTGGAGCAACCAGAAAAGCAAGTCCGTTTAAGGTTTTCGTCGGCACAGGGGCCACAAGCCAGCTGGCAAGTGACCGGGCCAACGCGTTGAGCCAACACGAGCAGAAGGGCCCCACGCAGCACTCGTCGAGTGTGGAGGTGGTAGCTTTGGTGCAAGTGTAGCTCAGGGTGGGGGCTTCTCAAACCCCGGTGTACAGCTTCGAGGGTCACTTGTGGGCTGCACGGTCAGCGTCTCGTGGCCTTTTCAAGATGGCGTGCCCCACGCTTCCGGTCGCCTCCACGGGTCTCAGCTTTGCAGGGACTGTGGATCGGGCAGGAGGAAGGCAGGCAAGCTGGATCTCGTCGATCTCTGTCGCTCGAGTTCCGGCGGGAACTGCAACAAAGCAAGGGTCGAGGTGCTGGATGGTACCTGTTTGCACAGGGTGGTCACTCCTTGACCACAAGGGAGATTCTTCAGTCTTCTACGTCTTCTACTCTTATTCGAATCTGGTGGGCTGGATTACCTGCTAGGTCCCCTCCTATGGGTGGGACCCAGGAAGGGGGTGGATACACCCCTTTCCTTTGATCCTGGCCGCTCTGGGACAGGGGCTGGTGTGCCCCAGAACCGGTTTGGCCGGATTATGCAAGGGGCAGCCTTGTGCTCCCCAGGCAGTGTCTGGTTTCTTTGAAACCTCCCTGCTACAATCCACCATCTCCTGTCTGGGGTGGTTTGACACCACCCTGCGACAGGAAACCCTTTGTCCAGGCCACCATCTGCCGAGTTTCGGTCAGCAGCAGGAGGCCAGACTCGTGTCTGTGGCAGAGGCATCCATTTTGTGGATCTGAGGCTCTTTTAAAATCAACCGCGTTTCAGTAAAGTAACATGTCTTCTCCCTCTAGAAGGGTGGAATGCTACCCCCGTCGCCAGAACTGGCGAGGGGGTAGTATTCCAATTCGTATGACACCTTACACGACATGTTTTGATAAAGCCAAACCAAAGTTGCTATATAACCGCGAGGATTATAAGGCACTTAATAGTATATGGTATGGCATTATCCCGGATCAGCTTAGGGAGTTGTTCCCGACAGCTGCAAACAGGCTCAGCTCATGCCAGAGCTCCATCCCACATTAAACCACGCACTCTGCCTCCAGGATTGATAAGGCCTTCCATAGGAGTGACTCACAGGTTTATATGTGTCCAGATATAGGTTTAGATATAGGTATACTATATCTAAGCAAGGGGTGATTACACCCACTTGCCCCAGCTGAGTGATTAGCCAGTTGTGTCAATTTAAGAACCAGCCAGGGGTGGCAAAAGATATGCTGCAGCCCCTGGTAGGCCTTGGTGGCACCTATGCCCTGAGCACCTATAGTGCATGGTACAGGGGCTGACAAGGAGTCCATTTCCAATTGTGGTATGTACCTATAGCACATGTATTATAAATTTAAAGAGAGAACAGCAGGCTGGGGGTCTGATTAGCAGGCCCACAGCAAGTCGAAAACCAGTGAAGCAAAAAGCAAAAAATGGGGTGACCATAGGATAGCAGACCCTACTCTTTCTACACCCACTGTACAGCATGTTCATAAAATATGAGTGAACACCATAAAAAAAAAGAAAAGAAAAAAGAAATTGGAGGACCACAACAAAGCTTGGCAGCAAATGGTGACGCTGTAACCAATAGCCCACCCGATGGGATTGGTGGTGTTTATGCAATGACGAATTATGAACTAGACTGTGTCATGCTGTCCTGTAAGGCCTGGACAATGACTATTCAGAGATAGTACTGGACACCTGGGAGCAGTGCTTAATTTGTAAAAGAAAAAATGTAGCCCCGTGGCTTGCGTCAGGAGGCCACTGCAGCTTGTACCACACATTGCCCCTGCTATGCTGCCAATTATATTAACAACACACCTACTAACCATCACACTCCTACAAGTGTGACAATTCAGACTATTTCAGGCCCACAAAGTTATAAGAATGGCTTGGATGGCAGGAAATAGTCATCTCTAAATTAGCCAGACAGCGCCACCTTGTGGCAGACTATCAAAAGTGCCATGAGTTGACAATTGAGGGCCAGTGCAGAGCACAGAAAACCACAGGCTCAAATTAAGAACTGCCTGGGAGGACTTGAGCCACTGAATCCCAAAGTGCGTGAGAATAGCACCCCAGCAGGTAGCTTGTGATAACTAACCTAAGCATCAAGCGGGTGTATGTGGAAACTATCTTCCAAAACTAGTCTAACCCTTCGGATTCTCTAGTGGGTGGAGTAATAGGCACTGTGTGGTGGTTAGTTGTGCTTACAGATGCCTGTATCACCAGGCTTTCAGGTGAGGAGACAAAAAGATGGATTGCCCAGGGCAGGGCAGTGGTTTTGCGCAATTTGGAGGTTGACCGGAGGGCTGGAGCTAGATTTGGCCCATGTCCCCAAAAAGGTATCTGTAAGGGCCTCGTTAATTGATAAGAGTGGGTCTGTAGATGCCTGCCTCAGCTGAAGAACTTTCATTAAGTACATTTGTCTTGACCTTCAAGATGTGGAGCAGGAGGTCAAGACTTCGGCTGCCCCATGTATTACCATGCCATAAGAAGCACTCTCCTCACTGGTAGAACCGAGTTGAAAGAGGAGTTCGGACTCCAGGAAGATATTAAGGCCCCTAGCCTGCTGCAGGTTGTCATACCAACTCTCTTTGTGATAAGGTTGGCCAATCTAATCACTCGCATCATTGTCCTAATCCAGGCCGAACAGGGGACGTCAGAGTGTGTTGTTGTGGAGGTAGGTCAAGTGGCAGACATGGAGCCTCAACAGCAGCCAGGTGCGACTTTGACTGAGGTGAAGCCAGTGCTGAGGCGACACCAGATAGGTCAATCGGGCTTCGTTTTCCAATGTCAATGGAGTTGTCATTGGTGTCGAGGGGCCCAAACTGGCTTGGATCATCGAGCCGGAAGTGGAGTCGAGACTCAAACCACTGCAAATGTGTTTTACTAGTGCCTAGTATGCCTCAGCTAGCATTTCTTCTACTTTAAGGCATGTGTACCACTAATTATGCCAGGCTTATGTCGCATGGTTGTGAATTGTGGTTTTAGGCAGGTTTGTCATCCTTCCTTGTCTATTACTTTCTGATATGTGTGAGAACTGATAAGTTATTTTTTTCCCATGGCTCAAAACTGTGCTAGCTAGTACTATGTTCTTGCGGGATATAAAATAAACAGAGAGACGAAAACCCCAAACTTGGCAAGATGAGAAAACCAGGACTGAAAAGCTGACCAGGGCGAGTGAGCAGGATATGTGGATAAATAAATGCAGCATAACAGGCCATTTACACTGCTGTGAAGGTATTGAGGAATGCAATGCAGTGATGTCATGCAGTCCACCCTGGTGCATTCTGTGGCAGCGCGATCATATTTACAGCTCTTCATTCCAGCTATGTGTAGCTTGTGCAAGCGGCTCAGCATAAGCGGAACGAAAATAACATGTTGGTTGTCCTTGTGTTAAATAATTTCCCCAAAAACGTTTTACAGTCATGTATTTGGAACAAGCAACAGGGTCATTTAGCAGTTTGTAAGGACATGGGGCTCTGTGTTTTTATTTAATTAAGACCCAATCGGACACTTGCCTATGGTGGTCACTGTACACTAATAAAAAACAAGTAGCCTCCCTCAACTCTCTGCACAGCAATAATGATCCCCCATTGAACGTGGAAAAGGAAAGGTTTAAGGGGCTGATGTCAACAGATTGAAAAGTTGGCAAAAAAATTCACTTTCTATGTCTGCCATGTTCACCACTGGAAAAGAAGGTCCGCACAACGCACTTAACAGCACTGGTGAAGTAATTCAGAAGTGCCAAGTCTATTCCACACAATGCATTAGCCAGCCCGAACTCAAGCAAGAGAAGTAGTCTAGACTGCTGATAGCGAAATTGTGGCGGTCATCGTAAGTGAGGCTATGGTTGCCCAAGTTTTTACAAAGAAAGTGCCATTGTATATCCTCTAGTAAGAAGACTGAAAAGGGTGAGTCACTGAGTTTGTACGAGGTAGACACATTGAAATGTTCAGATGTGTTCGGGGGGTAAAAATAATCACTTACAGAATTAAATCTACAATACTGCTTGCTCTGCGTCCCTTCGTGGTAGAATCAGCCGCCACGCAGTGTCTTTGTGCAAGTGCAATCACATAAACACCACAAGCACACAGAGACAGAAAGGACACGGATGGCCTGGGAGGGGTTTGCGGAGAGGCGTGGACAGAAGCAACAATAAAGACATGCTTCTACAAACAAGACCCGCAATCCAAAAAGAAAATAATGCCGAAAATGAACAGATACAAAGCAAAGCGCAGGGTTAGTGGGCATTGGCCAGTGCTCCTAGGATGAAGAGAAAAAAAGGGCGGGACAAATCCAATGGATTACCCAGTAACAAAGAAGCTTTATTGGCCAACAAAGAAGGGACTAATCAGAAGGCAATGGGCAGACTGATTACAGCAGGTCCCGGAGACACAGCACATAGGCTGCCTAGGCTGGACCTAAAAAGGTGAGGAATCTGCAGCAAGAAGTCTCCATTATTATTATTATTATGTTTCTTATATAGCGCCTGAATCGACCCCCGAAGGGGTATCTCCGCGCTTGCCTTGGGAACCCGTCCTGGCTTTTCCCTGTGAGATAGCCCCTACAGGGTATCCCCAAGGTGAAAGCCAGGCATCCCGCCGCGGGGGTGCCGTTGTGGAGATTAAGCAAGCTTAATGCCCAGAGTTGCAGAGTGTGAACCCATGATTAGGTCAGGCACCGAAGCGAGAATTATCGAGTCCATGGACATTTGAGCTCAAGACCCTGCCGCGTCGGGAATTGAACCCTGGTCCCGGGTCTGACCTCTGCTTCAGGGTCTGCCTGCTCTAACCAGTGAGCCACACTTCTAACATAACATAATTCTGTTTTAAGTAAGTGAAAACACAGACCTCCTTAGGCTGAGTTTCCACAGAAGAAGGACATCTGGGGAAGCTGAAAGTAAAATAATTCAGGGTCTCAGCTGACTCTTGAAAGCTACTTCCGTGGAAACCTGTAAAGGATTACCCCTTCACTTGACGTGCAGTACAACATCACTGGCTAGTATTTACATTTCACAATGAGGTGGCTTGAAAACACAAAGTGTAATGTAAAACGAAATGTTTACTTTCAACCTTTAAATTTATTATCGATTAAATCCAGCCTGACAACAGGTAATTAACTCAAGCATGCATGCAATATTCATAGCTGGAGATGTATTTGATTTAAGTATATTTAGGATACTGTCACTTTGTGGGATGTGTTTTCATAACAGAAATATGTCTTAGTAAAATAAATGAAATATTTGAGAAGAGAATGGAAATAAAATATTTACCAATACACTACCCATAAGCTTGTTATAGTTCAAGTGGAATACCAAGACAAATATTCATTGAAAGGAGGACAGATGCAAAGAACTATCTGACATTCGGGCTGATCGGAGAAAAGACTAAGAAGGCAGATAAAGTGGTGCAGAAATATTAACAATCCAAGCTAAACCTTCTGATATTTTTATGTGATATTTGCCTACTATACATTAGTGGTATTCTATGCACTGGAGAACTTGTGGATGTTGCATTGTCTGGTTGCTAACATTTGTAAAGCTTTTAAGCCTCTATGCCTTAAAAAGACAATAACTGTTAGAATTACAATGCATGCTAACCTAAGATGAGTAAATGAGACTAATCAAATTACAAATGAACAACTTTTCATCCTTACAGGAAGGAATTGCGTTCCTTTTTTAATGGAAAGGTGAATATGGTCAAAGCGCCTTGAGACCCTCACAGGTGATGCAGCCGCGCTCTACAAATACTGACTGACTGAACTGTTCTCATCCATTGGCAACATTTACCATCCAGATCGCTCAATGTTTCTGCTCTGTAACAGTTTAGCAAGAGAGAGCACAGGTGTACCGGTTTATCAGGTTCTGCTACTTGTGCAGCTTCCTCACTTCCTTCGTGCCCTTGAACCTGGTCTCCAGAGCCCATGTTTGTTGAAGCGGATGTTGCCTCGGGCACAAGCTTGGACTTCAGCCACATATACTCTTCTTTGGATAAGATTTCGACTGGAGAGTTACTGGCCACATGCTCCTTAAACCTGCCATACAAAGAGTAACAAAAGCTGTAGTTTTCAGGAGCACACATTACAAAGATTTTAACATATTTGAAGCACAAAAAAGCATCAAAACAACATGTTTTTCACATTGTCTCTACTGTACTCGAACTTTTTACCCTCCAGAAAACATCTATTCTCTCTATCATGTAATCCAAGAACAGCTGCCAGGTTTACCTTTCTGGTACGGCTAATTATGAATGTATTTAAAGAGAATGTACTTGCATAATGATTCTGCAGACCTCTACGTCACTGAACAGTCACTGAGATATGAGCTGGGGCTCTATTCTCCATGTGAATTGAGGGAGGACTTCATACTTATTAGCTTCATTTACTGACTAGATTATTCCGATTTTTTCTACTTACGTTGATTTCCTCCCTCATTTGTATTAATTGCAGTGACACTCATCGCTTCACCGTATAGCAAGGGTCTAGACACCTGTATAAAACTCAGCACCTTGCCTGAGGATGGTCTTATGTACTAGTTAGACTGCAGGAGACCGAAATCTTGACGTATTGACCACCACAATTTACAAGCCCAACCTCAAAGAAATTTCTGCCCCGTCCCCCCCCCGAAAAAACAACAAAGGAGGACTATATGGTTGGGTAGACACCGGCCTATCTCGGATCACTACTGGGACTCAAAACAATACTTTGGAGATCTTGGCTTGACAGCGGGAGAGTGAGAATTGTTTTGACTCTTACTTTATTTGCTTATTGTTTACTAATATATTCAAATTTATGATGACATACAAAGTACACACACCTTTACCTAGTATTGCATTCTGTAAAATCCACAGTTTTGCTACTTATTGCGCATTGTGTAAAGGGGGAGCAGGTATATTTTTACAGTGTGCATTAAATACGACACTGAGCGAGAATTTTCTGCTTCATGACATTTTTTGTTGCTCATGCAAGCAATGCATGTTCAAGGAGTTCAATGCAAAAGACCACTTCTTTTAAAGTAACAGGGAGGACAATTGGATAGTGCATTAATGCAAGACTGTCTTTTTAATCAGGACACTGCTTGACACAAGGCAAGATGGCAACTTGACTTTGAGCACTGCCTCACCAGATGACGTCATCCTAAAATATCCTGTTAGAGAAGCCAAAAAACATACATGCTGAACCTACTCCAGAAGTCCAAAGCGATCTGAAGCGCACTGGCAGAGATAAAACACCTGCTTTGCCTCACCACCCACGCCAAGATCTTCTGTCTCGCGCCCATCCTCATACTGTGGGGGTCAAGTTGGCCCAAGAAGAAAAGGAATCTGGCTTGGATGCATGCCGATTCTCTCCACTTCTCTTTTTATTTTTTTTATATATATAGGTTGTTTATTGAAAGAAAATGCCATAGTCATACACAGCCTCACGCCTACAACCCTGGGGCCGGCGGCTTGTTATTAGTGAGCTCTTTACACAGCTATGAGGCCAACATCCCAGGGGGCAGGCAGCGTTACATATCCGAAATATACAAGAGACTATATATGAACCATGTCATTGGTGTACTAAAAACGGCTAACATAAACCATCATATCTTACAGCAGTCAGGCGTTTGCTCAACATATATGAAAGCGTAACTGCTGTTGTAAATTAATGTTACAGCTAAATGCAGGACCCTTCATAGCGGTTTTCTCCAGGCCCGTCAGATCTCCCATTAAAACCAGCTGCGCGTCCTGTAAATCTAGGCTCCCTACTGATCTCGCATCGAAGAGAGCACCGCTGTATGCGTACCACAAACTACTAACTAATGGGCTAAGATGCTAGTGTTAGCTGATCCTCGACGTACCACGCCACGGCCACATCACTCCCCACCTGAGAAACCTGCATTGGCTCCCCGTCAACAAGAGGATATCCTTCAAGCTCCTCAGCCAGGCACACAGGGCACTCCACAAGTCCGGCCCAGCCTACTTCAACAGACGGCTCTCCTTCTACATCCCCAACGGACAGCTCCTCTCCGCCGACCTCTTACTCACCAACGTCCTGCGCATCCGAAGAACCACCACCGGTGGGAGATCCTTCTCCCACCTCGCCGCCAAGACATGGAACACCCTCCAACTGAGCCAATGCTCAAGACCTGGCTGTTCAATCAATTGCGGCCCGCCACGCCCCCCCCCCCCCAGCGCCTTGAGACCCTCGCGGGTATGTAGTGCGCTTTACAAATGATTGATTGATTGGTTGATTGAGTGTTATCCTCAGACTCTGCTGTTGTCTCGTCGTCAGGCTCTCCAGCCCTGTTAAGCAGGTATGTTGTGTAAAGCCCCCAGAAGTTCTTAGGCCAACTCCGGGGTGGGAGCAGTTCGCTGAAATTCTCCGATTGAGTACAGCAATAAAGCATATTTTGTGACCACTGTGATATAGTGGAAATGGGACCTCTCATCCAACACATTGCTGCCCTTCGCTTTGCCATGAGTAAACCCATGTCTACAAGTCTGCGTATCGTCATTGGCAACTTTTTGGAATAGCCCAAAAGAGCTAATGCAGGATCAGGAGTGAGCTTCATATCTACAATTTTCCCTAATTCCAGGAAGATAGCCTCCCAGTATTTAAATACTCCCTGCCACTGCCACGCTAGATGCATAAAATCCGCTGCTTGGGTATGGCACCTGTCACAGGCTGGATCCTCCCTCAAACCATACCTATGTAGTCTCTCTGGGGTATAGTACACTCTGTTAACCCCTTCGAGGCTAATGACGAGCTGGGCTCGTCATGGCGCTTACCTGTCGTGCGCGGATGACAAGGCCAGCTCGTCATCAGCCCCACCCTCGGGAGAAGCGCTGGCGCTCCCCCCGAGGGTCTGCGATCTTCGTTGTGCTGCTGGGGGCGGCAGCGGAAGAGCTTCCGCTGCACCCCCCGCCCCCCCCCGTGGGAATCCCTGATGACGTCAGCGCGCACAGCGCGCGCTGACATCATCAGGGATTCCCTGCGCTCGGGAAGCCATTTGCTTCCTGAGCGCCGTGCAGCAAGGTAGGTTTTTCGAACTCCGGCGGGGGTTTGGGGCAGCGAAGAGGCATCAGGGGAGAGGAAAGAGATTTTCCTTTCCCCTGATGTCTCTTAGCAGGGCATTTCTGCCTCACGATCGCGCACAGCGTCGCGATTGTGCGGCGGAAATGCCCCCACTAGCACCAGGGATGTTTATTTAGCTTTTCGGAAGCGACCCCTTGGGCAAGGGTCGCTTCCAGGTGGGCAACAATATAATTTTCGATTTTCTGCCCCCCCTGGGGGCAAATCGGCCCGTTTTTTCGGCCGTTTTGCCCCCAGGGGGGGCAGAAATTTCCCACTAGCACCAGGGTTGTTTTGATAAGCCAAGATGGCGGCGATTGTTTTTGTTTACGTTTTTCTGTCCCCCCCTGGGGGCAAATCGGCCCGTTTTTTTTGCCGTTTTGCCCCCAGGGGGGACAGAAAATGCCCACTAGCACCAGGGATTTTGTTTTTAGCTTTTAGGAAGCGACCCCTTGGGCAAGGGTCACTTCCAGGTGGCCTCATATTTAACTTTTTGTTTTTCTGCCCCCCCCGGGGGCAAATCGGCCTGTTTTTCGGCCGTTTTGCCCCCAGGGGGGGCAGAAATTTCCCACTAGCACTAGGGTTTTTTGTTGGGGCAATGTGTTTGTTTTGGGAAGCGACCCCTTGGGTAAGGGTCGCTTCCAGGTGGCCATGATGTTTTTTTTGTTTTTCTGTCCACCCTGGGGGCAGTTTTGCACCCAGGGGGGGGGGCAGAAAATGCCCACTAGCACCAGGGAATTAAAATTTTGTTTTTAGGTAGCGACCCCTTGGGCAAGGAGTAGTGCTTGGCTGGCGGTGTGTGCGGAGTGGCGCTTGGCTTGCAGTGTGCGTGGAGTGGGGTTTGGCTGGCGGTGCGTGTGGAGTGGCGCTTGGCTGGATGGTGTGCAGTGGTACTTGGCTCTGTGCACGGAGTGATGTTTGGCTGGTGGTGTGTGTGGAGTGGTACTTGGCTGGATGTGAGCGTGGAGCGGTGTTTGGATGGTGGTGAGTGGCGCTTGGCTTGCCGTGTGCGTGGAGTGGTGCTTGGCTGGCGGTGTGTGTGGAGTGGTACTTGGCTGTCGGTGTGCGCTGAGTGGTTTTTGGCTGGCGGTGTACGTGGAGGGGTACTTGGCTATCTATGCACAGAGTGGTGCTTGGCTGGCAGTGTGTGTGGAGTGGTACTTGGCTGTCTGTGCACGGAGTGGTGTTTGGCTGGTGGTGTGTGGCGCTTGGCTTGCGGTGTGCGTGGAGTGGTGCTTGGCTGGCGGTGTGCGTGCAGTGGTACTTGGCTGTTTGTGCACGGAGTGGCGCTTGGCTTGCGGTGTGCGTGGAGTGGTGCTTGGCTGGCGGTGTGTGTGGAGTGGTACTTGGCTGTCGGTGTGCGCTGAGTGGTGTTTGGCTGGCGGTGTGCGTGGAGTGGTACTTGGCTATCTATGCACGGAGTGGTGCTTGGCTGGCGGTGTGTGTGGAGTGGCTCTTGGCTGGTGGTGTGTGTGTGGAGTGGTCATTTGCTGTCTGTGCATGGAGTGCTGCTTGGCTGGCGGTGTGTGTGGAGTGGCGCTTGGCTGGTGGTGTGCGTGGAGTGATACTTTGCTGTCTGTGCACGGAGTGGTGCTTGGCTGACGGTGTGTGTGGAGTGGCGCAAGGCTGGTGGTGTGCGAGGAGTGCTACTTTGCTGTCTGTGCACGGAGTGCTGCTTGGCTGGCGGTGTGTGTGGAGTGGCGCTTGGCTGGTGGTGTGTGTGGAGTGGTACTTGGTTGTCTGTGCACGGAGTGGTGTTTGGCTGGTGGTGTGTGTGGAGTGGTGTTTGGCTGGCGGTGTGTGTGGAGTGGTACTTGGCTGGATGGTGTGCGTGGAGCGGTGTTTGGCTGGCGGTGAGTGGCGCTTGGCTTGCGGTGTGTGTGGAGTGGTGCTTGGCTGGCGGTGTGTGTGGAGTGGTACTTGGCTGTCGGTGTGCGCTGAGTGGTGTTTGGCTGGCAGTGTGCGTGGAGGGGTACTTGGCTATCTATGCACGCAGTGTGCTTGGCTGGCGGTGTGTGTGGAGTGGTGCTTGGCTGGTGTGTGTGCAGTGGTCATTTGCTGTCTGTGCACGGAGTGCTGCTTGGCTGGCGGTGTGGGTGGAGTGGCGCTTGGCTGGTGGTGTGCGTGGAGTGCTACTTTGCTGTCTGTGCACTGAGTGGTGCTTGGCTGGCGGTATGCGTGGAGTGGCGCTTGGCTGGTGGTGTGTGAGTAGTTACTTTCTGTTGGTCACTACACACATTGCTAGTTGAGTGACACTCTACGCAGTCCATCTTTTTCTGTAGTTGCTGTGTCAGATATGTGGGCGTGTGAAAGTGATGGGCCCTTGAATGGCGCTGGCGGTGTAAATGTTTTGTATGTGTCACACGTACAAAAGGTATATGAATGTCCTTACTGCCCCTGTGTGATGGGGGTACTGTTAGGAGCAAAAGACTGACTGGCACCAAAGGGGTCTGGCAGTAAAAAAAATTCAAAAAATTAACCAGTGTCTTGATGTTAAACCTCATCTAATCCCAATTGGTCTAAGCCCTATTTGGTGGCCCATCTTGCTGAATTTAAATTTGGGGGGCAAGTTTGTGTGTTGTTTTTTGAATTGTTATATTGTTTGTGAAATGTGGTAGTTATTTTTTTTTTCTTCTCTATTTTTGTCTTGTTTCAGGCTTTTGCTGTTTGGATTGTTGTAGGTTGCGTGTGTTAGCAGCTTGTGTAGTTGCTTGTGCTTGGTAAGTGAATGTATTTTGTACTACTTTCCCTTGTTGTTTGTCTTATTGAAAAAGGTTGTACTTCTACCAGTTTGTGTGGCTCTGGTTTTTTTTGTTTTCAGTATTAGTGCTTGATGTGTACTTTGTTTTCTAATCTGTCATTTCTTTTTTTCTTTCTAGTGGGATATCATTTCTTTTTGCTGTGTCTCAACAGAGTAGGTGCTGGTGAGTGTAGCTATATTTGGTTAGAGTGAAATAGTTTTGGATTGTATTTATCTGTTTGTGAAAGCCTTACCTTGTTTACTTCTTACTTTGCAAAGTGTAGGTTGTTGTTCACTTGTGTGTGCAGTCTTCTTGCTTTTGAAGGATAATGGCTAGTCGCAGGATTACTGCTCAGCAGGTTCTTGGTTTGCTTTTTGAGTCTTCCTCTGACCATGGTTCAGAGTCTGACTCCGATTTGGACTCCCAGGTGGGGGCAGAAGATTCAGGCAGTGAGTTTTCTCTTCGCATGGTATCATCATCGGAAGATGAATCTTCTTCTAGTGCTGATGAAGGGCCTATGTTAGAGGAGGACATTGTGATGCCGGTAGTGGGCCAAGAGGCATCTGTGCTGCTGCCTAGGGCCGCAAGGTTTCCTTTCTTTTTACGTCGGCAAGAGGTAAGTGGGCTGGAGCCTGCGCCCAAAAGGCTTCACATTGCTGTGGTGCGCAAAGAGGCATCTGGTGCTTTTCGTCTTCCTGCTGGTGTAGTGCAGCAAAAGGCATCTGTGGCTGTTAGGCTTCCCGGTGGTGTAGTGCAGCAAGTAGCATCTCAGGCTGCTGGGCTTCCCGTTGGTGTAGTGCATGATGCGCCCTCTGGGGATGCTATGTCTTCTGTTGGTGTTGTGCAGCCTGAAGTATCTGTGGCAGTTAGGCTTCCCATTGGTGTAGAGGGGCAAGAGGCATCTGGGTCTGCTTGGTTTCCCGGTGGTGTAGTGCAGCAAGAAGCATCTCAGGCTGCTGGGCTTCCCGTTGTTGTAGTGCAGGAAGAGCCCTCTGGGGATGCTATGTCTTCTGTTGATGTTGTGCAGCCAGAAGTATCTGTGGCTGTTAGGCCTCCCGTTGGTGAACAGCAGCAAGATGTTTTGGTGCTGCAGGCTGGGGCGGCTGCTCCCCCCGTTGATATGGATGGCCTCTGGGTTCCCCCTGGCATGGTGCAGCCGGCATTGCCAGAGTTCACTGGTGTTCCTGGGTGTAGAGTGAATACTGAGAATTTTCTGCCAATAAATTTTTTTGAGTTGTTTTTTGACAATGTGTTTTTGCAAGGGATTGTTGATCAAACCAATTTGTATGCCGAACAATATTTGAGGGCCAACAGTGCCAGCCTTAAGCCCCATTCTAGAGCAATCCGGTGGACTCCCACAAATGTTGAAGAGTTGAAAAAGTTTTTGGGATTAACTTTTTTGATGGGCTTGCTAAGGAAGCCATCAATTACTTCATATTGGTCCACTAGTCCCTTGATGGCAACAGCTATATTTCCAGCAATCATAAGTCGTGATCGGTATACGCTTCTTCTTCGGATGTTGCATTTTGTTGATAATAGTTTAGCGTTGTCACGCGATCACCCTGATTGTGACCGTTTGTTTAAAATTCGACCTGTCCTGGATCACTTTGTTGATCGTTTTTCTGAGATCTTTGTCCCTGGTAAAGAAATTGCAGTGGATGAGTCTTTGCTGTTGTTCAAGGGCCGCTTGGTTTTTAGGCAATACATTCCTAGTAAGAGGGCACGCTATGGAATCAAAATGTATATGCTGTGTGACAGTGAGACTGGATATGTCTACAATTTCAGGGTGTACACTGGTAAGGAGTCCAGCATTAACCCTCCTGGTTGTCCTTCTACTTTTGGAGTGACTGAGAAGATTGTATGGGAACTAGGTAGAGGATTATTTCACAAAGGCCACCATTTGTATGTAGATAACTTCTACACTGGTGTGCGGTTGTTCAAGGAGTTGGCCAAAGTGGGCACTGTTGCTTGTGGCACAATGCGCAGTAACCGGAAAGGTTTCCCAAAGGAACTTGTTTGCAAAAGGCTTGTGAGGGGACAGTCTACTGCATTGCGATGTGGGGAGCTTCTGGCTGTGAAGTTTTCAGACAAGAGAGATGTGTACATGCCGACTACTATCCATGACGAAAGTACTGTACCTCAGCCTGTTTGGGGTCAGGGTGCTGAAGTGCGCAAACCTGTGTGCATTGTAGATTACAATAAGTTCATGGGAGGTGTTGACAGAGTAGATCAGAGGTTGGAACCTTATGCTGTTCTTCGAAAGGCTTACGTTTGGTACAAGAAGTTGGCTATCCATCTGTTCCACTTGGCAATTTTTAATGCTTTTGTTGTGTATCAGAAGTCTTGTCCTCAGAATAAGATGCCTTTTGTTAAGTTTCAGGAGTCTATAATAGGCAGGCTTGTACTTTTGGAGGAGGCAAGTGTTCCTAGATTTGGAGTGGTGGAGGAAGTGGCTAGATTGAAAGATCGCCACTTTCTTGAATCTATTCCTTCCACTCCCGCAAGAGACTTTCCGACTAGAAGATGCAGAGTCTGTTGGCGAAGAGGCGTGCGGAAGGAGTCTCGTTTATACTGTCCTGACTGTCCTTCTAAGCCTGCATTGTGTCTGTCAGGTTGTTTTAAATTGTACCACACGCAAAAGAAGTTTTGGGAGTTTGAATGAGCTCTAAATTGAATTGCCTGGTCTGCATTCTGTAAGAAATTTTTAGTTTGTTTCAAGGATTGGCATTAGTGCAAAGTGTTTAGTTTAAGAATTTGTGTTAGCTGTTTTGTAGGTATTTCCATTTGTTTAGTGTTTTTTTCAAAAAAAGAATTCTCAATGTGTTTGTGGTGTGTGCCGGCTGGTGCTTGGCTGGCGGTGTGTGTGGAGTGGCGCTTGGCTGGTGGTGTGTGTGGAGTGGTACTTGGCTGTCTGTGCATGGAGTGGTGTTTGGCTGGTGGTGTGTGTGGAGTGGTGCTTGGCTGGTGGTGTGCGTGGAGTGGTGCTTGGCTGTCTGTGCATGGAGTTGGGTTTAGCTGGTGGAGTGTGTGGTTTGGTGTATGGCTGGTGGTGTGTGTGGAGTGGTACTTGGCTGGATGGTGTGCGTGGAGTGGTGCTTAGCTGTTTGCATGGAGTGGTGCTTGGCTGGCGGTGTGTGTGGAGTGGTGCTTGGCTGGTGGTGTGTGTGGAGTGGTACTTGGCTGGTGGTATGTGTGGAGTGGTTCTTGGCTGTCTGTGCACGGAGTTGTGCTTGGCTGTCGTTGTGTGCTGAGTGGGGTTTGGCTGGCGGTGTGCATGGTCTGGTGCTTGGATGGTGGTGTGGGTGGACTGGCACTTGGCTGGCAGTGTGTGAGTAGTTACTTTCTGTTGGTCACTACACACACTGCTAGTTGAGTGACACTCCACGCAGTCCATCATTTTGTGTAGTTGCAGTGTCAGAAATGTGGGCGTGTGAAAGTGATGGGCCCTTGAATGGCGCTGTCTGCTGGTGTGAGTGTTGAAATGTGATGGGTCCGCGGCTGGCGGTGTGAATGTTTTGTATGTGTCACACGTACGAAAGGTGTATGAATGGCCTGTAAAGAGGTTGGTGCCTTGACGTGGCTTTACAGCTCACGAGCTGTGAGTCAGTGGTTCAGTTTATCATACTTTCAATTATACGCAGTGTATTTCATTTTTTTGAAATTACTTGCGAATACAATTGTATGTACTGAATCATCACTCACCCTCGTGCCAAATCCAACCAGAATGTGTGTGTGCTTGCGGATTAGATGGCTGTGCAGTAATGTTTGTCTTTTATCTCTTTCTGAAGTAGGGTGTACCTTGTCTCTTATTGTGATTGTTGTAGTGTGTTGCTGTTCTTTCTGGATGGTGTCAATGGTCTGGTTTGTATCAGGTATGAAAGGCGCGTGAATGGCCTGTAAAATGGTTGGTGCCTTGTCGTGGCTTTACAGCTCACGAGTTGCGAGTCACTGGTTCGGTTTTTATGCATTTTTTTATTGACAGTGCATTTCATTTTTTGAAATATCTTGTTAATAAAATTTTATGTGCTGAATCATCACTCGCCCTCGTGCCAAATCCAACCTGTATGTGTGTGTCTTTCAGGAATACTTAGCCGTGCCTTGAATGTTTGCCTTTTGAGTAACTCTGTTACGGTGAACATTATAGCTATAAATAACTTACTAAATTTAGTTATTATTGTTAAACCATGGAAGTATATGGTCATATCTTTCTGGTGAATTCTATTGTGGATTTTTATCCAGAATCTCCTGCAAACTTGAAATTGTCTGTCACAATTTCCTTGAATCACACGCTCTCAAATTGAAAACTTATTTTTCCACTGTATGATTTGGACCGCTTCCTGTTGCTGCCACTATGCCTACCCACGCAAGTGAGGTACCATTTTTATCGGGAGACCTGGGGGAACGCTGGGTGGGAGGAAATTTGTGTGAGCCCAGTGATGCCACGCTTTCCCATGCAAAAAAGTGTGAAAAAACCGTTTTTTTTTTTAGCTAAAATTGAGGTTTGCAAGGGATTCTGGGTAAAGGAACGTTGGAGGATCCACGCAAGCCATATCTCCTTGGAAGCCCCCGGGTGTCTACTTTTCAGAAATGTATGGGTTTGGTAGGTTTCCCTAGATGGCCGTCTAGCACGGGGCCAAAAACCCAGGTAACCCTTCTTGCAAAAGCTGGTTGTATTGAATGTCAATACCGCCTGCTTTTGCAAGAGGGGTTACCTGGGTTTTTGGCCCCGTGCTAGACGGCCATCTAGGGAAACCTACCAAACCCACACATTTCTGAAAAGTAGACACCCGGGGGCTTCCAAGGAGGTATGGCTTGCGTGGATCCTCCAACGTTCCTTTACCCAGAATCCCTTGCAAACCTCAATTTTTGCAGAAAAAGTCAGTTTTTTCACACTTTTTATGCGTGGGAAAGCGTGGCGTCACTGGGCTCACACAAATTTCCTCCCACCCAGCGTTCCCCCAGGTCTCCCGAGAAAAATGGTACCTCACTTGCCTGGGTAGGCATAGTGGCTGCGAAAGGAAATGGTTCAAATTGTACGGTGGTGAATTTACAATACCAAATTGCAAAACAACCTTGATTTTGGGGGGGGGGCACCTGAGTTTTTGGCCCGGGGCTCGGTGGTATTCTTTGGAAAGTACAAAACCCAAACAGTTCTGAAAAGTAGACCCCCGGGGGAGTCCAGGGAGGTATGGCATGCGTGGGTCCCCAAACGTTTTCCTACCCAGAACACCTTGCAAACCTTAAAATTAGGTAAAATAATCACTTTTTCAAACTTTTTTGCGTGGAATCACCGTGCCGGCAAAAATGTCCTACCACCCAGCGCTCCCCTTGTTCTCCCGAGTAAAAGGATACCTCACTTGTGTGGGTGCCCCAAAGCAGAACAGGCCAAAAACGAATGTTGAAACAAGCATTAGAAATGCAATAGGTCTCGCAGCATTAGAGTTAGTGCTTTTAGAATTGTTAATGGTTTTTTTTGTAAATCTTTAGCATGAGGTTGAGGGTGAGTGAGGGTGAGTGAGGGTGAGGGGTTGAGGGTGAGTGAGGGTGAGGCTGAGGGTGAGGGTGAGGCTGAGGGTGAGGGTGAGGGTGGGTGAGGGGTTGAGGGTGAGGGGTTGAGGGTGAGGGGTTGAGGGTGAGGGGTTGAGGGTGGGTGAGGGGTTGAGGGTGGGTGAGGGGTTGAGGGTGAGTGAGGGTGAGGGGTTGAGGGTGGGTGAGGGTGAGGGTGAGTGAGGGTGAGGGTGAGTGAGGGTGAGGGTGAGTGAGGGTGAGTGAGGGTGAGTGAGGGTGAGTGTGAGTGAGGGTGAGTGTGGGTGAGGGGTTGAGGGTGAGTGAGGGTGAGGGGTTGAGGGTGAGTGAGGGTGAGGGGTTGAGGGTGAGTGAGGGTGAGGGGTTGAGGGTGAGTGAGGGTGAGGGGTTGAGGGTGAGTGAGGGTGAGGGGTTGAGGGTGAGTGAGGGTGAGGGGTTGAGGGTGAATGAGGGTGAGGGAGGGTGAGGGGTTGAGGGTGAGGGGTTGAGGGTGAGTGGGGGTGAGTGAGGGTGAGGGGTTGAGGGTGAGTGAGGGTGAAGGTGAGTGAGGGTGAGGGTGAGTGAGGGTGGGTGAGTGTGAGTGAGGGTGAGTGTGGGTGAGTGTGGGTGAGTGTGGGTGAGGGGTTGAGGGTGAGTGAGGGTGAGGGGTTGAGGGTGAGTGAGGGTGAGGGGTTGAGGGTGAGTGAGGGTGAGGGGTTGAGGGTGAGGGAGGGTGAGGGGTTGAGGGTGAGGGGTTGAGGGTGAGTGGGGGTGAGTGAGGGTGAGGGGTTGAGGGTGAGTGAGGGTGAAGGTGAGTGAGGGTGAGGGTGAGTGAGGGTGGGTGAGTGTGAGTGAGGGTGAGTGTGGGTGAGTGTGGGTGAGTGTGGGTGAGTGTGGGTGAGGGATTGAGGGTGAGGGGTTGAGGGTGAGGGGTTGAGGGTGAGGGGTTGAGGGTGAGTGGGGGTGAGTGAGGGTGAGTGAGGGTGAGGGGTTGAGGGTGAGTGAGGGTGAAGGTGGGTGAGGGTGAGTGAGGGTGGGTGAGTGTGAGTGAGGGTGAGTGTGGGTGAGTGTGGGTGAGTGTGGGTGAGGGATTGAGGGTGAGGGGTTGAGGGTGGGTGAGGGGTTGAGGGTGAGTGAGGGGTTGAGGGTGAGTGAGGGTGAGGGTGAGTGAGGGGTTGAGGGTGACCCATTTTCAGAACACACACTAACAACTAAAAATGTATCGCAACTACTTGCCAAGGCACCACAGTACATGCAAAACTCCACCTGCAATGCATTCTTCCAGATGTTTAAATGTACTGAACCCAAGATATTAAAGAAGCTTGTTCTGGGAGAAGTTGAGATACTTGCTCTACAAAATTGATAGTACTCAGGTTTGTAATATTAACTTCAGAACCACGTGAAAAGTGGGTGCTTCAGGGATACATCAAACACCGAAAGGGCACTACACCAATGCAAGCAAAAGGAAATTGCTATTATTTAGGCACACGTGCTATAACACCAAAATGTATCGAAATAAAAACTCACTACGTAATGTGCCAGCACAAACCACTGGTTTATTTACGGATACCTTTGTAACAAATTCTGGGTTGGCCTTAATGAAAACAATGTTGGGGTTGAACAGTAAACATTCACCACCTTACAATTTAGCAGAGGGAAAGGGCAAAATAGATTAATCTCAGTAAGCAGTAAAAGAAGAATTACGCTGATGTACATCCGAATCGAGTTGGCCATTTCGCCAGAGCACTAAATGCAGTTAGTGGCATTGTAGAATGGAAGGACGGTCAATAAATAAGATGCCGACGCGAAAGATAGGGGCACTAACGGTGATTGGTACACAAAGTTAACACTGAACAAAATAACCTGTGGAGGCGTCAATACTTACTCGACAAGTACTTTGTAAAAACAAAAACAAACAAGTTCGTGGCCAGCGTCAGCGCCCTTTTGGCAGTCTTCCAAGGCAGCAGTAGCTGTGTGTGTTTTTCTCACGTTCAGTACAATTCCCACTTTCGGAGACACACAAAGGCACCGGAAACAGGATCGATAATTGAACCTCCGAGAGCAGGTCTGTGCAGGGGAAGCTGCCTCGGGCTGGGGGTGCTAGGGGGAGGGGGCGCGGGGCAGATGGCTTTCATCTGTAGTCTGCATACGTGTTCCTTCAGAACCGAAAGCAGCGTCAGGAGGAAGAGCCCGCGTGGTTTCAACGGAGGGTGCAACGCCCGGGAGATGCCCCGGGTTCGGTGAGGCGCAACCAGGAAGCCGGGAAAAGGGAGCCAGGAAGTAGGAAACCGAGGATCCGGCGAGGGCAGAGACAAGAGGAAATCAGGGGACGATCGGGGGTGCAAGGGAAATCGGAACCCCGGCAGGAGAAGATCAGGAGCTAGGAAAAGATCGGGAGGCGGAGAGTTGAGGCAGGCAGGCAGGCATGGGAGGAGAGGAGGAGAGGAGGAGGGGGGAGGAGAGTAGGGGAGGCACGGCCTAGCGGCCGTGCAATCAAGTAGTGAGGGGGCGGAGTTGTGGGAAGGCTGAGAGAGAGAGTAGGCGGCTGGGGGCATGTGCACGCGCATTTAAGCTCAATGCGCATGCGCATTGAGCTTAAATTTATCGTGCACTGCAAGGAATCGCCACGATTCCTTGCAGTGTGGATAAAGAGCGGATAAGTGCCAATACTCTCGCCTTGCTCGATGCGCATGCGCATCGACAGGCGAGACCTAAAAAGGGCCTGAGAAAAGTAGGTTGGATGGGGTTGCAAAGGAAATTGACCAGGGGTTCTGGCCCCTAGCCCCGGCCAACGGGGCTTGGGGCTGGCTTTTGGCGCACATCTGCTGCGCGTCCGCCACAGCATCAATTTAAATAGTGTAATGCCGGAAATGCAGTGAATCGCTGGCCTGTCTGGTTTAGTGACCCCCTCTGCACAAATGGCACACAGCCGCAGCAGAATGGGCGGATCCAGAAGAAACCGCAGGAAGCGAGAACACAGAGCGCAAGGAGGCAAGAAACGTAAGTTAATCACACTAAATGTGTAATTCCCCAAGTCTTTCCCCAGCGATAATCCCCAGAACTGTGCAATAGGTAGTTCAAGGAAGCGAAAATAAAACACAGGCTAAAATACTTCAGTTAGCTAAATGGGTTAAAAGCATCTGACAAATAGCGTCGGAATATTTGCAGAGTAACCGCTACTGATTCACTCATGTCAACTGAGGGTCCACCACAGCCAGAATTTAAATAGTGTAATGTCGGAAATGCCAAGAATCGCTGGCCTGTCTGGTTTAGTGGCACCCTCCACACAAACGGCACACAGCAACGGTGGAGCCAGAAGAAACTGCAGGAAGTGCGAACACAGCGCAGAAAGAGGCAAGAAACTTAAGTTAATCACACTACACTTGTAATTTCCCAAGTCTTTCCACAGCGATAATCCCCAGAACTGTGCAATAGGTAGTGAAAGGAAGCGAAAATAAAGCACAGGATAAAATACTTCAATTAGCTAAAAGGGTTAAAAGGATCTGACAAGTAGCGCTGGAATAATTGCAGAGTAACCGCAACTGACTCACTTATTTCCAATATGCAATGGCTCAAATGGGAACCCCATCAAGAAAGTAAGAACTAAATTCAAATCTCACTGAGGCATGACAAATGGAATGGGAGGAAACCTGTTAGTGAGACCCTTAAAGAATCTCATGACTATAGGAGACTTAAACAAAGAGGGTTGGTCTAGTAAGCAAAGAAAGGCCGACAAGTGGCCTTTAACAGTTTCTACTGCACAACCCTGTTGAGCCAAGGAAAGAGAGAAGCTCAGAACATCTGACAAATGGGCCTGCAAAGGATCAATTGATTTCTATCCACACCATTTAAACAAACGTTGACCATCTACCAGAATACATAGATTTGGTGATGGATCTTCTGGCCGATAATATAACATCCACCACATCCGGTGGAAGAGAGAAATCAATCAGGTTTCCCGTTTCAATCTCCGGTGCAGGCTTTGGAGGTGGGGGTATAGAATCTGTACCTGCAAGTGCGAGAGGAGGTCTGCCCTGTGAGGAAGACGGAGTGGAGGATGCAATGAGAGGTAAAGGAGGTCTGTGTACCACACTGCTGCAGCGCTAGAAGAACCTGAGCCAGGGTCAACATCTTGAACTTCTCCTGCTTGAGGTAAAAATTAAAGATCCTGAGGTGTAGGATCGGTCTCAAACACCCGTCCTTTTTTGGGAACAGGAAGTATCTGGAGTAGCATCTCTGACCCATTTCCTGCTCTGGAACCACATCTATTGCACCTTTCTGTAGTAAAGATAGAACCTCCTGTTGCAGTAGCAACAGATGGTTCTCTGGGCAACAGCCCTGGCGAGGGGGGAAACTCCCGGAAAGGAAGGGCGTACCCATTGGGATTTCGTTTACAATAACACACACATTTCTTTTTCCAGAGCGAAGGTAACCAATGATGATAAGTGGACCTACTGGCGAGTACAAGCCAGCGGTCCCCTTAGTGTTGCTACCGTGAGGTGCTTTCTCTCTGCTCCACACCTTTTTGCCTGTGCATGGGTGGGTCTAGATTGGTAGATTATTTTAATTAAGATACACCACAACACGTGACTTAAATAAGTTTGTGGGGGAGTTAAAAATAATTCTGAGACCCCTCTAGTGTTGGAATCGCAGATTTGGGTGTAATTCTGTCTGGACAGGCCCATTGTTGGTTTGTGAGGATATGTCCAGTACCTGGATTTATTTCCAGCTCTTTTGGCTTCCGATCCGAAGATAGAACGTCGGAGCAAAGAGTCATTTGTTTAGTTGCCATTTTCGGCGTTAAAGGTTTCAGGAATTAAGCTTTAATCTTGAATAAAGATGGAAGATGTACGTGGACATAATTTGATTTTGGCGGCAAAGCTTTCGGTTCTGTGCCGGTATGGGGCCGACTAGAGCCCAAAGGCTTTTGTTTGTGTTTCGGTGCCTGGCCAGAAGGTGGGGTGCTCAAAACATTTTGTTGGTGCCGACCTTGGCCAGAGGGCAGAGGAGGGACCAGAGCCTTTTTGTGGAATAATTAGTAGAGGAAGGAAGTCTCTGTGCTCATGATACATTGACCTGCCGGGATTTGGTCTTCGACATCGGAGTTTGCTCCAGACACAGAGATGTGTTCTTGCTCCATATCTGCATCAGCTTACGGCGCGTCGGACTCTTCTTGATCGGAATCTTCTCCAAAAAGCTCCACAGTGGAGCCGCTTTGCTGATACATTTCGTGACGTTGAGCCCGACGGTCACGCAGAGTCTTCTTTGATCTAAACCATTGGCACGTGTCGCAGTCCTTCTCGTCATGTTCCGGAGACAGACAGAGGTTGCACACTTCATGCAAGTCGGTGTGCGGAAATTTAGCGCAACACCCAGGACATAATTTAAATGGAGTCTGTTCCATCGACTGCTATGGGGCCAAACGCGGGTAGGCTCGATGGCCCTCCACGAGTCTTCCGATCAAAGGTTTTCAACTTAAAACAATACGCGGAGAATGGGAAAAGCATACGAGAAACAATACCATCGAGGGGATTGGATTGCGCACTGAGGGAAACCCGACAAAACAGTGCTGAACCGGAGCGCAACAATTCCAGTCTGAACCCGATGGCGGAAAAAACACAATCTAACAATGGAGTCGATGCCCGAAAGGAGGAGTCACCGGCCTCGTGACTGAAAAGACTTCTTCGAAGAAAAACAAATTGCAAATATCCGGACCCAACACAAGATGGGGATCTATGCATAGCATGTGATCTACAGCTCACATGCCTCAAACACAAATGATCCCCCAAAAGCGTCAATGAACAAAGGTGTTCGGATTCACATTACTGGTCGATGCCTGTACCGCTAGACTTTTCAAGCACTGGGTAATGCATGAGAATTGTTACATTAACAGGGACAGGTCTCTTTTCCACTGCAGGTGGGAGGAATTACTGGAGGGGCAGGCATGGTTTTGTCCAAGTGTTCTAAGAAAGGTCTTAAGAGTGTCCAAGAGTGGCTAATTAAAAGTCAATAGTGCCTCAGTGGACACTGGTTCTGGCTGAAGTATTTCAATTAGGAAACTTGATTTAAATTCGACAATGGGCAGCTGTTGGTCAAGGACTTTCGTGCCTCTGCAAACCACAACTGAGAGGGAAGCACTTTCCACCACTGATAAACCAGGCTGGAAGTAAAGCTCAGGCTCTGGAGAGATGTCCAACTCACTTCCATTCTGCACGTCCAGATAAAGCCCTTCAGTGTATTGAGGGAACAGTTTGTCTCTCTCCTCCTTATCATCACTTTGAAGTAGACATGCTGTTAATCTTGGGCTTCATCTCAAAAGGGACCAGAACATGGATTCTAACCTCTCATAAAATTGATGGAATGGGAAAGGATTTGAGGGAATCATGATTAACTGTGAATTTGTAGGGGGCACAGGTCCTGCGATTGGGGTGTAATTTGGGGACACAGCTCAGCTTCCGCACCTGGCACCGAATGGATGCTGGCTGAGTCCGCATTGTTTTCAATATCGAAGGGTCTGGCCTGGATCCTGGGGTCAGAGTGGAGTTTAGGAAGGGGTTGGCTTGCAGACAGCAATGGATCTCACGGAGACAGTCAGTGTGGGGAGGATCAGCCAAAATAAATTTGACCGGAGGCACTGCAACTTTGTAGGGTCCTAATGGGCTCCAGATGAAGCAGGTAGCAACATTAAAATATGGCCTCTTCAAAGGCCTAGACTTGCTGCAGAGTCTATGACAGCCTGGGGAATTTGGGGAGCGGCATGATCAGTTGAGGAACCAGCTCAGTCAAAGCATACTTTGGGTAAGGGGCCTTTTGAATGCAGGGCTGAATTGCAACTTTACTGGGAGGATCAAGTAAACCATGTTATAATGGTTAAGACATCAGCTGAATACTAAATGAACTAGCTTTTAATTATGCAATGAAAGAACCAGTGACAAAATGGGTGCTAATCAATCGACATCACATGAGCTGATCTTACTACTGGGGAAACTTCGGTTCAAAGGACAAACGGAACAGAATGCTATGTTTTCTGGCCTTTAGCACAGGCCCTGAAATACCACCGCACTGGGGTAGAGGAGTAAACTCCAAATCACTCATTCTGGGAAATGGCCATTTAGAACGAATAGTTTCTTACCTGTCGGTGTAGTTTTGCAGCTTGAAGATCTTTCTGGATTCACTATGCTGTGCATATTCCGCCATCTAGTGGTTGGGGTTTGGAAAGTGCTTTGTATTTTTTTTTTTTTTTTTGCTGTGGGAGGTTGCGAAACTTGATCCCCTTGGTGAGGCTACAACCTCCATTGTGTGTGTGCAGGCTCTCCGATTATTTTTTCCCCTTCTGCCTTGCGATTTTTTTCTCATCGCTTAATAAGTCTACCATATATATTTGCCTAAGGGGCTGAGAGTGCAGGGACAATTGTAGATTTTTAAAAGGTGACTCCTATATAAATATTATATACATGTTGACATGTACACGCCTGCTTTTTTTTTCTCATGTATGTGTCTACATACGTATGCAAGCATCTATATCTCTATATATCATTGTATTACCACCTGCTTCTCCAGCCTCATCTTTCTGGCGGAGGTGGGTGGGTTCGCTAGTGAATCCAGAAAGATCTTCAAGCTGCAAAACTACACCAACAGGTAAGAAACGATTCGTTTTGCAGCATGAATCTTTCTGGAATCACTATGTTATGCATAGACTTCGTAGCGGTTTAGTTACGTTTGCGGCGGCTGGGTGGAAGATGAGCGTTGGTTGTTGAATATATAAGTTGAAGCACCTTCTGTCCGACTTGTGCTTCCTTGTTCATTTGTATATCCACACAGTAGTGCTTCTTGAACGTGTGCAACAAAGCCCATGTTGCCGCCAGGCATATGTCTTGAAAGGGTGTGTTAGCCAGGAAGGATATTGTTGCACCCTTCTTCCTGGTAGAGTGGGCCCGTGCCCCTCCTGCTAGTTATTGGCCTACCTGTTTACCTAGTAGGTATCCATACGGCTTTCCTTTGAGGAAAGTACCCATATACGTACTACTTTGCCTATTAATTTGTATTTGTTTAAAAAATGTTAGATGTGACCAGGAACAACCCCATTGGATATTTTATTCAAATGGTTAAACGTTCTAGGCCCATTCATCCCTGTGTAGGCTAACATCTGATTTCCTTGTTATATTCTGTGCGTGCTAAATTAATATGGTCCTTACCAACCATTAGCTCATTTATTTTTATTTTTTTATGCAATGGGTCGGTTTTTACTACCATAAGTAGATAAGGCTTAATGGTTTTTGGGGTGCCTGGCTGATTTACGAGAGTACCCATTTGTTGTCTGATGCTCACCTTGGTAGCCCAGACCACTGCAGGGGCATGCTGATGCCCTGTTGAAATTTGTTACCACCTGTCCGTGGTTATGGTATTGTAGAACCTGGGCGCTATTACCTGCTTATGAGTCCTGTTAATGTTCTTAGTAGAGAAAGGAGGGTAGAGGAAAGAAAGGCCTTACCCTATTATCTGCCTTAGCTTGTACATATAAGTGTACCTGATGCTATATCAGCCATATATCTAATATGTATATTTTGATGCAGAAGCCCACACATGTGTGCGCTTATCCTTTCTTTACGAAGAATACTCCACCCATGTGGTCTATCCAAAAATTGACTTGAACAGAAGTTGTTCTGGACTTAGTTTGGCCACTGGGTTCAAGGAAGGTGATGGCCCTTTGAGTGTATTGCGCACTGTGGGCCTGCTGGCTAACTACTTGCAAATGGTCTCCTAATGTTTATTAGGCCATTGCCTGGTGTCATTTGGTATTTAGCTGCCTTGTGATTCCGTGCAAGAGAGAAACCCGTAACCTTTCACTGTGCCGTGTGCAGACCATGTGTAGTTTCTATCGTGTAGGCAGGAAGCTTGAAGAACTGCACCCTGCTTGTGTTCATTGTGCCCTTATGGAGGATAATGGTAGTTTTAACAGGAACACGCTCTAGTTAGGTGTGTGTTGCGTTAAAACGTATTCCTTGTGATGAGTAGGAGGTCCCCTCCGGTGGGCCACATGTGGGGTATGTCTTCCTATATAATCCCAGTCAACCTACTTGCTATATGGTAGGCATATGCAATGTTTGAGGTATTGCTTTGATTGGGTTTGTGTTACTGTGTGTATGTGCAGCACGTGGTGGTAGGGTGTGCACCCCCCACTGTAGTTGGCGAATTTTATGGTCGCGACGAACGGCAGTTGGCCGGCCATATGGGATGCCTTTGGCAGTCTCGGTGAACTCCATTGAAGAGCCCCCAGCTTCTTCATGGTGTTCAGAAAGGCCGCAGTGAACCTCAGTTGCCGGCTTTCTGATTGGAATCGGTGGCTAACTCTCCTTGAACAGGTGTCAGCTCCCTTATGGTGTGAAGTGCAGTCTTTGTGGTAGGAGATGACTTCCACCTTTTGAGCTTGCCACGCCCATAGTGTGTGTGAGGCGAGTGTGGTTGTGGTAAGCCCACCCCTCTCATAGTGATCAGCCCAATTAATGAAGCTGAATCGGCTTTGTCATCGGAGCAAAACATAATGTTGTTCTGCAAGTACATATTGCATTGGTGAAAGAAATGCTGTGTAGCGTGCGTAGATATGTAGCTGCATGTTTGGGTTTGTAGTCTTGCTGAGTGAGACTCAATGCCCCTTAGAAGTAACCGTGCATTTAGAGTATGCATAGTGTCATATCTGCAGCACCGTCCGTTTCAGGCCTTATGTATGTTGTATATTTTACACCGGCTGCAGTGAACCACCCATAATGTGTATGAGATGATTGTGGTTGTCGTATGCCCCAGCATTTCGTGGCGATCAGCCCCCTTAGTGGAGCTGATTCGCCATTGGTATAAATATAGCCCACTTAATGTTGTGTTGCAAGTACATGTTGCGGTGGGGTAATGCTGGCTAGCGTTTGACACTATGTACTTATCTTCTGGGGTTTGTAGTCCTGTTGTGTGAGACTTAATTCCCCATTATAATTATGCATGTTGTGCTTAGAGATTGTGCATAGTGTTTATGTGACACATGCCCGTTTTAGAAACAGGGTTGTGCCACCCAGTAGTGGTGAATAGAGGAGGAAGTAGGTATGTGCTTCCAATGTATTGTGTGACAGTGTTTTAAAAGACATTGTATGTGCCCCCTATAGAAAAACTGTGTTCCTATTTTTCATCTTTTTCCCCAAGGCACCATGCAGCGCGTGTTACCGGTAAAAGGGGCGTATATGTATGTATTAAAAACACATACATGAACTGTTTGCATATTTTGCTTGACACGTGTGTGTATATATATATATATATTACCTACTGGCGGTAGCCAGTAGGTATATTTAGTTAGGACCTAGTTTCCATAGGAAATCACCAACATTCTATTGGGAATAACTTTGGCGCCAGTTAATGAATCTACGTGAATTTCTCAAAGAAGATGGCCCGTTACGCTCCGCTCCTTCCCTGAAAGTTTGAGGGGGGTTTGTCAAGTGGGAGCTGAGATAAAAGGGGGGTCCCAAAACGTGTTTTCCCCATGCAAATTTCCATAGGACCTTTAGACTTCGGCTACAGCCCGAACGGCTGAACGGAATTATTTGAAATTTGGCAAAGTTGAAGAGACCTGTTCACAGATTACGCTTTTCTTTAATTGGTGTAAATCCGTCCAGTATTTGCTGTGAAATTTGTATTCAAATTCAATTATATATTTATCGGCGCGCACCCGTGCGCGCACTGTCCCCGCCTGCCTGCCTGAAATCGGGCCGCCGCGCTGCCTGCGGCGACCCGGAAGTGCTGGGGCTGGCCGGCCAATCCCAGCGTGGCCGGCCGGAAATGCCCGCCCCCGCCGCAAGGGGGAAGAAGGAAGATGGCGGCTGACTCTGCAGGGCTCCCGTGATGGGAGGGAGCCCTGCCACCTGGAAGAGAAGCGTCGTCTGCGGCTGGGGCTCCCGTGTGCTGAGGGAGCCCCGAGGAGAGAAGGAAGCCGCCGGCACCAGGACGAAGAGGAGGCGGGACGGACAGGTGCGGGGCTCCCCTGTGCCGAGGGAGCCCCGGAGACCAAGAGGGAGGCTGGAGCAGTGGTGGAGGGGGCGCGGGGCACATTGTCGGTGCCCGCCCCCGCAGCAGTCCAGCCGCCGCCCAGGGAAGCGAGGAGATCAGTGATGTCATCAGTGATGTCACTGACCATGTCATGAATGATGTAATATGTGACATCATCAGCATTGGATTGCGGATGCGCGAAATATATAGTTAGTGCAACTAACTATATAGGGGATTTCATTGGTTTTATATCAATAAAATGTGCAGCTAACTATATATGGTCTCTAACCTATGGTTTTTTCAGTGAATTTTCAAGGTTTTGTAAATACAAATTCCTAACGATATATGGTCTATAACCCATGGTTTTTTCAGTGAATATATATATATATACATGAAATTTTGTGTGTGTATGTATGTATATATATATATATATATATATAGAGAGAGAGAGAGAGAGAGAGAACTTGACCTGTACCTCAGTGTGAGAAGTTGGCCTGATATGTGATGTTTCCAATTCTGGAACCACCATGTATCAGTCCAAACAATCCCTTATGGTGTCTGGTAGTAAGTCAACCTTATAGACAAGCTATCCTAGTGGTAGCATGGACTAAGCAGCCTTAAAGGCTAAACTCAAGAGGTCGTGTTAAGCGAGCTGTTTTACCAATCACAATCCTGTAATACCAAATGAAAGGACACCACACAAGTTATATATAAAAATATATGTATTTATTTCTAAATTAATCCTCTGTACACTTTATGAGTGCAGAGGCACAAGCGTTAAAACAAAAGCACAGTTAAACATATGAAAGTTGCACAATTATGGATGAGGCCAGGGGGCCACGTAAACCAATTATTAAAAAAGTGGTATAAGAGATACCAATCGAACAGTGGTTAGGCCTAGGGAATTGCTGGGAGCAGTCGGGACTAGCAATGCTGAAGTCGGGAAAAGCCCGCGGGATTCGGGTGCAGCGCTTAAAGCACACGCACCAATGCAAAGTCAATGGTGCGTAAAAGTTATAAAGTTATAGTTAAAGGAGACTTCCACTTAACCTAGCAAGATGAAACTTTAGACACATACACTAGAGGTGTGTACCAGTGTGGGAACACCGGCGTTGATGAGTTACCTCACCCACAGAAAGCGGGTGCACAGGTGCGAAGTAGTGTCGGGTTTTGTCACGCTGGTTGATGGTGCTTGGAGCTGAACATGCTGCAGGCGTCGTGAAGGAGAAGTGTCCGGTGTGATCCAAGGGTGGATCGGGGTTGTAGAGTACCTGAAAGCAGAGGGGACAGAGTCTGGGTCACTCAGCAGTGACCAGGGTGGAACCAGGACGGAACCAGGCAATGTCGGACACAATCAGGTGGTTGTCGAGGAGCTTCTCTCCGCTGCCACGTGGACTCTAGGGCATCTGCGACGTCCAGGAGTGGATCACGAGTTGTCCCACGAAGACTCTCGCCGTCTGCGGGGTCGGCTTCAGGATTGGAGCAAACAACCCTTGGCAAGAGCAATCCACGCAGGACTGGAAGATTGCTTCTCACTCGAACCAGGAGGGTCAGAGCGGGTGCTCCTTTTCAGAGGAGCGAGTGTAAGTCTGGAGCAACCAGAATCAGCAACCAGAATCACAAGTTAGATTTCGTAGTTCGTCTGCACAGGGGCCACAAGCCAACGGGAAAGGGACCGGGCCAACGCGTTGAGCCAAAAGATGCAGAAGGGCCCCACGCAGCACTCGGTGAGTGTAGAGGGGTGAGCTTCGGTGCAAGAGCGGCTCAGGGCTGGGCTTCTCAAAACCCGCTGTACAGCTTCAAGGGTCACTCGTGGGCTGCACGGTCAGCGTCTAGTGGTTTTTCCAAGATGGCGGGCCCCACGCTTCCTGTCGCCTCCACGGGTCTCAGCTCTGCAGGGACTGTGGATCGGGCTGTTAGAAGGCAGGCACACTTGGTCTTGTTGGTCTCTGTTGCTCGAGTTCTGGCGGGAACTGCAACAAAGCAAACGTCGAGGTGCTTGATGGTGCCTGTTTGCACAGGGTGGTCACTCCTTGACCACAAGGGAGATTCTTCGGTCTCCTACGTCGAGTAGGATGTCGAAGGGTCCAGAGTTTCGTTTCATAAGTTTCAGTCAGGATAATCTGAGTGCGTTGGCACTGCTCCCATTCTTATACCAATCTAGGGGGCTGGATTACCTGCTAGGTCCCCTTCTATGGATGGGACCCAGGAAGGGGGTGGATACACCCCTTTCCCTTTGTCCAGGTCACGCTGGGACTGGGGCTGGTGTGCCCGAGAACCGGTTTGACCGGATTATGCAAGGGGAAGCCTTGTGCTCACCAGGCAGTGTCTGGTTTCTTTCAAACCTCCCTGCTACAATCCACTATCTCCTGTCTGGGGTGGTGTGACACCTCCCCGCGACAGGAAAGCCTTTGTCCAGGCCTCCTGTGCCGAGTTTCGGTCGGCAGCAGGAGGTCAGACTTGTGTCTGTGGCAGACGCGTCCATTTTGTGATGCTGAGGCTCTTTTAAAATCAACCACGTTTCAGTAAAGTAACCCGCGTTTCAGTAAAGTAACCCTATAGAAGGGTGGAATGCTATCCCCGTCAACAGGACTGTCGAGGGGATAGTATTCCAAATCGTATGACACCTTACACGACATGTTTTGATAAAGCCAAACCAAAGTTAACATATAACCGCGAGGATTATACTGTAATTTATAGTATATGGTATGGCATTATCCCTGAACAGCTTAGGGAGTTGTTCCCGACAGGTGCAGACAGGCTCAGCTCATGCTCGAGCTCCATCTCACATTAAACCACGCACTCTGCCTCCAGGATTGATAAGGCCTTCCATAGGAGTGACTCACAGGTTTATGTGTCCAGATAGGTTTAGATATAGGCATACTATATCTAAGCAAGGGGTGATCACACCACCTTGCCCCAGCTGAGTGATCAGCCAGTTGTGTCAATTTTAGATAGCCAGCCAGGGGTGGCAAAAGTTATGCTGCAGCCCCTGGTAGGCCTTGGATGCACCTATGCCCTGGGCACCTATAGTGCTGTGTACAGGGGCTGATAAGGTGACCCAAGCTAATCTAGTTATGCACCTAGGGTACATGGAATCCATTTTACAGAGAGAGCAGATAGCCTGGGGCCCTGATTAGCAGGGAACCAGGCCAACTGAGTCGAAACCCAGCTAAACACAAGGCAAAAAATCTGGGGTAACCATAGTCAGGTAGCCACCTTTCTACACTTAGTACCTGGTGTATCTCCCTCCTAATAGCATGTATAACTATATGTATGCACCCCACACAGTGGAACATGTAGCTGTGTATTATATGCACGCATATGCATACACACATACCAAACAATATAGCATTATGGTCATGTTGGTATAGGAAGAATTTACCTCCTTTTAGCCACCTATTTACAACCTAAGAGTTCAGTGGAACATGTAGCTGTGTATTATATGCACACATATGCATACACCCCTACCTGCCAATATAGCATTATGGTCATGTCGGTATAGGAAGAGTTTACCTCCTTTTAGCCTCCTATTTACAACCTAGGAGTTTCAGGAGGGCCAGTAGGCAAGTTACCCTACTGCGTGTATTTATATCTTATAGTCAGGGGTCTCTTCTTTGCCTTGCCTGTTGCAGAACTATGCAGCCGGCTGATAAACATTGCTTGGATTTGGCGCAGTAACTGATGAAGTCCGATCTGTGATCCTACCTCTTGCCACGTTATACATGTAGAGTATAAACCTTGTGAAGTTACCGTAGCACCCAGTAAAGTGTAAGTAACCAGTAAAAGTTTAAATGACCAGCAATGGAGGGGCCCTACAGTATATACCTGCATAATAGTGCATTAGCTCTCAAGAAATATTTTGCGATTTAATTTAAAACTGTGCATAAATATTGTACTTATATGTTGCACATGTTGTGCCGCAAAGATAGTTTTCTGCATTTGTGTACAAGTATTGCTGTGGCTTATTGGGCCCTTTGTCTATGCGCAAATTATTTACTTTCAGACAAAACGGTGTATTCGTTGGCCCATGAATTAAAAAATGGGTATGCGATTATGCTACCCAGTGACAGAGCTAACTGCTGCAGTTGCCATGATAGTGTATTTTTTTTGGTTTTTCTTGTTACTTTGCCCTGTTGCTATTTAAAACAACAAAGTACCTGCACTAAAAGCCCTTCATGTGGGGCTGCAAAATGTAACAAGCATTAGAAATGCAATAGGTCTCGCAGCATTAGAGTTAGTGCTTTTAGAATTGTTTATGGGTTTTTTTGTAAATCTTTAGCATGAGGTTGAGGGTGAGTGAGGGTGAGTGAGGGTGAGGGGTTGAGGGTGAGTGAGGGTGAGGCTGAGGGGTTGAGGGTGAGTGAGGGTGAGTGAGGGGTTGAGGGTGAGGGGTTGAGGGTGAGTGAGGGTGAGGGTGAGTGAGGGTGAGGGGTTGAGGGTGAGGGGTTGAGGGTGAGGGGTTGAGGGTGAGGGGTTGAGGGTGAGGGGTTGAGGGTGAGGGGTTGAGGGTGAGGGGTTGAGGGTGAGGGGTTGAGGGTGAGGGGTTGAGGGTGAGGGGTTGAGGGTGAGGGTGAGTGAGGGTGAGTGAGGGTGAGTGAGGGTGAGGGGTTGAGGGTGAGGGGTTGAGGGTGAGGTGTTGAGGGTGAGTGAGGGTGAGGGTGAGGGTGAGGTGTTGAGGGTGAGTGAGGGTGAGGGTGAGTGAGGGTGAGGGTGAGTGTGAGGGTGAGTGAGGGGTTTTGGGTGAGTGAGGGGGAGTAGTTGAGGCTGAGTGAGGGTGAGTCAGAGTGAGGGTGAGTGAGGGGTTGAAGGTGAGGGGTTGAGGGTGAGTGAGGGTGAGGGGTTGAGGGTGAGTGAGGGTGAGTGAGGGTGAGGGGTTGAGGGTGAGTGAGGATGAGTGAGAGTGAGGGTGAGTGAGGGGGAGTAGTTGAGGCTGAGTGAGGGTGAGTCAGAGTGAGGGTGAGTGAGGGTGAGGGGTTGAGGGTGAGTGAGGGTGAGTGAGGGTGAGGGGTTGAGGGTGAGTGAGGTTGAGTGAGAGTGAGGGTGAGTGAGGGGTTGAGGGTGAGGGGTTGAGGGTGAGTGAGGGGTTGAGGGTGAGTGAGGGGTTGAGGGTGAGTGAGGGGTTGAGGGGGAGGGGTCGAGGGGGAGGGGTTGAGGGTGAGTGAGGGTGAGTGAGTGAGAGTGAGGGGTTGAGGGTGAGTGAGTGAGGGTGAGTGAGGGTGAGGGTTTGAGGGTGATGGGTTGAGGGTGAGGGAGTGAGGGTGAGGCGTTGAGGGTGAGGGGTTGAGGGTGAGGGGTTGAGGGTGAGGGGTTGAGGGTGAGGGGTTGAGGGTGAGGGGTTGAGGGTGAGGGGTTGAGGGTGAGGGGTTGAGGGTGAGGGTGAGTGAGGGTGAGGGGTTGAGGGTGAGTGAGGGGTTGAGGGTGAGGGGTTGAGGGTGAGTGAGGTTTTGGTTCCCCAGTCCTGCCCTGACAATCAACACTTTACTTTGGGACAGAAGATCTGTTCGAAGTCTCCTCTGGGTGGGGTGATGAACAGCTGCTTGGCTACACAAAAACACACCCGAAAGAAGCAGTATTCAAATATTCCTGGAATTTCGCGATTCTGTAGCAAATACCAGGATAAATAAAACTGCCAAAATGCCAACATTTCCCAGAGAACCTCCTGATTACAGCAAAATGTAACTTTGTATTATGTGGGTAGACTTCAAAAGCCACACAAATTAAAAGAGCAGACTAACTTGCACAACAGCCGGTAACAGCATTTCACCCGAGCTTACATGCGTGAAGAGATATTTACAAACAAGGAGGCAGATCAAGAAAGAAGAGAAACACCTGACCTCTTCAAAAGAGCTGGACAAAGCAGAACTGATGGAACATAAAGAAATTACTGTGGAAATAGTAAAAGGCGCTTTAGGCGGAGATGTGCAAATTACAACGTTAAAATTATCAGAACTTGACCTCGTGTGAGTGTGTACCACGACAATCGACAACACGACAAATGCACTTGCAGGGAGGGGAGGAGGCGGCAATGTGGCAGGAGACTTTAGAAACCAACTCAGCCCTGTGCTTTACCTCATAGTAAAGCAAAAAGCAAACAGCAAAAAATGCGTGAGCAAACGCAGTTCAACCTCAAATCCGAACAAGAAAGGGTGGAGGGGGCAGGGGAGGAGGGGTCCGGGGAGGAGGGAAGGGCCAGAGGGACTTGATGGGAGTGGTGGGGAGGAGGGGGAGGGTATAGAGAGAGAGAGGAGGAGAGACAGGACAGGGGGAAGCAGCAGAGACACGGCGGGTAAAATAAACAAATAACACGGCGGGCAGGGGAGGGGGCGGAGAGGGGAGAGGAGAAATGCGACACGGAGGGAAGGGGAGGGGGCGGAGCGGGGAGGGGGCGGAGAGGGGAGAGGTGCGACATCAGTGTGCATCACACCCTGCAGGTTATAGCGAGAGTGTGGGGTGAATTTAGGAGAAAGAACCAAGTGTGCTTTTATGGCTCGCTGAACGAATCCAGGGTAGACCATCATGTTGTGTCGGCACAATGGAGTCTGCAGATTATAGACCTGGGTAGTGAGCGAGGAGACCCCTGGTGAGGAGGAGACCTCTGTTGGATGTTTAACTGTCGAGGTTTTGCATTGGTTTGGGTCCGCAATTTCAATGAGGAATCTGAATGCTCTGGGGATAATCTCAGCGTTTATTTTCCTCTCCTTTGGGGCCTGTGTGCACTTCAGATGCCTGCAGGCCAGCATAGAATCGCCCTGTCATATTTTGCACCAGCTGGCATTTGAAAGAAGGATGTATGGAAAGGCCTTCGAACTGGGCACCCGTATAATTCAGTTTGGGATTTATGGAAAAGCTGATTGCTGCAGTATGGAGCTTGGTGGAATAAACAAATAACACGGCGGGCAGGGGAGGGGGCGGAGAGGGGAGAGGAGAAATGCGACACGGAGGGAAGGGGAGGGGGCGGAGCGGGGAGGGGGCGGAGAGGGGAGAGGTGCGACATCAGTGTGCATCACACCCTGCAGGTTATAGCGAGAGTGTGGGGTGAATTTAGGAGAAAGAACCAAGTGTGCTTTTATGGCTCGCTGAACGAATCCAGGGTAGACCATCATGTTGTGTCGGCACAATGGCGTCTGCAGATTATAGACCTGGGTAGTGAGCGAGGAGACCCCTGGTGAGGAGGAGACCTCTGTTGGATGTTTAACTGTCGAGGTTTTGCATTGGTTTGGGTCCGCAATTTCCTGTGTGCACTTCAGATGCCTGCAGGCCAGCATAGAATCGCCCTGTCATATTTTGCACCAGCTGGCATTTGAAAGAAGGATGTATGGAAAGGCCTTAGAACTGGGCACCCGTATAATTCAGTTTGGGATTTATGGAAAAGCTGATTGCTGCAGTATGGAGCTTGGTGGAATAAACAAATAACACGGCGGGCAGGGGAGGGGGCGGAGAGGGGAGAGGAGAAATGCGACACGGAGGGAAGGGGAGGGGGCGGAGCGGGGAGGGGGCGGAGAGGGGAGAGGTGCGACACGGCGTTAGACGGAAGGAAGAGAGGGGAGGGGGAGGAGAAAGAGAAATGCGACACGGCGGGAGGGGGCGGAGCGGGGGAGAGGGTGTGTGTGTGTTGTTAGGGAACGGACGTGCACGCGCACGCGCTTTTAAGGTCAATGCGCATGCGCATAAGCTCAATGCGCATGCGCATTGACCTTAAAAGTCACGGGCACTGCAAGGAATCGCCACGATTCCTTGCAGTGTGGATAAAGAGTGGATAACTCGCAATAGTCTCGCTTGCTCGATGCGCATGCGCATCGACAGGCGAGACCTAAAAAGTAGTATTTCAGTGTAACAAATTAAGCCCCCCTGCCTTAGTCACAGGCCTTTGGCCCACCCACACAAGTGAGGTATCATTTTACTCGGGAGAACAAGGGGAACGCAGGGTGGTAGGACATTTGTGCCGACACGGCGATCCCACGCAAAAATGTATGGAAAACTGTTTTTTTAACCTAAATTTGTGGTTTGCAGGGATTTCTGGGTAGGAAAACATTGGGGGACCCACGCATGCCATACCTCCCTGGACTCCCCCGGGTGTCTAGTTTTCAGAACTGTTTGGGTTTGGTAGTTTCCAAAGATGCCCGCCGAGCCCCGGTCCAAAAACTCAGTCCCCCCCCCAAAAAAAGAAGGTAATCTTGCTATTGGTTATTGTAATGTCTCCACCGTACAATTTGGACCGTTTCCTGTTGCAGCCACTATGCCTACCCACGCAAGTGAGGTACCATTTTTATCGGGAGACCTGGGGGAACGCTGGGTGGGAGGAAATTTGTGTGAGCCCAGTGACGCCACGCTTTCCCACACAAAAAAAGTGTGTAAAAACTGATTTTTCCATCAAAAATTGAGGTTTGCAAGGGATTCCGGGTAAAGGAACGATGGAGAATCCACGCAAGCCATACCTCCTTGGAAGCCCCCGGGTGTCTACTTTTCAGAAATGTATGGGTTTGGTAGGTTTCCCTAGATGGCCGTCTAGCACGGGGCCAAAAACCCAGGTATCCCCTCTTTCAAAAGCTTTTGAAAGAGGGGATACCTGGGTTTTTGGCCCCGTGCTAGACGGCCATCTAGGGAAACCTACCAAACCCATACATTTCTGAAAAGTAGACACCCGGGGGCTTCCAAGGAGGTATGGCTTGCGTGGATTCTCCATCGTTCCTTTACCCGGAATCCCTTGCAAACCTCAATTTTTGATGGAAAAATCAGTTTTTACACACTTTTTTTGTGTGGGAAAGCGTGGCGTCACTGGGCTCACACAAATTTCCTCCCACCCAGCGTTCCCCCAGGTCTCCCGATAAAAATGGTACCTCACTTGCGTGGGTAGGCATAGTGGCTGCAACAGGAAACGGTCCAAATCGTACGGTGGAGACATTACAATAACCAATAGCAAGATTACCTTCTTTTTTTGGGGGGGGGGACTGAGTTTTTGGACCGGGGCTCGGCGGGCATCTTTGGAAACTACCAAACCCAAACAGTTCTGAAAACTAGACACCCGGGGGAGTCCAGGGAGGTATGGCATGCGTGGGTCCCCCAATGTTTTCCTACCCAGAAATCCCTGCAAACCACAAATTTAGGTTAAAAAAACAGTTTTCCATACATTTTTGCGTGGGATCGCCGTGTCGGCACAAATGTCCTACCACCCTGCGTTCCCCTTGTTCTCCCGAGTAAAATGATACCTCACTTGTGTGGGTGGGCCAAAGGCCTGTGACTAAGGCAGGGGGGCTTAATTTGTTACACTGAAATACTACTTTTTTCAACATTCGTTTTTGGCCTGTTCTGCTTTGGGGCACCCACACAAGTGAGGTATCCTTTTACTCGGGAGAACAAGGGGAGCGCTGGGTGGTAGGACATTTTTGCCGGCACGGTGATTCCACGCAAAAAAGTTTGAAAAAGTGATTATTTTACCTAATTTTAAGGTTTGCAAGGTGTTCTGGGTAGGAAAACGTTCGGGGACCCACGCATGCCATACCTCCCTGGACTCCCCCGGGGGTCTACTTTTCAGAACTGTTTGGGTTTTGTACTTTCCAAAGAATACCACCGAGCCCCGGGCCAAAAACTCAGATGCCCCCCCCCCCCAAAATCAAGGTTGTTTTGCAATTTGGTATTGTAAATTCACCACCGTACAATTTGAACCATTTCCTTTCGCAGCCACTATGCCTACCCAGGCAAGTGAGGTACCATTTTTCTCGGGAGACCTGGGGGAACGCTGGGTGGGAGGAAATTTGTGTGAGCCCAGTGACGCCACGCTTTCCCACGCATAAAAAGTGTGAAAAAACTGACTTTTTCTGCAAAAATTGAGGTTTGCAAGGGATTCTGGGTAAAGGAACGTTGGAGGATCCACGCAAGCCATACCTCCTTGGAAGCCCCCGGGTGTCTACTTTTCAGAAATGTGTGGGTTTGGTAGGTTTTCCTACATGGCCGTCTCGCACGGGGCCAAAAACCCAGGTAACCCCTCTTTCAAAAGCTGGTGGGATTGACATTCAATACCACCAGCTTTTGAAAGAGGGGTTACCTGGGTTTTTGGCCCCGTGCTAGACGGCCATCTAGGGAAACCTACCAAACCCATACATTTCTGAAAAGTAGACACCCGGGGGCTTCCAAGGAGGTATGGCTTGCGTGGATTCTCCATCGTTCCTTTACCCGGAATCCCTTGCAAACCTCAATTTTTGATGGAAAAATCAGTTTTTACACACTTTTTTTGTGTGGGAAAGCGTGGCGTCACTGGGCTCACACAAATTTCCTCCCACCCAGCGTTCCCCCAGGTCTCCCGATAAAAATGGTACCTCACTTGCGTGGGTAGGCATAGTGGCTGCAACAGGAAACGGTCCAAATCGTACGGTGGAGACATTACAATAACCAATAGCAAGATTACCTTCTTTTTTTGGGGGGGGGGACTGAGTTTTTGGACCGGGGCTCGGCGGGCATCTTTGGAAACTACCAAACCCAAACAGTTCTGAAAACTAGACACCCGGGGGAGTCCAGGGAGGTATGGCATGCGTGGGTCCCCCAATGTTTTCCTACCCAGAAATCCCTGCAAACCACAAATTTAGGTTAAAAAAACAGTTTTCCATACATTTTTGCGTGGGATCGCCGTGTCGGCACAAATGTCCTACCACCCTGCGTTCCCCTTGTTCTCCCGAGTAAAATGATACCTCACTTGTGTGGGTGGGCCAAAGGCCTGTGACTAAGGCAGGGGGGCTTAATTTGTTACACTGAAATACTACTTTTTTCAACATTCGTTTTTGGCCTGTTCTGCTTTGGGGCACCCACACAAGTGAGGTATCCTTTTACTCGGGAGAACAAGGGGAGCGCTGGGTGGTAGGACATTTTTGCCGGCACGGTGATTCCACGCAAAAAAGTTTGAAAAAGTGATTATTTTACCTAATTTTAAGGTTTGCAAGGTGTTCTGGGTAGGAAAACGTTCGGGGACCCACGCATGCCATACCTCCCTGGACTCCCCCGGGGGTCTACTTTTCAGAACTGTTTGGGTTTTGTACTTTCCAAAGAATACCACCGAGCCCCGGGCCAAAAACTCAGATGCCCCCCCCCCAAAATCAAGGTTGTTTTGCAATTTGGTATTGTAAATTCAACACCGTACAATTTGAACCATTTCCTTTCGCAGCCACTATGCCTACCCAGGCAAGTGAGGTACCATTTTTCTCGGGAGACCTGGGGGAACGCTGGGTGGGAGGAAATTTGTGTGAGCCCAGTGACGCCACGCTTTCCCACGCATAAAAAGTGTGAAAAAACTGACTTTTTCTGCAAAAATTGAGGTTTGCAAGGGATTCTGGGTAAAGGAACGTTGGAGGATCCACGCAAGCCATACCTCCTTGGAAGCCCCCGGGTGTCTACTTTTCAGAAATGTGTGGGTTTGGTAGGTTTTCCTACATGGCCGTCTCGCACGGGGCCAAAAACCCAGGTAACCCCTCTTTCAAAAGCTGGTGGGATTGACATTCAATACCACCAGCTTTTGAAAGAGGGGGTACCTGGGTTTTTGGCCCCGTGCTAGACGGCCATCTAGGGAAACCTACCAAACCCATACATTTCTGAAAAGTAGACACCCGGGGGCTTCCAAGGAGGTATGGCTTGCGTGGATTCTCCAACGTTCCTTTACCCGGAATCCCTTGCAAACCTCAATTTTTGATGGAAAAATCAGTTTTTACACACTTTTTTTGTGTGGGAAAGCGTGGCGTCACTGGGCTCACACAAATTTCCTCCCACCCAGCGTTCCCCCAGGTCTCCCGATAAAAATGGTACCTCACTTGCGTGGGTAGGCATAGTGGCTGCAACAGGAAACGGTCCAAATCGTACGGTGGAGACATTACAATAACCAATAGCAAGATTACCTTCTTTTTTTGGGGGGGGGGACTGAGTTTTTGGACCGGGGCTCGGCGGGCATCTTTGGAAACTACCAAACCCAAACAGTTCTGAAAACTAGACACCCGGGGGAGTCCAGGGAGGTATGGCATGCGTGGGTCCCCCAATGTTTTCCTACCCAGAAATCCCTGCAAACCACAAATTTAGGTTAAAAAAACAGTTTTCCATACATTTTTGCGTGGGATCGCCGTGTCGGCACAAATGTCCTACCACCCTGCGTTCCCCTTGTTCTCCCGAGTAAAATGATACCTCACTTGTGTGGGTGGGCCAAAGGCCTGTGACTAAGGCAGGGGGGCTTAATTTGTTACACTGAAATACTACTTTTTTCAACATTCGTTTTTGGCCTGTTCTGCTTTGGGGCACCCACACAAGTGAGGTATCCTTTTACTCGGGAGAACAAGGGGAGCGCTGGGTGGTAGGACATTTTTGCCGGCACGGTGATTCCACGCAAAAAAGTTTGAAAAAGTGATTATTTTACCTAATTTTAAGGTTTGCAAGGTGTTCTGGGTAGGAAAACGTTCGGGGACCCACGCATGCCATACCTCCCTGGACTCCCCCGGGGGTCTACTTTTCAGAACTGTTTGGGTTTTGTACTTTCCAAAGAATACCACCGAGCCCCGGGCCAAAAACTCAGATGCCCCCCCCCCAAAATCAAGGTTGTTTTGCAATTTGGTATTGTAAATTCACCACCGTACAATTTGAACCATTTCCTTTCGCAGCCACTATGCCTACCCAGGCAAGTGAGGTACCATTTTTCTCGGGAGACCTGGGGGAACGCTGGGTGGGAGGAAATTTGTGTGAGCCCAGTGACGCCACGCTTTCCCACGCATAAAAAGTGTGAAAAAACTGACTTTTTCTGCAAAAATTGAGGTTTGCAAGGGATTCTGGGTAAAGGAACGTTGGAGGATCCACGCAAGCCATACCTCCTTGGAAGCCCCCGGGTGTCTACTTTTCAGAAATGTGTGGGTTTGGTAGGTTTTCCTACATGGCCGTCTCGCACGGGGCCAAAAACCCAGGTAACCCCTCTTTCAAAAGCTGGTGGGATTGACATTCAATACCACCAGCTTTTGAAAGAGGGGGTACCTGGGTTTTTGGCCCCGTGCTAGACGGCCATCTAGGGAAACCTACCAAACCCATACATTTCTGAAAAGTAGACACCCGGGGGCTTCCAAGGAGGTATGGCTTGCGTGGATTCTCCAACGTTCCTTTACCCGGAATCCCTTGCAAACCTCAATTTTTGATGGAAAAATCAGTTTTTACACACTTTTTTTGTGTGGGAAAGCGTGGCGTCACTGGGCTCACACAAATTTCCTCCCACCCAGCGTTCCCCCAGGTCTCCCGATAAAAATGGTACCTCACTTGCGTGGGTAGGCATAGTGGCTGCAACAGGAAACGGTCCAAATCGTACGGTGGAGACATTACAATAACCAATAGCAAGATTACCTTCTTTTTTTGGGGGGGGGGACTGAGTTTTTGGACCGGGGCTCGGCGGGCATCTTTGGAAACTACCAAACCCAAACAGTTCTGAAAACTAGACACCCGGGGGAGTCCAGGGAGGTATGGCATGCGTGGGTCCCCCAATGTTTTCCTACCCAGAAATCCCTGCAAACCACAAATTTAGGTTAAAAAAACAGTTTTCCATACATTTTTGCGTGGGATCGCCGTGTCGGCACAAATGTCCTACCACCCTGCGTTCCCCTTGTTCTCCCGAGTAAAATGATACCTCACTTGTGTGGGTGGGCCAAAGGCCTGTGACTAAGGCAGGGGGGCTTAATTTGTTACACTGAAATACTACTTTTTTCAACATTCGTTTTTGGCCTGTTCTGCTTTGGGGCACCCACACAAGTGAGGTATCCTTTTACTCGGGAGAACAAGGGGAGCGCTGGGTGGTAGGACATTTTTGCCGGCACGGTGATTCCACGCAAAAAAGTTTGAAAAAGTGATTATTTTACCTAATTTTAAGGTTTGCAAGGTGTTCTGGGTAGGAAAACGTTCGGGGACCCACGCATGCCATACCTCCCTGGACTCCCCCGGGGGTCTACTTTTCAGAACTGTTTGGGTTTTGTACTTTCCAAAGAATACCACCGAGCCCCGGGCCAAAAACTCAGGTGCCCCCCCCCCCCAACATCAAGGTTGTTTTGCAATTTGGTATTGTAAATTCACCACCGTACAATTTGAACCATTTCCTTTCGCAGCCACTATGCCTACCCAGGCAAGTGAGGTACCATTTTTCTCGGGAGACCTGGGGGAACGCTGGGTGGGTGGAAATTTGTTGATCCACGCAGATTCCGGAACTTTCCACCACAGAAATGTGAGGAAAATGCGTTTTTTTTTCCAATTTCTTAGCTTTGCAAGGGATTCTGGGTAAGAGAACCTGGGGGTAGGCAGTCGAGTGACCCCATCCTGAATTCCCCTGGGTGTCTACTTTTCAAAAATGTATAGGTTTGCTAGGTTTCCCTAGGTGCCGGCAGAGCTAGGGTTCAAAAAGAAAAGGTAGTCTCTTTGCCCAAAACGTGCACAATTTCACTGAAAAATTGAGTTGTGACCACGTTGCGTTTTGCACTGTTTCCTGTCGCAGCCACTATGCCTACCCAGGCAAGTGAGGTACCATTTTTCTCGGGAGACCTGGGGGAACGCTGGGTGGGTGGAAATTTGTTGATCCACGCAGATTCCGGAACTTTCCACCACAGAAATGTGAGGAAAATGCGTTTTTTTCCCAATTTCTTAGCTTTGCAAGGGATTCTGGGTAAGAGAACCTGGGGGTAGGCAGTCGAGTGATCCCATCCTGAATTCCCCTGGGTGTCTACTTTTCAAAAATGTATAGGTTTGCTAGGTTTCCCTAGGTGCCGGCAGAGCTAGGGTTCAAAAACAAAAGGTAGTCTCTTTGCCCAAAACGTGCACAATTTCACTGAAAAATTGAGTTGTGACCACGTTGCGTTTTGCACTGTTTCCTGTCGCAGCCACTATGCCTACCCAGGCAAGTGAGGTACCATTTTTCTCGGGAGACCTGGGGGAACGCTGGGTGGGTGGAAATTTGTTGATCCACGCAGATTCCGGAACTTTCCACCACAGAAATGTGAGGAAAATGCGTTTTTTTTCCCAATTTCTTAGCTTTGCAAGGGATTCTGGGTAAGAGAACCTGGGGGTAGGCAGTCGAGTGACCCCATCCTGAATTCCCCTGGGTGTCTACTTTTCAAAAATGTATAGGTTTGCTAGGTTTCCCTAGGTGCCGGCAGAGCTAGGGTTCAAAAACAAAAGGTAGTCTCTTTGCCCAAAACGTGCACAATTTCACTGAAAAATTGAGTTGTGACCACGTTGCGTTTTGCACTGTTTCCTGTCGCAGCCACTATGCCTACCCAGGCAAGTGAGGTACCATTTTTCTCGGGAGACCTGGGGGAACGCTGGGTGGGTGGAAATTTGTTGATCCACGCAGATTCCGGAACTTTCCACCACAGAAATGTGAGGAAAATGCGTTTTTTTTTCCAATTTCTTAGCTTTGCAAGGGATTCTGGGTAAGAGAACCTGGGGGTAGGCAGTCGAGTGACCCCATCCTGAATTCCCCTGGGTGTCTACTGTTCAAAAATGTATAGGTTTGCTAGGTTTCCCTAGGTGCCGGCAGAGCTAGGGTTCAAAAACAAAAGGTAGTCTCTTTGCCCAAAACGTGCACAATTTCACTGAAAAATTGAGTTGTGACCACGTTGCGTTTTGCACTGTTTCCTGTCGCAGCCACTATGCCTACCCAGGCAAGTGAGGTACCATTTTTCTCGGGAGACCTGGGGGAACGCTGGGTGGGTGGAAATTTGTTGATCCACGCAGATTCCGGAACTTTCCACCACAGAAATGTGAGGAAAATGCGTTTTTTTTTCCAATTTCTTAGCTTTGCAAGGGATTCTGGGTAAGAGAACCTGGGGGTAGGCAGTCGAGTGACCCCATCCTGAATTCCCCTGGGTGTCTACTTTTCAAAAATGTATAGGTTTGCTAGGTTTCCCTAGGTGCCGGCAGAGCTAGGGTTCAAAAAGAAAAGGTAGTCTCTTTGTCCAAAACGTGCACAATTTCACTGAAAAATTGAGTTGTGACCACGTTGCGTTTTGCACTGTTTCCTGTCGCAGCCACTATGCCTACCCAGGCAAGTGAGGTACCATTTTTCTCGGGAGACCCGGGGGAACGCTGGGTGGGTGGAAATTTGTTGATCCACGCAGATTCCGGAACTTTCCACCACAGAAATGTGAGGAAAATGCGTTTTTTTTTCCAATTTCTTAGCTTTGCAAGGGATTCTGGGTAAGAGAACCTGGGGGTAGGCAGTCGAGTGACCCCATCCTGAATTCCCCTGGGTGTCTACTTTTCAAAAATGTATAGGTTTGCTAGGTTTCCCTAGGTGCCGGCAGAGCTAGGGTTCAAAAAGAAAAGGTAGTCTCTTTGCCCAAAACGTGCACAATTTCACTGAAAAATTGAGTTGTGACCACGTTGCGTTTTGCACTGTTTCCTTTCGCAGCCACTATGCCTACCCAGGCAAGTGAGGTACCATTTTTCTCGGGAGACCTGGGGGAACGCTGGGTGGGTGGAAATTTGTTGATCCACGCAGATTCCGGAACTTTCCACCACAGAAATGTGAGGAAAATGTGTTTTTTTTTCCAATTTCTTAGCTTTGCAAGGGATTCTGGGTAAGAGAACCTGGGGGTAGGCAGTCGAGTGACCCCATCCTGAATTCCCCTGGGTGTCTACTTTTCAAAAATGTATAGGTTTGCTAGGTTTCCCTAGGTGCCGGCAGAGCTAGGGTTCAAAAAGAAAAGGTAGTCTCTTTGCCCAAAACGTGCACAATTTCACTGAAAAATTGAGTTGTGACCACGTTGCGTTTTGCACTGTTTCCTGTCGCAGCCACTATGCCTACCCAGGCAAGTGAGGTACCATTTTTCTCGGGAGACCTGGGGGAACGCTGGGTGGGTGGAAATTTGTTGATCCACGCAGATTCCGGAACTTTCCACCACAGAAATGTGAGGAAAATGCGTTTTTTTTTCCAATTTCTTAGCTTTGCAAGGGATTCTGGGTAAGAGAACCTGGGGGTAGGCAGACGAGTGACCCCATCCTGAATTCCCCTGGGTGTCTACTTTTCAAAAATGTATAGGTTTGCTAGGTTTCCCTAGGTGCCGGCAGAGCTAGGGTTCAAAAAGAAAAGGTAGTCTCTTTGCCCAAAACGTGCACAATTTCACTGAAAAATTGAGTTGTGACCACGTTGCGTTTTGCACTGTTTCCTGTCGCAGCCACTATGCCTACCCAGGCAAGTGAGGTACCATTTTTCTCGGGAGACCTGGGGGAACGCTGGGTGGGTGGAAATTTGTTGATCCACGCAGATTCCGGAACTTTCCACCACAGAAATGTGAGGAAAATGCGTTTTTTTTTCCAATTTCTTAGCTTTGCAAGGGATTCTGGGTAAGAGAACCTGGGGGTAGGCAGACGAGTGACCCCATCCTGAATTCCCCTGGGTGTCTACTTTTCAAAAATGTATAGGTTTGCTAGGTTTCCCTAGGTGCCGGTAGAGCTAGGGTTCAAAAACAAAAGGTAGTCTCTTTGCCCAAAACGTGCACAATTTCACTGAAAAATTGAGTTGTGACCACGTTGCGTTTTGCACTGTTTCCTGTCGCAGCCACTATGCCTACCCAGGCAAGTGAGGTACCATTTTTCTCGGGAGACCTGGGGGAACGCTGGGTGGGTGGAAATTTGTTGATCCACGCAGATTCCGGAACTTTCCACCACAGAAATGTGAGGAAAATGCGTTTTTTTCCCAATTTCTTAGCTTTGCAAGGGATTCTGGGTAAGAGAACCTGGGGGTAGGCAGTCGAGTGACCCCATCCTGAATTCCCCTGGGTGTCTACTTTTCAAAAATGTATAGGTTTGCTAGGTTTCCCTAGGTGCCGGCAGAGCTAGGGTTCAAAAACAAAAGGTAGTCTCTTTGCCCAAAACGTGCACAATTTCACTGAAAAATTGAGTTGTGACCACGTTGCGTTTTGCACTGTTTCCTGTCGCAGCCACTATGCCTACCCAGGCAAGTGAGGTACCATTTTTCTCGGGAGACCTGGGGGAACGCTGGGTGGGTGGAAATTTGTTGATCCACGCAGATTCCGGAACTTTCCACCACAGAAATGTGAGGAAAATGCGTTTTTTTTTCCAATTTCTTAGCTTTGCAAGGGATTCTGGGTAAGAGAACCTGGGGGTAGGCAGTCGAGTGACCCCATCCTGAATTCCCCTGGGTGTCTACTTTTCAAAAATGTATAGGTTTGCTAGGTTTCCCTAGGTGCCGGCAGAGCTAGGGTTCAAAAACAAAAGGTAGTCTCTTTGCCCAAAACGTGCACAATTTCACTGAAAAATTGAGTTGTGACCACGTTGCGTTTTGCACTGTTTCCTGTCGCAGCCACTATGCCTACCCAGGCAAGTGAGGTACCATTTTTCTCGGGAGACCTGGGGGAACGCTGGGTGGGTGGAAATTTGTTGATCCACGCAGATTCCGGAACTTTCCACCACAGAAATGTGAGGAAAATGCGTTTTTTTTCCCCAATTTCTTAGCTTTGCAAGGGATTCTGGGTAAGAGAACCTGGGGGTAGGTAGTCGAGTGACCCCATCCTGAATTCCCCTGGGTGTCTACTTTTCAAAAATGTATAGGTTTGCTAGGTTTCCCTAGGTGCTGGCAGAGCTAGGGCTCAAAAACAAAAGGTAGTCTCTTTGTCCAAAGAGCGCAAGATTTCACTGGGAAATTGAGGTGCGACCACGTTGCGTTTTGCGCTGTTTCGTGTCGCAGCCACTATGCCTACCCACGCAAGTGAGGTACCATTGTTTTCGGGAGACCTGGGGGAACACTGGGTGGGTGGAAATTTGTTGATCCAAGCAGATTCCAGAACTTTCCTCCACAGAAATGTGAGGAAAATGTGTTTTTTTTTGTCAAATTCGTAGGTTTGCAAGGGATTCTGGGTAACAAGACCTGGTGGTAGGCAGTCAAGTCACCCCATCCTGAATTCCCCTGGGTGTCTACTTTTCAAAAATGTATAGGTTTGCTAGGTTTCCCTAGGTGCCGGCAGAGCTAGGGTGCAAAAACTACAGGTAGGCACTTTGCTAAAAAAGGGTCAATTTGTAACTGCAAAATTTAGGTGTCACCACTTTGCATTTTGCGCCGTTTCCTGTCGCAGGCACAAGGGCGACCCACACAAGTGAGGTACCGTTTTTATCGGGAGACTTGGGGTAATTCAGATTTGTAAATCAACTGTTATTACCAATTGAGCTTTTGCGCATTTCTCCCTTTCAATGAAAGACATTGTGTAACAAAAAAATAATTTTGAAAAATGACCAATAATTCTCATGCTAGTATGAGTATTCCCAATTTTGAAAATTAGCAATAATATACTGTTTCTGAACTCTATATTTTGTACCCAATTCAGAAATACATAGGTGTCTTTCATACAGATTTTTCCATGTATACATTTTCCAAGACAAAGTGCTCTATACCCAGTAAATGAAAAAATACCATTGCAAGTTGCTGCTCAGTTTTTGGATCTGGGTTCGTCGGGTTCTTGGTGAAACTACAAGTCCTATATATCCCCACAACCAGGAAGGTCTAATGGATGTAACGGTATATTGCTTTCTAAGAGCTGTCAAAACTAGAAAAAGTTATAGGTGAAAACGTTGACACAAAAGGCTGTTTTTTTCAACAAATTTTCAATTATTCCAATATTTAACTGTTAGTTTCTATAAAGAAACCTTCATGGATTTAGACAAATGACCCCTTTCTGAATTCAGAATTTTGTCTACTTTTTGAAAATGTACAGCTTTCTAGGATCCATTATTGCTTTCAAACTCATTTCTACCATTAACTGGAAGGAGGTGGAAAGCTCTAAAAATAGCAAAAATAGGCTATGTCCCAGAAAAATGCCAAAACTGTGTGAAAAATGTCGGTTCTCTGACAAAAGACTGTCATTTCCTAAAAGCTGAGAAAATGGAGATTTCAGCCCCACAAACCCTTTTTTGATAACATTTTCAGGGAAAAACCCAGAGGCTTTCATTTGCAGCCCATTTTTCCCATTTTTCTGAAAAAAACAAAAAAATCACTATATTTTGGTTAATTTCTGGGACCCCTCCAAGGTAATCCACAAACCCTGGGCACCTTTAGAATCCACATGATGTTGGAAGAAAAGGACGCAAATTTGGCGTGGATACCTTATGTGGTCAAAAAGTTACAAGGGCCTAAGCGCGCACTACCCCAAATCGCCAAAAAAGGGCTTAGCACAGGAGGGGAAAAGGCCTAGCAGCGAAGGGGTTAAAGCATTTGAAGTGTATCAGTCTATGCCTGCCATGTAATGAGCTGCATCTCGTGTTAGTGCAGCAGTAGGTCCACATAGAGTCATCTATTGTAAATTGTAAATCTCGTTGCCAGGCCAGCCTGGCTTTAGTGTATGGATTTGCTCTGTGAGACATAGCCAACTTATATATGTTAGAGACTATCTTGCGCGGAGTCTTAGTTTTTATAATATATGACAGTTCCAACACCTCCTGGGGTTCATCCAGGTCATCTCCCAGCAAGTCGCGCAGAGCCCTCCGCACTCTATAGAACTGAAAACGCTGCAACAAGGTGCCAGCTTCTGCAGAAACCACAGCTTCTTCCCACGTCTTAACCAATCCATCCTGAAACAGGTCTCCCACCGTTATGTTCAATGTGTGCAACGCTCGAGCATCCCCACCGTCCCTACAGGGGGCTAACCAAAGAGTCCATTCAATCGGCATAGCCGGTGAATACATCAGAGCTCCCGCCTGCAGTTGCAACAAGTTATGCCAGGCATGATGTGTCGAGTTAATGGAGTCCAGGATCCCCGTTCTCTGATCTGTGGGTTCAAATATCGTGGCCGGAAGGGGGAGTGGATTGGCAAAGAGTTTTTCCATGCAGAGAAAAGGTATGTTCTACACGCCATGAATTCAGTAATAAGCTTGAGCAACTTGTGCGGCTCTGTAGTATAGGTTTAAATCTGGCACGCCCAATCCCCCCATGTGATATGGGAGTGGGAGTATCTGCCATTATATGCGTGCTTGTTTACCCGCCCAAGCCAGTTTTATCAGTGAGTGGTTGTGTCTGTGAAAGAAAGAGTGTGGCAAAACTATAGGGATATTCATAAAAAAGGAACAGGAATCGGGGCAGTATCACCATCTTCATAATGGAGACCCGGCCAATTAAAGACAACAGCAACCTGATCCAGGTCTCAACGTCGTCCTCCAGTTTATCAACTGCAGTACCATAGTTTTCTCTGAACACGGTCTAGGAATCCATATGCAGTTGAATGCCCGGATACCGAAATGCGTCAGTGGACCATTGTAAAGGGTAGACCATCTCAAAGTGTGCCGTAACAGGGGTGAGGGGGAAGACAATGGATTTAGGCCAATTAACCCCCAAACCCGATAACGCCCCAAAATGTACCACCTCCCTAAGGACAGAGGATAGATTGTTTTCTGGGTCACGGACGTATAATAACGTGTCATCTGCGTAGGTAAACACTACAATCTTATAATTCGGGAATCGGATACCTTTATGGCCATGATACTCCCTTAGAGCGTAAGCCAAAGGCTCCGCAACCAAGGCATATAATATAGGGGACAGTGGGCATCCCTGCCTAGTCCCTCTATCTATATAGGATATAGCAAAGGAGTCTGTGACCAAGTTATCCAGTTTCATTTGCGCCGTGTGTGCATTGTACAATACACCAATCAATTGGAGGAAGACCAAGCCCAGTCCCATCCTAGTCAATGCTTGTCGCATGAAAGGCCATTCGACTGAATCAAAGGCCTTCTCCATGTCAAGGATAACCGCAACTGCCTTGGCATCTTGTTTTAACATGTTGCATAGTTCCGAACACGGTGCAGAGATTGTAAGTAAGGGTCCCATCAGGAATGAATCCTGCCTGCTCAGGAGCCACCAATACCGGAGCCAGGGGAGCCAAGCGATTAGCCAGTACCTTAGCAAATAATTTGTTGTCGACATTGAGCAGTGAATGCGGCCGATAAAACCCACACTCTTCTAAAGGTTTACCCAGTTTAGGGATGGCGACTATAACTGCCCCTCTCATAGTCCTTGGCATCGTGCCCGATACACACAGATCGTCGAATAGCGCTGAAAGATGGGGGAGTAATAAATCCATGAAGGCTTTATAAAAGCCAACAGTGACGCCATCCACCCCTGGGGCGCTAGTAGATTTCATTCCAGCCAGGAAATCTATTATTTCGTCTTTTTCAATGGGGTGCATTAGGAACTCCCTGTGCGCATTAGTGAGGAATGGCAATTTAATATGCTCTAGATAATCAAGAATTTAATCTTCCACGCCTGAAGAGCGGAAAGTGTATAATTCCAAATAAAATTGTTTGAACCTATCCGCAATGTCTGCTTCTTCAGTCAGCATCTCACCCTCCGCTGACCTAAGCTCAGTGACCAGCGTTTTGCTGAGCTTAGCCTTCAGGATCTGCGCTAGTCCCGAACCAGGCCTATCCCCCTCCCCATAGACAAGGGCTGTGGCGTATTTGCCCAAATGTTTGACTTTGCTATCTGCAGCTTCCTGGTATTCACCCAACAGATATTTAATTTCACTCGAGAGCCCCTCATCCTCACCGGCCAATTGTCATGCCTCCAAGGCTCCCAACTTCTGTTCTAGGTCCCTAGCCTCGGTCGTATAGAACAGAGAATCCCTGAGTGCTTGGCCATGGCCACACCCCGTATATAAACGTTGAAGGCCTCCCAAACGGTCCGAAAGCTATCCACCGATCCTACATTAATAGTAAAAAATGTATCTATAGCGTCTGTAAGTTCTTCTTTGAAGAGGGGGTCCAGCAGTAAATAAGGGGGAAACCGCCATGTGAACGGCGGTAAAGACTTCTTAGGTGAAGCAAGGACCAGCAGTAATGGTGAGTGATCCGAGAGTGTACGTGGGAGTACCAAACAGTCATGAAACTGCGCCATGAGTGACGGAGAGGCCAACCAGTAGTCTATACGAGTGTGCAAATTATATTAGGCAGATTAATGTGTGAAACCTCCCTGGTCTGGGTGACTCACTCGACATACATCGCTAAGATCCATGCCAACCATAACGCTCTCCAAAGCTCTAGCCCCTGCCACGGGCCTGCTCACCGGGCCCCCAGACCTATCAAAATTGGGATTTCTGACCAAATTAAAGTCTCCACCCCAGAGGAACTGTGCGCTCGGGTATCTATTTGCCGTATTTGCTAGTGTTGTGTAAAACTCAGGGCAATCTTAGTTGGGTCCATATAAATTCACTATAATCAGGTCAACGCTCATACCCTGACATTTAGAAATCACAAAGCGGCCATCACCATCTGAGGTCAACTGCTCAATCGCGTATTCAGATCTAGGGTTAACCCAGGTCAGCACCCCTCAGGCATGAGTCGTAAAACCGGAGACATTAATATTACCCAGCAGTCTCCTACTACGTAACATAGCGCTAGTTAGTGGGAGATGTGTCTCCTGGAGTAAGGATATATCTATGTTCTGCCTATTCAAAAAGTTCAATACCTTGCGTACTTTACGATAATCGTTAAGCCCCCGAACATTCCACGTCAGTGCGCGGAGGGAGTCTATAGTCTTTGGAGCGCTAACCCCCGTTAGATGTCGCCATCTTGTGCTTCAAATCTCATAATGCATCCTGACCTGTGCAGCGTGTATGCAATGTGTACACCATGAAATGACCAAGTTAAGACCATAAATAACCAGAACAACCTTATAGCATCCACCCCCTTCCTTCCCCCAACCACGGCAGACCACCCACAACTCGGTCGCGTATCATCCCAGAGAACTCCCACTCAGCCGCCCTCTACCCCCAAAACAAAAATTACCACTCTAGTGTGTGTCACTCGTGGGCAGAGGTCGCTCGACTAACAAAGAAAACAATGCAAACATTCCCTGCCCCACCCCGCACGTTGTCTTATATAGGTATACAGCATCTCCGACTTAGTAATCCCTGGCTACCTTGGCTAGTGTAAAATAGTATAAGGCGTTACCTCTTCCCGGGCCTGGGCCCAATGTCCCATGGTACCATCACTGATGTCAGCGTGTGGTCTGGGGTATTCAGTGTGACCCACGCCTAGCTTCGTTCCAACTACACTCCCAAGCAACCCAGCCGGGTATGAACTACTTTCTGTGGGATCCTACCTTGCCCGTGGGACGGATTCAGTTCCACAGTACAACAGAGAGATCCCTTGTGGTATCCATAGGTAATAGATCACATCTGATATCATCAGTCAATAATCATTTCACCACCAGGGCCACCCGTCCTCCCAGTTTTCGACACCCCACTGCCAAACTTATCGTCCAGTAAGTGCTAGTTCTTTTCAGTCCTGCTCTTCCAGCGATCCTCCAGCTGCTTCGTCAAGCAGGTGCTGCTCCGGGCTCCAGTGTGGCTCCTTGGACCAACCTTTCATGGCCTTCTGCAGGGCCTTCGGATCTGTAAAGATGTGAGAGTTGTCTTATCTGTTGACCCATAGCTTAGCAGGATACAGCATGTCATAGTTCAAGCCCAAGTCACGTAGGTGCTTCTTCATGGGAACGAACTGTCTGCGCGCCTCCTGCACACGTATAGTGAAATCCGGTAAGAGCAATATCGTAGAGCCTTCGTATAACAATATCTGCTTTTCTCTCACCAGCCGCAGGGCAGCGTCTCTCTCCTGATAATTGAGCAGTTTTGCAATAATTGGACGCAGTGGTGCCCCCGGAGGCGGTCGGGCCCCTGGGAACTATGCGCTCTCTCCACCACAAACATATTGAAGAAGACTCCTTCCCCTGGCAGGTTGGCCAACAGCTTCTCGATGAATTGTTCCATATTACCACTTGGGGTTGACTCCGGAAGGCCTGTGATTCTGAGGTTACAGCAACGTGAAGGCGCCTCTAAATCCTCTGTTTTATCTTGTAAGACGCATAGGACCCTCCCAAGTTGCTTGTGATCCGCGCCTAGCGTGGTGTGCGCCTCTTCCACTCCCGTAAGCCTCCGCTCGGACAGGTCAAATCGTTCAGCGTGTTTGTCCAGACGTTCCACCATTCTGTCCATCCTGTAGAAGAGAGCGTTCATTTTTGTGCCCAGGGAGGTGATGCCACTTTGCAAACTCTTTTCCATGGCCAGGAGTATACAATGAATGTCCCGACTAGGGTCTTCGGCCGCAGGGGCCTGCATCCTGGAGGCGTCATCCATAGTGCCATCATTCGATTTCGACTGTTTCTGCTCAAAGGAGAGTTTGGGTTGCGCTCTGTCCACCCTGTCCATAGTGCCTCTAATTGGCCCCACAAGATAAGACCCAGCAACTCCACCGCACCAGTGCCTTGTTCTCTGTGTAACCTGAGTGATCGAGGTGTACGTCAGGCGATCCCAGCTTTCAATCTTCTGCCTATCAATGCGGACGGCCCTTAAGGCAGGGCGGCTCGGTGGATACACTCTCAGGGGCCCACTCCTGTCGCTAGTCTCAGCCTACTGGACCTCAGGGTTGTGTAAGCGTGTACAATGCCCCTAGTTGAATGCCCTGATGAAAACTTGCAAAAAGAACTATTGATGGACAGAATGCATAACAATGTCATACATTCATCCAGGCAAATCAATTTTGACCCTGCGCCCAATGGGAACAGTCAAGCCCGAACTTCCAGGTCAGGTCCTCCCTGGACTGGAAACAAGCATCCTAGGACCGGTTTCGGGGTTTCACCCCTCTTCAGACAGGATAGCTTGATTCCAGTGGCATGGAGAGCACGGGACTCACGTCTGAGCATACCCGTTCCACTCGGGACTGATGAAAACTTGAGCGCCAGCAAAATGTTACGTTATCGCTCCCAGGCCCTCTCACAGATCATCACTCCATTCCGGAACTCACCCCCGGTGACACACTCTGCAAGTCTCATATGCACTGGCCTGGATCCTGCACACTGCTACACCGGGCAGAGCCACTAGCCTTCAATACTTCAGCCCGGTGGCCTGCGTGGGCCTCAGTTCTTCACGGTCCGCAAGCACGCCGGCTGACTTCACGTATGCGTCACACCCGGACGACCAATACCCCCATGTGACACGCCTCTGCTGGAGCTCCAACCAGCGCTCTGCAGCAGATTGTATTGCTGTCGTTGACTCCCCAGGTGCAGGCCCAAAACACACCGCTCCTAACCGCAGCGCCTCACCTCCAGGCTAAGCACCTCTCGCTCCAGGCACTGTGTCGCAAAATGGCAGACACCTGGTGGAGAGGGTCCCGCCCGGTGCACCAAACCCCAGGCCTCTCCGCCTCGGGCTGCAGTCAATTTCGGTGGCGCCCGCAGTGCCCACGAACGCGGTCAGGCTCCGGCAGGCAATCTCCTAGCCGCAGCTGCGTGCGCGCAGAACTGCGCTACAGCGAGCACCAATGCAGTCCCACTGCGCCCGTTGTAGCACTGCAGGTATCTATTTGCTGCACCAGTTTATTTATTTATGTATTTATTTATATGCTTAAGAAAATTAGGCTGTCAAGAATAAATGAGTTTTCAGTGATTTTCTAAAGGCCAGATAGTTGGTATTTTCCCTCAAAGTGAACGGGAGTGTGTTCCAGAGGGTGGGGCCCTTATATGAAAGTGCTCGACCACCTTGTCTTGCCTTCCTAATTAGGGGAATCTGAAGCAGCGGTTGATTACTAGACTGCAGGAGGCGTCTAGGCTTATAGATATTAAATTTTTCAGCCAGATAATTAGGACCCGAGCCAAATAGGCTTTTATGTATGATACAGCAAATTTTAAACTTAACCCGCTGGCGAATGGGCAGCCAGTGGAGTTTCTTCAGTAGGGGACGTGATAGTGATCTGGGCGGGGCATTGGGACCAGTCTTGCCGCAGTATTTTGAGCCACTTGCAGTCTGCCGAGCTGATCTTCATTGGCAGATATAAAAAGGCCATTACAATAGCCCAACCGGCTGACTCAAGGGCCTGGACAAGAGTCTTTCTGTAACTGTCAGGCAAAAATGGAAACACGCGTCTCAGGAGTCCGATGACCCGAAAACAGGACCCAGTTACCTGATTCGCGTGTTCTTTTAACAATAGTGCCTGGTCTAGCCGCACGCCTAGGTTCTTCGCTGTCTGCTTGGGACATGGAACAGGTCCTAACTCCAATGGCCACCATTCCGGTGATCATAGGAGGAGGGCTTCCCCAAAAATCATGACCTCGGTTTTGCCTACATTACATTGTAGGCAATTGGAGGCCATCCAGTCAGACACCGCTCTCATACCTTCAGCAAAAGAATGTTTAATTGCAGGAGTGAGGTTCTGGAATGGAAATAAAAGCCGAGTGTCGTCGGCATACGACACTGGAATTAACCCATATGCTCTCACAATGTCAGCTAAGGGGGCCACATACACATTGAAGAGTGTGGGGCTTAAGCATGAGCCTTGTGGGACCCCCTTTGTGAGCTCCCTGAAGATGGAATGATGGGAGCCCAAACTGACACTTTGTGAGCGGCCTGATAGGAAACTCTCAAGCCAGGACAGAGCCAAACCTTCTATCCCCACCTTCTGCAAACGACCAAGAAGAATTTCATGTGATACAGTGTCAAAGGCAGCGGACAGATCTAACAGCACCAGAATCATAGAGCCTCCTCTATCCTATGCCATCCTGATGGTATCTGTCACGGAGAGGAGAGCTGATTCGGTTCTGTTGTTGGGTCTAAACCCAGAATGAGTATAGTCAAGACCCCCCGATGCCTCGATGAAATTAGACAGATGGGTATTCACATGCTTCTCGGTCATCTTGCTTAAATACGGCAGAAGAGAGATGGGGCGGAGGTTGGATATGTCTGTCCAGGGTAAGGCAGAGTTCTTACGAATGGGATTCGCTACAGCTTTCTTCCAATCTTGGGGTACCTGTCCTTCCTTAACCACATGGCTGCTGCGGGGATTTTTGCGCTGTGCTGCAAATTGCCATTTTGCTGGCACCATGACGAGCTCAGCTCGTCATCAGCACACGACACCCGTGGGTGATGACGAGCTGAGCTCGTCATCAGCATCGAAAGGGTTAAGACAGAGATTCATCACTGTCTGAATCATGGGCCAAAGCAGGTTACCTGAAGAAGGAGCCACTTTAGCAGGTAGAAAATCCACAGGGGACCCTGTTTTGATATGACTGATCAGGGAACTAATGTCAGATTGGCTGAGCTCCGGAAAAACGGACAATGAACCATTATTATGTATTGATGACAATGGAGGGGTGCTAATAACGTTACTTTTGGGTCTAGAGGCTTGTGTGATTTTTCCATAAATCAGCTCTATTTTATTTTAAAAAAACAGAGAGATATCATCACACAAAGATTGGGAGAAGTCATCAGGAGTCTCACAGGCTACAGGTTTCACAAAAGTCTGGAGAATCTTATAGAGTTCTTTGGATGAGTTGCCCGCTTCTGCCAACTGTGAAGTAAGACAGTTCCTCCTAGCCAACCTGATGCTTTTGTGATAGGTGGACAGGGCTTCTGAGTACTTTATCCTGCTCTCCTCATTGTGAGTTTTGCTCCAGATTTTTTCAAGTTTTCTACATCCCTGTTTCTTTAATCTAAGTTGTTCAGTATACCACACCTTATGTTTGGAGGTGGAGTACTGTTTGTGTGGTTTCATAGGAGCCAACAATTCAACCGCCTCTAAAAGGGCAGTGTTAAACTTGGATAGAGCAGACTTCACATTATCTGCAGCCAGAATGGGGGGGTTCTCTCCATACCCTCTGTAGTTCATCCAATGTCACCTTGTGCCATTGTCTGCGCCACAGGGGAGGAAGGAAGGACCTTTGATTCGGTTTGTCCAAACCAAGAAGGGAGAATTCCACCATAAAGTGAATCATAGGTCGACACTGTATTTTAGGACAATTAGAAAAAACGAAGTCTAAAGTGTGGCCTCCAATGTGTGTAGGGCCACTGTTCTGTATTTTCAGCCCTAGTAGGGAAAGATCAGAGAGCAGGGACAGCGTATCAGGATGATCGGGAGTGTCTACATGAATATTAAAGTCCCCCAAAAGAATAAAGTCTTCTTTGGCTTTAAAATGCGGGGCTAATAATTCGGTCAGGGTTAATGTAAAGCTCGTGGTAGGCCCGGGAGGGCGATAGACTAATGCTCCCTTCCAGTGAGCTTTAGACGTCGAACTAATTTTAAAAATCATTATTTCCATCTGAGAACAACTTATTTGATCAATGATGGAAATCTTCAGTCCTTCTTCATACACTATGGCAATGCCGCCTCCAACTTTAATTGGACGGTCAAGCTTTAAGATCTTATATCCCGTGGGGACCCCTAAAGTGATAGCAGAGACCGTATGTGGTTTTAACCAGGTTTCCGTTAAGAAACAGATATCTGGTTTTACCGATGTGACAAGATCCCAAAATTCAAAGTGATATTTAGGTAGGGAGCAAATATTCAGGAGAAAACTTTTTAGGCCATTTGGTACTGTGGTTTCCCCTCTGTTACACCCAATTAAACTAATGGTATGAGATGCCTGGAATCTGCAATGGATGCACGCAAAAGGCCTTCTGAGCATGGCCAGGAATCACGAGTACAACCCTCTAAATGCAGTGGCTGCAAATCTTTTAAAGTTTTGGCTGTATACCTGAAGCATTACTCTCAGTCCTCAGCAGAAATGGTCTCTCCTGTGCTACTCCACACCAAGCAGTCCACTTAGGCAAAAGATCCCCACTTGCCTACCGGACCTCCTCAGAAGCGATCGGGTCACGGGTGTCCTCGCGGCACTCCGGAAGACGTTGCCCCTCCCTCCGTGCCACTCGAGCTCGGGATTTCAGGCCTTGCTGATAGGCCAGCTTCCAGTGCTCATATCTCTATAAAGGCTGGTTGAAAAGAGACAGAGTTCTCTTCCCGCTTAGCAGGCGTGTTCCGACAATCAAATCTCGGCAGGGAATAGATAAAGGTAGCGCTATGCTGTCGGATAATTTCAGGATATTCAAACGACGTTGCGGAGCTAAGGGCTCAAGCGGCCATCTTAGTCGCGAGCACGCTCCACTCCCCTCTCCACTTCTCTTTGCTTTGCTGATAGAACCAGTGGCCCGTTGGCTATGAATAGATCCTAGACTGTCGGGCTTTAAATGGAGGAAAGAACAGAAGATTGCACCTCACTTAAAGCTGACGGCATTTTATTATTTGAGGTAGCTCAGACTACCTCGATTCTCAGATTTCTGAAAAATTTCAGACCATATGGAGTGTACATCTGCTTTCTTTCCCAATCTACACTAGGAGAACACCCCCTCACCACATAGGCATTTATTATTACTCAGTGCTGGAGTTTTCAGTATCTGAGGAAGGAGGTGACCAGCGACAGACTTTCTACAACTCGGACCACCAAACAATATTACACAGTTCGATATATTCATTTAAAAAAAAAAAAGTTAAAGTAACGCTATAGTTAGGTGACTGTCAGTGACGAGATTAACATTTTGAATAAAAAAAGAAAACACTGAAATTCACCAGTTATCATTAGAGCGAACTAAAACTTGCGACCCGCCAAGCAATGTTCTAGGACATCATTTATGACATCACTGATTACATCTCAAAATGCATCATTGATGACATCACTGAAGACATCATTCATTGAGTGTGCTAGTTTAAGTTACAGTTTACATAGTGGCAGGTAACAACCATATTACTTTTCTATCTAATTTCGTTCAGCCTGTGTCCAGTTAATGAGTGTAAGTGTTCACAAAACGCATGTGCTTCTAATGCATCATAGGTGTGTACATGTGAAATTTACGTATAACTTTTATTAATGCAAAACTTGGAAATTAATAAAAACAGATTTAAAAAGAAAAATGCATCATAGGTGTGTAGAGGTAGTGAACACGTCATAAATCTTTGTATTGAAGAGTAACTCTGAGTTTCGAAGACAGTTGACAACTTGTGTCCTGTATGTTCCTAGCACATTTTTTGGTTCTGCAGAAAAAGTTTCCAACAGAGCAAAGATTCTATGTAGTATATACTAAGTATAGTAAGCAGCCTAAAGTTGTCCTACAGAATGGTCAAAGCATGACAATTTGTACATCATAACACAGAAGACTGTGTGCACCAGGTACTAACCAAAGTACATGTGCTTGTTTAGCTTCAAAAGATGGGCTATCTGTAAAGTTTTCACCACAGTATGAAGGCTGCAGGTAGTATGATCTTTAGCGCCTTCAGACCTTTGCTATTTTAAGCGAATAGTGTCTTTTTGAGTGTACACTGTTCTAAATAGATACTTTTTTTAATACTCAAAGGTGTATTTCACATGAGAGTTTTGCTGTCTACAAAAAGTGTGGTACAGAGCAACCTCTCTCCATAGACTAAACACTGTTTACAGTACCCTCTTTTCTACTCATATAAACGTCATTTCTCAATGTAGCTTTGATACAGATAAAAATTGTCCGTAGTATGGCATTCATTTTGGAACAGACATTGGGTATTTTGAGGAAGTTGGCTTTCTCTGAACACCCTGCATAATGAGGGTTTCCTATATATCTATGGTTGGTTGTTAACGTCAACTAGACTACCAGTGAAGAATATAGTATGGGGTCAATGCTGCACATAACACATGCTTGCTACACATACGGGAATTCTATCTATGATGCAATATATTATTCTGAGCTATTATGTACTTACTTTCAGGCCTATAGTTCTATATAAGTTTTTAGAGTAATGTCATGAGTGATGTCATAGAACATGTCATGAGTGATGTAATATGTGAGATCATAGGTATTGCACGGGGGAGCAATTTATAATAGCTCTGCTAACTAGAACTGGTGAGTTTCTTGGTTCAAAATGTTAATGTCACGGACAAGTTCACATAAGTATAACATTACTTTAACCATTGGTTGTTTCATTGAATTTCAATGTTTTTTTGTTTTCTTTAAACAAAACCAGATCTTTTTATCACACCCAACTATAAATTTACTTTAACCTTTGATTTTTCCAGTGAAAACCAACCCCCTGCCGCACACAGTCTATGGCCGTGCACGGTGGGGGTTTGGTCACAGGGTCTTATGTTTTTTTGAATGGGATGGGGGCCATGTGGCCACCCTCCAAGAGACCAATTATGCCCATTAAGCCCTGGGGACCGCAGGGCCTTATGTTTTTTGAAGGAGAGGGGGGGCCAAGTGCTCCCACACTCCTGTGCCTTATTAGGCCCTGGGGACCCCATCCAACAGGGCCTTTATTTATTTATTTATTTGAAAGGGATGGGGGGGGTGCACGTGTTAGGCCCTGGAGACCCCCATCCCCCAAAGTTGTTACTAAAATTAAATGGGAGGGTAGCAGCGCAGCCCTCCTCCCTGAGCCTTGTCACCCTTATCTCAAAGGAAACATTTTTTAAATACATTTTCAGGCCCTCAACACTTGGAGGTGATGGTCTGGAGCCCACCCATGGGACCCACCATATAGTCATTGTGGGCCGCAGCGGAAGCCCCAAGGCCCCTGAGGCCCCAGCCCACCTCTTGCATGCAGCTACTAATGCTCCTCCCTCTGGAGCAATATTTTGATCTGTTACCCTGTCCACATGAGTGTGGGCAGGGAACCCGATCAAAAGTCTGATCCTAGAGGGCGGGAGCACTTTTAAAGCGCCTGCCAGCTGGAAGCGGACCTGGTATTTGCTCCCGCTTGGTGGGAGATTCAAAAAGGCTCCAGCCAAGCGAGAGCACATATACGTTTCCCTGCTTGCGCCCTTTGCCCCGGGGGTGGGCTCATCAGGACATAGCATGTGAGCCGGCCCGGGGGAATGGGGTCTCCAGGGCCATTGATGGCTCAGGGAGGGAGGGTGCATGGCCCCTCTCCCCATTTTAAGATTTGTCCCTGGGGTGGGCTCCCTGGGACCTTTAGAGGCTTGGGGAAGGGGGCCATGAAGGCCCTTTCGCAGGGCTTCTGGTTGCTCAGCAAAGGAGGCCACATGCCTCCCCCCTGCCCACATGAACTAATTTCAGCCCTGAGAATGGGCTACCTGGGGCCTCTGGAGGCTGGGGAGGGGTGGGGCGGACGCGCAGCCCCCTCCCCTTTATAAATACAGTCCCAGAGGTGGGCTCCCTTCGCTATAAACTTAATAAACATGGCCTGACCGCAATTTGTTTTCCATAAGTTCCGTGGGATTGCAGCCTTTTTTTGCCAATTTTTAGGTCTCGCCTTTACCATTCCGAATGAATGGGAAATGGGGAGAATTCAAGTCGGCTATTTTCTCTTCAAACCAAAGGGCTTTCAGCCCCGCGTTTTTCTTGCTGTTCACGTGGACCACGTGATAACATGCACGCGCATTCAGGGCCAGCCCAGCACATCAAAGGGCTTCTCCTCCCCTAATTATTCATGGCCGGCTGCAGGCCGGCCGTACTTTCAGTTTCCCGCCCGGCTTCTCCTCACCTAATTAGGGGAGGAGAAGCCCTTTGATGTGCTTCACACCAATGTGCCTCAGTCATTCCTCTTGTTTGTATTTGCTTCCAGACTCCGATCTGCTCATGTGCACAAGACGCTTTACACATTACACTCATCTGCCTGAAGTGGGAGTTTTAAACAAGCAAAGCTGGTCCTTCTGTACTTGCAGTTTCACTTCTAATGTGTGTTGTTATTTATCATGATTTTTAGCTGAGGTGTATCACGCTTGTTCATGAGTTTGATCTCTTCATACTGTGAAATGTTTTCTAAGTTGTTTTTGATTGTCTTACCGCTGGAGGTCTCCCTGTGCTACATTTAGCCTCTGACACATGCAACGCCACGCAGCCACGCAACGCCACTCAACCATGCAACGCCACTCAACCATGCAACGCCACTCAACCATGCAACGCCACTCAACCATGCAACGCCACTCAACCATGCAACGCCACTCAACCATGCAACTCCACTCACACATGCAACGCCACTCACACACACATGCAACGCCACTCACACACACATGCAACGCCACTCACACACACATGCAACGCCACTCAACCACGCAACGCCACTCAACCACGCAACGCCACTCAACCATGCAACGCCACTCACACATGCAACGCCACTCACACACACATGCAACGCCACTCACACACACATGCAACGCCACTCACACACGCAACGCCACTCAACCACGCAACGCCACTCAACCACGCAACGCCACGCAACTACGCAACACCACGCAACGCTCACACATGCAACGCCACTCACACATGCAACGCCACTCACACATGCAACGCCACTCACACATGCAACGCCACTCAACCACGCAACGCCACTCAACCACGCAACGCCACGCAACTACGCCACGCAACTACGCAACGCCACGCAACTACGCAACGCCACTCAACTACGCAACGCCACTCAACTACGCAACGCCACTCAACTACGCAACGCCACTCAACTACGCAACGCCACTCAACTACGCAACGCCACTCAACTACGCAACGCCACGCAACTACGCAACGCCACTCAACTACGCAACGCCACTCAACGCCACGCAACTACGCAACGCCACGCAACTACGCAACGCCACGCAACTACGCAACGCCACTCAACTACGCAACGCCACTCAACTACGCAACGCCACGCAACTACGCAACGCCACGCAACTACGCAACGCTACGCAACTACGCAACGCTACGCAACTACGCAACGCCACGCAACTACGCAACGCCACGCAACTACGCAACGCCACGCAACTACGCAACGCCACTCACCTACGCAACGCCACTCATCTACGCAACGCCACTCATCTACGCAACGCCACTCAACTACGCAACGCCACTCAACTACGCAACGCCACTCAACTACGCAACGCCACGCAACTACGCAACGCCACTCAACTACGCAACGCCACTCAACTACGCAACGCCACTCAACTACGCAACGCCACTCAACTACGCAACGCCACTCAACTACGCAACGCCACGCAACTACGCAACGCCACGCAACTACGCAACGCCACTCAACGCCACGCAACTACGCAACGCCACTCAACTACGCAACGCCACTCAACTACGCAACGCCACTCAACTACGCAACGCCACTCAACTACGCAACGCCACTCAACTACGCAACGCCACTCAACTACGCAACGCCACGCAACTACGCAACGCCACGCAACTACGCAACGCTACGCAACTACGCAACGCCACGCAACTACGCAACGCCACGCAACTACGCAACGCCACGCAACTACGCAACGCCACTCACCTACGCAACGCCACTCATCTACGCAACGCCACTCATCTACGCAACGCCACTCAACTTCGCAACGCCACTCAACTTCGCAACGCCACTCAACTTCGCAACGCCACTCAACTTCGCAACGCCACTCAACTACGCAACGCCACTCAACTACGCAACGCCACTCAACTACGCAACGCCACTCAACTACGCAACGCCACTCTACGCAACGCCACTCTACGCAACGCCACTCACACATGCAACGCCACTCAACCACGCAACGCCACTCAACTACGCAACGCCACTCAACTACGCACACATGCAACGCCACTCACACATGCAACGCCACTCAACCACGCAACGCCACTCAACTACACAACGCCACTCAACTACGCACACATGCAACGCCACTCACACATGCAACGCCACTCACACATGCAACGCCACTCACACATGCAACGCCACTCACACATGCAACGCCACTCACACATGCAACGCCACACACACATGCAACGCCACTCAACTGCGCAATGCCACTCAACTGCGCAATGCCACTCAACTACGCAACGCCACTCAACTACGCAACGCCACTCAACTACGCAACGCCACTCAACTACGCAACGCCACTCAACTACGCAACGCCACTCAACTACGCAACGCCGCTCACACATGCAACGCCACTCAACTACGCAACGCTCACACATGCAACGGCACTCACACATGCAACGCCACTCAACCACGCAACGCCACTCAACTACGCAACGCCACTCAACTACGCAACGCCACTCAACTACGCAACGCCACTCAACTACGCAACGCCACGCAACTACGCAACGCCACTCAACTACGCTACGCCACTCAACTACGCTACGCCACTCAACTACGCAACGCCACTCAACTACGCAACGCCACTCTACGCAACGCCACTCTACGCAACGCCACTCTACGCAACGCCACTCACACATGCAACGCCACTCAACCACGCAACGCCACTCAACTACGCAACGCCACTCAACTACGCACACATGCAACGCCACTCACACATGCAACGCCACTCACACATGCAACGCCACTCACACATGCAACGCCACTCACACATGCAACGCCACTCACACATGCAACGCCACTCACACATGCAAGGCCACTCACACATGCAACGCCACTCACACATGCAACGCCACTCCTCAACTGCGCAAAGCCACTCAACTGCGCAATGCCACTCAACTACGCAACGCCACGCAACTACGCAACGCCACTCAACTACGCAACGCCGCTCACACATGCAACGCCACTCAACTACGCAACGCTCACACATGCAACGGCACTCACACATGCAACGCCACTCAACCACGCAACGCCACTCAACTACGCAACGCCACTCAACCACGCAACGCCACGCAACTACGCAACGCCACGCAACTACGCAACGCCACTCAACTACGCAACGCCACTCAACTACGCAACGCCACTCAACTACTCACACATGCAACGCCACTCACACATGCAACGCCACTCACACATGCAACGCCACTCACACATGCAACGCCACTCACACATGCAACGCCACTCACACATGCAACGCCACTCACACATGCAACGCCACTCACACATGCAACGCCACTCACACATGCAACGCCACTCACACATGCAACGCCACTCAACTGCGCAACGCCACTCAACTGCGCAACGCCACTCAACTGCGCAACGCCACTCAACTACGCAACGCCACTCAACTACGCAACGCCACTCAACTACGCAACGCCGCTCACACATGCAACGCCACTCAACTACGCAACGCTCACACATGCAACGCCACTCAACCACGCAACGCCACTCAACCACGCAACGCCACTCAACCACGCAACGCCACTCAACCACGCAACGCCACTCAACCACGCAACGCCACGCAACTACGCCACGCAACTACGCCACGCAACTACGCAACGCCACGCAACTACGCAACGCCACGCAACTACGCAACGCCACTCAACTACGCAACGCCACTCAACTACGCAACGCCACTCAACTACGCAACGCCACGCAACTACGCAACGCCACGCAACTACGCAACGCCACTCAACTACGCAACGCCACTCAACTACGCAACGCCACTCAACTACGCAATGCCACTCAACTACGCAACGCCACTCAACTACGCAACGCCACTCAACTACGCAACGCCACTCAACTACGCAACGCCACTCAACGCCACGCAACTACGCAACGCCACGCAACGCCACTCAACTACGCAACGCCACTCAACTACGCAACGCCACTCAACTACGCAACGCCACTCAACTACGCAACGCCACGCAACTACGCAACGCTACGCAACTACGCAACGCTACGCAACTACGCAACGCCACGCAACTACGCAACGCCACGCAACTACGCAACGCCACTCACCTACGCAACGCCACTCATCTACGCAACGCCACTCATCTACGCAACGCCACTCAACTTCGCAACGCCACTCAACTTCGCAACGCCACTCAACTTCGCAACGCCACTCAACTTCGCAACGCCACTCAACTTCGCAACGCCACTCAACTACGCAACGCCACTCAACTACGCAACGCCACTCAACTACGCAACGCCACTCAACTACGCAACGCCACTCAACTACGCAACGCCACTCAACTACGCAACGCCACTCTACGCAACGCCACTCTACGCAACGCCACTCACACATGCAACGCCACTCAACCACGCAACGCCACTCAACTACGCAACGCCACTCAACTACGCACACATGCAACGCCACTCACACATGCAACGCCACTCACACATGCAACGCCACTCAACCATGCAACGCCACTCAACTACACAACGCCACTCAACTACGCACACATGCAACGCCACTCACACATGCAACGCCACTCACACATGCAACGCCACTCACACATGCAACGCCACTCACACATGCAACGCCACTCACACATGCAACGCCACTCACACATGCAACGCCACTCACACATGCAACGCCACTCACACATGCAACGCCACTCAACTGCGCAATGCCACTCAACTACGCAACGCCACTCAACTACGCAACGCCACTCAACTACGCAACGCCACTCAACTACGCAACGCCACTCAACTACGCAACGCCGCTCACACATGCAACGCCACTCAACTACGCAACGCTCACACATGCAACGGCACTCACACATGCAACGCCACTCAACCACGCAACGCCACTCAACTACGCAACGCCACTCAACTACGCAACGCCACTCAACTACGCAACGCCACTCAACTACGCAACGCCACGCAACTACGCAACGCCACTCAACTACGCTACGCCACTCAACTACGCAACGCCACTCAACTACGCAACGCCACTCAACTACGCAACGCCACTCTACGCAACGCCACTCTACGCAACGCCACTCACACATGCAACGCCACTCAACCACGCAACGCCACTCAACTACGCAACGCCACTCAACTACGCACACATGCAACGCCACTCACACATGCAACGCCACTCACACATGCAACGCCACTCACACATGCAACGCCACTCACACATGCAACGCCACTCACACATGCAACGCCACTCACACATGCAAGGCCACTCACACATGCAACGCCACTCACACATGCAACGCCACTCCTCAACTGCGCAAAGCCACTCAACTGCGCAATGCCACTCAACTACGCAACGCCACGCAACTACGCAACGCCACTCAACTACGCAACGCCACTCAACTACGCAACGCCGCTCACACATGCAACGCCACTCAACTACGCAACGCTCACACATGCAACGGCACTCACACATGCAACGCCACTCAACCACGCAACGCCACTCAACTACGCAACGCCACTCAACCACGCAACGCCACGCAACTACGCAACGCCACGCAACTACGCAACGCCACGCAACTACGCAACGCCACTCAACTACGCAACGCCACTCAACTACTCACACATGCAACGCCACTCACACATGCAACGCCACTCACACATGCAACGCCACTCACACATGCAACGCCACTCACACATGCAACGCCACTCACACATGCAACGCCACTCACACATGCAACGCCACTCACACATGCAACGCCACTCACACATGCAACGCCACTCACACATGCAACGCCACTCAACTGCGCAACGCCACTCAACTGCGCAACGCCACTCAACTACGCAACGCCACTCAACTACGCAACGCCACTCAACTACGCAACGCCACTCAACTATGCAACGCCGCTCACACATGCAACGCCACTCAACTACGCAACGCTCACACATGCAACGCCACTCAACCACGCAACGCCACTCAACCACGCAACGCCACTCAACCACGCAACGCCACTCAACCACGCAACGCCACTCAACCACGCAACGCCACGCAACTACGCAACGCCACGCAACTACGCAACGCCACGCAACTACGCAACGCCACTCAACTACGCAACGCCACTCAACTACGCAACGCCACTCAACTACGCAACGCCACTCAACTACGCAACGCCACTCAACTACGCAACGCCACTCAACTACGCAACGCCACTCAACTACGCAACGCCACTCATCTACGCAACGCCACTCATCTACGCAACGCCACTCACCTACGCAAAGCCACTCATCTACGCAACGCCACTCATCTACGCAACGCCACTCATCTACGCAACGCCACTCATCTACGCAACGCCACGCAACTACGCAACGCCACGCAACTACGCAACGCCACGCAACTACGCAACGCCACGCAACTACGCAACGCCACTCACACACGCAACGCCACTCACACACGCAACGCCACTCACACACGCAACGCCACTCACACACGCAACGCCACTCACACACGCAACGCCACTCACACACGCAACGCCACTCACACACGCAACGCCACTCACACACGCAACGCCACTCACACACGCAACGCCACTCACACACACAACGCCACTCACACACACAACGCCACTCACACACACAACGCCACTCACACACACAACGCCACTCACACACACAACGTCACTCACACACACAACGCCACTCACACACACAACGCCACTCACACACACAACGCCACTCACACACACAACGCCACTCACACACGAAAAACCACTCACGTTGCCAATAGGTCTCGCAGTACGACAGTTGGAGCCATTACAATTGCAAATAACAATGCCTTTCACTTTGGTTATCATTTTAAATACATAAAGGGCTTTGTCATTTACAAAACCAATAGCTCCAACTTTCCTACTGCGAGACCTATTGGCAACGCCAGTGCTTGTTGTTTTTTGGCCCCCTTGGATCTAGGGTTCTTTCTTTGTCCACCCCATGGGGCCTAGGGGCTAAGGGTATTGCAGACCTGCCAACTCACATGGCGTCACCGTGTGTCACACTATTTTGGCTCTTCACACAGTCACCTGGTGAGGAGCCGAAATCACACAGTGGCAGGAAAAACGAGCTGAAAACCACTGCAAACACTGGATTTCTAACTGGTTTTCGGAGGCAGTAAGCAGCCTATGTCCATTAAAAGGTGTGAAAACACCTCAGGACATCAGCAACAGCTTTGATGATCCTTTGTTTTGTTGTTTTGTTTCTTGTGATCTGGTGCGGGGCTTGGTGAGGGGCAGAGTACCTCTTAGATAGCTCTTTGCACCAGGCCCCGCCCCTTCCTCACACACTGAAGTTATTTTGTAAGTTGGCAGGTTTATTATTCCTACCATGCCCCTTATACTAATTTGTGTTTCTTTCTTCATAACAAGGGACTAAGTCCCCGAGTCCTGTAATGACTGCCAGTAACATTGAGCTCAAATTGCTTGAGGCCAATCAGAGCACCGACTCCTGTTGGAGTGAGATTGCCCAAGAGAAATAAAGCTCCGTGGGTCAGTCAGAGTGATCCATTTTTAGGTCTCGACTATTCTGTCCAACAGGGATAGACGAGAGTAATGGAGTTGAAACAAACTCTCTGACCAAAAGGATTTCAAGCCGAATTCCTCCCAATGCATGTTGTCTACTGAAGCGTGAAGCTTCTCCAGGCGCGCGCTTGGCCTGCTCATTCCCTCCCACTCCACCTTGCTCCCCTGCTCCCCCTCGCCCGCCGCCCACGCCTCCCACCAGACTACCATTTGTTGCATGCATCAGACTTTCACGGCCCGCATTTTTTTTCACTTTCGCGGCAAACAGCTTGCCCATTTGATGCGCCTCTAACAGCTACAGTAATTAGCTGCTGTGCCGGGCTCCAACTTGCCCCCCTTCCCTCCTCCCCTACAGCAGCTGATCAGCATGGTAAACCACTGCTGCAGATTTAAATTTATTTTCTGTTTACTTCCCTTCACTCCCCCCACGCATGTATACTTACCGTTCTTTAATGTTTTCAGGAATGTGTAAGTTAAAGTGCAGTGTTTTGTTTGTTTCCGCCTGGGGCATACTTTGCACACAGTGCTTTAAATGACGTGCTTTTGTTTGTATTGCTTCTTCTCCAGCCTACATTAGATGCATTTTTACAAACAATGTTAATTTTAAAGCAAAATTTTAATCATGGTTACTGTATAAAAAAAAACGGGGGGAGGTAAACGTGTTATATTATACATTTCTGAACATAAAATAAAGCCCCACAACTTATCAATTGTGTGCCCGTCCTCCTCCATCTGGCTGCGCTCCATGCAGAATCAGCAGACCTGCGTCTACCATCAGCTCTTCCTCCCCAGCCTATGTTTCTGAGAGTCTGGGCTCCTCTGTCGAAATCTACCAATAATTTATCTTGAATGGTTGTTCAGCGCACGGGAAGATACATTTATTATTTATGTGCATGGTAACCTTACTCCATCACAGCAACATACAACTGGAAGCCCTGGCACATGAAATCTACCCTTGTGCTGTACTACCAGTGTACAAGCACTCGTTCTCTCTTCTCTTTTCTCTGTCAACAATTCTCCTCCTTCTGGGTATCTTTCTATTTCATTGCTCTCCTCAAATACTAACTAGCTCTGTCTTTGTTGCATATTTATTTATTTGCCCCTACACAGACACTCTTACCTTGCTGTTTCATTCTCTATCTCTGACCTCAGTACTTCTATATATATTACATTATACTGATTTCGCACTCTGTCCACACAGTTTATGAGATATGCCCCTTACCACAAATTCAGTCTGACCTCAGAATATTTCTTAAACAACGAGGGGTTGGGCAATATCTACGCCCAAACAGCACCACCACAGCATCACTCAGCACCACCACAGCATCCCTCAGCACCACCGCAGCATCACTCAGCAACACCACTGCATCACTCAGCAACACCACTGCATCACTCAGCAACACCACTGCATCACTCAGCAACACCACTACATCACTCAGCAACACCACTACATCACTCAGCAACACCACTACATCACTCAGAGCCAATAATGCATCACTCAACACCACCACATGATCACTCAGCACCACCACAGCACCACCACAGCATCACTCAGCACCACCACAGCACCACTCAGCACCACCACAGCACCACTCAGCACCACCACAGCACCACTCAGCACCACCACAGCATGACTCAGCACCACCACAGCATGACTCAGCAACACCTCAGCATCACTCAGCAACACCTCAGCATCACTTAGCAACACCTCTGCATCACTCAGCAACACCTCAGCATCACTCAGCAACACATAAGCATCACTCAGCAACACATAAGCATCACTCAGCAAAACATCAGCATCACTCAGCATCACTCAGCATCACTCAGCATGACTCAGCATGACTCAGCATGACTCAGCAACACCTCAGCATCACTCAGCATCACTCAGCAACACCACATCTTCACTCAGCAACACCACATCTTCACGCAGCACCACCACAGCATCACGCAGCACCACCACAGCATCACGCAGCACCACCACAGCATCACGCAGCACCACCACAGCATCACTCAGCACCACCACAGCATCACTCAGCACCACCACAGTATCACTCAGCAACACCACATCATCACTCAGGGCCAAGAATGCATCACTCAGCAGCACCACAGCATCACTCAGCAGCACCACAGCATCACTCATCAGCACCACAGCATCACTCAGCAGCACCACAGCATCACTCAGCAGCACCACAGCATCACTCAGCAGCACCACAGCATCTTTCAGCACCACCACAGTATCACTTAGCAAAACCACATCATCACTCAGGGCCAAGAATGCATCACTCAGGGCCAAGAATGCATCACTCAGTGCAGAGCTAATATTCATGCTAAGTCTGCCAGACCATTCAGATGCAATTTTAGTGGTATCGTCATATTTGCCACATGTTAGATATTGATAGCCCAAGCTAATAAGTGATTTTGTTTTTTCCGAGTATAAACAGGCTAATAAGTCTGATTGGGTTACTTCCAATATTTTCATTTTACGGAGATGGTAATCTCTTATTTGCATATATTTGAAGTACAAATCATTTGTTAGACCAAATATGATTTTAAGTATTTCAAAGTCCAGAAATCCATTTGGACCGTAAAGGTCTCCCAAAATACTAATGCCATGTCGGGTCCACCGATTTCCTGTCCCGTCTGAAAATATATCTGGAAGACCTGGATTACCCCAAAGTCTTAGTTCGGCATTAAAAAAGGAACTTTTATCAATAATCATAATTTGATCCCAATTTTTTTTAATATGTCTAGCCGTCTTGAATTTGACACGTTTGAAATAGTTAGGATCATGTAAGCGAAACAAGAATTGATTACTGTCTGGCCCCAGCATGTATTGATGGTAAAATAAAGGACTTTCATTTTTCATCAAACTTCTTATGTGACGAAAAAAAGTTGCTAGAAAATATAAATTAAAATCAGGAAAAGAAAGACCCCCTTTTCGATCGGTAGTTCCAGGAGTTTCATAGCCCTACAAGCTTTTTTATATCCCCATAAAAAGCTACTACAAATGCCATCCAATTTTTTAAAGAAAAGTTTATTTGGTTGTAGAGGTATAGCCCTAAATAAGTACAATACTTTAGGTAATATCTTCATTTTTACCAGGTTGATTCGCCCTATTAGACTGAGTGGAATCTTGTGCCATTTTTTAAAAATTAAAGCAGTTTCTTTTAATAAAGATTCATAGTTCAAATGTATTATTTTCTCAGTGTCGGCTGCTAGCTTAATTCCTAGATATGTCGCACTTAACATGTGCCGGGGATTGGTTCCTCTGGGTTATATGTAGCAATAACTTGTGTCTTGCTCACGTTCAATTTATAGCCTGATACATTGCCAAATTGTGTAGCTTCTTCAATTATCTCGGGTATGGCTTTGACTAGGTCTGTTGTGTATACCGCGATATCGTCTGCAAAAGCTGTTATCTTTAAGCTCTTTTCACCATGGTAAGTTGGAATAATATTAGCCTGTTCAGTTAATGCATTTAAGAAAGGCTCCAAAGATAAAGCAAAAAGCAGAGGGGAGAGAGGGCAGCCTTGCCTAGTTCCTCTTCCTATCTTGAAGTTAATTGAGTCCTTTCCCCCATAGCTAATCTTGGCCAACGGGTTGTCATATAGTGAGCAGACCCAATCCAGGTACGGTCCACAGATGCCCATTTTCTTTAGTACTTCCCACAAATATTCCCACCCCACTCGATCAAATGCCTTTTCCGATCATGTTGTATAGGAGCAATTTCAATGGTTTTTTAGATGCTAATTCCTAACTATATAAGGCCTGAAACCTATGTTGTTTTAAGTGAATTTGCAAGGTTTTTAAAATGCTAATTCCTAACTATATAAGGCCTGAAACCTATGTTTTTGTAAGTGAATTTGCAAGGTTTTTTAAATGCTAATTCCTAACTATATAAGGCTTGAAACCGATGTTTTTTTCAGTGAATTTGCAAGGTTTTTTAAATGCTAATTCCTAACTATATCAGGCGTGAAACCTATATTTTAAGTATTGAACTGGCTCATTACTAAAGCTCTTTGGCAACATTACTACAACAGGAACAATCCCAGAATCCTGGAAAGGCTCAATCCTCTCGCCTATCTATAAAAAAGGCTGTAAAAGTGAACCAAAAAACTACAGGCTCATCGCCTTCATTGACATCGAGGCCAAGTACTACGCAGGACTTATTCTAGCCGACCTCCGGGAATGGGCAAGGGAAAAGGCCTTAATTCCAATTAACCAAACAGGCTTCCAGGAAAACCTGGGGACCACCACAAATATCCTGGCTTTTTCCCTTTTAGCCGATTCGACAAAAGCAGCAAGAAAACCATTATTTGTCTGTTTCATCGATTACAAAGCTGCCTTTGACAGCATAGATCGAGGAAAGCTATGGTCAAAGCTAGTACGATGGGAAATTCCTCCCGCCCTTCTGAATCAACTCATCCTACTACATTCAGATACATGGGTCCAAATAAAACTGGGGAGTGGTACAATCGTATCCAGGCGGATCCCAACCTCCAGAGGCTTAAAGCAGGGGTGCGTTTTGGCTCCTACTCTATTTAACCTCTTTGTGGCTGATCTTTCAACTGACCTAGATAATTGTAACCATCATGCACCAAACCTGGGAGGCCTCCCTCTCTCAAATTTACTGTACGCCAACGACCTGATTTTAATCAGCCAAACCCCAGTCGGCTTACAACACCTGCTCCATACTACGAACAACCACGCCTCAAAAAACGGGTTAGAAATCAACTTAGAAAAGTCAAAAATAATGGCGCTAAACCAGCGCAACCCAAAAAAGCGACTGAAATGGCAGCTGGGTGAGAGAGAACTTGAAGTCGTCCACGACTATAAATATCTAGGAATTATCTTTGATAAGAATGGGACATATGACCAACAAAAAGAGGTGATTCAGAGACGAGGAACCATCTTAGCAATCACCCTGAAAAATCTTAAAAGCAAAATAGCAGGACCAAACCTGCTCCCGCTGCTTGAAGTGCTTCGCGCAAAGCTGCTGCCCACGCTCACATACGGCAGCGAGGCCTTGCGAGGGTCGGACGAAGAAACCCTCAATAAAACGGTTGCTAAAGCTTTAAGAATAATCTTCAAGCTTCCTAAATACACCTCCCCAGCCCAACTACGCCTCTAATTTGGAATAGTAAACCAGAGAATAAGCAGGAAGGCCGCGTATGTAAAGAACTGGTATAAAATAAAGAGTGCAGAGGCGGGCTCGCTGAACTCATTCCTATGGAAGGAAATCTCAAGGAAACATGCCTCACCGGCCAAAGACTACCTCCAATCAGGGATCAGCTTGTTAGCCCTGGAGAATATATGGGAGTCAGGACTCCCATTCAAGACCGTAAAAGACCTGGTTGAATAAGTCAACAAAGCTCGTCTCCACCGCAAAGGATAAAGAATGTCTAAATAAGAGGGCCCATAGCTGGTTCGTGATACAAAGCTATCCAAAATTCCCACCACAACCGTACTTCGGTACCAGCTTTTCCGGGCCTTTAAAAGAAGGCTTCTTGGCCCTGCGGATGGGCATCCTTCCTGTCAAACCACATTTGCCCCCCTGGAAACGAATATTCACATCTACACAATGCAGACTATGTGGCGAAACTAAAGAAGATATGCTGCATCTCCCATGCATATGTAAGTTCCTAGTCCGGGAGAGGAGAGAACTGCTAAAACCGCATCTAAATGAAATGCATATCCGGACGTGCAGACAGGCAGTGAAGGCGTGCTTCAGCGGGGCCAACGTTAAACTAACCTGCAGCTTCGTCCGCTACATGAAAACTGCCCAAATAAAGCTTCTCGCCGCAGCCTGAGCACAGTTGTGCTCACCCAAGCTCTTTTATCCGGCAACTCTCTTTGACTTCCACTACGTTCCGACCCTGAGGCAGTCGTCCACAACCACACAATAGACTATTAGAACTACGGACACTGGCGTCACCCCCAGACGGGGACTCACCCTTACTTCTTACTTAAATTTTATACCTTCATCACAAACAAACTGTATGTCATTTTAACCAGAAAATTGGTAGATTTTAATGCATATCCATCACGTTGTTTTTTTTTTAAGACAATATGAAATGATGTCACATATATGTATCCTTTTATACATTTTTTACTGATGTGTGTACTGCTAAGATTTTAATTAATCAAGCAATAAACTTACTTACTTACTATATTTTTTTTCAATAAATTTCAAAGGTTTTTTTTTTTTTTTTTTTTAGCGGATAACGTTTATATATGTTATTATCCTTCTGGGACCACCTGAGCAGCCATCTTGTTTCTCAGGAGAAGTGAGGCACAAGAGCACAAAACAAGAGTGGAAAACGCAAAAAGGGGGCAGGGTTGAGACCCCCTGACCCCCTAGAACTTCTCAGGGGGTCCCAGAAGGACCACCAAGTGCAAAAAAAGTTTACGTTTTTTTTAAAATCGCGGGGTACGCGCACGGTACGTATGCGTACGGTGCGCATACCCCGCGATTTTAAAAAAAACTTAAACTTTTTTTGCACTTGGTGGTCCTTCTGGGACCCCCTGAGAAGTTCTAGGGGGTCAGGGGGTCTCAACCCTGCCCCCCTTTTGCGTTTTCCACTCTTGTTTTGTGCTCTTGTGCCTCACTTCTCCTGAGAAACAAGATGGCTGCTCAGGTGGTCCCAGAAGGATGATAACATATATAAACGTTATCCGCTAATAGAATTAGCATTTACAAAACCTTTGAAATTTATTGAAAAAAAATATAGTAAGTAAGTAAGTAAGTTTATTGCTTGATTAATTAAAATCTTAGCAGTACACACATCAGTAAAAAATGTATAAAAGGATACATATATGTGACATCATTTCATATTGTCTTAAAAAAAAAAAAACAACGTGATGGATATGCATTAAAATCGACCAATTTTCTGGTTAAAATGACATACAGTTTGTTTGTGATGAAGGTATAAAATTTAAGTAAGAAGTAAGGGTGAGTCCCCGTCTGGGGGTGACGCCAGTGTCCGTAGTTCTAATAGTCTATTGTGTGGTTGTGGACGACTGCCTCAGGGTCGGAACGTAGTGGAAGTCAAAGAGAGTTGCCGGATAAAAGAGCTTGGGTGAGCGCAACTGTGCTCAGGCTGCGGCGAGAAGCTTTATTTGGGCAGTTTTCATGTAGCGGACGAAGCTGCAGGTTAGTTTAACGTTGGCCCCGCTGAAGCACGCCTTCACTGCCTGTCTGCACGTCCGGATATGCATTTCATTTAGATGCGGTTTTAGCAGTTCTCTCCTCTCCCGGACTAGGAACTTACATATGCATGGGAGATGCAGCATATCTTCTTTAGTTTCGCCACATAGTCTGCATTGTGTAGATGTGAATATTCGTTTCCAGGGGGGCAAATGTGGTTTGACAGGAAGGATGCCCATCCTCAGGGCCAAGAAGCCTTCTTTTGCGCATACCCTGTGATTTAAAAAAATAATAATTTGCCCTTGGGGGTCCTTTTGGGACCCCCTGAGAAGGGCTAGAGGGTTGGGTGGTCTCTACCCTGCCCCCTTTTCGTGTTTTCCACTCTTGTTTTGGGCTCTCTTGTGCCTCAGTTCTCCTGAAAAACAAGATGGTGGCCAACACTACCTGGTTTGGACAGTTTGGAATGTTGACAGTCGACTGCCAGCCAAAACTTTCAGGGAAGGAGCGGAGCGAGGCAAATTTAAGGAAAATTACAGGCAGATCCCTCAATCGGCGCCAAAGTTATTCCCAATAGAATGTTCGGAATTTCCTATGGTAACTAGGTCCTAACTATATATACCTACTGGCTATCGCTATTAGGTAATATATATATATGTGTAGTGACATCACTGTTTGGCGCCCTTTGTGATTTTTTAAAAGTGAGACTCACCGCCCGTTTGTTTGTAGCGAGCAAGGACACAGCCTGGTGTCCAAAACGCGTTGAGGCATGCACGTTCTTTTGCACAGAAAATAAAAATCTGGTTACCATCCATCATTGTGTCCGTGGTCCTGTTCGGTGCAGCGAGGCACCTGGGAAGTGGAGTATATCTATATCTATATCTATATCTATATATATTCCCTGAAAAAAACATAGGTTTCAGGTACGCTATAGTTAGAAATTAGCATTTAAAAAACCTTTGAAATTCACTGAAAAAACCATAGGTTTCAGGGATGTTATAGTTAGTTGGATATTTCACTCATTGAAAACCATAGAAATTCCCCTGTTCTAGTTAGTTGAGCTAACTATAACTCGCGCCCCTGCAAAACACTGCTGATGACGTCACATATTACATCATTCTTGACATGGTCAGTGACATCACTGATGACATCACACATGTGTAACTGTGTCTTGAGTCCTGAATGGCAGTGACCCAAAGTCCGTGGCACCAACCACAGCACCACACTCCCTTCGATCAGTGAGGGGTATTTCCATATGCAACTATAGACTCCAGTAGGCAAGTAACAATCACAGTCCTACACCCTACATATTATCCTTTTAGTAGGGAGACTGAATCCACTGACTCTCTCTCTCCCCCCTCCTGTTACAATCTGTTTATAGACAGCGCGCAGCTGTGGGAGCCCCTTCCCATTTTCTAATATTCACTTTTGGACCTACACAGACACTTATTTATACAAAACACTTTATTTTGAAACCTTCCTGCTCTCCTCACTTGACAACATGGAGGATGAACATGGACTGACCTTTAGCGAGGATGATATCGACCGTATTCTAGCTGATGACAAACCCTTTGAAGGCCTTAGCAACAGTGACCCGGGCCCTGCTGTAGCGGACTGGGATGAATTAATGAATGCCTGAAAAACCCAAATCAGAACAGCCCTCCATGGCTTACTGATGAGGGAATACTTAAGAAGTAAGATGGCCCCGCAGGGTTTATTGGTTAAAACTGAACCATTCATCTTCCAAGCTGACCTTGTTTTTAAAAAAGCATGGTCACTCATCTCGTGGCACTGCACCAGGGATTGGCTGGTACTCATAGTCCAAACTGCCGCAAGGAAGTCAGTGGAATTAAAAGTAGAGATCCAAAGACTGGAAGTACAGCTAAAGGCTTTCATTTCACCAGCGGATCTTAAGAAAGGCTTGGAAGAGCTAAACCAACAAATGAAAGATTTTGAGGCAAGCTTAAAACAAAGCAAATTTAACAAATTTTAAAAAGACAAAGATCGATTTACCCCTGAAAGAGCCTACCCCTACACCAGAGCCGACTATGTTATGAAGGACAACACAAGCGATACTGACAGTGTCAACTCTGATGGCAGTAACTCGAGCAATAAATCAGGAGGCTTTCAGCAAAGAAAGCAAAGGGGAGGGTTTCGACAGCAAAGAGCCCAATTCCCACGCCAGAGAGGCTGGCGTGGTTTTCAAGGACCACAATTCAACCCTTACCAGCCCCCTTTTCAATTCCCACAGTACCAGTTCGCACCACCACAAATGGGACAAATGTACCCTCAATGGGTTCAAACCAATGCTCCCCAGAACCAACAGCCTTTTTTATCCTGGGGCCAAGGATCCCGCAGAGGGCGGAACAAGAAGGGCAACAACGTCAATTGGCATCCCACAGAGGAGGCAGACCCACGGGTACTAACGAGGAGCATGACAGCGAATCAGGCGTCAACGAGCAACAGGGGGACTTAGTCATCAATACAACCCCCTGGCCCCTCACTGATTTGCAGAAAGAGGTACTGAATAAAGGCTTGGGATATGTCCCCACAAATAAACCTGACATTTTTCTACTGCACAAAGAAATGCAGGAATTTATCAGAACTATTAAACTGCGGGCATTCTTTAAAGATAAGGAACCATCTACAGAGACCTCAGATACTGGTTTGAAACCGAGGTCAACATTCACACCGTTGGATAACCAACTCCCGGTCGAGGTATTGGCCTTTGAAAAAGCCATAATGCAAGAATTGAAAGGTTTGGAAAATAAACAGAGGGTCTTTCAGAATATGACCAGAATGGAGAGTGAGGCCATTAAGGAATTGAGGATGAATAAGAACCTCACTATAAAACCCGCTGACAAGGGTGGGGCAGTGGTTATCCAAACCACCCCAGCCTATGACAAAGAATGCAGAAGGCTCCTCTACGATAATAGGAACTATCAGATTCTTACTGAAGACCCAACTGAATCATTAAGAGTCCAGATAGGAGGCATGGTGGAAGAGGCACTTGCACACGATTGGATTACCAGGAAGGAATCTGAGTTCTTGATACAGAGGAATCCACGCATTCCATATTTTTACACCATACCCAAGGTGCACAAAAACCTTGATAACCCTCCAGGCCGCCCCATTGTCTCCAGCATCTCATCTATTTTGGAACCATTGTCCAAGTTTGCGGATGCTTTTTTGAGACCGATTGTACAAGCCACTGATACGTATCTGAGGGATACCAAAGCAGTACTCCAAATGTTAAATAACCCGACTTTTGATCCCACCTCTCAGATGCTGCTCAGCCTAGATGTGGAGAGCCTCTATACGAGCCTCCCACACGATGAGACCTTACAAATTATTGAGGAGGTACTGCACTCCACTAACTGGGAATACCACACCCCACAGAATGTAGTGTTGGAATGCATCTCGTTGGCCCTCACAAAAAACTTTTTCGAGTATGAGGGCACTCTCTTCTGGCAGAAACATGGGACCAGTATGGGCAGTACTTTTGCCCCAAGTCTGGCCGGACTATATGTCCATCACCTGGAGTCCACAAAGATCCTCCATCCAGACAATCCATACAGAGCGAGGATTCGCACCTGGCGGAGGTACATTGACGATATCTTGGTTATCTGGGAAGGAGATGAGACCACGGTTACTGAGTTCACCATCTGGCTTAATAACCAGAATGCATTTCTGAAATTTACTCACCAGGTGTCAAACACTAATATGGTCTTCTTAGATTTGAATATTTACCACGAAGCAGGCATTCTCAAAACTGAAACTCATTTCAAACCGACGGCCAGGAACTGCCTCCTCAGATTCGACAGCTTTCATCCGCGTCATCTGAGGGAGAACCTACCTTATGGACAGTTCCTACGTCTACGTCGGAATTGCAGTGACATTGCTAAATACAAATCTCAGGCCAAGGATCTCAGCATAAAACTGAGACAGAGGAAATATCCGGAAACTGTGATCAGTAAAGCATTAAAAAGGGCCAGAAATAATAACCGTGAGGCCCTTCTGGAGGACAATCCACGGAAAGATGATGCGGGAAAAAGGACAGTATGCATCACCACGTATAGCCCAGTCACTAACCAAGTCACAAAATTGGTTAATAAACATTGGCGCACTTTGACAAGTGGCGGCCTAACTTTGGAGAAACCGCTTTTTGCACACAGAAGGGTTAAGAACTTGAGAGACATGCTCGTCCATACAAGACCACCCCCTCCGAAAAGGGACCAGACAAGACTGCAGGGCATACATGGTCACCACCCGTGTGGCAACTGTAACAACTGCCACCTTACCAAAAAAAGCCTGATTCTAACCTTCTCGAATGGGACACAGTGGGAGCAACGTGTATTTACAAATTGCAACAGCAAGAATGTTGTATACCTGATCACGTGCCCGTGTGGAAAAGAATATGTGGGAATGACCACAAGACCTGTGAAAGTGAGACTAAATGAACACAAAAGTAACATCAGGTGTAAAAAACTCACAACAAAAATGTCAGCACACTTTATTGAACACCAACACTGTGTAAATGAGCTACAGTGGACGATAATAGAACAACTACCCTCAGAGGTGGGCCTTCTGGAAAAAGAGCAACGGTGGGTGTTCCGGTTGGGAACCGACACCACTGGGCTTAATGATTCCATTCCTTGGAACCTCCTAAGATAAACTCTATCCGGTCAATGCATTTGACAGCTGATGTACATTTGGGGCCACATTCAAAACTATGAAATTGGGGTTGTATTTGGTCATATTGCTACCATGAAGTCATCCTCACTAGTTCTCTATGCAAACAGATATGATTAATTACTTTTCAGTAGGGACCATGTCTCCTGGGGTCCCCCATGAGTAAAAAACTCACTCACTCTCTGGCTCCCCATATTATTCCACATATGATGAGCCCTTCCATGTATTTGCCTTCACATGCGATAGATTTATTATTAACCACTAATGCGCTATACTTGCTATTCTTAATGCGCTATACCTAGGGACATATTCCCTGTTTTTTCCGTTTCTGGAAAACATTACAGCGCTCCACCGTTAACGCATGCGCGGTCGCTCCTGGTGCCACGCATGCGCATTGAACCAACTTCCATCTCCGGCAAGCAGTACAGCGCTCCCCCATTTACGCATGCGCGGTCGCTCCAGTTGCCGCGCATGCGCATTGAACTAGCTACTATGCGCATGCGCGTTAGGTAGTATGAGCCGAGAGCGCAGAACCGGACCCACAGATATCATGATCTCCGTATTTGGGCATCCCCCAGACCTCATTAACTAATCAATTACCACTAATTACCTCCAGGGAGAGTATATATAAGGGCTTTGACGCGAATCATGCTCACTTCATCGGAGCCGCGTTGAGGGAAGGCAGGCGATTAGCCATTGCAGAAACCGTGAGTTTTGGTCATAGAGTGGAGCACTTGTTTCATCGCTCTGGTGCATTCAGTACCATGTTTCCAACTGAACCCCATATATTAATGTTTTATAGGTCATTTCTGAGCAGAAAGGAAGGATCCCCCAATATACGCATAGGCTCATGAGGTCTTATAGTTGAGAACTTTAAGTAAGACCTACCTTTCCTATTATTTGCTCTCTTTCCATCTGAGCAGAGAGTAATTTTGTGTTTTGTATATATGTCTGTAAGTACTGTGTTATGTCCTTTTGTGTTTTACTTTTTCCACAGGGTCCCATTATTTTTGGTTCAACCCTGATGTATTCAGAGAAGCTTTTTTCTTCTCCACTGGTCTGTGCATTATAGATCAATGTGTTTATCTGTGAATTTCTCTCCACAGGTTCTATCGCCAATTGGGCGCAACGGCATTCACTAACATAAAAACATAGTTAGGAATATTACACATTGTGATAATTATTTTTAAATACACTTTTACATTCTACATGTGAGTAAGGGGAGGGTAAGTGCATAACCCTTGTCCTGAAGAAGGGGGCTTTGACCTCCGAAACATGTTGACACTTTAAACAGTGGTTTTGATACCCTAACTCGTATCTATCTAACCACGCCCTGCACTTCTTTTAACAATACCAGCCGGGGATTTAATTAAAAAAAAATGTTTTTCCTCCCACGTGCCAGGTATTTTTTAACCATTCACTTTTTTTCACCTCACCTCACTCACACTTTGGTAAAACTCACACCCTCACACATAGTTCACCTCTAAGTGCTCCTGCGTATCCGCGAGTCGTAGCACGCCGCATCCCGTAGAGGGGTGCGAAGGCCCCGATGATGAAGCATGACACCAAGGGGCCTGTTGGTGTGTGAGGGGCATTTAAACAACACTGTGTGTTCCCCATCACTCTAGGGATCACTATCACTTTGAGTGGATTCCACTTTGTTTACACTGCAGGCAGTACAGCTGGCAATTCCAATTTTAAATGCTAATTTCTAACAAGATTGTACTCAGAAAATACAACACTTCGTCAGTGTATTCTATACTTATTTCATCTTCTCATCATACGCCTACACTGCACTCAGTAGGGCTCACAATGAAAAATATTTCTTCATTCATTAACTACAGAGTCCACTAAGCAAGTAACTATTATGGACCTCAAATCTACATAATATCCTTTTAGTATCCTTTCTGCTAGAACATTTTTTATATCAGTTATAGCTTTAGTACAATCACCAAATTCATTTTCAAGTACAAACGAACATTCATTAGCAGTCTACACTGCGGGCAGCAGAGCTCGTAATTTCAATTTTGGACATGTGGTGCCATCTAACACTGTCCAATACAAGCCGATCCCACATGTGTAACTGTGTCCTGAGTCCTGAACGTCAGTGACCCGAACTTCGTGACAGCGACCTCAGCACCACGCTCCCTTCGATTAGTGAGGGATATATGCATATAGAAGGCCGGCGACACGTGGTGCCACTGAACCTGCACTACGCAGGCCGGTGGGGCCACCAAAGTATGCACTTGGCTGTGGGCCCTTGCTCATCGCTACCTCTGGCCTACACTACGGTCAGCATGCCTCACAATTCAGACAGAGTCCTGATTCCACATGAACCAGTCCAGTAGGCAAGACACATTGCTCCCAGCGCTGCCCGTCCACACCAAGCATCATCACAGGCTCATACAGTCTCAATGCTTCTGGTACCACTAACCCTCTTTTACACAAGCCGATCCCATATGTGTAACTGTGTCCTGAATGGCAGTCACCCCAAGTCGGTGGCAGCGACCACAGCAACAGACTCCCTCTTATCAGTGAGGCATATTTCGATATGCAAGGCCTGCGTTACTTAGTCCCACTAACCCTCTTTAACACAAGCCGATCCCACATGTGTAACTGTGTCCTGAGTCCTGAATGGCATTCACCCCAACTTCGTGGAAGCAATCACAGCACTAGTCTCCCTTCAGTCTTATTTGTTGTTCTTTTCTTGAAATATTTTTTTTATATGTAAATCTATACTTGACTAAGATTCTTCTTTGTCCAACCGCACAGGGACACTTCCGGGCCCAAGAAGGTTGTTGGGGGTATGATGGTAATGTGGGAAGAGGGTACGTTACCTGCTGATGTGGGGAGAGGCAGCATCAAAGGGGTATCTATCACAGAAAGAACTCAGATATGTTTTCACAAATGCCTCAGACAGATGCCAGCTGACGGACTGAATCAAAAAATGATTTTTCAATACTTATGTAGTGTGAGTTATGAACAGTTCGCACCCAGGTTCGCAGAGAGACAGCTGCGGCCCGTCCGCACAGACGTAGTACTACGAGCCGTCTGCGTCATTGTAGCTATCCCTGCCCTGTTCCGTCGTACGCCACACCGCTCCCATTACGTTCCGACGTTGGCACTACATAGTTACCAGTCGCAGGTGTTCTCGCTGTTGGTGTGCAGGTCAGTGGTATAGTTCTCAACATCTCACGGCCAATCCCTGAGGGCAGGTTTGCACACACACCACCCCCATCCGGCACATGCGTCACAGGCCATGTGACCATGCAAATATAATAGATCGACAACGTCACATCCTTTATTGCCGGTGCTGACTGGATGGCAGACGCTCCACGGGTCTCAACCATAAAGAATCTTTGAAAAGTTGCGCAGAAGGTTAGTCGCACCCTGATCTGTATAGCCGTCAGGGGCCTACCAAATCCTTGGCGCGGACTTCAGATGCACAGGGTTAGTGCCACACGAAGCTCATATGGCCATCAGGGGGCTACCACCACGTGGCACGGACTTGAGTTCCACAGGCTTAGCGGCACCAAAAGCTGATGTGATTTCCGCCATTGATGACTCAGCGACATGTGAGAGATCTGCCGGGCCGCGTAGAAGCTGATGTGCTCTCCGCCATTGATGACTCAGGACTCACCGACATGGGTGAGATCTGCTGAGCCGTGGAGAAGATGATGTGGTCTCCGCCATTCATGCCTCAGCGACATATCTGGGATGCGCGGAGTTTTGGCAGGCACATGGAGTGCCCACTGCTGCACACTCGGGTGGCACCAGGTAATTATTTGCTCATGGATGCGAAGGGGCGGCAGTGTCTCTCTTTCTCTCTCACTTCCCTCTCTTCACTCTCTCTTCCTTCTATCTCTCTAACTCGCTCTCTTCCTTCTACCTTTCTCACTCCCTTTCTTTCCTTCCCTCTTTTTCTCTCTGGCTTTTTTTTCCTTCTGTTTCTCTGTGTCTCTCTCTTTTGATAGGCGCATTACACAGGTCCTTATTTTGTGCTTTATTTTTCAGGCTCGGTTGTCGACATCCATGGTCCGCACAGTGTTCTGCCTTGTTGTTTTCTATTATTTTTGTTAAATTTTGTTTATTAGTTTATCGTTCATATATATGTGTTAATAAAAAAATAAAGTTTGAAAATAGTTGATCGTTTATATATATATAAGTTTATAAAAAATAAACTTTGGAAAAAAATTAATAACGTTTTTGGTTATTTTCTTAACTGCTGTGTTACTCTTTCTTGTTCTTATTACTGTTATTTGATGGTGTCCACCATGGTGTTACATTTTGGGGCACTTATCACAGGAATACTGGTGATGTCTGCAGTTTGCACCAACTTCTGAATAGTGTGTTAGATTTATCTCAACTTTACTTCCATTAAACTGCTGATAATGAAATGCAGACTAGCCGTTCCCGTGCAAAAAGACACTAGGTGCACCTTTGCGATTTATTCTAAATACCAAAATCTTGCATTGAATTGCACTGAGGTAGTGGCTGCACTTACAGTGTACACACAAAATCAATTAAGAAATCTCATTGTATTTATATTGATTGGGAATAGTGCATCAGGTGCTGGATCTTCACGGGATACCCTGCCCAGTTTGTATATTGTTCTGCAGAAGAAAAAAATCACATCACAACTTTCACACCAACTGCAATGCACAACAAAGTTCTGGGATAAGCCACGTTAGCACCAGGGATTTTACACCTGCTTTCTGCTGGTTTTAAGCAGGACGACTACTGCACCATGAAAGGGAACACAGCCAAGAGCCACACCATAACACCCACAGGTGCTATAGAGTCAATGAGCATGATACAGGGATACCCATGAGGGCCACAAGACTCATGGCAACAACTCCAGGACCGCCAACGCCCCCCAAACCCGCATCTGAGCAAGTGTGTCCCTGTGGTCATTGTGTTAGTATGATAGGCAGGGGCCCTGCAACATCACAGTGTGCTGTCACCTCAGCGTTGGCAGTGAGCCTGGACATGTAGCTACGCACGCATCCTCCTGCATGCACAACCGGCATGTGCTGGTCCGGCGTACACAGGTCAGCGCACAGGTGTACCTATCCCGCAAGAGGAACGGGGGGTATCGGACGGACATGTCCGTGTACAGCAAGTGCGGTAAGTGTGTCTCTATGTTCTGGTGTGGCCTGCCACAAGAGCCGCAGCAGTCGATGTTGTAAGTGGCATGCACTACCTCCAAACGGCACTGTCATGGTGTAGTTGGAATGCAGAAGGACATGCGCGAATAGGCATTACAATGCTGTGCCGTACGAGTGCACAAGATACAACAAAGCACGTACAAAAGTGTGGGGGCTCGTGGGAGGGAGGAGCAGCTGTTTGGCAACGTAACACACAGTGAACTCGCCCATGTGCCACGTGCTGGGCATATCATTTATGATGATCACGGTCGCAGACATCCCACAACACCCACGACCGGCCTTTGTACACATCCTGTATGAATGCAGCATGGTTTTCATGCTCGTTCGCTGGTGTGATGTTGCCAGGTTGTGTGACTTGTGCTACTTGTTAGTGTGGTTCATTTTGGCCTCTGTTTGTCTATACTTGTGCTGTACTTAATTGTGCATGTGTGCCATTCTGCCCATCTCCCGCCGTCCCCCCACTCCCTGCTTCTTCAATTTCCTGGTGTTGTTGTGTCTATAATTTTGTTGCTTCACACATAAATACATGTAAAGAACAAATTAGAATACTTCATTGATTCTTTTAGGTTTCAAAACTTCTCTCTATTGGTTTCTTTTTAATTTTCCATATAAAGTTTTTTTAATATTCAACAACATATGAAGTCAGAAGTGTAACGTATTCTATCAACACACTTTCTAGAACATTCTACAACACGTGCAGGTTAAAAGTTCATTAATTCTTTTAAACATAACTATATTTTTTTGCAACATTTTCTCAAACATTTAACGGCATGTGCAGGTTAAAAGTTCACGATTGTTTTAAGTTTGAACAGTGCCTTTCAAATGCAAGTAGCAGGTGTGGTTTAGTTGAGCAGATTTTATCCTACGATATGTACTCCACATTGAAACTGCTTTTTCTTAACCAATCACAAAGATGCTTTTCCACAAATCGAATGTGCACCCTACTTTTAAAAAAGAATGCTTTTCATCTCCCAAGCAAGTATCGCCTTGTATGGCAAAAAAAGTAGTTCCCCATCTTTAAACATATCTCTTATTCTACAAAGGAACTGCATGAGCTACAGACATCTTCCCATACCTTCCAGCCATACCTTCAAAATGCTAGTGTGGATCGTAGGATATAGCTATATTTTCTGGTGCAAGGGGTATGCAGAACACAGACATATTGACTTAGTTCTAGGTTTACAAAATGAGGACATTAAATGGTTTGCACAGAGAGGATTAAAGTGGCACCAAATGCTACCTTTGGTTAAAAGCTCTTTGCATCTTCCACACCCTGACCTCATGATTGTGCATTGTGGTGGAAATGACCTAGGCACATTGCCTGGGGTAGATTTGGAAATGCGTATGACAATTGATGTTACTTTTCCCTCAAACTGTCTTTGTATATTCCAATATATGCCAAAGATAGAAGTGGAAATGGTCAAAACAATTTTGTCCTCCGATTTAAAAATCTAGGAAGAATGTCAATAAAGCTGTGTCTGCATATTTCAGAGACCATAGAATGGGGTCGATCTACAACAACAACATATGTTTTGATAGGCCTGTTATCTACAGAAGTGATAGAGTACACTTCACAGATCAAGGAAACTGAGTTGTTCTGAATAACCGGATGTTGTGTATCCGCACCTACATGTAGCTCCAACTAATAAACACAAGGGCTCTTTTTAGAGCCACCCTATAACTGTGGCTCAGTACATTCCTCAAGACTGCAACATTCTTGAGACTGCAACATTTTCCAGGGACCTTCGGGGAACAAGACCTCACTGGGACTGAGAAACGGTAACATGTGGAAGCTGGAATTATATTTTTCTTGTATCTGTATAAGTTGGCCTCATCCAAATGTTTTCAGAAAACAGTTATGTTCACAAGAGTGAAAGCGAAGTTTAGCCAGAAGAACTACACAAGTTGGGGCCACAACTTAACCCCTTCCACACTCATGACGAGCTGGGCTCGTCATGGCGTAGCCTCCTCGCACGCTGATGCCGAGCCCAGCTCGTCATGAAACGATGTAAATCTGATAAGTTCAGCACCGGGGGGGAATTGGTGCAGCGGCGATGGTGTTAAAAAACCCAAGATGAGGAACTCTACTCCATCAGGTGTGGAGAAAGGACATATTCTGCTAGATATGGATATGCTGCAATATCAGATGTAGGAATGTTTTTTAAGGAGTGCGGATGTTCCTCAAACATTTCTTACAATTGTTCCCACAGTGCATCTTGCTGTGCACTGTTGGAGTGCTTCGATAAAGTGTACAATAAGTTGAAGGCCAGGTTCTAGGACCTCAGGAGCCACGCAACAATAATTTAAGCACTGTACTTGATCAATAACTTGCAGTGAACGTCTGGTCACAGGGGTCTACTACAAGCCTTCCCAGAACTGAAAAAATCCTTGTTGCCTTACTTCTATCTGAGGCACTCTTGCAGATCCTAAGCCAAGCCATTCACCAAGTTCTTCATCAAACTGGGCGATACTGACCGGGAAGCTGGACTCGGTATCTGAGCTTCGCAAGACACCTAATGTCCCAATGTCATCGTCTGTAAAACATGACTGTTTTATGGCCTGTTGAGATTATTTCTGTAGAACTAGAAAATGGACACTTAAAGACTGTTCTTGCCAATGTTCCACTGCAATGCATTGATATGCCTATGTAATCCTAAAGATAAACAATCGTCCTTTGGGGTCGTGAGAGACATATACATCAAAACCGGTCCAGGTGTGTAGGTAGAAAGGACATACCTAATCACAGATTGTGAAACTGTTCATTAATAAAACTACAGATTGCAGGCAGATATTAACAAAAAAAGATAAATTTAGTCTCCCTGAAGATGGTTTTCATTGCCATACAAATTATGTTTAAATACAAGCATTTTGGGAAATCACAGGATAAAACCAAGGCAACAGTCAGCCTTCAACACTAGTGAAATGTAATCTCTGAAAGCTGCATAAATCAGGAGCAATGGATTGTGCCCTGGTCAGCAACACTATGACCTTCACTGTTTGGAATGTTCAGTGTTGAAAACTGATCCTAAGAATTTTTCCTTGTTCTTGGAGAAGACAAGTTTAGAAAACCGTAGCCTTGTTCTGTATTTGTCTAGCGCTTGGGGCACTAAGTCAGCCGGATATATGCATCCCTTGATACCCTCCTTAATGAGTAAGTTCAGATCGTGAGGCCAGCAACTCAGTAAACATTCTTGTGACTGATAGCAACATGAGGAGCAAGATTCGAAACTGGAGGGTCCCATTCCTAAACAAATCTTACGAATGTTGTTTTCCCTACGTATAGCAAAAGCAATGAAGCCTTGCTGCCCAAATATCTTGTGCATTTGCTTAAAGGCGGATTTGTTCAGCTTCATAAGATCTAGAATTGGACTCCATCTTTGTTTTTTTCTGAAGCACGAAGAAAAGGTAAGCATCCTGTTATTTTGTTACACCTTTCTGTACTCCTTTCCCACTCCTTGATGTGCTTCTTGACCTCATGTGTTCATGCTTTGATCAGTCTCTTCAGGGAAGCATTGGAGTGGGTTGTTTTGTTGAATTCCAAGACATGTCCTGCATAAATTATGTTGGCCATCCAGTTTGCTGTTGTTGTGTCTTCTTACTTTGAAAAACGTAGGCTACACAAGCCGGGGGAGGAGTTGTAGAAAGCCATGCTTGCGCTGTAGACTGGGTTCTGGAGGAACCATAATCTTACCTGGTCAGGCTGGGGGATCCACTGTGCTGAGATGAGCACCTTCCTATATTAAAACACCTCTAATATAAGCCTCAAAAGATTTGCAAGGGTTTCCTTTAGTTTGAAAAAATATAGCTTCATTATGTCAATTTCTGTGAAGTGTTGCAAATAATCCAAGAACTTCACAAATAAGCCATGCCAATCAAACTGCATATTTAGAACACATGTTTTGCAAGCCGGGGCAGAAATTGCTCCAAGGGGCCACAGGAGCTATAGCCATGGAAATAGAGCTCACTGAGGGGAGGCTCTCTCTTGAAGGCAGTGTAGAGTCCCCACCTAGTACATCAAGAACAATAACTCCCACATCCATAATTATGCCCTCAGAGGTCCCTGTATTATTAGGAGCAGCCACTATATCCACGTCCTCCAGTACCTAAGTCTCGAGGTCTGCCAGGTCCCCCTTAACCGCGTCTGCAGCAAAGGGGAAGAAACCACAGGAAATCCTGGGGTCCAAATCTAAACAGCTGATTCTAAAAAGTCATCTCGAGCAAGCAATTTGAAACCTGCTCTGCCTGTAAAATCCAAAGACAAATTCCGCAGAACCCACCAACAGAAAGGGGGGGGATAAGGCGTGGCCTGCAGGGGCAACATGGCGGACGCGCTTTAGCTTCACTACGCCATCCATCACATTAATCCGGCATAATTATCCGGCATCACATCAGCATTTTGCCCCAGGGCTGAGCCTGTAGACCCTGTGAGGCCCCTGGGGGCCCAAGGAGGCACGGATCGGGCATCGCAAGCACATGAAGCAGCTGCTGGGGTGGAGCACTGAAGAGCGGTCAGAGGGTCGCGGTCGACATTGAACGGACAGGGCGCCTGTGATTGGGCCCCGGCTGGCAGCGGCTCGCGGAGTCAAAGTGCAGTGGGTGCCTTGACCTGGAGAAGCGGCAGGAAGCACACCGGGCCGCCAGAGACCGGTGGCGTCGGCCACGTGGCTACTGGCAGCGTAGCAGACAGCGGAGGCACACAAGACGGGTAGGCCCACACCAACAGTAGCAGCAATGGTGGCATGGTGATGACCATTATACGGTCGGAAGAAGTCTGGGGGACCTGGTGACGACGGCAGGCTAGAAGAGTGAAAGACGACCCTGGGCGTGGCCTTCTACGGCCTAAGCCGAGCGGATCGAGCTGCGAAGCAGAGCATGGCAGAGAAGGCACCGGACTCTCAGGCCTCCTGGCTGGGGAACGTGCGAAGCAGTGTGTGGTGCTGCTGACACAAGAGTTGTACAAAAGGGGGTGGTGATGAACGGAGCATCTGAATCAATCAAACACTCCCACCCAGTCAAAAGATCTGGGTTTAATCCATCACCGTTCTTTAGCCCACTCTGCCACCCCAGTTCAGACATGGCTATATGCAAATCAGTCTGACCCTGTGCCTCAAGGGAACAGTCCAGCCCGAACTGCCAAGCCATGTCTTCCCTGGCCCGGAAACAAGCTTCGGAGGACCGGTTTCTGGCATTCCAGCCGTCTTCAGCCCGGCTTGCTTGAATCCAGTGGCAAAGTGAGCAAGGGACTCACGTCTGAGCATACCCTGCCACACTTATGGCGGCCAAAAGCGGTACAAAAGGGGGTGGTGATGAACGGCAACAGGGGCCGGCTGCTGCTGGACGCGGCCCTTCAGAGGACATAACTTTGCACTTGCCTGCTGCGCCATAGAAGGTGAGGCGTGCATCGGACTGAGAGGTCTGTGTGACGCCCCGGCGCCCCGAGACTGTTGGGACACTGACCAGGACTGAGATCTGAAGTGGGGGAGTTGTGGAGGGAAGCAGAGCGCAGCCCACAAGAGCGGGCAGGCGCGGTGTGAGACCCGCAGGAGCCGGTGGGCCCTGGGAGCTGCACGGAGGCCCTTGACATGGCTGATGTAAGCACTCGCCCTATAGACTGGGAAGGTTTGCTGGGTGAACTGTGATGCACGATGACTCGATAACGTGGAGACCCGAGGATATGCCTGTATGACATTCGGGGACTACCAGTTGGATGTTGGGGTGTTTGACTCACGCACGTGGCCTGCAAATGGCACGGTGAAGTTGCGCTACACCTCAAGCGCTGGTTGCGCATTAGTAGGCCGGTGTCCAGATGATGGTTGGGACCACTCGTGGTGGCATCCCCCTCACATTGCATGCAGGGTATGTTTCATGCGCCCAGCTTAGCGTGTTGACATGCCACGCTGATTGGGTGAGGCCGGGTGGAACGATGGGGCGCACCAGAGGCGCTGGATCGAGGGCTTCGTCGCAGGCTGCGGGCCATACTGAAGTGGAGCACTCGCAACACGTGGAGGGGCAAAAGCCTCAAAGGACCGTTTGGACACAATCCTGAACGCAATTGAGTGTTCTTGTGCATCGATGGAAGCTAAGCTAGACAAAGTTGTTTTGACCCTTAACCTACTTTACGCCCACCATCGGAAGGTGAAAGAAAGGGTCACCGCTGTGGAGCAAGAGATAGCGGAACTGAAGCCAGCCACAGAATTTCAGGAAAAGCAACAAAATGCTCACGCGGTCAGGATCCGATATCTTGAGGAGCGGATGAAGGATACGGAAGGCCGCTCCAGGAGGGACAATGTTCGACTGATTGGACTGCAGGACTAGATGTGGCCACTTTCATGGAGCACTGGCTCAAGGAGATACTACCGAGCACAGAGTTTTCCCCATCCTTTACTATCAAGAGGGCGCATCGGGTCCAGGGCAAGAAGCCGACCCCAGGTGACAAGAGTGCGACTGCTTATCTTTAAAATGCTACACTTTAAAGACCGCAATGTGATCCTATGGGAGACGAGGAAGCTGGACGAGGTCAAATTCAAGAACGTTAAGATGTTGTTTTTACCCGACTACACAATCAATGTATAGTACCAGCTTGTGTCCTTCTTGCCTATTAACCAACTGCTACAGCAGCTGAATATCTTGTACTCCCTGCTTTTACAAAGTTGTTTTGACCCTTAACCTACTTTACGCCCACCATCGGAAGGTGAAAGAAAGGGTCACCGCTGTGGAGCAAGAGATAGCGGAACTGAAGCCAGCCACAGAATTTCAGGAAAAGCAACAAAATGCTCACGCGGTCAGGATCCGATATCTTGAGGAGCGGATGAAGGATACGGAAGGCCGCTCCAGGAGGGACAATGTTCGACTGATTGGACTGCAGGACTAGATGTGGCCACTTTCATGGAGCACTGGCTCAAGGAGATACTACCGAGCACAGAGTTTTCCCCATCCTTTACTATCAAGAGGGCGCATCGGGTCCAGGGCAAGAAGCCGACCCCAGGTGACAAGAGTGCGACTGCTTATCTTTAAAATGCTACACTTTAAAGACCGCAATGTGATCCTATGGGAGACGAGGAAGCTGGACGAGGTCAAATTCAAGAACGTTAAGATGTTGTTTTTACCCGACTACACAATCAATGTATAGTACCAGCTTGTGTCCTTCTTGCCTATTAACCAACTGCTACAGCAGCTGAATATCTTGTACTCCCTGCTTTTTCCGGCTCGGCTCCATGTGGTCTTCAAAGGAAAATCGAGGTCCTTTGATACACCCCAGCATGCCTGGGACTGTCTCGAAACATCGGATCAATACTTAGGCCCACGCCCTACAGGTGCCAAAGCTGCGTGGGCTTATGGGGCAGGCGGGGAAGGCCCCCAGCGGCGGCGACCTAGGAGGCGATTTCTTGGATCATCTGCAGCACCTGGTCCAGAGCAGATTCGCAGAGAACGGCAGGCAGTGGTAGGCATCGTGGAACAGAAGGCAGAAAGGAAGGAGCCGGAGGATAAAGTGGACACTTCCCTCCGTTCCTCAGTGGCCGGAGGGTCATCAGTGGCAGACTCCTCATCGGACAAGATCTCGCTGAGAATGCCAGATGTCACATCTCAGACGGCGGATAGTATTGTACGAAAGAGACTGGGCCTGATACTCAATATAAGTAACGTCGCTTGAACTGCCATGGGTGAGATCATGGTATATGGTTATATGCAAGGAAAGTTTTGGTATATGGGGTGTGTCTCCGTGCTCCTGGGGGCTGCTTCACTGTTGCAACTTATGGTGATGTTTAACTTGATGTTACTGGGGAGATTCACAGTGGTACACCCTACATGGTTATACACCCCTCTGCCTCACCACTATATTGGGAACCGGTAGGACATGCTGTTGTGCTGCTACCTATCAAGTTTGGGCGACAACTCAAGGTTGGGGGCTTTGCCCATGTAATGTTTTTTCTCCACCTTGTTGGCTTATCCCTTTTCCCCTTTATCGCAGGAATAAGGGGGGGGAGGGGGTATTGAAGATGTTGCAGCGCATATCCGACTGTCACTTCGGGGTGTGTGGGAGGGCCGAGAAGCTATTTATCGCTCAAATTACCTTGTTCTGTGATGGGTCACACGATAGTTACGTGGATGTGAGGGGTCTATGAACACCATCCCGCAGATACTTCTATCTTAAGCGACACAATGTGCATATAGCACTCCTATGGGAGACGCACTTGAATGCGGTAGAAACTACCAAACTGTAGTAGATGGAGGGGCAAGATATATGCCACGAACTACTCTCTATTTGCTAGGGGGGTACTCATTTTGATACACCCGGGGACGCCTTTTGCAGTGGATGAGGTCCTTACTGACAGGGAGGGTAGTTATGTGCTCATAAGAGGCAGATTGGACCGGTGACATTTACTGCTGGGAAACGTGTATGCCCCAAATGTGGATCAAGATCAGTTCTTCAGTCAGTTGTCCCTTGTAATGCTGAAATGGTGTAAGGTCCCTTGGTTGCAGGGTGGGGACTTTAACAGCATCCTAGACAAAGGGGTAGATAGATCCTTTCCCCCACTAAGGGGCATGGCTGCCCCGGCCAGCTCTGTAGTGTTGAACGGTTGGGCATATGGCTGGGGTTTTATCGATGTCTGGAGACACCGTAATACCAGGGTGAGGGGGTACTCCTCAGTTAGTTTTTTTGGATCTCCCTCTTTACTTCCTTACGTTTCTGACTCAGGATATTGGGGACGCACACACTGATCACAATCCACACAGTGTCACACTGACCTGGAGTTCCCAGAGTCCCTTCTTGGAGATTGCAGCCGGTAATGCTGGAAGACTCAGTCTTTCGGAAGGCAATCAGAGAGGCTATAGGGGAGTACTTCACACTTAGCTCTGGGACTGCTTCATCTTCTTCAGTAGAATGGGCAGCCATGAAGGTCACTCTGAGAGGGAAGTGACTGGCATCTGGGCTGCGAAAGCAGGGAGAATCAGATCTGATTGAGGTAGAAAGGAAACTGCTGGCGCTGGAGTCTCGAGCGATCACACACAATGCAGAAATGTCGGAGGCACACAAGAAGCATGCAGAGCTCTTAGACCGACAACGTTGCCTCAACTTTGCGGCGCAATCCGCTTCCATGCATGCCAAAGCGGATAGGTCGAGTCGCTGTTGGCCTGGTTGATCAGGCTGGAGCAGTCAACCGGGCCCAATACAGCTCTTCGATCTCCGGATGGAACGCTCAAATTCAGGCAGCACGAAATACACGCCCAGCTGTCTTCACAATTAACGCAATTATACCGATCTGCCAGGAGGGTTTCTGAAATAGCGATGCAGGAGTTCCTAGATAGCCTTTTATAGCCCTGACGCTGGAACAGCAGACGGAGCTGGATACCCCGCTCACGCTGGAAGAGGTTAAAGGCACAATGAGGGCCCTGCAATTTGGAAAGGGCCGAGACCTGACTGGTTCCCCCACAAGTTTTACAAATCATATGCTGACCCCCTAAGCCTACAATTGCTCAATGTATTCACGGAAGCACTAGAGAGCCTCTCCCTCCCAACCTCAATGACGGAAGCGACACTGATTACACTCTCCAAGCCGGGTAGAGATCCTACTTCTACAGGTGCATACCGGCCCCTAGCATTACTGAACGGGTACTACAAAATTCTGGCAGGCATATTAGCACGCAGATTAGCGTCTGTTATCACGCAATTGGTTTATCAAGACCAAAATGGGTTTGCGCCTGCCCGAAACACATCACTTAATATTCGTCGGCTGTTCCGGGTGATGCGCTGTGCCGCAGTAAGACTGGCCTATAGCGGGTTGCGTTGTGTTAGACCTGGAGAAGCCATTCGATACGGTTGAGTGGCCACAACTGTTTGCAGTACTCCATCGCTATGGATTTGGGCCATACATACTAAGCCTTATTAGATTGCTATATGGTGCTCCTACAGTTCGGGTGCATCTGGGGACTCGAACCTCTACTGATAGAAAGGGGTGCCCTCTCTCTCCATTGATTTTTGCCTTGGCAATTGAACCACTGGCGATGGCGCTACAAAACTGTGCACCGGATTGGGGGATACAACTAGGAGACGGCCTGCATGCAGTCTCGCTCTACACGGATGACATCCTGCTCTATGTCAAAGATCTCCGGGCGGTCCCACGGGTGATCCCGGACACCCCAAGATCATTTGCTTTACTATTTGGGCTGGGTGTGCATCGGTGTAAATCTGGTCTTTTCCCTTCACCCCTGGAATATAGGATCCTCACAGAGGTGGAGGAGACTGTGGTCCACTGGCAATTGGTGGCGTTCCGATACTTGGGTATACGTATCTAAGCATTGGTCCTGCCAAGGCTAGACTACAGCAGCGCTATGCTCTATGGCCTTCCCAAATAAACCCTGCCTCCACGAAGGACATCACTGAACACTGCGGCCAGACTGGTCACAGGTACCAAACGAAATGAGCACATATCTCCTATCCTTAAATCTCTCAAATGGTTGCCCTACGAAGCTCGAATTCAGTTAAAGATTGCCGTTCTGGCGCACAAAGCCCTGCACTTCAAAACCCCAAGGTACCTAGCGCAAAAGCTTGAACTACCCTGTGGTGGGAGAGCTCCAAGAAGCGCCATCACTCTCCTTCTAAAACCACCCATTCTTAACAAAAAGAGAACCTGTCTCCGAGCCTTCTCCGGTGCTGCCCCTAGGATATGGAACTCTTCCACCGGAAGTACGCAGAAACTCATCAACGAATGCTTTCAAACTGGAAGCCAAAAGATTCCTAATGAACACATTTTTACCTTAACTGCATTAGGATCATTTGTTTGAAATCATTGATCCTACAACCATTGTACCTTCAGGTACCATCATGTGATGTTGCTCCTCTGTACCGTATTATGTGCCCCCTTCGTGGCCTGCTCTCTTCCTGTTAATTGTATTACTCTCCTGGATTAATTTGTCTGGGAATCATGCCATTTTTCCTGTTCTGTATTCCTACTGGATGTCGATATTGGATCTATGCTCTTCTTTTCCTCAGGAAAAGGACCGTGTGAAAAATGGTTGATACCCATTTGCAGGGAATTAGGCACTTTAAGGAATGAGGAAGCTTTTAGAATCCTTCAACCGACACAACCCCACATTTGGTATTTGCACTGTCCAGGTTCTTGTTTAATGCATGGTTGATAAGAAATAGGGGAAATGCTGCTTCGAATTAAATTGGCACTTTTATATTATTGTACAACACCAGAATGTATTATTTATACCAATATGTATGCTTATCTTGGATCTATGATTTTATGTAGTTGCTCGGCCCATGCATGAATGCTAAATGTATTTTTATGACTTGGTGGTTTGTTTTATCCTTTTTAACTCGTTGATGCTGATTTTAACTTTATGTGGTTCTTGCATTTGTATCTTTAATGTGTATCTCTTTCATGGCATATTGGTGAAATACAAATTATTGGATTGGATGAAGAGCTTTCCAGAGTAGTCATTTCAGCTACTGAAGTTACTGCTTGTATAAAGGAAATCCACCCTTCCATGACAATGCTACAACATTATTTTAGTAAAGAAATAGTTGAAAAAGTTATCTGGTCAACATACTTCTCAAAATGGTTTCTATAGAGCAGCGTGGGTGTGGACAGGACTCGGTCATAAATGACAGTCATGGCCTGCAAGTCGCACTGTGTCTTCGCCCACTCTACATACATCTCCCACAGTTTGTCCGAACGAAAATCCATTCCTGCTGCTGCCAACGCCATCTCAAAAACACTGCAACAGAAACAGGAAAACAATTTTAGTATCTAGAACAGTGGCCTATAGATGAATTTTCAGAGTAGGATAATTGTGGATTAAAGCTATTGGTTCCTAGTAATGAAATCAGTGGGAAGGGCAATAACTCAAATGTTCATGTGTGAAAGAATTAGCCTTTTTTAGAATGAAGCTAAATTATTTCACAAAAAGTAGAGTTATGGGACAAGATGATGTTAAGAGAGGGACTGGTACCTATCAGGTAAATGAACAGAGGAAAAGTATCACCACTAATAATTAGTACCCATGACTCTAGTTTACAGGCATCCATTAAATATAATTTACCTCACTGAAACCTTATGTTTGTATTGTATCAACACAATTTGCATTTTTGGGTCTGGGTTTACAAGTATTCTATTACAGGCCAAGGTAACAGAAACTACTCTAATCATACAGTGTAACAGAAAAGCAACTAATTATGTTCCTATTATTTGATGCATTTAACATCGGTCCCGGCATAGTCCATCAACCAGGTTTAGAATGATATGTTCTCAACTCAACCAGTAAAAGCAATGCACTTGTTTTTTCATTCTTGCAAATAAATCAATTTAGTTCGCCCTTTTAAAATATGCAGTTGGGTACATTTAAAATGAATCAGGTTAACATTCACTTAAAAATACCAATATTTTAGTGGCGAAGCACTAAAAGATATAATTGGTATAAACATATTTACACATTGTGACAGATATGCATTATAGGAAAAAAAACATAAGCGTACATCACCTTATTTATTGATGTTCTTCTAAATGGATATGATAAAGTTGTACATATATGTGATATATATATATTTATTTTAAATTTTTATTTTTATTTCCCTAGTAAGTATAAAAATATATATAATATTAATATTAACACTATTTATAAAGCGTGAACCGTTACCCAAAAAGCATCCTGGCACTTAAAATCAGATTACTAATTTGAGACACGAGCTGGAGTTTATACAGTCAGGTATTTAAAGCTTTTCTGAAAGCAAGGAGATTATGTATAGACCTGGCAAGCTGTTCCATAGGGTGATAACTGGTATGGAGACCTAGATAAATGCAGAGGTTTGCATGTCACATTATTTTTGCAGTTTGTGTCGCAGTGGAAGGGGGCCATCTTCATAAAAGGCTCTGTGAGTAGTGTATAAGGATTTCAAAGTGATGCACTGGTTTACAGGAAGCCAGTCACGCGAATCAAGCGGTGCTGCAGTGGAAGTGTCAAGGTAAAGAAAGCACAAGCTTTGCTGCCGCTGTCTGAATACGCTGTAAGCTCTAAAGATATGTAATTCTGCCCAGGAACAGAGTATTCCCATAGTCTAGTCTGCTTAAAATCGTATTTTGGACTACCAAATACCGACAATGAGTGGGCAACAGAGGAAGTATCTTACGCAAAAAAACGTCATTATTCCAAAGCACATTAATGATAATTTGATTACATGAAAGGTAAGAAATATATAATTATCCATATGTATTCCTAGATTCCGAACCGACTCAACTGTAACAGGGGGTCGAATTGTCTTCAGGAGGCCTAAAATCTGCTGGCAAAAATCGCCCTGGTGATCCCATGAAGCAACTCATTACTTCAGTCTTGTCCTCATTAAATTTAAGTGAGTTGACTTTGAGCCATTAGGAGATGTCTCTCATAAATTTATAAACAAGTATTGGCATAGCCAATAGGTCTCGCCTTTGGGGCCTTATAAGTGTATAGGCAGAGCTATCAACTTTGCCAATGTGTTTAAGCTGTGCTGTAGAGAAGTGTGGCTGCTGTACAGCATGCAAAAAAGTTTTAGTAAAAAAGTGCCACTTGAGTGATGCTGTGCTGGCCCTGACTGATGCGGTGGTGGCGCTGACTGATGCGGTGGTGGCGCTGACTGATGCGGTGGTGGCGCTGACTGATGCGGTGGTGGCGCTGACTGATGCGGTGGTGGCGCTGACTGATGCGGTGGTGGCGCTGACTGATGCGGTGGTGGCGCTGACTGATGCGGTGGTGGCGCAGACTGATGCTGTGGTGGCGCGCAGTGGTGGCGCTGACTGATGCTGTGGTGGCGCGCAGTGGTGGCGCTGACTGATGCGGTGGTGGCACTGACTGATGCGGGGGTGGCGCTGACTGATGCGGGGGTGGCCCCGACTGATGCCGTGGTGGCCCCGACTGATGCCGTGGTGGCCCCGAGTGATGCCGTGGTGGCCCCGAGTGATGCCGTGGTGGCCCCGAGTGATGCCGTGGTGGCCCCGAGTGATGCCGTGGTGGCCCCGAGTGATGCCGTGGTGGCCCCGAGTGATGCCGTGGTGGCCCCGAGTGATGCCGTGGTGGCCCCGAGTGATGCCGTGGTGGCCCCGAGTGATGCCGTGGTGGCCCCGAGTGATGCCGTGGTGGCCCCGAGTGATGCCGTGGTGGCCCCGAGTGATACCGTGGTGGCCCAGAGTGATGCCGTGGTGGCCCCGAGTGATGCCGTGGTGGCCCCGAGTGATGCCGTGGTGGCCCCGAGTGATGCCGTGGTGGCCCCGAGTGATGCCGTGGTGGCCCCGAGTGATGCCGTGGTGGCCCCGAGTGATGCCGTGGTGGCCCCGAGTGATGCCGTGGTGGCCCCGAGTGATGCCGTGGTGGCCCCGAGTGATACCGTGGTGGCCCCGAGTGATGCCGTGGTGGCCCCGAGTGATGCCGTGGTGGCCCCGAGTGATGCGGTGGTGGCCCCGAGAGATGCCGTGGTGGCCCCGAGAGATGCCGTGGTGGCCCCGAGAGATGCCGTGGTGGCGCAGAGTGATGCTGTTGTTGAGCCGAGTGATGCTGTGGTGGCGCTGAGTGATGCTGTGGTGGCGCTGAGTGATGCTGTGGTGGCGCTGAGTGATGCTGTGGTGGCGCTGAGTGATGCTGTGGTGGCGCTGAGTGATGCTGTGGTGGCGCTGAGTGATGCTGTGGTGGCGCTGAGTGATGCTGTGGTGGCGCTGAGTGATGCTGTGGTGGCGCTGAGTGATGCTGTGGTGGCGCTGAGTGATGCTGTGGTGGCGCTGAGTGATGCTGTGGTGGCGCTGAGTGATGCTGTGGTGGCGCTGAGTGAAGCTGTGGTGGCGCTGAGTGACGCTGTGGTGGCGCTGAGTGACGCTGTGGTGGTGCTGAGTGACGCTGTGGTGGCGCTGAGTGACGCTGTGGTGGCGCTGAGTGATGCTGTGGTGGTGCTGTGGTGGTGCTGTGGTGGTGCTGTGGTGGTGCTGAGTGATGCTGTGGTGGTGCTGAGTGATGCTGTGGTGGTGCTGAGTGATGCTGTGGTGGTGCAGAGTGATGCTGCTGAGACACTTTCTTTGCTAGTTACAGTTGGTAGAAGGGGGTGGTAGAGGGGTAAAAGGGGGTGGTAGAGGGGTAGAAAAGGGGTAGAGGGTAGAAGAGGGGTAGAAGAGGGGTAGAGGGGTAGAAGAGGGGTAATGGGGAGGGTAGAGGGGTAGAAGAGGGGTAGAGGGGTGGTAAAGGGGTAGTGGAGAGGTAGAGGGGTAGTAGAGAGGTAGAGGGGTAGTAGAGAGGTAGAGGGGTAGAAGAGGGGTAGATGTGGGGTACAGGAGTAGAAGAGGGGTAGAAGAGAGGTAGTGGGGTTGAGGGGTAGTAGAGGTGTTGAGGGAGAAGAGTGGTAGAAGAGGGGTAGAGGGGTAGTAGAGGGGTGGAGGGTGGTAGAGGGGTAGAAGATGGGTAGTGGAGGGGTGGAAGAGGGATAGTAGAGGGGTGGAAGAGGGGTAGTAGAGGGGTGGAAGAGGGGTAGAAGAGGGGTAGAAGGGTAGAAGAGTGGTTAAGGGGTAGAAGAGGGGTTGAGGGGTAGAAGAGGGGTGGTAGAGGGGTAGTAGAGGGGTGGTAGAGGGGTAGTAGAGGGGTAGAAGAGGCGTAGTAGGGGGTAGAAGAGGGGTAGAGGGGTAGAAGAGGGGTAGAGGGGTAGAAGGGGGTTGAGGGGTGGTAGAATGGTAGAAGAGGAGTAGTAGAGGGGTAGTAGAGGGGTAGAAGAGGGGTGGAGTCGTAGAAGAGGGGTAGATGGGTAGAGGGGTAGAAGAGGGGTAGAGGGGTAGTAGAGGGGTAGATGGGTAGTAGAGGGGTAGAAGAGAGGTAGAGGGGTTGTAGAGGGGTAGAAGAGGGGTAGAAAAAGAGTAGAGGTGTAGAAGAGTAGAGGGGTACAAGAGTGGTAGATGGGTAGAAGAGGGATAGGGGTAGAAGAGGGGTAGGGGGCAGTAGAGTGGTAGGGGGTAGTAGAGGGTAGAGGGGTAGTAGAGGGGTAGAAGAGGCGTAGTAGGGGGTAGAAGAGGGGTAGAGGGGTAGACGAGTAGAAGAGGGTTAGAGGGGTAGAAGAGGGGTAGAGGGATGGTAGAGAGGTAGAAGAGGGGTAGAGGGGTAGAGGGGTAGAGGGGTAGAAGAGGGGTAGAGGGGTAGTAGGGTAGAGGGGTAGAAGAGGGGTTGAGGGGTAGTAGGGTAGAGGGGTAGAAGAGGGGTTGAGGGTTTGAAGAGAGGTAGATGGGTAGTAGAGGGGTAGTAGAGGTGTAGAAGAGGGCTAGAGGGGTGGGGTAGAGGGGAAGAAGAGTAGAGGGTAGTAGAGAGGTAGTAGAGAGGTAGAGGGGAAGAGGGGTAGAAGGGTATAAAAGGGGTAGAGGGGTAGAAGAGTAGAAGAGGGGTAGTGGAGTAGAAGAGGGGTGGTAGATGGGTAGAAGAAGGGTAGAGGGGTAGTAGAGGGGTAGAAGAGTAGAGGGGAAGTAGAGGTTGTAGAGGGGTAGAAGAGGGGTAGGGGTAAGTAGAGGGGTAGTAGAGGGGAAGTAGAGGGGCAGTAGAGGGGTAGAAGAGGGGTAGAAGAGGGGTAGTAGAGGGGTAGAAGAGGGATAGAGGGGTAGAGAGGTAGAATGAAAAAAACATTTCTCCAATCAGTGCACAATGTGTGCAAGAGACGCTGTGAAGTAAATAAATATAGGACTGCGGACTATACAATACATTCAGCAAACATGAAACGGAACTACTGAATTCATCAGCATGCATGGGTTAACTAATAAGGCTGATAAAAAAAAGAATTACGACTTACTACAATCACAATAATCTATTGCAATATTTTCTGTCTCACTGAAAGCTTCTTGAGCACATAAAAAAACAAGGAAGCTATCGGCTTCAGGAATGTGAAAGAAAGATCTCTTATCTTGAAAGCTGATGACCCATGACCAGAGAGGAGAGCCATATGGCGCCTCTGCTCGTGAGCCTTTACAGAAACCCACATGGCGGCTCGAGCGTGCACACTCTCGTGAACGCAGGCATTAGGCCAGCAAAACCCTGTGGGTAGCACTTTGAAAAGCCCCTTACTAAAAGTCGAGCAGCAGCGCATGCGCTGCTCTAGGCTCGACCTAAAAAGACATCATTGGGTCAGAAGAGGTACAATCCAATGTCAAAATTAGCTGGGTGTCATCAGCATAGTTTACAAATTTAAGGCCATGTGATCTAATTAGACTGGTAAGAGTTCTTAAGTAAATATTAAACAGTACTGGGCTTATGAGGAGCCCTGAGGTACTTCCTGTTTTAACTATTCTGAAGGATGAGAGAAAGGTAGAAAGGCAGGCCGCTCGCATTCTTCCATCCAAAAAGTAAGTCTGCAATTTCAGCACTCCTCCCTTTAGCCTTACTTCTGACAACCTTGAGAGTAAAATACTGTGATCTATTGTGTCAAATGCTGGAGACTAATGAAGCAGCACCAACACTGTATGATGACCCTAGAGTGTTGCTATAAGTAGATCATTTAAGGCCATAACCAAGGATCCTTCTGTGCCAATTAACTACTCTGGTTACTGAATTTGAGGCCGATAGGCTCACATTGAATTCTAATAGCTCAGCCGGCAAAACATCCTTCATCTCAAAAGTCCTTAATTTGAAATGGGATTTACAAATAATAGTCAATCCTCCACCCCTACGAAAAGGCGCGGGAGATGATTCAATATTATACCCACCCGGGCATACTTCTCCCAGATCAGGGTTTGAATTAAGGGTTGTCCAGAATTCCGTGACAAAAAGAATTTCCAAACACGTAGTTGATATTAACAGATTGATCTCTACCTCATGCTTCACGAGTGAGCATGCATTAATAAGACTGCATTTTCAGGTCAAGTTACACAGATTGGAGAAAGGTAAACTAGCATTTGACCGAGGGGTATCAAGGCCATCTGACAAAAGATTATGTTGATACCCAAAAGTTGACTTGAGAGAAGGACAACGACGAAGGTTACTCTGACGTAATCTTGTAAAGCAGAGTTCTAGCATAAGTAATGTTGGAATCTGGTATTACCTAAGCTTCAGATGTATCCACGGTGGAGAAACAGGCAGCATGAGCACGACTGGAGCACGCACGGATGGGCTTGTCTTAGGTGCACCATTGTCGCGGCTGCACTGCAGGCCAACTTAAGTTTTGTGCCATAAAAGAAAAACTGGAGAACGAACCAGAATGGCGTCCCTGTTTGGGGAAACCGAACAGAGGAAAAATGGTGTCTGTTCTCTGAAAGTGCAAATAGTAAAAAGGTATTTAAAAATCTCATTTCCCCTCTTCTGATTTGGAACGAAGCACAAAAAAGAGAGTTACTGCCCCCTGATTAAAACTCAATACACCACTTAAAAAAAAAATATTTCGATCTCTTGTTCTATACAGTGCTTCATGTGCTAGGAAAACTGGTATGTAACGCAGCCGCCTGGCAGGTAAACTTGGGTATTGTGCCACAAAAGAAATGCTGGAGTGCAGGAATCTGCTATGTATATACTATTCCAAAGCAAGGTATAGTGAGCACAGAGTCCAGTGGATCCCCAAAGGTAGGCAGAGGCTAAAGTAGATAATACCTTACTCTCTATTAGTGGTAGTGTGGGCAAGCCGTAAGGCTTTATCAGAGGGTAGTGTAAAGCATTTATTGTACACACCAAGGCAAGAATTGATTTCACACACTCCAGACTGAACTCTGACCAATTTTGTTATGTATAAAAATATTATTTAGTTGTATTTTATTTCTAGAACCAAGCCAGGCCTGGTGCAGGTAAGGGAAATAATACTTTACAGGCATAATACAGTTGAATGCAGTTGTATGTAATTGGTTTGGATACAGGTAGGGCAATTATTCAGAAACAATTGAAATCACTTTTCAGTTACTGTATGATTACTTATTAATTACTTTTTAAGTTACTTTTTCTACTGAGTGTGATATGCCTGGATAGCACACTGGGACATTTCCTAAATAAAAGGTAAGTAAATCAGTTTTTGTAAATATATAGCTTCTTAATGGTTTCATACCATTTTCCAACTCCTCACTTCAAACATTTTTCACAGACAAGCAGTCAATGCAATCCAATGGGAGGAAATGAAGTTATCGGTTTACAGGTAAGTACTTAGGGCCAGATGCATCAAAGGGTTTTGCCCATTCTGTATCTATGGGAAAATGTGTTCATGCATATGACCCTTAGTTTTGGGACTTGGTTTTCTGGGGTTAGAACAAAGATTCCCCCAGGGTCAAGGATGCACTCCAAGAGCAATATCAGCAGCACTAGGGCAGCTGGGTGCAGAGTGTTCAGCACCGAATGTTATCCAATAGGGGATAGAGGGCCTCTGGTTGATGACTGCTCACGAGCACGCCACAAGGTTGAGGGAGCTAAACTCCTGGACTTAAGCTCTTGGCAAAGAGGGGTTCAAGTTAGCACCCTAGGTGCACCCACAGCAGCACAAGGGCGGCTGGGTGCAGGGTGTTTTGGCATCGGTTACCATGTTACTTTCAATGGGGATTCTCCAGTTTGAACAAACACAGCAGGCTGTGGGACGAAGATCTTCTGGAGGCGACCACCAGTTGGAGAGGTAAGCTGGGATGTCATGGGATGCCGGGACACCATTGGGTGGGCCACCCAAGGCTGTGGGCATAGGATGCAGGGGTGTCTTTTGGCATTGGGTTTTTCTTACTGGCTCCGGTCGCTGTCGGTGTGATTCTACAGAAAGGGGCTGCAGGCGTTGTCAGGAGACTTGACGTAGGTCAGAGATCATAGATCCCAGGTCAGGATTGCCAGGGTGACCTCCTTGTGGTGTTGGGTCAATCGAACTCGGCCCGTGGGCGTCAGGTGCAGAGTGGTGCAGACTTGTGGATTTGGCAGAAACCAGAGTCTGTTGGTGAGAAAATCTGGTGCTCACAGGAGAGAAATTCTGGTCTGGGAAAGCAGGGCAGGTCCTCCGGGTTTTGAGTGGCTGCTGGCAGCAGAACACACCGGGATTCTGCTGGAGCAGGTTGAGGTCGGGACAGGCCGATAGTTCTGAGGCCAAGTCAGTTGGTGTCCTTCCTTTTCTTCCATCAGCACGGCTCTTCAGTCCTTCTTGTTTCTTTTTGTCTGAGGAGGCAAGGTTCAAGGTTGACCCTAAATACTAAATTCATGGGCTTTTCAGGTAAAGGCTGGGACCAATTGGTCCCTTCTTGGGGTTAGTACACCCCCTATTATGCCACCCTCCAGTGGGAGGGGGGCATAAGCTTCAGTCTGGTTGGCTGGGTCCCACCATCTTCAAGATGGCGGGGACTGGGAGTTGTGCTTCGCCTCGCCTCCCCCCAGAGGGGTGGGGTTGGCAAAGGTGAGCACACCTCTCCTCCTATCTTGGTTTTCCCATCGATTCTCCCGCTCAAAGTGGGTGTACGAACCGGTGAGAGCCAGATGCGTGGAGCAGCAAATGGCTGGGGTAGGTCACAAAGGCGGCAAGTATTTGAAGCTTCCCTTTCGTATGCCCTGCACATCCCGAGGAAGGAGGCTTGGCACCTCTGCCCACGATGTGCTTTGTTTCAGGACACCGAGAGCGGGAGGCTATCGACCCAGGGGTCCAGAAAAATGTCTGGGGGTGGCAGCTGGCGAGGAGCCACTCAGCCAGTCAGCCTAGACACTAGAGTCAGATCGTTTTTCATGGGGCATCTCTAAGATGCCCTCTCAGTACATTTTACATTAAATCCCACACAGGAATCAGTGTGGGTTTAATGTGCTGAGAAGTTTGATACCAAACTTCCCAGATTTCAGAAAAGCCATTCTGGTGCTGTGGAGTTCGTAATGACAAACTCCCAGACCATATACTCTTTATGGCTTCACTGCACTTACAATGTTAAGGAATAGGCTTAGAAACTGTAGGGGTACAGGGCTCATGTACTTTTACCCTCACCAGTGGCACAGCGCACCGAGCTAGACGGGCGGCTGGCCTATGCCAATGGGTTTGAAGTAATGGCACACAGGGATGTGTGCCATGTCAACTCTTCACTTTTTTCAGCATCAAAACACTCAGCCTGCAATGGTAGTGTGTGGGTGTTAAGGTACAGGACCTCTAAGGGTGGCACATTAAGTATTATAGCCCTTAGAGGCCTTCTCTGGTCACAGGGCCCTTGGTATCGATGGTACCTTTTACAAGGGACTTACATGTGGCCAGAGATGTGCCAATTTGGGGGTACACAGTACTGTTTTAGGGAAAGAACACAGGCCCTAGGTACCTGGTTGGCAGGAATCCAGGGCACACTCAGTCAAAGAGCATCAACATCAGGCAAAAAGTGAGGGGCAACTATGCAAAAAGGGGCACTTTCCTACCTGGAGCCCTAACCAGAATGGCGTTCTAGTTTGGGGAAACAGACAGAGGAAAGAGTGTCTGTTGCCAAAACAGTAAACAGTATAGTATAATATAAAATACGCAATTCTCCACTGCTAAATTGAAAAGATGCCAACAAATTTAGTTACATTCCCCCCAATTAAAACTCAACACACCACTTCTAAAAGAACAACACTTTCAATCTCTCATCCTATATAGATATGTAGTACAAGTAGAAATCAATACCTCGAATGACACGGTTTCACAACATAGATCATAAAACTGAACAAATAAGTGCAACTGACTGAATTGTCAAAAGAACAGAGTAACAAAAAAGGAGAGGCCCTGTGTTTTATCCCAAGAGTGAAAGCAAGCTCCAGATTCCTTCTAAAAGACTCCAGTGATTCAAATGGAGAAAAAACCCCTGAAAGGCATCCTGCCTACCTTCTACAACACCTGTGACAGATATCCGGAATTTAGTTTTGCAGGATTTAGTCCACATACATCTTGAGCTTACGGCTATGACCGATATTAGGTTCAACTCTTGAAAACCTCTTTTTTCTGTTAGCTACATCAGGTTAACAGAATGTGCAAGCTGAAGGCTGTAAAGGCTCTAGAAACTTGCACAGGAATTATGAAATATACAGTAGGTTTAAGAGAATGTTCTACTTTCCTGACCAACCCAGTCCTTGTGTTTCACACAACCCAAAACATTAGCCTACTCAACTTTTTGGAAAATGCATTTTCGGCAGGAAGAATAATCACTAACCAAATTAAAAGGGCGGTAGGGTTTCCTCTGGATAAGACCAAAGATATTAAACAATGTTCTGGGCTTCTCATTCCTGTGAAAGATCCTGGACATGCCACCAGACTTCAAAAGCTGAGATAGGCATGTTCAACCAATGTCAGTTGCGAAGCAGCAATCAAGGATACTCCTCTTGCCTTTCTGAAGCTGTCTTAGAATGCTAGCACTAGGCCTCACTCTTGGTTTATCTATGACATCCTAAAACAGATTGGTCTTTAATCCTTTTGTAGGAACTCTCCTCCCTTCTCATTTATTTATTCAAACGTAAGAATCTTCTTGTTTGTATGCATGAAGGGTAACGGCTGAAAGAATGGGTAAATACGGCTGCTGTAGCAATTTATGTAATTTTACACCTCCAGGGTCTGAGCCTACAAGTAACTCTCCTTCACCATCACTACATCCTAGCCAATGCAAGCACTTGGATGTAGAAATTAACTGGATAATGTGGTCAGATACTGAAAGTCAGCTGAAAATTCCTTTCTCAAGACTTCCAAGCTCTCGTTGTGCTAGGGCAACCTTTCTTGGGCACGGTTTAAAGTGAGAACTTCCCATGTGTATAGCTGAAGGAACTAAATGCAAAAATTACTATGAGTAACTCACTCTTTTCAAACCCACCTCATGCTGTACAATTGCTTACTTATAAATAAGAGTAAACCTTTCAGAAGCAAAGAAGCCTACTTGGAAATTCTCTGGAGCGACTCAATCTGAGTCATGTCTGCCGTTTCCTGGAGGAAAGTGATGTAATGGATCCAGAGATCGACACTGAGCGGAATGAACTGCACTCCCTGTTCATATACCTGCAAAGCAGCATAACAACAAGATAAATGTGCATAAAAAAACACATATTATATGTCAGCAGTAAATTCACAACTAGACAGCAAGAAATATGATCTAGAATTACAAAATATGATACACATGATCCAACAACAAACATTTCTGACTTTTTAACCATACAACAGTTGCACAGAATAATTTTCCACAATAACAGGAATCATACAGCAAGGACTGTCGCTTCTGAATTCACAAAACACCATGACCTTTCACCAACAAAAGTGGCACAACATGGTGACCTCTCTCTACAGAAACTTGACGACGTTGAACCCCTACCTTCACCAAATACCAAGTTACTTGGATTCACCTTGAACACCAATCTCACTCTCTGTCAACACACTTATTTAAAAAAAGAAATTTTTTAAAAGAGACTCCCTGGTACCATCTCTTCCTTCTAAGGAAGGTGAAACACTTTCTTCTAGAAAGCACCTTTAGAACCCCCCGCCCCTTATCTTGCAGATAAGCTCACCATCTCTTGACTGGAAGTGTAATAAAGAAAAAAAGAAGGCAGCAAGCCTTTTACATCTATACACCTAGGATGTGAAACAACCTTATCCATTATGATCTCACCAATGCTGCTCCAATTTAGGAAATAGTTGGGGTTGCTCCACTTTAAAGAACAGATCATAATGCAGTAACAGTACACTTCTGCTCTCAGAACTATGCAACCTGTCCTTTCAGTTGTTAAATGTAAGCTTGCCTTTAACTCTGTACAGGACTCTGTTGCCTTTTGGTCAGATTCACGCTATACAAATTCCACAAACTTCCATACATACTGCTGTGATATATGTAAGACTACAAATACATGTGAATAAATATACACTGCTAGAAATCAGCAGGTGGGAAAGAAATTGTTTGCAGACTCCCAAGCATTCATTTACAGGTCACACATACGTAACAAAGGGTAACCTAAGAACTGATCCAGACCCTTGCACAATCCTTACCTGCTCAGCTTCTTTCAAGTAGCCAAATCGCCGCTCCATGTCAGCATATTTCTTCCAGTATCCATAGCAGTAAGGATAGCGGGTGAAAAATGCATTGTAGGCTTTTCTGGAAGCCACAATGCTATTCTGAAAAAAATAAAAGTTTAAAAAACTTTTAAGATCATGCCACATGGCTGAACAGGAAAACAATTTATGCAAGTTCCCCGACATTGCATATATGTTCCCTTACTTATGGTTCTTGCAGAGACCGCGTCTCGAAATAAACCTGTGTTTGGACCTAGTCGCCAAGTGTTCTCGCCCTCGCTCACTCCTTTACTCAAATCCTGCACCACAGCAGCAAGCAAGACAAATGCTTAGAATATTTGATCGAACTAGACATAACGACCAAGCCAAAATCCAGTATACAGTAAGCTATAGCTTCCACAGACAAACTAACAGCATTGAATAACAGACTACATGACAAACTTTACAGAGAGGTTTTTCTGCTGTGGCATATAAAAATCTTTATTCAGAACAGTCATTTTTCTTGGCGAGTACCCATATCCTAGAGAATGTGCCATTGCTCTAATAGGAGGCTCAGTGAGCTTCTAAATACTTTTCATCAACTACTGAAAGCAATAAGGAATAGTATTATTTTGTAATAACTGTGCAACAGTTTATTTTCGGAACACAATAGCTACAGCACAGCCCCTCATTCCAATGAATTGCACTTGAAGCAAAAATATATTGAACCTGGAAGCACCATTTAAGCATCACTAACTTAGACAATGTTTATGTGTGACAATGTGACAAAGGGGAGTACAAAAATAGAAGTTCCCCTGGTTTGCATGGGTCCATCACGTAAAAAAAAAAAAAGAAAATCTTGTTTGAGCCCTTGTTTTTAAAAGGGTTCTGCAGTTTTGCATATTAGAACAACAACAAATTACCGGTCGTGCTATTACCCGACATAATGAATCAGTATTTTGTCGTCTTTCATAGAATAAAAGACTGGTGACCCTATCAGCAAATCAAAATCTTACCAGGAGATTTCTCATGGTTATTTGCAGTGAATGCTTAAGATCAAATTTTGGGCAGCAGGAAGTCGAGACAATATGGTGACATTCCTTGTAAAGTCTCCTATTTGAAACATTCCCCTTTAAAAACACAGATATGGCAGTCTTTAGGACCTTTGGAGAGTGGTTTCTTAGCCCATATTCTAGAACTTTAGGGAAAGCTGTATTCTAAAATACTGGGATACAATGAAAAACCCTACTGCGATCTGTGAGAGCAATCCTGGTCTTGGGAGAACTTTCAAATCAGGAGACTGTAGTAGGTTAAGCAAGTCATAATATCCGTATCTGCCTGGTACATGGAGGAACTATGAAATCCACATCCCTTCGAACCACTTCAGGAGTGAAGGGAGCAAAGAAGTATTTTCGGACAGCTCACATGATTGAAATTCCCTATCAAAGCAGTGCTTTAGGAACGGGATTGGCTAGAAGCGCTTTCAGACTATGCAGATTACCTTCACCTGCATCATAAAGTGGAATGATACCTAGTGCAGGGCAAAGAAGACGGACATGCTTGCTACAAGTAAATACGCTCAGCACGTGTTTACATTTTTTTCATACATAAGCTAAAAATGATCAGTGAAGTACTGGGAAAAAAAAGAAATCTAAAAAGATCTTATCTGATATTCTTTTACCGGATAGTGAGTAAATAGTTAACTTCCAAAAAATGTTATTTGTTTACCCATTACTTTTAACACAACATATGTGGAGACATGAAATAAAAAAGAAGTAAATACATGTCTAAGGTAACAACCTACCTCCTTTTCAACATACTCCAACAAGTTGGTCCATGCTGTGAAATCAAACGGGTTCTCCTGTGCTGCTTTCCAGTGCTTCTCAAACTCCACTGAGTATGGAAAGGAACCATCATCTGACGCAATCCCAAGAGAAAGTGTGGCTCCATGGTTGAGATAGCTGGTATATGCAGATGTGGCAGTCCCAGGGTCTGTGCCATTGCAAACTTCCGTTACCACACTCTGCTGCTGGTTGTTAGTGATGTCTTTTGTAGCTAGTATGCCCTGGCCTGTTACAAGGATAAAAAGACAAATGCCAACTTAAACATGCACCATCGCTGCCACATCTTAACCTCCTCAACCTTTGATTAACTGTACCACCATTAATTCTTAAAACATTACCTATATGACTATCAACGGGAAACATCATTTACTACGAATGCATTACCACGCGTTGCGTTTACAACGGGTCACTTACCACGCAAACGTCTTTTCACCGCGGGTGAATTCCACGAACGTCTTTACCACACAACGCAAGCTTCATTCCTTCCAGTCTTCGTTCCTTCGTCCTGCGTGTATATCATTAGGAAAAAGGGACAATAAAAAAGAGGCAAGGGGGGCTGGGGGGGTCTCCCCCCCCCAAAAAAAAGCGGAATAAAAAAAAAAGAAGAAAACTTAAAAAAAAAATGCTATTCAGTGCCAAAGGAGAGAAAGGAAAGAGCCTCAACAACGACGTGGCGTGTACGTCAACATAGAAGTCCTATCTCTATTTTGAAAGACGTGTTTTGACGCTGGTTACGGTAGAAGTATCGTAACGTAAATATGGCGGTGTATATGCGTGCTCAAATGCTGCGTGGTAAAGACACATGCGAAGTAAAAGTCGCGTGGTAATGCCATGCTTGGAAAACGTTAGCGTTGTATAATCATATATTCACTATCAACCTAACTCTGCATGCATCCAATATGATGTAACTCACAGTTAATGTTGCGCTCTTCAAGCACTAGTTCTCTGTGATGCCCTTCTTAGCCACACCCTGATATAACCATTTCACTTTCACTCCTCTGGTCTATAGCCTGGAACTCAGCATTCCTCCAGAACAAAGCCTATAGGCTATGCAATACACTATGACAGTTACTAACGTACCTATACCCATATCGGAAATCTGTAAAATGCAACTAATGAGTTTCAGAACTGTACTATGGCATAAGATAATACATGATTGCAATTACCTCCAAAATGATGCTGATCATAGCAATGGCACATATATGGGGAGTCCAGGTGTCTCCAACCAGTTGACTGCAGCTAACAGAAGCTCATAGACACATGAAAAATAGCTCCAAGCCTTGAGTTAATTAATTTAACTTACAGTTAAATCTTAATATTTTATGAAGCATGTTACTTTCGCTATAAATTCCTCCCATTTAAACAAATGGCTGTATTTTTCTGTTGTAAATATGGCACTGTGTCTACAGGGTAATGGGTGCAAGATGCCTGCTGTTTGTAAAAGCAAAAGAGAAATGGGACAACATCTAAATGAGTTTTATGGAATCCATATAATCATGAAAGTAACTCTTCAGTTTAATTTACTCCCATTTCAAAGTGTCACATTAACACAAAGTAGGAATCTTGATCCCGGTGGCTAGCAAACAATGCCAGATTTATAACTGAAAAATACAGCCATTTTTAGGTTGTGCGCCTAGTGTTGCAGTGCGCAGCATTGCTCGCGTAGCACAAGACCTCTTGTATGGGGTCTGAAAGCGGACCACACGCTTGTGCGTGTGGTTTTGCTTTCGCCGGCTGCCATTGGCTTTAGCGTGCGTTTTTTTGAAAACAACATCACGCAATTGGGCAAAGGCGGGCGCATGTCCCGCCTTTGCTCTGCCCAGTCCCACCAGTGCCTGTTACGCGCATCAGCGCAGCACAGACAACAGGCTCCCTCGGCCCGCTCCTCTGTGGTGCGCGCGCACCACTGGTTTCATTTCAACGGAAGGGGCCGGGGAGGTGCTGCTGCAACCGTCTCTGCGCCTGTGGTACTGTAGTTCGCAGGGGGTTGGGGCATGATGCCTCTGCTTCCTCACACACTGGAGACAGCGCACTATGCACACTGGGGACTCTACGTGTCCGAGCAAGGCGGCAAATACATGGGGACAGTCATGCTCTGTGCACAAGGCTATTCTTCATGCATGTTGACCCCCTGCCCGCGTATGAGGCAGATGGGGGGGGGGGGCTGGCCTGCACATGGGATCTGTCACTGTTAGTAAACTACTCACCATTGCTTGTTTAGGAAGCACCACTATGCGTGTACATGTACCACTTACAGCCTTTCCCCATGCAACTGTTCCTTTAAACTTTGTCTTCTTTCCCTGTTCAGGAGGCAATGGTGACTGCACGCTGAGGTAGGTTTGTGTGTGCTCTTGTGTCGGGAGCTGCTCTCCCTTTTCGGGGGGTGTCTCTGGCACGGGCTCGCCGTGCCGCCTAGCCCGGTTGTTATGGCATGGTGGGAAACCTCTGTGGATCTCCTCTTCCTGTCAGCACTGACTGAATGACTAGGGATAATTTGCATTGCAACAATGACCTGCACGTCAACGGCGACTGTGTGGTGGGGGCTGGACTTGCTAGCTGCTGCTTTCTTCGTGCACTCCGAGGCACACCTCTCATCTGCCAGGCTCTATTTAGCACTGAGCAGCCCACGCCGAAAACTAGCAGCTAGACAAGGGAACACGCATAGGATGAGAAGCAACAAACAAACCTCTGGGTGTCATCTCTGCGGCGGGCTTTACAGCTTGACTGAACACGCCACAGCTGTATGCAGACCGGACAGCTTATCAACACCCTCCCAAAAAACACAAACACACTACGTGGATGGGAAAGTACATTTCAACGATCATTGGAACGTAAACCTAGCACGTCCTAGTAATTCACAGACCAGAACACCAAACACACTCCATAGACAAGGACACCATTGAACTTCACAGGAAAGAACACCACAGGTCGAACTAGCGCTAAATAAAACTTTCAAAATAAATAAAACAAGCATTTGCAAGGCAATAGGTCTCGCATTAGGAAAGTTTGAGCTATTGGTATTGAAAATGACACATTTTTTATTCATGTGTTGGTTTTAAAAGTAGCTAAATTAATAGCTTTGTCATTTACAATGCCAATAGTTATAATTTTTACAAATGTGACACCTATAGCATTTGTAATGCAATATGTGTTGTATTTACGTGAATTACATGTATTGATATTACAAATAACAATGGCTTTTAATTTTTTTATTAATTAATACTTAAATAAAAGTTATTGTAATTTATAATGGCAATAGCTTAAACTTTTGTAAATAACTTATGAAGATTATGTTCAGTGTATTTTATTGTGACGAAAATCCAAGAACAGAAGTGAAATATTAACATCTTTTTGTGACATTTGTTATAAAGCTTGAAACATTGAGAGAACATATTTGAACCAGTTGTTGTTAAATGGTTGCACAGATTGATGCTGTGATGACTCTGGGGGATGTTGTGGTGGCGACGAGTGTTGCTGTGGCGTTCAGTGATGCTGTAGTGGTGCATAGTGATGTTGTGGTCCCCCTGAGTGATGTTGTGGTGCCCCTGAGTGATGTTGTGGTGCCCCTGAGTGATGTTGTGGTGCCCCTGAGTGATGTTGTGGTGCCCCTGAGTGATGTTGTGGTGCCCCTGAGTGATGTTGTGGTGCCCCTGAGTGATGTTGTGGTGCCCCTGAGTGATGCTGTGGTGATGCGATAGATAGAGTGAGGTCGATAGATAGAGTGAGGTCGATAGACAGAGTGATGGTGATGAGAGATAGATAGATAGATAGATAGATAGATAGATAGATAGATAGATAGATAGATAGATAGATAGATAGATAGATAGATAGATAGATAGATAGATAGATAGATAGATAGATAGATAGATAGATAGATAGATAGATAGATAGATAGATAGATAGAGTGAGGACTATAGATAGATAGATAGATAGAGTGAGGGCAATAGAAAGATAGATAGAGTGAGGGCGATAGATAGATAGATAGATAGATAGAGTGGGGAGAGGGAAGATGGAGGGGAGTGAGGGGAAGAGAGGGAGGGGAGAGAGGGTTTGGAGAGTGAGGAGAGGGGAGAGTGAGGAGAGGGGAGAGTGAAAAGAGGGGAGAGGGAAGACTGAGGAGAGAGGGGAGAGTGAGGATAGAGGGAGTGGATAGGGGTGGGGAGAGGGGGAGTGAGGGGAGAGGAAAGTGAGGAGAGAGGGGAGAGTAAGGTGAGAGAGAAGAGGGGAGGGGAGAGCGGGCGGGGAGAGAGGGAGGGTAGAGGAGAGGGGAGAGTGAGGAGAGAGGGGGGAGGTAGAAAGGAGAAGAGTGAGGAGAGAGGAGAGTGGTGAAAGGGGAGATTGGTGAGGGGAGAGTGATGAGAGGATAGAGTGTTGAGAGAGGAGAGAGTGGGGGGAGTGAGGATAGAGGTAGAGAGGGGAAAGGGAGGAGAGTTGAGAGTGAGGAGAGTTGAGAGTGAGGAGAGTTGAGAGTGAGGAGAGGGGAGAGTGAGGAGAGGGGAGAGTGAGGAGAGGGGAGAGTGAGGAGAGGGGAGAGTGAGGAGAGGGGAGAGTGAGGAGAGGGGAGAGTGAGGAGAGGGGAGAGTGAGGAGAGGGCAGAGTGAGGAGAGGGCAGAGTGAGGAGAGGGCAGAGTGAGGAGAGGGCAGAGTGAGGAGAGGGCAGAGTGAGGAGAGGGCAGAGTGAGGAGAGGGCAGAGTGAGGAGAGGGCAGAGTGAGGAGAGGGGAGAGTGAGGAGAGGGGAGAGTGAAAAGAGGGGAGAGTGAAAAGAGGGGAGAGTGAAAAGAGGGGAGAGTGAAAAGAGGGGAGAGTGAAAAGAGGGGAGAGTGAAAAGAGGGGAGAGTGAAAAGAGGGGAGAGTGAAAAGAGGGGAGATGGAGGAGAGGGGAGATGGAGGGGAGAGAGGGAAGAGCGAGGAGAGAGGGGAGAGTGAGTATAGAGGGAGTGGAGAGAGGAGGGGAGGGGCGGGAGTGAAGATAGAGAGGGGAGGGGATAGTGAGGAGAGAGGGGAGAGTAAGGAGAGAGGGAAGAGGGGAGGGGAGAGAGGGAGGAGGGGAAGGGAGAGAGGGAGGAGGGGAAGGGAGAGAGAGGAGGGGAGAGCTGGGGTCCTGTTTGTAATTTTAAAATAAAAACGTGCCAAAATGTTTAACAAGACAGAAAGTCTGTTGTCTTTTAATTTACTGGCCGTACCTGCCATATTAAGGGATGTCATGTGCTCTATATACATGCTTGCTCTCTTGCACTGGTGCAGGTCCCCCTCTATTGTATTCTTCAAGTAAATGTTCTAGCGAGTCTTCAAAACCACCCGATCGAAAAAGACATCTCTGGTAAGATGTGCTGTGGAATTTGTGATATGCCATGCCATGTCTGCACCAGACTCAAATCCTTCTTTACAGTTCCAGCTTATTTGTTTTCTTGCTATGGAGAGGGCTCCTGCAGTGACATTGGGGCTTACAGATCTGTTACAAGTTATACTGTCTATAGCCTAAAGACATGACGTGAACTAATGTAAGAGAAGGCTCGTAGGGCTGAGCATTATTCCTGCTTGAATCTGGTGACTATTGATCTTGCTGCGGCCAGTGTGGATGCTGCCATACATCTTCCACTGCGATAACTGCACAGTGGCATGAACATGGCCATTTTTTGCGGGTTTACATTGCGCGAAGTTGAGCAAAAGGTATTGGAGTATTTTACATGAGCACCAGTTGCATCAAGCAAATTCTTTTTTTATGCACGTGGCGAATCAGTGATTTGCTCCTAATCACAGGAAGTTGAGCCAACGGCGATACTTGAACCCAGTTCCACAGTCAGCAGATGTGGTCGTTACGTCACATCCTGTCCCAATACGGACACAGACAGACAGCTGCGGTACAAATGGGAAGACCATTCTCCTGTTGTGGCATTATAACTGGGCAGTAATGCTATAAACGCATTGCCGCTTCTGAAATGGAAACGCTCCTGCAAAGGCAACTTACTTTTGCGGTAGCACCAACAGCCACGCTAAACTGAAGTAAAAAAAAAAACAGGACTACTCTGCCTTTTGTCTGCCCTCGGGAAAAAACAGATTTACATCCTCTGTTCTTTTAACTATCGTGGCACGCATACAGTGTACCTGGAAATGATACCATGTAATCGATCACACCGATTATCGACTTCTAAAGGGTTTCAACTGATGAAAACAAACAACCAGCTACCGCCGCATAGCGTTTAGGAGCAGAGATTAACAAACAGAAGTAAACACAGATATAAACATGTTTAACGAACTTTGCAGCTAGCAAAGGTTTCCACGATGGCTGCAAGACCGTTAGCACCTTAAAATAAATTTACACAAAGCAGCATACTTTTTAAAGCCTGCTTCTCTGCCGCTTACTTCTTGCTGAGCTTGTCTGCGTCCCCGGGATGTGCTTCCACTGCGTCCGCCATGTCTGCCACTGAGACAAGGAGCAGAATGTAATACATCCGGGTCCCGGAGGCGGGGAGGCGGCTGGAGCGTTTACGGGTAAGCAGAGGTGGCTGCTACAGGCAAGGGGTGCGCTGGAGACGCGGCGTCCGCTTCCACTCGGTTTCGGTGCATGGCTGTTGGGTGCCGTTTGTATTATGCAACCCAGACCAGGCGATGCAGCGGAGATACGGGGATTCACGACAAAAGAGCCAGGTGAGTGGGGGGTGGCTGCGTGCATGTGTGTGTGCGCGTGTGTGTGTGTGTATATATATGCAGTGTGTGTCTGTGTGCGCATGCGTGAGTGAGGCTGTGAATCTGAGGCAGGGGATGTGCACGGCGTCGTGCGCGCCCACGAGGAGAAATCGGCGCTTGTGCCCATCTCCTGTCTCAGATTCCCAGGGAACTCAAAACAATAGGTCTTTCGCTGACGGGAGACCTAATAAATGTAATGGACGCCAAAGGCCATGTACATAGGGTAGAACTGGGTAGAATGGGCTTGTGTGAGGGGTCTCTTCAGTTGCAGAGGGAATGTTTAGGTGGGAAGAGGGTTCTCTAAACAACTATGGAGGTTCATCAGAGCTGGAATAAAGGCGAAACCCACCAGATCCCCGGTCCAGCAGAGATTAGTCAGCCAGATCGGGGATCAATTGGGCCCCAGTGAAATTTGCTGACATGGCCTTGGTGTAAATTGTCAACACATGGACACAATTCAGCTGCCTCCGTCCGTTCTCTGCCTGGCAATAAGGTGGCTTTTTACGACCTCTTCCGTTTTGGGCCCAAAACAAAGGGCAATATAAAGGGCCTTCAGCCCTCTTTTTGTTGGAGTACAGTCCTGTCTGGGAGCTATCTGCAGCCTCAAACATAGATGCCAATGCACCCTGTGAAACAAAGCCACCCAGCTTGCTATCACCTCTCGAGTACTTAAGAGAAACTTAAGGCATTTGGAGTCAGTTTTTTGACTTTGTGCAACCCCCTGTGAAAGAGCTATGCATGCGCTGTAAAAGTGTCACATGCATCCGTATGTGTGAGTATTTACACGAATAACAATGTAAATGGCACTCGCTAATTTGTTGTATTTAATATTTTTATAGCGCTAACCATCCCACTGTAAGGTGTCAGAGCACTTTACATCACACGTATACATTATACATTGACAATAAATCATGCAACTGTGTAATGTAAATCAATGTACAGGGTGTTACATAAGACGATAAGGGTTTCCAGGGTTATAAGTCACACATAAGCTTCAATGTTTGGGATTAGGAGCTAAGATTGTATGGCAAGGGAAAACAAAGTCGGGATTTAAAACGTAGCATAGTGCTTGGCGTTAGCTCTTATTACTACCCAAAGATACCTTTTTAGTAGCCTTATCATAACAGATTGAGGAAAATAAATACGGTTTTCAACCCATGGCCTGCAGTTTACTTGCAGTCTTTGATGCCTGTTCACTGCTCGCTTTATGAACTGCAAGTAATAACAAGCATTTGCAATGCAATAGGTCTTGCATTACTGAAAGCTTGAGGTATTGGCGTTGCATTATAATGTGCAACGCCAATAGCTAAAACCTTTATTAATGCGAAACCTATTGCATTGCAAATGCTTCTTTAAGTGATAAGTGGGAGAAATTTAGAGTGGAGAAAAATGAACATTTTTGCAGAACCTTTTTCTGCGCTTTAAAATGATCCCAACTTTAAAAAGAAATAGTTGTATGTTTGTGTTATACATGTAAAGGTGACACATACAGTTAAAGATAAGGCCATTCACCCATACACATATCTCATTCATACGCACACATGTTCATACATCTCCAAAGACCACTCTCTTACTGACACACATGGCAGCCCTCTTATTCTGTCCAAACAATAGTATCTGGCTCTACGAAAATTTGGTTTAAAGTCAATTAGGCTGGGTGTGGGGGTATCTGGTAACACTGCGCTAGTGGCTTGGCCTTCTGTAGCTCAAGATGATTTTCACTGATCAGAAGTAGCTCTCACTACAGAAAAGGTTGAGGACCCCTTTGATAGTGGATCACAACAATCCTATTTGCCATTGAAACATCAACCCAGTCTTGCATCACTGCAAGATTTGCTTACACAAAAGATTGACTATTTTATATTTCTTATCACATTAATATCTCAGACATACTCGCATACATTTCCATCGAGTATGCAGAGAATATGAATACAAGGTGCAGTTATAAATGCTGAGATAGTGAGGGAGTTTTAAGGGATCCCGAGATTTCCCTTGCTTAACAGCTACTGTTATACCATGACCAATGTTTTGTGCTATCACCAAACAGCACGGCTGTGTGTGTGATCTGCAATTAAGGAGTTCAGATCTCTCCTATGTCAACTCCGCATTCCATCCTTCCAAGAGGAGTAGAAAACACATAATTATTTATAGCAATTACAAATGAGAAACTGGTATGAAGGGGCATATAAAAACTAGTTTACAGTTTAAAATTCCAAAAGTGTATATTTGATTATACACAGAAAAATGCCTCCTCAGCAGGAATCTTAGCTGAAAATTGGGGAACACTTGTTACAGGATATTGTAGTTCATCTGGTACGGGCTGTAGAGTTTTAGAGGTACGAGGCTATATAAAGACGACACAAATGAGACCAATGTTCCCAGTGTAGGAACAAAAATAGTGCAGCACTCAGTCATGATAAACAAGCAGCACTGGCCTATGTATTAACACAGTCCATGCAATTCAAGTTTAAAAGCAATCATTGAGGCGATTTGTGTATTAGACTAGTTTCATAAACCTAACTCTTAACCTGGGCAGACTAGTCCCAAAAGGCACGTTCTCGCTCTGAACAATGAGACTCATGGACAGTTTGTTTAGAAACATACAAGGGGTTGCTGAATTTCAAGAAAACATTGCTGCGTTTGCTGCAACACTGATACACAATATTTTAAGGAAAGCATTTTCTACACTGATAGATAAACAAGCATTTACAATGCAATGGTCTCGGCATCATTAAAGGTAGAGCTTTTGGCACTGCTTATGACATTTCTTTTTTTTTTTTTTAAATCATCAATAAATGGCATTGTCATTTACATTGCCAATAGCTTAATCGTTAAATAAATGGCATTGTCATTTACAATGCCAATAGCTATACCCTACACAGAGCCACCCTCACACAGACAGAGCCACCCACACATAGAGCCACCTACAAAACAAATAAATGACATTGTCATTTACATTGCCAATAGCACATGAATAGGTTTCAAAATAACTTCTAAACTTCTAAAAATGTATCAAGTGCAATGCATGGGATTCCTTTCATTTCATCACCTTTTTCTTTCATATAGATCATATATTGGAGCATGTATTAAACTGAAGGTATAACAAATTAAAAAGTGCAGGTATCATAGGGAAGGAAAGAGGAGTCGATCCGGTCCATCACCTTGTAACCTAAAAGTACTCTAGTAATAGAGACTGTGGTTTGATTAGCACACTAATCAGATGCTGGTCTCACTGTAAACAATTCAGCAAAGAGGCAAAAACAACGCTGAATACATTTGAGATCTGAAGACTACAGATAACCATTCAAAACAATCCAATACATCTAAACTGTACATTAGGCGATCTCTCTTTCAGAAACCAATAGGAAGGTTAAAACATATTTATATCTGCGTTTAATGTGCGTAAGCAAAAGCAGACCCAAGAACATTTTTTTTCAATCAAGGGCTTAATTTCACCCACACAATACTCGCGGGGGGGGGGGTGGGGGGAGACTCGAGCGGGGGTTAAAAAATAAATTTAAAGAAAACTTATCTGACTGCCCGCGCCAGAGCAGAGGAAGCGGCTCTTGTTTTCGTCGTCAACCGAGGAAACTGCAGGGGACTGAGATCCTATCTGGCATCTGCACGCTGGGGAGGCTGGGAAGACCCGAGGGAGGCAGGCACTGACCCATCTCTAACCGGGGGCCTGGCGGGCCGTTTCTTTCACGTGGGAGCCCAGAGCGGGGTGCGGGAGCGGCACTTGGAGTTCACACTGCGGCGCTTCTGGGAGCAGCCAAGCAGGTGCCCCCCTCCCCCACCGGCCCAACACAGGGCTTTGTGCGCGCGCCATGAATCTGACTGAGGGGTGGGGGAGGGCACACGACGAAGAGGGAGACTGTGATCTGAGAGAACAGACGTGCCCAGTTGGGGAGACTGTGGGACGGAGGTGGCAAGGCGGGGTGCACTACGGAGAGGGGTAGAGGAGTTTGGGAAGGGGCTGGGGGGCCTGGCATGGGAGGTTCATTCACAATGAATGAAGAGGGTACAGCGGGTGCCTCTGACTGGAACACGGGTCACTCTGAATGCAGCTGGCACACGAGAGGGCACCAGCACGGGTCCCCAGACTGGCTGCTAGAGATACAGCCTTGGCAGTGTGTGGGCGGGGGGAGTGCCGGGTCCTCTGCACCGCTTGTGGGTGGAAAAGCGGCAAGAGCCGATAGCCTCTGAATCAGCACAGCGTGTGTGCAAGGAAGCGGCAGGAGCAATTTGCTTCTCCTTGTGTTGCGTGTGGGCGGTAAAGACAGCAGCTCGGCTCCGAGGCGCTGGGCGGAAGCCCCATCCGCCGTAAGGGAGGAGGCGAGCGGAGCCGAGCAGCTCCTAGGGAGGAGTGAAGAAGTGGACCAAATGCGGTCCGATGTGATTTTTGGCACGACGGAGGAGAGCTGCGGGGGTGGCGGGGGTGGGGGGGAGGGAGGCGAGAGCGCGACAGGAGGGCAGAGGGAAGGGAGGAGAGGAGCGAAGCCGAGCAGCTTCTAGGGAGGCGAGCAGCTCCAAAAACACCACCACGTTTCTCCGAGGCAAGGAGAAAATGCCTTGGAGAAACGAGCGGCCATTTTCGGATTTGGGGGCGTGTTTTGCTGTCCTGAGTGACGGACAACGTCACTGTCTAAAGAACAGCAAAAATGACGCCCCCAAATCCGAAAAGGACGGAGCTTGTTTGGAGTGACGCATCTCTCCTCCAATGGCTGGCCTCCGTTTAGGAAGCCAGCCAATGAAGGAGAGAGGGGGCACGGGGGCAGGACATTCGCCGCTACTCATACTCATTAAATCTCCGGCCTAAGACTGCGCAAGCGCAGCCTTTTAGGCCTTCGACCTAAAAATGACTTTTCAAAAGGAAAAGATATATTTTTTGACTAAGTTCATATTATTTCAGGAAGTGTAATATGGACACACAACTCTCGAGTGAAGAGGAAAACGGATAGTGTTGTTGTGTTTGCATCAATTGCCTTAACTGCACAAAGGAACTCCACCACAGAGAGAGTGGCACCAACTTGTACGTGGGTGGTAGAATAGTTTAAAACTGGTCTTCGGGGTAGACATTTCACAATTAGCACTAAAAATAAAAACTTGATTTTACCACTTTCAGGATATTGGCATGGCAGTAGGCTAGGGGAGTCTTGCATTTTGTCGAAACTGTAAAACTTCAGCTTTGATGAACAATTTATTTGCGGTAAAGACAACAAAAACAGGCTATCTAGACTACCTAACCAACAATATGGATGATACCGAGTCCACAGATTAGGAGAGAACACATGAGAAGATGGTTACAATGATACTTCAACATCCACCTACCAAATTCTTTAAAGTCTCTGGTGAATTATTGAATAAATTCATATGGCTTAACGAAACATATCTATTGTCCTAGCTAAACTAAGTCTAAATAAAGACGGCACTCCTTCTGGTAATCAGATTAAATAAAAAAAACAGGTTGCTGGTTCCCTTGTGGATGATAATATTTGATAAAATGTGGTTATAAACAAAATGCTAGGTTAATGACTGAATTGGCCAACGTGAATGGAGGCCTAATACGGACAATAGAGGATCTCTGAAAATGAATATCCTCATTTGGTTTTCCGATTGGGGGAGTGAATCCAAGTCCCATTATGAGCACTATCACTTTGTTAAACCTTGAAAGCATTCGAAGTGACAGGAGTCTGCCCGATGGCCATTTGAATAGGCCGGCGATTGAGCGAGCAACACCCCACACACCCTGGTCCCTGAATGTGAAAGTGATTATGGACCACTGCACATTGAAATAAAAGACCTTCAGGCAGGCGATTGAGCGTGCAACACCCCACACACCCTGGTACCTAAATGGGACAGTGATTAGGACCACTGCACATTGGGGGAAAAAAAGCCTTTCAGACTCCACAATTGAGTTAAAACACTTAAGAAAGTGCAGACCGAATTGGGCTTACATCATTTGGAATTCCCTTTCTGGTCTGTGTGAAATATTTATTTGCCCTGAAGAAACCCGCAATTGTGAAACGCATTGGCTGTTGTGTATTTAATAATGAATAAAAGGCTCTACAAAACCTTCTAGTGAAAGACAGACCATTTCTGTCACAGCTGTTCTCCATCATCTGTGGGATTTAAACCCTACAAATTTGTGTCTTTATAACAATGCCTCTCTCTGTTTTTGTGTGTAAACCTTGAAAGCACCCTGTCAAATATAAATTAACAAGTATAACGCCAAATATACTTAAACATCATTGTCCTCGAATTAGGAAAGGTAAGACTAGGTCTTCCCATATTAAAAATAATCAATAGGTCCTATTCTTTCTTGGTGCATAAATTAAAGGACTGTCAATAAATTTGAGATCAGGTACTCTTAATAAAGCTGGAGAGAATCCACATCTTCACCTCTCCATTTAGATCAAAGGAAAGGGAGCCTTTACTTGACATGTTATATAAATGCCCAAAAATGTATCTTTTCTGGGAAGACGTCGAGAGAAATCAGACTGATATTTCAGGTTTAAAAGAGAAAAATCCAGTTGGGATGTGTTTAATGAATACTCCTTACCAATTATCTGACAAAATGGGCCTCCTACTTATGGATTTTCTTTTTTACTTGCATTAACACCTAAAACGAATCTTTGCTATTAGAAACAAGCATTTACAATGCAACGGTCTCGCCTTTGCAAAAGTTAGCGCTTTTGGCATTGTAAATGACAAATGTTTTATTTATGTGTTGGTTTTGGAAACAGATAAATAAATGGCATTGTCATGAGCAGTAGAGAGTGAGTAGTAGAGAGTGAGTAGTAGAGAGTGAGTAGTAGAGAGAGTAGTAGAGAGTAGTAGTGAGTAGTAGAGAGTGAGTAGAGTAGTAAGTGAGTAGTAGAGTGTGTAGTAGAGAGTAGTGAGTGTGTAGTAGAGAGTAGTGAGTGTGTAGTAGAGAGTAGTGAGTGTGTAGTAGAGTGTGTAGTAGAGTGTGTAGTAGAGTGTGTAGTAGAGAGTGTGTAGTAGAGAGTGTGTAGTAGAGAGTGTGTAGTAGAGAGTGTGTAGTAGAGAGTGTGTAGTAGAGAGTGTGTAGTAGAGAGTGTGTAGTAGAGTGTGTGTAGTAGAGAGTGTGTAGTAGAGAGTGTGTAGTAGAGTGTGTAGTAGAGACTAGTGAGTGTGTAGTAAAGTGGTGAGTGTGTAGTAAAGTGGTGAGTGTGTAGTAGAGTGGTGAGTGTGTAGTAGAGTGGGTAGTAGAGTGTGTAGGAGAATGTGTAGTAGGGAGTGTAGTAGAGTGTGTAGTAGAGAGTGTGTAGTAGAGAGTAGTGAGTGTGTAGTAGAGAGTGTGTAATACAGAATGTGAAGTAGAGAGATTGAAGTAGAGAGATTGAAGTAGAGAGATTGAAGTAGAGAGATTGAGGTAGAGAGATTGAGGTAGAGAGATTGAATTAGAGAGATTGAATTAGAGAGATTGAATTAGAGAGATTGAATTAGAGAGATTGAGGTAGAGAGATTGAAGAAGAGAGTGTGGAGTAGAGAGTGTGGAGTAGAGAGTGGAGAGTCTGTAGTAGAGTGTAGTAGAAAGTAGTGAGTGTGTAGTAGAGTAGTAGAGAATGTGTAGTAGAGTAGTAGAGAGTAGTAGAGGGTGTGTAGTAGAGGGTGTGTAGTAGAGGGTGTGTAGTAGAGTGTGTAGTAGAGCGTGTGTGTAGCAGAGTGTGTAGTAGAGTGTAGTAGAGTGTAGTAGAGTGTGTAGTGTAGAGTGTGTAGTAGAGAGTGTGTAGTAGAGAGTGTGTAATGTAGAGTGTGTAATGTAGAGTGTGTAATGTAGAGTGTGTAATGTAGAGTGTGTAATGTAGAGTGTGTAGTAGAGTGTAGTAGAGTGTGTAGTAGAGTGTGTAGTAGAGTGTGTAGTAGAGTGTGTAGTAGAGTGTGTAGTAGAGTGTGTAGTAAGTAGTGACTGTAGTAGATAGTGTGTAGTAGAGAGTGTCTAGTATAGAGTGTGTCGAAGAGAGTAGTGGCTGTAGTAGTGAGTGTGTAGTGAGTGTGTAGTAGAGTGTGTAGTAGAGAGTAGTGATTGTAGTAGAGAGTGTGTAGTAGTGTGTAGTAGAGAGTAGTGACTGTAGTAGAGTGTGTAGTACAGTGTGTAGTAGAGAGTAGTGACTGTAGTAGATAGTGTGTAGTAGAGAGTGTCTAGTATAGAGTGTGTCAAAGAGAGTAGTGGCTGTAGTAGTGAGTGTGTAGTGAGTGTGTAGTAGAGAGTAGTGACTGTAGTAGAGAGTGTGTAGTAGTGTGTAGTAGAGAGTAGTGACTGTAGTAGAGTGTGTAGTACAGTGTGTAGTAGAGAGTAGCGACTGTAGTAGAGAGTGTGTAGTAGAGTGTGTAGTAGAGTGTGTAGTAGAGAGTAGAGCGCGTAGCAGAGAGTAGTGACTGTAGTAGAGAGTGTGTAGTAGAGTGTGTAGTAGAGAGTGTGTAGTAGAGTGTAGTAGAGAGTAGAGTGCGTAGCAGAGAGTAGTGACTGTAGTAGAGAGTGTGTAGCAGAATGTGTAGTAGAGAGTAGTGACTGTAGTAGAGAGTGTGTAGTAGAGAGTGTGTAGTAGAGAGTGTGCAGTGATTTGAGTTTTACATCAAATTAAAAACGGGAACGGAACAAACTCATCCTATACATTATTGTGGTAGGTGCCCACGCATATAGGGTTAAATGATGCGTTAGATGCCACAGGTCCCACCAACACGCTTCCTTTATGATAGGAGAATGCCCAACATCGCGGAGATTTGCTCTCTGTTCTTCCCGGATATTTGTATTTTCAAATGTATAATGTTATCCTGCTAAACGAAGACGATGCTCAAACTAGAAAAGAAGAGGGTTTCACAGATATGTTAGTCCTTCCGGGCAAACGAAATGACCCAAAGAAAGATCAAGTGACAGTTTAGAGCTCCAAGTGAGTCTTAATAAAATCAGTGTCTGGAACGCATAGCATCAAAAAACGAGCGGGGCATCAAACTGCAGTGTCATTCAATCAAAGCTTCAAGGCTTCTGAGCGCTAGCCGAGAATTATTTTTTGTGAAGCACTAATCACTGTGGAAGGTGCCCCTGCTATCCCAGATGTGAGAAGTCAGTCTGATATGAAAATAAGCAGTATTTGGAATGAATGTATTTGGCAGGGGGAAGGTGGGGCGGCGCAAGACCGTACTGACGAGTGAACAGGAGCCATTTTGTACCGAGTGATTCTGCCTGTGTGCATGTAGACAAACCAGGCAGCAGCATGAGCATGTGATTCGGTAAAATAACAAGCATTTACAATGCAATGGTTTTGCCTTTGTTAAAGTTAGAGCTATTGGCATTGCTCTTGACACTCTGAAGCTCCACTCTGCACTCTGAAGCTCCACTCTGAAGCTCCACTCTGAAGCTCCACTCTGAAGCTCCACTCTGAAGCTCCACTCTGCACTCTGAAGCTCCACTCTGAAGCTCCACTCTGCACTCTGAAGCTCCACTCTGAAGCTCCACTCTGCACTCTGAAGCTCCACTCTGAAGCTCCACTCTGCACTCTGAAGCTCCACTCTGAAGCTCCACTCTGCACTCTGAAGCTCCACTCTGAAGCTCCACTCTGAAGCTCCACTCTGAAGCTCCACTCTGAAGCTCCACTCTGAAGCTCCACTCTGCACTCTGAAGCTCCACTCTGAAGCTCCACTCTGAAGCTCCACTCTGAAGCTCCACTCTGAAGCTCCACTCTGAAGCTCCACTCTGAAGCTCCACTCTGAAGCTCCACTCTGAAGCTCCACTCTGAAGCTCCACTCTGAAGCTCCACTCTGCACTCTGAAGCTCCACTCTGAAGCTCCACTCTGAAGCTCCACTCTGAAGCTCCACTCTGAAGCTGCACTCTGAAGCTCCACTCTGAAGCTCCACTCTGAAGCTCCACTCTGAAGCTCCACTCTGAAGCTCCACTCTGAAGCTCCACTCTGAAGCTCCACTCTGAAGCTCCACTCTGAAGCTCCACTCTGAAGCTCCACTCTGAAGCTCCACTCTGAAGCTCCACTCTGAAGCTCCACTCTGCACTCTGAAGCTCCACTCTGAATCTGCACTCTGAAGCTCCACTCTGAAGCTCCACTCTGAAGCTCCACTCTGAATCTGCACTCTGAAGCTCCACTCTGAAGCTCCACTCTGAAGCTCCACTCTGAAGCTCCACTCTGAAGCTCCACTCTGAAGCTCCACTCTGAAGCTCCACTCTGAAGCTCCACTCTGAAGCTCCACTCTGCACTCTGAACGGTCAGACTCCAAAAATCGGCCCTAATCACAATAGTATTATTTCACCTGCGTGAATATAAGTCTTTGAAATTCTGGCCAGTGGTAATACACACAAGTAATATAAAATTGTTGTTCCAAAGAGCATTAAATGGAAATAAAACAAGTACCAGACCCATTGACGCCTGCACCTTAAAAGTGAAACTGACTGAAGCAAGCGCCAGGGCCACGTTGAAAAAAAAAGCCACACACATTAGACGCAGTCAAGGCGCGCTCACGAGGCCAGAAGGCACTCCACATGAACAACTACCAGACACATTGTTTCATTTCACTCTGAAAGTGCAGGCGTCAAAGTGAAACTGACTAAAGGAAGCGCACAGCCCATTAGATGCAGTCAAGGCGCGCTCACGAGGTCAAATCTCCAAAGGAGAAGCTCGTGACAGCCTGACTACAGCAGAAAAAGCTCGTAACAGTCTGATGTCCACAATATTCCCAGAAAAGTGGCAACATAAGTTGTCTCGCATAGACAGCAAAAGCTTCGCTTTTGCTTTCGTCTAGGCGAGACCTAAAAAGTGAATGGTCTTTCATACATTACATTATGGTCATGGTTCTGCTATGTTTGAAGCTGCATGACATTTTACTGGTAAATGTTATTTCAAAGTTAGTGTAAACAAGTAAGATAATAAAAATGACCTTTATTTACAACATATAAATCCTCTTGAGTTTTCATTTTAGCTTCAAGCTACTGTTTCTATATTGGCAAGGAGTCATTTTGATCCTCTCTCATAGTTTCCTTTGAACAGGCTATAATCAGAGAAGTGGAGTTGGGTGATAAGTACATCTAGATAATTCCACAATCTCACCAGAGATTTGCGTCAACCATTGGAAGAACTCCTGAAAAGAACTGAAATAGTTATAAAATTAGCACATAAATGGGTAGCTATGGTTATACAATCTACAAACGACTTATAGACAACATGCCTGCAAGTCTTAGGGGATAGTAGGAATTATTGTACCTTACAGAGAGATCCGAATGCAGATTTACTTATTGAACTCAAATCCTTAATAAGGAGGCTGGAATGGCCAACTGGATAGCGGAACACAAGGCTGAATTTAGGTAACACAAGACCCAAGAACACCACACTTTTTATACACTCCCTAAATGTATAAACCAATTAGAGCCCTTCCCTGATGTTGTATTGTATCAGGCTTAGGCTCTGTAATGGAACCACTATTTAGATTCTGTAGTTGGTTTCTCCAAACTCTGGTGTTAGAGATATCCTCAAAGGAGAACTTTAACAGCAGACTGCCGTTGTGACAGCGCCTGCAGCACGTTTCTGCATGGTGTAGCATGCACCATGTCGTGCATGCCACACCTTGCAGAAATGGGGGTGCAATTACAGGGGGGCACTACATGTGCCTCCCCTCATGCACCTCGAGGTCCAAACGGGGGCCCTGTTAGGGCACCCTTAGTTGCATCTCCACCACCCTTTTCATGGCGGGCTCTCCGCCATGATATTGGCGGTGGAGATGCAACTCTAAATATGTCAGCGGCAGCACCAGCATATTCCTGCCCCTTTCCACTGTGCCACAGCCGCAGGATCCGGCATCCCGACGGAGGCAGCAGTCCGACCGCCACACTCGAAATATGGCAGATGGCAGCAACTAACATTCCTCACCATATATGGTACACCGGAAACTTTTTATTATCTATTGTATTCTGTAAATAATAAGGACACCAATCAAATGCAAGTTGAGACAGTCCTCAGACCTAGTGCCTGTAACTCTTTTCCCAACCGAACTGTGTAATTAAACAAATTGTTCCTGTCATGCCAAATACATCGTCTTCTGTTCTTGGAATCCTACTTCAAGCAACATTTTAGCGAACCAGATAGGAGGATAGGGACCACGCACCAGACTGCAGCTGAAGGAAGGTGACTCTGCCAGGACTGATTCACATTTTCCCAACGAGAAAGGTGGGTAGACAGAGCAATTGATTGTAAGTTCTGCTGAATCCCCGGGGCAGAGGTCTGTCCTGAAGCAGCGGTCACTAAAATATAGTCTAAAGCATTTGGCGTAAGGCAAACTAGGGAGAAGCGTAAAAAGATAACCTGAGCACCCTGCCACTGACGGGGTCTGGCAGATCACCTATTTTATATTTCCTAACTGTATCAGTCGTATGGCTGCTCTGAGGAGTCCCCGCAGAAGTCACCTTTGTTCAATAGTTGACGCTATCTAAGGTGAATATAGTGTAATAATGTGTATAGCCCTTGATAACTCCCAGGACGCTAATTTTTGGGACATAGCTATCCTCATTCGGCGGAGTTGACATCTCAGTCTCATAGTTTTTTTGTTTAGCGGTTTCCCAGTTCTAGAGCAGTTTCTTAACACCCATATAGTATCTGGAAGGAGTGTGGGAGTTGCATCTAGCTTGACACGGAGCGATAAAGGGCGGAATTCGGACAGGGAAAATTGAGACCCAGGAAACTGAGCTTAACTCGTTATTACTGTTATTACTAAATGGTTTCTATGATTACCACCTAGGACGGAAAGTGGCAGACTATCCAGTTCACTTAGGTACATTTTACACGCTAGTCTACTCTTGCTAGAAGGATAGTATGTGATGAACGTACTAATTTTTCGACAACGTAATTTTTTCTGTCAACCATTATTGAAAGGTATTATTGTATGTGATGATATTGCATTAATTGCCTTTGAAAACTGTATTGTGTGAAAATTTGAGATTGTGCAGATACTATTCTTACATTGCATATTCGCCCTGTGTTACAATACTACATATGCAGTCTTATCTTGTTTTATTGAAACACTAGTTCGAACAGTCTGATGTAAAAATTGTAAGCACTGAGCTCATAGTTAGTATTTCCCCAACGATTCAACAAACAAAATTAAGAAAATGCCATTTGAATTCAATTGTGTTATCTAAATTACAAAAATTGCCATGAATTCCCTACTAAAGCATATGGAGACTAAGTTCCCCAATCAGATCAAAAAACTTAAGTTTCGCCAAGACTGGCATTTACACACAAAGGCACCACATTTCCCTAGCCTAAGGGGGGAACATACGACACATATACTTGAGAACACTAAAACATACATAAAAGCTAAATATACAGGACAGAAAAGAGACAAAAGATAAACAGTGTTAAAATTATGAGCCAGATTAAAATAAATTCAAGCTCCAGGTGGCCCCCTCAGCACAGTACTCTGGCCGGAGAGCTCCCGATTAAGTTCGGAGGGTCCCACTCCACATGCCTTGGAGGGGGCCCCTTAAAGTTTTGTTACGCCAATTCAATAACCCCACGATGCAGATAGTGAGCAAGGAGTCAGCATCTCCCCCACCATATGCAGGGATGGAAGTCCTCACACCAGGTTCCCCCACATTACGATATTCTAACCCAATAGTAATAGAAGCCAATGAGCCCCCCAACAAATGGTCAATCAGGTCAGCACCAGCATAGTCCATGTTCCTGGGAAGGTCCCCAAAAGCTCGGCTCCCTGTACACCACAATCGACGTGACACCTCAAAGGCAGGTAAAACACACATTCCCACTGGGTCAGACGAGTGCAAACGGGTGTCAGGGAAGTTTGTGGCAGTTTGATAGCCAGGCTGGAGAGCGAATTTGAGGGTGAAGCCAGGCTAACTAAAGCAGCGCATAGCTCTGAGTAAAAGGGTCAGGCCAGATGGCGAGAGGAATGCTTGACAGAGAGAAGGTGTGTTACCAGGAGTTAGAACTAGAGTATACGACAGGCCCTCTCCTCATGAGAAAAGCTAAGCAAGGTACAGGCACAGCGCAGGGAAGACTCTGAGATCGATGAAAACCTATTTGCATGGCTCAGAGACACATAAAACAAAATTGCACCCATGCGTGCACACGGGGGAAGCAGCAATAAGGATATGCGCTGCTCTTAACAGGTGCACAACAAAAATGGACTAATCCAGAGGGAGATAATAGCTTAAAGGGAAGGCAAGACCTTTCTGTACCCGTTTTGCAACCCATTAGCAGATTGGACCTTTCTGTACCCGTTTTGCAACCCATTAGCCGATTGGACTGAGAAGAGGGGACAATATGAGTGACCTTGGCCAAGGGAAGGATCATTTGAGCTAGAGGACATGGCAGTAGCGAAGGACTGCATCAAACATGAAGGAGGAAACCCTAAGTAGGACTTCACCTACATGCAATGATACCTTGCAAGATGGGAACGCTTTGTTGAGGAGAAACGCGTAGAATCACCTTGCGGGAGTGTGTGCCCAATACTACAGAAGGAGGCTGCACGGATTATATACATCCCATGGGCCAAGATGGACAAAGAGGACAAAGTTACTGTCATTGCTGGATGGAGCACTGAAATTGATTACCTGCTTAGAGAGAAACACTGCAGGTATCAATCTAGCGAAAGGATACATTAAGAGTTTTCTAGGCAGTCTAATTGGGGAGCAGACTAACACAGTGTTTCGCCCAAGCTCACATTCCAGCAATCAGGCTAACATATACCCAGCATGACAGGGCTGCATTTCATACACACAGGCACCGGATCTGGTCCACCCTGTGAGAGATTTCCCTGACTGCTCAGATGTAGGAGGGCAAATGCAGAGACCATGAAGCCAGAGGAAAGCATAAACGATTTTCTGAATAGAATGAGGGAAATATGAGGACAAGAAATGAGACAGCCATGGACTGATACAGACCCACCAGGGACAGCTGGCCAGGTAGGTCCCACATGGGCACCTCAGGGACACAAATTGGTCGCCCTCGCAACTTGAACAAGTTTACGGGCTTGTCCCTGCTGGGGCATCATTACCTTACCCTTCCGGTGCTACCTTTTTAGGTCTCGTGACCTACAATGCGCGCAAGCGCATTGAGGGATCGAGAATTCAAGTAGCCAAAAACATCGTCAAACCAAGGGCTTCGTTCCTGCGGTTTTCTTGAAGTTCACGTGAATCACGTGAGCAAACAAGCACGCGCATTCACGGCCAGCCCAGCACATCAAAGGGCTTCTCCTCCCCTAATTATTCATGGCCGGCCGCAGGCCGGCCGTACTTTCAGTTTCCCAAAGGGCTTCACTTGCATTCCACCCCCACCCCACCAGGCTCTCCCGCCCCCATCCGGCTTCCCTCCGGCCATTTGGCAGCATTGCGAGGCCAGCCAGACACAATGGCTTCGCTGTTAATTGCTTGCTTCATTTCGCTTTGAGGCAACGTCTGTAAGCAGGGTAAGGCTTAGCTGTTAACACGGCTTCCATATCACTATTCGAGTAATGCACGCAGCTTTTTTGCAGTGTAGGAGACCTATATCACAACGGACAAGTGGTTGCCTGCTGAGTATTCACACACTGATGAGCACTCATTCAAACACAAAGACGTTTCACCGATGAGGATGCTGTGCGCCTCTGTTGCTCGGCAGTGTTTCCAACGTCAGTCACGTTAGTTTCTGCGAATATCCAGTTTCCGTACTCGGCTTCGAGGTGCCACACTGATATGGAAACCACTGGTGGAAAGTAAACACAGTATTGCAATAAGCGAACTTGCTGGGCGCTAGTTTCATTCAATATTTACAAAGTATTACGTTTGGGCAGCGGCCAGACACCGCCAGTGCTCACTCAGGCAGAGAAAGTGACGCCGAATACAAAGGAAACTAGTTTACTCTGTGGCCTGATCGGCTGGAGAAATACAGATCAAAGGCTTCAAGTGCAAAGTTTAACATTAAAACGATTTGCGCAACAGTACGTGGCCCGTCCCAGGGAAAGGTCACCTATGATTGTTAATTAATATATGAGGTGTCATGAAACAGTTATGTTAAAAAAAAAAAATGTAAACTCTGATTTGACACTGTGTAAGGATGCTGGCCTTGGCGGATCGCTCCGTGAAACAAAGCTTTTGCTATTTCGCATCTCAAAGACTAGAGCTGGAATGGCAGGCCAATGTTCATAATTTCGTCAAGGACTCACAGAACCCCGTTTCTTTACTTTACTACTTTTTTTCAGTGTAAATTACAATTTTACTTTAAAGTATCAATATAATTTGGTCTTGCAGGCTGCAGGAATATTTATTATTCACCACCCACGTATTGAAAACGAAATCACGTGAGGGGTTTCACAACAGTCACTCCAACTTGGAGGTTTTATTGCTCCCTTGAAAGCAATCCTTCGTCAAGAGTTGGACAGGCTGCTTTCGTTTATGCGGTTCAGTTTCGTTCGGAATCTCCGCCGTGGGATGCACAGCCTCGCAGTGTAGACCTCATTTGTCGAGCAGAAACATTTAAGAGTGCCATCGACGCGCAGAAGCTTGAAAAGTATTGTATGACATAGTGTAAAGGAATAGGCAGTAACAGTGACTTAATGTGGTTATTCAGCAAGATGAAATTTATTGCTACTTATTGGCCAGCCAGCCCCTGCACCCGCCACATCCACCACCACATCCACCACACCCACCACCACCACATCCACCACACCCACCACCACTACATCCACCACCCCATCCACCACCACCACTGCATCCACCACCACCACCACATCCACCATCACCACATCCACCACCACCACATCCACCAACACCACCACATCCACCACCACCACCACCACCTCCAAATCCACCTCCACATCCACCACATCCACAGCCACATCCACAGCCACATCCATCACCACATCCACCACACCCACCACCACCACATCCACCACACCCACTACCACTACATCCATCACCCCATCCACCACCACCACCGCATCCACCACCACATCCATCACATCCACCATCACCTCCACATCCACCATGACATCCACGGCACATCCACCACCACATCCACCAACATCCACATCCACCGCATCCACCACCAACACATCCACCAACACATACACCACCGCATCCACCACCACCACATCCACCACCACATCCACCACCACATCAACCACCACCACCACATCAACCACCACCACCAAATCCACCACCACATCCACCACCACCACCACATCCACCACCACCACCTCCACCACCACCACCACCACCACCACCACCATCACCACCACATCCACCACCACCATATCCCCCAGATCCACCACCACCACAACTATATGTGTGTGTGTGTGTGTGTGTGTGTGGCTCTGTGTGTGTAGGTGCAAATGCAATGTTCTTGGATTTTCGTCACAATGAAATACACTGAACATAATCTTCACAAAAGTTATTTACAAACGTTTAAGCTATTGCCATTATAAATTACAATAACTTTTATTTAAGTATTAATTATTTACAAAATTAAAAGCCATTGTTATTTGTAATATCAATACATCTAAATCACGTAAATACAACACACATTGCATTACAAATGCTATAGGTGTCACATTTGCGAAAGTTAAAACTATTGACATTGTAACTGACAAAGCTATTAATTTTGCTATTTTCAAAACAAACACATAAATAAAACAAGCACTGGCGTTGCCAATAGGTCTCGCAGTAGGAAAGTTGGAGCTATTGGTTTTGTAAATGACAAAGCCCTTTATTGTTTTTAAAATTAAAACAAAAATAAAAGGCATTGTTATTTGCAATTGTAATAGCTCCAACTTTCCTACTGCGAGACCTATTGGCAACGCCAGTGCTTGTTCCGGAAGGTATTATTGTACCTCACTTATGATTTGTTTTTTCACACACTAGAACTACTAAGGAATCCTGACATAAGGGGACGTGACTTTGACCTCTTTCTTCCCTTACACTACTTGCCGCCTCCTTTTGAGTAGATGAGGAGTATAGGTCCTGATGAATTCTGAGATCCTTACAGACTTTTTTATAGGCAAGAAACAGGTTGACACTTGGCACAACCCACTAGAACTGACACGGGTCTAATATTCCAATCTCAGTTCACGACTTTTCAGTCTCTCATGGCCCAGGTACTCCTTGAATAAACTCTTTTTGGAGAATCCAGGAACCATTTTTAAACCACACTCACACAGTGCCACCTCTACACACTCCACATAGGTCTCCTCTCACAAAACACAATCTAGCTTCACGACGGCAAAAACCAAGAACACCTCCGGCAAAGAGCGACCCTGCGGGGCCTGTTGGACATGGCATCGCGGTCCAACGAGGAGCTGCCCTATGATGAAGCATGACACCCATCGTGTGAGGGCCCTTGCTCCTTAATGGTGCAATCTCAGGATGAGCACTAACTACCCTGTCCTGACTAGCACCTTCTAACAACTGCCATTACCGACGTGATCAGACACCCTCTTCCTCCCTCCAACTCCCTAGGAACAGCATACCATTTGTCTTTAGCTTACAGGCCCTATTTCTACAATATGCTTTAAAAAGGGTTACCCACCAAGATACATAGCAGGCTGGACAGTGTATTTAGTTTAGATACCAAAACCTGGAGGGAGACAAAAGCTCATATCACTACCATAAAAAAAAGCAAGAGATGGATATAGAGAAGCAGGGGCAGGCCCAAAGAGACACAGCAAAACTAGTTCAACATAAGTTGAAAAAGACTGTCTTTGAGGCGGCATCAATGGCCGCAACCATGCAGATGACACCAGTCACACAAAAACGTTAGAGGGTTCCGAACAGGCAGTCCAGGAGCACAACCAGGTTATGGTAGTGAAGGCCAGGAAGGCTGGTCGCAACCAGACCTAGAGAGTGCTACTACTGCCATAGATGGGGTCACCTGGTAGAGAGGTGCCTGAAAAAGGCATACCAGGAACAGCAAAAGCAGCAGAGGTCAGTGAAACAGGGCCATTGACCACGAACGTCCCTCCTCAGTACCAAGCACAGGGTAATCAGAATGTAACATATGCCCAGTCACAGGGAGGACCGCCAGTCACCAAACAACTGCAGCAATTAGGCGAGCACGTAGTGGCTGCATCAGACACAGACAGGGAACCCAGTGCAGAAGTGACCGGGGTCACAACCCCGTCAGGGAGGGGTGACAGGGTGGGGAGGTAGCGTCTTCACGCAATCACAGAGACAAAATACACTCTAAAAGAGGCCCGTCAGTAAATACAGGAAATAATAATAATAATAATACCAACAACCTAACCTCCAGTAGCTCACATCCAATAGTAAAGACAAACAGCATACCCTTTCCCCTTTTTCAGAACCATTTCCAAGTAGGGACCACAATCCTAGTCGGGGTAGTCAACACAATCCTAAATTACCATGTGCTCACCCCCTGGTACTTTGCCACAGACCAGGCAGGCTTAACTTCGAAGGCAATGTATTAAGTATTTGTGCAATAACCGATGCAACAACAGTAAATACACCACAAAAAGGCTCCACAACAGTTCCGAAAAATAGAGAATATGTATCTGTGTAAAACAAGACCAAAATGATAAAAATGCATCAAGTAGAAGTCGAGATATTGAATGTTGAAGAAATAAATGCAATAAAGCGATTTGAAGCAGGTAGCGCTAAAAAGGCTACTTCAGGTTGTGAGGGACAGGTGTAAATCCAAAGTTCAGGCCGAAGGCGATGGAGCGTGGGCCGGCTACAGGGTCCCACTTGGGCCCACTGAACACAGAACCTTGGATCCTGGGGCGCAGTCTGCACGGTGAGGTTTTGCGCTGTCTGGCGTCAGTTTCCAGTGGGCTGTGAGGCGAGGTTTTGCGAGGCTTCGTGTCATCCGGCGTCAGCTCTAAGATTGGTCAGCTGTGAGGCGAGGCTTTGTGGGGCTTCGCACTGCATTGCGTCGGATGTGGCAGAAGCTCAGCTGCAGAACCCACTTCGGAGGCACAGAACTTGGAGGGGGCATCTCAGTCAACAGTAGGACTCACAGAAGGCAGAGTCCAGCAGCACCAGTAGAACTGCAGGACGTCTTCTGTATCCCTGAGACCTCAGAAACGGGAGGCAAGCCAACAAGCCCCTTGGAAATCACTTTGGAGGGAATGTAGAGTCAGCTCTCCTTCCAGCAGAGTCAGGACACAGCAGTCAGCACAGAGACAAGCAGGAAAGCAGCTCTTCCAGACAAACAGTCCAATTGAGTACTTTGATCAGCACTGCAGTTTTTCTGACAGAGATTCAGTATCGGTCCAGAAGTGCCTGATTCGGGAGGGTCAGGGATCCAGTATTTATACTCAAGTGCACCTTTGATGTGGGGGGGACACTTCAAAGAGTGGTTTTGAAGTGCATGAGCATCCCTTTCAAGCCAGTCCTGTCTGCCAGGTTATCTATGGGGAACACCGGCCATTTGTGAGGGGTCAGATCATTACTCCTTGATGTCCCGGTGAGGGACCCCTTTCCTCCAGTCTGCCTAGGACAGCATAAGAATGTAGATTTATGTAGAGGGCTATTCAGCCACCCCTGGCCTTCCTGGGTATGTGGCTGTTGGGGAGGAATGTGTGACTGGGATCTGTCACCCCATCTAGACGAGTATTGGAGACAGCCTGTAGGTCACATTGAGCAAAGTTAACAGCAGAAAATGCCCACTGTCTGAAAGCGGCATTTCTGCACTAGTGTTAAATCCAACCTTACCAACAAAGTGCATTTATCACTTCTATTCCACCCATATCAAACATGATCAAGCTACTCCCACTGGGATCTGGAATTACCACTTAGAAGCACGTAAGGGAATTCCCTGTGCTGGTCTATGAGGGGAGTAAGCCTCACCGTACTGAAAAACGAAATAGGCTGTTTTTCACTACCAGTACATGCAAAGCACACAATCACATGTCCTTCCCTTTGCTTACATAGCACACTGCACTATGGGTTGCAAAGGCCGGTCCTTAGGGATGACTTATATGTAATAAAAGAGGAGGTTCAGGGCTTTGCAAGCCATAGTGACAATGAACTGTACATGGAGGTCATGGCAGGCCTGAAACATTGTTAGGGGGCTACCTGCGTGAGCGACACAATCAGCGATGCGGGCCAACTAGTAGCACTGAATTTACCGACCCTGGGCACCTGTAATGCACGTTACTAAGGACGTCTAAGTAAATTAAATATGGGAATTAGGTACGACCCAATGTTACCATGTTTAAAGGGAGAGAGCACAAGCACTTTAGCATGGATTGGCAGCACTAAAGTGTGCAGAGTCCTAGAGACAGCACAAAAATGGGTGCAGAAAATGGAGGGAGGCAGGCGAAAAAGTTGGGGGAAGAACATCCCAAGGCGGGTGTTGGGTCTAACAGACATGGACAATGGAGCATTGACACTTGCCATCCAAGCACTGCATAATCTAGAGAGAAGCATGCGTGAAGACGGCAGTGCCCCTGAGTGGGTTACGAATTGGTTCTCCTGGCTCCCATGATGGATATCCCGTTTATGTAAATCAGTTACCAATTAACATTGTGTTTATATTCGTATGCAGGATTATACAATTTGGGATCACATGCTGCAAAAATGCAGTGCTCAAATTAGGTAGAATGCAAGTAAATAGGGAGGTAGTGGTTGTCAATAGCAAACTTAGGGAACAACAGGTCCAAAGTACAGGAATTGTCGAAATGCATTGTGATAAGTTAGCCTGGCATATGATGTCACTAGTTCTAGTGGCACCTTGCACCAGTCTAATTCGACGCTTATTGATGATGGTTGTAGAGTCAACCTTATAGACGAGCTATCCTAGAGGTAGCATGGACCAGCAGTCATAGGCTAAGACTTCAGAGAGCATGTAAAGCAAGCTGTTTTACCAATTATAATCCCTTGAATACCAAATGAAAGGACACCACACAAGGTATATATCAAATATATATGTATTTATTTCTAACACAACCCCTATAGCTGGGGCTACACTAGACAACCAAAGGTTACGAAGTAGGAGACTCAAGGGAGACGCGTGCAGTGTCTAAACACAGTCGCGAGTTACCATTGACTTATAATGGGGAACGAAGAAGTTACAAAGTTACTGATTAAGGACATTTCTGGGTGGACTACGGTAAAACCCCTTTTAACTAGGACACTTGAAGAGTCAATACCCACGGGAGCACCGGAGTACTCGAGTTACCTCACCCAGGGAAACCAGGTGCATAGGTGTCTTTTCGTGTCGGGTTTCGTCAATGCTTTCAATGGAGTTCTGCAAAAGAAGTGCTGCAGGCGGCCAGTGAAAGAGTGTCCGGGTGGATCCAAGGGTGGATCGAAGAAGTGAAGAACCTGAAAGCAGAGGGGACAGAGTCTGGGTCACTAGCCAGTGACCAAGGAACCAGGCGATGTTCTCAGGTGAAGAGGTTAAGCTGGTCTCTGCAGCCACGAGGACCAGGAGCTGGATTCGAGCTGTCCCACGAAGGATCTAGTTGACTGCGGTGTCGATATCCGGATTGGACCCAACAAGCCTTGGCAGCCGCAATCCACGCAGGAAGTGAAGATTGACTTCAAGTTAGACCAGCAAGGTCTGGGGAGCTTCTCCTTTGCAGGGAAGCTGGTGCAATCCTGGAGCAACCAGGAAAGCAGTGTAGTTTCAAAAGAAAGTCTTCGGAGGGCTAACTAGCCAGCGGGCTAGCAACCGGGAAGACGCGTCGATCTGAAATGCAAGAGCAGGCCCCTCGCGGCACTCGTGGAGTGTGGATGGCTGAGCTTTGGTGCAAATGGCGCTCGGGTCTGGGGCTTCTCATACCCCCAATGCACAACTGCGTACCTCGGGAGCCGAGCAGTTAGCAAAATGCAGGATGTCCAGGGTGTCCGGTCCCACGTCTCTCGGGTCCGCCACGGGTCTCAGTTTTGCTGTGGATCGGAGTCGGAGAAGTCTGGAAGTCCAGTTCCCGAGTCGCCAAGTCTTCGGGTTCCGGCAGGAGCGTCGACAAAGCAAACCAGCAAGTTCCTGGTGGTGCCTGTTTGCCCAAGGTGGTCACTCCTTGACTACAAGGGAGATGTCTTCAGTCTTCTAGTCGGTATAGAACGTCGAAGGTCCAAGAGTTCTGTTTCAAACTTTCAGTCTAGGATAATCTAATGTCTCTAGACACAGCTCCTACCTTTATGCTGATTTTAGGGGCTGGATTACCTGCTAAGTCCCTCCTATGGGTGGACCTGGGAAGGGGGCGGTAACACCCCTTTCCCTTTGTCCAGTTTAGCGCCAGAGCGGGGCTGGAGTGCCCCAGCAACTGGTTTGAACCGGGCTATGCATGGAACACCTTGTGTGCCCCAGGCAGTGTCTGGAAAAGCATCTTTCCATTCAACCCACCCTGCCCCAATACACTACAGGCTGTCTGGGGAGGTGCTAGCACCGCCTTCAACAGGAAACCTATTGCCCAGGCCTCCCTTGCCGGAGTTTCCCCCAGCAGCAGGAGGTCAGACTTGTGTCTGTGGCAGCAGCATCCATTTTGTGATGCTGGGGCTCTGTTTAACTTTAACCGGGTAAAGCAGTAACATACATGTCTTTTCCCTCTAGAAAAATGGAATGCTACACCCGCTGCCAGGATTGGTGGGGGGGGGGGGGGGGGTGGTAGTCCAAAGTGTTTGACACCTTACACAACATGTTTTGATAAAGCCAAACCAAAGTTAGCATTAACCGCGAGGATTATAATGCACTTAAGAGTATATGGTATGGCTATATCATAGAACAGCTATAAGGAGATGGTTCCGAAAGCTGCAGAGGGGCTCAGCTCATGCTAGGGCACCCTCTCACATAAAACCAAGCACTCTGCCTCCAGGATTGTCGAGGCCTACCATAGGAGTGACTTATAGGTGTATATGGGTCTATATACAAGGTAGATATACTATATCTAAGTACGGGTTGGTTACACCACCTTACCCAAGCTGAGTGATCAGCCTGTGGTGTCAGTTTGGATGACCAGCCAGGGGTGGCATAATACATGCTGCAGCCCCTGGTAGGCCTTGGATGCACCTATGCCCTGGGTGCCTATGGTACACTACACAGGGACTCACAAAGGAGACCCAATTCCCAATCAGGTATGTACCTAAAGTTCATGGTATCAATTTAGAGAGAGAACAGCTGGGCTGTGGGTCTGATTAGCAGGCCCACAGCCACACTAAAGTCGAAAAACCAGAGAATCACAGCAAAATGTGGGGGTGACCATAGGAAGCAGACCCTACTCTCCTACATGCATGTTGGGCAGTGCAGCTGAAACAACAACTGGGTGGGGGGGGGGGATGGGGTGGGCCAGAGTGGGTACCCCCGCTCCTAAAAACACCATAAAGTCAGATGTCACAATATTTAGAAACATATAGCCAATCAGGAACTAGCACACATAGTGATCACGCGCTCCCCATGCAGGACATCTGTACACATTCACCAGTGGCCACACTGTGTCCACGTGAAGTCAAGACCCACCCGAATAACCATTGACCATTGCTTTATGACTCTAAAGGCAGCAACCAACATTCTTCACCATATATGGTACACCGGAAACTTTTTATTACCTTTTGTATTCTGAATATAAGAAGAACACTAATCGAATGTAAATTGAAGCAGTCTTCAGACCTAGCGCCTGTAACTCTTTTCCCGCCTGAACAGTGAAGTAGTGTGGCTCACTGGTTAGAGGCGGCAGACCCGAGACCCGAGAGCAGAGGACGGCCCGGGACCAGGGTTCGATTCCCGGCGCGGCAGGTTTCTGGACCAGGGTCAGCGGACTCGATAATTCTCTCGCCTCGGTGCTCACTCTGATCAGCGATCACACTCGGCAACTCTGGGCATTAGCTTGCCTCATCTTCACTAACGGCCCCACCAGACCGCCGGGGATGCCTGGTCTCACCCTGGAGATACCCATTAAGGGACCATCTCTCAGGGAAGCCAGGAAGGGTTTCGCAGCGGTCGAAGCGCCTTGGGACCCTCCGGGTAAGTAGTGCGCTATATAAATGCCTATACATTACATTACATAACAGTCCAATTAAACAAATTGTTCCTGTTTTGCCAAACACCTTGTCTGTTTTTTAAGGAATCCTACTTCAAGAAACATTTTGGGGAGCCAGATAGGAGGATTGGAACCTTGTACCTGACTGCAGCCGAAGGACGGTAACTCCACCCAGACGGATTCACGTTTGTGCAATGAAAAAGGTGGGCAGACACAGCAATTGATTGGAAGTTCTGCTGAATCCCTAGGACAGAGGTCCGTCCTGAAGCAGCTGTCACAGAGGGTAAGAGACTACATCTGAACCTAAATATAGTCTAAAGCATTTGGCATATGGCAAACAAGGGTGAAGCGTAAAAAGTCCTCAGACCTACTGCCTGTCATGTAGTTCCTATAAATCTGTATAGGATATGCGCATTTTGACACCATAAACTGTGGGATTGGTGTCAAGACTGATTCGAGACACCCCCACTGGATAGGTTTGCCTGTATAGCAGCTAGATCACAGTGCCACTATGAACTCCTTTCACCAAGGAGCGAATAGTTTCCAGCAACTATGGAACATGACAACCCTGTCCCCTGAGGGATCGCAGAAACAGTACAGTACTTTTCGCTCAGTCACTCATGCTCACTTTCTCTCAGAGAGATGCACAGAATAAACAGTGGGGTGTTTTCAATAAGTATTTATTGAACCAACGTCATCCTAGTGTAAAATGTGTGTGCTGCAACAACCATATGGCAGATGTGTACTGTTATAAGCACCTACAGGGTAAATAGATGATAGAATGCTACAATAATGTTAAAACAATGGATATATACAGGCATATAAATACATGCCAGTAATAATGCGTACCCCTACGATGCTATCCCTAACTAGATGTTTCTAAATGTACCTAGCATGTATGTAGGTATATAGCTAAGAATCCCCTTAAGATGGAGCCAACCCCATTACCTGATGTGGGAGAGCGAAGGACCCCGCCTTGGTCTCCAGATGGATACCACGCAAGAGATGTCAGACCACTGCGTACTGGAGTGTCTGCATGCAGGAACCTCAGTGTCTCGTATCAGCATGGAAGTCTTTCTCCTGTGCCTGCCCCAGCAAAGATATGGTGCTTATATACCCAAGAGGTACCTTCAGGGGTTCTACCTTGCTGTGTCATGTCGGCCGAGGATGACAATGGTGATAAACCTTATACACAGTTATTATGTAGAAGTTGGTAATCCTGCTGTGATTCTGAGAATCATCATGCATAATAAATTAGGATAGTTTTCAGGGAAAACCACACATTTATGCAGCACCTAACTAGGTTAAAGGTCTACACCAAAAACCGTTATGTAGTACAATGGCAGAGTAAATGTAGGTAAACGGTTAATAGACCACCCAAGCCTATATTGGGGTACATTGCGATTCCGACTAGACGATATACTACAAAAATAAAAAGGGAATGTCCTTATAATTATCAGACGTGGCATCTTTTGGCGTGTTTCCGCTGTCTTTTTGCTTTCTGACATCCTGGTTTTGACTCTGTTTTTGCTGGTTCAGTGTCTCTGTGCACTTTCTCACTGCTGTTCAGTGTTAAAGTGCAATTGCTCCTGTTGTAAATTGGGTTATGGATTGGTGTTTTCATGATTGGCATACACTTTTCACAAGTAAGTCCTAGTACAGTGCACTGAGTGCCAGGGCCTGTAAATCAAATGCTACTAGTGGGCCTGCAGCACTGATTGTGCCACCCACAGAAGTAGCCATGTAAAGGTAACTCAGACCTGCCACTGCAGAGTCTGTGTGCAGTTTGTAACTGCCATGTCAACTTGGCAAGTGCACCCACTTGCCAGGCCCTAAGCTTCTCTTGTTTTACATATAAGTCTCCCTAAGGTAGGCCCAAGGTCCCCCTGTGGGCAGGGTTCAGTGTATGTTGAAGGTTGAATATTCGATCTGCAACACGTGTGACTTTAAGGGCCCTACGACTCCTGCACCGACCTCCAGAAAGGAAGCCTGCGGCACCGGCTTTTCGGGGCTCATTGAGAGGTCACCAACGCCCTGCAAAGGTACTGTTTGCGGGTCTTCCCGACACTGTAGATGGCCCTCAACGCCACGGTCAGCCAAAACTATTAAGGATTGTTTGTTCACGACGCCGTGATAGCCTTAGACCGAGCTATCAACTTCAAGGAACTGTATTTCAAGTCTACTATTGATTACTGAGAATTCTCAGAACTGTATGGTGCATTTTTATCGATGTTGGTCCTGTTTTGCATATATATAAAAATATTGGATATATTTTTCAAAAACTGGTGTGGTGTCCTTTTGTAGTGTTTTCACTATATTACTGTTGGTTATGTGCAAATGCTTTACAAACTGCTTCTGAGATATGCCTGTCTGCTCGTGCCAAGCTACCAAGGGGGCGAGCAGGGGTTATTTTAGAAGTGTACCACCCTCAACCTGACTAGGAAGAGGGGTCCCTACTTGGAGAAAAGGTGCCTACATCTCTCAACTAGAGACCCCCATTTCTACATTGGTTGTTAGCGGTGAGAAATGGACTTGTGTTTGCACTTGACTTACAGTGATTGGTGTGCACCACTACCATATTGCATAGTAAACTAGCAAAGGAAGGGTTGGAGCAAAGTGCCTGCACCTGTCGTAGCCAGTGACTCCTGAGTAGTGTGATGGTGCTTGAGAAACCTAGGAACACAACCCTATAAGTTCCTTTCAAGGACAAAAGTCCTAAACAAAACAACATACACTGTGGAATCAGCACCCATCAACAAAGTACTTCTTGATAATTACAAATAATGTCATTTGAAGCAATAAAAAACATCTGTATCAAATGAACAGGACCGAGCTTGGCAAACGTATATTTTCAATCCTTTATTTTGTTTTCACGGTAGACAAATGATCCGATTCACAATGGATTTTCTTTTTTTCTTTTCTAGCCAACGCGTTTCGTCTCATTTACTGAGACTTCTTCAGGGCTAAAAAAACATATGAAAAAATATTTTATAAAAAACACTCATATATGCAATTACATAATATTTACAAGAAAAAATGACAAACATCTATATACAAAAGATTTTCATTAAAAAAAGCGAAGAAACTATCCAAGTTATATAAAACTTTAAGGTGGGCTTTGCTACTTGTTTTTTGATGAAAGATGGGGAGAAACTTCATATGTAGAGCTTTAGGACATGGAAAATTTTTCTGCACAAAATGACCATGTCATTTCATATATTTGCCCAAAATCGTTGGTTCCTCTTTAGACAAATTTGATATTTGTACCAATCGTTTGAACTGGTCTATGGGACATGTAACTCAGCTCGCGTTGGATGCCGTTTTGCACTTTTTTTTAACTCATTCAGTGTTATTCTTTTATAAATCCCCTTGATTAATGACTAAAAAACTAATTTTATGCAGATGTTTACTAATAAGGTTTAATATCTATAACTGATGTTATAAACAATACATTCCTGGGTCTGAATGTTTTATATTATTTTCGGTTCACAACAAACCTTGCATTTTAGTGATTAAATGGTTTGAAACCGTTCTCCAAACTCTGGTTTTCAACCTTTTAATTGATACTTGACACAAATCTTGCTGGTTTTTGAACTATCGCGGTCTCAATTCTCTTGGATAATTTTAGCTTCAACTCATATGATTGTCGAATAAAAAATTCTTTTCACATAACTAGTTTGCAAGATATAAGTTATATTTTCCTAATATATTGATTATGATAGATTTTCATTTTCTTTCTTTCTGACAGTCATTCCTGAATACTTATAGGATATGACAGGTATCTTTTTTATCTTAATATACATCTCCAAATGACCGTGTTAGTAATTCTAAATAAAATAATTTAGTAGCATTACTGTTTGTTGGATGACATTGTCAATATCCATGTTTGTTTTGTTTCACAATAACACAAATCTGAATTCACTTTTGTGGTGCTTTCTCTATTTATAGTGTAATTGTTTTTCCCAGGATATTGAGGTTGATCAATTGTAATGGAAGTTACTTGCAGTTATTGACAACCATGTAACCAATTGGCAATCATAGAATTATTGATATAGCCTTGCAGTTTAATAGTACACTGTGCTTTTAAGCTATGGGCTAGTTGATGGACTGTCATTTTTTGATCTTTATAATCTCAATACATTTCAAAGGCAGATTTTTGATATGAATAGAATAACTGGCAATCATGGAGTTGGAGATATAAAACTTGCAGTTCCACAGAATACTGTTTTTTCTTGTTATATGGCCAGTTGATGGACTGTCATTGTTGATTTCTTTATTGCAAAATATCTCACGAGCAGATTATTTCAATATAACTAATATGTACTTTTTAGATCTCTTACAAGTTTCTCGTGCATACTAAGAATTCGCCAGCCCATATCACTTACCATAAAGACAGGTGTTTGAGGTATGATTTTAGCAAGTGATTTATCTAAAACTGGACATGATGTGTTTTTTTACAACTAAATGTATTCTTTTCTCTGATGCTCATAGATATTTTTCAAAAAAAATCAAAAAACAAGTAGCAAAGCCCACCTTAAAGTTTTATATAACTTGGATAGTTTCTTCGCTTTTTTTAATGAAAATCTTTTGTATATAGATGTTTGTCATTTTGTCTTGTAAATATTATGTAATTGCATATATGAGTGTTTTTTATAAAATATTTTTTCATATGTTTTTTTAGCCCTGAAGAAGTCTCAGTAAATGAGACGAAACGCGTTGGCTAGAAAAGAAAAAAAGAAAATCCATTGTGAATTGGATCATTTGTCTACCGTGAAAACAAAATAAAGGATTGAAAATATATGTTTGCCAAGCTCGGTCCTGTTCATTTGATACGGATGTTTTTTATTGCTTCAAAGGACATTATTTGTAATTATCAAGAAGTACTTTGTTGATGGGTGCTGATTCCACAGTGTATGTCATATTGCATAGTATTACGTGCCACATACGGTTTTCTTTGGTCTATTTTTATGATCCTATCATATTGGAACTTTAACTTACTACTGTATCATACCTGGTACAGCAGCAGCATCAATTGCATCCCTAGAGGTGGCTTTTGAGGAGGAAAGGTTGGAAACCTACAACGTCAAGGAGTTGAAGGCTATTTGTAAAAACCTAAGGGTCCAAGTAAGAGGTCCAACCAGGAAGAAGGAGCTACAAAAGGCGCTGAGGGCCTCGGTAGCAGCCAGACAGGCCAGTAGGCAGTCTGGAGATTTTAGTAGGAAGGCGGAGGAGCCTATTCCTAGGGTGGATGTACTGTTGGGAGGGGGGTGCCTCCAGGCCTGGTAGCAGTGGCTTGTCCCCAGAGGAGCTTAAGGACAGAAAGGAAGCTAGGAGGCATGAGATAGAGCTTTAGAGGCTCAAAATGGAAGCACAGACAACGGTATTAGACCACGAGTATGGGATCAAGGAGCAGGCATTGAAGAGCAAATCCAGCACTGATGGTGGCAACAATTAATCAGTGCAGTCACATAGAAGTGTGCACATCCCCAAAACTCAAAGCAAGGAATTAAATAAGGGGGATGACATACAAAGGTGGTTTCAGGGTTATGAGGCAGCTATACATCATATATCAGGAATGGGGTTCCTGAGAAGAATTGGGGGGCCAGATTGCCAGGCAAATGGTACGAGTGTGGGGAAGGGTAAAGCTCCTCTCCAACCTTTTCCAGTTGTTGGAACCCCTTTTGAAAGGGTTGGGATGCATATTGTGGGGCCAATGGATTCCAAGACAGCCATGGGCAAATGGTACATCCTGGTCTTTGTGGACCATGCCACCCAGTACTCGGAGGCAATCTCTCTCAGGACAATGATGGCAGCAGTCGTGGGCCGGGCATTAATGGGGATCTTTTCCCAAGTGGGTTTCCCCAGAGAGGTGGTTTCTGACCATGGAACCAATCTCATATCGAAATATACGACATCTCTGTTGAAGGAGTGTGGTGTAACCTACAAGTTCACCCCTTCTTACCACCCACAAGGTAACTGTTTGGTGGAGAGATTCAACCATACCTTGAAGGGAATGATCATCAAGGGTCTAACAGAAACCATGAGCAGTAAGTGGGACGTCCTCTTTCCATGCCTTCTCTTTGCATACAGCGAGGTACCACAGAAGTCTCTAGGGTTCAGTCCCTTTGAGCTTCTGTATGGGCACCCTGTGAGAGGACCTCTTAGTTTGGTCAAGGAAGGCTGGGAGGCAGCTTCCAGGAAAACACCCAGGATGTATTTAGCTATATGCCGGCCTTCAGAAACCAAACTGCCTGCTTCAGGAAACTCGCTCAGGCGAACCTGGAAGCAAGGCAGGAGGAGATGAAACGCTGTTATGACCAGAATGCCCCTCTGGTAGAGTTTCAGCCTCGCCAGAAAGTGTGGGTTATGGCCCCAGTGGAACCTTGTACCTTGCAGGACAAGTGGGCTGGGCCTTTTGAGGTGGTGGAGCGCAAAAGTGATATCACCTACCTGGTGAATTTGCGGACTACCAGGAACCCTTTGAGGGTCCGCCACATGAACCGCCTCAAGCCTCACTTTGAGAGGTCCAAAGTGAGCATGCGCTGGGCAACAGATGATGGGGTCGAAGAGAAGAGTGAACCTCTCCCTGACCTCCTGTCTACCAAGGACCACGATGGGTCAGTGGAAGGTGTGCTCCTCTCCCCTACACTGACCCCAGAAAAGCAACGGGACTGTCACCAGTTGTTGGGACAGTTTGCCATACTGTTCTCTCTGATCATCTGAAATTCGGCGGCGCCGGTATACACCAACATCTTTATGCAGGACTACGAGGAAACCAATATTTTCTCTAAAACAGTATGGAAAGAGAACATCAAACTCATTGTGCGGTATATTGATGATATATTCATCATATGGAAGTCATCAATTGACTTGTTACAGTCTGTTCTATGTGAATTTAATGAAATAGATAGCCGGATACAATTAACATGGGATATCTCAGACACAACTGTAACTTTTTTGGATGTCAGAATAACAATCACGGATAAAGCATTTGAAACTAGCATGTACAGAAAAGAAACGGATAGGAACAACATGTTGCATTTTGCAAGTTTTCATCAACCCAGCCTAAAAAAACATTTACCCTACTAACAGATGACAAGAGCCAAGAGGATTACATCTAATACCAAAAAAGTGGATTCAACATTGGAAGAAATGTCAATAAGATTCATGAACAGAGGTTACCCAAAAGAAATCATAGAGAATGCAAAAAAAAGAGTTGAAGCAACGGAGAGAAGGGAACTTCTAAAACCGACCACAAAACATGAAGAAGCTCGCATTGTAGCAGTATCTAAATATTCCACACAGAGCCATAACTTTAGGAAAATCATCACCAAACATTGGACCATGCTCAAGCTCGAACCAGATTTTCAAAAATCTTTTGACCAAATACCTCTATTCGCTTACACTAGAGCCCAAAACTTGGGAGAAATTTTGAAACAACGTCAACCTGAAACAAAAATATATAAGGGTACGAAACCATGTCTAAACTGTGGGAGTTGCAACAGTATCATCAAAGGCAAAAAAATTAACCACCCCATGAAAGGATATGAGATCAAAGTGAGGGTTAATGCGACATGTGAAACAAAAAATGTAATTTACGCGTTGAAATGTCCATGTGGTAAACTATACATTGGAAAAACGGAAAGAAGTGTAAAGACAAGACTAACCGAACACAAGTCAAACATCCGCATGAAAACACTAAATCATCAGTAGCTACACATTTTATGGAGGCGCAGCATAACATTTCCCAATTAAAATATATGATCCTGGAGATAGTGGCAAAGACTGAAGGAAGGGATAACACCAAACACATGCTGCAACGAGAAAATTTTTGGATTCATAAACTTGGTACCCAGAGTCCGAATGGGCTCAATGAACGTATGAAACTGTCCTGTTATTTGTAATTAATATTTGTTTTTCCTTGTTCTGGAAGGGGATACTTGCGTGGTTGAATTTTAAATGTTTTTGGTTAATCAAATAAGTAATTGACTGTGTAACCATGTTTCCTCACATCACATACACTTTCTTTCAAATAGAGATAGCACACTAGAATCCTCATCGTTTTTGCACTCGGGACTGTTGGGGTTCAATTCCCCCCAGGAGCGTTTTTGAGTTCTTACATCTAATTATTATTTTTCCACAACCCATATAAAGGACCGGTTATTCCTAACTTTATGGGATAAGATAGAGGCACGTATTATCAAGGTGAAGTATTAGTTAGATACATTACTATGAAGTTCGTAGTATGTCGTTTAGTTTGATAGATCACGTGATCGGAATACTAACCTATAGCGGACCACGTTGTTTGTTTATTTGGAGAACGATCGAAAAGGAGGTTGTTGGAAGTTTGGCGGGAAGTAGGCGATGGAGAAGCCGTTAGACTACAGTTCAGGTTAGTTCGTGAAAGGAAGGTTGATTACACTTGTGCTGTAAAGTTAGGGCGACACGGCATAACATGGATTCTTATAGTTTGCACTGGTTTTCGTTTCAGCAATATAAGCACTAAGTTTGAAGTTGCGCAAACGCGACACGTAAGTGATATCAAGAGAGGTTACACTTGATACGGTTGTCATGGGCATATAAGGTTTTTACGGTGATGTCGGTTAAATTTACACAGGCCAACTTAGTTTCGTTTTTTGGTTCTTTTTAGAGTAAACACAGAGTAGTTTGAACATGATGCACACACTAAACATTTACTTATTGTTTTCATATTTTGTTTATAGTGTGATTCCCTGATGAAGGGCGGTATGAACACGCCCGAAACGCATTGGATGTGAAATATAACTGTGGCGCTGATATAAGCATGATAAAAAACTCATAAAGATCGAAACGCCAAACAAAATAAAAGAATAATAATAATAAAAAAAAGTACACAACAAATGGAATAATTGTTTGGAATCCTCTTTTCACATTGAGGAAATAAAAGGTGTGCCCAAGGGGATGTCTTTAATGCCCCATTAAAGACACAAGTTGTGATTCACAATCAGGCACCCAGGGACGTGGCCGCCACCTACGGAGCACCCATAACGATACGAATTTTTGTATAATTTTTTCTAGCTGTGCACTAACCCCTATCTGAAGTGTTACACCCATGAGTTGGACACTGGCGACAGCCCTCCTGTAAAAAACAAGATTTATATGTTGAATGACCGAGTCAGAGCCAGCATGAAAGAGGAGGTCTCCAAGATGTTGGCGTTAGGGGTGATCGAGCCCTCCAACAATCCTTGGGCCAGCCCAGTGGTCTAGGTCCCAAAGGCTGCTGCACCCAGTGCCACCCCAGAACTGGGGTTCTGTGTGGGCTACCGTGGGCTTAATGCCGTAACCAAGATTGAAGAACACCCCATCCTCAGAGCTGATGAGCTTATTAATCGGATGGGAGCTGCCAAGTTCCTCAGCATGTTTGATTTGAAACCTGGGTACTGGCAGATTGCCTTAACGGAATGGGACAAGGAAAAGTCAGCATTCTCAACCTCAGAGGGGTATTACCAATTCTTGGTGATGCCATTGGGATTGAAGAATGCCCCTGCCACCTTTTAGAGGTTGGTCAACCAGGTGTTGGCTGGACTGGAGGATTTCAGTGCCGCCTACCTGGACGACACTACAGAGTTCAGTTCCAGCTGGGAGGAACACTTGCAGCACTCATCTCTGGGAAGTGTTGAAGGCTCTGCAGAGGGCAGGCCTCACAGACAACAGGTAGGAAGCGGCCAGGTGGCGCCCCTAAAGCCTAAGATTGACACCATTCTGTCTTGGGAGCCCCCCCAAGACCAAGACAGAAGTGAGAGCCTTGTAAAGGGCTATGGCACCATTGTTGTCCCCTAACAGAGCAGACTGCCATGAAGCAGCCCAGGAAGGTGATCTAGACTGTTGCCTGCCAGAATGCTTTTGATGCTCTTAAGGCAGCCATGTGCACGGCACCCGTGCTCAAGGCTCCCGACTTCTCCAAGGAATTCGTAGTGCAGACTAACGCTTCAGAGCACGGTGTGGGAGCAGTGCTCTCGCAACTTAAAGAAGAGGGCCTAGACCAGCTTGTGTCTGCCTTAGCATGAGACTACTCCCCAGGGAACAGAGGTGGAGTGCTATAGAAAGAGAAGCTTTTGCTGTGGTCTGGGCACTGAAGAAGCTAAGACCCTACCTGTTTGGGACTCACTTCTGAGTTGAGACAGACCACAGGCCCCTCAGATGGTTGATGCAAATGAGGGGTGAAAACCCAAACCTGTTGAGGTGGTCCATCTCCCTAAAGGGTATGTACTTTACAGTGAACTCTGCCCTGGCACAGAACACGCCAACGCTAATGGTCTGTCCAGGTTCTTCCTCCTTAGTGAACAGAACTCCCAGGAGGTTGGGTAGTTCTCCCTACTTTCAGCTGGAGGGGACATGTTTTAGGCGTGGAATCTTTTGGCGCTTTTCCACTATCTTTTTGCTTTTTGACCTTCCGGTCTCAGTGCACATTCTCGCTGCTGTTCAGTGTTAAAGTGCAAGCACTCCTGTTGTAAATTGTGCTATGGATTGTATATCTGATTTACTGGTAAGTCCCTAGTACAGTGCACCGAGAGTGCCAGGGCCTGTAAATCAAATGCTACAAGTGGGCCTTCAGCACTGATTGTGCCACCCACAGAAGTAGCCCTGTAAAGGTAACTCACACCTGCCACTGAAGAGTCTGTGAGCAGTTTGTAACTGCCATGTCGACTTGGCAAATTCACCCACTTGCCAGGCCCTAATCTTCCCTTTTCTTACATATAAGTTGCCTCTAAGGTAGGTCCAAGGTAACCGTGTGGGTAGGGTGCTGTATATGTTGTTGGTAGGACATGTATTGGTGTGTGTGGCATGTCCTGGTAGTGAATTACAGTGCATTTCGTTTGTCACTATGGAAGGCTATCTGTCCGATAGGACAGAATGGGAGCTTTGCTTATAGCATCTTATAAGCATAACTTCCCATTGGGACAAGATAGAGAAATGTAGTTTAGAATGCCTGTACTCAGAATGTAAGAATGCATCTTTTAGTAAAGATGATTTTTATTTTCTCTGATTTAAAATACATTTAGAAAGTAGGTATTTTCTTGCTTAGCCATCCTGTGTGCCTCTGCTGGGTTTGTGGATTGACTGCGCATTCTCTCTACTGTCAAACAGTGAAACATTATTGTGCCACATTGTTTGTTTATCTAAACAAATATCCAAATAGTTTTTGTGCAATTGTTCATCCATGATATGTTGCTTTTAAATGTCAATGTGGATTATATGAGAGTGTGACTGTAGACATGACTGGGTTTGTATGATTGTATTTTCTCATTATTTAATTGATTATTAATAAAATATATTTTGTACTTTCATAAATAATTTAGTTGGTTTTTGCTCTTAATTAATTCTCTGGTCCTTGTTGATTAATTGTCATTTATTTATATTTGTGTATATTATCAATATTGTTGCCTTAACCATTTACATTGATTATTATAGCGCTGCTTTAAGGAACTTTCATTACATTAGCAGGGGGCCTCTTTCTTTACACTGACCTCCAGAACCGATGCCGGAGGTCGCTGATGACCTGCATTTCTAAAAGTACTGTTTTGCAGGTCTTCCAGACACCGTAGCTGGCCCGCAACACCTGGTCAGTCAGAACGGTTTAGGATTTGTTGTTCACAACACCGTGATAGCCCCAAACTGAGCTATGGACTTCAAGGAACTGTATTCATTACTTCTCATTATTGAGAATTCTGCGAACTGTATAGTGGATTTTGATCATTTTTGGTCTTGTTATGGATATATAAAAATATTGGATTTTTGGGGGAGTGGCTAAGCGTTGGACCATGATGGCCACTTGAGATCTCGGCTCCGTCCCGACGTCTCTCGAACACCAGCATCCTGCCCGATATCCTGCTCCTGTGGTGAACCGGAGGTTAGCGGCTGGCAAGCGGCGCCAACAGGAGGGGTTCGGGCCCCTTACAACGCCTAGCGCCAAAGATACTGGCCTGTTAGTTTGGGTCTGCGCGATCACCAGAAGCCGGGGAGTCGAGTAAATTGATAGCCCGCGGGAAGTGCTGCCGATCCGGCTACTCGAGCCGGAAGTCGCCGGTCGGGGGGAGGGGCGGCGTAATCACACAGCTGTGGCCCCGTGGCGATCGGGTCTGTGCAGATCAATACCGCTGCTCACCCTGGCCCACAGACTGCCCTTCGGGAAGCGGAGACATGGCCCTCATTCTCTGCAGGGAATACCGGAATAGGACGATGGAGCATGCACTGGTGCCCCAGCCTTCCTGCTGCTGATCATCACCAATTCTGAAGTGCTGCCACCTTATACCCGAGTCCTGTCCGACCTGGCCCGATAAACAGCGGCCGAAGTGTGGCGGAAATTCCTGGGGAGTGGACTGAAGACGTTGTCCACCGCCTAGATCGTGTCCTACAGTGTGCTGCTTGTCTCCTGAGCCCTACATGCCCGGTCCTGACATCTGGTTAAAAGGACAGCCCGGATATCGACAGTCTTCTCCTCTTCACATCTTCCCTCAATATCAGCGAAGCTTGTCTCCGGCAACGACACAGCAGGTGAGATCGACGATGGCAGGAAAACAGGATGCAGACAAGGGCTTGGCGTCCCAGGACCATCAAGCAATCACAGTCCAACAAACTTGACCGATACACCCTCCGGAAAACTCCTAAAGCAGTGGAAGACTCAGAAAACGCCTCCCCAGACCTAACGCTGCAAGACGTCCTAGCAGCCATCAACGGGGTCAAATCATCTTTAGAGCAAAAAATGGACACAATCTCCATTGACGTCAATCTCATTTGAGCGGACCTTACCAAAATGAATGAGAAGGTCAAAACCCTGGACATCAATACTGCCAACCTGACAGAAGACGGGTCCTTGCTCCAGCGAGATGTTTGAGATCTCAGATCCTCCTGTGAGGTGGCCGGACGATTATGACGGTCGTTCCCAGCGCAACAATGTCCCCATTCTCGGAGTGCCTGAAAAATGAGAGGGGTCAGCGCCAGACCGATTTGTGGATGACCTCATTCTGAACCACCTCAAACCTAAGGGCCTGGGGAAATTTTTCACAATCTAGCGCGCACACAGAATTCCGGGTCCCAAGCCGGGTGCACCGCCGTGCCCGCTAATCGCCCGTGTCCTGAATTTCAGATACAGGGATGCAATTCTTCAACACGCAAGATCCACAATCCCTCTGTATTATGAGAATGCCGCACAGACTTTCTTTCCAGACTTTACACAGATGGTGCAGAGACAGCGCCATACGTTCATGGCAGTCAAGAAACCGCTCAAGGAGAAGGGGTTCAAAAACGCCATGATGTTCCTGGCTCGCCTCCATGTGGAGTCCGGGGGGCGGGCTTGGTTCTTTGACAACCCGGAGGTGGTCTCAGACTGGCTGGACAGGCGAATCGGTTGTGGCTCTGGAGGAGACAATAGGGATGGTGCTCCAGAGTCACAGGATTGGGGCTGAGAGGCGCTGGGTGCCCCAACAACTCACTCAATCTTGGTCAGGTAACGGGGCCCTGAGACCTAGCCTCTGGACAGCATTTTATATCATACCTCGCCCTAAGGCCAAGACTCCGTACAATCTGTCTCACAGGGGTTAATTGGTTTAAAGAAGTGTTGGGGCGGGAGAGATGGAATGTTGGCCTTTCTCCTCTTTTCTTCTTTTAGTTGTTTTGTATTATTATAATTTGGGCAACAGGCACTCTGTTACTTTGGTATGGGCAGTTCTAAGTCCAGAGGGCAGGGCAGCGGGGGGGGGTGTTGGACGGGTGGTTCAAAGGGGTTTTTCTTTGTTGTTTTCCTTTTACCATCGACACAAAATGTCATGCCTGGTAAGGACACACCACATTTACCAATACGCCACAGGGATAAAAGTATCAAAGTATTAAGTTGGAATGTCAACGGGCTTGGGGATAAAATCAAGCGGAGAGTTGTTCTGCAGTATATCAAAAAACTGGGTCCTGATATTGTGTTTCTTCAAGAGACGCATCTCATGGGTCACTCCTGCAGAGCGATGAATCGGTGCGGCTATAAACTAGTGGCACATGCAAGTTTCACGACTGGCTCCAGGGGTGTGGGCATTATGGCTAAGAATACATCCCCTTCAATATGGACTCCACTTGGATCGACGACAGGGGTAAATATGTGGTTGTCTCTGGGTCTTGGGAGGGCCTGGTCCTCACATTGCTATCTGTTTACGTTCCGCCGGGCCTTCAAGCGGTATCGTTCCGAGACCTCCTTACTTCCCTTCTCTCTCTTCCGGAGGGATTGTTGGTGCTAGGGGGAGATTTTAATTCAGTATGCTCAGGTGAACTGGACCGACACCCTCCTCGCGAACTAGGGCCTGCTTCCGGCTGGCTGCCTTGCTTCCTGGATGCCATGGGGCTTTTAGATACAAGGCGTACACTCAACCCAGAGACAAAACAATACACGCTCCACTCTGGTGCCCATCACAGCTTCTCCCGCCTAGACTATATCTTGGTCCCTACCTCTCAAGCGAGGTACATTCACGAGTCCCGCCATTTAGCGAGGGGCATATCCGACCATTTACCGCTGTGGGTACATATACTTCTAGATCGCATTCGGGTGGGTAAGCTTACACCTATTAACCCGTGGCACCTACGTAACATCAAAATCCGCAAGGGCTTTTTACTCATCACAAAAAACGAATTCACGGAGAACGCGGGCACCGTGGCCTCTGGCCAAACGCTCTGGGAAGCCTTTAAAACCGTGATCAGGGGGAAGCCCTGTCTTTAATAGCAGGTCACAACCGTGAGCGGCAGAGGGCAATATCTGACATAGAAGATGACATTCGAAAACTTGAGGTTGAGCTAGAGGGGCGTGACTCTCCTGATCTCATCCACTTGCTAAAGCTTAAACGGCATGAATATAAAGTAATAGTCACGGACGCGGCCCGATCTCTGGAGCGTGAAAAACTTGGGAGAATACATGACGTGGGCGACAAAGTGGGGAAATTGATTGCCTGGCTAGATAGACGGGAATGGGCAAGTAGACTAGTCCCGGTTCACCATGAGCCTCAAATTCTAAAATCGTGGACCCGCCGGCGATAGTTAATCAATTTGCCGAGCATTTAAGTGCAGTATATAGGACAGAAGCATCCTACACTGAAGAGGACTCCACTGAGTTCCTCACAGATGTTGCCATGCCCACCCTCACCTTAGCAGATAGGCAGCTAATGGACAGTCCTCTAACAACAGATGAAATCGCCCAGGCCATCAGATCACTTCAATCGGGAAAGTCGTCTGGCCCGAACGGAATCCTCATAGAATTGTACAAACTTCACCCGGAAGCCGTGGCAACCCAGCTTAAAGTCATGTTTGAGGACAGTAGGGAATCAGGTGAACTTCTGCTAGATCAACACATTGCTAACATTGTTGTTATTCACAGAGACGGCAAACTCAAAACGGACTGTGCTTATCGGCCTCATCTCCCTTCTCAATGCCGAGCCTAAAATTCTTGCGAAGGTCCTGGCCAACCGCCTGGTCAAAATTATATCAACACTTATTCACCATGACTAATCTGGCCTCATCCCACACCAAAACACAGAGCTGAATCTGCATTGTGTCCATGGGGTGCTTGGCAGGGCAGACACCATACGTGAACCGCCCGTCTTGATTTCCCTGGGCGCCACTATGACGCAGATCTTGGTCCAATGGCCTTATCACTTCGCAGTCCTCCAGAAGCTGGGATTTGGCTCAGATTTTATCTGTTGGGTCCGTCTCCTCTATGCAGCACCGTTGGCGAAAGCGGTAGTCAACAACAAACAATCTGACCCCTTTACTTTGAGTCGAGGCAACCACCACTGCTGCCCACTCTCCCGTCTCCTCTTCACCTTGGCACTAGAGCCGTTGGCAGCCTGGATCTGGCAGGACCTAATGATCCATGGATTCCGCTGGTTTGCAGACTTGGAAGACCGGATATCACTTTACGTAGACAACATATTACTCTATCTTACCGATCCCAGAAAGTCTCTAATAGCCTTATTGTTAGAACTGGCTGTTTCTGGTTGGCTAAGGCTGACGCCAAAGCTAGGCAGAAACCACCATTCTAGTCAGGGCAAGGGAGTCACACGCCAAGATAACCCCTGCTCACCCCCTGGTAGCTTGGCACGAGCAGTAAGGCTAAACTCGGAGGCAATGTGTAAAGCATTTGCGCCAGCACACAACAGCAACAAAATACTAGGCACACCACAAAAGGAACTCCACACAAGGTTATTATAAAATAACTTTTGTATTGTAAAAACACATCAGATAGTATCACACAAAATACACGGTGCCAACTGGCACGGGCAATATTCACAAGGGATTATGTACAGGACAGGGCCACATGGGCCACTGTCAGAATCAGCACTTAGTAGAAATTAGAATAAGTATAGCACAAAATAACAATTATAGATCACATCCAGTAACTCCTGGGAACAGGTACCAGGACCTCACTAGGACCACCTGTACTAAAAGAACAACCACCTAAGTATCACACAGCACCTAGGGGTATAAACAAGAACACATTACCCATGATGCATGAAACACATTCAGAGGAGTAATAAAGGAAAACACATGATGCCTAAAAACATTCAGAGGTGTAAGACAAGGCACATGATGCATCACAAACACATTCAGAGGTGCAGCACTAGGAGACACACGACGCCTAAACATTCAGAAGTGCAGCGCAGGGAAAGAAAGACACATGATGCATAAAAACATTCAGAGGTGTAAGACAAGGGAAACACATGATGCATAAACCTACACATTCAGCGGTGTTCAGAACAAAGCACATGATGCAATAAAATACATTCAGAGGTGCAGCGCAAGAAGACACATGATGCCTAAAACATTCAGAGGTGCAGCGCAGGGAAAAGGAAGACACATGATGCCTAAAAACATTCAGAGGTGCCAGAACAATACAATAGCGCAAAAATCACATGATGCCTATAAACATTCAGAGGTGCAAGAATAACACATGATGCAAGAAAACACATTCAGAGGTGCAATAACCATACAATTGCGCAAAACTTACACAAGCCACCACCTGTAGCAGTCCCTAGGCCAACTGGCCTTGTTGGGGCTAAGACCCCCTGTGTCCAAAAGTCAGGGCGCGCTGCCATGCAGCGCCAGTCCAAGCACAAGCCTAAACGTAGCAGGTGCCCACTACTTGCTGGGCACCTGTGAAATCCCAAGACCTAAACGGTGCAGCTGCCCACTAATTGCTGGGCAGCTGGGGACTTCAAAACTGCGACAGGGTCCTCACTGACCCTTGAGCGCAAACTGCACCCACTGTGGGAGCCACACAGGCTCAAAAAAAACATTCCTCGCAGGCAGGAGAGGGCGGGCACCGGCAATGTGCCCCGACGCCCCCTCTAACTAAAAATGGCCAAACGCTGGAGCCAAACAGGCCCTTAAACAAAATAGTCTCCATGGAGCCCTCAGGCTCTCAAAACAACTGTGGCCCCTAGAGCCTCCGTGGCTCTAAGCACAAAATGGCCCTCGAGCCTCGCTGGGCTCGTAAATCGGATATGCCCCCCTAGAGCCTCCGTGGCTCTCAACACAATAATAGGGGCAGGGAGCCTCTCAGGGCTCTACACGCGTTGGGGCGACCCACTGCCAACCGGGGCCACCCTTGAAGCCCTCGTGGCTTCACACTGACAATGAGCGTGAGCTCACGCTACTGGGGGGGGGGGGGGGGCGGACACCGACAATGTGTCCCGGCGCCCCTCCCTTTCGTCTGCCCCACTCACCGGTTTGCCAGACGATCGGCGGCTCTCCTCACTCGGGGCTCTCCCTCCATCCGGGGAGCCTCGCACCGGACTTCTCTCTCTCTCCAGGGCTCCCTCAGCACACGGGAGCCCCAGCAGCAGGCCACGCTTCCTCCTCTCTTCCCGGGGCTCCCTCCTCCTCACGGGAGCCCCGTGAGCACCATCAGCCTTCTTCCTTCGTGCCACCTCACACACGGCGGCTCTTCGGCCAATTCGAGCGCGGCTCAAGGAAAAGCCCCTCGTGACACCGCCCAATCACCACGCTGCTCGCAGGACGAGCCTCCTGCAGCCAACCAATGGCTGCGCGGCTCTTGAGGCAAGCTTCTCCGGCGGCCATTACACACAGCTCGGGCCGCGGCGGTGAATAAAGGGGCACAACGAGGGGTGGGAACCCTCGCTATTAAAATAAAAGAAAGAAGCGAGGTGGGCACTCGTAAAACAAGTAAATAAACGGGCAAAGTCGCAGGGTAGGCACCTGCCAAACCTCACGCAAAATGCGAGAGGGCGCCACGCTCACAATGGGTTCAAATAAAGCGCTCTCCCAGCGCTATAAGTAATATACAGCGCTCCCAGGCGCTATAAATACCAGTCAAGCGCTCCCAAGCGCTTAGGCTTCAACAAACCTGGGTAAAGGCAAGAAAAAGGTCTCTTGAAGGAAAATGCAGCTTCTCCATGCTGCCAAAGGTCCCAAAGATTTCAAGGGGGCAAAGCAATGTCCCCCCCATCAGCCCAAGCAAGGCAGAGGGGTCCCCCAGGAGTCCAGGAAAGTCCATCAGGTGTCCAGGGGCTGGGCAGGGCCCAGGGATTCCCCTGAGCCCAAGCAGCAGCATGCCCCTGGTAGGATTCAAGTCAGAAAACAAGAACAAATTGGAAGGGGACACAGCCCCTTCTTATACAGAGAAAAGTATTTGAAGTCTTTGTGCAGGCAGTGTGAGAACCAGCTAGAACTGGTTATAGGGAACTCTCTTCAGTGTCAGGGACAGAGGTGACAGTCGCCCAGCGGGAGGTGGAGCCAGCATTGTGGACAGGCAGGCACAGCCCTGGTCACTCCCAGGTGCCATCTCCTCCCACTTCCCTGGCAGCAGATGCAGCCTTTCATCCACGGGCTGACTCAGACAACCTCCTGGGGCTCCCCAGCACCTGTCATCCTCAAACCAGACAGTCAATACACAAGCAGGCCCAGGCACTCCTGGACCAGTCTCACCAGCCAATCACACGCCAGACACAAATTACACAAATATGCCAACTTCTAAAAGTGGCACTTCTAGACTAGACACAATCATGCCGCATATACCATTTTGCAGCAGTCAGTCTCACGAGTTCTCTCATACTAAACTCGCCCCTGCACTCCCCACACATCAGGAACTACCATGGGCATACATATTCCCCATTCATTCCTATGGGAGGGCAGGTCACTCACCACACATACACAGAGAGCTCAAGCACTTTACACTGTACCACAGTGAAAAAGTGCGCAGAGGCCTAAAACCACCACCACCACCAGGTTCCAGAAACAGGCTAGGAAAAAGCAAAAAAGTCTCAGGGTGAACCTGCCTAAAGGGCCGGGTCCAACACTTATTAAATATCTTGGCAATGTTTGGGCGGTATTCCTGATTTAAAATAAACTGGGCTAAATCACATCTATATCCCCTCCATGAAGACATGCCTATTGTGCCTTCTAACTGCCCGATTCAACTCACCACATCAGGGTTCAAGTATTTAGGTATATTCGTCTCCCTGCTTCCTGTGCTCCGTTATGAGAACAATCTCCCCCCACCCCTCCAACGCCTGCGGCACGATATTGCCAGCTGGAAAACCCTACCGCTGTCTCTCCTAGGGAAGGCCGCACTTTTTAAAATGATGTCCCTCCCCGCTTCCTCTATGCCTTGCAAAATTCGCTTGACGTCGTCCCCGCTTCTTATTTTAAAGAAATTGAACGAAGGGAATGGCCCACCGCGTATAGCCCTCAGTAAATTAACCTTGAAATGATATGATAGAGGTATTGCCCTTCCCGAAATTAAGAAATATTATTGGGCTGCCCACCTGGCTGCCATTAATCATGGCACCTACGGGTCTCCAGACGACCCAGGCTAATGGACAGATGGCTCCTCCCGGGTGGGAATTATAATCGAGCACTGTACTCTAAACCAGCGAGAACTCTGCTGATGGGCCCCACCGGGCACTCGGTGACCGTTTGGCAGGCTGCCCACAGATCTTTAAGTTGGGAGGGTAAATTGACATTAGCCACTCCCTTGTGGGATTCAGAGAAACTGGGAAACCTGTGGCGAAGGAAGGGATTTGACAAGTGGGACATAATTGGGATCTCCCGCATCCAGGACTTGTGGGAAAAGGGGGACATCCAAACATTCGCCTCCCTTCAGGCACAATATGAGCTGGCGGACTCAGAACATTTCCGCTACAGACAGATAAGACATGCCTTGCGCTCTGCCATAGCCATGGGCTCCTCTCCCCAGAGTCCTCTCCACTGGAAAATAGGATATTAGATGGCCACCTCCCAGAGAAAACTATTTCGCTGATATATAACAAACTGGAGGACGAAGACTGGCAGGATGCTGTGTCCTCCCCTAGAGTGGTGGCCATCCCCGCGAGACTGTGATTGATCCAAATAAAAATCCTGCATACAATATATATTACAGGGCCTACGTTGGTGTTGATGGGGAGGGCGTCCAAGGGGGACTGTCGTAGACGGTGTGGCCAGCTGGGTACGTTCTTACACATCATCATTCAGTCCTACTGGAGGGAAATTCATGGGGTAGTGGGGGAGGGCCTAGGAGTCCATATTTCCCCAGAGGCACGTAGGTGTTTGCTCAACATATGGGAGTCAACTGATTTAAACACACCCCAAACACAGTGGACCACACTTGGATTCATGGTGGCCAAAAGGAACATTGCTCAGGCCCCTCCCCCTCTGAAAGATTGGAAAACAAGCATGGCAGCACCAGACTTCAATGGAATGCATCCCAAGCTGCTCCCCCGCCCGTGACGCTTCGCCAGCGCGCGCTTGGCCTCACTCACACCCCATATGCTCGTTCCCTCCCACTCGCTCGCTACCCTGCTCCCCCGCCCCCCACCCCCTTCCGCCTCGCACACCACCATGCTCCTTCCCTCCCACTCGCTCGCTCCCCCGCCTCCATCTAAGCGCCCGCCCCCATCCGATTTGTATTACAATGAGTTTCGCTCCGGGCAAGCTGCGGCAATCAGCGGCTTCTGACAGGAACCCCTCTCTCTTGTTCCCCAGTACATACATGCAGTATTTCTGCTGCTCCCAGGCGGGATTTATAGAATAGCCCGTGGCTAGGTGCTACCAGAATACTTTAGGAATTGACAAAACCTGCTCCCCCGCCCCCCACCCCCATCCGCCTCGCACACCACCATGCTCCTTCCCTCCCACTCGCTCGCTCCCAGCTCCCCCCAGTCTGTGCCTCGCATCATCGCATCAGGCCCCATTCATTGCAGTAAAGACATGATAACATAACAGACATCTATGACTCATGGGATGTACTTCTCCGTTAACTTATCTGTGATTTCCAATACTTGACAGGGGGAAGCGATGAAAGGGTAGTGATACATTTCAGGGTGTAGAGTTCTTTGTCACGTATCAAATGGTGCATCTTATTTGCTAATTTAGCCTGGTAAGTTAATGTGAGGATTCTTTAGTTAATAGCCACAGATAGCTGAACTATTTTTACATTCTAACTGGGTCAGATGTTTTTGGCCCTGAGCATCACTGTCAGTATCAGACATAGGTGCGCATAACTCTCCCCGATACGCGTTCCATTTCTCCTATATTTTAGTCCATTTGTTCGGACAACTCTTACTCTTATAGATTACCACGCCACAGAATCACTCAGCACCACTGAATGCCACAGCACCCCTCAGCGCAACAGCACCCCTCAGCGCAACAGCACCCCTCAGCGCAACAGCACCCCTCAGCGCAACAGCACCCCTCAGCGCAACAGCTCCACTCAACGCCACAGAACCACTCAACGCCACAGAACCACGCAACGCCACAGAACCACGCAACGCCACAGAACCACGCAACGCCAAAGAACCACACAACGCCAAAGAACCACACAACGCCAAAGAACCACACAACGCCACAGCACCACTCAACGCCACAGCATCCCTCAATGCCACAGCATCCCTCAATGCCACAGCATTACTCAGCACAACAGCATCACTCTGCACCACTCAACGCCACAGCATCAATCGACACCACTGAACGCCACAGCATCTCTCGACACCACTGAACGCCACAGCATCACTCGGCACCACTGAACGCCACAGCATCACTCGGCACCACTGAAGGCCACAGCATCACTCAGCACCACTGAAGGCCACAGCATCACTCAGCACCACTGAAGGCCACAGCATCACTCAGCACCACTGAAGGCCACAGCATCACTCAGCACCACTGAAGGCCACAGCATCACTCAGCACCACTGAAGGGCACAGCATCACTCAGCACCACTGAACGCCACAGCATCACTCAGCACCACTGAACGCCACAGCATCACTCGGCACCACTGAACGCAATAGCATCACTCGGCACCACTGAACGCAACAGCATCACTCGGCACCACTGAACGCAACAGCATCACTCTGTGCAACCATTCAACAACTGGTTCTAATATGTTCTCTCAATGTTTCAAGCTTTATTACAAATGTCACAAAAAAAAATATTTTACTTCTGTTCTTGGATTTTCATCACAAAAAATACACTGAACATAATCTTCCCAAAAGTTATTTACAAAAGTTTAAGCTATTGCCATTATAAATTACAATAACTTTTAAGTATGAATTATTTAAAAAAATAAAAGCCATTGTTATTTGTAATAATAATACATCCAAGTCATGTAAATACAACACATATTGCATTACAAATGCTATAGATGTCACATTTGCGAAAGTTAAAACTATTGGCATTGTAAATGACAAAGCTATTAATTTCGCTATTTTCAAAACCAACACATAAATAAAAAAATGTGTCATTTACAATACCAATAGCCCAAACTTTCCTAATGCGAGACCTATTGCATTGCAAATGCTTGTTAACTTATGTAACGCCTCTCCATCATCATGTAATTATGCTCTGTAACTGTGTAACTTGTAACTATGTAACTATGCTCTGAAAAAATTGCTCGTCCTCATGTAAAGAGCTCTGAGACCTCTGGGTCTAGCCAGCGCTATATAAAACGTTTCAAACAAATAAAATAAATAGCTAATAAGTCTCTAAATCCACTAATTATGGTTTATGAAGAGCAGCCAGATGAACTTATACAAAGCCGAACATGCCTTTGCCTCCTCTATCAGAGGTGTAACAGAGACAGTCTCATAATGCATGCTGCTATGTCAAACCCATATTTTTTTCTCTTTCCCCTGAAACTTACAATCTTTTCAATTTTTGGCACATTTTTGCAGACTCTTTTGGGCCACCTGTTTGTGTTTCTCCCTAGTTATTTATAAACATTTATTTACCAAGACTCACTGTTGGAACAACATGCCCTACTTCTTTAAGCAAGTTCTTTTTTTGCTAAGTTGTTTGGCGGGAATACACTATTTCCTGCTAAAGCAGCTCTCTGAAAGGAAAGGTCATCTGTGTGGGGGCTCAAAAGCCTGGCAAGGCCTACAGCGCTGCGTCGCTGGGATATGCACAATAAGACACACACACACTGTCGCTATACTAGTGTGGACAGGAAGTGCCGTGCCACTTCGGTCCCTTTATTTAAAGCTTTCTAGCCACGCCTGGCCAGAAAGTGATACATTGTGGGTAGTGCTTCCGGGGGCGCAACCTGAGACCCTCGGAGCACTAGAGCGCTACATCCCTTCCCAACTTGGATTTTCAAAATAAACATAATAATCAGTTCAGCATGCGAAATCAGCTAGTCTGTGATTGGGTCGTGGATTAGATCTAAGATTGTATTGCCACTTGCCTCTCGGAGGGATCTGGTCTCGAGGAGGTCCCGGTGATGGCAGAGATGGTTGTTCTGCGGTATCCGGCGGCAGGCATGTGGTGTTGTTTGTAGCTGTATTCTCTTCTTCTTCCCTTGCTGCAGGCATGCCACTGTCTGAGCTCTGTCCTTTTGGTGTGGGTATTTGCTTGAACCATGATATGTTACGAGTCACCTCTTCTCCATCTTGGCTGACTGTGATCGCTGTTCCTCTGGTTTCCTTGATGACCCAGGGTTCTGGTTCGAATGGTGTCTTGAATTTTCCTCCTGGCCTCCTTGTTCGGATCAGCACGGTCTCTCCTGGATTCAGGGTTTTCGTTTGGGCTCTCCTCTTGCGACTTGCCTTCTCATTGGTCCTTCTTCTCCGTTCTTGTGTGTCTGCTGGCGAGTAGGGTGCGGGAGTCCAATTGTCAGCCATGGGTAGTAGGTCTCTCCGTGGTCCGGCCAGCATCAACGCCCATGGTGACTGCATGGTGGTGCTACGATATTCTCTTAAGAAGGCTTGCAGTGCTTCTTCTGGGTCACTCCCTTCTGCGGATGATATTCGCAGCACCTTGTTTATTGTCCTCATGAAGCGTTCCACCTCGCTGTTGGCTTGTGGCCATTGAGGGGTGATTCGGTGGTGCTTGATTCCCAGGTTGTTCAGAAACTCCTTGAACTCGCTCCCCTGGAATGGGGGCCCATTGTCTGTTTTGATGACCATCGGAATGCCGAATAGGGCAAATGCTCTGCTGAGGATGGGGCGAATGTTCGCGAAGCTGGTTGATGCTGCTGTTTCTACTATGGGGTACTTGGTGTAGTTGTCCATTAGTACTACTGTGATCTTCCCATCTGGGAAACTTCCAAAGTCTAGGCTTAGCCATGCCCATGGCGATGGGGCATGGTCTTCCGTGATTACTGGGGCTGGCACTTCAGGGCTGCTGGTAATTTGGCATGCTCGACACTCCCGCACGAGGGCCTCAACGCTCTCCTCCATGTTGGGGAACCATATCTTCTCCCGCATCCTCGCTTTCATTCTGCGGGTGCCTTGGTGTCCTTCGTGTGCCAGGGTGGTTGCTCTCTCTTGCAGTGCCTTGGGGATGACCACGCGAGCTCCTCTCAGTACTAGACCATTGTCAGCGCAGCTAAGGTCATTGTGGATCTTCCAGAACTGTTGTAGGCGTGTTCTGTCTGCTTCGTTCCACCCATTGGTATCTTTCAGGAAGTTTACCCACGTTCCGGAGTGAATTGCTTCTTTCACCCTCTTGACAACTGCATCACTGTCATAGTGGGAGGTGATGACATCAGCGGTAAGTGCGCAGGGGCATGCTCCTGCTGATAGCATATTGATGAACTCTTCGGTCTGGCCTTCTTGGTCTGCATTGTGGGACCCTTCTGTGAGGGGGTGGCGAGACAGAAAGTCTGCCGGGTTTTTCGCCCCAGGTCTGTACACTAGGTCCATTTGGTACTGTTGAACTTGGATTGCCCAGTGTTCGATCCTTGGTGGTGGGTGAGGTGCGGTGCCTCGGAATAGGGGAATTAGCGGTTGGTGGTCCGTCACCATTCTGAACGGGTGGCCAGATATGTAGAGGTGAAAGTGGGCGCAGGCCCATTTTACTGCCAGTGCCTCTCTCTCAATTTGCGAGTATCGCGACTCTGTCGCTGTCAGGGCCTTGCTTGCGAATGCCAACGGGGCCCACACCCCGGGTTCGGATTCTTGTGACAGGAGGGCTCCTAGGCCCACTGGGCTGGCATCTACCAATACCTCGGTGGGTCTCGCAGTGTTGAAGTATGCCATCGTTGTGCTGTCCAGCAGTGCCTCTTTGATTCGGTGAAATGCTTTGTCTTCAGATTCCGTTCATTTCCATGAGCTGTCTTTCTTCGTCAGGTTTCTCAGAGGCTCTGCGATCGTGGCCAGATTGGGTATAAATCTTGCACAGTACTGTGCCATCCCTAAGAAACTCCTCACTTCGGACGCGGTTGAGGGTGCTGGAGCGTTCTTGATGGCGTGGGATTTGCGGGGGTCCACTTTTACTCCGTCTGAATCAAGCACGTATCCGAAGAATTCTATTGATTTTCTGAAGAACTGGCATTTGTCTTTGTGTAGTGTAACACCATACTGTGCGAGTCTCTGTAGGGTGGCCTTCAGTCTTCGGTGGTGTTCCTCACTCGTTTTGGCATGAATTAAGATATCGTCGCTGACATTCAGCACTCCATCAAGTCCGGATAAGATTTCTTTAATAGTGTTTTGAAAGATCTCGGCTGCGGATGATATGCCGAAATTTAGTCGCTTGTATCGTCTCAGCCCCAGGTGTGTTGAGAAAGTTGTGATGTAGCGGCTCTCTTCCGCTAGTCTGAGCTGATGATATCCTGCGTTAAGGTCCAACTTAGAGAACCACTGGGCCCCATTCAAGTCCGTCAGGATGTCATCAACTGTTGGGGTGAGGTGCCGCTCCCGTCGAATGGCTTTGTTGGGGATCCTCATATCTATGCAGATGCGGATTTTACCTGGTTGGCGTGGCTTCTCGGCTATCACCATCGGGGACACCCACGGTGTCGGCCCCGATACTTTCTCAATCACACCTTGTTCTTCAAGTTGGTTAAGTTCTTTTTCTACGGCGGTGCGCAGGTGGAATGGTATCCTTCTGTGCCTCAGTGCCACTGGTTGAATGGCGGGGTCGATGTGTAGTTTGATCGGCGGTCGTTTGATGGTACCGAGGCCTTCAAAGAGTGTGGGGAACATTTCCAGGATGTCTTCCGTTTGGAGTGCTTTGACGGCGTTTGCAAACGCAATGAGGCGGAGGTCTTCCGCTGTGTTGCTTCCTACAAGTAGATCTGCTTCTTTGTCTATTACATGGAATGTTGTCGTCACCTCATTGTCTTCCACCTTCACTTGGACTACCATCTTCCCTCGCAGCGGGAGGGGTTCCTGGCTGCCGCATGTTAGTATTCGTGCCTTCCTGGGGACTAGCTTGGGTCTTGGCTTCAGTGCTTTATAGTGTTGGATTCCCATGACATTCACGGTGGCTCCCGTGTCAATGACGCCAGTTGCTGGAGATCCGTCGATATGTATTTGGCATTTTGGCTGGGGCCTACGCCGTCTCTTTAGTTCACTTACGAATGACACGTAGTAGCATTCATCTTCATCCTCTGTGGAGGACTCGTCGAATTGGGCTTGTCTCGGTGATCTGTTTGATCGAGACGGCGTTGCCTCGTCTAGTGATAGCTGCCTCACGGCTCCTGTGATTGGTTTTCTTCCTGATGCTCCTCTTCCTCGGGAGCCACCCCTGCACACGCTTGCGAAATGGTTGGGTATTCCGCATTTTGAGCATGTTTTGCCACGTGCCGGGCAGCCATCTTGGTTGTGTTCGTCTCGGCCACAGTATCCGCATGGTGTTCGGCGTGGCGTCCTGGTCGGCCATCTTCCTCTGCTTCCCCGACCGGTGTTGCGGACTGCGTCTACCCTTTCTGTCTTCACCACGGTTCCTGCTTCTGCCCGTGGGTTCAGGGCTGCTTCCATTGCTGTCGCACGTGCATCCGACAGCTCGTGGGATCTGGCAAGGATCAATATTTCTTCAAGTGTAATGCGCGGTTGCCTTAGAATCAATGTCCTCAGGTGCTTGTTGCGACAACCCTGAATGAGCTGCGCGGTCACTTCCTTCTTTTCGTCATCATCAGTGCACGTGCTTATGAGATCTCTCAACCGCGCATGGAACGCGTCCATAGTTTCTCCTTCCCTCTGTTTGGATTGGCGAAATTTGAATCGCTCATAGTGTGGGTTTAGCTGGGGGTCGAAATGTGCGTTCAGCGCGTTGACAGCTGCGTCATAATCATCGTCATCCCCCGTGTCTGGTAGATGTTTGAATAACTTGTATATTTCTGTGCCCCCAAAGTGTAACAACAGGGATCTCTTTACCTAGTTATCCTTCTCCCTGGTAGCAGTGAAGTAGTTATTGAGCTGCCCTAGCCACACGGCCCATCTGGGAGCTGCTGTCCCCGGGTCTATCAGTTCGCTGAAGGGTGGTAGTGCTTGGATCTGTGAGTGAACTGACGGTATAGGCGGCTGTGTTCCGAGGTTTAATGCTTGTGCTGGGGGTCCTGCTTGTTGAGCCTGGCCGGCTCCTTGCTGTGCTCCCCCAGTCGCCCCTCCTGGGTTTGTGGTCATTTTGGTGTTGGGAGGTGGCTTGGCGCTTTCCCCTTAGGCGTCTCTCTATTGGATTGCTGGTTGCACTTGCTTGTGCTTGTTGGCGTTTGCTTGAGCCAGTGCTTGTTGGATTGCTGGTTGCGCTTGCTTATGCTTGTTGGTGCTGCCTCGTGGCGTGGCCGGCAGCCTCGCTGGATCGCTTGCGGGTTCGCTGGGCCCCGCGCTCGTTTGGTTCGAGGCGCCTCTCCTGCCTCGCGCTCTTCCAGGGCCTCTTTCACCGGCGATGACGTCTCGCTCTCTGCGAATGCGCGCACTGCTGGGCCTGCTGCCGGGTCGCTTCCTTCGGCGCGTTTCTCCGCTTGGGCCTTCCTACCGCTGCTACCGCCGGTGCCACACGCAGCTTCTAGCATCTACTGCTTACCGGTGAGTGTACTCTTGCTTTCGGTGGCCGACTGTGTTTTCGCCGTTGTTGGTGCTCCGCTCTAGTGTCGCGGTTGGGGTGTTCGGGTCAGTTGCTGATCTGGCAGGTAAAGCCGCTGGTCGGCGCCGCTTGATTTATGTAGATCCCACCCTCGTCGCCAGTGTGGGGGCTCAAAAGCCTGGCAAGGCCTACAGCGCTGCGTCGCTGGGATATGCACAATAAGACACACACACACTGTCGCTATACTAGTGTGGACAGGAAGTGCCGTGCCACTTCGGTCCCTTTATTTAAAGCTTTCTGGCCACGTCTGGCCAGAAAGTGATACATTGTGGGTAGTGCTTCCGGGGGCTCAACCTGAGACCCTCGGAGCACTAGAGCGCTACAATTTGCACATAGACAATGTCTGCTGTGATTTACTCTGCGAAAAGAAGCTTCCGAAAGGCACTTTCATTTTAGACCCCGGACAAACCAGACCCTGCTCCTATTGGTACATCTGGAACACGCATCCAAGTCTGTTTCTTCGTCGGTAAGACCAAGTCTGAATCGTCCTATTGAAATAACAGTGCCTTGCAGTGAAAGAGTCAGACAAAAGGAATCCACAGACATGGGCACATAACTTTGAAGCTTTTTACCTCTCACCAAAGACTACAGAATGGCCAGGGAAGGAAACTTATTGATCAGTGATGATAGCCTTAGTTTTGACTTCCAAACACATGCCGTCTCTGAACCACCTTTTGCAATTTTTGCTTCTTCATTGACCCATTGCAGGGTCCACCACTTGGCTGACGTAACAGCTGGCCTGATTCAAAATTTAGAAATACCTTTGGGATGAGACAAACAATTCGGGCCTGTGGACTTTCAACAGTTTCTGTGGATTATAAATGTCACATGCCTCCCGTTCATCATCTATTTTGGTCCCAGATGAGTGCGGAGCTGCTGACTGACTGCTAAGGCACAAGTCAGCAAGCTGTGCCCATGTTGGACAACAGACACCACTAACCCTAAACTTAGTAGTGGGCTAACCTCATTAGAATTAGCAGACAAAAGTTCCGGATACATTGTGTATAGATTGTCCTAGAAGTTGCTTTGTTCCTGCATTAAGTTTTTGCGTACAGTTTGGTCACAATCAGAATAGTTTTATGACAAGTAAAGTAACTCAGATTAGGCAAGACAATTATGAGCTTGCTTTCAGCATTGTCTTGATTACAGTACTTTAGTGAGGATTCTTAAATAGGTCTAACTATTGCTTAACGTACCAATGTTTACCTAGTTGCTTTGTTGTAGTATTGTTGAGTTCTTTTTCTTGACTGTACTATGTTAGTGAATATTTAGTAACTGTGAACAGCATTAAGCATGCATAGCAAGAGTCCATGTTTTAACACGTATACGGAGTTATATTACAGTTTTCATTCTAAACTTATATTTTGTGTTTTTGCAGTGTTGTGCAGACATCTGTGCAAGGACACATACATATGTATTGCAACTGTGATAATATGATTGTAAGGTACCTAGATTCACCCTATTTCACCTTCCATGAGCTCAGCCTTGGCTGTATGCCCAAACATTGCTAGGAGGCAAGAAGGGTTAGTGAGGTCAATGTTGTAATCTTCCTGCTCCTCTTCCCATCCTTTTCCCCTATGGTACATTCACCTCCCCCTCCTTCCTTGGAACGCTCTTCATGAGCTTGCTTTCGAATGTTGGCTGATGTCCGTTGTTCAGTTACGGAGAGCGGATGACGAGAATAAAGACGCACTTGAACTTAACTCGCCTCAGCGTCTCTTCATTATAATAGTCAATTTTTGTTACAAGGCAAGTAGATGATGATACGGTTAACAGGGAGCCCTATCAGTCCTTTTTATAGTGCTAGGCAGTCCCTACGACATCAAACACAGGAGAACATTTTTGCTCAAATCCTGCGCTGTATCCAACCAAATAATTTTATATATCAAGAATTAAGTTGCTGCTACTGCTAACATAAGCTAGACTCAACCACTATTAGTGTTCATTGGGTTGCCAGGTCCCAAGCATTACATCCTTTTGATCACGAGGTGAGCACAAAATGGAAACTTGCCTGCATTTCAAATGTCTATCAAACCACTATCTGAAGATGTAAAGACTGGGAAGATCGAGTTTCATTACAATCACTTGCTGAACCTTTAGATTTAAGCCTCCCTAAAAATTTACTGAGAGAAGGCAGGTTAGAGTTTAACAAGCTCAACCAAAGCACAAAAAGCTCACAAACTGACGCCCTGCCCCTCCCTCCCTAAAGCAGAGAGCCCAACGCTTATGTACTCCTAACCCAGCACATCTAGGGCTCCTTATAATAGGCATTTAATAGAACATTCCACAACAGATATATATCCAAACTTCTTCTTGCCTACAAGGCCACTTATCCATACACCAAACTATATTTGAAAACATTTACATGCAAACATGCTCTTCTGACAGCTGTTATAGTGCTGCAACACAGCATAAGTCAAGAATGTCACAGATGATATACTAGCTCTCAAAAACTAGGATACCCAATACCTTACATGGCACATAACTGTTAAGGAGTACCTCACATTCATACTATGATGTGCGGTCTTAAATATGTATACTATGAACAAAGCTATGTGTGGCAGGTACAATAATGGGCTAAAGACAGATGCAGTTTCTTCATAAGATTTATTGTAGAAAGAATCTCATCCAACTTTACCAGCAGATCAACCTGGAACTAACTGCCCAGGTTTACTTCCAAAGTTATCCAGAATGTCCTGACATCACACTATGACACTATACACATTCTAGTATGACATATTTAAGATTCTACATTAACATTTCATGTACAAAAGAAAGCATAGGCAGATTACCACACACCTCCCTTCTTTACTTGAACTAAATATCTTATACTACTATAAATAAGTTAAAATGATTCATACATAGTCAGAGAGATACAATGGTCGTTTACCAACTCTAGATGAACTCCGTGTTCCATCTTTCACACCAGCATGTGAGTGAATTCCATATTTTCTGCCAGATTGTGAATGGTTTGCATCCATATCATCCCTCAAGCTGTGATCCCACTTGCCTTTAACAACCACCACTCTATTCAAGTTCCAAATGTGGTAATCCTGAGTTTTAATAGCATTTCTAAACACTTTTATAACCTTAATAGGTTTCAGGAATTTTACATTAGCACTACCCATTAGACCAGGACGTTTTATCATGACCACATCACCAACCACTACCTTGGTTGTTTTCACACTTTTTTTCCATCAAAATAGCTCTTCCTTGCTTTAGCTTGCTCTTCTTCCTTCCTCTTGATTTCAACACTATCACATTTACTTTCTTTCCCTCTACTTAGTTCATACTTGTTTATCCATCCTGGTTCTACATTAGTGTTAGGAACTCTTCCTCTGAATAATAAGAAAGGTGTTTTCCCTTTTGTGGAATGTGGAAACAGTCTATATATATTCTTCAACCTTCCTTAAAACTTCAGATTTCCAGTCAAGAGAAGCAGACTTTGCAATAGATATGGTGTCTTTGATCACTTGATTAAATCTCTCAATCATGACATTGGACTCGGGATGATAAAGAGAGCAAGTTTTATGAATGACCCCTTTAGAAAAAAGAAACTTCCTCATCTCCTCTGAAACAAGCTGAACTCTTGTCGGTCAGTAATGATCCAGGAATCCCTTCTCTTGAGAATACATCTTTCAAGCATTTAATACCATGCTTAGAATAAATGCTTGATAAAACAAGCATTTGCAATGCAATAGGTCTCGCATTAGGAAAGTTTGAGCTATTGATATTGTAAAAGACAAATTTTGTATTTGCGTTAGTTTTGAAAATAGCGAAAGTAATAGCTTTGTCATTTACAATGCCAATAGTTTTACCTTTCGCAAATGTGACACCTATAGCATTTGTAATGCAATATGTGTTGTATTTACGTGCCTTAGATGTATTTATTGTTACAAATAACAATGGCTTTAATTTTTTTTTTAAGAATTAATACTTAAATAAAAGCTATTGTAATTTATAATGGCAATACCTTAAACTTTTGTGAATTACTTTTGTGAAGATTATGTTCAGTGTATTTTATTGTGATGAAAATCCAAGAACAGAAGTGAAATATTAACATCTTTTTGTTACATTTGTAATAAAGATTGAAACATTGAGAGAACATATTTTAACCAGGTTTTGTTGAATGGTTGCACAGATTGATGCTGTGGTGGCGCTGAGTGATGTTGTGATGGCGAACGAGTGATGCTGTGGCGTTGAGTGATGCTGTAGCGTTCAGTGATGCTGTGGTAGCACATAGTGATGTTGTGGTGCCCCTGAGTGATGCTGTGGTAGTGCGGAGTGATGCTGTATGCTATGCTATGTTGTGTTTTGCTATCCTATCTTTTGTTATGCTATGCTATGTTTTGCTATCCTATGCTTTGATTTGTTATGTTACGCTATGCTTGTGTTTTGTTATGCTTTTTTTGTTATGCTATGTTATGATTTGTTGTGTTTTATTATGCTATGTTTTGCTATGCTATGTTTTGTTACGCTATGCTATGTTTTGTTATGCTATGCTATGCTATGTTTTGCTATGCTATGCTATGTTTTGCTATGCTATGTTTTGTTGTGTTTTATTATGCTATGCTTTGTTTTGCTATGCTATGTTTTGCTATGCTATTATATGTTTTGTTCTGTTAAGCTATGATGTTTTGTTATGCTATGTGTTGTTGTGTTTTGTTATGCTATGTTTTGTTATGCTATGTTTTGTATTGCTATCCTATGCTGTTTTGTTATGCTATGCTATGTTTAGTTTTGCTATCCTATGCTCTGTTTTTTATACTATGCTGTGTTTTGTTATACTATGTTTTGTTGTGTTTTGCTATGCTATGCTTTGTTTTGCTATGCTATGTTTTGCTATGCTATTATATGTTTTGTTCTGTTAAGCTATGATGTTTTGTTATGCTATGTGTTGTTGTGTTTTGTTATGCTATGTTTTGTTATGCTATGTTTTGTATTGCTATCCTATGCTGTTTTGTTATGCTATGCTATGTTTAGTTTTGCTATCCTATGCTCTGTTTTTTATACTATGCTGTGTTTTGTTATACTATGTTTTGTTGTGTTTTGCTATGCTATGCTTTGCAATGCTTTGTTAAGCTATGCTATGTTTTGTTGTGTTTTATTATGCTATGCTTTGTTTTGTTGTGCTGTGTTTTATTATGCTATGCTTTGTTTTGTTGTGCTGGGTTTGTTGTGCTGTGTTATGTTGTGCTGTGTTATGTTGTGCTGTGTTTTGTTGTGCTGTGTTTTGTTGTGCTGTGTTTTGTTGTGCTGTGTTTTGTTGTGCTGTGTTGTGTGAGGGTGGGTGAGTGAGGGTGAGTGAGGGGGTGGGTGAGGGGGTGTGTTAGGGTGAGGGGGTGAGTGAGGGTGAGGGATTAACAGACTAGAGAGACGACAGAGATAAGGCGCAAAACAAGGTTAACTACTGAGAAAAAAGTGAGAGAACGAGAAATGCAAGAAAGGAAAGAGAAGTGGAACTAAGAGCGAGCCGTGGGAGGGGAAGAGGAGAATGTGAGGCAAACAGCAAGTACGAAAGAGAGGTGGAAGAGGACAGAGCAGAAAGGAGAGAAGAGATAGTGAGAAAAAAATAAACGGAGCAAGAGAGACAGTGAAACCAGAGGATGGAAAAGAAACAAGAAGAGGCGGTAAGAGAGGCACATAGACGACATGGTGTGGAGAATAGGATAGAGAGAGAAAGAGAGTGAAATGAGAGAATTGGAAAGTCGGGGCGGGGAGATGGCAGGCAGATAGAGAAAAGACAAGTGGGAAGGTAATATGGAAAGAGAGACAAGGAGAGGGGACGACAGTGGGGAAGTAAGTGGGAGATGAAGATTATGGAGGAAACAGTTATAATGGGATAATGAGAGCAGTCTGACACAGGGAGCGAATGAAGAGAGGGTCGCAAGTAGAGAGAAAGGGAAGAGACAGTGACAGGACGGGGACACATAGCCTGCATGTGTGAGAGGGCACAGGAATAGTAGAAGAGAGAAGGGAACACAACGTAAAAGGGGTTCATGAGAGTGTAAAAAGCAGTAACGAGTTACTGGAGTAGAAAGGGTGCACCATTGTCCGATGGAGAGGGCTGACATCACATGCCAGAGGTCGAACTAGCCTTGAACAAGACTGACCTACATCTTCACCCTCCCCAGGTCAAGAAACGAGTACCAACGGCTTACTCAATGCTTATGCACAAAGAGACTAGTTGCTGAATGTATTTGATATTTGTTTCAAGTGGTTAGTTTTAACTCCATGAGCGTTTAAAAAAACACAATAGTGCACATAGCTTTCCGTGCCACTTTGCTGTGCTGAATTAACGATTTGACCTTTTCAGGAGGCAGCGCTATAAACTATTTTAGTGCACGAGTCATGCGTGTGTGACAGAGAGTTTCCTGGGTTTGTGCTGTCAGTCTGCGGTTCCTACCGCTTCCTAGTCACTTAAAAAAAAAAAACAAGCAAGCAAAAAAAAATACATATTTCCCTGTACTCGTGTCACTACTGTAAGCTTGGGCGTGAAATACCACAGATATTGATCACGGTGGCGATAGCGTGATATTCTGCTGCAATTGCTGTGTAGATGTGCAACACCCATGAAACAAAGATGGAAAAAGGAAATAGCGGGACAATGCATTTAGACACACCCTGCAGGCATCTTACAGGCACCACTGAGTCAAATGTCAGCCCAAACACAGAGGACAGTCGAAGCGAGCACAAGAAAGGTTTCCTACCGCAAACACAGCACAGATGTTATCCCCGGACAAACAAAAGCGCGGAGATGCCAGTCTTATGGCCAATTGAGCGCTATGCCAGTTGCACGCAAAAAAACCAAGCATTTACAATGCAATAGGTCTCGCAGCATTAAAGTTTGAGTTATTGGCATTGTGTATGACAATGTGTTGCATAATTCTTTTAGCAAACTTTGAATTGGTGAGCAGTGAGAGTGTGTGCAAGAGTATGCTGTTGCTCACAGCTGTTATTATTCACACAGCTCAGATGATGCACCTCACGCACGGGACTGACGCAGTTATTATTCACACAGCTCTGATGATGCACCTCAGCACGGGGCTGCCGGCAGTTATTATTCACACAGCTCTGATGATGCACCTCAGGCACGGGGCTCACAACTGTTATTATTCACACAGCTCTTATGATGCACCTTAGGCACGGGGCTGACGCAGTTATTATTCACACAGCTCATACGTCCCCGACTTCACCTGCACCACACAGACTCGACGCTCAGACGGGACGAAAAAAAAAAAAAAAGCCTGCCTCTTTATCAGCGCCGCGCGCCCCTCTGCAGACTCCCCTTGCATTCCACGAGGCGCGGAATAGTCAGTCAACATGTTCAGAAGTATAACTGGAAACGTGCTTTGTGCAACTTTCCAATTGTACTTCCAGAAATAGTTAATTACAGAAAGTAGTAAAATTGCATCCGCATGTAGATGTAAATATATGGTGTAGTGCAGATTTCTATATTTTTTGTGAATCAGACCCAAGGTTTTCCACCAGCATTAAGTGGCGACTGTAACACTTACAGCTGTCTCTCACACACAGAGAAGCCTGCCACTTAATTTGCTTTTGAAAGGAACATATAGTGCAACAGAAAATCCTTACCCCGTACTGAATGATAACCAATAATCTGCGACATGACACCGCATTACTCAGGAGTAATTAAGGCCTTTGAAGAGTGCTATGGTGTCATTGTAAAGCGCTTAAACCAACGTGTTTTACTACCTCTGTGAGTTCTTTTATAGGTTAAAAGCATATTACTATATACTCTATTGATACAATGGTTATTTTCATTTACAAAAAAGTATTTTTTAATATAATGCTTCACTGTAAATCAATGGTCCTATTAATCAACTCAGACTATACGTTTTCTAGTTATCTCAGAAGGATGAAATACTGAGATTTTCTTGCAGGTTTTAAAACCAGTGTCTAGGAAGTTACACATACATCACTGCAGAGGACACTCTACTCATATCCATCTACATGCGTCTGAATGCCATGTGAAACAAGGAGAATTATCCATAGAACGTTAGTAATTTAATCTATGTAACATTCTTTTTTGTCTTTTGGTTTAATTTAGGTTTCTTAAAGTGCCACCACTTAAAAACGGGTGTACAGCTGGAAAACAATAAATCAAATCCATAATTACGTGTAGGCTATTAGGGAACGCTCCTATGTTTCTGTTCTTGGGGAAGTTTAAAATGTCCTTGTAGTAATCAGCGACGAACACCTGAAGGATGTTGCCGACTTTGGAACAGGAGAACTACGTTCGAGCCTCGTCTCAACATACTGTAATTCTGGCTAAATCACTAAATCTCTCTTTGCCTACCAAATAATGAATGTATCCGTACATAACGTAACTGGTGCTCATGCAAACAGCTCCAATACCTTCGGGTCAATTTCGCGCTATATAAAAACTGCCCAAAAAAATAAAAAGAGAGAGATGAGGCAGAGAGCTGGGTCCACATGCTCACGTGAAGAATTCAAAGACAAATCCGTCGCTCCCTATTAACACTGGGTGTCTCCTTCCTATTCAAAATAGCAGGCGGCAGTACACTCTTGCCTGTCCAATACTTGACATAAAGTCACCGGTTCTGTCCTCGACTAACAGAGCTCCAGCTCTCCAACGTGAGCGAAACCCTTTCATATACTTAGGCTGGCTGAATAGGACAATGGCACATGCTGACACTACAGCTTATCAGCTCTTCGGGACTATGACAGAAGCGCTAATATTGCCTGAATGTCTCCAACTTTACACATTAGCAGTACCGCCCCCTCGCAGATAATCCTCAGAATGCGTTAAGCCGTGAGATTGGGTCTTAAGCGTCCATGGTTTCATTTTTGGACACGGTCATCCAGAAACTCCTTAAAACAACCACAACGTTCTGTAACTGCTCACAGAAGTTCGCAATTTTCTTTTTCATAGTAATACCAACATTTGTGGTCGCATAACAAACAATATGTTTTGCAATAGGGTATCTTCAACAATATGTCCCCGACTTCACCTGCACCACACAGACTCGATGCTCAGACAGGACGAAAAGAAAATATGCAACAGTGGTTGTAATTTTAGGTGTCTGAAATGAAGGGTACTCACCACACGCCCCCAGCGATTCCAGCAACTATAGCGATAGTCCTCAACGACCTGGAGAAAGACGTGAGCGAAACCGAAACCTTCTGTGGGGCGGTACTTTCGTCTTCGGAAGCCCGCGCCCACGGAGTGCCTAAGAGCGGGGCTCCCATGCCCGAGAGAGCCCCGCGGAGGCTGCAGAAGTCCAGAATGGCGGTAAGTGGGGCTTAGTTGTAGGGGGGAGGGGGGTGCGCTTGTGTGTGTGTGTGTGTGTGTGTGTGTGTATGTGTACGGCGGGGGCGGGGGCCTCTGTATTTGTGTGTGTGTGCATGTGTGTAGGTGCGCTGGTGTGTGTGTGTCTCTGTGTGTGTGTGTGTGTGCGGCGGTGGGGGTGTCTCTGTATGTGTGTGTGTATGTGCCCTCGTGTGTGTGTCTCTGTGTGTGCGCATGCGTGCAGGGGGAGTTGTGGCTCTGTGTGTGTTGGAGCTTTCCAGGAGACAGGAGATGGCCACAGCGTGCGCGCGGCCCACTCCAATCGCCGATTTTGGGATGCGCGTGGCCAGCTCCTGTCTCCTGGAAAGCTGTGTCGCTGACAAAAGGTCTCTGGCGAGACCGCGGTTACCGCCACGAGACCTAAAAACTTGCGGGTTGGTTTATTTAAATATAAAAACACCAAGCAGTGTGGGAATGGGTTGAGGAATAAACAGACTAGCTAGTTGGGGTGAGAGCAACTTGGAGAGAGTGGGTGTTAAGAGGCATGGGTGCGCGGGGAGAGAGAAAGAAAAAGCATGCAATCCCACAGTGTTAACAATTTCCTGAATGTAAGCAGCAGTAGGAGAAAAGTCAGCTTGTAAAAGGATGTTAAACAAGCTCTCGGCATTGCTGGGACGGGGCCGCATTCCTTTGAAGTCTGATGCAGGGGCGAGGGAGCGGCAGCTTTGAAGTCTCCGAGGCACAGACAAACGGTGGTTTGTGACGTGGCTGGTTTGTGCATGCGCCTTTCTCACATGACCTATGGCTAATCCGCCGTTGGCAGACTTTTCAGACCGCTTACTAGAAATCTCGACAAACAAGCAATGCTAAAGCAATGCTTTAAGTCGAGACCTAAAAACCACTTCCGGCCATCGTGAAAACATGTCTAACTGCCAATACAAAAGTTTGAGTACCATTGTTAATAATAGGACCTGAAATATCCAAGGTAACATCTTGCCATGGCCCAGAGGGACGTCTCCTCAACACCATGGGTTGAACACGAGGACATTTAGATTTATCACCTAATGAACACGCAACAAAGTCACGTACCACACGCTCAACTTGTTTATCCATTCCTGGCCACCAATAAGTCATACGTAGTCTCTCTTTACATTTTGATAAGCCATCATGAGAAGGATGCACCATATCAATGAGCTCCTTCCTAAGCGAATTGGGAGGAATGACTCGTGTACCACGAAATAACAACCCTTTGTCAATGGAAAGTTCATTTCGCAATGGCCAGAATTTCTTGCAGCCATCTGATCCTTCTTTGTTACTCACTCAACCTTTACTAATCAATTTCACAACTTCATTCAGAATTTCATCCTGACGCATCTCATCACACCATTTCTCCTCAGAAATTACATCATGTTCAATTGCACAAACACACTGTTCAACATCTTCTACTTCTTCATCCAATGCCTCTGATTTAGGGGTTAAGCGAGATAAAACATTGGCAACTCTAATCCTGGAATATAACAAATCACAAAATTATATTCATGTAAACCAATCACCCATTTCGTTATCCTACTAGAGATTAAGTCGAGGCCTTTCTTGTTAAATATTTCAATTAGAGGTTTATGATCAGTTCGTACCTCAAACTCAACACCCCAAAGAAATGTTTTAAATTTTTTAATTGCCCAGAACACTGCCAAGGATTCCCTCTCAACCACTGAGTATCTGGTCTCTGGATCTCTTAGAGTAGAAGATAAAAATATAATGGTTTGCATTCCATTAGGACCCATCTGTTACAGAACCGCACCCAATCCTCTTTCACTTGCATCAGCGATGAGTATTGGTTTAAGTGCCGGGTTAAAACTGCTGAGAGAAGGAGCAGATTTAAGTTTTTGTTTAATTTTCAGAAATTCATCCTCACACACTTCAGACCATTCAAATGTCTCATGTTAACAGCACAATCAGCAAAATTCCTCACGAACTTCGCATAGTACTCAACAACACCCAAAAATGTAATGAGTTCACTTTTGCAAGAAGGCGAACTCATCTCCTGAATGGTGTTGACCAAATCAGACTTAGGTTTCACTCCTCCACTGGTGATGTTATGACCTAAATAATTTATGGAATTTGTCCTAAATCTGCACTTTTCAGCTTTAATAGTCAAGTTATGCTCACACAACTTTTCCAAAGCTTTTCTACGTCTTACATCATGTTGTGTTTCATCATCACCATATATCAAAATATCATCCTGATATACATAAATACCTTGAAGACCATGTAAAACTCTTTCCATAACTCTCTGAAAGACAGAAGAGGCTGACACCAAACCAAAATGCATGCGCTTAAATTTAGAAGTACCAAAGGGAGTTATAAAAGACGTGAAGTCCTTACATGAATCTTCAAGTTCAATTTGATGATAGGCTGAGGTGAGATCTATTGTGCTACAGACCTTAGCACTACCTAACAGCTTCAATAACTCGTTTATATTCGGTAAAGGATACTTATCAACCACAACGCATTTATTGAACTGTCTCAAGGCGATGCATAATCTCTAATCTCCATTCAATTTTCTAGCTGCTACAGCCGGAGCCAACCATTCGGTCCCTTCTACATCCACAATTATGCCCCCAACTTTCAATTTTCCTATATCCTTTCTCATGTCATCACTTACCGCAATGGTTACACTACTCACTTTGCAACTAACAGGTATAGAATCTTCCTTAAGTACAATCTTATGTTGGTACCCTTTAAGACAACCCAATTCGTTTCTGAAGACTTTGGGATAACTTTTCTTTAGTTCAGCAACAAAGCTAGAGTCAGACTTTTCAACTACAACAGAATTTACCATTTCTCTCAATTGAATAGGAGGGTCAGCATTGGGATCCAGATACCCTCCAAGATCACCTTGATGGATCCAACTTATAATACTGTCCCCTTTTTTTGAAACATGGTTCTTACCCGAAACAAATCCACCTCTGAACTCGATGAGACCTATGAAATATCAATGTAGTTTGATGGGTTCCCCACCATAATAAGCCAGAGGCTTAATATCTGGTTTCAAAAGATGTACTCTTCCTTTAATTTTTTTTAATAGAATTCACCCGAAGCAATAGTTATTTTAGCACCTGAGTCAAATAAAACTCTCGTGCTGGCTCCTTCAACTAAGATGCAGTCACATGGGCTATTTTTCTTTTCATCCCCATTCACTACTTGCAGATTCAATCGAATCAATGGCATTCCCAGTGTCATAAGACAAGGCGACTAGTCTGAGAATGTGCTAGGATTCCAAGGAAGTGGCCATTAGTGACATACAAAAGTTTGAAAAAACAGGAAAGCATGGATCTAATGTGTATGGAGCAAGGTACACGAAACAGAGGGCATTAGGTGATCAAGTATTTCTGCCTGGCTTGTTTTCTATCCAGGTGTACACCATGTATTCTCCTGATGAATCCTCATGAATTCTATTTGGTCAAAAATAAGTGGGCTGAAATAAAAGGCAATGGCTCTTCAACATAGGCTCATGGGTAGCTGGAAAAATATTACAAGGGAATCATTAAGAAAAACAAAATAAAAAATGTTGCATAAATTGTCTGTCCCAACAGTGACAATGAGAAATAAATCACACCAAAGTTGCATAATGTTAAGAAGGAATTAATCCTGAGGAAAAGGCGCAAACAAAAACTGGATAACCCATAATGTTCAGTATATTTGATTTAGGGGTGAAAACCAAAACATTCCACAAAAACATTAACCTTGGCAGATCAATGTCAATATCTGAATGAGAAAACTAAAGATTAATGTCTGTAAAGTACACTTTAAACAAGGCCAATAATTTTACACCATTAAGATGGAACAAACAAATGGTGAAGATCTAGTAGGTTCATGTGGGAAGAGCTGGACTTGGCATGGACATTTATTCTATCTTCTACATGTTGACTGATTTACAACAGCCCTGTTTCAGGAATTTTCCCCAAATAAATGTTTAATGATTTTCCAACTTGTCACTTGAGTCATTCTGGGTATAAAATAGAATAAATCATGTATTTTATTATGAGGGCTATCTTTAACAATTGTATAAATACATAGCAGTCAGCTATGTGATTCCAATTGATTATGGTGGTCCTCAGGATGGTCTCGCAGACTAGGAACAATAGAGACCAAAACGTTGATGCCAAGTCCTACGCTTCCCACGTGAATCTACTGGACCTTTTTTTTTTTACCCTTATTGTGTAATGATACTGACTTAGATTAGAGTGGACTTTATAGACATTAATCCACATATGATACTGTTCACAGAAGAATTATAGTTGCATTTCTACAGTGAGCAACAACTGAGGCCTCCACCAACAAACTCTTTTTTCCCCTGTAACCCACCATGGACTATCTAGTCCAAGAAAAGAGAGACCTGAACCAGAGCTGGACTCACCTGCTGGGAGCACAGAGCCAGTATCCCCCACCAGCAGGTTTTCACTTGTGTTTGCAGATTCATCATCGTCCAGATCCATTGGGCTGCCAGGATACTCCTGAGCACAGTCCTCTTGCTCATCTATGGTGTCAGTCTCTGGTAAAGCCAGTGCACCCCAACCATGAGTTCCCTCTGCATCTGTTTTCAGTGACTCTTCAATTCCTTTAGCAGTTACTGAAGGCAAAGTCCCAGATAGCATTTGCTGATCATTCTCTGACACAGATGTAACCAAATTACTATCCTCCGGTGCCAACTCCTCGGAAACAGATGGGGCCAAAGGACCCTCTTCTGCCTGCTCTTCTGAAACAAATGGCACCAAAGGGTCTTCTTCAGTGACTTGCTCCTTCAAGCCAGCAAAGTCCTTCAAATTCCTCGCTTCTTGTTTTCTGAGCAATAATGGGGAATTAAAGCTTCCTACAATCATCTGGTTACCAGGAATGGCCTTTCCCAACAAACTATCCTCTGCCACTTTTGTATGGAGACTGGCTCTCCCAACAACCTCTTCCGCTTTCAAAACCTCCTTAATCACCAGTTTTTGGGAACTGCCAAAGGAATCTGGTAGATTATTTGTGGTTTGATTCAGAGAACTGGCTCTAGCAGCCAATTCATCGCAAACAGTACCGTTTTCCGGTGCAGATTCTGCCTCTTGATCCTCTTCTGTCGTCATATGACTGTTAAGCACTTCCAGCTCCTCTTCCACTGTACTCTTTCGGAGACTCGCAAAAGTAAACCCCCCTTCTTCCACTGTTTGCTCATTAGTTTTGCGCAGTACTTCTGACTCTTGTGTTGACTGGTTTTTAGGGAGGATCCTGCATTGCGGTTTTGCATTGACCACTTGTTCGCTAGAGCCAACTGGGGTCTCCTTTGGAGCGCCCGACTTATAAGTGCCTGAAGACTGCAGCTTGTGTACTGCTTCGCGGTTCAGAGTGACAGGCACCTCTGGAAACGTTTCGACTGCATTCTTCTTTGACAATGCCAGATCTACAGAGACCTCTTCTGCTGGGTGGTTTATAAGATTTATTGCTGTTCCCTGCCCCTCTTCACCTTTACAGTTATGGAGACTTGTCAAAGCATGCTTACTGTCTATTTCCAAGACCCTTTGAGGACTGGCTAAAGCTGGAGAGAATGTCTCTACTGTCTCTTTCTTTGGACTTGCTAAGATATGTCGAGGGTCCTCCTCTGCTGATCTATCAATCAGACCTGCAGTGTTCCCTAGTTCATTCCCCAGTGACAGTTTTTGTGGAGTTTCCTGTGTTTGCAAAGAATGGGACTTTGCCGTAGCAACAGGAATCACGGTGAGCTTTAAGGCATCTGCTTTTACTGGACTCAATGGAACTTCAGATGACAGGGTTTCTCCAGCACTCCGAAGCTCTGTAGAACTACAGAGGGCTGGCAAGACCGCCCCCTCAGCTGTCAGCTTCCTGGACCCTGAATCAGTCTGCAAATAAGAATAACCAGACAGCTCTGGTGTTTGCAGAGGTTCCTGCAAAGACTTATCCATCCCTAAATTTGAAGAGCCTTGCATAACCACTTCCTTGGTCCCCTGCTTAGGCATTTGTGGGCCACTAGACTCCACCTTTAAGAGACATGCAGAGTCTTTGCTATCCGGTCTTGGTTCATCTTCTTTTGCAACATGGACCACATCAAACGCCATCTGATTAACATGACGTACTGTTGAGAAACTTATTTTGTCTACAGATGTCATATTAATTTCACTTTTGGAGACTTTCTCTTTTTCCTGATCTGTTAGCAACTTTATAGGACTAGTTGGGGCCATCTCAGCTTCCTCATCTGCCACAAGGTGACTCTGAACTGGTTCTACAAATCTTGCCACAGAAGTCATTGGAGCCGCTTCCCTTTCCTCTTCAGACACGTTTATGTGACTTTCATAGTTGACGGGACTACCTGGAGCCATTTCAGCTTCTTCGTCTTCTTCCTCCTCTTTATCAGCAGCAGGTTTCACAGCCCCTGATGGCATAAAAAGTCCTCTTTTCTTCTCCTTTACATTAATACCCATTGCCAGGGCCAACTGGGAATGTTCTGCACTTGCCACGTTTACTCTATTGATTGGGTTTGAAGCTAGCAGAGGCACCTTAACAGGGTTTCCAGCTGCAGAACCTGGAACCACTTTCATGGGACTGCCTGGGGCGGACTGGGCCTCCTCGTCTTCAGCTACCATCATGAGACCCCATGGAGAGAGAGGTTCAGTATCTGCTGATGCCATCTTCACACAACTAGTCGGAGCCTGGGGCAAATTCTCTGTTCTTGCAGGGGCTGACTGGGCATCTTCTTCTGATCTTAACTCGATTGATTTTGGCAAAAGGACACATTTCTCGAGGGACCTCGAATGATCATCCAAGCTTCCTCTATTTTGGCATTCTTCCTCCTTGTTTTCCTCCGCAGCAATACTGCTGGAGTCGATTGCATCTTGCCCTTCTAGCTTTACGGTGCTCAAAGTAGCTTCACGTGTCCCCAAATCCAGAGTGTCTGAGCCACCTCCATCAAACTCCTCTTTCGTCAGCCCTCCTGCAGCATTAGCAGGGGTCCTTTCAATTGCCGCTGCCTGGCACCCCTCCAATAAAGCTGGTGGTACACCTAGTTTATGCAATTCTTCCTGGCGCCTCTCAGTAAAACTGGCTGTAGTCAATCCTTCAAGCCTTTCATCAGACCCTTCCATTACTTTAACTAAGATCGCTCCAACCCCAGTTTCTTCCATAGGATTTATAGTTCCTTGTTGCGCAGCACCATCTGGGGTTATCTCTGTTTCCTCCTCTTCTGTGGACCCCAGGACCTCGACCTCTTCCTCTTCCGAGACTCCGGCCGCCGTCATGTCTCCTAAACCTTCCTTTTCGCAGGGTTGACCCCCAGACCAAAAGGCTGCCGGTTCACCCCGATGAGCCGCAACTGAACGCTCGTCCTCCCTCTCTTCAGCCATCTTGCGAAGACCAAGCAGCAGCTCGTTCCCTCTCCCTAAAACTCATGAACCACAAAAAGCACGGGGCTGTAGAGCTGTAAAGGAGCGGAGACCGAGTGGGAAGACAGTGGCGACTGCGGATGAAACGTCACGAACAAGCACTGACAAGGGGATGGAGAGATACTGTGTTAAAGAGGTGGATAAACATGGCGGCCATTTTAGAATGTTCAGAAGACTATTAAATAAATACATAATGAACTGAAAACGTAAATCGGAGACTCGTGTCTAAAATTATACTGTGATATCTCTTTTTTTAATTGTTAAATCGTAATGTTTGACAAGTAGTGTTATATCTTAATCTAATTAGTGAATTGGTTTTTTGAAAACTTATCAACTTCGGTGTGGTTTACCTTCCAAAAAGACTTAATATTCGCAATTTCCTTTAAAATCTTATTGCTTTCTTATTAAATGATACCCTAACAAGATGGCCGCGCTTTTGCCTGCGGGAGGGGACAGTCTACACTACAGACTTGCCTTTTCACCCCTTAAACGAGGATAATATAAGCCATCTGAATCTCACTTGGTCTGCCATGTTTCATTGGGACGATGTACTTTCATTTTCCTTTATTTTCTGACAATAACACAGATTCCAGCGCTGCTTCCTTTATTGGTTAGGGGCGGAAACAAGAATTTAATACTGAAAAAGATGGGAAGTAATTTCGCTATTGCCATTGGCTACTAGGTTAGTCACTACTACAATAGAAAGAGGACCAGTAGTGTGAATGGGACTTTCCTAAACATTGCGGAAGAAACACTGGTCTAGAGACTGTTGTAGATTTTCCAAGTAATTTAAGAAGAAAAGTCTTAATTGTATTAAAACGATGGAGGTGAGTATTATGCTTCTCTAATCTTACATTTATTTCAATAGCAGCAGTAGTCAAGAAAAGATAAAAACTACAAATCCCATAAAGATTCGAAACAACTAGCCAATGAAAAACAAAAGCAGTTCTAATAACAGCAATAGGGTGACAGCTTTACCTATAATACCAAGCCTTGACTGCAAACAGTCCTCTATTCTTGAGCCAGAGGTTTTAAAATAGTTTTATTTATGCTTTTATTAACGTTGCATATTCAATTTACACGACACTCCAGGAATATGGCAGTACAGCTTTCATTTTCCGTCATCATAGTGTATCTGCTCTCCTCCCTCAGCCCACCACCCCCCATCTGTCTTTATCATTGCTTTCACACTCATGATTCAGTCTATTTATTCGTGCAGTGGTAATGGGCTCCCATCTTGCAGTGCTAGCAGATAGACTGAGACAGGGTCCCATACATCGTTGTGCCTTGAGGTTGTCTGCAATTCTATGTCAGGACGGAGGCGAGGATTATGCAGTCCTTTCTTCTCTTTATTATAATCAGCACTTTAAAGAAAAACCAATCAAAACGTTTTTATCGAACCACAACTCCCATGAGCACATGGGATACAGTGTCCATAGTAACCAACAGCCAATCATGGATCCGTCCGCTGTATAACTAGCCATGACGTCCTATCCTTTTCCTCTTTCTTCTCTGCTCGTCAGATAAGTCAAACCGTTTATCTTTTCTGACGTTGTGTGTATTTGGTTTACTATTGTGTTTTCTTGTGCAATAGCGCTTGCTTTGCGGTGCGCTTGATCTCTTGTCAGACCTTTCGGCAGTTCGACGTGCGTCAGGCGCTGCTTGTGCCGTCTCTGCCGTTTTTTCAGCGCGGGCTCTGCGGAGAGCGGCTTCGCTTCCCCTCAGCTCCGTGGGGTGCCACCGCTTGGGTTAAGGCTGCGTTCGCGGTGCTTTTCCCTCGGGTCGGTGCGCTGAGGCAGGTTTCTCACCTGACTCACCAACCCTCGCCTGACACCGGTCCGGTGTATTAGCGCGCCTCACGTGCGCGACGCCATCTAGTGGCGGTTGTCAGTCACTGCACCCTAAATTGACAGCGGTACTGTCGGAGCACCGGCGTGGGGGCTACCTTCTGTAAAATCGTACAAGGTGTTTAGTGCTCTCACCCTCGAAAAAATGCAGACTGCTGAACAGTCGAAACCCCTCAGTCAGGAGGCGGGAGAACCTGGCTGTTCCCAACCACTGCCGCCAGCGGTTGGTCGCGTGCTTTCGCAGGCGCTGGATTCGGTACTGGCACCTTTGCGGGAGAGAGTGGATGCCCTCACTCAAAGCATCCACGGGGTGTTCAGTGGCGCAGTTCCTGCGAACCGCGGAACCAAAGGCGCGCAGAGGGGAGGGAAAAAGTCGGCGAAGCGTCACGCGGGGCACTTGGAGAAGTTCGATCGCCTGAGGGACTCCTTCCGCTAAAGTGCGCAAACGCTTAAAAATTTACCCTGCCGGGAGGGGTTTTACCCCGGAGATGATGGTGACGAGGTCGCCCCAGATTCTGACCAGGAAGATGGTTTCCCCTTGGAGGGAGAGGGTGTTACCGAGGATGATTCCTCCTCGGACGATGAGGATGGGTGCTCAGGACGCCCCTGGCGCCCTGCGTCTCATTCCTCGGGGTCGATTGAAGGGGACGATAAAATCCTGGATATGTTTGATCCGACAAAGATCTACCATCCACGATCGTCGAAATGGACCCCAGACCCCAAAGTAGCGGCGTACGTGGCTGGCAAAGTACGCCAACCTCTGGAAAAAGAGGTTCGGACCCGCATGCGGGGTGAGTGCCCTCGTCCGAAACTGGAGGGCAGAGTGGCGGCCACTCCAGATATCGACGAAAAGCTCTATGCGTTCTTCGCTAAATTTATGAAGGACCCCAGGAAGGGCATAGATCGATCCTGGTGCAACTGCCAGGATAAGCTCCTGGACGCCGTGGGTCCCGTGACCCAGATTATCCAGTTGGCCGAGAGGGCCAAGGAGTCGGGGACAACGATGTCCACGGAGGTCGTGCAGGTTGGGCACAGAGAGCCCTATGCTTCCTGGGCAACGCAAATTGTGCCTTGGCAGCAGAGCGGAGGAGATCTCTCCTCATCAAGATCGATCCGAAACTCGGGGATCTCGCCACATCGGAGGCGGGCCCTATTGCACAAGGCAAACTCTTTGGAGAAACTTTTATAAAGGAACTGAATAAGTTTGTGACGACTTTCTGTGCGCTAGACAGAGCTCAAACTTCCATCAAGAAAATATTTCCCGGACGGGTTTTTGCAGGGGCCGTTCGAGGACAGGGTCGCTCCTCCGGCCGCCAACCCCAACAAGGCCCTAACAACAAGGCCCAGCAACGCCGTAACAATGGCTGGAATGACGGCCGCCAGGGGAACTTCTACCCGAGTCGAGGCGCCGGCCAAGGGCGCGGCAGAGGCAACACGGCGGGGCCAATGCACCGGGAGGCCCATCCGGTGAGTGTTACCCTTTTTTCCCCATCCGTTCTGGGGGGGAGGCTTCGGGATCACCTCCACAACTGGTGCAAAATCTCCTCAGACCCTTGGGTTCTCCAGACGGTCAGGGGCTTCCGGATAGAATTCTACGGCACTCCCCACCAGAGGGTTCGCCCTCGTCCCTTGGTTTTTTCCACAGAGGACAGACTTCTTATCGAAAACGAAATTACGGATCTTCTCAAGAAAGGCGCGATTCGCAGAACGCGCCTTCACCCTGCGGGTTTTCTGAGCAATATATTTCTGGTCCAGAAAAAAGTCAAGGGGTTTCGCCCGGTCATCAATTTACGGGAGTTCAACGAGTGGCTGGTTTACCGCCACTTCAAGATGGAGGGAATCCATCTGCTCCGCGACATTCTCCTACAGGGGGATTGGATGGTTTGTCTGGACCTGAAGGACGCGTACCTCACGGTATCGATCTTTCCCCCTCACAGACGCTTCCTGCAGTTCTTGTGGAACGAGGAGGTCTTTGAATTCCAAGCCCTCCCATTCGGCCTCTCGTCGGCCCCCTGGTGCTTTACGAAGCTCCTCCGGCCGGTGGTGGAAACGCTACGCGAGAGAGGTGTGCGGATGATCATATACCTCGACGACATCCTGATCATGGATCAGTCGCCGGACCGACTTCGGTCGCACTTGACCATGACTATTGCCCTACTCCAGGATTTGGGGTTCGTAGTGAATGCTCAGAAGTCGGATCTTCTTCCGAGGAGACAGATCACCTTTCTGGGCTTCCTCATAGATTCCGACTCGGCCTGCCTCAGCCTCCCTCAGCAGAAGGTGAACAAGATCCGCAGGGAACTCTCCCAGACTCTGAGGAGAGACAGGATCTCCCTTCGGCACCTAGCTCGCATAGTGGGCCTTCTATCATCCTCGATCCAGGCGATTTTCCCGGGCCCGTTACACTACAGGGCACTTCAGCGCCTGAAGGCGCAACACCTCCGGAAAGGCCTTACTTATTCCAAACTCATCTCCCTTACGGAAGAAACGAGGACGGAGTTGCGATGGTGGATAGAACACATGTACGTGGAACGGGAGAGCGATCTTTGGATCCAGCCCGCACCTGATCATCGAATCGGATGCCAGCAGAGCGGGCTGGGGAGCCCGTTGAGGCGAGGTCACCATGGGGGGCCGGTGGTCGGAGGACGAGCTTCGGCTTCATATCAACTGCCTAGGCTTCTAGCGGGCTCCTTTGCGGTGAAGTCTCTGACACAGAACAAGGTGTCGTGCTGCATCCTGCTGCGCATGGACAACATGTCGGCGGTACAGTATATCAATCACCTTGGCAGGCCTCAGTCCAAGGCACTGGCGAACCTGGCGAAGGACCTCTGGCACTATTGCCTAGAGAAACGGATTTCGGTCTCGGCGGAATATCTCCCAGGCACGCAGAACTCGATCGTGGACTGGCATTCCAGGAATTTCCTGGACTTCAGCGATTGGAGGCTGCACACTGCGGTCTTTCAGGCCTTGAGGGAGACCTGGGGTCCGTTCACACTGGACCTGTTTGCTTCCCGGCTCAACCGTCAACTTCCGAGGTTTGTGAGCTGGAGACCGGACCCGGATGCGGTCGCGGTCGATGCCTTCTTACAGAACTGGTCGACGGAACAGGCGTACGCCTTTCCCCCCTTCCTCATGATTCCTCGAGTAGCGGCACAAGTTCGCCAACAACAGGCCTCGCTGGTCCTGGTGACCCCCTTTTGGCGGGCTCAGGCCTGGTTTCCCTCGCTGCTGGAGCTGTCATGGGACTGTCCGATTCGGCTGCCCTCGTTCCTGTCGTTACTTTCGGGGCCCCTGGGAGAGGGCCATCCACTGGTACTTCAGGAAACCTTGGTCCTCATGGCGTGGAGGATTTCCGGGGACGTTGGCAGGACGGGCGCCTTTCGTCTGGCGCTGCGGAACTCATCAGCAGGGCCTGGGCCCTGGTACCGTCAAGAGGTACCAATCGGCTTGGCAACGGTGGCGTCGTTGGTGTCTGGGAAGACACGCCGATCCCGTGGGGGCTGACGTTACCCTCATTCTGAATTTCCTGGCTGAACTAGCCCATTCGGGTTTGGCGTATCGGTCCATTAACTCTTTCAGGTCCGCCATTTCGGCGGGACATCCTCACATCGACGGCAAGCCGGTGGGGGAGCACCCTTGGGTTTGCAAGCTCATGAAGGGCGCCAGGCTTTCCACTCCTCCAGAGCCCAGGTATCGCAATCTCTGGGATGTCAACATCATCCTCAGGTTTCTTAACTCTTGGCGTGACAACAGGTATTTGTCTAGGAAAGAACTGTCAGCTAAACTGGCGATGTTGTTGTGTCTAATCTCTTGTAAGCGAGTTTCTGACGTGCGTGTATTGGATATCTCGGCACGCGTGTTCACTCCGGAGGGGGTGACATTCACAGTGGCTAGACGTACGAAGACTAGCATCAGGTCAGTATCATACCCGTCGTTTTCGGACCGTCCAAACTTGTGTGTGGTGCGTTGCCTCAAGGCATACGAGGATATGACAGAGGATTGCCGCCCTCCTGGGGAACGACAACTCCTCATAGCACTGAAGAAGCCTTTTAAGGCGGTTTCGGCTCCGTCTATCGCTCGGTGGGTCCGGTGGATTATGACCGAAGCGGGCATAGATGTGACCAGGTTTGGGGCTCACTCCATAAGGGGTGCCATGGCATCTAAGGCCATTCAGGTAGGTGGTAGGCTAGAGGACATCATGGCAGCAGCAGACTGGTCCTCGGAGTCTACATTCAAAAAGTTTTACTTCAAGCCTATCTATGGCGCAGCAGAGCTTGTTGTGGATAAGCTTTGAAACTGCATAATCCTCGCCTCCGTCCTGACATAGAATGAAAAATTTCCTAGCTAACATAACGGAAAGTTTCAATTCTATTAAGGACAAGGAGGCGAGGATTATCCCTCCCGAGATGGGACAGTCTCGTCCCACCCGTACACCTTCGTACTTCAGTAAGTATTACTTTTATGATTGGCTTCGACGTTGTGTTAATGCAATGCATTGTGTTGGAACAGTGTTTTTTCTTAAGATTCATGTTGCAATCTGGTAACGTTCAAATTGTCAAACTTTATTGTCTCTGGTGCATACTGTGTATTGCCTTTTGCCTTACTTCTTGTAAGAAGAACTGGATAATGGTCTCCTTATTTGCTTTAGGACAAGACCAGAAAGAATGAAGAGTTTTCCCGGGGATTCTGCCTCACAGAGAAGACGAGGAAAAGGATAGGACGTCATGGCTAGTTATACAGCGGACGGATCCATGATTGGCTGTTGGTTACTATGGACACTGTATCCCATGTGCTCATGGGAGTTGTGGTTCGATAAAAACATTTTGATTGGTTTTTCTTTAAAGTGCTGATTATAATAAAGAGAAGAAAGGACTGCATAATCCTCGCCTCCTTGTCCTTAATAGAATTGAAACTTTCCGTTACGTTAGCTAGGAAATTTTTCATTCTTCCACATATATATTCAATTCATCTCTACAATACGCAGCATCCTTCAGACATTATTCCACCGTAGGAGCTGCCTTCTTTCCCTAGTGTATAGCGATCTGTCTCTTGGCTAGCAGTGTAATGATGTTTACTAATTTACGATTTTCTGGCTGTATGGTGTTAGCTATTCCTAGGAGACAGAGCTATGGGGTACAGTCCATTTGCTCTGCCACCATTTCAGACGTGAGGTTCCGTGACAATTGTAAGTGGTGTTTTCGACTCGCACGAATATGGTCGAGTCTGGTATCTATGAACCGCAAATGACGAGTTTAGTGGGTGTACGCAGTTTCGCTGTGCTAACCTAAACCGTTCATCTGTTACGTGGGTTTTTCTATCTGTACCCACGGGTTCCATCTTAGATACGGCATCCATTTTGTCTCTTGCCCTCAAGTAGCCAGCGAACGGACGTTGTCCGCTTCGCGACCCTGGGATTCCCAAGATATCTGCGGAAGACACATGTCCTTTGAAAGTGTCTTTATGACGAGGGGGATGATACTGTAAGGCAGATGGTCCCGCTCGAGGCTCATCTCGCCGTGCCGGTTTATTGTCTCAGCCGTGCATCTCATTAGGCACGTCCCTTTGATGCCTGTAGCTCGTGTTTCCCGATACCTCCCCTTTTACACCCTTTCCAATCTCCCCACTGTTTCCATCTTCCTCTGCACCTGTTCTTGTTCCTTCTTCGATCTGTTTTACTGCTGATTGGAATATACTAATGGTGGGAAGATGGGTTTTTACAGTTGGGAACCGCCAAATGTTTCCGCACTTATGTTCCGGACCTTGAATGTATCAAAGTGACCAAAGCGACCCCTCTCGGGGATAATTATGGGAACCGAGTCGTAAACCTTTGTGTACCATGTAAACCTATGGGAGAAATGTGTATAAAAGGAGCGATCCACAGTAGCAATTCGAAGCAGTCTCCCCAAGTTGCACGTGTTGTACTTGCTGTGACTTCTGTGTTCCCTGCAGTAATAAACCTCGAATCTTTGACGCCGAAGGAAGTGTCCCGTGTCTCTGTCACTTGTACGCCGGAACAGGTTACCCACAAAGGTTTCAGGTGTTGTCCCCTGGCACCGCTGGGTCTTTAAAAGAACCCAGTCCTTCAGTTGGCGCCCAACGTTGGGCTGCATCAGTGGTACCGGTCCAAGCCCGACGATCGTGAGGAACTTCGTGTGAAATCTCCGAGGGAAGGTGCACTCCGCTTCATCGATCCTGTTGTCGAAATAAGTGGCCCGAAGTCTTTTCCCGTGAAGATTCCCGCCTCCTGACGGCTGCGACGGACTGCTGCCCTGACTGTAGACCTGTTTTGGCGCCTGGCGTAGACCTTGGTATAGCGAGACGATTGACGGGCCTTCCTGGTGACGCCATCGATCTTTGAGTTAAGTATTTGTGGGTCGCTCCCAGAGTTCTTGGTTGTGGTTGCTTAGTTGTGGCATGGTTCCATTGCATTTGTGGTTCTTGGTACTTTGTTGTGATATTTGACGACTGCAGCCGCCAAAAACCGAGGGTTTTTGCTCTTTGCTGGGACTTGGTAAATCCCGTAACCCTTGAAGTTTGTGAAACACGGCTAGTGTGCAAGATGCCTGGTCGCTGTACTTTGTTTCGTTGTTTCAGACGTTGTGGTACGGATTCCCGACTGGAGGACTCTTGTCCGATACCTCCGGTTGGAACTCCCACTTATGAGCTTTACAGTAAGCACGGGCTAGGCCCGATTACTTTTAATGAATATTGGATTCGTTACACTAAAAAAGATGGTGTCCTTAGTTGGCCACCTCATGGTAGCTTTGAGACTCCGATCTTAGATAATCTAGAGGCTAAATTGTTTGTGAAAAAGTCAAGGCCGGCCATGTTTGATGCCTTTCGGTTGTGGCGTAAAGAAGCCCGACAGAAAGAGATCAGGCAGACTAAACGTAATCAGAGAGATGGTGTTGCTACCATTGTAAAGAAAGCAGAGCAGTTTCAGCGTGATAAGGAGGATAAGGAAAAGGAAGTGTTTGATAGGCTACAGCGTATGTCTATAGATAAATGCTATCCTGCTTTGCCTACGGAGTCGGATAAGAAGGAGGAATCAGTTGAGGATCCTTTAATGTCTTATCTTATGAAGTCGCCACCTCCGTATGTACAGGGTACCGCAGCTCCTGTGGTCCCCCCTGTACCTGTTCCTGTACCTGCTCCTCAACCTGTTCCTCAACCCGCACCCGTTCTTCCAACTGTTCCTGCTCCTTTGCCTACTGCTATTCCTACTGCTCCTCCACTTCCACATACTCCTGCTCCCGCTACTGTTCCTGCTCTACTTACTCCTGTTGCTTCTTCTGTTTCTACCTCTTCTCTTGTTAGTCCCTTGTGCTATACTTCTCCATCTACTCGTAGTCGTACTTCTCCTGTTGCGGCTAGCTTCTTTCATTCTCTCGGACCTGTTCTTGGGTCCGCTGATTTAGATGGTCCTCAGAGACGTAGTCAGCTTCCCGGTAACAGGGAACGTGCTTCGCTATATAATATGGCGATGGGTTGGATGACACACCCTCTTAGAAATCCTCCACGTGCTGTACTTGATACGTTCTGTCAATTCAATGTACCGACACAAAGATATGTGTTCGAAGAAATGTGCAAGGTTTTGCGCGATCAGATATCGGCCGATGCACCTGACGAGGTGTTGACCGCTTTGTCTGATCTACAGCTTCAGTTTTCGAACGGACTGATAGTGGATACTAACGTTTGACGTGCTGTTGAGCGGTTGTTATCTTTCCGTCCCACTCCTATACCTCAAGCCTTGTTTGTTGAGGACGTTGAGAGGCAGTTAGATGCGTCTGGTCAGTTTCCCATGCGGGAAGTTCCACAGTGTGGATGCCAGGTGATAATGCCGCTGTTCCTATTGTTCCACCACACTTCCAGAGAGTATGGATTCATCTCCCGTGGAAACGATCAGAAGTGTTACAGGTGAAGCAATCTTTGCCTGACCCTCGCAAAAATCCTGCAGGGTATTATAAGGAATTGTCGCAGCTCGTAGACGCTACGATAATGAATCTTGCCGATATTGATATGCTGTTTGGCAATGTCGTACCGCAACCGGTATGGGCTAAGATTCGTCAGGAAAATCATGCAAACGAATTAGGTGGTGATTGGGCTGCCATTATAGCGGCGGATGGGTTGCAAACTGGTGGTGCTAAACCCGAACAGTTGATTGCTGCTCTCCCTCAGAGAATAATTACACTAATGAAAACTCTTATGCCAGCTATGAGGGTAAATTGGGACAAATTGTCAGCTTGTAGACAGAAGAAGGACGAGAGTGTCTCCGATTTCTTCACGAGATTTGAGGAGGCATTCATCGATCATAGTGGTCAGGATATGGGCACTGAGGGTGGTCAACGGTTGTTCGTGGACAAATTTGTCTCTAACTTATTGCCCGACTTGAGCAATAAATTAAAAAACTCTGAAAGTGCGTGGGCCGTTTCTACCTCGGCTCAAATATTGGCTACAGCACAGTATTATGAGAACAGAGAGAAAGAGGAGAACGACCGCGCTGATAAAAAGACGAAAGAACTTAAAACTAAAGTGTTGTTACAGCAAGCGTATCCTCCGCGTTCGAATCAGAATGCTTCACAGCAAAATAGATCGCAGTCGCAATCTAATCGATCACAATCTCGAAATGACTCCTCTTCTCAAAGATCTTCGTTAGGGTACAATCAGTGTGCCTATTGTAGACAGGAGGGTCATTTAAAATTCAATTGTCCTGTTCTAAATGATCGAAATAGTGGTAACTCCTCTAGGGGAGGTCGTGGTGGTTCTCAGCAGACATCACGCGGTAGAGGTCGTGGTGCTCAAAATGATCGTTCAGACAACTCATCGAATTCCAATAACTGTTTTGATCAACGTGGATCATCGCAAGGACGATCTGCGCAGTACAATGTAGACGATTATTACGTCGATCAGGGAACTGACGACAGTAATTACTAGGACAGCCATAGACAAGGAGAGGGAGTGGTATCAGTTCCGGTTGATCAGAGAGGGCCTTACGTCGCAGTTGCTACATCGGGCGTCGTTGAGCCTTTTCTGTTGGACGCTGGTGCAGCGAAGTTCCATAATGCATTCGAAACTCCCCGGCGCACCTTTGTCTGGCTTAACAAATGTTTCCGTTGGATTCTCTGGCGCCCCCGTTAGCAATCCAGTTTCGCGCCCTTTGCCCCTTACAATTGGGCCACGTGAGCTTCAAGCTCCGTTGATTTTGACTACGGGTTGTGGTGAAAATCTTTTGGGCCTGGATTTGCTAAAACGTTTGTATGCAACTTTGTATTGTTCTCCTGCGGGTGTAAAGCTTACGTTAGGTGAGAGGGTTGTCTCTCCTATGTACTTGTCTCTCGATAAGCTTCCATCGGAATTGAGTTCTCTTCCTACATCTTTGTGGGCAACAGGTCCCAATGATGTGGGCCTGCTTGACATCTCCCCTTACGTTGTTCAGCTGAAACCCAATGTGCGATTGCCACGTATTCCCCAGTATCGTATCTCTCTTGATGGTGAACGAGAACTGTTAGCGATCATCTATGATTTGATCGAGAAAGACGTTATTGAAGAAACTCGGGGAAACGTGTGCAACAGCCCTGTACTGCCCATTCTAAAACGTACTGATCCTTCGAAACCACCTGTTTATCGTTTTGTTATCGATTTACGGGAGGTTAATAAAATTGTGATTCCTCAGTTCCCCGTTGTGCCTGACATCACGGCGCTACTGACTCTGATTCCAGCTTCTGCATCTTGGTTTTCGGTGATCGATTTGAAGAATGCGTTTTTCAGCATTCCGATTGCAGAAGAGAGCAGAGACCTTTTCGGTTTCTCTCTTGGTGGACGCAGCTTCCGGTTTAAACGCGCTCCTCAGGGCTACTGTGAGAGTCCATCGATTTACAGTCAAGCCTTGAAGGGTCAACTGGATGCGTTTACGTTGCCGGCTGGTGCGGCCTTAATCCAATATGTCGATGACTTATTGGTGGCTGCGGATACTCAGGACATTTGCAAAATTGCTACGGTGTCGTTGCTGCAACATCTCTGTGACTTACATCACAAGGTGTCACCTTCTAAACTCCAATATTGTTGTCAAGAAGTAACCTATCTAGGTCACTTATTGTCAAAGGAGGGAAGGCGGTTGACCCCAGAGAGAATTGCAGCAATTGCGCGAATGACTGTGCCAACAACCCAAAGAGATGTGCGTGCCTTTCTAGGTATTACGTCGTACTGCAGGCAATGGATTCCAAATTTTTCATTGCTAGCGAAACCATTGGTGGCTCTTACGTGCAAGGATGTTTCAACTCCTTTACCATGGACGGAAGAATGTCAGAAAAGTTTTTCTGAATTGCGTGACTCATTGTGTTCGGCTCCTGTGTTAGGTACTCCTGACTACAGTAAGCCGTTTACATTATATGTTCACGAGAGGGAAGGTTGTGCTTTGAGTGTCTTAACGCAACCTTTTGGTGGTAAGCAACGTCCATGTGCATATTTTTCCTCGACCTTGGACCCGGTAGCTAGAGCATTGCCGAGTTGTTTGAGAGCAACAGCGGCAGCTGCGGTGTCCATCCGACAATCAGCAGGATTGGTCATGGATAATATGCTTACGGTGATGGTTCCGCATGCAGTCGACACTCTTTTAAATCGTACGAAAACTCAGCACTTGACGAGTTCGAGGTTGTCTGGATACGAGTTGACGCTGTTGGCAAGTCATATTCAGATAAAACGTTGCAATGTTCTGAACCCGGCGACTTTGTTACCAATTAGCACAGAGTCAGATGAAATAGCAGAACATGACTGTTATTTGAGGACCGAAGAGGAAACAAAAGGTCGAGTGGACCTTAAAAACACTCCTTTGGAAGATCCAGATGGAACGTTGTATGTGGATGGTTCATGTTTTAAATTGCCGAATGGCGATGTGACTACTGCGTATGCTGTTGTGACGCTGAATACTGTTGTTGAAGCTGCAAGATTGAATCAGAATTCTGCCCAGGCTGCGGAACTGATTGCTCTCACTAGAGCATGTGTGTTAGCGAAAGGGAAACGTGTGAATGTGTTTACCGACAGCCAATATGCATTTGGCGTCGCCCATAGTTTTGGACGGTTGTGGAGAGAGAGAGGTTTTATGACATCGCATGGTACGAAGATTCAGCATGGTCAGCTTGTGAATGATCTTTTGGATGCACTTACGTTGCCTAAGCAGGTAGCGATTGTTAAATGTAGTGCGCATCGTAAGGTGACGGATGATGTTGGACGTGGTAATGCGTTTGCGGATGAGACCGCTAAGGAGACTGCCCGGAACCTTAGCACTCGAATGTATGTGACAAGTTCGGTTAGGTGGCCTACAGAGTCTAGTATGTGTGAGGACACTATCGAGAGTGTGAAAGCAATTCAGAATGAGGCCACCGAGACTGAAAAGACGAAGTGGAAAGAAAGTACGGGAAAGTTGGATGCGAATGGTTGTTGGATTGATTTGTCGGAACAAAAGAGATGGATGCTGCCAGATGCGTATGTGCTGGCTGTTGTGACAATGGCACATGGGTTAGCACATATCAGCGTGAAAGGTATTTGTAAGTTGCTGTCCCCTGTGTGGAAGAATGATGGTATCACAAAATGTGCTGAACGATTGGTTAAGAATTGTATGGTATGTATGTTATACAATCCTGGTAAGGGAACTCCAACACCTCCTGGTAGTTTTGCTCCCCCTTCATGTCCCTTTGAGGTGATTCAATTAGACTTCATCCATATGGAGCGATGCAATAACCTGAAATACGTTTTAGTTGTGGTTTGCGCGTTCTCCCGATGGATTGAAGCCTATCCTCTCAAAGACAACACTGCTTTGTCAACTGCAAAAATCCTACTGAAGGAATACTTTCCTCGGTACGGAATGCCTCGGGTTGTATGGTCTGATAACGGAAGTGAGTTTGTGGGGAGTGTGATGAAGAGTGTGTGTAAAGGCCTTGGAATTAATCAAAAATTCCATAGCGCCAACCACCCCCAGTCAGCTGGTTTGGTTGAAGGGTATAACGGCACCCTTAAACTAAAGCTAGCGAAGATTCAGGCTACGACTGGTCTTTCGTGGCCTGACGCTTTACCCTTAGCTTTACTGTCAACAAGGGCAACCGTACACTCCCGAGTAGGGCTCAGCCCCTATGAAATAGTGTTCGGTCGTCCTGCGAATGTTTGGGGGGTCCCTAGACCGGGTGTGTTCTCTAGTCTTGAGTACCCAATGTTGATTGACTATCTTCATGATCTGACTGCTAAACTGAGGTTAATTCACCAACAGGTTTACGAAGCATTGCCGACGCAGACGGAGGGTCCAGGCCACCAGCTCCAGCCCGGAGACTGGGTGGTAACCAGAAACTTTGCGCGTAAGAAGAATTTGGAGCCCAGGTTCACTGGACCCTACCAGGTCCTCCTTGCCACGAGAACTGCCGTTCGTCTAGAGGGCCGGAAAAATTGGGTGCATGCCACCCATACGAAGAAAGTTCCTATACCGTTACCGGCAGACTCGTGGGTGAGGAGGGGAATTGCTTCAGCTGAATCCGAAGGATTGCCAGCGTTTGTACCTTTTAGCGACGCACAACCTGTCGGAGAATCCTCAGTGCAGCAGAAAGACACTGTCGAACATTTGTCATCAAAAGACTCAAGACCAGAACGTTCGACTGATCAACAGAACTCTGTTTCTCCAACGGATCCTTTGTTTGACGAACAGACACGTCCTGGGAAAACCCGATACTTTTTGCGATCCAGCACTAAGGACAAATAAAAAGATTTCGTTCTGTCCCTTGACAATTGCATTATCCCGTTTTCCACGATCAGTCTGAACACCCGTATCATTGTAATTATTCTTATATATATTGAGTTTCGTTCCACATGTATTTTTGCTTCCACAGCTGAGAGACATTTTTGTATATACATTGTAAATAAAGGCCGTAGCGTGTACTTCCTTCTGGTTAGTAGGTCTTGACGCTAGGTTAAAGACCGTCGGTTCCTGGGAACTCCTAGGGATTGACTACTGCTACACAGAACGAAGTGCGTCAAGAAACGTTGCGGACGGTCGTAGGGGATGGCGTTTTCAAAGCTGATGGACTTGGAAGAAGCTCAGGCGCAAAGGTTCAAGCTACAACAACTTAGTCATACCAAATGTTTTATGTTTCAGATATTCATATTGCTTTTGACTGTTTCTGCACTATTGGCGGGTGGGGTGTATTACACGATGTCTTACTTCTTACCTTCTGCCATACCTACTCCTACTTCTGACCCTAAACTTACCTCCACTGCATCTCCTCATTCCTTCCATATCTTACCCGAACACGAGCAGGCTAGACGTGCAGAATTCCGCAATAATTCCTTTATTCAGCTCCTTCACCAGCACCAGTTAGTGGTTAACACTACTAATTGTTGGGTGTGTGGGTTGATGCCACATACCACGGATAAGGGAATTCCATATCTGGTTTTACCGTATAGTTCCCAGGGTTCCGCTCGAGCATTTCAAACAATGTTTCGAAGCGCACTAGATTCTTACCCCAGTCGAGAGCCACGTTCTCCCTACTTTGGCCCTGGCTCGTATCACAAGCCTTTGTCTATAGCGATAGAAGACTTGGATAGAGATATCTATGAGCCGTCGCTCATCCCGGAGGAAGAGGTACAAGCCTATAGGGTCCTGAGTAAGGTCGAGTATAGTGCGCTCACGAGTGATAAACAGCTTAAAAGCTCGCCTCCGATATGGGTCGTACCCCACATTGGTAATTTTTGTTTAATGGGTCGTGGCCGGAGATCGAAAGCCCGACTTGGAGAGAGTGCTTGCACTGAAAATTACATTCTGCCGATGGTCTCGTCCCCTGTGTTTCTGGCTGCCAAGGGTACATACTTTGTCTGCCATGATCGTGCGTATGCATGGTTGCCCTCCGACTTTGTGGGCTCATGTTTTATCGCAAATCTGTTGCCTCCGACGTTCACTGTAGACGCAGACTATCACAAGACTAGAGTTGTGAGAGGCGTAATTAGCGAAGAGGACACTGCCGGTCAAGAGGCAGGAGACTTTTTCAAGGGTTTCCTCCCGTTTTGGGGGCCTATGGCTAATAGTAGGAACCTGAGACAGTTGACTCGAGTGGTAGAATCGACAGCTAATATTACTGCCAGTGCCCTTGGTAATATCACCGCAGAACTTCAGGCGGATAGACTTATGACGTTACAAAACCGTACGGTTTTAGACGTGATCTTAGCAGATCGAGGTGGGGTATGTAAGGTGATCCATTCGAGCTGCTGTATTTTCATTCCAGATAACGCTCCGACTGTCTATCAAGCCATCTCAAAGTTGCATAAAATCTCTGAATCCATACACGTGGATGTAGGGGATTGGACGCTACTTGGGTGGTTTTGGGGCCTGATGTCGACTTGGGGTTGGAAGATTCTGATGATTATCGGAGTTGTTGTGGCGTTCCTGTTCACGTGTTGCCTTTGTGTGCAGTGTGGTCCTGCCTTATGTGGCCTCTGTGCTACAACGTGTATAAGACAGCCGCCTGTTACCAAAGGAGCTCGGTTGGACAGAGCTATGTTACAGCAACATCTCGATGGTCTGATGAATATCGAGTATGATTCCGACTAGTGCTTGCCTACATGAGGGCAAAAGGAGCGTCTGAGGTTCCGTGACAATTGTAAGTGGTGTTTTCGACTCGCACGAATATGGTCGAGTCTGGTATCTATGAACCGCAAATGACGAGTTTAGTGGGTGTACGCAGTTTCGCTGTGCTAACCTAAACCGTTCGTCTGTTACGTGGGTTTTTCTATCTGTACCCACGGGTTCCATCTTAGATACGGCATCCATTTTGTCTCTTGCCCTCAAGTAGCCAGCGAACGGACGTTGTCCGCTTCACGACCCTGGGATTCCCAAGATATCTGCGGAAGACACATGTCCTTTGAAAGTGTCTTTATGACGAGGGGGATGATACTGTAAGGCAGATGGTCCCGCTCGAGGCTCATCTCGCCGTGCCGGTTTATTGTCTCAGCCGTGCATCTCATTAGGCACGTCCCTTTGATGCCTGTAGCTCGTGTTTCCCGATACCTCCCCTTTTACACCCTTTCCAATCTCCCAACTGTTTCCATCTTCCTCTGCACCTGTTCTTGTTCCTTCTTCGATCTGTTTTACTGCTGATTGGAATATACTAATGGTGGGAAGATGGGTTTTTACAGTTGGGAACCGCCAAATGTTTCCGCACTTATGTTCCGGACCTTGAATGTATCAAAGTGACCAAAGCGACCCCTCTCGGGGATAATTATGGGAACCGAGTCGTAAACCTTTGTGTACCATGTAAACCTATGGGAGAAATATGTATAAAAGGAGCGATCCACAGTAGCAATTCGAAGCAGTCTCCCCAAGTTGCACGTGTTGTACTTGCTGTGACTTCTGTGTTCCCTGCAGTAATAAACCTCGAATCTTTGACGCCGAAGGAAGTGTTCCGTGTCTCTGTCACTTGTACGCCGGAACAGGTTACCCACGAAGGTTTCAGGTGTTGTCCCCTGGCACCACTGGGTCTTTAAAAGAACCCAGTCCTTCAGACGCTACCCGTATAACCTGTGCCAAGAACCGATATATAAATGTACAGGTCCATGCTAAATGTAGAAAATCCGCTTCTATTGCTCCACATCTTGTGCATCTAGCGCATGGGCACTCACAAACCTTCTCTCGGGGGCCAAATTTACGGTGTGGTTTGTGGCCAAGGGCCGCTCCGGTAGGGGCGGGGTCAGTGGGGGAGGGGCAGGGCTAGAGCATAAAAAAAACTGTGACCATGAGGTTAAACACAGGACCCCGCACCAGACGCCTACGTCTATTGAGCCACCAGACCTGGCATACACACATATATATCTCTCTCGCTCTCTCTCTCTCACTCTCTCTCTCTCGCTCTCTCTCCCTCCCTCCCTCCCTCTCTCTGTCTCCCCCCTCTCTCCCAGTCTCCCTGCAGCTCTCTCTCTACCCCTCTCTCTCTCTCTGTCTCACTCACTCTCTGTCTCTCTCTCTCTCTGTCTCCCTCCCTTTCTCTCTCTGTCTCCCTCCCTCTCTCTCTCTCTGTGTCCCTCACTCTGTCTCTCTCCCTCTGTCTCCCACTGTCTGTCTCCCTCTATCTGTCTCTGTTGTAAACTTACTGCTTTGTTGTTATCTGCTTGCATGTCTTCTCTATGGTATCTCTGTTTTCTCTATGGTCTGTTTTCATTCTAGAACTGTCATGCCTGCTTGCTGATCCTGAGGTTCTCTTGTGTCAGTTGGAGAACTGGTCAGCAGGCGTTGAGTCTGTGTTCTGCTGTTCTCTGCATTAAAGGTCTTAATGCTTACAACGTGATCTGAAGACTCTACTTACCACAGTCTCCCTCCCTCTGTCTCCCTTTATCTGTCTCCCTACCCCTGTCTGCCTCTCCCTGTCTGAGCACGGAGCAGCCCCTGGGTCCTCCTTCGTTTATCACCAAGAGGCACGGTAGAGTCGTGTCACCAGGTGTTTATGCAAGCTGTTAGTTAGCATCATTGTAGCGCTTCTAGTGTACCCATCTCTTCTGGGAACATCCTACTACTGGATTTAAGTGCGGCCTTCAACACAGTGGATCACAAGATCCTAAGAAATAGGCTTGGCAAAGTGGGAATTCAGAGCATAACATTAGATAGGCTAACCTCTTATCTGGAAAACAGATCCTACCAAGTCATGGACAAAGGCTGCCTCTCTGATAGCTTTCCAACGATTTGTGGTATCCCTCAGGGATCGTCTCTCAGCCCCACGTTGTTCAAAATATATGTGCACCAGCTTGCCACCTTAGTGCAGGACTTTAAGCTGTCAGCTGTATCCTATGCGGATGACACCCCGCTGTTTTTTTCTCTTACAGAAGGCCCTAATCCAGGAAATAAACATTTGGCACCCTGTTTGGATTAACTGCACCGCTGGATGTCAAGCTGCCACCAAAATCTGGATGGTGATAAGACAGAATTAATGATCCTTGGAAACCAGGCCATACACAGAACTCTAAACTGGCCTGTGGACATGTTCTACCCCCCGTTCCCAAACCGGTGATAAAAAAATTGAGAATCTGGTTGGAAAATCTGCTAGTAATGGTCCACCAAGCAAATAAACTGTCTGGCATCTGTTTCTCTTTACACCGAATGCTCAGGAAGATACTTGTATTAATCCCAGAACATCTAAGGAAAACGCTCATTCAATCTCTCATAGTTTCCCATCTGGATTATGGCAACTCACTTTATGTGGTTGCACCAAATACGTAATAAAGAGACTTCAGACTGCAAAATGCGGCAGCAAGGCTCCTACTAAAGGTTCCTAGTTATGTGTCCACAAGAGAACCCCTCAAACAGCTACATGGGCTCCCAATTGAGGCAAGGGTTACGTTTATATCCCTCTGTATTGCTCGTAGGGCCATAAATAACAAGGGCCCAGTAAAGCTCAGAGAGTTGATAACCACTTATGTTCCAACTAGACAGCTCAAATCATCATTTCCTCAGTATAACCAGGGTAAAAAGGATGAGATGGGGAGGAAAATCATTTGCACACATAGTTCAGAAGTTGTGGAACGATCTTCCACCCAGTCTCAGAGCACTGGAAAATGAACTTTCCTTCAGGAAGAAACTTAAGACATGGCTATTTCCCCGTTAATGTACCAGAGGCCCTACTCTCATCACAGTACTCACCAGTGCGGGGAAGCGTTCGGGTAGCCATGCACTTTGCAAAACATAAACACCATCAGAGCAGTGGCGGTGCGTCCATTGGGGGCGTTGGGGCGTTGCCCCATTAGCCACATGGACAGCATGGCCACATTTCCTCGTCAGGTCACTTACTTCACTGTCCTGGCCTAACTCGAAATCCACGCCCAAGTCTGTCAGTCAGGTCGACGCTGAAGGGGATGGGACTCAGGGTTGGGTTTGTGTAGTGCTTGAGTTTGACTGACAACAGGCAGGCCCAGTGGGCATGTACAGGTTTGGGCTGGTCATTTTTCTGACCAGCCCAAACATGCGCACTAGTGCTAGCCTGCAGTGCTGCTGCTGCACATTTGGAGAGCAAGCGAGGGCTGCTACTGGCCAGTGGCCACAGCCCCTGGTCTCCTATGGGCAGAGACAGTCCCTGCCCGAGCCAATCCTGGCACTGCTGGAGCAGCATCTGGATTGGTTGAAAGGGGTTGCCACCAGCCACTAACACACGCAGAACAGAAGACGGTGAAGCAAGACGCCATTTCGCCAACGCGGGCTCAGGAGCAGACAGCAGAGCGGCGCGACCCGGCAGGTACGTTTTTTAAAACTTTATATTTACACCCCCCACGAACCCCCTTCCAGCGCTACCCCTCCCCCGCTAGTATTGCGAGCCACGGCAGCATGACACAACGCAGGTGTCACTGCTTCAGTGCTCCTCTGTGCATATTTTAGATAACATCGAGGCAAATAATAAGCGCAAGCGCTTTTTGCCCTTGGGTTGCCAATACTTCGTTTATAGAGTGGAATGAAAGCATGCTGGCACACGGCAGGCTCTGGGAGTGTGTACAATGTACGTAGCCATCACACTGAAACTAAGCAGCACAGGCCGAGGCCAGCGAGCGGGAACACCTGATAAGGATCTGAATTATTGAAGCCCTGCTTGATAGATGTGACCAATAATACAAACAAAGTGGTCCCAGATACTTGAGCAATTAGACCAAGATTAAATAATATCTCAACTAAATTAAAAAACAATATCACAGCATTGTTTTTAATCACAATGTGTACAAAGATATTCAATAAAACACTGTTCATAAAATACATCAATATTTGATCATAAATAATGCCTCTAACAGGAGAGGGAAGGGTGGTGATTGGATATTGAGGGAACTGTACAAATAACAAAACAGTGGTCACTTCGACCTCAATGGAAAATTGCTAATAATTAATTAATACAGACTAAAGATCTCAATTCATAAATTAATCAAACAAACTCATGCCTCGGAACAAAATCACAAATGATAAATGGGGAGAAAGGCTGAGGAAGGAGAAAGTGTCGACGTTTCGGCCCAGATTGATGCAGGCATGCAGTAGGGCCTTGCTAGAGGGTCTTCATCAGGACAGGGAAGCAGGAGGGGCAATGAGTCTGCACGGAAAATTAATAGTTCAATATTAATTATGGTCACATTGATACATATTAATCATAAGAATTATACATGGTGGCAGAGGGAAACATTACCGAGGGTACACACTAGTCAAAACCAGGGTAATGTGAGGAATATTTACAGGTTTAAAAAATTATCAAGTAACAATATAGATGTGACCAACACGACAGGATTACTTGTGTTCGATCGCATTTCTGCCCTGAGCCTTAAAGAGCGAATAAACAAGCTTGTTGGTCTATTATGTGGAGACATCCACGGATAGCACCACGTGACCACGGACATTCTGCCAAAATTATCCAAAGTGCAGGTTGTAAAAACGCAATTGAAACAGCTACAGAAAGACACCAGTGATGTGTGTAATGGTGCATTGCTTTGCTAGAGAAATGAAGCCAACGATTAACTGGATACAACAGTGTTTATATGCCAATATTTACAAGGAACACAACCTTAAAATCCACTTTAACAATATTAACCTCTATGCCTTCCCTGAACAATTGTATGGCTTAACATTGTTCAGGTAGTTTACATTGCAAAGACTGGTCATAAAACAGACCAACAACAACTATAAAAATTGCGTTTTAATACACAACGGTGTGCGTTTGTACTAATGGCGGCTTTCAGCATTTTGAACAGGTAGGCCACAGAGGCTGGGATTGCACTGCACTACATCCATGTGCTTACATTTGAAACCTTTATAAAACGCTAGGCACCTGTGTTTCTGAAATACTTCCCTCCTTGCGTTTGTATGTTTATTAGGGAAAGAAGAGGAGAAAGTGAAAGTGCCTGTGAGAAACATGAGATGAGAAACAAATACCATGAACAAGAGAAGGCACGGTGTAGTGGAAGATAATTAAAAGCATAATGACACAATAAGTGTGATGGTCTCGCATCCCAGCTGCGCTGACACTAGCATTAGCTCTTGGCCGAAATGATAACAGCCATGGTTGTCACTGTTGGCGTTCAAGATAAAACCTGACGTAGGCACATTTATTGCATTTTGAAAACTGCTCAGCTCCGCCAAATTCCCTATATTAACTAAGTCCAGTTTTCGCTGGTTGTGTAACCTGCAGTGAGAGAGGCTGCAATTTCATACAGAGTTGATGTGTATTCTCCAGAGCTGTGTGCGTGCTCTGCAGTTCATATATTTCAATCCTTGTCATGTGGCTCAGTAGATAAGTGCGCAAAGCAAAAAATCGAAATTATAATATATATAGCCCACACTTATATAAACCCCATACAGGTTTCACTTCTGTGCACCAGACACCAGATTCACACCTAGGGATTCTATATACTCTGCTGTTTCCAGATTGTGGCCCAGGTTCTCAATAATGCAAAAAGAGCACTTTATCTGCGTCCAGAGTATGGAATTATTTGGAAATCGATGTTTAATGTGCTCTGCTGCAGCGCCAGTCATGGTGCGGAATAGAAAGTAGGCCTGCCGTCTCTCTGGTTGTGCAGACACCAGACAGCAATGGCATGGTGTAACACCAAGTTGTTGAAAGTGTCTAAGACGCACGAGTCCGAGCCTTGCCCCTTTGATTCATGCTTTGCTTTGTTCTCAATGAATATGCGCACCATGATTTGGCTTTCTTTAGAATCTAACAAATGTTTCACCATGTGTGTATGTTGTAATTTTTTTTTAATAAATCGCACAGTGGAATTACGTTTTTTGTTTGATGGATGAGACAATGTTTTTTTTAAATTTCTGTTCCTTTTCTGTAGCTGTCTGGGTCGGTCGTGGTGTGGGAATCAGAGGGGGGAAAACAGGGGAAAATATTATTTTAAACAAAAAACCATGTCAGAGAATCGCTGCTGTGTGACATTAGTCCATTATTTTACACAGAGTCCAGATGGTATTGGAAGTTGGTTTAGTGCTTGCTGGTTTGGAGGTCAGAGGTGCTGTACATTAAGACCCTGCTGCCTTCTTTTACTGGGTGTATATATGAATGGTCACATGGCAAGCATGCTTAAATATTGTTTACTGTATTAACGAGTGACATTTTGGTTTCTTCTGGCTAGCTCTGTAAAGGGGTAACACCATGCACCTCGAGATATGGTGCCCTTCAACTTTTTCTGCGCATAAGCATGGCAGTTCTGAATTGTGGCATACATCGTTTTTCAACGGAGACACTGAGTGGTGTTGCAGCTTTATACTGTTCACATGACAGTCAGTCTTCTGACGCTGACGGCTACTTGCTTCTCCAGAGAGAGTTGGTGGGCCATTAGGGGAATGCTATGCTAGGCAGAGAAAAGTGGAAATGCATCAAACTTTAAATGAATGCACTTGATCTGATGCTTCTTCTCGCACCAGCGGGAAAGCAAAGTAAAAAAATAGTTTTCTGTGCTCAAATGCAGTGTCACAAGGTAAGCAAGCGCAGTCGGTGATGCTAACAAGTGTAGGTGGTCCTGTCATTCTAAGTTACAGTAGTGGATATTCCTCACTAAGTCTTGGGGGTAACTCTGAAGTTTATGCTGAATAGCCTGCCCACCTGTGGCTCTGTACTGGACATGTCTTTGGGAGGAATCTTTATTAATGTAATAACTGCACTTTCACCACTGCTTTATTAACCTTCCTGCTTTCTCAAATTTGCTTGAAAATGCAGCATTTGTCCACTCTTTTTTCAAAATTGTCTCGAGGGGGGAACCCCCCTGAACCTTCCCTAGGTTGTTACGGCTCGCTCACTGCACTCGCTCGCTGGGGTGCAGTATGAAAATAATTGTACGCCTCACCACTTTCAAATTTCACCAGCTGCCACTGCATCAGAGGTGTCTGGGGCTGTGTAGTACCAAATTTGTCTAGTGTCAAAAACGCCCCACCCATGAAAAGGTACCCTGCATGTCCAACCCTGCCTTCGCTACAATATCTAGTGACTTTGGTTCTTGGTCCGCTTATGTGTCCGGGTGGAATTGCAACGGCAGCACCGCTGCATACATTGGTGCCTTTTTCGCCCTGTCGCACAGTGCCTGCCAGGCTTTCGATGTGTTACAATTATATTGACTGATATTGATTTCTAGTCTGGTGATCTCTGGTTGATCATATAGCAACACTGCCGTAAGAGGTGTCTGGTGTGTATCATCGCTTTCTACTGCCAGGTGTGGCAGATCTTGTGTAGGGAAATGTCAGTGGTGTGCGAACTGCGCTTGTGCGCAGAGGTAATACAAATACATATCTTGGGCCCCAAACCCAGAGTTGCCCAGCTGTGCCTAGATTATTTGCCCGCCCTTGCTAGGTGATTATGTGTGTTTTTAAGGTTTAAAAAAAATCAGAGGTCAGTGCTATGGGAAAGTTGGTAAGCATGTACAGAAACCGGGGCAGTACAACCATTTTCTTGATTGCTATTCTGTCACCCAGTGAGAGAGGCAAACGTATCCATCTGCCCACTTGTTCTATCAGTTTAGTGATTGCCCTCCCATAAATGAGTCTTATCACCGTCTCTGGAACTCTATGTTCCCACACTGCTAGGTACTTAACTGGCTCCAGGCTCCACTCCAGAGGATATTCTAGTAAATGCAGTTCCCTGACTTCTGTAAAAGGGAACACCAATGATTTATTGCAATTTATGCTCAGCCCTGCGTACCACTCATACTGTATGTAGTAGCGCAACAGCAGTGCCAGATGCGTTTCGAGATCGCATACATATAGAACCATGTCATCCGCATAGAGGCAATGGACATTGGTGGAACCGCAGAGCTGCGTCCGCATGCCACTGTCATATCACTCACCAACGGCTTTAATGCGAGCGCAAATAAAATTGGCGAGAGGGGGCAGCCCTTTCTCGTCCCCTGTGAATGACAGTTGGGTCTGAAATCCCACCATTAATCCGTAATCTTGCTACCGGTTTGTTATAGAACAGGCAGATCCACTGCAGGAACGCCAACGGCATCCTCATGTGGCAGAGCACCGTAACATAAATTCCCATTGCATTGAATCAAAAGCCTTCACAGCATCCAGAAGTACCCTGCCGCTTCAAGCTTTGGACCCAATTGATGCAGGACGGCCAACAAAGTACACAAATTATATGTTGTTTTGTGGGCGGGCACTAAACTCAACTGATCCAGCAGTACCAAATTGGGCCACAGTGGCTGCATACGCGCAGCCAGTATTTTCACCAGTATGTTCGTGTCCACATTTATGAGTGATAGTGGTCTGTATGAATCACACCTGTCCGGGGCCTTCTCTGGTTTAGCAGCTCTATTATAAGAGCTTCATGAAGGTTTGGTGGCAACATTTGTTTGCCATGTGGCTCAACATACATAGCATGCATGTGTGGTATGAAGGTGCTGGCCTATACTTTATAAAATTTACTGGGGAGGCCGTCCCGGCTGGATCCCTTCCAATTTGGTAAGGTACGTATAGCATCTGCCACTTCTTCTGTTGTAATTGGATGCACCAGAAACTCTCTCTCTCCTGATGAGAGCCACGCTAGAGCTATATCTTCAAGATATGTAGTAGTGTCCTCCTCTCTTGCTGTGGCTGTGAGAATCAACTGTCAGATTCTATCAGACTGCACTGCCTTGTTACACCTTGGGTTTAAATCCAATGGATCAATTTCTTATGTTTGTTATTTTCACTTTTATCTATGTTTAAACGTCCATTTTCACCATTTACTCTCGTTTTATCTTCAATTCATTATATTTAAACGAAGGTGTCTCACAAACTCTCAAAAGTCAGGAGTGGGTTCCACAAGCCACAACGTTTATTGAAACCGCCCAATGCATTTCGGGAAGTAAATTCCCTTCTTTTTTTTTTTTTTTTTTACATTTTTGAAAACCTTTATTGCACGGTCATGAGAACAAATACGGGCCTACAACCATCCGGCCGGCCTCGACAATGAATTAAGCATATCCGTACACATTACAACCACAGTAGTTCGTCAAACAAAGCACAGTAGGTTGAAATTACACTGGAAGAAATACGCGCTACTGATGAGGAGAAGTGAAGGTTCATTTTTAAAGGTTTTGTATATGAAGGATAATAACTAGAGAGACTAGATAGGATCAATGACCAGACATATCCCCCGGACTGAAGTGGGTTACGCGTAGCGAGCAGTCCAGCTAGCAAGGAGACAACATCAAAATGGCGGCACCAAAACAATACACAAGGATAGACAGTCTCAGGATACGTTGCGTGCCAATCGCTACCCACCCTCTTACAACCAACGCCATTGACCCAGGAAAAAGAAGAAAAAGGAGCACAGAAATAAGAAAAAACCAAGGCCCATAGAAACAAAGCGGACAAAATAATATCCCCCCCCGACCCCCCACCCTACACGCATGCAGAGGCTACGGCCTAACCCCTCCCTAGCAGTGTGCCTGTCGCCCAAAAAAGAGTACCCGAAATGAAGAAGAGGAGAGGAAAGAAAGGAAAAAGGAAACATTTATCACCGGAGGAGGGCCAACCCCAAGCAACCAAAATAACCAACAGGAGTGTAACCGGCCACCACTTCCCCGACCCCTAATCAAACCATTCCCAACGTCCAGCTTCCCCGTCAGTCCATCACAGTCCCAGGAATGTAAATACCGGTATTTAAGGCAAGAAAAGGGCGGACTCAACCCTGACCCCTATGATCCAGTGCACCAGCAAAGTGCAGTAGCGGCGTAGCCCCGTAGAGTAGGAAAAGCAGCCGGCATGACCGCCTCGCGAGAGGGCAACGTCCATGAAGTGCCATCCAAAGCAGGACAGTGTGATCTACAAGAGTACAGTATGGGCAGGCACACAGTAACAGTCCGCCGAGATTAGGCAACGCCATCCCAGGTAACATGCCCAAGGTAAACGGAGCAATCTTGTCAACAGTACCCGCTGGTGTTGGTAGACCTGGCGTCCGACGGCGAACTTCTGGTTTCCGTACAAGTATAGAAAGCACGGTGTCCTCCATAGCTGCAACCGTCAGTGCAGCGGCGATATAAAGCTCACTCACATTTAACCCCTCTTTGTGTCTCCGAAAAGGCTGCACATGGCTGCCGAGCCCTGGACTCGGCGATATGCTCCGCGCACTGCCGCCCACCCGGTCAGCTGAGGAGAGTAGGGGCACAACATCGTCCAGTCGGTGCTACAGGTCACGGGCGTTGTAGCACAAATCAGCTCGCCGATCAGCCAAAGCTTCCAGGACGTCGCCGATACTCAAGGGCATGACGAGAGAGGATGAAATGCCAGTTCCCTGCCCACGGAACTCGCAGACGTGTGGCAACCCTCGATCCCAGTCTTCGGCATCCATTGCTAGGTGCCGTTTATTAGAGCAGCTCCCAGACAGGCAGGGCCAGGACGCAGGGACCAGGGCAGCAACCTCCAGTTCAGCGCCTCGCACGGGGACAACACAATGACGGTCCAACCAGGCGCCGTGTGCAATCGCCAATCACTCAGCCCAAATGGCCCCCTCTATTCCACTGCGTAGCGAGAAAACACACAGAAGCATCCGAAGAGGGGGATACAATTATTGCATCAACGGTAGTGAAGCCACGGAGCAGAGAGACTCCAAAAAGAAACTGTTGCGCTACTTCTGAAGACCTCGGCAGTCTGTCGCGTCTCGCCGGCGGTTTCAGTATCTCCTGTAATGGCCGACGTTGTTGCCTTCCAGCCAGACGCTGCCGAGAACAAAGGACCGGACCCACTCAGCATTCGCCAGCAGGAGTTCAGGGCATTTCGTCACTCCCGGTGCAGGAGGAACGACGGGGAGCACATCATCGGATTCAGTGTCGCCTCCCAAACCCGTTACCGCACAGCAGGCACGATTCAGCAATCAGGAGAAGAAGCGGTACGGGAGGGAAGCGGACGGGTCGGCGGAGCCGAGGGCTCAGGCGGCCATCTCTGTTGCTGGCTAGGCTCCTCCCCGTAAATTCCCTTCTTCAGGTTCATCTATAATATACAAAAAATAGAATGTTTTAGCTGCCTTTATCATCTTTCTCAAAGCACTTCATTACAATTAAAAAAACAAGGCATTTCAATTATAAACCAACAACATAATATCCAGTCGAATTACACTGTGCTTTTACCAATGTTCAAGCCCTAATGGCATACACATATCCTTAATATGCGCTGGTTATCTTTAAAATGTATCTGAAAGTTCACCCGCTTTTCACGCTGCGTGATCATTAATGTAAACTGAACTTCTCTACCACTGTGCGCTGCTTTGCTCTTACCCGAGCTTGTAATTCAACCCATTCTTAAATAAAACGAGTCTACCCATCTTTCCTTCCAGCGCGTTAGAGCGCTCCTGATGTCGGTTGAACAAATGTACCAACAACATTTTCATTTAAATTGTCGCCCGTTTTTTACGTCAACCTGAAATTAAATACACGTGTGTGACGGGGTGGGCTCTTCCCTCGGCATACCTGCCTCTGATAAGCACTGGTGGTCCGTCACCCCGCTTTCACCCACTTCCTTCTCTCAGCAGCCTGAATCCCGTCCGCCAGATGCGTGGGCAGTAGAAGACCCGGACTCGTGCTGGCCGAGCAAAGACTGGACGGAGCCCTTTAAGTGGGAGTATCCAAGTTCCGATGGCACACCCTCCGTGTGCGGCATGACGTCAAAACCCCGGCAGAACCAGGAAGAGACGGACAGCGTCCCCGAGGAGGAGGAGGTCGGAGTGTGTTTTGCGGAGACTGAAGACATCGCCGAGCAGACCAGAAAGGATCCATCAAAGCCAGGAGGCCAACGACCCTGCGGACCGCCCCGCCACGTTCCCGCGGGAGGAGCGTGGCTCCATCAGGTACGGGGCAAAGTGGCGGGCTGGGTTGGCCGTATGCGCAAGGCGAATGAGTGACTTGCACAGTAACCCCTGCACGTAAAGAGAACTCCCTGTACCCAGCACCGGCACCCCCTCACGTCCGTTATCTCGTACACTGTGCACGAAGGTTTCCCTCACTCCCGGCCCTTTTGCCTGTCCCCAAAACCCGTATGCTAATAGCACCCTCTCTGTTCTTTTCTTTTGGATGGTCCCGGATCGGCGTGAGACCCGACCGGCAGAGCCTGAACGCTGGAATCCTCGCGAAGACCACCCCTCGACCCAGCAGCTGCTACAAGAGAGAGACTTGCTAGCCGAAGGCGAAAATCATATATCAAAATAAAACCTTCCCTTAAAACTTTCCTAAGAGTTTCTGACTCCATATCTTCCAGTTTGTCACCTCCCCCCTCTCCCAACCTAGGACAACGTGTAATCCTCACATCCATACATTAACATCAACAAAGGACTAACTGAACTTTAACAACCTCGATTACTACAACTCCCAGCAACCATCCTGTTGACACATGTGATTTTCTCATTGTTGGCCAATCTCTTTAGGATGCCCATGTCCTTTTGTGTTATGTTTCTTCTGTTTTTTCTGTTGTGTTTTATTTTGTTCACGTCCTGTTTCACCATTTTTTCAAATAAGTCTAAGGTCTTATGACTAATTGGTGCCTGAAACGTGCTGTGCGGTCTTAATCCCTTCAATTGATCTTGTTGCTCCTCGGTTTTATCAGGTACAGTGTCATCAAAGAAGTGTCTGAGCCTCATCTTCCTCATCAATTTAAAGAAGCTTACTTCTAGTTCCAATGCATCGGTGTCTGTGGTAGGAACGAACGACGTTCCCTTTTGTAGTAGATTTCTTTGCTCCTTGGTTATATTATGGTCTGATATATTGATCACTAGTTGTCCTTGATCTTTGTCTTCTTCTTCTCCTTGTCCTTTTTGGGTACCGTCGTGCTCCTGGTATTGGGGTGTTCTTTTTCTTTTGTTTTTTCCCCTCCTGGGTCTTCGACTGGGGGAAGGCCTTCCTCTAAAAAAGTGCTCGTTGTTGCTGTGGTGGCTTGTCTTTCCTCGGTCCTGGGTATTGTTCGTGATGCGCCCGTTTGTTGAGTTCTCTCTCCCTGGGGTCTATTAGAGCTATCACTTCCTGATGACGACGTGTCCGTGTACTGTGTATAAGGGCGATTTCTCCTCCTTTGGGCGTATACCTCCACCCAGGTGTACACCTCTCCAAGTCTATAATCTAGGGTATCCCTTTTGAATGTCCTAATTTTTCTATTGTTTATCTCTCTGAGGTGTTTAGCAATTTGTTCATTGATTTCTTCCAAGGTCTTGGACCAATCCTCAGTTGTCATCATATTTGTTAATTCAGTCGATACCTCAGCAATTTCCTTAGTTAGTTCTTCCAAAATGCAGGAAAGCTCCTTGATAATTAACAAAATCAAGTCCAGAGAGCACTTGTTCAAAATGGCGTACCATTTCTCTTGGAAATTTTTGGAGTTTTTGCATAGTGACGGTTTTAGAGCTATGCGAAGACCGCGAGGGATTCTTTGTGATCGGTGGTACCGTATTAACGTGCTGGCGTGCAACTTTTGGTTGACTTCCCTCTTTGATAAGTAAATCAGTTGTTTTATTTGTTGTTCCTTGGTTTTTTGGGTGGGTGATTGTGTGAATTCTTCCCGAATTAGTGCATACATTTTAGATGCTTCATCCTCCTTGAAGGCGAAGGTGTTCGCTCTTGTATCTGTGCTTCTTGCTATGTCCTCATATGACATGTTGAATTGTTTTGTATTAGTTATGTGGTGTGCTATCAGCTCCCTGTGGCGGATCAGTGGAAAAGTACTTTGAGTGTGGGGTTGATGTACAGCTTAGAAATTTTCAAACCTGTTCTATTCACAGTTAATTCAATTCAAGGTGCTGCTGATGGGTGACGGTTTCCGTCTATGGCGTCCTATATGAATGTAAAAGTGTGTTTCCAATGATCATTGGTTACATCCCCTTCAGGCACTCTTATGGTGGTTCCTATTCAATAAGGACTCCAATTCCATTCATTCTCTGGTGTTATCAATTTTTTTTATTATTTTTGCTTTTATGCAATTACTTCATTGCTGTTTTTCTTCCTGTATTCATTTTTGTATCAATTAAACATAATCTTTTTGTACATGATTTCTTTATGAGCTCCAATGCATTTCGGGCAATGCATGCCCTTCCGTAGGGAGCAAAAGCTGTTGAAAATACAAATATAGCTATAATCACAAAACAAAGAATTCACATGTAAGCATTTTCATCAATCTTGGGGATTCAAGCCATGCGGGAATTTCTGGTGAAGGGTTCGTGCTCGTGCGTGTGGATAGTAAACATAGGCGCGAATGTGAGGTATTATGCCCGTGATCGCTACCGATATGTGTCGCAATGTAAGTAACAAACGTCAAAACAAACTCACGTGTAAGTCGTGATGTTCTCAAACTTCAAACGCTGCACGAAAAATAAGTATGTAAGCAAGTCGTTCTAACGTAAGATTAATCATAAGTTGAAATATCAGGCTTTAGTACTAACCGTGTCTGCCATAAAGTGTAATCTCGTCTTTTCTAAGAACGGTCCTACCCGTCTTCTAAAATACGAAACGCGAGTGTTGCCGGCACCCATAACATTGCTTCTGTGTCACGTGGACACCGGAATAAAAACTGAAGGCATACTGTCTGCACGGCTGGGGCCGAATAGAAAACAGACTCAGAGCGTCAAAATTCAAGTAAACGATAGATTACAATAAATGTGAACGTGATATTAAAACATCGACATATGTGTGAACAATCATTATAAAATTATAATGATAATGATAATGATGTCTGAAAATAAAATGTGAATATAAAATTGTGAAGTTCCTGGACTAAGTCGAACATACACACAGAGTGTTTTCTGAACTGTAAGTGTGCCCGTATATTAAATGCGTGGCCTATGTGTTGTTCCCACTGATAATGTGAATTGCAAACAATGATATAATACAATCATACACCATTATAAACCAAGGTTATGGGTGCTTCCACCCTTCTTGAAACGTAAACATGCTGTAGTACATATTATTTACAAGTAACAAGAAAGTTCAATACGTTCATTGAGTCCATTAGGTTTGAGGGACCCCAAACTCTGTATCCAGTGGTTTTCTCTCTGTAGTAAAAACTGGTTATTGTCTCTTCCTTCTTTCTTTTCTATTGTTTCAAGTACAAGAAACTTCAACTGCTGTGAAATGTTATGATGGGCTTCCATGAAGTGACATGCAACCGTTGATTTGCTGTTTTTTGTGCGAATATTGGATTTGTGCTCCACAATGCATGTTTTTATTTTTATTTTTATTTTATTTTAATTTTTTATTAGGAAATAAGACATATTACCATAGAAACAAAACAGCTCAATTTCAATACAAATTGTTCCCACATGTCACATCTCCGTTTTTCAAACTATACTCCCCCCAGCCACCGCCCACCCCAGTCGGTTCGTCGGAGGAGAGAAAAGAGACAAAAAAAATTAACCGGACATTTGATACAAAGGATACAGGGATAAGAAAGCAATACAGCCCCAATACATATGTATACATAAATGGAGACAGAAAGATGAAAAAGCCAACCAAAGAAATCAAAATTATCTGTATTCAAGCCATGTGGATAAAGGTTCCCACATCCGCTCCCCATCTCTCCGGGCTCTAGCTCCTCTTCTTTTAAATACAGAAATTTCCCAGTTGTACGTATTAATAAATTTACTCAGCCAGACATGAACATTTGGGGGAATAGGGTCAAGCCAGACAGTAGTTAAACAGAGTCTAAAAACAGTAATTGCAATAAAAATCAACTTACGTTCGGGTTCAGACATATTTTGCTCGATAATTCCAAGCATAATAGCCTGAGGTGTCAAAGCCACGTCGAAGCCAAACATTTGACCCAAATACTGCTCCACTTTTTGTACTAGAGGAGCAAGTTCAGGGCAGGACGCAAGCATATGCACACTATCTGCCGCTATTTCCCCACATCCTGGGCAGTTTATCCCCGCAGTACCACCCCATTTAAGTATTCGGGCAGGGGTTATATACAGGTTACACCAGGTTTTAAAACATTGTACTTGCAAATTGGCAGAAAAAAAACAGATTGACTAAATAAAAGTGCATCTTCACAAGCCCCCTGCTCAGCTTGAACCCCAGAATACCAGCGTACAAAATGCTTATTTAAATCATCAGACTTCCTGGCAATCAACATTTTATAAATCGTGGATAAAGATGTTTGACCCCCTTTTAAAGCTTCAATTACCATATTAGGAGCCCAGCATGTTGTTTTTCTACTAAAAAAGTTCCTAATCTGTAGAAATTTAAAAAATTGTCTATTACATAATCCATGTTTTGTTTTAATTTCTTCAAAACTCATCAGTCCCGATATAGAAGCTATGTCCCCAATCCTCCTAACCCCCTGAGAGGGCCAGACCCTGAAAAAAGCATCCCGAAAAATATCTGGAAATAACAAATTATCTGCAAATGGAAAATATATATGTAATCTACCAATATCAAACATTTTCCGGACTGACACCCATACTTTATATGCACCCAAATGTACCTTGAACCTCACCCGCTTAAAATACGAGTAATCAATTTGTCTAAACAAAAGTCCCTGTGCAGTAGATCCTAAAATTAAATGATAGATCAAAATATCATCACAATCTGGCATCTCCATATCCAGTAAATCAGTAATACGTCTTAGTGTAATAGCAAAATAGTAAACCTGTAGATTTGGTACCGCCCAACCCCCTCTGTCTCTAGGGAGAGTCATATACTTCAAAGCCCGTCTTGGTCGTTTGCCGGCCCATAAAAACCATGAAATTATCCGGTCGAATTTCTTAAACCAGCTAGAGTCAATTGGTAGCGGGATAGCTCTTAGACTATACAAAATCTTAGGTAGGAAGATCATTTTAATTACGTTGCATCTGCCCATTAGGGTCAGATGTAAAGAATTAATTTGTCGCGCCTCTACGTCTAATTTCCGAATTAAAGGACCTAAATTCAATTCGACTAACTCATCAGGATTTGCACCTATCTCTATCCCCAGATATTTAGCTTGTCCTACAATGTGGGGGTCTATCCAATCAATTTTTTCATTACAGATGATTTGTGCCTTGCCTCGTTTAAGTGGTACCCAGAAATTGCCCCAAATTGAGAAGTTAGCATTTGAATTCCTTGAAAAGCTGACAATGGAGAGTCTGTTAAAATGGCGAGGTCATCAGCATAGCCAAGGATTTTTGTATCGCCTGCTTTAGCGTGTACTGGTCGGATGGATGCTTCATTTACAATTTTCCTAATTAAAGGATCGATATATATCGAAAACAAAAGGGGAGAACAGGGGCACCCCTGCCTAGTTCCTCGACTTATGTTGATTATCCCCGATTGAATCCCCATGATTGAAACCTCAGCTATAGGTTGTGCATACATACTCTTTAAAGCACCAATAAACTTCTCTCCTATACCATAATGCTGCAAAGCAGGCCATAAAAAAGTCCAGGAGACCCTATCAAAGGCTTTCTCCGCATCCAGCAGAATCAAAGCCATAGGGTCTCCTGTCACCTTAGTATAGTCAAAGAGCGTTTTCGTGCGGCGGATATGTGCAATAGTTTCTCTACCTGGCACAAAACCATGTTGTTGAGGGGTAACACGTTTTTTAATTACTCTAGCAAGCCTATTAGCAAAGATTTTAGAATATATTTTTATATCGCTATTTATTAATGTTATAGGTCGATAAGACCCTGTATCGGCCGGTGTTTTCCCTTTTTTAGGTCGAGCGACCTATCTCAATGCGCACATGCGCATTGAGAGCGGGAGCTCGATATAAAGGGGCTTAAACAGATGTTTAACTAGCTGGCGATTTGGTGCTGTGCCCGTGAAATGCTCGTGCACAGCATCAAATCGCCAGCCATCTGTTCCCCAGCAGCTCCGCCCCACAAGCTTCCCCCAGCGTGCGCGCTGGCTCAGTCGAGCCGCACTCCTCCCACACCTCTCACACACAAGTGAAGCTTCAATTCAAAGGCCCCCGCATTTACATTTCACTCGTCTCTTGTATTCTCTCACTCGCAGGCTCAAACACACACACATTTACTCTTAGCCTCCGTGGCACTCTCGTTCTCCCTTTTGCATGCACATTTTTTTTTGCTCTCAGCTTTCATTACTCTCTCTGCTGTTCCCCTTCTTTTACTCTTTTTCTTTCAGTCACTCTTTCCGCAGCCTATCTGTCTTCATGACTGTCTCTGTTTCTCTCTCATATTATGCCCCTCTCTCTCTCTCGCTCTGTTTTCTCTCTCAAACACACACGTACACGCTCAGAAAGATGCTTGTAAGCACACGTGTAACTGCAGCCTGGACAACGAAAAACTTCTGAGTGTGGCCAGCCTATGCAAACTTTGTACAAGTGCAGTGAATTTTGCATGAGCTTTTTTTGCATCGACCTTCTAAGTGCAAATATAATATTTTCACAGATGGATGGCTGCACAAAACGGGCTTCTGCAGCAATCGGTGCAAATGTGTTTGCATTGCTCATTCTGTGCAGATTTTGGTGCAAGCATTGCAGTGCACGAGTGCCATGGTACTATGTTGGTTGTTCAAGGGTAGATGGGTTCAGATCTTCATTTTGGTCTGCCCTTTAGTTTTCACAACAAAGCAAAGACAACCCTGAAAATGTCCATGAAGTATAAAACATCTTAATGTAAATTGTCCGGCAAATTCCCACTGAACACCACCACATCCACCATCACCACCACATCCACCGCATCCACCACCACCACCGCATCCACCACAACCACATCCACCGCATCCACCACCGCATCCACCACCACATCCAACATCACCACCACATCCACCACCACATCCACATCCACCATCACCTCCACATCCACCATGACATCCACCGCCACATCCACCACCCCATCCACCACCACCACCGCATTCACCACCACCACTGCATCCACCACCACATCCACCGCCACCACATCCACCGCATCCACCACCACATCCACCATCACCACCACATCCACCATCACCACCACATCCACCATCACCACCACATCCACCACCACATCCACCACCACATCCACCACACCCACCACCACTACATCCACCACCCCATCCACCACCAAAACCACCCCATCCACCACCACCACCACATCCACCACCACCACCACCACATCCACCACCACCACCACCACCACATCCACCACTGCATCCACCATCACCACATCCACCACCACCGCATCCACCACCACATCCACCATCACCACCACATCCACCATCACATCCACCACCACCACCACCACATCCACCATCACCTCCACATCCACCATGACATCCACCATAACATCCACCACCACATCCACCACCACCCCATCCACCACCACCACCGCATCCACCACCGCATCCACCATCACCACATCCACCACCACGGCATCCACCATCAACACCACATCCACCATCACATCCACCACCACATCCACCACCACATCCACCACCACCACATCCACCACCGCCACATCCACCACCGCCACATCCACCACCGCCACATCCACCACCGCCACATCCACCACCGCCACATCCACCACCGCCACATCCACCACCACCGCCCATCCACCACCACTTCCGCCACCACCGCATCCACCACCACCACCACATCCACCACCACCACCACATCCACCGCATCCACCACCACATCCACCACCACATCCACCACCACATCCACCACCACCACCCCATCCACCACCACCACCCCATCCACCACCACCACCGCATCCACCACCACATCCACCATCACCACCACATCCACCATCACATCCACCACCACCACCACATCCACCATCACATCTACCACCACCACCACATCCACCATCACCTCCACATCCACCATGACATCCACATCCACCACCACCATCCACCACATCCACCACATCCACCACATCCACCACCACCCCATCCACCACCACCCCATCCACCACCACCACTACCCCATCCACCACAGCTTCCACCACCACCACCGCATCCACCATCACCACATCCACCACCACCGAATCCACCACTACATCCACCGCATCAACACCACATCCACTACCACATCCACTACCACATCCACCACCACATCCACCACCACATCCACCACCACATCCACCATCACATACACCATCACCACATCCACCACCACATCCACCACCACCACCACATCCACCACCGCCACATCCACCACCACCACATCCACCACCACATCCACCACCACATCCACCACCACATCCACCACCACATCCACCATCACATCCACCACCACATCCAACACTTCCACCGCATCCACCACCACATCCACCACCACCGCATCCACCACCACCACCACATTCACCACCACCACCACATCCACCACCACATCCACCACCACATCCACCACCACATCCACCACCACATCCACCACCTCATCCACCACCACATCCACCACCGCATCCACCACCACCACACCCACCACCATCACTTCCACCACCACATCCACCACCACATCCACCATGACATCCACCGCCACATCCACCACCACCACATCCACCACCGCCACATCCACCACCACCACCTCCACCACAACCACCACATCCACCACCACCACAACCACCACATCCACCACATCCACCACCACATCCACCACCACATCCACCACCACATCCACCACCACATCCACCACCACCTCCACCACCACCACATCCACCACCACCACCACAACCACATCCACCACCACATCCACCACCACATCCACCACCACATCCACCGCATCCACCACCACCACATCCACCACCACATCCACCACCACCGCATCCACCACCACCACCACATTCATCACCACCACCACATCCATCACCGCATCCACCACCACCACATCCACCACCACATCCACCACCACATCCACCACCTCATCCACCACCACATCCACCACCACATCCACCGCATCCACCACCACCACATCCACCACCACCACATCCACCACCTCATCCACCACCTCATCCACCACCTCATCCACCACCGCATCCACCACCGCATCCACCACCACCATACCCACCACCATCACTTCCACCACCACTTTCACCACATCCACAACCACCACATCCACCACCACCACATCCACCACCACATCCACCGCATCCACCACCACCACATCCACCACCACCACATCCTCCACCACCGCATCCACCACCACATTCACCACCACCACCACATCCATCACCGCATCCACCACCACCACATCCACCACCACATCCACCACCACATCCACCACCTCATCCACCACCTCATCCACCACCTCATCCACCACCACCACACCCACCACCATCACTTCCACCACCACTTTCACCACATCCACAACCACCACATCCACCACTACCACATCACCACCACATCGACCACCTCCACCACCACCACATCCACCACCACCACCACATCCACCACCACATCCACCACCACCACCACCACATCCACCACATCCACCACCACATCCACCACCACATCCACCACCATCACCACCACATCCACCACCACCACATCCACCACCACATCCACCACCACCCCATCCACCAACACCACCACATCCACCACCACCACCCCATCCACCACCACCACCCCATCCACCACCACCACCACATCCACCACCACCACCACATCCACCACTGCATCTACCATCACCAAATCCACGACCACCGCATCCACCATCACATCCACCACCACATCCACCATCACATCCACCATCACATCCACCATCACATCCACCATCACATCCACCATCACCTCCACATCCACCATGACATCCACATCCACCATGACATCCACCATGACATCCACCACCACCACCACCGCATCCACCATCACCACATCCACCACCACCGCATCCACCATCAACACCACATCCACCATCACATCCACCATCACATCCACCACCACATCCACCATCACATCCACCACCACATCCACCGCCACATCCACCACCGCCACATCCACCACCGCCACATCCACCACAGCCACATCCACCACCGCCACATCCACCACCACCACCACATCCACCACATCCACCACATCCACCACCACCACCACATCCACCACCACATCCACCACTTCCACCGCATCCACCACCACCACATCCACCACCACCGCATCCACCACCACCACATTCACCACCACCACCACATCCATCACCGCATCCACCACCACCACATCCACCACCACATCCACCACCACATCCACCACCTCATCCACCACTGCATCCACCACCACCACACCCACCACCATCACTTCCACCATCACCACATCCACCATAACATCCACCGCCACATCCACCACCACCACATCCGCCACCGCCACATCCACCACCACCACCACATCCACCACCGCCACATCCACCACAACCACCACATCCACCACCACCACATCCACCACCACATCCACCACCACATCCACCACCACATCCACCACCACATCCACCAACACATCCACCAACACATCCACCAACACATCCACCAACACATCCACCACTTCTACCGCATCCACCACCACCACATCCACCACCACATCCACCACCATCACCACCACATCCACCACCACCACCACATCCACCACCACATCCACCACCACCATATCCCCCACATCCACCACCACCACCACATCTACATGTGTGTGGCTCTCTGTGTGTATGAGGTGCAAATGCAATGTTCTTGGATTGTCGTCCCAATAAAATACACTGAACATAATCTTCACAAAATTTATTTACAAACGTTTAAGCTTTTGCCATTATAAATTACAATAACTTTTATTTAAGTATTAATTATTTACAAAATTAAAAGCCATTGTTATTTGTAATATCAATACATCTAAGTCACGTAAATACAACACACATTGCATTACAAATGCTATAGGTGTCACATTTGCAAAAGTTAAAACTATTGACATTGTAACTGACAAAGCTATTAATTTTGCTACTTTCAAAACCAACACATAAATAAAAAAAGTGTCATTTACAATACCAATAGCTCAAACTTTCCTAATGTGAGACCTATTGCATTTCCAATGCTTGTTTAAAGAAGTCACTATCCTTGCTTTCCGCCAGGATTCCGGAGGCTTACCCTCCTTAACAACCTGTGAGAATACCTCCAGCATTAAAGGTGCCAGTTGTACTTTAAACGTCCTGTAGAATTCTCCAGGTAAAAAATCTGGACCAACTGCCTTGGCTCTTGGAATAGCATCAACAACCGTCCCTAGTTCTTCTATACAGAGTTCAGCCTCCAACATTGCTACTTCATCCTGCGTTAACCCCCCAACCTCTATTTCATCAAGATATTTTTGTATCTCTTTCAGCAGACCCCCATTGTCAGTAATATCTTCCTTATATAATTTTTGATAAAACTTCTGGAAAGCTACAGCAATAGCCTCTACATCTGAAACTAACCCCACATCGGGGTCCAGAATTTCTTTAATACGAGACGCTGCTTCACTCTCTTTGGCTCTAACCGCTAACAGTTGTCCCGTTCTCTCGTTGTTTTCATATACCTTGGATACATACGGGCGGGCGCAGCGGGCACGCAGGCGGCGCGCCGAAGGCGCGCCAAAGGCGGGCCCTGTCTGCGCCCGTCCGCGCCCGGACGGGACCAGGGGCCACCCCCCCCTGCTCAAAGCGGAATAGACTGCAGTACACTCAGGCAGTACGATGTCACCTCATTAAAAAACCTAATGCCATTAATTGATGACAACTGCCGGCACTCTATCCATCCTAACACTATTACTGGAACTTGCTCCCACTGCAAGTTCTCACTTTCTAGCCATGAAGGCAACTTGCACCCTGCCAAAACTTACAAAATGTTCCTGTTAAACTACCGGTCACTTACCAAACATGCAGTACAAATGTCACTTCTTTTAGAAGAGACTAGCCCTGACGCTATATTTCTGACAGAAACGTGGCTAAAAGATGCGTCTGATCCAGACATTATTTCTCTCATGCAACTGAGATATGCATTGCAGAGGGTGGACAGGCCAGAAGGTAGAGGAGGAGGCTTAGGTATTCTCCACAAAAACCATTACCTCTGTAGGACCACTCCGGCCACTATCTCCAATTGTGAGAGTATGTTTTTCACACTGGAGTTCTCACCTACAGTCTCATTCTCTGGCGCCCTTATTTATCGCCCCCTAATCAATTGGGAGAATTCCTGGACTCACTCCATTCTACTATTGCGGAGTCGGTAGTTAACAAACCCTACTTTTCTCTATTAGGAGACATCAATATTCATCTAGATGACCCTAATAACTCCTCGGCCAAGGCGCTTCTGGACAGTCTGGCGGCTCTCCAGATTGTACAAAAGGGCTTTAAACCCACACATGAAAAGGGCCATCTTTTAGATGGGATCTTCAGTAATGACCATAGACTGGAGGTAGGGACCCCCCTGCCCCTCACATGGACGGATCACTTTTTGATACCTCTACAGTGGATGCCGGCCATGCCACTCCAGGCCCCCCATCGCACCACCATATTAGGTAGAGATTGGTCGAAAATCTCCTCGGATCAATGGGCCAACTCTCTCTCCTCGGCTCCCTCCCAAAGTGAAACAGACCCGACCTCCCAGTATGAGAATTACATTAATTGGATGCATGCTTCCCTGGATTCTATTTCACCCATTAAAGCCCTTAAAGAAAAGACCAAATCTAAGGCATCACCGTGGTACTCCCCCCAACTCAAAGAATTAAAAAGGGTATGTAGGAAGCTTGAAAGGAATTGGAGAATCTCTAGGAGCAATATAGACAAAACCATTCATCTTGAAGCCATCAAAAAATATAAAACAGAAATTAGATGCACCAAAGCCTTGTACTTCGAGGAAAAAATTGCTACTGCTTCCAATTCATCTAGAGAAATCTTTCAAATAGCTAAATTTCTCATTGATATCCCCCCGACTCCCACTGACCCTAGCAAAGCCCAGACTCGCTGCGATAGTCAAGCGGAATATTTCCATGATAAAATACAGAAAATCGCATCGGCTTTTAACGCTCCCAATCTCACTCATGACGAAGGAATTATTTCACCTAGTACCGTGACTCACAAACTAGATGAGTTTCCGCTGCTTGATGAGGAAGCTCTCGAGGCTCTCATGTTGAAAATTAAATCTGGGTCTCCCACGGATCCTGCTCCCCCCTGTCAGTTATTAAAGGTCAAGGACTCCATCAAACCAGTTATCCTCAATATTCTGAATGCCTCTATCACTACGGGTTCAGTACCCACGGCTTGGAAACAGGCACAAGTTAGGGCATTACTGAAAAAACCTACCTTGGACCCTGAGAACATGGCCAATTACCGACCTATTTCTCTTCTTCCGTGGGTCAGTAAACTTTTAGAAAAACATATTAATGCATCTATCACTCAATTCCTAGAAAACTATCATTTACTTCATGATTCCCAAGCAGGCTTCCGTCCTAAGTTAGGAACTGAGGCGGCTCTTTTGGCGGTAACCAAGCTGGCGAGGAAACAAATGGATCAAGGCGGCACTACGGCAATCATGCTGCTCGACCTTAGTGCCGCCTTCGACACTGTCAACACCAGCATCCTTCTACTTCGCCTCCACCAAATGGGAATTTCTGGGAAAGCTATGCACTGGCTCCAGTCTTTTCTGGAAAATCGCTCATTCGAGGTTGTTGAGGGCACCACTAAGCATGAGCGGATTTTGCGGATTGGCAATCCGCGAATTTTGCGGATTTGCGGATTCGCAATCCGCAAAATCCGCGAATTCCCGCGAATTTGCGGATTTTTTTTTTTTTTGTGTTCGCCCGTGTTTCTGCCAGTTCGCGAGGGTTTTTACAATTTCGCAATTTGCGAACTTACCTGTCGGGTCGCAAGTTTTGCGAACTTGTTGTTTCTACGTGTCCAGCCTGTTTGGGACACTCTTCTTCATCACTGCCACTCTCTGTCACCACTGCCACTCTCTGACTACTCATGCCACCCTCTGGCCCACCCATGCCACCCTCTGTTTCATCACTACACCCTCTGGTTGTCCAGTGTACATTATTTTCGGCAAAGCAAAGCACACCTTCCCTGCCTCAAGTGACCTGAATTAATTTGGGGCTGATTAATGTGTCACAGAATATTTTTTTAGCTGGCACCTGCTTCCTTAGTGCGCCCTGATTAGTGATCTTTTGCACTTGCTAAGTGCTTTCATTGTTGCAAAATTAGTTACAACACCTGCCCTGCCCCAACTGACAATAATGAATTAGGGGCTGATTAATGGATTTTAACTTCCAGCCTGGCTCCTGCTTGTCTCCCTTAGCTGTAATTCAGGACCTTTGTGGCATATGTGTAACTATTCTGAGGTTCAGAGCAGGGTCACATAATAGTTTCAACTGGCAACTGAACTCTGGAGGGGCCCCTCAGGAAGCACTACAGGAAATGGCTACTAATGATGTGCCTGAACTTTTGAACCTGGTAAGTAGTTACTTTCAGTTTTGCCAAGATCGTATTTCTGCAATTTTGCACTTATTCGCGGGGCGCGAACTCACGCGAACAGTGCGAGCAGTGCGAGCAAAATCCGCTGCTCGCGGATTTGCGGATTTTGCGGGAAATTCGCAAATCTCGCGGATTGCGGATTTCCCGAAAATCCGCAAAATCCGCGAGCGGAACGGATTTTCCGCCCACACCTAGGCACCACCCACTCAAAAACTTGGCCTTTGGCTCAAGGCGTGCCGCAGGGCTCTGCCTTGAGCCCTACCCTTTTTAATATTTATATGCAGCCTCTTGCTGACATAGCGCACTCATTCGGCGTAGGCATAGTGACCTACGCCGACGATACACAATTAGTTGTGTCTATGAATCAATCTGACTCCTCCCGTTTGAACCTAAGTAACTGCCTGGTAGCGGTTGCGCAGTGGATGGCTGCCTCACATTTGAAATTAAATGGCGAAAAAACGGAGCTCATGGTGTTAGGTAATCCAACCATCCCTAGCCCTATGATGGATTGGCCCCCATGTATGGGCCCCCCGCCCCAACCAAAACCCCATATAAAGAGCTTGGGCATATGGTTGGATGCAAATCTCAGCTTTTTGCAACAAGCTACCATTCTGTCCGCCACTTGTTTCGGGCTCATGCGTATGCTGAGGAAAGTGCTGCCACTTCTCCCTTTTGAAGCCCGCAGAATAATGGTGCAAGCCATTATACTGTCCCGGTTGGACTATGGGAACTCCCTATATTTAGGGGCTCCCATCGCCACAACAAGAAAGATGCAGGTGGCCCAAAACGCTGCCGCTCGTCTTTTGCTGGGTCTAAATCAACGGGAATCTGGCACAGCGGCTCTGAGGAAGCTGCATTGGCTTCCCATTAAAGCCAGAGTGCTATTCAAATCCATGTGTATTATGCACAAAGCCATGTGGAAGACCGCTCCAACTATGATCTGTTCCTTGGCTAACCCCTACCTCCCCCACAGAGCTTTACGATCGAGCACAGCTTCCTTAGCTACTGTTAACAAAATCAGACGCACCAGATGGGGCGGACGCTCCTTTTCTTGGAACGCCGCAAAATCATGGAACTCCTTGCCCATCTCCCTTCGCAGCGAACCCAACCTTTTAAAATTTCGGAAGGAACTAAAAACCTACTTATTCGCTTAATTCTCCTCATTCTTAACTGTATGTTCTTCTAACTTACTTTATTTTACAGTCTGACCATACACAGCGCTACGAGGCCTCTGGGTTGTTTGCGCTTTATAAAACCCAATTGAAAAAAAAAAAAAAAAAAAATTCCCATGCCACAAACTTAGCTGCCGCTTTCCTCTGAGATATTTCTGTTATAGCTGCTTTAGCAATAGTGATTTGTGTTTGGGCCACATCCCCAATGCCTCCATCCGCTAACGTTTTTACTAGGGTTAACTCGGCCTTTTCAAGCTTCTCGTAAAGTTCCTGCAATTTTATTTTCTCTCTTCTCTGACTCTCCCATCCATACCGTGTAGTCTCACCCCTTATTCCCGCCTTCAATGTATCCCAGATATTCTGTATATCAGTACTCCCTATGTTCTCCGTAATAAACGGCATAATCCATCTTGTCATACAATCAATGTAGCCCCTATCGCACAATAAACCTCTATTAAAAGTCCAGATATTTCGTTTCTTAACCCTCTGGTGAATTTGAACCTCAAGTACCAGTGGATTGTGGTCCGAAATCACCCTTGGGTATTTAACTATGCTAGATCCTTGTATTAAACTTGAAGAAATAAAAAAATAATCTAATCGAGAATGAGTTTTGTGAGGCGCAGAAAAAAAAGTATATCCGGGATCGCTACTTCTGAAATAAGCCCAAGTGTCGATCAGACCATGTAACTCTAACATTTGCATTAAAGACTTATATACTTTGGGTTTCCGACCCTGATATTCCTTGTCTGGATATCTCAGATGTTCACTTCCTATATTAATATTAAAATCCCCACACAGTATAATCTGGGCGGGCCATCCTACAAGTTCTACCCTGAGCCCATTATACAGTTCTGGATCATCTAATATTAGTCCATAAACAGAGCACAGTGTAAAATGCCTACTCTGAATGTTGCCCTGAACTATTGTGGTTCTGAAAATTCTGAACCTGTGTTTTAAATATCATGATTCTGTTATGAATTTGGTATCAGCGAACCGCAAATAACGAATGCGGTATGCATGAGTGTTTTCACCATGTTACACCAATGGATTCACTGTGCATTTGAAGGTTTTGTATTGAACACTTGGGTTCCATCTTGTGAATAGCAGCCATGTTATGCATTGCCCTTACAGTAGGCTCTCACCATGGCAGAACAAGCATTTAAAGGACATAACCTTAGCATGGGTTTGTGCTGACTTCTGCATGACCTGACGAAAGCTGACCCTGTTGCTTGAGGCTAACCCTGCCAAGCATTCCTTATTCAGCAGCTGGCGCAATAAAGATCAAAGAGCAGGACGTGTCCGACTTTATGGCCCACCATTCCCACTCCTCTATCTTCCTTCCCATCTGTTTCTGCCTTTCCTTTACGACATGTTCATCGATCTGGGTTGAAGGTTTTATTATGGGTTTGTCCGGCCTGATTGAACAGGAAACCAAGCATGTGTGCGATCGTTTTGTGGCCTGGACTTATCTTGAAAGTGGAGCTTTGTGTGCATGTCCTGGGAGTGACCAACAATAATGTACTTCAAAGCAGGAATGTGTGCCTAGGGCACAATATTTTGTATAAAAGGTCTGTGCGGAGACCATGCAGTCAGACTCCCTCATCCAGTTGCTTTAAGCGTGACTGGGCGACGCAGCCTCACAATTAATTATAATAAGATGTCTTTTCATATTTCAGATTCACTGTTGATTTCTTTGCCACTTTTGAATGGACTACTTATTGGTAAGACCCCTGAGAAGGAGTATTGTAAATATTTGGTTCTTCAGTTGGCGCAACCAACGCGGGCCTCATCATGAAGTGACTACCTGGAGGAGAAATGTTGTCAGAGAACAGAATTCTGCTGGGGAAGGCAAGACAGAAATCTACTAAAAGAGGTACTCTGTGCACGGAGGTTCTGGGGGATTCTCTGTCTTTGCGGCCCAGTATATTTTTGATTTTTCTGACTTAAAACTCTCCAAAAGATGTCACTCCTGACTGAGCAATCCTTTTTGGCATAAGTTTTTTGTTAAAAAAGAGACTGTTAGTGCAGTTAGAACTTGGCAGTTAGAATTTGGACAACTATTTGTTTGGTATAGCTTTGATAAGTTTGTATAGGTTTGTATTTGCGAATTGCAATTTGTGTAGGCAGGTAATCTGCTTTACTTGAGGTATAAGTGGGTCGCTCCCAGTCCTTTGTTGTTCTTTGTATTAGTCCTTAGTATTATTTGAAGATTGCAATTTTCAATAACCAAGGGTTTTGTATATTTGCAAATGTATCGATGGAGATAACCCCTTGAAGTTTGAAGCTGGATTAGTGAGCTATAAGATGCCTGATCTTAGCAAATTTGAAGATTTGTGTTGGCCAACTTTGTATACGTTTGAATTAGCCGGTTTATCTAAATAGGTTAGATTTACAAACATATTTCTTCCTTGGTGATTTTGTATCCCCAGGGAATTAAAATATGACATAATACATAACAAGGATCCTTTGCTCTGTGTAATTTTATGAATGGATATGCAGAACGATTTTTTTGGTGTTCTGCCAGCTACAGCTAGTGAATTGAGTGTATTTTTGGTTTTTACACTGTTGAGCAGTGTTTCTTGTAAATATGACTTACAGCTACGTACAGTCCGGACTGTCCTGTTTTCGTCCTGAGTGTTGATTTGTGGGTTTAAATGTGTGTTTGAATGCGTGGTTAAAATGTGTGTTTGAATGTCTATTTTGTTTGTGGGTTTTGTTGTAAATTGCGACGGCGCTATTTACAAGAAATGGTTAGAGAGCGTTGTATTGTGTGTCCTATATGTTTTCAACACTTTCTGTTTATGTCTGAAATGAGCTCAATGTGTGTGGTTCACATTTAATGGATATAAATAAGGCCCCAGACAAAAACGAAATTACATGTTTCTGCAAAAATAAATAAATTTACAGCATTTTCACTTAAATGCACTGTGTTAAATGTTCACAGGCAAACGTTTTTAGCTGCAGTATATTTGATAGGAATGTTTCTTCAGCCAGCACTTTTTGCAGTTAAACACGGGTGGAATTTTGCATGACGGCCCTTTTACATAAAAGAGGCCCAAAAAGTGACGCAGAATGTGACGCTTTTTAAGTTAGGCATATGCGCTCAGGTTTGTGAGTTAATGCATCTAAATAAGAGGCAAGGGATGCAGCGGGCTCTTATACGTAGAACAATCACAAAAAGGAACAATTGGGTTTTATTAGAAAAAATTATTATTAATTATGAAAAAATAATTAATATTAGTGCTACAAAAATCGTTTTTTAATATTTATAAAGCTTAACACTCATACTATGACCTCCTAGCATTAAAATGTGATTTTAGTTATGTTGCATCACTAAAATGACAAGAATTCATGTGTATAAATTCGCTTGCCATAGGCGCAAGCAAGCTCATTTTTATAACGTATAAATTATTATTTTCAAATACCTGATTCATGGGTTATGTAATAGACTTTCTAGTAATTCATATTATGCAAGAAGATTGTAGGATATTCATTTTTTAATGCCCAAAATGTAAAAGTCGATTTTGAGTAAATTCACTGTTTAAACTGCATTTTGCTTTCATTCAGAGTACTCTTTACAGTGTCTCAGCCTTAAGCATATGCATGCATTTAGGTTTTTGCTATATATATATATATATATATATATATATATATATATATATATATATATATATATATATATATACAGGTTGTGCCTTCTCATGATTCAGTGGGTTAATGTGCCAGTACACAGGCTTATTTTTAATATCAGGGTTGGAGGTTCTACCTTCAAGCTAGGCCTACGGAAAGTTTGCTTATTTAACACTGATGAAGTGTGTACCATAGGATTGCAACAAGCATTTACTCTAAAAAACTGGTCTGAGTGTCTTTAGGTTTTCAGAAATATTGACAGTGAATGTAGTTTAATGATATGGGAATTGAGATAATTTTGGCGCCTAAAAAAAAGAGAAATTATTTTTCAAAATAGATTGCATTCTTGCAGGATTAAATAGAGCCTACTGGCTTTGTCAGTTCCACTGTGGCAGAGGCCGGGGGCGGGAGAATTTGCAAAGGCTGGCTCAGCGCACTCGCTGAGATGTCATCATCTTTTCAGTGTTTCCCCATAAATAATGGAGAAGGCCCCTCGTGTGATGACATTTACAGCCTCTTAATTAGGACTTTGTTTCCAAGGAATGCAGAATGACCTCTCTGAACGGGCTGCTAAGGGTGAGGTTTCTGTTTTCTTCGTGAGAAAATAAATACAATGAAAGAACTTAATTTCAAAGAAAAAAATAGGGGTTTTTCTGAAAGTCCCAAAGATCGTGTTAAATGCTTGGCAGAACTGATACATTGTGTTTCCACGCTAAGGAAAATAATGTTTGCTAGCTGTGTTTATTTTACAGACAATGAAGTGTTGCATCCAGTCTTAGATAAAAATAACATGCAGCCTTTTAACACAATTTTGAAGGTTATAGGCCTAGTTAAAAAATTGCTCATTAGGTATTATTTTTTTCAGTACACATTATGGGTGCCACATTCATATGGAGTATCAGTGTAACAATTTCTTTTAGAACGGTAAGAATAAGGTGGTTTGATGTTGCGAAGTACACTGGCAAGTGAGTCACAGTTAAGTAATGTAAAATTATTTCTGTGTCTGTTCCGATGTGTTTTTTGGTGTTGTGTATTTTTCTGCTTTTTGCCAACAGATTGTTTATGGATTGTTCTTAAGAGGAGAAGACACGTGAGTTTGGCTAATTGACAAAAGATGTGTTTTTGCGTCATTTCTTTGACAGAAATTTTTTTTCATGTTTTTTGAGGTATTTACAGCTGTCATGACATATTATATTTGACAATAGATCTACAACTGCGTTGTGCTCACTGTCGAACGGAGGGTATAGAGTTTGTATGGAGTTTAGACCTGACAATTTAGACAGGCCCAAAGATTGCATTTTGGGCTGCAGGTTTACAGTGCATAAAGTATACAGCGAATATATCTGATGGCTTGACATGTGCATTGCATTTTTTATTTTGGGTATGTTTTGTTTTATGTTGTTACCATTACAAGTTCTCCTGTGTTGTGAAGGGGTCCGTATGACGATACGTACCATTGCACAAAACAGTTGGATGAATTTGGTATAATGATAAATTTCACAGATATGGTTTGCATACTGTGAGGAAGACAGGCAACACTTTTACCAGTGCATGCCTAAAGTTGGCTATATTGATATTGAAGAAAACTAAACAAATATAACAGGTTCAAAGTGTATCACCTGATGTTACTTACTGCACATTCCCTTAAAGGAATAGGCAGCCCTAAATTGTTATGTATCCTGGATTGGACCTAAGGATAGAATTATAGATCTGTGACTCAAGGTGACCTAATTTCTATATTGCATTACTTAATCATGTTTTGTTTCCCAAATAGCATATGGCTTTGTCCCTTGAAAGGAAACTAGGTTTCATTTTTCTCTCCCCGAAGAAGGAATTGGAACATTAGCTAAGATTACTGTACATGGTAGAGTTAGAATGTGTGTAACTTTGGCTTTTTGTGTATTCCCCGTACTCTTGGTGCTGTGTCACATGCCTGAGGCACCCAAGCAAACTCTTGTTCTTCCTATAGATTTTTCTTTTGTTGCTTCTCCCCTGACCAATGTCGCATTATGCTTAGTTATTAGGGATTTTAGTTGTGTCCTAATTCCATTTCCCCTTTTCCCATATTCCTTTCACCAGTCAGCCCATTTATTATGGGTGTATTGTTTATGTGCATACTTCTAGACGATAGTAATGTATCAGGAACCCCCCATGTTATGTATAATTCCCTTTTGTATGACCAGACTGGTTTTAAACAATTTTCCTTAGGCCTACTTCAATGTTTTTTCAGACTGACTGACCCAATATTATAGTAAGACACATTTTCCATCTCAATAGGAGATACCTTAAGTTTACCCTTTTAAACATGACGAATTTTCAATATCTATTTTTAATTTTTCAGTTCTCTTATGTTCCTGCTGCTTTAATTTTTGGTGGGATTAGATGTGTTCTAAACATGCAAATATCAGGACTTTCTAGTGTTTGTCCTTTGTCTGCACATTTGATTATTAGCCTTTGTATTGCATAGTGCACCTGATGCACTACCCTTAGATGATGAAGGATATGCTCTCACACGGAAACCCAATTGAAAAATCTAGAGACACTGTTTTTCCTACTGCCCTTATGTTTGAAATTGTTTTTTGAAAATGGCAGTGTGTTCTGGACCAAAATTGACCCCTGGCTCGTGGCCACTCCCTTGCAGATTGCAGGCCACCTGTCTGCAGTCCTCTTGTTAAAACACATGAACTATTTTTTTGTGTTTGATTTGAAGGAAACTAACAATTGTGTTATATTCCCTACATCACTAGGTTCTGCTAGACCTTCCAGAGTTAAAGGAAGAGTGATTCCCTGCAGACCTGTGATCAACACTAAGCTCACTCCCCATCAGTGACCGCTATAAGATGAACAGATTTCCTTGCTCTACAATTCTTGCAACAAGAAAGTCGCGAAGCTGGACAGCGATCATCAGCGTGACATCAGTGGTACCTCCAAAAGCAAGGCATTTGATTTGCGAAAGGCGTTGCAGAAGAAAGGAGGAGCTGATTTTTCTTCATTCGTTGTTTGGGCTCTGTACCTGTTATGTGCTGGAAACCTCTGTCAGTGTACATTCCCTTGAGCCCTTGGCCCGAGTTTTGGCCACATTCACACCTCTCTTGCTTTGCGCCAGTGGAAAGGCAGTCCACCCAAGGATCCACGTTTGGAAAAAGGCACTACATTCTGGTGCCCATGAGAGAGCAGCTTGAACGTCCTCTGACACTAAATAATGAGTGTTGGAGCCTGAAAGTGCTGCTGATCTTGCTGGGTCGTTTCTAAGTAGTACTTGGATCTGCACGAGATGCTTTGTGCCCTTGAAGAGCACATCATTTGTAGTGTCTGCCACAAAGAAGAGACACTGGTGCATTGTTTTGAGACATTGAGACTTTCCAGAGAGCTGTGGGTGTTTTGCCCGGAGGACACTCCAACTAAACAGTATTGTTTTCTCATGAAAAAGCCTGAATTGAAGAGGCCCAATGCAAAGAAAACACTGGAAGCGGATTTGATGGACAATAGAAGCCTGCCAGGAGAGGCTTTGATGGACTTTGAGTATTTTCTGTGAGCTTGTATGGACTTGAAGTTTGGAAACTAATTTTTGCTGCTTTGCTGGCATTGTTTTAAAGTACTATTCTGTTTAGTAAAAGCAGAAAAAAGTCCACTCTCTGTGGAAGAGTATCCCTTTTTCATCTGAGAGCATTGATCAGGAACACCATTGTTTCACTTGAACATGTAATAAATTACTGAAATGCATAGGAAGCTATATAAAATGTTATTAGATAATTCTAGGATTTGCTTTCTGCTAAGGATTGTGCAAGTATTTTGCATTTAACATTTTACTTTTGTTTTTCTTTTTCTCTTGTTTTTTCTGAAATTGTATTATGGTTTTTTGTTAATTTTTGATTGGTTACCATTTGCCAGTTGCAGGGTCACGTAGGAGTACCAACGGTTCAGTTTGTGACCTGAGTAGTGGCAATAGGTCTGCAGGACTTGCAGTGTCCCTACGACCTGCTAATAATCACAGCTGAAGTACTCTATCAAGATTGCGTGAGCGACATTAGAAAATGGAGATTGTATTGAGGAATTACGCTTTCTTTTTCTACTGTTTCTTCACATGAGTTTCATATTTTACCTGAACATGAACTGGTTAGGTCAGAGTTTACTGATAATTCCTTTTGTACAGTTTCTACATCAACACCAGCTAGTGATGAATATAGACATGGACTCAGATTAGCAAGCGGGTGAACTTTCAGATACATTTTAACGGTAACCAGGGCATATTAAGGATATGTGTATGCCATTAGGGCTTGAACATTGGTAAAAGCACAGTGTAATTCGACTAGATATTATGTTGTTGGTTTATAATTGAAATACCTTGTTTTTTTAATTGTAATGAAGTGCTTTAAGAAAGATGATAATGGTAGCTAAAACATTCTATTTTTTGTATATTATAGATGCCCCTGAAGAAGGGAATTTACTTTCCGAAATGCATTGGGCGGTTTCAATAAACGTTATGGCTTGTGGAACCCACTCCTGACTTTTGAGAGTTTGTGAGACACCTTTGTTTAAATATAATGAATTGAAGATAAAGCGAGAGTAAATGGTGAAAATGGACGTTTAAACATAGGTAAAAGTGAAAATAACAAACATAAGAAATTGATCCATTGGATTTAAAGCCAAGGTGTAACAAGGCAGTGCAGTCTGGTAGAATCTGACAGTTGATTCTCACAGCCAATGTATAATGCTACAGCGCATAGAGACGAAGCGCGAAGCAGGTCTGGCACGCCGTCATAAGCACTACAGTTAAGAAAGGATTATAATTTGGAATACACAGAGTGCATCTCTCCTTTTTCAACCGCATCAGTATGATTCCTTCGTCTCAAACTGAGATTGCACCCACAGTTTAACTTGTGAGAAATTTGATGAAAGAAACTTGATTACCGGATTGTTACAGAAGGTGAAAAACAAAGGAGATGGGCGCTTATCCATTTTGAACATTTGAACAATTAAAGCACTTCTTTTAAAACATTTGGCTACCGCCACCATGAAACAGACTACTTTACATAAATCAGCCATGAATGTAATAATTGCATACAACGGGAATACACACAGCAACTAACAAGGACTGGATTACAAATTCAAATTAAGACTCGCAGGATGGTTGCTGGGAGTTGTAGTAATCGAGGTTGTTAAAGTTCAGTTAGTCCTTTGTTGATGTTAATGTATGGATGTGAGGATTACACAAGTATTTAATTTCAAGTTGACGTAAAAAACGGGCGACAATTTAAATGAAAATGTTGTTGGTACATTTGTTCAACCGACATCAGGAGCGCTCTAACGCGCTGAAAGGAAAGACTGGTAGACTCGTTTTATTTAAAAATGGGTTGAATTACAAGCTCGGGTAAGAGCAAAGCAGCGCACAGTGGTAGAGAAGTTCAGTTTACATTAATGATCGCACAGCGTGAAAAGCGGGTGAACTTTCAGATACATTTTAACGATAACCAGGGCATATTAAGGATATGTGTATGCCATTAGGGCTTGAACATTGGTAAAAGCACAGTGTAATTCGACTGGATATTATGTTGTTGGTTTATAATTGAAATACCTTGTTTTTTTAATTGTAATGAAGTGCTTTAAGAAAGATGATAAAGGCAGATAAAACATTCTATTTTTTGTATATTATAGATTCCCCTGAAGAAGGGAATTTACTTCCCGAAATGCATTGGGCGGTTTCAATAAACATTATGGCTTGTGGAACCCACTCCTGTCTTTTGAGAGTTTGTGAGACACCTTCGTTTAAATATAATGAATTGAAGATAAAACAAGAGTAAATGGTGAAAATGGACGTTTAAACATAGATAAAAGTGAAAATAACAAACACAAGAAATTGATCCATTGGATTTAAACCCAAGGTGTAACAAGGCAGTGCAGTCTGATAGAATCTGACAGTTGATTCTCACAGCCAATGTATAATGCTACAGCGCATAGAGACGATGCGCCAAGCAGGTCTGGCACGCCATCATAAGCACTACAGTTAAGAAAGGATTATAATTTGGAATACACGGAGTGCATCTCTCCTTTTTTAACCTCCTCTCTTGCTGCTCATGTGGCCAGTACAGCTGGCCATAAAATATGAGCAAAAAGTGCTGCATATGTCTAGGAGATGAAAAGCACGATCATATGGGGAGGGTGGGAGGCCGGGTCGTGCCTTAGCTTCAAAACTAGCCAAACCCAGATCGCAAACACATGTTATGGAAATAGAGACCGCAGACGGAGATAGGTGTTATGACACCTAGATCATCCTGTCCAAATTTGTGGAGTACTAGCAGGTCCGAGCAGCTCAGCATCTCCTGCTTGGGAGTCACTGATTCCTCCATAAGCCTCAGGTGGATAAGGCCTTCACCTCCTCGTCACACGCTGTAACTTTGCAGCTGCGTCTCCTCCGGCGACTCGCCCCTCTCTTCCCGAGCACCGCGGTCCTCCCACCTAGCTGTCCCTGCCCCCAGGAGCAGGGGTTAGGGACGTCTTGCACTGATGAGGTGTGGCACCGACCAGGCGGGCATCATTATCACGGTTTCAGCTTAGGCACCCGTGGTAGGTCATTGCCATTTTGTTCAGCAATCTGTCAGGTCACGGCTGCCACCCACGTCGGCAGCTGTTTCCGCCCCCGGCGTGTTTAGTGACAGCATGCCCTGCTTTATTTCACTGGATTCTTTCTCCAACAAAACAATGACCAGATAGGTTGTTTAACAAATTACTTTTAAATTAACTTAGGCAAAAAATACTAAGTTCATGTGATTTATTTCACAACATTTGTGACTTATTTCTTGCACTTGTCAGCTTAAAATATTCATTGTTGTCATAAGATAGACAACACAACATTCAATATACCATGCTTATCACATTATAACAAACAGTTAACACTACAACAAAAACACAATCTTGAAAAAATGAATTCAGACATGAACGCCAAATCCAAAAAAAAAGAGTGTCCTGCAAATATTTTCCCTGTTAGTTACCTGGATGGCAGTTATTACTGAGGACAGATGAAGGATTAATTTACTTGGCCAGCAGAGCTGCACTAATGTGCGGCCATCTTACCGTGGGCTCTCTAGTGACCCTATAGCGTGAAGTTAAGCATAATTATTAACTAAAAGGAAAATAGAAAGCACGATGGAAAATAAACAAACTGTTCTTTGGAAAAATCCATAAAGCTGGGTCCAAAATGGAGAGCTGGTAACTTGGGGGAATAGGACACACTAGGAAGACCCGCTTCGGAAGATTTTGCAGGTGATAATTGATGGCATGCTGCATTGTTCTTAGGCGGATGAAGGCGATGGAGAAGCAGTGACTGTTAGGACTGGGAAAACACTAGATTAGTACTGTGTTGGGGAGGGATAATACGTGCCACTGTGTCTTTAATGAAATTAAGACTTTCCTCCATAAATTTATTGGAAAATCTACATTTTATTGCAAGACCAGAGACTCCTAATATGCTTGTTTAAAACATGTTAATTGCAACAGAAGATGCAGTATGTACAGGTTTTCAATAAAATGTGCAATAAACATTATCATTAGACCAATCCACTGATCTTAGACTGTCATCTAGACTGGAACCTGCCCAGAAGTCTTTAGATGCCATTGCACCCATGGAAGAGTGAGGACCAAAAATGGAGGTATCAATCCCCGCAAGAGACATTACCCACCTGACCTAATGGGTGAGAGTAGGGGAAGAAACAGGTTTGTTAGCTTTTCTGAAGGAAATGAGAAGTTGGGTTTCTGAGACCGTTCTGAGGTGAATTGTGTTTTTCTCATAAACCTTAAGACATTTTTGCAACACTGAGTTGGGTTGATCTGGAAAATAAGGATCGAACACAGTAGTTAGCTTAGTGTTTGTGCGCTTACTTATGGAGAAAAGGACACCTGTGGGAATAAAATGGTGAGCTGGTACATCCATCAGACAGACGTATTATTGATATCAAACATAATAGCATTGTTAGTTTTGCAGACAACATTTTGAGTGAAAGATCGTTATTATCTGGCCAGGAGATAAACAATTTCAAAACAACATTTAAGTCCCACAATTGACTGTATTTTGGAATAGGAGAGTTGCACAATTTACTCCCTTTAAGAGGTGACAGACAAGCAGATATTCTCCCACAGGTTCTCCATTGATGTGAGGATGGTTTGTGGAAATGGCTAACCTGTAAAGTTGTATAGTTCGATAAGTTGTTCCTCCACTAGCTTTGTCTGAATAGAAATTGACAATGAAAGTGTTGTAAAGTTACGCTACTTCTTAAATGACACAGCCCACAGATACATTAGAGGTAGAAGTGTGGTTTAATTAGATGTAGATCATAGGAGAAACATCCCAGGCATCTTCATTAGCCAGGCACCATTTACAATTTAAAGCATCACATTCTTATTGGAATATTCTCGACATAGAGGTTCAAATGGAATGTGACACAGTCACATTCAACTTTGACTCATGTGAGTACCAAGTTCCCCCACACCTTCCTCTCATATAATTAACATACCGCTCAGTTTATACCTGAGTATGTACAGGAGCATAAATATAATTAAATACGCAGTTATACAGAAATACATATTGACCTGACCTTTAAAATGCAACTACAAAACCTGTCAGAAAATTATAAAATGTAATAAAAGTTTGTACTGTTTCCTCCATTTCTTTCATAATCCTGCTAGTTCTTGGGAATCTGCACCTTTCTCAAACTTCGTTTTACTACCAAGTTTCCATTCTCTTCATGTTTTGTTCTTCTTCTCCATTCTCATTATTTTTCCTTATTTTCCACCTTTCCTTCCACCCCATATTTCGATACAACTACTCTGTTAAGGTTCCACACCCTAGTATCATCTGTCTAAACCACATTCTTAACACCTTTATCATTAATGTAGGATCTGAGAACTTTCTGCTGTTTCCCAGCATCCTGATTCTCACCCAGTCTCCCACATTCATCTCTGTGACTGTCACTCTTTTCCTTTCATCAAACCATTTTTCCTTCTTCGTTTTCTTTTCCTCTCTCTCTTGAATAGTCATACTTTCCTTTCTCTCCTCACTTTTTAAATTCACCCAAGAAGGTATCCTTATACTGTTTGTTCTTCATTTCCTGAAGAGCTCAAATGGGGATTTACCAGTCACTGAATGTGGGGTTAAATGATACACATCAACTTTCCTACACTGTTCTTTCCTCCATTCCTCAGCAGTATCCTTAGCCATCCTGATGGTCTCCTTCAACACCCTGTTAAAGCGTTCCACTACGCTATTGGCCTCTGGGTGATATAAAGCACATTTCCTGGGTTTAAATCCTTTCTTACATAAAAACTCCTCCATATCTTTGGAAACTAACTGTACTCCATTGTCAGTCAACAAAACCCCAGGGATTCCATACCTACTAATGAGTTCTTTGAGAAATGCCACCACATATCTGATTTCTATTCCTTGAGTAAACATTATTTCTGTCCACTTTGAAAATAGGCCTATTAACACAATGACATATGGGGGGGGGGGGGGGGACTTGGGGTGGCTTGCAGCCGAGAGTAATGGTCACAACCTAACCAAGCTCCGGCCAGCACAAGAGCATCCCCAACTAATCCGGACACTAATCCTGCACAAAACGACCTCCTAAGACCCTTTCCCGGCATCGGAGCACTTGCGGCATGTTCCGATAAAGTTAGGAGTGGACCCCAAGCATTATTGTAGATCCCCAGGAGCCAGACACAGAGCGGCCTACAGACGCGCAAGGAGCTGCGGTCTCGCACAATTGGAAGACCGCTCAGCCCAACAAGACGACTCAGCACAGGTGAGGAGCGTAGGACGCAGAGTTGGTGTGGGGACTGCGCCTGGGCGGCTGTTTGGTGCGACGCCCATGAAGATCGGGGGAGGCCCAGTGAGGCAAGTAAACACTGTGACAGTTTCCGGCACCAGGAGATTCCCGGTTGCGACCCGCAACTCCCGCCCGGTGAGCCATCTCAGCTCCTCCTTGGGAGGAGCCTGCAGAGCCCTGAAACCGGCGGTGCCCCTTCCTCAGCTGCAAATGGGACACTGAGCGTCTGTGGCCCCCCAGATGAGACACAAGAGAGGGGGACATTGAGGCAGGGTGCACCGAAAGGCCCCTGGAGGACCAACTATATCGTGCACCTAGTGGACCACGCTACTGGAGGGAGAGGGGCACGAAATATAATACTGAGACTCTCGAGTGGGAGGCCCAAGCCCTGGTGGTGCACTGGAGGGCCCGCGCTGCCTGTCTGCACTGAGTGACTCCACCTTTGGGGCTTCAGAATACCTGGCACTCCAGCGCCACTATCATCTACAGAGTTCCCACGCGAACCCCCCCGAGCCCCCCCCCCCCCGAAACCAAAAGGTAAAGGGCACACAGGCGGAAAATACCAGAATTTCCTGCGCAACTCCGAGCTACCGGAGGCACCGAACTGGGATCGCACTGATACACGCGGAGAGGCCTCGCGACCCTTATATTTCAAGGGCCCCCCTGCTCAGGGTTATGAATTCAGCACCCGACGAATCGCTACAGCCATTGACTCAGACTACGTTGGGCTTGGAATAATTCGACCTACACCGGAACCAGAGGCACCTCACAATCGAGCAGGAAACCCGACAGGCCGCAAGGTGATATGCTGTCACGTGGCAGGCGGCGTTGAGTACTGCGAAATACCAGCAATCCTGCGAAGAGGGCCCAAGGGGGGGCCGGGGTCCACGAGCGACCCAGCAAGCCAAATTAGACAAGTATGCTTTTTCCAAGGACGCGATGGACGCGACCACCCAGCGGACACCCATGGAGGTCGGTGCCATGCCAGAAGGCCAACCGGAAGTCGCTTTGCTAGATATAATGTCCTCCCTGATGAACGTCCAAACAACAGTGGGTCCATTTCCTCAGATGTATTGTTCCTCCGAGCAGACTTCCAGAAAATGGCCTCAAGAATGACTGAAGTTGAAACCAAAAAGGCGTCTCTCACGAAGGACACAGCCACTCTCCAGCGACAGGTCCAGCCATTGGAAGCTCAGAACTGCCAAATGGCAGCCAAACTGGACGACCAGAAGGTAGATCAAGAGGCAACAACGTCCGTATCACAGGAGTCCCGGAGTCAAAAGGGATGCCAGCCATGGACCTCGACGTGGAAGACCTCATCAAGAATCACCTCCAGTCAAGGGGTCTCTCCGGCTTCTTCTCGGTGGAACGGGCGCACAGAATACCCGGGGGTAAGCCGAAGTCTGGAGCGCCCCCTCGACCGATCCTAGCCAGGATCTTCAATTTCAGGTAGCGCGACGCCATCCTCCAAACAGCAAGAGTGGCTCCACCTCTGCGTATTGAAAACTCCGTCATCTCCTTCTTTCCAGATTACACGGCGGCAGTCACCAAGCAAAGAAGGAGTTTTCTTGAGGTCAAGAAGGAACTCCAACGCAGAGAACTTCCATACTCAATGCTCTTTTCCGCGAAGCTTGAGTAGTAGTGGACGGTAAGACCTGGTTCTTCGAGAGGCCGGAGGGTGCCTACGACTGGCTGGAGGGTTTGCGACTGGTCAACAGATCTAAAAACGGCAACAGGTGACAGCAACGCCACTCAGCAGAAGCAGCATCCCAAGACCAGAGACACATGGAAAAGGAAGTAGACCAACATCAAACGGACACAGAGGACTGACCCTCCATTGGATGGTGATCGGCAGCTTGGCGGCACTTAGACTTCATAGACTGGAACCTCCACTCACCCCATACCAAGAGACCTGGCCACGGTCCGGATCGCCAGTGGAGGTCCAGAACTGAATAGCTAGAGACCTACTACCGCGTTTGGACATTTAATTATGATGCCACAGTTGGCGTAATATCATGACCTCTTCAATGTCTTGGAGTGACGGGATGTTCGGAGTGCTCCGGATGTCGTCTCCCCCCACAAGCAAGTACTGTTCATGGGACTAAAGTGCTCTGCACAGTTGGGGTGGTGGATAGTTGGAAATCCGTCTAGCAAGGAGGCAGGGAGGGGGCGGAGGGGGGGGATTTGATTTAAGTATTGTTAGAGTTTGTGCTTTTTTTCTTTTTGGAAATGTTTATTGGTTCTGCTGGTACCACGCAATTCAAGGTTAGGCACAGGGCATCCATCAACTCAGGCACACAACTCCAATGTCGCAAAGTAGCCTGAACGTCATGAGTGACATAATTCCTGACCCTTTGCAGTTAGGTCCGGACAACACTCGCAAGGCCTGCCCCTCCTCACTCTCATATCGAGGAATGTTAATGGCCTAGGCAACAAAATTAAAAGAGGGCTTGTACTACAATATCTTAAGAGACAAACTCCATCCATAGTCCTCTTACAAGAAACTCAGTTGGTGGGAACCGCCACTAAATCACTGGACAGATCGGGGTTCAAAATGGTAGCGCACTCCGAATTCACTATGGGATCAAGAGGGGTGGGGATACTGATAAGAAAGAGCTGCCAGTTAATCATACATAGCACCCAGAAGGTTGATCAGGGGCGATTTACGTCACTATCCTGCCAATGGAAGGGACGATCCTACAACCTAGTCACTGTATATATCCCCCGGGCATTCCATAGCTTGGCCCTCCCGGCAAGTTCCTGCTCACCTTACCCCCTGGTGAACTGGTTATAGGAGGCGACTTTAATGCCATTCTCGACGCCTCCAGGGCTAGATTACCACCACGAGACCAGGGGAACCCCCTCACACACCTACATGACTTCACGGAAGCCATGGGACTTGTAGATGTTTGGCGTGCACGACACCCCACGACGCGCCAAACACATACCACTCTGGAGCCCATAATAGTTTGTCAAGAATAGACTATATCCTCTCACCCCCGATGAGCCTTGCAGCAATCACAGAGATCACACACCTCCCTAGAGGAATATCTGAAACTCTCCCTTGTCAGTAACTTACACATCGCACAACAAGGAACATAAATGCATCTATCCGATTTACCCGGGGTACTTGAAAGTCCAGACTATCAGAAAACAACTGCGCAAAACAACGAAACACTATTTCCAAGAAAATACACACTCAGTTGCATCCCCTGGTACTCTATGGGAGGCATACAAGACAGTCATACGAGGGCAGGCAATATCCGTAATAACCTCACACAAACGCGATAAGGCACAACAAGCCGAAGAAGAACACACAAGAGCAAAGACTGAAGAGTCAACGCACACTTTAGACTTGGCCAAACAGACATACAGGCTCTACACATGGGAGGATGCTAAGGCGAAAGTCCGAAAAACGCAACACACGATATATGAGACAGGGGACAAGTCCGGTAAGTTGCTAGCCTGGCGTGACAAAAAAGAACGTGCTAGTCGCTGGGTGGCCCACCTACACTTATATTCAGGGGAGGACATAATGGACCCACAAGACATAGTAACAGCCTTTGCACTGCACTATGAGGCAGTTTACACACCCACCACAAACGCCACAGTGGAAGAGAATTTGGACTTTCTCAAAGACATCCGCTTGCCAATTTTGACATCCCAAAAAGCCGACACAGACGAACCACTCACAGTGGACGAAATTACCGCTGCACTCAGGGGGCTACAATCAGGCAAATCAATAGGTCCCAACTGCATTCTGGTAGAGCTCTACAAAACAGAAGCGGAAAGGCTTGGGCCCCACTTATTAAAAATGTACGTAGTCAGTCTAGAGAAGGGAATACTTCCCAGGGATCAGAAGATAGCGACTTTAGTGACAATCCCAAAACCTGGCAAGCCCTCACAGGACTGCACCTCCTACCGTCCAATTTCCCTCCTCAATGCGGAGGTGAAAATCCTAGCTAAAGTTCAGGCCTCCAGGCTACAACCTCACCTCGCATCCCTTATACACCCGAATCAGTTTGGTTTCATGCCAGGCCGCAACACAGCAATGAATCTAAGACGGTTACACAGAGTGATGGCCCAAATGTCCACCATCCAAGAGGAGGCAGTCATTCTATCGCTGGACGCTAGTATTGCCTTTGATCGGGTGATATGGCCATTTATGTTCACGGTGTGCAGGACTTTAGCTTCGGGCCCAATTTCGTGCGTGGATCCGATTGTTGTATACACACCCCATGGCACACGTAGTGGTCAATGGACGAATATCTGAGACTTTCCTTTGGGGTGCGGGACCAGACAGGGATGTCCCTTGTCCCTGCTCCTATTTGCCCTAGTGCTTGAAACCCTCGCGACTTAGATACAATGAAACCCAGTAATACGGGGACTGAGATGGACAGAAGGGTGGGAAGACCGTATATCACTGTACGCAGATTATATATTACTATACATGATCTCCCCCAGCCGCTCAATTAATTGTTTATTGGATATCTGTGCATCATATGACAGATACTCGGGTTATATGATTAACTGGGCAAAATCGGTCTTATTTGTCCTCCACGGTTCCCCTCCGCGCCTGCCCAAGGGAGTAACGATACAGCTTGGGAAAGACGGTTTTAAATACCTGGGCATCCATATTACCCCTGACCATACTCAACTCTATGAACGGAATCTCGTGCCCCCCCTCCTGAGACTTAAAAACAACGTCAAACACTTGCATGCACTACCACTGACCCTCTTGGGCCGCGCAGCCTTGTTTAAGATGATGGCTGTCCCGGGGTTCTTGTAGGCTCTGCAAAATACACCCACCCGGGTCCCAAACTCGTATTTCAAAGCCATCGAGGCTGAAGTGGGACTGCTCCTCTGGGGTAGAAACCCCCCTCGCATAGCCCTATCCAAACTCACTAGAAGCTGGCATGATGGTGGAATCGCCTTGCCCAGCGTACAATTGTATTACTGGGCCTCGCAACTTATCATAGTGAATCAATGGCTCCATGCCCTGCAGGAGGAGCCGTCCCTCCAGCTCGATAGGTACACTCTTGGGACCAAAGGACCCCTATTGGTGCTTTACCCCCCCAAAAAAAAGATGGGCACGTGGATAGGTCCCACTGCACATACAACAAACATATGGTTCATAGCGCAGCGAGCACTCGGTTGGGAGGGAGTCCTCACCCAACTTACACCACTGTGGGATATGCCAAAACTAGGTACGCTCTGCTACAGTAAAGGTTTTGCACAATGGGACCTTATTGGTATCTCAAGAATTGGGGACCTCTGGAAAAAGGGAGAAGTAGTGGTGTTTGCTCACCTAAAAACAACATATCAAATGGCTGACACTGAACTGTTTCGCTACACACAAATTAAACACGCACTTTCAAGGGCCATACCCAGAGGCACTGATCTCCAGAATCATCGCCACTCAAGGACCGTCTCCTTACAGACCATCTAACTAAGAAAGCCATTTCTCTCACTTACCGCAAACTAATTAATAATCAGAAAGATCCCACACAAAACTTACGGGACAAATGGTGGGCTAACCTAGGAGACATGGGCGACCAGGATTGACAAGAAGCATTGGCGTCCCCACAAGAGGTGACAATCCTGTCTCGACTACAATTGGTGCAACTGATGATCCTACAAAGGACCTACTACACTAGAACCATGCTCCACAAAATAGGTCGAGCTAAGACACCTCTCTGTCTGCGAGGATGTGGGACACAGGGCACATTTTACCACACGCTTTGGGACAGTCCCCCCAAAACACTCTACTGGGAGATGGTCATGGAGACAATTACTCAGGTGTGTGGCTCTGATGTTCGCCCTGAGCCAAGAAGGTGCCCTCTCAATATATGGGAACCAACCGACCTTAATCACGCGACACAGGACTGGGCGACCCTGGGGATCTCGTTGGCCAAACGCAATATTGCAAAACATTGGGATGCACCCACTGCCCCCCCAACAACGACACTGGTGCCAAAATATGGATAGATCAATGGTGGCCGAAAAGGCAGTCTTCATACACAGAGGGTGTCCAAAAAAGTGGGAGCGGGTGTGGGGCAGGTGGAATTTGTTCCGGGGGAGTATTTGGAATCCCCCAGCCGAGGAATTAAACCCAGAGTTAAGCGCCTAGCCCACAAGAACTATTAAAGGGACAAATACACGCCCGAGATCAGGGGTCTGGACAGTTTGATAATCTGAGATGTAAATTACGGCAGCTCTTTACAATGTATTACCTGTGTTAATAACCTAAAATGTATGTGCCATGATACGCGACATTAAGAAGTGTAACCAGCAATGTTTGGTGTTACTTTTTTTTATAAAAAACAATAAAAGGTTTTAATAAAATATATAAAAGTGGCCCCTACTTGTGAATGAATAGGACCTAAAATATCCAGGGTGACTTCCTCCCATGGATCTTTTGGCAACTGCTAATTTTAACCATGGGTTGAAACCTAGGCTTCAAAATGTTATCACTCGCCATACATTGATTACAATCGCAAACCAATCTTACTGCATTGATGTCCATGCCTGGCCCACAATAGACAGACCTTAGTCTCTCCTTTGTCTTGGATATTCCCAGGTGCCCTTAATGCACCAGTTTTAACAGTGATTTCCTCAGAGTAATCAGTGGCACCAATTTAATTCCACAAAATAATAGTAATTTTTTTCCCCAATAATTCCTCCCTTACATTTCAGAACTTCTGACTCTCCTTGCCATCACACCCCTTCTTACTCCATCCGAACTTCAACTGCTCATAAACATCTTGGATAACTCCATCATCACAAGAAGCTTTTCTCCACTCCTCTTTTGAATTTGCCACACCGTCAATGGCACAAACACACTCTTCTCTTCATCTTCATCATCTTCTTCACCCCCAATTTAATTTTCGTCTGACACTAATCTGGATAATGCATCAGCAACAGCATTTCTCAATCCTGGAATATACTCTACCACATAATCCTGCAGTGCCACAACCCACTTAGTGATTCTTCCTGACACTCATCAATTCCTTTCTTCTGGAAAAATCCCTTTCAGAGGCTTATGATTGTCTTGATTTTAAATTCACGCTCCCATAAAAACACCCAAATTTTTCTTACAGCACAATAAATTGCTAAGGCTTCCATCTCAATTACGGAATATCTGGGGGCGTGGCTTCACTGTGCTGCGAGATGGCCGCACACTAGAGCGGCTCCGTCGGCCGAGCCTCAATAATCCGTCAGAAATCCGTACAGATCGCTTGGACCCATGGACCACACAAGGAGAAATATGCAGAGACAGCGTCCGGGTTCTAAAACTGCGGGTTAAAGGAAAGATTCATCGCACAGAAGGAGAAACTGGGTGATATAAACTACGCAACAACAAGAGGCCTACTCACGAGGCCTCACAGCGAAGCCGGTACCCACAGTGAGCGCCAGACCAGAGCACAGAGGGAGGAGGACCGTTAGGTGTAGGCAGAGTTCTCCGAACCCGATTGGCACACACCAGGTCAGTCGCTGCAGCCCGACAGAGGGACATACTGCACTTAAATATGGGTGAAGAAAAGTAACACAACCGGGAAAGGGTATACATATATGCTTTTAGCGGGAGGATACCGAAGACGAGCATAATTAGCGATCGCCGCTTTCCAATCGCACGAGAAACTGAGTTACTGGACTACCACCGGAGGGTGCTAAAACAAATACCGGTGCCACTAACTGGGGGATTTTATGCTTAGGACTGTAGGACCACAAAGCTGCAGCGCCCGACCCCTAGAGACGTGGGAAGACGAGGCCGGAGAGGGACTCGCCATTTTGCGAGGTGCAGCCGTGGACAGACGGCACAGCAGGCACAGAACCCAAGCGTGGTGAAAAACTGCCCAACGTGCAAAGCAAGCCCAGTCATAGTGACTCCAAGGAAAGATCACGGTCGAGAGCTCAAGTTTGCTGGAAAGCGGCAGGCAAACACAGGAGCAGAACAGTGGGGAGAAACAAAAGAGATAGCGTTTCCGCTTCACACTCGTTATATTGGCACATGTGATCGGCAAGCACGAGTTAGGTGGAGCATCCTACACGGCGGACCATTGAAATTCAGGACACAAAAGCAGCCCTGGCTTATGCAAAACAAATGGTCAAGGAGCAAAAACAACGAAAGATGGCAAGTGATACACAAACTGAAAACAATATGAGCGACTATAATTGAAGAGATAGGACATACGTGCTGGACTTGCACATAAGTGACTTGATCGGCACACTGGTGCCCTGAGAGATGGTGGTTTACTGCTTTAAAAAATTGTCTTAAATGTTATGAGAAGTTTCTTTATTCATAAGTGAGCTGATAGTCCTTCCCGGACATCAAATATTGTCTATAAGTCAAGCGTGGTCCTGTGGGTTTAATGGCAAATATAAGGCTCAGCCACCCTGCCATACGTGCAGGGGTGTATGCCGGCGGACCCACATACCCCCATGAGATGATTCCCTTATATTTAATAGTATGGATAGTTTGTGCATGGTTAAAGAGTGGGTGGGTGGGGGCAACACAACCTGATTGGGGGGGTTGGTGTGGGTGGGCGGGGAGACAAAGGAAATGTTCTACTTTGCTGGGATGTAACAACAAGTACAAATACGCTATCATCAAAGGAGACTGAAGCGCACCAGGTTATATACCCCTAAATGTCAGACGACAAGGTTTATCCTATTAAAGTTTACCAACACGCTGTGTAGACACTACTCTGAAGCGCATGGATATAGCAGCCCCATTCTTTCCACATGACCACGTCGCAAAATAATGTCACGAAATCCCTCACATGCCTCACCTGGAATGTTAGAGGCCTCAATGATCGTAGGAAGGTCAGATTGATCCACCCATACCTCTTGAGACATGCGGTAGACATATGTCTATTACAAGAAACACATTTGACAAATGCAACAGCGGGAATGCTTAAAAATAATAGATGGGGTGAGATAGTGGAGGCCGGATACTAGCACTACTCCTGGGGAGTCTCATTACTCATACCAAAGGGGCTACACTGAAACACACACCACGCGATAACAGATAGGGAAGGGAGATACATTATGCTGCAAGGTGAGCTATACAACACCCCTGTGGTGATAGTCAATGCATACAGCCTGAACTCAGATAGTCCAACATTCTTTCAACACCTTTGGCAAAAGATACAAACAATGGGACACATAGCGGTTCTGTCGGGGGGAGATTTTAATGAAGTGCTCTCAATGATGGCGGATAGACAGGGAGTGACGCGAGAACACCACCCGAAGGCAGCAGCACTGTTAAATGACATTATCGAGGATCTCCAAGTAGTGGACTCCTGGAGAGCTTTACATCCAACAGTTAGGGAAGGTACCTGAGTCACGCACCACCGAAATGCATGTTCGAGACAGGACTATTGGCTAATCACTAGGGACCTGCACACCTGTATTATAGATGCAGCACACTATCCCTGCACCTTTTACGATCACACTCCTACACAGATAAAAATAAGTATACCAAAACCATCCAACCATTCTCCTGGAGATTTCCGTCAAGTGCCCTTCTCGACCAGGTTTTCCAAAAAGAGCTGCGTGATAAGATCGTAGGATATTTCACACTGAATGAAGGCACAGTAGACTCACCGGAAACTCTCTGGGAAGCATTTAAAGTGGTCACGAGAGGGAACTGCATAGCCCTTAAAACTGGAGTTTTAAAAGACATACGGAATACAATCACCAGACTAGAGCGCAAAATCAGAGAGTTAGAACAAATGCAACTTACTGGCCCCTCCACTGATATAACAGCACAACTGAGAACAAAACTAATGGAATTCCAGAAGGAAGCGGAGAGGGAAACGACTTACATGAATAAATACGTACAGGCGCGACGCTATGGAGAGGGAGAGAGACCAGGGAAAACACTAGCGGGTTTACTCCGTACACAAAGAGGGTCAGCATACATAACCAAACTAAACACGGACAAAAGAGAGATAGTCAGAACGCCATCAGACATACTATGCACAATGTCCCAATTCTATCAAAAACGATACACCACGCAGACAAACCTGTCACAGACTGACATAATAGACTACCTAGACACCATGGCGCTTGCCTGGTTCAACGGGAGCCAGGGAATATATGGAGTTGCCAATCACGGTGGGCGATATTAAGCAAGTAATCAACAGCAAGCAGGCGGATAAGGCTGACAGCTTAACTGCAGCTTTTTACAAAGAGTACGCAGAACTACTTGCCCAAAGGCTCTTACAGGTGTATTTGGAGGCAATGGAAACAGGTGTGCTTCCCCCGACACTGCGTGAGGCCACTATTATCACAATACTGAAGCCAGACAAAGATCCAACACAACCAGACTCATATCGTCCATTATCTCTAATAAACCTAGACGCCAAGATATATGCTAAATTATTAGCCAATAGGCTACAACCGATGCTTCCTATGATAGCACTTTCGGACCAATCAGGGTTCATACCGGGCCGCTCAACTGCGCACAACTTAAGAACAATATTTGGCCTTCTGCATTACTTGGCCCCACATGTACACGCAGTAGCTGCATTATTAGACACCACAAAAGCGTTTGATTAATTAGAATGGAAATTCTTATTTACTTTACTGACCCGAATGTGACTTACCCCATCTTTATCAAGCAAATCCAACTGCACAGGGCATACCGTATGCCATCTCAATTGAACTGCATGGGACAGCACCCTGACACTAGATGCTGGAGATGTGGAGCTCAGAGCGCCACGTTTACTCACTTAGCATGGGATTGCCGACCTATAGCCCAGTTTTGGTCGGAGGTATTTAGGCACTCCAGCCACATAATCAATAATCTGCTGCCTGTTACACCATTGATAGCACTACTGGGGTATGTACAAAAGGTACCGAAGGGTCAACGTAAACTCACAGCAATGTTATTGTTGTTGGCAAAGAGGCAAGTTGCAATTTATTGGAAAAAGCAAAATCCTCCTATGATAGCCGAATGGTTGAGTGCAGCCACTTACTGTAGGGACCAACTGTCCCATTACTGGGAGCTAATGCCGAGCCGATCCAGACAGAAAGACATATGGGAGCCCTTCGTTGTTTGGCTGAGACTGGGTGGAACAGATCTTCAAAATGTCCAGGGGTGGTGAAATAATTGTAATTGCCAGAGGGTAAGACATCCTCAAGTCTACAATGAGCTGAATGGATCAGACACTCTGCTACACATGCAAATAGGAGGTGGAGAATGTTGGTAAAAGCAAATGCGGACAAGGAACTGTCAAACATACAAGAGTAGATGAATCACAGATAGAAAAGATGCTAATAGAATGATTTGTACGAGTGACGGAGGGGGAGGGGGGATTGTTTGTTTGCAAGTTTATGAATTCTAGGTTAACTTCAGAGCATATTTGCATGCACGACGTATAAGCATGTTGGATTAATAATCGCTGCCTGCCCTTTGGGATATTGGCGAAGAAGCTGTGTTAAGAATTCAAGTGACATGCTGCTGGCCCCAGGGTTGTAGGCTAAAAGCTGTGTAAATTGAGAACTATGCAATAAAGAATAAAATATATATATATTTTTTTTACGGAATATCTAGTTTCCAGCCCCTTCAAACTTCTAGACACAAACGTGATAGTTTCAGTATTGGATCCTTTACCTTGCAATAATACGCATCCCAACCCCTTGACACTTGTATCTGTAACCAATGTAAATTTCATGTTGGGGTCTAAACTTCGCAAATTAAGAGCTTTAGCAAGTTCTCGTTTTAATACCTTGAACTAATTTTCATAATCTTGGTCACAAACAAACTCTCCCCTTTTCTTTAACACATTCCTCATTATAGTACTCTTGGTGGCAAAATTGGGTATGAACTCACAATAATTTATTTATTTTATTTATTTATTTTCTTATATAGCGCACAAATTCGACCCCCGAAGGGGTATCTCCGCGCTTGTGTTCTTACCATAAACTAGAAGCCAGATGTCAGTAAACAAACAAAATACAAGATTTTAGATAGTCAGGAACAAATGTGTCTTTAAAAGTTTCCTGAAAACTCCTAGATTGGTATTTTGTCTCAGGGGAGGGGGTAGGGTGTTCCAGAGAGTTGGACCCCTATAGGAGAGTGCTCTACCACCCTGCCTTTCCCTTTTAATCCGCGGGACTTGGAGCAACCGTTGGTTCATAGAGCGCAAAGAGCGACCTGGCTCGTATAGTTTGAATTTTTCAGTCAGGTATTTTGGACCAGTACCAAACAGGCATTTGTGGATTACGCAACACATTTTTTGAACTTAACCCGCTGGCGAATGGGCAGCCAGTGAAGTTTGTTCAAAAGAGGGCGTGAGGGGGATCTAGCTGGGACATTAAGAACTAGTCTTGCTGCCGTATTCTGGACTACCTGTAATCGGCAAAGTTGTTCTTCGTTGGCTGAAAGAAGGAGCCCATTGCAGTAATCTAGCCTGCTAATCACAAGCGTTTGAACCTGTGTTTTCCTGTAACTATCTGCTAGGTACGGAAATACACGCCTCAATAGCCCAATGACCCCAAATCAAGATCCAGTGACTTGAGTTACGTGATCCTTTAGAAGCAGTGACTGATCAAGGCATACTCCAAGGTTTTTTACTACCTGCTTGGGGCAGGGAACAGGCCCTAGTTCCGACGGCCACCAATCAGGTGACCAAAGGAGAGAGGCTTCTCCGAAGAGCATGACCTCCGTCTTACCCACATTACATTGTAGGTAATTGGAGGCCATCCAGTCGGCTATAGCTCTCATTCCTGCAGCAAAAGTGTGTTTGACTGCAGGCGTCAGGGTCTAGAAAGGAAAAAGAAGCTGGGTGTCGTCAGCATATGATATGGGCGTAAACCCATATTCTCTCACAATGTCGGCCAAGGGGGCCACATACACGTTGAAAAGTGTAGGGCTTAGGCATGAGCCCTGAGGAACCCCCTTGGTGAGCTCCCTAGAGATAAAGGAATGGGAGCCCAATCGGACAGACTGTGAACGGCCGGAGAGAAAACTCTCTAACCATGCCAGGGTGGATCCGCCTATCCCTACCCTCTTCAGACGGCCGATAAGAATTTCATGTGACACCGTGTCGAAGGAAGTGGATAAATCCAACAGCACCAGAACCATGGAACCTCCCCTATCCTGTGCCATCCTGATGGTATCAGTCACGGAGAGGAGGGCTAATTCAGTGCTGTGATTCGGTCTGAACCCAGATTGTGAATGGTCCAGACCGCCCGATGCCTCGATGAAATTAGACACATGTGTATTCACATGCTTCTCGGCCATCTTACTAAGGTAGGGTAGGAGAGAGATCGGGCGGAGATTGGAAAGGTCCGACCATGGCAGTGCAGCATTCTTCCGAATAGGGTTTACTATCGCCTTTTTCCAATCCCTTGGCACTTGCCCTTCTTTAAGGGAGAGGTTGATCACCATTTGGATGCTGGTGGAGAGCAAGGATTTTAGCAGAAATAATATCTGTTGGAGACCCTGTCTTGATTTGACTATAAAGGGAAACAACATCAGATAAGCTGACTTCCGGAAACGTAGAGAGCCGAATGCTTTCACCGTCAGATGTCCGGAGGACGGGATGATCAACATCACTCCTGGGATTTACAGCCTTTGTGATTTTCTCATATATTGACTCTATTTTATTTTCAAAAAATGCTGAGATGTCATCGCAAAGAGTCTGAGAAAAATCATCAGGACTTTCACAGGCCACAGGCTTTACAAAAGATTGAAGAATTTTGTATAGTTCTCTAGTGGAATTGCCAGCTTATGCCAGTTGTAAGGCGAGACTATTTTTTCTGGCCGATTTTATATTTTTGTGATAGATGGCCAGAGCCTCTGAGTGCAACTTCCTGCTGAGGGGTGTATGAGACTTCCTCCAGATTTTTTCGAGTTTTCTACACCCCTGTTTCTCCACTCTCAGCTCTTCCGAGTACCATGCTTCCTGTTTGGATCTTGGGTACTGTTTATGAAGTTTCAAAGGCACCAGTGAATCCACCGCCTCTAAAAGGGCCCTGTTAAACTTAGTAAGATCACTCTCGACATCATCATTCTCAAGAATGATAGGTTCTTTCCATACCCTCTGTAGCCCCTCTTGGGTTATCTTGTACCACTGTCGTCGCCAGACTGCTGGAAGAGGCTCATGGCGTGGCAAGTGAAGGCCTAAGAGTGTAAATTCGACCATATAATGGTCAGACCAACTTACCGGGGTGAGGGATCACATTTTATCTTAGCGCAATTGCTAAAGATTACATCGAGGGTATGTCCACCTGTATGTGTTGGACCACTGTTCCGAATTACTAGTCCTAATGTGGGAAGATCGGAGAGAAGGGATACTGTGTCTGAGTGATTAGGGAGATCAATATGAATATTGAAATCTCCAAGTAATATAAAGTCTTCCTTAGCTTTAAAAAAAGGGGCTAGCAGTTCCATTAGGGTGAGCGAAAAGCTTGTACTCGGCCCGGGAGGGCGATAGACTAATGCTCCCTTCCAGTGGATTTTAGATGTGGAACTGATCTTGAAGATCATAACGTCCATCAAAGAGCAGCATCCCTGATCAAGTAGAGAGACCTTCAAGCCATCTCTATATATGACAGTAATCCCGCCACCTATTTTGATGGGGCGATCTAATTTGAGAACCTTGTATCCGGTTGGAACCCCTAGCATGATGGCCGGCACCGTGTGGGGCTTCAACCAAGTCTCCGTAAGGAAACAAATATCTGGTGAGACAGTGTTAACAAGGTCCCAGAGTTCCTGGTAATGTTTGGGCAAAGAGCGAATGTTTAAAAGAAAACATTTTAGCCCAGATTTTTTGGGGTTTACTACAATGTTGCTACAGGTGGGGAGCTTGATGGAACAATCTTGAGGGGGAGACCCTTCAGATATCCTAGTGTCGCCATCAGTGGGGAGACATGTAAGGGAGGCCTGATGGTGACACCTAATACAAGAAAAAGGACCTTCGAGACACGGCCATGTGTCTCTCCTGCAGCCTGATGGAAAGGCTGGTTGTAACTCTTTTAATACCTTAGCTGAGTAGCAGATAACATGACGCCCAACGGGGTCCAAACTCCTAGGTGTAGAGCCCATGGCCCCTGGTCCCGTCCGGTCGCGGACGGGCGCAGACGGGCTTCTCTTCGGCTTGTCTTAGGCGCACCCCTGCGCACTCAGAATGATGGAAGGCTAAATAGCCCTTAGCCACGGAAGACTAGTGCGCTAACCGCAGCTCCAAGCGGAAGTGACAGGCTCTTACCTGTCCGCCCTCCGCTCAACGGCTCTAAGTGCCGAGTCGGACCAGGGCGGGCAGGCTGTATTATCGAGCGTAGCCTTCCTCTACTGAAGTGGACCCCTGTTATCCCCCAGGCTCCAGGAACCACTACGGCCGAAACGGGAAGACCACCAGTACAGTAGGCAGCAATTTAAAATAAAATAATGCAATTATTGCAAATACGGCGAAATTTAAAAGTAGCTTTAAAAGCAAATCCTGAGTTCAGGCAGCCCCACACATCAATACTATGATTGTCACTGGCACTCTGGAGCAGCTTGCAGGCGAACAGCAGATCGGGAGACTCTGCCACCGTCCTCCTACCGCCTATAAGATTTTGGCCATCTGAATAAACTTGAGTAATTCCTGTTTGTTCTTAGGAGAAGACAGCCCATTTATTGTACTGACCAAACTTGTTTTAGGTTTTATTCTACTACTAGATATCTGATGTCCTAAATACTCTAAGTGTGACTGCCTAAATTAGCATTTTCCCCTCTTGATGGTTAAGTTTACTGCTTCCTAAGAACTGCTTCCTAAGAACTGTCCACACTCTCTCATCATGCAGACTTATATTGGAGCCATAAATAAGTATATTGTCCTGATATAGCTTGAGTCCCTCTAACCCTTTTAAAACTTCCTCTATAGCTCTCTGGAAAATAGAGGCTGCTGACACCAAACCAAATGGCATTCTTCTGTACCTAAAGGTGCCACATTGTATTATAAATGCAGTAACATCTTTTGATCTTTCTGGTGCTATGGTGATTTTAAGAAAATCGAAGAAAACACTTCAGCACCCTTTAACAACGTTAACACATCTGCTATGTTAGGAATGGGATACTTATCTACTACCACTCCTTTGTTCAACTCCCGTAAGTCCACGCACAACCTCACTTCTTCACTGCTCTTTTTAGCTACAACAACTGAGGTCTACCATTCCGTTCCTTCCACTTCTTCTATCAGTTTGTCCTTTTGCAATCTTTCTAGTTCCAGTTGAATATCTTCTCTCATCACAAGTGGTACATTGAGAACATTACCACATACTGAATGCACACCATCCTTCAATTAGAAAGTGTGAGTGTACCCTTTAAGACATCCTAATTCAGGTCTAAATACTGATGGGAACTCTTCCAATAGACTCTGAGCAAAATATTCAGACGGTGAACAATCCCTTTTTTGTGTTACAACTTGAACAACATCCTTCACAATTATAGGTGAATCACTGTTAGGATCAAGCATGACTCCTAGATCTCTTTGATCAAACCAGCTCCAGATGCTATCAACTTTTGTTTAGACATGAATCTTGCCAGCAACAAATCTTTTCTTATGTTCAATCATACCTATGAAATAATCTTTCAATTTTATAGGCTCACATCTGCATGCAAAAGGTTTGATATCTGGTTTCATCAATTTCACACTTCCTGCTAAATGTTGGTTAAAAAACGAATTGGATACCAGTGTTATCTTAGCTCCTGAGCCAAATACCAGTTGTCTGTTTCCCATCCGCAAGAATATCGTCAATAGGAAATTTCTGAGCTCCTCTTCCAACTTTAAAGACTATCGGCCCAAACTCAAAGTCAAATTCATTGTCATTATCTACAACAACTTCTTTTGACTAAACATTGTTTTTATCACTTTTGTTCTTACATTTACTTTGGTAGAGACCTTTCTTACCACAACTCCTACACATTGTATTCAATGCTGGACATTATTTATGAAAAGCTAAGTAGTTTTTACTCCCACACCTGAAGCATATCCTTGAATTCTGCCTAACATATTTGTTTTGATCTCTGCCCCCTTTCTAATCTAAAGACCATCCTTGTTTGTTTTTTACCACATTAATGCCTGGCACTGTGTCTTTTTTAAACACCTCCACACATTACAAAGAGTGCTCAATATTGTTAGCTGTCATCAAAACATCTTCTAAAGTGGGATGCCAATTTTCTCAAATCTGTGATGCAATTCTCTACAGATGCACCTACTTTCTGTACCCTCCTGCCAATGTTATATCTCTTGAGAATGGTGGTAATGGTAGGGCAAATAGTGATTGTCTAACTTTCTTATACATAACTCTTAGTCATTCAATTCTGCTGCATCACAGTCATTAACAGCTGGAAGATGATTCAACACCTCCTGCCCTCAGGACCCACACAGTGCAATAAATGAGCTGTTTTACATTCAGAGCTCAATGATGCTCAACAAACTCTAGCGTATTGTTCAAATAACTTCTTCCACATGTTCCATTTTATTGTTGGTTCCCCTGGCAAGGACAGGAAAACCGGTGGGGCAGCCACATTCTGTACTGTGAGTCACAACTCTACAATAATGCCAGATAGCACTAGGTTTATGTTTATGGCTCTTACTACTCCACCACACTCTTTAAAGTGAGGTGTGCTTATCGCTGTGATTGTGCAAGCACTATTTTATTTCTATACTGGCTACTCAAGTGCCTCTAGCCAGAAGTTCACAAACACGAAAAATAACCACAACTTAATTTGTTCCTTTCTTTACTTACAAGGCTTGCAAGTCACTGTATAATTGGCCAGGTTTTCCAGGTTTCCAGGCGCGCCCGGAGAGCAGAGCAGAGTGCACTGAGCGGCGGAGGTGCTGACAAGGAGGCGGGAGGCAAGTACCTCTGTAGTCTTCTCAGGTTCTTTCACCTCCCTCCACCTGGCAACTGGCAGAGAGCAGCGAGCAGCGTGTGGCGAGGTGCGAGGTGCCGACAAGCGGAAAGAGCTTACAAGCGGGAGGCAAGCAGGAGGCAAGGACCACCAAGAACCACGCCAGACCCCTCTAGCAACTGGCTTGACCGAAGGACCTTGCATCGGTCCAAAGCACTTTGCACTGGCCGGGGGAGGGGCTGCCTGCCTGCCTGCATGGACAGCTGCTTCGACTACAACCCCAGCCGAGGTGACCGGGCAGCGGGTAGCCTAGGCAGAGAAGGCAGAGGAGTAGCGGCAGCTCTCCCGCCCGGCTTCCAGCCTCCCAGTTGTTAATCCTCTCTCCCCTCGATCTCCCAACCTTACCCCCACCTGGTGGGGGGGGGGTTCCTGTGTTTTTAGTGACTGGTGTGAATTGCACAGCACCTGAACTGCAGCACCCGAGTGCAAAGAACTCCGGCAGCACGGCCACCTTTAGCAGTGTGGCTTTTGGCTCTTGGCGGCACCACAGAGGTAGTTTGTAATCTTGCACTCCTGCCTCGAACGTCTTGCTTGGTCTACCCCCTTCCACTCCATCCCCTGTGTGGTCAGCCTGACTAACCAACTGACTGGCCAGCTTTCTGGAGCTACATTGCTCCAAGTGTGTTGGGCATTGGGCATGCAGGGTGGTGTGATTACTGGGAAGCTGCGTGGGGCCGCAAGGCATAACAGGGCGCCACAGTTTAGGCAGTCCACACAAACAATCAACCAACGCTGAGGCCAGGGAACCATGAGATTGGGTCGAGTGAGAAAAGCACCAACAAAAACAAAGCAACAATTACAAACCAAAGGCACCAAACGTAGGAATGAGGGAATGAGAGAGCCCAGAGACACTAGCCCACAGGATCTTGGCCCAGTCAGCGACAAAACAAAATGTGGGAAGGTCGAAGATACCCAAGAAACAATGATGGCCAAAGCAATCTTTAGTCCCTGCTGTAGTCTGCACCCCAACCCCGCAATCAACCATGTTTCTTTACTCCAGAAGGTAGCTTCTCTTCAAATGTTGTGGCAGGCAGTTAACACAAAGTTGGATCCAGAAGATCAGGATATAATCAGACCAGAAGGGTCTCTATTAAGGAAAAATCTGTGCTCCTTCCAACCCAAGATATACTCAAAATTCTCCTTTAACCTCCCCCTTCAAATTTTGGCAACTATTAGCCTGGACGCAGCAGTGCTAGGGTCTCAGGCAGGCCTGTCGCCAATGGAAAAACCCTATGGCAAATCGCAAGACGGGAATAGACAACCGCTCCCGAATGAAGATCTGCCAGCTTCCAACGGAGACATGTCCTTTTTAGCTTCCCAAGAATGGGAGGACCTAGTTGCCTCTTATAGTCAGGACTCCAATAACCTTTCAAAAACAGTACAGACAGATAGAACCAACATTAACTACAGTAACAAAAACCTAATATGGGAATCATTATTAAGTACCATGCAATATTCAACTACAGCTTTACAATACCAGTCTCACAATCTGGATCTTCAGCTTACAGTTCTCCAAACACTAGCTGCCTTCACCTCTGGGATTGACAGGAAATTAGCCGATTTGAACGGCCTAATAAGGAGAGGGCAAGAAGCGGCTTTCAACACACTGCCTGTACAACAAGCATGTTCTTGTGCCCCAATTGTGGACGAACTACTAATGCTTCCGACAATTTTGGGCGACCTACTAACTGCCCTGAAACCAACAGCTATAACCTTGAATGCTGCTACCAAGGATAAAATTAGGGTAGATAATACAACACTGGGCCCACAATTGACTGGGCCCTCACCGTTAAGTAGCATTTACCCAACAGGAGGAAGTGCTCCCTTGCAAGGCTCAAAAAACCGGATTACGAAACGGAAATGATTTCTCATTAAAAACTGGCTGCAAGCTAAAAAGGAAAGGCAGGAAAAAGACACCAACTACATAGGTTCGGTATCCAGCTATCCATCTCCAGCCGGCTCTAGCCTTAACAGATCGAATAAGAGAGGATATTCCAGATTCAGCAGCTGCAGTGCCTGCCACAGGGACAAAAGACCCAGTGAATGAAAGACCCAACCTCACAAAAACACAGTATAGGTCTTCCTGCCCCCCAGTTAGTGCCAGCGCCAATCTTGAAGTCGACTATGATTCAACCGGTAAACTATCTGGCAGCATCTCCTTTCTTAGACCTTCTACTCAAGGCACCAACCCGGCAAGAACCAATTCAAGCCAAGAGTCATTCACAACTATTTTAGACAGAAAGGCACCTGCTGAGGATTCACAAGTAACAGATTTGACAGGCCTAGTCAGTCGTGTTGAGACTCCATCATTCTTAAGTCAAAATCGTGAGCAAGACGTCAGCATGCAAGACAAAGCTCGGTCCTCTTCTGGTCGACCCACATCTTCCCACAACAGTTACAACCAAGGAAGAGCTCAATTGTTCCTCTACAGCAAGGGGCCCTCGTACATACATTACACAACAGCACTGCCTCACAGTGTCACCATAATGAAACATCTGCTTATACAGCAATTAACAATGAAGGCACAATGATTCAATGATTCAAGATCAGGACTCAATAAAGGAAGAAGAGATTGACACCATAACATTCATCCCTCAATATAAATCACTGGGCGTTAAGTCACACTAAACAGAGGGAACGTTCTACGGCTCTTACACTCCATCACATCTTTAGCCAACATTGATACCTCCGATTTTCTGTCAGTTGAATTTATGTCATCTAACAACAGCTAGAGCTCTGAAGCGACTAAAACAAGATGGCAAACCCCAGAGGTTGCAGGCAGAATCTTGTGGGAAAGTAATAGATTTCAAAATTGGGGAATAATTTTGAAATCAATTCCAAAGCCACTATATCCAACTCCTTTTCTTAAGATGGATGCCAGCAACCTACAACAGACTACCTTTTCAGTTCTGAAAGGAGCAAGGAGCAGAACACCAGGCACAACGACAGCAGCAAATTTGACTATTGCAATACTACCAACTCAAGGTCAACCTGCCCCAATTAATCCTTTTACAACTGATAACTGGACAGGCACCCAACGACTAATAACCTCTGCACGACTAAATTGACAACAGAAGGCTGCAGCACAGCCAATTCATACAGCACAAAGTGGCACCTCAATTTGCATCTGGAACATTCATGATTTGGCTTCTAAAACAAGTGACCAAGAGATTCTAGACTACCTGAAATCTTTTGATATAATTTTGCTCCAGGAAACCTGGGAAGATAAGCCTTACGATCTGCAAGGCTATTCCTCCCACTCGCTACCTGCAACCAAGGGATCCGACTTTGGCCGTCGCTCGTGGGGGTTACTGTCCTAGCTTCAATAACTGAAATATGGAACCTTCTTCCTATCACAATTCACTTAACACCTCCAAACTGTATTCAAGCCGTAAAAGTAACACTCAAGATTAACCAGCTCAACCAGGACATAATAATAATGAACGTTTATGTGCACCCCAAACAAAAATCAAAGGCAGCGAAGGAGTTGACAATGGAGCTGAAGAAAATAATGGATGAGGAGACAACAGACCTCTTTATCCTAGCCGGAGATTTCAATATGCAACTTCTTGGGTCCACCCAGGCTGATGATACAACACAGGCCCTTTTGTCGCTTGGGAAATTCCAACACAAGGTCAATTAGAGACCAGCAAGGCCTTTAAACGGCCGGTTTAAGGTGGATAACCCCCCAGTTGCAACGTATCATTCGACCATAGCATCATCTCATCTAGATAATACCTTCACGACTCTGACTCTGTTCAACAAAATTGCAACTTTCAAGATCGCCAACAACGAATTCAGCGACCATCTCCCACAAGAGCTGTGTCTCCCAAAGAAATCATGCAATCCACCAGAAATTAGTCGATAAATTGTGCAGGACGAGAGCAGTAATCTCAAAGGAATAAGGTGCAACTCAAGTAACATAGACAAAATAACAGCAACAGATAAAGCCCTATACAACCAGGTAGGAGCAAATTTAGAACAGCCAATGGAAAGTTGGGTAAAATTTGTCACATCCTCTGGAGGTAAATTCTCATCTAGGCAAGGCCCGAATCAGAGGAAAGCCGCAGAAACCACTATTAAAGCAGTAAAGAGCCCTGTTTCTAACAAATTAAAGCAATCTATAAATCGAACTTTAAAGCAACAATGCAAATTTCCAAACAGCCTGAGCCTGCAAGGCACCCTCCGGGAATTAAGGACATCGCTTAAACGGTGGAGATGGGTAAACAAAAGAGCAAAGGAAAAGGAACTATGGGCACAACTTCTTCATGACGCAAAACAGTGAAATAATGCCAAATTTCGGCAATCAGTAAACATACTGCAGCGGCCTAACCACCTTGGCATAGATTCCAATACTACTGAGGCAACTTGGGCTGATTATCTATCCAAACACTTTAATGACCTGGAATCAGTCCCCGTCACCCCTCTGGTCAATCCTGGAAACCACACAAGATGATGGACGGAATGTTGCACAATGGCAAAACATTCACCCCCAGTCACAGATCCGGGTTTAATCCATCGTTACTTTGCTAACCAAGCCACCCCAGTTCAGACATGGCCATATGCAAATCAGTCTGACCCTGTGCCTCATGGGAACAATCCAGCCCAAACTGCCAAGCCATGTCTTCCCTGGACCGGAATAAAGCATCCTAGGACCGGTTTCTGGCTATCAGCCGTCTTCTGGTACAAACGGGGGAGGTGGTGATGGACGAGCATCTGAACCAATCAAACACTCACACCCAGTCAACAGATCTGGGTTTAATCCATCACCGTTCTTTAGCCCACTCTGCCACCCAGTTCAGACATGGCCATATGCAAATCAGTCTGACCCTGTGCCTCAAGGGAACAGTCCAGCCCGAACTGTCAAGCCATGCCTTCCCTGGACCGGAAACAAGCTTCCTAGGACCGGTTTCTGGCATTACAGCCATCTTCAGCCAGTCTTGCTTGAATACAGTGGCAAAGTGAGAAGGGACTCACGTCCGAGCATACCCTGCCAACTTATAGCGAACAAAGCGGTACAAAAGGGGGTGGTGAAGGACGGAGCATCTGAACCAATCAAACACTCACACCCAGTCAACAGATCTGGGTTTAATCCATCACCGTTCTTTAGCCCACTCTGCCACCCCAGTTCAGACATGGCCATACGCAAATCAGTCTGACCCTGTGCCTCATGGGAATAGTCCAGCCCGAACTGCCAAGCCATGCCTTCCCTAGACCGGAAACAAGCTTCCTAGGACCGGTTTCTGGCATTACAGCCATCTTCAGTCAGGCTTGCTTGAATCCAGTGGCAAAGAGAGCAAGGGACTCACGTCTGAGCATACCCTGCCAACTTATGGCGAACAAAGCAGTACAAAAGGGGGTGGTGATGGACGGAGCATCTGAACCAATCAAACACTCACACGCAGTCAACAGATCTGGGTTTAATCCATCATCGTTCTTTAGCCCACTCTGCCACCCCAGTTCAGACATGGCCATATGCAAATCAGTCAGACCCTGTGCCTCATGGGAACAGTCCAGCCCGAACTGCCAAGCCATGCCTTCCCTGGACCTGAAACAAGCTTCCTAGGACCGGTTTCTGGCATTACAGCCGTCTTCAGCCAGGCTTGCTTGAATCCAGTGACAAAGTAAGAAAGGGACTCACGTCTGAGCATTCCCTGCCAACTTGTGGCGAACAAAGCGGTACAAAAGGGGGTGGTGATGGACGGAGCATCTGAACCAATCAAACACTCACACCCAGTCAACAGATCTGGGTTTAATCCATCACCGTTCTTTAGCCCACTCTGCCACCCCAGTTCAGACATTGCCATATGCAAATCAGTCGGACCCTGTGCCTCATGGGAACAGTCCAGCCCCAGTTTAATCCATCGTTATTTTGCTCACCAAGCCACCCCAGTTCAGACATGGCCATATGCAAATCAGTCTTGACCCTGTGCCTCATGGGAACAGTCCAGCCCGAACTGCCAAGCCATTTCTTCCCTAGACCGGAATCAAGCATCCTAGGACCGGTTTCTGGCATTACAGCCGTCTTCAGCCAGGCTTGCTTGAATCCAGTGACAAAGTGAGAAAGGGACTCACGTCTGAGCATTCTCTGCCAACTTGTGGCGAACAAAGCGGTACAAAAGGGGGTGGTGATGGACGGAGCATCTGAACCAATCAAACACTCACACCCAGTCAACAGATCTGGGTTTAATATATCACCGTTCTTTAGCCCACTCTGCCACCCCAGTTCAGACATTGCCATATGCAAATCAGTCGGACCCTGTGCCTCATGGGAACAGTCCAGCCCCAGTTTAATCCATCGTTATTTTGCTCACCAAGCCACCCCAGTTCAGACATGGCCATATGCAAATCATTCTTGACCCTGTGCCTCATGGGAACAGTCCAGCCCGAACTGCCAAGCCATTTCTTCCCTAGACCGGAATCAAGCATCCTAGGTTTAATCCATTGGTATTTTGCTCACCAAGCCACCCCAGTTCAGACACAGCCATATGCAAATCAGTCTTGACCCTGGAAACGTCAGTGCCAATGACTCAACAGGGGCAGTAGCAATCCATCAGTAATGGCGATAGCGTACTATTAGAGCCCATGCAGCAGGAGATGGCATTGCCACCAGATCCACACTACCAATTCAGCGCAGTAGCCCTCTGGCTTTAGTAATAAGGAAACAAATAGCCATAGGAAGAAGGGCGGGTGCACCTACCCCTAACGGCATACCTCCAATGCTGTACAAACAGGACCCTGAATTTTGGAGCAATGCACTAGTTCCAGTGATAGGACACGCTTTAAGAACCTCTGCATTTCCAGAGTCATGGAGAGGCTCAATCATCAGCCCAATACATAAGCAGGGGACAAGGACTGCCCCAAACAATTACCGCCTGATAGCCCTCATAGACACTGAGGCCAAATACTATGCTGGCATCATCTTAAACGATCTGGCTAGCTGGTCCTCTGCGAACAATATCATACCCACAACTCAAACAGGTTTCCGCCAAGGCCACAGCACTACCACTAACATTAAGGCCTTAACCATGCTTATGGATGCTGCGAAGCAGGGCAAATATCCTCTATACTTCTGCTTCATAGACTACTCAGCGGCCTTTGACCACGTTGACCGTACCAAGCTCTGGCATAAGCTGGACAGATGGGGGATACCAGCACCCCTTTTAGACCAGCTGATTAAACTGCACACTAACACGGGGGTAAGAATTAAGTTAGGCGCAGGGATGCACCGTTCAAGCAGAATTACAACAACAAAGGGCAAAAATGAAGGATGCGTTTTGGCCCCCCTGTTATTTAGTCTTTTCCTAGTGGGTTTACCGGGCAAGCTCAACAGCTGCTCTTCCCATGCACCGAAATTAGGTGGCATAACATTGACAAATTTGTTATATGCCGATGATTTAGTCTTGATCAGCCGGATCCCCATCGGACTTCAGCGCCTCCTAGATGCGACTTTACAAATTCTCGCAACAGAATGGCCTAAAAATAAATTTCCAAAAAACCAAAACCATGGCAGTAAACTATCATAAGAAGGGAAATCCTAGCTGGTATCTGGCCGGCAAACGTCTAGACCAAGTAACAAGCTACAAGTATCTGGGCATGTTGTTGGACCATAACAACTCATTTAAGCCGCAGCTGAAATCCTTGTGAAGGAAGGGAGTCACGATCTATCTAGCGCTGAAACCCCTGAAGAAGATGCTCCCGGATCTAACTCTCAACCCTTTTTTAAAAGTCCTCCGAGCCAAACTGCAACCTACAATCACATACGGAAGTGAAGCTTTGACTGGTAGAGACGCTGCAACTCTCGATAGCATAATGGCATCCTCCTACAGAGCAATTTTACACCTTCCCAATTATGCTTCACCGGCTCAAATTAGGCTGGATTTTGGCCTTCAAAAACAGGCAGTAGAAAGAAAGGGAGCCTTCATAAAAAGCTTCATAAAAAGCTGGCATAAAATTAGAGCTGCTGAAATAGGGTCCTTAAAGAACCATCTCTGAGTAGAGCTGCACTGCACCGGAAAATTGCCAGCCAACGTGTACCTCCAAGAATGCATTAAAACCCTAGGCTTGCCAGATGCCTGGAACACCTCAATGGGTCACTCTGAGTTTAAAAAACTAGTAACAAAGACAACAAGATCAATATAATCAATAGAGGGCAAGGATGCATTGTCCAAACGTGCTCACGGCCGGGCTGTGCTTAATAATGACGATGTCCTTAAACTCCAACCCTACCTTACGGCAAGTACAAAGATTGCTTGTTTTCCTTTGATTAGTTCTCCAAAGATCAAGTAATTGGTCGAATGTACCCAATATGAGCATTATGCTGCATTTTAAGACCTGTTATATGTGATTCATACTATTCGAGCTGTGATATGAGTCCGTTGCTCAATTCCTATATGGACCAATACTTGCCCATTTCCTATTTGGTCATAACATTAGGATATGTGATGTCTTACAACTACAACATCTAAGACATGAGGCCCCCATAATTTGTCTACCATGCCAGGCCCAAACAATCTTTGGCCAGCATCGGACACTGCTGAGTGTGTGTTTGCAATTACTCTCTGCCATGTAAAATTGTTTTTAGGATTAATGAGGATCATTCTTGACCTCTTTTTTAACATAGTTTTATTAATTTTCCACACAGATCCACTGCCCCTCTATTTGCCCTTGCCCTGATGAAGACCCTCTAGCAAGGTTTCACCCCAGCCTGCACTAACCTGGGTCGAAACGTCGACACTTCTCTTTGAATTTCAGCCTTTTCCATGAATTTTCATTTGTTGGTTCTGTTTCCCGGAGGCATGAGTTTGTTTTAGTTTATCAATGAACTGTAACTTTCCTTTGTCAATCAATAATTATTTCTGGCTTATTCAGGTCATAGTGACCATTGTTTAATTACCCAATCAGTACCCTCACTATCCCATCACTTCTATTCCCGACCCAATCTCTTAGGGGCATTAAATGTGATGATTTTATGGATGTATTTTGAGAATAATTTTTACGGTACACGTTGTGAATAAAAACAATGTTGTTATAACTTCCTCTTGAATTCATTTAAGCTACTTAGTTGAGGTTCATTTGTTTTAGTATCTGGGACCACCTTGTTCGTATCATCCATTCACCCAGGTCCCAGCGACTTATTGGGTTAACCCATGTCTTTTCAGCACAGCTTCATTGCAGGTTGCGGCGTCACTAGCCGGCGTCAGATTTTCTATTTCCCTCTGAGGCAGCTGAACCAGGAGTTTCAGGTGCAGGAGGACAGAGGAAATTACGTCTTTGTGTCCCTGAGATTTCAGAACAGGAGGCAAGCTCTACAACAAGCCTTTGGAGATTTTCCTCAAGCAATATACACAGCACAGTTCCGTTTTTGTCCTCTCCTTGGCAGAAACATCCGCTGCAGGTCAACTCCACACAGCACACAGCACAGGGGCAGCACTTCTCCTTCAGCTTTCCCAGCTTTTCTCCTTGGCGGAGGTTTCTCTTAGTCCAGAAGTAATCTAAAGTTCTGGGGTCTGGGCCCCAATATTTATACCCCATTTTCCCTTGTTCTCTTGTGGCAGAGAGTCTCTTAGCTCAGTCCAAATCAGTTCTGTCCTCTCTCGTCCAGCTTCCTGGCAAGAGGTGGAGACAGCATTGTGTAAGTCAGACAGGGCTTATTCAGGTGCGAAGAAATATCCTCCCACTACTCCAAATGCAGCCCAGGTCTATTAAGCTTAGCCCTGACTCATCCAGGAAAGGCAGGACACACCTCAACCCCCCCTAGTGGCTGTCTACAGTGAATGTACATACCCAGCCCCTGTCACTCCAAAACCACCCAGTCAATCCACAACCTAGCAGAGGCACACAGGATAGGTAAGCAAGAAAATGCCTGCTTTCTAAAAGTCAAACCAAACAACAATGCCAATACTGATAATCAATTAGTTATTATTTAGAAGGCCCATAGAAATTAACCTACTACAGCCTAAAGTCATACTTGGACTCTTCACTTTATTTCAGAATTCTCTCTCTTCATAATCTACTTCTCACATTCAATAGCCTCCGTTCAAAACCATTTATAACCCACACTACATTCCAGCTATACACAACAATCCCTTCCTGGTTCAACAGACGTATTTATTATTTTGAAAACCAGAGGGAACAACCAAACAACGGAAAAAAATCTTCACTAGTCTTTCTAGTGCACTATAGACCGAAGTTTAAAATAAATTCCCGAAGTGGCAAAATATTTACAGTGCACAAAAGCAAAATTGTTACAAAACGTTTGTTTGGTACAAAAACACAAGGTCGAGGCGTTTCAAATCCACTTCTTTTGGAGAGTTCTCCTCAGGACCACAACAGCTTTACTTATCGTAGAAGAGCCTACTGCTCTCTGTGTCTTTAAGGGCAAGTAGTAATGGTTGAGGTGTCAAGCTCTTGACTGTCCTATATGAACTTGCAGTACTTGTTTAAATTGAAGGCATGCCAGCTCCGTATGCATATCTCCGTGGGTGACAGGCGTACTACGGATGGAGCGCTGACTTCCGCCAGGAGATTAAAACCGTTAGACACGGTGAGGTTAGCGGAAGAGATATGCATACGGAGCCGGCATGCCTTCAATCTAAACAAGTACTGCGATTGTAAAAGAAATGAACAATCAAGGAAGAGTCAGCCTTTAATGGCATCTTTGATTGCCAGGAGTTCTTTTTCTGTAATCGTATAGTTATATTCCGCAGGGTTGAGTTTGTGGGACCGAAATGCCACCGGGTGTAACTGTCCTGTGTCCTTGTGCCTCTGAGGAAGTATCCCTCCGATGGCTAGGTCCGTTGCGTCTGTCTCCAAATAAAAAGGCTTAGAGGGATCTGCATTAAGCAACACCGGTGCAGTGGTGAAATTGTTCTTCATCAACTGAAAAGCTTCTTCTGCTTCTTCTGACCATTGGAACGAAACTCCCTTCTTCAGAAGACGAATCAGCGGAAGTATCTTATTGGAGAATCCATTAATGAGTCGTCTGTAAAAATTAGAGAATCCGATAAAGCTTTGAACCTCTTTGACACTGGTAGGAGATTTCCAGTCCGTTATCGCCTTCACTTTTTGCTCATCCATTCGAACTCCTGCAGGTGACAACACAAAACCTAGGAATTCTACTGTATCTGTGTTGAAGAGGCATTTCTCCAATTTAACGTATAGAGAGTTCTCTCGTAGACGTTGTAAAACTGCTCTGACCTGGTCGTGATGTTCTTCAACCGTGTTGGAATAAATCAGTATGTCATCTATGTAGAATATAGCGCATCGTCAATGAATTCACTTAAAACATCATTGATAAAGTATTGGAAGGCCGCTGGTGTACTACAGAGACCATATGGTATCACAAGATACTCATAAAGGCCAAATTTGGTCCTGAACGCAGTCTTCCACTCGTCGCCTTCCCGGAGTCTAATCAAATGGTACACTGCTTGTAGGTCTAGTCGAGTGTATATCTTTGCTTTCTTCACTTGATCAATTAGTACTGAAATGAGAGGCAATGGATAACGATTCTTGACAGTTATCCTGTTAATCGCTCTAAAGTCAATGCAAGTCCTGAGACCTCCCCCTTTTTTCGGCACAAAAAAAGTGGGGAAGAGACAGGGGACTGCGATGGTCAGATAAATCCGTTCTCCAGATTCTTAGCTAGGTATTCCTTCAAATGGATGTTTTCCTTCTCCGGTAATGCGTAAACTCTGCTGCATGGTAGATTAGCCCCTGGTTCAAGATCAATTTTGCAGTCATAGGGCCTATGGGAGGGGGTGGGTAACGTCTCTGCCTTAATCTCATCAAAGACGTCTGCAAAGTCTTGGAATTCATCTGGTATCATGGTAGTTTAGATCACACATACCATCGTACATTTTATCCACATTAATTAGTGACATATAGTACAATTAGTGTCGACGTTTTGATCCCTGGACCTAGATACATGGGATCATCTTCAGGACAGTAGATTATAGCGTGCCTGTGTGCAAACAGTAATCTATTTGTCAAACCAGGGAGTTCCTGGGGGCCTTCAATTCCTGGAATAATGAGCAGGCTCTGGCCAGAGTAATTCCTGTGATTGAGGAAGGGCTCAATAAAAAACGGTACAGCAGTAATGCTGTGGTGAGACGGGCATAAAGGAGCAGGCGCTGACAGGAGTAATTCCCGGGTTTTGGCATGATGGGGGAGGTAAGCCGAAGGCTCCTTACATTCGAGGTCCTAGCATGTGCAACAATGGGTTTTAGCAATAAGATTACACCCAATGAAAGAAGCCATCGCGGGTGGCGATCAAGGCAGGGGGCCGAGATAATGCTCGAGGGGTGGCCTGATAGCATGGCTCCAGCAGGGTGATCGCTGTGCGGTGAAAGTGAAAGCCGTAGCTACTATAACTCACAGCGGCGTGAAATTGTCCATGTGAAATCCTGTTTATTGTGCCCGAAGGTCAGAAAATGGTCCACTAGTGGGGCATTAGGAGTTCTGCAGCGGATCCTGCTGCAATGTTGTCCGATACTTAGCCTGGCTTTCTGTTTTGTTTGTCCAACATATATTTTCATACAGGGACAAAAAATGGCATAAATACCATTTGTAGAATTACAGTTAGTTTGTCATAAGTAAATTCTTTGCCTTCTTTGGTGAGGTCACATGCAATACATTCTCCTACGAGAGTAGGGAAGCCCCATAAATCATTGAGAGTACCCCTAGAGACAGCCGGTGGAAGGGCTGCCCTTACGAGATGGTCTTGAATGTTTTTTGCTTTCTTGAAGGCAAACATGGGGCGTTCAATGTTAAGTACACCTGCATTCAGGACTTTCCAATGCTTCAATACACTTTTGCCTATGGCATTTGATGCAAGTGAAAAAGTGGTGACACATACAAGTCTCTCCTGGGGTTTCTTGGTTTTGGGTTCCAGGAGGACGTCTCTGGGACAGTACCAAGCCCTTTTTAAGGCACCCTGACAGGTTTGTGTGGGTAACCGCGGTTACAGAGCTTGTCACTCAATGTCGTGGCTTCAGTAAAGTAATCCTCTTTGTGATAAAAAATCCGCTGAATACGAAGAAATTGTGAATAGGGAAGTGAATCACGGAGACCGCCTGGGTTTTGACTACTATAACTGAGTAGCGTATTGCGCTCAGTTGGTTTACAATATAAGCTAGTGGTTAGAAGCCCATTTTGGTGTTTGATTTCAAGGTCAAGGAAAGGGATATAAACTTTGCTTTCAGACAGGGTGAATCTGAGTCCACTGCAGTTGTTGTTGAGCCAGTGGAGCAGTTGCATTACTGCCTTACCGGTTTTTATTGAGCCCTTCCTCCCTCACAGAATTACTCCGGCCAGAGCCTGCTTGTTATTCCAGGAATTGCAGGTTCCCAGGAACTCCCTGGTTTGACAAATAGATTACTGTTTGCACGCAGGCACGCTATAATCTACTGTCCTGAAGATGAACCCATGTATCTAGGCCCATGGATCGAAACGTCGACACTAATTGTACCATATGTCACTAATTAATGTGGATAAAATGTACGATGGTACTAATATGAAAATCAAGTTTGTCTTAAACATACCAGAATACAGACGCCTTCCCCTTAGCTGAACCCCCTTCCATTTCTCTGTTGAGTATGTGTTGGTCGCAGAATGAGTCCTACTTGTATTTGTCACTATTTTCATTTTCAAAGCTTATTTTCAAATAAACTCTGTCCGGCTGGACAAAGAACATAGTGTCTATATAGCATATGTTGCAAAGTTGCTCTCTACCTGATTTTGTCTAGGGACCGCTGTCTTCACACAACTGGGTGGCAGTGCAGATTACAGAAGAATGTTTCTGGTCGTCGAAACAATTTTTAGTGCAGTAGTCTAAATTTCATTGAATAGTTCGGGCTCCCCAAAACAGGTTGTGTTCCGTTAGCCATGGTAAACCTAGAATCAGTTGAAATTGGGGGCCGTCTATTAAATTAAATTGCAAGGTATCTTGGTGTCCTTTGACAGTAGTCATGTGTACCAATTCAGAATGACTGGGTAAGGGCCCTGAAGTTAAATCCGTACAATCCACCACTCTGACCTTCTCACTTTTCTCCTTCTTGATAGCTTATAAACCGATCAGGCTAGCGAATTTGTGGTCGCAGAAATTACCTGTTGCCCCTGAATCTACCATGAGGATGATTCCTGTTAAAACCGTATTTCTAAACCTTAAAGTCACAGTCATAACCAAATGGGGAGAGGAGACTTGTGTGTTTGCCAATTGGTGATTTGTTGGAGTCGTTTTTCCATTCGTATCCACAGGTCCAACTCCACTTACCTGTGGTGGATCTAGTTTTCCTTCTCCTTAGCCGGCAAATTTGGTCTTTTTAAGCAATCCTTGACAAAATGTCCACTTCTTCCACAATATAGGCACAGTTTGTTCAGCCTTCTCTTTTCTTTTTCTTCTTTAGAGAGTGTATCTCTGACTACACCGATTTGCATGGGTTCAACTCCTGAAGAACTCTCTACTGTCCGTGTGGATTCTGTTTTGACACAATCAAAATGAGGAAAACTTGGTCTAAACTCCTTCCGCTGTTCTCCTTTCCGCTCACTGTGCCTATAATCAATCTCTAAGGATAAATCCACTAAGGCAGAGATATTGGTGGGGCGATTAGGGATTTGAGATAGAGCGTCCTTCAGTTCCTCTCACAATTCGCTATAGAATACTGCTGCTCTTTTATCCCCGGGCCAGTTGGTCTCGACCACTAGTTTATTAAATTGGGCTAGGTAAGACACGAGTTCTCGGTTTACTTGCTTTAACTCCAACAGTTCGTTGTCTGAAGCTTGAGATTCTGTTCTCCTATCGAAAATCAGAGAAATTCCTCTTGAAGTCATCTAAACTGTACAAAATTGGGTCAACCTTGGTTACTAGTGGCATGGACCATGAGGTGGCATCCCCACTAAGGGAGGACAAGATAAACGCCACTCGGGATTGAGCATCGGGGAAGATCGTTGGGTGGCACATAAAATGCAGAGAGCATTGGGTAAAAAAAAAATGCGCTTTTTGCGGTTCTCCATTGAATCACTCTGGAGGGGCAAGAGAAATTACTGGGGATAATGAGTGGATTACTTCTGTGGGGGCAAAGGATGAAGTGCTGATGTTAGGATTCTGGGTTTCAAAGGTTGTGGTGCTTGGCCTAGATCCCAAAACGGGTGTTCCCGTTTTAAAGGTAATTATCTCCAGTCTTAGGGCCCGATGTAGGTAGCCAAATACCGGTCGGTAACGGCCGAAATTCATTAATTTCGGCCCTTACCGACCGGTATAAGAGAATCGAGATGTATGTGACATAAAAAGTTCCGAATCGGTAAAAACCTGTCGGTAAAATTCCGAATCGGTATTTGCCGAATCGGAAAATACCGAATTCCCATTTTCCGAATCGGTAAATAAGAAATGGTAATTTCCCGATTCGGAACTTACCGATTCCTTATTTACCGAATCGGTAAATAAGAAATGGTAAAAATGGCATATTGAGATGTAGAAGACACAAAAAATACTGAATTTCATGAAAATCGGTATTTAAGAGTCGGTAATTACCATGGATTGAAAGCAGGTGGAAACCAGGTACAGGTTACAAAAGAAGGCCCCAAAATGCAACACTGCAACCACATTGGCGGCTTTCTATGTCATTACAAGGCGGCTACGGATACAGGCAGCAGGAGAGAGGGTCTGGCTAAGGGAGGAGCAGGTGTATAGGCAGAGGATCACCCTCTTCCAACTGACTGAACCTGAAATCCTGCAAAGGTACAGACTCTACCCCAGAACCATCCTGGACTTGATCAGGGACCTCCACCCATATCTGGAACACCCAACCCCAAGAGCACACGCCATCCCACCCTACGTGCAGGTGTTGTGCTGCCTACATCTTCTTGCTTCTGGGAACTACCAGCATGTGATTGCTGCGATAGGTGGGGTGTCCCAGAGCTGCCTGTCACGTTTCTTTAGAAAATTCCTTGACGCCATGATGCAGAGGATGGAACACTACATAGACTTCCCTGACACACCTGCTGAACTAGCAAAGACAAAAACCGATTTCTATCACCTTGCACAGTTCCCGCACATCATAGGCTGTATCGATGGGACGCACATCCCATTATGCCCACCTGCAACAACTGAACACATATATAAAAACCGGAAGTCTACGCATTCAATAAATGTGCAGGTGATCTGCAATGCTGCCAACATGATTATGGACATTGTAGCAAAATTCCCAGGGAGTACCCAGGACTCCTACATATTCCAGGATAGTGGGATATACAGACGCCTGGTGGCTGGTGATTTTGGGGATGGATATACACCCTGATAGTCAATGCAGAAGGATCAATCATGAGTATGTGACTAAACAAAATTTCATTTTCCACCCAGGTGACAGTGCATATGCCCTGCGTTCATTTGTTCTCACACCCTACCTGAATCCATCCACCAGGAGCGAAAGGCGTTACAACGTGGCACACAGAACAACACGTTGCATTGTGGAACGCACTTTTGGACTGCTGAAAAGCAGATTTAGGTGCCTCCATAAGAGTAGAGGTGCACGGCAGTACACGCCACTGATCTGTTGTAAAATAATTGCTACCTACGCCATGCTGCATAATCTTGCCACCAAGGAGGGCACATAGGTAGAACTCACATATCATGAGGACATGGATGATGGGACAGAACAAGCCGATGACAATGCAGCAGGTGCAGCACCAGCAACAGATGCCAGACTGAGACGCGCAGAAATCACAAACAGATATTTCTAATAGATTGATGAAACACAGGCAGGTTTACTACTTGGAGCACTCTGTTTAATTTGCACTACCGGACTCCACATATTCAAGACCACATGAACAACTGGGTGGCCAAAGTTCACTTCACTGTGACCTGTCCTGTGTTATGGATGGAATGTTAATGTTTGCGTTTATGCATGATGTTGTGGGAGCCACGGGGCAGGGGGCCAACTTGTGCAGTGGTGCCAGGGTCATCAGCATGTAGCCTGGTGCTCCGGCGAACGTCATGGACAGGCGTGCTGGATCCACTCCTGCTTGTGGACTCCTCCGTGTCCACGACACCCGTGTCACCAGCAGTGGCTGTCTGCTGTGTCAGCAGTACCTCCATAGCAGAGGTCACCCTCCCCATCCCCCTGGACAAGTCACTGCAGCAGTGCACAATATCTATCTGCATGTTCACAGACCGGCGGCATAGCAGGGTGGTTGCAGTTGCCAGGCGGTTGAAGGATTTATTCAGCTGTTTAAGTTTGTGCCTGTTCCTGCACCTTTCCGTCTGGTTGCTCTCCAGCCTGTCACAGAGGGAACCCATGCACACATCCATGTCCCTTACCCCCTCTGCCATGGACTCCATTCCTTTGGCCATGAACTCCATTCCTAGGACCATGGAGCATATCCCCCTATCAATGTTAGACATCCTGCTATTGCTGTGGTGTCTTCCTCCATTGCTGGGGGTGCCTGCGTAGTGGAAGTGTCCTCAGGGACAGTGCTGGGTCCTGCTTTGTCTGTGGGCTTCTCCCTTGCAGCTGTTGCTGGTGCACTTGCCTCCCCTCCCTGCGCTGCACTGCGCGATGACTCTCCTGTGGGAAGACATGGACAATGATCACCTGTGTGTTTCCATTGGACAAATTCCTGTCACATAGTTTCCTGAGCTGCAACTGCTTGTGTATGGGGAGTGTGGCATGGCATGCAGTGTTCTGTGTTGGCTGCTTTCATGAATGTTCCTATGACTACGACTACCATGATGCATTGCTGGTGAATCCCCACCCATTCCCTGGCCCACATTGGGGAAGGGGCCAGGGAATGGGTGGGGATTCATGTCCATGCATCTTACCTTTCTTTCTTGCAGCTCTGGCTGAGCTATCAGCATCCCCAATCCCGTGTATGCTTTCAGGCTCCATTGTGGATTCCACCATCTGCTCCAGTTCTGTGAGGCTTGGGGCACAGCTCTTCCCTCCACCTGTGGCTGCAGATTCTTTCCTCTGGCTTGCTATCTTCTTTTTCGTGGTGATCCTCAGATCCATTTTTTAATGTCTTCTATTTCCCGATGTGTGATCCCAAGGGCATTTACTTTGCTCTGGATGGCAAGCCAGGTGGTTCTTTTGACAGACTCTGCCACTTGCAGGGACTGTCTCCCAAAAAGCTGGCTGTAATGCTGCACTACCTCCTCCACCAGCACCTGGAGCTCAGTTGTACTGAATTTGATCTTCCTTTTTCGGTCAACACCATCCTTCTGGGCTTCCTGGGACTCTATGGTGATGCTCTGCTGGGCTCAGTGCAGCCTGCTCCTCTGTCTCCCCTCCAGCTCTCCAAACAGTTCTGTGGATCTGCACCTGCATGGGTGTGGCCAACTCTAGGTACTGGGTGTGGTACATGCATCTGATTGGTTGATTTCATATTGGCTTTGTTGTGGGGTGTGGTGGGTGTCCCTGATTGGTTGAGTGGCTCACATGTCTTTCATTCGAATTTTCGAGATCGGCTTTTACCAACCTGATTAGTGAGGGAATGTAGTTCCGACAAAGTTAACCCCGATTTTATCGCAACTACCCTAACTGACTTCTACGACGCTGGGGAAAACAGGTGCTCTTCCAATTATTTCTTCAGTGGAGTGCACAGTGGAATGTAGAAGCACACTTCACCAGATGTCAGGAAACCTAAAAGACTAGACTGCTAATAGCGGTGTGCTGTCGCAGTATGTGCATGTTGGCAGCCATCTTGGAATTACATCGGTCCAACTAGCACTCCAGCTTGAGGGATTACCTGACTTTTGGTAAGTTTGTAGGGGGTAAATGGTAGCCAGCATAGAGTTAGAAGGAGGAAACCTCCTGTGAGTCCTAACAGTGTTTCAGGAATGCTAACAGTCATAGTTGTCACAGACGACGAAGACAAAGAAAGGAAAGGAGGTGCCGTGGCCAAGGCAGTCTGATCGTCAGTAACAGAAGCAGAAACAGCAGAGACAGAAGAACTGGGTAGTTGGGCCTGTGAGGGAAGGGCAGGATATACCCTCTGCGGTGTATACGGAGGTGGAAGTCGAGCATCTACCAATTCTTCCACAAAAGTTTCATTTTCTTCTCTGGCTACATAGGATTTATCAATATTCAGTCAAAACTGCCTATCTTCACGTTCAACTTCTATCTCCTGCTTCTCTCTATCATACGCTACAGCCTTCTGATTCAATGTTTGCATTCTCCCCTTCCGGGCCTCTTTGCTTTAATTCGCCTCTGTTTAGCCTCTTTTTGCCATGTTTTGGGGCAATCAAACATAGACTACCTACTTCTTCTTGCATACAACTTCTCCTTTAAAAACCCAATTTTTTGTTCATCAAAAGTGCCCGTCAATGGCCACTGCAACTCAGCATTGTCCCTCGTTTGTCCTATAACGTACTGAACATCACAGGGCCAAGGCCATGTTTTACATACATATCAAAATTTGGGGTGCCTTCCGGGGGCGCTGGCTGACTTTCTTCCAGCATCAGCAGAACAACAATGACAACAAGAAACCAAAAAGCGACTGAACACCGGCATTTTCAAAAGTAAGCCAAATTCATTATATTGCCGGGCAAAGTGACCTCAGACCGTACAAAAGACAAACTACAATGGTACCATATCCACAAAGAACCAAAACAAACTCACCTGGTGCAGACAGGTCAAACGAATTTACTCTCCACTGCGCCTCTTCAGACCAAACTGTCAAATCCAAGGTTTCGCCGTTCAAGAGCCCAGCCGGGATGACTGCTGGGCGAGGCACCAACCGGCCAGACAGACAGGGCAGCTGCGAGTTCAGGACTCTCTTGTGCAGGGATCCCCGGTCCACCTGTCGGACCCGACGATGGCCCCGACCTCCACACCCTTCCTCGGGCGAGGATGGGTCACCCCATGGAGTCCCTGTTTGGGTGCCAACTGAAGGAAGTGACCCTATTAGGGCCACCCGGGTTACTCGCAACCACCTCTCAGCCTTCCATACAAATGAAGACTCAGTCAGACAGTAGAGAATACAAACCAAGTATATCTTATTCAGGAACACTTGAGTGGAGTCCAGTCTGACTAGCCTCCTAGGATCGCTGCAGAGGGACTGACTTCAGCCAACACAGAGATACATTATGTAAATTTCTAAACCAAGGAAACCCCGCCCATAATGGAATTCTACAAGCAAATGCAGCTGGAACAAAGAAGTACAGTAGGATGAGTTCCGATTCTCAGACCAGGCAAACATCTCAGTGCTAAGGTCGTTCTGTGGGTGCCTACCACTAGACAGGTGGGAGAGGGCCTCTATCTAGTGGGAAAGGTATGCGCTAATAAAATCAGTGCATTCATTAGTGTGGCAAAACTCAGCTCCAAGGATACATCACCTAGAGAAGGCTGTTTCTCAGAAATGGCAAAGGATTAGTTTCGATCATGACACAAAATGGCGCCTGTACATAAAATGGCACAGCAAATGCTAACTTATGTGAAAAAATACAAGAGCATAATTATTTTTCCTACATGGTTCACCCCAACGTACCGGGGAGCATGCTACAAAAACTTCACGAGGGCGACAACCTTTATTACTTCTTTGTAAACTTCGAGTGGGTCGCCGCCACATGGCCCCAAGAAAGATGGGGACAGTACATAGCCCCCTGCTATCGGGTAAACTACAAGCTGAGTACCAATCGGTTAAGCCTGCGAGAACAACTGCCTATCAGTACAGAAAACTGGCTATTCTGGAGCGATTAGGTTGTGACCAAGAATATTGCTGCAGTCAGGTTTAGAAGGAAAAATGGACCTCAGGAGACAACCCTCAGCTTTATATTACAGGATATGAGACATAGGGAATCAGTGGCTACAACCCTCATCCTCCACCATAGATGACCTCACTGAGAAGGTCTACTTGGAGCAATACTTGGAAGCTCTCCCGCTTAACACCTGGACATGGATCAAGCTCCACCCCAATCTAATGGTCACTATGGCCGTCGACCTGACCTGTGCCTATTATAGATCTCCTGAGTTTAAGGCCCATCCCCACCATTTCCCTGTAAGTCTACCCAAACCTGTAAGCAGCGCCCCACCTCTCCGTACAGAGAATAATATCCTGCCCTTACTAAAACACTATCCTAGGTCCGCCCAGGGGACTGGATCTGTACAGGGACCCAGTGTTTCAACTGTACAGAGTGGGGACACATTGCCCGACATTGTCCTATGCGTAACCCTCCCCAGGAACCCATGGAATAAAGGTATACTCTAGGACAGATATTGGTAGCAGGAGAACCCGCTGAGATGTATAAAAAGAAAGTACATATTAATGGGAGACCCGCAGTAGCGCTTTTGGACACCAGGTGTCATCACACGGTGGTCAGCAAAGAACTCATACCAGACACCCCACTCTTAGGGGGGAGTATAAACAGGTTCCCTGTGTACACGGGGAGAACATTTTTTATCCCTCGCGGAGGTTTTACTTGACATTGATGGGGAACCACAGTTATGGAAGGTCAGGGGTACCCTCTCTCCCTGAAACCGTCCTGCTAGGCACCGACCTCCTTAGATTTCATGAATACCTCTCATCACTCACACCCTCTCACCTATGGTGAGTTGGTTGGAAAACGCCCCGTTTGTCAGTGAAGAGCTAGATAGGTCCTCCCCTAAAATCCCTAAACCCAGAGGGAGAAAAGGAAAGAGCATATTGTGAGAACTACCGTACCCTGCCTAGTCACGTCCTTGTTTCCCCAGATGTACCTCAAACACCAAGCCGGAGTTCCCGAGCAGCCCAGAGGGACAATGGTACATTGCAATATGCTTGAGACCAGACACAAGAGGACCTCCCAGAGAAGGTAGGCCCCTTATTTTGTGAGATAAAAAGTCCTGTTGTATAGGATAACCCGTGAGAATAAAAACACTAAGGAACAGTTGTTGGTCCCGAAAGCTTTTCGAGAACAGGTGTTAGACCTAGCCCATAGCCACACAGGGGGTGGTAATTATGGTAAGGAGAATACCCTGAAGGACTTTTTAGACAGGTTCTACTGGCCATGGGTGTACCTGGAAGTAGCTAGGTTTTGTGGCTCCTGTATTAGATGACAACTAGTTAACACACCTTCTCTTCCCTGTGCTCCTTTACAAGCCCTCCCCATAATCGATGTCCCCTTCAAGAAGGTATAATGGACCTTGTAGGCCCTTTGCTCCTCTCTGGCCATGGACACAAGCACAGACTGGTGGACTATGCTACTCGGTATCTGGAGGCGATACCCTTGGCTAGTACAACCACCTTCCCATGTAGGCTTCCCCCAGGAATTACTAACTAACCAGGGTATCCCGTTTATGTCCCGACTGATGAAACAAATATGATACCTCCTGGGGATTAAACAACTACGCACAGCAGTGTATCATCCTCAGACCAATGGCCTAGTCGAGAGGTATAATAAGACTATCAAGACAATGTTCAAAAAGACCATAGGTAAGGCAGGAAGGGTCTGGGACCTCCAACTGCATGTAGTATTGTTTGCCATTTGCACACACAAACAGAAATCAACAGGGTGCTCACCCTTCGAACTGCTGTTCGGGATGAAACCGCGCACACTCCTCGACATGGCAGTCGAAGTATGGGTCAAGGAGGAAGATGAAACTAAACCCCTGTTACAGTACAGCACAACCCTAAAATATACCCTAGACGCACTCTGGGAGGAGGTCCACTCTAATAAGGAAAATGCCCAAGCCCAACAAAGCCATTATATGACCCCAAAACCAAATCACAGAAGTTCAAGGTGGGCGACCACGTATTGAATTTTCTACCCAGTACAGAATAGAAACTTCTAGCTACATGGCAAGGACCCTACCGGGTTCTAGACAGGATCACTCCAGTCACTTACCACAAATCCGTCCCCCACAAAACCCAAACAGGCCAAGCCTATCATGTTAATCTTCTGAAAGCCTGGGAAGGCCCTCTACCGGTGTCCCTGTGTAGGGATGTGCGTATCCACCAGGTATCTATTGAAAAAAAAACTAGAAATCTCCCTAGCCCCTGAATACCCCACAAAGAGCGAGCCTGTTCACTTTGGGAAACAGTTAATGGGGGAACAAAAGAGCCAGTTGCATAACCTGTGTGACTCCTTTTCTGCTGTAGTGTCTGAGATACCAGGATGCACGACCCTGGTTGAACATAAAATCGTTACAGAAGGGGTGGGTCCAATACGGCTGAGACCATATCGTATTCGAGCCTCAAGAAGGCAGGCCATAGACAAAGAAATAAAATCCATGCTGGAAGCAGACATCATTAAACCCTCCCACAGTGCCTAGTCCTCCCCAGTTATCCTTGTCCCCAAACCCGATGGAAGCATAAGGTGCTGCATCGACTTCCGTCAACTGAACGTTATTTCCAAGTTCGATGTGTACCCCATGCCCTGGGTAGATAAACTTACAGAAAGGTTGGGAGACGCCAGGGTGATGTTCACAATCGACTTAACCAGAGGATATTTGCAAATTCCCCTCTCGCCTGAGGCCAAAGTAAAGACAGCCTTTTCCACCCCTTCTGGCGTATACCACTTCAAAGTTCTTCTCTTTCGCCTTCACGGGACCCCAGCCACGTTTCAGAGGTTAATGGATGTCCTAATGCGTTACCATCAGAAATATGCAGTCACTTATCTGGATAACAGAGTCGCATAGAGCCCAGATTGGAAGACGCATCTCCTCCACCTAGAGGAAATCCTATGCATGCTTCAACAGGCAGGTCTCACTATCAATCTTAAAAATACCACTTTCTTTGTAGACCACTTCGAGTATCTAGGGTATGATATACAGGGAGGAAACATCAGACTCCAACTAAACAAACTATAGGTCATCACTAAAATCCCTGGTCCTACTACCAGAAAAGACGTTTGTTCCTTTTTAGGGCTTCTGGGTTATTACTGGAGATTTATCCCTCATTTTTCGGACATAGCTAGCCCCTCACAGATCTGTTGAACAAAGCTATGTCAGGAAAACACATTCATTGGTCCAGTACACAGGAACGCAGTTTTTGTCAACTGAAAGAATCCTTATGTAATGCCCCAATCCTCACATGCCCTGACTACCAGAAAACCTATATTCTCCAGACCAATGCCTCTGACAGGGGCCTCGGCGCCTCTCTATCGCAACCTGACTGTAACGGGGATCTACGTCCCAATCTTTTCCTTAGCAGGAAGCTGTTCCCTAGGGAGACCCGGTATGCCACAATAGAGAAGGAGTGCCTGGCCATTAAATGGGCAATGGAAGCCCTTCAGTATTATCTCTTATGTCACCACTTCCTTTTGCTTACAGATCACGCCCCTTTGACCTGGCTTTCCCTGCATAAGGACTCTAGTCCTACAGTGCTTATCTGGTTCCTTGCCTTATAGCTATTTACATTTTGGACCATGCAAATTCCCGGTAAGCTGCAGACAAATGTGGACTTTCTGTCTCAATACCCTGTCTCTGAATGGCCCTCATGTCCATTCCTGAAGGGAAGGCAGTGTGAGCAATCTGAGACGGTAATGGTGAGCTGTCCCCATAATTCCAACATGACGGCCTCCCTGCCCTGGCCCGGAAGTGATGGTAGCACTCCAGCATTTCCAGCCGACCTCTGAAAGTCTCTTTCCGGCAACACGAAATCAGGAGGGTGGAGCCGAGACTAACGATAAGGAGGCAGCAACAGGGAGAGAGGGGAGAGAAACAGCAATGGATGAAAAGGAAGAGATGGAGAAGCACGATGGAGAACGAGAGACCGACCCGCTACAGTAGGAACTGGACGTACCAGAGGACTTTGGAGCCATTCCCCATGAGGAGGATGATCACGCCACAGTTGACCGCTCAATGAGCATCGTGTGCAAGTCCAGTACTCCACGGAATGAAACGGAGGCTGCAACTCCCCTCCCACAAGGGGTGGTGTGCAGGTTTATGGGCTGCACCATCCCAAAATGTCATGGATTACTCCTTCACCTAGGCACGACACAAGGCAGGGCACTGGTGAAGCGTGCACACCCCCTTCCCCTTGTATATGCTAATAGGGCCATTCCTTGACCGTGTCCTTTTGTTTCTTTCCCAGTTCCCTCCTGAGGAGACAACCCCAAGTTTGTGGAAGGCAGGACAAAGACACCGAACGATGACAACAGCGGTTCCCTCCTCTGAATCAACCCTTTTGTGCCGGTTCACGTCTGACGTTACTCCCTGGTCTGGGATAAAGACCATAGTTAAAGACAATTGTCTTATTTCCTTCTCTTCCTTCCCCTCCGTTATTTTGTTACAACAAACACCCAAGAAGTATTGGGACTATGAGAACAAGAAGCAAAAAGTTCAATAAATAGCCCTTTCCCTGATTCCAGAGTCGTGTGTCATTGAGGAAGGGAGGGGTCTCGGGACGTCTGGCTGGGCCACGCTATTACAGGCCACCTTATTGCTGCTAATGTGTCATCTCAGGTAGGTCTCCCAGTTCAGCCACTTGCTCCCCTGTAGGCTCCCGGGCATCCCCCTCAAGGTCTGCCTCCTCCTGGACCATGGGAACTTTGGGGGCCGGTTTCCGACTTCCCCTGCCTCTTCTCTTTCTGGCAGGCACCTGTGCCACTCTTCCAGGCTCCAGGTCCACTTGATTGCCCTTACCAGCTGCCATGGACCGAGTGGTCACACATGCCCACTCAGGCAGACCCAACATCTCCAGGTGAGACCAGTGCTCCACCTTCTCCCAAGGGGATCTCTCTAGGTCATTACCGAGCAGACTGTCAACAGGCATGGCGGGTCTCACAACTAAGTTCAAGGTACCTGACACCCCCCCCACCCTCAATCAAAGGGAACTTGTGCCACTTTGCAGAGGCACTCTTAGTTGTCAGCTGACACTACTGGGTGATGTACGTTGGGGATCACCTGCTCCTCAGACACCAGCCGACAACTGACAACTGTCACACTCGCCCTGGTGTCTCTTAGAGCCTGAACCCCATGGCCTTTAAAGGTCATCCACTGCCCGTATTTTTTAGTATTTGTGGGCAGGTGAGTCCTTGGGACCATCTCACTGTCCTCTAGTTGGGTGTCTGCTGGCTCCCAACCTCCATGTGGACCCAACGCCTCCCCCATTGCTACACTAGTCAACCCACGGAGCGGGGCTCCAGTTGGTGCAGGTGTGGTTTTTGGACACTTAGATTCCCGAATGAAGTGACCCACCTGATCACACGCATAGCCTTTGCCGGGGCCCTTCTCTGCAGGCTTCCCTGTAGGGACCCATGACTTCTTACCACCGGGGGTTGGAAGCCTTTCCCTTGGGAGCTATTTTGGGGCCCTTTCTGGAACTCCTTTTGGTAACCCTTGTCCCCCCATTCTTCTGCTGGACACCGTGCCCACAGTTGGCTGAGTCTCCTGCATACCCATTGTGGATCATGGTGCTAACCCAGGGGTCCGCCTCCACAGCAAGCTTCATGGGGTCAGTCAGCTTTACTGCCAATCAAGTGCTGGCGTAGCTCTGGACAACTAATAGCAGACAAGTGCTCCCATGGCATCAAATCATAGAGCCCCTGAAACACAGTTACCTAGCTACCCTTCACCCAACCATCCAGTGCTCTGTAAAAGGAAGCAACATACTCACACCAAGTTTGTGACTCAAGTTTCCTACAGGCCCTGAATATCTGCATATACAGTTCTGGAGTCAAGTCATACCTTCTGATCAAGGCCTCCTTCATGTGAGCATAGCCCATCTTATCCTCCTCGGGCAAGGCTTGCAGGGTGTCCCTCTCTTCTGCAGTGAAGCGGCTCCCCAAACCCCAGTCTCTCTCATTGCTAACTCATACCTATTAAAGCACTGACTAATGTCATCACTAAGCACAAAATCCTTGATCACCTCCTTGGGAATATGCATCATCCCCTCCAGATGCACTGGAGACAAACTGCCACCATTGGAACATGACTCCACATTCTTGGCTTTTATGTCCTTCTCCTTCAAACTTCTCTCATGCTCTAAGAGCATTCTCTTTTCCTCCATGGCAAGTTTCTGCCTCTCTAATTCCAATTTCTTCTCCTCCATGTCACTCTCCCCAACCTGAGCTTCGCGAGCTCCATCACATGCACTCTGCCTCTCTCTGCCCTCCTCCCCCTACTTTAAATGTAGCCCAGGCCGATTCAGCCAGCCCTGACGCATCCAGGAAAGGCAGGCCACACCTCAACCACACAAGTGTCTGTCTACAGTGAATGCACATACCCAGCTCCTGTCACACCAAAGCCAGACAGCCAATCCACAACCCAGTAGAGGCACACAGGATGGTTTAGCAAGAAAATGCCTACTTAAAGTGGCATTTTCTAACACATAATTTAAAAATCATTGTTACTAAAAGATGTGTGATTAAATTCTGAGTTCAGAGAGCCTAAACTCAATTTCTCAATCTTGTCCCAATGGGAAGTTATACTTTTTTTTGAAACCTTTATTTTTCCATTTTACATAAAGGTGAAAAAGAAGGAAATCAAAACAAATAACAATCATGAGACTGCAATGTGTGTACATACAATGACAAAATTAATGTTTTCGGATGAAGGAGAGCACCGCAATTATACAAAATTATAAATTAGCCAATAAACCTCACCGAGTACAAGGAGACGTGATACCTTTACACCAACAATAATAATAAATATACAACGTGAAATGATCATGTGGAAGTCAAGTCAAGTCAAGTCATAACATTTATATAGCGCACTACATACCCAGAGGGTTTCAAGGCGCTTAGGAAGGGGAGTAGTATTATTTGTCAAATATCCACGTTTTAAGCTGCTTTCTGAACGCTAGGTGATTTTGGGTGAGGCGAAGGTAAGCGGGGAGTGAGTTCCATGTTTTGGCAGCCAGGTAAGAGAAGGATCTGCCTCCCATGGTGGTCTTGTTGATGCGAGGTACAGTGGCGAAGGCTTGGCTGGAAGAGCGAAGTTGGCGATAGGGGGTGTAAAAGGACAGTCGAGAGTTGAGGCCCTCTGGTCCGATGTCGTAGAGTGATTTGTGTGCGTGGGTAAGCAGTCGGAAAGTAATCCTCTTATTGACGGGTAGCCAGTGGAGGTCTTTAAGGAGACCAGAGATGTGTTCGTTGCGTGGGATGTCTAATATGAGCCTGGCTGAGGCGTTTTGGATTCGTTGCAGTTTCTTCTGGAGTTTTGCGGTAGTACCTGCGTAGAGGGTGTTTCCGTAGTCCAGTCGGCTCGTGACCAGAGCGTGGGTGACTGTTTTCCTTGTTTCGGCGGGGATCCAGCGAAATGTTTTTCTGAGCATGCGAAGAATGTTAAAGCATGAAGAGGATACGGCGCTGACTTGTCTGTTCATTGAGAGTGAAGAGTCCAGGATGACGCCTAGGTTCCGTGCGTGGTCTGTCGGGATGGGTGCTTTTCCGAGGGCTTCCGGCCACCAAGAGTCGTCCCATGCAGATGGGGATTTACCTAGGATGAGGACTTCTGTTTTGTCTGAGTTCAGTTTCAGACGGCTTTGTTTCATCCATTCGGCGACTTCTTTCATTCCCTCGTGTAGGTTCGTTTTGGCGGTGCTGGGGTCCTTGGTGAGAGATAGGATCAGTTGAGTGTCATCCGCGTAAGAGATGATGTTGAGGTTGTGTTGGCGGGCGATGGCCGCGAGGGGGCTCATGTATACGTTGAAGAGGGTGGGGCTGAGTGAGGATCCTTGTGGTACGCCGCAGATGATTTCTGAGGCCTCGGACTTGAATGGTGGGAGGCGGACTCTCTGCGTTCTTCCGGTGAGGAACGAGGTGATCCATTCCAGTGCCTTTCCTTGGATTCCGATGTTACTGAGGCGTTGTATAAGGGTGCTGTGGCAGACTGTGTCGAAGGCTGCAGAGAGGTCGAGGAGGATGAGGGCGACTGTGTCTCCATTGTCCAGTAGAGTTCGAATGTCGTCTGTTGCTGCGATGAGGGCGGTCTCAGTGCTGTGTTTGGCTCGGAAGCCGGACTGTGAGGAGTCGAGTGATTTGTTGGCTTCGAGGAAGGCGGCGAGCTGGTTGTTGACAGCTTTCTCGATGACTTTGGCCGGGAAAGGAAGAAGCGAGATGGGGCGGTAGTTTTTGAGTTCGGTGGGGTCTGCTGTTGGTTTTTTCAGAAGGGCGGTGAGTTCAGCGTGTTTCCAGCTTTCCGGGAAGGTGGCGGAGTTGAAGGAGCAGTTGATGACGTCTCGGAGGTGCGGAGCTATGACGGAGTCTGCTTTGTTGAAGATGTGGTGAGGGCATGGGTCTGTGGGGGATCCAGAGTGGATGGAATTCATCAGGCGGATGGTGTCCTCAGTGGAGATTGGGTTCCAGGCGTTAAGGGTGTTAATGGGGGGAAGATGGTCAGCTGATGGTAGGGTGGGTTGGCTTCCGGGTTGGTTGTCAAAGCTGTTGTGGATGTCAGCAATCTTGTTGTGGAAAAAAGAGGCTAGGGAATCGCAGAGGGTTTGAGAGGGGGTGATGTCGTTGGAGTTGGCCGAGGGGTTGGAGAATTCCTTGACGATGTTGAAAAGTTCCTTGCTGTTGTGGGCGTTGTTGTCAAGTCGATCTTTGAATGCTGTTTTCTTGGCTTTTCGGATCAGTTGGTGGTGAGTACGGATGGCGCTTTTGAAGGCGTCCTTGTTGCTGGTGGATGGGTCTTTTTTCCAGGCCTTTTCAAGGGAGCGGCAGAGTTTCTTGGACTTCTTGAGGTCGTCGTTGAACCATGAGGCCTTCTTGATGCTAAGTTTGTGTTGACGTTTTTTCAGTGGTGCTAAGTTGTCGGCAGTGTTGGATAACCACAGGGTGAGGTTGGAGGCGGCTTCGTTGGCGTTAGAAGAGAGGGCTGGGGAGGTTTGAAGGAGCGATGTGGAGATCTGTTCTGTGGTGATTTTGTTCCAGTTTCTTTGTAGAGTTGGTTGGAGGTGGATGATGGGTTTCGGCTTGTTGTAGGTGAAGTGAACGCAGCTGTGGTCGGTCCAGAGGAGATCCGTAGTGTGGCTGAAGGAGACATGGTTGCTGGAGGTGAAGATGGGGTCGAGAGTGTGACCTGCGATGTGGGTGGGGGAAGTGACCAGTTGTTTAAGTCCGAGGTTGGCGAGGTTGTCCAAGAGGGTGGCGGTGTTGCGGTCGTTGATCTTTTCAAGGTGGAAGTTGAAGTCTCCCAGAAGGATGTAGTCTTTGAAGGGGAGTGCGTGTGGGGTGATGAAGTCCGTGATGTCTTCACTGAATTTTGCGCGTGGTCCTGGTGGTCTGTAGAGGAGGGTGCTGACCTAAAAGCTGACCTATACATCTAGAAACAAAGACAGAAACAAAAAATCGAAAAAACAATTAAATGTACTGCATACACCATTATCCTAATCATTATATGAGACAGAATGAGACTATCCTATTCCTGAGGGGGTTATGCCTGATTGTGTCGGGGATTCACTTGTTAGCTTGCATTGGGATATGTAATCTCTGTATGGGTCCCAAATTTCGATAGGTCGGGAGGAAGTAGGAAGTAAAGTGCTATATTCCTCGCTATTCACGCTACAAAACGCCATACTATTTAACCAGGCGCGGAGAGTAGGGGCGCATGTACTACCCCATAGCACTGCAATCTCACGTTTAGCCAAAAGGAAGCCCAAGGCCGCCAGTCGGCGTACCTTTTTTGGGAAATTTAGTACAAACCACAAAAGTGCGATTTCAGCTAAAGGAGAAAGGGGTATGGATAATATGTCTCCTAAGGTGGAGTGAATATCAAGCCAATAGTCGTGTATTTTAGGACATGTCCAGGTTAAGTGTGCAAAGTCCGCGAATGGGACAAGACATTTGCGGCAATGGTGAGACCTAGAATTGTCAATCCGGTATGCACGGGCCGGGGTGAAATACACCAGTTGAAGGAATTTGAAATGAAGCAGCTTGTGACGGCTGTTTAGAGAAATGTCAGATGTGGCCCTGCAGCAGAAAGCCCACTGATCATCGGATATGGGCCCACCCAGGTCACCCTCCCAGTCGCCAGTGGTGCTTATATTGAATTTCACCAGTGTGCGCATTACCAAAGTTTCACCAGTAATAGGAAACAGGGAGGAGTTGGGCAGAGGTGAAGCTAGGGAATATAACAGATCCAAGCCCAGCAGTCTACACAATCTAATACAAGCCCGGCAGGTGGTGGAAACCATCTGAATGTCCCGGGGGTCCCTAGGGAAGCCCATTGGAAGAATTGTAAGAAGTTGTCTAGGTAAGACCAGATCAACCTCTGGTTGCAAATAGGGAATGTGGGCATCCGGATGGAACCAGGCTTATGCATAACAGCATTGAGCTACTAGATAATACAAATATAGATCTGGTACTCCCAGCTCTCCCCTCTCAGGAGGTAAAATTTAGACCTTCCAGCTGACTCGAGGGGTCTTGTCTCCCCAAACCAAGCGGATCAGGTGAGAGCGAAGTTGCGAAAAAAAGACTTTAGTCAACAGAATAGGAATGTTGTTGAAAAAATATAAAAACCGGGGCAAAACAATCATTTTGATGATTGCAATTCTGCCCGCCATGGACAGGGGTAAGCGTAGCCACCGGGTGACCTGGGTCTCCAGCGCAGCAACCGCGGTGCCATAATTGAGACGGATGACCGAGGCAGTGTCAAGATGAATATGGATACCCAAATACTTAACAGAATACGCACACCATTCTAATGGAAAGTCAAATGCCCAAGGCACTGTGCTTCCCGTCTATGGAAATATGACAGACTTGTGCCAATTAATGTGAAGTCCAGAAAAATTACCGAAACATATGATTTCCAGAATTAGAGGCGATAGGTTATCTTGAGGCAGACGGACATACAAAACCATATCGTCAGCATACATGGAGAGCAACAGAGGTCCCGTGCGAAACTGCAGGCCACGCTAGAGATGATTCTCTTGAAACTGTTGCGAAAAAAAGACGTGAGTCAACAGAATAGGAATGTTGTTGAAAAAATATAAAAACCGGGGCAAAACAATCATTTTGATGATTGCAATTCTGCCCGCCATGGACAGGGGTAAGCGTAGCCACCGGGTGACCTGGGTCTCCAGCGCAGCAACCGCGGTGCCATAATTGAGACGGATGACCGAGGCAGTGTCAAGATGAATATGGATACCCAAATACTTAACAGAATACGCACACCATTCTAATGGAAAGTCAAATGCCCAAGGCACTGTGCTTCCCGTCTATGGAAATATGACAGACTTGTGCCAATTAATGTGAAGTCCAGAAAAATTACCGAAACATATGATTTCCAGAATTAGAGGCGATAGGTTATCTTGAGGCAGACGGACATACAAAACCATATCGTCAGCATACATGGAGAGCAACAGAGGTCCCGTGCGAAACTGCAGGCCACGCTAGAGATGATTCTCTTGAAACTGTCTAGCTAGAGGGTCCATGGCTAAAAAAAAAGGAGAGGGGATAGGGGGCATCCCAGTCTCGTGCCACGGTGCAGAGGGAAAGGGTCAGAGAGGGTACCATTCAGACGCAACCGGACCGTGGGCTTATTATATAAAAGGGCCACTGTAGCCACGAAGCACTCCGGCATGCCCATTTGGCGCATTACCGACAGGAAAAAAGGCCACTCAAGAGAGTCAAAGGTCTTTTCGGCGTCCAACAAAATGGCGGCGGCAGGCATGGAGGGATCAATGCGATGCAAAACAGTGAACAGCGTGCGAAGGTTAAGCGAGGTAGACCTGTGTGGAACAAAGCCCGATTGCACCGGGGAAATTATGGACTCCATCAACAGTGAAAGTCTAATGGCGATGACTTTGGCCAGGATTTTATAATCTAAATTTAATAGGGAAAGAGGCCGATACGAGCCACATTGCATAGGATCTTTCCCCGGTTTGGGTAATAAGATAATTACCGCTTCGCCGCAATGTCTGAGGGAGGACTCCCGCCTCAAGAGCCTCGGCATATACCTCTACTAACCTCAGAACCAGCATGTCCTTGTATGCCTTATAAAAGTCAGTGGAAAAGCCGTCTAGCCCAGGAGCCGAAGAGACGCGAAGGGAGTCGATCGCCTCCACTATACTGTCCGATGTGATGTGGGTTAGAAGGAACTCATGCATGTAACGTTCAAGGTAGACCAGAGCCACCTCAGATAAGTAATCTTCCTGCCCGCTGGAATACCCGGAGAGACGAGAGGTATAAAGGTCTTTATAATAAGTGAGGAACAGGTCGCATACCGTGGGGTGGAGTGAACGGGGGAGCCGTCCACTCCGGACATTGCAATGATGTACGTGGGGCCTCTGGGGGGACGTACCGTGTTAGCCAATAACAGGCCCGGTCGCTCACCTTCCCCGTACCGCAGCGCCACGTATTGCTTAGTGAGGAAAAGCAATTCCCTCTCGGCGGCATCACGAAATTCGACGCACAACTCCAGTGGACGTGCGGCCAGGGAATCAGAAGGAGAGCTAAGCATATCTCGGTCTAGTGCTGCAATTTTCTCCTCAACCCGGTCCAAAGTGGAACGAAGATCCCGAAGTACCCCGGCCTGTTTCGAGATGCAGACCCCCTAATTTATGCCTTAAAACCTTCCCACAGAACTGACCAGGTGTTGACTGTGCCAGTGTTTAGATCAAAATAATCCTCTATGGCCTGCCTAACGTCCTCAGTGAAGACGGGTCCAATAAGGCCTGACCGGGAAAGCGCCATTGTCACTCGTACCCTCCCTCGTGGGAATTGAAAGCTGAAGGAGAACCGGGGAATGATCAGAAAGAGTGCGTGGAAGAGTCTGGACAGCCCCCAACCAACCAGCCACCTCAGAAGAGACCAGCCAGTAATCCAACCTTGTCCATGTGTTGTGAAAGCCTGAGTAATGAGTGAAGGAAGGATGGTGTGCGTTCAGATGGGCCTCAACATCCACCAAGGAGTAGTGTGTGTAGATCTCACGCAGGGCCAGTCGGGAATGGGGCTTGGAGTCAGGTGTAGAGGCGGTGCTGTCTGGAGGATGATTCAAAAGGAGATTATTGTCCCCACCAATGATTAGTAGCCCAGTGTCTGCAACTAGGAGATGGGTCGACAGGGAGTGATAAAAGGAAGGAGAATCGGTATTCGGACCATAAATACATACAGAGGAGACCTTATGGCCTATCAATAAACCTGTTACTATCCAAAACCGGCCCTCAGGGTCCCGGTGTGTAAAACAGTGTGCAAATTTAATTCTCTTATGTATCAATATGGCAACACCCCTGGAATATGAGCTGTAATTAGAAAATAATCTGTGCGGTCCCCAAGCAGAAGCCATCAAAGCACCTTCCGAGCTAGCCAAATGGGTCTCCTGCATAAAAAGGACATCAGCATGATGACGCATAACATAATTTAAAACCTGTCTACGTTTCCTGTTATTATTCAATCCATGCACATTCCACGTTGATAACGAAAGCCCGGAAGGAACGGGCACATTTCCTGATCGTACCATCTATGTTGTACCATAAAACACAAATCAGTGCAAAAAAGCATCACATCATACAGAGCAAGTCTCATCTTTGGCAAATTGAAACATCCAATAAAAAGGAAACAAAAACCCCCCTTCACCGCCACCCAACCTCTCATATACCAATAAGAGGAATATCCCTACATCGCAACCCAAAAAATAACCCATGGAGGCATCCACCATGGGGCATGGCGACGCCGCGCCGGACGGGCAAACCAGCAGTGAAATATCAAAAAACAACTGAATGTAATAGCATATGCGAAGAGCCTAAACCAAATAACAGTGCTGATTTCAATGAACAATAAAAGGAGCGGAAGAAAAAAGGAGAAAGCAAAGAAACTGTTTTCATCCATTCCCAGTTGAGGAGAAAAGATCAACGCTGGTTTGTGAAGCCTGCTGTGGCGGGAGTTGGGCCGGGATCCGTTCGATGCCCCGCCCGAGTTGTTCTTAAAGTCACAGAAGAACTCCTGAGCCGCGTTTGTAGTGTCAAAGATTTTGGGACGGCCATCAATGTTTACCTTGAGACCCGCAGGATAGAGCATGCCGTATCGAAGGCCCAGGTTTCTGAGCATGGCCTTGACACTTTGATATTTGCGCCGGGCCTCCTGGACCATGGCAGTAAAGTCCGGGAAGAAGGAGAGGTTGCTGCCCTGCCATTGGATTTCACCCCTCTCACGGGCTGCCCAAAGGGCAGTGTCCCGGTCTCTAAATTTCATAAGCCTGGCCACAATTGCTCTGGGAGGCAAGCCCGGTCTGGGGCGAGGGCCTAAGGATCGATGTGCACATTCAACAACGAAACCCTGGGTGAAAGATTCCCTGTCAAACAAATCAGCAAGGAGCTGCTCCACAAATATGTCCAGTCTGCCAGTGGCCGTCGTCTCCGGCACGCCGAGAATACGAATGTTATTGCGGCGCCCCCTGGCCTCCAAATCCTCATTCTTTATAGCCACATCTTTAAGGATCTTTTCCATTCTTTTGAGTTGTTTAAGAGAGGAGGAGGCCCCGTCCTCGATATCTGACACCCTAGATTCAACCACATCAAGCCTGCGATTGTGACCCTGGATCTTGGAGTTCATATCAGCAAGCTTTTTGTTCAGATCCTCAAACGGAGCGTCCAGGGCCTTGAAGCACGCCCTCATTTCAGCGAGCATGGCGGCGGCCATGGCCTCTGAGCTAGGCGTCTCAGGAGGAGGGGCAGCCTCTACTGTCGAGCATGCTGCGGGGTCCACCATGACCCCAGGGGTCTTGTTAAATTGGATCTTGGGCTGTCAAGGGTCTTTCTTGACCATCGTGGCAGAATGGTCCCAACAGCAATGAAGGTGACCAAACTATAGGATCTCAAAGTGCGACTCCAGGACGTTGCAGCACCAGGGGCCGCTCAAATGAACCAGAGGGGAGTAACAAGGAGACAAGAGAAACTGGGAGTGCCCACTATTTTACCGGCAGAGAGAGTGAGGGAGTGCTCTCGTACTAGTGTGTGAGGAAGACCCTGTTAGTTCAGCAGGAGAATGGGAAAGGAAGGTAGTAGAACTCAAAAACTGATTGCACGTTCTCTGAGAGGTGGGAACCATACCTGTGATTGCCGAGATGAACTACGGTGACTAAGCTTGCTTGTTGTCATCTGTCTTGAAATAAATCCTTGTTTATCATAAGAAAACAAAGGAAGGCATAGTTGATTGCTTTGGACCAGTCCTGTAAAAAGGCATCTGAACCTGAAGCTAGGGGGTCTGGGCGCCAGCTGAAGAATTGGGAAAGGTGAGAATTGAGTCTGGTCGCAAACAGATCTATTTGGAAAGGTCCCCATTTGTGAAACAGGAACTTGAATACCGAAGGGTGAAGCCCCCAATTGCCAGAGACGCGAATATAACAAGAATGCTAGTCAGTTATGGTAATGAGATCTCCTGGCAGATATTCTGCACGGACAAATATACTGTGGAGAAGGTAGAATTCCCAAAATCTCTTTGCTAGTTCTGCTTGGGTCTTGGGTCTGGTGCTGCTGAGATGATTGATGTACCATACTTCAGTAACGCTGTCCATGCAGAGAAGGATGGAGCAGTGCACCTGTTTTTTTTGCTTGGCTTCTGACTGCAAAGGAACCTGCAAGCATCTCTAAGCATTTTACATGCAAACTGGACTCCTCGCATGACCATATACCCCAGTCGAGATCGGGCTAAACCAGGTGCCCGAACTTGTCCAGCTTGCATCGGATTCTAATACAAGATTGGGGGCTGACACAAAGATGGTGCTGCCTATTCGAAGCATCTAAATGGTCTATCCACCATTGGAGTTCTAGTGAAGATTCTGGATCTATACTGATGGAATCGGAGTAAGCAAGGCCCCTGCCTAAGTTGCCAAACTTTAGCCTTTTGTAGGCTTCGGTAGTAGAGAAGAACTGCAAAAATGGTCTGGATTGAGGCAGAGAGAATACCCACGATTCTCGCCAGAGATCTGAGAAAAATGAAAGACCTTCGAAGAGTCTGGATATTCTCTAATTTGATGGTTTTGACTGTGGGCACGGGTAAGTGAAGCATTGTACTGATAGAGCTCATCAGAAATCCATTGGAGTGTAAGGAACTAGAATACATTTTTCTGTGTTGATGAGAAAACCTAGATCTGAAAGCAAGGCGACCTTGTGATTGGAGTGGTGTTAGTTCTGATACATTAAAAGAATATTGTCTAGGTAAATGATATGTCTGATATGACCCAAAACCCGCTTCATTAGTTCTGTAAAGCACCACTGTGCTGAAGAAAGTCTGAATGGAATAGAAGAGAATGTATATGTCCTGAAGATCTATCCTTACTTTCCAATTGTGTTGAAGTAATAAGTCCCTGAGATGGATGATCGTCTCTGTTAGATCTGGGGGTCTCTAGTTGGCAGAGGTAATTACCTGAGACCAAATAGGGACCCCTGCTTCTAGTCAGGGCACAGGGACACACACTGTAGATAACCCCTGCTCACCCTCTAGGTAGCTTGGCACGAGCAGACAGGCTTATCCCCAAGGCAATGTGTTAAAGTATTTGCACTCAATCACCACAATGACCCCCCAGTACACCACAAATGTAGACCACACAGGTGAGTATATAAAAAAAATGACTTTATCTAGTTTCAGCAGTAAAAAGGCAGTTACAGTATTATTGCACAATATCTTCAACTTCTCTTGGTATTTGTATTTCTTCTAGGAAGGTTTCACACGTTTAAAAAGCAATCTCAAGTCTCTTAACCCCTTCGATGCTCATGACGAGCTCAGCTCGTCATGAGGCACGGTTGAGCTGTGCTTATGACGAGCTGAGCTCGTCATGAACAATGGGATTTCCAACAAGTCAGCACCGGAGGAAAATATCTCTAGCAGCCAAGGTGTTAAAAGGATCAGTACCCAAAGAATATGGCTGTAGGAGGCGCAACTCTACTGAAGCGCTCCTCTCAGGCTGCACTATCCGCTCTTATTAGGGGAGATCACAAACTGGGCAGCAGTCCCCGGGTCTCCCCGCACTCTGCGAGGCTCTCGGGGGGTTGAAATATGCTCTGGGACGCTCACGCGCTCTTGGCGCTTCCGGCCGCTCCTAACATACTTCAGAACTGCCCCAAAAGCGCTCTGTGAGCAAAATGGTGCATCGCCCCCGCTTCCGGCGTTGACACAGTCGTTTCTCCCTCTACGTGAAGGACTCACCAAGATCCGGGCAGACGGCAGACATGCGATGCTCCCGAGCCTGAAGGTAGGCTTCTCCTCCAGCAGCGCCTCTCCGGGGGAGACGCGAGCGATGAGCCAATCTCAGCGCGGCTCTCACGGCGAGCCCCCGGTGACGTCGTCAGGGTTGACAGGAGCTAGCCACTTGCAGCGCGGCTCTCGGACGAGCCCTCCTTGACGCTGTAACTCCTGCGGGCATCTCGGCCAATCAGAGCGCAGCTCCCTGGGACAGGCCCACAGCAGTGGCCAATCGGAGAGCGGCTCCTACCGACAAGCTTCCAGCGGCTCCGTGATCAATTTCAGGCCCCGGACCGCGGCGGTGAGATGCGGGCAGGTTACTTCAGCGCCCCCAGTCAGCAGGCCGCTCGTGAAGTCGCTAGTCCGTACAGGGGGATCTTCTCACGCTGGGTGCGCTCACAGCAGGTGAATCTTAGGCGCAGATTCGGGGCTGAGCAGAACGATCTCGGCCCTCTTGAAGTCCTCCGAGGTGGCGGCAATGATAAGCGCGGCACTCTCAATCGGGTCAGAGAGCAGCCAGCGCACCACATGGGTCAAAGGGAGAACCTCCGTCCTTCAGCACACGGCAGCCCACGATCTCTGCAGCACACAGCAGCTTCAGGGCACACAGTAGAGTCTTGTAGTCTTTGGCAACCATTCTGTCCCTGGGTTGCAAAACAGGAGGCCAGCTCTTCTCAGGCCCTTGGAGATTCAGAGACACAGCACACAGCAAAGTCTTTGTAGGTCAAGCAGGCAGGGGCACAGCACACAGCAAGCCCTTCTTCTCTCCTTCAGTTGAACAGCAGAACAGGTCAGCCCTTTGAGCACACAGCAAGGCAATCTTCCTTAAGTTCCTTCAGCGGTCCTTCTTCTGGCAGAGGTTCCTCTTGATTGTAGAATCTGCTTTTCTGTTGTCAGGGGTCCTTCTCTTATACCCCTAAAAGTCTTTGAAGTCTTTGTGCAAGTGGGCCCTGAGCCCGGTCTAAACCAGTTCTGGGTGTTGCTGGAGCACTTGGGTTTCCTGGCTTCTTCCTTCCTTTCAGTGTGAGGGGCAGAGGTGACAGCCGCCCAGCAGGAGGTGGAGCCAGCATTGTGGCAGGCAGGCACAGCCCTATTCACTTCCAGGGGCTATCTCCTCCCACCACTCTAGTTGCAGATGCAGTCATCCAACCACAGGCTGACTCAGACAACCTCCTGGGGGCTCCCCAACCCCTGTCTCCCTCAAACCAAACAGGCAATCCACAAGCAGGCCCAGGCACACAGAAAGGTTAGACAAGAGAACAGCCACTTTCTAGGGGCGTGGCTTGGACGCCGATCGGGATGGCGGCGTGAGCTTGCAGCTCCGTGCAGGGTCCCGCTAATTCTCCTGAAATCTGCACCCGGAGCGACCCTGGTCGGTGTGACTGGCCTACGAAGAGTTGGGGAGCCACTGGGGAGCGGCGGAAAGCACTTTGGGGTTCGCTGGCCCCGTGGAGACCTCGCAAGACGACGGCCGAGGTGTTGCCTGGAGTGTGAAGAAAATGGCAATGGCGCGGGTCGATGGCCTCGGAAACCGAAACTGAGCGGAACTGGCGTCGACTGGCAGGGTGGCCCGCTTCTGCGAGATCGGAGCTGTGGGAGCTGTAGATGCGGTCCTGAAAGGCGGGGAGTTTGGTGCCCAGCATTGGATCGGGGTACTGGGGACGACTGCTCGTCTCTACTCCTTCTCCCCCTCCCCCCCCCACGGATCTGGCGGCAGTGAGGTGGACGGCGCTGGCCCTTCTGATTCTTGGAGTTGCGGGCATTGTGGAGGCACTTTGTCGCGATCATTGCTGAGACGCACGTCCCACTGGACAGTGGTCGTTGGGACTTGGCGAGGCCCTCCGCCCGTGTAGAGGCGACGGAGACACCTAAGATGGCGGCTGCGGGGGGAGCGACCAACACGGAGCAGGGCCGGGAGGACGCGGCCGCACTATCCCAGGTTGGCGAGGCCTCCCCACCGATGATGGACCAGGAGCAGAGACTGCATCGGCGCTTGGATGCCATCCTGGATGCTATCACCTCGACCAAGGAGGCATTGCAGCAGGACATTGCGCAGGTCGCTACGGGGCTGGGGCTCCTGCGAGCGGATCATACCAAGCTGGCGGATAAGGTAAAGGACCATGAGCAGCTCTTATTGGACCTGAAACCGGCGGTGGTGACCGCGGAACATAAGATAACGGACATCTTGACCCGGCTGGACATGTTGGAACGACGAGCGGAGGATGCCGAAAGCCGCAACAGAAGGAACAACGTGCGGGTCGTAGGCCTGCCGGAACGAATTGAGGGGGAGGATGCGGTGACCTATATGGAGGAATGGTTCCGGACTGTGGTGGCACCGGAGGGACTTACTTCCTTCTTTCCATTGGAGCGAGCACACAGGGTGCCGGCTCGCCCGCCAGCGCTTGGCCGCCCCCTGGACCGATGGTGGTGAAGCTCCTTCATTATAAGGACCGGGACCTCCTAATCCAGAGAGCTCGGGCTTCAGGCCCTTATGAGGTGGAAAACAGCAGAGTCACGATCTTCCCGGACTACACTCAGGCGGTACAGAAGAATAGGGCGTCGTTTCTGGCAGTGAAAAAGGAACTGAGGGAGGAGGGCATCCAGTACTCCTTGCTCTTCCCGGCCAAGCTGCGGATAATCCTGGATGGGACCACGCACTTTTTTCAGACCCCGGATGACGCATGGCTGTGGTTGGAATCGTATCGAGCTGGCACGGACAGGAATCACAAAAGTCGGCGAGATCAGCCTAAACCGCCTCGGGTCCGGCAGTCCCAAAGGATTCGCTCCCGCACTAGGCGTCAGCAAGAGAAACGGGAGGCCCAAATGGCTGCAGACAAGAGAGAGGCGCTTGCAGCGACGGCGGCCATTACGAGATCGCAGCCGGAGAGTGAACTGGCGGCGACGGACTCTGGCGACGACGGTGGCAGGACCGGAGAGGAACTTTCGGAGGAGGAGAGCTCGAAGGGGCCGGTGGTCACCCCCCAGACGTCTGATGACATTTTTCATGGCTAATTCCTCAATGGGACTTGGACACGGTTTTTGGTAGGGTGGCATCCTGTTGGAGCTGGTTGGGTCGCCAGGCAGGGTGCCGCGTTGGCATGGCGGGATGGAGAGCGCGGGGCGCGGGCTCCGCTTGCCAGGGTCGGCGATAACTCACCCCCCCAGGGCCCTTAAGGCCTTCTGTGGTGGCGACCACAGGTTAGTCGGATGTGTGTTTGGTTTAAGGTTTGGATCGGGGCTGACACCGGGTTTGTGGGCTCTGTCCTGGGGAGTGGGGTTCAGGGAGTTTTCTTTTCTATAGTTTGGTTCGGGAGGGGCAACTGCTATGGTGTGGGTATTGAATGGCTGCATTTGAACTGGATCGCTCTATGCTGGTATGGGGACGTTACCTAACTTGAAATGCCTAACGTGGAATGTCCAAGGACTGCGAACTATGGTCAAACGCCACAAAGTGCATGCGTATTTGGTGAGGCGGGGGGTTCAGGTTGCCATGTTGCAGGAGACTCATTTAACGAAACAGGAATGCACCGCACTACAGAAGAGATGGCGGGGTCAGGTTTTTGGCACCACTTACTCAGCGTTTGCTAGAGGGGTACTGATATGGGTGAGAGCAGGGGTACCATTTCAGGTGCTGAATCAATTGGTTGATCCCGAGGGCAGATATGTGGCAGTGGAGGGGAGGTTATATGGTCGGGATGTGGTTCTCAGCTGTGTATATGCTCCAAATGTGGATCAGGCCCGTTTTTTCGATGGTTTATCCGGATCCTTGTCCTCCTTCCTAGCGGGTCCTGTGATACTGGGGGGGGACTTTAATTCGATCACGGATGTGGCCTTAGACAGATCTCACCCTCCCCTTGTTGACTCCCCGGTGCGTAAGCTGGCCATGCATAGGAAGGATTGGCAAGAAAGGTGGGGGCTGTTGGATGCATGGCGGGAACAACACAGGGATGTTAGGGACTACTCCTTTTTCTCAGCACTCCATGCTTTACATGTTAGAATTGATTCGGTACTGTGTAGCGGGTCCCTGGCCCCATTGGTCTCTCACACGGAGTATCTGGCCAGAACCATCTCGGATCACAATCCTCTGCTGGTGCATGTCCAATGGCAGCGGGAGCGTTCCGCGATTCCAACATGGCGGCTCCGTCCCGACACGCTGGAGGACTCGGTGTTCAGTGATGCAGTCCAACAGGGCATTGATCAGTATTTTAACGAGAATGAGGGTACAGCTGCGTGTAGGTCCACTGAATGGGATGCGATGAAAGTGGTGGTGAGAGGTGTGTGCTTGGGTAGGTTTTCGAATGCTCGATTGTCGGTGCTGAATGCGCTTGTCGGTGCGGAGGAGAAACTGAGGGACCTGGAGCGGCGTAGGCCGGACCAGCCGGACTTGCAGGCCCAGTTGCTGGAGGCAAAGGAGGTGGTGGCCACCGAAACGGAACGGTTACGGTGCTATGACTACAGACAATACGCCATTAGAGCGCATGCCGAAAGGGATAAGGTGGGTACGCTCCTGGCCAGGCTTGCTAATCTTGAACTTAGAGGCTGCCCTGTCCTAAGCATCAAAACTGCACTAGGGGAGACGGTATATTCCCAATCGGCGGTGCTGGAGTGCTTTCGGGCCTATTATGCGGAGTTGTACGAGAGTCAGTTGGGAGTTGAGGCCTGCGAAATCGCGGCGTATCTGGAGTCAAGGCAGCTTCCGGTCCTTGACGATGACGATGCAAAAGACTTAGGTGGACCTATCACGCTGGCCAAGATCAGGACGGCCATTAAGCACATGGCGAGGAATAAAACGCCCGGTGTGGATGGCCTACCGATAGAGTTCTACCAGAAGTACGTTGATAGTTTGGCACCCAGACTGCTGGAGGTGTATACGGAGGCTTACAGGTTGGGGGCTCTGCCCGGATCAATGAGGGAAGCACTGATAGTGCCATTGCTAAAACCTGGCAGGGAAGCGACTGATGTGAGGTCCTACAGGCCACTGTCCATGTTGACGGTGGACTACAAGATATTGAGCCGGATCTTGGCCACCAGGTTGACCCCACACATGACTGGCCTGGTGCACAGGGACCAGGCAGGGTTTATCCCCACGAGGAGCATGGCGTTAAATATTCGTCGCCTGGTTGGGATACTGGATGGTACAGTAGATACGGATGGTGCCCGGGCGGTGTTGTCTGTAGACATTGAGAAGGCTTTTGATAGTTTGGAATGGGTCTATCTGGATGAAGTGCTAGTGAGGTTTGGTATTGGTGAAGGGTTCCGCAGGTGGACGAAGGTGCTGTATTCCTCGGCAACGGCGTGAGTACGCCTGGGCAATCTGGTGTCAGCGGCTTATCCAGTTGGTAGGGGAACACGACAGGGGTGCTCCCTTTCCCCTCTTTTGTTCGCACTGGCGATGGAACCCTTGGCGGTGCGTGCCAGGTCGGGAGACATGTATGTAGGGATCGCAAGTGGAGGGCAGCTGCACCACATCTCACTGTATGCGGACGATCTTCTGCTGTATATGGAGGACACGGAACGGGCTCTGGAAGGGGCGATGGAAATGCTGTCTGAGTTTGGCCGGTTGTCGGGCCTCAGGGTTAACTGGGCGAAGACCTGTGTCTTTTCGCTTCGAGCGGATGCGCCCTGCCCCGCACGTGACATGGGGGTGGTCTGGGAGCCATCTTGCTTTACTTATTTGGGAGTCCGTATCTACCACGAGGCCGCGGACCTATTAGAGGGCAATATTGGACGATGCGTACGGGCGCTGAGAGGTTGTATGTCCTTTTGGGCATCCCTTCCCCTGACGGTGTTAGGTAGGATTGCTCTGTTGAAAATGGTAGCGCTTCCACGGCTCTTATATTATTTTCGAACGCTGCCCATTTGGATTCCTCAGAGGATCTTTAGGGACTTGCGGACGATGGTTATTGACTTCCTTTGGGGGCGTGGCCGCCGTAGAGTGGCACTGACCACGTTGCTTCGCCCCAAGATTGAGGGGGGGTTGGCCGTCCCTGACTTTGAGTTGTATTACTTGGCAGCGCAGCTACAGGTTCTTACGCAGCATGTGGCTAGGGTGTTCAGAGGGCCGGAGTGCGACCGAGAGCAGGGGATACAACGCCATGTCCTGGCCTATATCGTTATGCAGCAGAAACTGGAGTTGCGAGGCCTCACTATGGAGGAGCGGACGCTCAGGTTATGCTGGCAGAGGAGTCTGAGGAGGGCGAAGGCGACCCGACCATATGCACCGGAGATACCGATAGGCATGCTGACAGCACTGCCGCATGGGGGCGATTGGTCCCCATTATTGGAATGGGAGGAGTTGGGACTGCAAGTGGTGGGGGACCTGTATATCGATGGGACCTTGGTGCCCTTCGGGGTACTACAGGAACAGTTTGGGCTGCCGGAGGGGAGCTTCCTCTTGCATGCGGCCGTGGTGGCGGCCATTCAGAAGCATTGGAGAGGGGGGCTCATCGAGCCGGACACGACTATGGCTTGCCAGTACGTAGTGATGGCTGCCGGCATCTTTAAGGCGGTGACCTGCCTCCATAATAGGATGCTGCATGAGGGGCTGGATCCGCTCCTGGGGCTGAAAACGAAATGGGAGGTGAGCATAGGCAGACCCATTCCGGACACGGTGTGGGGCCATATTCTTAAGCGCACGTGGAAGGGCACGAGGAATGCGCGTTTCCAGCAGGTGCATTTCTTTGTCTTACATAGGGCCTACTTGACTCCGGAAAAGATCAAACGGTACTTCCAGGTGCAGGAGGCGCGGTGTCCGAGGTGCTTAGCGTCGGAGGCGGATATGGATCACCTGTTCTGGGGCTGTCCGAAATTAGAGGCTTACTGGGCGGAAGTGGGGGAACTTCTCAATGCAGTGACAGACAGGGAGTTGGAGTTTGATATGGCGGCGTGCTTGTTGCTCTGGTTCCCACACACCAAACACACCAAGGTGACAAGTAAGTTTATTGACCTAGGGCTGATACTGATGCAGAGAGAGATTACCTGGCACTGGAAGTCCAGGGAGGGACCGTCTGTGAGGACGTGGACGAATGACTTGCTGAGGTGGTCCGAGTGCGAGAGTGTGCTCCGTATGAGGCAAGCTGTCAAGCTTGATAATGAAAAGAACTTAGAATCAGCGCGTGCATGGGAATTGATAGTGCAGGCTCTGCGTGACTCATTGGTGGAGGATGAGGACTGAATGGATAGGACTCAAGGACACTGCGAGGCTTACGAGTACGGAGGTATCAGCGGATCTGTAGCGGGACCCATGCAAGAGTCAGGAACATGGCACACACCATTGGCGGTTGCTGGGGGGGTGGGATTGGGGTTGTTCTGGGGCTGTTTAGGGGTGGGCTATGCACCGGGAGGCGGATTGGATACGGCAGCGATTCCGGAATGGGACTGCTTACTGGGTCTGTGGAGCGTGGGTGGATAGCGGAGAAGCGGCAGGGGCGCATGGGACGGACATGATGAGGCCCGCGTAGGGACCGGGGAACGGGATTGTAGCATCTCCGTAGCACTGGAAGGTTGGTCTAGGATGGCTGATGTTGGGGACAGGTTAGGGGTTGGGGGGGTAAAAGCAGATACGTAAAGAGATTTCGACCATTGTCCCTCAGGGACGCTCACCATGATGTCTTGCTACTAACTGGGATGCTGTGCCGCCCGGCCTCCGGGATGCGGGCTGAATGGCTGTGTATGATCTACGCTCTTACGATTGATGCGGGGGGACACCATGAGTGCATTGGTTGAGCAATTGTATGCAATGGTTTCTAATTCTGCAATAAAAACAAATTAAAACAAAAAAAAAAACAGCCACTTTCTAAAAGTACTGTTCTCAACCACAGAATTTAAAAACAACCTTTCCTAAAAGATGTGTTATTAAATTCTGAGTTCAGGGATATCAATCACTTATATCCCATCTTGTTCCTGTGGGAAGATAGGCTGGTATCCATTGGGACCAGCCTCCCCCATGTTAGTCTATGGAGCAAGATAACCTTGCAGCAGTGAGCACACAAAATGGCTGCTGTTCACTACCAGAGCATGTTACCTCCACTAGTACATGCTCTACCTTTCCTATACACTGCACCCTGTCCAAGGGGGTACCTTGAGCCTTCCATAGGGGTGACCAATGTGTACATAAAGGGAAGGGTTAGGCCCAGCCAGTGGGGACACTGGCCAGGAGGACATGGCAGTTCACTGACTGCACACAGGCACTGCGGTGGTAGGCCTGAGACACCATTTTAGGGCTACTCATGTGGGTTGCACAATCAGTGCTGCAGGCCCACTAGTAGCATCTGTCATCACCAGCCCTGGCACACCCAGTGCACTTTACTAGGGACTTCGTGGTGATACAAATATGCTAATTAGGTACATCCAATCAATATGATAATTTCCATAGGGAGCACTTACACTCTGGCACTGGTCAGCAGTGAAAATTGCAAAAAACACAGTTGATGGACAGAATGTAGAACAATGTTATACATTCACCCCAGTACAAGGATCTGGGCCTAAATCCATCGTTTTTTTTGCACTCCACACCACCCTGGGTTAGACACTGGCTATATGCAAATCAGCTCTGACCCTGTGCCCCATGGGAACAGTCTAGTCCGAACTACCAAGCCATGTCTTTCCCAGACCGGAATCAAGCATCCAAGGACCGGTTTCTGGCACGGGCTAACTCAGACAACCTCCTGGGGGAACCCCAGCCCCTGTCACCCTCTAACCAGACAGTCAATCCACAAGCAGGCCCAGGCACACAGAAAGGTTAGACAAGAGAACAGCCACTTTCTAAAAGTACTGTTCTCAAACACAGAATTTAAAAACAACCTTTCCTAAAAGATGTGTTATTAAATTCTGAGTTCAGGGATATCAATCACTTATGTCCCATCTTGTTCCTGTGGGAAGATAGGCTGGTATCCATTGGGACTGGTATCCATTGGGACCAGCCTCCCCCAGTTCCTTGAGAACAACTCTCTATTGCACACGTCCCAGACAGGCTTCAGACCGAAGCACGGTACTGAAACCGCCTTGTTAGCGGTCACCGAAGAATCTCGAAGGGTACTAGATCAGGGAGGATCAGTGGCAGTGATCCTCCTTGATCTAAGTGCTGCCTTCGATACGGTCAGCTATGCCACCTTGCTGGACCGTCTCTATGACATCGGAGTATCAGGCGACGCACTTAGGTGGTTCGACTCCTTCCTGTCCAATAGATCTTTTCAGATCTTCGATGGTGACACAGTGTCGTCCAGCAAACCACTAAGCTGCGGAGTACCGCCGGGCTCCTCCCTGAGCCCTGCGCTATTCAATGTATATATGAGACCGCTGGCTGGGGTCGTCGAACCGTACGGCATCAAAATCGTGTCGTACGCCGACGATACTCAGCTAGTGGTTTCATTGGCACAAGAGAACAACAGGCAATCCCCGGTAGGTCTGCTGAAATGCTTAGAGGACGTCAAGGAGTGGATGACCAATTCCTCCCTCAAATTAAATGGAGAAAAAACAGAGCTCATGCTCCTAGGACCAGCCTCGCCAGTGCCTTTCACCTCCTTATGGCCCCCCGGGTTGGGCTCTCCCCCCACCCCTAAGGAAAATGTGAAGAGCCTGGGAGTGTGGCTGGACAAAAAGCTCTCCTTCTCCACCCAGGCCACCAAGCTGTCCGCCACATGCTTTGGCCTACTCAGAACCTTAAGGAAGGTCCTTCCGCTTTTACCTCCAGAAGCCAAACAGGTGGCAGTACAAGGCCTCATCCAGTCCCGCCTAGACTCAAACAATGCCCTATATGTAGGGTCCCCTGAGATGACTCTTCGGAAGTTACAGGTGGTACAGAACTGCGCAGCCCGTACCCTGCTCCAGATTCCGCGAACCCAGTCGGCCAGACCTGGACTAAAAAGCCTGCATTGGCTGCCAGTGAGGCAGAGAGTGGCATTTAAGGCTCTATGCATTGCGCATCGGGCCTTCTGGAAGACAGGCCCAGCAATCAATGACGATCTAGTCATCCCCTACCACCCAAATAGGAACCTTCGCTCCACGGAGGCTTTCCTGGCAGTTATTCCTAGAGTAAAGAGAGCCAGGACCGGTGGTAGGATGTTTTCCTTGAACACCGCTAAGCTTTGGAATGCTCTTCCCCTTCCACTTCGGTCCAACCCAAACCTGCTATCGTCCCGCAAAAAGTTGAAAACCTTACTGTTTGCCAAATCCTCCGAGTTCTAACTCCTCTGCTCCCCCCATCTCTGTTACTACTCAGCGCTTGGACGCCCGTGGGCAGCAACCGCGCTTAACAAATCTATTTACAATTACAATTACAATTAGAATGTTAGTCTATGGAGCAAGATAACCTTGCAGCAGTGAGCACACAAAATGGCTGCTGTTCACTTCCAGAGCATGTTACCTGCACTAGTACATGCTCTACCTTTCCTATACACTGCACCCTGCCCAGGGGGGTACCTTGAGCCTTCCATAGAGGTGACCAATGTGTACACAAAGGGAAGGGTTAGGCCCAGCCAGTGGGGACACTGGCCAGGAGGACATGGCGGTTCACTGACTGTACACAGGCACTGCAGTGGCAGGCCTGAGACACCATTTTAGGGCTACTCATGTGGGTGGCACAATCAGTGCTGCAGGCCCACTAGTAGCATCTGTCATCACCAGCCCTGGCACACCCAGTGCACTTTACTAGGGACTTCGTGGTGATACAAATATGCCAATTAGGTACATCCAATCAATATGATAATTTCCATAGGGAGCACTTACAATCTGGCACTGGTCAGCAGTGGCAGAGTGTCCAAAGCATCTAAACCAGCAAAAAAGCGAAATCCAGCACAGCATCAAAAATACAGGAGGCAGAGGCAAATAGATAGGGGAAAACCATGCCAAAGGTGTCAGGTCTAACATTCTCCATCTTGAAATGACGGTAAATCACAAACCAAACTGGTTGAAGTGTCTGAGATTGATAATAGGTCTCATCTCTTTGTTTTCTTTTGTACTAAGAAAAGAGAACAGACTAAACCTGAGGGGTTGGGAGAGGAAAGTTGGACTGCTTTTTTGAGTAAAAGCAACTTAATTTATAGAGATATTAGGTTGGATATTTCGGATGAAAAGTTTGGAGGGAGGGGAAACACTGTTTGAAAAGGCATTGTGTTAAGCTTAATGGAATAACCTTGTATGGTGTTTAGGACCCAGGGATCTGAGGTTATAGATTACCATTTTGTTACCTACAGGAAGATGGCTAGAAAGAAGACTTGCCTTCTTGGGTTGAGTATCTGGTCAGAAGTGCAACATTAGGTTTGGGGACTTACTGACCATTTTTAGCGAATATGGGAATCACACAGCTTTGGGATTTCTGCTTTCCCCCAAAGATTGAGTCAAAATAGTCTTGACACCAGAATAATGACTGGATTTTCAATATTCTTTGTTACTTTATCCCTCGACACTGCAACAGCCTGTTCCCAGAGGATTGAATGAATCCATTTAAATTATATTTTAAATTTCCCCATCCTCATTGTTTTCATTACATCTTGGGGAACTATACAAATCCATGTTTGAAAACTGATAAAAAAAGACATGTTCAGTAATGCAGAAGATGACAAAGAAAGCCAAACGGGTTAATAAACAATTGGGAAAAGAAGGAGCACGGTCTACTCCTAGTGGGTGTGTACGCACAGAGAAAAAGCGGAAGAAGTACTGGGAGAGGTGGAAAAAAGGCAGTGCCCATTGGAGTGTCCGAGCCCCGAGAGTTGGTAAGTTTGAAGACGTCAACCGGTGGTCCGACATGAGGCTGCAGATGGGAGCAAGGCATGAAAGGGCACACAAACAGAAACAGGGCAGAGGTAAAGTGAATACAGCATCTCTTTTGCTGCACCACCAGAAAATGGCGGACGTAGTCGAGGACACGAGACCAGAACTCAGGGGGGTGAAGTGCTTGTGACTAAGCATGGGATGCCCTTAAGGAGATACCAATGCCCATTTAAAGAAAATCAAAATTCACGAAGTAAGTAATAAATCGCTGGCTAATAGCAATATTAAGTAATTAAAACATGGAACGAGAAGGAAAAAATACTTATCTTGACTGCGAGCAGCAAGAAATTAGGACTATGTGCAGTCAAGATAGGTATAATTGGTAATGCTGTCACCTTATTGGCTGTTATTAGTACTACGGTTTGTTTACCATTGGCTAATTGTTTCAAAACCTCATTGGAGTTGCAGTTTTTATATTTTCTTAACTGCTGCTATTGAAATAAATTCAAGATTAGAGAAGCAGAATAGGAGCCTCCAGTCTTGCAATAAAATTGCTTTTATATAGTGCTAACTACCCATGACGAAGCGCTGAAGACCTTTATGGCGGATAGCTGCTACTCCCTAGCCCACAGTTAATGATTAAACCAGTAGTTATTAATTATAGTGCTATATTTGTTGGTTATTCAATTAGTCTTGTGCTCTTAGAAAAATTTATGAAACAGAAGAATTTCCTCCACTTTCAAGTTGTGATGCATTACATTAATAAGAGTGTTAGTACTTTTCTTGGTGCTAATTTCGGAGACCATAAGTGTTATCAGATGGATTGAGAATCACAGTTGAGCAGGGTCAACAATACATTCAATAAATGTTAGGTACATTTGGCTGCACAAGAAAGACAGAGAATGAGTATGTTTTCAAACCATAAAAGTTTATTACAGATTCAAAGTTTACAGAAGGCAAAATCCCATTAGTATTAAATTATCAAAATGCAAATGCTTAGATTAAAATGCAATTCAAAATTAAACCAAATCTCATATGTCACATGATGCGGGATCCGTCTCCATGCAGAGTATCTTGTGGGACGCCATTAAAGCATGTATTAGGGGAGTGTGCATCTCTACGCACACTGGGGTGCTGAGGGACTTACAGCGCAGCCTTGCTAGACTAGAGGGAGATCTGACCAAACTCGACAGAGAGAACATGTTAGGAATAACCCGGGACAACGCGCGATATATGCGCCGCAGGGCGACGCTTTTGGCAGAATATAAGGAAGAAGCAGACTGTGAAGGGCACTACTTAGGGAAATATGCGAGGGCCTGAAGGTACGGCTAAGGGGAGCGAACAGTTCTCACTCGTGCGCCCCTGCCCTGGCCACATTGTAAACAGAGTTATATCACCAAAATACAAGATACAGATGATCAGATGTCTGTGGGAACAACTGCCATTGTGCAGATACTATTACAATATTACACAGATCTATATACCACTAGGGCAACAAATAGTGCAGATGTGATTAAGGAGTGTTTCCACTGATGGATGTACAAGACCGTACATGTGGAGACTTCCCCCTACATTGGTGTGAGGCTAAGACCAAATACTTGGGAATTCACTTGCAGAGACAAAGAAAGGGTGTTACTTCTCAACTATTGCTCGGCGTTAGACCGCTCACCCTTTACCCTATTCGAAACCTGAAAGGGACCTAGCTGACCCAACTCCATTGAATGCGGTGCTTCCTACAGGGATTCCACGTGACCCACACAACATACAAACACTATCCACCACTTGCTGGGCGTGGCAAAAAGAACTTAGAAAGACAGGGGGGGAGACACTATATTTGCCAGCACTGTCAATATCAGCGATCCCTTGGCTACCTCCGACTCTGGAAGCTCTGACTAGGAACATTCTCACCCGTCTGGGGCTAAACACCATAGGAGATTTGTTTCCTGGTGGACAGGTATTCTCCCGGACAGAAGACTCCTGCTTCTCGACAGCTACATTTATGGATCAGTTTGTACTGGCCCAACTACAGAACACATGTAATTTCAACCTATCCTATAGAGTTCGGCCCGCTCATGTCAGTCATCACAGATAGCAGAGGAGCATATTACATCCAGACTATACAAGGCATGCCTTGCACTGATGCCACAGCATGACACCAAGGTTAAGGACACCTGGGCGACTGCTATAGGGCAACCGCTTACCGATAAGATATGGAAAGGATGCTGTAAACAAACTAAGTTGGTCTCATGCAACCACAGGCACAAATTACTCCATTTTAAGATAGTTAGACGTGCTTATGTAACACCACAGCATATGGCCAGGATAAATAGAGGCAAATTTACGCATTGTCCTAAATGCAATACACAAGCGGAATCATTCATACATATGACCTGGTCATGTAACATAATAAACACTTAGTGGCAGGAGATATATAGTACAATACAGCAAATGATTGGGATACAACTGACTCCTTCCCCATTGCTATCACTAATGGGATATGTGTCAGTCAGTCAGTCATAAGCTTTTATTCGATATGCAAGATATCTTATAAGCACATTTAGAATACAATCATTACAGTGTACAAAAAACATTGCTACAAGAAGCCAGTATAAAACTCATTATAAAAGATAAAAGGACATGAAATGCCCGTTAATAAATTAGCTAAAAAAGGAATTAAACAGCTACTGACACTCTCTTACAACGAATAAGCCAAAACTGCTTTAAAAATTTTGCTACTCCACACACTATGGGGGGGGAAGTGTCCGTGGTTAGGATACGCAAGGCTACTAGGTGGCTATGTGTGCCCATATTTCGACAAAGAGGTTTCAACCAAAAGCTCCTAGGCCTTGCATAATCCAGGCATTCGAATAGGACATGCGCAATGGACTCAACCCTACTCGGGCAACATGCACAGTTGGGAGAAGTACGGGCCGCTGATGTCCAATTCGATACCACAGCACCTAGCGGGAGGGATCCAACTCTAAATTTAAAATAAAGGGCTCGGTCAAAGGGGAGGGTGATCAGGTCCAGGTAGGGTTCAAAGGCCACAATGTCTTTGATTTGTAAAAAGGCAACAGTGGTCTTGCAGTGGTTAGAGTTTGTAGTTAGACGCTCCGCAGTCCATTTCCAGTAAAGCGCCTTGACAACTTCTTTTGGAGGGGCTGAACGTGATGACCAACAGTCTCCTAGTCCGATCTTCTCCAGAAGCTTTTTAGTTTCTCTTAACCATCTTATCTTAGCCCAACCCCCTAGACTCATTATTTCCCCCAGGGCATCAGCATAGGATTTTAGTACATCACCCCTCCAGATTCGTGTCCATAGCAGGAGCGGGCGAAGCTGGGCCTGATCTTTGATGTTTTTACATCCCGTGTCCAACCACACTGGTACGGATGGTGTGCTCAGTGGAATGGAGATAATGGATTTCAATAGCTTGCTCTCCGCTGTCACCAGGGCGTCCAATCGGCAGTGGCCCCACAGTTCTGCCCCATACAAGGCTGATGTCACTACTTTGGCCTTGTAGATATCGATTACTGGGGTGAGTGATCTCCTAGGTGAGGCCCTGAACTCCCTCATGAGAGCTCCTCCTACTCTCCTATGGTTGAGGACCATTTTGTCAATATGTTTTGCCCAAGACATCCTATCCGTAATCCGAATACCGAGGTAATCGAATTCGGGTACTTTCTCTAAGGGAATCGAGTTAAGTGTAGGTGGGCGGCCCAGTTTCTTAGGAGGATTCTGGACTAGGTATTTTGTTTTGTCCACATTTATTATTAAGCCTTTTGCAGCACAGAACTCCTGGAATCGCGTTAGCAATTTCTGCAGGCCTTGTGGGGTCTTCGAGATCAGGAGCGTGTCATCCGCAAAAAGCAGGGTGGGGATACGGACTCCTCCGAGACAGGGGGCGCCGGCTGGTTCTTGTTGAAGATGTTTTACCACCCCGTTCACATATAGTGAGAATAGGGTGGGTGCCAAGACACAGCCCTGTCTTACGCCCCTGGACACTGGTATCTTCTCAGTAAGCTCTCCTTTTTTACCCCAACGGACCTGTGCAAAGGTATGGGCATGAAGGCTAATGAGAAGGGACAAGATGTAAGGGGGTAATCCCAACTCATAAAGCACCCTCCAAAGCTCTTCCCGTGGGACTAGGTCAAAGGCAGTCTTCAGGTCTATAAAGGCCAAGTAAAGACTACCCTTGCCCAGTTCCACCACCTTCCACCCCAATAGTGCCAGCCTAAACACCTGCTCTATTGTCCCCATACCAGCCCGAAAACCTGCCTGAAAGTCTGATAGGATTTTATTCTCCTCCACCCAATGGAGAATCCTTCCAAGGATAGCTTTACCAGCTATCTTTTGGGTGGAGTCTATCAGACTTATAGGGCGATAGTTCCCCGGTGTTTCCCTGCACCCTTTTTTGTAGATCGGGACCACCACCGCCCCTTTCCAGGATTCTGGCACTGCCCCTCCTATCATGATATCGTTTAGGAGAGCTGCTATGACCCTTGCCCATTCCGCTGGGTAAGCCCTCTTAAGGTCCCCCGGAAGGCCGTCTGGGCCCGGTGCCTTGCGCGGCGCTACCCACCCTATAACCCCCTCAATCTCTAAGGGAGTGAAGAGATCATAGGCATGAGGTTCAATTGTTAGTGCAAGGTCCATCCCCACGTTCAGTTCCCCATCTGGAGGGAGGTATAGGGTCCTAAAATGTTTTACCCAGCTTTGAGGCGGGATGTTGCAGGGTCTCATAGATGCATCGGGTTTATTCTGTGTGCTTATGAGATTCCAAATGGCCCCTGAATCCCTGTTTTTACTAGCCTGGAGCAGGTCTTCCCAAAATGTGTCTTCCCACTCCCTCCTAGCAAATTTAAGGGACTTATTATAGGCCTTCCTTGCTTCCTGTATCACACTTCGGGACTTGAGTTTAACCGCCTCAACTAACTTTGCCTTGTAAACCCTACATGTTTGGGTATACCAACCATCGACTGGTTTTTTAAATTCTTTGTTGCCCGACTTGTTAGGGTATAAGGTAAACACGTTAGTTAAGGCTTCTACCAGGGAGACAAAAAGCCCACTCGCTCTACCCACCCCTTCTAAGGAGGTTCCGAGGGTTGTTACCGCATGGTTTAAATGGGATTGAATTTCCCCTACCTTTGCCTCGGATAGAACCAATTTCGCCCATTTTATTCGTCTACCACAAGGGGAGACTTCAGACTCATCCGGGGGTGCGGCTACCGGGTTAATGTTGTCCTTTAAGGGACGCCACCACTGGACCATACTTAAGGAGAGTGAATTGTGGTCACTTTCAGTCGAGGGGACCACCTGCATGTCCCTTACATAAGACCATAAGTATACATCTATTAGGAAATAATCTAGCCTAGAGGTGTGTCCTGGTCTATTGTACGTGTGGGCACCCCCCCTATCCGAGGATGTCCTCCCATTAGCTGCCCTTAAGTTGAATTCGAGGCTCAGGGAGTATATCTGGAGCGCCACTTCTGTCCACCTTCTGATCGGTGGGATTTCCAGTACCGGGATCCCCAACCTGGTATCCTCCTCGTCTTGGTCGAGGGAGACGTCCAAGCCCAAAGGCTCGAACGTACAGTTCATATCACCTGCAACCAATGTACGTGTCTTATGTGGGGTATTATTTAGCAAGGTCTCGAGGAGAGATATTACAGGAGACTTTCTCCCGCCCTTGGTTCCCCGGGCATAAACATTATAAACATTTAAGACAATTCTTCCCCTTTGGTCTATTAGGGTGATGTTTTGTATGTCCGGGGAACCTGAGGGAAACTCCACTACTCTGCAGTCTAAAGAAGCCGCGACCCAGATGAGAAGGCCACCCGAAGGGCGCCCTCTCCCTGTTTCCGAGACTTGCGCAGGGGAGGAATAGGAAGAAAATCCCACCCTATGGACCGGCACCAAGCTCCATGTCTCTTGGAAAAGGCACAGGGAGTGCTCATCAACCCCAGCAGTAAAATCCGGTAGAGCCAGTTTTCTTGCAATCCCTGCGACATTCCAGCTGAAAACCTTAAAGACTAGGTCCGTCACAGCTGAAGTGTCGCTGGGAGCTAGAATGCCCCTGTCTATGGACCTCCTCAGAGGTATCTGTGGAGAACAGGGATCTTGTGGGGTGGCTATAGAGACTCCTATCCCGCTTGCAAGGTTTGTTTGGGTGGGTGATACTCCTGCTGGCTCTACTCTGCTCCCAGTTTCCAGTCAGTAAGGCCCTGATGCCCACAATTGGTTCTCCCTAGTACCCCCCGAGACCCCAGCCCAGTTTTGACCAAAAATAGGGGAACTTAAACTTCCTCCAGTTGGGCTAACAATTTGCCTGGGGTAAAAATAAGAAAGATCTACCACTTTTACCCCCGGAGCCCCCATACTTTTAATAGGAGTACAAATCGATGGTACTACTCTTGGGTCTTGGAAATTTATGATTATACAATCTCCCTCCTGGGTTTTTTTCCCCTGCCCTACCCAACCCACTCTACGGACACTTAGAATAATACCATCCACACCCAACGGGATTGGCTTGTTTGCCTTCAGCCAGTGGATACACTTGTTCTTAAGTGATTGGTGGTTTTCCAACTGGTCTTCCTTTAAGGGGGGCACATTAACCATGACAGCAACAAAAGGTTGGCAGTCTGGTGGGAGGTTTACTGGGGGGATCCGTCGTACTGGATTACTGGGTACCAGTGAGGGGGTAGATGGGGCAGTAGGATGGGATACAGACCTAGGGGCTTTCCCTGTCGCTAACCCGTTGGATTTGCTGCATGCCCCTGGTTTTTGGGAGTCTTCCGTTTTGCCACTAACTATCTGTGGCAGCTTTTGTGGAAGAGGCTTAGGCTTATTTTTGTCAGGCTCTAAGTAAGTTGATGGTCCCTTGTGTTTTGGCCCTGCTTTGGGACGGGGAGGAGATTTAAGAGCTGGAATTAATGGACTATTAGGGACAACTTTGTTTAGACCTGTTGGGGGCTTAGGGTCTCTCTGAGATGATGGTTTGTTCCCCTTTGCGCCCAAGTCCTTATTTTCAGTCACTCTGGTTATTTGTTTAAATGTTGTTTTGAGTGAGTGAAACCCGTCAAGGGTTGATTGCTCTAGTTTGTCTATCCTCTCCCCTAGACCCTTGACTTGTGTTAGTAACGGTTTCAAGAGGCTGTATACCTTCTCAAAGATGTTTTCAACTGTTACTGAGTCAGAGAACTTAGAGACCTTGGCAGTGTTAGCGTCTGGGTGTAGCCCCTTGGGAGAGATCAGAACATCCCCTTCTATGTCAATTTCATTCACTATAGTCGTACCCCTTATGGTTCTCGTACCAGATCCAGAAGGCTTTCTTACTCTTTGGTAAAGAGCGGCCTGTCTCACTAGCCTACCCTTTTTGCGTTTTCGTGGTTTTTTGCTTAAGGGCCTGTTCTCCTGCCTAATGTCGGGAGTTTGGGTGTTGGGGGAAGCCCTAACTGACTCCCCTTCTGATATAACTATGGAGGGAGTGAGCGGTTTTGGGGGCTCAGGATCACTGATGGCTTCGCTTAGGAGATTAGGTGATAATGGTGTGGACAGCTTACTAAGGCCACCGTCTTCCACTGTGACTATAGGGAGAAGAGCGGCCAGATTTTCCAGCCTGTCTATATTTTGCTCTATACCAGCCAACTGGGGGGGGTCTGTGAAAACACCAGGCACACTAGGTGGGGAAACAGATTGAACCCGGACACTGGCCAGTGTAAGCGACTGAGCGGTGACCCCCAAGGATGAACGTCTTGAGGGGAGGTAAACCTCAGATAAACGCCGCTCAGACATAGCAATCTCCTTTTCAATCACCGCCGCCACCCTGGTGATGAAACGGCCCATAGTTCCTATAACAGGGCTCGCGGCATTTGACCCCCTTTCGCCCTCGCTCCTAAGAAGCTTTCCAGAACGAGTAGACATGGTTTCGGGAAACAGAACGGGGACACACACCGGGCGTATGTACTCACTGTTGATAGAAAGGAAAGGGACGTGGCCCAGCCCAGCCTTGACAGCCCCTGACTGCCACAGACTGCCCGCCCTTTGCTCGGGCTTCGCTCGGCGTCCCGTGGCGCGCCTGACAGAGCGTTAAATCTGAGAGCGTTGCAGGCGGGGGGCGTGGCTGGTGGTGGGCGCGTCTGCTCGTGCACCTGTGAGAGCAGGGACTCCTGGATCTTCGAGTCCCTGCTACAACGCCAACGCCAGTTCGATGTTACCCCCAGCGCCTCCTGGAGCCCAGCGCCTAAAAGCAGCTTTCACCTTCCTGAATCCGCGAAGCGGCACCCGCGGAGCGGGTGCGGCGAGGGGCAGCGGCAGGAACACAGAAGACAGTCCCCGGATCAACGGGACGTGCAAAGGCTCCCCAACACACCGCAACTCCACTGCAGCTCACAGGTAGGGTCCCGGGGAGCACAGGAGACTCGCGCCTTTTCTGGCTGGCCAGGCGGGGGCGTGGCTGGTGGTGGGCACGTCCGCTCGCGCACCTGTGAGAGCAGGGACTCCTGGATCTTCGAGTCCCTGCTACAACGCCAACGCCAGTTCGATGTTACCCCCAGCGCCTCCTGGAGCCCAGCGCCTAAAAGCAGCTTTCACCTTCCTGAATCCGCGAAGCGGCACCCGCGGAGCGGGTGCAGCGAGGGGCAGCAGCAGGAACACAGAAGACAGTCCCCGGATCAACGGGACGTGCAAAGGCTCCCCAACACACCGCAACTCCACTGCAGCTCACAGGTAGGGATATGTGGATATGCTGCCCAAAAACCTGCGAAGATTTGTAGCAGTGGCAATACTCTTAGAGAAACGCAAAATAGTTATTCACTGGGGCACCAGGCAGAAACCCACAGGTAAGTGCTGGCTTAAGGGCATGTCATATTGTGGCACCTCAAGTGAGCTATATGCTGAACTACAACTACTCACATACCGCCCAAAGGACGTATGGCAGCCTTTACGGGAATATCTCTGACAGCAGGAGGAGCGTGGCACACTACCCAGTCAAGGGGGACAGATTTCGGAGCAAGGTTCATGAATAACGTGGAAGTACTTTAGGAATTACACAAGGAGACAGTACCAACAGACTATACGGGGCCAGCGGCTGGATGCAGGGCATGGGGGTAGTAGAGTAGGGGATAAGTAGCGTAAAAGTATAACTGACATGAACTATAACGGTGAATATGATGCTTGTCAATTTTACCAGATGAATCATGTTCATAGATTGAGAGAAGTTGTAACTGCATATTAATGTACCTTAAGTTGCTTGTGCATTGTTAATAAAAATGTTTTTAAAAAAAATCATATGTCAGATGATCTACCAGCATTAATTTGCCTCAAAGGGAAAGACAAAGGAAAGTCAGTTCTATCACTATGGGGAACACGCTAAAAATCCCCTGATCTCCTCTGCTCTGTTCCAAGTTTGATTCTGAATCACAGTCTGAACGCTAATCTATTCTGAAGTAGCTTAAATCACACAATTTTTACATTTTACACTCTTACACACAGCTCTCACAAGACAAATAATCAGTTTAAGCAAGATAATACCATTATATGCTCTTTGGGATTCAGGATTCCTCACTATGCAGCTTCTCTCAGTCCACTTCCAACGTACACTTTCCGTAACAGAATGCGATAGAGGGACTAGCCCGTACACTGCAGGTGTCTTCGTGAATGCGCTACTCAATAAAACATTCCATGATCATCACAAAGAAAAAAAAAATTTCTTTACATTTGATAATTAGGTCTCCAGCATGACCTTGAAATAAAAAGTTCACATGTCACAAAGCAAGATGGCAGACTTCAGAAAAGGTTTTAAAATTCAGACCTTTGTTAGCTCTGGTCAATCTAAACATAATGAGCAGGTTTTCCCTACAGGAAAGTTAGCCTTTTTATGTGTTCATTTCATATTAAAGCAAAGAGTCACCAATTGCTCCCTCTGCTGATTCTGGGAATCACCACAAACCATATTTTCCTTGAATTGAAATCTCAAATCACACAGAAGTTGTCGATTTTCGCAGCTTTTGCCTGGACTCGTACAACCCTTTAAAATCACAATCTACCTTATCTTGGATGTTGTCTATTGTCACAGGAAAGTCCTCCACATGGTAGTGGACGTGCACCCCTGCCCTGATTGCCCCAACTGTTCTGAGGTCTGGATCTCCAATTCTGATTTTTGATGTTGTAGGCAAACACGCACCATGCATGTGCGGCAAGACATACGCCTGTCTCAAGGATTGCAGCCTTGTAGGACAGGGAGGGACATGCAAAGGGCTCCGCTCATGCGGTTGAAAATGTATTGCCTTTACCAGGAGTTAAGCAGCACGAGCACCATGGTGTCAGCATACCGTGCAGTGATCAGTAGGAGTAAACAGCTCCTTTTTACCCGTGTCACTGGAGTGAGGCCTAAAGGCTGACTTATTCAAAATTCTGCTGCTGTTTGATTAACTCACCCTTGGCCTACATCTGTTTTATGTGTAGTGCCGTGCAGTGCATTTGTGATGTACATGTGCTAGGTGTATATGTTCCTGTGATTGTATTGGTACAATATAGTGGTAATGCAGTACTGTGCAGTGAGTGTAAGTTACATGCATTTGCTGGGTGTATGTGTGCGTGTGAGAGAGGTACAGTACATGATTTATTGTTGCGAGTGTGTATGTTATTTGCATATGCTGGGTGTATGTGTGCCTGTGAATTGTACAATACAGGGATAACGCAGTACTGTGCAGTGCATGCATGTTATTTGCATATGCTGGGTGTATGTTTGACCTGGCCCTTTTGACAGGTTTATCTCCAAACATTTTGCTTTTTGCCTCCTATTTTTCTGACCCTGTTTTCGTTGGCTATAGGATTCTGGGCACTTTACTAATGCTGATCAGTGCTAAAGTGCATTTGCTCTCTGTATAAATTGAGACAGTGATTGGTTATCCATGATTGGCATATTTGGTTTGCTGGCAAGTCCCTAGTAAAGTGCACACTGTCCAGGGCCTGCAAATCAAATGCTACTAGTGGGATTGCAGCACTGGTTGTGCCACCCACATGAGTAGTCCTGGAAATGTGTCCCACTGTGTCTGTGCGCGCAGTTGTAAACTGCCATGAGGCCCTGGCAAGTGCAACCACTTGCCAGGCCTAAATCTTCCCTTTCCTTACATGTAAGGCACCCCTAAGGTAAGCCCAAGGTACCCCCATGGGCAGGGTGCAGTGTATGTGCTAGGTAGGACATGTACTGGTGAGTGTGATATGTCCTGATAGTCAAATACTGTGTATTTAGTTTTTCACTATTGAAAGGCTATCTGTTGCATAGGCTTATCGTGGGGTTGCACTGTACCATTTTTACATGTGTAACTTGCAATAAAGGCAAGATAGAAAAATGAAGTTTAGACACTCTGAACTCAGAATTTAGTAACGCACCTTTTGGTAAAGGTGGTTTTTAAATCCAGTGTTTGAAAATGCCACTTTTAGAAAGTGGGCATCTTCTTACTTTACCATTCCGTGTGCCTCTGACTGTTTGAGTAATCAACATCTGGTTTGTGAATGACAGGAGCTGAGATGTGCATTCACTCTAGACAGTCACTGGGGGGTTAAGGTGTGCCCTGCCTTGCCTAAATGACTCTTCACAGGGCTGAACAGACCTGGTCTGTATTTAAAGTTGTGGGAGGAGTTTCGCTTGCACCTGAATAGGCTGCGTCTCCTTTTCCACAATACTATCTCTGCCCCCTTGGTCATGCAGAAGGACTGTGTGAGGAGCGCTACCTTTTCTGAGTTTCGGGTGGGTTGGGCTGCAGTTTCTCCTTCTGTCTGTGGAGGACGGACTCTTTTTGCCCTGCTGTGGTATCCTGCTTATGAAGAATCTCCAAGGGCTTGTATATGCTGGCCCCCTGTTAGAAATCTCAGGGATACAAAAGACTTCATGGAAAAAAGATCCTTGCTGGATCTCAAAGAAAACCTGTAGGGGAAGGACTGGACTGTTCTTCACCCCTTTATTTCATGCAAAAGTGCTAGGAGCAATTTGTTTTCAAGCTCAGCGCATGGAGAGCACATTGAAGGGCCCCTTGTGTGTGGAGAAGCAGAAGGGGAGAGCTTGAGGAGGAAGTGTTCTCCTCCTCCCTCCTAGCAGCTGGTATGGGTGTGCACCCACAGAGACATACAGTGCCCTCCACGGTAAAAGTGTGTGGTGAGCAGTACTCTAATCAAGCACGTGGTGAGCGCTTTTCTTCTGATGCCCTAAAGTGACTGGTGGGGGTTGTTGCCCGGAGAAGCAGTGGAGCCTTTCTGCTTTTCCCTTGGTAGTGAGGCGATCTGCCACCACTGTTCAGCAAAACAACAGAGACGCCATGTTGTGAGGCGCCGAATATGAGCCTGGGAGTGTGGCTCCCACGGTAATCCCAGAAGTCTCCTGTGACTGCATCTGCAGCTGCAAGACGAAAACCCAGGATGTGGCAAGAAGAGAGCCAAGAGGCCTGCACTGACGTCAGTGGTGGGAGGGGCTCTGGCCTGAAGAGAGACTGCACTGTGGGCAGCCAAAGTCGCCAACGACCCAAGGAGAAAACGGAAGAGCTCCGCTGCCGTCCTGCTGTGGGCTGGGCCGTGGAGGGAGGCTCGCTGGCACTGTGGTGACAGGGAGCCCCGCGAGGACTCAGAGCCAGTGCACATCTTTGCTCCAGGTACCGGGCTGCCCAACATCATTGCAGCCGCCCTAGGGCTCCTCACGTGTCTCCAAAACTTGGCACTGCTTCTCTGCTGGGGTGCGAGCCCCACAGGAGGAGAGGCTTCCCCACCCATTCGCAGGCCACAGCCCTTCATTGTTTACAATACGGGGGCCCAGCGAGAACACTGCTGAACCTGCTGCGTGCAACCCCGCCTCCTCCTGGTTTTGCCGCACGTGGAGGAGCATTGGCATTCATGAATCGGGTGGGTAACACGGTGAGATGAATCCTCCACAGAGGACCTGACCACAAGTTTGTTCCCAGGTAAACCACGTTAATTACACTATCCCCAGAAGTAGGTCTGCAGGTGATAGAGCGCGCAGTTCACCCGGGTCACCGTATTCACCAATTACCTACACGCACTGGGCCCTGGCGTGGGAAAAATTTTAATACACCATTGACATTTGGGGTGAACTGGGTGATGGTTTCTGTTGCACGCTTCTATGAGTAATTAGGGTTTGGGTTACACCTCTTCTTACCATGTACCTGACTTACCACAAGTACAACTTTCCGATGGACCTGGAGCTAACAGGGAAAAATAGTAGACAGGGAACCTAGGAAAAATACCCTTTGTACTTCAGTACATACTTATCCACAATTTCTTGTAAAATGACCACAGACACCTGATGAAGTTTTAAAGCTTTATAAAAGGGTTCAAAAGGAAGATGCCAAGACAATAAGCGATATGCAGAATAATATATCAAACATCTGAATCAGCACCAATAAGTAACTTTGTATTAGAATTATAACCATTAGAGTACATGGGAAGACTAAAAGGTAGGATTTTTAGAACAGAACTAGTCACTGCAACTTTAAGCTAGGAACAATAGGACGGGGTTGGGACCTAGAACATGTATTTATCCTAAGCACTTAAACTATTCTTTCTAAATTCACTGCAATCAGCTAAAGGAAAGGGAAAAATTGGAACATACTAATAAAATATAACAGTTTGGCAATTCTCTAAAGGTGGGGAGAGAAGTGGAACAATTCTACAACAATAGCATATAACTTGTTCTCAAGGTGATAGAGCAATATCAAAGGCAAGAGTAATTTATTAAATCAGAGAGAGAGAGAGAGAGAGAGACAGGGAGACAGGGACGCAAACCCACGGATTGATATTTACCTAGTTCAGAAAGAAGACTAACCCTGGCCACGGGTCAGTTGGAAGGACGGGGACAAGGACCCTCAGGAAGGAATACCAGAATGCGAGCAGGTACAGCCCACGGACAGATCAGGACAGGATACCCCTCAGGTTCGGGTCAAAGGACTGGGCCTCCCAGGGTACGACCAACACCCACAGCTTCGGACAGCAACGCCTGCGTTACCTCCTTCTGCAAGTAATCCGCCAGAAACCCTAATTGGATTTTCGAATTCCCCAGCAAAGTGCTTCGCCAGCACTTAGGATTTTCCACCCCTTAGGAGTTTGTGGAAAGTATGGACAAAGTGCTCCGCAGCACTTTCAGATTGAGCACCTATTGAGATCGTAGGGTCAGTGACAGGTCTGCTACTCGGACAAGTCGGACAATTTTCCTAAGCTAAACTAGGGCAATTATACTGTTTTGGGGACCCTCAGACCACCCACTAATGTTGCAAGTGACAGTTTCCCATATTATGATTGGTCAGGAGAGGTGGTGCGGTCATTACCACCTCCTAGAATTCAGCTTTCTCATACTTCATATTCAAATTTGCACACCCGCCCCCCGGGTTCACGTTCCCATGCATGGAATACAGCAGTAGAGCACAGTTTACAATAGGTAGCAACAGTATTGCTTCTTCCAAGGTAAGACTCCGTATTCCCAGCGATGTTCCCAGGCGCATTGTGCTTCAAGAGCCAGCTGGCTGGTTTCAGCTTCTGCGCAGTGGGGTTTTCTCTTCTGTCATGTGACAGTGCCCAACAGAGCCTCAGCATGGCGTCGCTCATGTATGCCCCAGCCCACAAAGACGCGGTACATGAAAAGTAAGCGAGAACAAATTAAAATCACATATAAAATGATCACACTGTATACCATGAGAAATTTTAACCAACCCTTATTTTATAATGACTATAGCGTTACTGTTTTAGTGCGAAAAGACAGATAGGCTGAAGCAGCAGTAGCAAGCAGAGAGCGTGGTGAGAGACAAGCGGCCATGTTTGCAACAGTGCGCATGTGCACAGAATCCCTCCAGAATGCGAGTGCGTCACATCACATGGGTATGACCGACGCATGCGCAGACTGAATAGCATCAAAGCAGCCGATTCGTTAGTGCAAGCTTCGTTAATATGGAAAAGACATACGAGCAAGCATCCTGGGGACACCCGCGTGTATGGGAAAACGTAAAATAAATGACAAACAATGATTTTAGTAGTATTATACATTGGGCGAGGTTCTTGCACTGGGCAAAGCGCTTTACGTGCGAATCCTTGCTCCATCAATCCCCTCTTTGATGATATTTACTATCATCACCACATAAAGGAAACAGATGCCAACTTTTTTTTTTTCATTCATCCACATCACTCATTTCAATTTCAACAAATTTATTGTTGAGTTTCCTTTCAGCTTCCCTATGAGAGTGGTGATTTTTCGCCTTTTTATAAATTGCACTCTTTAATTCTTCTAATTCTAGTTCATCAATGTTTCTTTTCACCCCCCTCTGATTCACTGTATATTTCTTTCTGCACTTCTGGCATTTGCAGCAGATAAAAATGATCAATACAATTATACCTATCACAACTATTGGCATCAGTATTTTCCACAAAATATTTCTACCTAGGTTAGTAAACCAACTACCTATAGAGGAGAGACCTCCAGTCAGTCTCGTCCAGGCACTGTCAACCTCCAATGGTTTGAGTTCTTTCTCCAAATTAGTTATGTTCTTCACATATTGTTTTAATTCGATACTTTTATCTGGAATGTAAGTGCAACAATGTTGCGCTTTCAGCATTCTACAGACTCCGCCCTCTTTTGCTAATAGGGTATCAAGGGCAAGACGGTTTTGTAAAACCATTGATCTGATCGCAACCATTTCAGTGTTGACCATCAGGAATCCAGCAGCAGTGTCCGTTGATAACCGGTCCACTACTGTAGACAATTTGCAGATTCTATGAGTGTTCAGAACTACCCCCATTCCAGGTATCAGTGCACTAAAAATATCACCTATAATTTCACCTACACTTTCACGTTTACTACGCACTAAGCCATTAGTTTCTTCATTGCTTCCAGCTGCATTATTCACATGGTATATTTTCGGAAAAACAATGCCAAAGTAGCAGCTTCCATACCAGTGATCCGGCAATTTAAAATAAGCCTTGTTCCCACATATATAATATATTCCGGGAAACACAGGTTCTGACCCATTTTTGAAACCCCAACCTCCAATTACCTTGTAATTATGTTCACACTCGCTGGAACCGATGAATACATTGTTATAGTACTCTGTCTTTTCCCTATGGATACAAAGTTTCCCCTTTCGTTCAAAATCCAGCAACAAGGCAGGATTAGCTTCGCTTTGCGAGGTGTTATCCATGTGCTCAGCCCACCTAGGGACTCTATCCTTTTCGTCATTTGCTTCCTTTTGAAACTTTTCTCTCCTTCTGTCTGCCATCTTAATGAACATCTTTTCCTGCTCATGCAGAGAACAGGTCAGATTAGATTGTTTAGCTTCATCTAAATCTATATTCCCTATAGTCAGAAAATATTCTCCCATAGAACGGGTCACGGCACTGGTAGTATGTACACGGTTCAAATGTCCTCTAATGGGAAGTTCAGAAAATACTACGTCATCATTTGAATAATAGTACTGTAATGTGCTTCTATAGAACAAGCTAGCTAAGATACTGCAGGAAATTCCATAGGTTAAAGGTAGATGATGGTATGTCACGCCTTCAGCCACTGAGGTAGGTAGCTTCATGCAGACATAACAGTCTTCTATTTCCATAGCTTCTACGTAATGCACCAACAAGTTAGCAAAAACATTCAAATGTGTCCTGTTTCTCATTTTGTGAAAGTGTAGTCCATCCTCATCTGATGCTTCTAAATTAGGTCGTGTGTGTGTCAAGCCTACTTGTTTGTCGCGTCTTTCTAAATTTCGTGGTGTTTCTACAGTCGGTACAACCCCTACGTCTACTGCTTCTGGTTCAGTAGGGGACAAGTTTGGATTTTTGCTTATCATAAAAGGTAGAAAAACTGTTAGTGCTATCCACATTATTATTAGCATTGCTATACTACACAAGCATATTTTACAGCAAGTTTTAAGACACCCACATCGGGACCTCCCAGAGACACTCGGATCAGACATTTTTAGCTTACAGGTGGCTTTTGCTACCCCTCTTCGTTTCTTTGCACCAAAGGCTCACTTCAGGGCTCTCTCAAGGAGGGTCTTCGTCCGAACTCCGATCAGCAATGGATTCATCGTCACTGTTGCCACTGTGGTGGGGTTCGTCTATTTCCTCCAACACAAAGTAAGTCCACTCAGGGCTCCGATACAGTCGGTTCTGTTTCTTTAGTCTGTCGCTTTTTCTCAGCGATTTTCCTTGGGCTGCCCTTCTTTCACTTTCAGCCCTTTTCCGGTCTTTCAGTTTCTCGTCGACTGTCTTTAGTCTGAGCCTTAGTCTTTTGACGTATCGGGGTGCACTTCTGCCTCCTTTCCTCCCAGTAGTTGAGGAAACTTGCCCTTCTTCGTGCACTCTTTTTACTTTTTGTTGTGGCACCTCTGTTTTCCTGCCTGTCTGACTAGTTCCAGGTCTTTCATCTATGTCTTCTGCCTGGTCCCTATTCTGACCCTGCTCAGATTCAAATCGCACTTGCTTTTTATTTCTGGTTACTGTCGTTTCCGTTGTCTGAGCACTTTGATCTAGTTCTATCTGTTCCTGTTCATGCTCTTCGATCTCTTCGCTTTCTTCTGCATGAACGTCAGCTCTAGTTTCTAACTGTCCCTCTCCACTTTCTGGAGTCTCAGGAGGAGTTTCGGTGTCCTTGTCTGACCCTACTTGGCCTAATTCCTGATCAGGTGTGATGTGATTCTCGTTGACCTGATCTGCTTCGTCTATTTCTAGCTCACCTGGACTATCCCACTCACTGTCTAAGTAGGAATATTTCCTGGTTCGTATTGGATCATGAACCTGGTCGTCGGCGGGATACCATTCAACGTCTCGACTTGTGCTCGGCAGTTCAATGTCAGCTAGCTCCGGACTCTCTTCCTCAGAAGCCTCTTCAGCTGTGCTGCCTTCAGCTCCAGTCGCGTTTTCTCCAGATACCCGCTTTGTGTGGCTGGCGTGGATCCACTTCGGTACACCCGCACACTTTACAGCAGTTGTAGTGACGAGGATCACTTGTCGTGGCTTTCCCCACCTGGGTTTCAGGCAACTGCTCCGGGTGTGTTTCTTTAACACCACCCAATCTCCTGGTCGCAAGTTGTGTGCTGGAGTCTTTGGCCACTCGTCTTCTGTCTCTCCAATCTGCTGAGAGAGAGAACGCACTTGGTCACCCAGCTGCTGGCAGTATTCTAGTACCATATCATCAGAAATGCTTAGCAGTTTGTGTCCGGGTACCCATGCCTGTCGCATCACTCTTCCCATCAACACTTCATGGGGGCTCAGGCCAGTTTTTCTGTTCGGGATACTTCTCAAACTCATCAGCACAAGGGGTAAAGCCTCTATCCAGTTCATTTTTGTGGAATCACACATTTTTCCCAATCTGGATTTCAGGGTGCCGTTTATTTGTTCCACTACCCCAGAAGCCTCTGGACGGTAGGCACAATGCAGTCTTTGCTTCATTTTGAATGCTTTACAGAGTTCTTCTAGGACATCGTTGGCAAAATGCCCACCTTGGTCCGTTTCGATCGTCTCTGGGATTCCGAATCTAGGTATCAACTCCCTGAGCAATAATTTGGCAGTGGTTATGGCATCATTTTTCTTTGCGGGATAGGCCTCCACCCACCGGGAAAACAGACAGACTACGACCAGGATGTATCTATACCCTTTGCACCTAGGCATGGTTACAAAGTCTGCCTGCATTCTGACAAAGGGACCTATTGCCTTTCCAACCGTACTTTGTTCTACCACAGTCTTTTTCCCTGCATTGAACTGCTGACACACTAGGCACCTCTGGCAAAGCCTTTCCGCCTGGTTCCTGAACTTTGAATTACAGAACACCTTGTCAAACACTCGACACATCGCGTCTCTTCCCATATGTGTTGGTTCATGTATCATTCTGATCATGGGGTCGATCAAGCTATCAGGCAGTACAGGCACCCCAGTCGGATTTACCACCACACCATCATCTCTCAACTTGCACCCATTTGCGGCCCACCTTCCTTTCTCTTGTCTGTCTGTTGCCTGTTGCAAATCCTTTAATTCTTCCCACGTTGACACATTCTCAAACAACATAAGTTGGCAGCTGGTTCCACTCCACAACGCAATTTGGAGTGACATGTGATGTCGGGCACAGAACTGGGCAATTTGGTCAGCGTACCTATTACCGGCAGTCACATCATCATTTCCAGATCTGTGAGCCGCGCACTTGACCACAGCCAATTCTTTGGGCAATTGGATAGCTTCCAGTAAGTTATGCACCACCTTTCCGTTTCTGATAGGTGTGCCTGAGGAAGTCATGAATTCTCTTTGCAACCACAATTGGCCGAAGTCATGAACAACCCCAAAACAATACTGGCTGTCTGTGTAAACAGTTATTCTCTTGTTCTTACCCCTCTTACATGCTCTAGTTAACGCGATGAGCTCTGCCACTTGTGCAGATTTCACCTCGCTCAGGTAAGATGCTTCTATGGTTTCTGTCAATGTAACCACAGCATAGGCAGCACTCAGGCCCCCACTCTCATGTCTTAAACATGAGCCATCCACGAACATTGTCTTATCCCCATCGAGTAGTGCTATTTCACGAATGTCTGGACGGGGCTTTGTACTGAACTCAGTCAAATCGATGCAATTATGTTCCCCTTCCTCTTCTAGTTCTACATCCAGAGGGACTGGTAACAGTGTCGCTGGGTTTAAGACATTGCACCGCGATATGGTTACGTTTTCAGCACCAATCAAAATTCTTTCATACTTAGTCAGCCGACTAGGTGTGAGGTACTGGGTCTTGGTTCTAGTCAGCAGGATTACAACAGAATGAGGAACATATACAGTGACGTGATGTCCCATGACAATGTTTTCACTCTGTTCCAGACTGACGCAAGTAGCAGCAACTGCTTTCAGACACCCCGGTAATCCAGCAGCCACCGGATCTAGGGTGGCTGAAAAATAGGCCACCGGTCTCCTAATTAATCCGTGCTCCTGGGTCAGGACTGAAAGAGCACAATTCTCTCTTGTGTCACAGAAAAGCTCAAAAGATTTAGAGTAGTCAGGCATACCCAATGCAGGAGCGGTACATAGACAGTTTCTCAATGTTACCCAAGCATTCATGCTTTCACTGTCCCAGCTGACGGGGTCTTCTACTCCTTTCTTGGTCAATTTTATCAGGGGTCTTGCTAGCGCGGCAAATCCCACAATCCATTGTCTGCAGTAACCCACAACTCCTAGGAACATTCTCACCTCTTTCTGAGTTCTGGGCAGTTCCATTGCTTTAATTATTTTGATTCTTTCTGTAGTAACTTTCCTGATTCCTTTTTCTATCTGATGCCCCAGATACTTCACTGAGTTTTTGCAAAATTGTAATTTGTCAGGTGACACTTTATGTCCTCCCTTTCCTAGGTGATTCAATAACGCAATGGTGTCGGTGACACAGTCGGTCTGGGTTTTAGATGCCACCAATAGGTCATCTATGTACTGCACCAAAACAGACTCTCTCGGCAGCACTAGAGTTTCAAGGCACTTCTTTAGTATCTGGTTGAAAATCGATGGACTTTCAGTGTACCCCTGAGGGACACGATTCCAGACATAGATATGACTGTCAAATTCAAAACTGAAAAGGAACTTGCTTTCTGGGTGCAATGGGATGGAAAAGAATGCATGACACAGGTCGATGACAGTGAACCATTCTGCATTCCAGGGAATCTGATATAGTATCACAGCAGGGTTGGGCACAATAGGACAGCAAGGCACGACAATCTGGTTCACTTTACGCAAATCTTGCACTACCCGGTACTTTCCACTAGGCTTTTTGATCCCAATGATAGGCGAATTACAGGGGCTGCTCATCACTTCTTCTATTATTTCCGCTTCAAGCAGCCTGGTAATTTCAGTCGCTACTCCTGCTTTCACTTCTGCACTCATTTTGTACTGTCTGGTTTTGGGATATACAGCATTCGTTTTTATTGATATTTTAACTGGGTCTACATTCGCCATCAAGCCAACATCCTTTCCTGTGAAATCCCATACTTCTGGGACTACTCTTAACTGGAGTTCTTCCGGCAAATCCTCAACTGTTAACGGTTTGATATCAGCATCTTGTCTGACTAACATCAGTTTGTACAGGCCATCTTCATCGGGGGTCTGAATTTCGATGCCATTTGGTGTGCAGTAAATGGTACAACGCATCTTGCACAACAAATCTCGTCCTAGCAGATTCACAGGACTAGAATCACAGACCACAAATCTGTGCATTTCTTTGAAATTACCTATGGAGATTTCCATTGGTTCGGTTACTGGAGTACTTATTATTTGATTTGAGACGCCCACTACTTGGATCGCTTCTCCCGAGAGGGGTAGGTTAGGAACATCCACTGTCCTCACAGTAGATCGGGTAGCACCAGTGTCCAACAGAAAGGTGACGTCTTTTCCCTCAACCTTTCCTTCAATGTATGGTCCAGTCTGGTCTACCGGTAAGGAGGCGCCAAGCACGCACTCCTCATCCTCCCCTCTCAGGCCCCGTCAATCTTGATTTTCATAGAGGAAGGTGTCATTTAACAAGTACTGTGGAATGATTGCATCTCTTTCATTCTCGACTTCCCATACTTCCGCTCTCTCATTCTGCTGACCCTGATTCTTAAAATTTTGTCTAGGAGCACGAGGTACAGGAGGTAGCTTTACCTGTTGCTGGTTCTTCCTCGTCCCCTCTTTCTGCACCTGTGGGGTTAAACCATTTACAGGGGCATTACCGGCCTGCAGGTGTGGACACTCGTCTCTCCAATGCCCTATCTGGCCGCACCCGTGACAAGGGAATTTTTTCATAGCCTCTTCTCTACTCATTTTAGTACGGGGCTTTCCCCCTCCTCCTCCACCAGTGGTATTCTGTGAGTTCTTATTAGAATTCAAGTTACTTAACTGCTGTTCTTGTTGTTCAGCCAACTTCACCTGTGCCCACATGACCTTTTCCTTGAGGGCCTTCCTTTTGTTTTCGATTTCATCTTCGCAGTATTTTGCATATTTCAGGACATCATCTATTGGTTTTCCCTGCCAACTGATTTTGTTGTCTCTAATCCATTGGGAGATTTCGGGCCTTAATCCTAGCACAAATCTGTAACTGAAATGTGTCATGTCTTTCATGTCCACATTATCGATACCGCTGTATGTTTTAAACACTTGCAGTAGCCTTTCATAATAGGAGTGAACAGTTTCATCACGTTCTTGGGTGGTTCTATCTATTCGGGTCCAATCTGTTTCCTTTGCGGGAACCTTTTTCTTGAGATATTGTATGACTTGTTCATACTTCCTCATTACTTCAGGTGCAGGCGCTCCTGTTTTCTCATCTCTGGGGAATTCCTCACTGGGCCAATCAATTTCAATTTTACAGTCGGTCCACAGATCTACGGGGACCACAATGTCGAAAAACCCATCCAGGTCTTTCAGCAGACATTTCTGAACTTTTATGAAGCGTTCCACCTGCCTGTACCAATCAACAGGCTTTTCCCGCAATTTCGGGAAGTCATTTGTAAATGACACAATATCCTGTCTGGACCAAGGGACATGGACATATTTCCCTCCCGGGACCTCTCTCATGGGACACAATTTTTCTGCGGGAGTTACTTCCTTCAGCATATATTCTGACGCTTGTGATTTTGCTCTACTGTCTTCCTTTTTCTTTGCCCACCGGGTTCTCCATTTTCCCACCTCTCCCCATTTTTGCAAAAGCTTTAACAATTCCTTTACTTGGATCTGTTTTCCCCCCACATTCAAGTTTTCTAAATCTTTGTCTGAAAAGTCTACTCTATAAGGTTTCTGAAGGATTTTGGAGCGACTAACGTCTATTCCCATTTCTGTGGCTGTATCCATTATCCTTTCATGGAGCAATCTAGCATTTCGGGTAAGATTTTTGCTGATAAACAATAATTCTTCTTCATTGTAGGAGCTCAGACGTTCCACCCCCACATTTCCAGCCATCATTTCTTCTATTTCTATTCTTAATTTATATATTTCTAATGCTTTGGGTTGGGGAGTAGTCTCTTTCTCCAGCTCCTTTGTCCATCTGTCTAATTCTTCTGGGGATACTACGGTGGCACTCCTAATCCCAGTGGCACCTGCAATCGACACCTCTTTTAGTCTCGGCTGACTTCTTGCCCCTGCTGTGCTAGTCCTAGGCTCTCTAATGGGCAAATCCATCAGCACCACAGACTCACATTCACTTTCCTGATCCTCATCTATGAATACTTCTTTCCTCGGGGTAGGGACGCTAGGAGTAGGCAGCACTGAGGTGACAACAGGAGGACGGGGACTAACCAGGTCATTTCTATACAGTGGAATAGCTGGACCAATAGTTACTGGAATAGTCAGGGAATCAGGATGGGGATGTATCTGGGCAATGGTTCGAACTAAATCCTCTCGCTGTCTAGCCAGGGCTTCCTTCTCTTTTTCCCGCAATGCTTTTTCAGCAGAATTGTCATGCAATACCTGAGGTACTAAGGACGGATAAATACTTGGAGCAGTCGGAGTGACCAATCGGGGTGGACCTTCTCCGAACGGCTGATAATTTGGGACTGTGGATTTAGGTCTGCAAAACCCATCCCCGTTACTGGTTTTACTGTCTGTACCCGTTCCATCTGTATCACTGTCCCTCCTACATCTGGGATATTTTGAAAAGGGATTTGGAGAATGCATAGGTTCTGATTCTGCAACATAGGGAGGTGGGTTTTTCATTAACAAATCTTCCAGGTGCTCATCCTCTGAGTCCCCTGCGGGCATTATGTGATGGGTCTTTTCTTTACATTTCCCTTTCTTTTCTTCTAATACCCCCATCATGGGAAATAACCCTTCAGTCAACATAGATTGCCTCCACTGTTTCATTTTCTGCTCTTTGGTTGGCGTTGGAAGCCTAGGATACCATTTACTCACTCCCTTATCCATTCGGGGTTTATCTCGCTCTGCAGCCTCAATCTCCCATTCCTCCAGAGCTTCGTACTGGGTCAGCCTAGGTCTAGGGTGTAATTCGTTCATGCGGGTCCTTAAGTTAAACAAAATCCGACCATTAAAAGTACCTTCAACAGGGAATGCTAAGACTCCGTCCTCGGCAGTATACTTTGCCCAATTTTCTAACCAGACACAAGTGTGATACCCTTTGTCAAACAACATGAAAGAAGCAGGGGTGTTTGGCGGGGGAATGAGAACGCCTTCCCTCGTTCTAATGGGCTTGTCGGTTTTGAAAAAATTCTTTACTTTGTCAGAAAATGACAATTTCCTCTTTACTCCATACATCATGTGCGGTCTACCTCGTATGAGCTGATCCTTATGAAATCCTAGGTACTTTGGGTTCGGTATGAAATCTGGATACCACATGCAATTCTCCAGACTCGCTTCTAGCTCGGCTTGATTAATTTTGTTTACTTTTGTGCTTCCAATGCTAGCGCGACTTATTTTTCGCACTACCCAATCAGGTCCGAGAATACAAAATCCTTAGCCAATGGGTGCGCGGCCTTTTCGCGAGACAGAGTCTCACGCTTCGGCACTCACCCCTCCTTCACAAATTCAGCTCCGCTACACACCCGCTGTCTTGACCAATACCAGCGCGGCACGGAGTGACGTCAGAGCAGCTTTCCGACTGACTCCCTCCTTCACAAGGTAACGGAAACTTTTAACTTTTCCTAAAGTGCAAATGCAAAACTTAGTTACTAACACACAACGTCTGCCACTATGTCTGAGCGTTCTAAAGAGATAGAAAAACTTTCTTTCACTGCAAGTAAACCACTTCTGTCTACTTCTCATTCACTCTGGATAGACTTCTTTGCCTAACCTCACACGCGAGCAATATAGAACCCGTTATTCTTCCGACTCATCCACTTTCGTCAGGGATATGTACTGAGCCGGGATTTCACCAGTGAACTATTTTACTTACCAGTCAAGCCTCGGAGACCCTACTACTCCTTCCGTATGCGACCCTTACTAGGTGATATCGCAATGAAAGTTTTATACCGGACTCGTAGCTATCATTTATTCAGATACAAAAAAAGATCCTAATTAGTGCTTCCAGTTATTCCTAACCCTGCACTAATGACTCAAACCCTAGTGACTTCAACAGCTAACCGGATTCTGCTCACCGTTAGCCAAATACTTCCCCGGGGATTCGGACTACACTGAACACTTACAAACAGTTCTGGGTTAATTCAACATGTAATATCTATAGCAGCAATGCAAAATCATATACATTTACATATAAATCCTTAAACATTTCGAAACATTTAGACCAATATAGTAGAAAATCAGCAGCACATTTTTGTTTTCACGGTTTGTTTATCCTGTCTACCTAATCTAACTAGTCCAAACCATCCTCTGCTACCAGAAAATTACTGATAGAGCGCGCAGTTCACCCGGGTCACCGTATTCACCAATTACCTACACGCACTGGGCCCTGGCGTGGGAAAAATTTTAATACACCATTGACATTTGGGGTGAACTGGGTGATGGTTTCTGTTGCACGCTTCTATGAGTAATTAGGGTTTGGGTTACACCTCTTCTTACCATGTACCTGACTTACCACAAGTACAACTTTCCGATGGACCTGGAGCTAACAGGGAAAAATAGTAGACAGGGAACCTAGGAAAAATACCCTTTGTACTTCAGTACATACTTATCCACAATTTCTTGTAAAATGACCACAGACACCTGATGAAGTTTTAAAGCTTTATAAAAGGGTTCAAAAGGAAGATGCCAAGACAATAAGCGATATGCAGAATAATATATCAAACATCAGAATCAGCACCAATAAGTAACTTTGTATTAGAATTATAACCATTAGAGTACATGGGAAGACTAAAAGGTAGGATTTTTAGAACAGAACTAGTCACTGCAACTTTAAGCTAGGAACAATAGGACGGGGTTGGGACCTAGAACATGTATTTATCCTAAGCACTTAAACTATTCTTTCTAAATTCACTGCAATCAGCTAAAGGAAAGGGAAAAATTGGAACATACTAATAAAATATAACAGTTTGGCAATTCTCTAAAGGTGGGGAGAGAAGTGGAACAATTCTACAACAATAGCATATAACTTGTTCTCAAGGTGATAGAGCAATATCAAAGGCAAGAGTACTTTATTAAATCAGAGAGAGAGAGAGAGAGAGAGACAGGGAGACAGGGACGCAAACCCACGGATTGATATTTACCTAGTTCAGAAAGAAGACTAACCCTGGCCACGGGTCAGTTGGAAGGACGGGGACAAGGACCCTCAGGAAGGAATACCAGAATGCGAGCAGGTACAGCCCACGGACAGATCAGGACAGGATACCCCTCAGGTTCGGGTCAAAGGACTGGGCCTCCCAGGGTACGACCAACACCCACAGCTTCGGACAGCAACGCCTGCGTTACCTCCTTCTGCAAGTAATCCGCCAGAAACCCTAATTGGATTTTCGAATTCCCCAGCAAAGTGCTTCGCCAGCACTTAGGATTTTCCACCCCTTAGGAGTTTGTGGAAAGTATGGACAAAGTGCTCCGCAGCACTTTCAGATTGAGCACCTATTGAGATCGTAGGGTCAGTGACAGGTCTGCTACTCGGACAAGTCGGACAATTTTCCTAAGCTAAACTAGGGCAATTATACTGTTTTGGGGACCCTCAGACCACCCACTAATGTTGCAAGTGACAGTTTCCCATATTATGATTGGTCAGGAGAGGTGGTGCGGTCATTACCACCTCCTAGAATTCAGCTTTCTCATACTTCATATTAAAATTTGCACACCCGCCCCCCGGGTTCACGTTCCCATGCATGGAATACAGCAGTAGAGCACAGTTTACAATAGGTAGCAACAGTATTGCTTCTTCCAAGGTAAGACTCCGTATTCCCAGCGATGTTCCCAGGCGCATTGTGCTTCAAGAGCCAGCTGGCTGGTTTCAGCTTCTGCGCAGTGGGGTTTTCTCTTCTGTCATGTGACAGTGCCCAACAGAGCCTCAGCATGGCGTCGCTCATGTATGCCCCAGCCCACAAAGACGCGGTACATGAAAAGTAAGCGAGAACAAATTAAAATCACATATAAAATGATCACACTGTATACCATGAGAAATTTTAACCAACCCTTATTTTATAATGACTATAGCGTTACTGTTTTAGTGCGAAAAGACAGATAGGCTGAAGCAGCAGTAGCAAGCAGAGAGCGTGGTGAGAGACAAGCGGCCATGTTTGCAACAGTGCGCATGTGCACAGAATCCCTCCAGAATGCGAGTGCGTCACATCACATGGGTATGACCGACGCATGCGCAGACTGAATAGCATCAAAGCAGCCGATTCGTTAGTGCAAGCTTTGTTAATATGGAAAAGACATACGAGCAAGCATCCTGGGGACACCCGCGTGTATGGGAAAACGTAAAATAAATGACAAACAATGATTTTAGTAGTATTATACATTGGGCGAGGTTCTTGCACTGGGCAAAGCGCTTTACGTGCGAATCCTTGCTCCATCACAGGTGCTCCTGCGGCCTACGTGTAACACCAGCAAGCCATCTGTTTTATGCAGCTGACTCCCTAGGAGTATCGCAAACCCGGCCCTGGCTTTGGTGTATACCCTAGCCATCCAAACCCCATTTCTGACAGTGTGCCTGTGAGTGGTACAATACATGTAGGATTTAGTGCTGTGCAGTGTATGTATATTATATCTGTGCTGGGTGTATGTGTGCCTGCAAGTGGTACAATACATGGCTGACTCTGGTTTCCATTTTGTGAGACCCATGTCTGCCTGGAGAAAAATGAGGAGAGGCGGTAGCGGAATCCCCAACTCCAACAAATTTGCGTATTGCTACATTCCTATAAGCTAGGTAGGACACACTGGAGGGAGAAAGAGCCAGCCTTCCCTAGTACACTTAAAAGGGTGCTCTTTGATTTAGAGAGGTCACAAAGAAGGGGCCTGGAGACATCTTAGGAAGGAGATGGGGCTAAGAGAATCATAAAGCATAGGGCTAAGGGTGTAGTCTAACCTTTTGATACACAGACTGTTGTGTCCTGTGTTTAGGTAAAGATACTAGTGGTCCTCGGCAGACTCCTTACAAGTATTACATAATCTGACAGGTGTGGCGAATAAAGTTTGAGATGCAGTGCATTCAGTTAAAGGTTGCATGCTGAAGAATAAAGATGTGCAAACCAGAGCTCCATGTGTGGCATGGTCTGTTACATGTTCCCGGGCAGGGGAGAATGCTGCAACTGGTGACGAGATAGGGGATACATGCCTTGCAACGATACAAGACTGCTCTCCCTTGAAGTTTGCCATGGTCCAGCAACCTGCTCAACATGAGCCTCAAGAAGCAGTCTACAGTTGGTGTGTGTGGAAACAAAGCAGAACTCCAGCTTTTGAGAGGCCATTGAAGAAGGTTACAGCCCTACAGAGGAACACAGTCAGTGAACCTGCCAAAAAATTACTGGTAAGGCCGGAATATGAGATACTGCACCACAGCATAACACAGAGACACAATTGATACAAAGCAGAAACGCTAAAGACATTGACAACCAGGTATAAAGAAGCGCTAGAGACAGAAATGATCAGTTGCAAAGAAGAGCTAAGGCAGTGCTAAAGACAGTGAAAAGCGGATGTAAAAAGTACAACTCTACTTACCAGAGCGAATGAGAAAAGTACCACCCATCCTCCAATCGAGACTTGGATGGGGGCCTGTGCGCTCAAAGTATCATGCAGTATCCACAATAACGCAAGCATAAGCATGGGATTGTGCTTACAAAGCTGTTGAACCCCGCATGAGCGACCCAGGTGCAGCTGGTGGCCCTAAACGCAATTCAAAAGATCTTCGAGCTTTGAAGCTCTCCAATGGCTGTTAGAAAGAGCACCAAGTATGGCGCCACCTCGTTATTGAAACCACCACTTACATTCGATACTGCAAAAAAAGCAGAATATTACCACTAGTTGGTCTACCTGGATTGAAACTTTTAATGGCTTTATAGATGCTATAGAAGAAGCAGATGACAAAAAGATCATCAAATACTTAAAGAACCTTGTAGGTAACAAGAGTAAAAGAGGTGATAAAGAAGATATAACAAGCTGGTGAAATATCATACCATCAAATCAAGAAGACGTTGGAGGCCAAGTTCAATTCAATGCCGAATGTTGACCATGAGAGGTACACTTTCAACCAAGCAAGACAGCGACCTGGTGAGATGATGAATACATTTATTGAGAGACTTGAAACACCTATAGAGTGCTACAAGTTCAATGAATTCCATGATGAAGAAGCCATGTGTCTGAGAGTTATTGATGGTTGCCTTTCGGACTCTTTTCGATGACGCATTGTAGGAGGGTGGATACCTGACTATAGTTACCTCAGATTTTTTGCTTTGTGTTTAGCTGGTTTTTGATTTAGTTGGCCTGGGATCCTGCTAATCAGGGTCCCAGGCTATCTGCTCTCTCTGTAAATGGACTCCATGTACTATAGGTACATAACCAATTTGGTACTGGACACCTTGTCAGCCCCTGTACAGTGCACTATAGGTGCCCAGGGCATAGGTGCATCCAAGGCCTACCAGGGGCTGCAGCATATCTTTTGCCGCCCCTGGCCGGTACTTAAATTGACACAACTGGCTGATCACTCAGCTGGGGCAAGGTGGTGTAATCACCCCTTGCTTAGATATAGTATCCCTATATCTAAACCTATATCTGGACACATATACACCTATAAGTCACTCCTATGGCAGGCCTTAACAACCCTGGAGGCAGAGTGCTTGGTTTTATGTGAGATGGTGCTCTAGCATGAGCTGAGCCTGTCTGCAGCTGTCGGGACCAACTCCCTTAGCTGTTCCGGGATATTGCCATACCATATACTCTTAAGTGCATTATAATCCTCGCGGTTATGTGCTAACTTTGGTTTGGCTTTATCAAAACATGTCGTGTAAGGTGTCATACGCTTTGGAATACTACCCCCTCACCAGTCCTGGCGACGGGTGTAGCATTCCACCCCTCTAGACATGTTACTTTGCTAAAACGCGGTAAATTCTAACCAGAGTCTCAGCATCACAAACTGGATGCTGCTGCCACAGACACAAGTCTGACTTCCTACTGCTGACCGAAACTTGGCAGGGGAGGCCTGGACAAAGGGTTTCCTGTCACAGGGAGGTGCTACCCCTCCCCTCACGGGAGATAGTGGATTGTAGCAGAGAGGTTTGAAAGAAACTAGACACTGCCTGGGGAGCACAAGGCTTCCCCTTGCATAATCCAGTCAAACCGGTTCTGGGGTACTCCAGCCCCAGTCCTGGCGTGAAACTGGACAAAGGGAAAGGGGTGTAACCACCCCCTTCCCTGGTCCCACCCATAGGAGGGACCTAGCAGGTAATCCAGCCCACAGATTTGGAATAAAGGTGGGAGCAGTGCCAGCGCACAACAGATTATCCTGACTGAAACTTTGATACAGAACTCTGGACCCTTCGACATCCCACTCGACGTGGAAGACTGAAGAATCTTCCTTGTGGTCAAGGAGTGACCACCCTGTGCAAACAGGCACCATCCAGTGCCTCACCGTTTGCTTTGTTGCAGTTCCCACCAGAACTCGAGCGACAGAGATCGACAAGACTCAGCTTTCCCGCCGTCCAACAGCCCGATCCACAGTCCCAGCGAATCTGAAGCGTGGGGCCGGCCATCTTGGAAAAACCACGAAGTGCTGACCGTGCAGCTCCCGAGGCTCCCTCGACGCTGTGCATTGGGGTTTGAGAAGCCCCAGCTCCGAGCAGCTTTTGCACCAAAGCTCACCCCTCCACACTCACCGAGTGCTGCGTGGGGCCCTTCTGCATTTTCCTGCGCGGTTAGGTCGCTTGCCCGTTGGCTAGTGGCCCCAGTACCGATGAGCCTTTGAATTTGCTCTGCTAGTCTGGTTTTCCAGACTGGCCCTCGCTCCCCTGAAAAGGAGCATCCGCTCTGACCTTGCTGGTCCGAGTAAGAAGCGATCTTTGAATCCTGCGTGGGTTGCCTTTGCCAAGGCTTGTTAGCTCCAATCTGGAAGCCGACACCGCCGACTGCGAGAGCCTTCGTGGGACAGCTTGTGATCCACTCCTGGACATCCTCGATTCCCCAGAGTCCACGTGGCAGCGGAGATAAGCTTCACGACAACCACCTGATTGCGCCCGACATTGCCTGGTTCCTTCCTGGTTCCACCCTGGCCACTGCTGAGTGACCCAGACTCTGTCCCCTCTGCTTTCAGGTACTCTACATCTTCGATCCACCCTTGGATCCAACCGTACACTTCTCTTCTGGACGCCTGCAGCATATTCATCTCCAGGCACCATCAGACTGCGTGACGAAACCCGACATACTTTGGCACCTATGCACCCGCTTCCTGTGGGTGAGGTAACTCGTGAATGCCGGTGCTCCTGCATTGGTATACACCGCTAGTGTCTAAGTCTAAAGTTTGGTAATTCTAGTCCAGTCGGAAGACTCCTAAAACTGTAACTCGATAACTTTTACGCACCATTGACTTTGCATTGGTGCATGCGTGTGCTTTAAGCGCTGTACCCGAGTCCCGCAGGCTTTTCCCGACTTCACCACTGCTAGTCCCGAATAGCCCCAGCGATTCCCAAGGCCTCAGGCCTTGCCACTGTTCGATTAGTGATACTTATACCACTATTTTAGTATATGTTTTGAGTGGCCCCTGGCCTCATCCATAATTGTGCAGCTTTCATATGTTTTACTGTGCTTTTGTTTAAACGCTTGTGCTTCTAGACTCATAAAGAGTATAGAGGATTATTCTAGTAATAAATACATATATTTTTATAATATATAACTTGTGTGGTGTCCTTTCATTTGGTATTACAGGATTGTGATTGGTAAAACAGCTGGCTTCACATGCCCTCTTGAGTTTAGCCTGAAGGCTGCTTAGTCCATGCTACCCCTTGGATAGCTTGTCTATAAAGTTGACTTACAACCACCACCATAAGGGATTGTTTGGACTGATACAAGGTGCCCCCAGAATTGGAGACATCATATATCAGGCCAACTTCTCACACGCATGATGAGAGAAACGCTCAGTTTGGATAAAGTGCTCATGGCTGCAAGAGTGAGGAATGTGCTGATCGGTAAGCTGTTAATATGGAAGTGGGAACAACCCAAAATGAATCAGCATTGAGCATGAAAAGTAAACAGAAAAATAAGGCAGAGGCATAGGGAGTGATGTCTCCAAAGACAAAGAAATTGTGTTTCGGCGGTGGATTCTTCTTTCCACTTGAAAGTAAATGTCCTGCTTATCAGACAAATATTCAAAGGCTGCGGGAAGGAAAACCATTTCATAACCGTTTGCAAAGAAAAACTAAGTACGTCACAAAGTGACGAGATGATGGCTGGGAGAAAGTTTTAGAACCACTCCAGTCACTCCCACCAGTCCAAATGGCAACATCGACTAAGACAAGTGGAAACAAAACAAAGTCGACCATTATCAAATTCATCATCGAACGGTTCATTGATGTCATCATTGAGTGACCATGAGGAGAATGGATGTGCAATAGTAATTTCAGTCACAGATCGACGGGCGCATGTAGGTTTGGCCACTTGCACGAAAAGACACAAGTCTGAAAGGAATCACCACATGAAGCAACAAAGTTCCTTTGGACATTGCCCTAAAAACATGCTCAAGGTGAATGGGTGCCCTACAATATTCATTATAGAAAGGTGTGTCGATATACATCATGCCGGCAGAAAAGTACAAAGAGCTGTCTCCGAATCCAAGTCTCACACCGTGAAGAACCAAAGTGTATACCTGCGTAGCTTCTACACCCTTGCGGAGTAAAGGATCCTTTGTAGCGACCATGCGACACAAGAAAACAACAGTGCAAGCACCGATTCATGTACTCCCCAGTACTTCATCAAGTACATGCTTAAGTTTCGACACTGCTGTTGACATGGGGCTGATTTCTATTACCTACAACTTGAATGTCCATTCTGAAATAGTGAGTCAATTCTCGACATTGTTTCATGGACCTGAGAAACTTAAGACAATGATGGTACAGCTTCACATTAAAGAAGACATTGGCTTCATTGCACAGCAACACTGTCTAATTGGTTTTTACTTACAGGAAGCCAATAAGAAAGAACTAGAAACGCTGTTAAAGCATGAAATCTTTTTTTTGTTACTGAACAGCAAACATAGAAAAATGTGTTACATCATAGAAATTCATTAACAATATAAAAATAGGTATATTTCATTATTAAAATTAGAAATGCATGTATGGATTTGGAATATTATTGCCTTGTCTCTCTTAGACATAATAAAGTGCAAAGTGCTGAAAATAGCTTTAAGAGAGCATATTCTGACAATAAAGAAAAAAACTATATTGTTCGAGGATTCGAGGCCAATAACATCCAATCACTCTAAATTACATCGGGTCTCTATCTACTCCCTCCAAATATGTCCAAACCCGCAGAAACCTTCTAGTTGCTCCAACCCTTGTTGTGTAAGCTTCTTCGAATTTCCTTGTGCAGCTCATTTTAGTATACCATTGGGCATATGTAGGTCCTCAAGAAGACCTCCTATTCTGCAGCATCAGGGATCGTGCCACTAAAGAGACTTTTGCAATAAAAACATCTCCCCCCCCTTTTTAGGTTTCGACCTGGCGAGGGGCACGCAGTGCCCCTCCCAGATCGAAAACTTTTGTCTTCAGTAGGGATGTTTGGACCGCCTCTGTTTCCAATTGGCTGGCTCCATAAATGGAGACTAGCCATTGGGAGACAGAGGCTGTCAATCACGCTTTCTTGCGAAAACGCGATTCGGGGGCGTTTCTCGTTCTTTTTTAAGCCCCGCCCCTTTGTCCTGGGCCGCGCTGTGATTGGCTGCCGGCCCGGGACACCCCCGTGACGTCATTTCCCGGGCCGCGCTGTGATTGGCTGCCGCCCGGGACACCCTTGTGACGTCAGCCAATCACAGCACGGCCCGGGACCTGACTTGTTTTTATCATTATGTTCAAGTTTAACAATGCTGTAAGCTTGATTATCTTTTATTTGACAAGAATGGGGACCGGGCAGATCGCTGCACCAGGGCATCCTGCTAAGTAGGCGGGTCACCCACGGGACGACCTATACCCGTTCAAAAATTCCGCTCACATTATGAGTGAGGATCCTGGCGTCACCCAAGATCGTTATTTTCCTTACTCATTAGTTTAAGGCATACAAAAATGTGGGTGGAGAAGAAACCATTTAGGAGTAAAACCTCTAGTAAGTGAGAGCGAGAAACTGTCGCCACATGCAGATTTAAAAAAAACTCTTAAAAGGGTTACAGTATATAAAATCTGCAGAGAAAGGGTTCACCGTTTAATCACAACTCACTCAAAAGCGGCAGCATTGCCCTCTCAGATTTATGTAAATTAGAATGCCGCGTAGCCTCATGGGAAACGGGGAGGTGCCTTCGGTAAAAACATAACTACGAATGGCGTCCGTGGCGGTGACGTTCACTCATCGTGAACTCCGAAACGCCACTTGCTGCTGAATTCAGCGCCATCTAGAGTCTTTATAGAGAATTGCATGAGAACAATGCAAGTACACACACAAACACATATGTGGGACGCGGGGGTTCATCTCCTCCAGGTTTGAGGGTGTGGGTGGGGGGGAGAGGAGGAGTTTTAAGTGCGCCGGCAGTTTTTTTTTAGGGGGGGGCTAAAAATGGGTCTCTATCGGGCTCTGTTTTGTGCCCTGGCACAGACGTTCTGTCTTTTACCCCCGGACTGCAGTCCGGAAAATAGTGCCAGGGCACAAAACAGCCTGATAGAGAGCCGTTTCGAGACAGCAGGCACATCATGTGCGCTGCTGACACTGCTCACTTCTCACTAGTAGAGAAGTTATGGCATGACGTCATGCCAAGTGAGCGTTGTCGGGGAAGGGAAATCCTTTAAAGAGTCCTTTTCTCTCTGGATTTCCCTCATCTTTCTTAGACTCAGGTGCAGCAACATTGTTGTGGTGTCACCAGGGCTTTAAGTGGAAGCTTTCTCAATATTATCTACAAACCAAAGTTGCTGCTTATTTATCTTTTGCAACTAACAACCATTGACAAAGCCAATAGCTCTGACTTGTAGGTAAGATGTTTCTTGTTGTATCATATATTTGGATGCAATGATAGAACCAGCAGAATACAAGTCTGGCGGCGCACTATGCTAAGCACAGGTTTTTGGATTTTAAGCCACGCCCCTAATTAAATTGGCCACGCCCCGTTGAGAGTATTTTTTTTATCCCACTTAAAGCCCTGGGGTGGGGGCGGCATGGGTGGAGGGGTTAAATGATTTTCCCCTCATCTCCATGATTCACAGGGCCATTGCCTATACTAAGCACGACGCAGGGCCGAGAGCATCTCAGCGCTTTACACGAGAACCAGAACCCGGCTTCGCCTCAACAGCCTGTTACTCCTAACAAATCACGTAAAAAAAATACGCGGGTAATTAATATATATTTAAAAAGTCTGCCCGTGTGTTATGCAAGTAACCTAATGCTTGTGTAAAGCGTTCTACTACCTAGAGCAAACCTGCGCTATGAGAGCAACGAAAGAAAACCATGTTACACTCCCGAGGGTCACGTGTGACTCGGAAGTCTTGTCATGTTGTGGGTTGCAGGAGGGTTTATTTGCATACTCGCAATCCCCTGTCATTTGTAATCCCTCTTATGTAGTGGAAGCAATTTTACTATTTATCCGGATCAGCACTTAAAAAAATAAACATTTTCTAGAACATTTTTCAAGTCATTTGTTAGTTCATAGCCCCACACTGATAGTCCACGGAGTTTTGTTCAGTGCGGTCTCTCTAATTTGTCCTTTACAGTTAAAGATAGTTACAATATCGTCAAGTCATTAAAAAGTGTATTAATGATGCTAGTGCGTCAGTGATTGATTTATCGAAATACTGCTACTTGAAAAATATCTTGAATGTACGCTCTGCTCTTAATTGATTAGGATCAGGGAATTATTGTGCACCAATCTCGTTCCTGTTCTTTGTTTTAAAATGAGGCATTTTACAATTGTTTTTCCGAATTGGTATCAGGTTTCAAAGTTTCATTATTAATTTTAATGATAGTCAGTGTGACTCAAATTTCATGATTTACAGTATTTACATAAATAATGCTAAATCCACAAAATAAAAGTTAGATGTTACCTGTGTAAGGGTGCCACACTCCATAATAAATAAGCATTGGCAAAGCCAATAGTTTGCCTATGCAGGAGCTATTGGCTTTGGCATTGTGTCTCAGGGAGTGCCAGACATAACCACAATCCTGTGGGCAATATCTGTGTGCCCCTGTGTGAGGAGAAACCTGAGGACTGAAGATAAAAGCCATACCGGCTTTCTGATTGCATGCTTTTTCCAGTTGCCAACATGGAGGTGCTTTGGATGGGCAGAGTGGGTGAGCTTCATCCACTAACAAGCATTGGCATAGCCAATAGGTCTCACTTTTGGGACCTTATAAGTATTTAGTTATGCAGCACAATGTTCTTGGGGCAACAACATCAACCATTGTATGGCTAAACACTTATAAGGTCCCAAAGGCGAAACCTATTGGCTATGCCAATGCTTGTTTTTTTTGCTTTTAAGACATTTGACTCAGTTTAGAGATCCCAAAGAGAACCAAGGGAGCCTCACACGTGAGTTGAATCTGCAGACCGTTATTAAGAGCCCCAAATATTTTATTCCAAAACTGGGTCAACATTGGAGAAGCAAAAAAACGTATGGAGCAAGTCGCCTGCTCCCAATTGCTGGCAGCAAAACCATTTGCCCTCCAAGTCAGGGAATATTTTATGGAGAGCTTTCAGGGTACAATAAGCCATTCAGCGTGACAAGAATGACATTCACTTAAAGCTGACTTCCCTTAAAGACTTGCTTCCAAGTTGTGCAATTGTCTGCCACTCACCCTCAGTAAAGAAGCAATTTGATGTCTTGGATATTTTAACCAAAAATATTTTATTAAGTGACTTTCCCCTTGATTCCGCAGAAATCTATACCAATTACTGACCCCTCTTTAAAAACAAAAAAAAACAAAAAACTTTATTAGGTTTTATTACCCAACTGGTCAGTTGTACACACATTTGCTATACCCACATCAATAATCTTTTTCTTAAAGCATGCAGATTTCCAGAGATACATTGTTCAGATACATTAAACATAGCGAGAGGAAATAGATGATATACAAATCACGAAAACAAAGGCGGACACCTCCACCAACATGTCACATTCGGACACAACAAAAAGATTATTACATTTCTCTGCACCATAAGTTTCTTACGTTCTGACTGCTCACTTCCGTGCCCCGGTATTTGGAGCAATATCCTGCTTAGTTCTCTCCACTCTACTAGGTCCTCTTCCTGACCCCTCTTAACTTTGTTCTAATGAAAGCAGCCGTAAGGGGAGATGAGCCTGCACTAGCCACAAGGCAACATTTCTTCATTAGATGCGTTATCTGCAAGTATCTAAAGAAAAATAGCATACAATATGACTGCACCTAGCTTGGAGTTCATGCCAGATAATGCATCTTCCTCCCATCAGAAAGTGACCCAATTCTCTGAAACCGTGAACATGCCAAACTCCTAAATGACTAGACTGGATATGCAGCCCCACAAGTTTACATTCCCTGAGCTGCAAGTATTCATGTTCAGCAGACATAATATTCATGGAGTATAAAAACTGAAGTCGCATGCATATTTCTTGTAGTGTCTTGTACCTAGTTTTTAAGGGAGTGTTGCTATCTTTATAAAATGCGGAAGCTGGGACCTTGCTTCCTCTACCATTTTCTCCCCAAAGAAACTATCTAAGGATCCCTGGAGGTCAATTATGTGAACAAGTGTATCTCTAAGAGAGGCGTGTTAATACGTCCAGATCTGGGGCAGAACGAGTCCCCCCTGATCAATTCCCAGTTGAAGTACCGGATATTTAACCCTGAATGCTCTTTTATTCCAAATAAATTGACGAAATAATACTTCCAGTTCTATAAAATATGCCTTATTTACTTTTATTGGGACATTAGTAAAAAGAAAGATTAATAAGGGTAGAACTGACATTTTGGTAGGAGAATCCCGACCAGTTAAGGTGAGAGGCAGGAATGTCCATCTATCTAATAACACTCTAATTTTCTTAATCACGGGGACATACAACTCTACGTAGGAATTAGTAATGTATACTCCAAGGAACCAAATGGGATTGTTGGATAGAACTTGACATTGGAGAGTAGCGGGAAGAATATTCATTGAGATGTTAAACACCAAAACCTCTGTTTTCTTTTGATTAATTTCATACCCTCCAATTGATTGAAATTGGGCTTTAGGTGTAGAATTATATCGTCCGCGAAGAGCTTTAATTTAGTCATGCCCTCTATAGGGGGTTCTATACCTACATTTGCCCTAATCCTGGCTGCCAATGGTTCGATGAAAAAAGTAAATAAAACAGGCGATAAGGGACAGCCCTGACAAAGTCCACGATTTATACCTATAATTCCAGCTAAGTTGGAATTCACGAAAACCTGAGCCTGGGAGCCATGATATATATTGCGCAGCATGTTAATATTACATTAGGAAATCCCACCTTATTAAGACCATAGAAAAGGGTCTCCCAATTGTCAGGGTCAAAAGCTTTCGCAGCGTCTAACTTCATTATAAAAGCAGATATTATTTATTATTATTATTATTTAGCGATTTGTACAGCGCCTGGTGACCCAAGGGCATCCCCGCGCTATAAAGATTTGATATCCAGCTGAGAGGGAGAAAGGGGGGAGATGACGTTTATTTAGGGAATAGAAGTGTTTTCAGTTTTTTTCTGAACCTCAAATAATTGGGTTCCAGTCTGAGGGTACGTGGGAGTGAATTCCATCCAATGGAGGCTTTCACGGAGAAGCGTCGACCTCCAGTGCGAGTCTTTTTAAATTTGGGGATGTTGGCTAGGTGCTCATTCTCGGACCGCAGGGATCTGGGTGCTTTATAGGGAGTAACCAGGTCACTGAGGATCGAAGGGCCACCTCCATTGATCAGTTTATAGGCCGTGCACATGGCTTTGAATTCCACCCTTTGGCGCACAGGGAGCCAGTGCAGGGCCTTGATGGCAGGTTTCGCTGACACTCTGGTGGGAAGGTTCATAAGTAGACGGGCTGCTGCATTCTGTGTTCGTTGCAGTTTCGCCAGGGTGGAATCAGGGGCTCCCAGGTAGACCATGTTGCTATAGTCCAAACGTGATAGTATAAGTCCTTGAACTAATAGTTTCCTGGAAGCGAGGGGGAGTAGGGGGAGAATCTTGCGTGTGGTGCGCATGAGCCCAATGCAAGTTCCAGCAGTTTTGGCCGCTTGCGTTTTCATTGAAAGCTCGGGTTCTAGCCATACTCCTAGGGTCTTAATTTCGTGTTTTGGAGTGGGAATTTCCCCGAACATGTCTGGCCAGACCGCTGGTGGAATGGTCGCCCATTGTTTTCCCATGAGCATCACTTCGGTTTTTGACCCGTTTAGTTTTAGTAATGAATCACACATCCAGCCGTGGATTTCTGTAAGGCAATTTGCCAGGTTGTCTGGGTGGTCGTCTAGTTGGGATAAGGAGACGACCAGCTGTGTGTCATCAGCGTAGCTCACTATTTTTATACCGTATGGTATCACCACGCCTTCAAGGGGGGCCATATAGGCATTAAAGAGCGTCGGGCTCAGGGACGATCCCTGAGGGACCCCGCTCGTGAGGGGGAGGGTGGACGAGCGATGGTTGCCGTCCCATACCTGAAACGTGCGCCCGGCAAGGAAGGACTCTACCCATCTGAGTGCCGTCCCGGAGAGCCCTGCTGCCGCCAACCGATGGAGAAGGACACGATGGTTGACTGTGTCAAAGGCAGCACTAAGATCCAGGAGGATCACTGCCACTGACCCTCCTGAATCTAAAATGCGCCTTGCTTCCTCGATGACGGCAAGAAGGGCAGTATCTGTGCCGTGACCCGGGCGGAACCCAGTTTGGGATTGTCGTAAGATGTTGTTTGCCTCAAGAAACTTAGACAATTGTCAGTTGACCAATTTCTCGGCTACCTTGCTAATGCCTGGGAGGGGTGAGATTGGCCGGTAGTTTGCCATATCTGCTGGGTCTAGCTGGGGTTTTTTGAGGAGTGCCTTCACCACTGCACTCTTCCAGCTAGTGGGAACAGATCCCTGAGCAAGTGAGCTGTTGATCAGCTCCGTGACAGTGGGGATAATGACGGGGGCTACAGTTTTGAGGAATCTAATGGGTACAGGGTCCAAAGGAGATCCGCTTTTCATTTTGGTTAAGGTAGCTTCTACCTCGTTGCTGGTTACTGGCCTAAATGTCACGAGTTGGGGGCGTAAGCTGCTTCCAGTTTGGCTGAGGAGTGGAGGGGTGGGACAGGGAGGGGGAAGAGATGCAATGATGCGGGCAATTTTGTCGTTGAAATAGGAGGCTAGTTCGTTGCTTCGGTCTACAGGGGAGATGTTGGAAGAAGGAGCGGAAGGTACTTTCAAAAGCTCTTTAACGATTAGGAAAGATTCCCTGGCTGAATTAGTGGATTCTTTTATCCGCGTATCGTAGTGGGAGGCTTTAGATCGCTTAATGGCAGTTTTGTATAGTCTGACTGAGTTTTGGTAGGCTTCCTTGTTGGCGTGCTGCCAATTTTTCCTCCAAAGTCGTTCGGCTCTCTTACAATTTTTGCGTAGTGATCGAAGTTCCGGGGTGTACCAGGGAGCAGAACCTGGTTTCCCATTTTTGTCCTCCCGAGTTCTAAGTGGGAGAACAGAGTCCAGGGAGGTAGTGATCCACTCTCTATATTTACTATCGGCGGTAGCCGGGTCTTCAGCGTGGGCAGGGGTAGTTGACTTTAAGGTCCTGGCCCATTCTTCGGTGGGAAGTCTGGACCAGGCCCTGTCCCTGGTAAAAGTAGGCGGTTTGTGAGGTTTCTTAAAAGTCCCTGGTAGTTGGAAAGAGACTAGAAAGTGGTCCGTCCAGGGGAGGGGAAGGGATTCACTAGCATGCATAGTGGGGGTGTTCGTGAACACAGGGTCCAGCAGGTGGCCTTTGTTGTGGGTGGCACCAGAGTTTAGGAGGTGAATGTCGAGAGCCGCCAGATCGGTGATCAAGTCGACAGCCCCAGAGTCTGAATGGTCATCGAAATGAATGTTCAGGTCTCCCAGTATCATGAAATTGGTGATGGAGTGGACCTGTGTAGCAACTGTGTCCAGGAAAGCACTAGCAAAAATACCTGGATGCCCCGGGGGATGATACACTAGGAGCCCTGTGAGTGAGTTGGTCGGGTCTAGCTTAATGGTGAACTGCAGGCTTTCAGATTCGGGAATCTGCGCATCATTGGATTTGCAGAGGAGGTGATCCCGGTGGATGATGGCGACACCCCCACCCCTGCCTAAGGGACGAGGTAGGGACTGAATGAGGAAGCCAGGTGGGGTTGCCAGCACCATATCTGATTCCGAGTGTGGGGAGAGCCATGTTTCCGTCAGGAAAAGGATGTCTATATCATGGTCTTCTATGAGGTGGTTAATCTGCATCGCGTGTTTAGGGAGTGAGCGGCAATTCAGCGAAGCGAGTTTAAGGGCTGAGGGCTTATGGGGTCGAGTGGGGAGTTTGAGCTGGACTGGATGGCAATAAGTGCAGCTAATGAATGGTTCGTTCGGGTCGTGGACATAATCACAGGAGGAAGCCCTGGGGGGTCTGAGACTTAGGAGATCCCGGCGCGAGTAGCTTACCTTAGGGGCAGCTTTATCCAGCAGGGGTTCTGGCCCTAGGCCCGGCCGTGCGCGGACGGGCGCAGACGGGCTTGCATTAGGCGCTCCCGCTGCGCTCGTCCGCTGCGCTGGTGTGGCCGGCACATTTGTAGTGAGTATTATGGGCGTAGCCTCGCAGTGGGCGTGGCTTCACCTTTGACCGCGCTGGCGGTGTGGGCGTTTTCCCCCTGTGTCAGCGGTGAACTCGCTGTGTCAGGAGGGTCTTGGAGGGCTGGCTTAGCGCGTAAGAGCGGCGCTTTAATGCAGGTGAGCTTCGTTCGTCTTTTTTAAAAACAACAAGAAAAGTGACAAGTTTTAAAAAATCAATCAATTAGCAGCGTGCAAGTCCTCCGGCTTCCGCCTCAGAGGATGATCAAACAAAGGTGAATTAGTTGCGCTTTCTACAGCGTTTAAGTACTCTTTCTGGTGGGCGTGGCCTCGCAGTGGGCGTGGCTTCGCCTTTGACCGCGCTGGCGGTGTGGGCGTTTTCCCCCTGTGTCAGCGGTGAACTCGCTGTGTCAGGAGGGTCTTGGAGGGCTGGCTTAGCGCGTAAGAGCGGCGCTTTAATGCAGGTGAGCTTCGTTCGTCTTTTTTAAAAACAACAAGAAAAGTGACAAGTTTAAAAAAATCAATCAATTAGCAGCGTGCAAGTCCTCCGGCTTCCGCCTCAGAGGATGATCAAACAAAGGTGAATTCGTTGCGCTTTCTACAGCGTTTAAGTACTCTTTCTGGTGGGCGTTGCCTCGCAGTGGGCGTGGCTTCGCCTTTGACCGTGCTGGCGGTGTGGGCGATTTCCCCCTGTGTCAGCGGTGAACTCGCTGTGTCAGGAGGGTCTTGGAGGGCTGGCTTAGCGCGTAAGAGCGGCGCTTTAATGCAGGTGAGCTTCGCTCGTCTTTTTTAAAAACAACAAGAAAAGTGACAAGTTTAAAAAAATCAATCAATCAATTATCTGATTGATGTTAAAAATATCTAGTGCATGAATTAAGAAAGCTGTTGTGTTGTTGGTGGAAATGACACCAGGACCCAGGATGTATTCTAGACTTGTTTATTCAGTCTTCAGGTAAGGTAACAACATCTCTGTACTCCAGCCAGCCTAGTGTGGTACCAGCCCCACCATAAGCAGCCTCCCCAGCTGCTCAGCCCATCTCCAACTGCCACATTCATCCCACTCAGTCACCCAGGCATTCCATGCATCACAGGCACACCAACATTCTAATACTAAGACACACTCTGGCTGAGCAGTTAGAGGCAGCAGGGCTAGAATACTGGTTATAATTATGTAGAATACAACATTACCTCTTTTTCTTTAAACAAAAGAAAACAATTACATTGCAATACAATCACATTACAAATCTCAAAGATGCAACAAAAGGAAAAAGCATCAAAGAAAAAGGAATCATTAAAGCTGGAGAAAATCAATAATAGAATAAATTACTAACTCTAGAATGCAGCGATGAGAAATCATTACTGGAACATATTTCTAAACCCTAGGATGCAGAGATGACAATAATACATCAGAAGAGAAAAAGACGCTGTAAAGGAAAGATGGTTAAAATAAATACAACTTAATTGCAAAATCCTCCATCCCCCTTCAAAAGAGAAATTTTAAAACACATCAGAACATTCCCTTAAGTTCCAAATACTCTGTGCTAAAGGTACAATTACCTAGAACTTAGTCCCAAAAATAAGGAAAACCAATCAAATGGGTCGTCACCCATATTTCCAACCATAAGGGTACTGTGCACAACTATGACAGGGATCCCACAACCAACCCCGCGTAGAAGTACACCCAGATACACAATTAAGTAAACAAACTCATGAAGTAAACTTCTTGGGAAGATTACATAGCCCAAAGTAGGAGTAACACACTAATAAAGTCTTGAAACAACCCTGTCGTGGAAATTACATACCTCAGAGTTGGAGTAACACACTTTCCCATTGAAAACATACAAAATGGGAACTAACTAAGGAATAAGACCATCCCTAATGTAAGGGAACAGTGAAAACCACCCTCTAGAAACTTTAACCCGTGGCATCACAATATTAAAAGGCTGACAAAAAACACCTTAAACTCTGAATAGAATTTATACTACTGCCTTTAAACTCAAAACAATAAGCACTCTGGAACACACCGGTGAGCGATGTCTCACCCAGGACTAGAATACCTGTTATAATTATGTAGAATACAACAAAAGCCGTATTAGATGACATTTTTCTACCTGACAAGAACCCAGTCTGGTCATTATAAATAACTTTCTGGGCAACAAGAGTAATTCTATTGTCCCAGATTTTCATTTAAATTTTGTAGTCGGAATTTAGTACACTCATAGGTCGGTAAGAATTTACATCTCTAGGATTCTTCCCCTTCTTGATGAAGATACTAAAGTAGATACTTTAAAGACTGCTGGGATCTCACCATCTGCTTAAAAAAAATAAAAAATTTAAAGGATCTACAAGAAAAGGTGTTAACTCTTTTTGAAACTCTTTGTAGAATTCAGTTGGAAGGTCATTGTTTCCACAGGCCTTGCCCGATGGCATTGAAGCTAATGCCTTCCATATTTCTGATGCAGTGATATCCTCTACTAGTTCCTTTGCCTGGGAGCTTCACATCTGTGAGAAATAAATTTCTGGGAAATTCTGACATATTGCTTCCCCCGAAGCCGTATATTTAATCGCTTAGAGGGAAAGCTTGTCCTTTAACATTATCTAAGCTCCCCAATACGTTGTGATACTAGGATTACCTTGGCTGAGAAAACACAACCCCCAGGTGGAGTGGAGGAAAAACCCTTCGATTTACTTCAGACTACTGCAGGAATCATTGTACCCAACCTCGTACCAACCCAGCTATGGCCTTGGCGCTGTGTCATCACGTCACTACCGAGGTAGAACTTGATGTGACCTTACCAGACGAATACCAGGAATACGCGAAGGTGTTCATCGAAACGAAGGCAGACGTATTACCACCACACCGACCCTACGACTGCCAGATAGACCTAGTACCCAGTGCTATCAAACCAGCAGGGAGAGTGCACGCTCTCATGGAACCTGAAAATGTTCATCTCTAGCCTACCGGGAAAAGCATTTGGCGTTTGGGTTCAAACCTGACTCCAAGTCCCCTGCAGCTTCTCCTTTGTTTTTAATACCCAAGACGAATGAGGAGCAATGCGCCTGTGTGGACTTCAGAGCGTTGAACGCCATCACCATTAAGAACAAATATCCACTACCCCTGATCAACGTATTGTTGGAGCAAGTGAAAAAAGCCGTGACATACACCCGTCAGGATCTAAAAGGGGCATACCACTTAGTCTGTGTGCGCAGCGAGGACGAGTAATAGACGGCATTCAAAATATGTTTTGGACTGTATGAATACCTTGTGATGCCATTCGGGTTATGCAACACCCCTGCGGTATTCCAATTCTTTCTTAAAATTGTCCTGCGAGAGTACCTGGACCAGTTTGTTGTGGTTTATATAGATGACATTCTGATCTATTCGTCCAGCATGGAGACTCACACACCGCACGTATGTACCATCTTACAAACCGTGCAAGACCACCATTTGTACTGTAAGATCACCAAATGTGAGTTCAGCGTGACCTCAGTCGAATTCCTCGGTATGATACTAACTAACCCCTTGGGGACAGGAAAATCATCACTGTGAAGGATTGGCCTAAACCACTGAATGTCCACGACATCCAGTGTTTTCTAGGTTTTGCCAATTTCTACCGCCGGTTCATCGATCACTTCTCGGACCTGGCAGCTCCCCTTACACGTTTGCTGAAAAAGAAGGCCATCTTCCAATGGACAGAAGAGGCTCAAAAGGGGTTTGAGGCTTTAAAACATCCTTTTTGTATCAGCCCCAGTGTTAGTACATGCTGATCCCGAACAACCGTACATCGTCAAGGCAGGCGCTTCTGACTCGGCTGTGGGAGAGGTGCTCTCTCAACGCCATATGACAACTGGCCAGGTGCATCCTGTGGCTTATATGTTTAGGAAGGTCAATCCTGCAGAACATAATTACACAATAGCAGAAAAAAAGCTACTGCCGATAAAAGAGGCGTTTTTGGACTGGAGACAAATTCTGATGGGGGTCAAGCATGTTGTAACCGTGTTCACTGACCATCGCAACCTCCAATTTATGACAGCCGCAAGACATCTGACACCACGACAATTGCGATGGATGTTATTCTTGGTGGAGTTCAACTTTCTGGTAACTTATCGACCAGGAAGCGAGAACAAGAAGGCGGATGCATTAACAAGCCAAACTACTGCTGTGTGTCCAGATGAAGGACCAAAAACGCCATTATCAATCCACAGAATCTGATATGTGAAACCTGTACAGACACCTTCCTTAGGAGTATCGCACATAACATCCTCAATGAAAAGTGGAAGGACTAGTTGGGGAAGAACCAGAACTGGAAGGTGACCAAAGGTCTCCTAGTGCGCAGAGATCAGTTTTTGCTACCTATTAGATCCCTACGAAAACAAGTCTTCAAATGGTGTCACATCTTACCCAGTGCATGGCACAATGGCCAGGAAAAGACTCTGGAACTGGTGCTGCATCAGTTCTAGTGACCCACAGTAAAAACGGATATATCCGTCTGAGTTAAGGAATGTATGACTTGCAACCAAATAAAACCCTTGCATGCTTGACAGGCAGGTCTTTTACAACCGCTTCCTACTCCAGAACAGCCCTGGCAACACATCTCTGTGGACTTTGTGGTAGGGATGCCAGCTGACAAAGGGCATAATGTAATTGTAGTTGTTGTGGACTACCTAACAAAGATGGCCCATTTCATTGCATGCAAACAAATTCCCACAGCAAGTATGTTGGCCTATTTGTTGTTGACGCACATAGTAAGGGAGCACAGTTTACAGCTAACTTTTGGAGGACGTGGTGTTTGGCATTAGGTATAGCTTCCAATACATCAACCAGCTTCCACACTCACACTGACGGTCAGAGGGAAGGGTAAACCAAACCCTAAAACAGTACCTTAGGTGTTACGTGGATGTTTCCACTGAGGCCTGGGTTGACAGGTTATGGTTAGCCGAAATAGCATATAACAGCACTACCCACAGTTCAACGAAGCTCGCTCCCTTTTACTGCACTTATGGGTTTCATCCTAGTTTCACCTCCTTTTTACACCCTTTACATTCTACACAGATGCCTGAGGTAAATGAAAGAATAACCCATATACAGAACACCTTGAGGGAGGAGAAGAAAAGATTGAGAGCAGCTAAGACACAGTACAAAGTCTACGCTGACATACACAGATGCCCAGGGCCGGTGTATAGGAAGGGAAATTATGTATATCTTTCTACCAAAAACATCAGGTTCAAAAGATATAGCGTCTTCAATCCCAAATACATTGGCCCCTACAGAGCTATCATGCTCATTAATCCTGTGGTGGTTAAACTAGCCTTGCACTCCAACTTGAGGATACACCCCGATTTCCATGTGTCCCTTATTAAACCCTCTCATACACAGATAAGAAGGGGCCCAATGCCCATTTTGGTAAACAATGAGGTAGAGCATGAGGGGGGGATATCGTAGATTCTAAAATCTACCAAACTAGGCTGTGGTATCTGGTAGCCTGGAGGGGGTACAGGAACGAGGAAAACTCCTGGGAGCCTGCCACAGGGGTTCATGCCCCTCGATACACGACCCTCTTTCATAAATTCTTCCATAGGAAGCCTTGTCTCTTGTCAGTGTTCTTCGAGGAGGGATGTACTGTTGCGGCGCATTGTGGTGTCCTCCGGAGAACACTGCAGAGACATACTTGCCTCGCCTTGTTGTGTTTCTATCTAGGACCCTAATTCAATATTCCCGATTTATGCCCGCATGAGGTTATAATAAATAGTATCCTTATAAAGGCATAAGAATCATATCCATATTTAGTAATAGCCCGTGCAGTCCAAAGCACGGCAAGGCTACTCCCATAGACTCCTAGAAAGTACAGCGCGTTCTTTAAACAAACCAAGCCTCCAGCAGCCCGGGAATCTCCCCCCCCCCCCGCCCCCTGCTCTTGTTTTGATTTACACAAGAACTCCTGGAATCCAGAAAGAACTGTTAGTTCTTAGTGACATCTTATGTCCAACCTTACGTCAAACCCGGCACCTTTCAGGTATAAATATACCAACGTTGCCTTAAGCAAACACACAGTGGTGTGGAGCAGAGCGGCTATCTACTTATCCGGAGCCCAGCCGATGCGAGAGCCAGAGGAAGCCGCCCCTCCGACGCGCTGGAGATGCTGCTTTTCCTCACGTCGAGAAAATCCAGCTCCAGTGTTCCCGAGTCACCGTCGCGGGTTGCTGGGAGATCGAGTCCTGAGAAGCGAGATACAAGACCTCCTTCATTCTAGAACCAAGGTACGGAGCTGATTAAAACCTTAGAGAGAATTCTTGAATCCGATACTTGGCAAAACTTAACTCAACCTAAAAAACTGCAAACTCACTTACTCCTTCCCACGTATTAGGCTTAGGTCAGGTACACTGGGGTAGGCGTATCTAGAAACACCAGTTGAGTTTGTTAGTCAATGTTTTTATGTATGTATATATTTTATCCATTTTAAAGTATCATATGGCTAAGAAACCATATCAATGCTTTTACAGTATTATTTCATAATACTACTTTTACAACAGCAAAGAGTGATTGACAGTTACATCTTTAACCAGGTGCATTCCAGCAGCTACGGGCCTTTTCTCGGCACATACATTGCTTTGGCTTAGTGCAGAAGGAGTTAATTAAAAGCTGATGACATTAGCAGAATAGAAAGGCAAGCAACAGTGAGGACAGAAGAATTACATAGCTAACAAAATAGATGCCACAAACAAGATGGCTTCAGCTTATACTAACGGAAATGATTTTTCATTTCCACAGACGACCCTTTTAGCATTGGCTGAAGACATCTCTATAATTTAGAAGGAGCATGGAAGATATCATGTACATCTATTCTCATGAGTTTATTAATTTCCTGGTCCATTGCTAGGCGGGCATTTACATTCTTGACATTTTGTTTAGTTGGTATACATGAGGTACAGGTAGAAATACGAAGGGAACCGAGCATCAGGCCACTTTGGATACATAGGCAACAAGTGAAACGAATAGCAACAAATATACATAGAGCTGACAGTAATTTCCAGCCCCATACAGTAAACTTTCTCCATAGCCATCCAGTCAAAGTCCAAGGGGCATATTATCAAGGGGGGTTTATCTCCGCTTTTTTGGCTTTAAAAGCCATGAAAGTGGAGATAAAATTATCTCCCTATTACCTAGCTGTCGCTAACACCAGTTAGCGACAGCTAGTAGGAGATAGCGACCATCTTGGGCCCCGCTTTGCATGTCAGTGATATTTATCACTAATGACATGCAAAGTGGGCGTGCCAAGAGGTTAGCGACTGGAAACAGTCGCTAACATCGCTATCTCCTATTACCAACTTTTGCAGATATACGCGCTAAGCGCGAATATCTCCAAAAGCTAACACCTGCCCTGAGCAGTTCTTAGCGAAAAAGAACAGGAGTGAAACCCATAAACCAAACTGGGACTGGGTATACGGTATATATAGAGCACAATGTCCCAATAGGTACAAATAGATATGTGATAGATATGTTTTTCCACCCGGCTCACACATCCGTCCTTAGAGTTAACCCTTGCCCGATCTCTCAAATTAAACTTTGTCCCCTTGCAGCACTCCATCAATTGTCAACCCTGTCCTGAAGAGGATCCCAAACCACTGACGATCGAAACGCCGTCGACACTGCAGCGTAATTCTCTGGCGCATTACCTTTGGGCTCGTAACTGTGTTTTACTTGAAATTTGAAATAATGTGAATTTATTTTTGAGCCCACACTGTATATTCCTTGTCACTTTTGCGCCGATCACGCTGTTCACCACGTTCACTTGCGTCGTCACTGTCACCTTATTATCACCTTGTCACCAAGTGCCATTTGGGTTGTCTCATGAATGTCTTCATGTACAGTGCTGTATTCCCATTTGAAAAAAACAGTGATTAATAAGCCTTTCACGAATGAATTGAGACTCCTTGTTGTCCTTTGCCTGTAATGCTTGATGCATGCATATTTGAAATTGCCTTATCTATTTGTACCTATTGGGACATTGTGCTCTATATATACTGAGCAGTTCTTAGCCATGTTATCCAATGGGAGGTGGATAACATGGCTATGAATATCGCAGACTTTTCAGCGATATTCATGCATTGCGGACGATTTTTAATCGCATTTGCGATAAACCTTGGTAATACCAAGGTTTATCTGTGATAAAAATCGCCGCAGCTCAGCGGTAAATTTTTGTCTCTAACCAAGCAATAGCGATAATTATTATTGCTTGGTAATATGCCCCCAAGTTCCTGAATCCTGATGGATTTCAGTGGCTATTTTTTGTGCATCTTGGAAATTGCATCAAAAACAGAAGGGTGTGGTCAGGGATGTATATGCAGCAGTTGCTCCCAATGATGCGACACGCTCCACCATGGTCGGCCAGGATCACATCGAGGACCATCCTGTTTTGGAGCGCCAAACTTCTTGCAATTTGCAGTTATTCTGTGATATTTCCAAGTGCCATGGCTGTCTGATTGGTTACAGCCTCTACAACAAGTGTCAAGCATCTGATTCTTCTTCTGTTTAAGGCAAGCACCAACAAAGAAGAATAGTCCCAAGTTAAAGTCAATATACTGCTGCAGTGCAGTATCAGTTTGATCCACCTCATCATTATTTATTGTCCTTTTGAATTGGCTCTTAGAAATGTCACTATACAGTTTATAGTCTTTATGGTAGGATGCAGGTGCCAAAAACACAAGTGAAAGTAAAAGGACACATAGCAGCTCCCAGACCAACCAATAGGTAGATGATAATAACTTTTACTTCCGCAATGAAATAGGTGTTGTGTGAAGACAAAAAACTACTATTGTTTATTCTAGTAATATTCAACACTAAAGTGCAGTCACTTTTTCCCACAGGTATACTGTCAATACTGCTCACACAGAGATCCGCTCGAGCTCTAGTGACAGCACAACAAGAGGCCCATTTCCCTTGGTTGTTCGAGTGTTAGGGAAAACATAGCGCGCTGAGGAATTTCCTCGACAATACTCCTCCATTTCCTATACAGTTCCATTAGTTTGAGGATCTCCTTCCTCATCAGGGTAACAATTTTTATTCAACTGAGCTTTTAGTCTTCCTACAGCAGCATAAGTAATGTTAGCAACTTCAGAAGCCCACAACAATGCAAACCAGGCTATGCAGGAGCCATTATGTGAAAATGGCAATGGAATAAAAGGCGTTCCTAACTTTTTCTGATGAGCTGACATCATTCCACATACCCAGTAATTGGTAACGTTCGTAGCATTGTGTGTATGATGCAACATCTGAATGAAAGTGTTATTGAGGTAGGCCATTCTGTGCTTCTGCTCATGATAAGGAAGAGTGAAGTAATGGTGTTCAATGGGGACAGGAGTAGTAGCAATCAGTAGATGTCGAGCAGGAGCTACTCCCTCTACAGCCCATGTTATTAAAGCAATAATAAAAACAATCAAAGTTAGTCCAGTAGCAATTATTGTTCTTTTGCTACCAGCTCTTGCAACAGTTTGTTTCCTCTCCTTAGGCATATTCATTTCATTGACAAACATCAAAAACAGATGGGGCCCTGAGGTCCTGAGCAGACGTTGATTTCTTCACTGAGGTTGAGACAAGCAGTCACTAAAAGGCTAAACCCCTTTGTAGTCAGACTTTAACCTCCCAGGACAGTGGCTCAAAGAGTCTTTTTCAGCAACAAAGTGTCTCTCGTCCGGGGTCACAGCTGATATCGAGATGTACCAGGGATTGTGTGGTCCAGGAAGACTTCCTCAGATCCTTCAGATGACACAGCTTGGCCTTTCTCGGTGACCAAGATATAACGGGGATCTGCCAACGCAGCTGGGCTCACTAGGTCTTGTAACACCTTCCGGCAGTGTGTCACATGAACCCAGTTCTTCCGGTTTGTCACTCAAACTGCAGTCCTGGTAGCCAGTAGCACCTGCTCAGGGCCTCACCATCTCGGTGCTAGGGAGCTGGCTCTCTGGAAGGACTTTGTGACAACGTAGTCACCAGGGCACAAGCAGTAGCCCTCACCTGCGACCTGTGTGGAAGAGTCTCCCGAACCTGTTGATAAATAGAAGACAAACTGTCAGTCAACTCAGACAAATAGCCATTCATCAATACATAGGGTACATCATGCATAGGATGTGGCTTAGGAATCCCCCAAATATTCATTGGCCTTCCAAAACCCACCTCATACGGTGTGAGGCCAGATCATGTATGTGGTATCAATCTATTAGATAGCAATGCTAGAAAGAGTGCATCAGGCCATTTCAAAGACGTGAAAGCCTGTATCTTTGCCAATTAAAATTTTAGGATAGCGTTGTAACACTCCACTCGTTCTGCTGATTGTGGGTAAAAAGCAGCATGAAACTTCTGCTTAATTCCCAATCCTTTCATGAGATACTCAACAACTTGCCCAATAAAATGGGGTCCGTTGTCAATCCACAAAACTCGACAAATGCTGATTCGGGTAATACACTCTTTTAGGAGCACCTTTGCTATGGTAAGAGCTGTATTATCTTTCATAGTGTATGCCTCCACCCATTTACTAAAGGCACAAACCACTACCAGAACATACTTCAGATTATTACAGCGTTCAAGCTGGATATAATCCATTTGCAGAACCTCAAAAGGTGCAGTAGGTATTGCAAACCCTCCTGTTGGAGTTTGTGTTCCCTTTCCAGGATTATACTGGAGACAGATCAGATAGGACTGGACGATTTTCTTAGCCGTACCGACAATCTCTGGATGATCCCAAACTTGCATAAGTTGCTTTGATATTGAGGATGCTCCAACATGTGCCGGCCCATGTGCCATGTGAATCATAGGGTGTAAATAGGCTGTGGGTAACTTCCATTTTGTCATTTCTTTATTCCTCCAACAGCCCTCATCTTCCAATGCTCCCTCCTTGGACCATTGGTCTAATCCATCAACAGAGGCAGATTGTTGCATGTCCAGCCCTTCTTGACTAGAATCATGCCAACGTTCAGCCTGCGACTTAACTACAAACATAGATGTGGTACTTCGCTGCATTGCGGTCTACTGAGTTGTGTAATCCGCAAAGGAATTGCCTGCTCCAATTTTATCGGTCACTTTCTTGTGTGCGCTACATTTAACAATTGCCACTTTCTTACTATAGGTCAAGCAGTAAGGAGAATATGTACTAATTCCCCATGCACTATTTGTGTCCCATGTGAAGTGAGAAAGCCTCTTTCTTCCCAGAGCTGGCCAAAGCTATGTACCACACCAAAGGCGTATTGGCTATTAGTGTAAATGATAACAAGCAAATCTGTACTAAGCTCACATGCTCTTGTCAGTGCTATCAACTCGGCTGCTTGAGCTGACTTCTGTGGGATACGAGCTGTCTCAACTACTGTCTGAAGTGTTGTAATTGCATAAGCTAAAGGAACAACACAATTGCCAGTACTGGACAATATTATGAATATTTGCACTGACCTGAACGTAAATAAAACATAGAGGTCCATAAACTGATTTATGTCACTAGTTTATTCGTCACTTTAGTCACTAGTGGAGTAATTTTTTTCAATACTTCTGTTTTTTTTAAATTTGCATATGTACAGATATAATACATTTAAACAAAGTGAATACAAAATACAATATACAAATATACATATTTACATCACATCCAACTCTCAAACTCATACACCCACAGTCATACAAAAAGAAGAAAAGTGCACTTAGAACCTAAATGTCAATAATAAATTCTCAAAACATGTCACTGATAACAATTTTTTTCAAACCCAATTATTTTTGCGAATAACAAAAGTTCTTTTTACGAAGTGATCAGAAGTTCATGTCACTAAGAGTCGGTATTTTCAATTGACATAAAGGAAATTAAACATGGTCGACGCGTTTCGAACCCCCCACTGCGGGGTTCTCTTCAGGACCAATACGTTCTAAAAAGAATAAACGAAAAAGTTGTCAGGACTGAATTGTGATAGTCTTTAAAAAAAAACCTCAGTGCCACCGCCTGGCAAAACCACCATCCTACCTTAGTCACTTATGTAGTAATCCAGGTCCGGATAAATCGAGAAATAGAGTGCTCTGAATGAAGAGAGACAACAACAACGTCTAAAACATAAAGTCTAACGAATACCCTGGATTTTAAAATCACGGGTGAAGGGTGGAAGCTTACCTAAGTTGCTGAGGCACAGCTGCAACCTAGGGAAAGGGGAGAGTGGTGCCTTAAGTAGAGGCATATATTTTTAAGGAAGTCCAGAACATGGCGTCTCTACAGGTCAGGTTCTTACCTTTATCGTGGGTAATCCTAGCTTTATATTGCATCCTGTGTCACCATTTGGATCCGGGAGGGATAATGTGCCGTTTCGGTCACTGGCTGGGGAGATAAAAAACCGCGGTTAGTGGGGCCGGCGTTGTTGTATTATCCTTCGTTAGGCTGGGCTGGGGGTTGGAAGATACCTTCTCGCAGCTAGATCCGCGTCTCAAACAGTCTCGGAATCTGAGAGTCAGTTCCGGGTTCAGATGTGCTCGTATATGATTGGCGGGCGCAGGGGTCACATGGTGCGACTTCCGTCTAGGTTTCCCCTAATCTTTAAAGTGGTAGTCGCCTACTGCTGTCAGTGGCGAGATTGAATACGTCTGACAGGCGTCCGGGGTGTAACGCACTGTGGCAATTACAAAGAACCTCCCAAGTCTCTATTGAGGACATCTAGCGCGAAATGGCCAGCAGAAAGGAACGTGCTATAACCGAAATGGAAGGGCCCTTCTTGGTGATGAGAGTTGCCTTACTGATTGATCTTATAAATTTCCGACATCTCATTTAGTCCTGTGGTTGCCGTGTTATATTTCATAATAAGCAACGCCTCGCGTTGATTGAGTGTACCTTCTATATCTCCTCCACGAGGATCTTTTTGAACTTTTGAAATAATTGTCCACCTTAGGTCATCTTCCTTATGCTTGTTTGTAATCCAGTGGAGTACCAAAGGGGCGTTAGGTGTTTCTTTGCGTATTCTTGACTTGTGTTGCGTCACTCTGTGTCTGACCTCCTGGGTGGTCTTCCCTATATACAGTTTAGGGCACGGGCATATGATCCCATATACCACGTTTTTGGTTAAACAGTTCGTAAACACTTCATGTTTCCAATGGATGCCATTGAAAGAAAACACAGTACCTTCGTTTGTTTGACCACAGCACGAGCAATTACCACATTTATGGTGGCCAACTACCGGAGGTAGTCCAAGCATTCCTCTTATTGTTGTTTTGGGAACAGGGGGTAATGCTGCCCTGACAATGTGTTGTGCCACGCTTTTCTCTTTTTTAAAAGCGAATAGTGGTGGGTCTTTTAAGTCATCATGTAAGTCTTTGACTAAATGCCAGTTTTGTTTGACCAGCTTCTGTAGTTGACTGGCCTTGGAGCTGAATGTCATCACACATACAGTACGTTTCTGTTCCATGCGTGTTTTCTTTTGGAGTAAGGTTTCCCGAGGGATCCACCAGACTCGTTTTAGTGTGTTTTTTAGAAGTTTACTTGGATATCCACGGTCCATGAGACGCTGTGAAAGTTCGTTGGCATGTAGGAAGTATTCCTCTTTATTGGAACAGTTTCTCCGGATGCGGAGAAACTGTCCAAATGGCAGATTTTGCTTTAAACTTCTTGGGTGGTGGCTTGTATAATGTAATCCCCTGTTCCGATCTGTGGATTTGCGGTACAATGTAGTGCCCAGCATGCCCTCAGATGCGTAAACTCTCACATCTAAAAAAGTAATGGTTTCATTAGAGAACTCAAAACTGAATTTGATATCCTCCGTCCTTTGGTTTAACCAGGTCATAAACTCCTCAAGTTTCAGTTGTGTTCCAGACCAGATCAAGAAAACGTCGTCTATATAACGCATGTAGTTTGTAATGTACTCGCTGTATGGATTATTGTTGTAGATGAATTTATTCTCATACAGACCCATGAATAACACTGCTAGTTCCGGAGCAAAGGGGCAACCCATGGCTACCCCCTTTATCTGGAAATAGAAGTCCATGTCGAACATGAAGTAGTTTTTTTGCAAGGCAAATTTTGCCAGTTGAACAATAAAGGTCGTGGGTACTCGTGTCGGGCGTTCTCTACTTTCCAGGAAAAAAGTGAGTGTCTCTAAAGCTTGTTCCTGAGGTATTTGCGTGTAGAGAGCAACCACGTCCATAGTTACCAAAAGTTGTTTAGCCCCATCAAATGTAGTCGTTTTTATTTTGTTCAAAAAAGCCGTGGTGTCCTTTAAGTGGGCAGGGATGTCTTCCAAAAACGGTTTAAGAAAAAAATCTATATACTTGGAAATAGGTTCAGTCAACGAGGCACATCCCGAAACTATCGGGCGGCCAGGTGGATTGTTGGCGTCCTTATGAATTTTGGGGAGGACATAAAACACCGGTGTTCTCGGGTGTTTATTTTGTAAGAAGGAAAACTCTTTTGGGCCAAGAATGCCTTGATCGAATCCATCTTGAATAATCGAAAACAATTCTTTTTGTAAGTCATCTGTAGGGTTTTTAGTGATTAACCGATATCAGCTAGGATCACTTAATTGCCTTTTCACCTCTTGTTTGTATTTATTTATGTCCCACAGGACAATTCCTCCGCCTTTATCTGCTTGTTTCACTACCAAACTGGTGTCATTTTTTAGAGCGAAAATTGCCTCTTTTTCGGCTATTGTGATATTATAATTGACATAATGCTTTTGACTTTCGAGGTTGGATATACCTGACAGAAGTGTTTTTTCAAAAGTAATTACCTCTTTAGGAGTTTTGAAACTAGGCGGGCAAAATGACGATTTGTTTCGGAGACCCGTAATTTCCTCAGGTATGATATCAACTGTTTCATGGAAGAAAGTTTTAAGTCTGATTTTTCGACAAAACTCTAGGATTTCAAGTTTCATCCGTGTGAAGTCGGTCGGACGTACTGGGACATAAGATAGCCCTTTTGTTAAAATTGATGTTTCTGCCGTTGTTAATATATGATCTGATAGATTGAATAGGGGGGATTGCTTTAACTCCGGTAGTATTGATTTCGTGTTCGCATTTCCCATGGTTGCTGATTTTGACGAGAGCGTCCCCTTGGCCTTCGCTGGCCCCTGGCTAAAAAAGGCTGTTGAGGTTGATGTTGATTTTGTTGATTTCCTCTGTAATTTTGATTACCTCTTTGGTCGTTTGTCTCAGTTTCACCGCCTGAGGAAGATGAAGATGTATCCGAAAAAGTTAGAAATTTGTTGCGCGATCGGCCTTGATTGTCCTGATAGAGTCGGCGTTGGGCGGGTCTAGCATAAAAGTCTGGTTGTAAATAGGGGTACACTATTTCCAATGAGAAGTTTTTCTGGTCCAATTCAAGTCAAGTCAAGTTTAAGTTTATTGTGACCATGGTCTTTAAACATGTACAAGGAACAGTATCGCAAATTTAAAATATTCCCATAAAACGATAAAACATTATAAATTGATCCGATTTAGTTTAGGCACTTACATACCTTTATACTGTTACCCACGCTAGTAAAATTGCCTTTAAAATAACACTTTGCATTTACAGTTAAAACCCGGTACTTTCCCTTGTTTAAAAATAGTTCATTAGATTAAGATTTATACAGTCCTACAGTTATTCCTGGTTTCTTAAGTCACTCAGTACTACTTTTATGTATTTTCCAAGGGCAATGGCGATATCCACGGTGGGAATTTCAGTTAATAGGTCGGCTGCCTGTGCCCTCGTTCTTATATCATATTTTAGGAACACGGGGCGCAGCCACCGTTTCCGTTGTTCCAATAGTGTCAAGCAGTCGAGAAGGATATGTAACAGGTCTCCTTTACATCCCAGGTTACACCTGCAGCACCCTTTCTGATCTAACATTTTCGATTTCAGATCTTTATTTATTAGCCATGGGTTGAGACCAATCCGCAACCTTAAAATCTCCTGCCTAAAACCACGGTTGGGCAGGATGTCTAGGTAAGGAAACCAATTTTCGTTTGCCCAGGAGCTCATCATGTGTGTTACTGAATTCTTTTTTGCTAAGTAACTCATATCACGCATTCCAGATGTTTCCTTCCCCTTTAGTTTCAGCTCGCTCCTAGTAGAAAGTAATTGTTGGGTTTCCTGGGACACCTCTATCTTTAAACTTTTACAAATTTCTGTCAATCTTTCCCTACATGCTTTTGCCCATTTTAGGTCACTCTTTTGGATTTCATTCCTACACCATTGTGCAACTTTTTGCCCATCTGGATCTTCAAAACGTTTCCAAAGTCTGATTATTGCCATTTGTATTTGTATCTCCCAGGACTTTGTGCCTATTTCTCTTCTTATAGCTTGTATCATAGATGATTGAGGGAGAGAAAGGAGACCTTTAAGGCATTTTCCCTCCACCAAGTCCTAGGCTCCCTTACCGCTCAAATAAAGGATTTCTGCTCCATACAGGACTTGGGGGGGGATCATTGCCTCAAAGGCTCTTAACATTGGACGGTGAGACATCTCTCCGTAGTCCCTATTAAACATCTTTAGGCCACATATTGAGGTGTGAGCTTTTGCTTTTTGTGTTTCCAGATGCGTGTACCAGTTTAGTCTCTTGTCAAACCATATCCCTAGGTACCGATACTCATTAACTGTCTCCAGTTTGAGCTCACCTAGGTACCAGTTAAATCTGCTTATTTTTTTACCAAAACATAGGATTTTAGTTTTATCTAGGTTGACCGTTAGAAATTTCCTGGCACAATATGCGTTAAAGGCATTAAGTTTTCTTTGGAGGCCTCTCTCGGTCTGGTCTACAATTACCAGGTCATCAGCATATAGTAGGCAGGGCACCTTGTTACCATCCATTCTGGGGCTTGCACTACCCTCCACCTCTAGAATGGCCGGGAGGTCTGATAGGAATATTGAGAATAACTGCGGGGCTAGGACACAGCCCTGTCTTAGGCCGTTGTCTATAGGTATTTTTTGTGTCAATGAACCCGCCGTATCCTTAATAACTTGCGCCCAATTCCCACTATGTAGTGCCATTATTATGGTCAGAAGATCTCTTGGGATATTTACCTTTAATAGTGTTTCCCATAGGCATACTCGATCAACTGAGTCAAAGGCTGCTCGGAAGTCAACGAAACAACAGCATAGCTTGCCATTTTGTTCCGTTGACTTCTTTGCCATAGCCCACAATGCAAAACCGTGATCTATCGTGGAGTGTCCCTCCCTAAATCCTCCCTGTTCTATGGGTACAATTTGGCACTCCCTTACCCATGCGTTTAGCTGTTTCAATACAATTTTTGAGAAAACTTTCTCTCCTATGTCTAAGAGATTAATCAGACGGTAATTTTGTGGTGCCTCCATACTTCCTTTCTTATGGATTGGCCTGATTATTGCGCCCTTCCAGTTAGGTGGCATTAAGCCTTCTGTTAATATTATACGGAACATCTGCGCAAAAAATCTTGCCCACCACTTTACCTCTGACTTTAATATTATAGCAGGAAGATTGTCCGGTCCTGCCGCACGGGTTAGTTTCAATTCTTTTATAGTTTGTTCTACTTGTTTTGCATTAAAGTTAGATTTTAGATCTTCTGATATTTCTTGCCATTTTTGGGTCTCTATATGTATTCTAGGGGCTCTTACCCCATACAGTTCCCTTATATACTTCTCCCATGCTGCCTCACTTACTACACATTTTAGTTCGCCGTCTGTTGGGCCAATCGCTGCCTTTACCAATTTCCACAATTGTCTAAGATTTTTCTCTTCAATTGCTTCTAACAGGTTTGACCAACATTTCTCTTTAAATGACCTTTTAGCGTAATTTACCATTTTTTTGTAATCTTTTTTTAGCTTACTTATGTGAGCCTGTCTCTCATGGGTGAAGTTCTTTCTTTGTTTCCTTTGTGCTGCCCGTATCTCCCTTTTTTTGGATTGGCACTCGACAGAGAACCATTTTACTCGGCTGGGTGGCTTCCCACTTGTTTTTTTATCCCTTTTTAGTTCTACTTTCAAACACCGGACTACTTCCTCTAGCTTTCCTATGAACCATTTCAGGTTTTTATTCTCTAGGTTTCCAGGCTCAATTTTAATTTGCATTGCTGACAGTTTTGCCTGGTACTCCTCCGTGAGTCGTGTCGTCACACGTTTGGGGTACTCTACCTCCTGGGGGATCACTTTCTCTCTAGGACTGTTTCTTCCCCCCACTATTATTAGGTACAGTAGGTTATGATCACTGATCTCTTTTTGTTCTAATGTAAATTCCTGTACTAGGGGGAAGTTCCAGGCTTGTATAAACATGTAGTCGATTGGGCAATTCTGTGAGCCTATTTTAAAGGTCTTTCCTGCTGGACAGTCTGTCTTCGTTCTACCATTCAAGCATTGGAAACCCCTACCTCCTAAGAAATGTATGAGTTCTGAGTCCTGTTTCGATATCTCCCCTGCCGGGAATGTAGCTGGGTTTATTCCATATACCTCTAACAGTTCTCTATTCCAGAGGTCAGCCTTTTTTGGGTTTAATTTATGATTGAAATCCCCCATTAATATCACAATATCCAATGCGTATTTTTCTAGTATAGCGTTGACATCCTCTTTAAAACATCTCATCTCATTCTCATATTCTACCCCATTTTCCCACTGCATGTATACATTTATCACTGTCAACATTTTATATTTCTTTTCCACCGTCAATAGTTCTAACCTACTGGCCAGGACCCATTTACAACTCGTTTTTAACGATGTTACATCTTTAAGCACTTTTGTTGAAACCAGTGTCATTAGTCCTCCCGAGGGGCGGCCTGCGCTTTTCTTCGTGGCAGGGCGATTTAATTGGAGATAACCCTCGATGATTGGGGTTTCGTCGCATGTCCAGGTCTCTTGTAGGCAGGCAATGTCTACTTTATTTACTATATCCTTTATACTTTCTCGCTTTAACTCATTGCCTAGCCCATTCACATTCCATGTTAAGAGACTTAGACTTTGCGACACCCCCTCATCCTATTCTACCTCACTCATGCCATCCTCCTCCACCTCTGCCTCCGTATAACTCTCATTTGGGTCCCCCCTCGGGCTATTACATTGAGACCAGTTATCCCATGAGGCTTCGTTACCTGTGTTATCTATAACTATGTTCAGACAGCTCTGGTTTCGTTCCACATCTCTATATAGATTCACTTGTCTCCTCCCCAGACCAGCGTGGTGTTTTAGGAAGGTATTATCTATGGGGATTATTACTTCCCTCTCCGGGATTATCCTTATTCCCAGGTGATTTATCTCACTAGATGCTTTTATGATTGCCATTTTTACCAGGTCTGAGTGAAGAGACACTTTTGTTATTTCTTTACCGTTTCTATTTTTTACAAAGCCAATTTGCCGAAGGTCATTTGTGCTGAATCCACACAGGCTACTGCATTTAGCAAAGGTGGTCAAAATCTGTGCCCTATTTAGGGGGTTCATTTTTCTAGTCGTATTTCCCCTTTTCCCCACCAGCATGTGATCCAAGTATATCCATTTGTTGTTCTCCCCCTCTTGGGCTTTCTTAGGGGTTTCGTATTTTTGCTGTCTGACCTTTGATCTCTCTATCTGCGACCCTTTATTTCCAGTACTAGTTATTACCTGGGCCTGTGTGATTTCAGCTCCATGACCTCCATTGGGATGATCAATATCTATCCTTACTTTGTGTTTTACAGTACGAGGTGATATTGGTTTCTCTTTTACGACCTTTTTTCTTTGGACTATCGGAGTCTTAGTTATATTAGCCTTCGATTGCATTGGTCTATTTGATACATAGATCGGGGCTAATGCATTTAGGCCTGACTGTTCTACCCTCTCCAATTTCTTCACTTTTCTCTTTGCTGTTAGATTTTGGACTCGCTTCCTTCCAACCCTATTCTTGGGGGGGGCCACTGTATACACCCCGCGCCTTTTTATCAGCATTGGGCGTCTGGAAATATATACGTTATCTGGTACCTCGACTGATTCGTTTGTTATACTTTGATCTAAGGTTTGTGGAGGCCCTGATGGGTTTGCCACAACTACCTCTTCCAGTTCATTATCTACACTTTCATTAATGGGTGATGCAGTAACAATTGGGCTTAACATCTTTGGCATTTGGGACTTTATCCCCGCTAGTTCCTCTTCGATCTTTTTTAGGTATAGTTTCTGGGCTTTCATCACTCCATTATTTGAGAGTGTTACTTCTAGGATTCCTTGTAGTGTCTTCTGTAACATCAATATTAAGTCCACCAATGATGAAGAAGGTGTTACAGAAAGCTCCATATCCTGTGTGCGAATTCTGTCAGAGCTTGTATGGTGGCCAGTTCTTATGGAGTCTTGCTGCCGTAGGGAATTTTGGGCGATTTGATGTTTTGGGGCTAGGTCTGGCTCGCCTCCCCAGATGATACTTTGACTCTGACTTTCATTTCCCCTTAGCCTTTCATTTCCCGATGACTGTAACGAAAACATTTTGGGGGAAGAGGAGAGTCTCGGTGCTGCGATATGGAGGTTTTGGCTCAAGAGAGTCAAGTTTATTGGTAAGGGGTCCTCCCTTCCTGCCTCAGAGTCGAGTGGCTCTTCTTCGGGGTATATTTCAGGTTCTTTCCTTTTCTGGATCATAGCTGTTGCCCCTGCATTTTCTCCTCCCTCCGCGCCATGTTCCTCCGCATCTTCCTCATGGTCCTGGCTTATTACTAGCTCTATGGATTTGTAGTGTTTCCCTACAAAGTCCTTTATAGATTTGGACACTGCCGGGTTATCTTTCTGTTTGGACGATGTTTGAATACAGTCCCTTTTAGCCTGCTGGGCATTTTTTGTTGTCCTTTTAACTTTCCTTTTCTTACGTCGCCCCTTGTTAATGTCCGTGATTGAAGCCTGGCTTTCCTGGCTCTCTACCAGAGATAATGTGCCCTCCATTGTTTTACTCTTCTCTGGGCTATCTTCTTTACGCTGATTTTGCCCTCTTTTTGGTGCCATTTCTTAGATATGGTACATTAACTGTAGTACTACTGTTATTCGTTTCTCAGTATAAAAACAAGAAAACAGATAAAGAAAAAGAATAGTAACTTTTTAAAGGGTACGTAAATTCATGCACTTATGCACTTACCTCTGTTGTGCCTGTACCCACCAGCCTGCCTTTACCGCCCTTTGTTGTCCTCTTTGTTGTCCTCTCTTCTGCGTCGTTAAGCTTTTCCTTGGCTAATTTATACTATGCAGAGGAATATGTCCATAAAATTAGAGATGCACCTTCAGTTCTTAGCTCCTTTCTCGTACTGGTGCCTCCGGTAATTCCTTGTTTTTGTCTGGCTTCCCCTTTTCGTTAAGAGAAGTAGGTTCTGCTTGGCCCCTCCCCTACTGCACCTCGGCTTGCCTCTGCTGAAACCTAGCAATTCCGATTTTCGGAGCAGGCACCACCTTTTAATGTACTTCCTTGGGGGTGCGGGGTTAGGGGGCGGCACAGTAGTGCACCTTTAGGCCTTCGGGGTGATGCACGCGCGCGCCGTGTTCTAAGCGTTCCACCCAGCTGGGTGGTGACTCGAAGCGCTACGCAGGTACAGGCTTCCAGGCGCCCTGCGTTCAGTGGCGTTTTGCCGACCTGCTGCCCTACTGCGCTCCTCACCCCCGCTTCACAATTTTAAATGCCGGGTCCCGGTTGCCGGTAACTTCACTACCGGGGATTTCTTTATGCACCATGCGGCTCCGCCAAACTGCAGCCCCGCACCTCCCCACGCCTCGCACTTTGCGTTCAGCACGAGCTGCGTGTGTGGGGGTGTGGAGAGACTCAGTGGGGGGGTCTCGCCAAGTCTCACCGTTGTTTTGCTGCTACGGGACCCCCACTGTCGGAATCCTCGGCGTCCTCGGCGATCCGTCAATCCGGCGTTCTTCTCTTCCTCAGATCGGCGATCTGTGCTTGACTATTCGGTCTGGCTGGCAGGCAGGCTGGCTAGGCGACAACAGAGAGTGTGCATTCACCGGTCCAATTCGAATTTACTTCCTTTCTGCGTGACAGTATAGTCCTTGAATTCAAGTATCTCTTTTTCTATTTTTTCCAATAAGCCTTTGGCATCAGTGATAAGCTGGTTGGTTTGAATGGCAGATTCCAACAACGCGATTTCTGCCAGTTCCTTGACTGAAATCCTATGTGCAGTCTCAATGGTCAATACCATCAAGTCTCTGCTGCACTTTGTCTCGATTCCACTAAAATCTTTTTTGTATCGTGGATCATCGGTAAAAACCATAGGAGTGTTTCTAAGCTGAAGTCCAGATGGTATTGTCCCTGCTCTTAAATGTAACAATAGGAAATGACCATGGAGGTCTGTTCTAATTTGTTTTTTCTTTAATCTAGTCAATTTGTCGGACTCGTTTTGAGTTCTAGCTGTAACGCTTAGGGTGGCTGAGGAAAAGACAGGCGGTTCACTCATTAATTTTTGGATATGATCCTCAGTGTATGAGACTGTATCCTTTTCTGACATACTATTTAAATACACGAACTGACAAATAGACACTTGACAAGACGCTTGACAAGACAGTGCTCCAAACCACTGAATCAAAAACACCAAACCAATGAATAAACAAAGTGTCCCAACCTGGGGACGAGGTAAACTCGTACCTCTCAACGACCTCGCGAACCAGCGTCCGCCCTACAATCTCAAAACGACACAGGGTCGTGGCTCAGAAAGCCAGCAAGGCTAAGCCAAATCAGATAAAGGAACAACACAATTGCCAGTACTGGACAATATTATGAATATTTGCACTGACCTGAACGTAAATAAAACATAGAGGTCCATAAACTGATTTATGTCACTAGTTTATTCGTCACTTTAGTCACTAGTGGAGTAATTTTTTTCAATACTTCTGTTTTTTTTAAATTTGCATATGTACAGATATAATACATTTAAACAAAGTGAATACAAAATACAATATACAAATATACATATTTACATCACATCCAACTCTCAAACTCATACACCCACAGTCATACAAAAAGAAGAAAAGTGCACTTAGAACCTAAATGTCAATAAATTCTCAAAACATGTCACTGATAACAATTTTTTTCAAACCCAATTATTTTTGCGAATAACAAAAGTTCTTTTTACTAAGTGATCAGAAGTTCATGTCACTAAGAGTCGGTATTTTCAATTGACATAAAGGAAATTAAACATGGTCGACGCGTTTCGAACCCCCCACTGCGGGGTTCTCTTCAGGACCAATACGTTCTAAAAAGAATAAACGAAAAAGTTGTCAGGACTGAATCGTGATAGTCTTTAAAAAAAAACCTCAGTGCCACCGCCTGGCAAAACCACCATCCTACCTTAGTCACTTATGTAGTAATCCAGGTCCGGATAAATCGAGAAATAGAGTGCTCTGAATGAAGAGAGACAACAACAACGTCTAAAACATAAAGTCTAACGAATACCCTGGATTTTAAAATCACGGGTGAAGGGTGGAAGCTTACCTAAGTTGCTGAGGCACAGCTGCAACCTAGGGAAAGGGGAGAGTGGTGCCTTAAGTAGAGGCATATATTTTTAAGGAAGTCCAGAACATGGCGTCTCTACAGGTCAGGTTCTTACCTTTATCGTGGGTAATCCTAGCTTTATATTGCATCCTGTGTCACCATTTGGATCCGGGAGGGATAATGTGCCGTTTCGGTCACTGGTTGGGGAGATAAAAAACCGCGGTTAGTGGGGCCGGCGTTGTTGTATTATCCTTCGTTAGGCTGGGCTGGGGGTTGGAAGATACCTTCTCGCAGCTAGATCCGCGTCTCAAACAGTCTCGGAATCTGAGAGTCAGTTCCGGGTTCAGATGTGCTCGTATATGATTGGCGGGCGCAGGGGTCACATGGTGCGACTTCCGTCTAGGTTTCCCCTAATCTTTAAAGTGGTAGTCGCCTACTGCTGTCAGTGGCGAGATTGAATACGTCTGACAGGCGTCCGGGGTGTAACGCACTGTGGCAATTACAAAGAACCTCCCAAGTCTCTATTGAGGACATCTAGCGCGAAATGGCCAGCAGAAAGGAACGTGCTATAACCGAAATGGAAGGGCCCTTCTTGGTGATGAGAGTTGCCTTACTGATTGATCTTATAAATTTCCGACATCTCATTTAGTCCTGTGGTTGCCGTGTTATATTTCATAATAAGCAACGCCTCGCGTTGATTGAGTGTACCTTCTATATCTCCTCCACGAGGATCTTTTTGAACTTTTGAAATAATTGTCCACCTTAGGTCATCTTCCTTATGCTTGTTTGTAATCCAGTGGAGTACCAAAGGGGCGTTAGGTGTTTCTTTGCGTATTCTTGACTTGTGTTGCGTCACTCTGTGTCTGACCTCCTGGGTGGTCTTCCCTATATACAGTTTAGGGCACGGGCATATGATCCCATATACCACGTTTTTTGTTAAACAGTTCGTAAACACTTCATGTTTCCAATGGATGCCATTGAAAGAAAACACAGTACCTTCGTTTGTTTGACCACAGCACGAGCAATTACCACATTTATGGTGGCCAACTACCGGAGGTAGTCCAAGCATTCCTCTTATTGTTGTTTTGGGAACAGGGGGTAATGCTGCCCTGACAATGTGTTGTGCCACGCTTTTCTCTTTTTTAAAAGCGAATAGTGGTGGGTCTTTTAAGTCATCATGTAAGTCTTTGACTAAATGCCAGTTTTGTTTGACCAGCTTCTGTAGTTGACTGGCCTTGGAGCTGAATGTCATCACACATACAGTACGTTTCTGTTCCATGCGTGTTTTCTTTTGGAGTAAGGTTTCCCGAGGGATCCACCAGACTCGTTTTAGTGTGTTTTTTAGAAGTTTACTTGGATATCCACGGTCCATGAGACGCTGTGAAAGTTAAGCAGCAGATGTAGTACCATCAGGCAACTTCAGGCAGGACCCATCAACCCACAATTCCCCATCAACACTAGCAAGAGATGTATCTTGTAGGTCAACACAATTCTTTGTTCTTCAGTAAGGATATACAGATATATAGTTCTTTTGACTGAGACTGAGTAGCTGGAAGTGGCAATAATGTAGCAGGATTCAGAGTCAAACATCTTTTCGACGAGATATGAGGGGCCAAAAGTGTCAATTCTTAACCTGTCAAGCGAGCGCTAGTCAGATGATGTGTCTTTGTTTGATTTGCCAAGGAATCAACTGAATGAGGTACTAACACAAGCAATCTATGTGACAAGACTATTCCCTCACTCAGACGTATAGACACAACTGCTGCCGCCACCGCTTGAATACAACCAGGCAGCGCGCGGACAACTGGATCAAGGACAGCTGAAAAATTTGCACAAGGACATTGTTTATCACCGTGTGTCTGTGTTAAAACCGAGAACCTTCCCTCTCGTGTACATAGAGTGTGAAAGTCTTAGTGTAGTCTGGAGTTCCTACTACCGTGCAGAACAAAGAGCTTGACGTAGCTGTTGAAAGGCATTCTGGCATTCAGTAGTTGATGGGAGAGGCATCGGAGTGTCGTTAGTCAAAATGGCCAACAAGGGTTTAATAATGTACGAAACGCTAGGGATCCACTGTCTATAAAAGGAAGTAAGGCCAATCAATGCATGGACGTCTTTCTGAGTACAGGGCACAGGAGTGTCTAAAATGGTCTGAATGCGATCTGGTGTGAGTGCACGTCCCTCTTTCGACAGGAGGTGACCTAAATAGGTAACCAAAACCTAGATCTGTAGCAGCTGAACATGTAATATAGCAGCTGAACGTGTTGTTATGCAGGAAAAGAAACCCATCAGCCCACCAAATGGCGGATCATCATCATCTGGGATTTCGTAAGACTGGTATCTGATAGGCATTTCACATGGTATTATCGTGAGCTGTCTTTACATAGAACCACCAGTGATGGAACAGGCCATGAATGTGTATTCTGTGGTGCTGAAAAATAATTTGCAGTGATATACTAAGTGTGAAAATAAATCATAAGTGCAGATTAAGATTGACTATTATGACACCAAGGGTAAATTTATTAGAGGATTATCATAATGCCAAGGTTAAAAATAGAGTGTTGATAGTTTGACAAAAATAACTATTGTCTGTTGACTAAGGAGGTTGACATGTTTCAGCGAATGTAGGTCGAAAGATAGACCGATGGCTTTCTTAAGGACCAAGGACTACACTACTGCAAAAAGTGAAGAGAAATAATGAACAATATAATACATCCTACCATGTATTTAATTCCAATGTGTTGGATGAATGTCTTTAGAAATGGATTCTTTCCTGAAAAAAAGAAACATATATACACACGGACAGTACGTCAAACAAAACTACAGATACAAATATATTGGCCGCATATATTATTATTTAAGTTTTCATATCAATAATCTCAAAAGTATTCACTTCAACAGATACACATACTAGAGGTATCTTAATTAAACTCACCCAATATTCCTTGGGAGGAAATCTCACCTCTCCTGGCAACCGCTCAGGTGATGAGGCCCCGCTCTGTAGGTGGATATGAATGGCAAAGGACAATGCATTATCCCTGCATTGCTTACCACTAGTTAAAACCTTAGTACTACAAATAGCACAAAAAGATAACAGTCTATAGCAGGCTCTCACAAAAAACTGATTCGTCAGAAACTCCTTTGCATACTCTATTAATCACAAATTGAAAGGAAGTTAAGTGTGCAATTTCGTTTCTTTGTAAAATAAAAGAGTAGGTATAATATTGAACCCCCTGGGGTTGGAAATACCTTGAGAATTTAGTTAACCCGTAGGTCTAGGCAATTAGTTTTAGCGGTAGCATTCATTTCAGCATTCAAAACCTGAATTTAAAATCTAATAGTTGCAAAGGCAAACCATGCCGTCTCGTTATGAAAATGGCCTCTCGCTGCCAGCTATAACTTCAATGTAGCAGCGAGAGAGATGCGAAAAACGGGCCAAACACAGCATCCAAATCGATGGTGTCCGCTCAATTGTGTAACTCAAAGTTAGAGCAGTTGTTTTGCCCAAATGGTTCATCACCCTACCTGTCCGTAGGTACCCCAAGCTACTCCTGAGCTGAGGGAGAAGTACCGAACGGAACAGGAAGGCCGATTAAATACACTTCTACAGCGATTAATTGGCGGACCAGAGAGGAACCCCTTCGCAACAGGAAACGCATCAAGGGCGCTTCCTGTTGCATTCGCATATACGCAGTGTGTGTGATTCAGCTAAGATAAGACGCTGATTCTGCGCCGTATCAATGCGGACCTGAGAGAAAACCTGCAAAAAGGTGTTTTTGAACAGAAGTGCATGCTCACAGGGGTATGCGTGAGCAATGCGCTTTGTTGGTTTTAAGGACAGCAGTTAATTGGCTGACCAGAGAGGAACCCCCTCGCAACAGGAAACGCTACAAGGGCGCTTCCTGTTGCATTCGCACATGCCCGGTGTGGGTGATTCAACTAAAATAAGACACTAAATCTGCGCCGTATCAATGCGGACCTGAGAGGAAACCTGCAAAAAAGTGTTTTTGAACAAAGGCGCATGCTCGCAGGGGTATGGGTGAGCAATGCGCTGTGTTAGCTTTAAGGGCAGCAGTGCAGTTTGTCAAATGCAACCCCCCCTCGGATTAGAGGCGGGCCCAGAATGCGACCAGGTTTGGGAAAGCGCAACAATCATTCGGGGCGCTTCCTGTTGCATTCGCACATGCACAGTGTTTGCGTTTCATGTAAGAAAAGACGCTGTATCTGCGCCGTATCAGAGCGGACCTAAGAGGAAACCTGCAAAAGATGTTCCGGAACAAAAAGTGCATGCTCACAAGAGTATGCATGAGCAATGCGTAGTGCAATTTATTAAGTGCAGCTTAATGCGCATTGGTGTATTGGACCTGGAAGGAAACCGCAAAAAGTGTTTTTAAAGCAAATGCGCATGCTCATAAGCAGGGCTTTAAGTGGGATGAAAAAACGGGGGGGGGTCTCTCAAAGGGGCGTGGCCAGTGTAATTAGGGGCGTGGCTTTAAATCACTTGCGCAAAAAATCTGTGCTTAGCATAGTGTGCCGCCCGACTTGTAATTTGCTGTTTCCGTCATTGCATCCAGATATTTGATACAAGTAACATCATACCTACAATAAGTAAGTAATATTGGCTTTGCCAATGGTTATTACTTGCAGAAGATAAATAAGCTGCAACTATAACTTGTATATAATATTGACAAAGCTTCCAATTAAATCCTTGGTGACCCTACCACAATGTTGCTGCTCCTGAGTTTCAGAAAGAGAAGGAAAATCCAGAAAGAAAAACGACCCTTAAAGAATTTCCCTTCCCCCACAACGCTCCCCTGGCATGATGTCATGCTGTAACTTCTCTACTACTGAGAAGTGAGCAGTGTGAGCAGCGCACATCCATGTGCCTGGTGCTGTCTCGAAACGGGTCTCTATCAGGCTTTGTTTTGAGCCATGGCACTTTTTTCTGGACTGCAGTGACAGCAAACAGCGGTCATTGCAGTCCGGAAAAAAAAACGGGCTGCCTGTGTCATGGCTCAAAACAGAGCCCGATAGAGACCCGTTTCGAGGCCCCCTGAAAAAAACTGCCGGTGCTCAGACCCCTTGAGACCCGGCCCACTTAAAGCCCTGCTCATAAGTATATATATGAATGAACGGTGCACAATATTGGTTCGTCAGTATTAAATCCAATGGCAGGGCACCCAACCCGGATTAAAAGCGGACCCAATCCGTATTGTTCTCCACATATAAGGGGCAAAATAAGTCCAAAAACATATCTGGCAGGGTCATAGTGCTAGAGCTAATGGCTCCTTCCACGTCTTCAGAGAAAGGAGCAGGATTTTTCAGTGGATCGGGCAAAGCAGCTTTAACCCCTTCCATGCTCATGACGGAACGGTTCCGTCATGAGCGTCGGTTGGCCTGGGCTTATGACGGAACCGTTCCGTCATGGTTCCATAGACCCAATGGAACGTTCAGCACAGCGCAATAATTTGAGCCGCGCTGAACGGGTTAAGAACCATAATGTCTGCTCTACTCCAAGGAGTATAGACCCAATTATAGACAAAATATCCCTTTGCATCATCTGAAGTTTTATCGTCATTTGTGCCCACAACCTCCGGTGTTGTGAACGTATCTAGGACCCTAATTAAATATCCCCGATTTATGCCCTTATGTGGTTATAACAAATCATATCCTTATAAAGGCATAAGAATCATATCCATATTTAGTAATCGCCAATGCAGTCCAAATACGGCAAGGCTACTTCCTTAGACTCCTAGAAAGTACAACGAGTTCTTTAAACAAACCAAACCTCCAGCAACCTGGGAATTCCCCATACTTTTGTTATGATTTGTCCTAGAACTCCTGCGAGTCTGAGAGAACTGCCAGTTCCTAATGACGGTTCTTATTGACTTCTTATGTCCAACCTTACGTCAAACACGGCACCTTCCAGGTATAAATATACCAGCATTTGCCTTAAGCAAGCACACAGTGGTTTGTAGCAGAGCGGCTATCTACTTACCCAAAGCCCAGCTGATGCGAGTGCCGAAGGAAGCTGTCCCTCCCATTTGACGCACTGAGAAAGACGCTGTCTTTTCTCCTGCCGAGAAAATCCAGTTCCAGTGTTTCCAGTCACCCTTGCGGGTTACTGGGAGATAGAGTCCTGAGAACGAGATACAAGACCTCCTTCATTCTAAAACCAAGGTACGGAGCTGATTAGACCCTTAGAGAATTCTTGACTCAGATTCTTCGCAAAACTAACTTAACTTAAACTGTGACTCCCTTCCCACGTACTAGGCTTAGGTTAGGTACACCGGGGTAGGCGTATTTAGAAGCACCAGTTGAGTACGTTTAGTCAACTTTTATCATTGTATGTAATTGTATATATTTTATCAGTTTTAAGTATCATATGGCTCAGAAACCATATCAATGCTTTTACAGTATTATTTTATAATACTCCTTTTACTGTACGCACTTTACTTTATGACAAGTATTGCAATTGTGGCAATTCACTTCTCTTGCATGAGAAAGAGGACTGCTCAATAAATAACACCTTTTATTGAAAACGCCTGTCTCTCTATTTCTCTGCACTCTGGTGAAACTAAGTATGCACGATTGACTGAGTGAAATAGCTATCTATTGTTTTCACACGACTCTGGAGATATACTCCTTATTCTGGAGGGAACAAAGTTGTCATGTTTATGCGGATGCCAGAAGCTAATCCCTCCTTGTCTAATCAGGGAATTTAACTCCTCCCTGTTCATTCGAGAAAGTTTCTAATGACCTCTGAGCTAGCTGGCATACCTAATTAAGTCTAACATATTCAGTAGAGACCTAGTCGACCTCAGTCCTACGTCTAAACTACCATTGATGTTATTCCAATGCGCAGAGCCTATTGGGAATATAGGAACTACATTACACCGGAGGACCATACAGGGGCGCAGCTTCACGCATCGGTTTCACAGGAACTATAGTATCACTAGGGTCATTGTCTTCCCCCGTAACTTCTTCTTTTTGTGCAGGGGTCTGAACTGTTTGCGCAGGTTTAACTTTACTAGCTAAATTTTGCCCCGCTTTTAAATGTAGCGTATCATGATGTAATTTAACTACTCGCCTAATTAGATCAGATATATTTGAAAGAAGGACAGTTCCATCACTTAAGTGTTTATAATCAAAATTAATATCCTGGTGGCCAACTAACATGGCCGATCGGACGTGAGACCGATCGGCTCTGTCCCGGGCCCTATCGACTAAGGGGCAAGAAGGCATCGTAGCAGCTTGGCGGCTGCGGATTCTGAATGCGGCAGTAATGCTGTCTGGTGTGGTCTAAACCGCGGACCTTGAGGTTTCTGGAGATGCTTGGTAGAGTCCCGAGAAGCAACGGCAGCACAGTGGTGCCGCAGAAAATGGCAGACTGCCGGGCTCGGCAGGAGAGGGCACGGGATTGACGGCCCCCGCAGTGCCCATTCCGGAGTCACTGTGTTTGGCGCTCATGGGGGTGTGCGCCTCAATATCCTGCCCCCAGATCCTGCTAGTGATAACCCTCGGCGCAAAACGAGACTGCTCTGGGCCGGCTGGGGAGAGATCCAAGATGGCGGGTGGACACGGAGAGCGGACTGCGATCATGCAACCCAGAAGGCTCAACTAAGGATGATCACCACATTAACAGCCGAAATAATCCTTCAATGAAGCTGTTAGTGGTCTCCTAATGGGCGCTGCGTCCAGCGAGACCTCCCCCTGCAGACCAAGCGAGTTCCACAAGCACCCTGGGGTCCTAGCAGTGCCCAAGGCGTATATCTGAAGGACTTGCTGGCCGCGCTTCCCACAAATGTGAGCTTGCAGCAGGGCTATTGGGGGACACGGAAGCCATAGAGGGGGGCTCTTTGATCCATTCTGAGGCTGCTGAGCAGAGTGGTGCCTGACCCTAACATGGCTGCCACAAGGCATCCTTGGATGTGTGAGTGATCACTACGAGGGGTTTATAAGCAAGAGTAATCGCCCACGGGGAGAATTAACACAGAGCATGTCGGCGAGTGCTGGAAGGCATTGTTGCTTGACCCTGTTGACTCCTGTGGGCCGTGGGAAATGCGCTGAAAGCGGGCTGGGTATGGCGCCTGGAGTGGGGGGATACGGTTCTTCCAGGAATGGAAGAGAGAGCATGGGAGTCTCTGTTAGCGACGTCCAAGAAGAAACAGATTTCAATTGTGTGAGGGGCGGCCACGCCCTGACCTAGTGGAGGGCCCCGTATGCCACCCAAGAAGAATCCAAATAACAGGGTTTCCAACTACTTCACCTCGGCTGGAAGGGGGACGATGGAGGAGGAAGCGACCTTGGCACTGACCCAGGAGGATCTCCTGTCCTCACTGCACGACTTCAAACAAGAACTACGCACCGAGCTTCGGGCGAACATCAAAGCAGACATGGAAGCCTCCTTTGAGACCTTTCGCACGGAGGTGCGAGAAAAACTGGTCTCTATCCAGGCAGATGTCGACTCCGTGGGTACACATACGCTCGATCTGGAAGCGCAGCAACAGGAGGTGGCGGGTAAGATCAAGCTTCTGGAAGACAACACAGTCGACCTTCGCAAGCAACTACGGGATTCACTTCTCAAATGCGAAGATTTGGAAAATCGCTCACGTCGCGATAAGAGTCCGAGGCCTTGAGGAGGATTGGAAGGGTCCAGACTTAGAGGCGTTCATGGTGGGCATCTCCTCCTCTGCCCTTGGAGAAGACTGCCCGGAGGTTCGGCTGGAAAGAGTGCAAAGAGTTGGCCTGCGCCTACCAGGGGAGAATCGGCGCGCATGTGATGTCTCGGCTAAATTTAGGTCATTCAAAATAAAGGATCTCGTCCTGCAGAAGGCCAGGGCCTCCGATTCACTTACCTTCATAAACACCACATGTACCCTCTACCAGGACGTAGCACAAGCCACTCTCATGCGTCGGCAGCAGTTCCGACCTGTCACTGAACACCTAAGAGAGAAAAATGTCAGGTACCGTTGGACATACCCATTTGGGATTGCCTTTCTGTGGTAAAATAAGCAGCAACACTGTGTGGAACTCTCGGAAGCGGCAGCCCTGCTGGGCTTTGAACTCTCCAAAACATAATTGGATCACGACAGTGAAGCCAGACCTGATCATCGCAATGGCTGACAATGGCGTAGAATGGGCAGGAAATCTACCAAAGCTCCAGAATGAGCATTCGAATCTCAAGGACCAACGAGATCTTCAGTACTTGGTGCGGCTGGAGTGATGGCATTTCTCACTTGTTGCTCTCCTGTGCCCACGAGAGGGTAGGGTTGGGAGCTTCGGGGATCTGGATGGAGCGGAGGACTTGCAGCTTCCATAAGTGGGGGTGATTGGGCTGCATTGACGTCAAGTAAGACTTACCTCTGGTGCCTGACTTGAGCTATATGTTTTTGTACTCTTAGGTTGGGGTGTCTTACAAACACGTGGAGATGAGAGGCCTTCGGGGGTTGATTGATGAAGGCTAGGACCTGTCCGGTACTGAAAGTTGAAGTTGTTCACCCAGGATATTGTTGAGCTTACTCGATGAAGGCTCTATATTTTTATCGTTAATGATTATACGGAATGGGGGGGAATAATATCAACAAGTAATGAATGCCTTGTTTTTTCAGCTGTGACATGGGCAGGGGGACGGGATTTGGTAATGTTCCTAGAGTGTGATCTAGTTCGGAAACTCCGCTCCAGGAAGGGGGCTCTACTCACTCATTTTACTCATTTGTTGTGTTTTTTACTCTCCGTTCAATGTTATGGTGCTTTTATTTTTATTCATTTTGTGTGGGGATGGAGGGGGGCTCACTAGTGGGTCGGGTTGATGGAGACACGGGTTGATGGAGACTGTCATTTCTAGGGCAACAGTCTTCCTCACATACTCATGGCGGTTATAGTAGTGTCATGGAATGCTAGGGGGTTGAATTCGCCCAACAAGAGGCAGAGATTCTGGAAGTACATGATTGACCATGATGTCCAAATAATAGCTCTTCAAGAAACATACCTCAAAAGATCAGAGATTGCGGCATAAGGCTTACCCTCACATATTCAGGTATTCACATTCCACTAAACAAAATGGGTGGCACAGGTGTTCCATGCAGAGGTTCCATTTCAGGCTCAAGATACCAAAACAGACAAAAATGGGAGGGTCATCATGGTCAGGGGGAGCTTCGAGGGTATTCATGTACATTTGCTGCGCTATATGCACCTCACACAGGCCAACAGGACTTCATCCTCTCCTTCCTCATGACTCTTGAACAGTTTGCTCAGGGGGACATACTGCTTCTAGGGAACTTCAATCTAGTCCGGGACTTGGACAGAGACAAGTCGCACTCACACCGAGCTCCAGGGGGGAATTTGGTAAGGCACTGCGCTCACAACTTCAGCGTTTGGGGTTGGTGGACGTATGGAGAGATGCCCATCCCACAACGAGGGACTACTCGTTCTTCTCGCACTTCCATAGAACATACTCCCGTATCGATTACATTTTCCTGAGCCAGTCGCTGCTATATTCTGTCTACAAACACAGTTTCATCCCATCTGTTTATCGGACCAGGCCCCCTTGGAGTTGGCAATTACTTGGCCATACCCACTCCCTAAGCATGTTCGTTGGTTCTTTCCCAACTTTTTATGCAGGGACATACTCCTTAGAGACGCACTTAGATAGACTATTAAAGGGTATCTCGAGAAGAACGCCCCAGAGGACACCTCTCACTCCACTACTTGGGATGCTCTTAAAGCAGTAATCCAGGGCAAGTGCGTCGAAATGGGCATGACGTTACATTCCCAGCAATGTGTGGAACGTCTCAGCTAGAAAGTGAACTCAAATCCGCGGAACAGACACATAAGGCCCAACCCTCAGCTCCGACCCTTCAGAAAGTTACTGCCCTAAAAGGGAAGTTACAAGCCATTTATACAAATAGAGCAGAAAAATCTATCTTAAGTTTACATTCCAAGGGCTATGAGAGTGGCAATAAGGTGGGCACCTTATTGGCTCAATATTTACGGGCCAAACAGGAGTGAGAATACATAAAACACATCGTAGATGCCAAAGGCACTTCCCACAGATCGGAGGAGGGTAAAGCTAAAGCTTTTGAGGATTTTTATAGGGCCCTCTACACCTCGGAGTCCTTGGGGACGAACAACCACTCTGACTACTTGGCCTCACTGGACCTCCCTCAGGTAAGAGAGCACACCAATGAGGAATTGACGCACCCATTTCAGCTGAAGAAGTGCAAAAAGCGATTGATTCCCTAAAACTCCAGAAAGCCCCCGGTCCCGACGGATTCTCAGCCCACTTCTATTGCACCTTTTGCACCGGAGCGTGTCCCCTTTTTGACTACATTATTTAATTTTATAGCCTCCTCGCAGAGGGTGACTCCTTCGATGGGAGAAGCAATAGTGGATGTACTACCTAAGCCAGGCAAGGACCCGGCCCTATGCTCCTCTTATCGCCCGATCGCCCTGCTAAATCTTGATGCAAAAATCTACTCAAAAACGTTGGCGACCCGTCTCGAACTATCTTTCCCGCTCTCATAGATCCGGACCAGTCGGGCTTCATCAAGGGGAGACAAACGCACGATAATTTAAGGCGTATCATTCACATCATTGAAAAAGCTCGCAAGAAGCATATTCCTACAGCACTTCTCTCGCTAGATGGGGAGAAAGCCTTTGATCGTGTGGAATGGTCCTTCTTTTTTAAAGTGCTTAAGCGATTTGGCTTCAGCGACATCTTCATTGGAATGATTTGCGCTAACTATCACTCTCCTAGCTCTCGGGTCCTGGTTAATGGAGTGGCATCCTCCCCCTTTCATCCGAACTATGGGACGCGACAGGGTTGTCCCTTATCCTCCCTCCTCTATGCCTTGAGTATTGAACCTTTGGCACACAAGGTCAGGGGTAATACAGAGATCAAGGGTATGCGCTTTGACACAGATGATCATAAGATCTTGTTGTTTACCGATGATGTGCTCCTTCCGGAGACGGAACCCCAGGTTTCCCTCTCGGCCATTCAGTCGGAGCTGAAGACGTTTGAGGGGGTGGCGGGTTTTAAGGTAAATTTGACAAAGCCCTTTTTAATGAACCTGACAATACCCAAAGATGAATGGCGAAGGATTGAAGGGATGTCGCCTTTCCGATGCACCTCCAAAGAAATCACCTATTTGGTAGTTAAACTTACCCCACGGGTGCGGGACTTATTCCAGGCAAACTTCTCCCCCCTACTGCGTCAGCTAAAGAGAGACTTGGGCAAGTGGTGTGCGGCTTATATCACCTGGCTAGGCAGGATTAATTCAGTTAAAATGAATGTTCTTTCCCGATTATTTTTTCTTTTCCAAGGGCTTCCTATTCCAGTGGAGAGAGGGCTCTTTAAGGAACTGCGAATTATGCTGAACAAATTCATATGGCAGGGAAAGAGAGCAAGACTTCCATATAAACTCCTCATTAGACCCCGCAAGGAGGGGGGCCTTGTGCTACCGGACTTCCAATCTTACTATAGAGCAGCGCAAATGCGAGTGATCACGGAGTGGTCATGGAGGGTCTCAGAAAAGCATAGGCTCCACATAGATCGACAGATAACTGGGCACACAATCTGGGATCTCCTCTGGAAACCAAAATGGGACAGACCAGCCAATGCCTATATTAGCACCCCCACCTCCACCGCACTCAAGGTCTGGGACACTCTCACCTCCAGACTACAGCTCACAACTTTTCCCTCCCCCTCACACGCCTATACACTTTAACGCTGCATTCCTCCCTGCCTTAAAGGAAGGGCCCTTTGAGGCTTGGCGCGAGGGGGGATGCCTCATGATCTCACACTGGTTTGATAGGGGGAAACTCCTCTCCTTTCAGGATTGCAAAACAAGGTTCATATTAACTAATTACATAGAATACCACTACTTGCAATTGAAACACTGGTGGCAGCAGCCTCTGGTACAGCAGGCCGCTACCAGGGAATTGCTTCCCCTTGAAAGGTTCACTCAGTCAGGGTCCTCTTACAAGGGGAGTATCTCCTTTTTATATGCTCTTATTCAAGCATTGAGTCTCAGGGTTACGCCACGCTATAAACACTTCTGGGATAACCTGTTGGAAGCCCTGTTAGAAGATAAGAAATGGGATCATTTAAGTAGGGATATAGTGAAATTCAATTGTTCTATGTATCTCCAGGAGGCACACTATAAAATTATGTACGATTGGTATCTGTACCCTCAGAAACTACACTCGATTTTCCTGGGATCCTCCGATAGGTGTTGGAGGGGATGCGGTCTTCTAGGCGATTTCCAACATATCAGGTGGGACTGCCCTGCCATCAAACCTTTCTGGAAGGAGATACTGTCCCAAATATAAATTATTCTAGGTTATCCCATTCCACACTCTATGGAACAGGTTTTGTTGGGGGTTCGGGACCCAATCGTGAAAAGACAGACACAGAGTGACAAATTCGTATTGTGACTTTGCTTGGGGGCCGCCAAAATGGCAGTACCTGCGGCCTGGAAAAACATGAGGCACCATCCCTAACCCAGTGGCATGCAAGATTTTGGCGGGGTTTGGCTCTAGAGTGACTGACTGATATCGTGGAAGACACCAGGACAGGTTTTGATTACATTTGGTCACCATTGGTCAGCTACCTTTCAGAGGGGCTCCGTTTGACAGCTTGCAATCCGATGCTTAGGACCCTCCACTTATTCCTCATCTAACTCTTTAACACAGAAGGGAGTATTATTACAGCTCTGCTCTGACCACCTGCGCAATGACTCCGACGCCCCACACATCAAGCATACTCACCTTTGCTTTTTTATTTGCACCATGACATCGTCAAATTAATTTTTTTCTCTTTTCTCTTTCTCTTAAGGTTTATTAAGTTTCCCTTTCATGTTACTCTCTAGAAAGGGTTGCAGGCTATTAGCTTACATTGCAGGATATGCAGCATGTCCTGTTAAAACTATGTTGTGCATTTCAATGCTCATCTGCGTGGATTCGAGAGAGAAATGTAGTTTTTATGAACGATCTGTACACCAGGGCGGATGATTATATTGAGAATTGTTGAATATGTAATGCTTTCAATGCTCTCTCTGAGAAAAATTTCAATAAAAACATTTTGAAACAAAATTAATAACCTTGGGCTGTACGTTTTTAGAAACATTTCTAAAACCAAGTATTACTTCCCAGGTAAACTTCTCTGCAAAATATAACTGCTCTAAATCTTTCCACTGCTGTACCATCGCTACAAGATCTAGAGCAGAAGTAGTCCCACGAGCTTCTTTGCGACCAGTGGATCTGATATTGGCTTTTTCGTCAAAAGTCAAAGTAGAGCGAGTCTGCCGCCCATCTTGCTTATCTATGTCTTTATCATCTGAAGAAAGATGTTCTTAATCGGAAAAACCATCCTCAGTGGCAGAGTGAAACTTATACGGGCGGAGGTCGATCTAACAAGATGGAATCATCCTGAGGTTTATTAAGTATGGGATAAATGGGGCGCCTAATAGGGTGCTGGCCAGTTACCTCTAAAGGATGCTCCCTTTCCTCTTTTTCTTTTATTGCCTTCATCTCTTTATTTTTTAATTCCAACGCTTTTTGATATATTGTTTTACACTGTTCTTTTTCTGCAATAGCTTCTTCTTTCCTCACACTCTCTTGTACTTTTTTCTCCCGCACTCGTACACAATCAAACATATCTTGTCGACTTTTTCTTTTAAACAAACACTGTTCTACATATTGAATCTTTTTAAAGTCAAATGACCCATTTACTGACCATTGGAGATCAGGATCCTTTTTTGTATATTTGTTCCACTTTGTACTATACATTATAGAAGAAATACCGTATTTAATGTACATCTGCCTATTAGGTGTCCCTTCTGGGGGATCCGGCTGACTTCTTTCTAAATCCGTTTTGGTACCTCCAAGACAGCAACACGGCCTACGGAGTGTGCTGGCAACAGGCATACTACCAAGTTTTTGTAAAATATTACTTTTAAAAAATATTCAAAAGTAGAGAAAAATCTCCACATTACCTGCCTTTATCTTTTGCAAAAAATAAATCAAACAAACAAAACCAGAATCTTGGCCAAGCAAACAAGAGTGCCGCTTCAGCGACCTTACCAAACAAGAGTCTCCAACTTCCAACTGCCAATCTCTTGGTCGACCTAATGGTCACTGCAAAAATAACGCCAAAGGATACCTCAGTCGGGACCGGCCACCACCCGGAGGGTCAGATGTAGAAAATCGGAAAAATCACAAGGGTCTCCTCAAGCAGGACGTCTCCTCAGCAAAATTCAATTTTTCCATCAAAACCACTCCTTTGGATGGCTGAGTCTCCGATGAGGACCCACGAGTCGGGCACCAACTGTGGAAATGTGCCTTTTAATGAGCACACCGGGGGCAGGGTTCACCCTTATCTTGTCCACGGGTCCATAGACCAACAAAATAGAGATTGGGACTGAAGCTGGAATTTAAAGAACAAGTTTATTAATCACTCATGAGTGGGACTACGTCCACACAGCACTCTCGAATGGTACCTGAGGCAGTACCCTGAATACACAGACCATGGTGCTTATATACAGGGTTGATTGCAGAGTAAGCATGTAGTTACAAATATAAGGTACAAGCATATACAGGAATAACTACCGACAAACATGGGCAGATGGGAGATCACTTAGTCAGCAAAGTGGGGAGGGAACAGAACTGCTTACAACAGAAAAGAGTGATTGACAGTTAATTTTTTAACCAGGTGCATTCCAGCAGCTACAGGCCTTTTCTCAGCACATACATTGCTTTGGCTCAGTACAGAAGGAGTTAACTAAAGCTGATGACACAAGCAGAATAGAAAGGCAAGCAACAGTGAAGACAGAAGAATTACATAGCTAACAAAATGGATGGCACAAACAAGATGGCTTCAGCTTATGCTAACGGAAATTATTTTCAATTTCCACAGAAAGACTCCGAGGATTCAAGGCCTTGACAGGTGGATGCAAGCCCAGTGGGGTTGGGAGTGATTTTTGCCTAACATAATGGACAACCCCATTCTCAGAGGCACATTGTGGTCTATTCTAGCCAGATTCTATCTCAGACTGAGCGTGCTTATTATTCCCAACCGGAGAAGAAAGCTTTGATGTAGTATGGACATGTTAACACTTCCAATTATTTCTGACGGAAAGCATTTCACCCTTGTAACAGCTCATCATCAAGCGTTACTCACCTTTTTCAGAAATCTGTAAGCCAAGATATCCCCTCACATGGAGCGGTGGGGGTTGTATCTTCAAGAGTATGATTACACTATTGTGCATAAACCGGGGAAAGATCAAAACCCTGCAGACTACTTTTCATGACTGTCTCTACAGCGTCAAAGCACAACGTCCAAAGCGGCTGAGGCCTACATCAATTTCTTAGTAAAGTTATGTGCATCTGCAGTTCTTTCTATTGAACAAATTCTGGCAGCTACTAATACTGACAAAGACATACTTAAGCTTAAGGAAATCATTGCAACACAATCATGAATGAAGCATACTCCATCCCTTACAGATGATGTTGAGTACCAGAAATTCAAAAATGTTTGGTAAGAACTTTCTGTTACACATGATGGTGTCAAGGACGGACGCGCGCAGTTGTGAGTGACTGCATGTATCTTATATGATTGTGATTTCGGGGAATTACTGACATTTTAACTTTCATTTTAATCGGCCAGGGTTCACTTCTCTATTTTTAAACTTTTGTTGCTTTTATTCTGCTTGCATTCCACTGCTGCTACTTACTTGCACTGACTTGCACCTTTCACATCTGCGCTCTCGCCCTGGTCCACCGCGGATTTTCTGTTTGTTGTGGAGGGCGAGAGCATTCTTGGCAAGCCATACTTCCGGCGTTTTGGGGGCGGAGCCTGGAGGTCACCATCTCTTTGTTCCAGCCTACTTAAGTTCAAGCCTTTTTTCGCGCTCAGCGGACACGCGCAGTTGTGAGTAACTGCCTGTATCTTATTTGATTGGGATTTCGGGGAATTACTGACATTTTAAGTTTCATTTTAATCGGCCAGGGTTCACTTCTCTATTTTTAAACTTTTGTTGGTTTTATTCTGCTTGCATTCCACTGCTGCTACTTACTTGCACTGACTTGCACCTTTCACATCTTTGCTCTCGCCCCAGTCCACCGTGGATTTTCAGTTTGTTGTGGAGGGCGAGAGTATTCTCGGAAAGCCTTACTTCTGGCTTGCTGGGGGCGGAGCCCGAAGGTCACCACCTCTTTGTTCCTGCCTACTTAAGTTCATGCCTTTTTTCGCGCGCAGCGAGCGCGCCGTTTGCGCGCCGGAGACAAGCCCGTCTGCACCCGTACGTGCTAAGACCGCGCCTTGTGCCAAAAACGCTGGTAAATCGGTGCTTGAACAGCATGAAATTACCACCTATACCAGAGAAGAACTTATGGGATTTCAGCAGGGCAGAGTTCCTTGCTGCTACACTGCTGACCCTGAGTTCTTAAGTGAAAATCATTCTTTTGCTTGTCCCCTGTGTAAATTTTGCCTGACTCAGGTAGGTGTGAATTCTATTCCTGTGGAACCTATCAAGCCTATCCCACTCTTCTTAGAGCCTGTGATCCAGGGTTACCTTATCAACGCCAGATCATTGATCAAAAATAAGACCGCTTTCAGAGATTTTATCACTCTGCGCAAACCTGGTTGGTTGTTTATCACAGAGACCTGGGCAAGGGTCTGCTCTGGCGCTAATCTTGCTGAAGCTATTCCCAATGGATATAGCCTAGCTAGACTTGATAGGGTAGGTAAAATGGGAGGGGGTTTGGGTATTCTCTATAGGGATACCTATACGTGTCGTACTGAGCCTCTTACCTCACACTCGGACCATTATCAGGCTTTAGATTTTTCAATAAACATTCTCCCGACCGAAAGTTTTTCTGGGGTGCGATCTTATCACCTCCCTGGTTCTAGATCCTCTTTTAGTCAAGAGTTTAGTAACCTTTTGGAACCTTATTTATTAAGATCCAATTTAACCCTGCTTGGGGATTTTAATTTTCATTTAGATATTTCTTCATGTAAAGACACTCAATCCCTTCTGGAAACTCTAGGCTGCTGTGGCTTTTCGAAGTTGGTTACTAGCTCTATCCATTCTGCCGGACATATATTGGATGGCATATTTTCTAATGATCCTCGGATTGAGGTGGGATTGCCTCTACCTCTCTCTTGGTCAGATCGTTATGCAGTCTCTTTTAATTTCCAGACCTCAACATTTAATCTTCCCTTAGCTAGTAAAAAGATTGGCGATGAAAGGAGAAACCTGAGTCGTATTAGTAAGGAGGATCTTGCCAAATACTTTTTGAATTTCCAGTTTTCCGATCACCTGGATGTCAATCTAGCAGCAGAAGAAATGTCTAGTGGGTTGCTAGGAGCCTTAGACACTCTGGCCCCCTTTTCAAACCACTATGTAGCAAGAAGAAAACCCTCCACTCCATGGTACTCGGACAAACTCAGAAAGCTGAGACAAGCTTGCCGGCAAGCAGGAAAGAATCTGGTGAATAGATCTGGCGCATGTGGGTAGGGAGCTACAGAGACAGAGCTTAAGGGTCTATAAAGCGACCATTATGGAGGAAAAAAGAATGTATTATTCCAAGATCACTGAGTCTATGAAATCTTCAAGAGAGCTCTTCAAGGTCATTAACTCCCTTATCTCTCCTCCGGTTGCTGACTCTGTGGATTGCTCTCAAGAACTCTGTGATAGAATGGCAGATTTTTTTGCACCAAGATCACTGATATATATTCCATTCTGGAGGACTATAATTTTGGAAGGGCTATGTCGGTTAACTCCGTATCTGATTCTAATGTTTCAGTATTATTGGAGGACATACATAAGTTATGCACTTCCCCTTGTATCTTACCTGAAATGACTGACCATCTTTTAGAAGGGGTCACCTCTAGGTCTCCTTTGGATGCCTGTCCCCTAAAAGTGTTAAAACTTGGAAGGGAAGTTATTGTTTTCCACCTTACTGCAGTAATTAACATGGCTATTACTCTGGGACAGTATCAAATTCCTTGGAAAGCTGCTGTGGTTAAACCACTTTAAAAAAAGCCTTCTCTGGACCCTTTGGAACTAACACATTATCACCCTATTGCGTTGTTACCAGTCTCAGCTAAGATTATGGAGAGATATTTGAATTCCCTGCTTAGCACATTTCTATCCGACTATCTGTTGCTAGATGGCTCACAGCATGGCTTTAGAAGCCATCATAGCACTGAGTCAGCACTAACGGCAGTTCTTGACAACATCCGGGCTCAGGTCGATGCAGGGCACACTACCCAGCTGATTTTGCTCGAACTTACCGCAGCATTTGACACCATATCTCCTTTGAGGTTGGTTGATCGCCTCAAGGAGATAGGGGTTGAGGGGTACGACCTTGGGGCTTCTCTCCTCATTCCTCAGTGAAAGGTCACAGATAGTGAAAATGGGCCTCTGATATGTGGGGTGCCTCAGGGCTGCTCCCTGAGCACTACTCTGTTTAATATTTGTGTGTCCCCTCTAGCTAGTGTCGTAGATCCTTTGGATTTGAGGCACTGTCCTATGCTGACGACACTCAAATTATGGTGTCCATTACTAACAGCATTAGAGAATCTGCTGCTAATTTTAACAATTGCATGCAAGCAGTCTCAGCTTGGATGGCTGGAAATTATCTCAAATTGAGTGGGGAAAAAACGGAGATCCTGATTTTTGGGAATTAACTTGATACCTGGACTAAGAAGTTGTGGCCAGACACGCTGAGTAGCTCCCCTTCTCCTGTATGCGATGAGAACAATCTGGGTGTTATAGTTGATTCATCTCTGTCCATGAACTTACAGATTAGCTGAACTGTGTCCACTTGTTTTGGGATAATCAGGCTGCTTAGAAAATGTTCCCATTTTCTTTCCATTGAATCCAGAAAACAGGCAGTAATTGCTCTGGTAATGTCCAGACTTGATTACTGCAATGCTCTCTATCTGCCATTAAATAAGGGTCTGGTGCGTCGCCTTCAGCTAGTGTAGAATGTGGCAGCAAGGTTGGTGATGGACTTACCCAAGTACCACTCAGTCTCGGCCTCCCTCATCTCGTTGTACTGGCTGCCTTTGGATCGCAGAATCCTTTTCAAGACTCTTTGCCTCACCCATAATGCTTAATATGGTTTGGGCCACGATGCTATTAAATCAATGTTTCAGCGCTATGCTCCTACCAAACAGCTTAGGTCAGCCAGCAAAAACTTGCTGGTAGTTCCGAGAAATAAAAATGTTAGGTGGGGAGGCAGGGCCTTCTCCACTGCTGCTGCCAGGCTGTGGAATGCTCTTCCTGATAGACTAGCGGGTCTTGTATCTCATGCTCTATTTCGCAGGGCCTTGAAAACCTGGCTCTTTTCTCAATCCATGATACGAGCATGTGTTTCTGGCTGTGCGTGGTCCTCTATAGCGCCTTGATGCCCTTGGGCTAAGTTTGCGCTTTACAAAATTAATATTCATTCATACCAAGAGGGGCAAGAATAGTTATCCCTGAAAGCCCTAGACAGCGAGTTACAGAACTGGCACACAAACGACATTGTGTCATTGCTGCAACCAAAAGAGTCCTAAGGGATCGAGAGTGGTACCCACGTCTTGATGAAAGAGTTGAAAGGGAGTTTAAGGCTTGTATTTCTGAAACTGTCTATCTCCCAAAACGACTCAGCACCCATTGACCTTGTCTGAGCTACCAAGCAAGCTTGGACCTTTCAACAATGGACATCATCTCATTGTAGATGTAAATGAGTACTCACGTTTTCCTCTGATGAAAGAGTTGTTATCAACCACAGATTACAGAGTCATCGAAAGGCTGGATGACATTTTCACAACATGTGGTGTTTCCTCCATTCTCAATTTTGACAATGGTCCACCATCCAAAAGCAGGGGGTTCAAAGTCTTTCTTAATTGTTTGAACACCAAACATCAGAAAAGTACATCTCTCTGGCCGCAGGCAAAGGGCGTTGTGGAACGATTTATGAGTACTTTGAAAAGGGTAGTTCCACGTGCTGCACTGGAACGCATCAACTTCAAAACTACTCTGAACCCAGCCCTTTGCACCTGTCGTTCTACTGCTCATTCCAAAACAGGAGAAAGTTCTGCCATTTTCCTGTTCGGTAGAGCTATTGGAAAGAAGATACCACAATGAAACACTTGCCAGTCAATAGACCCTCATGAGATACTTATCATTTACACCTTTCACAAATGTTAAATGAAGATCTACGCCAGCAAGCACCGACACAGTCGAGACACGTTTTTCAAGAAAGGAGACCGAGTTCTTGTAAAGAAAAAGCGGACACGCAATACGAACACTTAGAGTTGTGGCGAGCAAAGGACATATGGTAACTGCCCAATGACCTGGAAAATCTAGAACCAGAGACTCGTCACACTTCCTTTGCTTTGATGTTTCTCAGCTCCAGACCTCGCGAGTGACGCAAGTCCACCTAAGTGCCCAAGCCAGGCATCCCACTCTGCTCTGGAGATGCCAGATTTTATTTTATTTATTTATTATTTTATTTTAGTGTTTTATAAAGCGCGAACTTGACCCGTTAGGGTATCAGAGCGCTTTACAGAGTCATAGAGTTGTACAAGAGGCATGGCAGCACAAGAGTATAACATAAATTAGGGAGGGGGGTGCTGAGTACAAGAGGGATGGAAGTACACAAATAACAGTTAATATTACAGTTGCTGAGGACAGGCCTCAAGTTTCTTGGTGGGGCGAAAGGTTGAAGGAGGGAGGCAATAGCCTCTGTGGTGATTGTGGGGCGGGGTTTAGCCGAGGAATTAACCTGTAAGGAAGGATTTAGCCTCCTTTTTGAAACGTACAAGCGAGGGGATTCTTCTGATAGCGGGTGGAAAGGAGTTCCATATTCTTGGTGCAGCCCCAGCGAACGCCTGATTATATATATTTCTTTCGAAAGCATGCAGGCTGGAGTAGGAGGGCACTGGCAGACCGTGAGTTTCTGATTCCTCCAGATATCACAAGTTTCTGTGCAAGATAAGCAGGGGAGTTTGAGTGTAGGGCCTTGTGTGTCATGCATGCCAGTTTAAGTTGTATTCTGGCCTCGAGAGGAAGCCAGTTCAGTGCTTTCAGATGAGGAGAGATGTAATCAAATTTCCTTGTGCCGGTAAGTAGTCTGGCGGCTGCATTGAGGCAGGCTTTTAAAAGTGCTAGGGAGATCTTGGGTAAACCAGAGAGGGTGGAACAGCCATATCCCAGTCTAGAAATGACTAGTGCTTGGACTGCAAGTTTGAGGTCGGGAGCGTCAAGGAAGGGTTTCAGTTTCCATAGGTAGCTCAGGTGAATCTGGCAGATTTTGCCATTGAGTTGATGTGGTCTTGCATGTTCAAATTGCATTCCAAGATTATTCCCAGAGATTTGGCCGAGTCCACAATGGTCGAACAGTTTAAAGCTGTGATGGCTTTAATCCATGTCTGGATCTCCAAGTTGGTTTTAGGCGGGGAAATTAAAAGAAACTCTGTTTTCTATGCATTGAGTTTGAGTTGGTTGGAGGAGAGCCATTCGACGGTCAGCTTCATGGACTCATTCAGGGAGAGAATCTCCTCGAGAGATGAGATTTTTATGTAGATCTGTGTGTCGTCGGCGTACATATGGTAGGAGATATTTGCAGAGCGAAGGACTTCGGCAAGGGGTTCTAAATAAAGTTTGAAAATGGTGGGAGACAGCGTTGATCCTTGAGGGACTCCAACCGTGACCAAAAAGGGAGCGGACAGGTTACCGTTGATTAGGAATCTCTGAGATCGGTTTTAGAGGAAGGATCTGAACCAGTCAAGGACAGGGCCATCTTATCCCATCCTAAATTTGAGGCGTTCAAGTAGCTTCTCATGGTTGACCATGTCTAAGGCCGAGGATAGATCTAGGAGGAATAGGAGACAGGTTTTGCCTTGGTCAAGGGCTTGTAGGGCATCATCGACGATGTGAAGCATGGTGGTTTCAGTGGTGTGTCCAGGTCGGAATCCAGATTGGAAGTCATTGAGTAGGTGGAAGTTGTTGATGTGATGACTTAGCTGCAGTTGCACACACTTCTCCAGCACTTTAGCTAAGAGAGGAATGTTGGAAATAGGTCTGAAATTGTCTGGGGAGGCTGGATCCAACAACAGCTTTTTCAGAATCGGGAGGACTTGGCTCGCTTTCAGAGAGCCAGGGATTGATCCCTGCCAAAGAGAGGCGTTAATTATCGCAGTCCAGCAAGGACAAGATTGGGCGGCAGCCGCTACACAGTTAGAGGGCAACGGGTCGCTGAAATGGTAGTTCGGGTTTAAGGTGGAAAGGATTTTGGCGACAGAGTCTTCGTCGTAGAGTGTGAATCGGTCCAGTGTGCTTGATTCTTAGGTGAGGACTGTTGAGGCGGCGTGGGTGGAGGCGGCAGGTCAGGGGGCTGTAGAGAGAATGAGACAGAACTAAGTTCGTTACCTAAGGTTTTGATTTTGTTCGCAAAAAACGAGGAGAATTCCTCGGATGAGATTAGAGACTTGGGGTTTTCTTTCGATGTTTTGGCCAATTTGTTGGATTGGTGTTTGACCAGCTCAAAGAGTTTGCGTAGTCTGTTCTGGGCATTCCCTAGTTCCGCTCTGAAGAGTTCTTTTTTTGAGTTGAGGATGTTCCTGTTGTATGTATTTCTGGCCTGGCGGAGAAGATTTCGGTGAGTGGCAGATGGGTGTTGTCTCCAGATTCTTTCGGCTTTTTTTACGAAATCTTGTGGGTGTTGCTGGGTGTGTCACTCCTGCTGTGATAGACTACTTTCTGGAGGAAGAGAGGGCAGAGGAGAGGGCACTTGAAAAAGAACCAGGCCCCCAATTTAAACTTCAAAGACTCAGACTCCAAATCACTTTTAGTGTCTGGAAGTGGCCAATAAGAAAGGGACCTTGAGACCAGAAAAAAATTAAACTTTCAAACAGCCATTTTGGGCTGCACAAGGAGAAGACGGTCCACAAGACTTCTGCATGTGACTAGGACTGGTGGCCAAGGCCTGCTAGTCTCTCAGTGGAGTGAGGAGACATCACCCAGGGAATCAAGATAAAGCAGGATATCATCCGCATACACTGACATGTAGGGCCATTCAATAATGTCAAAGGCTGACGCGGCATCCAGAGACACCACCACTGTATCTTCTCTAATCGTATATGCCCTGCAGAGCACTCCATGTAGGCGGAGGAGATTAAGAGATGTGTTCCGCGCCCGCATAAACCCGAACTGATCCTGGTGGATCAGGGTAGGAAGAACCTGCAACAGGCAAGTAGCAAGGACCTTTGCAGGGATCTTAGCCTCGCAGTTAAGCAATGAAATAGGTCTATACGAAGAACACAAATCTGGGGGTTTGTCCATTTTATGGATCACGATAATAGTAGCTAATCTATGATCCCCAGGGAGAATTCCAGCCTGCTTACACTCCCGGTACATGTCAGTGAGAAACGGAGCGGTCCTGGCCGCCGTCAGCCTATATAGTTCCATGGGGATTCCATTGGGGCCCGATGCCTTCACCCCACATAAATCGTGGATGGCCTTCTCTGCTTCAGTTACCGTGAGGTCCCGCTCCAGGTCAGAGCTCTCCTCGGCGGTGAGAGTCGGCAATTGGATATCACGTAGGAGTGATGAAGCCTCCTCTTCTCAGTAGGCCGTGAGAGAAGTGTACAAAGAGTGGAAGTGTCTTCAGAACGCATCCGCAATATCTTGCTGAGCAGTAATACGGGAGTGCTGGTCAGTGATGAGTTCTACTACTACATGCCGTGCCCCCTCTCTGCGTTCAAGCCATGCCAACAATTTGCCTACCATATCACCCATATCATAGACTCTACTAACTGTAGCCCTATAATGAGCCTTAGTCGCGTCAGTGGCCAAGTCCGAGAATTCTTTTGTCTTGATACAGAGCTGTTGGCACATGTCCTCCGAGTCCTGCTGGCAGACCGCGCGTTCCAATTCTAGGAGTTCACTCTCTAGGCACACTAGAGCCGCAGACGTCTCCTTACGTTGCCCAGCAATTTGCCCCAACACGACCCCCCGGATGACCGCTTTATAGGCCTCCCAAAGGGAGCAGGATGAAATGACCGAGCCCAGGTTTTCCTGGAAATAAAGATCTGATTCTTTCAACATCTTCTCACTGATGGTGGGAATATTAAGATACCACGGGTTAATTGGTGCAACATGGCCAGCCGCGGGTTCCCCAACTTCCACCCTGCACATTATCTGCGAGTGATCGGAGATCCCCCTAGCCAAGTGTTGGATGTCTTTAATGTTGTGGATCTGCTGTGTGAGTCTAAGTATGTAGTCTATGCGTGACATGCAGCGATGAGGCGCAAGAGGTGTGTGTACTGAAGTTCCCTGGGATGCATGTACCTCCAGACATCCACCAGGCCCATAGCCCCCATAAAACTATAGGTACTTTTGCGTGAGATCGGCAGATCTTTTTGGGGCCATCGATCCAGTAAATCAGAAACAATAGAGTTAAAATCCCCGCCAATCAACAATCTCCTGTCCGGTAGACTCAGGAGGAGATCCCCCAGGTAACTAAATACCTGGGTGAGCAGGCCTGGCAGAATGTACACTGATACCAGATTGAGGGCTGCTCCCTCCCAAACCCTGGACACCGCCACAAACCTACCCAGTGGGTCCATGTGAATCATGTTGACCATCAAGGGGAAGGACTTGGGAACTAAAATTCCCACCCCTCCGGAACCAGAACCAAAGGCGGAGTGGGCGACCATCTGGAAACCCCATCGCGACAGGGCTTTGCAACCATTTCCCAGCAAGTGGGTCTCCTGCAATAGAACAACATCAGGCGAGTGCCGTTTCAGAAACTAGAGAACCACCCCTCTTTTAATTTTGTCCCCCAACCCATTTACGTTCCAGGTTAACAAGTTGAGTTTTTATCTATGCGTGGCACTCATCCTCTTTTTTTTTTGAAACATATTTTTATTAGAGGGTTATGCCATTACACACCATTGGGTAGAACAAATCACAGTGTCTTTACACATTGGAGAAAGAGTCAACATGGCAAACATAATTCACACAATATTAATCCCAATGTAGGAGTTGTTTTACAGGAGCACACCCAATATTGCTAGTACACATCTTGGTTATATTACAAGAAGAGGCATAATTTCCAACCATATCCTAGTGCCTGCAGTTCCAGTATTACCCATTTCTGAGATCTTTTGTCATGTCCAACTGTCACTGCATTCAGTACTACCAGTAAATGAAAATCTAAAACAGGAAAAACATCGAAAACTTACCAACCACCCCACCTCTTCCCTCCCCCCTGAGGCTCAACATAATTTAAAAAAAAAAAAATTCATTGTCATATACTCAGTCCAGTACTACCCATTCACTTTTTGGTACATATAAACAGTGTCCTGCCGGCCTATATCAACCTCCCTGGCCCAAGCCCAGAGCTCCAGCCCCACCGTTCTACAACTTGGTACAGGCCGCCCTAGAATATACATTAGGTACAGTATTCTGTTATGTCCAAGGCACCAAGTTCCCCCAACAGCAAGTTTCAGTCCATTGATATGGGCGTCTTGCGCATACCACTGTGTTCCTCCCTTTTCAATTCCACTCCCTCAGCCCTGCCCCATTTCAGTAACTCATCATACCAAGTTTTTAATGCTGGTGGCCTAGCCACCTTCCAGTGCATTGTGATGTTTCGTTTAGCCAGTATTAGCGCCGAGTTATTAAACTTAGTTACCGGACTACCCTTCATCCCTTTAGGGCCCAGTCCCAACAGACAATATTCCAAGCTATCATTATTCCGTACTGGTGCTATCTCTGACAGAATCTCAGAGATTGCCCCCAGTACCGTCGTAGTCGTGGACAATTCCACAGCAAGTGTATCAAATCTGCTGCTTGTAACTGGCAACGCGGCCATACATCCGAGGCATCGGGGTACATGGACTTCAGCTTGCACAGTGTTAAATAGGCCCTATGCAATAGCATAAGTTGAATGCATTTAAATTTCGGGTTTTGCGACACTCTCCTGGGGTATTCCGCCAATTTATCCCATTCGCTATCACTGAACTCCCTTCCTATATCCGTTTCCCACTTGCCTCTTAGGGGACCAAGGGGTATTGATGCTACCGTGCGGATGCCCCTATATAACCACCTAGTAAGATGACCTCCGTTACTCATTATTTGTTGCATTGTGACTAGTGCATTCGTGGCCGGTTCCACTCCTTCAGGCGCCCATGTAGTGTGTATGTAGTGTGACAAATTAGCATGTAGAAGAAACAACGTATTCGTCACTCCATGTTCTCGCATGAATCCATCATTTTTTTTTATCAAACCGTTTTCATTGCAGAACCAATCACATAATATGTCAATCAGGAGAAGTATCATTAGTGTGAGATCCCCCCTCTCGTTATCATGTCCCCACCTATTGTACACAGCCTTTCAGCCCACAACCCGAAGGTCGGGCGGCAAACATCATAAATCGGTGCAGTCCTCACAGTCGGTAGTCACTGTACGGTGCATGTGGGGAGATCCACTGTCTGCTTTTAATTTTTGACCCTATCCACCCCCCTCCCTGTAGAGTCTATAAATGAACATCTCAACTTCACTACTGGTAAAAGATTCCCCCCGCTCCCTTCAGATCTTCCCCTCCCCCCCAAGTGTCACCAATCGCTCCCGGTCCGGAATGTGGGTCTGTATGACTGCTAGCAGGAGATCTTAATTGTCTACTGTGTGAGTGTGACTGGTGCTGGTGCTGTCATCTCTTGTTCGTTGGTGGCTTCAATTGTCGCGTCTCTTTCATCCTCCTCGTCATCTAATGTGCTATCTTGCAGTGCTTGCACTAAGAGTTCCCATTCCATAGCCGCCTCCAAGGCCCGCTCGTCTGCTCTTCTACGTGCTAACTGGTACCTAATCGTGCTCTCGCTCGCCGCCCATTTCAAGAACTCAGCGAGCCATCTCCGATGTGTCGGGCCTGTTTTCGATTTCCACCCCTTTGTCAATTCCCGTTTGGCCAAGAGGAGGCCCATATCGATGAACCTACTCGACATCTTATTTTTGGGTGTGTGCGGAAACCAGTGTAAAATGCTGACGGCCGTAGTATATTGAAGGTCCCTGTCTGCAGCTTCGTTCAAGGTATCGCCAATGTCCCTCCAGTATTCCTGTAGGTGGGGGCACTCTCTGAGCATGTGTGTCAAATCCGCTCCCAATATATTACAGCAAGGGCAAGCGGCCTCCTCCGCCCCAAAGTATTTCTGTATTTTACTCGGAGTAAGATAGGCCCTGTGGAGAATATAAAAGTGGATGAGCTGGAAACGTGCGTTCCTCGTGCTCTTCCTAGCCCATCCCACCAGTTGCATCCACGTGGTGTCAGGGATCTCCATCTGTAGGTCCAATTCCCATTTGGCCTTCAGAGTAGTCAGCGGCTGCAGGGTGTCCCTCAGCATTCTCGAGTATAGGCACAAGACCGCCTTATAGGTGCCTGCCGACATCATAGTGTACTGGCAGGCCTGGGCTGTCGGCGGCTCCTCAAGCCCCTTACCCCAGTGCCCCTGTATGGCTCTCACTACTGCTGCATGCAATAAGTAGTCGCCTCGTGGGAGGTCAAAACGTTCCTGCAGCGTCTGATATGGGACCAACACTCCATCTTCGAACAAGTCTCCCACCACCTGCAACCCTGCCTCTTCCCAGCCCTGCAGGTGCGACCAATCTCCCCCGTGGGGGAGTGCCGTCATCATGCCCAGAGGGATCTCGGGCGTGTATGGGTGTTTAATCCCCGCACGCCTCGACGAGCGGTTCCAGCACAGGCGGAGAGTTCTCTCCTCTAAGGACAGGTCTCTGAGTGGTAATTTCTGTCGCAGGGCTATGAAGGCTAGCACATGTCGGGGGATACCGCTGTCACGGTCTTGCTCTGGGCCGTGGTACACTCTCGCAATTTCTTGCGTTAGGGTCTGGAGCTGGGCCGCCAGGTAGTAGAGCTCGAAATCTGGGACAGCCAGGCCTCCCTCGTCCTTCGGGCGGATCAGCGTGAACAGTGCAACTCTTCGCCTGCCCGTGCCCCACAAAAAGGAGATAATCATTGATCGCAGTTGTCGAAAAATCGCAGCTGGGACCCAAACAGGCAAGGTCCGGAAGTAATATAGCAATCGGGGTAAGGCTATCATCTTGAGCAGAGATATGCTGCCCGTTACTGATAACGGGAGAGTGGCCCAGAAGGACATATTACCTTTTAAAGCTCGGATACATCGTCCGACGTTTCCTCTTAGCATGTCCGCCTCTCCATGGTAAATATGTACTCCTAGGTATTCCAAGCAGTAAGGCTCCCATCTAAGTAATGGCCGGAGGAAGGGCTGGATCTCATGCTTACGTAGGGGAAACAGGCAGGTCTTGGCCCAGTTAACCCTCAAGCCAGTTATCACCCCGAAGCGTGCAAGGAGTCTTTCCGCTCCCGACACCGCCTCATCGGCGTCCTCCAAGAAAAGGAGGAGGTCATCCGCGTACAGCGAGATAAAATGGCGAGTTCCACCGCAAGCCAGGCCCTCATAGTAGTCGCCCCTCCTAGCCATCGCCGCAAGAGGTTCCACCGCCAAGGCAAACAGCAGCGGAGACAGCGCGCAGCCCTGCCTGGTGCTACGGAGCACTTCAAATTGGTCCGATATCAGGGTGCCTACTCTCACTCTTGCTTTCGCCTCAGTATATAATACTTTCGTCCATCGTATGTAGCCCTCTCCGAGCCCAAAGCACCGCAGCACTCTATAGAGGTATTAGCACTCCAGGCTGTCAAAAGCCTTCTCTATATCAACTGCCAATACCAGGGGAGCTCTTGCTTCCGGCGGTGGACTGCCCAATAGGTGGGTCAATCTCCTGATATTGTGGCTGGTGTTGCTCTTGGGAATGAATCCGGATTGGTCCGTATGGACTAGTGTCTGCATGTGTTGCAATAGTCTGTTTGCCAGCACCGTGCTCAGAATCTTATAGTCAGTGGTCAACATTGACAGTGGACGGTAGGATGCAGTGTCAGTGCTCTCTCTCCGCGGTTTCAGTAGGGGAATCATTAACGCTTCGCGCATGGAGCATGGTAGTCGTCCCTTAAGCTTAGCTTCGGCATAAATGGTTTGAAGCCGCGGGGCTAGTTGATCAATGTATCGTCCATAGAACTCAATCGGTAGTCCGTCCAGGCCTGGGGTCTTATTACGGGCCATTCGTTTCACCGCGCCTCTAATTTCCGTTAGCTCTATCGGGCCACCCAAGGCTTTTGCCTGGGCCTGGTCTAGTCGCGGCAGCTGTAGGTCCTCTAGGAAAGCAGCTATATCCCTCTCTTTGTCACCGAGTTCGCTCTTGTATAGTTGTTCATAATAGGTCCTGAAGCTATCTAGGATCGCCGACTGCGTGGTGCGCATGCAGCCTTCCCCCTCTGAAATGGCCAGAATCGGGTGGCTGCGTCTGGTTGGGTTGGCAAGCCAAGCCAGCAGGGTCCTCGCCTTGTCCCCCTCAGCGTGCGTTTTCACCAGATAAGCCTTATAATCATAACTGCGAAGGCGTTCCAGTTCTACCGCCACCGCCTCTCTTGCCGCGCAGAGGTCCCCCTGGAGGTCAGGCCGGTTTGGGCGCGCTAGTTCAACCTCCCGCAGCTTGCGCTCCGCTCTATTCAAGTCATCTAACAGCGTTTTGCGGGCCCCCGCAAATTTTCCGATACAGTGCCCTCGTATTACCACCTTAAGGGCGTCCCATTCCGTGGCTCTGGAGTCGGTGGTCCCTTCATTCTCCATAAAATATTGATCGATTCTGTCTCCCAATGCCTCGCGGAATGGTGGGTCATCTAGTGTGTCTGGTCGGAGCTGCCATGTCGGGACCTTAGAGATTTCAGTCATCCAGTCAAGCGATAATAATAGGGGGTTATGATCCGAAATCGTGCGCGCTAGGTATTCGGTATGGGCCACCGCAGGGAGCACTAGCGACGAGCACAAGAAGGCGTCTATGCGAACGTGGAGGTCGTGGAGGCTGGAGTGGAATGAGTAATCTCGCCCTATTGGGTGTTGTGTGTGCCAAGCATCAGTTAATCCCCACTGTTCCTGCCAGTCTAACCTGCACTTCGCCAGTCTGCTTACTGGGGACGAGTGTAATGCAGAGTGTGACCTATCTAGGTCAACATCTACTACCGAATTAAGGTCCCCCCCCAACAGAACGGGGCCTGCAAGGTAGCTAGCCAGTTCTCCAGAAAGGCGCGCAAAGTATGCAGCCTGGTCTACATTGGGTGCGTACGCGCTGCAAAGCACTATGTGGCGCCCTCTCAGGGTTCCCTCCACCGCTACAAATCTCCCTTCTGGAACCACCACCTGTCGAGTGACCTAGAACGGGGTACCCACCCTTACCCAGATTAAGGCCCCCCTAGCGAAGGCCAAGTATGCAGTATTAAACAAGTGTCCCCTCAACCTGCGCTGCAGTGCTATTCCCTCCTGTTTCGTCAGGTGTGTCTCCTGCAGCAGCGCTATATGGATCCCCCTGCGGACTAGATATGCGTGTACCTTGTGTCGTCTGGTCATGGTGTGCAGCCCTCTCACATTCCAGGTCACACACTTTATCATTCCTGTATTAGTCATTATCCCATGCAGTGTGGTATTGTGCAACATATCTGTATCCCCGGTCGCTCATGATGACACATTCCTTCCTCCCCACAAAAACTACCCTCCTCCCACCTCCTTCAACTGTGCCTCGGGCCACCCCAACTGCCTCAGGGCCCCCTTCCTCCCCCAGAACAGGACCTAACTGTGCTAGAGTCGCTCCCATCCAAACCATGTGTGGGCAACCGTGCCCTTTTACCCACCTAATCCGCAGTCTTCACTGCGGAGGCCTTATGGGCCCTAAGAGGCGCGAACTGGCTACGGGTCCTTGAACCACAGTCCCATTCCCCCGCCCCCAAAACAGTGTTACTCACAACATTATCGTCCAAGATCTGTCTGCTCCGGCCGCTAAGTCAGCCAAGTTCCATCAGCAAAGGGTAGTACTGGGGCGGCAGAGCACTCTTAGCCTTCGACAATCTCCCCCGAAGTTTGTGCTGTGATCTCCGGGCCTTTCGTGCTGCCAAATTCTGATAGTTCTGTTTCTGAGTCCGTTGCCCGGGCCTCTGAGCCCGAGGCCCGCTCCGATTGAGTCAAGACAGCACCCGATAAGTCAATAACTGCTTTTAGTGCGGTCCTCCGTTCACTCTCCGTCTGCGAGACCGTTGGTTTCCCAGTTTTCCGTTTGCGTCCCCGCACCCTTCGAGATCTTCTCAACGGTTGTTGCAGCCGCTCTTCTTCCTCTCTCATCCGTGCCCCATCTGTTCCAGCTTTGTATGTGTCCCACCAGGCCCATGCGTCCGCTGAGGTAGAAAAAAACAGGGACTTCTCATCTACTACCACCCGCAGCCTGGCCGGAAAGAGTAGCGAGTACTGCAGGCCCTCCGTCCTCAGTTCTTTTTTGATGGATAAGAAAGAGGCTCGCAGTTTCTGGGTCTCGAAGGTATAATCCGGGAATAACGTCACCCAGCAATTGTCTACTTGGAAGGGGCCCGCAAGTCTCGCTCTTTGCAGTAGCCAGTCCCTATCTTTGTAGTGTAGTAGTTTGATTACTACCGGTCTAGGTGACTGTCCCGGACTGGGTGGTTTGGCTGGTACCCGGTGTGCCCTTTCAATGGTGAAGAAAGGGGAGAGTCCCTCTGGTGCCACTTTCATCTGCAGCCAGGTAGTCAGATAGTCCACAATGTTAGGGCCCTCTTTTTTTTCCGGAAGGCCCACGAGGCCTACATTATTGCGTCTGCTGCGGTTTTCTGCATCCTCCGCCCGCCGCTCGAGGGCTTGTATCCGGTCTAGGGCGTCCGTTAAATGGCCTTCCACCGATTTTTGCGCAGGAATCAGCTCTTTCAGGGTTGCTTCCGTGGTCTTGACCCTGTCCGACAATTTTCCGTGGTCCGCTCGCAATAGACCCAGGCTCGTGGCCACTTGGGCTATGTCCTGATGTAGGGCGTCTTTTGTGGCGGCGATAGCTTCTAGGATTCGGTCCTGCATCTGTTGTAGGTCTGGTTGGGTCGGTAGTGTTTCGTCAGGAGCCTCCGAGCTAGTGCCCCCTTCTCCCTTAAGGCCTTTGGGTTTCCCCATTCTGCGCTATTGCTCGCGGTCCTGGGCCTGTGCAACACCGAGGGCGGTAGTTGGCACGTGTACTAGCAAGGTAGGCAGCTCGCGGGCAGGTCGGTGCACTCAAGAGCAGTCGCAGTTTCCCACTCAGGGCCTTAGCCTCACTGCAGTCCCCAGATATCCAGGCCCCCGCTTCTCATCACTCTCCTCCGGGCAGCTCCCAGCGCTCCTTACTGTCTTGACCCTTGGGGACGCCAGGTGATGTCGCCTCCGCACCTCCACCAATGATGTGTGCCCAAGTCGGCGTCATGGGGGCAAGGCAGCGTTCAAGGTGTGTGCGCAAATGCCCGCTTCCCGGTGGCCGCTGCGTGCAAGCACCTGGGGCTAGATCCGGAGGAGTCCCCCAGTGTGTCACTCACCGGTGTCGGCTCTGCAGATCAGGTCCGGGCCCTCTTAGTGGTGTCCAAAGAGAATGTGTAGTCCGCGGGGGCCCCAACGCCTTGCAGTTTGTGGCACTCCAGGCAGGGCTGACACTCAGAGCAGTTCACCAACCGGCGCCGGCCTATCAGATGGGCGTCCTCCCCTCCAAACGGAGACGCGGGGGGCCCCTCACACTGTATGTATTCCCCGCTGTTGAGCTCGTGTCTGCTCGGTGAAGTCGTTAGGCTGGTGTCCCCGGCGCCTCCAGTCTCAGGCAGTGGCAGTGCTAGGCGGATCTGGGTCAGCCCGTCCTCGTGGGTCCCGGCTCCAGAGACTCGCGCCGGTGTTCCTTTCTTCAGGGCCGGTCTCGAAGCCCCCACGTGGCCCCCTTCGCCCCCGGCCTCCCCAGGCCTCTGAAAGCCGGGGCGTCAAGTCAGCTGTTGTCCGGGCAGGGAGGAGCAGCTCTGGTGTGTTACTGGGAGCGCAACGCGCTGCCGCAGACCCGGAGCGGGCAGGGGTCGCTGTCTGCAGTCGGCACCCCCGCAGCCCTTGTAGTTCGATGCACCCAGGCGGCCAGGGCAGGCGATAAGAGCGGCCCAGCCCGATTCCCGGTGTTTCCGGCCACTGTAGGCCCTCTGAAGTCGGGGCGTCAATTTGTCCTCCTCCGGGCGGGGAGGAGCCTCGTTGGGGCCGCGGAGTGGTGACGAGCGCAGCTCCGGGTCAGGGACTCCAGCGGCAGCCGCTCGCTCCACCGGACTTTGCCAGGTGCCAGATTAGCCCTCGCTGGTAAATCTCAGGGGTAGATGGGCCGGCGGGTCAGTATCGGCATAGCTCAGTCCACTGGATCGCCGCCATCTTGCGATCCGGCAGTCCGAGGCTCCGTCGCCGCTTCGTCCCCCTTCTAGTGTCGGCTGCAGTCCGCTGCCTCGACCGGAGCAGGCACAGGAGTGTCTTCTGGGCTCAACCGGATTTCGGCGGGGATCCCAGAGCTGTGGCAGGAGACAAGGACGGATGATCAGGCGGGGGGTTGGGAGCCCTGTTAGGCTGCGACCATCTTCGCCAGCAGCAAGCCCCGCCTCTCCTGCATGAATCCATCATGTGGCATCATAGTACCCTCCTTAAAGAAATCACCCACTGTGGATACGCCCGGCCGGTTCCAATAACTCTAACCTTCGCATTGTAATTCTGCCTACCTGAGTGGGGATCCCTAGCAGGGGTATAGTAGGGGCGTATGGGGGCACCGACTTGGTATATTGTATATAAGGCCTCCAGTATAACAGTGCAATCTTTAAAAGGTGTGGTGAACACAGTAGGATCTTGCTATTAGGCAACATGAGCGTAAGTACTGTACCCCTCTGCCACTCTAGATACGTCATCTCTATCTCCTGCAAATTCCGCCCTGCCAGCCAATGTGCCAGCCATTGCAGCTGGCTTGCGTAGCAGTAGGGCTTCAGATCAGGGACCCCCATTCCCCTGTGTGCAGTATCTAGATACAGTTTTGTAATCCCTATGCGTCTCCTGCCCTTGCCCCATATCAGCTCAATCAGCATAGTGGTGAGCACCGAAAAATTCTTCGCAGGTATCATTACAGGCAAATTGGTAAAAAAATACAACAATCTGGGAAGCACCACCATTTTTGTTATTGCCACTTTTCCTGCCACAGATATAGGTAAAGTGATCCAGAACCTTATTTGTGATCTAAGCGAGGCGATAGACCTATCCAGGTTCATCTTAATTTATTTCGTTTTGCACGCAAACTAAAGTTGAAAATATACTTTTCAGAACATCCGAGAGCCCCCTTACATGTTCATAATGATGTGTGTCTTCCAGAGTTTACCATTTCAGATGTTCATGCCTCTTATCTTATTGCCACCCTAGATGATGATGAGGGTACGGAAACATTAGTTGATTTCGCCAGGGGTATAGAGGTTAGTGAAGACACCACAGTTGAAAGTGGGTTGAGACTGCACTCTACATTTATACCCCCGGGTAACACATACAATGCCATTGACGAATTTACAAGTCGTATGACCCATGACCTATATAAATTGGAGGATACTCACTCTGGCTCCACTAAATGTAAACATCCTCAGAACATCACTAGAGCAGAAAGAATTTTTTTGAACTCTATACGTGATGACACCTCCCTTGTTGTACGAGAGGCCGACAAGGGAGGCAATATTGTCATTATGGATAGGATTGACTATATGGATGAGATAGCTAGGCAATTGGCGGTAACAGACTGCTATACTAAACTAAAATCTAATCCCATCAAATCTGTAGAGAACAATATCAACATGCGGCTTGTTGAATGGAAGGAATCTGGTCTTATATCTGACCAAGAATCCAGATTTTTGATGGCTAATAAATCACGGTATCCTTGTATTTATGCACTGCCCAAGGTGCACAAGGGTGGGGCCTTTCCTCCCGGTAGGCCCATCATATCGGGGAATGAAGGGCCCACTGAACACATGGCAGAATATGTCGATTCCTTTCTTCAACCGATGGTACAGAATCTGCCATCTTATTTAAAGGACAGTAGGGAGCTCCTGTGTAAATTAGAGGATGTGACTTGGGACCATGACAATTTCACCTTTGTGACAATGGATGTAGAGAGCCTCTACACCTGCATCGCATTAGAAGATGGCTTACGCGCACTAAAATACTATCTATACCAACGTAATGCGAGTCACTTAGAACATAGTAACATGCTGCTTTCTATGTCAGAATTGATCCTAACACAAAATGTGTTTCTACATGATGGCACCTGGTATATCCAGAAACGTGGGACGGCCATGGGTTCCAGGTTTGCTCCATCTTACGCTAACCTTTATATGGGTTTGTTTGAGATGGAGCATGCCTGGGGCCGTGGCGCAAAAGACTGGATCGAACATATTCTTTTTTATGTTCTGTACATTGACGATGTTTTCTTGATTTGGAAGGGGAGTAGTGAGGAATTAGATCAGTACTTTGCTTTCCTTAATGACAATGGACGCAACATCAAGCTGACTATGACCAGATCCAGGGATGAAGTTTTCTTCTCAGATTTGAAACTGTACGCGAAGAGTGGGATCATTCATACTGATCTGTATAAAAAACCTACTTCGTGCAATAGTGTTTTACGAGCAGACAGTTGTCACCCAAAAAATACCATAGATGCCATCCCGTTTGGAGAGATGACACGGGTACGGCGCAATTGTAGTGAAGAAGAAAACTTTGAAAAGGGGTTACGACAGGTTACTAACAACTTCAAAAGAAGAGGTTATGATCTGGGAGTACTGAAAAAAGCTGAAAATAAGATAAAAAAGAAAAAAAGGAGTGAGACTCTTACCACTCGAGCTCCCAAGAGGAATAACTCTTTTGGCCAACAATGCACCTTTGTAACAGAATATGGCTTATATAGCAACCATATTTACAATCTGCTTCGGAAACACTGGCACTTACTGTTGTCGGAATCCATCCCTAGGGACATTGTGCCTGTCAAACCGAGGGTAGTCTATAAAAAGGGCTTATCTATCAAGAACATGATCTGTCCCAGTTATATCAAACCAGTTAAGACGACGACCAGCACATGGCTGCCTGTGAAAACGGATGGTTTTTATACATGTGGCACTTGTTCCATTTGTGAATTGGTCTCCACAAAACCAAGATCGTTAGCTATAATGGACTTAAGGAATACACCATAAGGGGACTGATCAATTGTAACACCACACATGTGGTGTATGCCCTCATCTGTCACTGTAAAATGATATATGTGGGAAGTAGCACCAGAAATCTCAAAAAGCGAATTCAGGAACATGTTCGTGATATAAAAAACCGGGATACCCGCAGTCCTGTGGCACAACATATATCTGAATGTCATCCCGATCACAACGCCATTTCCTTTCATGCCATTGACCATGTGCCCAGCAATGATAAGGGTGGTGATAGATGTCTACTTCTAAGACAAAGGGAATCGCGCTGGATTTGTAGATTGAGAGCGGTTCAGCAGGGAATGAATACCAATAATAAGTTTCACTTTTTCCTATAGGGCTTTATGGGAATTAGCCATCCTTGCTCCTTTATTACAATGGCTTGCGGGTTCAATTTCGAAGCGGAATACATATACCACTCTGTGTATCCTCTATGTATCAAAGCCCTTTTTATTAAGTCTCTGTACATTGTTTCTTCAATTGTAAAATTGATCCCATGTATGTGCCTCTTGATATGCTTAAACATTTTTTATCTGAACTTTTTTTGTATTTGCTCTATAACTCTGTTGTGGCATTAATTTCCCTGTTTTAAATACTAGACAGGTATGAAACTTGGCTTTTGTTTATATATGAATAATTTAGTACTGTCATGTCCAGGATTACTGGAAAGGGGCGACCACTCGGTCCCCCCGAACGTATGGCAGAGTACCACGATCCCCCCGGGAAGCCATTTTGGGCGGGAGGCGCGTCTCGGCTGGTATGCCCGAAGCGGCGTAGCCGGGGCGCGCTCTTTCCCGCCCTAGAGTGGGCTGGCCTAGACACTGACGCGGCTGGCCACGCCCTCGGGGCAGGCAGGGGCGGGTTTACGCCCGCCCTGAAGACGGATAAAAAGGGACGCGAGACCGGAAGACATCCTCTTGTTCCTGTGCTCTGAAGCTGCACCTCCTCGCTGCACGTGAGCTCGAGACGGAACGAAGAGCCAATTTTGAGCGTTGTAATCTTTCTTTTGTCTTACAGATACTCTGTCGGAGAAATGCCCAAGAAAGGCGGGAAGAGAATGACGACCGAACAGATGGTTCGGGTCCTCATGAAGGAGATGACTGAGCTGAAGAAGCGGGTGGCGGAGAGAGACGGGGAAGGGGGGCCGGAGCGTCCGTCGGCTGGAGCAGCTCCGGGAGGAAGAGCCAAGAGGCCAAGGAGGGGACCAGCTGGGGGAGACGCCCCGGTTCCCTGTACCCCGCTCGAAGCGCCAACCCCAGTACCAGTGGAGGGCAATCCGATTCCTGTGGTGGTCACCCCGGTGTCCAAAGAGGATATGCCGCCCGAGCTGGCAGCACAACTTGCAGCGTGGTTGGGCGACAGTAGTGAGGGCGCCACGGCTGCCGAGGCCCAAGCGCTGATGAAACAATTGCGCGAGAAACGGGATGCAGCCAAGGCGTCCGCACCGGCTGCAGTAGTTGACAAGCCACAAGGGACGATTGTGACCGCAGATGCAGCGTCCGGTGCAGGTAAGCGGCCATTGCCGATCGCGAGGGATGAGTCAGCACCCTCTCGTAGAGAAAGGTTGGGTCAACATGTGCCTTTGGCAATTAAGGAGAAGATTTGGGCGGGGGAGTACGTGAACATCTTCTCGTTGCTTGTTGATCATTATGAGGTGGAGCATGTTAAGGGTCAGAAAGATCTTATGCATCCGAGTGTTTGGCGCGCAAAAATGGCCGCCTTTAAAGTAAATGAGACTATCGGCAATTGGGGCAATGCATGGGGTATTTTTACGTCAATCTTGGGGGAACGTAGGCCCGAGTTGCTTTCCGAGTTGCCGACCTATCAGTCAAGAATCATGGGGTACTCAACATCGCACCAGGGTAACCATTGGTTCTGTTACGATAATCTTTTTAGAAAGGCAAAAGAGCATAATAAAAGCTTAACCTGGGATTGTTATGATTCTTTGACATGGGATAAAATGAAGGAGACAGGTATGTTGAAAATGCCATTGGTAGGAAGTAATGTTGGCGAATCCTCCCGCCATTATGGGGGGACGCCCTTTCGGTCAGGTACGAGTACCGACGATTACTCGAGACCTGCCGGCAATACAGGAAAAAGGGGGTTCTGCTTCAATTTCAACAAAGGTAAATGTACCAGGCCCCAGGGATCGTGTAAATTTAAACATGAATGTAGTGGGTGCGGGTCGTCCCATCCTGAGTCCACGTGCAGAGCCAAAACAGGTGATAACGGGGGGAGAAGAGGCGCCAAACAGGTCTAACGTAGTCCGAGGGGCGCCTTTACCTACCCCGATTGATACCGTGGCGATGATTCCCTGGCTCAGTGAATGCCCGGATCGTACTTCTGCTGGGGTGCTGCGGAACGGATTTTCGAATGGTTTCCGCATCCCGGTAGGGGATTTTCAGGGTGTGGAAAAGTGTAAAAATCAACTGTCCGTCCTGCAACATACGACCGTGGTTCAGGAAAAGATCCGGAAAGAGGTTACTCGAGGTCGGGTCGCCGGCCCATTTTGTGTACCCCCGGTACAGAATTTTGTTTGTTCTCCTTTAGGGGTGGTCCCCAAGAAGGACCCGGGTGAGTTTCGACTGATTCATAATTTGTCAGCTCCACGTGGTCTTTCTGTAAATGATGCAATAGACCCAGAAGTGTGTTCGGTGCGGTACGCAGCCTTCGATGAGGCCGTAGCCATTTTGAATCGCCTGGGGCCCGGGGCGCTGATGGCGAAATCAGATATCGAGTCAGCGTTCCGGTTGCTCCCGGTACACCCGGACGATCAGCGTCTCCTAGGTTTTATGTTTCAGGGTTATTATTACATGGATAAGTGCATGCCGATGGGGTGCTCTATATCTTGTGCTTATTTCGAGAAATTCAGTAGTTTTCTACAATGGGTCTTCACAAAGAAGACGGGTTTCCAACATGTAATGCATTACCTTGATGATTTTCTGTTCCTTGGGGCAGCCGGGGATCTCGAATGTGGCCGGGCCTTGGCCGAATTTTGTGTATTAATGAAGCAGTTTGGTGTGCCATTGGCACCAGGTAAGACGGTGGGTCCTGCGACTTGCCTCGAGTTTCTGGGGATCGAGTTAGACTCCAGAGAAGGTTGTTTTCGTTTGCCAACTGACAAAGTGTGGAAGTTCAGGGCAGCCCTGCAAGTGTGTCTAAATGGATCTAAAGTTACGCTGCATCAGTTACAGCAGTTGGTGGGACAGTTGAATTTTGCCCTGAGAGTTATACCGATGGCCCGCCCCTTTTCTCGTTCAATTGCCCAAGCTATGGTCGGCCTAAAGGAGGGCCATCATCGCACGAGACTATCGGCTGAGGTCCGCCAGGACGTGCGTATTTGGTTAGCATTTCTGGCGGACTTTAATGGTCGAGTCATCTGGAACAAACCAGCCGTATCCTCTGAAGAGCTGGGGCTATGGACAGATTCTGCAGGTAGCATAGGTTTTGGTGCCATCTTCGGCACAAAATGGTCGGCACAAAGGTGGCCGACATGGTGGCATGACAATGGTCTGACAAGTAATATTGCTTTCCTGGAACTTTTTCCCATTTTGGTGGCCCTGAGAACCTGGCCAGAAGGGTTCAAAGATCACTCTGTGATATTTTGGTCTGACAATATGACCGTGGTCGAGTGCATCAATAGTCAGGCAGCACGATGTTAACTGATTTTAAGACTGCTCAAAGAAATTGTTTTACTGTGTATGCAACTAAATGTGCTGTTCAGAGCAAAACATGTCCCAGGGGTACTGAATCAGGCGGCTGATGCACTGTCTCGTTTTCATATGCAGGCTTTCTCGGGTTTCCTTCCCTCAGCGGACCCAGAGCCGGCACCCTTCCCCGAAGCTCTCTGGTCTCTCGGTGCCCCGAACTTCGTCACCTCGTGGGAGAGAGTCTAGCACCACGGACGAGGAAAGCCTATGAAGGGGCGTTTAGGTCCTATTTAGCCTTTTTGGGGACTGATAGAGAGAGGCTTTGGGGCCACGAGGAATGGGTAGTGAATTTTCTGATGTCCTTCCGTAGGGCTGGGAAATCTGTGGCTACGGCCCAGAGGCATCGTGCTGCTATTTCCTTTGTTGCCAGGGCTCATAGTATCCAGGACCCGACAGCGTCTTTCGTTGTACAGAAAGCGCTGCGTGGGTGGCAATGCCTTGAGGGTCGCAGAGTAGATGAGAGGCGCCCGATAGGTTTGGATAGGTTGGCCCAGTTGTTGGCTATACTCCCTGCCACATGTTCATCTCAGTTTGAGGCGGTGTTGTTCCGAGCCGCTTTTACGCTAGCATTTCACGGGGCGATGCGAGTAAGCGAACTGGTGGCAAGGAACAAACAGGATGTGGCGGGGGGTTTGTGCCAAGAACACGTTCAGATCAGAGGAGAGGCAATGACGGTCTCCTTCGTCAGGTCCAAGACCGATCAAGACGGGATGGGTGATTGCATAATCATACGCAGGATTCCCGGGTCCTCCATATGCCCGGTAAAGTGTTTAGAAGATTACCTAGCACGAAGGGTGGCATTATGGGGGGGGACCTTGTTGAGACACGCGGACGCCACCCCACTGACGAAGTTTCAGTTTCAGCGGGTGCTGGCGATGTCAATTGCCGCTGCGGGCTTGAACCCGGGCGAGTTTGGGACCCATTCCTTTCGGATAGGGGCTGCTACGGAAGCTACAGCCAGGGGTCTTAACGTTGAACAAGTGAAACGTGTGGGGCGTTGGTCCTCCAATTGTTATAAGAGGTATGTGCGGTTGCACATGTTGTAAAGCTGTAATGACGTACTCACGCCTCTTGTTTTTGTTTGGTTTTCAGTTGCGCAAGCCTACGAGGCGGGGCGGACTATGCAGTCAACCCAACACCGGGCCAGCGGTCAGACATCACCGGCTGTGAAAAAGGAGGTGTGGGTCGTGGGCCACTCATACGTGAGGCGTGCCGCGGACGTATTCAAAGCAGGTGACATGATTCACGTAGCTGGGGAATACGGGTACAGGGTGTCCTTCTACGGAAGAGGCGGTCTCTGTATTGACCAGTTTCAAGCATATTTTGAGGATTTGTTAGGGCGGACGAGGTCACCGCCGTCTATAGTCATAGTGCATTTAGGGGGCAATGATTTGGTCACCACCGGTAGACGACTTCTCCTCGAGGCAATGCTTTCCACAGTAAGTTGGTTGGCGAGGAGAGTTCCGGGGTGCACAATTGCGTGGTCCCATATGATCCCACGAAAGGTGTGGCGGGGGGCTATTTCTATTCCTGCTTTGAATCAGTCTGTTAGAAAGCTTAACAACAAAGTGAGTAGGTTGTTCCGTTCCGGGACATTGCATTCTATTTCGCATGGCTGTATTAATGATGACAGTATGTATTCGGGGGATGGTGTGCATTTGTCTCGGGTGGGGAATGAGTTACTCATAGGAGACTTCTTAGCATGGTTAAAAACGTTAAAGCATGACCTTTAGGTAGGAGCTTTGTGGGGGGTCCGGATAGCCGGTCAACTATCCGGACCTGTGGCGGTAAGGTCATGATCGGTGAGCAGTAATTGGAAGATCCCTATGAGTGGGCGTCACCCAACACGGATGGGAGCGCTCGGGAGAGGTGGCCTTTGGCCCCTCAACGGTGAGGCGGTCCTGTCTAAGGAGAGGCCGCCGGAAGGAAAGGAAAGGCGGTCAAGGCCCCTTCCTGTGTAGGAGGGGTTACAGCCCCCTCCTGGGGAATTTCCCGGGGCCAGTGACGTCTGCGACGGCAGATGTGGTAAGTTGTGTGGGGTTTGGGGGGAGGTCTACGTTACCTTCTAGATACTCACACGAGTCCTCGAACGACCTTTAAGTGGCGTCGAGTTTATTGGGGCCCCCGTCAAGTCAAGGGAAATTGGTAGTTGCACTTGGGGTACGCCTCAGTGCTGTCGCCCCTCCCAAGTGGGGGGGGTATTTCTGGTTAGGGATCTTGACACCGGTTACGACCTTGCCGTTGGCCCTTAAACGTTAGGATGTACAATTTCATTATTTCAAGAAAATGTTTTGTAGGTTGTTAGTTCGGCTAGGAGAACCTCTGTATTAGAGAATCTGTTAAGGTTAGCCAAACATCGCAATGTGGTTATGAAATTGTACATTAATATGAAACTGTTTAACGTTTAAATTTTTTGTTTTAATAAATACGGCCGGGGAGGGTCACTCCCTCCCTCTTCCAAAAACTTCAAGAACTGTTTCCGGTTTCCCTCCTTTGGGGATTGTGTTGAGAGGGGGTGGCGGGTATCTCAGCCATATGGAAAGGGGCAACCACTCGGTCCCCCCGAACGTATGGCAGAGTACCACGATCCCCCCGGGAAGCCATTTTGGGCGGGAGGCGCGTCTCGGCTGGTATGCCCGAAGCGGCGTAGCCGGGGCGTGCTCTTTCCCGCCCTAGAGTGGGCTGGCCTAGACACTGACGCGGCTGGCCACGCCCTCGGGGCAGGCAGGGGCGGGTTTACGCCCGCCCTGAAGACGGATAAAAAGGGACGCGAGACCGGAAGACATCCTCTTGTTCCTGTGCTCTGAAGCTGCACCTCCTCGCTGCACGTGAGCTCGAGACGGAACGAAGAGCCAATTTTGACCCACCCACCAGCCCCTGAGGACAGCCAGTTGTTTTAAAATAAATCGATAATTGTATTTTCGTTTACAGGTTGTGGTATTATCATGTTGATATCGAGTGTGTAATAAAGTTGGTCGATTTTATGTATGTTTTATGATTAAAGATATTCGGTTTTTAGTGTCCGTTTATAAGCATGCTTATTCTGGTCATAGTGGCCAATGTATTGTTGGTTAGTTGGTCGATTTTATGTATGTTTTGTGATTAAAGATATTCGGTTTTTAGTGTCCGTTTATAAACATGCTTATTCTGGTCATAGTGGCCAATGTATTGTTGGTTTAGTTAGCATTGTCGTATTTATTTTGGTCGGGCGGTAAGGTCATGATCGGTGAGCAGTAATTGGAAGATCCCTATGAGTGGGCGTCACCCAACACGGATGGGAGCGCTCGGGAGAGGTGGCCTTTGGCCCCTCAACGGTGAGGCGGTCCTGTCTAAGGAGAGGCCGCCGGAAGGAAAGGAAAGGCGGTCAAGGCCCCTTCCTGTGTAGGAGGGGTTACAGCCCCCTCCTGGGGAATTTCCCGGGGCCAGTGACGTCTGCGACGGCAGATGTGGTAAGTTGTGTGGGGTTTGGGGGGAGGTCTACGCTACCTTCTAGATACTCACACGAGTCCTCGAACGACCTTTAAGTGGCGTCGAGTTTATTGGGGCCCCCGTCAAGTCAAGGGAAATTGGTAGTTGCACTTGGGGTACGCCTCAGTGCTGTCGCCCCTCCCAAGTGGGGGGGGTATTTCTGGTTAGGGATCTTGACACCGGTTACGACCTTGCCGTTGGCCCTTAAACGTTAGGATGTACAATTTCATTATTTCAAGAAAATGTTTTGTAGGTTGTTAGTTCGGCTAGGAGAACCTCTGTATTAGAGAATCTGTTAAGGTTAGCCAAACATCGCAATGTGGTTATGAAATTGTACATTAATATGAAACTGTTTAACGTTTACATTTTTTGTTTTAATAAATACGGCCGGGGAGGGTCACTCCCTCCCTCTTCCAAAAACTTCAAGAACTGTTTCCGGTTTCCCTCCTTTGGGGATTGTGTTGAGAGGGGGTGGCGGGTATCTCAGCCATATGGAAAGGGGCGACCACTCGGTCCCCCCGAACGTATGGCAGAGTACCACGATCCCCCCGGGAAGCCATTTTGGGCGGGAGGCGCGTCTCGGCTGGTATGCCCGAAGCGGCGTAGCCGGGGCGCGCTCTTTCCCGCCCTAGAGTGGGCTGGCCTAGACACTGACGCGGCTGGCCACGCCCTCGGGGCAGGCAGGGGCGGGTTTACGCCCGCCCTGAAGACGGATAAAAAGGGACGCGAGACCGGAAGACATCCTCTTGTTCCTGTGCTCTGAAGCTGCACCTCCTCGCTGCACGTGAGCTCGAGACGGAACGAAGAGCCAATTTTGACCCACCCACCAGCCCCTGAGGACAGCCAGTTGTTTTAAAATAAATCGATAATTGTATTTTCGTTTACAGGTTGTGGTATTATCATGTTGATATCGAGTGTGTAATAAAGTTGGTCGATTTTATGTATGTTTTATGATTAAAGATATTCGGTTTTTAGTGTCCGTTTATAAGCATGCTTATTCTGGTCATAGTGGCCAATGTATTGTTGGTTAGTTGGTCGATTTTATGTATGTTTTGTGATTAAAGATATTCGGTTTTTAGTGTCCGTTTATAAACATGCTTATTCTGGTCATAGTGGCCAATGTATTGTTGGTTTAGTTAGCATTGTCGTATTTATTTTGGTCGGGCGGTAAGGTCATGATCGGTGAGCAGTAATTGGAAGATCCCTATGAGTGGGCGTCACCCAACACGGATGGGAGCGCTGGGGAGAGGTGGCCTTTGGCCCCTCAACGGTGAGGCGGTCCTGTCTAAGGAGAGGCCGCCGGAAGGAAAGGAAAGGCGGTCAAGGCCCCTTCCTGTGTAGGAGGGGTTACAGCCCCCTCCTGGGGAATTTCCCGGGGCCAGTGACGTCTGCGACGGCAGATGTGGTAAGTTGTGTGGGGTTTGGGGGGAGGTCTACGCTACCTTCTAGATACTCACACGAGTCCTCGAACGACCTTTAAGTGGCGTCGAGTTTATTGGGGCCCCCGTCAAGTCAAGGGAAATTGGTAGTTGCACTTGGGGTACGCCTCAGTGCTGTCGCCCCTCCCAAGTGGGGGGGGGTATTTCTGGTTAGGGATCTTGACACCGGTTACGACCTTGCCGTTGGCCCTTAAACGTTAGGATGTACAATTTCATTATTTCAAGAAAATGTTTTGTAGGTTGTTAGTTCGGCTAGGAGAACCTCTGTATTAGAGAATCTGTTAAGGTTAGCCAAACATCGCAATGTGGTTATGAAATTGTACATTAATATGAAACTGTTTAACGTTTAAATTTTTTGTTTTAATAAATACGGCCGGGGAGGGTCACTCCCTCCCTCTTCCAAAAACTTCTCTTTCTCTTCTGAACTTGAAATTATGTATTTATTTACTTTGTTTTATTTAACGTTTAAAATGGGTTTCTGCACACATAATGGTACATAAACTGTAAATTATTATTTTGAATTGGTTTATATAGATTTTTTCCCCTGATAGCGCTTGCTGTGGCCCTCGATATATCAAACTTGTTACCACTTTTGGTTCTTACGCCTGATTTTCTGAATCTATGTCACGTTAAGTGGAGTATCTGTTTCCAACATATTGGGCTATAACAATATGCCTGTGGCTTTGAGAAACATGTGTTTGAAATAATTATATGCATGAGATGCATTTATCTGTATCCCTGCTCCTTGTTCTAATCGGCAAGCACAGACCACTCTAAGATGGTGCCTGTCGTTTCACATATCGCGCTATATGCGCTTATGTATTTTGATCTTAGGTCTTATCATTTATCTCTAAATTTTACGTTCATTATACTTTCTGACTATATTACAAGGTGTCTTTATTACATTATAACTCTGCCCTTTAATAACATGCCCGAATCCTATAAATGAAGCTTACGCTCATGCCAGTTTATTATCATAATATTGTAGTGTAGTTCCTAGTTTCCCACTAGGCCCTGCGCATTGGAATAACATAAACAGTAGTATCGACGTGGAACTGCGGATATTCCAGGCCTCCACTGACTATGCTAAACTTAATTGGGTTGTGTTACCAACTAGCTCAGAGGTCACTGGAAACTTTCTTCTCTGCATAGGAAGTGATCAGCTTCCTTGGCACAGACAAGAAGGGATTCAGCTTTCCAACAACCGTGCAACATGACAACTTTGCTCCTCAGATCAAGAGTCAATCTCTAGGGTCGTGTGAAACAATAGACATGTATTTCACTCAGTCAGTCTAGTGCAGTTTACTTTCACGAGATGTAGAGAATAGAGAGACGGGCGTTTGTCAATAAAGGGTTAACATTTATTGAACAGTCTTTCTTCTCGTACAAGAGAAATGTATTGCCACAATTGCAAGACTTGTTATTATAAAAAGTACGTACAGTAAGATAAGGATTGCGAAATAGAACTGTAAAAGCATTGATATGGTTTCTTAGCCATACAATGGTTTAAAAGTAATAAAACATATATACAGTCATATATACATTACGCTAACATACTCAACTGGTGCTTCTAACTAAGCCTACCCCAGTGTGCCTGACCTAAGCCTAACACGTGAAAAGGGGAGTAAGTAAGTAGCTTAAGTTAAGTTGGTTTTGCCAAGGTTTGTTTCAAGAATTCTCGTCTAAGGGTTTAGTCAACACCATACCTCTGAATAGAATGATGGAGGATTGGTATCTCCTTCAGGGGTCACTCTCGATATCCCAGTCACCCGCGAGGGCAGACCGGAAACGCCGGAGCTGAATTTCTCTGCACGAGAAAGGCAGCGGGTCTCTTCAGCGCGTCGAGGAAGGAGGGGGGACAGCGTCCGCGGGCAGCTGGAATCTGCTGGATGTCTTCGCAGAGGGACGGCTGTTCAGCTCCTAAGCGTACTGTACCATAGTTCGCGCTTTAGCAGCGATAATGGTATCAGCAGCTTCACCACCACAGGGACAGCAGGCTGCAGAGACAGAGTGCTAGATTTACCAACACGGGTTCTTGCAGGCAGCTGGCATCAGCAACAGTAGCTCTCCATTGCTTAAGGCAACGTTGGTAATATTTATACCTGACAGGTGCCGGGTTTGACGCAAGTTTGCTGGACATAAGACGTCAATTAAAGATGTCACTAGGAAGTGATAGTTATCAGTTGCTCATTAGAGTTCCATTACTAATCAAAACACAGCAAGCGGGGATTTCCAGGTTTGCGGAGTTTTTATCTTGTTGAAGAACTCGGAGTGTTATCTAGGAATATCAGATAGTGACTACTGCTCTGTCATTGCACTAATTGGTCGCAAAGGAAGTGGCAGAGAGAACTATGCTGGTTTGTGGCTCTGTTCGTGTGAGGCCAGAGATGACTTTTCCGAAAATCGCACTTGAACGGTTATGCCAATATAGGGAATAAATGGATTTATAGCCGAATAGGGGCATAAGGTTACAGTATCGATCAGGAACCTAGATAAACACGCAACACCCACTCCACGGGTTAATGTCCATCAAAATTACTAAAACTAAAGCAATTAGATGCATGTGTAACATTGCCCACCCCAAAATACATAAATGCATTTGAAACAGGCGTACTTGAAATACATGAAATTTAGGTGCTGTACGTTATTTTGAAGCATAGAAATCATTCAAAAAATTATTGCATATGAAATCAATGAACGATTATGCATAAAGAATTACACATGAAGTATCTCTGACAGAAGAAAAGCGAGATAAATCATCACATAAAATGCATTGTAATAACATGTGCTAGAGGCTGGTGTAATATTGTTATGTCTCTAGATGTGTTTAGAAATAGAAGTGTGAAGCTTCTGTTCTCTAAGAATAGTTTTTACGTTAAGCAAAGAATTGTTCGTGCCAAAAAAGGGTCAATATTAGAAAAATTGTCCAAATCGAAAAAAAATGTTTTAATGCTTGAACGGGGAAACATAGAGTTCCAAAGCTTTTTGCAGTTTTTGTTGATCAAAACTGAAGGCCGAATTCAGAGTTCATGGGAACGCTGTGTTGTCGGAAAACTTCTTTAAAGTTATTGTTTCTGTACGGGTGAGAACATCGTATCAGACAGGCTCTCAAAGAATTGGTCTACAAAATCAGGTGACAGTTCAACCAAATGAGATAGCGCTGTAACTTGGCAGGTGTGAGAATGATTGCTGTCATCGTAGTCAGGAGCAGCAATGCTCACAGAAGGCCGTACCTGGGTGATGTTGCTTTTGTCACTCGCTCCACTGTTACCACCTAGTCGTAGCACAGGAGTCTCAACGAATGCTGTCATCAGGATTGGTAGCCGCTGGGGACAACACAATGCGTGAGCCGTTATTGGACTGAGCAAAGTATCGACGTCCGTTGGTACTGCTGATGGAAGTGAAAGACAGATGTCCAACACGCATTCATCGCCGCATAGCATACATCTTAGTACCGGTAAGATACAGTTCTGCCATATAGGTCTGAATGAAAGGAACCAGGTCATGTTTAGATCTCTCAACCTGGCCAATCCAAGGACGTTAGTTATCCTGTCCCGGTAGCGCATTGCTAGGATTGTCTCTTCCATTCCCATGGGAGCTATGTCTGAGTCGAGGCTTGCCATATAAAAGGTCATGAACTTCAGTAGCTGTCCTTGCAACTAGAAGATCATACGTCTCTTTAGATGACATTATAGGCACTGTTGTCTGTAAAGGTACAGATTTCATTTTGCTTAATGTATCAATTCGTATAGAATAGAGATTCAGACGAGGCCAGATGGGAGTCACTATGTCTGCAGGCCCACTCGGAAACAATGCTTGCATACAGCATTTGACCATGGATGTTACTTTCACTAGATAACTTTTCCCTGGCACGAGGCCACAACATCTGTGATCCGTTCTAAGAATGTAACTCCCGTTCGAAAGTTGCATAAAGAAGGGCTCTATCTGAGTTGCAGGTGTGACTAGCTGGTGGCATGAAAGGTTGTTAGAATTTCCATCACATGCTCCGTGTAAATTAATACCCTGACACAAAAGTATACCGCTTAGTGAATGTTTACAGTTGTCACCACTAAGAAATACATTTTTGTTGCTGTCACTATAGCAAGAATGAGTTATAATCCCTGGATGTTGTCTCTGGGAGTATCTAGGGTCTAATCTGGTCATTTCTAACCCCTGTGTTTTATTCAGGAATCTATCTTGACAGCTATTTGTGTCTGTAGGCCAGATTAACCACTTTTTCCAATCAGGATGTGTTCTGTTGAAATGTACAATTTGTGACACGTCTAACTCAATATCTGCGGTAGTATTCTCAGGTATTGGCTTTGGTATAGACGGTGTTTTAAGGTCTTTGTTCTTAGCTAGGCCAAGACAAGATGTTTGGTGTATTGTGTCATTTAAAAACAACATTTGTTCTGGTATCATGCAGGTTCTAAATAGTGCTTCAATGCCTTGCACCTGCCAATCTTTTGTACCCCAAATTGTTTTCGTTTCAATATTATTTTTCCAATAATCAAAACCAAATGTCATCATTTTGTCATAAAATGCTTCTGAATATATCAATTTAGAATTTGTCAGCATTGTTTTCATTCCTGTTTTATCTAACAGTTTGTAATAAAACGTTTCTGCATCACTGGTGTTAAACCCTGAGAAGTATTTGAATTTCTCAAAAAATACTTTAGAACTGCTTTTAGGTGGTGTAGAACAATGTTCCCATTGATTATACATAAAAACATTTCTAGGCTGTGCAGATTTATGCAAGTAGTGATCCCCATAGTGGGTGTAACAGAATAATTGCTCATAACTAGATGAACCTTGTAAATAATCATGATCTGTGAATCTAGCTGACATTACTAAATCAGACATCATGTCATTAATACTGTTAAAGTCCCAATCATCAGAGAATGTACTAGGTGTCACAAAGTCACTTAAGGAAACCTTTAGTTGATGAGGATACTTCAGGATTTCGACCGGACCATAGATCTCATAGTCTGTTTTCTCCCATACTACCCCACCAGGTATTGGAATTGCTGTGACATTTACTATTGACAGTTCTCTTTTCTTCACGTGGGATGATCTGTTTGGTTTCAGGACTAGGTTGATGTTCTGACTTGCTGTGTCCATTGTAATATATTTTCCCTCAATGAATTTTCCCAAACACAGTACCATGATGAGCCAAAGCAGGAGGAAAAATACACCTAGACCGAACCAGAACTCTAGCCAAGGGGAAATAAGGTAGATTTCCTTCAGTTGATGAAAGAGTTCCGTTGCTTTTTCTTTAAAAGACTTTTTTGTTTCTGGCATTACTTCGAGGTCGTTTTGATCTTCAGAGAAGTTGTCGAAGTTGATGAAATAACCAGAGGCAGTTCTGTCAATTGATGGGATTGTTCTTTCAATCTGTCTTTCGGTAGCACTTTCTGATGCCACATCATTGTAGACTGGTGTTGTTTCTTGACGAACTGTTTCAATCTGTGTTTCAAGAGGCACGAGTTCCATGGCATTATTGCATAGTCCTTCATTGTGCACTGCAGGCTGATCGAATGTGATTAGTCTTTCAGTTTGAACCTCTTGGATTGTTGCAAGTTTGGGTATTCTGTTGTTTCTTGGGAGTCCACTGGGCCTACTGTTGATTATAGGCCACATGCTTGTGGTTTTACCAGATCGATAGACACGACTCTGTTCTCCTTTTTACCAGCAAGGGGCGGTAGCACAACTGATCTTGTTCCGGTGACTGCCAAGACAGGTACTGCTTTTCTGTAAGAAGGCCCAAATTCCTTCTTCACCGCGATCTTTTCTCTGACTAGATCCCCAATCTTTGGAATCCAGACAGGCCTTGCTGGGGCTGTTGCTGGTGGTGCCTCGTCAGTGGTATTTGGCTGTTGCTTTAACTTTATGTTGCTTAATGATTTTCTTGTTTCATTCAGTTCCTGTAAAACAGCCAAACGATCTTTGATGTCAAAGTCTGTTGTTTTTTCTTGTACCACTGACATCTGACTATCGAGGTCCTGAACGCGCATTCTAATTCCGAACAATAGTTCGTATGGGCTGAAACCTTTTAGAGAATTTCTTGGCATGTTATTAAGACTAGTCTGGACACTTATTAAATGTTTGACCCACCCAGCGCCTGAACCTAATACCTTCGCTGTTATAGATTGCTTTATGTCACGGTTTTTTCTTTCTACCACACTATTCCCTTCCGGGGTATGACGGACAAGAATACCGCAACCCAATTCCCATGCTGGCCATGGCCTCCTTATAGGCTCGAGAGCTGAAAGCAGGACCCTGGTCAGAATGGAACGTGGTAATTGCGTATGTGCCGATAAAGACTCGCAAATCTTTTATAACCGTTCTAGCGTCAGCCGAGCGCTGGGGGCCTCATTTTTTAAGTGCTTTTCGTCTTAATGGTGTACACTGGGACGCGCTTTTCTTCTTTGATTGCGCAGATAGACCGCCTTATGCTGTCTAGAAGGGATCCTGAAACTACACTGGCCTGTTCATTTCTGCGATCTCGGTTGCAGTTTTCACAATTTTGAGCAAAACATTGAATATCTATACTCATTCCTGCCCACCAGTACTCTGATTGTAATTCTTTCAGAGAAGCCTTGATTGTTTGGTGTTTCAGACCCAACCCCATGTGTGCTTCCAGTAAGAGGAAGCCCCTCCTGCTCCTGTTTGGAATTACTCTGTCCCCCACTCCAGGGATTCGAGCAAAAGGAACGGAGTTTGCATCGATTATGTATGCATAATTGAGTGGATAGTTCACGGGTAGTGCTGCACAGTCGCCTTTTACGGTCGTTTTTACTGCCAGCATGGTTTCCCCGTCTATGTATTTATCTGTACGCTTTTTTGTGGCTACGGAAGCCGGTTTAGTTACTTCCGCTGTGGCTGTATTAGCCAATGAATTCCCTGCAACGTGAACGCCATCACGTTGAAGACTCTGTGCGTGAATCACGTGAGTCTTTTGTAGTTCTTTGTGTAAAAGAGCTACCTGTTCCCAGAGCAGTTTATGCTTTATTGTGGCACCTGTGTCATCTTTGTAGTCGTTTTCGATCCAACTCTGCAGTTTGTTATTGTAAGAGTTGACGCAAAAATGAGAATCGCACACTATAAGTGTCGGGAATTCACGTTCTGCATTTTCGAGCGCCATCTTTAAAGATCTGATTTCAGTTCTTTGAACCGAACAGTTTCTTACAGATTCAGTTTTTGTTACTTTCGGTCTGAATTTACCGCACAGCCAACGACCTTTAATGATCGCACACGCTGCATCGTAGGATTTTCTCTCTACGTTGAAATGCTGTACAGAGCTATCTGTATAGATTATACATGCGTATTGTGGGAGAGGCAGAATTTCGATTGGCAGAGGATATTCTTCTTCATATTCTAAATCATTCAGTTCTTCAAATTGTGGGGCGAAATAGTATTTCACATCTTCCGCTCCTAGAGAATCCATACACTGTATCCATTTCGGATCCAGTGACACTGTAGGCAGGTTTACTGGGCTGAATAGCGCCTCGAAGGCGGATTCCACTGTAAGGATATTAATCCGTTTGCCGTGTGCTAGTTCTCGTTCATTTGCTAATGCGATTTGCACTGCTTTCACAGTTTTTTCTGTGTGACTGAATGTTCTTTCTACTTGTGTGTACAAGTGTGATTTAATTGAAATTGGTACCTTTTCTCCCTCATTAGAGGTTAGGTATGTGAATCCGCATCTTCCTGGGATGACTCGGATTACAAGATCACATGTGTTGTCACGTGTATCTAATTTTTTTTTGCTAACATGTCTGTTTGCAGTGATCTCAAAATTTCTGTGTGTTTTTGAGTCCAATTGATTTGTTTAAAATCAGGTTTAATTAGTTCGTAGAGAGGTTTAACCCTCTCTGCGTAATTTAGGATGTAAGTTCTTCCGAAATTCAGAAAACCTAGTATGGACTGTAAATTCTTCAGCGTTTTTGGAGCTTGGAGTACAGCGCACTTCTCTAAGAAGTTGTCGGCTAGGCTTTTCCCTTCACTTGATAATTCGTACCCTAAAAACAGTACTGTCAGATGGGCAATTCGAGACTTTTTAAAGTTGAATTTGTAACCCTCTGCTGCGAACCCAAGTATAATGGACTTCACTCTTTTCAAGTGAGTATCCAAGTCGTCGTCTGTGAGATAGATATCATCTACGTAAGATAATGCCTCATCATCATAGATTTGTAGTAACTCTGTTACCCTAGCTAAGAATAGTCCTGGGCTGTTCTTGAACCCTTGTGGGAGTCGACAGAATTTTTTCTGTGACCCAAATGCGGAGAAAGCGGTCAAATATCTGCTTTCTGGTGCAATGTTTTGACAAAAGAAACCATTAGATATGTCTAATGTCGTTTTATATTTTTTCCTAACCATGTTATTCATTAGGGCTGCACTATGCGAGTTTTGTACTGCAAAAGTTTTGCAACATGTATTAAGGTGTCTGTAGTCCAAAACTAGACGATATGAATTGTCTGGCTTGGAGACAGGAAACAAAGGATTGTTCATTTGAGAGGTGCATGTTTCAATCACCCCCTGGTATTCAAGTTGATCTAAGATCTCCCTGACTTGTTTTTTAGCTTCTTGCTTTATGGGATACTGCCGTTGGGCAGTTGGTTCACTTTTTAATTGGATTTTGTGAGGAGGTGAATCCTCATCCCATCCTACATGATTTTTATACAATGCAGGTGCCTGGGCTACTGCCCATTTCCGTGCATATGTATATTTTTTATGAATCGGAATGTGATTCGAGAAGGCAGGCATAATCACTTCTTCGCCACGAGGGCACTCCCTGACAAACTCCGGGGGCCAATCTTTTTCAGCTAACAGAATATCATAGCCTTTTGAGAGCTTATCCCAAAATAGACCCTTAATTTTCCTAGTCTTATCACCCTCTATACGCAATGTTATTTCGTATATTTTATGGGGCTCGCTAAGTCTGGCGTCGGCAGTTTCAACCTGAATGTATTCATTCGTGTCCACTGTCTCCAGATGACTCGTCAAGATCTTGCGCGCTATACTGATTTCTGCTGCACTGTCCATCATTGTCAATGCCCACTCCCCGTTTTTCAACTGTGTCCTCAGTATTCTCGGCATGGTTGATTACTCTAATACTGGCTACCTTCTTTTTCTGAAATTGAGATTTTTTACTCTGAGCAGGTTCCTTGTCTTTGGACTTGGTGTGCTCTCCTGGGTCTGACCGTCCTCTTCTTTCCGAATTCTGTGGAGAAGATCGAGAGGGACGTGTATCAATACTTTGATATCTATCAGGTTTTTTCAGATTATCCCTATTTCTAAGGTTATATCTTTTCTCAGAGGGCTCCCTCTGGGGAGACTGGCGTTCTCGAGTCGGAGTTCTTTCCCTCCGTCGAGGAGACCTTCCTCTTGACTGGAAAACTTTTTCCTTGGGAGTGGATTGTTTATTTCCATCCCAGCTCTTTTTAGGATTGTTTAAATTATTTTTAATAAATAATTTTTCAGGATTTTCGAGCAGTTGGGGCTTTACCGGTTTCCCACCCAAGCTGTCTCTACCTAATTCTTCATAGCATTTTTCTATGATTTTTGCAAGCTCAACAGGATCTTTTATATCTGTTTCCCTCAACTTCTGGCGGATCGCCACAGATGCTGCTTCTCCTCTTATATTAGCTAATAATATAGCCGAGACCTGCTTGAAGTCTTTCAGTAATTTCATACCTAGATTTAAAGCGGGCTCTGGACCGAATTCATTTTGAATCTGTTTTAGCACTTCTGGTATTACCGCCATAGACGGAACACCGTGTGTTTTTGTGTAAATGGAAGCAAAGACTGTACCCCAAGTGTCACAGTCCTCCACGTGTGGTGCGATTCCCATAGGAAGGCAGATGGTCAAGATTCTGTGTTTCTCAATAGGGGTAGTATCAGGAAATACTGCCTCTATTTGAGTGATTTTCTGTGCTAACCAGAAAGGAATTTGTTCCCGTTTTACGGGTGTTTTACCAAGACATGACTGTATGTTTTGTGGTGTAATTTTATTTGTGTTCCCCTGATGAGGGGTCAGCTGGTGTGAATTAACAGCTGGCTGGACTGTTGCAGTCCGCATTACATATTGGACTAATTGCCTATGTATTTTTATTAATGTGTTTAGCTGTACTAACAGCTCTTCTCTTGACATTCTTACAATGTCAGGATGTGGTGTGTAGCTGGCTAGAACCGGCCACGTGGCTCCTGGTCTACCTAGTGGACCGAGCCTGGTAATGTGATCATTGTGTTTTAGGGCGCCATTAAACCAGAGCAGGTGCTCTTGAAATTTAAGTGGAATTTCAATCTCCTCGAAAGGAGCGTATTCTTCCAGAGGTTTCTCTATTTTGTAATAGTGAAACTATTTTGTTATAGCGTTTACCGCTGGAAAGTTTATCCATGAATAGAATACCTCTGTCTGCCGATACTCGTGAGCCTCTATCACGAAAATTACTGTACCACCTTGAGGTGTCAGTCCGTTTTCTATAAGTTTTAAAGTTATAGATCTTCTTAAGTGGACCGGGATGATAATTGCATCCGGGTCTGTGTGTTCGGGACCTTGCTGAGTCGCATCTGCTGCGGCCCCAGTGGTTCCGTTTTCTGGCATTGTAAAAATGCAAGGTTTGCAGAGTAGGTCTCCAAGGAGACAAAGATTAGGTGCACAATATTTTGGAACACTGTATCCTTCAACGTTGAATAAACCGGAGCTTTACATAGGAATCTCTTCTATACTAAGGTCGGGCGGATTTTAACCTTTCACCCACTCCAGACGTCTATTGGAGTATTTACGGGAGAAAGGGGTCTGTGTGAAATATGCACGACTGAGTTACTCTAACTGTCTTGCGTTAGTTTATCGCCTTACCAAACGTTTGGGCGCCATGTAGTGTAGTTCCTAGTTTCCCACTAGGCCCTGCGCATTGGAATAACATAAACAGTAGTATCGACGTGGAACTGCGGATATTCCAGGCCTCCACTGACTATGCTAAACTTAATTGGGTTGTGTTACCAACTAGCTCAGAGGTCACTGGAAACTTTCTTCTCTGCATAGGAAGTGATCAGCTTCCTTGGCACAGACAAGAAGGGATTCAGCTTTCCAACAACCGTGCAACATGACAACTTTGCTCCTCAGATCAAGAGTCAATCTCTAGGGTCGTGTGAAACAATAGACATGTATTTCACTCAGTCAGTCTAGTGCAGTTTACTTTCACGAGATGTAGAGAATAGAGAGACGGGCGTTTGTCAATAAAGGGTTAACATTTATTGAACAGTCTTTCTTCTCGTACAAGAGAAATGTATTGCCACAATTGCAAGACTTGTTATTATAAAAAGTACGTACAGTAAGATAAGGATTGCGAAATAGAACTGTAAAAGCATTGATATGGTTTCTTAGCCATACAATGGTTTAAAAGTAATAAAACATATATACAGTCATATATACATTAGGCTAACATACTCAACTGGTACTTCTAACTAAGCCTACCCCAGTGTGCCTGACCTAAGCCTAACACGTGAAAAGGGGAGTAAGTAAGTAGCTTAAGTTAAGTTGGTTTTGCCAAGGTTTGTTTCAAGAATTCTCGTCTAAGGGTTTAGTCAACACCATACCTCTGAATAGAATGATGGAGGATTGGTATCTCCTTCAGGGGTCACTCTCGATATCCCAGTCACCCGCGAGGGCAGACCGGAAACGCCGGAGCTGGATTTCTCTGCACGAGAAAGGCAGAGGGTCTCTTCAGAGCGTCGAGGAAGGAGGGGGGACAGCGTCCGCGGGCAGCTGGAATCTGCTGGATGTCTTCGCAGAGGGATGGCTGTTCAGCTCCTAAGCGTACTGTACCATCGTTCGCGCTTTAGCAGCGATAATGGTATCAGCAGCTTCACCACCACAGGGACAGCAGGCTGCAGCGACAGAGTGCTAGATTTACCAACACGGGGTCTTGCAGGCAGCTGGCATCAGCAACAGTAGCTCTCCATTGCTTAAGGCAACGTTGGTAATATTTATACCTGACAGGTGCCGGGTTTGACGCAAGTTTGCTGGACATAAGACGTCAATTAAAGATGTCACTAGGAAGTGATAGTTATCAGTTGCTCATTAGAGTTCCATTACTAATCAAAACACAGCAAGCGGGGATTTCCAGGTTTGCGGAGTTTTTATCTTGTTGAAGAACTCGGAGTGTTATCTAGGAATATCAGATAGTGACTACTGCTCTGTCATTGCACTAATTGGTCGCAAAGGAAGTGGCAGAGAGAACTATGCTGGAATGTGGCTCTGTTCGTGTGAGGCCAGAGATGACTTTTCAGAAAATCGCACTTGAACGGTTATGCCAATATAGGGAATAAATGGATTTATAGCCGAATAGGGGCATAAGGTTACAGTATCGATCAGGAACCTAGATAAACACGCAACAATATCAGGAGCTTTTATTACGTTAAAATCCTACTTTCTATTTGACATGCTTGAATTCTGTAAACAAATCACTTCCAATTAGTTATTGGTGCTGGTTATAGTGGTTTTGACCATTCTAAAATGGTGGCCGCTGTTTGTTTACTTTGTGACGTAATCGGGAGATCAACAATGGGCCGTCTGCCGTTTATTAACTTTTTTTTTTAAACCTATTGATGTTCCATAAATTATGCTCAGCCAGAGGATTAACCTTACATTTGTAATTTGGGGGTCCTTAGAATTATGTTTTCTTGGCTAGTACGTGGTCTGACTTTAAGGGCTAAGGATTCGGTTCATCTTTCCTGTTCAAAGATGGCGGCGCCTTTTCTCGTACTTCACTCAGTAATTATCATTATCCAATTGTCAGTAATTGGTTTAATTAATCTATCAGGATACCTATATATACTGTGCGTTTGGTGCCAGTATTCCAAACCAGAAGACCACAACTTGATGCTCCTGTATGTTCCAGCCCCTTGGTGAGTTATGCTCTGCGCACTGATACTAATTTTCCTTTGTTAAATCTTGGGAAATTTTAATAAACTTTTTTGGCTCAATCTAAAAACTCCTTATGTAACAATTGGGTTCTTGTTCGTTTTAGGTGTGAATTTAAGGCTAGACTGCTTAAGCTTTTTGACAACATACACATATTTTCTGTATGTTTATGTAATTGGGATTTGGTTTAAAGACCAGTTAACCCTGCTTAAGATGGCGGTTCCCTTGCACTGAATTCGGTATACAAATTGCTTGTTCCTCTGTTTTAACATATCGGGATTTATATGTACCCTTACGAATACCGCTTGTAGGTGTTTGATTGTAACCTTTTTCTTGAAGTGAATTTTGGCCAAATTGTGATTAAAATATTATTTGTTGTTTCCACATTATAGATAATTAAAGGTTTTTTGCTAACTAAGTGTAACTTGGGTTTAGAATATATAGGGTTTTTTCCTTTTGACAAATCATGTGTCTTGTTAATTTCTGACTAACTGATCCATGACCTAGAACAATCTATTTTTATGCATATGATGCATTGCAATTACAAAATTGATATACTCTTCTCTAAAACCAATATATATGTTTTGGAAATCTTTCCCTAGACCTTACTGTGGGCCTGCTTTTGCTTCTTTGTCGACAACGACTGTGACTAGGATTTGTGACCTTGCTTACAATTCTCCAGTGAGTACAGACATTACTTTGGTTCTAGTGAACTTCCTGGAGGTTTTTTAGCAATATAGTGTAATGACATGGTAACTAGTAGCGTTTGGATTATTACAATTTGGCTTTCCTGTCTCAATTAATGTTGAGTGAAATATTTTTAAACAGATCTGATATGATAGTCATGTATAAATGTAGTTTGGGGATTACCACTGAAATATTCTGTGGTGATTTTGTTAACAGAGCAATAAAAGAAACGCCATGAAAGCCTGACTGAGACGGATGTGAAACACGATATCAGACAGATTGCTTCAAGGTATTTTGCAGATACATGTGTATTTCTATATAATATTATTGTTATTTTTAGTCACAATCTTAAAATAAAATTCCGTTCTCTCTTGTTCATACCAACTATATATATTGGACTCCAACAACAAATCAGCTATGGCACTCAATGTCATGTACTGTGACGACAGGAACATTTTCTGATCACTTTGTAAAACTGACTGTATCCCTGTTTTTCTATTTTTTCTGTTGTGTTTTTAATATGAAATGTAAATGTTTTCCCATGTTTGTAATTAACCTGTTTTTAAATCAGTGACTGGACCCCCGGACCAATTCTGGTTCTGCTCTTTTCTTCTGGTTTAGGGTGTCTATGTATATACAAATTATGCAATGTAATATTAATTTTTTTAATATATGTTTTTTGTATGTGTCTTGTATAGCCCTGAAGAAGTCCGGCAACAGACGAAACGCGTCGGCTATTCGCAACTATCAAAAAAAGAAAATAAAGAATACAAACTGAATAAAAGAAAGAAAATCCAAGTCACAACTTTTGTGTGTCTTATCTGAACATTTGGGAAAACTAATACTTTGTTCATTTGTATGTTTTTAACAACTGTTTTGCAATAGTGTATAACTCTTGAAGGGTGCTGTCCAACTTTCAAAACTAGACCTATCCAGGTTACCCTCCAGGAGATCCGTCTTGACTCTATAAATATTAATTCCTAAATATTTGAAAGTGTCAGGTGCAATGTGAAACGACCAGCCTCCAAACCCCATCGTCCCATTCCGTGTTGAGTCCGCAAAATAATAGACATAGGATTTATTTTCCTTTATGGACAATCCAGACAGCCTCTGAAATGCAGCAAAGATCGAAGGTATAGGCTCACAGACAGCGTCCAGGTCCCTGAGGTACAATATTATATCGTCTGCATAAGCAGATACAATATGTGTTGTGGGGCCCAGTTTTATCCCCCTATGGCCTGCAGTAGTGCGTAACTTCAGCAGTAGGGGCTCTAACGCCAGGATGAACAGTAGAGGCGACAACGGGCACACCTGCCTGGTGCCCCTTGCAACCGTATAATGCTTTGAGATGTGCCTACCCGTTCACGTCCTGGCCGTAGGTTCTGTATATAGTAATAACACCCACTTTATGAATTCATCCGGGATACCATACCGCGTCAAAGCATAAAACATATATTCCCATTGTAGAGAATCAAAAGCTTATCTCAAGTCTAACGAGATACACCCCACAGCATCAGCTCTCTGGGTGGTATGGGCCTTCACCCGATGCAGACGCCGAATATTTAGGGCAGTACACCTTCCTGGGACAAACCCACACTGGTCAATGTGTATTAAGTGCGGTATGTGTTGACAATTCGGGGTAGCCAGTATTTTACTCAGAATCTTGTAATCAACATTTAATAACGAGAGGGGCTTGTATCCTGCTATATCTGTGCTATCCTGCCCAGGTTTTAACAATGAAATAACTGTGGCCTGCAGTGTGGTAAGTGGCAGAGTACCAGTCTCTAAGGAGGAGTGATAAAGCCTTTGCAAGTGAGGTACCAATAAATCAGCAAATGCTTTATAAAATTCCACTGGCAACCAGTCCCCGCCAGGGGATTTATTCCTGGGCAAACTACGTATCGCTTGTTTGATTTCCATCACAGTCACCGGGAGTTGGAGCTCACCTTTATGCGCCTGCAATAACTGGGGGAGTTGCAGCTCATTAAAAAAGGCATCCAAACTCTCTAGTCCCACATCTTCGGGGCTATCATATATATTTTCATAATACTCCCTAAATGCCTCATTAATGTCAAGTTGTGTACACACCGTGTCGCCAGCCGCATTTTTAACCTCTAATACTGGGACAACTGGTGGGGCATCCTTGAGAATCCTGGCCAATAACGATCCCGCTCTATCTGCTACGGTATGTTGCTTCAGGGTATGGAGCCTACTATCTACCAATCTGAGGTCCTCTAAGATTTCAGCATATCGTATATGGGCTTCCTGTAACTGCACTTTAATGTGTTTCCTCCAGTGTAGACAGTTGTTCCAACCCTCCCAGTGTTTTTTCTATGTCAGTGATTTGTGTAACTAGCGTGTGCCTCAATCCTACCCTTGTGCTAATCGCCACCCCCCTCAACACAGTCTTAAATGCATCCCACTCAATCTGCCTCGAAGAGGCCATATTTGCATTTTCAGAAAAATAATTACCAATGGCAGTAGCCAGAGCTGTTTTGTAAACTGAATCTTCTAGCAATTGCGGCTGTAGTCGCCACGTCGGTACCAAGGTCGGGACCTTGCCCCACTGTAGCGTGATCTCTACTGGACTGTGATCTGATAAAGTTTTCCCTAAATTGGCGGAGTCCCTAATCGCAGACAACAAAGCAGCTGAACAGAATATCCTATCTATACGGGTATATCATTTATGCAATGGGGAATAAAATGAGTATTCCCTAACCCCGCAATGTGTTTCTCTCCATGCATCCATGAGTCCCCAACCTCTCGCCCAGTGTGTCAGTACCTCTGCCAATTTCTTACTGGGTGCGTTATTCAATGGTGGATGAGACTTGTCTAGCCCAGTATCTAGTACTGCGATAAAATCCCCCCTAATCACCCACGGGTATCCCTCCCAGTCAGCCAGTAGTGTGTTTAAAGTCTCTCAGAATATTTCCTGTCCCGTGTTTGGAGTATATACACTATTCAGTACAATGTGCTCCCCGTCAAGTAATCCATGTACCAGCACATAGCGGCCAGCTTTATCAATCTTTTGCTCTAACAATTTAAAGGGCGTGCCATTTCTCAGCCATATCGCAGCTCCCCGAGCGAAGGCCAAATATGATGTGAAGAACAACTGTCCCCTCCATTTCCTATTTAACTTCATCGCCTCGTCACAGTTCAAATTAATCTCCTGCAGAAACGCCACATTTACCTTCCTCCTGTTTAATTGGGCTAACAGCCTATGTCTTTTCTGGATGGAGCCAAGGCCCCAGACATTCCAGGAACAACATATATAACTATCCGGGAGTGACATTAGACCTCCAGAAGAGTAGTCCCGCAGCACCACAAGTAACACTGAGCCTGGACTGTATCATATTAACTAATGTTGAGCCATCAAACACAGTGGCACTCATCCTCTAACGTCAAAAGTGTGTGGTACTCCCGAAAGGAGCATATCCGGGGGGGGGGGGGGGAACGAAAAAGGAGTCAATTGCTTTGTTGAATACTGTGACCAGTAAGAGCATATCAGCTACCCCATCTGTCGCCATCTGCTTTCGAGACCACTCAAGAAGGACATGCCTAAGTAAAACCATTACTAAAATCAACACACCCAAAAATCCTCCCCCCACCCACCCCTCCTCCCCATCGTGCATACCCCAGACCCCCCTCCCTGCCTCCCTGCCTCCCTGCTCGGCGGTGACAAAACCTCCCGCCCCCAAACTGCAGAATGCCTATCGCCCCCCCTTCCCAAAATTTACAGGACTGTATGTCCGAACCGAGCACCCATCCCTAAAATACTCCTTTTTTAAAATTATTAACCAGAATGGCCTAACGTGTTCGTGGTGAGAGCATAGACAAGGGCCAACCAAATATCCAACATTACCCACAAGATCAACAGGGGAACAAACAAAAACAGAAAGTTCGGGGCAACAGGAACATCTATGACATTCTATCACAGAATAACACATATCGAACACAATGTCCACGGGCGACTCAGAACCCATTGCTCACCATCCACCTGGAGTCTTTGCAACCCCCAAAGGAAAAACATAGAGGCCAATTATTCGACACCATCCACTGCCTCAGTCAAGTCCGTCTGTTGTGAGCCACCACCGGAAGCCCGGGTATCGCCGTCTCTCCTCACATCCAGGGAATGGTGAGTGAGGGGGCCCGCTATACGCCAACCCTCCAGCCAGTCCCAGGTCTCCTCCGGAGTGGTGAAGAACCAGGATTTCCTCTCCGATTCCACCCTCAACTTGGCCGGAAACAACATCGCATATTACAAGTCCTTATCGCGGAGCGCCTTCTTAACCTACAGGAAACTTTGCCGTTGTTGTTGCACCCTGAGGGTGAAGTCTGGAAAACAGGTGATGCGACTGTTCTGATATTCCACTGGTGAGGCGGATCGGGCACATTGCAGGATAACATTCCTGTTGCGGAACTTAAATATTCTGGCGAGAAGCGCTCGTGGGTGGGCTCCAGGCTACAGTCTTACCCCCACCACCCGGTGCGCTCGCTCCACTGAGAAAAAGTTGGAGAGTCCACGTGGCTTGAGGTAGTTAGTGATTTAATCCTCCACGAAAAGGTCCGGAGATGGCCCTTCCGCATGGTCCGGCACCCCAATTATGCGTACTTTGTTGCGCCTGGAGAGCCCCTCATAGTCGTCCAGCTGCGCCTCCAGCCTCGTGGCATGTGTTTGTAGGCTCTCAACCTTTTTTTGCAACTCGGACGTATCTTACACCAAGGAGGTAGCCTTAATTTCAACTTCCTTCAAGCGTGAATTCATGGAGCACACATCTTCCCTGATAAGAGACACCTCGGTGGAAACCGTGTCTATATGTGACTCCAGGGATGTGCGGACAGCAGTAACGGCATCGAGGATATCTAGCAAGGATGGGTCTTTTGGCTTCCGTCTAGGCTCAGGTTTGTCAGAGGTGTCTGACCTTCCTTTAGGGCTCGTGCCGGGACCCCGTCCCCTGTATATTTCAATAGTTTAGTCTGGAGGGCTGCCTTTGAGCCGCGCCCCCCCCCCAATAATGACTGCTGATCTCCCCGACCGGGCCCTCTTGTGGTTGGTGTGAAGGACAATGTAGAACGGCCGGGAGTGGGGTCACCAAAATACTCCCCTCCGAACTAAACAGCCCGAGAGCGACCAGTGCAGTATCACTAATGCCACGCTGCGTTGATCTCCCAGCCCCCGAGCGCGGTCTAACTTTCGCCAGAGCCGCCGCAGGTATATAGCTGAACCGCGCCAGAGTCAATGTTAGGGGAGGAAGCGGCAGGCTACATGCACTTGTACAGCAACAATGGTGGTTAGTTGTGCAAGGCTTTAGAGCACTGCAGCCAGTCGCTCCCGGGGGGCCACCACGTAGTCTCAGCGAATGCTCCATTCACAGAGCAGAGCACGGGTCAGGGAGTCATCCAACGCTGTCCACAGTCTGTGAGGTATGGGTGTGGAGTATAGGCCCAGAACCAGGTCTTCGAGTCCGCCCTTCCTCGGTATTGCTTCCGTGCTATCTCCCGCACACGGGCCATGCGAGGTGCAGCAGGGGGGGGTCCAAGTCATTACCCAATGCCGTATTGTATGACTAACTTGCATGGGGAACCCACCTCATTTCTTTCACTCCCCAATGTCGGCTGATAGTGGTGGAAGCAATTTTCAGCGCCGCTGCAGAATCAGTAAAGACGCACCCTCCGGCCCGCCTGGTCTGCCCGTAACTTGCGGCCTTTCTCCACACCGGGTAGTCAGTGGCTCTCACTCTGCAGCACTGAGATCGCTGATTTTGGCAACCACGATCCAGGACCTCTCGCCTATCTCGTTGGGGTGTCTTCAGCTGTCTATCCCCACTCCACGGGCCGTGATTTCAGAGGTCCCTCGCTGCCTGTGGTGCTCCAGGCTGGCCAGCTGCACTGCCTCTCTCTCATCTTCGTGCGGCCCAATGTCGCAGATCTCGTCGCCGACTCTGCATCGCCTCTTTTTGGCCACAGCGACATCGCTGAGATCCTTAGCTCTTCCGGATTCCGATCCCAGCAATTCAGCGTCAGTTTAAGCAGTACGGAGCAGATAAGTTACGGATTTCGTGCTCAGGTCTGCAGAGTCGACGAGCGAAGCGGTCATCTTAGCGCTCGGCTTGGCCATGCTCCAGAATGCAGATTTTAAGATTTATTCATAGGCACATCATCTAAAGGCATGTTGACATTCGAAATGTAAAATCCAGACATTCTTAACAGTAAAACAGATTCATGATTGTATGTCAGAACCGGAGGGTTCAGCTTATGCTGTACTTTCTTTTATTTATTTAGCTCAGCAGTCCAAAAAATTAGAAACAACCATAGCAACATGTAGGATTTCCCTGTTAGTCCAAGTGACTTCAAAGTCCACCAATCAGTCAGGTGGTTCAAGTACCCCATAAAACCATCATCAAGGAATACCACTTTTTTAGGTCTCGCCTGAGCCAATGCGCTTGCATTGGGAAAAGAACACTACCAAAACGGCGGATTAGACACAGTTCATGTGATATATGTGCGTGCACAAAGCCAGCCACGTCACACACCACCATTTGTCTGTGCCACGCATCAGACTTCAAAGGCTGCCGCTCCCCCCAATCAGACTTCAAAGGCTGCCGCTCCCCCGCCACCCCATCAGACTTCAAAGGAATGCGCTTCCGCTCCCCCGCCCCGCCACATCAATGCCGAGAGCTTGTCTCCGCCTGCTCTCCCGTGTGCTTGCATCTTCCTTCCTTGGCCCTCGGTTTTTTCCGTGTTCTCCCATTCAGAGCCTTCTCGACCCCGTACTTGATTGCTATCCAAGCCCCATCCGCCTGTCTCCCGTGCGCTTGCATCTTCCTTCCTTGGCCCTGGGTGTTTTCTGTGTTCTCCCATTCAGTGCCTTCTCTACCCCGTACTTGATTGCTGTCCAAGCCCCAGCCCTCGCTGCCTCTATCATCATACACTCTCCCTGTGTTTTCCTGTTTCCCCTTGCTTTTTCCTGGCTCCATCATTCTGTGCTTTGATTAACTGAACGCGCTTTGTAGCACTCAACCCTGCATGTTCTTAGCTTCAGTCTCTGTGCTGCTGCACCACATTACTCAGGGACACCACCACATCACTAAGGGGCACCACCACATCACTCAGGGACACCACCACATCACTCAGGGGCACCATCACATCACTCAGGGGCACCACTCACGGGCACCACTACATGACTCAGGGACACCACCACATCACTCAGGGACACCACCACATCACTCAGGGGCACCACCACATGACTCAGGGACACCACCACATGACTCAGGGGCACCACCACATCACTCAGGGGCACCACCACGTCACTCAGGGACACCACCACATCACTCAGGGGCATCACCACATCACTCAGGGACACCACCACATCACTCAGGGGCACCACCACATCACTCAGGGGCACCACTCACGGGCACCACCACATCACTCAGGAACACCACCACATCACTCAGGGACACCACTACATTACTCAGGGACACCACCACATCACTCAGGGACACCACCACATCACTCAGGAACACCACCACATCACTCAGGGACACCACTACATCACTCAGGGACACCGCCACATCACTCAGGGGCACCGCCACTTCACTCAGAAATACCACCACATCACTCAGGGACACCACCACATCACTCAGGGACACCACCACATCACTCAGGGGCACCACCACATCACTCAGGGACACCGCCACATCACTCAGGGGCACCACCACATTCAGGGGCACCACTCACGGGCACCACCACATCACTCGGGGACACCGCCACATCACACAGGGACACCACAACAACACTCTAATACACCACCACATCTCTCTAATACACCGCCACATCACTCAGCCCAACCACATCATCACCACAACAGCACTGTCCTTGCTTGCTACCAATAAGCATTGCCATAGCCAATAGGACTCGCATTAGGAAAGTGTAAGCTTTTGGCTTTGTGAATAACAATGCTATTAGTTTATATATTTTCAAAGCCAACACATATTAAAAAATATTGTCATTTACAATACCAATAGCTCACACTTTCCTAATGCGAGACCTCTTGCATTGCAAATGCTTGTCTTTCTTCACTGCTCAGCAGTCAGATAAGCAGTTTTCTTTAGGAATGTTTTAATGAATTGTGTGTTTTACTTTGTGTATTGTTGATTTGCAGTGAGCTAGTTTAAATGCATTGTGCTTTCCACTGTTTAAGGTTTTTTTTTCCTACCACGGGTTGAATGTTGCCTTTCAAGCGGTCCATGATAAAGTCATAAAGTCAAATGCTTTTGTATAGCGCGCAGATCACCCAAAGGTCTCAAGGCGCTTGGCAACAAGAAAGAGACAGCAGCTTTGTTGAATGGAGTGCCAGGGGTGGAGAAAATTAATTAGGAAAGAGCCAGGTTTTCAGGCTCTTACGAAAAGCCTGGTGATTAGAGAGGGACAGAAGATGAAGAGGCAGCTTGTTCCAGAGTTGAGGGGCTATGTAGAAAAAAGACCGACATCCATTTCTCGAAGTCCGGACCCGAGGCTGGACTAAGAGGGATTTGGAACTAGATCTTAAAGCTCTGGAAGGTCTATACCAGACCAGTTTCTTAGCTAAATAAGTGGGCCCAATGCCATGGAGGAGTTTGTGATTTTGAATTGCCTTCGACGTACTGGCAGCCAGTGGAGCTTCTTGAGGTTGGGTAAAGAGGGAGACTTAGGGTCAATCCTAGCACCAGTCTCGTGGCGGCGTTCTGAAGAGATTGAAGTTTTTTCAACAGGCACTCACTGATGGTGACGAACATTGCATGTCCGTAATCTAAACGGCTAATGATTAATCCTTGAACTAGAGGTTTTCTGGACTCTAGAGGTACCCATTTAAATTTTTTTCACAGTTTTTGCAATATTCCGTAGCATATACCTGATACTTGATTGACTTGTGCTTTCATTGAGAGAGCACATTCAATCATAATTTCCAGGTCGCGTACAACTTCTTTGGGTTCGGGGCAAGGTCCTAATTCTTGAGGCCACCAGTCCTGTGACCAGATTGACTTGGCCTTGCCAAATAGCATAATTTCTGTTTTGCTATAGTTTAGTTGGAGTTTGTTTTCCCTCATCCATTCACTACTATCGATCATGAACTGTTTAAATCTGGTGCGGGTTTCGAAGCAATCAGGGCTACAGGTGATAAGCACCTGAGTGTCGTCCGCGTAGGACACAGTAGAAAAGCCATGTGATTTTATAATGTTGGCAAGAGGGGTGAGATACAGATTGAATAGCATGGGACTTAGAATAGACCCCTGAGGGGCCCCCACTGTGAGAGGGGTCTTACTGGATGCAAGGGAATTAACCTTGATGTAGGTGTGGCGGTCCGCAAGATAATTCTCAAACCAGGCAAGGGCATTGCCTCTGACAACAATCTCCCACAGCCAGCGTTTAAGAATGCCGTGGGAAATGGTGTCAAAGGCCGCCAAAAGGTCTAATAGGATCAGAATTACGGACTCGCCTCTATCTAAGGTAAGACGGATATTATCCACTATCTCCATTACTGCAGTCTCCGTACCATGGGCGGCACGAAACCCCGACTGCGAAGGATCCAATAGTGCATGGGTTTCAATGTAAGAGGAGACGCGCTTGTTGACTAGATGTTCCAGTACTTTCCCAAAGTAGGGCAGTAGAGAGATAGTTCTGTAATTGGACATAATTGAGGGGTCACTAGTGGGCTTTTTGAGAATCGGTTTAACCTGAGCCACCTTCCAGCTACTAGGTATAGATGCAAGCTCAAAGGAAGAAATGAAGATGTTGGTGAGAGAGCTGGCCAGAAGCTGGAGTATGTCATTACACTTTCGAGGGGCCAACAAATCAGTGGGGGCACCAGAATTAACTTTCCTGAGAGCTTCTAGCACTTCAACTGTAGTGGTGGGCTCAAATTCCATGAGCGATGGTATTCCTATGGTTTCTGGAATGGAAGAATTAGGAAGAGATGCCTCACCGTCTTGAGTTGTATCAGGTCTGGTGGCTGAAAACGTGGAGTAAATCAGCGTAATTTTGTTGTCAAAATGGGATGCCAGTGAGTTAACCCACTCCAAGGTGGGGATAAATACTGATTGCTCCACTTGAGGGGTAGTAAACTCTTTCAGTATTTTGTACAGTTCTTTACTGGAGTGCCCCGCTTTATTAATCCTATGTGTAAGATAGAGTGATTTTGCTACTTTTATATTCTTTAAATAATTAGAATGAGTTAATTTGTAGTTCTTACGGTTCTCCGGCGTTCTGGTTTTCCTCCATAATCGTTCCGCTGATCTACTGGCCATTTTCTCTTTTTTCAGATCCTCCGTAAACCACGGGGATGCGATAGTTTTTACATTAACTTTGGTTTCGGGAATAATTTTGTCCAGTGTATTCTTAATGGATGCTTCCAACTGAGTTACCATTAAGTCAATATTGTTTGGTATGTCATTGTGGGGTTTAAAATGAGTCTGGAAGGCCTCCGGAGTCAATTTGCGCCAGGTTGTCTGTTTGTGAGTTGTAGTCCTAGGCCCAGAGGGTCTGGAGAAACTGAATTTTATTAGAAAGTGATTGGTCCAAATCATGGGCATTGGTGGTTTACAAATTAGATTAGGCAGGTTAGTGAAGATTAGGTCTAAGGTATGACCTGCCTGATGAGTAGGGCCTAACACCCTTTGCGTTAATGCCAGAGTTTCCAGGGAGGTGATTAAGTGGCTGGAGTCGGCGTTGTGAATTAGTTCCGCATGGTAGTTAAAATCTCCTAGCAGGATAAAATTATCTGTAGCTAACACATGCGAGGCTAAAGTGCCAAGGAGAAAATTGACAAATTCAGATTTTTCTCCAGGGCGTCTGTAAACCAGGGCTGCCCTTCCAAAGAATTTATTGAGCTTAATATTGATTACCAGGATTTCTAGCATGGAATTCGAGAGGGACTCGAGCAGGGTGATTTCAATGGAGGCCCTAGCAGCCACCGCAATACCTCCCCCTCTCCTTCCCTTTCTGTCCTGCCTGATAAGGTGATATTCCTGGGGAAAGGTTATAGTAATGACAGGTGATGTCTGGCTATGGAGCCATGTTTCGGTAAAGAAACAGATGTCAGGTTTATAATTGTCCAGAAGGCACCATAGCTCAAGAGAATGCTTGGGGATTGACCTCGTGTTTAAATAGAGAGCAGAGAAAGATTGGGTTTCCAAGGTATCACTGGTACAGATTGTTTCTGAGGGTTTCACTGCTGTTCATGACCAGTCATGGGCGCTAAGGTGGCAGCGGCAATAAGGGGCTCTCTCATCGGAGGAATTGACGTGGGTTGGAACATATAAGTTTCTAACTTATTGTTAGGGTTTAGGGAAATTAAATCCTGCCGAGAGTAACGAATCATGGTAACGAGGCAGTGGTTCCCTTACCCAAGATGAATCTGTAAATTTTGTCAGAGGTCTGGGCAGCGTCCAGGCGCGGACGGCCACAGACGTCCGATAGTGGAGTGGTGTGGCTCACTGGTTAGAGGCGGCAGACCCGGAAGCAGAGGTCGGCCTGGGACCAGGGTTCGATTCCCGACGCGGCAGGGTCTTGGGCCATGGTCAGCAGACTCGATAATTCTCGCCTCGGTGCCTACTCCAACCATGGGTCCCACTCAGCAACTCTCTGGGCAATAGCTTGCTTAATCTCTACTAACGGCCCCATCAGCGCTGGGGATGCTTGTCTTCACCTTGGAGATGCCCAGGAGGGACCATCTCACAGGGAAAGCCAGGATGGGTTCCCCAGCGGTATACAGCGCCGGGACGCCCCTTTGCTGGGGCAGCTGTACGCTTTACAAGTATACGACATTTAACATTTAACGTCCGCACTGGGGAGGGAAATAAGTAGGCAAAAGGGCAGGGCAGCTCCGGTGACGCTGCCAAGTGTTCCACTGCTTCCTGTCCCTCCGCACAACCGGCACAAGCCGTGGCGGACCGCGGACCCAGCAGGGAAACACGATATGGTGAGTGGCAGGCGGTAGTAATCACCGCATGCGATTTTACAGAATTAAAAGAACCTTGACTAAGGCTAAAACAGATCTCAAATAAAACAATGTAAATGTCCCCGTTAGGATTGCAGTCTTCTCAACTGGTTACAATTCCCAATCAATTCCCACACCACACAGCGCTTGCGAGCAGAACTTCCAAACAGCAAAAATGCCATTCTTGCTGCTTCCAGCAACTAAGCAGTGGGGGCAGTTCTCACCCCTTGGCTTTGATGCTGCTCACGAGCGGGCGGGACCTCTCAGCGGGTCCCCCAGTAGAGAAAACAAACATGAGCTGCAGTACTGATCGGGGGCTAGTTTACATTCCCCACGTAGGCAGAATATTGCACGTGGTTGCCGCCTCGTCATGTGGTCCTCCCATGCAGTGACAGACGCATCTAGAGGGCATTTCAGGCTTGCTCTACACTTGCGTCTCTATCTTCTCCCTCAAGACTGTTGGGAAGAAGAGCGGCGCAAACGGAGCCTCTCTTGAGACTTTCCCCACTTCTATAGTTTTCCTTTGGAAATTCCTGTTACGGGACTACACGCTTGAGAGCTGGTTCTCTGCTGTGGGTCTTTCTTTGTTTTGGGCCTTCCAGTATAAAGCCCAATAGACACAAGGCGTATTGCTTATTGCTTTGCCCTTTTATTTAGAATTCCCTTATATTTCCTTGCCAGTATACAGGAAATCAGGTAGGCCATGATCAGAATTGGCAGGTGCCAGGGTGGGTAGCCCCTCTGGGATTGGAGAAGAACCGTTTCCCCTTGCCCTGGATGACAAGTTTGTGGATGCCACACTGCAGAGCGCTATGTCCTTCGCCATTAACCCCATTGAGCAGGCAAATATTGTTCATGGCTGCTTAGTGCAGCATGAACCACCACTGGGGGGAGGCAGGCCTGGCTCCTTCGAGACCATTAGAACCTCAAGTGGCTCTCAAGGCAAACGATAAAAGCAAGCTAAAGGCATAGCAAGGGCCAAAACCCGGGGTCCGCTCCCTCTGATGCTTTTGAAAGACTCAGACAAACATCCCTGAAACACCAAGCCTCTACACTGGAGGATCTGAGTGATCCCGATCAACCTGGCCTTATCCCCATAGATGATAAAGGGCTGCCCCTCTGTGGAGATGGAGATGATGGGAAAGATTTAGGTGACCTGGGCCAGGATGACGAGTCGGACATTGAGCTGGGGCTGAGAAACCCCCCTGGAAACCAGAAGGCAGTTTCAACTATGCGAGGTTGGAAAGCATCACTGCTGGTTGGGCATCTGGGTTCAGTGACGCAGAAAGTATGTTAGATGTGGACAATTATTTACCAATAATCAAATGAGGGAGTTATCTCAAAACAAAGGAAAGATGAGATACAAGAGAAAAGTTATTCTTTTCTTAGAAGGGCTCTCACTCACCAGCCTAGTTGGTGACATGCTTCATCAATGGGTCCCCAACCGAGCAGCCCAATGCCACTCGGGTGTGCTTCAACGCCTGATTACAGCGGAGCAGGTTGTTTTATGACAAACGTGCTAGTGAGTGAAATGGAAAAGTGAGTTAAAATTGTCTTTATTGTTCCCCAAAGTTTAATATGGAGCAATAAGACAAGATTTAAAAACCATGAGATGGGGGGAGGAGCCAAGATGGCGACCGGAGCGGACCTGTAGGCACCCGGCTCCGCCAGTCCGTGTCTGCCGTGCCTGCATCCTGTTCCTAAATCCTGACGAATTCGACGGCAACGTGTATGTGAGGCGGCGCTGAGCACGGCGGTGCTCTCCCGGCCCCCGGACCTGCCCGGCAGCCGGAGAAATCGGCTCCTGACTCCCGGCTCTGGACCCCGTATCAGCGAGCTCCCCCTCCCGTGTCTCCTGACTCTGCTGCCGGCCGGAGTGCTCCGCTGGCATACACGGTAGCGTAATTCGCACTGGCCCCGAGGGGCAAACCTTGAGCCCAGTCATCGGAGACGCTGAGACGCGGGCGGAAAGGGAATGGTGCTAACAGAGTGGCGGACCTCCACTACAGCGGAGCTTCGGTTTGATGTGGCTGATGCGAGGTTGTGACGGACATTTTGGACTGCACTTTGTCGGCTGACCCCATGTCTCGCTGCTTAAGACCGCCGAGAAGAGTGTAGCTGACCCGCATTGCATTGGGGCACGGAGTGTCCTCCAAGGTCAGTGAAACGAAGGGGTGCGCCGGCTCTACTCTGCACCTGGCGCCCGGAGTGGACCCTGAATGAGATGGCCGGGTGTGCCGCCATGTCTTGTAGGGACCTAAGCCCCCCCACGTTGAGATCCAGTGTCGCCCTGGCTACAGGAGAACCCGTGCCACTGGATATCCCCCGGGGACGCGAGAACGGGGACCTGCAGTCCGGTATTTCCATCGGCACAATCTTCTCAGCTCTTTGTGATCTCCGCTTGGAGGTGCGACGTTGCACTCGGGAACTGGGCGATAAGCTGGACCGAATGACGCCATTGTGGTGCCGGGGCATCGGTGGCTCTGATCTGTACGGCGACCGACTACCACTGTCTGCAGCGTGTGAAGCGCCGGTGATCCCCCCGGTAAGCGGCACATCTAAACTCCCTGAATATCCTGCGGACGCCCAGGACTCCCTGTCTGACGGCTACCCTCAAAATACTTTGTTTCTCCTCCAGGAGTGGATCGCTACATTGTGGCCAGACTCTCTATTGTGGAAACCCCGAGAACTGCATGCACCGTCCTGGCAGCCTTTTCTTTCTGCGCGGCGCTCTTTGCCTCTCCTGATTGAAACGCTGAGTATGCCTGGGGTGTTTAAAGAACATTCTGTTGTAATGGACGGACTTTCCGCTGCCTCATCGTGGCCATTTTGTGTCTCCGCTTTGTTGATCCCTGCCCTCTCGCCATTTTGCCTTCTTGTTTGGTGGTGGGCGGGCCTCGCTCGGACAGCGCTACGGTGGGACTGTCCGCGTACAGGACAGGGTTAGGTTGCATTTCCTGATATTGGCTGCTGGGCGGGTGGGTCGGGATTTTGGATTGTAATTGGTTTCCAGCCTGCGTGTTCGCCGCTGAATCATGCTTCGCTCCTACAATGCTTCCATTTCTGCAGTCTACTCTGACTACGGGGGGGCGATTGCTGTATGACTGGCGGAGACCGGGTTGCCTGGAAGTGAGCCTCCTCCCTCCCTTCTTTATCCCCTGTGAGAGTTGAGGATTAGGGTGTCCTTTTCTTCTTCTCTATGTCATAGGGCACGTTTTGTCTCCTTTGTGCTTTTTCTCTTTTCCTTTCCTTCCTTTCCTTCTTCTCGCTATATTTCGGGTTTATGGGGCGACAGACACACTGCTGGGGGGGGGGGCAGGCCGTAGCCTCCGCATGCGTGTAGGGTGGGGGGTTAGTAGTTAGAATGTAGACTTATTTCTATGGTGCCTTCTTCTTTTTCCTCTATTTTTTGGTTTTACTTTGGTCAGGGTCCGTGTCTAGTTGTACTAGGGGTTAGGGGGCGGCAGGATTCGGGTGGCGTATGTGAGGGGTCTCTTTTCTGACTCTACGGATGGTTGCCTTTCTGCCCAGGGGGAACTCACTGTTTGACGGTCTTATCCTGTACATGTGTTGAATATGTGGTGTTGCTCCTCCTGCATGGATCCTTCTTTTTTTCTTTCCAATAGACTTGGTGCAGTACGACATGCTACATTGCTTGCCTAAAAACCTTAAAATTAACCTGCATTGATCCTGCGACGTGGTGTTCCGAAGTGTACAGTTTGCTTAACTGCTCGCCTGTAAAGTTGCTAATGCTATGTCGCCGTAACGCTGCTTTGGTGCTCAATGGTGTTCGTGGCCGGCCGAGAGGTTGTAGGCCCGTATTTGTTTGACTTTGATGCACAATAAAGGTTTTCAAAAAAAAAAAAAAAAAAAAAAAAAAAAAAACCATGAGATGCCTAACTAGGTTAAATTGACCTAAGGTATCTGTTGTATCTTGGACCATACATACATTTAAAGATGTAGCCGAGGCAGATGTAGTTGAGTTATGTAGAAGGTTTATTCAGCCATTACTAGGATAACAGGAAGTATAAGTCTGAAACAAAAGAGAAAAGTAACAATGAAGAGAAAAACTATACACAATAAAAATGTTCAATCGTAGAAAGAAATCTGTAAACCCAGGGATGAATGTGCAATAACATTGCGAGAGGGAAAACAGACAACCAAGAAAAGAAAGAAGGAAGAAAATGATGGAGATAGAAAAACACCAACACTATCCTCCTCCTTTAATAATGAACAAATCAAATAAGAAATGGAGTGAATGAAGAGCTCACATACAACGAGTAAGCTAGACTACATGACAGAAATGAGGGGGAAACAAAACCCCAGACTAGACTACAATGGGAGGAAATGACAGCCAAGGAAGTACTTCTCACGTGAGAAGACTATGGCGAAAACCCAGTGAGGGAAACTTTAGATCAGAACCCAGAAGGAAAAATACTTTGGGACTAAAACCCATTGTAAATAATGTATCACATGGGACTAAAACCCAATGACTTGTGCAACAACAACCCAATGCAGCACAGTATAGCATCAAAAGAAAAATGCCACACATGACAACATCTAATAAAGTGTAGGGACAGGCAACCACTGACACCACCTTTACTAAAAACAAGGAAATGGGGCTGATACCTATCCCAAATGTAGAGTGTGAACAAAGGGTCATGGGACTTAAAATCCACTCCCATCCCTAGTAAGGGATAAAATATAATTTTAAAATATCAGTAAACTGGTGTCATGGGACTTAAAACCCACTCCCATCCCCAGTATGGGATAAAATATCAGTAAAAATATCCGTAAACTGGGGTCATGGGACTTAAAAACCACCTCCCATCCCTAGTAAGTGATAACATATCATTATAAAATATCCGTAAACGGGGGTCATGGGACTAAAAACCCACACCCATCCCTAGACAGGGATAAAATATCTGTAAACTGGGGTAATGGGACTTAAAACCCACTCCCATGCCATCAAAACATATATGAGGAACTCAATAAGTGAAGTTGACATACTGCAATAACACACTGTAAATACATATTTGTCAATTGCATGTGAAGAGAAAACAATATAGCCTAACATCTTATAGATAAGGACAACAAACTTGTAATAACACATTGACAATGGTGTGCCTGTCCCTGGAATGAGGTAGACAGGCGTTCAAATAATTTAAAATGAGTACTGTAAGTCTTAAATGTGCATGTTGATTAACCAAAGTCATAGGAGTGCCTGTCACCGTGATGATAGACAGGCATGGCTTGAAACATTTCTTGAAGAAGTGAGGAAAGAAACTCACTTGAATTAAAGCCACAGAAGATAGATGATCACTAATTCAAAAGAAGAGTTCCAGCTTTGGACACTAGATGGCAACGTAACCTTGTGAAGAGCATTGAAATAATGAAATTAAGTTCATTTTAAAATGACATCGTCGCTCCAAAAAGCTTCAAGAATGTGTACTGTCAAATGCTAAATACCTTCCATATACTCTTTCATCATGTCCAAATGTAGACTGAATCTGACATAGAAACACTGACCTCTGTAAAATGATCCTTTTGATCATCATAGGATGACCTTCTAGCGCTGCAGTTGAAATCGTGAGAAATGAATGTAGAAAACACTTGACAAAAACTCCCAATCGTGACCTTCAATAGCGCATCAGAGATGACGAATGTGGTTGGCGTGTCTTAGAAAAAACACACAAGAAATCATATGAGGAAAATCCTAAATTCTAAATGGAGGCACGCAAACGACATGAATGCCAGATGGCTCACGGTGCACTCCTGTTTCAGAGCGTCCATAAGCAGCATAGATGACAAGAATAAATCAAGATGTCATCCTGAGCTGCTCCGCCTGTCACCCTGGACCAGGTAAGGTGCGCGAGCACTAATTTAAATTTGAAATAAAGCACAACTGCCATATTTTACAGGCCTCAGAGAGAAAAAAAACAACATACATTTCAACAGAGTGAAACTTTACTAAGATCACAATGTCCTTCAATACCGCATCAGAGATGACGAACATGGTTGGCGTGTATTAAAAAAAAACACAAGAAATCATATGAAGAAAATCCTAAGTTCTAAATGGAGGCACGCAAACGACATGAATGCCAGATGGCTCACGGTGCACTCCTGTTTCAGAGAGTCCATAAGCAGCATAGATGACAAGAATAAATCAAGACGTCACAAGAGGCTCCTGAGCTGCCCCGCCTGTCATCCTGGACCAGGTAAGGTGCGCGAGCACTAATTTAAATTTGAAATAAAGCGCAACTGCCATATTTTACAGGCCTCAGAGAGAAAAAAACCCAACATAAATTTCCAACAGAGTGAAACTTTACTAAAATCACAATGTCGTTCTCCTCTTCGACAGCAGGCATGGAGACTTGAAAATGTTCATCAAAACCATCCGCAAATAATCCTGGGACACCTCCACGCTTAGAAAGACCCCAATGCTCACCAGGGGTATCGGTTTTCTCATAACACAGTTCACTGTTGTCAAATCCCAAAACATGACGCTGGCTCATGAAGAGATCACACTGATGCAGCGCAGGCACAAATGAGCGCTGATTGCAATTAACACATTAGAGTCCCACTCAAAAGAAATACCTGAACTTGACTACTGTTACAGATGCCAAACAGAAGCACTACACTGTACACTGGAGGCAGAGATAACGCAATCACACAATACCTTGTTACTTGAGACTAAATGCATTCGTTGTGGCACTGTAAATGTTTGTAGAGGTACTGTAGGCTTTGGTTGTGGCACTGTAGACACTTGTATTTGTGCAGGATCTTCTGTAGAATACAAACTGCCTTAACACTGTATTTGTAGATTTGGTATATACAGAGATCACAGCACAGCACGCCTGGGCTGGGGCTGTCCGGTGTACTGGACACTGGTGGGGCAGACAGGCGTGCTTGACCGTTTCTTGTACTTCACTTGCTTGTTACATCTTTCAAAGTCCTTGCTTCTTTGTTCCATCCGCTTTATCTTGACTCCTCTTACTTGGCAGGTTAAGTTGAAAAAAAATCCCATGTAGATATTCGCCATAAAATATGTAGTATCTTGGACCATACATACATTTAAAGATGTAGCAGAGGCAGATATAGTTGAGTTATGTAGAAGGTTTATTAAGCCATAAATAGGATAACAGGAAGTATAAGTCTGGAACAAGCAGCACCACCAGGAGCAGCCTCCTAGCTGCTCAGCCCATCCTCAACTGCCAACACTCATACACCAGGCACCCAAGCATTCCACTCATGTCACTCACACCAACATTCTAACCTGAACTCTCACACTGGCTGAGCAGCTAGATGGAGAGGAGTAAAGTGAGGATACTACAGTATCTGAATAGTGAAATTTGTGAGACAAGACACGGTCTACATGTTTCAGCCTTTTGACCACAGTGCTAGGCTTTCTTCAGGACCACAATTGTGACACGAGGGGTATGCACTTGCTAAGGTGCACGGGTCTCTGAGTCACACATATAACATACCACATACTTACGATATGCCTTTCAGCCTTCTGTGAACTGTACTATATATTAACGACTAAAATCCGTCTGGCCCCATGAATACCGTCGGGGGGGGGGGGCCGTTAGGGCGTCGGTTATTGTCAAACCATCATCAAACCGGACTGCCCGCCTTTGGGTGTTCATCAAGCACGTTTTTGGTGAGGCTCTTGAAGGGTTATTCCAAGGCTCCCAGAGATTCCCAGGCAGCTGCCAACATCAATACCAATACCAAGTGGTTAGGTGTCTTTTTCTGATCCATGGCAGGGGTCACAGAGGCAGAAGGTGCTTCCACGAAGCAGTTAACACCCCATGTGGGGCATCAGGTAAGGAGTACCCCTTCTTCCCAACCAAAAGTGGGTGGTTGACAAGTACTGTTCTTTCACACTTGGAGGGAGGTGAGGGGGAATGCGTGGGTCTTGCAAACCCGTTTGGATTTCCAGAGAGAATTCTACTGAGCCACAGTTATGTTATGTTATGTTATGTTAGGCTCCATTTATAACACGCACAGCTACTCGGAAGTGTCCCGGCGCGGATGCCACATGGTGAGAAAGGAGAGGAAGGATGGCCTAATGAATGATTACTTAAATAGCAGAGTTTTTAGCTGCTTTTTAAACAGCCTAAGGCTCTCAATATTCCGAAGTCCAAAAGGCAAGGCATTCCAAGCCATGGCCGCTTTAACCGACAGGGCGCTGCCGCCTAATCTAATCGGGCAGTACCTAAGAACAACAACAAGGCATTGGCCTGTAGATCGCAGCTGTTGAGGCGGTATGTACTATGAAAAGCGCCTACTAAGATAATGAGGCCCTGTCTTATAGAGGGTGCCATGAACAAGTGGGAGAGCCTTAAACAAAACCCTCTGCTTAACCGGGAGCCAATGTAGATCACAAAGGTTCTGACTAGCGCTAGATCTGCCAGGCAAACCCAGCAACGCTCTCGCCGTCACGTTCTGCAAAATCTGCAGCTTTTTCAGCTGGTATGCTGGGGGACCAATGAACTAGGCATTGGCATAATCTAGCCTTGACAAAATAAGGGCACGAGTCACCATCTCCTTGGCCATTTGAGGCAGAAGAGGCAGGAACTTCTTTAAACGTTTCAGAGTGCCAAAGCACACACCTGCCAACTTGTTAATCTGGGGGGGAAATGTCAAATCCTCACCAAACCAAACCCCCAGGTTTTTCGCCGGACACCCTGAGCAGCTGGGCATAGGATAGCCCACAGGCCAGATGTCCTCCCTGAAATGTGGGGGGAAGGAGCCATAAGTGAGAACCTCCGACTTCTCCCCCTGGCATTTCAATTGGGCCTTTGCTAACCACTTAAAAACTTCAGCAAGGCAGTTTTTAGCAATTGATGGAGAGGAGTCAGTTTTGTTCCACGTGAAGAGGAGCTGAGTATCATCGGCATACGCTATGATTTTAGCACCCAGCTCCTCTGCCAGGTAGACTAGGGGTGTCATATAAATGTTAAACAAAAGAGGGCTCAGTTTAGAGCCCGGAGGGACTCCCGTATTTAGACTTCTAAGCCTAGAAGAGAAAGGAGGCAGCCATACTTGCTGAGATCTATTAGCTAAAAAGGATTCAATTCACTTCCATACGTGCCCCGAGATGCCGATGTGAGACAACCGTGCCATAAGTTGTTGATTATTATGCAATATAAATTACCAACTAAACATTTCTCTAAATCCACGTACTTTCTGGAAACAAACCAGTATTACTTTTTAGTTTGTTGGGTATACTTCATTCGTACCCTTTTATTCAATAAATTTCATCTTTTTAGTATTTCATATATGAAAAAAACACTGAACATTTTGACAATTTACACATAAATACAATACATTTCCACAACATATATAAATATACAATATGCAAAAAATGTTTTACATTATATACACATTAATTCCTATTTATACAGTGTGTTTACTACCCACACTTTTTTTTTACAAAGTCACGTTGAGGCTGAAAGTTAAATAAACCACAATTGAATGTGAAGGAATTTTGTCTCTCTCCATAAACCATAAATCGAATATTTGGTCTATTCAACATAAAAATGTTTATTCTCTTTTTTGTGTGCCGACGCGTTTCAAACCCAATCATATCAATTCTCAGGTTCTCTTCAGGGCTCTGTCTTAAATACTTCTCTCTAGAATGTGTATAAAACAAATTTTTAAAAAAAAGTTTTAATAAGCTGTCCTTCCTTCATTCTCCTCCATTGTAGCCTAGTGCCGCTATTTTACCTTTTTAACAGCTTCCGCCGGGCTGCAGGCGTCTATTTCTATATTCAACTATTTTTCTGGTCCTTATCCTAAAATCAAAGTAGGATATATTATCACTCTCTGCAACTGGTTTCAGTCCAACAGTATTTCAGAGCGTACTCTCCTGCACATACCTGGATGTGTCCTTTGCTTTATCCCGACACTGTTCCCATTTTATTTCCTGTGAATCTAGGGGAAATCTCGTCCTTGTGCGCTGTTGGTGCTCGCACCTAGAATTAATAAGACTCTCCTGTAACTTTTACATCTATTAGTTCATGACACATTTTTTATCGTTCACCGTAGTGAAGGCATACCTGATTAGTACTAGTTTCTTTTCGTATACAGAAGTTGAATGTTGAATGTTCCGTCCTTTCCTCGAGCGGCCGTTATTAATTCAGGCCATCTCGGCGTTTACCTGTACATAAAGTGTCATTTTAAAAATTGTACAAAGAGTTTGGTAATCTTTTTGATCATTCGCGTGGCCCAAACGGCTCTAACCATACCTGCTTCGATGGCGGTTCTTTGACTGTAGCATCAATCTGTAGAACCCGGGCCATCTTGCATTGCGTTTTTCACTCCTGCATGCCTGACCTTCGCCTACGAGGTCCGTGGCGGCCATCTTGTAATGGGTTTATTTTCTCCTTTCACTATTATCCTGTGTTCATTTTTCTCACTACTTTTACATTTCCAGAAAGTCTGTGCATTATTACTTGTGATTCATTTCAACCTTTTTTTAAAAAGATTTTATTTGTGTACTGAATCTCAAGCTTAAAGCTGACGAATACGTAAAGAATCACTCTTATTCTTTGTATTCTCAATTATTATAGTCTTGATATCTCAGATAGCGTGTTTAGGCCAGTAAGCGCACTGTTAAATTTTAATATCAAGTACGCCTCTTTCTGGAGTAAGATCTTATCAGAATCCCTCACACTTTTTGATGGTTGCAAGCTGTACAGAATCGACCACTTAAAGTCGTTTTCATTGTGTTGGTTCTCAACAAAGTGTTCCACTATAGGAGCGGTAAGGACTTTGTTCTTTATCCGTTATCTATGTTGAGTTATCCGTATGTTGGCCTGCTGAGTAGTTTTACCAATATATATTTTTGAACACGGACATACAATCACATACACGACATTACGTGTTTTGCAATTTGAGAAACACAAGTGCTTCCACCTCACGTTTCCGTGTTGAAATTCATTTCCTTCCATTGTGTTTTCACATGCTGCACAACTCCCGCATTTATGATGTCCCTCTATCGGTTTCATCCCCCATTGTGACAGCAAGTCACTTTTGGGTTTTGATACCGCTACATCCGCCCGCACGATTTGTTGGCCTATGCTTTTATTCTTTTTATAGGCGAAAAGCGGGCGTGGGAATGGACAGTCTAAATTTTCTAGTAACTGCCAATTTTTTAAGAAGGCCTGCCTGATCTTATTTGTATCCGGCCCAAATGTGGTGACACATACTAGTCTGTCTAATTCTGGTTTTCTTTTGGTCTGTAGGAGGCATTCTCTGGGTGTAAATCGTGCCCTCTTATATGAGTGTTTCAGCAGTTTTCGAGGATACCCTCTAAATTTAATTTCATCACAGAATACCTCAGCATGCTGTTCGTAATCAGACAGCTTCTTACAATTTCTTCTAATACGTAGTAATTGGCCATATGGCAAGTTGGCCTTGAGATTCCTTGGGTGGGCACTTTGATGGTCCAACATCGTGTTCTTATCGGTCTTTTTTCTGTAGAGGGAAGATTTTAACCGCCCTTCTGTACATGTGATTTCCACATCCAGGAACGTCATTTTTGTATCACTGGATTCTACGGAAAATGTAATCTCCTGATGTTTTGCATTGAGCCAAATGTGAAATTGTATCAACTCAGTGTGGCTCCCCTGCCACAGGAGCCACACATCGTCGATGTAGCGTAACCACTGTTTTATATGTTCACTGTATGGGTTATTGTCAACAAACCGTCTTTCATACTCAGCCATGTACAGTATGGCCATCTCTGGGGCATAGGGACATCCCATAGCGGTGCCTTTCGTTTGCATGAAGAATTGTTCGTTAAATCTGAAATAATTCTTCTTCAAGGCAACCTCTGCTAGCTTTAAAATAAATGATGTGGGGACACGGTGTGGTCTTTCCCGAGCTTCTAGGTACAATTCTATCACCTCCAGCGCCTCATCCTGGGGGATCTGGGTGTATAAGAACGTGACGTCCATTGTTATCAATAATTGCGAGGTGGGGTCAAATTCAGTTCCCTCCACTTTCACTAAGAAGTCCATGGTGTCTTTCAAATAGGACTTCACTGTACTCACAAAAGGTTTTAAAAAGAAGTCTACATATTTAGCAAGTGGTTTCAAACAGGAATCGCACCCAGAGATGATGGGTCGTCCTGGGGGTTCGCTCAGATTTTTATGAATTTTAGGGAGGAAATATAGGATCGGTGTTCTTGGGAATTTTTTAATCAGATATTCACCTTCTTTGGGGCCCACAAATCCACTCTCTATCCCTAGTTTCACAATATCTGCTATTGTATCTTGAATACCTTTTACAGGATCTTCATGGAGTAGTCTATACCAACCTTGATTATCAACCTGTGATCTTGCTTCAAGAACACCACCCCCTTTTGTACCGCTTTGTTCGCCACAAGTTGGCAGGGTATGCTCAGACGTGAGTCCCTTGCTCACTTTGCCACTGGATTCAAGCAAGCCTAGCTGAAGACGGCTGTAATGCCAGAAACCGGTCCTCGGAAGCTTGTTTCCGGTCCAGTGAAGACATGGCTTGGCAGTTCGGGCTGGACTGTTCCCATGAGGCACAGGGTCAGACAGATTTGCATGTGTCAAATGCCGCACTGAGATCCCGGAGGATCAGTGCAACGGTCAGCCCTTAATCTGCATATTTCCTCAGTGTTTTAGTGGCCAAGAGCAGTGCCGAATCCGATGAGTGAGTGGCTCTGAAAATTGATTGTGAGGGACGAAATAGGCCATTCTGGTTAATATGGTTAATTAGTTGCTTAATTGTTACTTTCTCTGCGATGTTTGCAAAGAAAGGTTATAACGAGATGGGGTAGATTTTCTAGCATGGAATGATCTATTTTTCCATTTATAGGGAATTTCTACCAGCTGGAAGGAACGTGCAATTAACTCAGAGATATACAGGATAATGACGCTTGCATAGGATCTATGGACGAGCTGGGTCTAGTGGAGATGCTGATTTATTTACACTAGCTATGCTCTTCAGCTCTTCTAACTCTGGCACCCTGAATTCATCAAGGGTTACTCCCTCGAATGCTGTTTCCGACATACATTCTGGGTTCCTACCCTAACGTGCTTCCGCTGGAAAAGCGTCATAAATTTTAGCCACTTTTTCTGCAAAAAATCTGCCACTTTATTGCAGTTCTCCACTAAGAAGGGTATTGGGTTTGTTAAGTTTTCGAGTAATTTGAGGGATTTCAAGATAGAGAACATTTGTTTTGAGGAGTTGCTGGCCTTTTTGATCTTTTCGGTATAGAAATCGCATTGTGTTTTCTTGAAAATCGCGTGATATTGTTTTATTTTTTTTTATAATTCTCCTTACTCTTGGTACAGCAGTCCTTCTTCCTCCACCTGCGCTCAAGCTGTTTAAACTCTTTTTTTGCCCTCATTAATGATTCATTGAAACAGGGCGGCAATGCTCTTGACCTCTTACTGTTCATTGTGGTCCAATGCACTAGTTCATCCAGTGCGTTTGTTATCCATGTCTCAATTTGCCTATTACCTAGTTTAAATCATTATCAAATTTAGGATCAGCCTTCAGCAGTGCCTGCGAGAAGGTCTCCAGGTTAAATCTAGTCCACTTCCTATGTGTGATTTTCTTCTAAGGCCTCTAAGCCATGGGTCTGTGAGATGGTATAGTAAAGGAAACTAAGTGGTGGTCTGACCAAGGAACTGGCCATGATGTCCCAACCTCTATCTCAGTTGAGTTGGTGAATATTGAATCTAGAATATGCCCTGCTTAGTGAGTTGGAGTGTTCACTTTTTGCACTAGGTTAAATGCCACAAGGTCCATACATAATGATTGTGCTTCCAAGTTCTCCATATTATCAAAATGTATGTTAAGATCACCTAGGATTAGGAGACTGTTGTAACATAGAGCTGGTTGGACAACTTTCTCCCCCAGGCTTGCAGCAAATTGAGCTGCAGGGCCTGGTGGGTGGTAAATAAAAAAACGTTGCAGAGTGGGTGAAAAAGAGAGTCTCACTTTTGTCTAGGTTAGTTTCCTTTATGTAGCACTTCATAGAAAAAAATATAAATTATAGCAATTCCACCTCCTCTTTGTCCTGACTGATCCTGTCTCAGTATCCCAAAGCCTTGAAGAAGCGCATCCAGAATATCTGGAGTGGTGTCCTTGTTCAGCCACGTTTCTGTGAGAAACAGGGCATCAGGCTTTTTTCCATCAGGATCTCAAAGATCTTGTATTTATGTTTTTATTAATAACTGACAGTTCAGTAGAAGCAAGTGTAATCTTGCCACCTGGTATGTTGTTTTTTTGTGTTTAAAGTCCTTGTTACAGTTCTCACATTTCAGGGACTCATGTCTGCCTTTATATTGTGCCGACAAGACTTCGGGATAGGCAGCGATATATTAGGTAAATCGGCCGCTGTGTACTTGATAATTTGTTGGGATTGATTTGGAGTGCATACTCACCCAAATCCGCTTCTCTCCAGCAGTCTCTGCTGTGGATCCCTTCTTTGAGGTCTCCCCTATACCTGAGCAGCTGTATCCTGATGACTATGATACTGTGGACGTTGTAATTCAGGTAGTCCTTATGCCGAATGTATTCCCACTGACTGACTGGACTGTTCACATTCTGCCACACTCCAGGAATGGAATAAATGGTGCACAAGAAATTTCCACACATATGTTATGCCTGTGTGTACAATCCACATATTTTCTGTGATTTCTGTGATTTTGCAAGCATATGCAGTGACATATTTGAGGATATGTGCTCCCCTGTATATGCGACCGCTGTGATAGCAGCAATTGCATCTTTATACGGCAGGGGAAAACTTTCTGGCCTCGGTGATCAGAAACGACCTACAAAGATGGCGGTCGGACAATCGGTCCGACCGGATTCATAATCAAGCCCACAATGCTTTGAACTCACTAAAACACAGAAATTCAGCATTTATAGTTTGCAAAACTAATTATATCTTGCACATCTGCCATACACTGCTTTTGACTTCACATATTACATCACTCCTGACCCAAGTCTTGAACTTTTTTTTTGTGAATTTCTAAGGCTATTTTTTAATATAAATTAAAATATGATAACAAATCCCAACTATAATGTCACTTAACCATTGTTCTTTCAGTGAATTTCAACTTTTTTTAAAATAAAGTAATATTTTATTACCATACGTAAAGCCAACTTCCGGCCTTGCATAGCTGATGCAAAATTTGGTGTAATGCCATTCAGCATTTTTTGCGAAAACGCTTCTGACAAGGGTCTTTACGAAATACATGGGGATTTTATGTTTTTCTCAGCCGACGCTTAACGGATCACCCCAAATCTTTCCATGCACAAAGTAAGCTAAACAGATCACTTATATAGAAAGTTTTGTGAACATTCAGCAAACAATGCCAAAATGATAAGCAAAACACAAAAAAATATTTCCAATGGAAACACTGACCTAACTATAACCACCCAGTGGCAGCCAGCATTTCATATAGAAACGCTGACCTAACTACAACCAGTCTTCAATGCAGGGGCATTCTTTGGAGAATATTTACATGCGGCTGGCCCAGCCGTAGGAGTTCGCACCGCCCTGGAATGTAGTAAAGGGCTCGTCAGACCGGAACCAGTCAGGACATGGATGGCGCAGCTGGTGCTCTAACTTTGGAGCAAGCTTTCAGCTCTGGGGCCGACTGGGGGACTGTTATCGGCCCAGAAAATGTTTTAAAAAGCACACAACAACTGGAGGTAACACTGGGCATGGAATGGAAACAACAAGTTCCAGCGTGCAATTGGAACTGAATTAATTAAGAACGGCACACCGGAGGCCAAACAAATTAATTGCGCATGCAGGGAACTGTGGGTACGTGCTAAAAAGATGTGCTTTTTTTAATCTGCCTCTGATGAAAGAGCATGAATGCTCTGAAACGCGTTAGGTAAATGGACATAAAAGCGGAGCGGAAATCCTGATCCTGTGCAATAAAAAGTTTGTTAACTTACTGGTTGGAGGAGTGCGTCTTCAATGCAGGGGCATTCTTTGGAGAATATATATATATATATATATATATATATATATATATTATAGCAAAGCGGCTCACTTTTCCTCTGTTAGGCGCTGCTTGATGTCTGGTCGCGTTACTCCCGCGGTCGAGCCAGACCGCTACAATTTCAACAGGTTTCCCCAGCAAGGGGCAGGCGGAGTCGCAGAAGGAACAGGCTGTAGGCGTTCTCAAGTGTTCTGATTAATTTAATTCATTAATCCTTTTGGGGGTTGCAAAACAATATAGAAACCAACGCGTTTCGACAGCGTCCGCTGTCTTGCTCACGGTCAGTGTACTGTGCATCGCTCTACAGTTTTAAAGAACCAACAGACAACAAACAACAAAATTACACCCGCCCCCTTGTCACATGTTTCATGACACACATGTTTAGGGATTCTGGGACTTGTAGTTTGGCCCTGAAATGTAATTTAATACTTATGTAAGTGATTACATGTGAGGGATTATTGATATGTTTGTGGGATATAGTGATTGGCTATGTGTTGGAGTAAAGTATATATAATTAATTCTCCTTAAGCCTCTGTTGGTTCTGTAACCGCTTTTTACTTGGGGAGTGCTGCCCTCCAGTGGGCACAGTTTACCATTCGACATTTCTAGTACATCACTAAGTAACCAAGGTGTTGCCCCCCAGTAGGCATTTCACATGTATATAATAAGTATTTTCAACATTTGGTTAATTAATCAGTAATTCAAATATAGCCCTCCAGTGGGCTTTGGCATGTCATAGTTCATGGCTAGTCTATCAATACTCGCCCAAGTGAGCTTTAAACAAAGGTGAAAACTGGTGGGGAGTGAAAAAAACAAATTAGGGACTAATAGTGTTAATAGTTCATGGCAGGCGGAATTTTTAACGGAAGTCAATTATGTTCATTTAAAGGTGTATATAAAGTTCCTCCGATTGATTTAACCCCAACGGGGTCATTGTTCTGAAACCCAGGATATGTTTTGATTCCTTGCGACGTAGTATTTTTTCGTTGTGTCCTCCTCTGGGTGATGGGTTCAGTGTTTCAATCCCCCAGAAGCGCAATTGCTTCCAGTCACCATTGTGCTCTGACTCCATATGTTTTGCAACTGCGTTGCTTCTATCTTTATGTACAGTTGCACGGACATGTTCAAGGATCCGTTTTTTTAACTCACAAATTGTGCTCCCAATGTACCTTAATTTGCACGGGCATTCAATCATGTACACGGTGTACCTGCTATTACATGTTATGCATTGATTGATTTTCCAGTTTTTTTTGTCCGGCATGGTTATTTCTTGGGTTGGTTTAGCAATTTCGCAGGCTTTACAATGGTAGCACTTCACGAATCCTTTTGTTTGCAGCCAATTCTTTCTTTTTGTTGGTGGCTGGAAATGGCTGTGAACCAGTTGATCCTGAAGGTTTTTAGCCCTTTTATAAGTTACAATGGGATGATTGCCCATCCTTTTTCCTATGATCGGGTCCAACTGTAGAATCTTCCAATTCTTTTTTAAGATTTGATTCAGTTGTTTTGTTTCTTTACTGTATGTTGTAATCAACCTGATTGGCTCATTTTCTGTTAGAGTAAGGGCCGTTTTGGGTTTCAGGCTATCCAATCTTGTGATTTTGTTTGCTCTTTCCCAACAATGTTTTACTGTTCGATGGTTATACTGTCTCTTTTGGAAACGCATTGCCGAAGTTTGGCTCTGTTTTTGCCATTCATCCTCTTCGCTACAGATTCTCCTGAGTCGAAGGAATTCCCCATAGGGGATGCTTGATATCACTGATCGTTGGTGGAAACTGGTGGCTTCAAGTGTGGCGTTAGTGGCCGTGCTTTTCCGATGCAGGGTGGTCTCCATTTTATTGTTTTTGATATAGACTTCGGTGTCCAGGAAGATGGCTTTATTGGCACTGATGTTGTGAGTGAATTTTATACCTGGCGTACTGGAATTCAATATTTCAAAATATTCAAGAAATTTTTCTTTTCCACCGTTCCATATCAAGAACAGATCATCGATAAATCTCTTCCAGATTATGATGTGTTTTGTGAACAAGTGTAGTTCGGTGTTCCAGGCCACTGTTTCCTCCCACCAGCCCATGGCAGTGCAGGCGTAATTTGGGCTAAAAGAGAAGCCCATGGCTGCTCCATTTTTCTGCCTGTATAATGAGTCCCCAAATAGGAAGATGTTGTTGTTCAGTAGATATTGTGTCATATCCATCAGCATGTTGTTGTGGTTAGCATAATGTATGTTGCGTTCCTGAAAGACATGTTTGCAGGCATTCAGACCCATCCCATTATCGATATTTGTGTATAATGATATCACATCCATTGTGATCATTATAAATTCCGGCTGCCAGGTGATGAGCTTCAGGTTGCATAGGAAATCCGTAGTATCCCTAATGTATGATTTGAGTTGTTTCACGTGAGGATTTAGAAAAAAGTCTATAAAATTAGATAACGGTTCAAGCAAGGAACCATTTGACGACACTATAGGTCTCCCTGGTGGCTTCGTGGCATTTTTGTGGATCTTAGGAAGGAAATATATTGTCGCTGTTTTCGGGAAATCTACCGTCAAATATTTGACCTCATCAGAGTCTAATAAAGATGCATTTTCCCATTGTTTTATTTTTCCGTCCAAGATCCTCTTGTTGTCATAAGTCGGGTTAATGTCTAGTTTCTCATAATAGTTTGAGTTGTTTAATTGAGTCATGGCTTCCTCAATATATAGTTGGTGATCCCATAGGACGATATTCCCGCCCTTGTCAGCCATTTTTATTTCAAAATTTGATTTGGTTTTAAGTGTTGCCAGAGCTTGCCTTTCATTTTTGGAGAGATTATCATTGTTGATGTTTTTCAATTTGATATTGTATAGGTCATGAATGACCGCCTCCTGGAATAAGTCAATTTTGTTCCCTGGTGTAAGTTGGGGGTAGAATTTAGATTTTGCTTTAAGACCACTTGTTCCTGCTCCCAATTGTGTTATTGCTGATTCCAGATTAATCTCCATATCCTCTTCTGCATTCAAGTTTAATAGCGTTAAGTATGCTTCAGATTCTTTTGCCAATAGTGTAGATATTGGTTTGAGCTGGGGTTTCGGTATTTTAGGCTTATTTTCCCTCTCAGTGAAGAATTTGGCTAACTTGATTTTGCGGATATAAAGGTATAGGTCAATCCGTGTTTGGGCTATGTCTATATGTGCCGATGGGCAAAAGTTTATTCCTTTTTTAAGTAAAGAGGTTTCTGCCTCAGAAATTTCCGTTCCGGATAAGTTGATTATCTGCAGTTCCTCATTTACCTCCCCCTCTTTTGTTTCATCAATCTGGTTTCCGTGCCGATTTTTTCGTTTGTAACTGTTTCTCCTGTAGCCTCTCCTGGTGTGGGTTTTGTGAATCTTGGTTGCCATGTTCTTCCTCTCCCCCTGGCCCTGCCGCGTGTATTTCTTTGCGCCCCGTGGCTGTATTCCCATTGTCGCTGTGACAAGACTAGGCGCATGTCCCCTAAAAAAATCTTTTGTTGGGGATCCAGATTGGTTTCTTCCTCACTGAGGTCCGCTGATGTTAATGACGCCATGCTGGATGATGAGCTTGCTGGGTTTGATCTCGGTGGTCTAAAGGGGTCATATTTTCTGGCGTACGTGAATATGCGACCTTGCGCATAATCATTAGCATCCCTTTCAAATTTAGTTTGTTTCCTGATTCTCACTTCCTCTTCATGTTTTTCAATTTGTTTGTTAAGGTCCTCTTTAAATTTGGTCATTTCAGTATTGAGTTTTAATGCATCTAATTCAGTTTCCAGTGCTCTTAGTTCTTCTTTTACTTTCTCGAGCGCTATCTCAATGTGCTTTACCAATATTTTTATCAGACCTAATGATGAGTTTATGGTGTGTTCCCCCCACTCCTGAAGTAGGTCATTGGTTACATCTTGTTGGCTCGGCATTATCAGTATGCGTAGACCACGGGGCACTCTTTCAACTTCCAGGTATTTTTGTAAGGAGATCAATTCCCATGATTTATTTATCTCCTTTTTATTTAATTTCTCCCAAAGGCGCAGTTTTTCCTTTGTGTCGTTTTTTCCTTGGTCTTTATTACTTTCCATTGGTTTATTGGTGTTACTTTTGTCAAACATTGTGACAATTAGTTCCTTCCTTTTAGCTTCCCGCCTGTCCATGTTTTCTTTCTCCTTTGTTCACAACCCCCTGTAGTGGATGTGCAATTATTTAGTTATATTTCCTGAAAGAACGAACCTGTTCCTGCTCTCGTATTTCCTGTTTGTTACTGTTGCCAAAGTTTTGTCCATTTAAACATTCGTTAATGTTCAGTAACAATTTCACAGTGTCTGGCAATTCAGTATGCAGGTTAAATGCTCGAGCCCCAGATAGCCGGTTTACACATCAGTGTGTTTCAATTATCATTGTAGTTTGTTAAACCCACGGCACAATTTAGATCTACGTACTCCAGCACCCAGACGCTTCTTACCTTGGAGTAATCCCTCCTCGGCCGAAGCCCGGATGCCTTCTTCCGCTGATCGTGCAGTGCCGGGTGAGTCACAATGTTCAAGTCTTCCGATTACCGGCGAGCACCTCAGAGGATATCTGAATTATAGCAAAGCGGCTCACTTTTCCTCTGTTAGGCGCTGCTTGATGTCTGGTCGCGTTACTCCCGCGGTCGAGCCAGACCGCTACAATTTCAACAGGTTTCCCCAGCAAGGGGCAGGCGGAGTCGCAGAAGGAACAGGCTGTAGGCGTTCTCAAGTGTTCTGATTAATTTAATTCATTAATCCTTTTGGGGGTTGCAAAACAATATAGAAACCAACGCGTTTCGACAGCGTCCGCTGTCTTGCTCACGGTCAGTGTACTGTGCATCGCTCTACAGTTTTAAAGAACCAACAGACAACAAACAACAAAATTACACCCGCCCCCTTGTCACATGTTTCATGACACACATGTTTAGGGATTCTGGGACTTGTAGTTTGGCCCTGAAATGTAATTTAATACTTATGTAAGTGATTACATGTGAGGGATTATTGATATGTTTGTGGGATATAGTGATTGGCTATGTGTTGGAGTAAAGTATATATAATTAATTCTCCTTAAGCCTCTGTTGGTTCTGTAACCGCTTTTTACTTGGGGAGTGCTGCCCTCCAGTGGGCACAGTTTACCATTCGACATTTCTAGTACATCACTAAGTAACCAAGGTGTTGCCCCCCAGTAGGCATTTCACATGTATATAATAAGTATTTTCAACATTTTAATTACTGATTAATTAACCAAATGTTGAAAATACTTATTATATACATGTGAAATGCCTACTGGGGGGCAACACCTTGGTTACTTAGTGATGTACTAGAAATGTCGAATGGTAAACTGTGCCCACTGGAGGGCAGCACTCCCCAAGTAAAAAGCGGTTACAGAACCAACAGAGGCTTAAGGAGAATTAATTATATATACTTTACTCCAACACATAGCCAATCACTATATCCCACAAACATATCAATAATCCCTCACATGTAATCACTTACATAAGTATTAAATTACATTTCAGGGCCAAACTACAAGTCCCAGAATCCCTAAACATGTGTGTCATGAAACATGTGACAAGGGGGCGGGTGTAATTTTGTTGTTTGTTGTCTGTTGGTTCTTTAAAACTGTAGAGCGATGCACAGTACACTGACCGTGAGCAAGACAGCGGACGCTGTCGAAACGCGTTGGTTTCTATATTGTTTTGCAACCCCCAAAAGGATTAATGAATTAAATTAATCAGAACACTTGAGAACGCCTACAGCCTGTTCCTTCTGCGACTCCGCCTGCCCCTTGCTGGGGAAACCTGTTGAATATATATATATATATATATATATATATATATATATATATATATATATATATATATATATTACCTACTGGCGGTCGCCAGTAGGTATATATAGTTAGGATTTTTTCTCTATGGGATTTTTGAAAATTCTATGTCTAATAACTTTGGCGTTTGTGGACGGAATTGGCTGAAATTTTCAGGGAAATCGAACATTTTTTTTCTGAGCAGCCCCTGACAATTTGGGGGGGTTTCATCAAGGGGGGGCCGAGAAAAAAGGGGGTCCCAAAACGCGTTTTTCCCATGTTAATTTCCATAGGGCGGTTGGCCTCACTTTTAGCTCGAACGGCTGAATGGATTTGCCCGAAACTTGGCAAAATTGTAGGGACTGTTAGCCCAATGTGCCTTTGCTAGGTCTCAATATATGTGCTCCAGTGGATTTTGAGTAATTTAGGTTAAAAAAAAGATATATATCTGGGCGGAGCCTAACCACACATCTGATCTGATTGGCTGTCAGCACTTCATCCAAGAAGTGTTGGCAGCCATCTTGGGACCAATATACATGATAGCACCTCATTAAAAAGCATTGTAGTTAATAGAGGGTTTTAGGACTTAAGTTACATTATAAATCATTTGTTGATGGTACCATACTCGTTTTAGGAATTGTGGTGGGTTCTAAGGTGATTTTACCATGTGAAAAAACCTTCTGCTGTGATATCATGAATATTGTTTGAAAGAAAACTAATATCTCATGATTTTCCCACAGTGGTTTGGAAGGGGATCTATAAGCTAAACTGAAAGCATATTTTCTGTAAATTCACATTATCTTTCTCAGTCATGTGAAAATGAAGTCTGACATTCTCAGTAAAACATGTACATCCAACAAGGACAGAGACTGTCAGTTGATTCCTTTGTGTTCTACTGCAGCCTCCTAGAGTGTTCTAAAGAACAACTAGAGCGCTAACAGTCCTACTTATTACAAAGGTATGGCACACCTGAAGCCATCTTGATTGGAATAAAGTGGTAACTCTTAAAACATTTAATTTAAAAAGGAACAAAATGAGGGGGTATATTTTGCCATATGAATTATGATTAGTGCTGCAGAAAGAAAAATTAGGGCACATTTTGAGTGACTTCTCAAACCCTCTTCAATTTCATAAAAAAATTCTGACATACAGTCTCCCAAGATGGCCACCAGAGACAAAAGAGCCTAAATGTAGCCCAAATATCACCCAGATGTACCCCAAGTATAGCCCAATGACAGAATGTCCCAGAGTGTTCTAAAGAACAACTAGAGCGCTAACAGTCTTACTTATGACAAAAGTATGGCACACCAGAAGCCATCTTGATTGGAATGAAGTGGTAAGTCTGAAAACACTCAATTTAAAAAGGAACAACATGAGGGGGTTAATTTTGCCATAGAAAGTATGATTAGTGCTTCAGAAAGAAAAATTAGGGATCATTTTGAGTGACTTCTCAAATCCTCTTCTATTTCATTAAAAAAATTGTGACATGCAGACTGAAACATGCACTTTGAATACCAGCAGCAGACGTCCCTGGTGAGCAGTAGCTTTACTACAGTGATCTAATGTGCAACTAGAGTGCTAACATTCAGAATTTATGGCAAATGTGTGACACATCTGAATGCCTTCTTGATGGAACCAAAGTAAACAAGCACTGAAAATGCAATAGATCTCGCCCTCGTTTAAGTTAAAGCCATTCTGTTTGTAATGAGGTGGCTTTTTAGCTTTGCTTTTATTAGTGTTTTTTCAACTTTCATGTAAATAACATGCATCTGTATGCATATAAGTATATGTATGCATGCATTTATGTTTGTATTTATATAGATATACAGATGATATATGTTTATATATGTATGTATATATATATATATTCACTGAAAAAACCATAGGCTATAGACCATATATAGTTAGGAATTAGCATTTACAAAACCTTGAAAATTCACTGAAAAAACCATAGGTTATAGACCATATATAGTTAGGAATTAGCATTTACAAAACCTTGAAAATTCACTGAAAAAACCATAGGTTATAGACCATATATAGTTAGGAATTCGCATTTACAAAACCTTATTTTACTCACACAAAACCATTGAAATTCCATATATAGTTAGTTGCACTAACTATATATCGCGCACCCGCAATCCACTGCTGATGATGTCACATATTACATCATTCATGACATGGTCAGTGACATCACTGATGACATCACTGATGACATCTCAAATGACATCACTGATGACATCACTGATGACAACATCCAGTGACTGTATGTTTCTGTAAAGTTAAAATATGTCTTACATATTGAAGAATGAGTGGATGTATAAGTGTCTGGATGAAGGATTTAGTAGGTGCATGACTGACTGTATGAGTGAGTGATTAAATGTGTCTCACTGAGTGCATGGGTTAGTGACTAAACTGTCTTAATGTGTGCATCATTATGTCTGTTGTTCTGTAAACTGTTGCATGTGTTGATAAGTAGCTATATGAGTAACTATATGGGTTATTGATTGGTTGCCCAAGTATTTGTATGGGAGACTGAGTGTGTGTGTGGGTGGCTGGGAGGTGTATGACTCTGTGCATAGATGTGTGAGCAGTTGATTCACTAGATGTATGGTTTCAAAAGTGCATGTGGAAACAGCTGTATGGGCGGTTGACTGTGTGCATGAGTGTATTGGTGAGTGAATGGATATCTCAGTGCTACATGTCAAAGTAAGTACATATGTAAAACACAGTACATGTGAGAGTTGACATATATAAATAACTGTGCATAAGAGCCAGTGAATGTGTGAGTGGCTGTATGGATCATTGTGAACTTGTATCAGGGATTGTATAAGAGAGTAAATATGTGTTAGTATATGTTTGAATAAGTAAAGTTTGTATAACTGTATAGTTGAGGAAATGGAGGTGTGATTGATTCTTTGCATGACTGACTAGGTGTGTGAGTAACTCCATGGATGAGTGACAGTCTGTGAGTGTCTGTTTACACTGATTGTATCTAAGGTTATATTAGAGTCTGAAGAGGTTCATCGTATTATCACATGAATGATATCATCAGTGATGTGATCAGTAATGTCAAATGAGATGTCATCAGTGATGTCATCAGTGATGTCATTTGAGATGTCATCAGTGATGTCATTTGAGATGTCATCAGTGATGTCATCAGTGATGTCACTGACCATGTCATGAATGATGTAATATGTGACATCATCAGCAGTGGATTGCGGGTGCGCGATATATAGTTAGTGCAACTAACTATATATGGAATTTCAATGGTTTTGTGTGAGTAAAATAAGGTTTTGTAAATGCAAATTCCTAACTATATATGGTCTATAACCTATGGTTTTTTCAGTGAATATATATATATATATATATATATATATATATACATATATATATTATGAGTGACTGTATCGAAAATTGTATACTTATAATAGTGATTTTATAACACACTAAGTATGAGTTACTATCTATATGAATAAATGAAGTGGTGTTTGTAGAAGTGTGTAGCTTAGTAAATGTAAGTTTGATCAATTGTTTGCATAAGGGAGCAGGATGACTGCATAAGTGAATAGGATGTGTGCTGGTGTGTAATGTCGATGTAGGTGTACAAGTATATGTAATAGTATTCTATTGATCTATGTTAGCATGTATAAGTGAATCTATAGGTAAGTGTTTAGATGTGTGTGTAGATCTAGGAATCACTGAGTGGGTTTTTAGAAACTTGTATTGGTGTGTCAATAGTTTCAAATATGGTATTCCATATGTTATAATGAGTGTTGAAAGGTTATAATAGTGTATGATGAGATGTATCAGATTGTCATGTGGATGATGTCATCGAAACGTTGTCGACCTAAAACCCCTTATGCAATATGATATAGAAATATTGTGAAATGCAATGGTGTGTTTATGATAATTCTTGTCTGTAACACTGACTACAAGTAGACAGACATATTTTCGCTTTGCCTCTTTTGGCCATTCCTTTTGTTGTTTTGTCTTACATGTTGTGGGTCACGGCTGTGCCCACTTGTTATTAATTTGTCAACATTGCTCGTTTTATTTACTAGAAAGCTAAAATAAATTACTTGTCCGGCTGGACAAAAGACATAACACTTGTCAGGTGTTTTGATTATTGTTTTGTACATATTTTCCCATGAGTAAGGGTCACTGTTTTGTATAATGTCATCAGTGATGTCATTTGAGATGTCATCGGTGATGTCATCAGTGATGTCACTGACCATGTCATGAATGATGTAATATGTAACATCATCTGCAGTGGATTGCGGGCGCGCGAGTTATAGTTATAACGGAGGAATTTCAATGGTTTTGTACGAATGAAATGTCCAGCTAACTATAACACCCCTAAAACCTATGTTTTTTTCAGTGAATTTCCAAGTTTTTTTAAATGCTAATCCCTAACTATAACACCCCTAAAACCTATGGTCTTTTCAGAGAATTTCAAAGGTTTTTTAAATGATAATTCCTAACTATAACAGGCCTGAAACCAATGTTTTTTTTCGGTGAATTTCAATTTTTTTTTCAATGATAATTTTTAAATGTATTTATTGCTATACATTTTTTTCATATTGTTTTACTAAATTTTTTTAATCTTTTTATTTTTAAATATGATATTTTTGAAATTAAATTACACATATTTAATAAAAATATGTATTTTTTAAATAAAAAAAATATATGTTTTATTATTTTATATTCTTATAAATATATTTATATTATTTTCTTTAATCGCGCACCCAAAGCGCACCTTTCTCGACCACTGCGCAGAACCTAGCCACCATTTTAGGATTGGTGTGTAGGATCCGCATAGGGTGTACGACGGGTAAAATTTTTCCTATGCGATTTCTATGCGATTGGTACGCGACTTGTGGTCCATACGCGACATCTACGTATTACGCGACGGGCGTGCTGTTCCGCGTGACATCATATGCATGTTGGGTGCGGTGGGTGCGCGACTCCTGCAAAATTTTCCTATGCGATTAGTACGTGACTTGTGGCCCATACGCGACATGTACGTATTACGTGACGGTCGTGCTGTTCTGCGTGACATCATATGTGTGTTGGGCGCGATGGGTGCGTGACTCCCGCAAAAAAATGTTATGTCCAAAAACATATATTTATATATTTAATATAAATATTAAGGCAAGACATTATCTGAGCTAATCATAAAATTATATTCTTTTACTTTTAATAAAGTTACATTACTTTTAAATGCAATTTCGTGAAGTCACGCTGGGTGCGAGCTGCGTGCGCACACCCTACACGGAGCCCATGCTACCAGAAAGAAAGAGAATTGATTGGTTCATAACTTTTCCCATTGTAACTATTGAAGGACCCAACCCATTTCCATCATTCTTCTTACAGCTTCTTTGGAGACAGATCTCTAACCTGAGAAGAACTTCTTTTGGATTAATTCTTTACTGATATTTTCCAATTTGAGGACAAAATAGCTTCAGGAGAACAGCCACCACAAGAATCAGACCATTCTTCGGACGAAGAATTTGTTGTGGAATCTCTAGCTCCAAAAAGACCTTCTTTAGTGGTGTGGAAGTTTTGTACCTACCCTGAAGGACAAAAGAAGGTGAATGCCACAAAAGTCACCTGTTAAATCTGTGGTAACTTTCTTTCAAGAGGCAGTGCCGATAATAAGTACTCTTGCGGCACTGCAAGTAAGTACAAATACCTAAAGAGTCTGCATCCTGTGAATCTGTCTCGAGAGGAGTGCATGAGACTTCGAGACAACTCTCAAACTGCAGTCCCAAGTATTTCTGTCAGATCCTCTTCGGTTCTGAGCTGGGATGGGGCAGTGAGATAAATAACGGTGATGGATCAAGCCCTGATCTTTGGACTGGGTAAGAGTGGTCTGCTCAATTCAGACACTCTGTTCATCACCACCCCCTTTTGTAAATAGATCCTCTTCGCCAGCACATCCGGACATACGTTCCGAATTTGCACACATAAAAATACACTGCATCAAGTGCAACCAACTTCTGTGCTACAGGGAGCAGTCTGTGGACTTAGTCTGTACTGCACAACAAAACCACAGCTGTTAGACTTTTTTTCTGGGTTGTTAGTTCCTGAAGTTCACTGCTTTTTTCGTTCATTTTTCTTTTGAAAATCAAAAAATTGTTTAAAAAACTGCAAAAAAAATATTAAACAAAAAAAAGTTATTTTCAGAACTAACTTCTCTGGTTAAAGATAGAGCTATAATTGTATGAAAGTTTGTTTGAATGTATGCATAGTGCATGATTGACTGAAAGAATGCATTAGTACTGTATGGTGTATGTATAAGTGCAGAACTATAAGGAAGTACTGTAGGATGACACTTTTAGCTCTTTAGCTGCAGTGTACTGTAGTACTTCCGAAGCACATGGATGCAACATATGTACATAAATATGTTGCAAGTCTATGCTGCCCTCTGCACTGCTGCTTAAACTGCAGCCATGCGATGACACAGGCACCCTTGCACCATGGTGCAAGGATATCTGTGTCATGCAAAATTTGTTTTTGTGCAGGAAGACACACTGTCCTGCACAAAAACAATCTGTAAAGGCATTTTTCTCCTTCAATGTATGCTGTGCATTTTAGCATACATTCAAAGAGAAAAAATGAGGAGAAATGAAAATAATTCTCCTTGTTGTACCTTGTTACACCAATTGCAGGATGGTGCAGCATTAACACACATGTCCTGATTTATGATTTCTAATAAATCTGGAGATTTGTCTTGTTCTATGAGTGGTGTTCTGTGCAAACGTACACCTATGGAACACCCCTTCAACATAGGAGTTTAAAGCACTCCGTGCCCTAAAGCCTGACTCACTGCTTGAATACATGAATACTGACTTAATGATAACAGTACTATAAGGAGAGACACTGGGTGAATTCGTAATGGTTGAGTTTTACTTTAGTTAATAGATTAGTACATGGTACTAGTCCCTATGGGATTGCAAGAGCAGTCACAGGGTGTTTGCTGGAGTGTATGGATACTGACTGTTGAATTGTAGGCCTGAAACACAATTGTGTACGTAGTTAGTCAGAGTCCTGCACCCTACACGTAGAAGTCGTGCACCAAACGCGTTGCAGTCACGCACCCTACACGATAGGAGTCATGCATCCAATGCATGCTCACCAGGCGGTCGCACTGAGCGCTGCACTGGGTACGCGACTCCTAATTTTACCGTAAAAAAAAAAATAGCCCTTATCACTAATTTCCATGATCCCCAGGCACCCCATCTCCCGGGGCATATGGGCATATATAAAATGTTGGGGACCTTGTGGGGAGCCCCAATGCCCCCGTGGTCCCAGCCAGCTCCCCGCATCCTTAGGAAGCCGGCATTGCTTTCCCACATGGGGAGCTGCTAACATGCAACTCCCCATTTGGAAAAGCAATCTGGTTTGGATTTTGAAAGAGAGAGCAGGTTTCCTGCTCTCTCTTTCAAAATCCAAACCAAGTTTGCTATGGGAGGGCAGGAGCCGCGAGACTCCCGCCCTCTCATAGCAAACTGCAGTGTCCCGGGGAGGGCACCTCGGGACACTGCAGAAGCCGGCCCTGTGGGGTGGAGGTCCCCAGGGCCACAACAAGGCTGAAGGAGAGGGGCCATGCAGCCCCCCTTCAACAATACACAAAGCCCCGGGGGGTGGTGGGGAGGGCATTGTGCCCCACCCATGTATTTTGCTGGGGGGCCTTGGAGCCCCCAACTATTTCTTTTGTAGCCCGGGGATGGCGGTCCCTGGGGATGGGGGGCCCCTCTGGGGCCCCCATTATATTTAATAATTTTGCCCCGGGATTTGGCCCCCCGGGGGCTAATTATTAAAACAGCTCAGTTTCATCTTTTTAAAGCAGGGTCCACTCACCCTGCGCGCACCCTGCCGTTTTGCACACTCATTCCACTAACTTCTTCAGCCTTGCATCTACCGAGGCACAAAATGGCTGCCAACACTTCCTGGTTTCGAATGTTGACAACCACTTGACAGCCAATTAGCATTCAGCACGCGATTGGGACGGTGCGCGCAGGATGCGCCGATCCACCGTGGCCATAGATATAAATGTACTTTTCAATGTCAGGAACTACTGAACGAGTTTACACCATCTAAGCAAAAGGCACATGTCTGAACTAAGGACTACCTCTTTGCCAAATTTGGTGTCATTCCGTTCAGCAGTTCGGGCTATAGCCGCGATGAACGGTTCATATGGAAATTGCATGGGGAAAACACATTTTGGGACACACCGAGACTTTCAGGATAGGAGCGGACCAGAGCTGTCCATTAATTTTGAAAATTTCGCAAAGATTCTTCAACCGGCGCCAAAGTTATTCCAAATAGAATGTTGCTGATTTCCTATGGAAAGTAGGTCCTAACTATAACTTCCTACTGGCGACCAGTAGGTTATATATATATATATATATATATATATATATATCTATATATATATATATATATATATATATATATATATATATATATATACATATATATATATATATATATATACCCAGATACAAAAGCCAGCGTGTTTCCTTCAGGCGCGGGAATACAACACAGCGACCAAGGTATCTTGCTCCAAATTATTTTATTGGCAAATGAGGGCTAGGACGCATTTTGACAGGATCCCCTGCCTTTATCACATTATATATATTAACTACTGGTGATCACCAGTAGTTAGTTATATGTAGGACATTGTTTCCATAGGAAAACTGTTTTTTAACTTGCCTATATTTTTGGCGCCAGTTGATGAATCTTCCTGAAATTGTCCAAAAGAAGTGTGCCTTTGGGTCTTATTGTGAATTAAAAGGTTTGGGCCAATCCGTCAAGCGGGCCCATGAAAAAGGGTGAGGGGTATAAAAAAAGTGTGTTTCCCATGTTAATTACCATAGGGATTTTAGACATGACTACAGCCCAAACCACTGAACACAATTACACCAAATTTGGCAGACAGATAGCTCTTGGTCCAGAATGAGCCCTTTTCATAATTTGGTGTAAATCAGTTCAGTAACTTTAGAGATATTAAAGGAAAAAGAAATTTGTATATCTGGTCAGTTGGTGGTCAGATATGCTCTGATTGCCAACTTTAAGGAGACTAGGCAATCCTGATTCTTTGGTGACAACCTGAACAATATGCTGTGGCAGCCATTACAAGACTCATTGGCTTGATCCCTGTGTCCTGAAAATGAATTAAAAAAAATATGTATGTAGGCAAGTGGCCAAATGGACCCTCTATCCCTTTTGCTGTCTGGCCACAACATGTACAACATGCTGTGGCAGCACTTACAGAACTCCGAAGCAAGGTACCCATTGATATGCATTGTACGGAATGGCAGGTTTTGAGGGTCACAAAAAGGAAAATGTACAAAGGGTGATAACAGATTTTAGTTACAATATGAATCGTTTTTGGAGGGTACTCAAACTAATTTTTAGGAATTGTGGTATGTTCTAAGGTGATTTTACCCTTTGAGCAAGAAATCTGCTAGGATTTCATAAATCATGTTTGAGAGAAAACAGTTTTCTCATGATTTTCCAATAGAGGTTATTGAAAGTGCTCCAGAAGTTAAAATGAGAGGATATTTTCTGTAAATCTTTTTCAGTCATATGAGAATGAAGTCTGAAATTCTTAGTAAAACATATACTTCCAACAGGAGCAGCCTCTCTGTTGTTTCCCTTGTGTTCTACTGCAGCCTCCCAGAGTGTGGAATACCTGAAACCATCTTGATATCTTGATTGATTCAAACTGGTAAAACTTAAAACATTTAATTTAGAAAGGGACAACATGGAGGGGGGGTAATTTTGTCATAGCTTTACTACAGTGTTTTAATCAGCAACTAGAGCACTACCATTCTGAATATACACCAAAAAGGAGTCACATCTGAACGCCATCCTGAAGGAATTTAAGTAGAAAACTGTAAGCATTTTCTACTGAGGATACTGTAGTAAATGATGAGAAAGGGGGCTTCATAACAAATAAGTCTGCCAAGATGGCCAACTGAGAAAAAAGGCCAAAATGTAGCACAAACATCACCTAAATGTAGCCCAAGTGTAGCCCAATGACAGAAGTGTGCAAAACACTTAGGGCCTAATTATGATGCCGGTCGGAGTTGCCTCTGACCAACATCTCTGCAGTTTCAGGAACCGACTGACCTCGCATACATATTGGGGTTGCAAACTCTAATTTCCCTATAGGAGCTTGTGCGGCGGTCGGAAACCAGCCGCAGCACAAGGTCCCATAGAGAAATGGGAGCTATTGTAAATCCCTGCACCGTATGGTAGGCACCTCAGGGTGCCTGCCAAACAGAGCAGGTATTCCGGCCACAAACGTAGTCTGCGGTGAGATGGGGGCCCTGCTAGGGGCAGCCGAAATAACTTTCTGACAGGCTTTCCATGTTGGACGTCAAAACATGGAAAGCCTGTCGGAAACTGACATCATAATTCGACGATGGAACAGCCGTCCATAAGGGATTATGATTGGTTTCCGACTGACTGACGGGCTTAAGGAGCCTGCGGAAGTCAGTCGGATTGACTGGCTGGTTTAAACTCTGATTGCCTTCTTTGTAAGAAGGCATCGGAGTTGGAATGGTGCGAGTTATAGTTACTTTAGGGAACGAGTTATTGTTACTTAAAATTACTCCAACTATGAAAGCTGAATTTCTATGGTTTTGTGCGTGTGAATTCTGAACCTAACTAAAACGTCTCTGTAACCTTCCTTTTTTTAGTAATATATATATATATATATATATATATATATATATATATATATATATATATATATATATATATATATATATATATATATATATATATATATGTATATATATATATATATTCACTGAAAAAAACATAGGTTTTACAGATGCTATAGTTAGGAATTACCATTTAAAAAACCTTTGAAATTCACTAAAAAACCATAGGGTTCAGGGACGTTATAGTTACTTGGACATTTGACTCATATAAAACCATAGAAATTCACCAGTTATAGTTAGTTGAGCTAACTATAACTCGCGCGCCCACAATGCACTGGTGATGACGTCACATATTACATCACTCATGACATGGTCAGTGATATCACTGATGACATCTCAAATGACATCTTCCAGTGAATGTGTGTTTCTGTAAAGTTTAAATATTTTTCATACACATCTATGCGAAGGTGTATTGAAGAATGAGTGGATTTACAAGTGCCTGAAGGGATTATTTAGTAGGTGCGTGACTGACTGTAGAAGTGAGTGATTGAACGTGTCTTACTGAATGCATGGGTTAGTGACTAAACTGTGTGAAAGTCTGGATTAGTCTCTCAGTTGGCGTGTAAGCGGCTGCATGAATTGGTGAGTAGCTCCATGAGTGTCTATAAGGGTTATTGAATTGTTGTCTGAGTATCTGTACGGGTGCCTGAGAGTCTGTCTGGGTGGGTGGGGGTGTGTGTGACTCTGAGCATAGATGTCTGAGTGGGTGATTCACTGGTTGTATGGATTCAAAAGTACATCTGGGAAGGGCTCTATGGGTGAGTTAGTGTGTGTATGGGTGTGTTGGTGAGTGAGTGAATGTCTCAGTGGTATATGTGTAAGTAACTACATATATTTTTAGGCAGTGTATGTGAGTGTTAATGTTAATGTTAATGTTAATATTCATTTATTAAGCGCTCGTACGCCCAAGGGCTTCATGGCGCTGTAGGAGGGAACACAGCACAGCAGTCAAAAGTAGAAATAAAGCAGCTCAGCAATAAGCCTGGGAAAATAGCCAGGTTTTGAGAGAGTGTCTAAAGCTCAGAATGTTACCGCTCAATTTTAATTGAAGGGGAAGGGAATTCCAGAAGGTGGCTGCAAGATGATCAAAGCAGCAGCCGCCTAGACGCTTCCTCTTGTAAGAAGGGACACTCAAAAGGGATTTGTGAGCGGACCGAAAATTGCGAGAAGGATCGTATCTGATGAACAGATCTCTAATGAACTTAGGGCCAGAATCATGTAGAGACTTAAATAATATGCACCTTGTTTTGAAAGCGACTCGCTGCGCAACAGGCAGCCAATGTAGCTGTTTCTACCCTGGTCTAATGGACTGCCTTTTAGAAAGGTTCAGAATAAGTCTGGCAGCCTGGTTTTGGACCAGCTGGAGGCGTTTTAACTCTCCAATTTGGAGCCTAAGGTAGAGGCTATTGGAGAAGTCTAGTCGCGACAGGACCAAGGCGATTACAATCAGGGTAAGAGCAGCCGGAGAAAAGAAACAAGCAATTTTCTTGATTTTCTTTAATTGAAAAAAGCTGGATGACACCACGGCGCCTACCTGTCTTTTCAGGGACAGATCCTCGCTAATAAGTACTCCCAGACTTTTAACTGAAGATGACCTGGAAGGTGGAATCCCCATGCTTGATGGCCAAAAGCATGGGTTCCAGCTTAGTGCGCTCTGCCCAGGCAAGACCAATACAGTCTTGCCTGGGTTGAGTTTCAAATGATTGCAACTCATCCAACCCTGGATGTGTGACATGGTCTTTTGAAATACCTCCACTGAGTCCTTGGTGTTCAAAGGGAAGATGAGTTGCAGATCATCTGCATAATTAAAGATGGTAACTTTCGCTTTTTTTAAGGAGTACAATAGGGGGCGTAGGTACAAATTAAAAAGTAAAGGTGACAATGATGAGCCCTGAGGTACTCCACATGTGGTGGAAATAGTGGGAGCTGTAAAAGGGCCCAATCTTACAGAGTGTTGGAGTATATAAATGACTATATGTGAGAGTAAGTTATTTGAAGTGTGGGTGTATAAATGATTGTCTGCTTGTGTCAGTGGTTGTATCAGACAGTAAGTATGTGTTAGTATCTGCATAAATAAGTGATGTGGTGGGTGTATAAATAAAGGAGTTGATGTGTATAACTGTATACATAAGTAAATGGGTATGTGATTGATTCTTTGCATGACTGACTAGGTGGGTGAGTAACTCTATGGATGAGTGGCGGAGTGTGACTATATGTATAGGTGTATGAGTGCATATTATAGTACTGTATTGATGAGTAACTGCATGCATAAGTGACTGGATGTGTGTGTAGACCTACGAAGTAGTGGGTGGTATGTAGTATCTGGTATTGTTGTGTGTATGGTTTAAAAAATAGTAGTCTGTATTTTAGAGTGCGTGTATCAAAGTTTATATTAGATTATCAGATTATCACGTGGATGGTGTCATGAGTGATGTCATTTGAGATGTCATCAGTGATGTCACTGACCATGTCATGAGTGATGTAATATGTGATGTCATCACCAGTGCATTGCGGGTGCGCGAGTTATAGTTAGCTCAACTAACTATAACTGGCGAATTTCTCTGGTTTTATGAGCCAAATGTCCAAGTAATTATAACGTCCCTGAAACCTATGTTTTTTTTGTGAATTTCAAAGGTTTTTTTAAATGCTAATTCCTAACTATAATGTCTGTAAACCCTATGTTTTTTTAGTGAATTTCAATGGTTTTTTAAATGTTAATTTCATATTTTGATGTTTATAAAACCTATATTTTTTTGTAATATTTTGGATCTCTATTATCCTTTTTTTTAACTTTAATAATAATGTAATGTTTTATATCTTTAAAAAAAAATGATTATCCTATTTATATTTGGGGGGAGAAAACTGGAGTCCCGTACCGATAGTGTACCAAGCTCCATCAGCACGCAAATCCTATCCGGAATATTGCTAAACTCGTAAAGGATGCTCATTTCGTATCCGACAGGTTCATGGGAGCATGTCCTACGTAACATCATAAACGTATGAGGCTGCGCCAGCTGCTACTTTGGTATGCGAACGGTACGCAGTTCCAAGCCGCGCGTTACGTCGTGTACTTATGGGGTTGCGCCCGCTGCGCGTTGCGTATACAAGTGCATGCTGCCAGGCCCTGTGTTACATCATAGACGTTTGGTGTTGCGCAGGGTACGCCATTCCCTCATTTTTAGGTTTTGCCTAGGCAGCGTATGGGCTGTCTCGGCGAGAGATGCTGTATACAGTATTTTGGGGGAAGCTCCGTCCACTTTCTGCCCATGCTTTTGATTGACTAAAATCTGAAATGTTGCATTCTAATTGTTTGCCGGCGTAGTAGTCCCGCCTCCTTACTGTCATGACGTTATTTTTATCCTTCCATGGCTATCAGCCCCTTTACTTCAGCAACTCTTTTGTTCCCCTGCCTCCCCCTGTTCCCTCCCAAAGTCTGTGACTTCTTTGACCACCCCCCCCACTCACTCCCGGTCCTGCCTTCTTTGGCGCCCGCATTTTGGTTTACAATGCAATAGGACTCGCGTGAATACGAGTCCAATTGCATTTGTAAAATGCTTTTTTCCCCATATGATTACTTGCCTCCATTCGCACTTTCTTTTGCCTGAACTGTCCAGATTCTCGCATGTGCGCGATTCTTTACATTGTGCGCATGCGCGCCAAAAGCGTTACTTTGTAGTGCAGCCGCTGCCTCCGGCTCAGCACGCAGTGACTCGAACCACGCTTGGCTGGCTGGCTGCAGGCGTGTTTGCCTCGCTTCTCTTCAGAGCGGGTGCTGAGGCCCTGTGAACGAGCCCCTGTATAACCAGCTGTCCTTTGACACCAGACACTCGCCCGACTGTGCAAACAGAGGTTTAATGACTCTCGCATGGGTGGAGGCCGCTGATTATGAATAAGAGATCTGAAAAGGTGGCTGGAGGGGTTAGTTTGGAGACAGCGGGCCCGGCTCTTGTGATAAGAGACGTAAATAGGTCCAGTGAAAGGGGTCGCCTCTTCAAACAAGTGTTAGCTGCCATCTCTTATTGGGTCTTCAGTTAAAGGACAGACCCCCACCTCTGAACAGAATAACAAAGTTAACAGCCCCCTTATATTTATTTATGTAATATATTTTGTAGCATTGACTCCACCCAGCAGGGCTTCTTAGCGCAGTACAACACACTCTTAAAGACGGCCGTCAACTATTTATTGACTGCTGTAAACACGCTCCTAATGCAGTTGAAATCAGCGTTGCCTTTCTTTTAAGAAATACGTCCTAAACGCTGACAGTGTGCTAGTTTTTTATGTCTGAAAACTATATCTGAATACCTTTAAAGTATATATGAGAGCAAACGATAATCTAAACTATTTTAAACATTTATATATTTCTAACTGTAATAAATTTATATTATGGTAAATATATTTTCTCAAAATTGCGTCGGGTACTGTCTCCTTGCGCGCTGGGTGCGCGATTGCAATGTGATCTTAAAAAAAATCATTTGATTAGTTCATGACATTTCCCATTGTAGCAGTTGGAGAACGCCACCCATTTTAGTCATTCTCTCAACAGCATTTGATGAGACACACCTCTTCTGCTTAGAGAGCTTTTTTGAAAACGTTTTGCTATGTACACATATCTTGCACTACACACAACATGCAACCATCATCTTCATCAATATTCATGGTCTGTAAAGTAGCCTTTCACCTGTGATAGCAATGAACCTAAAAGTTACATAACCGAAGTTTTCCCCACTGCCAGAGGTAACATGGTTGCATAAGCTGTCCACAGCACAATGTAATGTGGTACTGCCCAGGGGCAGTATCATGCATAGATAATGAACACACAGACACAGATGGATAGTGGAAGTAGGTCCGCGCACGTGCGCTCAACTACTTTTTATTACCAGGGTCACTGTGATGGGGCGGGACAATACAGTGAGGAGACAAAGACAAATGGGGACTGGTGGACTGCTATACCTCTTTTTACTCCTCTTGTCTCCTTTCAGCAGGAGGAATGGCTCCCTCAAACACAAACTTTATTGTCCATTGACGAGGAACAGGCAGCAGGCGCCTTTAACTGGGGCTTCCTACAGTACGAGACTCCGCCCCTCATGACGTCATCACGCCTAGGCCGTCAAATAAAGGATACTCCAGGAAGACGGCGTACAGCATTACTGGAGGAGAAGAAGATGTATCTGGTTTTCCTTGTTATGTTGTTATACATTGAGCTGCCTGTGGAAAGCGCTGGGACACTCTTTTAAAGTAGCCGTGCGCTATATAAACTTATTATAACATAACATAACATAACATAACATAACATAACATAACATAACATAACATAACTGCGGAAGAAGACGAGGGAGAGCAAAGGCTGGGCCCCATTATCACCCCTTCAAAGCCAGGAGGCCAACGGAACCACGAGTCGCCCTGCCACGTTCCCAGGGGAGGAGCGTGGTTGGAACAGGTAGGGGGAAAATAGCGGGTGGGTTGGGAAAAGAGACCGCCCGAACGTGTGATACTAAGCCCTACACCCTTGGCCTGCACGCAGTGTAAAAACTCCCTGTACATAAACCCCCTCCCCTCCCACGAGCACTCGAGCACCTATCCTTGCTGTTTGTGTGCGAATACACGCTGTGCACAGAAGAAAGGTGTCACCTTCACCCCCGGTCCCTGGTGTCTGAGTTGCATAGTAGGACGGCAGTTCTGATATATATTTATATTTCTTTATTTTTTTTTGGTTGCTATGAGCTACTGCTACTGCCACGGGTCGTTAGAAGCAATGGAAAAGCTGGGCAGGACCCTACAGAACAAGGCGGATTCCCTACAGACTGGTTCCTAGACGTTGAGGCAAAATGGATCCCGCAACCTTTGCAAACGAAAGACTGACAAGTAGAAAAAAAGAGTGTTTAGAGAAAAATAAAACCCTATTTGAAACGACCTGTACTATTCTCAGTCACTGATACCCCGCCACAGTCACATATCCAGTGACATCTGTGCTGGATGCGTGTGGGGTGAGTCTAAACAAGCCCTAAGGGAATGGTTGCTGCTAGCATCAACTACAACAGTAATCATTGGATCACATACAGAGATTCAATAATAAAAGGGTCAATAGTTTGTGCTGCAGTAAGGTAGGGACAGTAGATGTGAAATAATACACAAAAGATTCTATCATAAAAGAAACATAACTTGTGGTACACTGAGATACAGGCAGTAGATCTGAAATAATACACAAAAAGATTGTATCATAAAGGGTCCATCAGTTCTAGTGCACTCAGCCACATCAAAAGCATTCAGCATGTGCACAGCCAGCGATGAAGTGTGCAGCGGGTGGGCCGTACTAGGATCAAAGTCTGTTGCCTACAGGACTGCATCATCTGCAATGGCGACTCGATCTGATTTGTGAACACTGCTGTCTGCAGTGTAGGCAAGAGGGAGCGGTCAGCAAGGGCCCACAGCCACGTGGCGTTCACTTGAGCTGCCTAGTTTGTAATTCACGAAGCAACAAAAAGCGTGTACGGAGCCTGCCATGATGCGTATGCATGGTGCGGACAGAGCACACTGAAGCAATATCTTTTGCCTACAGGACTGCAACATCTACAATAGCGACTCAATCTGAATTGTGAACACTGCTGTCTGCAGTGTAAATTGAAGGCAGTAGTCAGCACAGACATACATGAATACTTTTTTTCACTTCCTCTTCACAAAATACAACAATATAAATTACAAAAAACTATGCAATAAATAAATCAAAACAATTCGAATTGCGATCTCTGCTGTCCACAGTGTAGACTGTTATTCAGTGTTCTTTTTCTTGTTTTCACCACTGTTACCTCCCAGCGCCAAGAAACTGCCTAGTACACGAGCGCTCTACTAATGCTTTTAAATTCAAATTCAAATTCAAACATTTTCCACTACCAAGAATAATTTTGTCATTGTACTAAACCTATAACCCATCTAAAAAAAATGTTTTTCAAGCGAGTATACTAAAAGGATATTGTGTATATTTCAATATACGTTGTAGTTAGCTGCCTGCTAAATTCTGTAATTAAACATCACCACTCGATCTGAATTGTGAGCCCTGCTGACCGTAGTGTAGGCCAGAGGCAGTGGTCATTACCGCCTCACAGTCACGTGCCATTTGATTCCGAAGCACAGAGTTGGTTGCACCTGATCGGAGGGGGTACACAAAAATCATCACACACTTTAACTTCTGACATCCTCAATCATAGAATCAAGACTGCGTTTCACTGTTTGGACCTGCTGTACCGCTGTGTACTCCACCGACCACTGTCAACCAAGCACAATAATCATGTGCAGCAGTCAGCTACGGAAGCACAGAGTCTGATGCACCTCAACAGTGGGAGTTGTGTAAAACTAAGCAGCAAGTAATATCGGACATCGTTCATTGTGGGATCAAGACACCGTTCCACTGTTTGCACCTAGAGTTGGTTGCACCTGGTCGAAGGGAGTACCTTCATTTCCACTCTCAGATGCAGTTCTAACATCTTCCATTGTGGGAACAAGACACTGTTACACTGTTGGTACCTGTTGGACTACTGTGTTAGTAGTATACAGAGCACTCCTCAGTGCTGGGCCTCAGACTGGACGCTGTGTGCCTGTGTTGCGGTAACCAGCGTTGATCTCAGGAGTCTTCCGAACTCGCAGACCTCGGCCCAGGAGCTTCTGCCGGCACGTGGTGGGCCCTCTTTCACATACGACGGTGAACTGTGGGGCATATGTGCGTCACAGCTGCCATGACAGTTTCTTGGTACCAGCAGGCTGAGAGCATAATTCACGCAGCCACCTTCGCTCACGGCGTCAGCCTTGTGGCGGTGTAAGCTGCCTAGACCTGGCAGACACATTCGTCATTCCGGAAGAGAACCACACCCAGAGAAACATGTCTTTTATTCATACCCCTACGCTAGCCTTGTGTACGCCAAGCCAGCCCACTATGCTAAAGATTTGGGGGGGAGGGCACATATGTGCTATGTTTCCGTAATCTTCCCAACTCACTGTACTATCATGGTTGCGTCCACTGTCCACTTCACTCAATAACCCATCAGTGTATGTTGACATGTACTTGTCTGTGCTCTGCATACTCAAGTCTGTCCGACACATCCCCTCAACACTTTGCATTGTATACTTTTATAATCGAGATCACTTGCCACCTTCGCACATACTTTGCTCCCATCTATCCCTGCATTCTGCATTCTGTGGCACAGGTGCCATGCCATGTTTGGTTTGTGTACATGGTTAGCCATGGTTCCCACAGTACGTAGTGTTGTTGTGTCTTTCATGTTGGATGTGAGTATTCCCACCCACACAAAGTAACTCCCAAAGTTCAACTTGGCCTTCAATACCTACTTTGAAAACCGATTTTTAACTGAGCAAACTGAAAGCACTATTGTTTCAAACAGAAGTGTCCCTCACTTCTGCAAAAGAAATGTATCGACTGCAGATAGCACGAACTTCAAGTAAAATACAGTCCCTTTTAAATACGAACCTCCCATTACACTTTGTGAATTGTTAGACAAGGCTACAGGTCGAAAGGGTGAACGGAATTACCCCCAATTTGGCAGGGAGAAGGTATACAGTGCTCCTACCCTCCTCTTTCCTACTTTCTTTGCACTTTTTTCCCCTTACTCTCTTCAACAGAATTTTTAAATATGAACCTCCCATTACACTTTGTGGCTTGTTAGACAAGGCTACACGTCGAACGGGTGAACGGTACTACCCCAAATGTGGTAGGGAGAAGAGTTACAGTGCTCCTACCCTCCTGTTTCCTACTCTTTTTGCCCTTTTTTCCCCTTACTCGCTTCAACAGAATCACAAAATGGCTGCCAACACTTCCCAGTTGCAACCGGTCGCGCCGCTTGCAGCCAATAAGCAGCAAGTTTGTGCTCTTAACGCCTCAGCCAATCAGATGGCAGAATTCCCATATATTGATATCTGTCAATTTTGATATTTCTCCAAAAATCCTGAACGGATTTACACCAAATAAACAAAAGCCTGCTTTCTAGACCAAGACCCTTCTCCCTGCCAAATGTGGGGTAATTCCGTTCACCGTTCGAACTGTAGCCTTGTCTAAAGTTTCCAATGGACATTAACATGGAGAAAACACGTTTTGGAACCCCCCTTTTTTCTCTGCTCCCCCTTGACAAATCACCCCCAAAACCGGAGCTGATATGAACAAAGAATTAGCTTGGAAAAATTCATGACGATTCATCAAACGACGCCAAAGTTATGAGCAAAACAAAAAATTCCCTTCCTATGGCAACTTGGTCCTAATTATAACTACCTACTGGTGCCCACCTGTACGTAATATATATATATATGTATATATTACCTACTCAAAGATAGAATACCTCAGCACACCCTTCTCAGTATTTCTGTAAGTAATAGTCTCAGTGTTACTTGACACAATTTTGGCAAACTCAGTGCCCTATATGATACAGTCCAGGAAAAAAACTATAGTCTCAGGAAGTAATGATATGATAGTCCAAACAGGTCTCCTTGGATTGAAGTTTGTTTATTTTCATATATCACTGGAAGCAAGCAGCCGACGCGCGTTTCGCCCACAGGGCTTTTTCAAGGCTTGTAGTTTGATTCCTACTAGTGAAAAAGATCCACAAAATTATTTCCAGATATCAGTATTTATGAATCCAGTCAGTCACACATTACGAACTGGGTCTGCTTTTTGTCATTCCCTCTATATTAAAATGAAAATATGTTCAATTTGAGGGAATATGTTCATTTCCTTTCCGAATGCAAGAGCCAAAATTCCGATTTATATGGCATCCAATCCCAAGGTATGGGTGTTAATTCATGAATCTTGATAAATCCAAGAATGCATCTATTCGATAGCAGCGGGGGCAGTGTACCGCGCCCAGGTAAATCCAATACGACAGCCAGTAGGTATATATAGTTAGGATTTTTTCTCTATGGAACTTTTGAAAATTCTATGCCTAATAACTTTGGCGTTTGTGGATGGAATTGGCTGAAATTTTCAGGAAAATGGCACATTTTGTTTCTGAGCAGCCCTTGAAAATTTGGGGGGGGGTTCGTCAAGGGGGGGCCGAGAAAAAAGGGGGGTCCCAAAACGGGTTTTTCCCATGTTAATTTCCATAGGGCGGTTGGCCTCACTTTTAGCCCGAACGGCTGAATGGATTTCCACGAAACTTGGCAAAATTGTAGGGACTGTTAGCCCGATGTGCCTTTGCTAGGTCTCAATATATGTGCTTCAGTGAATTTTGAGAAATTAACGTTTAAAACAAGATATATATCTGTAACAGCGCTCCGGGCAGCGCTCCGGTTCGCGAACTTTTCGCGTATCGGAACTTTGCGAAGCGAAGCTGATTGGCTCTCCGGTGTCTGTCAACATTCTAAACAGTCCGGAGCGGCCGCCATCTTGTCTCTCGGTAGGATCGAGAGACAAGAGGAGGCCAAAACAAAGGGGGAAATGAAGGAAAGGGGGCAAGGTAGACCCCTTCTGACCCCCTAGGATTGATGAGGGGGATATTATAGAGCCACGCCGGGCCCAAAAAAAAAAAAAAAATCCGATTTTTTCGCCGTAGAGACGCGTCTTGGTACGCGAACCGGGCAGCTAACCGGGCAGCTAACCGGGCAGCTAACCGGCAGTGTAACGGGAGTCTGAGGAGTAGCTGATTGGCTGTCAACATTGTAAACAGTCTGGAGCGGCCGCCATCTTGTCTCTCTGTGGGATCGAGAGACAAGAGGTGGAAAAAAAAAAGGTGTAAATGAATGAAAGGGGTAAGGCAGACCCCTCCTGAACCCCTAGGATTGATGAGGGGGCTATTAAAGTTCCCTGGGGGGTGAAAAAAAAAATTGCGATTTTTCGCGGTAAAGGTGCTTCCTGGTACGTTAACCGGGCAGCTAACCGGCAGCGTAACGGGAGTCCGACATATTGTGTTTTTTGAACGTTTGTGATATGTGCACGTGTGGATTTTGTCTAATTAAGGTTAAAAAAATATATATATATCTTTAAGCGTGTTCTGGCGTGCTTACGTTTTGGGTTTGGTTTGCGCTGCAGAGACGATACGTCACGGTTATGCGATGCATCATGAGGCGTCTCACGGGCTACGTGATACGTCACTTAATAAAGAATATATTTTACAGCTATAGATATTAGCTTTTAAAAAACCAATGAAATTCACAGAAAAAACCATAGGTTATAGACCATATATAGTTAGGAATTTGCATTTACAAAACCTTGAAAATTCACTGAAAAAACCATAGGTTATAGACCATATATAGTTAGGGATTAGCATTTAAAAAACCTTATTTTATTTGCACAAAACCATTGAAATTCCATATATAGTTAGTTGCACTAACTATATATCGCGGACCCGCAATCCACTGCTAATGATGTCACATATTACATCATTCATGACATGGTCAGTGACATCACTGATGACATCACTGATGACATCTCAAATGACATCACTGATGACATCACTGATGACATCTCAAATTACATCACTGATGACATCACTGACATCTCATTTGACATTACTGATTACATCACTGATGATATCATTTATGTGATAATACATCTTCAGACTCTAATATAACCTTAGATACACTCAGTGTAAACAGGCACTCACAGACTGTCACACATCCATGGAGTTACTCACACTCCTAGTCAGTCATGCAAAGAATCAATCACATCTCCATTTCCTCAACTATACAGTTATACACACCTTACTTATTCAAACATATACTAACACATATTTACTCTCTTATACAATCCTTGATACAAGTTCACAATGATTCATACAGCCACTCTCACATTCACTGGCTCTTATGTTTAGTTATTTATATATGTCAACTCTCACATGGAGTGTGTTTTACATATGTACTTACTTTGACATGTAGAACTGAGATATCCATTCACTCACCAATATACTCATGCACACAGTCAACTGTCCATACAGCTGTTTCTACATGCACTTTTGAACCCATACACCTAGGGAATCAACTGCTCACACATTTATGCACAGAGTTATACACCTCCCAGCCACCCACACACATACTCAGTCTCCCATACAAATACTTGGGCAACCATTCAATAACCCATATAGTTACTGATATAGCTACTGATTTAAACATGCAGCAGTTTACAGAAGAAAAGAAATAATGATTGCCAAATTAAGACACTTTAATCACTAACCCATGCACTCAGTGAGACACATTTAATCATTCTCTCATACAGTCAGTCATGCACCTACTAAATCCTTCATCCAGACACTTATACATCCACTCATTCTTCAATATGTAAGACATATTTTAACTTTACAGAAACATACAGTCACTGGGTGTTGTCATCAGTGATGTCATCAGTGATGTCATTTGAGATGTCATCAGTGATGTCATCAGTGATGTCACTGACCATGTCATGAATGATGTAATATGTGACATCATTAGCAGTGGATTGCGGGTCCGCGATATATAGTTAGTGCAACTAACTATATATGGAATTTCAATGGTTTTGTGCAAATAAAATAAGGTTTTTTAAATGCTAATCCCTAACTATATATGGTCTATAACCTATGGTTTTTTCAGTGAATTTTCAATGTTTTGTAAATGCAAATTCCTAACTATATATGGTCTATAACCTATGGTTTTTTCTGTGAATATATATATATATATTTTTTTCTCAAACTAATGTCTGTGAGGTCTGAGGAGGCACTCGACAGTTTGCCCACCATCCAGTGTTCCCAATCAGATCGCCTCGACCTTCCAGTAAAAATTCAATAGCCTGACGCGTTTCGAGGCATGACGCCTCTTCCTCAAAGGCTGGCTTCTTTCACATATGGCGCAATGACGACTCTCTTTGAATCAATTGTTGGGCGTGCTTTGATTCCCTGATGGCCCCCAGTGGGCTGCGCGAGTGCGCTTACATCTGTGGGGCACGCTGGGGCATGAAAAAATAATAATAATAATAATAAAAATGAGGGTCCCAAAACACTCTTGGACTCCAATGCATTTTACATAGACTTTTGGACTTCACATAGCTCAAAACCGGTCAGTCGGATTTTGGTGAAAATGTGTTGGTGTACAGAAGATTTATATTTGTGGTTGCAACTAAAAAGGGTATTTTTAGAGTTATAAGCATTTCATTAGTGATATCTGATAGTATGTTAGTTTCTAGGTACTACTGTGGTTCATAGTGATGACAAGTCATTATCTGATTGTATAATGACTGTCTTTACACAAATTGCAGACAGCCATTTTGTTTTAAGGACACTTTGCCAGTGTTGTAGGTTAGGACACCAAATATAAGTAAATATTAGGTTTTGCTCAGGGGCAGCTCCTCCACTAGGGCGGAGCAGCGTCACCCCACTGCTTTCTCGCAGTGCGAGAAGAAGAAACATAAAATGGTAATAACTTTCCGTTATTACAATTTTATGTTTGGTTGCGGGCAGGGCTGCTCTGCGAGCAAAGCAGGGAAGGAATGGTGTGCCTGCCCACTCCCTAGTGTGCAAAAGCTGTTTGGTCAGCCACCTGGGGCTGCCCAAACCAGTCATGCGCACTCTGCCCTTCTCCATGCAGGCTGCAATGCAGTCTGCATGGAGAACATCGTCTCCCCATAAGCCCTTGGCTGGGCGGTGTCCCAGCCAATCACAACGATGCTTGCAGCGTTGTGATTGGCTTAGGGGAGGGAGCCTGGCTGCCTGCTTCTGCTTCCTGTTCCTGCCCGAGGCAGAAGAGGAGACCCGGGACCCAGATGGTCGAAAGGTATGTTTAATTTAATTTTTTCCTATTATAAAATTAAAGCCCCCTTGCGCGAGCTCCCCGCGCGAACCCCCCTCCCAGCGTGAACACCCTCCCCCCACCCGCGAGCCATACTGGCCACGACTGGTTTTGATATGTTTTGTCTACCTATTACCACCTTCATGAAGTGGTAATAGGAAGGGAAATATATTTATAAGTTTGTATATATTTAAAAAAAATATTACTCTGTACCTAGGTACTAGAAAGGTAGTACTGGCGTACCTTAAAAAAATATATATATGTATAAAATTGAAAAAACACTGTAATACACAATATTTCACAAATATAGTGTACTAAAGTGTCTACAATTTTGTACATATTTTATTATGTCAAAAAAAGTCTATGCATCACTGTGGTAATACCTAAAACTACTGCTGTACTGCATCATCTGGTTAAATAAACACCTATTTCAAATTTTATTTTTAAACGGTAATAGGTTGGGAAGAACAATAAAACCTACTACTTACCTATGTTTAAAGTCCTAAGCCACAATAAAAGTTTACAAAAAAGATTATGGCTCCCTTTTAAATTTGTAAAGGCAGACATTAGCCAGTTATACACTGCCTTATTACCGCTATGTACTGTGGTACACCGTTATCTTACTGTGGTATACCGTGGCACACTATACCACTTGGGGTAAAATGTTGGATTCCATGCAATACCTTTGTATTAAGCTATAAAGAAATTGATAGTAGTGTTTTCCTCTAAAGGAAATGGAACCGCACCTCAATAAGTCATTCAGTATCAACATACACAGTACTATAGTGTGAATATGTAGCAATATCTATCAATTTACGATTCGGGGAGCTGTTGCTACTCTACCACATTGACTACCAAAAAATGTAATTAAACACAAATGGAACCTCTTGTGTGTATACATTGAACAAAGAAAGAGAGCATTGATGAGCACACCCTTATACAATAGAAATGTCTTCGGGTATTAGGCAATATACAATCCGTATTGGAACAAACAGAAATTCTTTAGATGATACTTGATTTGTAACCATATTTTTTTTCAAAATCCCCGTCAAGCGAAAATAATATACAAAGTCCAATAAATTACGGTGCTTCAATGATATGTTTCTTTTAATCTTGTTGGTGTTATATCCAGCATGTACGACAGTGATTTACGGCATACATCACTGTCTTACATGCTGGATGTAACACCAACAAGATTAAAAGAAAAATCTCATTGAAAAGCCGCAATTGATGTGTTATTTAGTCCATTGAAACGGCAACTAAATAAGGCAATATTCCTATTGTATTACACTGGTCAGTCAAACTATTATTTTATAGTTTGCTTCATCTGATAAAACAGTTCGTTCTCAATAAATATGGATTCATATATATGCATAAATATATAAATAAATAGGCATAAATACCCGTATTTACACACATTTAAATAATACAAACCCAATAAATATACATTTATAAAGTCATCCTCTTAAATATATTAATAAAAACCATCAAGTCAGTATTGCCCAATTGTGTAAATTACTATATAAAATAGCATGTAAACACCATCTCATTGGGCCCATATTTACGCCACTTCCTACTCCTTGTTTTTAGTTTTTGTGCGGCGTGTTAGGATAAATCCCCTTAGACTCATGGTGTCTGATCTTTATTTTAAGATCTTAGGAGTATGCCGTTACCTGATCTCTTATGTAAATTCGTTAAGTTGGTATTCTCGTACCTGGATTTCAATGTGCAAAAAAGTGCATGTGCAAAACACGAAAGAACAAAAAGCGCAAGTTGTGCCACGTTAAAAAAGATTAAGATAGCTTAAAAGACTGTAGGGGGAATTGTTTTTTTATAGACAGTGTGGATACATTTGGGCGGTATTTGAATCATCTTTAGTTTGTTAAATTGTATAGTACTTCATATTAGCGAACATAGTTGTGCTAAGCGCATTCAGATTTTCAAAAAAAGTTTCTATAGCTGGTCAAGGACAGTAACTGTACATACAGGAAATGAGGTTGCCACCCCAGATTTCATAGACTTGCATGTAGTTCCTCTGAACTATTCAAACCATTAGGATGCTTACTGTCTAAACTTAAAATCTAATGCATCTCTAATAGTCTCAGAGTTTTCTCTCCGTCGCCTCCTCTTTTATTTTTTGATCGAATCAATAAGGAAATATTTAAGGTCCTTGGGGTGACCCTCATGTTTCTCTTGAAAATGGCGTGCCACAGGGTATGACTGATCGTGGTTTTTGATGGCCCGTATGTGTTGGAGCACCCTTTTATGCCCTGGTAAGATGGTACTTCCGATATATCTTAATTTGCATGGGCACCCCAACAAATACACCACATAATCAGTCTTACAGTTCAACGCCTTGCTTATGTCCCCGTTTGGCCCACCGAAGGGGGTAGGGTAGTCTGTGGTATTCACCCCATGTTGGCAGGCTTTACAAACCTTACATTTGTAAAATCCTTTCTTTTGCGCCAGCTAAGAGCCCTTGGCTGGTGGACCACAGGGGTCATTATCCACTAACACATCTTTCATAGAACCCCCCTTTTATATGTTATAGACGGCCTTTTGGGGACAGTTTTTCCTATCACTGGATCCTGTTTAATGAGACACCAATGTTTATTGATAATCTTTCTCACTGCAGTTTCTTGTCGGTTGTATTCCAGAATGAATATATATATATATATATATATATATATATATATATTTTCAGCCACAAAGTTGCATGGGGCGCGCTGAGACTCACGAGTAATCCGTGGAGTTCACAAATGATCAAAAATATTTGGGGGCATTTTCATGGCCCTAATACACCCTAACCCCTCATTTTAAGCATACACTAGGGGTCAGGATACTCTCTTGCCTTCTCACATAACCATACATACCTCCTTTATTCGGATTCACATTTTTATACAGACTGTGACACTCATTTAAATACTCATACAGAGACTCTCACACCCACTTACATACCCATACAGATACTGTAATGCCCATTCCCATACGGATAGAGTGAGTCTGACATCCTCTCACATACCCATGGACTCTCACACCCTCTCACATACTCATACATAGACAGTCACACCCTCTCACATATTAATACAAATAGCATCTTAATCATGCTCATACCATACAGAGACTCACACACTTTCAAATACCCATGTAGACACCATTATGTCCATTCACATACTCAGTCACAGACTATCACACGCTCTCACATACCCATACATAGACTGTCAAACCCTGCTACATACCCACACAGGCACCCTTATACTGATTCACATCCCTATACAGATACTCGCTCACTCTTTCACGTAGCCTTACAGAAACCCTTATACACATTCATATAGCTATTTGCAGACTCTTACATCCTTTTACATACTCATTCAGACCTCTTTTATTCACATACTTATACAGACTGTTTGACACAAATTCACATAGTCATACAGACTCTTACACCCTCTCACATGTCCATACAGAGACAGTTATAGCCATTAACATACTGATACAGAGACTCTCAAAAATCCATAGAGAAACTTTTACACCCAGCCACATACCCATAGATAGACTGTCATACCCTCTCACATACCCACACACATGGTGTCATACCCTTTCACATACCCATACAGAGACCCTCACACACTCTCACATACACATGTAGACACCATTATATCCATTTGCATACCTATACACAGACTCTCACACCCTCACACATACTCAAACATAGACTGCCAGACCCTGTTACATACCCATACAGACACCCTTATACCATTCACATACCCATAGAGAGTCTCTCACACCAGCAGCGGCTGCTGCAGGTAAGAGTGGTGGGGCCTGGTGGGAGGGATTTTGAGAGACGAAGAGGGAAAATTAATTATTTATTAAATTTTTCCCCGTGGTCGTCTCTCGAAATCCCCCCACCCAGCCCCACCGCTCATACCTGCAGCGGCCACGGCTGTCTCACACCCTTTCTCATGCCCACTGATAACTCTTTTTTTCCGATTCACATACTTATACAGACAGTGTGACATCCATTCACAAATCATACAGAAACTCTTACACTCTCTCACATATCCATATAGACACTGTCATACAGACCCCCAAGGATATTGCAGCATGGACTAGCAAATTTAGCGGCATAAATATGGTAATTTAGCAGCACAAATATGGGAATTTTGCAGCACTTTATTTTGTCATTTTTTTAAACACCAAACGCAGAGATCTTATTTTTAGGAGGTATTTTACAACATAAAAGTTTACACCAAAGCACTGTGTACAGTATTTTGTCTGCCAGGTTACCTACGTTGTGTATCATGCAGTATTTATGTTCACATTACTTTTATCTTGAGAACTGTGCCATCGTTACTCCATCCATCATCCCCTTTAGTTTTGCTTTGTTCACCCTAAGTTGGCAGGGTATGCCCAGACGTGGGTCCCTTGCTCACTTTGCCACTGGATTCAAGCTAGCCTGGCTGATGACGGCTGATTAGCCAGAAACCAGTCCCAGGATGCTTGTTTCCGGTCCAGGGAAGACATGGCTTGGAAGTTCAGGCTGGTCTGTTCCCATGAAGCACAGGGTCAGACTGATTTGCATATGCCCATGTCTGAACTGGGGTGGCGGAGTGAGCTAAAGAATGATGATAGATTAAACCCAGATCAGTTGACCGGGGTGTTATGGCCCGATGTTTGCCAATAATCAGGTCATGCAGGCACATCCCCCTCGGGACCCAAAAATACAACACTCTACAATACTCTACAATATTTACCCAAGGCAGGAATACTACTTATACCTTGTCTCTTGCTGAGAAGACTTATACAATAACAATCTTCCTAGCGACAGGCGCTGTGCATGAGGCAATTAGCCGATCCTCTCTGCTACAGAATACTCGCCTAGGAAGAACCACATACCACAGGCACAGTACCTCTCACCACAAGAAAAAGAAACCAATTGGTATATTCTGAGGTGTATTTATTATTGGTATATGATACATGGTAGGCCAATTTGTACCATTTTTAGCCAACAACCAACTAACAATTAGGCAATTACTAAACGCAATCAGGAAAACGTATGTAGAAATATATGTCTATAAATGTGTGGATCCTGAAAACAGAAGAAATAGATAAGCAAAAATAGTAGGAATATAGGAATTAGTGGAACACCTCACCAACTGTCTGCTCATCCTGTTTCCACTTCGCCAGAGGGGAGTCCAGTTCTCCGGCCGAACCAGGAGACAAAGTGACACTATATGCCCACAGCCACAGCTGCATGTCTGCCCTGTGCTGGACTTCTACCGAACAGAACCCAGACTCCTCCTTTAGTACTGGTGGAAACGTAAGACGAAACTCCTGGTGAGCCTCGCCCCCTTTTCCCATCAGAAGCCGTACCACTCCGCACCAAGGCCACAGCTTCAGCTGGCCAGACGTCTGTTATGGCTTCAGAGCAAAGCGAGCACATTCCTCTGACAAGAACCAGTTCTCTCTAGTCAGTAAAGAGCGAAAAGCAAGTGAAAAGGAAAACATGGCCTCCTCACCTAGTGAAGCTCAGAAAATGGCGACAGCTTAGAAAATGGGGTCGCTCAAGCATAGGCCACTATTCATGAAAAAGAGCAAAATTAGTATGCAATATGGCATAAGATCATGCCAAAGCCAATAGCAAACACTGCTGTTAAGCAAGATAAAGTTGGAAACAGAAAGGGACATAATCAAGCCCTACTTCGTAGCTTATTCTTACTAGGCAGGCCGACACATCACTATATTATGCTAAAATATGCTAAATAAGGCTGAGACGGTTATTATCAGGCCATTCAGCCACATAAATGGCACATTCATTACACTGGGGGTAAGTGCTTGCAATGTTCAACACTCCGTCCATCATCCCATTTGGTTTTGCTTTGTTCACCCTAAGTTGGCAGGGTTTTCCCAAACGTGGGTCCCTTGCTCACTTTGCTACTGGATTCAAACTAGTCTGGCTGATGATGGCTGTTTAGCCAGAAACCGGTCCCATGATGCTTGTTTCCGGTCCAGGGAAGACATGGCTTGGCAGTTCCGGCTGGACTGTTCCCATGAGGCACGGAGTCAGACTGATTTGCATATGCTAATGTCTGAACTGGGGTGGCGGTGTGAGCTAAAGAAAGATGATGGATTAAACCCAGATCAGTTGACTGGGGGTGAGTGCTTGCAATGTTCAACACTCCGTCCGTTATCCCCTTTGGTTTTACAGTATTTTGGCTGCCAGGTTACCTACTGTGTGTATCATGCAGTATTTATGTTCACATTACTTTTAGCTTGAGTACTGTGCCATCGTTACATAAATTGATTTGTATCGCCTTAGCCCACATCGTTTGATTTGTAAAAAAAAATAAGTGCCAGGGCTTTCATCAGGAGACCACTGCAGTTGCATCACACATTGCCACTGCCATGCTGCCAATGACAGTACCTACACAACTGCTAACCATCACCCTCCTACAAGTATGGCAATTCCGACTATTTCAGGCCTCCAAAGCATTAAGAAAGGCTTGGGTGGCAGGTAATAGTAATTTTTAATGTACATTGAATTAATAAATACCTGCTGTTCTGGTCACCTCTACATTAGCCAGACAGCACCACCTTGTGGCAGACTGTCACACGCGCCGGTGCTAACAATTCAGTGTTGGTGCCGAGCACCGGAAACCACTGGCTTAAATTAACCACTGTTAGTATGTCAGGTTATATCAGTGTGTTAGTAAAAGGAAGAAGGGAGGCCTCCTCTACAATATAATAGGGGACAAGGAGTCTAAGTAGGAGGAACGAGTTGAATGGTTTTGGGACCTTCCTTGTTCCTCCTATATCAGTGTGTTGACATACATTCTCCCCCCCCCCCTGACAACAATGCGAATATTTAACTAAGAGTTCTGTCAGTTGTTAAGTGCAGCCGCTAGGTGGCCTGGGTTCGTATTATACATGAACAACATTATCATTTTTCAAATCAAACACAGGAGAGGATTTTGTAAAGCCCACTTCCTGAAATCATATATTTCGAGGTCCTTTTATATGTGATCATTAGGAAAAAGGAGGGAAAGTGAAAACAATTGCCTAGGATCGCACAGTTTGGTAAAGAGGGGAACACACGATTAATACCAGGTTTTCTGGTTTCACATTGTGCAGTTCAGTCACTTGATAATTATGCTTTGCTTCCCCTAAACCCACCATACCGCAAACACCGTTATGCCAACCGTCCTACCCTGACCACGTCCCTGCTGGAATCAATGTGGCCCTCTGTCACATCACAGACCAAACATTTTGGCCCTTGGGAAGATGTTTGCGAGTACCCATGGTCTAAAGGTTGGCCAGTCACAGTTCTATTTCAGCAATCTAACTGGCAAGTCTTCCAATAAATCAGGATATGTTTGTGAGTTAGGCCCATTCTGATTGGCTGCTGTCAGGCAGTTATGACAGCCCTGGAACAACCTCAAACTTAGCCCGATGCAAGCTGATAATTTTGCAGCAGTCTATTGACTGCTGAGGGATTCCGCTTGCTTTTAGTGTGTTTTTTGCTGGTAGGTGGAAGGGTTTTCTGCATGGGGAAAAATGTTTTAACCGAGAAGAAAAAAACACATGGTACCAAATTTTATAATTTAGCACAGGGAATGGCAGATAGCATGGCTTACATCTGTTTTGTGAACTGGGAAAAAATGTAAAAATACATTCAGATGGAGTCATAGAACTCGGCTTGTACTTTTCTTTGTGAATCTAGGCTATTTGGCCACTGCAAAACAGAACTTACCGCTGCATTTAGAAATGGTGCAAATCACACACTCTACAGTATGAAATATGGTCCCAAATGAATCTTATGCATTGGTGAAATTTCCGCTCGCTATCCTTGAAGCAGCGGGAGCACTCGCAGGCAGCAGAGGGGCACACGAATAGGAGTGAACCACGCGCTCCAGAAGGCAGCGGGCCACGGACAGCCACACCGGCACGCCCCCCATAGGTGTATATAACCAACCCCTTATTTTCCGTCCTGTGGGAAGCGCGCGGGAGCGCGCTGGGCGAAGCCCGGGCCAAGGGCGGGCCCGTCTGAGCCCGACCGAGCACGCACGAGTACGGGACGGGACCCTTCTCTTTGACCCTCGCCGCAGATTCATACAACAAGGTCAGTGTGTTTCATGGTAGGTTTCAGCTCCGCAATACAGTATAGTGTTACTACCCAATTGCTATTGATAAACTGATTGTCAAAGTATCCTCTGCCAAACTAATATGGCCATGGCCACGAAGGGGAGAAAGCTGACCACAGGGAGTGTCATAGGGACAATTGCCCAGTTTTTAACCAGGGCTACTTCCATGTTGCAACGGGAAATTGACCTAACAGAAAGAAGGCTGTCTATGCCAATTTTTGATAAACGATCTTCGCTAGGACAACTAGCCAAGGCCCCATCGCCAATTTCTGAACCTTCACCTACAATACCATTGACTGCAACACAAACAGTAGTCGATATTGCTCCTATTAGATTGGCGGGAGAAAGTAATAATTCAACAGAAATGGCAGTCATGGTGCACAGCCCGCCAGCAAATGTGGCACTAACTGTTTCTGAACTAGCAACGCCCCCCCAAAGCGCAGGAACTACCAGATCAGGGCAGTCAATCTGGCTGGCCTTGGATTCTAATTTAGGGGCCAGGAGAAAAGAGCCCGACCAAGCAGCTAAAAGGAAGCGTGGGGGAACTACACCAGTTAATAAGAAATCGAAAAAACAGAAACGGGCCAATATGAAAAATGAAACTCCCGTGGTGGCACTAGAAGAGTCGCTGCCTGAAGTGCAAAAATCACCACCCATAGAAGTTAATGAAGACTTGTCACCACCATCGACAGGGAGAGGAGGGGACTTCTGGGCTAAAATGGAACAGATTTTTATAGAGTTCTGCCTCCCAATCCACGAAAGATTGACCTCTATTGAAAAAAGACTGTCCCGTCTCGAATCACTGTGTTTTCCTATATTGGGAGGAAAGGGTAGTAGGGGTGTAGAACCTGCCAGTAATGGCATAGGTACAATTGGCCCCAGCCAGGCAGGCACACAGAGTTCAATCCCAGTGGTCATAAATATAGACAGGCCTATACCAGTTCATACTGGCACGACAGATGCTCGCCCAAGTCCTCACCTGACCACTCAGTCAGCGTTGGCCGTATCTAGTGATCCGGTTAATACTAGGAATGGGTAGGGGGAATATGGGCCCTACAAGCTCTGGCCAAGGCCTAACTCAGGTAATAAATAGAGATCAAAGGGTGAAACCCTTGGCCCCTAGTAGGCCAGCGTTGTCTTGCCTAGCTCTGCCCCCGGAGTCAGTTCCTTTTGTGGTGGTCCTTGCGGGTGTCCCTTCCCTGAGCCCGGGCAAGGTCGAGGAATACAGAGACCTTAAAAATAAGTGTATTCACTGATTGAACCATAATAGACCCTTGCCAAATGGGGGAACCAGTGAAATCTTATTTGCTAGAAGAGTCGATTGGGTGGGGCCAAGAGGTAAAAATATAGAAGGGGACTGCATTATGATTAATTTTCGGAACAGGTGGACAGTTAAGTACATTTGCAATCAGGAGTCTGGTGGCACAGATTCACCAATAAAATCCCTGCCACTAACTTACTTTTACCCGGGAGCCTACAGTAACGTACATTTAATACAAAAGTGGGAGGCAACAAATTGGGCGGGTGAGAACACACAGGGAGGCTACCCCACTTCTGGGAACGTTGCCTGGAATGTGCCCCTAACTAGCCCCATACCTTTTGACCTGTTTCATAACCATAATAGGTATGGCAACTTGGAATCTGTAGATTGACTGTCAGAAGCCAGGAACCCTCCTCCTTCTATAGTGGAAAGCAAGAACTTGCTGGAAGTAAAAGCTAACTTCAGCTAGATGAAGCGCCTCATTACTTTGGCAGGACATATGGAAGATGTAGGTATATATAGGGATAAAATAGGCCAAAAGAGGAAGGAACCAAGAACCAGGTCTGGAGATAACACTGACAATGGAGGCTCTAGGGCAGGAGAGTTAAGGGGAGGGGGGATAGCAGTTTTAGTGAGAGGAAGGGAACTACTCAGGTGGCCGACCATGCGTTTAGACCAACAAATTGTGGCAACATCGCAAGCCCAACACACAGAGTAGAAAACGGGAATATTAATATACTTTCCTGGAATGTGGCGGGCCAGAAAAATAAACTAACATCTGACGACTGGGGCTTGTTCATGGACAAGCACGATATCTGCCTTTTGCAGGAGACGTGGGACCTGGACAACTTCCAGCGCAGCGGGCTCGCTACATTTAACATTCCCGCCACGGGGCGTGGCTTGGACGCCGATCGGGATGGCGGCGTGAGCTCGCAGCTCCGCGCGGAATCCCGCGAATTCTCCTGTTTTCGGTACCCTGGGCGACCCGGAGACGACGCTCCTGCTCTCTGAAGTGTAAGGGGACAGCCGGGCGCGATCGGAGAGCTGTTGGGGGACTGCTGGCCCCGAGGAGACCGGGTCGAGGAGACGACAGAGGTGTTGCCGAGAGTGCGAAGAAAATGGCGGCGAGGAGGTCGGGCGGCCCCGAACTTCAGCTTTGAGCCGAGTTGTCGCCGACTGGCAGGAGATCCTGCAATCGGCTGTTCGAGGCACTAGGATCGGCGGTTCTGTGTCCAGAGACCAGGGGACGCTGACTTGCCTCGCCAGGACCTTGGGGACCCTCGCTGGCCGCCGTCCCGAGACCCATCCTTCCCCCCTCGGGTTCCCGAGGGGGTCAGCTGAACGGAGTTCGTCAAGCTGGTCATTGCTCCCGAGGGCATCGGTGGCGACATTGAACACTGCCCGGTGCCAGGGGGCTGGCATTGAACCACGAGCGCAGACGTCAAACGGGCTCCTGGGCCTGTGACGCAGCACCCTGACATGGCGGCGACCGGAGGGCCGATGGCCGAGGAGCGTGCTGAGGGGGCCCCGGCGACATCAACTCGGCTGGGCGAGATTCCCTCCCCGGAGCTGGACCAGGAACAGCGGCTGAACCGGCGCTTGGATGCCATACTCGATGCGATCACCTCGACCAAGGAGGCGCTGCACCAAGACATCGCCCAAGTGGCCACGGGCCTGGGGCTGCTACGAGCGGACCACGCGAAGCTGGCGGACAGGGTCAAGGACCATGACCAACTGTTGCTGGACCTGAAGCCATCGGTGGTGACCGTGGAACACAGGATCACGGATATATTGGCCCGGCTGGACTCGCTGGAGCGACGGGCGGAGGATGCCGAAGGCCGCTGGAGCGACGGGCGGAGGATGCCGAAGGCCGCAATAGACGGAACAACGTGCGGGTCGTAGGCCTGCCGGAAAGGATTGAGGGGGAGGATGCGGTGGCCTATATGGAGAACTGGTTCCGCACTGTGGTGGCGCCGGAGGGGCTTACTCCTTTTTTCACCCTGGAGCGAGCTCACCGGGTACCTGCTCGTCCGCCGGGGCTTGGCCGCCCCCCTCGACCGATGGTGGTGCGGCTCCTCCACTATAAGGACCGGGATCTCCTCATCCAGCGGGCCAGGATGTCGGGCCCATATGAGGTGGAGAACAGTAAGGTCACAATATTCCCGGACTACACCCAAGCGGTCCAGAAGAACAGGGCATCATTCCTAGCGGTGAAGAAGGAGCTCAGGGAGGAAGGCATCCAGTACTCCTTGCTCTACCCGGCCAAGTTGCGGATCATAATGGATGGCACTACGCACTTTTTTCAGACTCCGGATGAAGTTTGGCAATGGCTGGAGTCGTATAGAGCGGGGACGGACAGGTCGCATAAAAGTAGGCGAGACCAGTCTAAGCCGCCCCGGGTGAGGCAATCACAGCGCATCAGGTCCCGCAACAGGCGCCAGCGGGAGAAACGGGAGGCTCAAAAGGCGGCGGAGAAGAGGGACGCACTCGCAGCGACGGCGGCCATTACGGGGTCGCAACAGACTAGTGAACTGGCTGAATCGGACTCAGGCGGGGAAGGCAGCAGGACGGGAGAAGAACTCTCAGAGGCGGAAAGCTCGAAGGGGCCGATAGTGACCCCACAGACGTCGGATGGCATATTTTGCGGCTGAGACTGTTTTGGGACTTGATCGAGACTTCATGGTAGGGTGGTATCCTGTTGGTGGAGGACGGGTTGCCGGGTGGGGGGGCTGAGTGCTTAGTAGGGGATGAAGGCGCGGGGCGCGGGGTCCGCTAGCTGGGGTCGGCGGTGACTCACCCCCCTTGGGCCCTTAAGGCCGACTGTGGTGGAGACCACAGGGTAAGAGTGTGAGAAGTTGGTTCAAGGTTTGGATGGGGGCTGACATTGGGTTCGTGTGCTCTGTCCTGGGGAGTGGGGTTTGGGGAGTTTTTCTGTTCTGGGTATGTTCGGGGGGGGGGCAACTGCATTGGGGGGGGCTGTGAACCTTCGTTATTTGAATCGGACTGTTCGAAGTTGGAATGGGGACATTACCTAATTTGAAATGCCTGACGTGGAATGTCCGGGGGCTGCGAACTATGGTGAAACGTCACAAAGTCCATGCATTCCTAGTGCGTAGGGGGGTTCAGATCGCTATGCTACAGGAGACTCATCTCACCAAAAAAGAGTGCGCTGCTTTGCAGAAAAGATGGCGGGGCCAGGTGTTTGGCACCACTTACTCAGCGTATGCCAGGGGGGTGCTGATCTGGGTGAGGGCAGGGATACCCTTTCAAGTGCTGAATCAAGTGGTAGATCCAGATGGCCGGTTTGTGGCGGTGGAGGGGAGGTTATATGGAAGGGATGTGGTTTTCTGCTGTGTGTATGCGCCGAACACTGATCAAGCTCGATACTTTGATGGCCTCTCGGGGTCCTTGGCCTCTTTCCTGGCGGGCCCGATAGTCTTAGGGGGGGACTTCAATTCGATCACGGATGTGGCTCTGGATAGGTCCCATCCCCCCCTGGTGGACTCCCCGGTGCGCAGGTTGGCCGCGCACAGGAAGGACTGGCAGGATAGATGGGGGTTGCTGGATGTCTGGCGGGAGCGGCACAGGGAAGCCAGGGATTATTCCTTTTACTCTGCTCTCCATGATCTGCATGTCAGGATTGATTCGGTGCTCTGTGGGGGGTCCCCAGCCCCATTGATTTCTCATACGGAGTACCTGGCTAGGACCATCTCAGATCATAACCCCCTATTGGTACACATTCAGTGGCAGCGGGAGCGCTCAGTGATACCAACATGGCGGCTTCGGCCGGAGACGCTTGAGGATTCTGTGTTCAGCGACGCGGTCCAGCAAGGCATTGATAGCTATTTCGGAGTGAATGAGGGCACGGCCACGAGTAGGTCCACTGAATGGGATGCAATGAAAGTGGTGGTGAGAGGGGTGTGTTTGGGTAGGTTTTCGAATGCTCGCACGACTGTGTTGAATGCACTCATGAAAGCGGAAGAGACTTTGAGGGACTTGGAGCGCCGCAGGCCGGCTAGGCCGGATTTGCAGACTCAGTTATTGGAAGCGAAGGAAGTGGTGGCCACTGAGACGGAACGCTTAAGGTGTTACGACTACAGGCAGTATATCATCAGAGCACATGCGGAAAGGGACAAGGTGGGCACCCTCTTGGCCAGACTAGCTAACCCGGAACTTAGGGGCTGCCCGGTCCTCAGCATTAGTAATGCGCGGGGGAGATGGTGTACTCCCAGGCAGCGGTATTGGAATGTTTTAGGGGGTACTATGAGGAATTGTACCAGAGCCAGCTGGGAGTGGGGGTTCAGGACATTGCGGAATACCTGGGGGAGAGGCAGCTTCCGGTCCTGGACGAGGAGGATGCGAAGGAGCTGGGTGGCCCGATCACGCTCACAGAAATACGGGTGGCCATCAAACATATGGCCCGCAATAAAACGCCCGGGGTGGACGGACTGCCGATTGAATTTTACCAACAGTATGTGGACAGCTTGGCTCCCAGGCTTCTGGTGGTGTATACGGAAGCTTTTGAGGCTGGGGAATTGCCTGGGTCCATGCGAGAGGCCTTGATTGTACCGCTCCTAAAGCCTGGCCGGGACGCAGCGGATGTAAGGTCCTACCGCCCGCTATCCATGTTGACGGTGGATTACAAGATTCTGAGCCGAATCCTAGCCACCAGGCTGGCCCCACACATGACGGGCTTGGTACACAGGGACCAGGCCGGGTTTATACCCACGAGGAGCACGGCGCTGAATATTCGCCGCCTAGTGGGGATAATGGATGCCATCTTGGACGGGGAGGGAGCTCCGGCGGTCCTGTCCGTGGACATTGAGAAGGCCTTTGATAGTTTAGAGTGGTCTTTCCTGGATGGAGTGTTAGAGAGGTTTGGCATGGGCGAGGGGTTCCGCAGGTGGACGAGGGTCTTATATACCTCGGCGACGGCGAGGGTGCGTTTGGGCGGTCTGGTGTCTGCGGCGTACCCGGTGGGCAGGGGCACGCGACAGGGGTGCTCCCTATCCCCCCTATTGTTTGCCCTGGCGATGGAACCTTTGGCGGTCCATGCGAGGTCGGGTGACAGGTATGCGGGGATAGCCAGCGGCGGGCAGTGGCGTTATATATCGCTATATGCGGATGACCTGCTCCTGTACCTCGCTGACACGGCACGGGCATTGGAAGGAGCGATGGAACTGTTGTCGGAGTTTGGCCGGCTATCGGGCCTTAAGGTCAATTGGGCGAAGACTTGTGTGTTTCCGCTGAGAGCGGGATCGCCCGACCCCGGCGGCGATTTGGGTGTGGTCTTGGAGCCATCTTGTTTCACCTATCTGGGAGTCCGCATCTACCACGCGACTGCGGACCTATTGGAGGGCAACGTTGGTCGATGTGTCCGGGCACTGAGGGGCAGCTTGTCCTTCTGGTCGACCCTCCCGCTGACGGTTCTGGGTAGGATCGCACTTTTGAAAATGGTGGCGCTCCCCCGCTTCCTTTACTATTTCCGGACGCTGCCTGTCTGGATCCCTCAGGGGGTCTTTAGAGACCTGAGGTCAATGATTATCGGCTTCCTATGGGGGCATGGCCGCCGTAGAGTGGCCCTGAGCACGCTACTTCGCCCCAAGATCGAAGGGGGCATGGCTGTGCCCGATTTCGAGCTGTATTATCTGGCGGCGCAGTTGCAGGTCCTTACGCAGAACGTGGCTAGGGTGTTTCGGGGTCCAGAGGAGGACCGGGATCGGGGGATACAACGCCACGTACTGTCCTATATTATCATGCAACAGTGGCTCGAGTTGCGGGGCCTCACTATGGAGGAACGGACACTCCGGCTGTGCTGGCAGAGGAGCCTTCGGAGAGCGAAGGCGTCGCGGCCTTATGCACCGGAGATCCCGATCGGCATGCTGACGGCCTTGCCGCACGGGGAAGATTGGTCCCCATTGCTGGATTGGGAAGAGGCGGGACTACAGGTAGTAGGCGACCTATACATAGACGGGGCTTTGGCACCGTTCGAAGCGCTCCGGGACCAGTTTGGGCTGCCCGACGGGGGGTTCCTCCTGCACGCGGCGGTGGTGGCTGCCATACAGAAGCACTGGAAAGGGGGGCTCATGGAACCGACAACGACTATGGCGTGCCAGTATGTGGTGATGGCGGCAGGTACGTTCAAAGCTGTGACGTGCCTCCATAATAGGATGCTGAATGAGGGACTGGAACCGCTCCAGGGGCTCAAGACTAAATGGGAGGAGAGTGTGGGCCGGCCCATACCGGACACGGCATGGGGCCACATCCTGCGGCGCACGTGGAAGGGCACGAGAAATGCGCGCTTTCAGCAAGTACATTTCTATGTGCTCCATAGGGCCTACTTAACCCCTGAGAAATTACAGCGGTACTTTCAGGTACCGGATGCCCGATGCCCACGGTGTTCGTCTCTGGGAGCGGACATGGACCATTTGTTTTGGGGGTGCTCGCACTTGGAGGCCTACTGGGCGGAGGTAGGGGACCTCCTGAACGAAGTGACTGACAGGGAGGTGGAATTCGATATGGCGGCATGCCTGCTGCTCTGGTTCCCGCACACCAAACACACCAAGGTGACGAGCAAATTCATTGATCTGGGCCTGATATTGGCGCAAAGGGAAATATCGTGGCATTGGAAGTCCAGGGGGGGACCCTCACTGCGTAGATGGAAGAATGAATTGCTGCGGTGGTCAGACTGCGAGAGTGTGCTCCGGATGAAGCAGGCTGTCAAGAATGGGAATGAGAAGGCTTTGGATGCGGCGCGTGCATGGGAGTTAGTGGTGCAGGCCTTGCGTGATTCTTTGGTGGAGGATGAGGACGGTGAGAATTAGGCCAGTGGACACCGCGGGGCGAACACAAAAAGTATCATAACACGCACTGTAGTGGATCCATCCAACTCGTCGGGACGAGGCATACACCTTAGCAGTTGCCAGGGGGGGGGGGCTTTGGGGGGGTTGGTTAATGGGAGTCTGGGGTGGGTCGGAAGCCAATAGATGGTGGCCCGCCAGGGCACCTTGGAATCTAATAGGATGGTGGGGTACCGTGTGGAGTGAGGAATGGCTGGGGGGAGCGACCAGGCATGATAGACTTACAGCACCTGGGGCAGGTCCCGACATGGGCGGTACCACTGATTACCACTAGAATGGCTGACGGGAGTGATGTTGAGGGTGGGGGGGTAAAAGCAGATACGTAAAACGACATATCAACCATGGTCCCTATGGGACGTGCACCGTGATGTTTTCCTATCGAGTGGAATATTATGCCGCCCGGCCTCCGGGATGCGGGCTGAATGGCTGTGTACGATTTATATTTTATTATTGAACGAGGGGATGTCACGAGTGAACTGGCTGACTAATTGTATCCTGTGGTTTATAACTCTGCAATAAAAATATATTAAAAAAAAAAAAATTTAACATTCCCGCCACAAAAGGTGGTAGAGGAAGACCGTCTGGAGGGCTAAGCACCTGGGTAGCCACTCACCTAGGTGCAACAGCTAAGCAGGTGACAGTTGACTCCCCGGATATTCTATGTGTTTTGTTAACCCTTCCGGGGAACAAGTTTGTAGCCATAATTAATATTTACTCAAGACCAACTAAGAGTGGCCAAGAATCTATAGTCATAAAACAACTGTTGGAATTTGCACAGACTCTTGATCCCGAGACTGGCTTAATCATAGGGGGGATTTCAACTGTGAGTTTGAACCCCTTATGAAATTAGGCATGGAGGACCCTGATGAGGAGAACCTGTACTGGAATATTCCGGAATCCACTACTCCGCCAGTGAAAGCATGGACCCCAATAGTTCTGCAAATTATCTCCCTCACTCTGTCTTTGACTGTAAGGCCATGCAACGGTCGGGTAAAATCGGACAGCCCGGGAAATGTGACCTTTAACAGAGCAGGTCAATCTTCAATAATCGATTACATTTTGATCGAAGCTAGGTCTTGGGACAAGGTCCATGATTTTAAGATCTACCAGCGGATGGACAGTGATCACAACGTCCTGGTTTTGTCTCTAAAGCCAGGGAGTTGGGGACTGACCAATACCCAGATTGAGCAGACACATGCCCGACAGCCCCTCCTCCTCCATAATAATAGACGGAGAATAAAATGGCCCCATATAATGGGCTGCCCAAAAAAGCAGTCGCAAATATATCTTCAGGTGCTGCCCCTTCTTATAGACATGGCAGAGGTAGAGCAATTGGGCCTTGCACAGGGGAGGAACAATAGGCCTGTCGAAATCCACAACCAGCTAGCTTTAAAAATGCTAGAGATTTTTTTTCCACTCCAGACTCATAGCGAAAGATCTGTTAAAACACACCCATGGTATACTGCTTATTGCCGTAAACTGAAAGGCGAATTGATCAAAGCAATTAAGGCCAATAACAGATCCCGGACCAGGTTACTAAGGGTGCAGTACAAGCAAGTCTTGGGAGACAGAAAAGTGGGATGAATTAAGGATGGCATTACAGCGCAGAGATCTCAAAACATTCTGGGCAATTGTTAGTAATAATGACCGGGGCGTGAAGAACGCAGATAGCCCCAATATAGCCCCAGCAGCTTGGGAGGAACACTTTGGCAGCCTTTATGCTCGACCGTGTAATGGAGATTCCGAGTTGGCTTCCCTGATTCCCCTCCATGAGTATGGACTGGGGGGGGGGGGCTCAGGAGATATCAATTCTTGAAGTGGAATCCTCCATTATGAAGTTACAACCCAACAAAGCCCCGGGGCTTGATAAAATCCCCAGAGACTTGTTTCGGTCGGAACCGAAAATATGAGCTCCTTACCTCTGCGTCCTGTTTAACACAATCTTGATGGGGACAGACCCACCAGAGACGTGGCGGGGGGGGCGGAGATAGTCCCAATCTTTAAAAAAGGCTGCCCTCTGCAACCCTCAAACTACAGGCCTATTAGCCTCATAGACATCCCACAGAAGGTATTCGGGCGGATACTTCTGGAAAGAATCCAGACATGGGAAGAGGACAATAAGATTTTGAGTCCACTCCAAGCAGGCTTTAGAACTGGCACATCCACAATTGACCAGATCTTCCGACTACAGGTCCTTTACTGGAAAATAGTGAGTGTGGAGGGTGGCAGCCTCTACCTCATTTTCGTGGACCTGCGGGCCGCATTTGATCTGGTCCCTAGCGACAAACTGTGGAGAGGTCTCCATGATTTGGGTCTTCCACCCTACCTGTTGGAAGTGCTAAGTAGACTCCATTCAGGCAACTTTGCTCAGGTTAGATGTGGAAAAGTGGGGGAATTGTGCTCGCAATTTCAGGTGAAAAGGGGGGTGCGCCAGGGATGCGTGATGGCTCCCACTCTTTTCTGCCTTTATATGAACGGGCTCATTAAATACCTTTTAGGCATAAAGGATACAGACGTCCCAGGGCTAGTCACAGGAAGAGTGCCTGCAATAATGTTTGCGGACGACACTCTACTGTTGTCTCGAACAGCCACTGGTATTCAACGTATCCTTGATGGTTTTGCAGATTTCTGTGAACTAAGTGGTCTAGAGATCAACCTGGCCAAAACTAAGTTCATGATCCTTAATCCCCCAAGGCAGACACGGCCAAATCCGGCTTTGAACGGTACACCCCTTGAGAGAGTAAAGACCTTCAAATATCTTGGCATTACTCTCGAGGAACACCTGGGGTGGAATGTACAGATAGCCAAGTCTGCACTGAAACTGACTCAGACCGGGGCGGGATTTCCAAAATGTACAGAACATCCTCCTGTAAGCCGGCTGCTCCTGTTGTAGAAATATACAAGGTCCAAGCAATATCAGCCGCTATATATAGGGAGGAACTTTGGGGACACTATCGGTCTAAAAGTTTGGCAAGGGTAGAACATACCTTTCTGAGAAATCTGGTTTCCCTGCCAGTCAGTACCCCCTTGGTCCCATTAAGACTCGACTTGGGGCTTCTTCCTGTGGAAGAAGAGGTGGCCCTGAGGCCACTCACTTTCTGGCGAAGACTCTGGTCTGTTCCAGAGCTTGCCCCATATTGTGCAGAGTTTCAGGAGGTTTGGGTTTCCTCTATATCTAAGAAAATACCCTGGTTGTCCCATATTAAAGATCTTTGTGCGAGGATTGGTCTTCCTGAATTATGGGATTCACCAGAGTCAGCCTGCCCAGTGTATGCCAGGGCGGACCTGGTAAAAAGGTACAGGTCCCATAATTTGTTGATCCTTCATGATAGCAGGTCAATTGGCAGATTGGCAACTCAATTCCTCGATATTAAAACAGATTATAAGAAAGAGGAATTCCTTGACATGATCCACCCTGCCCAAGCAAGAAAGTTGTACTTGCAATTGAGAATGGGTACCCTACCACTTAGGTCAGTAACCAGCAATTGGGATGTTAACAAAACCACTGAGTGCCCGGCGTGTGGACACCCGCTGGAAAATGAAAGTCATGTATTTTTTGTCTGTCCGGCATACGGGTTGTCACGCGCCCGATGGGTAAAACCTATTTATAAGATCTTGGGATTTCACAAGTGCGAACATGCGCTCAGAGTACTAAAATATGAAACTCATCCCCAGGTTGTATTTTCTGTCTCCCGCTTTTTATACTGTAAGTGGATTAAACGTAGAACCCACATAATGACTTGAAATAGACGAATGGCTTCTACAGAATGTATGGAATCACATTGATAACATTTTCAGATGGTTTAATGCTATTTAAAAAAAATGATAGGTTTTGTTGTAAATAGGTGTACATATATGAAATTTGTCTTTTTACTTAATTTTATGTATCATTCAAAAATGGATTTTAATGTTATGATGCTTGTTTTAATATGCACTTTTATGGCCCACAGTGGTCGAAATAAAGTTATCAATGATGATGACATTTCCGTTATGCTTAGAAGTGCACCAACCAGTCCTCCTCCCCCTCCCATGGTCCCAGCCTCATCCCTCCCTACAAACACTGGCTCAGAGCCAGCAGGTGAAAAATAAAACAATGATAGAACATCGTTTTATTTTTCAGCTGCAGCCTCTGAGCCAGTGGGGCGATACTTCTCTGCCATTGTGGAGGAGCAGCCCCATGATCATGCCGCTGAAGGATTGCTGGGAGTGATAGAAAATTGTCCACCCTGTAGAAAACTGTGAATAGTTTTGTTTAAAATACGTGATTATTTCATTAATTTGCACAGGCTAACACACTATTCACAACAGCGTACACCCTCATTCCGAAAGAATCGTGAAGCGAACAGCAGCTTTAATGATTATGTACAGCTAAGCCTCAATTGGGCCAGACTTTCTTCACATGACCATCCCTGGGGGATGTTTTGACTGTAGATTTTGTGAGCATGCCACAAGCTGAGTGCAGAGAAATGTTGAGGTTATTGGCAAAGGTACCTTGAAACCTGTGACTCTGATCACACATGCTGGAGAGGGCTGTGTCTACAGAAGCTTTTCAGCCGGATAGCAGGGTCTGCCACTAACCTGTTTAACAGCCTCTGTTGCGCTCAGTTTCAGGTCTTGCAGCTTAGCACAGCATTGAAGGAATGCGGAGATAAACTAAAATGGTGCTAGTCTAGGGCCGTTTTAGTTTGTCTCCTCATTCCTTCAATTTCGCAGGTACTTTTGTAAAAATCGTGGCATTTTCATAAAAGAGACTATTTTGCAGCAAATCGCGAAATCCTGGAGGTTCTGGTTATACCCATTCACATACTGATACAGAGACTTTGACATCCTGTCACATACTCGTAGAGAGATTGCCACACCCTCTTACATACTCATACATAGACGGTCACAGCTTGGCACATACCTTTTAAGACCTCCTTTATTCATATCCACATACGCATACAGACACTCTGACACCCTCTCACATACCCATGCAGACAACCTTATACCCATTCATATTTCCATAGATTCACACACCCTGTCACATTCCCATACATAGACTTTCACACCCTCTCACACAGCCATACAGACAGTGTCACAACCATTCACATAGCCAGAGACTCTCACACACTCTGACATACCCATGTGGATTTCCTTATATCCATTTACATACACAGTCTCTCACACCCTCTCACATATCTATTTATAGACTGTCAGACCCTCTCACATACCTATACAGAAATTGTCACACCATTCACATACCTGTACAGATACTCCCACACCCTGTCACATATCTATAAAGATACTGTTATACCCATTCACAGGCTCGTACACCCTCTCTTAATATGTTGTATTCTTTCATGGATAAACTAGTTACTTGTTGAATTAATAATTACATGATTTAATCTGGACCTTAATGTATTATTTATTACTTTTCCAGATATACAGTTTTGAAAAAGAACTACAATGCCTTACAAAATACAAAAAAGAAAAACAGAAGAAACAGTATTATCAACTTCAAAGTGAGACAGGCACTTTGTCACATTTAAATCTGTTGGTTCCCAGATGTTTAACAGACAATACTTAGGTTCTGGCAATATTGTGACCTCTGTTACTTGGGAAAGTGTCCTCATCACTGCCATCCAGTATCTCCCTAACAGCACAGGTAACAGTTTAACTGGAGCGCACAGCGTGTGCAAGTAAGTCAGGTTACATGTATTATTGGTGCTCAAAGTGAACAAGAGTCTGTTACCAAGACTCTCATAGATAGCCAACAAGTAGCTAAACCAGCAAAGAAAATTCACCAAGCACTCAAATGTTACGTTACGTTACGTTAAAATTATTTGTACCACGCACTTTCACCAACGGTTTCATGGCGCTCTTGACAAAGTACAGTAATCAAGGGTGAGGGGGTTACTTGTATGCAGACTGGAATAGCAGGGTTTTTAGTAGTCTGCGAATGCAGTCGTAGCTGGGACAAAGACGAAGTGTGGATGGTAGGGCGTTCCAGGTGGAGGGGGCCAGAACAGAGAAACTCAAACCACCGTGCTTTTTGCGTTTGAATTTGGGGACCACGAGGTAGTTAAGAGATGTTGAGCGGAGAGCTCTGTGGGGGATGTAGCGTGTCAGAACAGATGAGATGAAGGCAGGGGCTGCATCAGAGAGGGCCTTGAAAACTGAACATCCTAGCTTGAAGGTGCAGCGCCTGGAAACAGGGAGCCAGTGCAGACTACGAAGAAGGGGAGTAACATGCTGATGTTTAGGCTGGCGGAAAATCAGACGGGCAGCCTGGTTCTGCACCAGTTGCAGCCGGTGGAGGTGGCATGCGGGAATCCCCACATACAGCATGTTAGCGTAGTCGAGCCTGGAGGTAATGAGAGCGATGATGACTTGAATCAGGGCATCTCTGGTGAGAAACCTACTGATTTAGCGAATCCGCCTGAGATGGAAAAAACAGGATGAGGTGACTGAGTTAATTTGTGGTCTCATCGAAAGGTCTTCAGAAATAATCACCCCCAGACTCTTCACTGTACTCACTGGAGTGGGTGCCGTCCCTAGGGATGCTGGCCAAAAGGTGGTATTCCACGGATTAGTGGGGCCCCCCACAAGTACTAGCTCAGTTTTTGTGGGGTTCAATTTCAGTTGGCTGTGATACATCCACTCTGCGATGGCCAGCATGATGGACTGAAAATTAAGACGGGAGGAGGGAAGGGAATCAATGGGAAAAATTAACTGAATATCGTCCGCGTAGTTGAAGATTGTGACCGGGGAATTACGGAGGGAAGCTAATAGGGGTTGCAGATACAAATTAAAAGGAAGGGGGGATAGTGCAGAACCCTGTGGGACACCGCAGGTTAAGGATGTGTAAGGTGCAGAAAAGGTGGACAGGTGAACTGCCTGTGACCGCTGGTCAAGGAATGATCTAAGCTAGTCAAGGGCCACCCCCTGGATGCCAGCATTGTGGACACGGTCGATCAGGATGGCATGATCGACCGTGTCGAATGCTGCCGAAATGTCTAAAAGGACAAGGGCCTGAGAGATGTTTTTGTCGGCACCTTTCCTGAGGGCGTCCATGACTGCTACTATGACCGCCTCGGTGGAGTGGAGGGGTCTGAAGCCAGCTTGTTGGGTATCCAGGAAGGAGGATTTCTCTATGAAGGAGCTCAGGCAGCGGGTGACATAAGTCTCCAAGATCTTTCCTAAGTAAGGGAGGAGGGAGATGGGTCGATAATTACTTAGGATGGTGGGGTCCGCGTTGGATTTTTTTAGGATAGGTACAACGGCTGCTTGTTTGAAGGGGCGAGGGACCTCCCCAGTGGCAAGAGAGTTGTTAAGCAATGCCAGTGGGGGGTCCGGGCAGGCTAGGAAGGCCTCCCTCAAGATCTGGGGGGGGGGGCAGCAGTCGTTAGGAGAGCCTGAGCTAACTTTGAGAAGTAGAGAGGAGAATTATTTTAGGGAAATTGGAGGAAACTCTGTCAGGATGCTGGTGTTCTTGGGGGGAAGGGGAGGAGGAAGAGGGGATGAAGGGGTCGGGATATTATTTTTTATGGTTATGATTTTATCGATAAAGTAAGAGTTTAAAGAGTCACACAGGGTTTGGGTTGGCTGGGGTTGGGGAGTGACCCTATCAGGCAGGGAAAGCTCGTTGACGATTGAAAAGATATCCTTGGCTTTGTTGTTAGAGTCCATTATCTTTTGGGAAAAGTAGGCCGTTTTAGCTGTCAAGATCGATTTTTTGTAAGACTTTAAAGAGTCAGCGTAAACGAGTTTGAGCTGCGGGTCGTAGTTGCGCCTCCAACGGCGTTCAGCTTGCCGTAGAGCAAGTTTGTCAGCTTTAAGTTGGTCCGTGAACCATCGTTGAGCGTCGTGAGGGCGCTTGGCTTTGATTGTTTTGAAAGGGGCAACTTTGTTGCTTGCGAGAAGTAGCCATTCATCAAGATGATCAGCCTGATCCACTAGCGAGATCGAGGGGGTGGGTGCGGTGGAGGCCAGTATGGCATGAAAGTCAGCCAGATTTGCCCTTTTCCAGTTGCGAGCTGAGAGATTCTTTCACAGTCCACAATAGTAAGATGAATAAGTTTCTTCAGACTTCTTCTTTTTATTCCATCATCCAATAAAATGAAATTCTTAATACAGCTGTATTAAGAATTTCATTTTATTGGATGATGGAATAAAAAGAAGAAGTCTGAAGAAACTCACTCATCTTACTATTGTGGACTGTGATTGAACATTTGAGTGCTTGGTGAATTTTCTTTGCCAGTATCTCCCTATCACTGGGCATGCCCACATGGTGTGAAAGAAAGTGCCTGGTTCCAACACAAGCACTGTGGAGTGTCTGCCCTCCCTATCTTATGTAATAGCACCCTCGTGTAGTATGTGCGATGCAGTATTTTAAGTTGTACCAGACGCAGTCTGGCTGGAATCGCAGCCTCTCGTGGGGAGGCGAGTGTGTCATGCCAATCTGCCTCATCAATGTCTCCAACGTCTTTCTCCCATGCCGCCTTTACTGTTTCCTTGGGGTCAGGCCTATTGTTGACAATCTTCTTATACGTCAGTGATATTGCCTTTTTCTGCAGGTGATCTGTCAGGAGCCTATCTTCTAATGGCGATGATTCCTCAGGGGTCTCACCAGATGGAAGAACTGATGTTAGCGCATGCCTAATCTGTAGGTAGCGAAGGCGGTCCTTCTCAGCCAGGCCATATGTAGCCTGGAGCTCCGTAAAGGGTACCACTGTGCCTTTCTTCCACACATCTCCAACTGATGAAATCCCTATATTATCCCAGTTCCTAAAGCCCTTAGAGTTGCCAAGCCTACCTAACTTCCGTGATACCCACAACAATGTCGCCAGTGTAATCACCCCCTCCCAGCCCAATGCTCGTTGTGCCGTCAACCAGATATTGTGTGTTGCGTTGGTCCACTGGCCAAGGGCTGGCGTCTTTTGTTATATAGAGCATCCATGATGCCATCTTTTACCAAAATGAGCCTGTCTAGTCTAAACGCTGGCTCATCTTGGGGGACATGCAGCCATTAGTTGATCGGAGTAAGCTGCGCGGCCCAGTAATAGGCTCTAATGTCGGGTAAGGCTATACCTCCATAATGCCAACCTCTACATAGTTTCTTCAGGGCAATGCGTGGTGTCTTCCCCTCCCACAGCAACGTGGAGATTTCCGCCTCTATCACTCTAAGGTAATGAGATTGAACCAAGAATGGGGTGTTATGTAGTGCGTAAAGAAATCTCGGCAGTGCGACCATCTTAAATAATGCCGCTCGGCCAAGAAGTGTAAGGGGCAGCGTGCGCCAGTGCTGTACATCTTTTTGAAATCGCAGTAACGGCTGTAGCAAGGTCAGAGGTGATGTAAATCCCTAAGTATTTAAAACCATCTGTAGCTATCTGTAGCGCACATCCCTCCGACAGTCGAGGTACCAGCCCCCGTAGTATATAGAGCAGCGACTTATCCCAGTTTATCGTGTAGCCAGATGCTGTCCCATACCTAGCACACATGTCTAATAGCCGAGCAATAGATCGCCCTGGGGATGTGTAGTAGAGCGAGATGTCATCTGCATAAAGGGAGATTTTATCTTCTCATCCCATAGCCCATCGTATGCCCTGTATCTCCGTACCCTGCCTCACCCCTGTCGCCAGTGGTTCCACAAACATAGCAAAAAGGAGGGGAGACAGCGGTCATCCTTGCCGTGTCCCCCTGCGCAGGCCAAATTCTCTAGAGAGACAGCCATTCACTACCACCCTTGCCAACGGTTGCTCATATAATAACCCCACCCACCTACATAACTTAGGTCCAAAGCCTGTATGCTGAAGGACTGCAAAAAGGAAGGGCCACTCCACCAAATCAAATGCCATATGTGCATCTAGTGAAAGGATGCCTGCATCTTTGTCTAGTGTCGCCCTTTGTTCCAACACGCCAAACAGCCGCCGCAGGTTAAGTGCTGTGTCTCGGTGGGGCATGAAGCCCGATTGGTCCGGGTGTATGATATCCGCCAAATATGGCTGAAGTCTAGCCGCTAGGGCCTATCGCTAGTATCTTTGCTTCCGCATTTAGTAGTGAAATTGGCCTATATGATGCTCACTCTTGCGCTGGCTTACCCGGTTTATGAATTGCCACAATTGTGGCCGTTCGTTGGTCCCTCGGGAGAGCTCCATTTACTAAGCTATCCTCATACTTATCTAATAGGCGCTGCGTAAGATGCGCGCCCCCTATTTTATAGAACTCAATGGGGATGCCATTTGGCCCTAGTGCCTTTCCCGTATGCAGTGCCTGTATCGCTTGTGCTATCTCTTCCTGCGTTACATCTTCCTCTAGCGCCAGGATTGCATCCTCCCCTAATCTAGGAGTCTGTATATCCTGTAGGAAAGCCCGATTCTCTTCCACTGTCACTGTAGCCACCGGTGTGTACACTGACTCGTAATGGCTGGCTAGCTCATCTGCAATCTGCTGCGGGGCCTGCACTAGTGTGCCATCCTGCTTACGTATTTGTGCAATCCAGCTAGTCGCCCGTTCCTTCTTACCTAGCCAGGCCAGCAGCTTTCCCGCCTTATCCCCATGCCCATAAATCGTATGTTGTTTTTTTTTAAGTCTGTCTGTAACCTCTTCTTGTGTATAAGTACTATATTCCTGCTGTGCGAGTTTTAAAGCGTGTGTCGTGTCCTCTGTTATATCTGCTGCATGCGCCCTCTCGGCTCTTTCTAATGCCTCCTCAAGGTCTCCCATGTGTGTCTGTTACTCTCTCTTTTTTCCCGTTATCACCGATATGGCCTGTCCCCGCAGGACCGTCTTATATGCTTCCCACAGTATCGATGGTGAAGAGACCGAGTGTTCATTCTCCTCAAAATAGTGCTTCGTTGTCTGGAGTAACGATTTTCGTATCTTTTTGTCCTGTAAGTAGCCTGGTCTGATGGGATACAGCGTCAGTGTTGCATGACGGGCGATGCGTATGTGATACTAACCGGGGAGTGGTCTGATATACCTCTTGGGAGGTGTTGGATGTTCGTCATGCCCAGCACACCAGTGGCCAAGACAAAAAAATAGTAAATTCTCGAGAGACTGTTATGTGCCCCCAAGTGAAACGTGAACTGCTGATCTACAGGGTGTCTAGTTCTCCACATATCCACCAGGCCCAATGCTTCTACAAAGTTTCTCAATCTTTGTGACTCGCGCCCTGCCACTCGTACCGGTGTTCTATCTAGGTTCGGGTCCATGACAGCATTAAAATCCCTGCCAATAATCAGATTCCCCTCAGGAAGGTCTAGAAGGAATTTCCCTAGATCCGCAAATGCACCTTGGTGCAACATTGGTGGAACATATACTGAGACCATATTGTATGTCCTACCATCCCACTGACTCAATACAGCCGCAAACCTACCCTGATCATCCGTATATGTCTTGGACACTACCATGGGTGAGCGTTTGTCAATCAGAACACAAACCCCCCTAGATCCCGAGGAGAATTCAGCATGTGCCGCCATATTGAACCCCCATCTATTCAGTGCCTTTACCGCTGTGCCTTGCAAGTGTGTCTCTTGAAGCAGCGCTATTGCCGGGATCTTCCTCCTAATGTATTGTAGCACTAGGCCCCATTTTATTTTGTCCCCCCAGCCCGTTCACATTCCAAGAGAGCACAGTTAGTCATGGCACCTGCTTTTGTACCTCCTGGGTCCCTGTAATCGTGGTATTAATGTGCTGGTGTGTGCCTGCCATGTGAGATTACAAACAAAGTATATCTATGGATCCTTGTAATCAGATCTGATTCGTCATGCATCAATTTCTGTCTAACAACCAAATTCTCCATAAACCTTGGGGACACGTCCCTGTTAACTTCTCTCCCCTTGAACTCCCCCCTCATCACAACCCACTTCCTGCCTAGCGGATTCAAAACTACCCACCTCCCCAACAGAGCAGAGTGCTTCATTCCCAAACTAGTAAACTTCTGTAACTTGGGGGTAAGAAACCCGTCCACTCCCCCCACCCAACCCGTACAATACCTGTCTGAAGTCTGAAATCGAAACTCTTCTGAGTCCAAGGCTAAGTGTTCCAGTCTTGCCGTGACCCCCCCTGCAACAACAAGGCAACAATTTTCTACATCTGCTGCAGCGTGGGCCCGGCGACCCAGCTACATAGTCCTCACGTTCCAGGTTACACTGTCCGTGGAGCTGCATTCATCCTGATTCCGGTATTTCCTTAACCAGTTTCTAGAGTCGACTCGGGCCTTCGCTCCATTACTCCTCGCTATCACCTACTCCTTGTCTCTCGTTGAAGTCCTGCGGCCCTTCCTCCCGCTCTTCGTCTTCATCTTGCCGGGAGGGCCGGCGCCGCCGTTCCCTTTGCTCCCGATGTTTGTTCACTGGTCTCAAGCCCTCCAGCCAGTCTGCAGCTTCTCTAGGTGAATCAAAAAAACCAGGCCTTTCCCTCCGATTCTACCCTCAGTTTTGCCGGGAAGAGCATCGCATTTTTTAGTTCCCTCTTTCGGAGTTCCTTCTTTACCTCCGAAAAACTGCGTCATTGGGCTGCGACTGCTGCCGTATAGTCCGGGTAGAGCGATACCTTGCTGTTCTCTATCTGTATAGGGGGGCCCACACGGGCCGCCTGAAGGATCACATCTCTATCCCGAAAGTTGAACATTCTCGAGAAAATTGGTCTCGGGGGCGCCCCCGGTTTGGGCCTCCCACCCGGGACTCTGTGCGCCCTCTCGACCGAAAAGAATTTAGATAGATCGCGAGGGCACAACTTAGTTTGAATCAATTCCTCCACATAGAGATCCAGTTCGTGTCCACGAATGCTCTCTGGCACACCTACTAGGCGCACGTTGTTGCGCCAAGAGCGCCCCTCCTGATCATCCAACTACGCAGATAGCTGTAGGTTTAGTTTTTCCAAGTGCGCCATTTGCTTTTGTAGCGTGGCCGTGTCTGCTGTTAGGGTTTTTGTCGTGGCCTCCACCTCCGTTACTCTACTGCTCATTTTTGAGAGGTCAGCCCTGAGTAGAGACACCTCCGTTGAGATGGAGCCAATTGATGTTTGCATTTGCAGCAATGTTGCCATTACATCCTGTAGTGTGACTTCTTTTTGAGTCCCATTCGCCTTATCACTTTTATCACCCTTGGGGGGGGACCCCGCTGGTGACTCTCCCTGATGGTGTTTTGCCTGCGTGTATTTGTCGATCCGGTTATTTTGAACCTGTCTTGCCCCCCTGGAGCTCATTTTTCCCCTTCCAGACAGTCTGTGCCACCCGAACTGCCAAGACTTGTTGCTTCTTGAAATGAAGCTGGCACCAACTCACTGCCATTTGTCCGCCACCAGTTCTTATCCACGCCCTTTCTGTTTGTCTGGCCACCTTCCTGACACTCGGGGGGCACTCTCACATCAACTGCGCTCCACTGGTCTGGGCGTCCCACCACCTTTCTTCACCCTCCGTCTTGACACCAGGCTCCGGCACCGAGCTTTCTAGTTTCACCAATGCGGGGAGGGGGGGTGTTTTCTCCCAGCGCCCCGCTACTTACACTCTCTGCCGGGTAGAGGGAACACTTGCGACCTTGGGCTTGCTAGCCCCGGTGCACGGGGCAGTAGCCTTCCGCTGCACTATCTTCGGGCCGTCGTACGTGCACCTACGTGCGGCCCTATGCATCACTGTGTGTCCCGGCTTCAGATTTGGGTATCAGGCCTCAGCTCCGCCCCCTCCTCCTTCCCAGTCCTGGGAGCGCCGCGCTTCACACCGGATCGAGATCTCCGCGGCGGAGGCCACACTGCCGCTATGCTACCGACACGGCTGCTTCTTGAAATGAAGCTGGCACCAACTTACTGCCAATGGTCCGTCACCAGTTCTCATCCACGCCCTTTCTGTTCGTCTGGCCACCTTCCTGACACTCGGGGGGTACACTCACATCAACTGCGCTCCACTGGTCTGGGCGTCCCACCACCTTTCTTCACCCTCCGTCTTGACACCAGGCTCCGGCACTGAGCTTTCTAGTTTCACCAATGCGGGGGGGGGGGGTGTTTTCTCCCAGCGCCCCGCTACTTACACTCTCTGCCGGGTAGAGGGAACACTCCCGACCTTGGGCTCGCTAGTCCCGGTGCACGGGGCAGGAGCCGTCCGCTGCACTATCTTCGGGCCGTCGTACGTGCGGCCCTATGCGTCACTGTGTGTCCCGGCTTCAGATTTGGGTATCAGGCCTCAGCTCCGCCCCCTCCTCGTTCCCAGACATGGGATCGCCGCGCTTCACAACCGGATCGAGATCTCCGCGGCGGAGGCCACACTGCTGTTATGCTACCGACACAGCTGCTTCAGCACTCAGGATCATTACCGGTTTTATGTGTCAGGCTTTCGGGGTTTCGGGAGCTTCCCTAGGCTGCGGCCACGCCCTGATATTTAGTTTTTATGTATTTTTGTACTATCTGAAGTTGCTTTAGTAAAAAACAAACAAAAACAAAAAAACTGCAGCCGACTCTGAGTTCTGCCCAGCCCAGTTCCACTTCCACCCACACACTTCACCCACTATTCCATCCACCATAAACACACTCACAACTCTAACAGTGTTCCCATCATAAACCTACTCACTCAACGCACCGCACTACAACTCAGGGGCTAATCCTCATCTACTAGGCTCTTGCTGCACTGCCAAGCAGGGTATTAGAATGGAGGCACGCGGAGACATCATGAATAGCCCCTGAGCATCCCCCCAAAGGGAAGTGTCAGGCGAATACCCAAGAGTCACGCGTCTGCCAGGCCGTTGGACCCCTCTATGGCAGTCTAGAACAACAGTTCCGTGGCCCACACCCTTGCAAAGGAACAAACATTACCACTTGAGCAGCCCCATAATTTTCCCCTCAATGCCGGGGTGTCCTCCACAGTCTCGGAGCTACTTTTGCCAGAGTTAGTGGCCATCATGACCTCCACCAGGACCCTCGCCTCAGCCCGCTCCACACATTGGAGCTCCATTACCAGTATGCCATCAGAAGAAAGTAAGTTAGCAGTAATTTCAGAGATTGGAGATCATTGAATAGTGTACTGTATGAACTGAAGTTAAATACAGCAGTCAACATTATACTCTGGAGGAATAAGGTGGTGAAATGGATGGGCATGAAGACTACAACACAATATTTTGAAATGAAGAGGGGAGTCACAGGTACATTGATATTACAGGCATGGGACACTTTACTGGTAGACTGAGAATAAGCGGAAATTTAACAGACCATCCAAAACTACACAAGTAAAAATAGATGGTGGACACATGAAGATAGAACTTGTAAGGCAACACCATATTAGGAAGCTTGATAGAGGACATATTAAAGTATCTATATGAACAGTATCTACATAATGAAAGGAAATGAGGACTGCAGAACCACAACAGTGGAGCACAACAGTGGAGAGGTTTGTCCGTCCCTATTGATGGAGGATGCAGTGACTTGTTAATGTAAGATGCACAGGAGATGCTTTTCTTCTAAGCATTTATTTGGACAAAGTGTTCAATATTTGCTAAAACCAATAAAAAAAAGGTTTAAAAATGATCTTCCCTCACATAACCCTGTTCAATCTCTCAGTCAAATGCATATAGTTTTGAAAATAAAACTCGTGTTGAAAATCTTTCTAAATGTGTTGCCCCACTCAACCCTGCCATTTAACCTCTCTATTAAAAAATGTGTACAGTGAAATAAATTAAGTTTATGACTGGTCCAAAACAACCTGATTAAAATACTCCACTCTATCTTTTCAGATACTTAGGAGAATAACACCTGCCGTGCTCACTAGTTCCTTGGAAAGGCAAGAAGCTTCTGCAGCTTAAAATCCTAATGAACATATACCAAAACATCCAGAAAACCCTGTACAATAGTAAATGTTACAGGATGTCATAATGATCTGAATCTCTGGACTGTGTTGTGAGTTCCCTATAGGGCCCACTGTAGTTCTCCCCTATATTAGCCTAACTATGTTGTAGGCCACTTTTGCTTTGCACGTTTTTGTAAAAGGTCGAACAATATTGTGCCCTTTTTTTCTCTGTGGTCGGTAACTTACACATTCTAACACATAGAAATAACAAAGTGAACCGGCTGCTGTTTTCTAGCATGTAATTTCTTATCATATAAGCCGAGAGTTGCTGTTTTGACAATAGAGAGGAGAATTGGTGGGAGAAAAAAAGATCCCAGGGTGAGTGTACCAGCTTTGTGCAATCTGAGATGCAGACCAACTAATGACAAATGCCAGGTATGGGGCCTGGCTCTAATTACAGAGATCTCTGCTATATCATTGTGCTCATGTTGTGAGGTTAAGCTTAGGCAAATATATCATTCCCCAAGATAGGGCTTTTTTATTGTGTACAGTTTATTGATAAGGCTAATTGCTCTTCTCACTTGCATATGTTTTCTAAATGCAGCACAGTTGCTTCATGATACAGCACGATAGTTTCAATAAATATTGTAAACTTTCCTAGTGTCTGTTATTGTTTATTAAGGACATGCATAAGTAGGAAAACGAAATGTGCTGGTCCGTTACCATGGTTCCCTGAGGGGATCAGAGTGTTGTGTTCTGGGGTGCCAACTTACCTGTTACTCTGGGAAGGTTAGGAGGGTAGGTATGGCACTATGAGCTAGTAGTATTTGGGCCCATAGGTACTAATGTGGTATGGTGACTTTGTCCCCATATACTGACGTTCTGCGATCCCAGACATAGTTCTGTTCCTAAACACAATTCATGCAACACGGCACCGCCTAAGTTTGGTCTGGTATTTATTCAAGGGTCTCCTGAGTAGTGCTTGTGAGTTTGCATAACACCCTTATACGAGGGACGTCCATAATGTTGGGGATAAATCCTCTACAGTGTTTACAGGAAGCACCTAATTCTTGATTCAGTTTGTTTCGCGCATCTTGTTGGCACAACCACCAAGAGTTGGCTTGCCAGGACAAACCCTGGGTAAACTGTATGGCCGAACAGACAGAGACTGCCAGTCATTTGACTATTCTCTGTCTAGGTAAACTGCCCGTATAATCTATCCATGTTTTTCTTTTAGAACTTTGCTAGTCCTGGGTTTTTTTCTAACTCTTTTAAACTATTTTAATAATGGACAATTATTGATATATGATATTTTTAAATTTTGAACTGTATGATGAGTCATGAATTGTAAATAATATGCTTTATCTTTTTAATGTAATTGACTGACAATTTAATTGTATTTTAAAAATTTAGACTGTTCTTGCTTTTATGAGTGAAATCTCGAATAAAGCATATTTTGACTTTGACTTGACTTGAGTCTTACCGGGTGCACTTGGATTTACCTATATCGCTTTTAAAGTAGGTGAAACAGTGCTGATATACTATAAATTGCATTTATATTCCAGAGCAGAAATGTGTTTTCCTTCCACTGAAAATTACTCATTGCTGTGCAGATGGCAATTCTTGAAGAGTGGCCTCTTGCCCAAGGAAAACACACCATTGTGGTTACTTCCATGCCAGCCTTAGAGGCTGTCGCAAAGGCTACTGTGTCTAACTCTAAAGCTCTCCATCCTAGATGGATACAATGAGCAACATCCTTAACAGCTGCTGATGTAGACTTTGTCTTTGACCTGTCTTTACATAAGAATTTCTTCAGTAAGAGCATGTTTGCCCCATGCCTACCTCTGTCTTACCTCTTGAACAGTATAAATATATTTTCTACACTGATGGTTCAGCCAGCCTGCCATAGGTTATAAACAGCAATATTCTGAAGCATGCATCACCGTTATTGGTGTTATGTTGGATGGGAAATTTCAACCACAAGAAACACAGTTGCTACATGATTGAGAACAATAGTTTCAATAAATATTGTAAACTTTCCTCGCGTCTTTCATTTGTTTATTATGGATATGTATAAGTGAGAGAACAGAAAGTGATGATCCATTTCCAAAGTTCCCTGAGGGGGCTAGTGTGTTGTGTTCTGGGGTACCAACTTACCTGTTACTCTGGGAAGGATAGGAAGGCAGGTATGGCATTATGAGCTAGTCGGATTTGGGCCCATAGGCACTAATGTAGTATGTGAGTAAGGGTCTTATTACAGGTGCGGCAGTCCTGGGACCACCGTACTTGCGGTGGCAGTTCGACCACCACCCATCCGCCGTAGCACGAGTGTGGTTGAGACCGCCACAAGACTGCTGCATCCGCCGGGATCAAGGATCCCACAGTGGCGACGGTCTGACAATGACCTGAATATGCTGGAGGTGCTGATGCTGGTATGCCAAATATATTCCGACCTTCATAACAGTGCCTTTTTATTGGCGGGGACCCTGCCATGAAAAGGGTGGAAACATGCAGATAAGGAGGCCCTAACAGAACCCCGGCTGATTCTGGGCCTTGGGGTGCATGTGAGGGGGTACATGTTGTGCACCCCTGGAATTGCACCCTCGTTCCTGCACGTGCGGAATGCACAAGGTGGTACATGCCACACCATGCAGGAAGTGCTGCAGGCACTCTCACGGCAGCGGTATGCTAGTTAGGCTCTCCTATGAGCCTAACACAGCCACCGCCATGAGACCACCGCAACACCGCATGCCCACCCTGGATTACACTCATAATCCGGTGGCCAGGCTCACCATGGCCTTGGTGGTCTTCCTGGGCCTGTTGCGGTGGTGGTCTCATAGGTAGACTGCCAAAGTCATAATAAAGCCCTTCGTCCCTCCATACTGATGTTCTGTGATCCCAGCCATAGTTCTGTTCCTAAACAGAATCCCTGCAACAACAGTGAATGCATTAGCAGGTGTAGTGTAAGAGATGCGCCTACACCGCATTCTAGTTATTAGTTTGCAAACATACCACAGCTCACAAAGCAATGGTGCACATTTTTACAACCAACAAAGAGACAAGACTGTCCCTTTTCGCAGTAATCCAAAACAAGGTACAATGTCGATATTGTACTTTTCGAAAAAGAGTGTTCAGTCCAAGGTTTTTAGCACAATATGAGCATGCTTTGGCTTGGTGACTTTGTGAAAGTGCACCAGAGTGCTAGTTATGAGACACATACTGTGGTAGTAATATATTCCTATTGTGTCATTTTAACACACATTAATATATTAGTGATGCCAATGCTATGCAAAACACAAAGGATTCTCAAAAACGTAATAGATAGATATATACTCTCGATCTTTTTTAAAGTGTATTCACCAACAAATACCAATTTGGCTTGTTTTGTATGCACAATATTTTATTAACACTGTGCCTTCTAACTCCCAGGGTAAAATAATGTGTGTAAAACATTGGGAGGGCTATTCACAAATTACATTTTGTTGTATGTTTTGTACTGCGAAACGTACTACAAAATGCTACTCACAAAGCTGTGTGCCGAGTTTGTGTCTCTGCCTCTCCTATACCTATATTTGCAGAGATCTCCGACCTGACTGCAAAGTCTTAGCATTCACAGATATACATCTTAGTAGAAAATTTGGAATGAACACAGGAGAGTGGCTGGAAAATGGGGAATAATCATGAATAAAGAGAGGGGTTAAGAGTTGAGAAAGTGAGGGGTTAAGAGAGTAGTAAGGATGGGATTAACGAGGGTCAGGTAGGAGTTTAGGGAGGGACATCAGCCCACTCCCAAAAGAGTAAGTCCATAGCTATTCACAAACTGCTCTTCTATAATTGCTACAGCCGAAAAGGAACCAAAACACTAGTAAAGCATGCCAGCTCAGAGCGGGAGTAGGTCTAACATCCCACATGGCCAATTAATGTTATTGGAACCCACTCTCACACGAAATAACGGAGTTAGGTCTTAAAATAAAACCCCTAAGACAATAATAGCTCTGACAGTGCTGAACTCTGGAAAAAAACTTACATTTGCACACAATGTAATGAAAGTTGGCTTCCCCCCCTTTTCCTGCATATCATGGTTATCTTTAAAAAATATATATATTAGACCTATAGAAAGTCATCTTTTCATTATAATGTACACTGCATATACTTAATGTACGCATCTCACTTGGAGGCACTGTAAAATCCAAGACATCAAACCTTAATCTGAAAACTTAAAGAAGAGAAGATAGAACATCTCAAATAGTTGACTTCTGAGTGCCTCATGTAAAATAACTCCTGTTTGGAGAACAGTGTATGTGGAATAACATGAATCTGCACAAATAATGATGCAGAACATTTTTGTGACAAAAATTGAATCACTATTCCCTTTCTATACGAGTTAAATTTAATAACCCACAATATTTCTAGTTAGTCTTTTCAACGTGTCTACACTGCAGCACTGCAAGTGACCTTTTTTGTTATCTTTTGATCCATTCGAGCTAGAAGGATTTTTTGGTAGAAATATGCAAATTATATGGATGACTGTAGAATATGTATGTGGCTAATGAAAGGGCCATACCATTACATTTTTTCCAGTGGCCGCTGTTATAACAATTAAGGTAGACATGTTTGATGAAGGGCTTCTACTTTGTTATTAAAGTGTGCCCTACCAATTGGCCCCCCAATTAAAAAGAATTACCAAAAGTCTAAATTTAATCTTTTGATTTTGAATATGAACACAAACAACACCAGCAGGGCCCCGGGTAGGTTGATAGCCACACTGCACTTTGACATGTTTGACGACACACTAAATCAGCGTTCTCCTTGTCCAGCCAGATTTGGGGCACTTTTCTTCTCGTTTACGGGGTTTAACTCCAGGAGATATCCCGAAAATCTATGTAACGTATACAGGGCATGGTGCATAAACTCTTCACTCACCCATCCCAGTGAGAGTAGAATAAGGTCTTCTTGGTCCTGACGAAATGCTTAGATGCCCTAGGGACTCCTATAGGCATGAAATGTGTTGACCCTTGTGCTCACACCTATTGCAGATAAATAGACCATTATATCTATTCCATGCTCAAACCACGTTTTCATACTTGACAAAGGGATCCCACCATTAAAATGTTGTTCTTGCTTGGATCCCCATAGTCAATTTTTAACTCACACAACTCTCATCCATTCTACTCACACATTGCTACCCCTCATCCAACATCGGAGGAAAAGAAGAGATCTCCGGAAAAGAGCCCCCTCGAGGAGCCTGTTGGGCATTGCAGCACCGGCTCAACTAGGAGCTTCCCGATCTTGAAGCATGACACCCCTCGGGATGTGTGAGGGCCCTTGCTCCTAAAAGGAGCACTCCCCTCCGCTCACCAGTCTCCCTACCTAGATATTTACTTAGATATTTGCATAGGAACAGTACACTCTTTCTTCACACAACTGTAAGGGGCCGGTGTATCGGCAATTCAAAAAGGCCCCAGTCCCTCCATCCTTGTTTTGTATGAACACAAACAGACACAGTTTTCTTAGTTTACATATTTTACTGTTACCTATAGCTTTATAAAGCCAGGACAGCCCTAGATCCACTTGTGGAAGCCGCCACCTCGGACTATGAACTGTTTCTGATACAATAAATAAATATAAAGAACCCCTGCCCATAGGCCCTCTTAATTCACTTTGTCCCCCCATTCCCTCCAAGACTGGGCATGATCGGTTTACTGATTGCCATCCCACCCACCCCCCACCCCCAAGAAAATGTGTCCATGGATAAACCAAGGTCATTAATGGCACGTTCTTCTTGGTGGACTGCAGCTTTGTCCTGGGGCATCAAAACATTGATCTCCAGTGATTTTCTTTCCCTTGTGCTCTTTGCAAAACGCTACTGCTTTTAGAACCCAGGGGACTGGGCGTGCCCACTTCTCCATGTGCGGGCACCAGCTGGTATCCATATTTATGGTGGTCTCCCTAGGGTTCCCAACAGTAGTGTCCCACCGGCTGTGGCTACAACTGATGCATCACAGAGTTGCCGGACGGTGAGGACCAGCCAAAGATGGTCTGCTCTTGGATAATGGATCCTTTCCTGCAAACAGTTCCCCTCTGGAAGGGACTCTTTTGGCAGGGAGTTCCCCTCCATGCATACACAACGTCACTGGAGCCAGCATATTGATGTTAGACCTAGAAGAGAAGTGATCATGTGCTGATGTTGTTTTTCGACATCCACGTGGGCCTCACTTTCTCACTCATTTGGCACAGGAAGGGACGCAGGCAGCAGTGGTTGGGCGTAAGTGGCGGTGACATAGTGGGGGTTTCTGAGGAAGGTGGTGGGTGCCTGTAACTGCTTAGCTTTTACTCCCACTCTGCATGCTGAGGCTGTTCTGTAGGTTAAGTCGGTTCATCTGAGCCTCCTCTAGGCTGCGCAGTCGCCGTAGCTGTAGGTCATCCAGCTTCTTCCACAGCTCCTGGCGCTCCTTCTCCTTTTTCAGGTCTCTAGTAGTTAGGAAGAAAGTAATAAAAATGCATGAAATATGATAAAGAATTGTTTTCCATAATCAAAGCCAAAATAACTTGTTTGGTGTGTTTGTGATGTAGCGCGATGTAGGCATGTGCATATTCAGCTACTCCAGCTTGTTTACCTACTGCCAATGAATTGACTGGCCATTAAGGCGACCCATTTTTGTGCATTTCATGTAATTAACTTAGACTCTCTACCAATATAGGTGTCATAACATCTATAAAGTGTCTTACATGGGCTGCAGGTTATGCAGCCTTCACTGTAACATTTTAGGGGGTTCTCTGAGCACGTTTGGCATTTGCAAAGTTTTAATATACATGTCCATACTTCTCAATCAGTACAAGGAAATTCTTTAATTACAAATCCCTTACATCGCACGGCGGACTACAATGGTATTCAAGCGGACCACTTAAGAGCCTTTTGGTACAATAATGGCCCTTTCAAGGGGCATCATACCCAGGTAAACTAAAAGGAATCACATAGTGCGCCCTAGCTTCTTAGGACATGAAAGGATAATTTGTAATTATTTGGTTAGGAATATGGATGTGATAAAGGCCTGGCTAAATTGTACTTTTAATGATATTTATTGTATTCCATTAATTCTAGCTTCCAGACTTGAGCTTGTTTTTTGGCAGGGGTGGATGGGTAGTAATACATTTAAATTTAGTACGTTAAAGACAAAACTTTTGATTGTTAATGGCGGTAATGGCTTATGGTTAGACAGCTAGTGGCCTGGATAAAAGAGTGAATAACTTGGAAGTTAAAATGGATAATTCGTTCTGAAAATGCATATATTGAGAAAAAATGTCCCGCATATGTCCTTCGTAATAAGGCATATTGCGGTGGCAGCATCAAAAGTATCACATCTAGATTATTCAAATGCTGTTTATCTAGAGCTATCTGACGCTCTGTTTTTTACACTCCAGATTTTCCATAGCATGGTACTTACACTAGTGACAGCTGCTCCCCACTTCATCCATGCCAAGACTATCCTACAGAAGCTCCACTGGCTGTTGGTGAGGCCGAGAATGTGCTTTAAATCTTTATGCATTGTTCATAAATCTTGTTCCAGGGACCTCCCAGTCATTATTCAAAGATGCCTCCAGTCATACGCACCAAGAAGAACCCTAAGATCTTAGACAGACAATTTGAAGCTTGTACTTAGATTTGTAGTTCTTGGATGGGAGGACTCTGTGTTTATACTACCACTACAAAACATTTTAATTCTCATCCGCCCCCCCCCCAACCTACGCCACAAATACCTTTACTTCAGTTTTGGCACCTGCGGAAAATGTGGCTGTTTGAGCTACTTTTCGCAGATCCATAATGATTGAGTTGTCTGAATTATCACTCTTCCATTTGGGGTAGTGCTTTGAAACCACTTGTGATACAACACTTTACAAATGCTTGATAACATAAAAAAGACAATATTTCCCAATTCAGGAACCTACTAGTTCTAGGAATCCACTGTTAATCCATATTGAAAGCGATTGACCTTTCATACAAAAAAGGTTTAAATAGTCCTACTATCCCACAGCTACACATATAAAGGTGTATGTGGTGTCTTGGGTTTGCCTTTACTCTCCTTATGCATATGTGGATCTTGTATCCGCGAATTCTGCAGGCAGGGTGCAGGCTTATGGAGGCATAGGTGTGACCACCGTAAGCTCATAATGGGACACATGTACCTATGACATGGAATGTATTCTGCGTCTTCTTCGTAGTACACATTGTGTAAGAAAACCATAACTGATAGGTGATGTCTATGACAATCTCTGTGCTAGTCAGTACTCTCTTCGCTCCTGAAATATTCCTGCCTGGCCTTGGCTGAACTTTATATATTATTACTATTTTTTTTTTTTTTACAGGAGGTGAGGAAAACATGGAGGAGCAGAAGATGCCACGACCTCACTGAGGTAGGTTTGTTACGGATTTTAAGTAATGAGGAGCCATAAAGTTGACTATGGAAAATGGGTTTCTATTTGAATGTAGACTTCCAATAGTCTATAGCTTCAGATTTGCATGTCTGGATAGGACACTATAACGCTTCACGCCAAATAATTGCCTTCTAATAGACCAATAATACCCGGAAGACCAGTGGCTGAATTAAGGCCAGACTGGCAAAGAGTGAGACTGCAATCTACTGTGTAAGAATCAGGCACAAATCGCGAGAACGTGTGTCAAGATGCAAGACTGATACCAAATCAGTGAGAGTTAAAGTGCATACATGATTATTCGGCAATGATGTCTGTTTCTTTTGCTGATACCACTTTTTGTGGGCCTCAAATTGCAGCATATGAGCATACTTACTGTTGCTTTTCTACTTTGTATGATGCTGTCAGGTCTTCAAAGAGTTTTCCATTCATTTCCATGAAGGTCTTGAGCACGTTATAGATCAAGGAGACAATTGTCCTGTGGAAAAGGATAGGATGTGATGAGGTAAGTGAAGACAGGAGAGGAAACACATGTGGAAGGCAAGACACTGGAAGATATGTGAAGGAGCAGGAAAACTGGGGGTAGAAGGACAGAGCAATGGAGACGGAAGAGAAGCCACAAGGGTGTTGAGAGGCATCAGGTGAAACTCCTACTGTTCAAATGTAAATATCCCAAATTGTATATAGTACCTAATGATGGAGTTCAGTTAATTCTATGCACTCAGAACCTTGGCACATAGGGCAACTGAGACAGGTGGACACACAATGATATAGGTTCCAGTAGGGAACATGGGATTCCTAATCAGAGTCTCTCGATTCAAAACTAAAAAAACTAGACCATTAGAGCACCTCTACCTAGCCTCACTTTAACTTCCAAGCTAGAATATATCACACGTCAACTTAGCTACTAGAGCATATCACCTACACGTGGCTCCTCAAGAGCGTTAAAATGTTTAGTGGGGCCTCAGATGCACCATCCATCTAAGGAACCAACCCCTCTGACTAGAAAATCCTTGAAATGAACATCATTTGCGATTCCACTCACATATAAAAAAATCTTAAATCAGTATAAGACAAAAAATGCTCAGTTGGGAAGCTAATAGAGGTAAGAAAAAAAGGATTGAAAATTCAGTTAGAAGCAGAAATGTATATTGACATGATGAATCCTATGAGATAGGAGTGTTAACAGTGAGGATTGTACCAGAGGGAAAGTATTAAGCCATCTGTAAATCTTCTGGGAGAGTGGGTGAGGATATGCTTTTTTAATGAATATGTTTACTTCTTGTTTTTTTGTGACAAACAATCTATGCAATATATAGAATTACAGATGAGTAACTGTGAATGACAGAGGTGTTTTTAACCCAGGGGTTCCACGTGATATCCAACAGCCTATGAGAGTTGTCTATGATGTAACTGCAAATGCCTTGATTAAAAATATACCTGTTATTCACTGTGTAGACATCTATAATTTTATGTTATATATGAGACCGAAATCATCATCCCCGGCTTTCAAAATATTTGCCGGTGGAAATAGGGGGGCATACATAAGTGGCCTGCCCTCCAACCATAAACATATCCTGAGGTGCCTAGTTCTTAGACGTTATTATGTACCTCAAAGGTAAAATGCCAGAGGGTCCCGTGCTCATTGGAGGTGACTGGGATGGGGTAATTGATGCCTAAAGGTCAAGGGGAGAAGGTGGACCCTATAAAGGTCCTACACTAATGTCAAATTTCACAGAGACAGTGGGACTGACCAATGGCTGGTGCCTGTCTCAAGCACAAGAGAGGGGCTATACCTTTTACTCAGGGACCCAGTCCAACTGGACTAATTTCTGTTGCCTAGGACAGCGGTGTGTAGAGGTATCGAGGTCCAAATTCTGGATATCAGGCTCTCTGATCATTCTCCAGTAGAGCTCTCTCTTTGGACGTCAATGGCCTGTGATGCGATGGAGACTAAGCACATGGCCTCTTCAGGACAAGACATGTAGAGCACACATAGACTAAGCAATTTATACTTATCTCAAGCACAAAAAGGCCTCAGTAGATTCTCCAGGAGTCCCTTGGAAAGCCCTGATGGCGGACCTCAGGGGAGATGATATACGCCTCTTCATTGGACATATACGCTATCAACCGCAAACCGCAATAGATCTTGAGTTATAGAGTTTCAATACCTTTCTACCCAATCACCTGACCTTCATAGAGACATACTACACATGCAAAGACTGCTACAGCAGGTCATGATGAATGAAGTCAAGGCAGTGTGGTGGCGGAACAAAGCCATATTTACCAATGGGGGTTAAGGCAAGCGCATTGTTCCATCTGCTCTGCCAAGACATCAGACACTACACCACAATAGCATACATTTCTGGACCAAATGGCTTAAAGATCACGGGTGACAGGGAGATAGCGCAGTAGTTCATGCAGTCTTGTGTAGTGCTGTATTCCAGGAGGGAATCGTACCGTCTGGACATAGAAACGTTTGTGTCTGACCTTCCTCTGCGGGGGTTGTTCGACGAAGAGAGCATTACTCTTTAGGATGACCACCCAGAGGCAGAACTCTTGTCAGCCCTAAATAGTTTCAGTTGGGGAAGGTGCCGGGTCCTAATGGGTTCCCGATGGATTCTTCAAATGAAACACCAGCAGACCTACTGACCCACTCCAAAGACACTCTCCCGTAAACTAGAGATTAAAGACAGCTGCCTCCTGACTTGTGGCTAGCTAAGATTGTGGTGATCCCTAAAGCAGGCTATCTGCTGGAGCTGTACTCTTCTTCTTACCCCATTTCCCTCTTAAACACCAAGGTAAAGATAACTGCGAAAGCATTAGCAGAACAGCTCATTTCAGTACTACCCTCTCTGATCCACAGAGATTAGGCTGGGCCACGCTGAGCTATGAAACACAATATACGGCGGTTGTATAATGCTCTTGTCCTGGCAAACAGGCTGGAGTGCCCGGCCATGGGCCAGTTGGCAGGCATTGAGAAGGCGTTTTACTCCGTGGGTGGGAATTTCTATTTGCCCTCCTTAGTAGGCTTAACTTTGGACCTAGATTCATGTCACATGCACGATGACTCTACAGAAGCTCATCGGCTGAGGTTCCAGTGGGTTGGTGTTGTTGGACATCTTTCCAATTCAAAAAGGAAAGAGGCAGGGTTGCCCGTTATAGCCCCTTCTGTTTGTCCTTACCATAGAGCCACTAGCAGCTACGGATTGATGCTTAGGTGAAAGGGTTTGACTGGGATGTTGGAGTTTCAGAAAGGTGTCCCTCAATGGTGAGGATATTCTGATTTTCCTAACGGATCCTGAGAGATCGGGTCACTGTACCCTACAGATATGCCACACCTTCTGGGAGATTACTGGCTTATAATTAAATCAGGCGAAATCGTCGATGTTTCTGGCCAGCGCATATTTCCAGGACTTAAGGTGGGCCCGGGAGTTCCAAACAGTTAGCTCCAAATAGTTACACAATGGTTCAAATACTTAGGAGTATACTTTAGGATGATGCTGCGGTGACATGGGAATGAAACATTCAAGCACTGATAGACAAAATGAGAACCAGCATTACGTTCTGGTCGATGTCCCCTTTATCCCTTGTTGCCAGGTCTGTCATTTTTTAAGATGCAAAACTTTTCAAGTGAACTGCCCTACTTGTATTTCACTAGGATACATTCCCCCCGTTGAAGCACCCTGTGGAACTGGGGTTTCCCACTATTTTCCCTATTGAATTGTTTTAAATCTACATAGGAGGGAGGAATTGCGACAGGTGAGATGCAGTCTTACTACACAGCCCCTCAACCGCTGATTGTAAAGGAATGGTTGTATGATTTCCAGGGGATCCCTCCTGTGCATCTGAAAAATGGGCACTACGTGGGAAACGCATACAGCACTTGCTATATGGAGGCAAGGTATATTCAACTCTCACACTCTGGCCACCATAAATATGATACAGATTTGGAGAGATACCCTTACGGACTGGGCTGCAATAAGTGACTCACTGAACAGACACCGCTTTAAGTAGGAACAGTATTTAAACAAGTAACCAAGTTAGAGGGTTTCCAAAAGTGGGATACTAATGGGATCGCTACATAGGGTGATGTGATGACTGGACTGGTGCCTAAATTCTTTAGGGATCTTAAAGCCAAATATGAGTTACACCGCAGCCACTTTTTCCAATACCTCCAACTGCGGTCTGCTATTACACCGTACATATCTGGCCTGACGGCCCTACTGAAATCCAATCCCCTAGAAGCGAAGTTACTCCTGGGAGACCTAGGAGATCACACGTTGACCTAAATTTACTGATCACTACCAAATAACACTACAGATCCATTGGACTCATTAGGCTTGGCTTGGGAGAAAGACCTTGAACATCTAACGTACGATGAGTGGGGGGTGTCTAGAACGGCTCCAAAAGAGATGGGCGTATCGAGTAGACTGCAGCTGATTTAAATAAAGTATTTGCACAGAATCTACCTTACAAGACAAAGGTTGTGGTAGATGGGATTGGTTGCCTCTCCCTCCTGTCTCCAGTGTTCTTTGCATGAGGGTGACCTAACAATTACAATCTGGGGGTACCAGGTTGTGGGAGAGTCTTTCTTCCTAGGTTGTACACTGCGACCCACTCCAAAGATGGTCACCTTATACATAAATGTTGACTTGGACATTAATACATTTAAACAGCCTTTCCTTTGGCTAGGATTAGTGGTTCCGAAATGAGACATAGCCCACCGTTGGAGGAAGCAGGGTACCCCTTGATGGAGAAGTGGTGAAGGGGGCTTGATCATTGTAAGGCAGAGGAAAAACTGATCAAGTTGCGAGAGGCTGCCCATAGGAATGTCAACATATTGGGGAACCATGGGGGCAATATCGACAGATCAATATAGATCGATTGGACACACCAAATCCTACCCTTGATGATGACATTTGTAGCTACCAAGACTGAAATTGCTTGCATAGAATGGGGAGTCCTGGCTGTAGCTGTAGACAGTTGTTTGTTCTTGGTAGTCTACGCAATGGGGGATCGGATGGGTGATGGGGAGGGTTTGGTGACTCAATTTTTATGTTACATTTAAATGTTATTTTCTACTCCACTGGTGACTTAAAATCAATAAAATGTATTGTATTTTTTTTTATCCTGGCAGTCTGCACCCTACCCCCTTTACCCTCTGAAAATAATTCTCCCCAGAAATCTAAATGTAAAAGGAGATACCCAGCATCCTGCCACCCACCACCACCACCAGCACCGCCACGACCAGTGCCTTCCTGCCAAAAGGAGCCAGCTCTGCTCTGCACTGACTGGAGTTCTGAGAGAGCTGCTAGTCCGGATGAGTTGTTTTCTCCCGTCAGTGTGGGCCTACAGAGATCTGTGCTGACAGGAGAAGAAGAGAGTTGGCACAGCATCTCCTGCAATCTCTCGCCTCGATCTTATCTGTGAAGGAAGAGGATGTGTCTATCAACCCTCCCTGGGCCCATGTCTCTTGAGGCCCAGGTAAGGTGGCAGAGCAAATGGAAACTACCAGGCTTTCAATGGAAACCATATAAACAGAAATGTGCCTAGTTGTCTCACTATTGCTACTATCTTGGCTTGACTTTAATGAAAGTGTGTATCTCCCAGGAGTCTTGCTGTCATAGCCCAGAGGAAGATATACTTACTGGTTCCAGTGTTCTTTGGATACTCGGTAGAGTGTGCTGAAGATTATCGGAAGGATGCTGTGGCAGTTATCTTCAATCAAGCTTAGGATATATTCGTTATTCCAGAAATACAGAGCCCGCTCTGCAACCTAAAAGAAAAGGAAATCAAGTTAGCTTTGGCAAGTTACATTTCTAAGCTTTGGAAACCTCTCTTCTGATTGTCTTATTAACGAAGTGGACCCCATTGTTCAACCACTCTATTTTTCTGATATCTATGTTCCTGTTTGGTGTTTGTAGGTCTAGAAATTATATAAAAAGATGTGCCAAGGTTGTTGTCTTAGGAAGAAAATATAGATCTGTTTCTCCATAATCAGGCTTAAATATATGTTAATGTACTGGTCTACAATCATGTAAAACTGCATCTTTAAAGCTGTGCTTCTGATTCTCATAGAACCCCCCAACATAAAATGGTGGATATGAACAGACAGTTATGCTCTATGGTCAGATATGATTCAATGCATGGAAGACTACTTCGGGATAGCCATCTAGTTAGAGCAACTAGAAAAAAGACATCACTCCACAGGGTAGATGCTCAGGTTTGAGACTGACTCTCTTGTAAAATCAATAACCCTCAACACTCTTTTCTATTAAAATTGTTTTACAGGTTTTGTGTTGTTATGCTATGTTGCATGATGTTATATGCTCTGTATATTGTGCTTTCAGTAACCAAAGACTGCTTATAAGCACTGAAGGCCATTTTAACTCTAAGAGTACAGAGATAAGTCATTCTTTTTTCTGGTATGCTTGGATTCGGCCAATGTTCGTGTGTATTACATGCTATCAGCTTGGGTTATACTGTCTCCTACTGTAGACCTTTCTTTTTTTTAAGGAAGGAAGGAATGTCTTTATTGTTTAAGTTAATTAAAACCATAACAGTTTCATAATACAAATATAAAGTCACTATGAAACATTATTTAAAAAAGAATGATATTTTTAAAAAACATGAACCCACTTATGAATTCAATATTTTCAATGAAGCAACAACAGTGTCCTTCTTAATACAGTAAGAATTTCATTATTTTACAAGTCAACTGAGGGTCAGTCGTGCTGAGTCCTTTAATTATTGCACCTCTACACGTTCGAATACCTCTGTCATTAAATGCCTTTTTCAGTAGTTGCATGCGTTGCATTTTTAAATTAGGACAGACGCATATTAGATGGATGATATCTTGCCAGGCTTCCCCACATAGACCGCAAGATTTGATGCCACTATATTTCCACGACAGTTGTTCCCCTAGGCTTGGTAATATCCCAAATCTTGTTGCCATTAATTTGAGTTTCAAGTGTTGCGCTGAGGTATTCCACCGGTCGAAGAGTTGTATATGATTGGAGAACCATCCATCCGTGCGATCTTTTTGCTAAAGTGGCTTTGTCTTCCAATAATGATTGCAGCTTTGACGCCTTATTTGCAAAGCCACGGAAGATTTGGAAGGTCTTGTTCTTTTACCATAGCTTCTTCGCATTAGTATCATCTAATGCCTTTTTAAAAAAATTCCCGTAACTTGAGTTTGGATCCTCCAGGGCTTGCCACAAGGCATCAATTAGCAGATTAGCCTGATTCTGCCATAGTTTATACCATGTTTTGATTGCTGCGTATTTTCTCCAAATATACTGCTTGAGGAGACCAAATTCAAGTCGGACCTTGGCCGGGGCTACTGACTGGGGTAACCTGAACGCTTTTTTGTATGCCTTTGTCTGTATTGATTCTAAGATTTTAACATTTTTCCCATTTAGCACTATGCTTCCATACGTGATTGATGGTAGAGGTTTTGCGGCCATCACAGAAATTAGGGGTGTAAATGACGGACCATGTAGCTTCTTCGCGATAGCGCAGAAGGCATAAATATTTCCGTTTCCTTTTTTTCCAAGATATTGAATCTGAGATTTAAAATTCAGACTTTTGTCGATATATACCCCTAGGTACTTATAGGTTTTTACTATTTCAAGGCGTTTTTCTCCTAATTTAAATTGATACTGATGTCGTAAGCAGTTCGTGAACGACATAGTTTTTGTTTTAGTCTCGTTAATTTCTAGTGCGTTAATGTTGGCAAACAGCAAACGTTCATTAAGTGCCCTTTGTAGGCCTACACAGGTCAGGCTAAACAAAACGATATCATCTGCATAAGAAAGATGCGTTATGGGCAGTCTTCCCAGCCGTGGAGGGTGTGCATTTGCTTGATCTGATCGAGGTGAGAGGTCGGCCATAAAAAGATTGAATAAATGGGGGGCTAATACACAGCCTGGTTTTAATCCGATCTCAGTTGGTATTTTTTTTTACACTTTGGTACCATTCGCCAAAGTGTCAAAAAAAAAATACCTACTGTAGACCTGATATCAAATGGTGGGGGAACCACTGAATTTGTAAGAAGACTCGGAACATGTACACCTAGGAGGTCCAGGTGACACTTATATAAATATCTAAGTTGTTCCAATAATTTCCCCTTTTATATAAAAAACACTTTTTCACACTTTGGGTTTTTTTTGTTTGCAGTAGCGTTACTAATAGGTCCTGAAGAAAGCAAGGCCACATGGCCACCAATTGCTGAAACATGTCGACCACGTTCCACCACTAGACAGTTTATAAATTTTCCCCTGTCTTGGCTATTTTTAACATTGGTATTGGGAGCTATATCCTATTAAATATCTCTTTGCTTCCTAAACCAATTTTATTCACCTTTTCTATATTCTTTGATATCACTTTGTTCTTTGCACTGCACATTTTTTCACCCCGTCAGTTACATCACCAATATATATCTTTCCAACTTAAAACGATTATGCCCTGACCAACAGGAAGGTTAGTCCTACCCTGTTAGAGAAAAGATCAGGTGCGGTGTTGGTCCTCGGAGCCCCAAGTGATGAAGGGCGGTTCCGGGTGGTGACTGATGGGTGCCAGAGACCAGACACTGACCTGACCTGGCTCTTGTAACTTTCACTAGAAATCAGTTGTATGGCTGGTGGTAACAACTCACTATTACTGTCCCCAATAATTACCTGTAGGAATCCTGACCCTCTGATACCCTTTTTGTGATGATTATTTGTAGGGCATGTACTCAGAGCTGGTCATTAAACTGCCCTAGGGTCCCCTTTAATTGTATGTGTTGTAGAGGGGAACTCCTGCACCATGTTGGTCTCCTGCTCTAGTGCAGAGGGTTTTGAAACCTTCTCAAGACATCTGAAGCATCTGTTTCTTTTGATGGGGTGAAGTGGAGTAGAGTGTCCCTTAGGGCAATGCTCAACATAAAGCCTTGTCCCCTCTGCAAATCTACGCTCCCTCTGAAGCCCCTTCATGACTGGTGAGAGAAATGTGCCCAAGTCCCCACCACCTCTCTTCTTTCACACTATGGCACCAAGGTGGCTAAGAAAGACTTGTCGGCAGCTTCATCATGCCTGTCTTTGATACCCTTGCATGCCTGGCCGAGGAGATTGACATCTGCTTGGGTTCTGGCAACACCACCTCACTCTTTCTCTCTCTTGCTCTCTCCCTCAGTCTTTCCTGCTTAAAGCAATATTTGCTGACAATGTTATATCCTAGGATAAGGCTGTCAACTCCTCAAACTCCACACTATCCTAGTATTCCTTACTCTCTAAAATGCCCATGTTCTGCACAAATGGTAGTCTGGTGTGAGTAAGGAGCCTCGACTTAGAGCAGGGTTCTCAATCGAGGGTCCTTCCTCACACCAGAAATTATCACTCTGCATTGAATTTTACAAGTACTGGATGGAGAGTACATGTGGTTACATTACACAGTATCTAATTGTCTACATTTGCAAGTCACAATGCTGAACCTAATTAGAAAGTGACATCAACAATTTTAGGAAATGTTAGACATGGTGTACAGTATGCGCTGAATGGCTCTGATTGACAATGGATTGGGGCGCTCACAAACTGGAATGGAGTAGTGTGTTCCATAAAAACTAATAATGTAATCAAAAATCAGAAGTTGTAATATAGCACCTTCTACAGCATGGGGCCCACCTGAAAATGTGGACTGGCAATACACCGAGCGATCTGCTTGAAGAGGGGTTCCTGGATCTTGATGAACTGAGAGGGCTCAATAACGTCCAAGATCTCTTCTATTTCTCCCAGGAACATCACCTTTTATGGAAGAAACAGACATTAATGTTAGCAACAGAGGGAGAGGGAATAGTGTAAGAGATGGGGAGGCGAAGGTCTTAAAATCAGGTTAAGTGACATGATTAGGAGAAAAAAAAGAGATGCATTTGTTGAATAATGAAAGAAAAAGGAGTCTAATAGGAAAATGAGGATTAGGGCATGGAGGAGTAATCTGGAGATTAAGTCTATACATAATGTAGAAGCACTGCATTTTGGGAATAAATAGAGTGTACATTAGGAAGTAGGCTATGGGGAGAGCAGGGTAAAAACAATAAAGTATGAGAAGAATTGGCTGGATAGACTGGCAAGAACGAGGTTGGAGAAGGGAGCACTATTTAAGTTGAGACGAAGTAAGGTAGAAAGAAAGGACACGGTTGGGAGAATATGAGTTATTTATGTGTTCAGGAAACAAATTAAAGGGGTGATTAAAGAGCTGCAAAGAGAAGTGCTCAATAAAGTGAAAAATAAATGGTAAACGAAACATGAAATGTTATTATATTCTTTGTTAAACAATTTAGAAAATAGCTGTATTCAGTTTGCTTAACAATGTCCAGCCATCCACACGGTATATATTACCTTTGTATGTAACCTGCTCTCTTTCAAGTGGCAAACAATCTCTCCACTGCAATATGAGATGCACAGTCTTCACCCCACAAACTGCATTATACACTAATGGTTGCATTGTAAACAGAAGTCTGACCTCAAAAAGAAACCTGACTAGCTACTTAAGATTGGTGTGGTATGGTCACATACCCATGCAAACTAATATCAAATGAGTTACAGCATGAAACATCCCATAAGCCCCAAGGAATGAAACAGAGGATTTGGCAAAACCAGCTTAAAGATGTACCAAATTCAACCATAATTCCTGTATGCATAATGTGCAGGATGACATTATACCCATATAATGTAACTGTGTGTCGTTTAAGTTGCCTGCACTGTAGGCCCAGAACTGTAGGTTGTTGGTTTCGAATCCTTGTTTGCTAAAAAAATAATTAAATTAATCATTTTGTGTGCGAAGACAGTATGTTCTCATCCTTCTGCAGGTGCAGGAATTCGACCTTGTTATTCTTAGATTTAAGGAAATACCTGAAATATTTTGAAGAAGACTGAAAGGTGGGAAGGGAGGATGCCTTCCGTGCTGGGCCTAGCTGAAACCCAAGGCCACAAGAAGATAAGAAGAACTTAATTAAAAAGCTTCTATGGAAATCTACTAGAAAAATATTACAAGTGAAACAGTTCATCATGTGGCGCATTTGGGGAGGGCCAATCTTTGTCTTTTTGTATGATGCGCAGGGACAGAGTAAAGAGACTTCTTGCATTTTACGGAGGAGAAGGAGGATCTTAGAGCGAGCTCCATAGCCTTAAGCTGTTAGACCCATTTGACTTGAGTACTTCTTAGGAAGTCAACATGTGCTGACACCTTTGGATTATGATATAAGGGAAATAGGCAGGACCCTCAGTGAGAGCAGTGTAGGGAAAGATAACTTTTGTTTTCCCTCTTCATGAAAAAGAATTTGGACTCAGCTTCAATTCTATGTTAGGTTTTGATTTTGGAGTTCATCACATTATGCCGTTGATGCCGAATGAATTATGTTTGTAGACTCAGCTCTGCATTGATTTTCATGTACCTAATTCTCTGATATTAAGGTGTGTTTATATTCAATTATTTGTGGCCTTCTAATAAAATCCATAAACGGAAATTCGGAGTCTGTGGTCTTTTAAGCATGACTACATTGTAAGTATAATCTTGAATTGTTTACTCCCCACAACCACTTTCAGCAGGCAAATAAAAGACCATCTGTGCTGAACTTAGTAGGGAAGGCAAGGATTAAATTTAGCGTAATCAATAATCAGTGCACAAAAATATGAAAGAAGGGAGATTGGCTCCCACAGGGGGTTGGGTGCAGGGCTGGACTGCAGTTATAGTTAATTTAGGGCACAAGATATAGTTACTAGAGATAACTGTAACTGGTGAATTTCAGTGGTTTTAGTAGGTTATAAAGTTTTTTTTTGACTGACAGTTTTTCCCTTTGACCTTTGTTTTTTCAGTTCAAAATACACACACACACGAGGCACAGAGAGAGCGAGAGTTAGAGAGAATTTCAGGCCAGATTCCAGAGTAAAACATAAGGATTATTTAAAAGTAGTGAAATATGTTGAGATACCACCAAGAGAGAGTTTCTGCAACCATGCATTGTCTGTGCCAGGTTCTGCAATCCATCAGCTGTTCTATGTGTAACTCTGTGCCACTTTCATTTGCTTTTTAAGAGTGCAGGTGGGCATTGTTTAGTGGAATGTGTTGGCCTCTCTTATCAAAGTTTATGAAAAACACTGACAAACATAAGACAATTTGGAGATGCGTGAAACAACTAAATATGGTATGAGGGTTTAATATATGAATAAAAAAAGCTTCTTGATGGCTAGTATGTCTATATTAAGGGTCAAATATCAAAACTAATGGAATTAAAAATGTAAAATAATAAATATAAATACAACTGAGGATAGTTTAAAATGGAAAAACAAAACAAAAATTAGATTAAATATTCGAAAACATGTTCTAATCATTAGAATAGTAAAAAACTGGAATAGCATGCGCTGCAAGGTGGTTGTAAGCCCATCACTACATGCCAGGAAACAAAACCTTGATTAAAAAAATACATATATAACCACATTTGTATGACCAGGATTCATGAACTAGAACAAAGGGTGGTGCTCAAGAACATACGCGTCCCTATATAAAACTACCAACTGCATCAAAGCAGGATTTTGAGACGGGGAATCCAAAGTTGGGTGGGCTTGAATAACGATGTTTCCCAAATGCAGATGATAGGTAAAGGGAAGCTGAGATCCTAGTGCACCAGGATAGTGATGGTTCCTGCATGAGAGCAGCAGATGGATCCAGGGATCCACAGGTCTTTGTTAAACTCTGCAGCTCTTAAAATATTACATTTAGATATTGTAAGTGCTTGGATACGCAGAGAAGAGTAGGATGCGGCCTGGAAATAGCAAACCAAGGAATTAGAGACACATCTACTCCATGAGATCTCTGATGAGGAACAGCTAGCTGACATTTTGCCACCCTGCATGAAGGGCAGAATTATAAAAAAACAAATAACTACCTGTAGCTACTGTTCAATATATATGTAAATAATTCATTTGAGAAACCCTAATGCTTGTGGAGCTGGCGTTCAGCTGTTCCTAAGCGTCTCTATACAGCACCGTTAATTTGCTGAGCACACATGCACAGCACCAATAAACACACTTGTTCCTGTCTGCACCGCTTGATAGTGCACACTTCAAACATAACTAACAAATCCAGGTTAGATCCTACAGTACCTCCTTCTGGGTGCATGTCTTTGGCCAGTACTTCAGCAGCCCTCGGATCACCTAATAAAAAGAGAGGACAGTGTTCATTAGTGGTCCTTCTGACGCACACTCTAATGGTAAGTTCACACCCCGTTGTCCCACTTAGGTATAAGTGAAAAAAACAACAAATAAGAACATGTAGTTCCATCATGAATGGTTTTGAAGCCACATTCACCTGACTGGAGCATGGAGGGATGATGATACCTTGTACCATCTCTATTTTTAGATATTGTTACTCGCTACAGTATGATGAACTTGACATGCTTTAGGAATGCGTTGGTAACCCTTCCCAGACCAATGGGCAGCACCACTTCTTTCTGAGACTGTCACTGATATCCTTTGACATTGGCATCATGTGTAACCACAACAACCTAGAAAGGTAACCAGTGTGGCTGTCCAGCTAAAGGTTCCTATATGTGCTTGTACGAGTTAGGGGTGCCCTGCATTCTCTGCCTTGCTCCTACCCTTTACACTGTTTGCGCCTGCTGTTTCCTGGTGAAGGCTGATGGCTGCTCTATTTATCAGTACACTGATTTAGTGCTCCGTGGGCTGATATTTCTTGATTTTCGGGCTGCTACCCAAGAGCGCGGTATCAGGAAACACCATGGCATGGAAGGCCAGTCAGGACAATGATGGCAGATATTGCTTCGAAAGAGTGGACCATCCTAAGTAAGAGGGTTCGTCCACAATCATGTCGGCCCTGGGGTTGCCATGCTTAGAGGGTTTCCGCATTGCTTTGCCAGGGGAAACAACAAAATCCCTGACCTGTGAATGAGGCAAGACACGCAACAGAGGAGGGCAGATTTAACAGATGTCAATTTTTGGAAGACACTTCAGAATTTCCCTCCTTTACATTATCTCAATTGAAGGGCAAGAAGGTAGCCAGAGTCATTGTTTAGACTTCCCATAGGTGAAATCCGCAATTTACAAAATATATCATCCCCATGAATTATAGAACTGCATGTATTGATATACCATCAAACTAGGAATTACTATTTTTTAATCCAATTATGATTGTGCAATAACAATGTCAACAAATGTAAAACACAGAGGGCAAATAACAAGTGTCTGAATATTATGGCATCAATGTATTTTTGCAACAATACTATCAAAATAAATCTTGTAAATGTATTTAAACAACTGATTGTGGGGAAGCCATAGCAGCAACCTGGTATGCAGGACATCAGAGGATTTAGCAGCATGCAATACACACATTTCCTCCGTTCATTCACTGAAATGATAGCCTAGCTGAAAAGTACTGAAAACATGGATGTCTTTCCACAACTCCAACGCATGCTTGCCCTTCAATCCACTTGTCAATCTATATCTTTTCGTACCCAAAGTTACATTGTTCTTTTGACAGGATGTTACTTACATGCTCTGTCAACGTAGCATCTTTCTCCAAGAATTGCACCACACAGTATGCAAGCTGAGGAAGACAAGAGACAGAAAGCACCAGCTATTGACTCGCAATCAAGACGAACACAGACCAAAGGCGTGGGGGGGAGAGGCAGAGCGAACATGAGGGCCTATGGAAGCAACCTGGCTCATTGGACTAGCACAGCAGAGTGAAATGCAAGCATCAATGTATCCGACAGTAGCAGATAAGAAAGGGACCATGTAAGTGACACAGAAGCTACCTTATGGAATGTATGCATTGTGCAATGTTAGCCAGTCACATCATTACGATAGTGCTATTTGGGTCGCAGCCTTCTAGTGATGGGCTGCGGTAAAAAGATGTTGCTCCCAGGGGACATTATGTTGTCTGAACCTCAACTGTCAATTGTGTAATTATCTCTAAATTGTTCATTCATCCTTGTCCGGGGAGTTAAGGTGTGACCTGTATGGGTACATTTCATTATTTCTTGTGATGTGATATGTAGGTGGAGTTTGTTTGGTATAGGATGTTGTTGGGTAGAGTGTTACTGGAGTGGGAGTCGGGAATGGCGATAAGTTTGATGGTGTGTTGTGGTAATGTAGTGGGTGGGGTATGTATGGTACTCATTCCGTGGTTGGTGTTGTGGTATAAGTGGTGTGCTTTACAGCTGAATCGGTGTGTTGCTTTGGCACCTGGTATGGTGTAATGTGGTCATGTACTGTGATGGGTGGCAAGGGCTTGGTTATTTGTGTGCTTTTTTTATTGTACTGTGTTTGGATGGTTTTATGCTTCACTTACTTTGTATGGTGTGTAGGAAGCTTGTGGCGGGTATTGTGTTTTATATAAAGAGGAGTGGCAGATTATTACAATAAAGGGCATTGGGTAATCATGTCTGGTTTGCTGATTTTTTTAATGTGTTGTACAGAAGTTAGTTGCAGATTATTTCACTATGTGGCACAGTGTATTTTTGTGTGGGTTGATATATGTCATGATTATGTGAGATATTGTGTTAGTTGTGGTATGGTCTAATGTGATGTATAGTTTGGTGGTTTTCTTAATGTGTGCTCTAATGTCCAGCGTTTTTCTTCAGTCGAATGCCGGTGTTATGTTGATGGAGCACGGATGTGTAGTATGAATAGAGCTGGCTTGGTCTTATGAGGTATTGTCATTAGTGGTGTTATGTTAGATATTCTTCTGAAGTGTGGGAATGTTAAATGTGATGTAATCTTGGGTTGGCCAGTGTTGTATGGTGGCGGAACAGGATGGCCTACATTTGTTCATGTGGATGCAGGAGGTTTGGTCGCTGGCATCTTATCATTTATAATGTGGTCAGTTGTGTTGTTACCAAGTGGGTGACAGTGCAATGTAGGGTTTTGTCCGGGGTGCTGCAGTCTGATATGATATACTGTAGCTGTGGGCCGAATGAACCGTGCCAGAGAAATTCAGAAAATGAGCTGCCAAACTATTTGTTAAACAGTCAGTCAGAAGGAAATATAATTCCAATGTCAGTAAAATCAAGGGGAGTGTCTTTCCGAGCAGAAGTGATGTGAATAAATCAGCCAAACCATACCTGTGCGTGAAATATTGAAAGCGATTTGACTGAGTGCAGTGGCAGCAGAACCCGCACTAGAAATTGTTTATGTTCTGCCTTCAAAGGAAGTGCAAAGCCATTGATAATGCTGTAAAAGAAGGTTATAAAATGTTAGTTTGCCGCAAACCCTAAAGGCTCATCAATGAATTGCTTTATTCTTGGACTTAAACAAATAAATGCATAAAAGAAAATTTTATATTCTCAATATAAAAGTCATACAATGCTCAGTGTATGCTGAATATCCTAGAAACGGTTGGATGACAGAACAGTACGTACAAAAATATCGTCTAGCATAAATATGATGCCCTAAATGTAATTTACAATAATATCGTCCTATTGGGTATACACTTTCCATTAATAACTCCCATGAGGTAATAGTTCTGTAGACAATATTTAGGGCACGGTGTTTATGTCTGGGGATATTCTGAAAATAAGAACCCACAACTTTCAAATACCACAAAACTGGAAACGTTTCAGCCATGTTCCTGAGCTAAATGTGTCATGTAAACCATCGCAAAGGTTTGAGTCTTGTCAGAGGAGTGGATTAAGGGATGGATGAGCTACATTATATTATAGCCGTGAAATCGTGGATTTGCTTACTCTTTTTCTCCATAATATTTGTATGCAGTGGTATTGGTCCATATTCGGACAAAGATACTACGACAAAATGAATGACTTACATAAATTACATAGGTAGAAAGATCAATGTTAAGTATGCTATAGCGTTATAGAGGGTTGCGGAAAACCTAATATGCTAATCAATGAATCTGATGTGTTTCATTCTTGTTAAATAAACAAATTAAAATACAAAGTACAATTAAAATAATTTATAAGTTATAAAATGAGCTGAGTATGCTGAATGTCCTAAATGTCTGCTAATGCCCAAAAGGTAAAATGAACCATGGGCACAAAAATACATAAATGCAAAGTTTGAAGTTAAAGTTAATATAACATCACTGAATGCTCATGTACAGACAGGATTCTGTTTAATAAACAGGATTGTCATTTTTCTCTAGCACATAGAATTTTCAAGAAATGACAACTATGAAGCCACAACAGGCATTGTTAGAGGATTGGTCTACCATCACACATAATTGTCCGTGCAACCTGGCCACAGTCTCTCACCAATAAACCTAATCCAAACAGAAGTGAATTAGTACTTATCGCCAACAATACAGAAACACAGGGTATGGCTCTTCGATTTGACCCAGAAAAGATTCATGTCCAGTGAACAACCTGCACGTATTCACTCAGATTGTAGATTGACAGAAGCCACAACAATCAGAAGATACAACATGCAAAGGCATAAGCTATCTCTGCTTTTCAAATAAAAATCAGACTTATGGGAACCACATTTCTGAACCCCTATTCAACTCTAGGTCTTTATACATCTAGATATCAGCAATGTCCTTCTCAGCCCTTCCCCACTACCACCACCTCCCTGGCACCAATCTGGCAGCCATAAAGAGAAGTGATTGCCTTTTGAAAAGGCAATGAAAATTCAATAAAATCACACTGAACTCGAGCAACCTACACTGGTTGTTATTTAAATCCTATAGATTCAGAAGAATTGCGGCAAGCTGCAAAACACATCACTGGTGGTCAATAAAAACACCAGGAAGCAAGCTTCAAACATGTGAGCAATTTTAAAAAAACTGCAATCAAGCCATCTCAATATATGCACCACGACTATTGAGTAACCTCCTTACTCTAACTCAACCACATCTGTGGTGCAATTCAAAAAAGAGCTCAAAAGTCCCACATTGTGCTCTCTGTGTAGGAATAATGGCCTTAACTACTAGGATCCCTCTCTACAATAGCACCCTTCTAGGACATCGCAGCGTGTACACTTTTTCAGAATTTTTCCTCTACTCTGCACTTGTGCAGCGTTATGTTAGTCTTTGCTCTAGTCACTGATGGACATCACATAGGATCTCAGGATTCTGGCATGTGACATTATTATTACATGTAAGTAACATTGACTACATTGATTGGACTGTGACCTCAAACATGGTTAACAGATACAAGTTCAATCAGTACATTTAGTAGGCCCTCTAAGGCGAATAGCTATCTAAGGACATTGGTGTTGTCTCTCTACGGTGGATGAGTGTCTAAAACATTAGTCAATGTGTGCCAATAAGATATAACTGCCATTGCAAAATATTCACCGTACCATTCAATGTTATGTTATATGTTTTATTTCTACTGCGCACAATTGCAGAGCTTCTTGAGACAAGATTATTGAATGCAACAGATTAAAAGAATCATAAGGTGGAAAAAGAGGGAGGATGAGGACAATTAAAACACATGATACAAGTGAAGCTGCATGGAACCAAATAGCCAGAAGATACAACAAGATGAAAAAAAGCGGTTATGAAAAAGCTAGTGTTAGAAATGTTGCCCTTTCTGTAGACTCACCCTGAATTATTTGCCCCTTTTGCTCACTATCGAATTCTCATCTTTACCCCTGCTAACCAGGGGTAAAGTGCTTGTCTTCTTACTTCCAACACTTTGAAATTGGAAAACACCTGATTGGCATATTCAACGTAACTATAAGTCCTTAGTATATGGTACCAACTAGATATCCAGGGCCTGTAAGTTTAATGTCACCAGTGGTCTGCAGCACTCATAGTGCCACCTACTGCATTGACAATGCAAATATGACTGCACTCCTGCCACCAGTAGCCTGGGTGTGCAGGTTTAAACTGCAAATTCAAACTGTCAAAATAATCCCTTTCGACAGTCCTAAATCTTCCTTTTGAATATTATTATCACCCCTAAGTACGTGTTACTGCCCATTAAGGCAGGGTGCATGGTATTTAAGAGTAGAACATGTGGACCAGTTGGTGGCGGAGGGAAACATGGCGGCAGCTTGCTGAGCGGCCGCTGCACTCCAGTGAGGCTCCTGTGGTGACCTCCGGCTCCCTACAGCGTCTAGCGGCGGAGATGTCCTGAGTTTGCCGGGCCTTTCATTCGACCTTGGGTCTGGCGGGCAAGCTCTCTTTTTTGTCATTTTTTGACGGAATTTGTTGAGTGTCTCTTTCTCTCCGATTCCTTTGTGCGAGTCCGTGGCTATCGCTGCTCCGAGTGTGCCTTTTAGCGTCTGGAGATTTTTTTCTGCGGAAAACTGATAGTAGGCGTCCACCGAATGTGTTGGGGTTTGGAAACTCCTACTCCCAACCCCCTGTTACCTTGCTTGCTGCGGTGGAGTACGGCAGCGCTGGAGTTCCGGAGGGGCCGTAAAGTCCATGGCCTCCTTCTCCGGGGGACTCAAGGCAGCACCAAAACTGGTGCCTCCGGCGTGTCCAAGGCAGCTTCGGGTGGGGGAAAAGAGGAGTGCGCTGCCGGACGAATTAAGGGCAGAGACACAGGAGAGAAAGGGCTGCCGCTGCAACACAAACATCAAAGAAGAGCGGAACTACAAGAGGATCTCTCGGCATCGGCGACAGCATCGGCACCAGCATTTTTTCAGGTAAGAGCAACCCCTCCACCCAGTGTTTCTAAGAGAGGCAGAAAGCGTGGAGTGAAAATCCAGTGCGGCACAGATTCTATAGACTCCCCCCTCTTGAGATAGATAAGTCTGCTGAGGTTGCTAAAAGTCAAGTCTCCCCTGTAGATACCAATAGAGAGAATATCTCCACTTTTCTATGTGGCGAGGTTAAGGCAAAGCGGGCGAAGACGAGCAAGTCTAAAAATTCTACTCTAGTCCTTAGTACTAAAATAACGCCTTCTTTAAGGTCTTACTTTAAAGTTTTGCCGCAACGGTTAGACCCGACAAGTGAAGGCACACAAGAGAGGGCGAAGGATGAGTGGGACTCCTGCAAAGTGATACCTGCGCAAGCTCTCTCTCTGGCTGGAGTCTCAGATATGGAATGGCAGACGGGAGGTTTGTCAGGGGCTGATACTTCTCAACCTGACAGGGGAGATCCGGATACCATTACTGAGGTAATGGGCCATGCTATGGAACCCCCAAGTTCTAAGCAACCAACTTGGGGAAAAATGGTGTCTCAGCAGGAGCCTCAGGAGGAAACTACCCCAGTGACAGAAAACCCCCAAGGGGGGTCCTCCCTGGAGTCTATGATTGCGGCCTTATCTCTGGATATCAAAAGGGGGTTCGAAGTCTCCACAGCTAATCAAACTGAAAGTAGGGGCTTTTGTGAGTCCCTGGAGAGCATGATAGATGCGTTAAACTCAAGAACAGTAGCATTGGAAGACTCAGTGGCTAGTCTGTCTGCCCATCTAGATAAAGCTGAATCGGATATTATCAACCTAAAAAAAGAAGACGTTGCTCTCTTTGCTAGAATGGAAGTATTGGAGAATAACGCCCGTCACAACAATGTACGAGTTCTTAATGTGCCAGAGGGGAGCGAGGGGTCTGATATTAAAAATTATGTGATTACTCTCTTAAAAGAAGCGCTAAATCTTGATCAATCTATAGAAGACCTGGGAACTGACATCCAAAGGATACATAGGGATCCTTTTAGAAGGAATCCACAGAGGTCTAAACCTAGAAAGATCCTTGTCAACTTCCATACGTATTCTTTAAAAGAACACATTTGGATCAAGCGTTAAAGCAAAAGACTCTGAGCTCCAAAGGTTTCACCTTTCAGATAAGATCAGACCTGTCCAGGGCGACCCTGGACAGACAGTGGGAGTTGGGCAGGAGATTGGAGGCCTTTAGGAAGCTTGGGGCAGTTGCACAGCTTAAATTCCCAGCTGCCCTTAAAATAATGTACAACAATAAAATGTACAATGTTAGATCTGTGTTGGCTGCTGATGAGTTATTGTCAGCTTTGTCGGACCTAGGCAGAGAGGAAGGCCCGTCAGGTTAGACCTAGGTTTACCATAGATTATTATAGGCCCTGGTTTAACTGTTGGCTTAAGTGATGGTAACCCTGCTATATTTTTGGGCTCTCAGGTCACGCTATATTTCTTATCTATATATACATTTTGGGGTTTTCAGACTAGCATTGTAATTGGCCAATGAACTTGGCACTAGATATAAAAAAGAGAGAGGAGAGAGGATAAAGATTTTTTTATTTTTTTTAAAGTTTTCTCTCTTTTCTTCTCTAGACGTTTCTATTTCTTATTTTTACTTCTTCTTTTAGCTTAATGGTAGTAGGGGTCACCGGGAGTCTGTGGGGTGCAACTCTCTGGACTTTGTCCGGATAGTTGGGGTAAGGGTTTCCCAAGGGGGTGGGGAGGGAAGGGCTGGTCATAGGGCACAGGGGTGGGTGTTGCAAGATAAAAAAAAAAATCTTCAAATATACCTTTCTTACAATCAAAGTTAGATCGGACAAGGTTCTACAGTATCTTCGAGATTCTAGTCCGCAGGTCATTGTGCTTCAGGAGACACATTTATTGGAATCAGAGATGCTTTTATTGGCTCAGAATAATAAATGGATAGACTTTCAAGTCTCTACAACTCAGTCTATGAATATCAGAGGGGTTGCGATAATTTTTAAGAGATCAATTAAGGCTCATCTTATTTCAAACTAGTGGACCCAGGTGGCAGATGGGCCATAGTAACTGTCAACATTTCCGGTGCTCAGATCACTATTGTGGGATAATATGGCCCAAATCAGGACGACCCTTCTGCTCTTAAATCCATCTTTTCGCACCTACTATTGTTTCCGGAACCAGTTATTTTGGCGGGTGACTTTAATATAGTCTTAGACCCCTATCTTGACAAGTCATCTAATAGTCGTGCTGTAGTCCCTTCTAAAACCAGGACTTTTTTTGGGAGGCTATGAAGCAATTCGCCTATTTTGATATCTGGATGTTAAGGTCAGGGCAAAAGTTAGGATTTTCATTTCGCAACTACAAATATAGGCACCAGTCAAGGATTGATTTTATCTTGGTCACTCAGGCACTGAAAGGTATCGTTAAAAACATCATATATCTTCCTTCTCATTTATCGGATCATTCAGCAGTTTGGCTGGAGTTGGAGGGAATGATCACTGTTTCATCTAGATCGTGGTCTTTATATTGTTCTTTATTGTTGGAAATTGAGGAGGTTTTATCAATCAATCAATCAGTGACACTTATAAAGCGCGCTACATACCCGTAGGGTCTCAAGGCGCTGGGGGGGGGAGGTGCCGCTACTGCTCGAACAGCCAGGTCTTCAGCTTCTTCCTGAAGGAGAGGTGGTCTTGGGTCAGGCGCAGGTCGGTCGGGAGGGAGTTCCAGGTCTTGGCGGCCAGGTAGGAGAAGGACCTTCCTCCTGTCGTCGCTCTTCGGATGCGGGGGACGGCGGCGAGGGCGTGGTTGGCTGATCGGAGGTGGCGTTTGGGAGCGTAGAAGTTGACTCGGCTGTTGAGGTAGCTCGGGCCTTGGTCGTGTAGGGCTTTGTGTGCGTGGGTGAGGAGGCGGAAGGTGATTCTTTTGTTGACGGGGAGCCAGTGAAGGTCTCTCAGATGTCCGGAGATGTGGCTGGTTCGTGGGATGTCGAGGATGAGTCTGGCTGAGGCGTTCTGGATCCGCTGGAGTCTCTTCTGGAGCTTGGCGGTGGTGCCGGCGTAGAGGGCGTTGCCGTAGTCCAGCCGGCTGGTGACGAGGGCCTGGGTGACGGTCTTTCTGGTCTCGGTGGGGATCCACCAGAAGATCTTCCGTAGCATGCGTAGGATGTTGAAGCACGCCGAGGAGACGTTGTTGACTTGCCTGGTCATGGAGAGGGAGGAGTCCAGGATGACGCCCAGGTTTCGTGCATGGTCTGTCGGTTTGGGTGCGGTGCCCAGGGCGGGAGGCCACCAGGAGTCGTCCCAGGCGGAGGGTGAGGAGCCCAGGATGAGGACCTCCGTCTTGTCCGAGTTCAGTTTCAGGCGGCTGGTCGTCATCCACTCGGCTACCTCTTTCATCCCTTCGTGCAGGTTGACTCTGGCGGCGGCGGGGTCGTTGGTCAGGGAGAGGATCAGCTGGGTGTCGTCGGCGTAGGAGATTATGCTGAGGTTGTGTTTGCGTACGATGGCCGCGAGGGGGCTCATGTAGACGTTGAAGAGGGTGGGGCTCAGAGATGATCCTTGGGGGACGCCGCAGATGACTTCGGAGGCCTCTGACTTGTAAGGTGGCAGGCGGACTCTCTGTGTTCTTCCGTCGAGGAAGGAGGTGATCCATTCCAGCGCCTTGTCCTGGATGCCAATGTTGCTGAGGCGCCGTACTAGGGTGCGGTGGCAGACCGTGTCGAATGCCGCGGAGAGGTCTAGGAGGATGAGGGCCGCTGTTTCTCCATTGTCCATCAGGGCTCGGATGTCATCGGTGGCGGCGATGAGGGCGGTCTCGGTGCTGTGGTTGGCTCGGAAGCCGGACTGTGAGGGGTCGAGGGATCCGTTCGTCTCGAGGAAGGCGGCCATCTGCTTGTTGACGGTCTTCTCGATGACTTTGGCTGGAAACGGGAGGAGCGAGATGGGGCGGTAGTTCTTGAGTTCGGTGGGGTCCGCTGTGGGTTTCTTGAGTAGAGCGCTGAGTTCGGCGTGCTTCCAGCTCTCGGGGAAGGTGGCGGTGTCGAAGGATGTGTTGATGATGTCTCGCAGGTGGGGTGCGATGACAGCGTCGGCCTTGTTGAAGACGTGGTGAGGGCAGGGGTCGGTCGGTGATCCGGAGTGGATGGAGTTCATCGTGCGGATGGTGTCTTCGGTGCTGATCAGGGTCCAGGCGTGGAGGGTGGTGGTGGGGGGGGGTGGTTGTTCGGTCATGGTGTGCGTTGGTTGGTTGTTGAAGCTGTTGTGTATGTCCGCGATCTTGTTGTGGAAGTATGAAGCGAGGGAGTTGCAGAGGTCTTGCGATGGGATGATGTCGTTGTTTCCTGCGCTGGGGTTGGAAAGCTCTTTCACGATGTTGAAGAGTTCCTTGCAGTTGTGTGCGTTGTTGTCCAACCGGTCCTTGAAAGCTGTTTTCTTGGCGGCGCGGATCAGCTGGTGGTGTTTCCGGGTGGCAAGTTTGAAGGAGGTCCTGTTGTCCGGTGTCGGTTCCCTTCTCCAGACTTTCTCGAGGGCTCGGCAGTTCTTCTTGGAGCTCTTGAGTTCGTCGGTGAACCATGGGGCCTTCTTGCTGCCGGGTCTGCTAGGCGGGGTCCTCAGTGGGGCGAGTTCGTCCGCGCAGTTGCTGATCCACTTCGTGAGGTTGTCGGCGGCCTGGCTGGGGTTCGCTGAGCTGGCAGGAGGGTGCTGGCTCAGGGAGGTGGCGAGCTGGTCTGCTGTGATCTTGTTCCAGCTTCTGCGGGCGGTCTGTTTCTGGTGGTGGTGGGTCGTCGTTCTCTTGAAGGTGAAGTGGACGCAGCTGTGGTCCAGTTATCTCTAACTATGGAGACAAAATGGTTTATGGAAGCAAATATAGGCTCGGCCTCAATGGCTAGTGTCTGGTATGCTTATAAAGCCTTCTTAAGGGGACAAATTATAAGTAGAGCTGCGTATAGGAAGAAATTATATAGAAGTGAAATCTCCACTATTGAGGCTGAGATTGAGAAATTGCAAGTTGAGCTAGACCAACTCATAAATACTTCTGATGAGACTCGCAATGAAACACAGAACAAATTAACAAGATTAAAAGGACAGTTAGAAACAGTCCTAAATACACGCCTACTACGTAGGTGGGAGGCAAGTAAAATTGCCCATTTTGAATACGGCGAAGGCGCAGGTAGGCTCCTCACCTGGAAAGTGAAGACGGACCAATCTCGGAACAATATTGGAGCAATTAAACAAGGTAATCTAACGTTTACCTCCGATGAAGATATTCGGAGGGCCTTTCAGTCCTTTTTTCAAGAAATATATAAAGAAGATAGCCATATTGATCCCTCCTATATAGGGACTTGTTTAAATAAGATCTCGTTACCTTCCCTAACTGTCGATCAGCGAGCCCAACTTGATCGGGCAATAACGCAGGAGGAAGTTAACGTGGCTATTGCTAGTTGTAAAAAAGGGAAAGCGGCAGGTCCCGATGGCCTTCCCTCGGAAATCTACAGGGCCATTGCTGGGGAAATTGTTCCCATTCTGACTGTTCTATTTAATCAAATACTTCAGGAGGGAATAGCCCCCTCAGTCTCATGGGACAATTCTTCTATAACCTTGATTCTTAAACCTGGCAAGGTTGCTTCCAACTGCGGGTCATATAGACCAATATCTATACTTAATGCCGATTACAAACTTTTTTCTTCAGTTTTGGCCATAAGGCTGGGGCTGGTGGCAGGTGACATCTTGCACCAGGACCAAAGAGGCATTGTGAAGGGTCGGCAATTGAGCGATTTGACATATGATTTGATTGGGGCCATCGATATTGCTTCCACCGAATCACTCCCTCTGGCCGTCTGACTCTGGATGCTACCAAGGCCTTCGAGAGGGTCAATTGGATGTACCTGTCGGAGGTCTTGGGTAAGTTCAATTTTGGGGCCAAATTCCGTCGAGCAATAGGGTTGTTATACCAAAACCCTTCTGCTGGTCTCCTGGTGAATGGCACCTTATCGGACCCTTTGAAAATCACGAGGGCTGTCCTCTCTCCCCTCTCCTATTTCATTTATACATCAAGCCTTTTGCCCAATTATTGCGAGATGATCTTAATATCAAGTCTTTTAGGTATGGAGAGTGGGAGAGAAAGGTAGCCCTATACGCAGATGACATTTTGATTTTTTCTTCTGATTTATACACTACCTTCCCCTTGGTGGCTGAGCTTGCCCGGGATTTCGGTGAGGTCTCTGGGTATGAGATCAATGCATCCAAAACAGAGGTCATGGCTTGGAATATGGGGGAGATTCAACCAGAAGTACAGCCTAGCTCCAGGATGAGGTATCTTGGAATTAACATCTCAAAGACATCTCTAAAATAGTTGAAATCAACCTCTTATCTGTGGCGAAGGAGTGTAGGAAACTCATGCGTCATTATTACCCCTGTCTTTCTTGGGTAGAGTATCGCTGGTAAAAATGTCAATTCTGCCTAGAATCCCGTTTCTTTTTAATACCATTCACCTCCACTTTGAGTCTGCACCATTGCTTAAGTTACAGAGTGAAATCAATTCATTTATTTGGGCCTACCATTCACCCAGGATCGCCTGGAAGAAGCTAAGGCGGCGTAGAGAGAAGGGAGGCCTAGCTGCTCCAGATATTCAGTTGTATGCATGGGCGTTTCAATTGTTCCACTCACTCATGCTACTGAAAATTCCTACTAATGTTGGGGCAGGGTGTATGTTCCGAGCCATGCTCACTGGCACCATGTTACCACAGGACAGTTTTTTGTTTGAGTTTGGAGATTCCAAATTCTTTAAAAAAATTCAACTACAGGTTTTATAGGGTCTGGCTAGAACTTGGGCTAAGTTGAGAAGTACTGTAGCATTAGGATATTTTTCCAACATGGCTCCCTTGTGGGATACACCAGGTGGCCCGGGATGGCTAATAGACTGGGCTTACCGCTGAGGGAAGCCGGGGTGGACGTTTGGGGGGATTTGTTTGTGGAAGGATCCTTAATTTCATGGGAATCCCTTAGGGAGAGGGTGGGTCCTGGCCTCTCTAGGTTTAAATACCTGCTGATGGCAAGTTGGGCTCAGTCGCAGCTAGTTACCCAGACTAAATTCCCAGTTGGAGGAGGAAATCATCTAGAATCTCAGCTTACCAGCAAACCCCCAACAATGAAGGAAGTCTCCTTCTGGTACCACTCAATATTGGAAGAGGTAGAGGGTGAATTTCGACAGGCTGGCCAACTCTGGGATGGCCCTCTTCAAGACCAGGATAATGAACAACTGTGGCTAAACTCCTGTAAAACACTCTGGGAGGTAGTTAAATCAGCCTGGCTACGTAGAAACCAATTGTTCACCCTGCATAGGGCTTATTATCCACCCCAGAGACTCTCCAAATTTTCAAAGGGCCCTCCTGTAGCTTGTTTGAGGTGTGGGACAATGGCAGCTTCGGACACTCATATGTTCTTTGACTGTCCTGCCCTGTCTACCTTTTGGGACGCTATTGGTGAATCATTAAGATCATCTCTCGATTGTCCCGTAAAAATTGATCTCTCGCTGGTAATATTTGGCCTGGTGGAGGGAATCGGCCCTCAACAGGGGCTGCTGCCACAGGCGAAGCAACAGGAGCTGCTGTGACAACACCTAAGTACTTTCTTTTCTATGCAATCCTGCTGGCGAGAAGAGTGATCTGTAAAAAATGGAAGGACCATTCATCTTCGTTGTTCTCGGATTGGCAGGCATCAGTGCTAACAAGTTTCTAGGTTGGACCTTTTGAGATCAGGCAACCCAAAAAAGAGGGCCTTCTGGAAATTTCTGCAGTAGAGGTAACCTCGATTTGGTGGACGGGGTCCCCCCCCCCCCCCCCCCCCCCCCGGATCTATGATTACGCTGCCCTGCTATTTTAGTTTCAAAAGTGTTTTTATTGAGATTTTAAACAGGCATATAGTAAGACATCGCTGTGAGAAAAGTAAGCTCGGAGCATACATTGCGGGCGGGACAGACAAGCATGTCTTCCCTTGTGCGGCAGAATAAGCAATGAAGATATGCTCATTGAGCGATTTGACGTCATGCTTGGAAGGGCAAAAGATTGACATGGAAAAAGCAACACGAACCAAAAACCCCCACCCCCTCCCCACAAAATCCCCCTTCCCTCCACCCCGACCAGTGTGCCCAGGAAGGTCAGTGGCATCTGCAATGTGCCGCAGGAGTATGACGATGCCAAGAGTAGAGTCACCGGGAGTAATCGGTGGTGCTAGTGAGGCGTAAAACCCTAAGATATTTGGGGCAGGTGACTTCCTGCCCTGCTATTTTGAAGATATCTCCGGTGAAATCAGGTGGGGCCCTGATAACAACATGTTGGCTATATCCGGTATGGTGGTCCCCCATGGGTTCCTAATTTGAGCCTTTATGAGTATCCTGAAACACTGGCAGGCAAGGGCTATAACCTCCGTGTGCCTACATATCCAGTAAACTGAAACGGTGTGAGGATATCACTAAGGTAAAAAACTGAACTAGTTGGGTGGAGAATGAGGAGAAAAAAAAAGAGTAGAACATGTAAACGTTTAATGTTTAACATGTCCTTAAAGTGAAAAGGGCCAAAAGGTAATTTTCACTGTAGAACGTGAGCTGTTCTATAGGAAAGCCTAGGATACATTAGTAAATTTAATACATGGTATCTCTGCCCAGGAAACAGCTACTGATATATTTCAAAGACTCTTTTTATTAGTTAAACAAAATCCAATGTAATGGTAAAGTCAAATGTTGTCTATTAGAGAAAAGGCACATTAAAAAAGTTTAATTTTCCTTGTCTAAAGCTACTAATGCCTTTCAGTGTCTTCCACAGTCACCTGGAAGCTGTTGGCTTCCCTTTGGTGAGGTGAGAACTGCTCCCAGATGTAAACATTGGGCTCACCTAAATAGGCAGAGTTGACGCATCTGAACCTGATAGAATATGCAGGGAAGGCTGGAAGGAGCATCTTGGACATTATGGTGTCAAGTTCTTCTTGAATGTCAAATCCTGCTTGACAGATCTGCTGGGGTTTTTCATAGGACAATTGTGGTGCACCTCAGAGTGGCCTCGCCTGTTGAGGCAAATGTTAGCTGACACTTGGGCAAGGTCCATCTTTTATCCTGCTAGGCATTCAGGCTCCAATCAAAGACGGACTCTCTTTGACTTCCAAGTGTTGCATTGAGGCTAGTGACCCCTCTGGACCCACATCAGCACTGGAGACTGAATCCCCCATCCTTCACCGTGCCAGGGGACTCACCTGCAAGCTGTTGTGAGAAGGGGTGGGGCCTCCACAGATGCGCTGAAAAGCACTTCACAATCCCTCTCAACAGGAGATTTACGAGTGTGGCATTGTGGATAGTAACCCCCCTGGACCTTCATTAGCACTGCAGACTGCATCCCCCATAGAACATTGTACCAGGGGCCTCACCTGCAAGCTGTTGTGAAAAGGGTGCAGGCCTCCACCAACGCGTTGAATGGCATTGTGCAGGCGCGCTCTGCGGGAGACTTAAAGGTGTGGCATTGTAGCTAGTGACCTCTCTGGACCTTCATCAGCACTGACGACACCATGCCAGGGGCCTCACCTGCAAGCTGTAGTGAAAAGGGGTAGGGACTCCACCAATGTGCTAAAAAGCACTGCACAAGCCCACTCCAGAGGAGACTTACAAGTATGACTTTGTAGATAGTAACCCTCCTGGACCTTCATCCGCACTGGGGAGTGCACCCCCCATCCTCCAGTGTGTCGGGACCTCACCTGCAAGCTGTTGTGAAAAGGAGGCTGGTCTCCACCTATGTGCTGTGCAAGCCTGCTCTGTGGGAGACTTACAAGTGTGGCATTGTGGCTTTTGACCACCCTGAACTGTCATCAACATCATTGACAGCATCTCCCATCCTCCACCGTGCCAGGGGCCTCACCTGCAAGCGGTTGTGAAGATGGTGCGGGCCTCCACCGATGCGTTGAGTGGCGTTGCGCAAGCCTGCTCTGCGAGAGACTTATAAGTGTGGCATTGTGTCTATTGACCATCCCTGGACCTTGATCAGCACTGGGGACTGCATCCCCCATCCTCCACCTTGCCCAGGGGCCTCACCTGCAGGCTGTTGTGAAAAGGGTGCAGGCTGCTGCCGACGTGTTGAATTGGGCTGTGCAAGCCCACTCGGCGGGAGACTTACAAGTGTGGCATTGTGGCTAGTGACCTCCCTGGACCTTCATCAGCACTGAGGGCAGCATCCTCCACCATGCCAGGGTCCTCACCTGCAAGCTGTTGTGAAAAATGGGCAGGGTTCCACCTACGCAAGTCTGCTCTGTGGGAGACTTACAAGCGTGGCATTGTGGCTATTGACCACCCTGGACCTTCATCAGCACAGGGGACTGCATCCCACATCCTCCACCTCACATGCAAGCTGTTGTGAAAAGGGGTGGAGCTCCCACCGATGCACTGAAAAGTGCTGAGCATGCCCACACCGCAGGAGACTTACAAGTGTGGCATTGAGGCTAGTGACTCCCAATGGATTTTCATCAGCACTGGGGACTGCATCCCACACCCTCCACCATGCCAGGGGTCACATGCACAATATTGTGAAAAGGGGGAGGGCCTCCACGGCACACTGAAAAGCGCTACACAAGCCCCGCTCCGTGGGACACTCCCTGGCCAAGGGTGGACCCTTCTATGCCCGTTGGAGCCAAGAGTAGGCTTGGGAGGGCCTGCCCCTTTGGATTTTATATTTGAGTTATTTCCTTCTTTCCTCTGGCTTTGCCATATTATTGACTGGAGTTTGCCACAATCCTTTGCTGGTGTGCGAGATAATCATAATGGGGAAGAAGAAAGTGGGAGGAGGTCCAAATACTGCTAGGCCCCCACCTGTAACTACCTCGATCTAGAGAATGATTCACCGAGCTGTGAGTGTTATCGGTAAGGAGATTGGCCTCACAGAAAGAAGACTCTCCCTTACCTTACTTTGGTCAATGGGACAGGCCTGAAAAGTAAATCCCTTACTTCTCCCTTTTCTTCTGCTCTTCCCTTAAATATAGCAGGTCAGTCGTGATTGCTTTCTCCTGTGCCTAATTTGGATGCTGTACATCCTGCTCTGGCATTTCACTCTCCTGATACTCTACAACCTCGTGTAGTGGCTATGCGCCTAAAGCGAACGACTAGACCTTGACTAGCTGAAACTGCCATTCAAACCATCCTCCCCGCTTTATCTTGCAGCTTTCCCAGATATAGTAACAGTCCAGGCAGTTATGTCGCCAGTGGGGAACAGGGAGGGTGATTTTGTACCAGATCTCATTGGAACAAGGAGTCTGATTGACGGCTGTTTGGTCAGGGTAATAGAGCTTATACAGACCAAACTGGCCCCAGTTCCTACACAATTAGATGCTATTGAATGCTCGTTATTGGACCTCAAACAGTCACAGAATTTATCTGGCCAGGATTCTAGTGTATCAGTTGTGGTAAATCCGAATGAGGAAGGACTCCAGAGATCATAGCAAAATAATCCATCTAGGCACCCCTCCAGTCTAACTTCTACTTCATCTTTAAGACCTACTCAAGGTTCCCTATGTATTGGGCTCTATACATTTGCTATGCATATGAGTAAATATGGTTCTTCCAAGTATATTGGCTGCAATCAAGCTGAGGCTCATTGTAATCAAATCGGGAATTGTCGAAAATCGAGGTGGTGGTCATGCTGAATTGATTAAGCAGCCAGTGATAGGTCTTCCTCCTGCCTCCTGTCCTTATGTGATAATTCTCTCTGGAGTACCACCTCTGCGTAAAGACAACAAGGAGACCCATGAAGATTTATCCAACGATTTATCTAACAAAACTTTGAACTGGCTGGGATGTATAAAAATAATCCATTTGCTATGACTAATAATGTTTTGCTGACAAGGAGGGTGGGCTAGATTGGAGCAGGGCTGGTGAACCGGCAAGGAGATTGTATTACTGTTAATTGTAGAACACCCTTTTTGGTTCAGAGCTTACTGTTGGGCACACAAGCACTCAATATGATAATAGTAATACTGTTCTTTGCCTCTGTACTATTTTTATAAACCAGACCTTCAAGTTGCCCGGGACAGTAACTGGTTGCAGAGAGGGGCCCTTAAGTCAACAGTCCCAACAGCGCCATATATCCACAACGTTACTCTGTTTGGGAACCCGACTCATAATCGGTTTCATGCACTACAATATATAGACTGACTTAATAGGGGAGAGCCTGCTTCTCCTTCTGCTGTTCGTTAGTGTGAGTGCTTTGTTCAAGTTAGGAGGAAGGTGGTCACTATGGGAAAGAAGGTTTCTTTGGGGACTTATAATACTCTTGGGGTACTGAGCCGGAATGTGTCAGGGTTAAGATCACTGTTAGTTGATGAACAGGGGATTAATCTGTATAAATCCTTTTGGATTGTTTGTCTACAAGAGAGTTGGGATGCTAGGGGTACTGCATGCCTTGATAGGTAGGCTGCCATTTGTCTTAACGCCATACCCTCTCATACCCTCGTTACGTGGGAGAGCAAAGGGGGGGGGGGGGGGTTGGTGAAATTTGTGAGCCTAGGTTTAGGTTGCGATAAGGAGCTAGTATCTTTTGACTCAGGAAAATTTTAGGCGTTCTTTTATTTTTCCCACACAAGCTAAGGGTTTTGGTAATTAATGTTTATAATTCACTATCATCGGCCAAACCACTGGAGTAAGATCTAAAAAAAATCCTGTAAGACTTCTCATTGGTTCGGTCTTTGTCCCCTATGATTTTGTTAGCTGTTGATTTTCACTCATTCCTGTCAAGGTGATATTTTAAATCTCATGTTATCAGAATTCAATCTTATTAATCTTTTGTCTAAGGACGAGTATGATTCTCCTAAGTCCCTTCATTTTAGGGAATAGTCCTTAGCTCTAATATCGACTTCATCTTTGTGTGTGCTTCCATGTTGCTGTTTCTAATTAAATTTAAGAGTGAATGGAATGCAGATAGTGAACACAATCCAGGTATAGAGAAATTTAAGTGGTGTGAATCTGGGGATAAAAACTCAAATAGGTATAAGGAAACTCTTGTAACTAAGGAGCAGGGTCACAGAATAGGTTAGGGTAAGGTTATTCTTAAGGACTTTTTGAGGAATTAGATGCAAAGATGCAGCACTGACTTAGAAGTTTGCCTTTGGTTAGAAACTCCTGACCAAGTTATTTTGGACTCATTCACGAATATTTGCAAAGAAGTACAGACTGCCCTCATTAGGAAGGGGAGAAGGGTAGCTAGACCTGGCCCAAAATGGTTTGATAAGAGTTGGACAGAGGTCCATAAATAGCTGATCATGGCCCCTCATCAGAAACCAAGATCCAAAGAGGCAGTAAATGAGGCTAGAAGGCAGTATTATAAGGCCTGCAGAAATAATACAAAGCATCCTTAAAAGGGAAGACGGGGAACAGTTAACTGCTGCTTGCCTGTTGAGAGATAGCTCAGCCTTCCGGAAAGTAGTAAATCAGCCACTCTGAGGTAGCCATTCTAGGTATGGCCTAATCAATTCCAGCTCATGAATGGGTCACTCACTTTGAGTCCATCTACTCGAATATTAGTAATGTCACTTCTATTTGATCATTTGATAGAGGGACAACATAATAGTTTGATGTGGCTGAAGTGACAGCAGCAATAGTGGCCCTTTCATGAGATAAAGCCTCTGGTCAGGATGGAGTGCCTGGGGATGTTGTTAATCATGTGTTCATCTTTGTGTCTCTTTTGTTACCCAACGGTTGAATGCAGCAGCTAGAGGTCATATACCACCATCTTGGCAAAAATCAGTTATTGTCCTGATCTTTAAAAAAGGGAACCGAGCGGACCGAGCGTGTTATTGGCCTATTTCTTTATTAGATGCTGAAGTGAAAGTTATTGGCAGGGTTCTGCTTAATCAATGAATTGATTGGGTGGGTAGAAAATGGAAAGAGAATGTTGGAAATTCAATGTGGCTTCAGATCGAGACGAGGTAAGAAAGAACAAAATCTGAACCTTTATTATTTATTGATAAATAAGCACACTGTAATTAAGGAAAACATTCATCTGGACTTCTTGGATCTCAGCATAGCCTTTGATACAGTAGACGGATCAAAGCCTGGTCTGTGCTGGGGGAAATGGGGGTAGATGATGTAACCTTTCTGTATGATTTGCATGCAGGGCTTGTAGCAGCTGTAAGATTCAGGTCCAATGGAGAATGCACCACACACTTTCATCTGGGGAGAGTAGTCCGTCAGGCTGTACATTGGCTCCCATATTTTTTATTCTTTATATTAACCAGTTGGAGCAGTTTTTACGGGAATGCTGTAAAGATGTCATGAAGGTTGGGAACTGACAGGTTCCAGCATTACTTTATGCGGATGATACTGTACTTATAGCACGTACTGTGAACGAACTTCAGCTTTTGCTAGATCGACTTCATGGAGAATTTGAGTTTGAAAATTAGCAATACAAAATCGTATACCATGGTGCTTGGGCCGAACCACGCTAAAACGAATCCCTATTTAATAGATGGTCATTGCATCAGTTAAGCGGAAAATGTTTGTTATCTCGGCATTTTGCTAGATTGCAAAATGAATTGAGACCTTTTGATGAGTGCACATGTACAGTCCTTTATTAGAATAGCACATAGAACTGATGCATTTTCTAGGCACCTAGGTCATGTTCATATTAAATCTACAATGGACCTTTATAAAGCTAAATGAGTGTCAACAGTGTCATTTGGTGCTTAGCTATGGAGATAAAAGCCTTGTCACCCTTTACAAGTAGCAGGGAACAAATTCTTCAGACGGATTCTGAGCATCTCCCAGGCTGTACCCTCAGAGATTGTGCACAATGAATTGGGTGTAGGGTTTATTTCTGATTGTATAAAAATCCATCCCATATTATTGTGGTCCTCAGTTTGGCTGAAAAGCGATCTGGAATTCAATAGGGAGTTCTTAAGTGATTGCCTGGGTCTGGACCATTGACATTGGGTAGCATGGGTGCAATATGTTAAATACATTTTGGGGGATCTGGGTAGGCCAGAATTATTCATTAACCCAGGGTTGATTACCCAATCCGAAGTGTATGGGTGAAGGAGCTATTTAGTGCACATATTCAAGAGAAAAAGGGTTGTATACTCGTTGTCTAAAGGTTCGTGCACACATTATGCGATGGTGAAATTCCATGTGTAAAACCAAACTATATTTAACGCTGGATATGCCAGTTCTGCCAAGACAACTTTTAACATATTTTCACCTGAATTTGTTATCACATCTTGTAGGGGGGGTGGCATGAACCTACGGATCCCCCGCTTTGCACACGTGAAATGGCTGTTGCACTGGCCACTTTACACAGTTATTATCTCTCCCAAATTGTCTTGTTTACAATTTAAGTATATTCGTACTCTCCTTTTGCCAATTAATGTATGCAAATGAGGCCTGCTCTGATGTATCCTCATTTTTTTAGATAGCTACAATGTCTGATTTTATTTAGCATGGTTCCTAGTGGTGGTGGTTTATTCTTTTTCATTAATTGTAATATTTTGTTTTTAAATGATCTTAAGTGATGCTATTGAAATACTTTTAATGTACTTTTATAATTTACTGAGTTAAATCCAATAAAGTTATTTTGACTGACTGACATCACAGTTTCACAACCTGTTTGACAAGTCTGCTAGGTTTACATATAACATTTGGGGCGCACATGAAACGTGGGAAAAAGAGTGGCAAAACACTTTGTGTGTATCCACTTTCTTGTTGCTGAAAGCTCAGCTTTGATTTTACCAGACTTCTGTACCTGAGTTTGCTGGGGGTACAGGGACTACCTTAACCTGGATTTTAGTGTTATATGTGGGAGGACACCAACATTACCATAGTACACTCCCCACGAACACACCCAGCCCTCAGAACTCAAATTAAGTGAGGCCATCTTGAAAATGTCACGAGTGGGTAGGGCTAGCCCTGAGAACCTGTACCCCATTGGCTATGGCATACCTAAAGGTCATTCCCATCCAGTAGTCCAGGTCAGGCAAACATGTGGCACCTCCAGGCACCCACTTCAGAAAACTCCTGAATCTGTGGAAGATCTGAAGAGGACTGAACCTTCTGTCTGAGATATGAAGCCTAGAAGACTGGACTTGCTCTCCCTCTTGTATGTATGACAAAGAAGTGGTCTCCAAGAGTCAAAAGGCTGACCGCAGGTTAAAGCTACAGGACACAATAAACTACAAGAGGATATCTTTCTGCAACTGCCCAGCTGACCAGTGTCAACTGAACCTTAGCTGGACCCTCCTGTTGGCCTCTGAAAGTCATGCAGTGAGTCTCTAAGTGCCTCCTCCAAGGTCTTGGTGAAGGGGGGGTGCTTTAAAAGTGCATTGTTGGGGTGGATTGGGACTTTGCGCCTAGGTTCTGTTCTTCCGCGACCGTTGACTATTGATGTTTATCATTTTGGTGTGTCATTTGGATGTTAATTAATGTATTAAATTTGACCCCTTTCTAATTCGTTTTGAGATTATTATTGCTTTGCATTTTGGATTTATTACAGTTTTAGTACTGCATAATACTTTACACACTGCCTCTAAGATAAGCTTGTGTGATCTATGCCATAGCTACGAGATGGCTGAGCTCAGGCTTATTTTGTGACTTTAGTGGTTCACCCTGACAACGATTAAGATTATTACTTGAGGTGCTTATTTACGTCCCACAACTAATAACCCAATATCCTACAGCCAGGTTTTCAAGAGCTTCATAAAAGTCCTTTGATTTGGTTTAGTACGTGTACTGCAACATAGAAATTTCAAAAGTTTGGAAGTGGCTTTGGAGAAAGCCTGATATTGACACGCCACTGTTCTAGTTTTAGGTGCCACGGGCAGGACTTTTCTTTAACCCATTGCGTGCTTGCGGTTTTCCCGCTGTGTGCTGGGAATTTTGAAAACCCGCGTTACATGACGAGCTCAGCTCGTCATCAGCATACGAGCGCCGTAGCTGATGACGAGCTGAGCTCGTCATCAGCATCGAAGGGGTTAAAGAATAAAGGGACTGGCATGGACAATACAGAGCATACTTCAAGTCCAGAAAGTTAATGGAGTTCTGATATGCTGCTCTATGAACGATTATTTGCCATGAAAAGACCCTGTGGCCCATGGACAGCCATTGAGGGGTAACATATGTAGAAGGCTGCAGGTAAACTATTCTCATGTCTGGTTGCACCAGAGAGAAGGTGTGCTGTGGCATTCCAAACCGGTTTAAGGCTTTTCTGGAGCAGCTAGACTTACAAGTTGGAACATATAGTCTTGATAAAAAGAAGGCATTTACAACTGAGACATGAAGATTACCAAGTTGGTTGAAGCAAGGACTTTCCACTCTTGTCACCTGTTAGTGAAATATTAGTCTTTAGGGACGCTCAAATTGCAAATTACTTTTGCTGGGACTGACTACAGGTCCATTATTTCTGGCTTGAGGGTGTTTTTCCAGACGGTGGTGTCCTTCAAAGGGAGCAGAAATTCCTGCTTTGTGTGATTCAATTAAAGAAAATTAGTGGGCGTCTACAACTAAGAGGCAGCCCAGCAGTTTTTAACAACTACAGAGTTTTGAAAAAGGAGTAATTTATCGTTCAAATGGGACATGCCGAATATAAGCTTGGTGTCATTAGCTTACATGACGATTCAGACCACAAACAGATAGAGTAACATGGTGAAGGAAGCAAGTACAGAATGAACATTAAGGGGGGGGGGGTGCGCAATCTTCTCCTGTGACACACCACCACTCAAAATATTGGCTTCACACAAGAAAGAGGTTAGGGCCACTACTTGACCTCTTCCTAAAAGGAAAGGATGAATGTTATGTGATTAACAGCCTGATTCATGAAAACCGAAATCTGCGAATTTTAAATGGCGATTAATACCGAATCGCAATTTAGAATTCGCAGAACGGCATTCATCAAAATCTGCGATAAAATAAAGTGAATCGCAAGCGGCCGCAAAAGGCGACAGACATTTTCCAAAATCGCAGAAAAATCGCTAAATCCGTCCAATTCCGTGTAGGAATAGCGATCTCGCAAATAGCGAGATCGCAAAAACGGGAAGTCGCATTTCGAGCACAGTGATGACATCACAACCAGGAAGCAGGCAGTTCCCACCCCCATTTAGAACACTGAGGCAGAGATCGAAGCTGCATCACACAGAGCACCTCTCTGAACACCTCCAGACTTGGAAATCTTTGACATTTGAGACTGCAGCAATGGCAGAGGATGCAGCAGCAGGGCCCAGTGACACCGGGCGCAAGCGCAAGCTGAAATTTTTGGAGCAGGAGCTGGAGCACCTAATAGATGGAGTCTGCCAAAACCACACCAAACTATTCGGCAAGGACTCCAGGAGGGTGCCAGAGGCCGAGAAACGGCGACTGTGGCTGGGGATCCGCGCCAGAGTCAACGCTGTGGGGGTGACACAGAGGTCCATAGGCGACCTAAAAAAGAGGTGGTACTACCTCCGAGGTCGTGCCAAGGAGAGGGTGGCAGAGAGGCTGGGCGAGAGCCATGCAACTGGAGGTGGAGATCCAACAGTCCCTCCCAACACCCCCATAGAGGATCGTGTGGAGGACACACTGCAGCGTGAGCCATGTGTAGGGGTCATCCCTCTGGACTCATCCCGACCCACCCAAGACAGCCAAGGTAAGTGGCATGCGACTGTGACCCTGTCCCCTAACAATGGTCATGACCCTATAGCCTCCCATAATCAACCCCAGTCATGCAACCCATGCACATTAGGATATGCCCAATTGCATTGTGGGACATGTAGTCTGCCCACAATGCACAAAAACTCCAATGCAGCCAGACATGTCCCAAAGTACGCAATGCCACAGCCAGTCAGGGAATGTCAGCCAGCATGCATGCAGCAACTGCACATGTGAAAGATACATGCAATTAATCTACGTCCACTTTCCATCATAGGTGGCGCAGACAACAACAGCAGCGACAGCGATAGGCTGCAGATAGATGAGGCAGCAGAGGATGCAGAGGAGGTGCTAACATCCACACAACCAGCTCCATCAGGCGCTGCTCCATTGCCAGCTGCAAGACCACCACCATCAGCGCCAGCTCCATCAGGCGCTGCTCCATTGCCAGCTGCAAGACCACAACCATCAGCGCCAGCTCCATCAGGCGCTGCTCCATCGCCAGCTTCAAGACCACCACCATCAGCGCCAGCTCCATCAGGCGCTGCTCCATTGCCAGCTGCAAGACCACCACCATCAGCACCAGCTCCATCAGGTGCTGCACCATTGGCAGCTGCAACACCACCACCAGCGGCACCCTCAACATCAGGTGCTGCTAGACCGGCGACACTACGCACACCCACTGTGGCCAGCCAGCACAGCAGGCATGGCAGGGAGCAGCAGCAGAGGACAGCACGCACCGGCAGGAGGGGGATGGCTGTGCGTGTGCCAGGGCTCAGTATTGAGCGCCGCATGCTGCGCATCCATCAATTGCAGGCACGACGCCAAGGTGCAATCCAACTCCAGCTGCACAACATAGGCAGAAATGTTGCAAATGTGTCGGATAGAATTGAGTGAATGACAACTGCCATTGAGGCTAACACAGCGGCCATCATCTCGCAGCGCAACATCGCCCGCCGCCGCCACCGCCAGCTACTCACGCGCCTATCTGCCTACACGCGTTCCAACTACGTGATAGGTAATGCCACCTCCCAGCTGTCACGTCGGTCCCTGGCAATGCAGCAGCAGATGGTGCAATGCTGCGAGGATGTGGCGCGTGTACTGGAGCATGTGACCAGTGCTGTACTGGCACTACATCCAACTGCCCCAGACAATGGTGGAAGGGACGACACTAGTGAGGGGACCTCGAGTGCCAGCAGCCTGTCTACCTCACAGGTCGGTGTCCTACGCCGCAGCAGCAGGCCCAGTGCGGGTTCACGTGCCCTCCCTGAGGATGAGCCTGAGAGGCGATTGGGTGCCGCGCGCCGGTGGCGCACTTGACATTACTAGCCATGGGCAGGGACATGCTGATGACAGAAGCATGTTGTCTTTATGACTTTGAGGAGTATGGCGCAATACTACTCACATGTAAATCATTTCAAATTGTCATTATTATTGTGCCTTCAACAATAATATTTATTCAAGCATTGTACATCGGCCTCCTGTCATTATTTCCATAAGCATGCATTTGTGAATTGTTGGGTGAGGGGAGTGGGTGCACTAGAAACAGTTCATTGTGATGTGGTTGCGCCGTCTGTGTCCTTCAGCAGGATGTTCCCCGCGAGCATGACGCACATGTGCAGGCGGCCGGTCGTCCCCTTCCGCCTCACTGCCAGAGATCTCTACAGGTATCCGGCGCTTGGTAGCAATGTTGTGTAGTATTGCACACACAGCCACAATGCGGCAGCAGACATCAGGACTGTAGTACATGGCCCCACCAGTCTTGTGCAGTATGCGGAATCTGCTCTTCAGTAGCCCAAATGTCCTCTCAATGCAATTCCTTGTGCGTATGTGTGCTACATTGTAGCGCCGTTGCTGTGGTGTAGCAGGGTTGAGGTATGGGGTGAGGAGGTATTCACGGAGGGCGTAGCCACTGTCACCTGAATGAGAGGAGCAGAGGGTGCGTGCCTGTGCAGCGCAGCTACTTCATCACAGTGTAACATTGTGGGCCAAGTGTACTTACCAAGTAGGTGTCTTTCACCAAAGTCTCCCCTGGCCAGTCGTGTGTGGAGGCCGCAGTGCCGGAATATGAAGGAGTCATGTGTGCTCCCCGGGTACTGTGCCACTATGTCCGTGATGTATGTCTTAGCATTGCACACCATCTGGATGTTGAGGGAGTGGTAGGACTTGCGGTTGCGGTACATGTACTCCGTTTCAGCTGGTGGGCAGATGTGGATGTGGGTACAGTCAATGCATCCTATCACATGTGGGAATTGCGCAAATTTGTAGGATTGATGCTTGGTCTCATCCAAGTCCTGTTGGCTGGTGGGAAATTTGATGTGGTGGTGTAGCTGGGTCAGCATTGCATCTAGGAAACTCCTTAGGCAGCGGGACATGGTGGGCTGGGATATCCCCCCAGCAGCGGCAACTATCCCCTGGAAGCTCCCGGAGGCCAGAAGGTGCAGGCTGCACAATACCTGGACATGTGTGGGCACGGCATTGGTCCGCCTTGTTGGGTGCTGCATCAGGGGGTCAAAGTCCTGAATTAGCTTGATGATCATTGGCCCATTCAGGCGGTACTCTGCGTATATTTGCTCTCTGGTTTGGCCCAGCAGGGTGACCCGCTGGCGGAATATCCTCTCCTGGATCCTACGTCTGATCCGTGCTGCTCGCTGTAGCCTTCGCCGCCTGACCACCATCTAGAGTCCTGGCATTGTGAGACTCCTAATGCCGCTGCTGCATCTCCTTAAGTGTGTTTGGTCAGGCCAGCACCTGTTACTGATTGGGAAACGGTTTTTCAAAAAAAAAATCCTTTACTTTGATAGTTACCACCTGCTTTGGGTTGGCCTTAAATTGCGCCTCGCAAAAAGCGATTTACGGGTTTTTTGCTAATTGCGATTTTTCTTGAATAGCGATTGCAATTGTATTGCGATTTCACAATTTTATTCGCAGAATCCGTGGTTTCTCGCAATTTCAGAATCGCTATACGGCTACTACCGGGATTCTGCGAATAATTTTGCGATTTCACAATTCTGTGTTTGCGAATTCGCTTTTTATTTCAGGAATACCGTTTTTGACTATTGCGATTGCAATAGCTTTTTCGCAGCTATTGCGATCGCAATTTTGCTTCATGAATCTAGCTGATTGTTTTGTAAAGTGCACGGCTACTCAGCATAGTGTCCCGGCGCTGAGGCCATGGGAGATCAAACAGGCAGCTGGATTAGCTGTTAAAGAGGCAGGTTTTTAGTTTCCTCTTCAGAATATCCTGGCTGTGTACTAGCTGAAGGTCTAATGGGCGTCCATTCCAGAAGAGAGGTCCCAGATAGGAAAAGGATCTCCCACCTATTCTGAGGCGACTGATGCAGGGCACACATGCCAGGTACGCCGAGGAAGAGCGAAGGGTGCGTGCAGGGATGTATGCGCTGATCCTCTCGCTTAGATAGGCCGCGCCCGTCCAGTGCAGGACCTTGTGCATAAGGACCATAGCCATAAAGAATCCACAACAACAGAGGATTGATCAAAATGCTGTGGTCACTAGCGTCTAAAACTGATGAAAGATCTAAAAGCTGTGCTCTGACACTACCATTGTCAAAAGGCCACCATAAATTGTCTGCTACAGACAATTTCATCAGCTCAGTGTTACTTCCGGACAAGAAGAGAAGCGACATTATAACATTTTGCCTCTCCAATTTTTTGTAACTGGTTTAATGCAAATTTTACACGAGTTCTAATAGGAATGGGAGGAGGGGAATAGGATGAACGTTTTTTTTAAATCCAGCAGATTTAAGAAAGATTTCTTGAGGAGTGAGTGGCTTCACTAATGCAGATTTTCAGGCTTTTGGAAACATTATGTGGGCTGGGGAGCTAGTAAATAGGAGGTAAAGCTACTTTTTTTCAGACTAGGAAACATTGTTTTATATGCTTAAATGGACTGTGGTCCTTTGGGAGCCGGATGGGTGACCGCTAGTAAAATGCGCAATTAGCTGAGCATTGGATAAAGGTGCAGGCATCTAGATAGGAAAGTCAATAAATATATCATCAGGTAACAAAATCTTCTCAGATTGTAGAAGAAGCATGAGAAGTGTCACAGAGTTCTGGCGATGGCCGACAGCTGACTGGCCAGACTCTGGCAACTGTAGCTGAGTTATTATACGGAATAACTCTTAGGAGAGATCTGGGTCACAGCTAATATGTTCAGAGCCATCACACTTTTGCAGCTCCCTGACTTTACACTTGTGGATGTTGCACATTTGACATACTCCATCTTCCGCTTGAGGCTTCCTTCCTGTGGACCACACGTTTTAGAGCTTTTCTTTTTTAAACTTTATTTTTCAGTTTTATATAACAGTACAATAAGAAAGCAGCAGCCATTGGTGTGCATTTCGAAGGACTTTGTGATGGTTACACAATATGACATTTCGATAATCAGTATCAGAGACAAAGGATTGTCAACATTGAACTGGAAGCATCGACTTTCACTAGGCATACATGCCATACGCACCATACTTTCCAGTTCCGGTACAAGAGAGATGAATCCCTTTTTCGTCTTAATGCCTCACCTTACCCTGTGTCAGTACCATCACTTTCCATAGAAGCTCTGTCGTAGTCTGGGCCGAGGAGTGTGTCACAGAGGTCTCTCCAGGCAGAGGTCCTTTTCTACCCTGTCGACTCGTTTGCTAAGCCTTATGTGGACCTCTTCCCTCAGGGTCCATTCATATTCATCCTTATGTCAGTAGGCAATATCGGGTGCCCTTCGCCTTCATCCACAAATTGGGGACTCTTCACCTAGCCAAGACCAATACCAGTTGCACACATTTATATGCTATCTTCCTGCTCTTTGGATGCTTACTGTTACCAAACAGACAACATTGAGGGGGGCCTATGCTCAGATGTGCGGTCCTTTGCAACTACCTGGGTCCAGTAAGTCTGATACCAGTCAACAGTGCCAAGCTAAATGCAAAAAGTCGTCTCCACCGGCTTTGCATCAGGGACAATTAACTGAGCGAGTTGGAGTCACAAGTTGCATGTCCCTGGGAGTAGGAGAAGTCCTGTGAAGGAAATTGTAGTGCACCCACTTAAAGTGGGTGCTACAGGAGATGGAGTGTGTGAGTTCGCTGACTCTCATCCAGTCGACATGGTCCCACGTTTTAGATCTTTAAGCTAAGGGGAGAACCTGCAGTTACTTTTTTGTACTATAGTTTGCAAGGGTTCCTGTTTGGTAGTGGCAGAATCTCACCTAGGGTGGCCGATAAGGTTAAAGGTTATTTATTTGCAATATCACTTTGCCCTTCTTCAGTGAAAGACTGTTTATAGATATAACGTTTAATGTGCCCTTTCCAGGCTTATTAGTGTCTATTGCTATATTCAGTGTGTTCTGCAAAAGTAAACGTTTGCCAGATACATCATTCTTTGTGAATGCCTAAGCTGATTGACTTTTTATAGCAGTCACAGTATCTAAGTCAAATAATTGGCTGTGGGGCATTTACTGGGTCCCTCTATGGTGAACGACTTATCATTGGCACCTCATTTTTTGTGTCCCTCTAATGGGAAAAGAAGCATATTGGTACATTCACTGTGTCTATCTAAAGTGAATTATTATTTATTGGAGCATTGTTTATAACAGCTCCTCAAGGTGAACGACTTTCCATTTTTTGAACGAAGTGATGAGCATTTTTGCAATAACTCGTGTTGGTTCCCAATAAAAAAGTGATCACAAATTAGCAAGGCCTTCTGTAATTTTCAACAATATGCTGAACTAGTGTAACCGAAAAGAATGAAAATCACTTAACAATATAGAAAGAAGCCCTTTAGATTAGATCATAGCCAGTGTGGATATAGGCACCTCAAAATGTAAAATGAATCAGCAAAACTGCAATAAAGTTGGGGAAATGTATTCTAATAGTTTTCACAACGGTTTATATCAATTTAAAATCAACATACTCTGTTTTAAGATGAGTTTCTGGGGCAACAACGTGCACATTTGTTTGATGCCTAAAGTATGTAGAGTCAGGCGCTGAGGGTGGGCAGAGAAAAAAGACAGATGCTTTGAGAGTGAATGCTGAGAAAGGGCAGGTTGTTGGAGGGGAGGGGATGTTAATGAAAATGTACACTGTGATACATCCCATCAACTGCATCAAACCTTTTCGCTTAAAGATTCGAGTTAGGGTGGAAATTTCAGAATCCTACCATTTTATAAAGAGATGGACCGTCACAAAGCCAAGCCATTTTGTTGTTTTTTGTCAACGTCATACTATTTGGTAAGTCTGCACTGCTGCCAACAGGCATTTCCAGAAAAGATTAATTCCCATACAATCAATCTTAATCAAATTCAGTGACATAGTCAGTGGCTATCCTGAAACCCTGCCATGGATTCAGCATTCATAGACTTAATCTGGACACCCCCATCTATAAGTACTCTCGCCAATGTCTTGAGACTTGTAATATACGGTGTGTGTCATAAAAATTATTTATTCTGAAAATATATGTTTGTTGACGAGGACTCTTTAGAGTTCTTGGCCACATGCACAAAAGGTTTTAGCGGTCGCAAATTAAGAATCAGGCTAAATAGCCTTTTGACATGTACTAACCCCATTTTGTGAGTGTTTAACTTATTCCTGATTCACAAAATAGGATTTGCAAGTCGGTATTAGGAAGGGGCATGTCAAGGGTGTCCCGTCCTAATAACGAGTCATATGGGGATGTATGAATGTTTTGCGACCAGAATGCAGTTGGAAAACATTTGCGGTTTACCGCCTACTTCAAGTAGGTGGTAAGCCAGTCGCAAATGGGAAGTGGGTCACCAGGGCACCCCTTCCACTTTGTGAATAGTTGCGAAAACATTTTTAAACAGCAGAAAATGTGGTCTCATGGACCACTGCTTACTCTTATAAAATGAAACTGAAACATTTCATTTTTCATTTTGAAAAGCATCCGGTTTCCTTTTTTGCTTTATTTAAAAGCAAACACATACATGGTAGCCCATCCCTGTGTTTTAAGCGATTATCAATTGGTCGCAAATTGCGACCTACCTCATGAATATTGATGAGGTAGGCCGATTGCGACCCCATTAGGAATCAGTAAATGTGTCTATGACACTTTATTCATCGCATTGTGCGACTTCCTAATTGCGAGTTGAAAAAAGTCTCAATTAGGAAAATGCAAAATGAAGCAGTCGTGCATGTGGCCCCTTGTTTGTAACAAAGATGCTTCTATATGATGGGACTTGACTTACCTTCCGAGTATTTCCAGCAGCTCGGCCACTCCGTTGAAGTGTTCGGTCTCATAGACAAACCTAAGGGATGATGGGTGTCATTAGCATTTTCTACTTATCTTTCAAAAAATTAGTTTGAACATGTGAATACGATGTAATACACAAGAAAACAGGGCAAGAATATACTTGCTGAGGGAAAAGGATGTTAACCAAGAAGCCACATTGCATATGTAACCATGTACCAATGGCAGTGACCTAGCAATCTAAGACTCACAAAAATCTCATCCTGTATTAATTGTCATATGGCCCAATTTGGAATAGCTATGAATCCCATTGAATTTGGACTTACATTTCGCATTAATGCTTCCTGTGCGGCTCCATTGCCTATTAAATGCAAGCTGTAGATGTTGTTTACTTTAATGGCTGTGTTAAAATGATTGCAGAGTTGCGCAACCAAGCAACAAACAAGCATATATAAAGCTACACAGACACAGGTGTTGAATCACACACACGCATACACACAAGCTAGGTGGACGAATGGATGCACGACAATGTGTATGGATGGTTCAAATAATGCATTTACGGGCGTGGGCATATAGATGAATCAATTTGCATGGGTGGAAAACTGGAAAATGAAGGTTTGGATGTGGTCTGATGAATAAATAGACTAAGAGGGATAATTGGTGATCCAAGAAAGACGTAAAGCTCTCACTCACCAGTAAGTGACTCTCATCCATGAAAAGGCAGCATTTAGAAAACTGCCAATACCAAACCTGTTTAAGAACCAAATATACACAAAGGAGTTTCCTAATGGAGAATAAATACTGATTAAAAATACTCGATAACATTACCCAAAAAGGTTAATCAAGCAATTGGGACCTTTTCATGTGTTTGTCTTTTTGTAAAGCAGAAATTGCTATTTTCATTCTGCGTCCCCTTTTATCAAATTCACTGATTTCAATATGTTTTAAAGCAGATCCACAATATGGTATCATGTGAGTGTTACAGTGAAAGAAGATTTGTTTCCTTTAAAGCAAATGCAGCATACTATGCCGACCAGCAAACCGAGAAGTGTTGATGAGAAGGCAGCTGTGTAACGGGGTTCGTCCCCTCCAATTTTAAGGAAGCCCGGGTGATTCCACTTCTAAAGAAACCAGGTGCAAATCCTAAAAATTTAAAGAACTTTAGGCCAATCTCTCAGCTGCCTTTTTGGCAAAAATTCTAGAACAGCATGTTTGTTCTACATTCCCTTACATGCCACCTACAGTCTAATTATCTTCTTGAGTCCAATCAGGCTGGGTTTAGAGCCCATCACAGCATGGAACTGGTCATGCTCTACGTGCTGGATGACCTGAGACTCTGGGCTGATAGGAAAATTCTGTGTGCCCTGGTATTACTGGACTTATCCGCGGCATTTGATACTGTTAATCATGGCCAATTAATATCGCAGATTAGAGATCTAGGGATTCAGGGCACGGCTCTGGCCTGGCTGACTTTCTTCCTTAGTGACCGCTCCCAGCGAGTCCAACTAGCAGATCTGGTGTCCCACCCAGCCAAGTTGGCATGTGGAGTGCCTCAGGGTTCAGCTCTATCACCCCTGCTCTTTAATTTCTATTTGCAGCCCTTGATAGCAGCACTGAACCAGATGGACTGCAGGGTTTATAACTATGCAGACAATACTCAAATCCTGATCCATATTGACCATTCGCCTAGGGCTCACCTGAGAATGCAAGATATTCTCAAGTTCACCATCAACTGGATGTCGGCTAATTCATTAAAAATAAACCCTGACAAAACTGAAGTCTTAGCAGTCACCACAGCTTCAAATCCCTGGAGTGATCTGTTTTGGCCATCAGAACTGGGGCCCTTTCCGGAATCCGCTGTGGCGGTAAAAAGCCTTGGTATCAAAGTTGATGCCTTGTTATCCATGACACAGCAGGTCTCTGCGGTGGTTGGAACCTGTGTCGGTTTACTGCGTCAGCTTAGGAAATTGTCTTCACTGTTGTCGTTTGCCACTCTCAGACTGGCGGTCTCAGTTCTGATTCTGTCGCGTCTCGATTATGGTAACTCTCTATACTATGGTTTACCAAAAAATCTCCTGGCTAGGCTCCAGGTTGTAATGAACGACGCGGCCAGACTAATTTTTCAAAAACCCAGGCGAACACATGCCACGCCCTAACTGTAGGACCTACATTGGCTTCCGATTATTCAGAGAACTAAATTCAAAAGCCTCTGTATTGCGCACAAGGCCATTTACGGCTCAGCCCCTAGCTATATTAAGGACCGACTGATTAACTATACACCGAGCAGGACGCTTCGGTCAGCTGATGCCTGCAACTTGGTCTGCCCCGGTTTAATCTTGCGTCCATGGGTGGTAGAGCTTTCTCAACTCATATCCCTCAGGCATGGAACAGCCTCCCAGTTAAACTACGGAAGGAAACTAATCTCCTTCCCTTTAGGAAGAAATTGAAGACTGTGCTTTTCTTGGAGGCATGGGGGCCCCTCTGAGCAGGGTTTGCTCTCCTCACTGGCATGGGACTTCCGCTGATAGCGCTTAGATACCCCTGGGTGATAATGCGCTTTATAAATTCATATTACTATAACATAACATAACATAACATAACATAATAATGCAGTGTTGCTAAAGTGACACTATGATCAACCTGCCTTTCCTTTGTTCTACCTGTTTTGATGAATTCAATCGGCTGCTCTGTAAATTAAGTCCTTATTTCTTTATTATTACAATACCTTCCCTTCCTTCTCTCCCGGCCATGTACAAATGCTCTTTCACCCATTTGGGGGAAATTCCAAACTCCGAATGATCAGCTATCTAGTTTAATCCCTGCAAGAAATCCTTCATCTATGAGCAATTTCTTGTTGTTAAGAGAATTTTTAATAAAAAATCCATTTAAGATGTTTGTGGAAGGGTGTATGTTCAGAATGCAATACTTATTTTTAATAGTAGGGCTCTTATTTAAATTTTGTAATCAATCTAGTTATGACTGATAATACTGGTATTGGGAAGTCTAGATGTAATCCTTTCTGAGTATTACTGAATCACAGATTACATTCATTCACACTTAGAAACTTTAAGCAATAAAATAACAAGGATTCTCCTTCCTTCCAGGTTATTGGCAAATCGCCTATGTAGCATAAGGAGATGATTACATCCTCAAACAATATCTGATGTTTCTGTGCCCACAACAAATCCCTGTCCCACAATCAAAACATCAAATTAGCAAGTGATAGTGTACATTTTGTGTCTACTGCTGTATCAGACGTGTTTTCAAAACTAGCAGTACCACTTCAATCAACAGTTGAGTGTGTTGTTTAAGGCTAGTAGATCTTTCACTTTAAAATACTCCGTAGCATACATATCGTTTTAAATGAGCAATGTGCATATATAGGGAGACTACTTCTACAGTCACCTGAATATAGTCCTGTTCTTTTTGGAATACCATTTAACCCCCCCCCCCAAAAAAAAACACTTTGTCTCTCACATATAATGGAGAAGTGACAACTACCATTGATAATTAGTGTCTACATGCACTAAATGTGGCATAGTGGCATGTAAGAGAAATTATTACAGAGAAAACTAACCTACTTGCCATACCTACTACATTTGGGTATGTTACTTTGGTCGAAAATACATCAGATCACTTTATGATGTTTTTATACAAATGGGGATATTCATCTAGTGTCAATAGACAAACCCATTACTGTAACTTAACATTCAATCTTTCTCATATTTCCAATAGAAAAGTCTGCTTTTTGTTTGTTGCAGAACCGAGTATTTAAAACTTCCTGACATCCTTCTTCCAGAAACATCAATATTCAATATGGCAAAATGTTCCCTTATATCGGATGGTTTTATTACTGAATGAACAACACTCAATAACCACATAAATGCTGCATCGTGTTCTTTATTTAGATGATCAGAATGTCCTGTAAAGTGGTTCATAAAACATTCTCAGATCACTAGAATGAAATTATTTTAAAAAATCACTATCAGAGAAATTAACATGTAAAAGATCGATCATTTTACTTTTTAACCTATTTCTTTGACAAATATATATGAATCTTTCAATACATAGTGTACTGACTTTCTTCTGATGCACATTCGAATCATATAATCCATAAGGATTGCAAACAGGTTAGGCTGTCTATTCACTAATTTTATGTTTTACTTATTGAACGGGTTTGAAGTGAAATAAATAATTATTTTCATTTTTAATGCTTAAACGAAAAGATAAATATCAATTTCATTTTCAATTACAACTCATCCATTTAATCCATGGAGGTGATATCAAAACCCTCACTGTAAGGTTTCCAACTCTTCCTTGCCAAGTAATCTTGATAACAAGATGATAATACTAAAATTCAGTCATGGTTACTTGTGCCTTTTCTGTCCAGAAGTCCTATATCTTATATAGATCTGAGCCTGATGTTCTTTTCTGTCTATGCCCCCTCTACACCCGCTTCATTGTCTGTAATTCTGACACCCTCCTTCCTGCTTTATCAAACCTAAAGTAGTCCTATAAATTCTCTAAGAACAAGTCTCTCTGTTAGTGTCATTTTATATTTTCAGCATTAGAGGAAACACATTTTGAAACTGAGACGGTCTCATTAAGTACATCCTGGCTAAGGTATGCATTCTCGCATGGTGGTTCTCCAAAAGATTCTATTTGAAGTGACAGTCATTTCTTACCCGTGTCTTCTTGCTTTTTTTCTGGTACCACTATTACTAATTGTAGTTTTCAAAAGCATCGTTCAATTTACCTTGGTGCCTTTTGGCAAATCTAATTAGATTTACAATTAGCTTTTTAAAATTCATCTGCCCATTTGTTTCCACTACTGAGATTACCAAAAATGGACACAGAGGTGGATGGCTACATTTCTTAAATCTTTTGTTACATAGTCAACATCCAAATAAGATTGCAAGGTAGTATGTTCCCACTATTTTGACATTTCTCTCAGTCTTAATGTATCATTGTTCACAGAGGAATGATGATGTTGAAGGTTTTCTCTTATTTTTCTTGTATGATCCATAAAAAAGATTATTTAAATTTTTTAAATCATAATTTCATCATCTATTACTTTTTGCTTTAATAATGATACCTCTGTGGTGGTAGCAATGTACTGGGAGATCATTAAAGCACCCTGTCAGTTGGTAGTCTTTTGCACTTTGGCTGCTGTGTAAGAGGAGCAGCTATTAATGTTAGACTAATATCTGTGGGTGCGACGCTGCTAAGCAGACAGCTGTTTCAGAGATCTTTACTTGCTGCCCGGATGTCCTTTCACAATCATCCACTTTGAGCATTGCGAGTTTGTGCAGTACCAGCAATTTGTGAATGCAGAAATAGAGGTCTGCTGACCCATGCAGGCTCCCTGGTCCTGCTGTGAGAATGATAATGAGGAAGGATTTCTGTGAATCCTTGTGACCGGACAATTCATGTTGTGTACGACTTGTACATTCAGCCGAGAACAGTGCAATAAGTTGGGCACGTCACATTGTAGACACTGTTCGTACACAAAGCTAGTTTCCCTTATGTGCACAGTCAACCAGGTTTCCTGGGTTCTCCTCTCTGAGTAAAACTGCCTAGTTACTCTCTCTGTGAAGTTATTGTGCCGTGTAGGCTGAAGTCATTAAACAAAAACTTGTTGCTTCTGTTCCACCGGGACCAGACAACAACCTTCAGGCCACCTCATTCCAAAGGGGCACTTCCTTAGCCAAGGTGACGTTACCCTCATGCCTGGTCATGACAGAAAATAACAAATCAGCTCAGTTGTATATTGCATTCCACAACCATGTGTTTGTTACAAAATTTCAAGTTAGGGATTAATATTTAAAACGTGAAGGAGGGATAAATGCATAGTGCAGGGAGGTGCCATTTTATTATATATGTTCATTTTCAAAGGACGGATGATTCCAAAATTCCCTTGTTCTTTTAAAACAATCTACTTGTCCCTTTCATTGCCACTCAGAGAGGTGACAAATTATAGCAGCCATCACACTATATGAATTCTCGATAGTAGATTTTCTGATTATGCCAGGGCTCATGTAATCTCTGGGGTTTGAATTACAGGAAGGTTTTGTTTTTGCCATCGTTCTCCAAATCTACATAGGCCAAGGCCTTGAGTTTAGCGTAGGTGAATTTCAATACAGAATCTCACTCCGCTCTATCAGGAGTAGGCCCTTGTTTCCGCACCTGGGTTGACTAGGTGCTGGAACAACAAACCAGATTTTACTTGCTGGAAAAATCACTTTGAGAACAGGCTGAATTGAAACCTGGTCCGGTTCTCTTACCCCTCATTCCCTCACCCAGCCTTCAGCCAAGTCACATATGGAGCATGAAATGCTTCCCCCTGCCAAAGTAGTCTCAGGTACCTTTCATATCATCCTCCCTTATCCTACTCGCCCCAGGGAAACCCCCTGCTCTGGTTTACTACCTATCAAAGCAGGTGATACATGTGCGTGATAAACCGCCAAAGAAAAGGCATAGAGTGTGGAATTGAGCATGGCAAAACTGGGTCTGCATGGTTATTACCCATTCCACTCAGATACACTCACAATTGTCTGTACTGTTGGGTGTTACTGCATGTTACCATTTTCTACGTGTATGGATTTACTACCCCATCAGTACCATACAGCTTGCAATCGGGCCACAGAAGGGCTGGATGTAGGCAGGGATTGGTAGTTTCAGAACTGAAAGGACCTGTGAGTCTGAGCACAGTCACAAGCTTACACGTTTAGGGGTACCCACCAACTACTCTACAATATTTTTTTCCATACTGCAAAAAGGCTGGAAATGTACTGCGGGCATTGACAAAGGCAGGATTAAAAATCTTTTTCATGGTGGGATAAAGACGGTTTGCTCATGTGAAAATGGAAACCACAAACGTTTGCCAGGAGTACAGTTCCAGATTTACATTTGTAAACTGTACATTTGCACAGACACAAGGGCATATACCTGTGGGTGGACCTCGGTGAATTTGTTTTAAACTGCCATCCATCAAACACGTTTCACTAAATGATGGCTCAGATAAATGTTATTTAAAGTTGCACAACAATTTAGCAAAATATTTTTCAAGTTGAACTTTTTGGGTGTATTTTATTTTGAAAGCAATCCCCAATATGGTTTCCATGCTTCTGCATATACTAGCATATCATCAGGTAGCAATCTGGGGGCAACATAAGTCACTTCAAATTTTTACATTTGGAAAACATTTGTACACTTTTTGTTATACTGGAACCGCTGTACGTAGTGTAAGCTGAGCTCACAACTCACTGCATTCCTGCAGAGCATTCACCTTAATAGTAAAGACTTTTGCATTATTGAATCATGGGCCAGATGTATCAAGATTCCAATTTGCGAATTCTAAATAGCGATTTTTTGCGAATCGCTATTTAGAATTCGCACAATGGAATGTATGTACAAAATCGCTATTTTTTAGCGATTCCTTAATATTCTTTATTTGCGAATTCGCATTTTGCGAATTCGCAAATAAAGAATAATTTCCAATGCATTCCTATGGGCCAGGAGGCCCATAGGAATGATAGTGCAATAATTCTCAAATTGCGAATTCGCAATTTGCTAATCGCAATTTGAGAATTATTTCAAGGGTGCAGGGGTGTCTCAAAGACACCCTGCTGCACCCCTGAAATTTATATGTGTGTGCATGTGGCACACATACATGCCCTATGGGCATGTATGTGTGTCACATGCCACCCTCACAAATGCCAAATAGGGCATTTTTAAAAGAAATTGCAAATTACCACCACTACAAGTTGGTGGTAATTTGCAATTTCTTAACACAAATTCGCAATTTCACAAAGTTTCATACAAATCATTTAAGGAATCGCAAAAATAGTGATTCCTTAAATGCTATGGCAAAATAAGGAATCGCAATTTTTTGCGATTCCTTAAATTGCGATTTTTAATACATACCAAATCATGTTAAAAGGCCGTTTGCGAGTCGCAAAGGCCGAAATTCTGCGAATTTCGGCCTTTGCGATTCGCAAAAAGCCTTGATACATCTGGCCCCATATATACAAGTTTCTACAACTAATACATATTGATACACATCTTGCCTTTGTGGCAGACAATCCTCTTTCTCCAGTCCATACTCTTGTCATGTAACCTGGCAGACAAAGAGGTTGCGCTGCAGTGTGTTGGCTCTACTAGTCCTGTGGGCAAAATAAACATGAAAACGTGCTACCCTTGACCCCAAACAATATGTCCCGAACGTCAGGAAATATTAATTCCACATCCTCAATTGTGCAATAACACTAAACTGCACCAAGCTAGAAAGATGCACAGCCAATGGGTTGAGGCAAATGAAAAAGAAAATGGCAGAGTGCTTCTGAGTTAATATTTGTCTAAAACACAAACTAAAGGGGCATCTTGGACTGGTTAAATGTGAAAAAAAAACTGTATAGTCACAGCAGTTTATTTTTACGCCAGTAGCAGTGGATACAACATCCTTCCTTCTGTGGTCTGATTCTTTCCATAGACTGGAGGTTTTATCCACTTAGTACTGTTGGTTTGAGAGTCCCACTTCTGGGTTAAAGGTGGAAGCAGGAAAACCAAAGAGTCAGTCAAATTACAACATCCAGGATCGGGGAAGGATGACAGCCAAAATCAAGATTCAGGGTTCATAATAAAACTCAAAACTGTGATTGGAATACGGGAAATAGTCTTTGTGGGCACAAAAGCAGTCTGAGAGTGGATTGTTAGAATATCTTAAATTATCAGGACTGTGAAGCTAGAAAGAAACCTCGCAGGAGGAGGAAAACCTATTTTTAAGGGGGATAAGTGCACCACACATTGTATACCATGAACAATAACAATAATCACCATCCTCATTTGAAAAGTAATCCTCTATACTACAAATTCAGTCAACTCCTTCAGTGACTGGAATTGGAAGTAACTGGGCCTCTTGGTTTGATATTGTTTTGTTATCCCATTGCTGTTATGCTGTTTTGCATTACCATTGGCAGGATAGCCGATAATAGAACCGCATATGGTCCATAGAATGCTCATTGACATAGCATGTTATTCCTATTTGGACACTTGCAAATGCCTGCCCACCAGTGGGCTTCTAGCTTGCTTCATGTGAAGTAGAAGGACCATTTTGCTTTATCTGCCCTGTCTGCATCTGGATCTAAAGCTCAAGTTTAAATCTGCTGATAAAGGATTAACTACCATTAGATACCTTGGTTCGAGACTAAATATGTTTGTTGGATCCATGTCTTGCACACAACAGTGAACTTTAGAATACACACACTCAGCATCAAGAAGCAAGAAGCAATGGGGAAGTCTTTGCAGCTTAGGTCATTACAGCCTAGCACCCACTCCATGCTGGCTAATCTATTGATAAGAAGAGAAATTCTTTTTACCCTTCCTGAAGGGTTTCAAAATGTTTGTGTCTTGTCTGGACCTACTCTGAATGGCCATGTCTGCACATTGTAAAATGCTGCTTTTTGTAGTTCTCCCTTTGAGTTTTTGTATGCCTCCACACAGGGCCTGATTGAGAAAACAAAGCATTCCTGGCAGTGTTATCGTACAAGCCACACTGCTGCTTAACTAAACCGTCCCCCAGCATTGCTGCTGTTGTTACTAGGGGTCGATATTGCAGAACTGCAGAAAAACTGACATCGGTAACAAAACCGGCCCCCACTCTTCCAGCCTTGTAAAATAAGGTACTAAACAAATACAACTGTTGCTTCATTCAGTCTACAAAATCTTATAGCAGATAAACTGAACTAGAAACTGAGTAGTGTTTTTATACTTCGCTTATCAAGAGGATGAACGTAATGCACACTTCTGCATGACACCTACCTGTCGGCTGACATTTAAGGAAAGCAAATACAGATAAAAAAGTAGATACCCTAGCATTCACCTCAGTTATGAATGTCCATCTTTTTGCTTGTATCTCAGGCTAACAAATAGCTCCTAAATTCGGAACCACCTTTGGTACTTGTTCCCGAGTGATAAAAAATAATGTCCAGTACACAGACGTCCACTAACTACAGGGACTTATAAAATATCTCCACAAGGTATAATTTTGAACTTATTAAGACCCTCTTTGCGATACTATAGGTTCATAATTCTTTAAAATGTCTCTTTTTTCTTTACAGTATAAATCAAACGCTTTCTCCAAGAATAACAATAATATGGGAATACTAAAGTGAAGCACCACTAGATATCACACTTGTGAGTACTAGTTAGTCAACTTACTGCTATTCTCTTGTAAATTCACGTTGTACTCTTGTTCCTTTCCTTTTCCCCTCTGATCTATGCTCTACTTTCATATATCTATTTTATCAGTAAACGATGTTTCTAAGCTAGAGAGTGAAGGAATTTGTAAAATGTGAGATTGTTCCTTTCCTTTTCTTCTCTGATCTATGCTCTACTTTCATATATCTATTTTATCAGTAAACAATGTTTCTAAGCTAGAGAGTGAAGGAATTTGTAAAATGTGAGATATTGAATACAGAGTTTATAGCATCTTGTGGTGTATACAGATTAAAACATAGACACAATAGAGATAGCTATCCACGAGGATAAGAGAACGCTTACAAACTGACGTTGTAGGTACTGGGGGCTCTTAATGTGAAAAATAAGTGAAACCTTAAAGGACAGTATAGATTGACAAAATGAAAAATAAGAATAAGAATTTGTCAAAGTGTTTGATGCTGCTATCTATATCATGAAATGTAAATACTGACCCTAAAGTTTTTTACGATGTAAGAATTTTTGTTTAATAGCAACCGATATTTCTATATATGTTTATTATGTTTTTTTCTTTAGATCTATGTTGCACATTGTCATGTCTTTAACTAGCGAATGACGGTCACCTGACGAAGGCTACTGGCCGAAACGCGCGTAGTTCTATTCCACCACATTGCCTCCTTCAAATTTTCCACCGACTGAATATGTCGTATAGCACCTTCTCTCCCTTTTTTCTTATGTTGTCATGTGATTATATGTGATGTATGTAATTGAATGTATTTTGTGTAATTAATTGAAAAAACATTTAAAAATGATAAATAATATGTATAATTAATAGAGAAAAAAATATAAATAAAATGGTCTCTGAATTTTAATATACATTTTTGTATCGTTCAAGAATTATTTAAGGTCGCACAATATTGTGAGTCTATGTATTATTAGGGCGGTACAACAATAATTGGTTTGCTATACAGCCTTTTTTCCTACTTGTTTACGCACTCCCTACGAATAGCAAACTGAATAGTGTGTAGGGGTCCCCTTTTTCTAAAAAATTACCTACCAGTCGGTTGCCATTCGATTAACATTGTCCCCTGCTTCTTGCCTCATGCCCTGTTTCAGTTCACATTCCAATGCATAGGAAATCAGCCTCTCATGCCACTCACAAACAATAATCTGCTTGTGCTTAAGTCAAGGTTTTCTGCACTACCATAAAAGGCACTTTGGGGTGTGGTACTTCTCTTTCATCCATGTCATCATACCCATCACCCCCACTAGTAGGGTACCAGAAAATTTAGTGTTACATATTGAGGTACAAAAAGATGATACCCCAAAATATTGACTACCAAAATATCATGCGGGTAAGTATATTTAGGTAACTATAGAGTTACTCCTCTTAACCTCACATACATTGAATGTGCCTTTTTTTCTCCAAGGAGCATGAAAGGGGCATACATGTGGAATTGAGAATAGTGACTTTGTACTTGCCTATATACTTACCTCCACAATATTTTTTGGTAGTGAAAATGCTGGCCACAATATCTTTGTGCTCAATATTCTAACTACAACCTCATCTGCTCTAACCCAGGGCATCTGCCTACTCCGGCTACTAATACTTCGCACTCCCTAGAAATTACATTCTAATTCTTTCCTACATTCCTGTTCATCTTGTTGAACAATAACACTGCCCTCTACCCAACCACCTTCCTGCAGTGCATAGCATACATCTGGGCAAGGGAGAAGGAAGCAGACATCTTCAATGCAGATCGCAGAATTATAGGTGAAGTAATCCTTTGTGTATTTAGAATCATACTTTCATTACTGATTTAGCTTTAGCATTTTACAACATCGGTCAATTTTACACTCAGACCTAGGATCAGTAGTAGCAGAAAAGAAACTCAATTGAGGTACTCAATAAGATTTTAGAGTAGTTAACGAAAAAAAAGTATGTGTAATACACTTGTAAGATTTCCTGGACCCATCATATTGATTATCAAGGATGATAAGCAGGGACTTTGCTTGGACTATTCACATGTATTATATGATAGTTACCTGAGAAAGATGTTGTTGCACTGTTTCCTAATGTATGCCCGCAAGCCCAGGAACTTGCCGTAAACCCGATGCAGAATGGTCTTCAGGTACTCACGCTCCCGAGGGTCTTCACTGTCAAACAGGTCGAGGAGCTACAGAAACAAGAGGGGGAACCAATTAATCAAATTAGAAGAAACACAAACCTGCCAGCTGATGGTAAGATGTTGCTACCTTGGCAAATATCACCTATGTAAAAGAATGCCCGGAAGGCCTAGAAAGACTCACTAGTGACAATGAGCTCAGCAGACCCGGAGGTGTCACTCACACAAAGTGATGCACAACAGGTCTAGGAGATCTCACTCATGACAGTAAACTCAGGAGCCTGTAGTGCCATGCTCATGTCTGTGTACTCAACATGCCTGGGAGTTTCAGTCATGAAGGTAAGCTTCTAAGGCTTTGGAGATTTAACTCATGTAAACTTAGCTTCAGCCAACAGATGGGTTTCACCGATGAAGATAAACTCAGCTGACCAGGGAGGCCTTACTTACAAAGAAATCGCACTATGCCAGGGGTCTTAGACGTACCCTTAAAGACCGGAAGCCTAAGGCTCTCTCAAGTAGGTAGGCTCAAGAGGCATGGGCGGTTTCTCCAATAAAGCAAGGTCAGCTGATCTGAGAGTTTTTATACACTGAAGTGTGACAGGCCTGTAAGGGTTTACTTAATAAAGAATCAAGAGCAGCTCTGAATGGTCTCAGAAGGCAAGATCACCACACCTGGGCCGTCTCATTTATGTGGGATTGGTAAACAGGTATCAGGGGTCTGACTCACTAAGTGACAATAGGTGGCGTGGGACATCTCATCTATGATCTGCCCAGGAGGTAGCTGTTTCACTATTATGAAGATACGCCGAACAGGTTAACAGGTCTGAGTACTGAAGGTAAGCCCAGCATGTGTTTGTAATCGTATTCATGAAGGTACTCTAAGTTGACTTTTCAGGTATTACAGATGAAGGTAAGCAGGGCAGGTTTAGGAGGTCTCTTTCAGTTGAAAGAAGGTCAGAATGCCAGGGGCCTCTTTTATGAAGGTAGGCTCAGAAAGATGATCAGGTCCCCTGGCCCGGGAAGTCTCACCCATGGTAAGTAAGCTCAGCTCGCTTGTGGTGGGTGGAGTGTGTTGGTCATATAATGGTAAAATCAGCAGACCTTCTAGGAGATATCACTTGTGAATGTAAGCTTCATAAAACTCATAGGTCTCTCTTATTAAGGCATAGCTGCCTTCAACAAGCTACCTTCTTTTCACCGTAAGTTTCGGTCATGGCACAGGCAGCTCAGACTTCACTCTCTTTAATAACAATGGACACTTTAAGAATAAAACCAGCTCTGTTTTAGATGACCTGTCACCCACCATTGTTGACAGACTAAATGTGAATCAAGGCTTTGGAATGGAAACCTACTTTTAGAACATGTCAGTCCTTTAACTACAATAGATCTACCTGGGCCAGCAAAGATATGCCGAGATGGTGATAATAAATGTAATACACAAAAGAGATCTCAAAGCGCTTTCGTCTGCGCACAAAGGCTACGCCACAGTAATTACTGTTCTCTGCAATGACATCTCCTCTGAGGTACATATAGGAGACAATTAAATCTATTTTTAGCATAATTAGGTATTCATTATCTGCAATAAACACACGAGAATTAATTCACCATAAGCATTACCAAAATATTATGAGTTTAAAGAGAGGTACTGAAACTTTAATCTAACAAGGGCAGACAAACATGATTCAATATACTCGTCAACATCACCTTGAGAGAAAAGGGGAGGAATATGGAGTGTGCGCCTGTGAATTGCATCTGTTTATTTTCATGGACAATTAAAAAAGGTTAAAAACATTTATTTACAATGTAACAAAGCTGTTACAAAATGTGTAACAAGCAAGATGAACAGTCTCTGCAGACAGTGCCGCCAACGTTATTCAACAGCACTTTGTGTAAAGGCTACTGGTGACCTTCATTTATTTTCAAATACATTTTTGTAAAAAATTGGCTTGTTGGTTGACTGAGGTGCGAGCCCTGACTGGCATGTGAGCCCTGGTCAAGTAACAACCGCAATTCTTGTCAGGGTGAGGCACAAGCCAACCCGAAATTAGCCTGTGCTTAAGCCTCTGGTATCTTGGCACTGAGCACTCAGCCTTAACTTAGAGGCAATGTGTAAAATATTTGTGCAGTGCTTCAAACGGTGATAATGTGAGAACACCTGACAAAAAGGATCCCACAGTAAGTTAGAAAATAGAACTTTAATAAATAAAACATGACCAAAATGCCAAAAATCCAATTAGTGGAACTGGAGATATTCAAGATTAAAGATTTTAGTTAGAAAAGTGCCAAAAAGCACAAAACGACAACTGTGGCTATCAAGTCACGTCAGACCGGGACAAAGACACAAGTTGAGGCTGACTGCGATTGTGTGCGGGCTGGAAACATGGAACCATTTGGGCCTGCTGTACAAAAGTATCTTAAATGTTGGTTTGTGGAGCCTTGCGAGGATCTGCATCGAAGATGTGTTGCGCAACTGAAGCAATGCATCAGGGGAGATGCGGCAAGGCTGCGATGCGAGGGCCTGCATAGTCAGTAAGAGTCCCATCAGTAAGGCTTATGCTGCAAAGTCCAACCTAGAGGATGCGGTACGGGATCGGGGCGATGCATCGGTTTCGAAGAGCTGCAGTGCGGAATCTGGCCTCGTTGTCGAGGTTGCCCTCGATAGGGGAAGCAAGGGCCTGCGCTGAGGATGCATCACACAGTGGTGCTTCTGAAGGCATTGCGGGTTGCAGAGGCAATGCAGGTCTTTGCGACGGTTCCAGTCAATGCACCAGAGGAGATGCATCTATTCTGCTGGATCCACAGGGGCTGGCAAGTTCCTTAGACCAACTTCCAAGGGTCCTTGGCTGGAGTGGAGCCACATGGCAGGGTAGACTCACAGATGGCAGAGTGCAGAAGCAGATGTACGGTTGGTGGCAGCCTGCTGGGTCCCTGAGGCTTAAGATCAGGAGGCAATACAACTAGCTCTTGTTATCACTTTGGGTTTCGGGTTGTTCAAGAGATGCAGGTCCAGTCCTTTTCACCCAAGCAAGAAGGTAGAACGTCAGCACAGCAGGGTAGCTGCTCCTTTAGAGCAGCAGTCCTGCAGTATGGTAGTCCTTGTAGCAGCACAGCAGTCCTTCTTCCTGGCAGAGTATCCATAGGTCCAGAAGTATACTGAAGTGGTGGTGTCAAAGATCCAGTATATATACTTAGTTGTGCCTCTGAAGTGGGGAAAACCTTCCAGAGGCATGCCTTTGGATTGCAGTGGTGCCCTGTCTGTCTGGCCCCGGCTCCAGACTAACTACAGGGCGTGTGCAGCCCTTTGTGGAGACAGAATATTTAACAACGAGGGGTGGTGATGGACAGAGTTTCTGAATTAAGCAGAATACTCTCACCCAGTCAAGAGATCAGGGCTAGATCCAACCCCGCTTTTTAGCTCACTGCACCATCCCAATTCAGAACCTGGCTATATGCAAATTAGTCTGTTCCTGTCCCAGTGCATGATGGGAACAGGGCAAACCAAACTACCAAGCCAATTCTTACACTGGGAAGGAAACAAGCTTCCGGGGACCGGTTTCTGGCATTTCAGCCGTCGTCGGCCCAGCTTGCTTGAATCCTGATGGTGCAATGAGCAAGGGACTCACATCTGAGTATACCCTTCCACGCTTAGGGTGGACAAAATATTTAACAACAAGGGGTGGTGATGGACAGAGTTTCTGAATTGAGCAGAATACTCTCACCCAGTCAAGAGATCAGGGCTTGATCCAACACAGTTTTTTAGCTCACTGCACCATCCCAGTTCAGAACCTGGCTATATGCAAATTAGTCTGTTCCTGTCCCAGTGCATGATGGGAACAGGGCAAACCAAACTACCAAGCCAATTCTTACACTGGGAAGGAAACAAGCTTCCGGGGACCGGTTTCTGGCATTTCAGCCGTCGTCGGCCCGGCTTGCTTGAATCCTGATGGTGCAATGAGCAAGGGGCTCACATCTGAGTATACCCGTCCACGCTTAGGGTGGACAAAATATTTAACAACAAGGGGTGGTGATGGACAGAGATTCTGAATTAAGCAGAATACTCTCACCCAGTCAAGAGATCAGGGCTAGATCCAACACCGTTTTTTAGCTCACTGCACCATCCCAGTTCAGAACCTGGCTATATGCAAATTAGTCTGTTCCTGTCCCAGTGCATGATGGGAACAGGGCAAACCAAACTACCAAGCCAATTCTTACACTGGGAAGGAAACAAGCTTCCGGGGACCGGTTTCTGGCATTTCAGCCGTCGTCGGCCCGGCTTGCTTGAATCCTGATGGTGCAATGAGCAAGGGACTCACATCTGAGTATACCCTTCCACGCTTAGGGTGGACAAAATATTTAACAACAAGGGGTGGTGATGGACAGAGTTTCTGAATTAAGCAGAATACTCTCACACAGTCAAGAGATCAGGGCTAGATCCAACACCGTTTTTTAGCTCACTGCACCATCCCAGTTCAGAACCTGGCTATATGCAAATTAGTCTGTTCCTGTCCCAGTGCATGATGGGAACAGGGCAAACCAAACTACCAAGCCAATTCTTACACTGGGAAGGAAACAAGCTTCCGGGGACCGGTTTCTGGCATTTCAGCCGTCGTCGGCCCGGCTGGCTTGAATCCTGATGGTGCAATGAGCATGCCAGAAACCGGTCCCCGGAAGCTTGTCTCCTTTCCGGTGAAGAATTGGCTTGGTAGTTTGGTCTGCCCTGTTCCCATGATGCACTGGGCCAGGGACAGACTAGTTTGCATATAGCCAGGTTCTGAGCTGGGATGGTGCAGTGAGCTAAATAACGGTGATGGATCAAGCCCTGATCTTTGGACTGGGTAAGAGTGGGCTGCTTAATTCAGACACTCTGTTCATCACCACCCCCTTTTCTGAATCATTTTTGGCCACTATAGATGTGGCAGGGTATACTCAGACATGAGTCCCTTGCTCGCTGCACCATTAGGATTCAAGCAAGCCGGGCCAACGACGGCTGAAATGCCAGAAACCGGTCCCCGGAAGCTTGTCTCCTTTCCGGTGAAGAATCGGCTTGGTAGTTTGGTCTGCCCTGTTCCCATGATGCACTGGGCCAGGGACAGACTAGTTTGCATATAGCCAGGTTCTGAGCTGGGATGGTGCAGTGAGCTAAATAACGGTGATGGATCAAGCCCTGATCTTTGGACTGGGTAAGAGTGGTCTGCTTAATTCAGACACTCTGTTCATCACCACCCCCTTTTCTGAATCGTTTTTGCCCACTATAGGTGTGGCAGGGTATACTCAGACATGAGTCCCTTGCTCACTGCACCATCAGGATTCAAGCAAGCAGAGCCGACGACGGCTAAAATGCCAGAAACCGGTCCCCGGAAGCTTGTCTCCTTTCCGGTGAAGAATTGGCTTGGTAGTTTGGTCTGCCCTGTTCCCATGATGCACTGGGCCAGGGACAGACTAGTTTGCATATAGCCAGGTTCTGAGCTGGGATGGTGTAGTGAGCTAAATAACGGTGATGGATCAAGCCCTGATCTTTGGACTGGGTAAGAGTGGTCTGCTTAATTCAGACACTCTGTTCATCACCACCCGCTTTTCTGAATCGCCTTTGTGGAGACAGGGCAAAGCCTATTCAAGAGTAAAAGGGGCTTAGCTCAGCTCCTCCCTCCCATTCAGCCAGTGATAGCCCATCCAGTTACATCTAAGCTCCCTATTGTGTGTGGCTGTCTAGGAGGAAACAACAAAGCCCAAAGGTCACTTACACTCAGTTATGTGACCCTCAGTTAGGCTGCAGGCACCAAATGGATAAGGCAGGAAAATACCAACTTTCTAAAAATTCAATTTTTAGAATTGCAATTTAAAGTTCGACTTCACCAACAGTTCGATTTTTAAACTATGATTCCTGAGACACCAAACATGAAATGGTTACCTGCTCTTATTTGGAAAAGACACTTCTTAAATGTAATAAGGTAATTTCAATGTTATCCTATGGAAGGGGTAGGCCTTGCAGTAGTGGAAAATGGACTTCAGTGTTTTTCACTACCAGGACATGTAAAACTCCAAAGGTCATGTCCGCCTTCCTATGTGCCTTTGGTAACATTGAAAATGCTAAACACACTCTGTATTTCACCATCCCTGAACGGTGTACTTGCAGCTGGTTTAAAGATGAGAAGAAGGCTCTCTTTTGCTATGAAGAAAGGTGATTGGAAATATTGCCTCCCAGACATGCCGGAAGAAATGAAGGTGTAGCTATTGCCTGTAATTTGTCACTATTGATGTCCAGTGTCCTTGCCCTGTCAACCCAGTTTTTCTTTCTTGGTCTGTGACTGTGGAGGCTTCTTGAGGAGGCTGTCACTGCTGGTATTGTGGGTAAAAATGCTGCAATCCAGATTGTTTTACTGCGTATCTGTCAGTCTGGCAGTTTGGTCTGTTTTGGGAGCAGCAGCAGTAACGGCTTTAGCGACGGTAGCAGGAGCAAGCCGCAGAGGGTGCACTGAGCTGGTGTGACCAGTGGTTTTTCAGCAGCTTTCAACTTTCGGCTCCACCAGTACTTGCGGCTCAGACGGTGGGAAGGCAAGTTTCCTGGCGGCTTGCTCCGGGGCCGGAGAGAGGCTGTGGAGAGTTTGGGGAGAGGCAGGTGAATAGAACGAGGTTGGCAGAACCGGCTCAGCGTTGAAATAACCTTCTGTTATTCGTGCCGCAGCCGTTCAACCAGCTTTCACCGCAACTTCCACTGCCATTCTCATCACTGCCTTGCTCTCATTGCCGTCTTTGTCGCAGTTTGGACTCTGCCGACTTTCTAACCGGCATGAAAGGTGAGAAGGCACGCTGCAAACTGTAATTACAACCATTGTCACTGTCACCGCCACTGTCGCTATTGCTGAGGGTGAAGCCACGGTGCCTGAGAGGCATATTGGACTGAGGGCAGGAAAGAGCTCCATTGGGTGGGTGTAAGTGCAGGGTGCAGGGTGACCCTTCTTGGACGCCTCTAGAGACCCTGGCATGCCTTGCTTGCCAGCTGAACGCCACTGGTCCTCTGATTAAACCTCAACACTTCAGTTGATATAATTTCCTGGGAAAGGAAGTTAGTGGAAATTTGGGCCAGCACCTGGCTCTGCATTAGGAGAAAGGAAGGAAGGAAGGACCTCCGACACTTCTGACTCATCAAGCCAGCCACACCTGCGGGTAGATCAGTTGCAGGGAAATCATGAGGTCGGGCAGAGTAAGAAAATCTCCAGCGAAAGCCAAATCGAAACCTCAACCTGAACCCAAGGCAACAAAACAGAAGAGCGTGGATAGGAGTGGGCTTAGGGTTACGAGCCTATCTGACTTTAGCACAGACAGTCCCAAAACAAAACTTGAAAACTCGGGCGGGCTTTTAAGCAATTTGGCGCCCAACATGATGGTCACCCCTTTAACAGACTGTCACATAACGTGTCAACCAGCAATGACTTTCTACGCCAGGAAGAAAGTAAATCTCTTTCCGTAACTCCTAGTGCAACTGGAACTTCAATGGGAGAGGGTGCTGTAACCAACACAAGGCTTGGTCCTGAGGATCAGGCCCTAATTGGAATTGAAGGGTTGCCACTGAAGAGATTCCCTTGTTCCTTTCAGCCTAAGATTTAAACTTAATTCTCATTTTTGAAAGATCCTGGCACAGCAAACTTCTCCAAGAGCGGCGCTATAGAAGGGCTGCAAACTCCTCTTTTGCCCATATCAACAGGCAGTTTGGCTCAAGCTCTTCAATCAACCAAAAAGCAGACCACAGCATTAATTCACTCCAACAATAGACATCAAGAAGGAGTAGATAGTTTAAGGAACATACTTTCTGGCTGTCCCGACCAAACTGTGCACCTTACAACAAAGCCAACTCTCGAACCAACTCATTCCGATTACAGACCCAAAGATAAAGTCCAACGAAACATTAGGGAGGAAGAGTTGCTCCCTTGGCACAGTCATAAAGTAATGCAGCTGGTGAAGAATCAAATAAACCTTGCATAAATAAGGAGCATGTTTTCGGTCAACTGGAGAGCCACGTTGCTCTTGAGAAGCTCAGGGCTGTAACTGAGGGACCCTCAGACCCGGCGTCTTTAACATTTCACCAACAAGGGGGGACAACATCAAGATCAGACTCCACGTTCTTTCCATCCAACCCGAAAGTTGCTGAGATTGGTCATGGCATAGATACTCCAACTACATTGCTGCAAGAAGAGCCTGACATGGGACTTGTCAACGAGCCCCGTTAAGTCCTCTCACAAATAGCAACAGCAGGAGGCAAATAAAACAAGGGAGAATGTATCACAACCAAAAGGCTCCTATCCACAATCCTTGTCACCTCCTTGTTTGGATGATATAAAGCTCTTGGCGGTTTTGTCTGAACCTGACAATCCTTACGAAAACCTTTAACCAGTACAAGGTCAGTTGCTCCCATAAGAAGACTTCCACACATCAAATGTCGACAATGCTGACATGTCCTTCCTCACCTCTCCAGAGTGGGAGGAACTAGTTGCCTCTTACAGTCATGACCCTACAATTCAACCTAAAACTGCAAGCTCAGAACAAAGCAGCACTGGGAATCCTTACTAAGTACAATGCAATATTCAACGGTGGCACTGCAATACCATCCCACAAACTTGACCTCCAGCTAACAGTTTTACAAACTCTTGCTGACTTTACTTCAGGGATCAACAGAAAGGTAGCGACCTGAAAGGTTTAATAAAGAGAGGGCAAGGAGCAGCCTTTAAAGCACAATCATTGCAACAAGAATGCTCCTATGCCCCAATAGTGGATACATTATTGATGCTTCCGATGATACTGGGCAACTTATTGTCCATCTTGAAAACTACAACTACAACCCAGGAATCTGTTAGCAATTCCAACCTCATGGAGGGTAGCTTAACATCGACCATACAATCAACAGCAACAACATCACCAAATAGAAAAATGTATCAGGAGTAAGTGGTCATAAGCAAACCATTAAAACAGGATCACCAACAAACAAATAAAAACACCAATAAAAATTGGTGGTAAGCAAAAAAGGAAAGGAACAGGAAATCCACTACCCAGGGTCAACACCTGACCATTCAGACCCAGCCAAGACCAGCCATAATTGATCCTAAAAGTGAGGAATTATTAAAATATTCAGCCTCAACACTGGCAGAAGGCACAAAGATTTGCTTCACAAGACACAAAGGTACAGCAAAGAGACCTTTGTCCTCCAGCTAATACTAGTAATACTCCGGAAGATAATAACGAACCAACAAGAAGACTGTCTGGAAGTATCCTTACTCTGAGCCCTTCTATCCAGGGTAGAAACATGGCAAGCACTAATTCAACGCAAGATCTGCCCTCAACATTAGGTGACAGGAAGGCACCCATTGAAGGAATACAAATTATAAGGCCAAAGCTAGGTGTGGTGTCACAGGACAGTCACTACGAACTACTGTTACCCACTGGATATATTCCTGAGCAGGACACCAGCTCGCAAGACGAAACCCAGCCCTCAACTGTTAAATTAACATTACCTTGTAACAACCCTAAATACGAACTAAACAATGTAAAAGCTTTTCATCTAGGTTCTATAATCCAAGAAGCAAATAGAAAGGTTGGTGTACACCATCAAAATCAGGAATCACCTGTTCAAAAGCAATTAGTAATGATGGCACATTCCCTCACAATCAGGAAATACTACAGGAGGAAGTGACAAATATTATAACACTACTTCCAGATTACAAGTCACGAGGTCCCGTGGACATATTGAACAGAGGGAATGTACTACAGCTTTTACACTCTATTACAACCTTAGCAGACATCACTCCTTCTGATCTACTGTCAATTGAAATTTTACCTAACAACAGTAGCCAAAGTCCTAAAGTAACCAATATCAGATGGAGAACTTTGGAGGTAGCAGGAAGAATTTTACGGGAAAGAAATACATTTCTAAATTGGGGGATAATTCTGAAGTCAGTCCCAAAGATACCTTATCCAACACCTTTTCTAGGGAATGAAAAAATAGCCCATGCCTGTCCACTTCTTCATTCCTGAAAGGAGTAAGGAGTAGATCTCCAGGCACACTGATAGATGCCAGCCTGACAATTGCACTGATACCAACTCAAGGACAATTAGCCCAACACACGCTGCAATAAATAACAACTGGGAATGCACACAGCGGCTAATAACATCAGTGAGTACAAATTGACAACATACAACTGCAATTTACGCACCTTTAACAGAGCAGGATGGTGCCACCATATGTGTCTGGAATATTAATGGCTTAGCTTCCAAAGTGAAAGATCAAGAGACTCTAAACTACTTGAAATCTTTCCACATAATTCTTCTTCAGGAGACCTGGGAAGACAAGCCCTTTGAACTGCAAGGTTATACCTCTTACTTATTCTCGGCAACCAAGGGCTCAGTATTTGGCTGCCGCTTGGGGGGCTTACTGCTTTTAGCCTCCTTAACCGAAATAGGAGAGATCGTTCCAATACAAATTCACCTAACATTTCCAAGCTGTATACAGGCCGCAAAAATAATGCTTAAGCTTCACCAGCTCAAGCAGGAAATAATAATAATAAAAGTGTATGTACACCCAAAACAGAAAACAAGGACGGCGAACAAGTTACCTTTAGAATTAAAGAGAGTAATGGATGAGCAAGCTTCTGATCTCATTCTAGCAGGAGATTTTAATATGCATCTCCTAGGGCTCACTCCAGATGACGACCATATGCAAGACCTCACAGGCACATGGGGAATCCCGACTTAAAGCATAACACAGTCCATCAAGCCAGTGGGAAGCACGGAAAAAACTGCTCCGGGAATTAGAGCATCTAAATTTGCGAGCTCTAAATGGTTGTTTCAAGGAGGACAACACACCAGCAGCCACATTTCACTCGGCAACAGTCTCCTCACATCTTGACTCTACTTTTACAACTCTTACATTGTTTAATAAAATTGTCACCTTTAAGATTGAAATAATGAATTAAGTGATCACATGCCACAAGAGCTAAACCTTTTACAAGTCCAAGTTCATTGTACTGGACAAGACCAGCAATCTTAAAAGAATAAGGTGCAACTCTAACAATATTGAGGAAATATCACTTAAAGCTAAAGATCTGTATAACCAATTAGATTACAAGTCAGCCGAGCCTCAGGAACTCTGGGAAAAGTTTGTTACATCTCTTGGAGTGGTATTCACTAACAGGCAGAGCAATAAGCAGAAGAAAGTCTCAGTCACTACAGCTAAGACGACAAAAAGCCCAAACTCGAAAAAACTAAATCATTCCATAAACCAAAGCATAAAATTATTTTGTAAGTCTCCAAACAACCTCAGTTTACAAAGCACTCTCCATGAACTAAAGACAACAGCAAAACAGAGGAGATGGGCACACAAAAAAGCAATGAAAAATGAGTTATGGGCGAAACTTCTTTTTGATGCCAATCAGAAAAATAGCGCTACATTTTGGCAAAGTGTCAATAAACTACAGCAACCCAATCACCACGGCATAGACTCCAATATTGCAGAAGCAACCTGGGTTGATTATCTCTTCAAACAATTTTAATAACCTGGAGCTAAAATCTGCTAGTCCCCGTTCATCCCACCAGGAAAAATCTGTTTTAATAACCTTAGAACGGAAGCGATAAATCAACACCGCCAACACGAAGAGGTCAGTAGAAAATTAATGCCGATGCAGCAGGAACCGTATTTGTTATCAGGCCAAACTAGTTCATCAACTGCAGCAGAGGAGGAGCATCGCACAGCACCATTGGCAATACAGAAACAAGAGAGAGGCAGCCGGGGGGAGGTGGCTCCAGGCCCAATGGCATCCCTCCAATTCTGTGTAAATCTGATCCTGAATTCCGGAGCAAAGCATTAGTCCAAGTTTTTAGACACTCCTTAGGGACTACTATAATTCCAGAGTCATGGCAAGGCTCAATTATCAGCCCAATACATAAACAGGGTGACAAGTCTGTTCCAAATAATTATCGATTGATAGCCCTGATAGACACAGAGGAAAAAAACTATGCAGGGATCATCTTAAACGAACTTGCCTGTTGGGCCTCTACAAACCACATCATTCCTATAACACGAACAGGCTTCCGCAAAGGGCAAGGTACTACTACCAACATCATGGCTCTGACCATAATTATCGATACTGCGAAGCAGGGAAAATATCCTTTATATCTCTGCTTCATTGATTACACCGCAGCTTTCGATCACATAGACCACATTAAGCTCTGGCATAAACTGGATAGCGGGGGGATACCAGCCACCCTCCTAGATCAACCAAGGCTCTTGCACACCAATACGTGGATACTAATAAAGCTAGGTGCAGGGAAGCACCTCTCAAGAAGAATCCCCACCAACAAGGGCTTAAAACAAGGGTGTGTCCTAGACCCGCTGCTATTCAGCCTTTTTTTGGCGGATTTACCCACGGAATTGGATCACCGCTCATCACTCGCCCCAAAGCTAGGTAATACGACACTAACAAACTTGCTATATGCTGTCGATCTAGTCCTGATTAGTCAGACCCCTATTGGCCTCAGCACCTCCTGGACGTAACTCAAAAGTTTTCTGAACGAAACTCTTTGAAAATAAACTTCAAAAAAACTAAAATCATGAAAGTAAATTACTATAAGAAGAGAAATCCCAGTTGGTATTTGGATGGTAATCAATTAAACCAAGTAACAAGCTACAAGTACTTGGGCATCCTTTTAGACCAACACAATTCCTTCATGCCACAAATGTAATCCTTACAAAAGAAGGGAACTAAGACCTATCTAGCACTAAAACTAAAACCTCTAAAGAAGCTGCTGCCTGACCTAACACTAGATCCTTTTCTCAAGGTCCTACAAGCTAAATTACAGCCCACAATCACCTATGGGAGTGAATCATTGAGAGGGAAAGACGCAAAAACTCTAGATAGTGTAATAGTGACCTTCTATCGAGCGATCTTTCACCTCCCCAAATACGTCTCTCCAGCCTAAATAAGGTTGGAATTTAGGCTTCAAAACCAGGTGATAGAGCAAAGGGGAGCCTTCGTAAAATGCTGGCACAAGATCAAATCAGCCGAAGAAGGGACTTTAAATAACCATCTCTGGGTAGAGTTGTCTCGTACCGGAAAATCGTCAGCTAACAAATACCTCCTAGAATCCATCAAGATTTTTGGCCTGACAGACCTTTGGAACTGCCCAACAGCTTATTCTATATTTAAAAACATTGTCACAAAGACAACAAGATTAATATCAGTCAGAGAGGACAAGAAAGCACTATCAAAGAGAGCCCATAGCTGAGCCGTGCTTAACAATTTTGACGTCCTTAAACTGCAACCCTACCTCAAGGCTGGAACTAAGTTGTCGACCAAGGAATTTTTTTTAAAACTTCGATTGGGAGTTGGTTCAATTGCCCTGTTTTTGCCGCCATGGGAAAAAAAGGAGGAGACCAGCCAATGCCGCCTGTGTGCCCGTGGCACTGAAAATCCTATTCACGTTATCTGCATCTGCAACAAACTTAAGGACATTAGGTGCACCCTACTAAAACCATCCTTTAACCACCACAGAGTCAGGAACATGCAGGCAGGCAGTAATGCTGTGCTTTAATCCAACTTTAGTACAGCTAAACCGCCACCTTACAACATTTATAGATCTCACTATATTGAGATTAAAAAACGTTACATCATCGGCCATGAACCTTGCTCATTAAGATGGGCATGTGTATCTTTTGATCTTGTCTCATCAAGATAACTTGAGAATACTTACAATGGCATTATGATGTTACAAACAGGCACAACCAGTAACTGCTACCTGAAGCCTGGGATAATTTTGAATGACTAGAGCACCTCAAAAATAAGTTAAAGAAAATTCTAGAGTGAAAGTTTGCGAAAGAACTTGGTGGAGTGAAAACTTAAATAGACAATTCTTACCAAATTAAATTACTTTTAACTAGACTGAGCATTAACTGTTGAGGAAACTATTTTTCACAAGATAATCTTAAGCATTTTATGCACAAAAATAAAGCGGAACGTTTCTTAGAATTGTTTAACTTTTGTATTAACATAATCTGTTTTGATTTTAATGTCTATGTAGGCAATGGTTTTAATTAATCAAGCATAATAAACTTACCCTTACTTTTTAAATACATTGCACCCTGGTCTCTGGGCTGTCTAGAGCCTACCCTAGAGGTGACTTATATGTATTGAAAAGGATGGTTTGGGCCTGGAAAAAAGTTTGCTGTGCCAGGTCGAAATGGCAGCTTAAAACTGCATTAACACAGGCTGAAATGACAGGCCTGAGACATGTTTAGAGTTCTACTCTAAAAAGTGTGGAGGAGTGTGGCTCAATGGTTAGAGTGGCAGACCCTGATGCAGAGTTCTGGCCCGGGACCAGGGTTCAATTACCGCCTCGGCGGGTCTTGGGCTCAATTTCCTCGGGCCTGACAATTCTCGCCTCGGTGCCTATTCTAATCATGGGCCCCACGCTGCAACTCTGGGCAATAGCTTGCTTAACCTCCACACCGGCCCCAACAGTGCTAGGATGCCTGACTTCACCCTGGGGGTGCCCTGGAGTAGACACTTCACAGGGAAAGCCAGGAAGGATTCCACAGCGGTATGAGTAATAGCGCCAGGAAACCGCTTGGTGGCAGTGCGCTCTACAAATACCTTGACCTTTACATTTACATTTACTCAAGCGGGCGGCACAATCAGTGTTGCAGGCTCGCTATCATTTAACTGACAAGCCCTGGGCCCAGGTAGTGGCACTTTACTAGGGCTGTACAAGTAAATTAAAGATGCCAACTGGGTATAAGCCAATGTTACCATGTTTTAGGGAAGAAGCACAAGCACTTTAGCACTGGTTAGCAATAGTAAGGTGTGCAGAGTCTTAAGGAAAGCAATAACAAAGTCAGCAAAAACAGAAAGTCTGAAGGCAAAAAGTTAGGGGAAAACCACGCCAAGGATGCCAGGTCTAACAATTTAAAAAAACCATTTTAATAAATATTTTTATTGAACATTAAGAATGATCAACATTGCGGTGTAGTTAGCAGAGAACTATGCGACAACGTAGGATGGAATACATTTCATTACAGAGTACATTCAACTGAAAACTCAGTAGATTACAGTATTTAGGGAGTCGTTGGTTCGTCAAAGGAGGGGACAACAGTTGGGACACAACGGTAGGCATTTCATTTACTCCACACTGCGGACGACTTTTTGGGGCATCCACGTGCAATGAATAATGTTCTTTCTCTAATCATAGACTTGTCCGTGTCTGCCTTCCAGGCCTCTAGTTTTGGCGATGCCTCTGCACCCCACAACTGTGCAATGGTTCTTTTCACCACCATTAGATCTAGTGTAACCCATAGTTTGTCTGTACTATTGAGGTCAGTGGGCTCCCATACATTTAGATGCCATCTTTTGGCTTCAGGCTGTATAACAACGTCTAGCACCTCGCTCATACAGTTGTGTATCTTCTTCTACTAGCTCTGAACACCCCCACATTCCCATATTATGTGCATGAACTTGCCTAATTGATCACATTGTCTCCTACATTCCCCATTATCTACTCTTCCCATTCAAACTAGCCTGGGCCCAAAGACGTAAACTCTAAGTAAGATTTTGAGTTTAACGAGGTGCTGCGTGCCGGACCTGAACTGAGTGTTTAGTTGGTCCTGTTAAGGGGTACCGCAGGGGTCTGGAGTAGATAGCCCTGTTGTAGTTGCCACCTGGCAGTATCCATTTGTCCATCTGTACCCAGGGTTGTCTCCCTGTCGATAGATGCAGTGGTTGATGGCAGTTAAGTGGGCGGCCCAATAATATTTTTTTGATATCCGGGAATCCTATTTCGCCGTCATACCAACCGAGTACCAGTTTGGATAATGCTATGCGGGGTCTACCGTCCCACAAACAAATCTTAAACGCTTCGCTGCGGCCGGGATTCCTCCGCGGTTCTGGGGAATTCCACGTGTGAGCAGTTCGAACGGGCCCCGGCCATCCTCTGCACACGCCCACCGTGACGTCAGACGGCCGGGGGACGCCTGACGCACAGAAGCGGTTAATAATCCTTTACTTCTCACTTTGGTCTTACATGGCTGTGGGGTTTATTGACGCATTGGAAAACATTATGTCAGATGCCATAGGTCTGATTTGTTTTTCTTTGCAATAAGTTATGACAAAAGCAGTAAGCTCGACTTACTTATTGTATAAAGCATCTGTTAACGTCAAGAGGCCTTTAAGCATGGATTATTATTAGCCTGTGGACAGGTAATTTGCTCCTTACAATAACAAAGATTACATTAGTAGGCACAGGCATTGGTTAAGAATTTTGAAAAACTATGGGGGTTGAAGATTTTCACAGTGATAACATTCATAGCAGGGTCTGAGAGACTTAGTTGCCTGTCATGACCTTGCAATAAAAAAAGAAGCATTAAAAAGCTCATACATACCTAACATATATACACATACCTAGAGGGAATTTGAGACAGCCCTCTTCTGCCATTGGTCTTTTCGTGTGCCATTTAGATTCTGCTTCCAGCCATGACAGCATATCACATGGGGCAATGTGTCAGTCCACTGCCGCAGTAACCGCCTAATCTAAGTAAGTTTTGTAGGGCTCGTTTGGTTCTTGCTAGTTGTTTTGGAACACCGGACGCTTTGCGTCTTAACAGCGATTTAATTTCAGCTCGTGACTATGCAGAGAGGTGTAGCCATTGAGAATAGCTTTATAACACCCCGCGTGCATTATACTGCGAGCCTTTTCAACAATATTTTGTGGTGTTTACATCTATGCGCAGCTAATACATACTTTTAATTTACAACATCAACGAATAAGTGGTAATAGGTGTACAGAATGATGGCACCGACCCACACTCATATAGTATCGAATACGTGGGCCCATTAAAGGCTTTCCTTTATTTATTTTTTCCAAACCTTAATTGTGAAAAGGGAGGCAAGGAGGACAATCGGTAACCGAACCAGTCCAGTCCACGAGTATCAGGGACACCAATACCCAGACAAAGGAGGCTTTTAAATTCTATTTTAAACCATATTTTGTGTGTTGTGGAGAATACGGAACAAGGTATTAAGAATGATACAATACCCACCTGGTAATTTATTTAACAAAACTATCCGAAAACATATGAACAATTAGAATGATTGTCATGTGTGTTTTCGATTCCACAGCGATAAGTGAAAGGTTAAAAGATCAACTGACAGCAACAAGGTGCCGTTAATATGTGCCGTCCCCCTTTCCTACTTAGGGGAGATTATTCTTCCTACTGTCCCCTCCTTGTGCCATAAGCCACTTAATTATTTATATGGGGGATCTATAATATTTTAACGAAAAAAACAACAAATATAATGTAGATACATCAAATCTTGTACTAACCTGACCAATACTGTGGCAGCAAGTAGTACCGTCTAAGGAAGGTGAGGATCATTATCCTATTTTTCCCTCTTCTTGCAATGTGTGCGAGTATTAAACAAGGGGCTTGAATGGCACGTGTGGTCATTTGGTCGAGGAAGTGAATGAAGTATAAGAGTCCTATGAGAACCATGAGTTGCCTTAGGGCAATAGAATGAGAGAGGCGAGAGTGAGAGAAGTTTACCATACCACTCTTTAGTACAACAGAGACCAGTTGAAGTTTTTAGTTATGGTGAGGGATGCAAAATAATCCATTACCATTTTTCTAATGTGACACTAATTTGAATTTAAACAATAAGATGAGTTAAGTGGGGCTATGACTGGGAGGCAATACATGGTGTAAATAATAAAAAGAATAGGGCCTTATTAAATGTACAAATTTTTGATTGAGGGTTCATAGTTTAATAAATATGTTAATTGTGGAGGTCAGGACCTAGTCAACTGACATTTGTTTCCTATCACACAGGCACTTGTGAATTTGAAACACCTGCTTCTGATACAATCTTTGATTTTAGAGAGTACAAATTGCTTTGCCTTGATAAAGATGGTGACATTTTTAAATCCATCGAAACGTGTCGACCCCCATTTCAATACATAACCTGTAAGAAAGGCGGAGATCATCGAGTACTGTGTACCAAGATCTACACCATAATCATTGTCGCAATACAGATATGTAACAAGCAAGGGACATATTGAATTTGTCTGTGTTATGTACTCTCTTTTATTATTATTATTATGTATTTCTTTTTGGATGAATTGTTTATGTATTTGTGATTGTATATTTGAATCCATGTGTATATCTTTGATGTGACACTTTGACATTTGGTATGTGTTGGGTACAGGGTTTTTCCCTGGTTTCAATCAGTATTTTTATCATTTATTTTAAAAATTAATACATCGATTTATACTTTTGTAACTCTGATGGTAAATGACTTTTTGTGGGAGATATATGGTACATTTTTCTCGAGTGTATAAGTGACTGTGTATGAAGGGTGAGTATACACCAGTTAGATTGTGAGGTACACATGAATGGCAAATGAATGGTTGCTATAAAATCCAAAGGATATTTCTCTTCATCTTCAGTCCACTTCAGCCATTAGCTCCATTGCCCAGTGAGTGACAGCACTGTGCCTAATCATAAGTACAAATCAGCCTGATACTGAGTGTGCTTCAATGCCAGGGCTAGTGGACCTGCACTATAGCTTTCAATTTTCTCCTTTCAAATGAAACCTTTAATTTCCCCCCTTCTCCATTAGTTATTTCATATGTGTTTTATTAGAGCACCCAGCAGCTCCTCAGACACCATAAATGGGATGCTAACTTGGCTGCACCATGATCCTTGCCCGAGCCTGGACCCAGTTGCAGACTAAAGCAAGGAATTATTTTTGTGCCCTGCATCCCACCCCTCGATAGGCAGCCAAAGCCACTCCGCTCACGACCATGCATGGTGTTGGCAGTGGGCCATGTCCTGCGCCCAACACCCGTGGGGGCCCAACCCCCCTGCTGCATACAAGCTATGTGCAGCGGGGTGTTGGGTGCTAGGCTTAGCACCCAAACATCTGTGGGCAAGCACTCTTTTCCTAGGGAAACATAGTCCCAACTATAACTACCCAGTCACAATCGCCACTGGGAAATCACACACACTCACACACATCAAGAGGACAATCGGGGCACAGAGCAGAGGAAGCTGTATCAAAATGGGTGTCTTGACAAGACTTAAATGAAATAAGCAATACAACTCCTGTATATATGTAACCTATGTCCAGCTAGGAGTGTCATCCTCCACATATTGGAGGCTCACTACTTGTAATCATTTAAGTTCTATGAAAAACAATCTTTGCGTGGAGGGGTGGGAAGGAAGGAAAGGGTAGACCAATGTATCATGCATCTAGCACAAATTAGACCTCACTTTATTTAGGTCCTGGCGATTATTCATTATGCAAATATAATCTTGCGTAGTTTCTGCCATTTTCAGTTTTTTTTATCTTTAATATCTTTTTATTCATTTTCACAGGACAAATATGACATCATGATAAACATCAATATATCCACAAATATTGAATTCACATTGCGTACGACAAAAAGAACCGTTTCCCTACAGTCCCCCCTCCCCACCTCCACTGCTCTCGACTGTACATAATAAACTATTGACCACTACCCAGTAAGATGGCAACGAGGTATGACAGTCCAGCCCTATAAGGCTCTAACCGAGTGCCTCAAACATTGCGTGTAGCTTCCGCACTGGACGGGCTGGGATCATACAGAAATCATATACGTGCAGCCATAAAACAGTCTCTGCTTTATAGAATGCAATATAGTCTACCAAGTGGATGTTATTTTCCATTCATCCAGACGTTAACTCAATCTAAGTAAAGTGACCAATTCTATGCAGGTCACTCATTCCATACTCAACCAGGATCCTGGGTGCCTTGTAAATCCACTAGCATTGCGGCCCACACGGCCAAATCATCTATTAGTTTTTCATCTCACCTCACATGTTTAATTTACACTTCTTCTGCCACCGCCCATTCAGACACATCCCGGAGAGAGTCTGAATATCTCGGGGGTGGGGAGAGGACCCCAGCCATTTTATAGCGATACCTCTTTTTGCAAGTAAGAGACCCAATATCAGGAACTTCATACTTATTTTCTTGTTATTCGGAGTGAGGATCAGGCCTAGTTAAACGGAAAGGGATGTAGAGTGTATGTTCCAACCATTGACCCTATTAATATTTGTAACTATATCCTTCCAGTATTGCGCCAATGAGCGGCACTGCCATACCACATGTAGAAAATCTGCCATTGGGTGTCTACTGCGGGCCAGTTAGCCAATCCGGGTGTTGTAAATATTATGTAAGAGTTTTGTGTATAGCTATGCCTGGTGTGTGTGTTAAATTGGATCAATTTAAACCTTGCGTTTGAGCTGACTGTTTGTACCACTGCGTGTACTTTTTCCTATTTCTGAGCAGACAAGGTATCCTCAGGGCTGCCTCCTATCTGGCTTGGGCTTTTGGTATGATCCTTGCTAAATCTATCCGAAGAGCTCAGTAGGAATCTATTGCATCTTCTCTTGTTATAAATTGCCTCCCTCAGTATAGGTCTCCGAGTATGTACAACCCCGTCCTTCCATTTTTGCACGGACAGTACATTCACAATTTTTTAAAACAGTTTTAGAACCCATAATGCTTTTTCCTTGCATATGGAGAATGTCACACTACTCTTTTGACTGTTAGATCCCATATTTGGCTTACCTGTCGAACGATAAGGGGTATATCTGGTGGGATTCAAGCCTCAATCATGAGCAGAAAGAGGAGTGGCTGTCCTCCATAGAAGCCCTTTAGCAAGCTTTTCTCCTAGTTATCTGCTGGGTCTAGCCAGTGGATGGTATGTTTGAAGTGTGCTGCCAAGTAATACAATTCTATATTATGTATCTCCAAACTGCCCCAGTCCCATGATTGCTTAAGCATAGCCAGTCCAACACGCTTCCTCTTCTGAGCCCACGGGAGGTTTACAATCAGTCGGCCAAGTTCGATAAAGTAATGTCAGGGAATGTCGTAAAACGTGGCCTGCAGTGCATATAGACAGCTGGGGAGGAATACCATTTTTACAACTGTAGCCCAGCCCATCAAGGATAGAGGGAGATCCCTCCAAAAATGGACTGAGGCTCTGAAACCTTCCAGCATTCTTCCAAAATTAATCTCCAAGAAATGTTGTTCTGAATAGTGTAACCAGGCTCCCAAATAGTATATTCCCTACGTTCTTCATGGGAGACCCATCTCGGGTGAGCCACCGTCAGAACATCAGTCAACCATCTCAATGGGAGGAACAGGGACTTTTTAATGTTGACATACAGGCCCAAGGCTTCTCTGAATATTTGTAGGACTTCTAGAAGTATGGGGACAGAATATTTCGGCCTCCTCAGAAACACTAAGGAATCATCCGCATACAAGATCTCATGGAAGACGTCTCCAAACATGATACAATAGTGTTGCAGTACCTGCCATGTCAACAGAGCCATAGGCTCCATAGCCAGTAGATATAAGAGGGAGGAAAGAGGGCAGCCTTGGTGTGTGCCTGTATACCATGGGAATTTGCTGGAAACTACACCCCCCTACTTACGTACCCTGGTGTCTGGATCTGTATAAAGTAGTTTCGTTCAAGCCACATATTAAGGACCAAGTCCTGGTCTAGTGAATACTCGCCACAGATATTCCCAGTTTACTGGATCAAACACCTGTTTGATGTCTAAAAAAGCCAGCGCATAGTCACTGTTTGCCCACTGTAGAGCATGGTATATATGGGACAGGTGCCTAAGGTTGTGTATAGTGCCTCTCCGTGGTATGAAACCACATTGGTTGTCATGGATTAAGGCCAGATGGGTGGTAGCAATTGGACTGCTAAGAGACTGCTAAGGATTTTTACATCAATATTTAAAATGAGATCGGCCTGTATGAGGAAGCCCCCAGTGGGTCCTTTCCCAGCTTGGGGATCAGTATTAAGAGGGCTTCTTGCAAATAGTATGATAACCGTCCCTTCTGAAGAGCTTCCTGATGTACCTCCAGGAGCCTATCCCCAACCGAGACCTTACATTTCTGGTAAAATTTGGCTGGGAGGCCGTGACATCCCAGTGATTTTGCAGTGTTACATTTTTTAATGGTGGCCAAGATCTCTTCACGAGTAATGGATCCCTTTAATGAGACTCTATCCATTGCAGATAAACTTGAAAGGTCTATTCCGTTTCGGAAGGCGACCCAATGGTCACTTGAGTCATCCTCCCATACTGTGTATGTTGTTGCAAGATGGGCCCGGAAAATGTCATTAATGGCCACCTGAGAATTGACCAGAGTCCTCCCTTTATTCCAGAGTAAAAGGACCAGTTCACGTTCCTCTCGTTGTTTTAGAAAACGGGCCAACAGTGCTCCTGTTTTGTCTCCCTCTGCATGCAACCACTGGGGGTAAGCTGTGTGGGTGTGTTTTTCCAACCTACGCCAGTCATCTAAGAGGTCTTTACGGGTTTGTCTCCACTCCTCCAGACTAGACAGCTGGGCCAGAAGCTCCTTTTCTAGTTCGGCTAAATGGAACTCCTAACTGCCTACGTCTAGTTCCAGATGTCTTTTAAAGCCATAAGAGGTCTTGAGGCATATACCGCTAATGACAACCTTCATCGCCTTCCATTCGACGGCCCTACTCTCAGTGCTACCCCAGTTTTCAGTAAAGGAGTGAAATAATCCCTGCCTCACCTCTGCTTCATAAGGAGGGTCTGTTCGGCCCTACACCCTAAGATGCCAAAGTGGAACTGTTGGACGGTTACTCCGTTTCCTAGGCACATCATACCGGGGAATGATCGGACATGAAACTGGTCAAATAGAAAATATCCTTCACATCTAGAGCTAGCTTAGATGTCAAGTAACAGTAGTCTAGTTTACTGTATGTCCCGGCCAAAGGTGTATGCCAGGAGTAAGTGTAAGTGTTAGGATGCCTTTCCCTCCAAATGTCTATTAGTCCCAGCTATAAATCATATCGATTTATGTCTTACCCATATGTGGTTTGGTGTGAGAATTTGGTAGTGTTGAGTCAAGTAATCCATTAAGGATGCAATTATAATCCCCTGCCAGAATCACTACATTTGCTGTATTTGGCGCTATTGCCACTGTTACCTTAGGGTAATAGGCCGGACAATGAGAATCAGAGGGGGTAAACATTTACCAAACACATGTCAAGCCCATCTAGTGTACCAAACAGAATCCCGTAGAATCCATCCGAGTCAATCAGTTGTCCTTTATGGCGGGAGGGAACCCACGGGACCACCCATTTCAGGACTCTGTGGGCGTAATCGGAGTATGAGGTGGTGTAAAGCTGTCCCCGCCATGTTTTCCAGAGACTAGAGACACAGTCAAAACAAACATGCATTTCTTGCAAAAAAGCAATGGAAACATGATTGTGCTACATGTAGACATGTACTATATGGAGTTTTTCTAATTGGGCCAGGCCCCTGACATACCATGTCATGAATTTAAACACATCATCTGCAATTGTCCTGCAAAACTAGATTCCACAACCATTCAAACTTCCAGACCGAGCTGGTGCATAGCACTCTCAGAGAACACCAGAATGGGAGATACCAGAACAGCAACATATCAGAGCAGTGATTAAGTCCCGGAACATGTGTAACGGTAAAAACGTACTCCCCTCCATCACCCACCACCCCTTGGGTAGTAGCGCTAACTTGTCTAGAACGAGGCAGGTCATAAACTTGCATCTGCCTCCCCATGCCCAGAAGAATAAAGAATAATCAATACAAATTCAGTAATGTAAAAAAAATCTTCCCTTTCAAGCCTCGCTAGAGGCCTGTGATGCTTGACACAATTGTTGCCTCGGAAGTACCAGGAAGGTGATGCTCTTTCCACTGACTCCCCTAACTGGTTCACCAAATGCCAGAGTAGTATCACTGGGCAATGATAGTGATGCCCGTCAGGGGAAACAGGGAGACAAAACAAGGAAAGTGGGGGAAAAACACAGGTTTCTTCATACACAGGAGGAGTAACTGTTTATCCTGGGGAGCCACCAAACCTCTGAAAACTGGAGTCCTATATGAATACAAAGAACAATGGTTAGTGTAGTACTTGATGAGTGGTAGTAAGGAATGTGGGAATTGAGAGAAAACTACATACTGATCTGAGGTTAGAGGGCTGGTAACATGTACATAGGGATGACTGGTCTGGTGATCAGGAATGGGAGTTTTCTGTGTATCCTGCAATAGGTTTAGAATAAGTATCCTTACTATCTGTGCTACACAGGTAAATGAGGAGAATATAACTTTCAGCCTACCTGTGTATGGGATGAGGGAAAACCTAAAAGACTGGGACTAGAATCAACACTCCTCTAGTTCCAGATAAACAATAACTGAGCGCCGGGACTAGTATCATTGCTCCACTAGTCCCAACAAGTATCAAGGGAAGAACACCCGTCCTCCAACTCCACAATAAGTATTGCACGCACCGCGTGGCAAATAATAAATCGGACAATTACTACAAAACAAACTAATAGCCAATCCCTTAGAAGATCAGGGAACTGCTACCGATGCTCACATGAAAACATAAATCTGCGCGAGAGTAATGCAACACAACCGCACCTCTCGCTCTATAGAAAGACTCTAACACACTCAGTATTAAATCACTAGTCTGTACCTGCCAGGAGACGACCCGACGCCCGCCGTAGTCCCGACGGAACCCGCTAATCGCCACCACCGTGACCCGGACACGAATCACACAGGACCCCGGAACGGAACGCGAAGCGTTCAATGTAGGGAAGGGAGTGGTTAAATGCCGGGAGTGGTGCTTCCGCGCATGCTCGACTCTTAGCGCATGCGCCTTGACTATGCCAACCAACTGGATGTGAGGATTGCCAACCACGTCCTCGAACACAAGCACGACAGTACACCCCTCCTACTCCTCCTCCAATAGGTTTGGGTTTGTTGGGATAGCGTCGATGGAAAAGGCGTAACAATCTGGGAGCATGTATCTGACTCGCAGGTTCCCAGCTACGTTCCTCAATACCATAACCTTTCCAATGTATCAAGTAATGCAATCTGCCTCTGCAACGTCTAGAATCAATGATCTTTTCAACTTCATACTCTTCTTCTGAATCCACTATCACCGGACTCGGTATAGGTGGGAGGCACGTACCAGGCTCAACGGGTTTAAGGAGGGATACATGGAACACTGGGTGTATTTTCATCGATGAAGGCAGGTCTAGTTGTAGTGCTACGGGATTAATGACCCTTGCAACCTGGAAAGGCCCTATGAACTTAGGTTTAAATTTACAGGAACCACGCAAAGCAATATGTCTGGTAGACAGCCACACTCTATCCCCTGACTGATAAGCAGGTTCTGGTGTTCTATGTGCATCTGCTCCTTTCTTATAAGCCACCTTTGCTTTGTCCAGATTGTCTTGTATGGAGGTATGAACTGTTTGCAGATGTTGAACCAATGAGGTGACTGATGGAGTGTTACATGTAACTGACAGAGGAATGGGTAATACTCTGAGATGGAAACCATGAGATCCATAAAAGGGAGTAAACAACGTAGAGAAGTGATGGCTGTTATTATACGATAGTTCTGCTAACCAGATCATTTCATCCCAATCCTGATTCGTCTGAAGGGACTGACATCTCACGAACTGTTCCAGACTTTGGTTGACACGTTCTGTTTTGTCCATCAGTCTGAGGATGATGGCTAGAGGACAAACGAACATCAATCTGTAATAAAGTACACAATTGCCTTCAAAATTTGGAAACAAATTGTGCACCCCTGGCCGTGATAAGAACATAGGGAATGCTGTGTAGTCTGATAATGTTATGTAGAAAAACCTGTGCCAGCGTGACTGATGTAGGAAGACTAGACAGAGGTATAAAATGAGCTGATTAAGTAAATAGGTCTACCACTACTAATAACGTGGTGTTTCCCTTTTTAGTGCGTGGCAATTCAACAATGAAGTCCATCGACACAGTGTGCCAAGGGCCTGGTGGAGAGGTAATAGGACATAAAAGTCCTACAGGTTTAATGTGAGAGGCCTTGCCTTGGGCACAGACAGCGCAGGTTTTGACATATTGTTGTACGTCCTGATTCAGGGTCGGCCACCAACCGTAGCGTTTCACCAATTCAATAGTCTTCTTATACCCTGGATGACCTGCTACACCTTGTGAATTTCACCAATTCATAACCGTCTGTCTTTGTTGGACTTCAGGTAAGTATAATCCACCATGTACATATTGCAACCCCTGTTTAGTTTGAGTGTCCTGAGTTTGGAGAAAGGCAGTTGCTTCTGGCCTCTGTTGTGCGTTGGCTACATCCTTTAGGAATTGTTCTTCCGTGAAGGAGCCTCCAATTATCTTGTTGGTATCTACAATAGAGGGAGGATGTTCATCTATCGGGGGACTTTCATAACCCAAACGGGACAAAGCATCTGCTTTACCGTTTTTCCTTCCTGCTCTAAAATGGATTTCAAAATCATAGCCACCAAAGAACTGAGTCCATCGCAGTTGCCTCATGGACAATGCTTTAGTGGTTTTGAGATACTGTAAATTGCTATGGTCTGTTATTATGGTGACTGCGTATCTGGTACCCAATAGATATTGCCTCCATTCCTCCAATACCTTCTTTATTGCAAGCAATTCTCTTTCTCCGATTGCATAATTGATTTCGGCTGGAGTGAGCTTATGTGAATAATAGGCTACAGGATGTAGCTCTCCTGTCTCTGGGTGGGCTTGTGATAACACTACCCCTACTGCCACTTGGGATGCATCGACCTCCACTACAAAGGGGCTCTGTTGGTCGGGATGTCTAAGTATAGGGGCAACAGTAAATGCTTTTTTCAAGGTCTGAAAAGAATGCTCCGCTTCAGATGACCATTCAAAAGGCGTATCTTTCCTCAGGAGTTTGGCGATGGGTGTTACAATCTCCGAAAAATGCTCTATAAATCGCCTATAGAAATTGGCGAAGCCAAGGAACCGTTGTATCTTTTTGACTGAAGTGGGGGACGGCCATTGAATAACCGCCTGTACCTTGTGCGGATCCATTTGCAGTCCCTGGGATGACAATATATACCCCAAAAAGGCAACTTGGGACCTGTGGAAAAAACATTTGTCCAACTTACAGAACAGGTAATTGTCCTTTAGTTTCTGTAAAACAGCTCTAACATGACCCTCATGTTCCTTCAATGTAGCTGAATAGATAAGGAGATAATCTATATATGCGATGACACATTTATCCAGCAGTTCTTTCAGCACATCATTTATGAAATACTGGAACGTGGGAGGCGCATTACAGCGCCCAAAGGGCATCACCAAATATTCGAACAATCCGAACTTGGTGCAGAACGCCGTCTTCCACTCATCTCCTTCTCTCACTCTCACAAGATGGTATGCCCCTCTCAAATCCAGCTTGGTAAAATACTTAGCTGTCTTAACCTGATCCAAGAGAGAGGAGATGAGTGGCAACGGATATCTGTTCTTGATAGTTACTGCATTAAAGGAACGGTAATCTATGCAGCAGCGCAAACCTCCCTCACGTTTAGGGATAAAAAAAGAGCTGATGAAGCGGGGGACCTAGAGACTCTGATGAACCCAAGCTCAAGCATTTTATCGAAATATTCTCTTAGGTAAATGTTCTCCTTCTCTGTCAAAGCATATACTCTGCTAGTCGGAATACGATCCCCTGCTTGTAGGTTAATTCTGCAGTCGTATACCCTATGAGGGGGTAGACTGTTGGCTTCCTTGGCATCAAAAATCGATGAATACATGTTATAGGCTTCGGGTAAACTCACATCAGGTTTTTCCACATCATCTTCTATCTCAATAACCACTGCCTCATGGTCTACTGGATCTATCAGGGGTTTACTGGTGGTAGTTTCTAATACTGTAGTGCTTATACTAGACAGCGTAGAGGCAATGGGTTGCTTGTGTGTATGGCATGATGCAGAATCGAATATTATCTGTTCTGTCTGCCAATCTATGGTCGGGTTATGGTGTCTTAGCCAGGGAAGTCCTAACACCACCGGGAATTGCGGGGACTGAATGATATCAAAGCTAAGAGATTCCCAATGGGTGTCAGCTATGACAACTACTAGTGTCTCTGTGGTATGAGTTATGGGGCCTGATTTCATAGAACTCCCATCGATGGTATATACCTCTTCCATGATTTTCTTTGGTATGTAGGAAAAGTGGTTCTCCTGTGCCCAATTACCATCCATAAAGTTACCGGAAGCTCCGGAATCAATCATTATGGAGACTTCTAATCGGTGAGTATTTCCTTGCAACAAAGAAGGTACAAAAAAGTGACTCTGCGAATGTGATAAGGAGGCGACTATTGATCCTGAATGACCCGATGCCTTAGTCTCTCTTGATTTCGGGTCCTCTAGTTTTCCGACTGTCTCTTTTGTTTAGGCTTAACGGGACATTCCCTCAGGAAATGCCCAGCTTTGCCACAATACAAACATAGTTTAAGATTTCTTCTTTGTTGTCTTTCTGCTCACTGAGGGGTCCCTTAATGCTCCCAATCTGCATAGGTTCTGTGGTTTCTGAACTTCCTTCAGTCTCGGTCTTGCTGTCTTTGAAATTTATTCTATTAAAATCACTCCTAGTCTTATCTTTCCTTCTTTCTCCTAATCGGTGATCATGTTTTACTACTAGATCTATTAGCTCTGGACATGTATCAGGGGGGTCAACAACATGAGCTAATGGGTCTTTTAATTCATCACGCAGCCCCTTATAAAATAAGGCGCGGCGTTTCTCCCGAGGCCATTCAGCTTCGGCCACCAGACGGTGAAAAGTGGATATATATGTGGATAGATCTTTAGAACCTTGTTTGAATGTCAACAGCTCTGTATCAGCTGCATGTGTGGATGTATGTTTGTCAAATAATTTCCGCAATTCTCTCTTGAAAGCGTTATAATCAAGAAGCAGGGGATCATCTCTCTCAATTAGGGGTATGGCCCAATTAGCCGCAGAACCTCCTAAATATGAAAGGACGAATGCAACCTTTGCTTGATCAGAAGGAAAACAAGCTACTTTACACATAAAATGTAATTGGCACTGACTAATGAATGCCGCACATTTGGCTGGGTCTCCATTGAATCTTTCCGGGGGAGCCAAGGGTATAGGGGGAGGTGGAGTGACAACTTGTATAACAGGAGTCTGTGAGCCTGTAGCACCCGCCCCACCATCTATGTCCATTCTGTCTAATCTATCGGCCAATGCTTGGGTCTCCCTCTGGAGATTACCCATCATGTTTGCCAGGTCACCTAAAGTCACCTCCATGGTACTTGGGCGGCAAACAGATAAAGGCTTCGCGTTCTGTGATGCTTGACACGATTGTTACCTCGGAAGTACCAGGAAGGTGATGCTCTTTCCACTGACTCCCCTAACTGGTTCACCACATGCCAGAGTAGTATCACTGGGCAATGATAGTGATGCCCGTCTGGGGAAAACAGGGAGACAAAACAAGGAAAGTGGGGGAAAAAACAGGTTTCTTCATACACAAGAAGAGTAACTGTTTATCCTGGGGAGCCACCAAACCTCTGAAAACTGGAGTCCTATATGAATACAAAGAACAATGGTTAGTGTAGTACTTGATGAGTGGTAGTAAGGAATGTGGGAATTGAGAGAAAACTACATACTGATCTGAGGTTAGAGAGCTGGTAACATGTACATAGGGATGACTGGTCTGGTGATCAGGAATGGGAGTTTTCTGTGTATCCTGCAATAGGTTTAGAATAAGTATCCTTACTATCTGTGCTACACAGGTAAATGAGGAGAATATAACTTTCAGTCTACCTGTGTATGGGATGAGGGAAAACCTAAACGACTGGGACTAGAATCAACACTCCTCTAGTTCCAGATAAACAATAACTGAGCACCGGGACTAGTATCAATGCTCCACTAGTCCCAACAAGTATCAAGGGAAGAACACCCGTTTTCCAACTCCACAATAAGTATTGCACGCACCGCGTGGCAAATAATAAATCCGACAATTACTACAAAACAAACTAATAGCCAATCCCTTAGAAGATCAGGGAACTGCTACCGATGCTCACATGAAAACATAAATCTGCGCGAGAGTAATGCAACACAACCGCACCTCTCGCTCTATAGAAAGACTCTAACACACTCAGTATTAAATCACTAGTCTGTACCTGCCAGGAGACGACCCGACGCCCGCCGTAGTCCCAACGGAACCCGCTAATCGCCACCACCGTGACCTGGACACGAATCACACAGGACCCTGGAACCGGAATGGAACGCGAAACGTTCAATGTAGGGAAGGGAGTGGTTAAATGCCGGGAGTGGTGCTTCCGCGCATGCTCGACTCTTCGCGCATGCGCCTTGACTATGCCAACCAACTGGATGTGAGGATTGCCAACCACGTCCTCGAACACAAGCACGACAAGGCCAAAGCCCAGCGGGTACAACGAGGCCGAAGCAGTCAAGCAGCCCACCAATGCTCTGACTCCTTTTCTGCCCCACCGCTCCTGCCGGTTGAATGAACATTCTATATACAGTAAACTCATACCCATTTACACAGTCCTATCTACAATCTGTAAGAATAAGAACATGAAAAACCAGTAAATCAACTAATGGAAACAGCAATTATACAATGTCCTTCTCCCCCCCAAAAAATTATTGAGTATTACCAGTTCCAGGGTAGTTCAAAACAGTGGGAACATCTTCAACTTCGAGTTATAGCCTTACTGAGCCTTACTCACCTTCGGATAAAACTCCCAGTTTCAGAAAGGCCTATCAGGAGGGACCCACAATGGTACTGTCACTGCCCGTGCCCGGGTCAGTCTGCCACCGCTGAAACCAGTCACCGGGACTCCGAATCCCACCCACATTCATAAGGGTGCCGTTTGGGCAGACCACAATCTTTCCTGTCCACTTTTTGAGCCGGGCTGAGTGTCTTAGTGGGTTTGTGCTAGGAATAACCCTCTGTGCATTCTCTTGGTATGAACCCACAGGCAACGTGTCAAGCCACTCACAGGCTACATCTAGAAGTGAAAAGGAAGAGGACCTTCCCCTAATGCACTACTCTCAGTTTTGCTGGAAAAATCAAACTGTAGCCTAGATTGAGAACTCAGAGGGGTCTCTTGACCTTTGTAAATTACTTTCTTTGGTTTTGTACCTTTTGGGTGTAGCCTAGGAAAATTGAGATCGGGTGTCCCTCAAAGTGAATGGGGCCATGGCATGGACCAGGCTATAAGGGCTCGCAGTGGTGCATCCGAATTGGAGAGCTTCCGAGGGAGCAGGATATTGGTAATCCAGTCAACCAGAAAAGGTTGCCAGTTAACCAATCAATTTTTATTTTAAAAAAACATTCATTAAAACATTTATTTAAACATTTATTCTTCCATCGACCTTTACATATACATATATAAAAAATATTTATTTATCAGAAAGATACGCTTTCACTGGATGGTGTCATCAGTGATGTCATGAGTGATGTCACTGACCATGTCATGAGTGATGTAATATGTGACGTCATCAGCGGTGCATTACACGCGCAAGTTATAGTGAGTCCAACTAACTATAACATGGAATTTCAATGGTTTTATGTCAGTAAAATGTGCAGCTAACTATAACTGGTGTGAAACCTATGGTTTTTTCTGTGAATTTAATAGGTTTTTTATATGCTAATTCCTAACTATAACTGGTGTGAAACCTATGGTTTTTTCAGTGAATTTCATAGATTTTTTAAATGCTAATTCCTAACTATATATAAGGCCCCAAACCTATGTTTTTTTCTTTGAAGTTCAAAATTTGGTTAATAGCAAATGTCTATAGCTATGAAATGTAATATTTTTGAAAATGAATGAATCCTATATTTTATTTGTATTTTAAACAATTTTTTTTTTTTTAATTTATTTATTTTTGACCCTGGAGTGCTCCTGGGGCGCGCCCCGGTGAGCGCCCCGGAGAGCGTAGTTGTTTGAAGCGCCCCGGTGCGCGAACCGGGAAGCGTCCCGTTAGCGCCAATGTCGCGAACGAAAACATGATCGTGACGTATCACGTAGCCGCGTCCGCGTGATACGCACGGCGTAAGCGCACCCCGAAGCACTCGCGCGAATACGATCGCGCAACGTAAACTTCCGACGCGCTTACGCAACGCGACCCGGGGCGCGCCCGTGGGCGCGTCGCGTAAGCGCGTCGGTCATGTGACCTGAAAATAACACTTTTAATTGGTGCAGAACAGTTTTACTTTCATAGTGATGAAATCCCTGGTCTTGTGACCTGAAAATAACACTTCTCATTGGTTCAGGCCTTTTTTTTCCCAAATGATGAAAGACCCCACCTTTTTTCCTTATTCTGACTTTGTCCTTTGACTGAGGAAGACCTGATTGTACCTCTCTGTACCTTTTTCATCTATATAATGGCTTCAGTAGCAGCAGCAGCTGGTGCATCTGCACCACCACCACCAAGAGGACCACGACAACAGTACATTGGTGGTCAAGAAGAGGAGGATGAGGAAGAGGAAGAGGAGGATGGGAGAAGATGGCTGCCTGAACAAAGTACCCCATACAAGCCCAAGTCACACATTGTATGGGAGTTTTTTTCACTCCCAGAGTGAAAGAAAAAAGTCAATGCGGACAAGGTAACTTGCCTAATCTGTAAGGAACAACTCTCAAGGGGCAACCCAAACAAAAAGTATTCCTTTGGTAACAATACCATGATTCGACATATGATCCGTAAGCACCCTAACAACTATTCTCGTGCAGAACTCAGGGAACTGGCCAGTAACCCCCCCCCCCCAGTCATCAAGGACCACCTCCCAAAGAAACGAACCCACTTCATCGGGACCAGAAACATCAGCGATTATGCCTTGTATTCAGCAACTATTTGCTGATTTTAAAATCACTTGTACTGCATGTGGCAAGCTTATCGCCTATGGTGAAAAGAGCGTAAAGCTGATCGTCCTTGCAGGTGACAATCACAAGTGCCCCTAAAAGAAGTAATTTTTTTCTTTTTTTGTTTTTTGCTCCAGTTGAGCCAGTTTCAATTCCATTTTTTTTGTTTCTCCCCCTAAAAAAATACAAAAAAATATAAAACTGTTTTGAAAAGCCAAAAAAAGTACAAAATGTTCAAAAAACATTCAAAAAAAATAAAACAACAAAAAGAAGAAAAAAACTGTTCTTTTCAGACTACAGACGCAATATTGTATATGGTAGATTTTCAATCAAACTACGGTCAGTATATATTAAGGTATTAAACACCTAAAGTACTAGGTAGTATCAAAGATTTTAAACAACTAGTAATATAGCCTAACAATAGCATATTATTTTCTGCAGTGTGTATCTTTCGAAAATAGTACCATACGACGAAACCCTGCAGATTAATACATCTCGATTGATGATTCAATTAATATAGAGAAATAAATCAAAGGCTCGGACTGCTATTCTGAAGGTAATCATAAAAAATATGCACCCCTCTACAAAATAGTAACGTACACACATCCTGAATATTACAACTTTATTTCCATTTCTCTGTTTATCTTTTATCAAAGGGTACGACATTATTCCAAAACATCCTCATACAGAGATAGAACTTAGACCCAGATTTATCTGCAAGCACAATCATTTGGGGTAAGAACTTCATGAAAAGTGTTGTGAAAGTTTAGATCCATAGCTATATCCAACTACATGTTCTTTGGATTTTGAACTATATATGTTAGGACTTCACAGAGACTAACTAAATACCCTCTGTTGGACCTAGTTCACCCAAGTCTACATACGGTAGCTTGGCACAGTAGTGGCTACAGCTAACTCAAGGCGTTGGTTAAGTGCTTACAAGTCTCACTCACAGTAACTCAGTGATGAACCACTAAAATAAAAGACACAACACCAATGTTGGGAAAATACCAGTACCTTTTATAAAAATAAAGTTCTTTTCTTGTTATGCTTTTAGACAGGTATAATACACAATTAATTTACACCTTGTTCATGAAACTCAAATCACACTTCAATACTTTTCCCGGTCAGATTATACGAATCAAGGGTACATTTGTGGTCAGTTGCTGTTCAGGCCACAATACACTTCACTACTATATGATACAGAAAGGAAAGTGCAGACTAATATTTCAATATGTCTTTAAACAACTCATAAACAAGTACATTACCCCACAGCTCTTAGGTATCTGCTCAATTCCACAGACCTCTACTGGATGTAGATCTTCACAGCATAACCCACCAGTTATGTAGCTAAAAGGAAGACACAGTAGTATTAACAAGGCTCCCCTCTAGTTAATTTACATGCTACACCTTTCTGGTAGAGGACTTACTCCCTCAATTAACAATGGTCTGTAAGGGTTTTTACTCAGGGACCCTGTGGTTCCCTGCACACCTTTCTCCTCTCTCCTCTGGGCCAATTATCTGATATTTTTAATATGGGCTGGGCAGTTCACTAGCCCACTTCCTCGAGTCAGGCTTCCTTGGTCTGTTCAGTTAATCGTTTGGGGCGTAGCCCCACTGTCCCGCTTTCTCGGCACTCGGTGCTGCCGCCTCCCGCTCCCACACTACCCGGCTTACTTGGGGTTTGTAGGCGTGTCAGCGGGTGTGTCCTCTTCGCGCGATGGAGCCTGGCAGCAGTCGGGGAAGACGGGAAAGGCTTTCCCAGCCCGAGGCTCCCTACCACGACGTCCGCTGCGGCGCTTCTGCCTCCTCCGAGGGGTCCGATGACTGGAGCTCCGACGCGGCGCTCCTATGGTGACGCGACCGGTTCTCTTCAGGCGGCACACTTTACCACCGGGCATGCGCGGAAGCGCTCGCTCTTCTCCCGCCTCTGCACGGCCGCTCACAGGAAGGACGCTGCTCACCTCGCGGTCGCTGCTCTTCTGGGCCTGCCCGACCCTAGGCCCCTCCTACCTCCACAGAAGCGTTCACGCTCAGGACATGCGCGGAAGCGCTTTCTTCTTCGTTTAACGCGGCTGGTGCCCCCGGGGTCCCACAGCCGATCGGAGCAGCGCCGCTGCTCATCCCAGTCACTTCCCTCACTGGCTTCACAGGAAGGAGGTCTTTAAGCAGCGCCCACGCTCCTTAAGTCTTCTAAGGCTTCACAGACCCACAGCTTCACCAGGGCACGGCCAGGAACTCCAGCCACGTCACAGGGCTCGCAGCTGTTCTCCCACACTGGTAAGTGGAGTTGGAAATGTGGGAAATCCTCTTTTAAGAGCTCCCTGACAGGGTTCACTGGGGCTCAGGTTAAGAGAGATCTCCCTTCACACGCAGGCTTCTTTTCTTCTTGATAGTTGATGTATGGGGAGGGATTGGTCAGAGGCTGAAGGGGGAACAACCCTCTGAAGTGACTGTCTGCCTCAAAGACAAACTAGCTGCTCTCAGTGTGTCCACCTCCTCTCACCACTGCCTCACTCCTCCACTCTTGGGTCAGCACAAAATGGCTGCTGGTCACTGGCCTTATATAGGGTGGCCTGAGACCTGCAGAAGTCTCTAGTGGATTCTAGAAAGTTCCCTAATGTTAGCCTATGGACCTGTCCTCCAGTAGTGTCCGTTATGGCAGTTGGTGGACACCATTTTAGGTTTCTGGAGATCCCTAGATTTCCAAGGGGGCTGACTAGGCCTCACAGGTTATGAGGGAAAAAATGGCGGCATCGCCAAGGAACACCTAGCCCCCTGACAGCATTGAAAAATCCTGATGGACATATGTAAAAATAAAAATAGAACTCTGGGAGGCTAAGGGGGACAAAAATAAATAATAATGGTTAGAGTATCCCCAGAAGCAGACAGGTCTAACACCCTCTCATTTATAGATACATCTATCTGTTAGGAAAGATATAGTCGATATTTTAAATGTCCATAAATAGAACATAATCTGTACCTTAATATTTCGCAGCCAGCATTCTGAGTAATGTATTCCGGAGCCTCATGTTGTTAATGAATGTAGCCTGTAGTCTGTAAATGTAGTGCACATAAACTGTAATCATATGTTCTATTACAGATGTAAATATATTTTATTCCTTTTTAGAAATATCAAGTGGTTCTCCAGAAGAAGGCGTGAATACGCCAAAACGCGCGTAGAGACAAATCAATAACTCCACTTGTCTGTTTTTTTTGCTTGTTTTTTAAATATGTGTACAAATTGAAATTATTGTCACTTGTAATATTGTTATTTGTAATATCCATGAGAAAGTAATTGTATGATTTTTTCACTGTGTCAGTGATTTGATTAAATATTTTTTGTATTTTTAATAAATTAATCATGAATAACACTTTTTCTTATTGTTAATAATTTGATGTGCACTACATTAGGTGATCTATTGTTTGGCTACAACAATTGATGTTCCACAGTACCTGCTATTCCCTCAGGACATATTAGTTGCCTAGGATAAGTTATTTATATAAAACTTTTCAGAACTACCTCCAATTTATTAAAAAAAGGCTTCATTTTTAATAAACTCTGTCATTCTTTTTTCCTCGACAGATGGAGAATAAAATTCAACAGTTTCTGGATTACAGGTACCTTTAAAGTCTGCAACAGAAAGTTGTATTTTATAGTGGTGGTAAGAGAAACTAAGTAAAAGGGAAGTTCCTGAAAACGTTTCAGGGTACTCTTCCTAAGGCCCTTTGAAGTAATATTCTTTGCAAATAACGTATTTATTTTTCTTATTTTTACAGGGTATCTTTTCATGAGTATCTGTTTCACAATCACAGGGTGGGGAGAACTTCCTGGGCAGAATTATTAACCTAGTGGGAGTCATTACACCACACTGTTGGAGGACACATCAAATCTTGTATGCTTTGGTCCTGACACTTTGCAAGCCCTTAATATGTCCTACATCAGGGCTGATGGAGTTTACAGTTGTTAGCAAGGTCGAAGTGCTGAGATGAAGACCGTGATGAGAAATGTATTGGGAAGCGTCAATAAACTGAACAAAGCGATAGCCATTCTCACAAGTAAATGATGACCAGCTTAACAGTGGGAATATTCAGAAACTAGGCATGGGTGGCATATTCATGCTTTCAAACGCTATGGCAATAGCACTTTTTACATTGCCTCTGATGCTTCCCAAGGAGCAGGACAAAGTCAAATGTATCGTTTAATATCTAAAGTGGGATGTTGTACTATGGCCACACCCATTCTCCAGAGACGACCTCCTCTTTACTGAGATTGTAAAATATTCAATGAGACATTAAGGATCATGGCTGCACAGATACATTGGACCCTCTCACCGTGAGCTAAGGTGCAAACAACTTATCAAGTGCTTGAGATGAGGTCAGATGTGTAACTTTACGTGATTAGTGATGAGTATGCATTAGTCAAAGACGCCAAATTAAGTGCATTTACTTTTCATTTGAGGGGAAAAGACTTGAGTCGTTATTGGCTCGGCTTTAGTCATTCTGTTTCCCAATATGTTGCCCAAACTGGCTGAATTGTCTCTGCTGCTCGATCAGCGCCAATATGAACTGACAACTGCTGCATTTCCTTTAGTCACAGTCCAGAACACTTGAGCGAGGACTAAGCAGGTGATGCTGAAAAAGTGCTACAATGTTTCAAGACTGAAGGGTTCCTTTTCCTCATGGAACCGACATGTTGGCAGAAGTTGCTAGGCTTCTACAGTGACAAAAAAGGACAGTTTTTAAATAAAAAAAAACAAAGCCCCCGTTTGATGATCGGAAGGGAATATTGATGGGAACAGTTGCGACAGTAGTTACTTTCAGTGAGAATATTGGTCGTAGATGTCCTCACTTTTTTAAATGTACGTTTAATTATGTACGTTTGAGCAGTCAAAGGAGTACTAGTACTTTTAGTATCAGGGTAGTTGGAAAATGTACCAATATGAGGTGAATAAAGCTAAAGGTTGCAATAGAAAAGACAATACAACCTAATTGAAGAAACCTAACTCATGTCAGATTTTTACTACAACAATGCACAATGTAAATAAGTTCTATTTAAATAAACTCTTGTAAAGTTGTCTTGCATGCATAACCTAAAAATCTAAAATGCGTCCAGTCCCCTTTGACTGAAGTAGAACACCCATGTGGAAATGAGAGTACCAAGTGCTGTGAGGTAAGTGTTTATGAATTCTCTTTTGGTTTAGGGACAAATCTTGCTATGTAATTGAAAACAAGAGGGAATGCCCACCCAAAGACGATACATTCTGATGTGATTGATAATCTAACAATTCCAACATTCCGAGCATTCCATGGCTAACCATAAGCAAGGCCATGATTCTTTGGAAAAAGCCGATATTTGGATGAATTCTCTTAACGTTTACAAAAGTGTCCTCCAGAAGAAGAACATTGTACTATTCACAGTATGTTCAGAGATTCATTGGAAGTAGGTATTAAAGTTTGGGCAGCAGACGTATAGTTATATTTTTCCAATGGGGTAGGAAGTTCATTGTTTCCACCTCATTCAAACATATTTGAAGGATTGCACTGATTTCTACAAAGGAGTAGCCCTCGGGGGAAGATCTATTGGTTAAAAGATAAAGAATAGGAAGAGGTCCTATATCCATACACCAAAGAAAGTTTACAGGAGAGTTTTGGCGAGTCGACCACATCACCAGGAGGCTCAAACGTGTTTTTCATAGGGGAAATCAATACATACTCCCTTGCATTAACTGACGGTCAACGGCTTCCTCTCACAATTAATAGGTTGAAAATGGCTTTCACCTGAAGTCACTTAGAGACTTCTAAGACACAGTTTGAAAAATGCAGAGGTGCATAAAAGTCTTGAAGTGCAAAGTCCTTTAGTGTTTTGTAAAGCCTTTAGGGTTTGAGACCACAAAAGAGCTTTTTTCGCTAAGTACAAAAAAACATTTATGAGTTGGAAAATACTTTTGGATTCATGAAAGGACTTTTGCAATCCTTTCCAAAATGCAAACAGAAAGAGGTATGAAAGGGGCGTCCCCTCCTATTTCGGAAAGGGGTGTATCAATGGTTTACAGCCACAATTGCAACTGCAAACCAATGATAAGTTATGGACACCTGAGTTGGGTGTGCAACAAATTCTCAACGGGAAGTGGTCCCTTTAATACTCCTTCTCCTTTGGGACTTGTGTTGTCAGCCTCAAGAGGAGTAGGAAGTGGTCCAGAGGTCCTCTGCCATCTCTCACTGACGTTTTCTAAAAAAGGAAAACTTCTCTGGGTGTTTTGGAATGCAATCATATAGAGGTGGCCTGTTGTCCCTTCCACGCCATCATTCTTGAAATTGCAGCCAATCAAAGGGAATAGCAAATTGTGACATACTTTAGGAATATTGACTTTCTGCGACCCCCTATGATTTGGTATTTTAGTAACCAATCTATTAGTACATAAATCGATTTGCAAAATACTACTCCATTCACAAAACGTTCTTGGGAATATGGCGACCACTTTCTGCAAATGGTATAGTAGTACAGCAGGTCCAAACAACGGCTGTGTGAGGAGTACTAGCGATTTCTAATTCTAAGCATAGACACAAGTCATATCTAAAGTTAGTATTGGAGGAGTTTAGACAAAGCAAAAGATGTGTGGCAATCCACTAAGGTGGAAGGAAAGAGGTGCAATTACTGGAAAGGATGACAATGCAAACAGCACAGTAACCTCTAGTCAGCCTCTGTTATTAATCTTAACCGTGCTCTCTCTGCATTGGTGCGCCTTAAGATTATGCGATTACTCATATTAATAATTAGGCACAAAAAAGTAATATTTTGGGGATTGGAACAGGTCTCAAACTCTGTACTACAGTGCGAAGGTGTAGGATGGTGGACACCTGACTATGGTTACCCCAGATTGTTTTGCCTTGTGTTTAGCTGGTTTTCGACTTAGTTGGCCTGGTTCCCTACTAATAAGGGCCCCTGGCTATCTGCTCTCTCTGTAAAATGGACTCCATGCACCCTAGGTGCATAACCAATCTGGTGCTGGACACCTTATCAGCCTCTGTACAGTGCACTATAGGTGCCCAGGGCATAGGCGCATCCAAGGCCTACCAGGGGCTGCAGCATATCTTTTCCCACCCCTGACTGGTCCTTAAATTGACACAACTGGCTGATCACTCAGCTGGGGCAAGCTGGTGTAATCACCCCTTGCTTAGATATAGTATACCTATATCTAAACCTATATCTGGACACATATATACCTATAAGTCACTCCTATGGCAGGCCTTATCAATCCTGGAGGCAGAGTGCTTGGTTTTATGTGCGATGGTGCTCTAGCATGAGCTGAGCCTGTCTGCAGCTGTCGGGACCAACTCCCTTAGCTGTTCCGGGATAATGCCATACCATATACTCTTAAGTGCATTATAATCCATCGAGGTTATGTGCTAACTTTGTTTTGGCTTTATCAAAACTTGTCGTGTAAGGTGTCATACGATTTGGAATACTAACCCCTCGCCAGTCCTGGCGACGGGGGTAGCATTCCAACCTTCTAGAGGGAGAAGACATGTTACTTTACTGAAACGCGGTTAATTCTAACCAGAGCCTCAGCATCACAAAATGGATGCTGCTGCCACCGACACGAGTCTGACCTCCTGCTGCTGACCGAAACTTGGCAGAGGAGGCCTGGACAAAGGGTTTCCTGTCGCAGGGAGGTGCTACACCTCCCCAGACAGGAGAAAGTGTATTGGGGCAGGGAGGGCTGAAAGAAACTAGACACTGCCTGGGGAGCACAAGGCGTCCCCTTGCATAATCCGGTCAAACCGGTTCTGGGGCACTCCAGCCCCAGTCCTAACGCGACCCTGGACAAAGGGAAAGGGATGTAACCACCCCCTTCCTGGGTCCCACCCATAGGAGGGACCTAGCAGGTAATCCAGCCCACTAGTTTGGAATAAATGTGGGAGCAGTGCCAGCGCACATCAGATTCTCCTGACTGAAACTTATGAAACAAAACTGTGGACCCTTCGACATCCTACTCGACGTAGAAGACTGAAGAATCTCCCTTGTTGTCAAGGAGTGACCACCCTGTGCAAACAGGCACCATCCAGCGCCTTACCATTTGCTTTGTTGCAGTTCCCGCCGGAACTCGAGCAACAGAGATCGACAAGACCCAACGTTCCTGCCTTTCAACATCCCGATCCACAGTCCCAGCGAATCTGAGACCCGTGGAGGCGACCTGAAGCGTGGGGCCGGCCATCTTGGAAAAACCACAAAGTGCTCACCGTGCAGCTCCCGAGGCTCCCTCGATGCTGTGCATTGGGGTTTGAGAAGCCCCAGCCCTGAGCAGCTTTTGCACCAAAGCTACCCCCTCCACACTCTCAGAGTGCTGCGTGGGGCCCTTCCGCATTTTGCTGCTCAACACGTTAGTCCGGTCGCTTGCCCGTTGGCTAGTGGCCCCAGTACCGACGAACCTTTGAATTTACTCTGCCAGTCCGGTTGCTCTGGACTGGCCCTCGCTTCCCTGAAAAGGAGCACCCGCTCTGACCTTCCTGGTCCGAGTAAGAAGCGATCTTCGAATCCTGTGTGGGTTGCGCTTGCCAATGTTGGTTTGCTCCAATCCGGAAGCCAACACCACCAACAGCGAGAGCCTTTGTGGGACAGCTCGTGGTCCACTCTTGGACATCCTCGGTGCCCCAGAGTCCATGTGGCAGCGGAGACAAGCTTCTCGACAACCACCTGATTGCGCCCGACATTGCCTGGTTCCTTCCTGGTTCCACCCTGGTCACTGCTGAGTGACCCAGACTCTGTCCCCTCTGCTTTCAGGTACCCTTCAGCTTCGATCTGCCCTTGGATCGCACCGGACACTTCTCTTCTGGCCGCCTGCAGCATCATCATCTACAGGCTCCATAGATCTACATGACGAAAGCCGACACGACTTTGCACCTGTGCACCCGCTTCCTGTGGGTGAGGTAACTCTTGAACGCCGGTGCTCCTGTATTGGTATACACCTCTAGTGTCTAAGTCTAAAGTTTTGTCCTTCTAGGTCAGTCGGAACACTCTTAAAACAGTAACTCGATAACTTTTACGCACCATTGACTTTGCATTGGTGCATGTGTGTGCTTTCAGTGCTGCACCCGAATCCTGCGGTCTTTTCCCGACTTCAGCATTGCTAGTCCCGATTGGTCCCAGCGATTCCCCAGGCCCTAGGCCTGACCACTTTTCGATTAGTGATACTTATACAACTATTTTAGTATATGGTTTGAGTGGCCCCTGGGCCTCATCCATAATTGTGCAACTTTCATATGTTTTACTGTGCTTTTTTTTAAACGCTTGTGCTTCTAGACTTATAAAGAGTATAGAGGATTATTCTAGTAATAAATACATATATTTTTATAAAATATAACTTGTGTGGTGTCCTTTCATTTGATATTACAGGATTGTGATTGGTAAAACAGCTGGCTTCACATGCCCTCTTGAGTTAAGCCTTTAAGGCTGCTTAGTCCATGCTACCCTTAGGATATCTTGTCTATAAGGTTGACTTAAAACTATCACCATAAGGGATTGTTTGGACTGATATAAGGTGCCCCCAAAATAGGAGACATCATATATCAGGCCAACTTCTCACAGAAGGTGAGTGCATATGCTCATGTCTCTGTTGCATGTGTGAGGAGCCTTCTCTGTGATTGTGCGAATGTGCGTGACTTGTTCTTTTTTTTTATTGGTTTTCTGCACAAAACATACATAAACATTTACATAACAATTGCCATCTCAATCTCATAGAGTCGATCGAAAACCCCCCATCAGTTATGCATTACATGTTATGTTGATATATCAGCTCTTTGCAATCAGTGTACTAAATTAAACAAAGCCCTTTGAAATATAGCCCCTCTACTCACTTCTACCCGAACTTTACTCTCCCTCCCTCCTCCCTAACTCTCCATCACCGACGCGTACAACCGTATCTGTTCTCTTCACCATGCATTCACAGGAGTGACCATGTATTGATCTATTTGATACACCTGTCATGTCTCGCGGCTATCCCCCAATCAATGATCTAATCCGCTCAGTCGTCTTGTGGCTCATACTCTCGCAGTGCCTGCTCTAACGTCTCCCATGCCCTCGCTGCTTCTAACGCTTTATCATTGTTTCGCCTACGTGCCAGCTGATATCTTAACGCGCTTTCACTGTTGGCCCACTTTAGGAACTCGCCCCTCCACCTTATGCTGCTGGGACCCACTGTTGCCTTCCAATGCTTCGTGATTTCTTGTTTTGCCAGTGTAAGCCCCATGTCCACAAATTTACTTGTGATCTTATTCTTGGATGTGTGTGGGAACCAGTGCAGAATACTAATGGCCATATCAAACACCAGTTGCCTCTTCGTTATCGCATTTAGGGTATCTCCCGCCTCCTTCCAATAGAGTCCCATCGCTGCAGGACCGCAACATATGTTCTAATTCCACCCCAGCTCTCGTGCATCTGGGGCATGCCACTTCTTCTACCTTAAAGTATTTCCGGATCTTCCCTGGCATCAAGTACGCTCTGTGGAGTATATAGAAGTGTACCAGCTGAAACCTTGCGTTCCTCGTGCTCTTCCAGGCTCTTTGCACTATCTGCGTCCAGGCTGCCTCAGGGATATCTTTTCCTAAATCTATCTCCCACTTTCCTTTCAATGTGTCCAGGGGAGCTAATCCTTCATTGGGATTCTGGAGTACAGACATGTGACCGCCTTGAAGGTCCCTGCGGCCATCATGGCATACTGGCAGGCCATCGATGTCTTAGGCTCCATCAGTCCTTCCCGCCAGTGCGCTTTTATCGCTCTTGTTAAAACTGCGTGTAACAAGAAACCTCCTCTCGGTAGGTCAAACCTCTCTTGGAGTGTCTGGTAGGGTAGCATAGCTCCTTCCTCGTACAGGTCCCCCAACATTTGGAGTCCTGCTTCCTCTCAAATCTGCAATTGTGACCAGTCTCCGCCGTGTGGTAGCGCCGTCACCATCCCAAGAGGTATTTCGGGTGCATACGGGTGCAATACTCCCGCCCTACGTTGGGAGCGGTTCCAACAAAGTCTGAGCGTTTTCTCCTCCGTTAGGAGATCCCTGAGGTCTAACTTCTGCTGCAATGCTATAAATGAGAGGACGTAGTGCGGTATTCCTCTACCTCTCTTATGTTCCGGTCCTCTAAATTCCCGTGCTATTTCTTGCATGAAGATCTGCAGTTGGGCTGCTAAATAATACAACTCAAAGTCTGGGACCGCCAGTCCTCCCTCGGCCTTAGGCCGTATGAGCGTCGCCTGTGCAACTCTACGTCTGCCCGCACCCCAGAGGAAAGTGACTTGTGCTTTTAGTTTATATCAGGCTGGCTTTGTCCCTCTCTGCTACAAGGCTTTCAACAGTCTGTGATGGCCTCCCACGTAATGTGTCAAAAGAATCTGAGATATCGGATAGAGAACCTAGTTGTAGTGGTAAGTCACTATCATGAATGGATGTGACCTTTAAAGAAAAAGAAAAGGGGGAGGATACCCTTTTTCCTGAGTCCCCTCACTCACCGGAGTTTCCTCACGGTGACATGCTTCATCATTGGGGCCATCCCAACCCGCTGTGGGTAGAGGCGTGCTGCGACTTGCGAACTACGCATGAGCACTGTAAGTGAGGACTATGTGTAGTGCAGTGTGAAAAAGTGAGTGGAGTGGTGTGGATTAAAAATATCTTACTAGTGGGCGAAAAAGACTTTTATTCGTGCTCCTAGAAGATATAATGAAAGTTGGGTGGGTCTCTAGGTTAAACCAGTTATATAATGAGGCCGGAACCCTAGTAGATAGCCAACTAGTTTTGAGCTGTACCCCTCAGCTCTTCATTAGGACATCACAGGGTCCAGCCTGTGAGTTCCACTCCAGAAAGTGAATATTATGCCTAACAACGAGCATTTGAACGTGACTAAACGTATACATACGACTCTTCGGAAATTCGGTCGTGTATCTGTTGGTAAAAAGAACAGGGCTAAAGTGCGGAGCCTCACCGTCTGCCAGGTCTCCTCTCATTCTTAACGTTAACTCTTAATGATGGAGAAATCAACACATTGAAGAGCCTCGATGCTCCTTATCATGATGCAGTACCTGTGGATATAACAGTGTGGTGCCTAAATCAGGAAAAAAACTACTTAGTAATAAAAACACCATATATACATAATGTTAAAGTTAAAGTTAAAACAGACCTGAAAGTCGATAAATGGCATTTATCGACTTTCAGGTCTGTTTTAACTTTATTCCGCGCACGCGCTCCTCATCACAGGAAACACGAAGCATGCAGTATGCACGAGGGCCATTATGTACATATGGTGTTTTTATTACTAAGTAGTTTTTTTCCTGATTTAGGCACCACATACATTGGCTTAGGAGGGCGAACCTAGCTTCCATCCCTCTACCTCCCCCCTGTTTTTGATTTTCGGCCTCCCACGTAAGCCACACTCATGACCGGCTCTTCAAGAGGCCCTCTCCTGATCAATTGCAGTGGTACTTGACACATTGAGGGCATTCCTTCTTAAAACTAGAGTAATCCTTGTCATAATTAGGAGCGTTCTTTGGGGAACGTTTACCATGACATAAAGGAGGAAATCCTTATTAAGGAGACCCTCCACACGATGATTGCCTAAGCTTGCATGAAATGTACATTTACTAAAACAAAAAAAAACTGTTCATCCAGAACAAAAATAGCCTTCTTTCATGAAAATGCCAAGCTACCGTTTAAGACAAATTAAGTTGATTGCTTTTTCATGCAAATGCCAAGCTACTGTTTAAGACTTTACTAAGTTGATTGTTTTTACATGAAAATGCCAAGCTACTGTTTAAGACAAATTAAAAAGCTTGCAGTTGGCAACCAAATGCGTCCATTTTCAGAAAGTACACGATGATATTTTAGGAAAAATGACAGCCTTTTCAAAATATATTTAGAACTGATATTTTTGTAATAATTCATGCTCGTTTTGGGAGACTTGGTACAGATGGTTCCTTGGTAGCAAACGACTGCGGTGGCTTTTATTCATGACTCACATAGACATTGCATTATCTACATTGCTAAAGTTTTTAGGATGTTATTACTGTCTCTCTGAGTCCAGTGCCTTTTAACACAGAAGAAGAGAGCGTGGTCACGAGTTGCATGGTTATTATCACCCTATTACTGTTCTGCGCTGAAAGATTGTGACAGGTTAAGCCTGAAAAACTTTGTTGGAAGGGGGAAGGTGGGGTGTGGCGGATAGGTTTGGAAAGAAAAGGCAAAGCATATACACTTTGGTGTGTTAAATACCGATTCTCCACGCTATGCCTTTATTTCCAAGCTGAAAGGTCGAATAGTAGGCTTTCGCTATCCTTAGTAAATAAATTATCCCAGAGTAATATTCACCCAGTGTGGTAACTATCATCCTCTCTTCCTCGAAACTTGTAATGAGGCCATAACCTGTAGGGTAAATTTAGTGGAGGCGCTGCTGTATAGTCAGTGGGATCTATATAACTCTACTTTCAGCAAACTGTGCCTGCAATTTTTATTATTTCCACCACGCCCTTTCAAAGTTTATTTGCTGTATTCACAGAAGACTGGGAATCTACTAGCTAGAATAGGACACAGAAGGATCGAAAAGTGCAAGAAATGAGGAAGTGAAGATAGACGTAATATATACTTTAAAAATATAAATGTCATAGGAAATTTCATGTCCAGATATATTAAATTTCCTGTAGAACTATGGATGTTAGACATTTTTATGGAAAATATGCTAATCAATGTTCTGCTGTGTCACAATTTTCAAGACTTTCTTGGACAAGGTGAACTCTCAACCCCCCTATGACAGGGAATGAGAGGCGTGTTTAGCAAACCCTAAACATACTGTACATTGAATGAGCAACCCTAAGGGTTTTAAGCCAATTTATTAGAAGAATGTGCTGTAAAAGAACAAGTTACTCCAGCTAACCTTACCTTACCTTACCTTAGAATATCCCCTAAGTGCCTGCTAGACTTGAGCCAACGATTTTTGGAGCTGTGCTCCCATATGCTAATAGTGGACATTGTACAGCTTTGCACTGACACCATAAGCCCCAGCAGTGACGAATGGAGACGCATGGACGTGCCACTCCTACACACTGATGTCAGTCTCTTTTCTTTTCCCTTTTCGCGCCCACAGACTCGAATGTGGGACTTTTTAGAGGTCCCTTCACAAAACTGGGAGGCAGGAGAGCAGTGACGAAACTGCAGATGCACTATCCATCAGAAAGAACATTATCGAAGGTTAGTAATGTGTTCTTTTGATGGATACTTCTAACTGCAGATTCCTCTCCTTGAATAGATACCAAAGCAGTACCTCCCAAAAAGGAGGGTAAGTGGGGTGGACTTAAACCAAAAACTCTAGCAGAACTGAGCAGGTGTAGTATCTTTTCCACCATACCTGGCTGTCAAGGTAGTACTGCTTTGTGATTTTATGTACCCCGTCCGGTTACAACGGCCCTACCGTGGTGGAAGGGCTTCCGGACCTTTCGGCTGTTGTTTCTTCACCAATGCATTGAAAATCCTAATGCAGAGGGCTATCTGTAAGAAAGTGGGTTATTGGTTGTGGGGAGTGGAACTCCACTCTAGCGTTTTTCTCCAAGTATTAATTGACTCTCTCAGCATGAACTTAGGAATCTGGGCTCCCTCCCCATGGAGTGCAGAGGTAAGGTGTGTGTTCGGCAGGGGGTGGGTACATGATGTGATTAGGTACCGTACCTGTGTGCCCCATAACCACCTGGCCGTACCGGGGCGGGTACGGCATTGGCTAGTAATGAGACGCAGCACTGAGTGTAGCAGCCACCAGTAGTGTGTGCCCCTTCCTCCATAGGCTAGGAAGAGGCGCTGACCCGATGTCTGAAACATGGGACGTCTACCAACGCAGACCGGGGAGTGCACACTTACACTTGTGGGTGTGTGCACCGGCCCTCATGCTGTTTTAAATGCATGTCTCGCCTGCAGGTGAAGGCCCAAGGATATGCCCTGGCATGTATAGCATTTTGGATAGGTGCCCGGCTTGCTGGTGGGGGCATACCTGCATCTCCGGTGTGTCACACTAGGGTCAGGCCAGCCGTCAGAGGCCAGGTGTGTGCAATCACACCCATAAGGGGGGGCAACCCATGTCCAGAGGCTCCGAGCAGGGTGGTGTGCATGCACTCGAACTTAAGGTGCTAGGGCCTGGGTAAGCCCATGTGCCCGATCCTGTCATTGCTGACTGGTGATTGCGCACTGGCATCTGTCGTGATTAAACTCATTAGCAGCCTGCCATTGCAGTCTGCTGTAGGTGCCCATGATTGCATGTGCCACCTGCCATCATAGGCTGGTGCATACAGACTGACACCTGTTTAGTCAAACCTGTGTCCGGTCTGCCATTGCAGACTCGGGTAGGGGCATTTGCACCCCTTGCGCTGGGGACTATGAGTCCAACCTGTCATCACAGGTCTGTGTACGAACTAGCACACATGCACCCAGGTAGTGAGGATTACCTGTGTGTGTTTTCACTACCTATGAAGCTTGCTCTTCCCATACGTTAACAGAGGGAAGTGGTTGACATCACTTCAGGCTGCAAATGTGGATTGCAGTGGAGCAGCCCGTGATGTTTCCTATCAATGAATTCAGTGTACCAAATCCTTTCCAATGGTAAACAGGAGTTTGGCATACTCGCTTAGAAGTGTAATCTATAGAATATGGACATTTCTATGCTCTAAGAGTCTTTTTTACCATGGTGCCTGGCTCCAGTTGACACCCGAGGTAGGGAAGCACATCTGTGCATTCCCCAGTGGCTGTAATAAACCATGGGCATACCACTAGAATAGTCGTCAAGGAGGAGGGAGAGTGATCAATCGATCAGACGGGCACCAATTACCACCCAAAGAGGGGGAAGGTCCAGTGTCAGCTTGTGCCCGTGTCAAATACACGTTGAACAAAGGAGAGTGCTGAACTGTTCCTAAAGAAAATGAAACAGACTGGCGTGACCGGAGGTGTGTGTGTTACACCTTTGGGCATTCATTTTGTTGGACGTGTTTGCCTCACACACCCGAAAGGGTGTCATGCTTCATCATAGGCGTTGCTCCTCGTCGGGGAGGCGGTGCAATCCCCGACGGGCTCACCTCAGTGCGGGGCTCTTTGGCGGAGATCTTTTTGTCCAACAGCCTATTGGTGAAGTGCGGGTGTGTGGGTTAGGGCAGTAAGTTTCCTGGAGAAAGTGATTAAAATGTAGCAGGGGGTGCCGGAAAACGCTTTATTCTGGGGGTCCCCCGACTGCAGTTAAAAACGTGGAACTAGCTTGCTGGGTGACGGCAGATTAGGTAGCGTAACCCTAGACGAGGCTAGAGTGAGGGTTGGTCAACATGTTTCTCGCCTGGGAAAGAGTTTCCGCGATTCTTCAGGACCTAGTGATGGTGAGAGCTAAAAAGAAAGAAAGAAAAACATGCTGGTGTCATGTGTTTCGTGTAGTTTACCTCAGGGGTTAATCCTATGCCTAATGGTCATGGACTAATTACCACATGAGTAGTCGGCGGGTCGGTACATCAGGGTTGTGCCTACAGTTTTGGCTCAAGCTTCCCGTGTCCGTGCGGGATCACCTACCCATCACCGCCGAGCTCGACTGTGATGGGTAGGTGATCCCGCACGGACACGGGAAGCTTGAGCCAAAACTGTAGGCACAACCCTGATGTACCGACCCGCCGACTACTCATGTGGTAATTAGTCCATGACCATTAGGCATAGGATTAACCCCTGAGGTAAACTACATGAAACACATGACACCAGCATGTTTTTCTTTCTTTCTTTTTAGCTCTCACCATCACTAGGTCCTGAAGAATCGCGGGAACTCTTTCCCAGGCGAGAAACATGTTGACCAACCCTCACTCTAGCCTCGTCTAGGGTTACGCTACCTAATCTGCCGTCACCCAGCGAGATAGTTCCACGTTTTTAACTGCAGTAGGGGGACCCCCAGAATAAAGCGTTTTCCGGTACCCCCTGCTACATTTTAATCACTTTCTCCAGGAAACTTACTGCCCTAACCCACACACCCGCACTTCACCAATAGGCTGTTGGACAAAAAGATCTCCGCCAAAGAGCCCCCCTCTGAGGTGAGCACGTCGGGGATTGCACCGCCTCCCCGACAAGGAGCAACGCCTATGAAGAAGCATGACACCCTTTCGGGTGTGTGAGGCAAACACGTCCAACAAAATGGATGCCCAAAGGTGTAACACACACACCTCCGGTCACGCCAGTCTGTTTCATTTTCTTTAGGAACAGTTCAGCACTCTCCTTTGTTCAACATACCACTAGAATGACAGACTGCTGCCATTTGAGGGCTGCATGGGATAGATTGGAGAGAGAGGTTTTAACGCTTAGCCTCTAAGGGCCAGATCATGGACCCACTTAAGATTAAAATCTACAATCCACAGCCCCATGGCAGGCAGGTCTACAATTTAGGGAAGACATCTGTGGTTCAAAGGGAAACCCCTTAAACAACCCTAAAATCATAGACACACAACAGTATAACTAGGGGTACCATCCTTCAGCAAAGGTAGAGATATTTTTGTAGGGACGTTGGACTGGAGAATCCGGAATGCGTGGTGCACATTACCAAAGGACTCTGTTGTGCTCATGTAGGATTAATGCCCGTAAAGGGGACTGAGTGCCCTTTCTGAACAATGGCTGGCCAGAGCCGAAGACCTTTTGAAGTGGCTCTCCAATGGCCCGTTGGTGGGCCTCCTGTTCTCCTGGAGAACTCAGGGACATCAAAGATCTCCTGCAAGGGACCTACACCATCTACCTGTGATATCTAGAGGGTGGTGCCCTCTCGATTGCCTACTTTGGCTATGGAATCTCATCGGTAGTGCGGTGTTAGCGTGGAAGTAAGACTTGTGTCTGGAGACCGCATTGTCTAGTGCGGAGTCCCAGAAATCTTGCTTGCATATGAGGTGTGTGGTGCCTATACTGCAGGGACCCTGACACTCACAAGCGTATAGTTGGTGGTGTGCGGATTCACCGATTGTGGGACCCCACATAGCCCGCTTCATTGATCATGCCGTATCTGTCTTGTGCAACACGCCAACTGCATGCTCATTGTATCTGGTGTCTGATTCACAGGGTGTGTCCCTTGGAGGTGGGGTATACCCGTAGTAATACTTCATACAGGTCTGCTGAACTTACACCAGTGTGTTTGACCGGACAGGTCTGGTGCAAACTGTATCACCAGATGTTGTGTCTCATTTCCAGAGATGTACGGAATTTGCAACTCTTCATTGTATGTGACCGGAATTACCTGGTACAATCCATCTCAACGTGCACCCAACATTGTGCCTCATTTATTGGGGGCTACAGAATTTGCAGCTCTCTGTGTTTCAGACCTGAAGTGTCTGGTGCGACTCATTTCAACATGCACCAGACTCTGTGCATGGATTGTCCGGGCACAACCCTGATTATCGTGGACTGCTTGGGGTGCCTCTTCCTACAGAAGGACTCCCATATGTTACTCCCCATTTATCGGTTGTTCCCTTTTGACCCTCATCGCAGTGGACCAACTACCCTCTCCACACCTGGCCCCTCCCGAAGGCATCTGGGCACCAGGTAGTAGCAAAAGAGATGGACTGGGTTGAAGGAATGCTTCTGACTCAGTTTGGAAGCGGGTCAAGAGACTGCGTGACTCCAATTTGTTTTTAGACCTGTGGATGAACTTCTGGCTGCTGTATTCCCCTTGTTTATGTCTAACTCTTAATTAAAACTTGCAACATATACACACCTCCTTCCCGAGGACCCAGACTAATTACTTTGGCTGCTTGTGGCCTAGTATCCATGAGGCAGGCTGGTTATCTTCCATCTGGGGGGCATAGGACCTCTGCAGTGCTCTAGAGGTTGGAGGGAGGCTGAGGCCATGGAATCTGCTGGGTGTTATCCATTGACCTGCTGAGCACCACTAGCAATGCATTAGAGTGCTGAGTGCCTAAGTGTGTAAGAGCATTCCATACCGACTGGGCTGATACCTGTCGCACCGTGTAGTGGTGCGGAGTGAGTGTGTGCGAGTGATAGTTTGCAGACTACCGGCCACAACAGTGTCCGGCGGTGCTGCTTCATACGTTGATTTCATGCCAAAAGCACAATTCATTTGACATTGAGTTTATCCATGTGGCTCCGGCCAGCGGTGCTGCTTAAAAGTGTTCTTGTTTCATGTATGCCATATCCTTTATATCTTGTGATCTGGGGTATACCTGTAACTGTGCAGGACTGTATTATCAGGATTGCTAGGGTGGGCCTGGGGTGGACGGCATGTCCCACCACTTAAGGGTGGTGTGTGTGTGTGCATTTGTGTGTTTTTCATTAGGAATCGTCCACAGTGTGCATACTATTGATATCCTAATAATACTAGTGGGCCTAGTACGTCTAGTAATATTTCCAAATGTGCTTTATGCCCGAAAGTATACAAGTATACAATAAATTAAATGAAACCAGAACAACCGAAATATCAGCAGAACCGGAGATAATAATTTTTAAAGTTTAAGGTAAGTGTAGTTCCTAAAAGCACAAAGCACCACTCATGCTCATCTGGTCGTGCTAGACCAGGTGAAAGTCACAAGTTCAGGCCGACCGAAACGGAGCTCATACCGAATATAGGGTCCAGGTTAGTTCCACTTAAAGTCCACCACGAAGAGTACAGTTAACTGTGCAGGAGGCCGCGAGGAGCAGGAAAAGGGTTGTGGATGCTCTTCGTTGTAGCACGAAGATCCACTTGATGTAGGTGTAGCTTCATGTAGGCAGTCTTTGTGGCTGTCGTTGTTGTAGCATTATGTGCACATCTTATGTTTCTGGTCGTTGCTGGCAGTCGCTGTAGGGCGAAAAGTCCAGGTCTCCGGGTCCAGGTCTCCGGAGCCTTGCATTGGTGGTCACTGCGAGCTACACAGTCTCGGCGCAAACTGGCCTGTTCGCAAACAGACCAAAACTTTACAATTTCAACCTTCTTTACAGAGTAGTACTCGGATGCCAGCCAAGGGTCCATGACCTGGGCGGCACCTCTTGGGGATCAGGGACTCGCTTTCGCAGAAGCCAGAAGGGCTCAGGCAAGTCCAGCTGCAGGTCTGGTCAGCAGGGCAGATGTGCGAAAAGGTCTCTGGAGTTTCCTATGTCACTGTAGCTCACACAGGAGGTCGGCAAGCTAACAGTTGGAGTCACTATGGTGGTCTTAGGATCAAGGAGCTTCCTTCCTCAGGAAGCATGCAGCATGGCAGCAGGACAGTCCTTTCAGCAGCAAGGCAGTCCTTTTTCTGAGTCTTGGACAGGTCCAGAAGTAATCTGATGAGCTGTTCTGGGGGCAATTATTTACACCCGGTGCCAGTTGTTGAAGTGTATGCTACCCCCAACTTTAGTTCTAAGAAGTTCTTCCCTTCTCCTGCCAAGGCTACAAGTAGTCTCAGGTGACAAAAGACTCATGTGAGGAATATGCAGTGGCCAACAATCAAACTATTTACAGTCATGTGCTGCAGGACACAAGCAGCAGGCACCAAATCTTTAGGACAAGAAAATGCCACCTTTCTAAAGGTGCCATTTTCTTAATTTTGACATAAAATCCGACTTTACCATTAACAAGGATTTTAATCTACACTTAATTTGAGTGTAAACATAATTTTCTTTTTTGCTCCCAAACTTAAATCAACACTTATTAAGTGTAATAAGTTAACCAAGTGGTATGCTATGGAAAGATAGGCTTTGCAACAGGGATAAATGACTTTAGGAGTTTTTCACTATCAGGACATGTAAAACAAACCCACAAGTCATACTTGTTCAATATAATGCAACCTGCCCTCTAAGACTTTAGGGCCTATCTTAGGAGGCGACCTATATGTATTAAAAAGGAAGGTTTAGACCTGGCAAAAGCTTTATTTTGCCAGGTCGAAATGGCAGTTTAAAACTGCACTAAAGGCTGCAATGCCAGGCCTGAGACATGTTGTAAAGGCTACTTTAGGGAGTGGCACAATAAGTGCTGCAAGCCCACTAGTAGCATTTAATTTACAGGCCCTGGGTATGTGCAGTTCAATTTACTAGGGACTTACAAGTAAATTAAATGTGCCAATTAGGTGTAGGCCAATTTTACCATGTTTGAGGGAGCAAGCACAACTTCAGCAGTGGTTAACATAGGTAAAGTGCACAAAGTACTAAAGCCAACAAAAATGAGTTCAGCAAAAACCCGAGGGGTGAAGGGAAAAGGTTTGGGAAACTACCACAAAAGTGTGCCAGGTCCAACATATCCAACTTGACCGGGTCGTCCTATGCACAGCTCCTCCTTTCTTTACTCTGCAGAACCACCCAAAAAATTGATCGTCTAAAGGCGGGCATGTAAGACATGTCAAGACCAAGTGAAGAACTCACAGTGGTAACATACACAGTTTGGGAAGGACAAACCTTTAACAAAACTCACCACAACAGGTGATGTAAAGAAGGATGGTTAGACTTAGAAAGGCAGAATAGGCTGGAAAATAGCCTTTTACATTGCAAACTGCACGGCCTTGCTGGGCTAAAGACAGAACAAACAAAAGTACATTTGACAGCTTCACGATTAATTGGTCCTGGTTACCAAGTTGTCTTAGCCTAATGAAGAGGATGACATCCACCAATTCAGGTGGCAAACTGAAAGCCCCCAAATGCTGCCACTCAAGTGCCTTGCATGGAGGTGTAAGTTGCATATATTCTTCTGGAGGACCCGGCTCTGTTGCTGCTACAAAAGGTCCCCCTGTAGCGGTAGCCTGATACTAGGACACATGCTAATGCTAAGGTCTGGGTATTACACTCTCCTGGCCAAATTCAATAGAATAACTTGGTCCTGTTTGTTCCTGGTCTTTTTTACAAGACGAGTCCTGAAAGGTAGTGAAGACGCTCAGAAGTCCCTTCAATCATTCCAGCAGGAACGTGTTCCCTAAAAAGTGTTTTATGTGGAAACTCTAAGGCACAAAACTGTGTACTATGTGCATTCTTGATGGCAGCAAAAAGATCAAGAATTTTAGGGCAGATTCTTAAACCCCCAAACAGTTTCAAAGATCACCAGGTGCCACAGTTTGGGCAGCACATAACATCTCACAAGTTAAAGAGTTTGCCAGTCATCACTGACCAAAGTTTTTCTTGAGTCTTTAACTTCGATCAGCATCAAAACTAACCTTTGCCAGTGTTCCAAGGCTATTAAAAAACAAAAACAAAGAATGCTCTCATGACTGTGCCAGCAGGATGGACCACAGTCTTAAAACTTGACTTCTGAATATAGTTTTTACTCAGTACTCCAAATGAACGCTAGAGATCCTTGTGACACGACAGCGCATCTGAAAAAAAATATGTGCTATACTGCTTACCGTCATGACAAATTTCTGGTCCACATATCTCTTTGCCACAGATGGCTGAAAGTCAGGGCTCTCCAGGAAGCGGAGAAAGAATTCATAAACCAGCTGTGGGTGGAAACAGAAAGAAACTTCAGAAATGAGCTAAGGGCCCTCTGTTACCCACAATAAGCAACTGAATTTGGTAAAGATAACAAGAATACTTGAATATGGCTCAGCACATTAGCCTGCAGTTTTGACAGAGTGAAATTGCTAATGCAGTCTCTTGAGTACTACAACGTTCAGCAGAGAATAATCTTTCCCACAGTCATTTACAATCCACCAAGAACACATAATTTTGGATTGCTAGGTTTTAGTCTTTTTATTGAGATTTCCGCAGCATTATTCATTATGATATTGACAGATTACAGTGTTATGATTGGTGGTACCACAACAAGTTATAAAAGGAAAGGAAAATGCTACTTACCAGTATGCATCTGTTCTGCATGTAGAGCTGCAGATTCACACATTATGCATAGATCGCCATCTGGTGTTGGGCCCGGATGTTTGCAGTTTGTTATTGTCTAGGAACAAGTCTTTGGAAGTCACATGATAGGTGACTTCTTCTTTGGACAATAGTATGCATGGGCATCAACTCCATCTTCAGATTGTTTTTTCGCCAAGGAGGGAAATGATGGAGTTTTGTGTGAAACAGAAAGAGATGTCCATGAATGTTGCATCTAATTAGGATAAAACTGGAACAGATAAAGGTAGCCGGGGAGTTGGGTGGGCGTGTATGAATCTGCAGCTCTACATGCCAAGAACAGATGCATACTGGTAAGTGGCATTTTCCGTTCGAGGCATATAAGCTGCAGATCACACAGTATGTATAGATTTCATAGCAGTACTGTCCCTTTAGCGGTGACCACCAGCATCTGTTGCAGTAGTTTGAAATAGTGTTTTGAGTACAGCCTGACCCACACTACCTTGTTGTTTTGCTTGCACATCTACACAATATAGTTTTGTAAATGTGTGCGGTGTGGACCATGTAGCTGCTTTGCAGATATCATCTAAGGGAATGTTTCCCAAAAATGACATGGAAGCTCCTATTTTGAGAGTGAAATGGGCTTTAGGGGGAAGATAAAGTCTACGTTTTGCTTTGTGATAGCAAATTTGTATACATTTGACAATCCACCTTGCAATTCCAGACTTTGATATGGGATTGCCTTTATGTGGTGGTGAAAAGGAAACAAAAAGCTGTTTTGTTTTGCAAAAAGGTTTTGTTCTGTCAATGTAGTAAAGAAGTGCTCTTTTTACGTCTAATGTATGAAGAGCTATTTCTGGTACTGTTTGTGGTTGCAAGAAGAAGACTGGCAACACTACAGATTGGTTGAGATGGAAGGGAGTAGTAACTTTTGGAAGGAATTTGGGATTTGTTCTGAGAACCACTTTGCTAAGATGGAGTTGTAAAAATGGTTCTTGAATAGTTAGTGCCTGCAGCTCACTGACACTTCTGAGAGATGTGATAGCCACAAGGAAAGCGACTTTCCATGTAAGAAATTGTAGCTCACATTTGTGCAGAGGTTCAAAGGGAGGACCCATTAACCTAGTGAGGACGATGTTTAGATTCCACACTGGAGAGGGTGGTACCCTGGGAGGAATTATTCTTTTAAGGCCTTCCATAAATGCTTTACTGGCAGGTACCCTGAATAATGACAGATGTTGTGTATTTTGCAGGTAGGCTGCTATGGCAGCGAGATGTAATCTGACTCATGTGTATGCTAGATTACATCTTTGAAGATACAGCAGGTAACATATGATGTGTTGAATGGACGCATCTAGAGGATTGATTGGGTTATTGGTACAGTATATCACAAATCTTTTCCACTGGGCTGCACAGCAAGCTCTAGTGGTGGGACGCCTAGTTTCTTTGATGACGTTCATACGATCAGGTGGGAGATTGAGGTAACCAAATTCTAGGACTTCGGGAGCCAAATCGCAAGGTTGCGCTGTGTTGGATCTGGGTGTCTGATCACTCCATGGTTCTGTGTTAAACGTTATGGGGAGAGATATAGTTTTTGGTGCGGGACTACTGATAGTTCCAGCAACATTGTGTACCATGACTGTCTGGCCCATGTTGGAGCAATTAGGATCAGTGTTAGTGATTTCTGTTGAGTGGGAGAGGCGGAAAAGCGTAGGCAAATCTGCCTGACCAATCATCCATATCGCATTGCCTTTGGACAATGGGTGTGGATATCTGGAGGCGAAGCTTAGGCATTTTGTGTTTGAATGTGTGGCGAAGAGATCTATCTCTGGATGCCCCCACATTTGGAAAAACGGTTGAAGGACTTGTGGATGAAGTACCCACTCGTGAATCTGTTGTGTCTAACGACTTAACAGATCTGCCATCTGATTCTGTTTTCCTGGAAGATGTTGGGCTAAAAGGAATATGTTTTGAGGAATAGCCCATCTCCATATGCTCTGTGCTAGTTGAGAGAGTTGCAGAGAGTATGTCCCCCCCTTGTTTCTGTAGATAAAACATTGCTGTTATATTGTCTGTCCGGACTAAAACAGTTTTGCCTGATACGTGTTTATAGAATGCTTTTAATGCCTGAAAGATTGCTAGTAGCTCCAAATGATTGACGTGGAGTAGCTTTTGCTGAGGTGTCCAATTGCCCTGTATGGTGTGATGTAGTAGATGAGCTCCCCAGCCAGTGAGCGATGCGTCTGCTGTTAGCACGATTTGTGAAACCGGCTCTAGGAACGGCCACCCTTTGGAAAGGTTTTGGGTGTTCCACCACTGCAGAGTGATGTGTGCGGCCGTCCACCAACACCAGATCTGTTAGATGACCTTGAGCTTGGTTCCACTGATGTGCCAAGCATTCCTGTAAGGGGCGCATCTTGAGTCTTGCATGAGGTACTATGAATATGCAAGAGGCCATCTGTAGGAGAGTAGGGTCTGCTTCCTATGGTTACCCCCACTTTTTGCTGTGCTTCACTGGTTTTTCAACTTTAGTATGGATGTGGCCCTGGTAATCAGTCCCACAGCCTAGCTGTTCTCTCTCTAAATTGATACCATGTACTTTAGGTACACACCAGTTTGGTTACTGAGGCACCCTTGTGAGCCCCTGTATATGGTACCTTAGGTACCCAGGGCATAGGGACCCCAGAGGCCTACCAGGGGCTGCAGCATGTATTGTGCCACCCCTGGTTAGCCTTCCAAACTGACACCACAGGTCTGCACTTGCAGCCTTACTTCGATATAGTATTCCTATATCTACCTTATATATAGACAAATAGTAACCTATAAGTCACTCCTATGGCAGGCCTTGACAATCCTGAAGGCAGAGTGCTTGGTTTTGTGTGAGACGGTGCCCTAGCATGAGCTGAGCCCCTTCTGCAGCTTTCGAAACCATCTCTTTATAGCTGTTCTATGATATAGCCATACCATATACTCTTCAGTGCATTATAATCCTCGTGGTTAATGCTAACTTTGGTTTGGCTTTATCAAAACATGTTGTGTAAGGTGTCAAATACTTTGGAATACTACCCCCACCAGTTCTGGCGGCAGGGGTAGCATTCCACCCTTCTAGAGGGAGAAGAAATGTAGTTACTGGTAAACCCGGTTAAAGTTAAACAGAGCCCAAGCTCACAAAATGGATACTGCTGCCACAGACACGAGTCTGCCCTCCTACTGCTGGACGAAACTCCGGCAGGGGAGGCCTGGACAAGAGGTTTCCTGTCCAGGGAGGTGCTGGCACCTCCCCAGACAGGCTTTAGTGTATTGGGGCAGGGTGGGTTGCATTCAGTGAATGCTTTTCAGACAATGCCTGGGGCACACAAGGTGCTTCATGCATTTCCCAGTTCAAACCGGTTGCTGGGGCACTCAGACCCAGTTCTGGCGCGAAACTGGACAAAGGGAGGGGAAGGGGTGTAACCACCCCCTCCCTAGGACCACCCATAGGAGGGACCTTAGAGTATTTTTGTTAATTTATTTTATTAGCATATATAAAGGGACATTACAGAAAAAAACCAATAAGAAAGAAAAACATGGGCAATCCACATGGGCCATGTCAGTCCTCATACATAACATAAAAAGCAGAGCTTGAGCATATAATAAACAATAGCAAAAAAACCACAGGCAATGGAATGACACATTGGTAGACAGCAAACTGCAGGTCGAGACATCTTATATCCAGAGACCCTGACTCTGCGGAGATAGCACCACTCACCCTAGCACCCAGCGGGGGCACCCGTGGGACCCGTCGCCAAAGTCCAGTACCCCCCTCTCCACCCAAGAACAGTCAATATTGTATCGTTTACATATCGGTCCCCGTCATTGTAGTCAGTGGGGGAGAGGAGTTCTCATCCGACTCATCGCCACCTGTGCGGCGTCTATCAGTGAACAGGGTCCAGTAGTTCTAGTTCTTATGCCCATTGCGTGGCGGGAGCAGGTCGCTATACCGTTCCGTCTGTGTGCAGCAAAAAGTCATTTCCCTAGTCCATTGTGCTAATGAAGGGGCCGGGTCATGCATCCAGGTACGCACAATACACCGTATGGCAATAAGGAAAGTCATATCTACCAGTCTTCTATACCTGGGGCGAAGGGGCTTGGAGTATCCCAGTATGGTCAACAGGAGATCAGGAGTCAGCGCGAGTTGCGTGATCTCGTTGACTTCACGGTACACTGAGTTCCAAAAGGCGAGGACACCTGGGCAAGCCCAAGCGACATGTATAAAATCGGCTAGTAAAACCCCACATCTCTCACACTTAGCATCGTCGCGTAGGAAATATCTATGTAGTCTATTGGGGTGTAGTACACCCTGTTGAGATATTTAAAGTGCTGCAGCCTACGTCTGCCATTCAGAGATATTCTCCTCGTGCTCGTGCAGCAATACCGCCACATCTCTTCACCCAATTCAATTCTCAAGTCAGCCTGCCACGCCAATCTCGGTTTGGTATATTCCGCTGTCCTCTCAGAGAGGGCAATGCAATATAGATTGGTGATTAGTTTAGAAGGGGCCTTAGCATTGACAATGTAGTCAAAAGCTGTCACTGTCACAGGTTCCTCCATGTCTTCCCCCAACAGGCTCCGAAGAGCAAGCCGCACTCTGTGGAACTGGAAGCGTGCTAAAAGTGAATGCGACCCATCCTCCGTCTCTATCTCACTCCAACTCCGAGCAGACCCCCAGAGAAGAGGTCACCCATAGTATGGATCCGCAGCCCCTTCAGAGCCTCCACCACTCCTCCGTCCCTACATGGAGGCAACCACACGCACCACTCCACAGGAACATTAGGGGGGTAAAGGAGGCTACACGCCTGGATATCCATCATATGATGCCAGGCGTGCGTGACAACGTTTAGAGAATCAAGGAGACCTGTTCTGCGATACAGAGGTCTGGATAACAGTGCCGACAAGGGCGTTGGGTTTGCTATTATGGACTCTATACGTATATGGGGAATGTTCACTGGTCTGTGGATCCAGTGGTAAGCGTGGGCACACAGCGCCACCCGGTAGTAAAGCTCCAAATCTGGGCTTCCAGCCCTCCCGCCTCGTATGGACGCACTAATATTTTCCATGCTAGTCGGGGCTGTTTCCCGGCCTAAGCCAGTCGCAACATTAATGATTGTATTTGCTGGAAAAAGTGCCGCGATAAAACCATAGGGATGTTACTAAATAAAAACAGAAAGCGCAGGAGAATGACCATTTTCATCAGGGAGAATCGTCCCATCAGTGATAGTGGGGGCGCTATCCATCCCTCCACATCGTCCTCTAGCTTCGAGACCGCCACCCCATAATTATCCCAGAGCACCACTTCCGAGTCCGTGTGGAGACCTATCCCCAAGTACCGAACTGCGTCCGTGGACCACTGAATAGGATAGTCTGATTCAAAGGGCCGCGTGGCGGGGGTGAGCGGAAACATAAGGGACTTCTTCCAGTTGACATGTATTCCCGATAGCGAGCTAAACAGGACCACCTCACGGAGTACAGCCAGCAGGTGCACCTCCGGATCCCTAACATAGAGGAGGGTGTCGTCAGCGTACGTAGAAATGATCAAATTATAGATGGGAAAGCGTATCCCTCTGTGGCTATGGTATTCCCGCAAAGCGCAAGCCAGAGGTTCAGTAACCAGTGCGTACAATATAGGGGAGAGGGGGCAACCCTGCCTCATTCCTCTGCCAATCTGTATAGGATCCGAAGTGAGAGAACCTATGCATATGCGGGCAGACAGGTGGGTGTACAGCGTAGCCAGTAACTGCAGAAACAGCTCGCCCACCCCCATGCGGCTCAGAACCTGGAGAAGAAAAGGCTACTCAATGGAGTCGAAGGCCTTCTCCATGTCAAGAAATGCGCCGCACCGCGGGGACCTCAGGGCGTGTGTGTTGAAATGCCACAAAGACCGTCCGGATTTTGTATGTAAGGTTTCGGGTCGGTACAAAACCAGCCTGTTCTGGGGCCACCAGCGAGGCCACCATGGGGGCAAGGCGATTGGCGATCACCTTCGCGTCGACATTAAGCAGTGACAAAGGGCGGTAGAAGGCACAGTCTCCCGGGTCCTTATCAGGTTTGAGGATTGCCACTAAGATAGCTTCTCGTAGAGTAGGCGGCATCATGCCAGTGTCCGCCACATCCTCGCAGAGGGAGAGGAGGTGTGGTATCAGTAATTCCGAATAGGCCTTATAAAAGACCGCAGATAGGCCATCACTTCCTGGTGTGCCACCAGCCTTCATCGCCGAGAGCGCCCAAACTATTGCTTCCCGTTCTATTGGCCGTGCCAGGAACTCTCATTCCAAGTTGGACAGCAAAGTAAGCTTGATGTGGGTGAGGTAATCTAGTATGCGCTCCTCAGACATAGGGCCCCGCGAAGCGTATAGTTTCGTATAATACTCCTGAAAACGCTCCGCCACCTGCTCATCACGGAGCGGCTCCTCAGACGAAGGGGACCTCCTTACTGGGATGGATGTTCTGTCCCGTCGGCGCTTAGCCAACTGCGCCTGAACCGCTCCCGGGCGATCCCCCTCCCCATACATCCGAGCTGTTGCGTATTTTCCCAGATTTTTTATCTCAGAATCAGCCTCCTCATTGTATTCGCACAGCGTGCTGGCTATCTCCTGAGCTAGTGCTACACTGCCTTCATGGAGCTGCTTTCGCTTCAGCTCCTCCAGTTTGGATTCCAAAGTATGCAGCCTTCCCCTGAATGATTTTAGAACTCCCGCATGTTTCGACAGGGTGACCCCTCTAATGTACACCATGAACGCCTCCCAGACAGTCTGGAACGAGTCCACAGAGCCTACGTTAGTTTAAAAAAAGGTCTCAATGGCCACCACCAGCTCCTCCTTAAAGGAGGCGTCCAGCAGCGAACAAGGAATAGGGGAGTGGTCCGAGTAGGTACGCGGTAAAACCGAGCATACGCGCACCATTCGAGTAAGGCTCGTCATAGCCAACCAGTAATCTATCCTGGTATGTATGTTGTGTGGGGCCGAGTAGTGTGTGTAACCAACTTCCATAGGGTGCAAATGCCTCCATATGTCATGCACGTCTAAGCGGGCCATTAGGGATTCTAGTGCTCTAGCCGAGGACGAAGGACGGCGGTCGGGTTCGTCCGATCTATCTAGCTGCGGTTGCCTAGTCATATTAAAGTCGCCCCCCAGAGCACGTCCCCCTTTGAGTAATTCTCAATCTTTGCCCCTAAGTCCGTGTAAAAGTTAGGGTTGTCGTAATTGGGGCCGTAAGTATTCACCGCACAGACATCCATGCCTTTTGCACAGCACCGCGTGATGGTATATCGCCCATCGCCGTCAGTCGCTAAAGGCGTCATCTTGATGTGCGTCTTCGGGTTGACCCACGTGAGCACCCCCCTGGCGTGTAAACCCAGCGGCATGAGAGTTCCCCACCAGGCCTCTGTAACGGAGAATTTGGCTGTCCGGGTGTAAGTGTGTCTCCTGCAATAGAGCGATATCTACACCACGCCGCGCAAAACATTGCAATACCTTGCGGACCTTTCTGTGGTCGTTGAGCCCCCGAACATACCAGGTTAGCAACGTCAGTGAGTCAGGATTACCCCCAGGAGTGTCTGTCCTGCCGACGGCGGTCTGCGTCCCTGTGCCATGGTGCGTACCTGTATGTACGTCTCAACTCTGTGTCGTGTCCAAGATATATGAGGTGACCCAGCAAAGGTGCCCATTCGCAACAAACAAATTGCACAGCATGAAAACAAAACATAACAGCTCCCCGCAGAAGTCAGATTGGGCCTACCCAAACTAATATGAATTAGCAAAGGTAGCCCGCAAATGCAGTCAGTTTTCAACAAGAAAAAATGGGTGCCATCGCTCCCCACTGCCCCCGTCTCAAAGAGGAAGCAAATTACGAGCTGTAAATACAATACCATCAGTATTAGAAACCCCACGTAGCAAAAGTATTAGAGCAACAAGCCCCCGCAGCCGTTGCCAGGATCCAGGAATATTCCAGACCCCCTAGAGGATACAAAACGGTTATACCACCGGCCAGTAACCCTCAGTCACTACCCAGTGGGCAGTAGAGCGGGGCATCACAATGCACATCGGCAAGTGAAGTGTGAAGGCATCTGCAGCAGTCACATCGTACCTACCCTGACCAGCAGCGGCGTGGGCAGATGTTACCAGTCAAAAACAGGTAACCCCCCGGAGCACAGACTCACACAGCAGCATCCCCTCCCCCCACCCCCGCATCTGAGCAGGATACATTATGAATCGTGCAGCTTATCTGTACAAGGTCTATTCAGTCCTGCTCATCCAGGATGCCATCTGCAGCATCCGCCGCCCCGTTTCTACGGGATCGGGCCTCTCTCTGCCAGTCCCTCAGGGCCTTCTGTAGTGCCTTGGGATCCGTGAATATCAGAGACCGCCCCTGTCTATTAATCCTCAGCTTCACTGGGTAGAGCATTGCGTAATCGGCTCCCATCTCTCTCAGCTGATGCTTCATTGGGGCAAACTGCTTCCTGGCCTGCTGCACCCTAGCGGTGAAATCCGGATACAATGAGAGCACCGAGCCATCATACTGCAGAGGTTGCTTGTCCCTGGCCAACTTCATGGCCACATCGCGATCGAAGTAGTTAAGCAGTTTGGCGATTATAAGTCGGGTGGGGCCCCCGGCTTAGGATGTGGACCTAGTGATCGGTGTGCTCTCTCGACCACAAACATGGCGTAAAAGGCGTTGTCCCCGAGAAGTTTCTTCAGTAGACTCTTGATAAAGAGTTCCATGTTGCCAGTCTGTGTGGTCTCCGGCAGGCCCGTAATACGGAGGTTGCACCGCCGCGAGCGGGCCTCCAAATCTTTGGTTTTATCTAGTAGGGACTGCAGGGCTCTACCGATCTGCTTACTCTTGGCATCCTGGGAGGACTGGGCCTCCTCCAATTCAGTAATCCGTCTCTCTGACATATGGAGGTGTTCCGCATGTTTGTCTAGCCGCTCAGCGATTCGGTTCATACGGTATGTGAGGGCGTCAAGTTTGGTCCCCAGAGTGGTCATTCCCCCCTGTAGGTTCTTCTCCATGGTGATGAGCAAGCCATGCAGGTCCTGTTGCTGGGCCTCCTCCACCGTATCACGTTCCACTTGACTGCTACTCCCCGCATCTTCCACCGGCTTAGTACCTCTGGGGCCAAAGGAGATCTTGGGCTGTATCCTGTCCGAACGACCCATGGCAGCACGCAATGCACACTCTCAAGCAGGAAGACTGAACTGGTACCTCCAGTCGCCGCTGGTCAAGCCTCCGGACCAGCACACCCAGGATACATGTGACAAACTTCCCAAGAGAGAACCCGACTCCGGAGTTGCGACCCTTGCCGCAGGGTGGCACCAGCACCGCCAACTTTCTCTCCACAAAATTTGTTTGACCAAGGAGGCCAAATGTAGATAGAGCGAGGGAGCCGTGTCGCAAATCGATCATCCAATGCCCCTGTTGAAGCAGCCAACACCGGCTCCCGGAGGGTCAATTCCAGAGACCGCCATGCCCGGCCACGGACCTCGCACCGGGGCAGTCACGCGTGTCTGCGCTCCCAGGGACACGCCGCGATGAAGCTCCACTGGTCAGGCCACCCAGTAGGGAAGGGACAGTGTCTACACAGCCGGGAGCCCGCCTGCCCTCCTGCACGAGGGGCCCACTTCAAAACGGCATCTGCCGCTCTTCTGGGCCTCCAGTGCCCCAGACCGGTGAATCAAGCCCACAAAGGGGGGCCCAGGAACACTTGAGGAGGTCTCGCCCCCCTTCACTGACCAATATTGCAATCAATGCACCAGAGTGCCCCAGGGTGTCAGGGGGGCAACTCGTGCCCAATTGCGGTGCTGCTGGGTCGGCTCTTTGCACAGTACTCCCCAAGAGAGTCCGGGAGGGGGGCACACGGGTCCGCACCGCACCCAGGGATAACTGCAGGGCAGCTGGCAGGGTCAGGGGCCCCAGTAGGCTGTGCGCCGCTCCCCGCACTGGCGATCCCAACGGGCCGCCGAGGCGAGCGGGGCCCTCCGCAGGGGGGGGGAGAGGGGGGAGAACCCGAGATCAGAGCCCCCACCACCGCAATCCCGGACCCCCAATACCACCGCCGCTGCTCACCTCCTCAGCTCTGCAGCGCCGTCAAAGTGCTCCGCAGTCAGGGACGTCCCCAGGAGCAGCCGCGCCAGGGGATCTCGGCTCCAGCCACGAGGGGCGTGCACTCCAGGCCACTGCTACGTCAGGCTTCAGCGCGGTCCAGACCCCGACATGCCTCGAGGCCTCTACAGGGCAAAGAACCAGGGTACCAGTAGGACAGACGTGTCCACCGCTGGGCCACACTCCCCGCTGTTATGGGGTGTCGAAATAAGGGCACAACTCGCAGGATAAATGTAGGATGGCAGCGAGAGACGGAGGAGCTCCGGGACTAGGCGGGCATCACGGTTGCAGGCTAGCTCCGCCCCCGGAGGGACCTTAGAGTTAGTCCAACCCCTAAACTTACTATAAGTATAGGACCCCAGTCCCTAGAACTTTAGATTACCCTGGACGAAACTCTGCAACATATATCTTGGACCTTCGACATTCCATATTGACTGGAAGATGGAAGAAATCTCCCTTGTGGTCAAGGAGTGACCACCCTGTTCAAACAGGCACCAGCTGAAACTGCACCTATTTCCCAAGGTATCCTGAAGTTATGCATTGGGGTATTTGAAGCCCCTGCCCGAGCACCTTTTACACTGAAGCTCAGAGGCCTACACTCCACGAGTGTCCCGTGAGCCCGGTTTGTGCATTTCCCGGATAGACTAGGTAATGGGGATGGGGTGCAACCATCAACTGAAGAGGATCCAAGTGGGGCACCCCACCAGGACTCTGAGGATGATGAGGATGCAGACCAGGATGGTGTCAATAGACCCAACCTGGTAGACACAGGGCTACCTGGAGATGAAGTAGGCCAAAATGGGCCTCCCTCCATCCCCCCACGTAGACCTGGTTGTGCATCGAGAAGCCCAGGATCACCTTCAGTGTAATCTAACCATTCTGGGTCATCAATAGGGTCCTCTGCCTCATCTCATAGGAGAAGAACCTCTCCTGCGAAGAGGGAACATGAAGCTAGAATGAGAGAAGTCAATCTCAGGATCAAGAGGCAAGAGATTGCCTTAGAAAAGGAGACCCTAGCTCTTGAAAGAGAGAAAAAGAAGATGGGGATAGAATCCCCTGGTGGCAGGAATATCCCTAGTGGTAGGGATAGGTCGTATGACCATAGAAACCTAAACAAGATTGTCCCTTCCTATCAGACTGGGGATGGCATCCACAAATGGATCACTGCACTGACAAGGGCCTGCAAAGTACAGAAGGTACCCCAGGAGCAGTGGGCAGCAATCTTGTGGCTCTCCTTTGCAGACAAAGGTAGAGACAAGCTCCTCACTGTCAGAGAAGAGGATGCTGATGATTACAAAGTCCCGAAGAGTGCTCTAATAGATGGGTTTGGCCTAACCACTGAACAGTATAGGTTGCAGTTCAGAGATACCCAGAAGACACAGACTCAGGACTGGACTGACTTTGTAGACTGTGCTACTAAGGCTCTGGAGGGCTGGTTACTGGGCAGTAAAGTGTGTGGCTATACAGGATTGTATAATCTAATCATGAGAGAACAGATTCTTAATAATTAACAGAGCCAGTTGATGAATCAGCACTTGGTTGACTCTGACCTGACCTCCCCCCAAGAACTGGGTAAGAAGGCAGACAAATGAGTCAGAACCAGGGTGAAGCAGAAGGTACAGAACCAAGGTGGTGACCAGAAGAAGCAAGACCAAAAGGTTGGGGAGAAAGGTAAAATCCAGAAGTCTTCACAAGATCCCCAAAAAGCTTCTAATGGTGGGGGTCCCCAATCCAAAAAGAAAGAAGGTCCTAGAAAACCATGGTGCAAAGGTGTAAAAATAATACTCACTGGACCAGTGAGTGCACCAAAAAGGAGACAGCTCCAGCCACCATTGCCCCTAAGGCAACTGTTCTCCCTAGTTTAGCTCCAAGCAGTGGTTCTCAACAGAAGGGTGTAGTAGGGTTAACTCTAAGAACTGAGATGGATTCTGGCCTAGTCAGAATACCAACTCAAGCTGTTTTGATTTGTGATGGAGGCATGGATATGACCTCCTCTGTGAGTCCAAGTAACCTGGGCAAGTACAGACAAACTTCTTTTGTCAATGAGAAAAAGGCTCAGGCCTTAAGGGACACAGATGCTAGTGTCACAATGGTGATACCTGACTTTGTGGACCCTGGACATATCAAACTTGGTGAAACCTACCAAGTGACCAGTGCTAGCAATGTCACTACCACACATAGTATGGCAGTTGTTCATTTCTCCTGGGGAGGAGTAACTGGCCTTAAGAAGGTTGTTGTTAGTCCAGACCTCACTTTCTATAAGGTTGACTTTACAACCTATCCTCAATAAGGGTCGTTTGGTCGGTTCTGGTCCCCTCTCATGGAATAGAGTTCCTGGGTTTCGTCATAGACTCTGTCGAGTCCATCCTCAGTCTTCTGGCACGCAAGTTGTCGAAGATCCGTCATGTGCTGCGGCAGACGGTGGGGAGGTCCCACACCTCACTGAGACAGATTGCCAGGGTTGTGGGCCTTTTGTCTTCCTCAATCCAAGCAATTTTTCCGGGGCCGCTGCATTACAGGGCCCTCCAGCGCCTCAAAGCATTTCACTTGCGCAGAGGTTTATCGTACGATCAGTTGGTTCCTCTTTCGGAGGAGGTGCAGGAGGAGATGACGTGGTGGCTTTCTCACATGGAAGCCTGGAATGGTTGAGCGATCTTTGGGTCGGTCCCGGATTTAGTGATCGAGTCCGATGCCAGCAGGGCTGGCTGGGGCGCTCGCTGCGGAGAATTTTCCACAGGCGGCGCCTGGTCGCCGGAGGAGCAGAGGTTGCATATCAACTGTCTGGAACTCCTGGCGGGGTCCTTTGCGGTTCGGTGCTGGACCAAGGACAAAATGCAGTCGTGTGTCCTTTTGAAGATGGACAATGTCTCAGCCGTTCGGTATGTAAACCATCTCGGGGGTTCGCGGTCCCGTGCGCTAGCGAATCTAGCGAAGGAGTTTTGGGCCTATTGCCTGGACAATCCAGTGTCGGTGCAGGCGGAATACCTGCCGGGTCAGTCCAATCAAGTAGCGGATTGGCATTCCAGGTATCTACGGGACTTCAGTCAATGGAAGCTGGATGTGTCGGTTTTCCGGTGGCTGAACGGCCTCTGGGGTCCTTTTTCGATCGACCTCTTTGCCTCGCGGTTGGATCATCAACTTCCGAGGTTCTTCAGCTGGAGGCCGGATCCAGTGGCGGAAGCCACGGACGCGTTTCTTCAGGACTGGAGTCGGGAGTCGCCGTATGCGTTTCCCCCCTTCTCCATGATAACGAGAACGGCGGCTCAGCTGCGCCGGCAGTCGGGGGAGCTGGTCCTGGTGACTCCGTTCTGGAGGTCGCAAGTGTGGTTTCCAGTTCTACTGGAACTTTCCTGGGATTTTCCAATCCTACTCCCCCAGTTTCCTCACCTGCTTCTCAACCCGGATCAGGAGCCTCATCACCTCCTCGTGCAGGGTTCTCTCCGCCTCATGGTATGGAGGCTTTCAGGGGACGCTGGTCGCTCCCAGGCCTTTCGCGACCGGCTGAAGGACTCTTGTCCAAAGCCTGGGCTCCCAGTACGTCGAAACGCTACAAGTCCGCTTGGACTAAATGGGTACGTTGGTGTCTTCGACATGACCTGGATCCCTTGGTTGCAGGAGTGGTTCCCATCTTAAACTTCCTGACGGAATTGGCTACGGCAGGTTTGGCGTATCGCACTATCAATGCCATGCGGTCAGCGATTTCTGCTGCGCACCTGCCGGTGAACGGGTCCCCAGTGGGGGAACATCCTTTGTGTGCAGACTCTTGCGTGGTGTTCGGCTGGCTTTGCCGCCGGAACCCCGGTACTCCGTCCTTTGGGACGTGAATGTGGTTTTGAATCTGTTCCTCTCTTGGCAAGCTAATAGGTTTTGGTCTCTGAAGGAGCTTTCGGCCAAATTGGCCATGCTGTTATGCTTGGTGTCTTGTCGCAGAGTGTCTGATGTTCGCGCTCTTGATGTGTCCGCTCGGGTGTTTTCGCCTGATGGCGTCACCTTTACGGTTGGCCGCCGTACCAAGTCTGGCTCTAGAACCATTACGTATCCTGCGTTTGTGGACGTTCCTAAGTTATGTGTTGTGAACTGTTTGAAAGCGTATGAGGATATGACTTGGGATCTTCGCCCTCCGGGCGAGCGTCAGTTGTTGATTGCCTTGCGTAAACCACACCATGCAGTATCTTCCCCCACTATTGCCAGGTGGGTGCTCTGGGTCATGCAAGAGGCAGGTATCGATACTAAACGTTTTGGGGCTCATTCTGCCAGAGGGGCCATGGCCTCCAAGGCGTTTGCAGTAGGTGCACGCTTGGAAGACTTGATGCGTGCTGCGGACTGGTCTTCAGAGTCCACGTTCAAGAAGTTTTACTTCAAACCAGTGGTGGACATTGCCAGTTTGGTGGTGAGTAAGCTTTAAACTAGCATAATCTGAGCCTCCGGTCCTGCCATAGAATCGAAATTTGCCTAGCTAGTGTGACGGTAAGTTTCAATTCTATTAAGGACACGGAGGCGAGGATTATCCCACCCAGATCGTCCGCGTGACGTCCCACCCGTATGCCAGTAAGTATGTAGGTTTCCAGTTCATGTTGTTATTTCATGACTGTTGCTGTCTATATTGCTTTGCTGACATGCGTCTGGGGATGTACGGCATTACAACACGGGCTTTTACACCTCGTGCCGTTACAACGCTCTTTTTACAACGCAAGTCGTTACAACGACTTGAGCTGTAAGGGCTGGGTAGTGGAATAGTTTAATTTTCTATTCCAACTCCAGCCCACGTTACGGTAGGGAAGGTGTTGGAATAGAAAATGAACAATTCGCTATCCAATAGCGCCCTCCAGCGCAAGTCGTCGTAACGACTTGCGTTGTAAAGGCAGCGTCGTAATAGCAGCGCGGGGTAATGCCCTCATTGTTAAGGATGTTTCCCGCGTCTGGTTGTACAACTCTCACGCAGTTGTGTTTTGTCACTAGGTAATGATGGTGCCAAACAGGACCAGTGATGATGTTGCGTAATTCGCGAAGAAAGAGGAAGAATGGAATGAGGGGTCTGCTTATATAAGGATAATGGACACTGTGAAAGGACTAACCTCGGATCTTCCAAGTTGGAGTGCTGGGACTTGATGTGAAAGTCTGAGACATTTGCACTATGTTGCTTATTTTGATGTTTTTCTTCCTTTATTGTAACCGATGATGATGTTCCAATACAATAAGAGCTTTTCCGGGCTGCTATGCGTTTTGTGTTTTAATAAATAGTGGAGAAAGAAAAGCATAATCCTCGCCTCCGTGTCCTTAATAGAATTGAAACTTACCGTCACACTAGCTAGGCAAATTTCGATTCCTATAGTAAAAGCGTGGACACCATTGGTACTTCAAATTATGTCCCTATCAGTAAGACCTTGTAATGGCCAATTAAAATCAGATAGGCCTGGTAATGTGACTTTTAATAGAGTTGGTCCATCTTCGATCATCAATTACATTGTGATCGAATCTAGATCGTGGGACAAGGTTCAGGACTTTAAGATCCATCATCAGTTGGACAGCGACCATAATGCCCTGGTAATGTCCCTTAAACCAGGGAGTTGGGGATTGAGAAACAATATGCCTGAGCTGAATTCCCTTCCACAGCCTCTTCCCCTGCACAACAACAGGAGGAGAGTAAAATTGCCCTCTATTATGGGTTTTTCCGAACGGCAGTCCAAAATCTATCTCCATGTCTTGCCCTTCCTCAGTGATATGGCAGTGGTGGGGTCTAAGGGAGTTGTAGCTGGGGTGGACAGTAGACCCATTGAAATTCACAAACAGTTAGCCTCAATAATGTTAGAGGTTTTTTTCCCACTCCAGACTAATAGGGAAAATGTGGCTAAGACTCACCCTTGGTATACTGCTGAATGCCGTAAATTGAAAGGAGAGCTGGTCAAAGCTATCAAAGAAAAAGACAAATCACGCACTAAGTCCCTAAGGGTGCTTTATGAGCAAGTTATAGAAAGGGAAAGAAAGTCCTGGGAGATGGAACAGTGGGAAGATTTGAGGGAGGCATTACAACGCAGAGACCTCAAATCCCTCTGGGCAATTGTTAGCAATGAGGGCAGGGATGAGAGGAACGCTATAAGCCCAAATATAGCCCCAGCAGTATGGGAAGAACACTTTGGTGGCCTCTACGCTGAGCCAAGCAATGGTGACTCCGATTTGGAGCATCTGAGCCTCCTCCACGAGCATCGACTGGGGGGGGGTTCCGGAGATATCGACTCGGGAAGTAGAGATTGGCATTACTAAGCTACTACCCAACAAATCCCCGGGGCTTGATAAAATCCCGGCGACTTGTTTCGGTCGGAACCCAAAATATGGGCCCCTTACCTTTGTGTCTTGTTTAACACAATACTAATGGGCACAGACCCACCTGAGACATGGAGGGGGGCTGAGATAGTTCCCATTTTTAAAAAAGGCTGTCCCCTGCAACCCTCAAACTACAGGCCCATTAGCCTGATAGATATCCCGCAGAAGGTATTTGGGAGGATACTCCTGGATAGGATCCAGTTATGGGAAGTGGAAAATCAGATCTTAAGTAATTTGCAAGCGGGCTTCAGATCTCGTATTTCAACCATTGATCAGATCTTCCGCCTATAGGTCCTTTTCTGGAAAACAGTGAGTGTGGAGGGTGGCAGCCTCTACCTCATTTTTGTGGACCTACTGGCCGCGTTTGATTTGGTCCCCAGGAACAAGCTGTGGAGAGTTCTCCATGACCTTGGTATGCCGCATTACCTCCTGGGAGTATTGATCAGGCTCCACACAGGAAATTACGCCCAGGTTAGATGTGGAAAAGCGGGAGAATTGTCTGCACATTTTCCAGTGCAAAGGGGGGTACGCCAGGGGTGTGTGCTGGCCCCTACTCTCTTTGTCTGTATATAAATGGGCTTGTTAAACACCTCTTAGCCATAAAAGATACGGATGCCCCAAGACTAGCCACAGGAAGATTGCCCGCACTAATGTTTGCGGATGACACTCTACTGCTGTCTCGAACAGCCACTGGCATCCAACGCATCCTTGATGGATTTGCAGATTTCTGCGCCTTAAGTGGACTAGAAATCAATCTGGCCAAAACAAAATGTATGATCTTTAATCCCCCAAGGCAAACACGACCTACCCTGTCCTGAATGGTATACCTCTTGAGAGAGTCAAGACATTTGATTATTTAGGAATTACTCTCGAGGAACATCTGGGGTGGGGTGCACAAATAACAAAATCCTCACTGAAACTGACGCAGACTGTGGGTGGGCTATCAAAAAAGTACATAACATCTCCATTCAAGCAGGCTGCCCCTGTTATTGAAATATACAGGGTACACACCAGAGCACCCGCACTATACGAGGCAGAATTATGGGGACATTGTCGGCCAAAAAGTCTGGTAAGGGTCGAACACACATTTATGAGAGAGCTGTTTGCCCTACCCGTCAGAACCCCATTGGTCCCATTAAGATTTGACCTTGGGTTATTCCCCGTGGAAGAGGAGGTTGCCCTGAGGCCTTTAACTTATTGGAGAAGATTTTGATCTGTCCCAGAGCTTGTACTGTATCGTGCAGAGTTCCAGGAGGTATGGGTGGCACGGAGGTTAAGGAAAATTACCTGGTTATGGCATATCAAGGATCTGTGTGTACGGCTTGATGTCCCTGGGTTATGGGAATCTCCTGAGTCAGCTTCTCTGGCCTATTCCAGAACTGACCTGGTAAAAAGGTTTAGGTCTAATAATTTGTTGGCCCTGCATGCTAGTACGGCAGTAGGGAGAATGACTAGTGAATTCCTCGACATAAAAACAGAATATAAGAAGGTGGAATTCCTAGACATGATCTACCCAGCCCAAGCTAGGAAGCTGTATTTACAATTAAGAATGTGTAGGTTACCACTAAGGTCATTGACCAACAAATGGGATGTAAATAAAAGTACAGAGTGTCCGGCGTGCGAACACTCATTAGAAAATGTAAGCCATGTATTTTTCTTCTGTCCAGCATATGGGCTGTCCCGTAATAGGTGGATTAAACCTATCTGCAGGAATCTGGGTTTTCGCGAACATGAGCATGGGCTTAGAGTACTTAGATACGACACCCACCCACCAGTTGTTTTTGCCATTTCCCGGTTTCTGCATGGCATGTGGATTAAGCTCAGAACTTTTATAATGATTTGATCTTAGATCTAAGGCTTTTAGGATAGCCATGAATCACTTTGATAATTATTAAGATGGTTTAATTTTATTTTTAAGCTAGGAGCGTTTTTGATGTCTTTGATGTAAATTATGTGTATATATATATGAAATGTGTTCTTAACTTCAAAATGGATTTTAATGTTTTATCCTGTGTTTTAACATGTACTTTTATGGCCCACTGTGGTCGAAATAAAGTTATCAATGATGATGATGAAATGTATTCATTCATTCATACGCACAAACACATACACCTTTGCATCTTTGTGTGTGGATTGTGTGGAAATATCCCTATTGCCGTCTATCCTTTCCTAACATTTTTAAAATACACAAATAACAAATAAATGTTATGAAAAATGTCTTAGTAACTTGTGTTCAGGTTCTCAAGTGCAATCAAGAGCCAACAAACACAGAAGCACCTGCACAAACACAAACACCCCTGCCCCATGGTTTTGATAACTTCTACAGTAGGAGGCCTTTCCTTTTTAGAGATACAACTTCTGTCACCCCTGGCTCTGCCTACTGGGTTAAGGGGGAACAGCCTACCTTGTATTTGGCATTTCCAATCAGAAAATCCAGGAGCCCCCAAAAGGAGTGTTTATGTGGGACAAGGGGCTGTGAAGTGGTTCTAAAGAAACACTCCAGAAAAATATAAATGCAATGAATGAATAAGAGTAAGGTCTCAGATAGAACAAATACAGAAAATACAAAAAACAGGAAAGCAGATGGCTGACTTTTAACTTGTTTCTCACTGTTTGCTTACCCCTTACCTGCAAGTGAGGCCAGGAGGGTTCGAGGTTAGGCTCGTCTTCTTCCGGGTCAAACTCCGGGTTCTCGCTAGGAGGCAGTGTTCGGAAAATATTAACAGAGATCTGGATAAAAAAATAAGTGGACAATCATGAATCAGAGACTAGTATGGAGGGCAACAGTGACATATGTTTAACTGGAAAGAGCAGCTGCTACCGCAAACAGCTGTGGCAGGGTAGACCGAATAACTCCACAAACTAAGCATGCGCAGCCACCTCGCGAAACAAACTTTTATGAAAACTATTCTTATCAAAACAAGAATAAATAAGATATGAATTCCTCCGTGTTGCAAATATACTGAGAAGGTTATCAGTGCCAGATTGCAAATGTTTGCATCTCCCGGCCATGTCCCAGGCAAAACAGCTAGAATGACTTCTGTAGGGAGCATCAATGTGATAGCGGGGTTTTAATCATGGCTTTCCAAGTTGCTTAAATTGTGTGATTCTGGGTCACTCTCTTTATCGTGTTGTGCCTTTGTTTTGTGCCTTTGTTTTTCTTCAGGAAAACGTGACTGCTTTTCAACATGCTAAATCTCATTACTTAGATGTATTTAAAGGCTGCATGATTTTATTTGATAATTCAATCGTCATAATGAAATCAGATCTGTGACTGGGGGTGAGTGTCTGAAAAGTTTCAGTGCTTCGTCCAGCACCTCCTTGTGTTAGCCATTAAAGACACTAAGACAGCAATGAAACATGAGATAGACACCATGACCCAAGGCTTGGGACTGTTGAGAGCCAACCATAGGAAATTGGTTTCCAGGGTGGCTGAGATGGAATCTACCATGGCTCGGGTTCAACCCACTCTAATAAAAGTAATGCATGCCTGCGAGTGCTTGAAAAAAAAGCGCTCACCCAGCAGGAAAGTTAGACGAGGCCAAGGGCTGCTCTCACAGTAACAATGTCCCTCTGGTAAGGGACCTACATCTGGGCATAACCTGCCAACTCGGGGCGAACAAAGCAAACACAAGGAGATGATGGACGGAGCGCTGAAACGTTTCAGACACTCACCCCCAGTCACAGACCTGGGTTGAATCCATCACCGTTCTTTAGCTCACTTCGCCACCCCAGTTCAGACACAGCTATATGCAAATCAGTCTTGACCCTGTGCTTCATGGGAAAAGTCCAGCCCGAACTGCCAAGCCATGTCTTACCTGGACCGGAAACAAGCATCCTGGGACCAGTTTCGTACTAACAGCCCTCATTAGCCAGGCTAGCTTGAATTCAGTGGCAAAGTAAGCAAGGAAACTTAGGACGAACAAAGCAAACACAAGGAGATGATGGACGCAGAATTGAAACTTTTCAGACACTCACCCCCATTCACAAAGGTGAAGGGGTCCCTCTTCCCATTTGCAAGTGCTTTACCACTGAGAAGGGTGGTAAACCGCAACTGTTTTACGACTGGAATTGCGGTTGCAAAACAGTCTTACATAGGGCTCAGACTCGCTATAGGAAAGAACGGCCTTGGAACGCCCCTTCCTAATAGCGAGTCGCAAATCCAATTTAGCGAGTCGCAAATCATTTGCGACTTGCTAAATAGGTTAAGTAAATGGTCCATTTGTTTTTTGCACGCGCAAACGGGTCGCAAACCCATTTGCGCACCCATAAAAAGGTCGTACATCTGTCCCCAAATCTTTAACAAAAAACTGAAGTTTTTTAGCATATAAAACTGAAAGAGCTGTTGCCGTGTTTTAATTTTGTAGAAAATAATGATCAATTTTGGCATGCTTCAGTTAGAATATCTAGGCTGCACCAGGCTGTATTTCACAATCATTCTTAAAATGCTGCAGAAAAATGCATGCTTATTTTAGGTGTATAAGTTTTCCACATCCATGTGTCTTTCTCTCCTACAGAAAATCAATGAAAACACAGTTTCTGCATGGTCTCAGTCTTAAATGTATAATAATTAGCTCTGTTCTCTGGAGGGAAGGACTTACAAGGTCAAGGTCACTCACCCAGCACTGCTGGCAGATGAAGAAACGTGCTGCACTTTAGTGTTTCATAAGGTATGATTTCATCTCCTTAATTAAATATGTACATCTTTTATCAAAAAGGCGCTTTATAAAATAGGAGTTTCCAGGGACGTTGTGCCAACAAATAGATGTGTTTTTCAGGGATGACACATTTTTTATCCAAACCTTCTAGTCATGTCATGCTATGAATGTCTGTTACTGAAACATTACAAAAGAAGTTTTTTGAGACAAGCCAACTTTTTGATTATTTCACTTTTAGCTACAGAACAGTGAGCAGTGATATTTTGAGCTTTTATTTCAAGACAGGCTTTATGTTATTCTACTTGCTAATTCACTGGATTTATTAACTAACTAATTTTGCTTTCCGTAATGATACATTTGTTTGTACAAAAACACAAGATTGTTAAGCTAGAGTCTTGTCCAAGTTTTAATGATAAATGAAAAAAGACAGCGTTACCTAGGATGTGGGGGAGGTTCTTTGGGAATTTCCTATATGGAAGCTCCTCCCAACATTAGAGTGTATGTCTAGAAATATTTTTTACATTTTAAGACATACTTTTGCACACTAACCCAGCTATCATGGTCCATCAGAGGGTTGTCTCACCCATTCAACAGATTTATAGGGGGTGTGAGCTTATCCAATGTCTTTGAGGGCACTTTGGGGTTTGTAATGAGCTCACCTCTTGATGAGGCAAAACCACCTTGCAGTAAAACCTATCCTCTCCGGGATATTCTACTGCAAGATTTTTAAAATAGAATATATTGGATTGCAGGGGTTGTTACATCTTCCTTGTGCCTTATTTCTACATGTTTGGGCCAAACATTTGGATCTCTAGTGTGTCATCAGTCTTCCGCTGAACTGAGATCTCTCAGTATGTGCAAATCTCACCCAAAATCATGCACAATCAAACATTCAGAACATTTGAGAATACATTTTTTCAAAAACATGGTAATCCCTAAGGTGGGGCACCTGAAAGATGCAAAGGGTAACACATGCATAAGACACAAAGAAAACTGCCCGGATGCATCATGGTTCCTGGAGTACAGTGTCAAGTGGCTGTGATAGGGAAAACATTGTCGCAGCAGGGAGGAATTGGCACAGCTGCTCCATTCAGCACTAGTGATATGTAAAACACTTAAAAAAAAACAAACACCAGTGCATGAAGAACTGCAAAGGAGAAAGATAAAAAGAAACAAACACTATATTATGTGCGTCAACACCATTGCTCGCATATAAGCACACAAGCATACTTATGCATCCTTACACTAGTAGTGGGGGATAGCCCCTCATGGATGGTGGACCCTGGCTTGCCCTGTAGTCACAAGCTAAGTGACAGAAAATAATCATTGAGAGCGATTGGATCAAAAGAAACTGTTCAGTAGAAAGGACCTAATTACGATGTCGGTCGGATCACAGCCGACAAGCCAACTCTTGCGGTCTGACTGTTATCTGCTGCCACAGTCTGACTGACACATTAAGATGCGCGGCGGTAGGATGCAGGGCGGAGGCACCTACCAATGCTTCCGATGGTCTCAAGGAGCCCAGCCGACTGTAGGTCGGAATGAAATTCCCTACAATAAGGGCAGTGCCTACTCAGGGATTACGATGTTTCAACAGCCTTTAGATGGAAAGGCTGTCGGAAACTGACTTTGGGGGCCCCTAGCAGGGCTCTGTCCCTCCATGGCCTCCACTATGATCCCTGGGGGGCACTTGTGGTGCCCACTCCCAAAGATCCATTCCCTGCGTCTCAGGCACCACATGTTATGTTATAGACATTTTTAGAGAGCAACGGTTACCCAAGGGTGTCCTGGTGCTAGTTACTTATCCTAAGAGCAATAAAGCCAGGTTTTCAATCCCTTCCTGAAAGCCAAGAGATAAGTAGCATTTCCCAGGTGGAAGGGACGGTCATTTCAGGCTTTTGCCGCACAGAAGACAAAGCTGCTCCCACCCCCCATTACTTTTTTTGTGAATGGTACTGTAACCGACTTGGCTCCCAGCGAACGAAGAGTTCTTTTGGGTATGTACCATTGAATCTGTTGTTTTAAATGGTCAGGTCCTATTCCTTGAAGGGCTTTAAAAATGGTGCAGAGAGATTTAAAACACACTCAATTCCTCACCGGGAGCCAGCGCAGTTTTTTAATTTCTTTAGAGATTGAAGAAAACTTGGTAGTAAGTAGCCTCGCGGCTGAATTTTGCAGCATTTGAAGTTTATTCATAAAACGTTCATGAAAGTTTAAACAAAAACTATTACAATAATCCAGCCTTGACATGACCAGTGCAGTAACCACTGTTTGCTGGCTAACAGGTGGTAGAAATGGCAGAATTTTCTTGACTGTTCTGAGAACATACGCTGTTGTTGATGCCACTGCGTTTACTTGGTCACCAAAGTTAAGTGTGTCGTCCACTATTACTCCTACATTTTTACTTTTTTGTGGGTGTAGGAAGAGTGCCCATAGAGTCCGGCCACTTATTTGGGGTCCAGAAATTGTCATAATTCCCAAACAGTATGATTTCCGTTTTGCCCGGATTAAGCTTTAGGCAATTTTCCAACATCCATCGCCTAACTGACTCCATACAGTCTTGGAAGTGTTTGTCCATTCCCACCTCCGGCCCTGGTAGCAGAGACACCACAATTTGGGTGTCATCCGCAAACGAGGTGAGACCAAAACCAAAGGCACTAATAAGAGGGGCCAGAGATGAAACATACACGTTAAAAAGTGTAGGGTTCAGCGATGACCCTTGCGGGACTCCACAGGGCGGAGCAAAAGATTTGGAGTGGTATTAACCCTGAGATACAATTTGTAATCTGTCTGTTAAAAATGATTTTAAAAGTTCCCATGCTTTTGCCGGGATCCCACATGCCTTTAAACGATCCATCAACAGGTCATTATGGACCGTATCAAAGGTCGCGTACAGATCCAGTAAGATCAGGGCGGCTTTGCTATCCCGATCCACGGTTTCCTTAATCTCCTCTGTGGCTTTGAAGAGGGCTGACTCAGTACTATGTCCCTGTCTAAAGACATGGTGGGTGGGATCCAAGGCTTTAGTTTTGCGCAAAAAGGCACTAAGTTGTAGATTAAATGGTTTTTCAATCGGGGCCTTTTTCCGACCCCAGCACAAGCCACAATGGAAAAATTGATGTTTCCAACAGCCTCATGGGTGATTGAATTCTAATTTGTCAAATAGAACCGCCGACTACTAGTCATGCGGTTTCCATTCTGACATGATGCCAGTTGAACACACGACTGACCGAATCGTAATAAGCCCCAAAGTGTTATTGTATTCGTCAGGGGTATCGTTGTCACGTAGCCTACTGTCTGACCGCCACGCCGGAAACTAGCTGTAAGTGGCATGTTGTCAGCTTTAAAAGTGAAGTAGCGGGGGAGGAGCTACGACACCAACCAAGATGGCCGCATAGTCTCCCGGCTCTGCTGACCTCCGTCCTATGCTCGCTTATCCTGTCGAATATCCTGATCTCCTGCTCCGGATTCGTGTGGGTGAACTAGTCGGCACCCTGATGGTGTGACCACGGAATTTTTTGGATGTTCTGGGGTGAATTAACATCGAAAATGGTTTGAGGCCTAACTCAGACTTGAAGCTGGGGTCTCGATTGCTGGTCTACCCGGGTCCGAAGTGAACAACAACGGACTGAGGAGAGTGGTTGGGTCCGGTCCTTGGAACTTTGAAAATTTCACTGGACTATTTCGCGACCATCTGCTGCCTGGTGCTGTGCCTGAGGTGAGGTGACGGGTGGCGCGCGGTGCTGCGTCGCGGGGGGCCCCGGCCCGGTGGCCCGGCACTAGCACCGCTGGTGCCCCGGGGTGGGGGTCCCGCCGCGCGTTGCTGCGTACTGCTGGCCCGTCCCTCACGGCTTGATTCTGCCCTGGTGTATCCTGCCCCGGAGGAGGTGTCTCTCCGTGGGGATCGTTATGCCGGCGGACGTGTTGAACTTGGCGGAACGGGCTCAATGTGGCCCTTCCTTGCGGATGGTAATGGTGGAACTGGCGGCGCTTCGCGCGATGATGAGGGCCCAGGTCAATCGTTTGCTGTCGGCAGAAGATGGGATCATAGGACCGGGAGCAAGCCCTGATTTGCTTTTTGAGACCCGGCAGCCGACTTGCCTCCTGTTGGATGCCCTAGTGGCGCGTCTGGACCTGGTGCTGGAAGCTGTGCCTGCCCCCAAAGAAATGGAACTCATCGTGTGTGCTGAGATTGATGACTCTCTTAAGTTCTCGGACACATCGGTCCTACAGTTCTCGGAACATTTCACTGCTTCACCCATCCTGGACACTGTTGGCCTACACTACAATTTGTATCGGAACGAGTCGCACCCCCTCCCCAATCGGTCTCCCAACATGGCAGATGTAACGATGCTTGGCGTCGGAGACGGGGAGGGACATCGTTTGTGCAAGCCGTGTACGTTGGGATCTGCTATTCCTCTCCCATTTGCTGGCCTAAGCTTTGACTGCTACTGTGTGACTCTTGACTTTCCTGAGATGGGGCTTTACTTATCCGAGGGACTCAGCAACTTTGATAGACGGGGGCCAAGGCTGACAATGTGGGTTAAATTGTTTGTGATGGATCTATTGGTAACGAGACTGCTTCATCAACGGACGGATTCCGGGGCGGGGGGGTTTGTTGTTCTCCCCGGGGTATTTTCGTGGGATGGTCAACTTTATTTGTGCTGGCTTCGGGGGGCCCCTTTGTTAGGGCGGGGGGGAGAGACCGGGAGCGCAGAGACTATCGCCCTCCTCCACTTCCCCGTTGAGTGGGGTTTCCTTTCTTTCTTCTTTTTCTCTGCTTCTTCTATATTTCGGGTTTGGTTCTCGGCCGACAGGCACACTGCTGGGGGGGGGGGGCCGTAGTCATATGCAGGGGTGCAGGGTGGGGGGTTGGGGGAGGGGATTTTTCGTTTTTAATTTGTTTCTATGGCCTTTGTTCTCTTCTCTTACCTTTCTTTGTCTTTTTCTTTTTCTGGGTCAGTGCAGTGGGTTTATTGACCACTGCTTTTTCATCTGTGCCTCAATTTTCGTGGTGTTCTCTGGGTCTTAGGGCAGGTGGCTAGCAGGCGCGAATTGACCGCAATACTCCTTCATATCCTGAACCGTTTGTTTCAGCGCCATTGATTTGACCGATTGCAGTTTACTGTTGACACATTTACTAATCTGCCTGCCATTTTTCGCTGCTGGGAAATTGTTCGGCACCTGATCCTTCCATCTTATATTATAAAATGAAAACCTTTTATATCCTGTTTCTCTAATTGTGCTGTTCAGTGACCAAGAGTACGTTAATATGGTGATTCTCCTCCCCGAGGTGCTTCATGTGATTTAAAATGTGTTCTCTGTCAATCTAACTGCTTAGCGGCCAGCCCCGGGGGTTGTAGGCCCATGATTGTACTTGGTTGAAATGTCAATAAAGGTTTATAAAAAAAAAAAAAAAAATGGGAAGTAGCCGATGTTTCCGCTAATGAAGTCCGGAATGTAATGCCATCACAAGTGTGATGCTGGACATTTCACGCAGGCAATTCTCAGAAGAGCTGAAATACGTTGCTGATGGTTGTGGTGAAAGTGATGACATGAAGCGCATGTGCTCTTGTGATGCCTGAGCCCTAATAACGGCTAGGATGTGTCATTATTTAAATTACCACACACAATTATGTAAATATTGGGAGGAACTCATCCCTGGTAAAAAAGGGAGGGAGACGACAGTATTAGAATCCTTAAGCTGGCCATATCTGGCCACCCATCAAAATAGCATCTATTGTGGTAAGGATGCATAGGTATGCTTGATGTTCATATACAAAAGATTATGTTGATGCAAGAGTGTGTGTAGCTTTTAATTTTGTTGTTTTGCAGTTATTTACACACTTGGTGCTTTTTACCAATGTTTCACATATCGCAAGTGCTGCATGGAATTCCTTTGCTGTACCACTTCCTCCATTCTGTCACAATGTTATCCTTATGCCAGCCAACTGATGTTGTACTCCAGTAGCCATGACAGATTTTTGGCAGTTGTCTTTGTATCTTTTTGCCTTATGTATGCTTACATTTTTTTTCTTTTAGGTACTACACCTTAGACAACAGTGATGCATCCATGGTTATGAAAATATCATTTGTTCTCAATTAATTTGAATGTTTGATTTTACATGATCGTGTATGGGAGTTGCACATACTGACAGATTACAGTCCTGAGGAAGGCTGCAAACTCCTTAAGGTACCATAGGTTTGACTGAAACTTGTCAACTCAAGGGACTTGGCAGCTGTGTTAACAGGTACAGGTATAACAGGTATATTCTGTTTTTAAAATTTAGCCGTAGAATATCCAAAAATGAATGATAGATGATGGGTTTACAGTAAGTGGTTTTTAATCCTACACACAGACTCTGACCTCATCAAGAGGTGACCTCTTCACTACCACAAAAAGTGAATTTGAAGACATCCGATGAGCCCACCTGATGGCTAAATAACTGTCAGGCAGGTGTGTTGAACCAATGATGAACATGATATCTTGGTTGGTGTGTGAGAAAATCTTACAATTTTAAAAATAATTCCAGCCATGGACTCTAATGTTGGTAGGTCCTTCCAAACTGGAAATTACTTGAGAATCTTAACTCACATCACAAGTAACACTTTTTTTCATTACTTTGTTTGGGAAGTTTTTAAGCTGGGTAGTCCCACACTCTCCTGCCCCTCTTGTTTTTTTCAGATTGTATTAATAGCCTTAGACTAAGTCTTAGACTAAGTCTATGAGAGGCTCATATAGTCCAATTACTGCCTAAATAACCTTTAATTTCTTAAGTAAGATGCGTAACTGTTTAGTGGCCTATATGGGGAATGGACTAATTGGGCTAATTAGTGGACATTTATTGGTTGTAAAAAACTTGGAGAATGCTGGAAATGGTTGGAGTATTGCCAGTATACCTATCAATGTTTCACAACATTGACCGGTACACTGGCAATACTCCAAACAAAAGTTTTATTTGATGAGTATTATTATGCTTTTGCACTGTTTGTTTTGTGACTTGTGCTGTATTTTGGTGATTGCTGCTGTTTTATTTATGTTATGGGATTGTGTCAATCATGGTTTGTTATTAACTGTTGATGATGATACTGTATTAAATGTTGTTGATATTTTATTTGTATTGATATTGTTTATTCGATTTGAAGAGTTGTAGATTTTGAAGAACTTGAGTTAGATGAAAAGAGTTAAATCATCTTTTGAGGGTTGTAGAGAGGGAACACTATATTTCCTTTGTTTCCCTACCAGGCAGGTCATTCTTGTACTCTGGCATTTTCTTTTTTGGGGTGCAGGCTAGGGGGCTGCTTTTAGACCTGGGTGGGCTGTGTGACCCAATCATGAAGGTACCCATAGTGCCATTCTAGTAGCAGCTGTTTGCAGAGTGGAATTGCTTTGAACAGTTTTGCCAGGCTGATTTTTGTTTCCAGTCCAGCCCTGAAAAACATTATCATGAAAAAAATCACATTACAAATGTGACTACTTCCTCTGTTACATTTATATTTTGTTATGTCAAGGCTCTGTGTTGTGCCCCACAACGCTAGGCTGCAGTTTTTTTAAAGTTCTTTTGAAGCATCCCAATCCTTCTTTAATTTGCCATACTTGAACCACTTTTCCAAAATGTCCATTTGAAACTCGAACAATTATTTCCTGGCTGTCTGGTTAGTTTTTATCTGTGCCATGGGGCAGAAAGGGGCAGTATATAAAACAGAATCATCATCGAATCTGAACAATATGAATATTATTTTCTTACAAAACAAAGGTTTTCATATTTATGTATTTTTCTCTAGTTTGATAAGAAAGCAAAAGATAGTTGATGCTGCTGGGAGAAGAAATAAGCATTGGCAAAGCCAATAGGTCTTGCTGTTCAGCATGGCTAACAGTTAGAGGGGTAAAGGAGAGAGGCGTGGAGTGGAGTGTTGTAAAGTAGAGTAGAATGGAGTGTTATGGAGTGATGTGTAGAGGCATAGAGTAGTGCATAGTTGAGTGGCGTGGAGTAGAGTGAAGTGGAGTGGCATAGAGTGGAGTGGAGTAGAGTGGCGTAGTGTGTCGTAGAATACAGAGGAGTAAAGTGGCATGGAGGAAGTTGCTTAGAATGTCAGAGTAGAGGACTGCTGTAGAGTGGCATAGAGTGTTGTAAAGTGGAATAGATTGGAGTAGAGTTTAATGGAGTAGAGCGCCATGAAGTGGAGTGTTGTAGAGTGTAGTGTCATAGAGTGGCCTAGAGTGAAAAGACGTAAAGTACAGAGATGCAGAGTAGATTGGCATAGAAAGCATTGGTTTTGAGTGGAGTGGCGCAGGGTGCAGTGGTGCAGAGTAGAGTGGTGCAGAGTAGAGTCCAGTGGCATAGAGTGCAATGGCATAGAGTAGATTGTTTCAGAGTAGAGTGAAGTGGCGATGAGTGATGCAGGGTAGAGTGTAGAGGAGTAGAGTAGAGTGGTATAGAGGACAGTGGTGTTATGTGGCTTAGGGTGCAGTGGTGTAGAGTGCTGGGGCATAGATTGCAGCAGCATTATGTGCAGTGGTGCAGAATAGATTAGAGTGGAGTGATGCAGAGTGTAGTGGTGTAGAGTGCAGTAGAGTGCCATAGAGTTGATCGGTGCAGAGTAGTGTGGTGCATAGTATTCTGGTGCAAAGAGCACTGCCCTACAGTACAGTGGTGCAGAATAGAATAGAGTGGTGTAGAGTGAAGTGACGTAGAGTACAAAGGTGTAGAGTACAGTTGCGCAGAGTAGAGTGGTGTTGAGTTCAATGGCAGAGAATGCAGTCTTGCAGAGTGAAGTGGCATAGAGTAAAATAGAATGGTGCAGCATGCAGTGGCATAGGATGCATTGATTTTGAGTAAAGAAGGTGTTGCAAGTTAAAAGCAGAGTGGTGCTGGGTAGAGTGCATTAGTATGCAATAGTGGTGTAAAATGTAGTTGCATAGAGTGGTGCAAAGTAGAATAGAGTGGTGTAATGTGCAGTCTCAGAGTAGATTGTTTCAGAGTAGAGTGGAGAGGTGCAGCATCGAGTGCAGTGGTGTAGAGTGCAGTGTTGCAGAGCAGAGTGACATAGATTGGATTTGGGTAGAGTGGAGTGGTGCAGAGTAGAGTGGAGTGGCCTAGACTGGAGTATAGTACAGTGGCGAGGAGTGAGTGCAGTGGTGTAGAGTAGAGTAGAGGAGTATGGAGTGAAGTGGCGTAGGGTGTCGCACCAGACACCAGCAATGCTAAAGCCTGCCCTTGTGGTAGGCTGTTGTTTTTTCAGTGGACATGTTCACCTATTTTATTGCTGACAGCACACGCATCCATCAAATAGTATAAAAACTATGATTTGGCATGGGCAGGATGTTTACGGCTGTAGTGTAAATAATGTAGTTGTTTCCAGGCTCCTGTTTGTTGTTTTTTGGAAATCAGAAATCTGTGCTGTCTGGGTTTTTATGGCATAGTGCTACTGCATGTGTGGCACATACTGCGGGCCTATTCTAAGGGTTATATTTAAGGGTTATATTCCAGCCTTGTAAACTGAAGCACAGGAGCGGCACAAACAGGTTCCATGGGGAGAGTAATCTGCATTCCTCTTGCTTTCCTATAAATGCTATCACTTTGAAGTCACAGAAAGAAAAGAAATCCCCAAGCTCCCTTGAAAGAAGGAGCCTGACATTAGACCTTTGTGTTTAAATGCATAGAAAATGTGACATGATAAGTACAAGATTTAAAGGCCAGTTTACAGAAAGTGAGATCTTGGAAGGATATATTAAACAGTTTTGGGCAAGGTAAAGGACAACCCCAAGCTGGACAGCCCAAATCACATACAGCAAGCATATAGAAAGCAAGGAAATGTGAGTTACAAACCACAAAGCCAATGGCAAGCAATAGACAGAATGCAATCCCAGGGAAGCTTACTGAATGTCCCAAATATGTCTTCAGCAAACCAGACACCTGCACTGCCTGGTAGCCTTCGGCGTTAAAACTGGCCTGGGGTTTGGTCTACATTAAGGAACTGATGACCTATCCACCTACAACATTCCCTTCCCCCCTTACCCCAGATGTGATGATTGAAGCAAGACCTTAACCTTGGCATGGTTCCGGTGGGGGCTTCTGACAGGCTGCCCCATTTTGTAGGACGTGTGTATAATGCACTTACCATCTTGATGATCTCAGGGTACACAGGCTCTATAAGGATCCCTCGGTTGGTTGCGATGCATTCCACCAGCTCGTTGAGCGCCGCCCTTTTGATTTCCTTCCCCTTCAGGTCAGCCACACAGTCCAGGAAGTCGAAGAGGACGCAGCACTGCTGCAACTTCTTGCAAAGCAGATCATGCAGCTCTGACACAGGCACATCTATAGAGGCAGGAAAGGAAGAAAGAACACCAGTTGAAATCTTCCACAAATTAGACACAAGGGCATTGGACTTAGCAGTGGATGAAGACAGAAGGATCACGAGGTCTAGAAAGTGAATCTGTAAAGGCTTTGCTCTCTCTCCCCACTCAAGGAGCACTCGTATATGTGGATACACATAGAGTCCCATTTATTACAGGGTAATTGGAAACTATGTACATAAATCAATTATTCAAATCTAATGTTAACATTTATACTTCTCAAAACATGCATTATTCAAGATGCCAGACAAAACCACCTGGTAACACGGATGAGAACAACTGCTTCCTAATAATTGTGCTCAAATTGTTGCACCTCTCTAAGCACCTGTTTGAAGGCTTTTCTGGGCAAATGTCCAAGAGGCACCATCTCTGTTCCACCCCCCGCCCCCGATCTTACAGACCATAAGGGTCGCTGTCAAAGAGTCATGGGGGAGATAACCCTAGCCCTGAAGGAGTCAAACCACCATGGTCCACACTTGGGAAAAAGTATGGCAGTTATTCGTTTTCAAATAACCATAAATCGGTAGGTTCAAAACCAAGAATGGAAAATAGAGTTCCCAAATTAATAAAGAGCGGGGAGCCCAACGTTCTAAAAAACGGCTATGTGGTTGAAATACAGACTTTTTTAGAACAACACTCACATGAAGCAATAGTTATGGCGGGGGCAGAAAAATAGGACCCCAGGAGCGCTTGAAATAAATCTGGCACTTAAACCACATAACATTAAATTGAATCAATATATTTATATCTTCATTAATAAACAACTTATACCACTGCTGAGCTCAGATTGTGCTTGATTTCTCTTTTGAGTGGGTGGTGCAGTGTTTTAGACTTAACTTGCTACTATTACAACTACCAGTCAGCTGGCTTTCACAACGCTTTGGTCACAAGTACCGGCCACGACCACCCCAAGCAGAACTTCTGGTTTCCCCTGGTGCCATTTAGCATCCCAAGACTCATGTGTCTCGGCGACCTTCCATATGGTTGTTCTTGTGACCTTGACCTTGTTTCTTTGGTGAGGTCTGAGCGCTATTGTTAGTGCTTCGCTGCTGAGGGGTTTTTGTTATTTAGTGGCTCCCCCTTTTAGTCTTTAGCCTCCTTTCTTTTGGCTGCCAATTCCAGAGCCTCTGAGAGGTGAAGCTTGTGTTGTGCATTATAAGCTTGCATTCTCAACTGAATTAGCCTTTGCCTTATGAAGTCCCAGCCTATAATTTCCACTTGAGGCTACTGAAGTTGAGGGTTTTCCTCCAGAGGCGGATCCTCCATGTGGGAGGAGGAGGGTCGCCCACCTGCTTAATCGCAGTGCGAGAAGCAGTAACATAAAATAAATACCATTCTTACAGCCTGATTCATCCACGACCCGTTTTGCGAGTCTATAATAGCGATTCATAAGGAATCGCTATTACAGGCTCGCAAAACGGGATTCATGTAGGAATCGCAAAATAAAATGTGAATCCTACATATTCCTTATTTGCGATTAGCAAATTGCTAATCGCAAATAAGGAACAACTCCCCATTCATTCCTATGGGCCAAAAGGCCCATAGGAATGAATGGGGAGTATTCCTTATTTGCGATTAGGAATTTGCTAATCGCAAATAAGATAGCGATTTAAAGGGTGCCAGGGGTGTCCAAAGGACACCCTGTAGCACCCCTTAAATGCAAATTTAAACAGGTGTTGCGCACACACATGTCCAAAGGACATGTGTGTGTGCAACATGCAACTTAGAAAAATGCTTTTAAAAGCATTTTTCAAAGTTTTCGCTATTTGCCACGAGGTTTGACCTCGCGGTAAATAGCGGGCCGAAATTGCGAATTCACTATTTAAAAATGGATGATGAATTGCATTTAAGGAATCTCAAATAGAGATTCCTTAAATGTAATTCCTCGCAAAATAGCGAAATCGCTATTACCGATTTTTGCATTTGGGATGATTAATCCCAAATGCAAAAATCGCACTCGCAAAGGGCCAGATTCTCAGAATCTGGCCCTTTGCAAGCGCAATTCAGCTTGATGAATCAGGCTGTATGTTACTGCTTCTTGCACTTCGAGAAAGCAGAAGGGTTTAGTTGGGGGTGAGCGGGTGGGCAGTCCTGCTACCGGGCAGTAGAGGAGTGGTTAGCTCAATGTTGCGGGCCCTGACTGTTTGGTCGGCCCTCTGGGACCGAACAAACCAGTCATGCGCACGCACTCTGCCAATTTCTCCATGTAGGCTGCATGCAGCCTACATGGAGAAAATGGCCTCCTCATAGACACCTGGCTGGGCACCGTCCCCACCAATCACAATGCTGCCATTGCAGTGTTGTGATTGGCTTGGGGGAAGGGAGGGATGCTGCCTGCTTCCTACGAGGATAAACAAAAGAGGTGCAAATACTGTGACTGATTTCACAGATAGAGAGCAACTAAATTGGGAACCAGACTAACAAAGAATCAATTGCTAGTCGGCTATTGACACAAATCAAATATATTTATTTTTATATCTTCATCAACCTTATTTTTTGTATCAACAAACAGACATTTGGAAAAATTTTTGTATTTGTATATATATATAAACAAACCAGACAAGAGATGAGGGAAATAAATTACGAAATAGGACAGACAGTCCGTGTTGTGAACAAAAATCTTTCACACATCAGTCATTCTACATTCACACTCACATTCCTTCCATACCATGATGAACACTGTGCATTTGAAATACGACAAACAGTCCTGTAAAATCCATCTCTGGACATTCGCCATTCCCTGTTTTCAAACTGAAACTACAACTCCCATAAATCCTCCCTCAGACCATGTGACCGGGTCTGAAACCTCGCGTTCAGCGCGTCTTCATTTACCGTCCCTGCCTGAACACAGAACATGAAGACCGACGTTCACTGAGAGACGCCCCGGTCTACACTGCGAGAGGAGTTTCACTAAAGGTAACGCCGCCACGCTGCACCGTTCTACGTTTGTTTCCATCTGCAGAGCGCAAGAACCTAACGTGCTTTCCCGGTTTCTTTTAGCCAGCGGCTGCAAATTGCTGACCCGCCGCCCTAAATCAAATTGACCCGAACCGGATTTCGATCTACCCTCCACATTTCACAGGTACTTAGCGTCACTGTAGGACCTTTGAACGTTTGTGCAGTGTGATTTTACCCTTAATATAAACAACTTATGGTGCCTGTGTTTTCATGTTCACAGCCCTCACGTTACATACGCCCTGTTGTGATGGCTCCCTGACGACCCCCACTCAACGCAGCTGTAGTTGGATTTAACATCTGATGTTTCTTAACATTTTATGCAGGTACTTTTTTGTGACTGTATGCCCCCAGTTTTTCACTGCTGTAGAGGACTGTAGGCTTGTTGCAATTACTAACCATGGGCTAACTCTTTGTCTACAGCAACCTGTCTGTGACTTAACGCTGAAACACACACAGGTAGGAGGCTCCTTTGGCTTTGTTGGTCGCTGTCCACACTCTTTATTTTAAACGCAATATACTAAAGGAAATCTTTTCCTTTTTTCAGATTCTCTGGTCCTGATGAGAATCGGACAAAGGGTCCGATTCGAAACGCGTCGACCTTGTGTACCTCTTGTTGTTAGGTCTTTTGGTCAGAAGGAATTGTACATATTATGCTTGTGATATAATTGTTGTGATATTTAGTATCTTTCAATATTTTCTGAGTTGTTTTTCTGATTTGTACTTGACTCTGCTTTCTTGACCTTCTTTCACCCCCTTGTTTGTCGTATTTCAAATGCACAGTGTTCATCATGGTATGGAAGGAATGTGAGTGTGAATGTAGAATGACTGATGTGTGAAAGATTTTTGTTCACAACACGGACTGTCTGTCCTATTTCGTAATTTATTTCCCTCATCTCTTGTCTGGTTTGTTTATATATATATACAAATACAAAAAATGTTCCAAATGTCTGTTTGTTGATACAAAAAATAAGGTTGATGAAGATATAAAAATAAATATATTTGATTTGTGTCAATAGCCGACTAGCAATTGATTCTTTGTTAGTCTGGTTCCCAATTTAGTTGCTCTCTATCTGTGAAATCAGTCACAGTATTTGCACCTCTTTTGTTTATTCTAATATTGGACTCTGCTTTACTGTGGATGAGTCAAAGCCCTTGTTTGTTGTTCTATGCTTCCTACGAGGAGCAGAGAAGCAGAGATTACGCGGGACTGAATCGGGCCGGCTAAGGTAAGTTGTTTTTTTTAAAATTAAAATTAAAATTAAACATCCGTCCCTGCACGACCACCCCCACCCGCAAGTCATGCCGGCTGCGACTGTTCGCCTCTTAAGTTCACATATGGCCACAGGCACAACTAAAACCAAACTTTGGAGTTGGGGGGGGGTAACTGGGCAGGGGAGGTTAACAAGTCAACCGAAGGAGTAGAGGCTAACTCTTCAAATTATAGGATGGTGTTATCCTTAGGGTCAATAAAAGAAAATAGAGTCATAAACTGTGCATTTTATACGTATTGGTCAAACCCAATATGATTACAACAAAGATGGTTTAATGGATTTGATAATGTTTATAGGGTACTGACAGAGACCTTTAAAAAGGGTAATGAGTGATTTGACAGCTAAAACTTAGTTTCTACTGATTTCCGTACAACACACTAGAACCAGTTTTCTGAAAGCCTGTTCAAGACCATGACACTTCATAACAATGCTCCAAAAATGCGTTCTATGTAATGACAATTACTTTATGAAATATTTTTTATTTCATTTTCAGAAATATGCTCTTGCTTGACTACTGACCAAAACGACGTTTTTTTTTTAGTCTGCTCACTGGGAAGCTTCAAAATATGCTTGTTTGAGGCAAGACACATGTACTTGTCACAGAATACTGAGATTATTGATATTTGGATGAGTCACTGGCAAATCTTGAGTTTGATTTGTAATCCATCTTCCATTACTTCTGAGATTGAATACGTGAGTGTCAATCAGTTGTCTATATTGCTGCCTGTTAAATACTGTGCCAGGAATATGATCTAATCAAAATAAAAATCAAATAGATGTTAGCGCCCCATGTTGGGCAATTCTCATCTGAAATAACTGAGCCACAGACTTGCAAGAAGTCACCAAGTCCAAAGAAGTGGTACAAAAAAATGCAGTTGGCTTGAAATAACTTTGCAATGATAGCAGGAAATGAGTTAAGTTTTACTCTGCTTGTTAATGCCTGGACCACCAAGTTTTCAGGTGTAGGGTGTTGGAAAAGGAAGGGCAGATCACCAGGAGTATATCTGTGTCATCTGTTAAATGGTGGCCCAGGTGTCCATTAATGAGCCCGTCAGCACTTCATTAAAAGGAAGTCATGGTTCTTTGACTGTCCATGCTGCAGGACTTTTGTCAGGATGTTAGCCTTGACTTCGACAGACAGAAGTCGATGATCCACAACTTCAGCAGCTCCCCTTATTTCCAATGGAAACGAAAAAGAATCCTCTCTGGGAGGGCGAGGGGGAAAGTTCAACGCAGTATCTGTGGAGTTGTCTAATCCACTGCAATCTTTGAGGTCAATAACCAAATTTTCTTCAACTTAATAGTAAGATGCTTTATCCCCGTCATCAGCATCATCATGGTGACAGTGCTTAGAATCCGAAGCAAAAGGAATGTGGAGTGTCCTGTCTGAGTCAGAGTGCGGTTAAGATTGAACTGTTTGTGTCCAAGGTTGTGGAAAGTGCGATTTTGTCGAGATTATGTCAGATTAGCTTTGGAGTCTAAAAAAACCAATGCGTTCTTCCTCATATGTTGCAGCGTCAAAATGAGAGGGACCAGTGATGATCATGGCCCAGGGTTGAAGTTAGGTTGGGTGTCGGCCCCGGAGTTGGAGGAAACTCAGGGGCAGAGACACGGCCAGCATGGAGGATAGATCTGCTGCCAGTAAACCAACAGGAATGTTCCTGCGATCCTTGGGGCCCGAAAATGCCTCAGAGGGAGTCATAAGGATGGCAAAGATGTGCAGCGAGGCCCGGTGAACATTGGCAGGAGAAACTGCAGAATGTGGTAATTGACGCACTTCAACTTGTTACGCTGTAGTCGATGGAGCTGCGAATTTGGGTTGAATTGGTACAAGCTGTACCGACCGAGAGGCACCTTGAAGTTCAGGTAACGGGAGAGGCAGTCAGAGCGAGATGTACACTTCGGCTTCTTAGGTTTCTTTTTCAATTTGTATTTACCAGACAACTTGGAGGGGGAGAGGACCTGTTGTGGAAATGGCCTTGAGAACGGGAACAAGGGCACATCCGTGACTATGATCAGCCCTTAAACTGCTGCCAACGATGTTCAGTTACATACAGCTTAGCCTTGTATCCCGAATAAATTTGGGATTCATTTTGGCACAGTCCTTGCCAGCCTTGGAGTCATGCAAGGACCCTAGGCATCAGAGACATAGCTGATGAGTACCTGTCACTGACATCTGCTTGTGGCAGTCCTTGCAAAATGTGAACATTGTAGACTGCAGAGTGAACATGTTCTATTGAACACTGTAGAGAACATTTAGTATAAATACATGTCAAAATGGCAAGAAAAAGTTGAGGGAGAGAGCTATGGGTCCACGTTCGAAGGCGCAGAAAGAGAGCAACTGACATCAGTGTGTGAGGGTGGGCCTATACCTGGCTTCAGGACCAAGCTGACGTGGAGCCACATGACCCCACCTACCTGTGCTCAGGATGAATGATCAGAAAAATCTCTGCATCCAGTCTGACGCCTGGGAGCAGTCACAAGGGGAGGAGTCTAAGGTTAGAAGTATTCATAAGAACAACTTTGCAAGAAAGCCTATACATGACACAATAGGAATTTTAAAAAGTGAATTTTAGATTTGAGTTAGTCCTCAAGGAAGGGGCTTTTTTCCTACGGTGCAGCGATAGAGCATACCATGGAGGGGAAGCAAAAAAACCCCAAAATTATAAGTTGCTCTTAGTTTTTTTGCAGATACAGTTTTTAATGAGTTTGATGCCAATACCATACACTATGTAAGTCAAACAAAAGAGTGCATACCGGTTGTGTTGGTCTTTTCCATAAAGTTACATCTGTGTAGTTCTGTGTTTGGTGCTAAATATATGTGTGTGTACTTGTACATGTTTCAGAGGGCATACTTGTACTTCTAGCTGTGAGTGTGTGTTGGGCTATGTGAACATATCTTAGGTTATGTTTGTAAGTCTGAAACTGTGTTTACGTTTGTGTAGGATGTTCGGTTGTCAGCATGTCTGTAGGCCTCTATCTGTCAGAAAGTGTGTGTGTATTTTACAGACTGTATAATGTCTCTGCATATCTATATAGGTGCATTCGCGTGGTTTTTAGGTGTCCGAAGATGGCTAACTGTTTATATCCGTGCCAGGCTTTTTGTAGGACTGTGGTTATGTGCTTGTAAATGTCTGTTGCGTTGCGTCTGAGGCTATGCGTGCGTGATTTGCGTGATGCTGTGTGTGCTTGTGCTTAGTGTTGTGTGTGATCGCCAGTGTCTGACGCCGTATGTGCATGTTTGTATCTGTTTATCTGACCTATGGCATGTACATCTGACCGTGGCTCCTGGATTCCCCGATGCCAACCCTCACAGTTTGACATATGGAGGAGTACTTTCTGGTAGGCAGATCTCGGCGGATGCGACGAAAGACAGGCCACCTCCCTGAGACTGGCAGGGGTGACAGCTCTTTTCTTGGCTCTCAGCTCGACATGATGTACGGGACACGCTCTGCAGCTGACGCGGTGACAGATCCACTCGGAGGAGCCTGCCAGACGCCCACTGTCTTGAATTAATGCAGTGCGGAGAATAATGCCAAAAGGGAGCTCGTTCGAAAATTAGCCTTTCTCCCTCGCTCACACTTTACATCCCTGCCTCTCCCTTCTTCTCTTCTCTCAAATAATTGAGCGACTTGCGCCTATATGAATGCAGAGGTCACGTGCCCCAATGAGTCATTAAAATGGTAGTTTAATGGATTACTGAATGTGCTGCAGAACCCGGTGTTCTGTCTGGATGTAATTGGCCTGTATTTTGAATACTGGGTTTTTGTAATTTCGGGGTGAAAGACTCTTTGCATCTAACTTGTGGATATACTTCCCTGCACGACTTAAAAAGGGAACTTTGGACACTGTGCGTGACGTCTACACTGACAGGAACCACGCTGCTATATCCCGCCACTGATAGGAAACCATAAAATAGGAATTGCTCAGTGAGTTAAACACCCGCAGCCGAGAACAGTACAACCAGCAGATTACAGGTTAAAATAGCTCATGCGATTTAGCATTTGCCAGACAGAGGCCATAGACTCCAACACAAGCGGTCTTGGAAGTTTAATGCAAGTACTGCAAGTCCGTGCAAGCCTGTGAGTGAACATATGTGTAAAAAACCTACAGAGTTCACGTTCCATTTCTGGTGAAGCTGCAGATGATATCTGTGTAACCTGCAACTAACATAGTACCATCAAGGTGGCATAGCTTATGCTGTTACTGTGCATATGGAAATGGCTGTGTCTCCCTGCAGGGGGCAGGTTCCACATTCTAAAAAGAAATGATTATAGAAGATCGTGGAATCTCTCAAAGAACTGAGATGTCAATGTGCTTGCTACTCGCTGAAATAGGGCTTCCACACCTCATCAGCGGTAGCAAGCGCTATATACATGCAAACCTTTTTCCCTCTTCTATCCCTCCACCATCCTTTTCAATCCAAATAACAGACTAACATATCCACCACTCAAATTAATTTCATATTTCACTGCACTAATTCACCACTATTCTTTTATGGGTTCCGGAGTAGCGTGCTACTCGCTGAAAAAGAGCTTCGGCGCCTCGTCAGGGGTAGTAAGCACTATATAAACGGAATTACAAAACAATACAATACAGGTTTGCATGCACTCACGAAAGTGCTGCTGATACAAAAGGACGCAGACACTGGCACAGCTGACACCACTCTGGGCGTGTGTCATCATTACCAACTTCAGAATGGGTATCCTCAGAGGGTGATACCCCCTCGCCTTTGGTCATGATACGTCCATATCTGTGTCACATTTTTTGAGGAAGAGATATGAGCTTGTGGGACATATGTAATTGTAGACAGCAAATCTGTACACTTCAAACAAGAGCGTTTTTTAACCCGGAGACTGGACTCAGAGCCTTTAGGTATCTAGAAAGAGTGAGCGAAATGCACGTAATTTTCATTCTTGCGATTTAGTGACATTTTAGGAAAGTTAAGTGTAATTACGCAAGAATAAAAACAAAACAGGATTTGGACATATGTTTCAGTGCTGAATATGCCCTCTTGTCCATTTTGGATTAGAGAACATCTTTGGTGTTAAAAAATTGCATAAAAAACACAAGTGCTGCTACAGCAGCTACTGCTGCTCTGGTCATGCGTGTTGGCAAATTTTCACACAAACGCCACATAATTAAGGACTTTATTTTCAGGAATTTTGCCTAACAAGTGGAAAGAGAGATAAGCCTGCATGACAGAAAGTTTGCTCTGGGTCAGTATGTACCCAGATCCTATCAAAATGAATATGAAAAACACATGCAGACTGCCTGCTTCACCACTTTAAAAAGCAACAATTCTGAAGAGTGTCGCCATGTATTTCTGTTATGCTCTGTTGCACTTATCAAGAACCAGAAAAACAAGTCACTTACCCTCCTCTGTAATGTCTTTTCTGGTTTAGACTCTGCATAACTGCAGTTTCCTCACTATGTGCATTTCCCCCAGGGAGCCAGACTGGATCCAGATTAAAAGTACAATCCATCTTGAGACTGTCCTCTTTCGCACTGCTTTGCCATTCTTAGCCCAAGAAAAACAACAAAAAGTTGGCCGTCCTGTCAGTTATCTCTGGTTCGGTCCACATAGATGCTAAGTGCCTGTTTAGAGTCCAGGTACGGAAAACATTCCTCCTTTTCGAGTGATGAGGCAACACACAGAAAGCTGTCATGGTGATGGATTGACTTACATGGAAGGGTGTGACTACCAGGGGTGAAAAGCCGCTTTTGAATGGAGGAGTTATTTGTACGGGAAGAAAGATGTATAAGGGGGAACCAAGACAATGCCTGCAGCTCGCTCACTCTCCTAGCTGAAGCTATGGCGATGAGGAATGCTATCTTGATGGTAAGAAATGAAAGACAGCAACTGTCCAATGGGTTCGAAGTGAGTATACATCAAGTAGGCGTTTACCAAATTAAGGTCCAAATGTGGTATGCGGTATGGCAAATGGAATTGGCGGGAACATGAGGACCAGCCCCTTCAAAAAGTGGACCACAACAGGTGACTTGAAGTAGGATGGCTGGTCAGGTGAATGCAAGCTGGATGAAAAAGCTCAGAGGTAACCTTTAACTGTTGCCACAGCAAGTCCTTGCTGGTCTACGGACAAACAAAACAGAAGAATATCCACTAATTGTGCATTCAGGAGTTAGATGTTTTAGAAGGAATGCCAAGCAAACCTCTCCCTGCACCCTGCAGAGACAGATTTGGTGTATGGATGCTTAGCTGCCAAAATGACTCCAAAAACTTTGGGAGGAAGTTCAAAAGCTGTCAACTGTTGCAGCTCAATCACCACGCATGGAGGTGCAGATTGTGCAGGCTTGCATGCAGGACCCCGCCCTGCTGCTGCGACCAGGAGGTTCCCCCAGAGGAGCAGCCAGATTGAAGGGCAAGTACTCATGGACAGAAGTTCTCCACATTCTCTTTGGCCAGTCCGCAGCCACTAGAATGACATGGGCCTGGTCTCTCCTGATCTTTTTCAGTACTGTAGGCAGGAGGGGGAGAAGTGGAAAGGGTCCCAGTCCCCTGTGTAGGTGGATGGCATCCCCTAGAGAGTACCGCCATGGGAATTTAAAAGCTTTGACACTGACCATTCTCTGCAGTGGCGAATAGATCAAGTCAGGGTTCTCCCCATTAGTAGACAACACCCTGTGCTACCTCTGAGCATAACTGCCATTAGTGAAGGCCTCCCTTCGCGTTCAAAGATCCTACCAAGTGTTTCACAATGAGGGATATACCCTGAGCATTCAGTGACCTCCAGAGACGTTGAGCCTCCTGGCACAGTGCCCATGACCCCACACCGACCTGTTTGTTGCAGTTCCGCATGGCAGTTGTGTTATCGATCAGAACCCATAACCGCTCCCCCTTGGTGGTCATGGGCATGCCTTTAGTGGCAAGCAAATCTCTTGCAACTCCAGAGAGCTGATGTGGAGGCAACTTCAGCCAGAGACCAGAATTCTCTAATGCCCATCTTTCCCAGATGACCTCTCCAATCCAGTAATGATGCATTTGTCACAATAATTCTGGGTGGAATAGGGAGAGGGGTCTGCTGTTGGTCCAACTGTGGTCGAGCAGCCACCACTGCAGCTCTTTTGGAGTTTCCTTCACCCACTGGATGGAATTTGACAGATTGCCTTGGTGCTGAGCCCACTGAGACTTCAGATCCTACTGCAGTGCGTGCATGTACCATCTAGCGTGGTCCACAAGCAGAATATAGGAGGCTAGGAGACAAAAAAGTATTACGGCCACATGCATCAAAGTGATATGGTGAAGAAGATAACTTATTTGATGACCTTCAAGATGCCTGTTGTCTGGCCAGAAATAGGCCTCTCCTCACCTAACCCTATAGCCACTGAGGAGTCTGATTCTTTTGCTACTGTTATTTGACTGGCGGCTGTGGTGCTGTACCTCACTTTACCCACTCAAAAAGCTAAAACCACCTTGTAAACAGATGTCCTAAACCCAGCTCAATCCAGTGGAGAGCCTCTACTCCCCTTCAGTAAGGCCTTAACTGATATTCTGGTGCACACCTGGGCGAATCCCGGATTTTGCCTACCAGTTAATAGGCAAGTGGTGAAGTGGCACAGGCCTGTTCCTCCAGACTTCCTATTGCAGCACAAAAATATATAATACTTGGTAGTAGCAATCCCAAAAGGGATAAACCGCACCTCAAGAAGAAAAAGCAGCAGTATGATTGTTAACTAAATATAAGGTTGAATATTTGTTCAACAATATAAGATGTCGGGTGCTGAATAACTGGGAGCACCAACTACCACATGGTGCTGTCGGCAAGCTGCAAGAACATGCACATAAACATATCTAGAAGTACAGTTGTAGCACACCTTTAATAGTCACAATGAATTCAATCAAAGCATATATCCCATATAAGAATATATCCAAGCAATATGTATCAAAGTCTCAAAGTCCGAAGTCGAATATATCCTATTCCAATCCCACGCAGATTTTAAAGGACCATACACAACTTGAATGAAAAAGACTTCCTTTATTTATGTACGACAAATTCCCAGCAGTTCTTGATTCCACCACGTGTTTCGTCTGTACATATCAGTATTCAGACTTTTTTAAGGCAGACTAGAAAACGGAGTCAGGGTTCCACGACGCGACGGGTACATCCTGTTAGCAACGTCCAAATAAACACCACATAGGCGTATAATTCCTGGAGAAGTAGGCGAGTCCACCCCTTTATCCAATCTGATTTCAAAATTAGTCTTGGTGGTTATTGTGAAAAAAACATCCACACAAATGACAGCCCCAACTCAAGAAAGTGTAGTCCCACGTTGTATTTAGGAGCACTGTCACTCAGGCAATGGAACGGAAATAACCTCTATTAACAGAGGGAGCCAGACCCTGATACGTCGGTTCCCTGTCCCACCAGAGTGATCAAAACTCATACCGTCCGTGCGTCCACTTCGTGTAGTTCAGAAGACTCTTCCCAGTGAGGTCAGCTCTAAGAGGCACATGCATCAAACCATTTTGGGATCGCAAATAGTGCGAATCGCAAAATTCAGCCATTTGAGATGCATGTACCTTTATAGCAGTTCGCAATTAAGGAAATCGTAATTTTTTGCGAATCCTTTAATTGTGAATGCAGTTAGGGAATCACAAATTGCAATCCCTAAATGTGATTCATTATGCAATCGCAAATTGCGTTATCGCAATTTAGAATCGCAAATTACCATCAACTTCAAGTTGATGGTAATTTGCAATTCCTCAACCTGTGCTCACCCTTGGGTAGCTTGGCACTGAGCAGTCAGGCTTATCTCAGAGGCAATGTGTAAAGCAAAGGCACAGCAGTTACTCATGATAAATACACTGAGTGCCACAAAAGAGACTTCACACTGGATGTATGTAAATAACATTTGTATTCCACGAACATATTTAATCATTATACCATAAACATCAGGTATTTTTGGTTATATAAAACACATTTGGAAATATTACTAGCAGTACTAGTTCCACTCATAATGTTATGATTTCAATAGTATCCACACTGTGGACAATTCCTAATCTGACCCCCCTCCCAAGGGAGAAAGCACCCTTATGCAGTGCAACACGCCGTCCACCTCAGGTCCAACCTAGCAATCCTGATAACAGAATACCACACAATTAGAGGGTACACCTGGGTCACAACGATATCAAAAATATCTACAAACAAGAAACAAAAACACTTTTTAGCCGCACTGCGGGCCAGAGCAATGAGGGTAAACCCAATGTCAAATGTATGGTGCTTTTGGCTTGAAATCAACGTATAAAGCGGCGCTGCCAGCCAGTGCCATAAATCACAGGTGATCAGTAGATGTTTACTCCTACTAACACACTCACTCTGCACCGCTTCACGATGCGACAGGTATCAGCCCATTCCGTACGGAACACTCTCACAAACACACACACTCAGCACCCTAATGTGGTGCTACTGGTACCTAGCAGGCCAATGGCTAACACACTGCAGACTCCATGGCCTCAGCCTCCCTCCACCCTCTCATTCACCTTTATTGTTCTTTACCCACCGGATTGAAGATAACCAGCCCCTCCTCCCGGACACTAGGCCGCATACGGCCAAAGTCACACTTAGTCAGGGTCCTCGGGAAGCAAGTTTTCATTTGGAGATAGACATAAACAAGGGGAAACTTAGCAGCCACTCGGGACGTTCACTCACAGGTCTCAATACACAGTGGAGTCACAATGTCTCTTGACCCGCTCCCCAATCGCCTCAGAAGAGTTCCTTCAACCCAGTCAATCTCTCCTGCTACTACCTGTTGTCGAATTGTCTTCAGGAGGGGCCAGGTGTGGAGAAGGCAGTTGGTCCGTTGCGATAAGGGTAAAAGGGGAACAACCAATGAATAGGGAGTAACACAGGGGAATCTCACAGTAGAAAGACGCACCCTGACTGGTACACATTGAACACGGTCATGCCAGGGCACAGCGTCTGGTGAGGTTTGGTATGTAAATGTAAATGTAGTGTATCTTGTATAGCGCACAGCTGCCCCAACGGGGCGTCCCGGCGTTTGCTTAGGGAACCCGTCCTGGTATTCCCCTGTGAGATACCCGGCAGGGCATCCGCAAGGTGAAAGCCAGGCATCCCGCCGCGAGGGGCCGTTGTGGAGATTAAGCAAGCTATTGCCCAAAGTCACAGAGTGTGAACCCATGGTTCGAGTAGGCACCGGAGTGAGAATTGTCGAGTCCGTGGACCTTTTGGACTCAAGACCCAGCCGAGCCGGGAATTGAACCCTGGTCCCGGGCTGACCTCTGCTTCCAGGTCTGCCTCCTCTAACCAGTGAGCCACACTTCTCCACATATGGAATGGGTCGCACTAGACACTTCAGGTCTCATTCACAAAGAGTTGCAAATTTGGTGCCTTCCTGGAAATGATGCACAATGAACAGTGCTCATTGAGTTGTGTTGCACCAGGCAATTCCGGTCTCAAACAGCGAAGAGTTGCAAATTCCATACCTCCTGGAAATGAGGCACACCGTCTGGTGCATGATGATACAGGTTGCACAAGACCATTCCAGCCACCCACACGGGTACAAGTCCGGAAGAGCCACATGAGTTAGAATGAGGCACTACTATGGGTACACCCCCACCTCCGAGGGTCACAACTCAATCGGACACTACATGCAATGAGCATGTGATGCACAAGAGAGATGCGGCACAATCGACAAAATGGGCCACGTGGGGTCCGACAACCGGTAAATCTGCTCACCACCAACTAGATACTTATGAGTGTCAGGGTCCCTGTGATACAAGAACCACACGCCTTAGATGCGGAGAAGATTTCTGGGGCTCCGCACTAGACAATCCGGTCTCCAGGCACAAGTCTTAGTTCCACACTCACACCACGCTACCTGTTCGGATTGAGTAGCCGATATGGGTACCTGAGAGGGCACTGCTCTCTAGATGTCACAGGTAGATGGTGTAGGTTCCTCGCAGGAGCTCTTTGATAACCCTGACATCTCCTTAAGAACAGGAGACCCGTAGATGAGCCCTTGGAGAGCATACTTCAGGGCTCCACACTTCAGCAGGTCTTCGGCCCAGGAAATACACTATTCAGAAAGAGCAAGAGGTGCCTTTCAAGTGCAGTAATCCCCCATGTGCAAACAGAGTCCTCTGGCAATGTGCACCATGCAGTGCGGGTTCTCCTGTCCCGTGTCCCCACAAGCGTTTCTCACCCTTTGCTGAAGGATGGCACCAGTAGTTATACTGTCATGCATCTTTGAGGTTAGGGGTGGTTCAAGTGGTTTCCCTCTGAACCACAAACGTCTCCCTGAAATTGTATTGCCATGGGGCTGTGTAATGTAGAACTTAATTTTTAGTGGGGCCATGATCTGGCCCCCAGAGGTCAAGTGTAAAAACCTCTCCCTCCAATCCATCCCTTTTGCCCCTCGATTGGCAGAGGTTTGTTGTTCTAGTGGTATGCCCATGGTTTATGGCTTCCGCTGGTTAATTCACAGATGTGCTCCTCTGACCCCTAGAGTCCACCAGAGCCAGGTACCATGGAACACAAGACTCTTAGAGCATAGAAATGTCCATATTCTATGAGTGCCATTTCCATGCGAGATATGCCACAGGGTTTGGCACGAGGAATCCATTGATAGGAAATATCATGAGGCTGCTCCACCGCAAGCCACTTTTGCAGTCCGAAGTAATGTCAGGAAGAGTAAGTCTCATAGGAAGTGAAAATGCACACAGGTATTCCTCACAAACTGGGCGCATGTGCGCTAGTGTGCACACAGACCTGCAATGGCAGGTTGAGCACATAGTCCCCAACACCAGGAGTGCAAGTGTGTCCGTCTGAGTCTGCAACAGCAGTCTGGACAATGGGTTTACTAAAACGGGTGTTAGTGGGCACACACAATCATGGGCACCATAAGTGTGGGTGCCCACGTAGAGCAGCCTGCTATGGCAGGTTTCATGTGAGTTTAATCATGATAGATGCCCGTGCGCACACACCAGATGATGAGGGGAAGCCGGGCACATGGGCTTACCCTTAGGTGCAAGTGTGTGCACACCACCCTTCCCCTGCTAGCCGGACACTGGTTGACCCCCTTCCGGGTGCAATTGCACTCACCCGGCCTGCAACGGTGGACCAGGCTCCTTGCCACAAGCCCCATGGGTGCAAGTGTGTGGACATAGACCTGCAACAGCAGGCCTGACCCTGGTGTTAGACCACTGGTGATGCAGGTATGCACACTCACCGATCCAAAATGCCATAGGTGCTAGGGCGCATCCTCAAGCCTGAAACGGCAGGCTGGACACAAATTAAAAACAGCATAAGGCCGGTGCACACACCCAGACTTGTAACGGCAGGCTGGGCACATAGCTAACACCCACAGTTGCAAGTGTGCACACCCAGGTCTGCGTTGGCAGACTGGCCCATGTTTCTGAACACCGGGTCAGTGCCTCTTCCTAGCCAGTGTAGGAAGGCGCATGTACTTCCACACTGCCTTGACAGTGAGAATGTGCTCCGAGCCCTGAGGCCAAACAAAAAAATCAGCGATACCCCAGGGGTATCGACTGGGAATATTCGAACTGTAAGGCAGGGGAAGCCCCACGTGGAGGGTTCCTCACTACCTGGGCAGGGAACAGCCACGTGTACCCATCCGGCTTTCAGCCTACGACCCCCGCTGCACCCGTCAAGACTTCCCGGGAGGGGGTGACTTAATGTTATGAGATGATCCACTCAGGCTTGGCTGACCCATAAGTTGTGTCAACCTAGGCAGGGGCACAATGGCAACCCACAGGCCAGCAATGGCAGGCCTGATACATAGTTGACAGACTATTCGGTGGGTGGCACACTCAGTGCTACATTCCACTACTACCCGGAGCCCTACCAGCCCCCGTATATGTGGTGTTTATGGGACGCATTGAGGTACGGTACCTAAACCCATTGCGTAAGCTCCCCCTGCCTACTGTAGATGAGGATTGGGAGTGCACCGTCCCTCTGAAGTACAGGGGGAAAGTGCCCAGATTCCTAAGGTCATGAGGAGAGAGTTGGCAAAGACTAGGAGGAAAAAGTGAAATGTTTTATGGGAAATTCCTCCTTCAAAGGGACATAACCAACACTTTCCTAAGTACTGTGACCTCGATGTGGATCAGTCACGGAAGTTGCCGCAGGAGCATGTCCACGTTCTTGACTTCGACTGCGACCATGTGTCTTCAAATTCGACTGTGAGCGCTTTTCGGAACACATAGTTAGGGCTCTTGGTTTTATGCTATTTTTTTTTTAACATTTCCGTCTGTATTTATCCATATTTATTTTTGGCGCAAGCAAAAGAAGACGCTGCAGCTAGTATTTTTCCTTATTTATTTAAATAGGCACTGCACACAGTTGTTATAGGTTTAGATATATTTATATATACATCAAACTAAGTAAACACAATACATTTATCTGAAAACTTTGCCAAAATATTTTAAAGAGAACATAGGCCGAAACAGACCTTGAGTAACTTGCATGAGGAAACCTTTACTGTGGGGCTGTACACCCTAGGGACCATTAAATCCTGTTCTTATCTTGTCACATTTGATGAGCATTCAAAGACAGAGGTCAAATATCAAGCTGTGTCTTTGAGGGAGAAACCATTGCTTTTTTCTCATTGCAGAACATCTTACTTGGGATTATTTAGACCTACATAGGAATTATTTTGACAGATTTTTCTTCCATTTTTTTTAAACGAAGGAGATCATTTTCCAGCGTTCACTATGATAAATATCTATTTATAACTTGCTAAAAACGCACGGTGAGTGTTCATATTTTTGAGGGAAGGAGGGTGCGAAATGCTTTCTTTCAACATCGGAAACATTCTTCCCCTGGAGCCAACACAAAGTACAATGGAACTGAGCCCGGAGGTATTGGAGAGCTTCACCAAAGCGCCAAGTCAATTTTACCTGTTCATATGCATTGGGGCTTCTTCTTCCTGGGGCAGCCTGTGGTGCCATGCAACCAGAGTGCCCCTTCCGTCTATTCAGCCCTGAAAGCAGTAGTGCAGGGTACATTGAGATCTTCTTCAATATACCTGGCCACTGCATTCATGGAGCTGAGGGGCACTCTCCCTTATGAAGATGGGAGCAGGCAGGTAATTGGGGTAGGGCATTCTTCCTGGACATTGTGAATGACGAGAAGGGAATGGCTTAGCATAAAGATGTAACAAAAAAGGATGAGGCCCTCCAGGGGCGTAGTTGAGAATATCTTTCTCTTAGGAGAATGTACCTCCCTCCCCAAAATGTTTAATGTTGCATTATGCTGCATCTCAAACCCACTTAGCTCATTTCACTCGCCGCCAGGCGTGCAACTATCAGGAAAGCAGCAGGTGTATTGGCACTGCTAAAGTATGTGAAAGACCCGTTGAACCCCAGTTAGTACCAAACATTTTTTTGGGAGGGGGGGCATTTTCCTTGCTTCTATAAGGTCAATGCTACATGCCACACCACTGCTCGACACTCTCCTGGTTCTGTTCAGTGGCGGCGTTTTCAGTAGTATTGTAATGAAGATTACTGTGTTGTAATGAAGATTACAGGTAAGAAATTGAGCTGTTCCTTTGCTGCTCCCGTATTCAAAGCAAACACAAGTAGATGACAGACAGAGTGCTGAAACTTTTCAGACACTCACCCTCAGTCACAGATCTGGGTTGAATCCATCATCATACTTTAGCTCACTTCGCCACCTCAGCTCAGACCCAGCTATATGCAAATCAGTCTTGACCCTGTGCCTCATGGGAACAGTCCAGCTTGATCTGCCAAGCCAGGTCTTCCCTGAACCGGAAACAAGCATCCTGGGACCGGTTTCTGAGTAACACCCTTCATCAGCCAGGCTAGCTTCAATCCAGTGGCAAAGTGAGTAAGGGATCCACATTTGGGCATACCCTGCCAAATTAGGGTGAACAAAGCAAACACAAGGAAATGACAGACAGTGCGCTGAAACATTTGTCACCCCGAGTAGGATGGGTATGCCCAGATGTGGGTCCTGTGCTCTCCATGCCACTAGAGTCAAGCTATCCTGGCTGAAGAGGGGTGAAACCCTGAAACCAGTCCTAGGATGCTTGTTTCAAGTCCAGGGAGGACCTGGCCTGGCAGTTCGGGCTGGACAGTTCCCACTGGGCACAGGGCCAGACTGATTTGCATATGGCTGGGTTCAAACTGGAATAGCATGGTGAGCAAAGAAATTATGGATTTAGGCCAAGATCTCTGTACTGGTGTGAATGTATGACATTGTTCTGCATTCTGTCCATCAACTGTTGTGTTTGCACGAGTGGGACGGGTATGCCTAGACGTGGGTCCCATGCTCTTCATGCCACTGGAGTCAAGCTATCCTGGCTGAAGAGGGGTGAAACCCCAAAACCGGTCCTAGGATGCTTGTTTCCAGTCCAGGGAGGACCTGACCTGGTAGTTCGGTCTGTACTGTTCCCATTGGGTACAGGGTCAAGATGATTTGCATATGGCTGGGTTCAAACTGGAATGGCATGGTGAGCAAAAAACGATGGATTTAGACCCAGATCTCTGTACTGGGGTGAATGTATGACATTGTTCGGCATTCTGTCTATCAATTGTTGTTTTCACTCAGGTATTCGAGGCCACCTATTCCAGCTTCCTAGTAGTCCATGTTTCCAAGCAGTGAGGGGAGTAGTTCCTGTAGACAAGGGGTCGCTGAAAGCATGGACCCAAGTAAAGCAATGCACATTCCATGGGAGGGGACCCGGAGGCAGGAGCAACAGTCTTCAACACTGCCCGAGCTCACCTTAATAAAGTGAAGCACTCTCAGACAACGAGATGCTTCACACACCCAGAAGTGATACGAGAAGAGCATGCCGGATGGTGATGACTACCCCCAGGGTCCTGATGAACAACCTGTGGAGGTAGAGTGCCAAATGCGGCACTAAGAGTCGCCCTCTTAGTAGGGCGCCTTTCATGTGCAAAGAGCTGCCTGCATTCCTCTATGCATCAGATTAGGCAACTTTGTCTGGTTTGTCAGTATCTTTCCGTTTATATTTATAAATACAGACGAAGGAAAAAAAGTTTTCTGTCTGCATTTATATGTAAACGTCCGTGTAAACTGAAAACCGGGAGCCTTACACATAGACACAACTTTGTGTCATATTTAGAGCTGCAGCACCATGAATAGACCTCATGGGTGCTCGTTAACGACATCTATCGGTTGCAGTCACAGCATGGTTTAAAACTTGTAGTCCTAGAGGGTAACGTTGTTGCAAAGTTGAAGAATTTAGAGGGAAACTTTCTCTGTCAGACATGATAGGAATTGAGCTCTGGATCCATGTCAGCAGGCACAGAAAGAAATGAACTGATGTCAGAACGCAGAGGTGGCACACGTATAGTGGCCAACATGTCCGGAGCAGGACAGACCAGACGTGGAGCCAAATTATGCTATCTGTCGACACATGAGGGAATTGCTAAAAAAGTTTCCATATCAGGTCTGATGCCTGGAGAAAATTAAGAAGGTGATGAGTCTCAGTTAGAAGTCACTATAAGAAGGGGAGTGCAATACGTAGAAGATAATTCCTACCCACTTCAGCCCGCATTCCAAGAAATCAATGTTGTGCCTGTGTGATCCATCTACTAGTTGATCACAAAGGAACAGAAATGCTTTAGCCTCTCCAATCAGGAGGCAAGAGAAAATGTACTTCATACTGCAAAGGTAGCCTCACAATAGTCGAGTGTGATGTAATAAGCCACTGTGAATGTGTTCAAAGATGTGCCTCTTCAAACATTTCCTCTCCTCTCCCCGGAGATAGCCTCACTCACCTGCAAAGTGCCAGGATACCCTCACTAATGAATGTGCATTTTCCAAATACGCCTAACATAACATAACAATACCTTGCTTTCTTTTTTCAGTCATGCTGTTGTACTAGAGGCAGATAATCTCACATCAGGGTACACACATTGAGCAGGGAAGGAGGTCTGATGGCTGAAGGTTTTGAGGGAAAATCCCCTCCACACACCATATATTACCAAGTTGGAGAATACAATCATCACTTATGCTGCTCAAATAGCATCCACAGCTGACCCGGCTACAAACAGAAAGTGTGATTTGCTGACCACAGCCAGCTCTTTCAAGCAAGCCTCTCAACCTCTAGAATGTTTTATCCTCATGGTCTACAAGGAGTGCACATTTTTATGGCATTGTCATAGTAGTTGGAACACTCATATTGTGGATGTGAACTCACTGACGTCTACACCAAGCATCTGGTGGCATGGACCCCAACATAGAGCCATGGCATTTCTCTTTTCAAAAGTTACCCATTACAATTTTGAAACCTTTGGTGAGTTTCATACGGACAAGGGAACAAAAAACCAAAAAGCAAGGCCCTGGAGGCATATTAAGGAACACAGGTGGTAGGAGCTTGTATCTTGCTGTATCTCTATGCTTCCTTAAGATTTCGTGGACATCTCCATTGCTCACCAAAAAAAACCTTGTTTTTTATTCAATGGATACACTGTATGTCTAGTACTGTTTAGTCATGGGGCTCAAAGTTGAATGTGTTGAATGCTGAGCTCCCATGTATCCCAGTTTCATGAGGGATAGCAAACCCAGTCCAGGTGTTAACCGGCTTTCATACTAGTACTTGTAGCACTGTTTACCCCATGCTGCATTGAGGTATACACAAACCAGAACACAAAGGCAAACAGCTACTAATGCATAGAATCAAAAAGTTTGACAGATCTGCATAAGTAAAATAACTTGTATTGTGATCAAATATCAGATTATTGAGTTACAACAAAGGTGGATAGGAGGAAAGGTGCGAACTGGTTGACTCAATTGTGCTACCTGCTGTGCCAAGCCTTAAGCGGAACAGCTTCTTCTGTCTCTAGAATGTGGGTAAAGTTGTTTTGCACTAACGGTTAGTCTTCTAGCTTCCACCTTGAGACTTAATGCACACTGGGCAAATGTGGAAGAAGGATACAGGCTGGGTTCAATCATGTGGGCTCTAGCCCTGTGTTACAATTAATATTATGTCTCTGGCAGTGAGCGAAATAAATTACCTGCTGAGAGGCATACCATTCTTTTAGAGGGGGGGAGTATTTGTATTTACCACAGCACAAATTATTTTGAAATTTACAGAAATGTTTCTTAAAAAACAAGGAAACCAATCCAAATATAATCCTAGCAAAGCATAGGATTGAATATTCCAAACTGACAAAATCCGACATTACATATGTTAGATAACAACTCATCTCACTCCCCAAGGATCACTGGCCGAGAGCTCATATGTCCTACAAAATCAAAGTACAAGACTGAACCATGCCCATGTTTGATGATAGTTCTGGGCCCCTACTGAAATTAGACCTTACCCACACCAAAAATATAAAGGGAGTCACTGTGGAACTAACAGGCACTGAAGCAAGCCACCTCTAGAGGCCCAAATAATCCCAGTAGCAAATAAGAGAATACAATAAGGCATATGGTCTGATATTTTCCAACATGAAATGTGTATATGACCCAATAAACAGACGAGTGGTCACCACCCTACTACCAAACAAGATGAAACACACCTCAACAGAAAATCTATTGCATATCGACATGCAGGAAGACAACCCTGGATCAAACATGCTTTAAATGGTATACTACAATAAACTAGCAATAAAATCAAGAGCTGGGTCAGTGAAAAAAGTAAACTATGTTATCTCTAAGGCTGCAGCAGCTTAAATGACAGTGACCAAATATTGCTGAGGGTTTTTAAACCATGGTGTGCTCCTACTGCTGCCCGTGAGCAGTCCCATTAGCCCCTCAAACTATTAGCCACCAGGCAGCTCTCAACATGGAAGCGGACACTGCACATTTTGCCCCTCTGCCGGCAGAGCACTGGTGCAGTTGGATGAACTCGGAGTATTTTTGTCATTGCACATGCAAAGTTTTGGATCCTACAAGTAAGATAGGGTGTATAGTGAGCAACGTTTATAAGTGTGTCGTTTGGTCTTGGTGTAAGCAGAAATCTAACGCCTTATAATCTTTACTAAACATAAGTTAATATCTGTTTTTTTGTGGCTATACACATATAAAGAAGCTACATTTTATATAATCAAAGCACAATTATTCACCTATAGTATATTGATGTTAACCAAATGTGCATTCTTAACACTGGCCTAAGTGTGAGAAGGCCTCATTTTCTCAAATACTTTTTCTGTGAACATAGAATTGATTTTGAAATGTGCTTTCATGTTTTTTCTTCTTGCTGCAGAAGCAAAATAACCTTTACTAGTTAGAAGAGTAGCTTATTGTTTTGCTTTTAGAATTGCTAGAGAAGATAATGTAAATTGGTATTCTATTGTCATTTAAACCATGCATCGGGGTGAGAAAGATCCTCCTGTACCATGCAATCCGGACAACTAATACATTCAAGGCCGTGCAGCTGTGTGCGCCATTGTCCGATGAAGGGAGCTAGGGGAGTTTTCCTGCTCCAGGGATACGGCGCAACCTGATTGGTACAAGTTTCGGGAAGCTGTGGGAAAGAAGTTCTGGAGAAAATGCAATGTATTTTAACTATGTGTCTTAGAATAGTATGGGAGATCCTGTCCTGACTTTAAGGAGGGAAGATCTCCCCTTACTCTGCTATTTGAGATCCCATATTTCTAGTTCTTGAGTTAGAGTCTTATGTCATTTTGCCTTGAACCATAACTTGGGTTAATTTCAGAGTGAAACCTTCTGCTTAGGAATTTCCCTTGATATATTTTGATGTCTTCTTTAGATTAGGGTACTTCCTTTATGGAACTGATACTTCCTTTGCTATGCATGTTGTACCTTATAATGATTTTCATTGTGGTCTACCTGGTGCATATTGGTAAATTTATTAACAATATTGAATTGAATTTTATGCTTACCTCATAAATTGATTTACTAAATCAATAATGCTGTAATTTTGATTCATTTACTAATAAACCTTTATGGTTTGGAAACCATCCTCTCTGCCGCTCTTGTGGAGCCAAATGAGTTTCACTGTAATTTGATTTGTTACACTGATGTTAGCTGCCAGAATACACATTCAGCTAATAACCAACCGTCCACACGACCAGAAGTGCGATCTGTTTGACAATTACAACAGAGCCTGAAGGTATAGAAAATTGTGCTGCATCAGTCTTATGGAAATAATGAATACAGTACACTCGTAGGCACCACTTGTTAGGATTAGTAAGTGCCTCACTGTTTCCCAGTAGGCGCATGAACTCTTCAATCACACTAATTCCTGTCTGCGCTGATGAGGGACTTTGAGTTGTTCTAAACTGTTCTCCCAAAAGTAATTGTCACTGAGGAATATAGTACCGGATAGTATTGTATCTCTAATAAGGTTGAAAAGTAATTGATTTACATCAAGTTCCTGGGAGCCGTTTTCCGATACACGGTTGATATGATGCTGGATGAAGTTAGGACAATCTTGAATAAATTGGGTGAGGATGGGCTTAGTGCTTTCAACATGGTGGTGAACTGGTATCCATGCATAAGAGTGAGGCATTGAAGTTTGAGAATAGACCTAGTAATGCTTTGGATTAGCACCTTTTTTAGAGTTATCTTTGTCATAGATTTATGTGATTTGGAAAAGTCTGATTTTTAATGCTCTTGGGTATTTGATGTGGTTTGCAATTTTTCGTATTGTAGCATGAATTGAGTTCTGCATCTTAACTGTAAGAACCAAGAAGGAACTTATGATAGAATTACATTTTTTGGTGGGAGAAATTGCCAAGAGGGAGGTAGGATACAGTTTGTACTGGTGGAAGTGTGGTCAGGTGTACTGGATGCTTGATGTGCGATAAACATGACTTTGACGTTAATAAGTCTAGCCACCCCAGCACAATGTAACAATTGCAGAGTAGGTGAAATACGAGCCTGGATATGTAGATTAAGGATCACACATCTAAATTCCATAGAGGTCAGAATAAAGCTGGCAAAATGCTAGCTATTTAAAAATAAGAACAGAACGTAAAGATATTGGCCCCATTTGTAATTAATCTAATAATACCACTGTGATCTCAGATTCTGACATTTCCAGCTTCTTCCAATCCTATTACAAATCACTATAGACAAAAGATACTACCTCATTATAACCTAATATACATCATCTTTTCAATGGTCATCCTACAGGTCCTTCCATTTCTAAAGCATTTGAAGAACTAGAAGTAGAAATTACACTCCAAGAAGTTTTAGATGCTATCAAATCCCTAAAAAAAAGAAGGAACCTGGCCATGATGGATTTTCTATCGAACAAATTTCCTTCCTTTCCACATTTTTTTGCCCCTCAATTATTAGAACTTTTTAACTCCTTTATTTTGACTTTGAAGGCCTGCGACTCTTTTTTGGAAGCCTTGATTGGTAAACCCCCAAGCCAGATAAAGACTCCACCTTTTGTAAAAACTATCAACACATTTCATTGATAAAGTATAATTGCAAAGTTTTTGCCAAAATCCTAGCTTCTCGCCTAGAAACTGTTGCACCCCGTTTTGTCAAAACTGATCAATCTGGCTTCATTAAGTTATAAATGCTGCAAACAATGCTAGGTTTTTAACATTCTTGCCTTGGCTAGAAAGAGCAATACTCCTCTTGAAGCTCTAGCTGAAGGTAATACGGCTAATGTCGAAAAGGTATTCAACCGCATTAAGTGGCAATTCGTGTTCCCCACTCTTCACTGGTTTGGCTTTGGCCCAAAATGTATTTAATTCATAAAATTATTATACTTCGATTCTCATGCTAGCATTTTTGTTAATGGTCATTTGTCTCCTTATTTTATTTCACAGAGAGGTATTAGACAAGGTTGCCCCCTTTCACTTTTACATTTTGTCTTTGTCTGGAACTATTCCTTGAACATATTTGTTGCAATACACTTATCTTCAGATTTAAGCAAAGTCCCCTAGACATTAAGTTATCTGCAGACAATGATCTCATCTTCATGTCCAATACCTTGACCTCCCTGTACCCTTTCATAGAAGAGATCTCTATATATTCTGGTATTTCTGGATATCAACTTAATTTTTCTAAAACTGACATTTTATCATTGAACTCCTTCTGTTATCGATATATGTTCACCGGTACTAATTTTACATGGTGTCCCTCCAAAATTAAATACCTTGATGTTTGGTTTTCCTCCACTATCTCTAACACACTCAGTCATAATTTTACTACTTTAAAATCAAAATTATAAATATTACTTCAATCTTGGTCTCCTACGCCAGGACGCCCCTTTGCTGGGGCATCTGTGCGCTCAATAAATCCGGATAACATAACATAACATAACATAACTATGCATTTGTCATGGTGGGGTAGCCTTGATACCATTATAATGATTGCAATACATGTTCTTTTTACAATCTGTATGTTACCCTTCAAGATCCCTAATTATTACTTTTCACAAATTAACTCTATTTGTACAAAATTCCTATAGAACAATGAACATCCACGTATAGCCCTCTCTAAACTTGCACACCCATAAAATGAAAGGGGGAGTTTGATTCTCAGATTTTAAGCTTCATCCTTTTGCTTTTTTGATTCAACAATTTCATGCCCTCATTAATGATTTTCAAGACTCACCCATCCCACGATGGACTATATTTAAAAGATTGTTATTGAATGATTTTTCATTCATAGATTTTAGTTAGATGTCTAATTTACTTTTATATCCAAAGATCCCATTTTGAAATACTCTCATCATTTGTTGCATACTCTAATTTCAGCTGCTCTCAATATTAAACAATATTTTTTATCCTCCTCAATTAGGTATAATACATTTCTCAAATTTCACAACAAAACTTTTTACTTTAAACACTGGAAGGAGAAAGACATTATGGGCCTGATTATGGAGTTGGAGTCCGACCAACATCTCTGCAGTTTCAGAACTGACCGACCTCGGGTTTGCGGTCCGAAACTGCAATTACGAAGCAACCCCACGTGGTGCAGTTGCAAACTCCCATTTCCCTATGGGAGCTTGTGTGGCGGTCGGAAACCGGCCGCAGCACAAGCCCCTATTGAGAACTGGGAGTTACTCTAAATCCCTGCACCGTGTAGCAGGCACCTCACACCACACAGTGCCGGCCACACAGTACAGAGATTTACAGGGGGCATACCCATAACCAGAGACCATGGAAGGATAGAAAGACTGACATTGAAAGCCTTTCAGAAACCAACATCATAATCCTGATGGCAGAAACACCATCCGTAAGGGATTATGTGGCGGTTCTGACCGGCCGACGGGCTCCTTGAGCCCAAAGAAAGCCATTCAAATTGACCAACCAGTTTGGACTCCTACCGCCATCATTGTAATACGGCAGTCGGACTTCGAACCAAGGATGTCGGTCGGTAAGCTTCTGACGACCAGTCGGAGGCTTACCGTCCGACATCCTAATCATGCCGTATATTTGTTCACCAATTGGTGAAGGATAATTCTGTCATGCCTTTTCCCCAATTACAAATACAATATCACTTACCTAACTTTTTTTTTAAGGAATATGAATGAATCTCCTCTGCCCTCCATGCCTCTTTTCTCACTCACAAATGCCCTCCTCACCCAGTTGCACCTCTGCCTTTCACACCTTTGGATATCATTTATCATGAATCTTTTCCTAAAGCTGCTTGTATAAATAAAACATTAATGTCACAAACTTCCGTTAGAACTAAAAACTCCCTTGAAATATTATGGGAAGCTGATCTTTCCATATAAAAACTCCCTTGAAATATTATGGGAAGCTGATCTTTCCATATAAAAACTCCCTTGAAATATTATGGGAAGCCAATCTTTCCATATTGTTCTCGGCACAATTCTGGAAAAAAAATCTGTCTTACAATATGTAATACCTCCAAAGCTGCTCATATTACACAATCTCTATTTTTTGTTTACATTAGAGTTGTTATTACTCCAGAATGTAGTTCTAAATTTGACTTATCTTGTTCTTCACTATGCTGGTCATGTTCCACATTTAACGGTTCTCTAACTATTATATTAGTGTTCACATGTTCTTAACTTTTGGAACTCTATTTGGTCTAAATGTTTAAAGATCTTCAAATGCAATATTCCGTTAACTTTCCAAAACGTTTTCATAGGCTCTTTGTCACCTAGCTTTGAACATATCTCTGCCAAACCTCTGCTGTTTGATCTTTTCAGTGCACTTGCTTTCAAAGTTATACTTTCTTATTGGAAAGGAGCTTCTAAATTATCTGTGTTAACATGATTGAATTCTATGTGGTGAACATAGAATACACACTGTCTTTTCATTAACATTACATCAGAAGATCAAATCGGATTTATATTGGTCACCTTTTACTACCTACCTTTCCTCACATTCATCAATATCTTTATCAACTATTTCTCTCTTCCTTTCCTTGCCCACCTCTTTACTCTTATTCTTTCCTGCGTCCCCTCTTATTCTCACTCCTTTTATATATTCTTTCTTTTTATATAAAATGATAAAAACATGTACCTATTAGATAAGTTTTTCTTTCAAACGTGCAATAATATTGATGTATATGTTCCATAGCAAATGTGACTTCTTTTGTTATTGCTTTTTGAATCTTCAATAAAACCCATTTAACAAAAATAAAGGATCACACAGAAGCATGTGTATGTGTAAGAGGCACAGTACACATATCCGAGGTAACAATGTCACTGCTGCCATGTAGCCTGGTCCATGTTTTGCATTCAGGGGCTTGGAGTTTTCATTTCCCAGAACAAGTATGGACTCAAAATTCTTTAGACCCAATCGCTTGGATCTAGGCTACAGCCACCAGCTTCCTAGCATATGACGAGTAGATGACAGCATCAGCGCGCCTTGTCCTGCACTAAAAGGTGACGGGGAGTTCAGTGATCACTGTGTAAAGTCTGCTCTTCACTAGCCTTTTATCTTGGCACTGCTGTGCTTCTGGAACAGGTTACTTCTGGACTACAGTTCTGCTCCCTTGCAAAACTCTGCTCCCTTCCTTTGTACCCAGCAGCTTCTAATGTTAGTTTCCTCTGCTGATAGAAAATCCTGCGTTAGATGCCAGAGCACCTGTTTCACTCTCTGAAGTTCCATCATATTTAGACTTCAGCTCAGTATCCCTTGTCTGAATATATCAGTCTTGCTGAAAAATAGAACATACATCAACGAACAAGCATTTGCAATGCAATAGGTCTCGCATTTACGAGAGTTTGAGCTATTGGCATTGTAAATGACAATGCCTTTATTTATGTGTTGATTTTTAAAACATAAATAAAAGGCATTGCGATTTACTATGCCAATAGTTTAAACTCTTGCAAATGCGAGACCTATTGCATTGCTGGCTGGCACACCAGGGCAGTAGCATTCTAAGACCTCAGCTTTCTATATGTGGGGGCAAAGCTCTGCTCGCTTCAGAGCAGCCAAAAAAGGAGAGGCACAAATAAAACAACTATAGCTGTCAAATAACAAAATTAAAGTACAGGTTGTGCAGTCAAACACCAAAAGGAGGACAAGACTGAAGAACGGAAGCCGTGGGGTGGGAGTGTGTGGTACTGATAAGGATTAGAATGAGACAACCTGTTAGCATCAGCCCGGCAACACCACAAGGTTACAAAACAATGACAGAACAAACGTTAAACGGATGACTGACAGCAGCATGACGGAGTGACTGAGAAAGCAACTTGTCGGCTCTTCTAACTGTGGGCTCACAAGGCCCCAGGGTCTGCTGTGCACCAGCGAGGGGGGAGGTGGGTTAAATTGGTCTGGAATTACTAATAGGGGAAGCGCAAATTACGCAGCAGAGATGACAAAATTGTGAGAAAAAAAGGGCAAATTACGCCGTGTAAAGCGCTACATTTCGTAACAGTATAATTTCCTTACTTTGTCGGTTTTACACTGATTACCACGGTCTAAGCAAAACTTTTTACCTCATTAGTACAAGTTTATTAACTAAAAATAGCAATAAGCAAAGGAAAGGGATCAACCACACTTTACAACGAGGGGACGATCTGTGCGACCCTGGGCACAACGAGAGAAACTGAGCGGAAATAGGGTCGGACAACAATGTTAGCAAATGAAGGAAACTGATTTATGGGGGGTGGGTGTTAAGGAGAGCGACAATTGGGGGAGACTGACAACGAGGAAGGGTCTGTGTGGGGTCGGTGGAAGCGTCATGTAGCTAGGTGACTCAGCACAATAAACTGCTGAGCTCAGAGGTAGCAATGAAGGTTGGACTCTCCCTAACGGTCACGGTAACTCCCCGTGGATAATAAAACGAGTATGACTTAGTTTTGTTCAAACTAAATCCTTGTCAATTAAGAAACGCTTTCAAGCCTTAACATATAAAAAGCCCTTATTAGTAGAGTGCACGCGTCTGTCCTACTTCACGGGCCTTCAGGGCAGGGATGGGGGGGGGAGCTCCACCCTGCACAGTGACGTGCGGGTGGGTGACTAAGTGAAAGAGATTGCTGGACAGACATACACCACCCTTTAACCTGCTATACACTGAGGTGCATAAATTATACCCTGAACGTTACAGATTCAAACCTTTGCTGGGTCAGACTCCGCCTTTTACCCTTCTAACTGTGAATAAGAAAATGCCACTGGATAGAAGTTGTTCAAAGTAACAATCACAATGCAGGCGCAAAAGCAACATCAGTAGCACGTCTTTCCCTCACATACACCTCACCCCGCCAGACGCTGCATCCTCGGTGGACATCGTTCATGACATGAAAACACTTTACATAAAGGCTAAAAACACCTTCCCTGCCATACAGCACACACAGTGTTGCTTCCGATACGTGTGGCTAAGCCCTTCAGCACCCCACTAAAGGGTAGTATGCGCTAAACAAATGCTAGAATCATACAATAAAAACAAGTTAGATAAAAGCTATATGGGGCACAAAAGAAGTCTAATATTCTTGCGGCACAGCATGACATGCACAATAACATTATATCCCGATCATCTCCCCAAAGCACTTAGAACAAGTACAAACAACAGCAGCCACCGCAGCGAACACGGAAGACTACGAAACCAAACCGAAAGCAGCTCAGTACTGGGCTGTAACTGAGGGCGGGGGCTGCCTGCGCATGCGCGTCATTCCAAAGTTTCGTTTTTAGGAGCGAGCCCCGGAGCGAAAACAAAGTGGCAGCTGAAGTCCCGGGTCCCAGGAGGGGGCCCGGGTGAAGACCAGCGGATACCAGTGCGGACCTCCCATGCTGAGACTGACCCACTGGCTCCCGAGGGAGAGAGAGACACGGAACACGCAGAAAGAGACCGGTGAGTGGGGGGGAGATGTGTGTGCGCGCGTGTGTGTGTGGGGGGGGACTCTGTGTGTGCGTGTAGGTGCGCTAGTGTGTGTGTAGGTGCGACGGGGGGTGTGTGTGTGCCTGTGTATGCGTGTGCCTGTGTATGCGTGTGGCTGTGTATGCGTGTGGCTGTGTATGTGCGCATGCGTGAGTGTGGGTGCGCGTGCACGCAGTGAAATCCAGCCGAAGAGAAGCGCGTGGCACTTTCTTGTCCTTCATTCCCCCGAGTCAGCTAGCTATAAGTCTCCACCTGGACGCATCCTTCGGATGCTAATTCCAGGCTCGACCTAAAAATGAGGAGGACAGACACTATGACACAGCAATAAGAGACATTGTCGAAGAGAAGGTCAAGGCAGGGCAGCACTGAACAGGCCGTATCCTGCAGGCAACAGGCAGGCATTATGAGTGATGCGGTATCACAGCAGTGGTATTAGACAGAAGACATTGGACAGAACGCATTGGAAAAGGGGTAGCAGAGATGAATATCTAACAGAGTATCAAACGAGTGGGTTCAGATAGAAGTAGATTCATACAGCAACTATCAATACCATTTCAGCCTTGGAGAATCAGACAGAGTCTAGCAAACTGGTGGTTTCTGACAGAAGGTATCATACCGAGAGTGCTGAACAAACTGTTACAAACAAAATGTAGCAGACAGTGCTTCCTGCACACCCTATACAGCAGACAAATATAATAAGGACACATACATTATGGATCAGACAGAATCACAACAAAGGTACCGGATAGAGCATACATGCTACATAATTGGATGCAATACAATTGAAGATAAATATTGTTGACCTCGATTTAGTGCCATAAAACCCCAATAACACACGGAGCAATAGACAGCAATAGGGGACAGTCAATATCAGAATGATTCAGGAAGAATATTAGACAAATCGATGACACAAGTGACCGGACAGGTGATATGAGGCAGAGGCACTAGACAGCCAGTATCAGAAGGACGTTATCATTCAGTGTCATGCAGAGAAAATAAGTCAAGCGAGAACATACAGAAGGTATCGAAGAAGCAGTACTGCATAGACAGCATACGACAGAGTGTATTGGAGATGTGTTTTCAAACCAAGAGTATTAGAAGCACTAAGGCAGTATTAGACAGATCGTACCAGATAGAAGGCATCAGACAGATATTTTACAACAGAGAGTATCAGAAAACCTACCACAGGTAGTATCCGACGTACAATGTTAGATAGCTAGTATTGGAAAGGCAGCAGTTGAAAGAGTATCTGAAGATATCTGCAGAAACGTTTTAAGGCATGGGCAAGGTGGGCGATTGCCCACAGCCCCCTTTGAAGGTGATCTTGCGCTCTATATATCACATCTATTCCTCTAACTCAACGTCTTCCTTTTCCAGGGCTATCTTAGGATTGTGCCTCCCAAGGCAAGACAGACATCATCTGTTTTTGTGTGCTTTAATTTCTGAAAGTTTAACAATGCCTAATATTTTTTGGGGTATTGTGTTAGCTTCAATTCGCCCAAAACGGTTAATGAAATATAAAACTGTTTCGACAGCAGGCCCAAGAAATTTTTTGAACAGGGCCCCAAAGATCTTTAAGATGACTTTGGCTATCAGGCAGACAGTAGCAGACAAACAGTGTGAGATGTGTAGTGTTGGACAGATGGCAGACAGACTGTACTGTACAGACTCACAGACATGCAGTACTGCGCGGACTATATTATAGGGAGCCATCGCTGCACAGATAATTTAAGACTAAAATCGCCAGATAGCATAAGGCAGACTGCATCAGATGGTCCACACCATTAAGGCTGATGTTAACAAATGTGGAGCCAACCATTCGTCCACGGTCAAACTTGGGCAAGTGTCTTTTTGGGATGAATGAAACTTTTTTGGCCACTCATTGATGGTGTACTTTGCCTCACTGCTGGAAGGAATACATAAATCATCAATATTGAGCCAAGAGTACCCAATTTCAGGGAGCATGATTTCACCATGTATCTTTTGGGCACTGGAGCACCAACGGGGTTAACTGGAACAGGAGCTGTAGACGCTCGCCCAAGCACTGAATTAAACTGCAGGTACCTAGGGCAGGGCAGGCCTTATAGGGGAAGATACATTGAACTACAAATTGCTCAACAGCCTGTTGTCTTTAGCGCCCAAGGCTATCAGAAAGCGGCAGAAACCTGCCCCCGTACTCCCTGAACCAAGAGCCTGTGTGTCCTGTCACCACACAATATTTGTCTGGCAGTCACTGAAGTCAACACTACAGATATAAAATGAATGCCAGCTAAATTTGGCGAAGTTCTCTGAACACTCACATGGAATTTAGGTTTGCTTTATGGAAAACCCAAAATAAATACATAAATGACAAGAGTGTGAAGTATACATACCGAATGAAACTTCTCTTTCCAGAAACAGCTGGCAGCTCTTTAGGGGGGGTTGATGCATCTTGGCCAGTCGCCAAGAAGAATGCTCTATGGACAACAGATTGTGAAAAGCTGTCTCGCATCCCAAAACCAGTAGTCTAGCATCAGAGCCTTATCAATGAATATATTTCCGATATGCACCTTCTATCTCCCTTCAAAAGGCCCTTCTATCTCTCTTCAAACTTCGGCGAAACCTGAGAACAGGGGATTTGTAAAGATGTGGCAGAGGTCAATTGTACATATACTGTAATTTTTCAAGGTGCAACAGAGTTCAACAAAAGTCCCTCTCAAATCGGGACTAAAGTGTACGAAATCCGCCTTTTCTGCGTGGTCGCCATGAATTTTTTGGGTTTTGCTCATCTGTATATTTTATCAGTAGTCAATCAATCAATCAATCTGGATTTATATAGCGCGGCTAATCACCCGTAGGAACTGAGACTACTGCGCAGGGGGCTCAGCTGAACGGCCAGGTCTTGAGTCCTTTTCTGAATTCAAGATAAGAGGATAAGGTCCGTAGGTGGAGTGGGAGGTCGTTCCAGGACTTCGCAGTGAGGAGTAAAGTGCCTGTATTCTCCCTTTAACGTGGTTTGAGGAAAGCGTTTTATTATTTGGTGTGGTTGTGAGACATCACCGTGTAATAAACTCACCCCCTTTAATGGATCTAGTCAGATTTATTTGAAAAACCTTAGCTCAACCCTAGGTAGCTGTGGTTCTGAGCTTTATCAATGGGAAAAAAGTGTAAAGCATTAAGAAGTGCCAAACAGTCAAGGCACGTCAAGTCAAGTCAAGTCTAACAAGTCTTTACTTGGCCGAAGCCATAATAGCACAGCAAGAGACATACAATACAATTAAAAATGTCATTATTAAAATTACATTTCAGGGTTTAAATCCATACATTTTAATTTATTATACACTTTTTAAAATAATTTTCACAAACAAATCGGAAGCTTTCTTTGATAGCCCTAAGCACCGGGACCAATGTAATTTTAACAATAAAGAAACAGTTAAAAGGATACGTATCTATCAATTTAAAGTCATCCTTCAAATTATGTTATTTGAGTTCATATCTTTTCCTAATGTGAAATGCTAATTTGATTAAATGTATTAATGCATAACAAATTTCTGTGGATCTTAAAGACAGTAGAAATATTAGTCCTTCCTTATAATGTCTAAGGTGTGAATTACACAAAATCGTGGCCAGGAAAAAGCACTGAGTACAAGGTACAAAATAAAATAAAGTGACAAGTGCATTGCTCTGAGATGTTATCGCAGACGTATGTGTTAAGTCCTGCATCCATGACCCTGACATAGGAAAGGTGAATTTAAAGTGCTGCATGCGCAGACTAAAAAGATTTTGGGGCTTATTACGAGTCTGGAGGTCCATGGATCATCAGACTCGTGGGGCACGCTGGTGGTGGTCTTTCGACTGCCCTTTTAAGACCAGGGTAGTCAGGCCACCTTGGGACCACCTCAGCCACCTGGGATCAGAGATCCCTGGTGGTGGCCTGGCGATGTTGAGGCCTTAATATGTTTGATAGGGCCGCTGCGGCCAGGGTACCGGGGTGCCACTTTTAGACTGATGTTGTGCCCTTGGGGGATGTGGCAAATACTTTCCCATGGGCTAGTGATGACTTCCTGTGAAGTGTGGCATCTAGCTTGACTAGAAGACACTATTCTGTCCACTCCCAAGATGGCAGAACCCTTTTCCTGGTGTGTGGGGCTCCCTAGTCCACCCCAGAGGTGTGGCTATCTGAGAGCTACACGTTGACAGAAAAAAACGGTTTGACAACTGTTTTGCCTTCTGTCCCGACGCCAACCTGTCTGCAAGAACAAGAGCACTGTCTCTCATATTTGTCCACCATTTGTACTTCAAAGGTGGCTTCCAATTTGAAGCTCACCTTTTAGGTTTACGCCCTGTTTGGCCTACCTGCTAGAGAGAGGTCACACCTCTTTCAAAGGCAGGCCCTTTGTGCTACAGCCTGAAAGTTGTTCACACCTCCCCCCAGGAGGGCTGAAAGGTGTCTTGTGGTCAGCAACTGTAAACAGTCCCTGGAAAGCTTTGAGCAAAAAATGGCTACTTATTAAAGTTGCCATTTGGCCATAAATTACATTAAATTTCACTTGACCATCAAGTCGGGTTTAATTCAACAATTATTTTTGGTCCTTTTGATCAAATGTAGTAATCTTATTCAGCAGTAGTTACCAAAGCTGGGTTGTCATGGTGTAACTCTGCACTTGCCAATGGGGCAACTAGACTTTTTACTATAAAAACAACAAAAAGGGTGTTTACTGCCAGGGCCTATAAAGTTAAGAAACACATGTCGAACCTTTTAATATAATTTACCCTGCCTTTAGGGCTCAGTAGGACTGTCTTGGGGGGATTTATAAAAAGGAAAGATTGGGCTTTGCCATTACTTTAAATTGCAAAGTTGAATTTAGAACCATTGCTGCCAGCCAGCAATGGAGGCTTGGGAGTCATTTTTTGCTTTGTGTCACTCCTGGTGCCACAAAAAGTGCTTTACCTTACATGCCCTGGGTACCCCTGATACCGCATATTATTGACTTTTAAGTAAGTTAAACTTATGCCAATTGTGGGTGTACCAATCAGAAATATACTTTTTAAGGGTCAGAAAACTGGCACTGAGACCTGCTCTGCAGAATTCAGTATTAGGCTGATTATTGTTTGAAAAAGATGAGGTCTCTGCGGTTGGAAAAAGCAAGAGTGTATATGTCGGTTCTCTAAACAAGAATTCACCAATAACTTTCTGATTCAGAAAAAAAAATTACCTTCATAAATAAGGTTGACTGGAAACTAAATTGACCAAAATATTTCCAATCACTGTTTGAAACTGTCTACCTCAACATTCAGTTTCAATGGCTTCAGGCCTACCCTTGCAGCCTGACTTTAGCCGTATAGAAACTGCAATTTAACATGTCAGATTTTTCACTGTCACAGGTCGAGCTGCCCTAAGTAGAAAACCAGAGTACAGATTAAAATCCTAGTACCGTATCTTGGGTATATGAGTAGCTAGAAAAATAATTAAACAACTATTTTTAACAGTGATTAAAAATCAATCATGAAGTCGAGTTTTTTTTTAAATATGAAGGAAAAGGGTATTTTATAAATTTCTCCCAGAAGCTACACAATAGGTCACTGTGATTGACAAGTCAACCTCAATGGAAGATCCTATGAGTTCCGCAAAGGGTGGGGTCTGTGAGCTTCTTTTTTCACATCACAAGGCCAAATCCTTCTTGAGTGACAAATCCTGCTTGACAGGTCTGCTGGGTTTGCATATAACAATGGGGGTGCACCTGAAAGGAAGGGAACAGGGTGATAAGACAACTCTTGTTCATCCCCTTGCTAAAGAACCCTAACTTTATCTAAGCAGACTTCTGTCTCAGGGTTTCTGGGTTATTGTGGGTATGAAATTAAATCCCCCCCTTCCGATTTATGTCTCCAAATTGTCTTCACACTTGCTTCCAAAATTGACAAGTATTCTAAATTGTGTAAACTAGTGATGAATAATTCTCCTACTGTGTGCTGTAAACACAGAAAGAATGCTAGGGCTGGTCTGGCAGCTCCAAAAGCTGTGGAAAATAGCATAATCCGAGACAGGTATTGCACCGAAGGAGGCCAGCAAGTCAAGGCATATCATATGCAAATGGTCATGGGTGGTGGGCACTGGCATATATTTTTGAGGATCAGTTTTTATTTTTCATTATCAGACTTTGGACCTTAGCAAGAGAGAGAAAAATGCTAAAAAAAATAAATAAGGAGAAAGAGAGGAAAAACAGTGACAAAGGGAGAAACATGGATAAAAAAGAACCTTCTAGAGTGAGGTAGAGAGGCAAAAGTGTAGGGTGGTGGAAGAAAGAGAGGAGGTAGAATCAAGGCTGCTCAACCTTGGTATTTAGCGACCCTGGTTTTAGCCAGTGTCAGCAGCGAGCTCTTTTGAGGCCCTGCACGCATCGCTTTTACAAAATTAAACAATCCATAGAGCACGCCAAAACATTACCAGAAGATTAAGATTCTCTCTATCCAAGAATGTATATTTTAAATGGAGACACATAAGCACTGGTGTAAGTATATTGTCAAAAAATATACCAGTTCTGCAGGCAGTTATTGTAGAGCCATTCTTGAAAATCCCAAGACTTCAGGATGTGGCATTATACTAGGGAGTAAGGATTTCTTCGCAGTAGCCAGCAGTCATCCATGTGCCTAACATTGAGTGTTATTCGTCAGGATTACTTTTGGGACTGTTGGCCAGAGGGTCCATCAGTCGTGTTTTCTTTCTGGGTGTACCAGGACCAGGCGCGCAACACCCATTGAACTCACCGGGCTTCAGCCCCCCCCACCCCCGTCGTGTGTGGCAGCCCGGGATGAGACAGATCCCGGGCACACACAGAACGTTTCACAGGTCTTTAAAAGACCATTTGAATGTTAATTAGGCCTTGCAGTTGTTTCACCCCTTCTAAGAGCCCCTGCAGCCCCACTCTGCCTACTGATTAAAGGTTCAGCCCCCCCGAATTTTTTTTTAGCCCCCCCTCCCGAAATTTGCCTCTAGTTGCGCCTCTGACCTGGACATTTCATGATACCGATGACAGAGAATTTTGTCTCTTTTACGGACTTTTATATAGCGCGAACTTGACCCAAAGGTATTGAGTATCAGAGCGCTTTACAAAGTTGCGTTACATGAGGACACATTCATTTTTGTTAGGCACAGGGAGATTAAGAATCACAGGATGTTCTGCGTCATTGCCGAGACTCGAAACCAGTTCCCCAGATACGAGGTCGACCGCCGGAAAGCGTTCCCCAGATGTGAGGTCGACCGCCCTAGCCTTTAGGACAACTCCTCTCCTTCTTTTAACAGCAAATAGAATTTACAGGATTGTAGAAACATCCATGTAAAAGCAAACTGAGCATTGCATTATTGGTAGCTGAAATCTTGTAATTATACACAAAAAAATCTTTCACAATGTTATCTTAAAATACAATTTCATAGATTCGAGGCCGGATTCTCCTACCTGCAGTATCTATGGCTGTTACTTTCACTTTCTACCCTAGTTTAGCTAAGCGATATACTTTTCTTTCCGAGACCGGTGCTGTCTCACACTTTTTAATGACTACACTCTCTTCCAAAGCCAGCAGTCATAACAACGAACACATTTCGGGCAGAAGCACAAATCACGTAACGGACAAGTGACAGATCCCGAGGACAAAAAAATGCAGATTAAGTGCATTTCTTATATTCCTATTATCAAAAGACCTTATGCACAGGGAAGATAGCACTCTTCAGTCAGACATACACAGTTAGACTCAAGACACCATTAGACAGAGACCGAGAGAAAACGGGCAATTTAAAGAAAGGAATGGAAAGGCGGTTTGATGATAAAGGATGGAAAGACCGATACTGAAAATACAAAGAGAGAGATTAAAAGAGCACTGGTGGGCGCAACAAATACAAAACAGCTAGAGGCTGGGGTTGTATGAAAAAAAGAAAGCAAAAAAACTCGACTGAGAGGCTGATGGCAAATTACGAAGTGACATGCTTTGTTCATGATGCTGACGTTCTCTGGTAGCTGAGTGAAATGGAAACTGTGTTTGCCTGTGGCTAGAAGATATCGATTAGTTACATAGCTGCACAGGCATTGAGGTCATACAAGGACTGCGACGCAATTTCCCTTCCTCTGCTGACTACAACACCCTCGCACAATACTGAAGGTGGGATGTGGAGTCTAGTGATGTTGGAGGACTGCCTGACGTTGGTGGTTGGAGAAACTGGAGAAACCAACCGAGGAATTTCCTCAAGTGATGGAAGAAATTCCAGACGTGGATTTTCTTCTTGAGTTAGGTGTTACTCAGGTCTTCAGTCTCCGGTCCTTTCTTTTTTCTATTTATAATGCAGACCCACATTAAGAAACCAGTTCTCCGGGGACTCTCCTTTTGGAGTCAGCCTATTCCAGAGACAGCATCTCATCTGCCACATCAATCAGAACCAGGTACCGTCACCATATACACAAGTACTGTCATTATATGGCAGGCATAGGCTGATCTGTTCAGATTTAGCCTGCTGTGGCCAGACCCAACTTCATATGCACCGACACAGCCTCACATGGCTAAGTGGAGCTATCATATGCTAGTGTTAGGCACAATTTCGATTCCTCATGTATTGCCAGCCTACACCCAGGACTGTGTCCTGCGTCTAACTACTAACATTATTTGCACAGTTTCACGCTCACATGCTAAGTACAAAGTACATACCCAAGTGTTATCATATACCAAAAATGGCCTAGATATATCCGACTACTGTCGCAATATAATCCACATGCCAGATATGACCTCAAATGCTAGGTACAGTCTACATGCCCAAATACGACCATCATATACCAGATGCAGAGTCACCTGTCCAGCGACATCTATCATATGCCGAGCTCAGCTCATATGCTAGTCACAGCCATCGCATGCTATCTATAGCCTCACACGCCCAGGTACCACTTTCTATGGACAGCCTTCATAAACATGCCCAGATTGTCAACATATGCCAGCGTCTAGTCTAGGTCGTACATATTCCTATGCCAAGTTTAGACGCATCACATTTATTTTTCAGCATGACACCCTAATGGTGAGAAGTATTACCAGACATCTCACACTTACCTGTATCTGGTCTGTGTCTGGCTACCATGCCAAGCTCTCGTGTTTCCACTCCACCTCTGGCTATGAACCAGGCTTAAAGCTGGCACTGTGGCTTCACAACTGCATTAACTATGGCACCTATACCAAGCCCATGAACGAGGACCCTGGCCTGAGTACTGTTGCTGCAAGTTCCTTGCTGCGCTAGTGAAAGGGATGATAACTAGGACCCCAAACAACTGTTTCTCTTTCTTGCACCATCAGCCTTTTTGCTAGACTCGCCCCAAGGCCACTCGTAAAATAGGAGAATAGTTCAACTCAAAGAAACTAACGGGGAATAGATGTCCAGACATCTCTGATCTGCTGCAGTGTGAGCTTGGCCCTGCCTTGCCCTTTTGACTTGTGTTGGTGTCTGTCTCCTGATGTTTTCCTGTTAGCTGCTCGTTCTGCTTGCGAGTCTGTAACTACTCTTTGTCTGTGCTGTCTGTCAACCCTGCCTCTGTCTCAGTTTAACTGCACCTTTTTACATCCTTTGCTCCTCTCTATTGCCCTTTTGGCATCTTTTGCTCCTCTTACTGCTTTGTTTTGTTTCTTGGTCTCTTATGTCTTTCTTTAACACTCAACTTGCTTAGCGGATTGCGATTTCCGCACCGTGTTAATTCCTCAGAACTTTTTTGCTCCTGCTAAGCTCGTCTCCAACTCCTCTGCGCTTTTCTCACTCTTCAAGGCCCTACTTCATGGAGAGCGCGGTATGTGAGGTGCGACGCACGCACACAACCTGTGCACTAAAGGTAGGCCAGTCTGCCGCTGGACTGCACCCAGTAACCCTGGTCCAAACACCACCTGCAGCTTCACCGCTGATGAACTCCACCTGTTCAAACCTGGATGCCACCATAAATGCTGCTGCAGAGCCACTCCTCAGTCCATGGTGAGCCCCTTAGCCTGCTTGCATTGCCACTTCACATGCCTCCACATGCACACTCCCACCACCCACATGCACACTGCACCAAGTCAGAACTCAAGACCTACACTCGCACAGCACAACACATCCACCCTGCACAACTACAGTCAATCACATGCATGCTCCTCTAAACACGCTCACTTGGTAAGCACTCCACCGGGGTTTGGAACCTAATCGACTCCAATGCACTGGAACTCCTCTCCCTCATCGGAACCAGGCTCAACCAAACATCGGCGGCAGATATCGCTGCACCCATCCCTGCTGGATACAAAATCCTGCATCAGGACCGACTCCATAAACCAAGAGGGGGTCTTGCCATCGTCCACTAAGATACCATCAAGTATACCTCTCACAGTGACCCAGAATCCACATTTTATTGAACAAAAGCACTTCAAGCTTCAGAAGACAGTAAAACTACTATCAAAGGTACCTTTGCCTACAGGCTCCAAGAACCACACACCCACCGACCTCACCACACCCCTCACCATGGGCACCAAAGATTTCATACTCCTGGGCGATCTCAACTTTCATCTCAACGGTCCCACAGACTCCAACTCCATGTACTTGTTCAAAAGTCTACCGAATATCATCCACAACCAGCTCATACCAGGCCCTACCCACATTGCTGGACACACCCTGGACCCATCTTCTCCTTTAACAGCAAGCTTAAAACCAGCCACATCACTCCACTCATATGGACCAACCATTCCATTGTCTATTTTCACATAACAGTGCCACCAGCCCACGCCTACAGAGGCTAGCAACACCCCAAGCTGCTACTGGAAGAAAGTTGCAGAAACAGAATGGCTCAACAGCCTCCAACTAAAATACTCAGACCCCCACCAACAACATCATCCATGACACAAACAACTTCAACAACTGGCTCGCCACCTGGCCCAATAAGCTAGAGCCCCTGAAAAACACCAAACCCAAAAGATCTAACAAAGAAGGTAGCTGGTACAATGCTGACCATAGAGAATGCAAGACAGCTTGCAAACAACTCAAAAGGAAATAGAGAGTCACACACACTATCACCATCAAGAAAAAGAGACCAAGAAAAAGGCCCTGACCCTTAGAATGGAATCTACCTTTACCAACTGCAAGTAACTTTTCCCCATCACCGAGAAATTCACCAACTCAACAGCTGCAACCATCACCTTAACACAAGAACTCTGCAACAAACCTCTTCGACTTCTTGTACGAAAAAAATCACCTAGACCTACAGCAACTTTGAACACCAGCCACCCCTCACCGGCTTTCCCAGCCTGCTACCTTCATCAACCAAAGACTACCAACTGACAGCATTGAACCCTCTATTCATTGAGGACACTGCAGCAATATTGAATCAGTCCACTCAGGGGTGATCACACACCCTTTCCCCCAATTATATCTCCAACCCAGGAACAGCCACGATCAGTGCTGCACTGAGTTCCATCATCAACCCATCCCTCGAGACAACCACCTTCCCATATAGTTGGAAACATGCTGAAGTAACTGCGCTTCTCAAAAAACCCTAAGCCGACCCCAAAGTACTCAGCAACTTCTGATCTACCTTGCTGCGGCCCTTCTCAGCCAAAGTAATTGAGCAGAAAAACAACAGACAATTCTCTAACCACACAGAATGCCACAAACTCCTGGACAACTTGAAATCAGGATTCCAAAACAACCACAGCACCAAAACAGCCCTCATCGCTGCCATAGATGGCATACACACCATCTTCAAACATGGACAGACCGCTGCTCTCATCCTCATTTCTCCACGCTTTAGACACTGTATCCCACCAGACTTATCGCAAGGCAAGCTCAGAACTTAAGGACCTCATCTGCGGAGTCCCACAGGGATTATCGCTCAGCCCCACACTTTTTAACATGTATATGATTCCTCAAGCTAACATCATATGATCCCATGGAATCTTCATCATCTCCTACACTGAAGACACTTTATCTCCTACGCTGACGACACCCAGCTCATTATTTCCCTCTCAGACAACACCATCACCACCATGAAAATCTTCAAACTATGCATGATCACCATGGCCATTTGGATAAAGGAAAACTGTCTCAAGCTGAACACTGAAAAAACTGAAGTGCTGATCTTCGGAAATAAGAGCTCACCTTGGGACTCCACCTAGTGGCCTGCAGAACTCGGACCAACACCCACCAATACTCACCCCAAATAACCACACAAGGAACCTAGGACTCACCCTGGACACCAACTTCATCATGATGTTTTAGGTCCATGCAGCCACCTCCTCATGTTTCTACATCTTCTGCCTGTAACGTAAAATCTTCTAGTGGCTCCCAATGGACACCAGACGTACCATCATGCAGGCCCTAATCACAAACAGATTGGACTATGGCAATGCATCTATACTGGCATCCCAATCCATCTTCTTCATCGACTTCAAACCATGCAAAACGCCACTGCCAGACTCATCCGCTACCTCCCACGCTGAACCCACACCACTCCTCAGAGAGCTCCGCTGGCTCCCCATCCCGAAGTGCTGTCAGTTCAAACTTCTCACACCTGTATTCAATTCACCGCACAACACTGGACCCGCATACCTCAATCACCGGCTTAACTTCCACCAACCCACCAGAGTACTTTGCTCAGCATCGCTCTCACTCTTACATACACCCTGCATCCACAGATGCAGAATAGGAGGTCAATCATTCAACTGCCAAGTCACCAAATCCAAGAACTACCTCCCCCAACAAATCAGGGCCTCCTCCTCACTTCTTACATTACGCAAGAAGCAGAAGACCAGGCTTTTCAAATAGTCTTCTTGTGAAACCAACGAGACTGCCTGCACTCATGCATAGCCTCACCACACGCCTACTCACTCCTACTCAGTGCATGGATACCCTCACAAGTGACAAGCAGCGCTCTACAAATCCACCTTACATTACATTACAATGATATATCCCTTACACCTTTATCTAGCTAAATAACCTCTGTAAACTGGGCATCAGTGTGTTTTAAAAATTGTGCATTTAAGCATGTGCTGCTCTGATACTTGGAATTAGGTATGTAAGAATCTTTACTCAATCTTATATGCAATATGCTGTTGAGTTAACTCTTCCACAATCATCCATGCACTGCATTTTTAGTTGATTGTTTCAGACCAGAATTAAACCATAGAAGAAGCTATGATGTTGCTGGTTTCTACTCAAGCTGTTCCAATAAGAAGCAATGTGTACTAGTTTGCATGCAGCAGGCCTCTGTCTTGAGTGGCATGGTGAGTGAAAAACGATGGACTGCAATAAAGCCTGTGCAATCTCCAGTGGCTCAAATTAATTCAAGATTTCCGTCCATTATCTTGTTGTTTGTTGTTTTTAAATTTGAGTTAGGTCAGACGAAAGTTTAAGGAGTAAACTAGAAATATCATATTTTGCTATCAAAATCAGGAGTTTCACTTCTAAATCATAAGCGATGTCATGTATGCTGTACTTCTATCATTCTGCACTTTGGGAATGCCAATTTCAGAAAAAGTCAGAAAAGACAACAAAATAGTGGATGGATGAAGGTGAAGCGTGTCACACAGGTGGCACATTCATTGCCTAATGGAACTACTAGCACTGGAGCTGGCAAATAAGAGTAATTATGGACCCGTTCCAGGGCTTAATTTGAGCCAGTGGTTGCAGGTGGGGCCCACTAGCACTCTTTTTGTGGACCGGCACTTACCCAGAGCAAGAGAGAGATAAACACACAAGGATTAAAGATGGAATAAGAGTTAAGCAGGGCACAAGTCGGGGGTACACATGCGTGGATGGTGTCCATCCACTTTTTTCACAGGGTGAAGGCCATCCACCCTGCAAAGAATTTGGGCCCTACTGAATTTTGTGCCAAACTTGTCCAGGTGTAATTTCCAAACACTGGGATACTTACAGCAGCGCCTGCATGCTGTCTGCTTTACATCTGCAACAACGTGCAGATGATGATGTGGCTTTCTTATTTAAGCCTCTTGCTGGGCCCATAACAAAGGCCGAATTTGAGGGGTCATCAGGCCTCCTTATGTTCGAGTCTCTTGGCTGGGAGCAGTCAGGAGCTTCACACCTGATGTAAATGAAGCGGAGGGGAAACAAAGGCTCACACCTTGTAAGCACTTCACACATATTTAAGAGAGGCAGCTTTTCACTTTGTTCAGCTTCTATTTAGGGGATATGCATGCACTGTAAGAATATCAAATGTGTTGCTCTTTCCCAGTATTTACACAAAGCAAATTAAATTTATATGGAGCGTACTTTCCCCTTAGGAGGCGTTGAAATAATTTAGGTACCACTATTTTTTCTTGTACAGCTCTACTCATTACAATGCAGGGTGTCAGAGTTCTTTACATGAACACATGCATATTACATATAAAGTAAATTATGTAGGTTTGTAAATTAATGTACAGGATGTGTTACATAAAACTGGGGCATTGCAAGGTTAGAAGTCACATATCATCTTCCATAGCTCACTGTGCTATTATCCTCGCAATGCATTCAAACGTACACATGGAGACCTGCTAAACATATCTGTGAGGGCTTTAGATCTGATGTCACTTCTTTTGATGCCACTTCCTGTAAAGTTGTGGCTTGTGATACCACTTTCTATGATGTCAATTCCTGTGATACTGTGTGTGATGTCATGTGCCGTGATGTCACGCGCAGTGATGTCGAGCGCCGTGATGTCACTTGCATATTAGGATAGTCCCCCAACTGCTTTTTTTTAGGACTTATGGCTTGGAGTTAAGGTGGACAAAACAGTGAGAAAGGGAGAAAACAGGAATGAAGAAGAACCTGCAACAGTGAAATAAAGTGGCAGGGAGGAATCTGTTGGTGGAAGAAAAAGGCATAAGGCGCAATCCAGAGTATGCAAAGTTGGTATTCGGCAATCCTGAGATTGGTCAGCACTGGCTTGAGGGCTTCTGAGAAAAACTGTGGGCACTGCCACTTATTATTTTACGAACTAAGCACTGCCCTTACCCTCCTTCTGCTACGGCGCCTGGCCCATAAATCGGGCATTGATCAACAGATAGCGAGAGATTATATTCACTGTCCATTTTATGTGTATTTTTAAGGTAAGAAACAATACCATTAACAAAAAGTGGCATAAGGCGATTTAGTCAATCAACTGGATGAGGCAATTTGGTCACGCGTCTGGATACCCTATGAAGTGAATTGCCGCGCTTTATGAATCCTGATTGATTGATAGTCTGTGGCGTTCATTCCATATCTTTTCAATACTATCGTTCGCGGGGTCGCGGTCTTTGCCCATAAATTTATCCAAAAGCAGGCAAAGACACGCATGGAACAACTCTTTGGAGATGGCCTGAGAGAGGCCTACGCCTACCTAGGTGAGCCCAAAATAGCTGCGAAGCTGTCTACTTCAACGCTTCCGCAACGATCGAAATAAATGAGAAAAAAATGTAATTCACAGCCGCATCCTCTTTTACTTTCACAATTGAGGTGCCCCTCCACCGGAAATCCCACAGCTGCAAACCTATTTTTAGTTTTTTATTTCTGCGCTGGGGAAGGGGAGATGAAAGATAAATAAAACCTTTGGCGGAATTTGCTGACAGAACCATCTAGAAAAGGCAGGACGCATCCACGCGCCTCCTTGCAATGACTGCGACGAGAGCGGCACGCGCGAGGGAAGAGGAGAGACAGGAGGAATGGTGGCTTGGGATAACCACTTGGGAAAGGGGAGCAGGTGGCGCAGCCTGCAGGATCCGCACTGCGCGGATAGCGAGGGATGTCATCAGAATAAGGGCAGAGAGAAGGTGGATTCGGCTTGGCACGAAGGAGGGCGGCAAAATAATTAGCAGACGATTGCAATGTCAAATACAAAGATACATGTATATAAAGCGCATGTTTGGCCCGGGGGTCTTGGTACAGAGTCTATCTTGGGAAGATGAAATACTGGTAGAGCCAGTGACCAAACTCCACGGAGCTATCAAAAAAAGTCATTGTGTACCAGTGTATAATGAAATTAGCAGGTCATCTATTTCACCTAAAGACATTTTACGTTATCTTAACCTTTAAAGCAGGAAAGTGGGAGTGGCATAGGGTAAAACTATTGAACGTCTTTAGGACTACAATGAGACACATTTTGAGGCTAAACAAGAGAACTATCCTGAATGTAGCTTGCAGTTTAACAGAATAAACAGTTGTGAACATCTAATATTTAAGAATACAAAATATTGAAATGTTTTGAGAAAATCTCTTTATAAGAATAGCCAAACGTGAAACAAAAGAAAAACATCACGAAACGGCTCAAAACCTGGGTTCAGGTGGCAATAAAACATTTTTAGAAAATGCACTAAAGCTTCCAAAAATTCGAAAACCGGCATTAGCAAAGCGAGTAGGTGTGGTGGCTGGCAGCCTTTTAGTTTTGCCAATGCTTGTTTTATGTTGTCATGGTTGTTATAAAACTTTATTGATAGGGGATTTGCGGGGCCCCCACCAACATAAAAAAAACACACATCCTGCCTTAAAGCAAAAATAGCACACATATTCATTAGTTCCTAGTACCAAAGGGAGATAGGTGTGCTCCTTGTGAAAGGACTGAAGCCATCACTCGCAAGATAGCCATGACTGGTGCGGGCTGACCTACAGCCCTGGCTGGAGTGGGTGAAGGAAATATCGGGTATAGAAGGACAATAACAGATATAGAGGGCTGGCTACAAGCTCCTTTATGCAAGTATATTACATAGATAATTTTAGTAAAATCTAAAAGTCTTGGCAAACACTGACCTAAAACCAGCATTGGTATAGCCAATACGTCTCGCCTTTAAGAACTTATATAAGTGTTTAGCCATGCAACAGTTGATGTAGTTGCACCAAGGATATTGTGCTGGATAACAAAACACTTATAAGGTCCCCAAGGCGAGACCTATTGGCTATGCCAATGCTTGTTATTGATAGGTTTGCTTTGCTCATTCATTCCAGTCCTAAAACAGGACCTAAATGATAAAACGCCTTTGTCTGCTTAGCAACTCGGATTAGGAGATTGCTTCATAAAATAGAGACAGGAATGCGTGCCAAAGCTGGGCTCCCTGACGATAGCTGACACGGCCTAGCTTTAGCAAGAGAAAGAGTGAAGAGGTCAACTGTGGTGCGCAAGAACATGTCCACTCGTGCCAATATACAAAAATATAGACATTATGAAAACATTATCTTAAAACATAAAACATATAAACAATTACACATACCTGTAATCACAGGATACCTGTAAAGTCACGAAAAGAACAGGAAGTGATGGGGATTGGGCAGGGTATTAAGGGTAAGGATAAAAAATCTATGTTTTTCTTTTGCAGTTTTATATAGCAGCAAACTTGACCCGAAGGCACTGGAGCGCTTTACATGAGCACCAGTTATGTTACACAAGGACTCATTTAGTAGGCACAGAGAGATTAAGTGATTTGCACAGAATCACAGGATGTTGAGCCAACCCAGAGATTCGAACCTGGTTCCACAACATCTAAGTTGGCAGCTCTGGCTGTTACACCACATCCTATCCCAAAGTCCTGTCCTTGAGTGAAAGTCTTTCTTCAAATATTCTTTCAAACGTTACTGTCTCGAAGTATCGAGCCTTAATATGCAAGCACTAAGATGAGGGAAATTGACTAAAAAATAATAGCTGCTCAAAACTTAGGCAGAAGCCTGGACACTCAATCAAGCCTGTGTATTTCACCTATTGATGATGAGAAATTAAAACCAACGATTACCAGTTATAACAGCCCAGAGGCAATAAGCGATGTTTTATGTGGAGATGTGTGAGGGCTTTGAACGCGGATATAAGATTCAATCAGAACAGCTAAAGATGACACGGAGCAGCGCGGACGAGCTGACACTAGACAGAGCGCTCTATGAAACACTGCAGGCATGAAGTAAAACACATTGCTATTGTTACAAAAACACATTTCAAAGAAGACGATAGAAAAGATGTGTTTGGTGTAAGAGCATGGTGTACATCATTCTTATCTTTGTCGGCGCAAACAGGAAAAAGCTGTCACCCTCCAGACGGATGACCTCGTGTCTAACCCAAATGTCAGCCTCATAAAAATGTCTCTTTACCTAATGCATCCCTCTCAGATGACCCAACGCATCCTGACAATATCGGATACAGCACAGCTAAACACAGACTGATTGTTAACACGTCATGTGGTATCTAAAAGCAGCGTCTTCCTTTTGTCCTAGGAGCTATAATACTTGTGGTAAAAGCTATTGTAACACACGGCCATTTGGGTCTCCCTCGTGATGAGATCAAGTTGTGATATATCCATTTACAAGAAAGAATGCACATGTACAGCCCACGGAGTGCAGTCGCCTCTCTTTGTAAATACATCTTTATACATGTTAGCAGGAGTTTCTTTGAAAGTCCTTAGCTTTTTAATAGCTGTAGCTGTTGTTGGCACAGGAATGTTAAACAAACAGCACTGGTTGGCTGTTCTCTGCTTGGACAGGGCCGTGGGTTGGCTACTCAGGCGCCAGCCAGGGAAGCTGGCGAGAAGGGGTGTGTGGGGGGCCCCGGGCTTAGTGACGGACGGGGAGCAGTGGCAGCTCCGGTAAGACCAGAGCATTACTGGGAGATAATTCATTTGCAGCCACCATTGTTAAAGTTAAATCGCACCATAACTCAATTCAACAAAAAAGATACTGTTTTAAAGCAGGCACTCTCACTAAGCAGTGCACGTGAAGGAACAAAAACAATGAAAACAAGGGATGCGCGCGCAGCAGCGCGCGTCATAGCAGGAATGACGCGAGTGGTGTGCACGAGCGTCACCGCAAGTGCTACTTTGCCGGCGAGCAGCTTGCTATAACGCGCATGCTCGTGCGCGCGTTCTAGCAAGCTGATTGCCGGCAAAGTAGCATTTCTCAGACGTACTAAATGTCTCAGCCGAGACCAGCGCATGCGCTGGATCAGGCCGACAACTAAAGAGGGAATTAGAAGACTATATTTTGGGAAGTTAAAAAAGTTAAGAAAAGAAAGAAATATATTTTGGGGTCACAAAAGTCTTTTTTCTTTTTCTCTAAAGGCCCTAAAAATAGAGAAAAAAAGGAAGTCATCTACATTACAAGGAAAACTGGTTTAGAAACAAGCAATCGCAAACCCAATAGACTTTGCCTATGCGCAATCTATTGGCTTTGTCAATGTGCTTTTCAAATGTTGCACAGCAGTGCAACCTACTGAGCAACATTGCTTAAAGTAAAAAAAATAAAGCGATATGATGGGGGAAGCACTGACTGCATCATAGGGCTTTTCTCCACTTTAAGTAATTGTGCACACCAGTTGACGCTGTTGAGCAATATGTCTTAAAACCGCGCTGGAAGGTGGGGGCGCAAGCAACATGAGCAAGGAAAGTGGGGAACAAACAACGGACAGTGGGAGAAGGGCGAGTGAGGGGGAAACAGGAGACAGCAGGAGGAGGGCACAGGTGTGGGAAATAGAAGGGACAGCGGGAGGAGGTTGTGGGCTGGGGAAACAGAAGGAACAGCTGTATGGGGAAACAAAAGCAACAGTGGGAGGAGGGCGGGGTAGGGGAATAGAAGGGACAGTGGGCGGAAGACAGGTGTGATAGGTGTGATAGAAACAGAAGTGACAGCGGGAGGAGGGCAGGAAGGTGGGAGAAACAGAAGGGAGAGCTGTGGTTGGGGAAAATGGAAGACACAGCGGGAGGAGGGCAGAGGAAACAGGAAGGACAGCGAGAGGTGAGCAATGGTGGGGAAAACCAAAGGGACAGTCGGAGCAGAGCGGGGATGGCGACAGAAGGGAATTCAGTAATATGGGTGAAGTAGAGATGGCAGCTGGAGGGGGCGGGGAAACTATATACAGGGGAGGTGGTGAGGGAGAGGGACCTCACACACACTCACCCTTTAAGAGTGCATGTGAAAAAAAAGAGTATGTGCAGGAACCTGTGGCCAGTGGAATCACACTGGCCGTAGGCAGGAATCTGTACTTGGCCCATGCTCGACGGCCGGGCTACACCCGAAGTCCCGGGAAGAAGTCAGGGACAAGGAGGAAGTACTGACCAATAAGAAGCAAGAAATTAAGAGTGTCTTGGAAGCCAACCAATAGTAAGTGATAGCTCTAAGCTTGTTTTGTTTTTGGTTTTTGTAGTCACTAGAGATTTTGCAAGCACAGTAATATCGCTGTGTAGGTGAAACCTAAAAGGCAAGTACAAAACAGGATGGCAGGGCAAGAAACAAAAACAATTATGGCATGAAGAAATGGGCTACTGAGGGTCAGGGAGAATGGTAGAAGATGGTTGGGGGGCTTTTTTGGGTGTCTACAACCAAAAAAAGGCAAAAAGAAGAAAGGCAAAGACATTTTAAGGATGGAGGAAAGTGAATGAGGAGTAAAGGGAGAGTCGACAAAAAAGAGGCCTTTTGAAAGTTTGAGGGCACTAGTTGCGTGACAAGGATTTCCACACATGGTATTCTACAAGCTCGTTTTTCTCAGAGATCACATACTACTGTGCATAAGGAGTATCTGAAACAGGTTGTATGTCATAACAACTATGGCTTCATCATGTATGCCTTTATCACGCAGCCTTTATCATGCATCCTTTACCACGCATGCAATGTTACCACGCATTTGTCTTTACCACACATGCCTTTACAACTAAAATGTAAATATGTATCAGGTAAGTGAAACTCCCGTTTTTAGATAAATATATATACACATATGTGAATATATATATAGATAACGCTGAGTCACAAGCCACAAATAAAAGGAGGGAGGACCTGCTATATCCCAAACAACTGGCTGGCAAAGATGAAAGTAAAGATGACCTAAGGTTTATAAAACAATTCAACACCTCTCGTGGAGCAGTTAGAAACACCCTACAAGAATATTGGAAGACATTCCGACATGATGAAGAACTAAGATCTTGCACCCAAGACTATCTCAGCATCACTTACAGAAAAGCCCTCTCTTCGAGTGTCATTTTAACACACAGTTATTTCGAAAAACCAAAACAGAGAGATACTATTGGCAGTTGGCTAAGTACGAGTGGGTTCTATAAGTGCAAAGCCTGTAAGTATGGATGTAATCACCAGGACGTCGAAACCTTCACCGGAGAGAAAAGAAAGATCAGAGAAAGAATTGTGTGAAAAATATCCTGGCATTGCAGTGCAGGAAGAGTTATATAGGCAGTACCATAAACAGACTAAAATTACGAATTTTGCAACACGTAAAAGCAACAAACAATAAAGATTTCTCGTATGCCATGGCAAAACATCTATAGAAGGCCATTGAAGAAGATTTCAACATGTTATCATTTAATGGAATTTAACAAATATCCTGGAAAATAAAAGGAGGTGATCGGGAACTCTTACTAAGAAAAGCAGAGTCCAAATGGATTATAACTATTGTAACAGAGATACTATGGGGACTTAATATGGACGCACAATTGCAAAATTTCCTTTAAATCTCACAGCCCTTAGCCACAGTGTCCCATGATATTTGAGTATTAGCATGTTATATTGATGGCTCTTATGAAGAAGGAAGTAACATGTATTCGAACAACCTTTAATGTCACTATAACACTTTAGATCTGGGGCAATGTGAACAGATATTTTCTATGAAACTATTGGGCTGACCATACAATATCAGATTGACCGTAGGATTCCTTTCCACGGAACATAATCGATTAAACACAGTGGACTTTAATACTCTGGGTACAAGTATATCATGCAGGACCCCCTTTTAAGCCTAATTACAGACCTTATTCGATAACTAGCATAAAAATAGGAGAATAGCTATACACATGCCGTTTACAAATTCATCTCCTGGCTGAGCACAGTACATTTTCATATTTTTTGCCACCTTAAAAATTTCTGGGCTGCTCCTATTAACAAAAAAAATGTTTACATCAATCCTGTAAGCAAATAATCAACTTAGCACCTTGCACTTTAACATTCACGGGAATATAGCACATTGCCATTCATGCAATTAACATTTGGGCATCCAACTGATCTCCTACATAAGCGCCTACCATGTCCAACACTATTAATATTTTATCTCCAGAGAGAAAATATATATGATAATCTCTTTCTTGGAGCCTGTTTTAGACTAGAACTGTGCACTTTAATAATAACCTCTTCTCTACATCTTCCAAGGTTTCTGGTATCAACAGTGTTGTTACAGCCCATATCCTGTTGACCTGAGTCCTTATTTAATCTAATATTATGCATCTTAACATCTTATCACCCCATTAAAAAAGTTATTAGCTCCCAGTATTAATTATGTCTCCTAGTCCATATACTTTTCTAGAGTCCAATATCACGCACCTCAAACCTGCTATGTGCTTCAATTGTTCCTGTTACAAATGAGGTCCTAAAATAGTCCAATTTTCTCATTATATTTTTTATATATTTTTTTCTTTTCCCTTTTTCTTTATGCTTAAAACCTTTCTACTACATTGTGATTCTTAGAAGCTCAAGTGAGCATATGTGACAGAAGTCTGTTGGACATTCACAACCTGCCAATAGTATTGAGGAAAAATCAATTCAATTTGTGCTGTTGATGTCAGAACAAGCACAATAAGAGTGTTCTTTTTTGAATCATGGGGTACTTCACCAGGATTTTTGAAGTACCTGATTTGCATATCGTTCTGTATATTACATACATAATGTCACGTATTACAAAGCAGGCACTATGGGGTACTTTACCATAGGTGGGAGAGAACATGATTTGTACTGTTGCTCACACGAATATGTCAACATGTGTGTAAATATATGAAATATGGCTTTTTGCGACATTATTACACCACTATTGTCATCAAAAGAGAACAAACAACTCATGTTTCTTTAAATTTTGCTTTTAATGGTTGTGGGTGGGACCATTTGAGTCCCTATTGATAGACACTCTTACAGCATACTCTATGACCCTGACGAAGGCCTCAGGCCGAAACGCGTTGGTCTCTATTCACATTAGCACCTGCACTTAGCTGAAATTGAAAAAAGAAAAAGAACTCTAAAAAGAATAAAAGCGTTTTCAGAGGAATAATGGATCTGCTTGCCTCTTTGACCTGCTCAGTGCTATCTTCCTGTGCCCTCGATGAATATATGTATATATATATATATATATATATATATATATATATATATATATATATATATATATATATATATATATATAAAATATAAAATATATATATATATACAGGGACGCTATAGCTAGGCTCAGGTTTTACTCTCACAAAACCAGTGAAATTCAGCCGTTATAGTTAGTAAGCTAACTATAACTCACACCCCTGCAATGCGCTGCTTACGACCTCACATATTACATCACTCATGACATGGTCAGTGACATCACTGATAACATATCAAATGACATCACTGATGACATCATCCAGTGACTGTGAGTGTTTTTAAAAAGTTTAAGGGGCACATGCATCAAACTCCCCATTTGTGATGACCAATAGCGATTTTTAAGGAATCGCTATCTGGTAATTGCAAATGCCTATGCAATTCCTTAACATTAGCTAATAGTGATTCAGTAACTGCGAATTGCTATTAGCTAATGTGATTCCATTCATTCCTTTGGGCCTAAAGGCCCATACGAATGAATGTTAATGCATTCACAATTTGCGATTACCAAATTGGTAATCACAAATTGCGAATGCAAATCTAAGGGTGCCCGGGGCCTAAGGCCCCCTGAAGCACCCCCCTAAAAAGGTAAGAGTGCACATGTGTAGCACACACATGCCCCTTTGAAAAATGCATTTTGTGCATTTTTCAAAGCATGCACAAATTACCATCAACTTGAAGTAATTAGTGTTTCCTAAATGCACATTCGCATTTTGGAAAGGCAACATGCATTTGCAATTTAGGGAATTGCAATTAATTGCGATTCCCTAAATTACGAATGGAAAAAGGTACATGCATCAGAAAAGGCCCTTTTCCATTCGCAAACGGTCCGATTCTGCAAATCGACCCGCTTGCTTCTGGAAAAAAGCTTGAAACATGTGCCCCTAAGAGTGTTAAATATATATACACACCAAGGTGTACTGGTGAATCAGTGGGTGTATAAGTGCCTGTAAGGATCATTCAATGGGTGCATGACTGACTGTATAAGTGAAGGATTAGGTGTCTCAGTGAATGTATGGCTGAGTAACTGGTTGTGTGAACGTCTCTATCAGTCGGTCAGTTGGTGTATAAGTGGCTGTATGGGTGTGTAAGTGGGTTTGTGAGTGGCTGTATGGGTGATTGACTGGTTGTCTAAGTACCTGTATGGCTGTCTGAGTGCCTGTGTGGGTGGATGAGGGGGGTGACTGTCTGTATGGATGAGCTAGTGGGTGAGTCTGTAGCTGTATGGGTTAGTGAGTGTGTCTGTGAGGGGCTGTATGGGTGAGTGTGTGTATGGCTGTAAGGGTGAGCGAGTGGATGTGTCAGTGGTATATGGGTGAGCAACTGGGTATGTGAAAGGCAGTATAGGTGAGTGATGGGGTATATGAGTGACTGTATGGGTGAGTAAGTGAATTGGAGAGTAGCTGTATGGGTGAGAGTATGCTTGTGTTAGTGTCAGTATAGGTGAGTGAGTACGAGTTAGTATCTGTATGAGTACGTAAATGTGTGTGTGTGTGTAACTGTATGGGTGGGTAAGTGGATGTGTCATTGACTAAGGGTGAGTGAGTAGATGTGTGAGTAGCTCTATGAGTGACTAGTGAGTGAGTGGTTGTATGGGTGGATATGTGAGTGGTTGTATTAGTGAGTGGGTGGGTGTATGAGTGGTTGTATGGGTGAGTGAGTAGATGTGTGTGTTGATCTATGACTCAGTGAGTGGCTCTGTAAGTACTGGTATGGGTGGATGAATGGGTTTGAGAACGGTAGTGTGGAAGTTGGAGTGGGTGTATGAAAAGGTATATGTGGGTGTGAGTGGGTATGTCAGAGATTCTGTGGAAGAGATCATCAGTGATGTCATTTGAGATGTCATCAGTGATTTTATTAGTGATGTCACTGACTATGTGATAAGTGATGTAACAGGGCATTGACTGGGCCCGAGTTATAGTTAGCTCACTAACTATAACGGCTGAATTTCACTGGTTTTTCTATGAGTGAAACCTGAGCCTAACTATGACGTCCCTATTTCATTTCCTAACTATAACGTCCTTGTAACTTTTGATTTTTTTCTGTGAATTTCTATGGTTTTTTAAATGCTAATTTATAACTATAATGTCTTGTAACCTTTGTTTTTTTCTGTGAATTTCTAAGGTTTTGTAATTAGTAGTCGCGTTTGCAGAGTGATGGAGAAAGGTGACAGGGCCTCTGACCAGCTCTCAGGAATCCAGCTGCGTAGGACTTATAGGAAGTACCAGGAGGGCTTCTTGGTTCCCAAGGTCCCTCAGGAGTAAGGTGGACTTCATCCCCAACCAGTATTGTGCCAGGAGCCATGTTTGTAGAGTGGTGGAGAAAGAGGGCATGGCCTCCAAGGACCTCTTAGCATTCTCACTGCGTGGGATTTACTGGAGGTAACAGGAGGGGAAGTTGGCCCCCAAAGGGGCCAACTACCCCTCCTGTTACCTCCAGTATATCCCACATAGCAGTATTGATCAGAGGTTGTCAGAGGCCACACCCACTTTCTCCACCACTCTGCAAACGTGTCTCCTGGTGCACTACTAGTTAGTAGAATTCATTTCCCAACCAGCAGCATGGCAAGAGGTGTATTTGCAGAATGGTGGAGAAAGGGGGCATGGTCTCCAAGTCCTCTCGGCAATATCACGGTCTCGGACTCATTGACTTACTGGAGGTAACAGAAGGGGTTTCTGGACCTCAAGGACCCTCAGCATCTAAGGTGACTTCATTCCCCCAACCACCACTGCGCCAGGAGATGCGTTTTCGAGTGCTGGTTAAGGTGGCACGGCCTTCGGCGACTTGAAGGAGGTTTTTTTACCTATTTTTTTTAATTTAAGAGAGGGGGGGCAACGTGGCCCCCCTTCCCGGGCCGATTTCAGCCCTGGGGGCCTGGCCTTTTTTTTTTTTATTTTTAAAGTGAGGGGGTCCAGATCCAACTCTACAACCACATAGATCATTACCAACTCCTTGACTAATACCAGTCATGTTTTCGCCAAGCTCACAGCACAGAAACAGCACTCATAGTGGATGACGTATTCTCAATGTTGGATCAGAACGAAGAATGTCTTTTTATCCTCCTTGACTTATATAGTCTGCATTCGATACTATGAAACACGACAATCTACTAAACCTACTTGAAAGAAGAATGGGGTTATCAGGGACAGTCCTTCAATGGTTTACTTCATTCCTCCATAACAGAACCCAAACTGTTACGGTCAACCAATCTATGTCCAAGCCTATGCGATCACCCTGGGGGTCCCACATGGATCTGCCATTTCTCCAATTCTCTTCCAACTTATTCATGGAACCTTTAGCAAACTCCGTGTCCTCCTCTAATATTCATTTTCACATGTATGCAGACGACACACAGTTGTACCTGTAAATCTCCTTCCCAGATGATTTCACGACCCTCAACATTATTCTACAAAATACTCAGAATTAGCTTACTCACAACTACCTCAAACTTAACACCATCAAAATGGAATTCCTTCTCATTACTTCACCTAAACACAATCTCAAGATCGACCTATGGATGAAGCATCTAACTACTTTCAATTGCACTCGACAGCTTATAAACTCTGTGAGAACTCTGGGAATTATACCAGACAAACATCTGCATTTGCAGAACTATATTAGTAATGTCACTAAAGGAGCGAACTACTAGACAAGCATCCTAAGGATATTAAAACCCTTCTTCCTCCAAGACGACCTCAAATGTGTAGTCCACGCCCTAGTCATTTCCAGGCTCGATTATGGAAGTGCTACACTTAGTGGCCTGCCCAGATATAAGCTGGCCCCATCTACGGCTCTCTCTTAATTCTGCAGCTAGACTCGTCACTGGAACAAAAAGAAACAAACACATCTCCCCTGATCTGAAATCCTTAAATTGGCTCCCTTATGAATTAAAGAATTCAACTAAAAATCGTATGAATGACTCATAAAACCCTACATATCAATACTCCTAGGTGATTGGTATAAAAACTAGAATTATCAGGTGGATGTAGATCATCGAAAAGTACCAGTTTCCTGCTACTAAACCACGTATTTCCAACAAAAAGCTAAAGTGCAACAGAGCGTTTTCGAGTTTCGCATTGAAAATTTGGAACTCTTTGCTGAAGGAAATCCATCTGATTCCATATATCGCCTCCTTCGAAATAGAAGTGAAAACATTTCTGATGAACAAATAGTTGGCCTAAAATCATACCCTGTGTCAATTGATCCTGCCTTGTATGGTCTCATTTTTTGATGATGACTACTATCCTAATGATTTCCTAGATAGGTCCCGTCCCTCAATTTGTTTTTCATCTATGATTGTATTTATATTGTGTTAGACTTGGCTTTTTTGGCGGGTTCCCCCCACAGACTTTTAGCTTTTTGGCCTCCTGTGTTGGACCCGGTTTATGTTGGTTTCAGGATTCTGTTACAGCAAACAAATGATGGACGGAATGCTGACAATGCAAACCTTCTACCCCAGTCAAAAGATCTGGGTTAAATCCATGGTTCTTTTGCCCACTACGCCACCCCAGTTTGGACCCAGCCATATGCAAATCAGTCTTGACCCTGTGGCCCATAGGAACAGTCCAGACCGAACAGCCAGGCCAGGTCCTCCCTGGACCGGAAACAAGCATCCTGGGACAAGTTTCAGGGTATGTCACCCTTCTTCAGCCAGGCTAGCTTGAATCCAGTGGCACAGTGAGCAAAGGACCCATGTCGGGGCATACCAATCCCACTTAGGGCGAAAAGTGTTACAGTAAACAAATGATGTACGGAATACTGACAATGTAAACATTCTTCCCCAATCAAAAGATATGGGTTAAATCCGTGGTTCTTTTGCCCACTATGCCAACACACTTTGGACTCAGCCATATGCAAATAATTATTTACCCTGTGCCCCATGGGAACAGTCCAGACCGAACTGCCAGGCCAGGTCCTCCCTGGACTGGAAACAAGCATCCTGGGACCGGTTTCAGGGTATGTCACCCTTCTTCAGCCAGGCTAGCTTGAATCCAGTGGCACACTTAGCAAGGGACCCACGTCTGGGCAAACCCATCCCACTTAGGGCGAGAAGTGTTACAGCAAACAAATGAAGGACGGAATGCAGAAAATGCAAACATTCTCCCCCAGTCAAAAGATCTGAGAAACAGAGTTTCAGCAGCAACACCACCGCTGCTGGCACCATGAACTGTGAGCACCGCCCCACTTTGCAACGCAGACCTGGTCTCACCGACGCTGCTGGATGACCGTCACCGAGCCGCTGCCTGCACCATGATCTGAGGGCACCGCATGTCCCACCGCAGCCTCAACACCAGCTGACACCACCGCTCCTGACTTCAAACTCACGGAGTTCAACCCGAAACGCTTGCGACTTCAAGGGCCAGACGACTCCTTCACAGACTCCCGAAACCGACGCCTGGTGACGCCGCTTCTCCGGAACTCTCCGCAGGGTCTGACACCCTGCATCTCCAAATGTACTGTTTTACAGGCCTCCCCGACACCATAACTGGCCTGCAACGCCGGGGTTGGCCAGAACTGTTGGATTTATTTGCTCATGACGGCGTGATAGCCATGGACGGAGTTATCGACTTTAAGGAACTGTATATAAATTCTATGTTTGCTGTATTGTTATTTTGGACTACTGTATGTTGGATTTTTATCGTTTTGGTCTTGTTTTTACACAGATAAATATTGGATGTTTTTCTAAAACTGGTGTGGTGTCCATTTGAAGTGTTTTCACTATATTACTGTTTGTTGAGTGCAACTGCTTTACACCATGGGTACTCACAAACTTTCTCTCTGGGCCAAATTTACAGTGTGGTTTGTGGCCGAGGGCTGCAACGGTGGGGGCAGGGTCCGTGGGGCCGGGGTCAGTAGGGGCGGGGCTAGAGTAAAAAAACTGTGACCATGAGGTTGAACGCAGGCCCCTGCAGTGGACACATTAGTCCACTGAGCCACCAGACCTGGCATACACACACACACACACACACACATATATATATATATACACACACACACACATATATACATACACACAAACATATACATATATATATATATATATATATATATACACGTATATATATATATACACGCACATATATATACATATATATAGATACATATAATCATAATTATATGTATGTAGACACACACACACATATATATTGTGGTGATTCATCTTCCTCCCGTCGGAGATACCTTGTTGCAATTAATATCAGCGTGGTTCACCTGAAGAGGCACGCACAACGGAACGAAGCGCCATGCAGCCCCGCACCTGAACCTCCTTTGTTAAAACCGTCACACGGATTAGGGGCCTGCGGTGCTCCCGGGGACTGGACTCCGGTATCCGGCCCCCAGCCAATCCGAAAAGTGGACTGACACCGGGGGAACCTGCATCATGACATCGTCTAGCAGAGGTTTTAAAAGTGGCTGGCACCACAACAGGACAATCATCCACCACCCACTGAAGGGTTTTAAAACATTTTACAAATCGGACGCTGGCCATACTACAGGTACCAGAATGCTGCTCACAAACGGAAGTGATTCCTAATGGGCGGAGCTATGCAGAGCTACGTAAAAATTGTAAAATCTTACCTGCAGTCAACCAGCGAACTGTATTGGTGGCAGGCGTAACCTCTTGAAAAAGTTTCCAGCAGAAACGAAACATGTCGACAAAAACGCTTTGTCCTGTTCACCCTGCACGAATAAATGGTCAAAGGCAAGGTTTGTGGCGACTCATACTTCTCCCGTGGGAGACACCCTGTTGCATTAAATATCAGCGTGGTTTGCCTGAAGAGGCACGCACAACGGAATGAAACGCAAGGCAAGAATTGTGGTGATTCATCTTCCTCCCGTCGGAGATACCTTGTTGCAATTAATATCAGCGTGGTTCACCTGAAGAGGCACGCACAACGGAACGAAGCGCCATGCAGCCCCGCACCTGAACCTCCTTTGTTAAAACCGTCACACGGATTAGGGGTCTGCGGTGCTCCCGGGGACTGGACTCCGGTATCCGGCCCCCAGCCAATCCGAAAAGTGGACTGACACCGGGGGAACCTGCATCATGACATCGTCTAGCAGAGGTTTTAAAAGTGGCTGGCACCACAACAGGACAATCATCCACCACCCACTGAAGGGTTTTAAAACATTTTACAAATCGGACGCTGGCCATACTACAGGTACCAGAATGCTGCTCACAAACGGAAGTGATTCCTAATGGGCGGAGCTATGCAGAGCTACGTAAAAATTGTAAAATCTTACCTGCAGTCAACCAGCGAACTGTATTGGTGGCAGGCGTAACCTCTTGAAAAAGTTTCCAGCAGAAACTAAACATGTCGACAAAAACGCTTTGTCCTGTTCACCCTGCACGAATAAATGGTCAAAGGCAAGGTTTGTGGCGACTCATCCTTCTCCCGTGGGAGACACCCTGTTGCATTAAATATCAGCGTGGTTTGCCTGAAGAGGCACGCACAACGGAATGAAACGCAAGGCAAGAATTGTGGTGATTCATCTTCCTCCCGTCGGAGATACCTTGTTGCAATATATATATATATATATATATATATATATACACACATATACATATATACACATATACAGAAGCGTAGCTAGAGCTTGTGGCGCCCGGGGCTATCCTTCAGCTTGCCGCCCCCCTGGGGGGGGGGGTGCTGGGGAAAAAGGATGGCGAGCACCTGAAAGAGGTCTGAGAGACACATAGTATCATCGCTAATAGTTACCTCGATCATGCAAGTTACATGCAAATACATAATACTGGATTTTTTTTTTATACAGTGCGAACAGCTACCTCTCGAGGAGGTGTCCCGGCGCTAATAGAACACAAGTAACCTGAGGCAAAAGAATGGGAGAGTTAGCGTGGCTGAGTGAAAAGCCACGTCTTTAGCAGTTTCTTAAAGCAGGGTTCGGAGGGGGCCTGTTGTATTGCTTGTGGCAGGGAGTTCCACAGAGCAGCGACGTTGGCTGAGAAGGTCCGACCTCCTTGCCGTGCCTTTTTTGCCCGCGGAACGATCAGTTGGACACGGTCATTGGACCGTAGTACACGGCTTTGGGCATATCTTGGAAGGCGGTTTTTTAGGTATTGTGGGCAGAAGCCATACAGAGATCTGAACGCAAGCGTCAGAGCTTTGAATTTTATTCTGTTGGCGACTGATAGCCAATGCAGGGTTCGGAGATGCGGAGAGACTGACTGCTTGAGAGGAATTCGCAGTAACAGTCTCGCAGCCGCATTTTGAACTACCTGAAGCTTGTGCATCAGGTATTTTGGAAGGCCAAGGTATAAACCATTGGCATAGTCCAGCCGTGAAGTGACAGTCGCGTGAACAACCGTTTTTCTACAGCTCTCCGGTAGGAGTCTAAGAATTTTCCGGAGGTTTCTCAGCTTGCTCATGCAGCATCCGGCCACTTGTTGAATATGGGATGTAAAGGACATGTTAACATCCCACCTCACTCCAAGGGCCGATCCCTGCGGAACTCCACAACTGAGGGGTTTGGGTGTGGAAGAAATCGTCCCCAGTGCCACCTTCTGCGTTCTAAGTGAGAGGTAGGAGTTTATCCACCCCAGTGCTCTATCCTGAATACCTATCTCTGTCAACCGGCTGAGTAGCCTGGCGTGGTCCACTGTATCGAAGGCGGCCGACAGATCCAGGAGTACCAGCATTGCTGAGTTTCCTGCATCCATCGACCACCTCACTGACTCGGCTACCTCTAAGAGCGCTGTTTCAGTGCTAAAGCCGGGACGGAAGCCAGATTGAGTTTCATGTAGGATGTTGTTAGTTTCCACAAATTTGCTCAATTGACGCTGTATAATTTTTTCCAGCATTTTTCCCGGGGCCGCAAGTAGGGATATTGGGCGGAGGTTCGTAAGGTCATCTGGGTCCCCGTTAGGTTTCTTCTTTAGGGGTAAGAGGGTGGCGTGCTTCCAGACATCCGGGAAGGTGCCTGAGGTGATGGACGAGTTCCAAATACATTGAAGTGTGGGGGCTACCGAGTCCGCTATGGTACTCCATAATTTAGCTGGGCAGGGGTCGTCAGGGGAGCCGGATTTGCAGCGGCTAAGTGCCTGCCTTACCTCATTCAGGGGGATAAGCATGAACTGGGTGAGAGTTTCACCTGACTCGCCGTTATTCGCTAGGTCCTGCTTCACTGTATTTATTACTGGGTCAAAAGAGTCATACACTGTTTTGATTTTATGATCAAAAAACTCTGAAATTTGCTCACATAGAGTGGCTGTGGGTACAACTTCTCTTTCAATGCATTTTGGCTTAAAAAACGACTGTACCACTTTGAAGACTTGTTTGCTAGACTGTTCTGCCTGAAGAATCGAGTCTGCATAGAACCGCTTTTTACTTATTCTAATGGCTTTCCGGAATTTTTTGGAAGCTTCCTTGTACCTAGCTTTTTCTTCCAGACCGTAGTTTGCTCTCCAGAGTCTCTCTAGTTTTTTACAGATCGATTTCTCATTCCTAAGTTCCTGCGAGAACCAGGGAGCTGAGGGGGAGTCTCTCTTTGATAGGGCCCGAGAAGCTGGAGCAATGGAAGAAACCATCTTTCCGATCCAATTATTGAAAAGCATAGCGTCCGTATTGGCATTATTTGTCGGGGAAGGGATGGTTTGCGCCAGGACCGGGCACATAGTATCAGGCGTCAAATTTTTCCATTGCCTCTTCAGAAAGTAGCATTTACTCGCCACTGGGATATCATTCACAATATTCAGTGTGAATGGGACGAGTGCGTGGTCTGTCCATGTCAGGGGAAGCGGTGTCTCAGACAGCACATTATTAGTATTAGAAAAGATGAGGTCAATAGTGTGGCCCCCTATGTGTGTTGGGCCCTCATTGATCAGCCTAAGACTGGCCGTATTTAGCGTGGTTCTAAGCAGCTCTGCCATCGCGCAGTCGGGTTTGTCCATATGAATGTTAAAGTCGCCTACCACAATAAAAAGGGGATGAAGGAGCGAACTCTGGACAATCGTGTCTAATAGAGTATTTAGGTAGGGGTCCGTACCAGCTGGGGGGCGATATATCACTAGTCCTGCTAGTGCTAGCTGAGGGCTCACTTGGAAGCAAAAGTGGAGGCCTTCCATTCCTTGAATAGCAGTGGGGGCTGAAGATGTCAAAGCTAAGTGCTCTTTAAAAATAATGGCTACGCCACCGCCTCTTTTTTTCCCAGGGCGGTTGGCGAGGCATATTTTAAAGCCCAAAGGGACTGCAAGTGCAATGGAGGTTAAATTGTCCTCCTTGATCCACGTTTCAGTTAGAAACAAGATGTCACATTCCTGCTCTTCTAATAGGAGCCAAACATCGTCTGCGTGTTTGGCTAGGGATCTGCAATTTAGTAGGCCCGCCCTAAGGCTTATCTGAGATGGAGATTTGGGAATTGGGGATATCACAGAGGCACCGCTGCCAATAGCTATCCCACAGTTGTAGCAGATCTGAGGGGGGTTGAAGGTCATAGGGTCTAAAGAGTGAGTGCAGCATTTAGATGGAGGATTAAGTGCTTTTAGGTCCTCACCTGACCACGCAGGTCTACTGCCTTGCGTTCCGCTGCCGGCAGCATGTCTGGCCCCGGCCGCGGTCTGGTCGCGGACGGGCGCAGACGGGCTTGCCTTAGGCGCGCCTTCGGCGCGCAAACGGCGCGCCCGCTGCGCACGTCCGCTGCGCGTTCTTGAGATGCACATTTAAATAGTAGTCCGTTTGGGCGGGAAGGGGGCGTGGCCGAAAAGTGGGCGTGGCCTGCGGCGAGGAGGGCGGTAAAGGGTGTCACGTAACAGCGCTAGGTCCGCTGTACGTCGCCCTGAAGTGCCCAAGTGCAGAGTATTATAAAAACACAGTATTACACAGTAAGAATCACCAGTTTTTAAAATCAAAGCAGCAGCTCCCGGCTATTTTGCCTCAGGAGACAGGAACTAAGTGGGCGCTCGAGATTCAGCGCTCTAAGTATGGCGGGAAGGGGGCGTGGCCGAAAAGTGGGCGTGGCCTGCGGCGAGGAGGGCGGTAAAGGGTGTCACGTAACAGCGCTAGGTCCGCTATACGTCGCCCTGAAGTGCCCAAGTGCAGAGTATTATAAAAACACAGTATTACACAGTAAGAATCACCAGTTTTTAAAATCAAAGCAGCAGCTCCCGGCTATTTTGCCTCAGGAGACAGGAACTAAGTGGGCGCTCGAGATTCAGCGCTCTAAGTATGGCGGGAAGGGGGCGTGGCCGAAAAGTGGGCGTGGCCTGCGGCGAGGAGGGCGGTAAAGGGTGTCACGTAACAGCGCTAGGTCCGCTGTACGTCGCCCTGAAGTGCCCAAGTGCAGAGTATTATAAAAACACAGTATTACACAGTAAGAATCACCAGTTTTTAACATGACACGGCGAAGGGCTAGACAGCGCCCGTCCTCAAAATAGTGCCGCCTGGGGCAGACCGCTCCCACCTAACTACGCTGCTGAAGGAAAAGCAAAAGGAAACCCAAAAATTACATCAGTTCTACATACCCTAATTGTGACATTCCACTCATAACATCACAGCTTGTGCAGGACCCTTGTCCCCTGTCCCCTATCTGCCCCGTCCATGACCTCAGCAATGTCTGCAGACTGGTCCACCACACTGAGTTTGACCACGATTCCCCTGGTAGCACCTTCAGGATACTACAGGTAAGTCCTTTGCACCTGATCGCTAGACTAACCTGAGTTCTGCAGTTGGGGCAGTACTAGGCCGATGAGGCGGAAGAGGGTTGGGAGGAGCAGTAAGTTAAAAACAAAGCTGGAAGGACAAAATATGTTTATTCTGTCCCAAGTTTCGATTGTCTTCACCTTCAGGTAACAGCATATAAAATAAATGCACACTGTATGTTTAACGATAAATCCAAGTTAAAGTAATAGGTAGGAAATGCCTTTGTTTGCATTATGATATTTTATTGAATAATTCAGTCACTACATATGAGGGTAACTAGACAGCAAAGGAATAGATTCCTGGTGGTGGTGGTGGTGGGTAAGGAGTGGCGGTTAACGACTTCGGTATTTAAAGTGCTACGATGTCCCAGCCTATGACTTAAAGCACAATGAATATGCAACTCATTATTTTAACAGTATAAAATGTTTTTGAAGTGTCACATTTCGCTGTGGAATGTCTTTCATGAGTCACTGCATCAATGGAAATGCCACATTAGCAATACGAATACTTGGCAGCTATGATATTAACTACCATCACTACCTCACACAAATGAAATCTGCCACTAGATGAAACTCCCATCTCTCTCCAGCAGGTAAATGAATCTCCAGAGTTTACTTGACAATGTGGGTTGCCCAAAACTGCTCAATATACAAGGAACATTTTAGTACATTTAACACCTCTGAACTGCTACAAAACTGTTAAATAAATGTTCCATTACTGAAGAGAAGAGTATTTTGAAGTGCAGGCCCATTTAAAACACTGCCCCTGTTACTGTGCCAGTTTGTCCTTATGTCCAAGGCCAAGGCCAGAGCCCGCAACCCACTCCCTCTACACATAACAGAGAGAGCACCATAGCTGCCAAGGTTTCAGACTGCTATGTGTGACGTTTCTTAATTTCAGTGAAATTATGAGTGACATTTCAATGACAATGAGTGACACCTTCACGAGAGTAACATTAAGCAATGATAACAAGGGAAAGACGCTGGGGTTGAATAAAAAAATCCAACATAAATGACTAAAAATGTTTTTTTGGCCAAAAGCTAACTTGACTCCAACCATAATATAAAAAATGGTATTGTTCCCCTCCTGCCCGCTACTTTGCCCAGAAACCAGCACCCGACTAAGTGATTTGGACGGGCAGAGATTTGGGGGGTGGGGGTAGGGACAGGTATCGCTACAGCAGTGCCTAATTTGTAAAAAAAAAGTCAGTAGCATGGCTCTTTATGGGGGGCCCTGCAGCTTGCACCACCCATTGCCGCACCAGTGCTGCCAGTGACAGTACCAGCACAACTAATTACCCTCTCACTTCTACAAGCGTGAAAATTCTGAATACACCAGCCACCCAAAGGTATACGAATGACACTAGTGGCAGACATCCCCTTCAGATTAAGTATATTCTTTGCCTTTATTACTTGTTACGTAAGCTTAGAGTGTAGGTGACAGACAGATACTGTATGGATTTTTTATTCTTTTGAGCTTGGGGATCTAAGAGAATCTTGAACTGGGCTAGAGCCGGCATATGGATTGAGCCTTCAGTGACTTGCCCACCTCTATCACATAATGGCAATTAAAGGGAGCAAGGCATAGGATAGATATTATTTGACTATCAGCAAACAATTTGGTGAAGTGAGAGTACCAACATCACAGTATAGGACTTCTTGTTTCAAGATTCATAACTTTCCCACTACACCAGATTTTAGTGAGTGAACTATGAGGCGAGGAGTTCTGATGGGTATTATCAAATGGTTTTTGGTTTACAGCCCTGTGTTTTTTATCTCATACTTTACTACCAGTGTTTACTTTGATTTAAGTTTTTCCCAACTGTAAAAAAAAAAGACTAGAGAAATATGTTTAGAAAGTGATTACCCAAGGGCGCACAATTTGTCACCAGTGGAGACCGAGATTATTACAAAATATGCCTTCTGGTTCAATAGTTTCCATCTTGCCCATTAAACAACAAGGAAGTGTCTACTGTTCAGATGGTGGGATTGAGGTACTGCACTCACCACAGAATCCCACTGTATTGTGGAACCTGCCCAGACTTTAAGCACACAACCCACATATTTTGGCAAGGCGGTACAGCCAGGATTAAACATAAGAGTCCCTAGTGGCATGGCTAAATCTTCCAACTGCCTTGAATCTAGTGGTGAAGGTTGGGTATTTTTGCCTGCCCACCTCTGTGAATTTCACCCTTAGTTGGGGGGGTCTTTGTCAAGGACTGTTTATAGCACTCCCTACATTCACCCCACCAGGGCGTAACAAGCGCTATATAAATGCAAACCTTTTTCCCTCTTTATCCCTCTGCTATCCTTCTGTATCCAAATAACTGACTAACCTATCCACCACTGAAATAACTTTCATATTTCACTATACTAATTCAACACTAATCCTTTATGGGTTCCCGGAGTAGCGTGCTACTCGCCAAAAAGTCACTTTGACTACCCTCAGGGGTAGTAAGCGCTATATAAATGCAATTACAATTACATTGATTGAGTCTGTTGCTAAGCACTCCTAATGTTTACAGATAACAGACTAAAAGCATAATGAAATTGTGAGGCCTAAAATTCTATTCCATTTTAATTCAATAATCTAGTTACGTTCTTTGTACGCTTGACTCTCCAAAAGTAGCAATAGCAAGTAGCGGAGGCTTACAGCAGGGTGAGGCAGAGGGATAGTAGCTCAGATTTTACAGTATTATGTTATGCTGAATCTATGTCTGTTTGACAGAGTATTGGCTCCATTTAGAGGGCAGTATGGAATAAAACAATCAGTATTACCACACTACTTACCATGTAAATGCGGTTCTTCCCCTATGCCAACCTTACGCCCACACCTGATCTCACCCAGCCCTGAAAATATCCCCTTTCTTTTAACTCACCAATAAACGGAACGGATATGTTCCGTCGAGCCCTGGCCGGTTCTGAAGAGGCACCAAAGGTACATTCAGAGAACACAGGGCCAAGCACATTTTACACCAATCTTCAGCTATTCTACTTTCAGAATTGCAATTCGCACTTCTGATTTGCCCGGGCGATGGCGCCGAGTTCCCGTCCAAAGAGCGCTTTCTTTCAGGTCCTTGGAGGCCTGGGCGCAGAGCTGGGAGCAGAGCTATAGGAGCAGAGGCGGCCCCAGGCTTCTTCATTACCCGTAGTGTCAGGCTGCTGGAGTCCCTCTAAGAGACGAACAAGGCCTGGAGGCACTTCAGGAAGAAAACATAGAGGGCCGCAGCTAGATACACAAACTAAACTAGCGTTTAACAGTCCACATTGCTGCATCCCCTGCCCCCAGCCAGGACGCTTTGCGGCTGCGAAGCGGAGGGCCCAAAAAAGCCATCGCTGAAGTGGGAAGAAGCGTAAACACATCTTTACCAGTGAATAATTTTGAAAGAACTCAAGTGCTAGACCACAGGGATCTTAAGAGGCCGCAGCTGTTCCCTCCAGTGCTGGCGCTGCCCAAGAGCACCACGGGTGGCATCACTATCCTTGTGCCTTTCCCATGCCCTAGTTTCTATGGTGCTACCTACACTGCTTTGTTGCTCCTCAGCTGAGTTCTCGCAGCGCTATAGAAATGCTGGTAAATGAACTGCATTGTGCCGTTTGTTCAAATATTATTCCACCCTTATGCAGAGATAGATTAAGCCCAAATTGTGGCAAGTATGTAAGGCATGAGTGCTTTTGCTTAGTATTTTGGCATTTGCAATCCTGCAATTATAATGGTGAAAGAAAACCAAAGTGCCCCAATTCAGTGACAAAACTGGGTAAGTTACTTGCCTTCTGTCCTGTTTCTTTTGTTTGAGCTTCTGTATCTGGCCGCGCTCATGCCAGACCACCCAGTTTCTGCCACATTGCACATTGGTTCATTTTGGGGTATGCAAGAATAAGGCAGCTAGGCTGGCCTGCTTTTCCTTCCACTTGAGCAGACGTCAGCATAGACTTCTAACTGTGTATACAACTGAAAGCAAAAGTGAGCAGCCCTCATGGGACCCAGGCGAACCACTGTTTCTTAAATGCAATGTATATATCCAGGTTCCCTTTGGGCTGATTGGGTCACCCTTGTATCCCTAATATACTTGTCAGGGTGGGCCGCGGTTAGGTATCTTCTTGTTGGAACTGAATTGTGGTGGTGAAGAGCCTTCACCGAGCTAAATCACAACCCCAAGACACCCAGCTGAAAGATTTGCTTGCTGTAGCGCTGCAGCCTGACTTAAAGATGGACATGGGGAAGCTGGGGCACGGTGGGCACCTACCTGGGGCTCGCGGTGTGGAGGTATCTGTGAATGTTGTATGAGATTGGACTTCAACTGGTGGGGAGGGATGCCTCTATGATAGGAGAGAGGGGCGTGTACACCGTGGAAGGGATGGCCCTAGGAAAGGCCATGAAGGGTGTATGCGAAGACGGGGGAGTTGAATGGTGGGGTGTGATGGTTTGGCAAACTGGGAGGGGTGAGCCTTGGAATGGTGAGGAGACACAAATATGTTTAAGATGAGAGTGAGCAAGACAAAGGCAGAGCTAAAGACCAAGCATGAAGAGTCCACAATGTTTTGGCAGGCAAGGCCATTTTCACACTTATGTGCCTTGTGGTTCTTGTCAACCATTCGTACCTGTGTGTATAAATGATTGTGAGAGGACTTTCTGTCTCAGGGCCAGTATCAGTACACGAATGGATGGATCATCGTTAGTCAGGGGAACAGTCCAGTGCAGCAAAAAGTTTGAGAAAATGGGGTGCATGCTTCGACTGCCCTAAGAAGGGCTTTATTTACAATATGCCCATTGATGTTATAGGACTGGCTTCCTGACAAAATGGGCATATCTAGAGTACTGTATATTTGTAAGGGCCTGTTGACAAGTGCTGTCATCTTCTTCTATGATGACAGGGAGGAAAGTCTTTTTTCTCCTTTTGTAAGAGATTGACTACAGCTATGTCACGGTCTCCAGATTACACCAGAAATCGGAATTGGCAGGTCTAATATTCATGGATCAAGCTGTCTTTGCATTTCCAATATGGCCCAAAAGTAGGCTTCAGAAACTCGAGCTGTACCTTTCTGAAAAGACACAAATAATCTTTCTTTTCAGCAAAGACACAGCCTCTGAGCATACTGGGTTTCAAAAGGGACCTATCATAACGCAAGAACAGGTCTGGTCCTTACGTTGCAATCTTTCGGCCACCTCTATTCTTCCCTGTGTCTGGTCGGATCACTTCATGATCTCCTTCCCCATTCACTTGGCCCAAGCCGAGAAAGCCCCCTTGCCTAAAAACATCTTGGCTCGGAGCTGGAACAAGACTGATCTTAATGATCTCTCTTCCCTATTGTCGTCATCTGCTCCTCTGGAAAGTCAGGCGGATGCCATCACCGCTTGGCTTTCTTCCTCTTGCGACCAGGCCGCTCCTCTTAAAAAGATTAAATATGCTCGCCGCCATGACGCTCACATGTGGTTCTCCAATGACCTCAAATCCCTGAAACTTGAACTCAGGCGTTCGGAGCGTCACTGGCGACGCAACTACTGCCCTACCCTCCGCCTTAAATACAAAGCCCTCCTCAATAACTACAAAAAAGCTATTTTAGCGGCCAAATCCAAATATTTCACCGAGCGAGTGGCCCTTTCGGCCAACAAATCTCGCGAGATCTTTTCCCTAGTGCACAGTCTTGCCACCTCAGACCGCGCCTCTCTCTCACCTGCCCCCTCTCAATCTCTCTGCCACTCTTTGAATGACTACTTTATCAATAAAATCATCACCATCAAGGCCAACATTCCTATTGTGCCTCGGCCTGACTCATCTGATCATTTTCACCCGCCTTCCTCTGCCCTGGATCACTTTGACCCAATCTCATCTGAGCTCTTCCTTGACCTGCTTGTCAAGGTTAAGTCTGGCTCCCCTGCGGACTGTGCTCCTGCACGGATCCTCAGAACCCTCTACACCAGCTGTCCCGCCCCCCCCTTACCTTTCTCAATTCTTCCTTGGCTCTGGGTTGTGTCCCTTCTTCATTCAAATCTGCCATTGTTCTTCCTATCTTGAAGAAGGCTGGCCTGGACCCCTCCCTTCCATCTAATTTTAGGCCTATCTCCCTTCTCCCCTACCTAGGGAAGATCCTCGAAAGCTATGTGACTTCTTGCCTCTCCGCCTACATTGAGGACAACCATCTCCTGGCCTCCCACCAGGCGGGTTTTCGACCCGGCCACTCCACTGAGAGTGTGGTCCTCGCGGTCCTGGATGAGCTCAAGGGGAAGGCCGACAGTAACCTCCCCCAGGCCCTGGTCCTTTTGGACTTGTCCGCTGCGTTTGACACGGTCGATCATGCCATCCTTCTCGACCGTGTCAGCGCAGCGGGCATCCAGGGCACGGCCCTCTCCTGGATCGCGTCCTTTCTTCAGGGCAGATCACAGGCAGTCCACCTTTCTGATTTTTCTGCTCCTCCCCTTCCGGTCACTTCTGGGGTCCCACAGGGTTCCTCTCTTTCCCCCCTTCTTTTCAACCTCTACATCCGCTCTCTTGTTTCCTCCCTTCTTGAGCTGGGGGTCTCGGTGTACAACTACGCAGACGACCTCCAGCTCGTCTTTGATCTCTCATCCCCTGCTGACTCTCTTCCTAAATTCTGCTCTACTCTTGTCTTCATTTCTCAGTGGATGAGCTTCAATCATTTGAAGCTCAATCCCGATAAGACAGAGCTCGTTCTTACTGGTGGCTCGTCTAATCCTTGGTCCTCCGTTCACTGGCCCCTTTCTTTTGGCCCCCCTCCCTCCCCTGTTCCCTCTGTCCGGACTTTGGGCATCAAGATCAGCAATGACCTTTCCATGCATGCCCAAATTAGTTCCGTCGTGTCCTCTTGTTTTTCTTCCCTTCGCCTTATCCGTAAGATCTCCCGTTTTTTTTCTGTTGACGCCCTCAAAACCATCATCACGGCCTTGATTACATCCCGCCTGGATTATGGAAACGGCTTGTACGTAGGCATTCCTGCCTACGAGACTCGCCGTCTCCAAGCTATCCAAAACCAGGCGGCCCGCCTCATCCTTCATCTCCCTAAATCTGCCCACATCTCCCCGGCCCTTAAGACCCTCCATTGGCTTCCGGTTCACCTTAGGTCCCAGTTCAAACTTGCCTGTTTGGCCTTTCGGGCGCACTTACGCTCTGCCCCGCTTTTCATTAACTCTTTAATCTCTTCTCATGCCCCCTGCCGCTCTCTTCGCTCTTCTTCCCTTTCCCTTCTTCACGTCCCACGTTTTCGTAAATCCCGCACCGGGGGCACCCGATTCTCCGTGCGGGCCCCCCAGATCTGGAACAATCTCCCTCTTTCTATTCGTTCTATCCCTATTTTTTCCCACTTTCGTAAAGCCCTCAAAACTTTTCTTTTCCTTCAGGCCTTCCCTGGTTAATTTCTCTGGGATCCTCTGTTTATACTGATTTGCCCCTAGCGCCAGGAAGCCGCTTGGCCGCAGTGCGCTTTAGAAATATTTTTTTCATTTCAACAGTCCTCACCCATTCAACATAGAGTCTGCTTATTACATTGAACCAATTCACACAGATTTGGCCGAAAATAGGTGTCAAGAATACAGGCCCTAATTACAATGGTGGTCGGTCGGACCGCTGAACAACATTGTTTCAGGCACGAACTGTCTGACAAAGAGTCAGAGGTCCCGCTCCGCCCTCTTAGGTTACGGCCGTCATACAGGTGGTTGTAAAATGCTTTTTTCTACTGTGACTTGTGCTGCGGCTGAGGAAAAGGGCCAAAGCACAAACTGCAGTAGCAAAAAAACACTTTGTAAACATCCATGCACTGTGTGCCAGGCACCGTGTGACACCTGGCACGTGGTCCATTGATGTGTGTTGTAGCACTACATGTGCCCACCCCCAGGCCACTTAGCAGTGGCCCACGGGGGGACAGGGCCCTGCTTGGGGCCTCCAAAGTCAGTTTCCGTCTGCCTTTTCTTGACGGTTGGACCGCCATGAAAGGGTAGTTGTAAAGGGACATCCTAATCCCTACGGCTGTGCCTGTGCAGGCTCTCCCTCCATTGTAGGGATTAAAGTCCGACCACCACACCGAAAAGCTCCTTGAGCCTGTCGGATGCTATGGTCTTTTCCCCTGACATTATCGCTCAGACCTCTTGTAACATAATGCAGCGGTCCTACCGATGCACTTTATGTCAGGAGGTCCGCCATGGACGGCCTTACGGTGGCATTCTGCCCGACATCAAATGAGGGTCCTAGTTTTTTTCAGGCAAGTCATGTCATGGTTAATATTATCCTTGTTGTTAATATTTTTCAATAATATAGCTGGTTTTTTTTTTAACTATCTAATGTGTTTTAGTTGCTATATTAATTTTAAGTGTACAATTGTTTGTATAATAGTTAATAGTATTTATAAATATTGTTTGTAATTTAAAGTGATTTTAATTGTTAATTTAATTGCTAAAATAATTGATAGTGTCCTAGCAGGTTTAGGGGTATAGGATGGGAAGCTAATTAAGTATTAATTTATAATAATTAATTAAGAAATAATGATTAATTTAGTATTAATACATTAATTGATTAATAACACTGTAAATTGTGCAATAGTTATATTTGTTAGTAATATTTTAGGTGTGGGCTGCTGTGTTTATAGAGGCATGAGGTGGGAAGTCAATTAACTATTGAATATTAACTAATTAATAATTATGAATTTATTATACAATTATTTGATTGACTATTATGTAAATTGCGTAATTATGTTTTTAGTTAGATTCTAGGTGCAGGTTGCTAGCTTTGTAGGGGTCAAGTGTGGGAATTTATAATTAATAAAAAAATAATTTACTATTAATTATTAAATTGATTATTCATTATGTAAATAGTGTAAACACTATATTTTGGTTATATTTTAGTGTGGGCTGTTAGGTTTATAGGGATATAAGGTGGGATGGTAAGTAATAATTAATGAAAAAATATTTATATATTGATTTTTTAATTTCTTTTTCTTGGTTAATTATTAATGTCAATATTAAGAATGCTATATTTGTTCTAAATCAATAGGGTTAATCAAATATATGATGTGTTTGAGGTTAACTATTTTCTCTACTGCTGCTTGGACTGGAGTGGGAATAGTAAATAATCTTACCCCTTGAAGTCAAACACTTTCCCCTACTATTGCACAGACTGGGGTGGGAATAGTAAGTTTAACTCTCCGAAGTCCAGCGCTTTCCCTACTGTTGCACAGACTAGAGAAGGAATAATACATCTTACCCAACCGAAGTTCAGCACATTCCCTTCTGCTGCACAGATTGGAGTGGGAATAGTAAATCTTACCCCTTGAAGTCAAACACTTTCCTTACTATTGCACAGACTGGGGTGGGAATAGTAAGTTTAAACCTCTGAAGTCCAGCACTTTCCCTACTGTTGCACAGACTTGAGAAGGAATAATACATCTTACCCCTCCAAAGTTCAGCACCTTCCCTACTGCTGTACAGATTGGAGTGGAAATAGTAAATCTTACCCCTTTGAAGCACAACGCTTCCCTTACTGTTGCACAGACCGGAGTAGGAATATGAAAATCTGACTTCTCTGAAGTTTAATGCTTTCCCTACTATTGCACAAACTGAAGGTTGAATAATAAATCGTACTCCTCCTAAGTTTATATAAGTGTATACTTATATATAGTATTACATATTATTTACATTTATTTAATTTACAATTTTTTTATGTTATATATTAAAATAGTTAAGATTTACTATTTTAAACTATGTATATATGGGAAACATCCTTTACAACGCAACTTTTACCACGCAGTGCCTTTACGGCGCAACTATTACAACGCAAACCATTACAACGCATTGCGCTGGGGGGCGCTCTAGGATAGGGAATAGATTTAATTTACTATCCAACACCTTTCCTAGTGTCCACGGGGACTGGAGTTGGATTAGTAAATTAAACTATTCACTATCCAGCACCCCAAAGCACTATGCGTTGTAATACTTACGTTGTAAAAGCATGCGTGGTAAAAGCATGCGTTGTAATGTCATACATCCTGTATTATATATCATCTTTGAATGTTTTTCGCTAAGGGTGGGGCCCAATTCCCTGGAGAGAACAGGGTTTAGAACGAGCATACTAGAAAAGAAATAACTGGTAAGGAGGTACAGCTTCCCAACCATGTGAGGACCTCAGTTGCTACACACTCAAACTTAAGTCACTTGAGAGCTCTGCTCAGAGGGCCCAACATACACGAAGAGCTGATTTATAAATGGTTGCCCGCACTCTTTTAATACTCCACTCCAATACCCTCACCAAATTCATATTTAACAGCGATAAAGGAAAGAGAATGGGATTATGTATCACACATGTTTGCTCAAGCGATTGACAAACACTGCAAACTAACAGACAAGTACAGACAAGTAATACAAATGTTGATAGACGTTTTGCAAGAAGAAACATACACACTATTGCCGTTTGTTGGGTGCAGCATAAACTGAGAATCTTAAAGAATTCTGTTACTCCAGCCTGATTTCTCCCTCTAACTAGTCATGTAATAGGAATTTGAAAACATTGAAGAAAGATTCGGGCGTAAATGAGGTGAAATTCTGTGCTCAGCTTTGCAGAGCTTAAAAACTGATCCCTTAGCGTCAGGAGTGGTTGAAGCTGCAAAATTACATTTTCAAAATGTTGGACTTATTTTACCAAAGCTTTGCAATGTTCACATAGGTTGAAAAGATTTGTTTTTAAATACTTGCGGGAAAACAATTCTCTCAATAGTAGGAATTGCAGAATAGAATCCATGCAGAGGTTCCGTTTATCAGGAGAATTCTCTAGCAAGCAATCATTTTTCCTGGAAGGAAAGTTCTTGCTCAAAAACTACTTTCTGTTAACACTTTCTCATTAACATTTTTTTTTTTTTATTTCGCTCACCCAGGCGCCTTGATACTAGAAAAGAGATACAGTGGAATCAACTCTGAAGTGTAAACATTATCTACTGAGATACGTTTCATTTTTAGAAAGATCTTTGATCAAACTGATGGGGAGCAATGCAGGCTTAAATAAGCCGTGAAGAGACCTTATTTTAAGATGGCAACAAAGGGAGTGTTGCAACTGATCAGGATGGGAAGCAGCAGTAGCACTGGCCACGTGCCCAAACAAATGTGATATTGAAAGTGTCATTAAGAAGGTAGGGAATGAAGAGGGGGACCCAAGGGTTATAGAGAGATTACTTCTCCAGGACGAACTGCGAATTTACTCAGAGTGGGTGAATTGGGGACTTACCTTATTTGAAATCTCTCAGGAGAGAATAGTGAATCTTCCCAGAGAAGAAGCCATGCAGACTTATGGAAGCTTAAGAGAAAAGCTGATCTACCCAGAGGTCAAGCTGATGTTTTATCTAAACAGACATCATTTAGGAGAATTGTGAATCTACCCAGAGAAGACAAGATAACGAAAATACTTAAAGAATTAGAGATATCAGGGGCCAGACATTATTTTGGATAAGCATCCTGTGGGCCAAAAATAAGCCCATTTGACCTTACTTGTACACGTGAGCTACAAAGCTTCTACCAAACATCTGCACTGTTCTATTATAAGCAAGAAAGCTAAGAATCTGGCCCAAAAGAATTGAGAATAAACATGGTCGATAATGTGGACGCTACCAGGAAATGTTTTTACTACAAGGAACAAACCCAAGGGTCCATCATAAAACCCTTAATTGTATGAAAGCACTTAAAGTAGAACTGCGATATTGGGAGGTAAAGCTCTTTGTAAATCATCAAGAAGAAACCGTACACACAGTGGGTAAAAAGAGCAAGAATGGTAACATTTATGTATCCTGTTTTATAGTTTTATTTACTATTATACATTTTTACTATTATACAAGAAAGTAATTGCAAAAATAAAAGAATTTGGCTAAAAAAAGATTCTAAATTATTAAGTGTCGCGTTCAGTATGCCCACTAAGCTGATAATATAGCTATAATGATTCATGCTGCTCTAGCAGAGATCTGTGTCCTGGCAGGATCCAACTCACCTGGGATAACTAAGCCTTTCATTTGCAAAATCCATTAAACTAGGGTCATTGTGTTGGATAATAATGAATAAGTGCCTTTATATGGCAGTTCTTTTGTTGGATGATAAAGAAAAAGAGTTTTTACTATGGTAGTTTTGCCTTTTGGGTGCACTGAAAACAAAATGTTGTTTCTGCTGCCGTGTTTAATTGTATTCAGTGTACTGGCATTAAAAGGAAGACAGACTTAGAGGGCCTTTCTTTACAGTTGTGATCGGCAGACTACCCACAGATGTCAACGCCGAGTGCTTAACTCGCTGAGTAATGTTCAGGCCTTCTTCTGTGTGGTAACAGCAATACCTGCCACTTACGGCACCAGAGCAGAAGGAATGAGATAGACACAGAAGAGAGAAGATGAGGAAAAGAATGCCCAGTTACTCACCGGTAATATTCATTACTCCGAGTCCTGGTCTTCCCGTCCCATTCCTGAGCCCTTCCCTCCCTCCCTGGGATTTCTTTGTGGTGATTGTTTTTGTTTTCTGGGTTTCTCTGGTACTCTAGGGACGTTGTGCGATGCACTTCCCCCTATATGATCGCCTGATAGGTGGCGCCATAATGGGGGAAGTGCCAAAAATGTTTTGCTAGGTATAGGGTTTCTGGGGAGCAGACTAGCTGCTCACTGTTAAGGAATGGGACGGGAAGACTGGACAAGGAGGTAAGGAATGAAGAATGAAACTCTACAGCACGCTATGCAGATGCCATCTCTCAGCGCTTTGTTATGCAATGCCAGCAGAACATGTACTTAGAAAACTCACTGCTCCATGCGCAATTAGGGGTGAAAAACAGATTGATTTTAAATTTTTGCCTAAATTTCTGGTGACTTGGCTCCCTCCTAATAGTCACCTGAAAAGAGTTTCATAGCTTTTCCCTCTGATACAACAATTTAGGGAAGGTGGTGGGGTGGGGGAGAGTTTTAGGTTGAGGCAGTTTAATATTTTCACTCAAGACTGCTGGTGTAGCATTAGAGAGACATTTAGACAACAGAGAAAGACGTCCACATTTGACACAATTCCAAACCCGAGTCACTAACGTCCGTCATTCAATATCCAGTCTCTTTTATGTAGTCCTCGGGCCAAGTAAACTCCTGCAGCCTGGGTGATTTATACATCTTTAATATCTTTTTTAGATGTCCCCAAATGGAGGGCAGGTACAAAGTACAATGAGCTGTAGATTTTTATGGATGACATAAAAATCCGGCTTCAGCTTTGTCAGCTGGAATGAAGATTTCAAGGGTTGTCCCTTGTGAGGTGTTTTATGTCGCCACCGCAAAAGACTACCACACGTAAGTCATTAGGAACTGCAATTCCCCGTGAGTCAGATTGTAACCGGCCCCTGCTCCAGATGTGCAGGCAGAATTGGTGCAGTGGCTTCATCTTGTGGTCAGGATCTTTTTTCAATCAGCTTGAGCTGAGGGGGGTTATGGGGTCTGGTTGTGTGCTGAAGAGAAGCCCATTCACTCTGGTGAAGTGTAGCTTTGTTTATTTATTTTATGAGTTTTATATAGCGCTGGCTAGACCCGTAGGTATCAGAGCACTTTACATAAGGATACACAATGTTACAGAAAATGATAACAATTACTCATAACATCAAGAATAAGCAACATATTGAGAGAGGAAAGGAAGGTGAGACAAATAGAGCGGAGGGTGAGGAGGGGAAAGTGTGAAGGGGGAGGATGAGAAAAAAGACGTCAGCAGAGACGAAAGGAAGTCTGCCCAACGACCGACTGGGTAGGTGACGTCTGAAGAGGGAATCCACAGCCCAACTTCCCTTTAACTAAACAAGGTAGCTCCATCGGGCATCAGTCAAATAGTTAGGTCTCAACTGATGAGGGAGAACTCACAGAAGAGAGTCCAGTTGATAATCAGGGTGGGAACTATGAGCAAGGACGGGTAGAGCGGAAAGGGGTAGGAGGGAGATAAGGACAGGAGAGACGCAGGAGAGTTTGCCCAAAGACCGACTGGGTAGGTGATGGCCAAGGGGGGAATCCATAGTCCATCTCCCCTTTAGCTCGCGAGGTAGCTCCACCGGTCATCAGTTAAAAGGGCTAGGGCTCAACTGACTAGGGAAAGTTCTCAGAGTAAATGTCCTGGTGGGAGAGCAGGAACAGGGTTGGGTGAGGGCTAATCAGGATGGCAGGTACTACAGTACTTTACAGGGAAGGATGGGCCTGTCTCCCTTTGCTCTTAAAAGGTCACAAGATCTCCCAATCATCCATAGGCGATCGGGGGGTAGCGCAGTCCATTAAAAGTCCACCTGGACGCATCTCCCATCTCGGCGGGCAAGCGTGGTAGGAGCCGCCATTTTGCCTCATGCTGGGGGAGGTCAACTCACCTCTGCCTTCAGCTACAAGTGAACAATAGATTAGCCACAACAATAATGACAGGTCTTGAGGCGCTGTGGTTAACTGGTAGGTGGATGGCAGGGTATCCGCCGGATATTTTAAATGATGATGATCCTGGCCATGGGGGCATCTTGACAGCTACAGATCGGTGGCCATCTTGGTAATGAACGACTAAGTGTTGACGGTCCTTGGAGTTCAATGGACCAACTCTGACTCAGGAGTGCTAGTTTTAGAGCGATGACCCTGGGACAAGTGAAAGGGAATTGTGCGACTGCGAGTAGCTCTCATGACAGGTCACAAGATCTGTCTGCGGAAAAGGGAATTGTCCGACTGCGGAGTAGCTCTCCTGACAGGTCACAAGATCAGTGAAGACCCTGATTTTGTGAATGGCCCAGGAAGCGATAATCCTCCCCTAAAACCCCAGCATCTCATCTGTCCCTTGAGTGGACCTCGCGTGTGATAACCTACATCCACTGAGAGCGCAGAAGGGAGTGTTTGCCTGGGGAATAGAAGCAAGTATCTGGGGAAATTGTGGCCACTTACGTATATATCTGCATTGTTTGCTGTTCTTTTAACCAATTGTGGTGTAATGGTTAATGGTGTCAATTTATATTTTATAATGTCATATATATTTTCTTTGTGTGGATGTTTAGTATCCCCGTGTTCAGCTGGGCCTCTATTATCTACATAGGTACGCTTTCTTTATTTGCTAGCTATATTACTCTCGCGCAGCTGAGAGCAAAGCAGGGAATCCTGTTCGAACACCCATGGAGACACCACGTCTTGTTCCATAATCCTGGATTAGCATTATGCCTATGTACAGTGCGGGTGCAATCTAGGCTTCTCTAACAAGTTACTGGTAACTTTCTGGCTACCTGTAACAAGCTCTCCAGTGTTCTGCCTATCCTACAACATTTTTAGTTTGTGCTTGCTTGAATTAATATATTTAAACAAAAATTGAAATATGAGTGTTCAAGACAAAAGGTGTGTATTTTCAGAGCTCATCTACTGATCTTTTGTGAAAAATGGCTGAATTTCTAAAATCTATTTGAAGATGATATTTGAGTTCAAAATCAAGTGTCACTTGGGAGACTTATTACAAATATCATTGCCTTGATGCCTGGGCGTTGCAGGTGTGGCCGTTCTGTATTCCACCAGTTAGAGGGTTCCAATGCTTACAAAACCTTTTTTACATTAATTCTGGCAATCGTGCCTAATGAACTGAGGTGTCACTGTTGACAACCTTACACTGGGTGACCACTAGTGTAACCTTGTCTATTAGTAGCTCTCAATGATTTTCATTGAACATAAGTAGTTCTGATTACTGAAAGGTTTGGAGGGAACCGCCACTACACCCAACCACACCGGGCAGCCAACCCCTGCTGTGCACAGCTTTTGATCAAGTGCAGCAGAGATTGACCACATGCCTGGCTGCAGCCAAGCCCAGTGCTCAACCCAATCTCTATCTTGCTGTGCTTTTGTTTCATAATTCTCTTTGTTAGGTACAGTGATCTCATCAATGATGTCAGTGGCGGTGTCATAAATGATGCCATCAATGTCAATTGTGATATCAGTGTTATGTGTGATGTCAAACGCAGCGCCAGGGGGGTGGCCCGAGTAATGGTTTGCTCTGTGAACCATAACTAGCGAATTTCAGTGAGTTTGCATGCCTGAGCCAGAACCCTAATTCAGTTTTTAACTGTGATGTATTTCAGTGATTTTCTTTCTAATATATGTATAGGGTAAGAGAGAGAGAGAAAAGAACTCGTGAGTGATGGGAAACAACACAGATTAAACATAAAATGAGAGACTGGGAGGGAGAAAGAGCTCAGAGGCACCGATAGAAATACTTGGTGACAGACTATGGCACGCTAGGTCCCTGGGCTTTGTTTTGCCCAGTGAGATGCAGGTAGCTTTTTGTCTGATCGGTTGTGATTCGCAACACTGCCCATGCTCACGGAAAAATGAGTATTCCTTTCACATCAGCGGACAAGCCGAAACCCTGAACCTACATCTCCTCATTCAAGCCTCATCAGGCAAAATCCAATCCCAAAGGAGACCTGGGAGCAGAAGCTTCAACACCAAGCACTGAGTGCTTCCATCAGGAAGAGCAGCTCCAGGCCTGTCTGCACTGTGTATCTGCAACCAGTCGTCATCGAGATAAAGCCTGCCTTTTTTATTCCAGACCGCAGCTATGATGGAAATCAGCACAACACCTCCAGTAACGGCAAAAGTCCACTTCTTTGTATTGCGCTTTGTGGTATATTCCACTCTATGGTTGTGGGACTCTCTGGCTTAGACGGATCCCTGTGGTGTGGGGTTCCATGCTGGGGATTCTGGAGCCCTGCCTGGGGATGCACGGTTTGACTGGACTTTCTTTGACTCTTGAATAAGCTCCTCTTTATCGAATAAAACGATGTTGGATCCCAATACACTTCATACTGGAAGCTAAGCCACACGGTTAGGAAGCGGATTACCCAAGATCACACATTTTTGGTTAAGTAGGCCCTTTTCAGGATTGTGAATCTTTCTCCACAGCTTGCAATATCTGCGCTAGATTTCATATCCCCTGTCAGAGGCATTTACCTGGATTATGTAACCAACACACAAAAGAGTATTAGAGCATTTCCCTTGAAATACATTTGTGTAATAGAGAGAGGAGCATGTCGTCATTCATTAAAATACAACTACTGGTACAGAAATGTGTCTGGCCTAAACTATTTCCCCCGCCACTCATAATCCTTAGTATGAAACATGTTTGTGCTCCTATTTTCTATGAGAATCCGAGGCAGAGTATGAACAGCCTCCATCTCCATTATTCAAAATATGTGGGTTCAGCTTTCTTTGAGCACCTTTTCAAACGGACTTCTGGATGTGACCTGCCCTCTGCAACTTAAATTCCTTTCCTGTTAAGCAGACTGCTGTTTTTCTCATTTGACCCGTGGAATGAATACAAAGATGTTATATAAAATAGTACATTATCTCTGGAGGGTAAGCATGTCGCTATTTCAGATGTAAACATGTAGTTATTTGTAGCATCCACTTGTCTCTTGTTTTTCTATAGATCCTCTCGGTACAGTGGTGAAAACATGGTGGCCAAATGCTTGGAATACAATTTTTTAATTTGTATAACATGTACAATAAAATTGAATATTAATAGAACACTACAATTGCTTTCGAGCGGGCAGGTGTCCTAAACCCCTTTTTTATTTTAATGCACATCACAGAAAAATATGATTGTTATTGGTACAAAAACAGTTCTGTTGGTTGTGAAGTACTGTAAGTGAAGACACAATTGAACCACAGAAGAGCAACTATAAATAAATTAAACAAATAAAGAACAGAAAGAAAAATGCATTGGCAGAAATGAAGTATTGGCCCACAATCCCTGGCACTTCTTTTCAGGCAGATGTGCACAAGTGTACAGACAACATGCTATTACTCACATTTCAAGAGATTCAATGGCTGAAGAGGACTGACCAATGAATGAGGATGTCTGGTTTCGTTTTTTTTCATACACAAAGTAGCGAGACAGCTAAAGCCGTCTTTTGGCCGATTCTAAAAATAAATAGATGAATTTAGAGAGTAGATCAGGGCCAGACTGGTTGTAGCGGGCACCGGGTATTTCCCCGATGGGCCGCTAGGGTTGGGGCCGGTTTTGTCCCCCTGGGGGGCCATTTTTGTTACCGGGGGCCGGCAATACAGGCCACCTGTTTTGCCAGGGCCGGTTTCGGTTCCCAGTCCGGCCCTGATCAAATTGACAGCTAGCCTGGTACTATTACACGTATTCTAGTTCGTAATGAACCCTGTCTGATGTGGAGATACTATATTAATTAGGCCATATGTAATGTAGGTGTTGTATATTATATTATATTAGGCCATAGGTAATGTAGGTGTTGTACTAATATGGACATAAATCTTTTAAAATCAACATTTGATAATGAGATTGGCCTACAAGAATGGAAGCACTTTGGGTCTCTGTCAGGTTTAAGATGCGGGGAGATTATGTAGTGAGAAAATGTTTTTAGTTATCACACCTGTAGTCAAGGGGGTCCTACCAGGATGTCCTCATAAGCCTTACAGAATGATGTCCTGAACCATGGAAGCCAGAAACCTTATTCTTTGCAAAATAGGCAACAGTGGTTCTTCTACTGTGTCACAATCTAAAGGCTTACTCTTTCAGGACTATATATGTTTGCAGATAAAGATCTTGAAAATATGGATCTAATGACATTGATTGGTACAAGGTTGCTTATGTGTGGAATTCATTTAAAATATCTTGTTTGTGGCTCACTTCCCTCCCACAGCATCTTGAATCATTGTGATCCTATTTCAAGATCATTCTTGTTTTAGTTTATATTCTAGTTCCAGGTCAGTTTATTGCCCTCTTCATAATATTTTTGGTTTATATAAAGTCTTTTTTCTAGCTGTAACTTTCATAAGAGGTTGTTCCAGCTCCGCTTTGTTTTTTCTTTAGTTTCCTATAGATCTTGGGTGATGAAACTCTTTTGTGTTGTGTTTCTAATTGGATCAAGAGTTTTTCCAAATCTGACTTCCGTTGCACAGCAAGTTTAGTACATGTTGCTGAGTGTGAGAGAAGACTACCCTGATCACTGATTTAGTGGCATCCCAGACAACTTCCCACGGGACCTCCACATTTGTGTTTTCCTGAAAGTAATTCTCGAGAATCTCCCATATAGTTGCTCTTAGTATAATGCCTCTCAATGCTCTTTGATTAATGACCAATAGAAGTCTGAGTGTATGGAGGGTCGGGGCAATGTCTGCTGTGATGACCACCAGTGCAGGGGCAGACAGCTCATAAGCCACCAACAATGATGATGGTATTAATGTTGCACAATCTCGATTCCCTAGAAAATAATCAATTCTTACGTGTGTTTTGTGAATGCTGGAATAAAATTAACAGTCCCTTTCACCTGCGGACTGATGCCTCCAAAGATCAATCAAATTTAAATCAGTGATTCTCTGCGTCAATACTTGGTGAGGTTGATTGCTCATGTGGTCTCTGAATGGATCTATCTTTGGTTGGCTCTAAGATAGCATTAAAGCCTTGCAAAAGCAATCATATCAATGTTCGTGTGGTCACTTTATAAACATGTTAGTATGTATGGTGCCAGTTTGGGTGACAACACAGTTGCATGACTTATCACAAAAAATGCATATATAAGCTTCCACTTACTAATGAGTGACAAAGGAAACCAAACATTGCATGACTGACATGATGCAAGTTTTGAGGGGGCACGCACCGGAACACTATTAAAAAAGAATGCTACATTGTTATTGGCGATACCTTAGATTTCTTCTCTCTGTTGGCAGTCCACTTTTCATTATTAGTGTGCGACTACGGAGGAGACGCCCCCCACACTCAGCCATGACGCCTGTAGTTTATTATAACTGGGGTAGGTGACAAGCTATCTATGCATACGTATACAGTATGCATTTTTCCAGAAAAACTGTTTTAAAAAATCTAAAATATTTTATTCTCCTTTTCGCCTATTAAAATAATACTGTTAGTGATGGCCAAATGATTAATTCCAATTCTTGAGGCTAATAGCACTGAGATTAACCTGACATTGATTGCCTTGCTTACACTGTTTCATACTGCATATTTTTACACTCTGTTTTGGGATAAAGTGATGCTCTATGATATTTAGAGATAGAAAGCTAACACACTTAGCACTATGAAGGAGTATAATAAGGTAGTGGGTCACACATATTTGCGTTTGTCTCTTATATCTTTTGTCTTTAGGTTCACCTATCCAATTGAGGGACCTGTAGCATTTTATTATTTACCTTTTCTGCATGGTTCGATTGGATACCATAGCTAGTAAGTCCTTTGCCATGAAGAAGACCTGAGACCCTAATAGTCTGATGTAGCGGTCAAAACATGCTGGTAACTATAGGATTTTTCTGGTCAGGTGATTTATTGATTTTGACCTCATGACCAATTTTTTTAATGTTTTTCAATATATCAGAGGTACACAACAAATAAGGAAATCTTTGAGAATACCTCTAGATATATTTATATTCTTCTTGCCAAAAAACAGGACCCAAGAAACTGTACTGAAAACTGATTTATAAGAACTCTCAGGGTAAAAAATAGTTATCCCACCGTTGAGTTGACCGGGGTTGGCACTGCTCCTAACCCAGTGTCAGAGGTCATCAAATGATGAAGCATGCCATGATACATTATAACCATTTTGAAATCATTAGCTTAATGTAGTTGTTTGTGCTTATCTTTATTTGGGGGGATATACTTGAGGATTCACCTCCATTGCTCTCGTACGGGGACAGATTAAAGTCTCCACCCAGGAGTAAGCACAAGTTCGCTAAGCCAGTCATTTTTGGAAACAGTTCCCTGTAAAATCATGCTTTGTCATCATTAGGGCAGTATATTGACTATAGTGTTAAGAACCCAAAGTTTGCCTTTAACTGCCACACAACAGCCCTCTTTATCTGTGTACATATCATCTAAATTGAACAGTCAATTATATCTCAGTATTACTGCGACCCCTTTAGTTCTATTCACTGTAGCATGGTGTTGAGTAGGGTACCAATATGAATAAAGGTAACTTTTATCTGCATACAATAGGGGCGCCGCCTGAATAAGTACTAAACCTACTTCCTTAAGTTGTAACCTTCGCAAAATAGCTTTTCCCTTAATTGATAAACTCAGGTCGTGCACATTAAGGAAGATTGTTTTAAGCGGGTGCGTTAAGATAGCTGGTTGTGTTCCTTTTGTATGTGGTGAACTATTGTATCCTTGCGGAGCCTGGCTCTTTCAAGCTGCTTAGCCAGGGTGGCCAGAACTCTATCACTTCCCTGTTGGTTTATGTGCCTCTTGCCCTGCTGTGGAACCTGCTTCGCGTGCTGGATGTTCAACCATTGTAAAGAAATAAATATAATTTAGTTAGCTTCTTTAAATAAAACCAAACAAAATTCCATAGCTGCCATTGCCTGAACATTTTGGAACCCTTCCCAAGATGGGTAGGTGTGTCATTTTGCTCCTCAGTCATATGAAGGGGCAGATATCGTGAGCTATGCTTGACCCACGACACCCCCACCCTTCTTTTTTCTTATATATAGAACATCTTAGAGTTCAGGTACTTGACAATTGTTTGTTCAGAATGTGAACTTGCAGAAAGTTAATGGAGAAAATCGACTATATCCATCGCCACAGGAACCATCTGAATCTTCCTTCTCGTGACAGTAAATGTAATAAAAATAAAATAAAGTTCCCCTAGAAACAGTAAGCTTATGAAGTCCCTGCTGCGTTGTTCTTTGGCTGTCTTAAGAGGTCTCCTCGTCCGATCAGTCGGCGGAAGGGGCTTGTTCTTCCTGCTGTTCCTTGATTCTCGCCTCTCTCCGCTCTCGAGCAGAGCACAGAGTTCTCCAGTTGGGGTCCCGGTGTTTCTTGTTGTGACCCGGCAGTCTGTGCCGAGGTTCCGGGAGGTTGGATAATCAAAATGTCCGTGGCTTCTTCCGGTGCTTTTACTGCCTGTTGTTTGTCATTTGAGGAGAACGGCAGGTGGAGTGGAGCCCTCATTTATACAGTAATTTCGTTTGGTGCAAGTATTGTGTAATGCATTTAAAAATGTCACTTTTTGGCTATAGTGATGAAGACTGTAATGTCGCCATTTCCAAATACAACAGCCAAATCTCCATGCCGCGTTAAGTACTTTTTTTCCTTTGGTTTGAATGAGTGCAGTACTTTTCTTCCTTAGTTCAAATCTCGAATACACTCTATGTGTTTCGTCTAATGTATCTTTTCAACATCAGTGATTTGGGACAGATCGTGGAACTGTGCTTGAACGTGTTTCTCCAGCACATCATTAAGAATAGTGTTGCCTATTCCGCTGATTCTTAAATTGTTCCTTCTTGATATGTTTACCAAATCCTCCAGTTGGTCATCTCGGAATTTCTGCTGGGATTCTAGGGCCACCAGCTGAGTTTCTAAATCATTTCTCTAATGTGCTTGTTTAGCCATTGTTGATTCAATATGATCCAAACTAGTTTCCACCTTCTGAATTGAACAATCCAGCTCTCCTAATGCCCGGTGGAAAAATTGGCACAGGGAGGTCATATCTTTCTTAAACCCACTTAACAGACATTTTATGTCTCCTTTTGCTGTTGGGGATTGGAGCGCCAAAACGTTGCCAGCGGTCTCATTGCCATGCAGTTATCCATTCATGTCTGCTCATTGGATAGTCTGGAATTCTTTGATATTCTGGGATTCAGGTTTTATTTGTGCCAATGCCTTGGTCAATAGTGTTCTTTTCAGTTCTCAGTTAATTTCTCCCATGTGGCGTCACTGACTCTGCGGTAAGGAGCTTTTGCCCTCGGCTCTCTGTGCATGTTTAGGGCCACTCAGGAAACATAACCACATTGTTTCCATCTATCTTGCCTCTCTGCCCTCTGCAAGTGCTATGTGTCTCTGGGGTATTAGTCTGTGTTTCTCAGTTCCACGAGGTCTTCAGTCCTCACTTGGGGACTTGCTTCCTTACTTGTTGCATTCTTAATTCTTTTATTCTGGCGTGGTCCAGCCCATATCAGTGTCCTGCCCAAACTCTTGATTTGGATCACTAAAAGTTGGGTGCCCACTCAGCTGCCTCGTCCACTCCTGCAGGTCTTGTCTCAACATCAGCTTCTTTTCGTGAGTGCGACTCCTCGTTCCAGGAAGCCCACTTTCTCCTCCAGCACCTCACATCCTGCGGCTCTACTCTAGCAGCTCACCAGCTTTCAGGCCACTCACTGCTTTGGCATAGTCCGGCAGCCATTTTGGAAGTGCAGCTAAGTCATCACAAGAACTGCTTTTTCCCACGATTTTGTACCACTTTGTACCACTTTCTGCATTAATATTGGTGATAACGAGTCCCCTGCTTTAAGGCCTTCCCAGTGGCGATCTGTTTCCCTGATATAGAAGGTGGATGAGTCACATGGGAAGTATATTGGGGGCCCTGGCCGTGTAGCTCGGCAGGCACCTGTTCTTGGGTGTCACTGCCCCCTTTCCACCCCACCTTCTGGAAGTCTGAGAAGTCAGACAGACACTGGCATAACGAAACTCGAGGGGGCCCCCCTGCAAAGTACATGGAGGAGCTCCCCTCTGTACTCACTCTGAAGCCCTCAGGCCAGGGTACTGTTCTGAGGTGGGGGTCTCTGAAACACCAAGGACTGAGCAGGTAGTTGAGAAAGATGGGGTACCATCTACTGTCTTAGGCAGACTTGAAACATAAAAGAAACTCTGCTATGGCGAGACAAGCCAGCACCACCCCAAGAACATTGACGTTTGGAAACTGCGAACTGTGCCTGCCTGCGCAAGGCAACTTATTCTCATCCACTCAACCCTGCATGACTGAAGGCAACAAGCAGTCTGCAGCAGGGAGTCTACTTTGTGACAGGAGGGAGAAAATCTCCAATTGCCAAATCTGAATGCAGAACAGGAGAAGTGTGGAGAAGTGTGGCTCAATGGTTAGAGCGGCAGACCCTGATGCAGAGGTCTAGCCCGGGACCAGGGTTAAATTCCCCGCCTCCGTGGATCTTGGGCTCAAAATTCCACGGACCTGATAATTCTCACCTCAGTGCCTATTCCAATCATGGAGTCCCACTCTGCAACTCTGGGCAATAGCTTGCTTAATCTCCACAACTACCCCCCACAACGCTAAGGATGCCTGGCCTCCACCTTGGGGGTGCCCAGGAGTGGACGCCTCACAGGGAAAGCCAGGATGGGTTCCATAGCAGTATTTGTACAAGTGCCTTGAGACCCTTGCGGGTGAGTAGTGCGCTATACAAGTACCAATTTACAATTTACACAGGAACTTTAACTGACGGTCTATGTAAAATGGAGAAGCCATGCAGAATACAACTGTCACTTTAAAACGCTATAATTCTGCATTAACTGACCCAACATGTGTCATTTTGGCCTTATCTTAATCATAAAATATGTTTTAATTTAACCAGCGATTCATTTGAGCCGGTGGTTGCTGGTGGGCTTCACTGCACTTATTTTTGGGAACCAGGCACTTTAAGGAGAGCAACGCAGCGAAAAACACATATAGGCAAAAGAAAAGAAAGATGGAAAAAACGTCACAAACAAGGGAGAAAGTAGGGACCTACAATGAGGGATGGCTTTAGCGCTGGTGGCGCCCGGTGCAACAATAATTTTTGGTGCCCCCACAACCCATGACCACCTCCTCGGATTCTCTCACTACCACTGGGCAAAAGTGCCCTTCATCTCTCCAATCATAAGTTCTTGCTAAACATAGCACCCCCCTCGGAAGTCAGCACCCCCTCCACAGGTCAGCGCCCAGTGCAGCCGCACAGGTCGCACTGCCCTAAAGCTGGCCCTGCCTATAAGAGTGAGATAAAGGGGGCACAGCCTTTGTATGCAGCGCCCGGATATTCAATAGCTTTGGCTGCGGGCTTCTGAACAGAGCTTTGGGCACCAGCACTCTTTTTGGTTTATTTACATAATAAGCACTGGATGTAACTAAATGGATCTGTTAGCTTTGCGGAGCGGTTTTACCTGACCCACGTGTTGTGCTGGTATTCTTAACCCTAAACACATGTGCTCTGAAATCGTGTTTAGTCTTGGTCCAATAAGGGGTAGTCAAGGCTGTCTCATGAAAACAGCATTTGGCGGAATAGGAGCTAGCCTTGCACGTAGAAGGAGAAATTTGCCCCATTGGGCAACCCAGCTCCCTACAGTGATATGCTCTGCTATGGTTACCAACGCCATGGATACACCTGATAAATTGAAATCTCTAAGGGAAGGAACTGGATCTTGGCAGCAGTGGGAGACAGAATGTGAAGCGGCTTTTTGATACCCAACAGGTATCAATCAGAGCAGAATTTTAAGTGCAACTCAGATATCTGCGTAGGGTGCGTAAACATGAGAAGTCTAATACTGACATTGGCAACAGAGGTTGTGGAGAGGTAGAGACTTGCATTCGCACCATTTTGTCAGGTCCAAAACTTCCTTCTGGACTGATATTAAATATCAACTTTCTGCTGTTGGTAATAGTGAAGAACCTCCAGACCAAAAGACGATGTTTGGCATGTGGGAAGATGCATCTCTGAGCTCCTTCCTTAAACATTGAAGTAGTAGCTCCCAGTGGTGACTAGGCTTTCCACACTGGTAAGGAGGACCCATATGATGAAGCATGCCACCCTTGGGTGAGTGAGGGGTCTTATCCTTAAGGGATGCCTTTCCCTGTGCAAAAACACTTTTTGTTAGTTTAGAGAGAAACAAGGGCTATTCTCCATACATTGTACACACATGCATGAGACTGAAGGTGTATGTATTGTTTTTTCAGTTTTTTCATGTGGGAAGATGCTGCCAAAAAGGGATATGGGACAGAACGGATATTCCATCAGTGAGTGTGGAAGGTGGTAAAATGGACTTGTGCAGGAACGCTGGAAAATATATAAATGACGTCAAAGGATGCCCAAAGAAAGTATAAGAAATCAAGGGACCACAGAAAGAACAAAGAGGACTGCTAGATTAATAAAAATCAGGAAATACAAGTGAGCAATGCAAGCCAAGGTTAATTCGGAGAGACTACTGTGCTAGACTTTTAAAGAAGTATGTACTCACAGAGTGTCGAACTTTAGTTGTTAAAGGGGCGAGCAGTGGCTTCCACCTACATTATGTCTGATATTTTTCGTTCTGTACATATATAGTTACTGATGTTATTCATCATGTTTTTTTCTTCATGATAAACTAAAAACCAGGCAAATTACTTTGAAAATTGACTTTCTTATTGCGAACACAAATAGGTGGCAGCAAGACAGCCTCTTTATATGAATATGTGTAAAGGGCTGTGATACCAGCACCCTATCCATAAATATACGTGTAAATAAAGAGAAGAAGATATAAACCAATAGATGACACTGTGAAGCTTAAGGAAGAGGAAGTGACAATAGAAGAATGAACAGCTTCCAGACACTGAACAGAAATTAGGATAACTAAAGAATTAAGTAAACTGGTCGCCCTTCAACGTGCTGCAAAAAGCAAAAACAAAGACTAAATCGCTTACTATGGTACAAAAAACCTTTATTACGGTCCTTGCTTCCCGGACTATCCTAATGTGAAAACTTGTGTAAATTACTGAATTTCCATGCCTAAAACAAATGACAGTGCTTATGAAAATGGTATACTGTATAATGAAATTATCTACATATTTACATTTACAAGTAGCCTTAATGCTTCCCTTTAGCAACCTGAAGCTGGCCCCTTTTATCAGATAGGCTCTAAATTGGGTTGTGAAACCCTAAAAAGCAGTCGATAAATGAGGCCCCGCCTTGGTGCACTGGAGGATCTGAAGCAGGGGGCTGCAGCTTGGGACTGCGAAGCCTCCTTAGATGTCCGTCCCAGGAGTGGGACTCGTGCACTTTGAAGGGAGATGAAAGGCAATGCTTTCATCATGGTGAGGTTTGCGTCCATGGTAAATGAAACAAGGAACCTTTAAAAGTAAGCTACTCCGCCATTAATAGCGAGAGGGGGCACAAGTCACTGTGCTGTGTCATTTATTAATTACACTGTTTCTCAACCAAGGCGAGTCTCTCCTTGACGATCAAGTCACAGCTTTAGGCCTAGTTGATCTTTTGATGCTTGCAAATCCAGTCCTTCAATAGAGCCGACATTTTAAAGTTTCAAAAATGAATTCATTGTATGCTTTTGTATTGTAATTCCATTTATATAGCGTTTAATATCCCTGAAGAGGCACTGAAGTGCTTTATGGCGGGTAGCACGCTACTCTGCAAAACCCTAAATGAGTGGTTAACCCAATAGTTCTTAGTTATTGTTCCATATTGTTGGTTTTTGGGTTAGTGTTATGCTCTCAGAAAACTGTTTGAAGCATTTCCTTCAGTTGTGGGTTAATTTAACAGGAGTTGAGTGTGACTACTAGGGTGAGTTGATGCAAGTAGAAAAATGGGATGAATAAATACGGGGATTTTAGGTTTTTTGAGACTGCGATTGATTACACAGAGAATATGTGATTTATGAGAGTGGTATGAGTAGATAGGCTAGAAAAGTACAGATATTGCAACAATGGTTACACAGATCGGCTAATGATATGCATAAAGAGATGTGGTTAGTTTACTGCAGTGTGCTAGAGTGTACCACAGTAAGGCCTGCAATAGAACAGGATACACTGAGAGGCACTAAGACAGGCAGGGGATATAGCATAAGGAGAGAATCCTTCAAAGGTAGAAGAGAGAATAATTCCTAGCTTTAAATTATATTCAATTTTCATGGATTGTTTTAGGAATATGGTGGAGGTAGCAGGATATTGAGATCAGGTTGCAATCTGGAGAAGTATAAAGAGTAGAAGGAAAAGTTGATTACCTGTAGGCAGGTGATAATGTTGTGTCTTAGGTTGGTCTATTTGGCTATTGATGGTGTTGATACAGTCTGGTCATTTTCACATAGTTATTGAACATTACTGAGATTGTTTGACTTTGTAGCTGTTTTTTAATATGAGGCACTGAATTATGTGCTATATCTGGACAGTGGGCCCTTTAGGTTTATCTGGTAGGATTCTCAAGAGTGGACAGAGACAGGAATTTGTACTGATCATTCTGTTATGCATTTGTTTGACACTGGGTGGTATGTTTATAGGGATAAGTGGTTCTCCGTTATAGTAGGGTTATTTGTACAGTGATTCTACTGATTTAGCTCTTCTTTGATCTTAAAGGGTCCTGGAGGGTGTTTGTCATTAATCAGAAATCGGGCTCATGTGGATTCTTTGTGGAATCACATTGAGAGGAACCAAGTCTTAACCACCCTTCCAAACGAACAGTGATTCTAAGTGCCTCTGACCTTTGAAGGTAAGAAGTCCATTGTTTTGCGACTTCAGTGGAGAACGTAGTGCCTCCAATGCTTTTCTTCCTCTATGCAGGGATTATTAAGCGGGGTGCTAGGCTGGACCTTAAGTCCTGGGTTGGGAGTATTCTGTCATTTTTGCTTGAATAATTTGTGTTTTTTTAAATTTATAGCTTGTGGATGATGCACACTAGTTTGAAAGAGGATCTTCTTGCAACAGGGAGTTGGTGTCCGCCTTCAGGACCGGAGAGATGTGGGTTTGTATAATTACATTTAGTTGTTTTGCTGCTAAGTTTTGGATTTTCTGTAGCCTTCAGATAGTTGAGAGCTGAATGCTGTGGTATAGTCTATTAACATAATAAAGTCTGGGGAGGATGAGTTATGATGTTGCTTGTACCTTTTGAGATAATCCAAGAAAAGGGAAGATGCATATACGTGTTATCATTGTGTATAAAGGAGATAGACACAGCCTTTCTGCTTGATTATTCATGGAAAGTATAAAATCAAAGAATAGCCAAAACGTAATCACACCTACAGCTATTTTGATGGTGGTCACAGTTTATCTGGCCAGAAAGATACCTTTTTTCCATTCACTACAGGTCAGTGTTTTAGGTTTTGAAGTATTCAGCTTGTGGGGATTCCAAAAGGAATCCAAGCCCTAAACCCCACAGCCAAGAGAACCACAGCTCTGGAAACCCAATAGGAGCCCATATCTTAAAGTCTGCCGAACAGAAATCCAACCTCTAAGAACCAACAAAAGCCCACATCTTAAGCTTTACAGCCAATAGAACCCTAGCTCAGGGAACCCAGTAGAAGCCCAGGCCCCAAACTATAACCTATAGAAATTATAGCCCTGGGAGCCAATAGGAGCTCAAACCCTAAGCCCTACAGCTAGAAGAGCTATAGCTCTGGGAACCACCAGGAGCCCAACCCTAATCCCTACAGTCAATAGAAACCCTAGGCCCTGGCAAAAGTCAAAGGTCTGATACCTAGCATCAATCAATACCCTAGGCCCTGAAGCCTAGGGCCAAATATAATCTCTGAGCCCTGGGAACTATTTAGGCAGTTACACCTAGGGCCCTCTCAACATAAGCACTAGTAGTTGGTGGTTCACAGGAAACATTAGCACTAGCTCTAAAGATCAGGTAACTTTAAACTTAAGGGGAAGTGCAAGGTGGCAGGCGAAGAGTCAGACCTTATTCAGGTAACTCAGAGCCCAGTCAAATCAATTAGTGTGCAACTGTTGTGAAGAGGAGGCAGGGAGCTGCTGCTCAGTTCAGAGTCCCCTTGGTTGCGGATTTGGCCAATACACTTTTCTGCTCTTGCTCAACACTGCACGCAAAACTCAATTTAATCATTTGGAATGCTATTATGCATATTACATTCCTTCTCTAAACTCACTACAGTACTATGCAGAGTAAGAAACACAAGTTAACATACGAAAAAAGATTAAACTACACATTTAAACTAGTTTTTTTAATTATATTTCGTGTCTTTTCATCACTTTAATACAGATTTTAAAAGGAAACCCCATTCAGGAGCAGAGACACACAGACAACAGATTAGATTACAAATGCGCAGTTGAAAGCCACCTGCTCTAATCAACGTTTCTCTGGCCCTGCTTTCTGGATTGCTCATTGTGCGCACTACCTGGGGGGCATGGGGAAAAGATTGGCTACCTTGGTTCCACTTTCCAAGCCTTAAGGGGCTGTGCAAGTTGGGAGGGTACGAGGAAGGCGTTATTCAGTTGACTCTGATTACACCTAGCAAAACCACAAGGTCCGGCTCAGTGTTACCACCCTTAGTAAATTTGGCTGAAAGGGTGTGGAGTTTTGCCTTCAACTAGATTACAGTTTTTGAAGGAAGGAGTGAAGAATTAAGCAGGAAAGGAAGGTAGGACAAACGAAGAGATTAGAGGAGGAAGGAAAGGAGCAATGAAAGAAGACAGGGTGGATTACAGGAAAGAAGAAAGGCAGGTTGTTAGAAAGGAGAGAAGAAAGGAAGGCCAATAGGATCTACGGAAGGAAGAAAGAAAATAAGTCAAAGGGGCACCATATATTTCGTTCTGGGATTTCATTTGACAAGCCAATGCATTCTGGTACTTATAGTTCCAGCTTGCTTCCATTAACCCAAACTGGACAATGCACCTGATGATTTGTAAGAGAGGCGAGGACTGAATACATGGTTCTCTCCAGACACGAAGTGATACGCCTGCCCTACGAGAGCCAGGCTCATGCAGCATCCAGTTCGATTTAAGGCTGAAGGAGGGAGCTGCTGTCTACAAACCTAAAGATCACAAGTGCTCTCAGGTGGCTCTTTACAGGTGTGTTCTGTGTGTTGGCAACATTGTAAATTAAATCCAAGGTTCATCCCCCGTAGAAGGGTGATGACGTTTTCAACCCCCAGCACAGCACTTCAATGTTGCTGTTTTTTGTTGTGCCATTGGGTTCAATTCCTGAGTCATGCTGCTCTAGGAACGTGTGCTTTGTAAACCCCTTTGGTAAAACTGCATGGCTGTAGGGTTCACTTCTGCAGTCTGTGTGGACACGCCGCGGTTCTACAACAGTGTGCCACATGTGGTTATATGGCAGACTGGATACTTACATGGTGTCTCTGCAATAAATACATTGTCCTAAAAATATATATTTTTTAATATTGTACTGCTGGGTTTAGATTTTCTATTGACTCCAATGGGACAAAATGTTTGTGAACAACATTTAGAACAAGATATTTATGTCCCAGATGACATCTGACACTTAGATTCTTTATTATGTGTATATACTTCACAACATTTTGAAGGCAATTCATTTTCGATGTGGTGTACACCGCTAATTTCATTTTCACTATCATATTTCCTTAGGCCTTCTAATAGATAAGGGTAAGGAAGAAACCTCCCTATCCCTTTTGTAGTCATAACTGCTTTGTGGTGACTTTCAACGTGTGGTGAGTTCAGTGACCCCCCGCTGCTCCCTACAGTGCATTGTGAGGGCAGTTTTCAAACTCTGGATGTTTTCAATGTTGTTGCTTGACGCAGCTTCAAGGTTGGAAGCGGGGCTTTCAATATTGAAACTGCGCGTTCTTGGTGCCAACATTTCCCTACTGCAATAATTATGCCAAATGCTCCATGGGGTGTGGCATTTCTCCAGGCAGTAACTGTGCCTAAAAAAATTACATGAGGCTTTCGATGCCCCAGCAGCTAAGGTTGTTTTTTTCTGGCTGGAGAGACACTTACCCTTCCCTTCTACCCCATCACCTCATCTCATCCTCAGACAGAAGCATTAATTTACCACCAGCACAGAGCAGGTAGTAAATGTATAGTACAATCTCACGGAATTGGGACTTCCATGTAGTTTTAAGATCTGTACACCTTGTCCTACCAGGTAATCCCACATTCCATTGCCTTAATTTGTAATTGGATAGTACTGGTGTGGATTTACCACACAGTAACTGTAAATGTGCATGCTAATGAACACCGCCAGTAGCGTGCAACAAGGAATCAGGGCTGTAGTAAGATTAAACTCAAGGAAAGCACAACATATTTCTCGTGCACTAAACTCGAAATGCTGCATTCCTGTAACTTCATCGGTCATCGATGCTGTTATTTTTTCATAGCATGGGGCGATTCTGCCCGTTTTAAGTGATGAGCTGCTGAGTTAATCTTTTCCGCCATAGCCCTAATGGGCTGCGATTGCTCTGACCCGGCCCGTCCTTCTGAAGTGCTAAATGCACATCTGTAAATAGATAACCCAGACGCAGCATTTTCTGAGGATGTTGTTCTGGAAGCCATTTCCGGAAAGGACGTCTCCATCTTCTCATTACGCCACGCGCACACCTGACGCCTGAGCCATGGGAGGGAAGGAGTCAGGCTCGAGCACCCGCAGGGAGCGGTAACCAAGACAGCAGCATCCCGTTTCCAGCAGGTGAGTCACGGGTAGCAGGGGAGCTGCTCTGCGTGGAGAGCGCTCACTGGAGATACGGGCAGCTTCGGAGACTCTGCCAGGCCGCAGGCTTCCGCCTGGACAGGCCCCGTGTGTGAGGGGCTCGAGGAGACCAGAGACGCACAGCAGGGCCAGTGACGCCACAAGGCAGCTCTAGCAGGCCTGGATCAGAACTAGCCCAAGAGCTGTGCATATGTTTCTGGATATCTTGCACCACTACCAGGGCTTGAGTCGGGGTACCACGCAGGTGGATGGCGTCCCCATACTTATTTTACCAGGAGCTCGATTACTGGAGCAAATGGAGCCACACATTTACTCTTTGGCCTCTCTGGGGCGAGATCGGAGCCCATTCAGAGCGCTACTCCTGTGCTGGCTTCTCTGATGCAATCGCATCTAAGGGGTGAGCGAGGGGAGTCAATGAGTCTGATGGTGCAAGCCACTTTTCGTGACGTCAGCGTCACCCCCACTTCTTTTTTTTAGAACTTGTGCCCTGACCACTACTATACATGAACGTGATGCACTCATAATGCCATATCCGCTGTCCAGTGCTTCACTTGTGCGGACAGTGGCAGGTGGTGGGCTCTGGCGCTCACATTTGGTAAAGGGGTTTCTTTTTAGTTACAAGGGAGTGAGAGAAAGGTAAACACGCATTTACAATACAATGGTCTCGGTATTGTTAAAGTTAGAGCTATTGGCATTGCTCATGACATTATTTTTATGTATATTTTTGTTTTTAACCCCTTGCATGCTGCCGTGATTCTGCGCATGTGCGGCAAAATCACGACTGGGCGGGTTTATGGCGGCCCCAGCCGTCATCAGCACACGAGCGCCGTAGTGCATGACGGATGGGGGCCGTCATCAGCATGCAAGGGGTTAAAACATAAATAAATGGCATTGTCATTTACAATGCCAATAGCTTAATCGCTCGCAAATGCCAGACCCATTGCATTTGCACCCACACAAAGCCACCCACACACACATACAGAGCCACCTACACAGTCATTCACATAGAGCCACCTACACACACATAGAGCCACCCACACCGAGCCAATCACACTCACACAGAGCCACCCACACAGAGCCACCTACACACACCCACACAGCCACCCACACACACACACACAGAGCCACCTACACACACACAGAGCCACCCACACACACACAGACAGAGCCACCCACACAGAGCCACACACACACACCTTCAGTGCCATCACAAGGAAAACCCCTGTGCAGCAGGGATGTTGATTAGCCAAAGTAGATTCACCTAAATTCCAGAGATACAGCAAGCGACGTCACTGTACCCTTTATCTTCGGTGCCATTACAAGGAAACCCCCTCTGTAGCCCCCTTTGCGACTCATCAGCCTCCAGTTTGTTCTGTTCCTGCAGTTGCCTTAATTACACATGACACCAGGGTAGCAAGGGCAGTGCTAGAGAATAGATACCATAGACCAAGCCGGGGAGGAGGACTGGGACTGGGCGGGGACGCACAAGCTCAGCAGGCGGGGAGACGGGGCTGCCGGGATTGAGCTCAGCCTGCCTGAAATGCCTCTCGGAGATAGTGCTTACAGAGGAAACAAAATGGTCCGCAGCGCTGAGAGAAATTAAAAGTAAACATTTGCAGGCAGTCTGTGGTAAGTCCCCGCAATAATGATTCACAGCTTCTAGGAGCCACCCCAGGCGCAGCCCCATCAAGCCCCGGCGGGCAGGCGGAAACTCACGGCCTCTAGCCACATGAACCTTTTTGCATCACAATGTGGCAGAGGCAAGGGTGTTAATTTCAAAAGAAAGCTTGCGTTGAGCCACACTTTCAATGCACGATGATAACGGAGGGCATCCTTTGCACATTGTGCACGCTGTGTCAAACACACCTGCTAATGTATTGCTGCAAAATGAAACCACCACAGGACAGTATGCATGTACGGCAGCAGTCTGAAGTTAGTTGTATTGTTATTAAACGGCAATCTAAAATACTTTCAAATAGCACTTACGCTGCTATTTAGTGGTGCTTTTAAATATATCCTAGATATATTGCCAACAAACAACCTTCACAACGCGGAGTCTTTCGGCGCCCAGATTGTCACTTACGCTGACGACACCCAGCTCCTCTTTGTCAGTAACAAGGATGGCCGTTTTGACGATGCCCAGGTCAGGGGCCGTTTGAGCGCTGTTTTTGAGTGGTTTGGACGCCATGGGCTGAAGTGCAACTCCGACAAGTCGGAGTTGCTCTTCTTTGGCTGTACCTCTGAGCCTGATTGGAAACCCTGGTGGCCGCAAGATATGTTTCCTCCCACTAGTTCGTCTTTGAAAGCCAAAAACTTGGGAGTTTTGATTGACAATGAGCTATCTTTCGGACCGCATATCTCATCTCTTACTGGGAAATGTTTCGGCATCCTTCGGATGCTTCGTAAATTCCTCCCTCTAGTCTCCATCCAGCACAGAAAAATCATTGTCCAGGCACTGATTGGCTCTAGGCTTGATTATGCTAATGTTTTGTTCCTAGGACTTCCCAAATATTTGGTCAGGCGTCTGCAAATCGCCCAGAATTCTGCAGCCCGAGCCATCTTTGGTCTTCCAAGAAAAGCCAGAGCCACTGATCTTCTCTCAACACTACACTGGCTTCCCATTGCTAAAAGGATTCTGTTTAAAACTTTGACTACGACTTTCAAGGCCCTACATGGCATAGGCCCCAAATATATTTCTAAACGATTGTCCTGGTATAACCCCCCCAGATCTCTCAGATCTTCATCCCTATTTAAAATGAGTGTTCCCATTATCAAGCGTGCTAGAGCAGGAGGACGGTCTTTTCGCTACTTAGCTCCTCATGCATGGAATGACCTCCCAATCTCTTTGAGACAGACCTCTAGCCTTCTGTCCTTCCGAAAGACCCTTAAGACATGGCTTTTCCCTTAATTTGATGCTGCTTCCTGTTGTCTTCACGTCCTCTCAGTGTTATGTTCTCCCTTCTTCGGTTGGGTTTCCTTCAATAAAGCGCCGGGATACTCCATGGAGTGGCCGTGCGCTATAGAAGTATAAAAATAACATAACAATAACATAACATAACACTAATGTTTCGACCTCGGAAGGTTGAGAGCGCTCTTAGTGCAAGCTAGAAGCTGCCCCTTTTACCTACAACTCTGCATGAGTGATTAACTCACTGAGATATCTTATTAGTGTAACGCTAGGCCGAGACCTAAAAATGAAATTCGGGTGACCGCACTCAAGCATTGAAGACTCCAGTCACCCAGGTCCGCAACAGACTTGAGCGTGAGGCTGGACTCAAGCCATGGCCGTGGAGAACAGTCAAGAAGCGATCCATTCAGAAATGAACACTCATGGCAAACAGCGCGGTCCAACTGCGTTTTATGCTCCTTCTTTTAAAATAAAAGACCAGGGCATTTTTATTTATAGAGTGAAATCACAGTTTTGTACTGCGTTTATTGCTTTGGCGCTGTTAAAGTTGTGAGGAATGTACCCTTTCACACATGCAGTACTTACCGGGGTTCATGAGATGAACCAAGAGGAAGGCGAGGATAGCCCCCCGGCTACTGGCTGAGGGGAGATAAAGCCATGCCACGGTTTAGAGGTGCGGTCTGGGGTTGGGTTTACAACCTCATGTCGAAAGAAGCTCGTGGCTCCACATTTCATCACAAAACGGTGGGAGCAAGCCTTTGCCCAGGATACCTCCAAACTCTTAATCCATCACGGTGTGGGGTGCCCCGTGGGTGATATATAACTCCCTTCTGGGTCTGAGGGGCGAGAGGTCCCCAGGTGGTCAGCTCCTGCGCTCCCGGACGCTACTCGGAATGGCTGCCGTCTGCCTCGAGCTCCCGTACAGCGGCGGCTCTGTTGCTTTCGGTTTCATATCCGGGCCTGGGATTTCCGTGATGACTGTACTGGCGAGCCCTGTGCCCAAGAGGGGAAAGGTGCGATATTATCTCCTTCTGTGCCGGGAGCCGCCAGGAAACTGCCTGTCATAATAACAAACTTTCTAACTCTCGTTAACACCTTGGCTGCTAGGCGTTTTCCCCCCCTGCGCTGGAAAATGCTTGAGTACATTATTCATGACGAGCTCAGCTCGTCATCAGCACAGCTCAACTGTGCATCATGACGAGCTGAGCTCGTCATGAGCATCGAAAGGGTTAAACGTGTTGTGCCAGAGAAAAGGCAGCTCTCCCCTCCTCCCATGAAGGACTGAGCATGAGGGACAAGCATACAAATTCCTCCCCCCCCCCCACTCTCCCCAACCGTGCGCAAAACAGCGGTGAGCCTTTCAAGTGATCAGCCTCGCTGAGACTTTTCTGAGTGACTGGCACCAAAAATAAGAGTTTATGGCATGGCCGCATGGGTATTATTTAGGTGAGAAGGGTCATGACCTCACAACAATCGATAAATCAGCACAAACACCCTGAGCTGTTTCCATGCATTCCTCTAATGTTAGCAGCACTAATACCTTCACAATGACGTGCCAAGTGTAGCTGCTGGTACCGTGTGTGACGCTGACCTACAGTTGCCAACAGTTCACTGCCATGACTCACTCCTCCGAGTCTATCAACAATCTCCTTTCGCACTAGTATACAGAGGCATAAACTCTTACACTTTTTAGGACGGACTACAGAAATACCTAACTACCTATCATGCCTTACCTATCTTACAACTTAACTACCTATCTACTTCCGTCAATGGCATTCGTTCATTGTACTCCTTACTTGTTCTTCTTACTCTTTGAGGGGAGAGGAGGCATGTGTCTGCTCACGCTGCCTGCACGCGCCTGTCGGCCCTCTGATTGGTTAATAAGGAACACCAATCAGAGAGCTGACTTGGCCATGCAGGCAGCGTGATGAGGGGCTGTTCTCTCCTGATGACGTCAGGGAGAGAAAGAACACAAAAAACACACCCCTCCGTCCGAAAAAGACAGGGCTTAAATGGAGTGACGCCCCTCTCCTCCAATGGCTAGCCAACATTTACGAGGCCAGCTAATGGAGAAGAGGGGCGGGTTCAAGCCCCACTGTAGGAAAACATTAAATCTCGGGCTCCGCCCACACTGCTTACGCAGTGTGACGCTAGTCCCAAGACCTAAAAAGAGAACAAACAGAGGAAGATGGGAAAACAGTGACAAAAACAGAACTCTGGGATGAAAAAGAACCTACAAGAGTGAGATAAAGAGGCAGGATGTGGAAAGTGACGGAGAGACAATGCAAGAGATAGAATCAAGACTAGAGAGCCTTGGTATTTGGCAGCCTCTGCATTTTAGTGGGAGGGCTCCAAATTAATACTTTGGACTATGCCCTCAGTGATTTACAAATGAAGCACCAAGTCTCGGCCATAACTTAGTGGCAACTTTACAATACTGAGAAGCAAGCTGTATTGACCTTGTCCTAAAACATGCGTATGCCAGAGACCTAAAAATATAGAGCAACTCTTCACATGGGCAGACACTCTTTGCTCACATCATAGAGTAGAGATACTCAAAGTATGTTCTGGGCCCCATGCAACCCTTCTGACCTTTACATGCGGCCCCCTGGGCAACAGCAGCACACCTCAGCACTAACACACCTCGGCTGTTTGCCGATTGGGGCATTGATTTGCAAATGGGCGGGACGAGAAGAGGGAATCTGCCCAGCTTGCAACAACAGAAAAGAAGATATGGCCCATGTCTTGTTCTTCTGCCCTGCCTATAGTGCAATACGGAGATCTTGGCTGGCACCTCTGTGCAGAAATTTGGGCTTAAAACAATGTGCTCAAGCTTGTAGAATTTTAAGATTCGATACTTCACCCCCTATTGTGTTCTCGGTCTCCCGCTTTTTATTTGGTATGTGGCGTAGAAGGTCTACTCTGATTAATTGTGTAAAAATGTGATTAATTGAACCGACTGTCATCCTTCATTTGATAACTTATTGCTTAATAATTTTTTAACCAAGGTTTTTAACTATTTATGTATTCTATGTATTTTATGTTGTATGTACATATTTTATCTGTGCTTTTATGGCCTTGGCCGAAAAAAAGTTATCAAAATGAATGAAAAAGATGTTAAATTAACATCAAGCATTTATTTAAAGGTTAATTACAGTTAAAGAACAGAAGTAACTAGGGTGTAATGCGCAGCTTAACTTTAGGAACACCTTCATTTATAAAGAATGTAAACGTGTAAAAAAAATAAAAAAGTATCTTCAAATTTGAAACGTATATTTCATTAACATGCAGAACTGCTTCACCTTAGTAAATCAGATTATATCAGTACATTCTGAAGTATTGTTTTTTAAAGTGATTGTTTTCAATAATGAATTTAGAAACATTCTTGCTTTCCCCCACCCTGACAACAAAGTCAGGGTGGGGGATTAAATACAAAATACAACCCAGGAGAAGGTTTTATACAGCGCACATGCTTGAAGTCATGTATTTTGAGGTCCAAAGTGAAATAAAACAATTGCCTGAAATTACACAGTTTGGTCAAGTGGGGAAGTCAAGATTCATCCCAGGTTCTACACTGTGCAGTTCTTTTCAGTCACTGGATGTACATGCCTAGTTTCACCGGCACCCAGGGCTTTAAGCGGAATGAAGAAACTGGGGGGTCTCTCAAAGGGACGTGGCCAATGCAATTAAGGGCATGGCTTAAAACATGTTAGCTAAAAATCTGTGCTTAGCTTAGTGTGTCGCCCGACTTGTATTTTGCTGTTTCTGTCATTGCATCCAGATATATGATACAACCAGTAACATCATACCTACAACAAGTCAGGACTATTGCCTTTGCCAGTGATTGTTAGGTACATAAGATAAATAAGCAGCAACTATGGCGTGTATATTATTGAAAAAGCCTTCGCCATGGTGACACCACAACAATGTTGCTGCTCCTGAGTTTTATTCATTCATTCAACAAGCTCAAAAAGAGAAGGGAAATCCAGAGAGAAAATGACTCCCTTTAAAGGATTTCCCTTCCCCTACAACGCTCACCTGGCATGATGTAACTTCTCCACTAATGAGAAGTGAGCAGTGTGGGCACGTGCACATCCACGTGCCTGCGGTCACTGCAGTCTGCAAAAATACAGACTGCCTGTGCCAGGGCACAAAACAGAGCCCGATAGAAACCCGTTTCGAGCCCCCCTTTAAAAAGCTGCCGGTGCTCAGCACTGGTGAGACCCGGCCCACTTAAAGTCCTGCCTGCACCCACTTTACAACCTATCCAACCAATACCCTGCTGGCATCAGTGACACCACAGACCGAAAATGTTGGCACCTGGGAAAATGGTTGCGATTACCCAAGTCATGGAGGGATTTAGGAAAGTGATGAAGCGTGTAGCCAACTCTGAAGAGCACTGACAAAATCTAAAGAGTGACTTCATTAACCTTGCAGCACTTTCCAAACTGACAGTCTAACTAAGGGCAATTACCATGGCAATTACCATGGAAAATGCTATTACAAGACCTGTGTTGGTTGAAACAAAGGCGAAATGTATCCATTTATTTTCAGCACACTGGATATAATTAAGAACTGTCCAGCAAGAAAGCAGTAGAGTACATACTTTTCAATTCAGGTTACTCTACAGGCCCAAATAACAAGGGAGAGCATAAAATCTGGTCCCAGTGAAAAATGCAGGAGACCGATTTCCGAGTGGAGTGATAATTATTTCATCCCCTTTGTTTACCTCACACAGATTTCACCAAGTGCAACCTAGAGAAATGTATCTTGAGAAAAGGCCCAGTGAAAGGCAAAATATTCCTATTTTGCTGCAAAAAAATTGCAGAAACTACGATGTATGTCTTATTTACAAGGCTAACACTCAGAATACCCACCAAATACTTTAGCTCAGAGTATCAGTGTTTACCAGGTGCTAACATTACAGTGCATATTCCAACATACTCTTGATCATGGCTGTAGTAGGTATTATAAGAGTTCTGCCTCCAATATTTTAGATGTCACCTATCTTTAATGAAAGTATAAATGGGTGCTGTGTATCAGATCGAAACATGGCCCTTCCACTTGAATAAAGTATTTAAATCGTTCAGGGTGACAAATAGTTTCTATATTTCGATATGAAGACTTATTGTGTACGATAAATTAATAAATGTATAGATTTTGGATGCTTAGTAGTTGATGTACATTTGGCTAGCCCTTTGAGTTGAATGACGATTCAGCGCGATAGAAATGACAGAAAGACTCGAACTCAGTGAATCTAACATAACTAAGATATAATCTGGGGTCCGATGTAGGCGGCCGTTTCAGGCCATTTACCGACCGGTAAATGGCCAATCGGTATGTAGGGGCCTAAATCCAAGGCCACATGTAGGTAAATCTACATTTACAGAATCGGTAAAATTACCGATTCGGTAAAATACCGAATCGGTAATTTTACCGATTCTGTAAATTCCATATGTAGGTGGGACTCTTTTGAGTCCCAAAGGCCTAAACGAATCGGTATTTTACCATGAAATCCAACTACATGGTAAAATACCGATTCCGGTGTGCATGCACATGTGTGCATGCACACCTATGTCATGTGACAGGCAGACCTGCTCCTAGGGCAGGTATGCCTGCCACATGGCACCTGTGCCTGTTTTGGGGGTGCCAGAGGGTGTCAAAGTGACACCCCCTGCATCCTTGTGAATTCTTTAATTACCGATTCGGTAAATACCGAATCGGTAATGCCTAATCATTCCTATGGGCTTCAAAGCCCATAGGAATGAATGGGCATTACCGATTCGGTATTTACCGAATCGGTAATTAAAAGAATTGTTAAGGATTCGGTAACGAATCCAGATGTTGGGACCTACATACCATTTACCGATTTTGAAATACCGATTCGGTACAATTCGGTATTTTAAAATCGGTAAATGTTTTTTACCTACATCTGGCCCCTAATGTATTGTTTATGTTTGATGCACATTTGAATTGAACAATGATGTATTCTCATGTAGCCACAAACAGGGATACACAAATGAATATACAGAAATATTAGTGCATACAGGTAGTTAAAAAATGTGCGCAATAACCTTCTAAATGCATATTACCAGGAAAACTGGGAACTGCTGCCCCGCCCCTGGAGGGAAGATGCGATTTCCATGCTTCTGCGTTTTCTGTTGGAATCCTTGGGCTTTTCAAGCACAGGCTCTCACGGGAGACCGGAGTAATTGGGCAAAGAGCAGCTTGAATCCTGCCAGTCTGCACACAAGGCAGACTGAGTGCTGCCAATCGACAGAAGGGCCTTCTTCCCAGGGCTTGCCATAGGAGCCAGCGTGGTGGGCTGTTCTCAGTCTCTCATTAATACTAAAGGTATATAAAAAGAACTAGGCAATGTGCTTGTGAAAGAAAGAAAAGAGAAAGGGGATAAAATAATGTACTATATGTAGGGATAAGGTAATGTAGTGATTGGAAGGTGGCTTTGGGGGGGAAGGGTATAGCAAAAGACAGTAGGAAATATTTTGTGATCATCAGGCACACAACAGGCAGCTATGAATATCACTGCACCTGTGGTGCCACAACCTGCTTAGCACTGTAGGGTTAGGCACTTAAAGTGGGTGCTGTGTTGAACAGATCTAAAGTGTCTGCTTAAAAGCATAAAAAAACTTGGGCAATGCCAATAGGTCTGGCTTAAGAATGAAAGTGTCTTTTGTGTCATTGATGGGTTTAGGCACTCAAGGCATCATCATACATGCACTAAGTCACTCATGTTTGCACTCATGCATCAATTCATCCATCCACTAACTCATTCTTGCATTCACCAGCTAACATAACTGCAAAAAAAAAACATGCACTTAACAACATATGGAAGATTAATTAATAGACTACTGGTAGAATAAAACATTCTTCCATCTAAACAAGGCAGGTATATGCTTGCAATAATGAAACTAAATATAGAAGCAGATGGCCTCTTTCAGAGATAGTGTACAACGTTTATTACTGTTTTAAAGTTCCCGTATGGCCACCATGATTAGAACCAACATGTTGACCATCTTTGAATGGTAAAATTGTGATACACCATGGACAAACGCATTCGATAATAGCTGCCTGGCCTAGAAGACGTGGCTACGTGGTATGTGGGGCACTGCAGAAGAAATGAGTGGCAAGCAAGCAAACTGTTAGCACTGCCAGGAGAGCTGTGGAATCCTCTTAAGAAAAAAGAAAATAAGAAAACAGGAGAAGCAAAGAAATGAAAGGGGAACTATGAAAGGAGAAAACAGGAAACTAAAGGATTGGCCAACCAGCCTTAAAATATAAGTTTATTCATTTTCTTTTTTTTTTAACTGGTCTTTGTTGTACAATTTTGTCGATTAAGCCACCCCCCCTTGAACCCCCCCCATACAGACTGTTTTAAATTATTAAACACGTACATACATCATCTTGATGTATCAAAATCAAAGTTGAAGTTTGTTAGTTTAAAAACAAAGTAAGTTCAGCTGGAAATACTTCATACAGAACAAGAGAGAACGAAAACATGGAGCAGAAAGATAGAAGGATCCAGAGTGGAAAAGTGGAAGAGGAGGGAAAAAAGCACATGCTTATCGTGTTTAAACAATATTACAACATCGATCTCCCCATCCATTGTGTAAGCGGATGCCATATTTCAAGCCCTTTCTTTTTCATTTTTATTCCCTTCCTGCTGAATATGGCTATTTCCACGTTATATGCAGCTAGTAGTCGTGCCCGCCATTGATGGAATGAAAGTGGATATGGGTCTAACCAAGTTGATGTCAAGCAAATTCTTAGTATGGCCATTGAGATAAACAGAAGTCCCTGAATGGTAGCAGGTCTAGGATCCCTATCAATCCCAAGTATTATTTCCGCTGTCGTGATCACAATTCTAGTTCCAAATATCTCTGATAGAAACAGTGAGATTTCTCGTCTAATTGTTTTCAGGGTTTCACATGTGGCCAACATATGAATCAGATCCACCTTGGGTATTGCGCATCGAGGACATAATGGACCTTTACCTGTGCTCCATTTAGAAATCTTTTCGGGGGTATAATATAGTTGGAAAAATGTCTTGTAGAATTGGGCTTGAAGTTTAGTGGACATTGGTAAAGATAATGACATTTCCAATGTTTTATGTTTTGTGGTCTCAGACATGCCTAGTTTATTTTCCCAGTTATGGAAATGTTTCTCTAGGTCATCAAGAAGGCCAGTAACTAGGTTTTTATAGATTTCACCTATTCTAGCCCTATCCGTTTGGGCCGTTTCAATTGCCGAAATTTTCCGAAATGCCTCTCCCCCCCCCCTTTATTTGAAATATAATCTCTGATTTGTAAATATTTGTAAAAAATCGCGAGATTTCCGTCCAAATTTAATTTTAAAGGATTCGAATGATCGAAAGCCCACTGAATCGTACAGTGACCCAACTTGTACTATTCCTGATCTAACCCAGCGCCTCATACACGGAGTCTTTGAATATCTCCGGGAGATTATTATTCACACATAGCGTAGTGTAGTGGGAGAATCTGCCAATCCCCAGAAGTTTTCGTACTTGATTCCAAGCGATATAAATGCCTTTGAGTGATTTAAAGCGTACTTTTTTGAAGTGACAATCATATGTTAACCTCCACAACTGATTGCTTGCCTCCCCACCGAGGATCAGTTCCTGTGGCGTTGGAACTAGACTCTCTGAGTTAAATTCCTGCCTGGGGGTTAGGAGATCTCTACAGTATTTAAGGATAGTGGCCCACCAGTATAGTTTGAAGTTTGGTAATGCCAGGCCAGCTCTTTCCCTAGGTAAGGTAACAAACCTTTGGGCTCTACGTGTTCTTCCAAATCCCCAAATAAAACGTGCAAACATGTTGTCTATAGTTTTAAAAATCTGTGGATCAAAGTTTAAACAAATTGTGTGAAAAAAATACAAAAATTTAGGAAAGAATAGCATTTTGTTAAGATTGCATCTACCAGTAATAGTGAGGTGCAAATTGTGTAGATGAGCTAGACTTTTTTCAGTCTGTTTTAGAAGGGGGCTCAGATTTAGGCTCACTAAGTTATCTAAATCTGCTGTAATGTTCACGCCAAGATATACTGCCTTGTCTACGACCCTTTCGTCTGAGTAGTTAGTCTTATTGTTGATTATGATCTGGGTTTTAGCTTGGTTCAATTTATACCCTGATATCTCCCCAAACCTTGTTGCTCCCTCCTCCATCGCTTTGACTGCCGACATTGGATCAGCTGTTACAATTACAATATCGTCAGCAAAAGCCAAAGTTTTAGTTTCGCCATTAATGGTTTTTATAGGTGGTATGGATTCGTTTGTCTCTAACCTCGTAATAAAAGGATCTATGTAAAGGGCAAATAGTAGAGGAGAGCAGGGGCACCCCTGCCTTGTGCCTCTTGTCACTTTGATGGTTTCCAATAGGTCCCCATTAATCATAACCGCTGCTTCGGGTGTGACATATAACATCTGTACAGCTTTGATGAAGTGATCCCCGATCCCGCTCCTTGACATGACACTCCAGAGATATTGCCAGGAGACCCTATCAAATGCTTTTTCCGCATCTAGTAGTATCAAGGCCATAGGGTCTCCTGCTACCTCTGCCATGTCAAAAAGCGTGATAACTCTCTGGATGTGGTCTGTTGTAGATCTACCTGGGACGAATCCATGTCCAGATATAATTTTATGGATAATTGGTGTGAGTCTACTGGCTAGCATGTTAGAATATATTTTGGAATCAATATTAATTAAAGTAATTGGGCGATAAGCGCCCAATTCTATAGGATCTTTATTTTTTGGGGGGGAAACGATGATTTTTGCCCGGGCCCAAGAGTCTGGAGGACGTCCACCCTGAAAAACGTGTATCATTAATTTAGTTAGAATTTCTTTCAATATCTTACTAAATTTAGCATAAAATTCAACCGGAATTCCGTCTAAACCTGTAGCCTTCCCTGGGGCCAGACTATTTATTGACAGGAGAATTTCTATCCAATCTGGGGTCTCCGAGAGATTGTCTTTATCTAGCAGTGGTAAGCGGGGCCTTGGATCTAAATTTAGATATTCCTGTATTTTATTCTGGCTGCTACCTGTCTCTGTATAAAGATCAGAATAATACCCCTTGAACGCTTCCCTGATTTTTATCGGGTCGTTGGTTAATCCAAAGATAGGATGTCTAATAGTTTTATTTGTACTTTCCGAACTTTGTTGTCTTGCACGTGCAGCCAGTTGGTGGCCCACCTGCTCGCTCATTTCATAGATTTTTTCCCTACACATTGAAGCTTTATAAATCGCTTTCCTAGTGAACATATCAGATATAAGATTTTTTGCTATGGCAACCTCTCTTGCAGGCCCTTCTGAATTATTCCCACCTATGACCGACCGCCCTAACTAGATCTTCTTCCTTACTTATTAAATTTTCCTGTAGTTTTTTAGCTTATCTTTTGCTTCTTTGTTATTTTGAATTGAGAATCTTAATGTTTCACCTCTTATTCCTGCTTTTAGTGAATCCCAGACCATAACCAAAGGGGCGCTACCCATATTGAAATTTAGGAATTCTGTGATCCAATTTTCCATATGGTTACAATACTTATCATTAATCAAAAGAGCCCTTTCAAACGTCCAGGTGCTTTGGATGGACTGGGTCACCCCAATATCTATGCTTAAAGTTAAAGGATTGTGGTCTGAAAGTACTCTGGGAAGCCGTTCTCTGGAACACTTGGAAACAATAGTGTGTGAAACCAGTATATAATCTATTCTAGTGAATTTTTGATGAGGATGGGAAAAGAATGTTTATTCATTTTCAGGTGGATATGCACATGTGATCAGAAAGTGCTACCCATTGCAAAGCAAGAGAGCCAATGATTAATATGGAATGGATCATTACCCCATGCAGTACTCTGTCATGGAAAGTAGAGGGTAAATGACACCCAGACAGGCCAAAGGCAGAAGAAGGCTGACCCAACATTTAAAAACTCCCAATAAAGCATAAAAAAGGATTACTTATAGGGCAATCAGGCAGTGCCTGATGGGTTGGTCTGCCAGGTCAGTGTGTGGGACTTATTTTGGCTGTCTTTTGGGCCCGAGTTATGGTCTACTAGGCATTTTCTACTGCTGATTTGCCTGATATTAAAACAAACATTGCAGTAAATCCATGCAGTTCTCCATACCTTGCAAAACCCCTAGAGAGTGTGTGTTTACAATTTTAAAACGACTCCATTTACGGGGCACTTTTTTATTGATCTAATTCACTAATGGGGGCCTCTTTTATTTTGGTGCCTCTGGTTATTTTCCGTTCAGTCTGACCCTGTGAAAATCCTCTATCCCGATAGTTTGTTCAGGAGTGTCACCAAAACTCTTTCTTACTATGGTAATACTAGTCCCCAGGTGAAATTTAAATTATGCTTTCAAAATTCCGATAATTTTGGGAATTTCATGTTACACTTTTTAGACAAATTCCGGAAATCATGTTAGTTCGCTACATCATGCAATTAGACCATTATTGGTGGCTAAGTGGAAGTGCAGGAAAATTGTGAACAACTAGAACGCGGGCGGCTGTTGTTTGCTGCATTTGTTTTTTTAGTACAAAATGCTTTCTTCTGTCAACAACCGATGCTATGACACATTTGGCGTAACATATAGTTCTATATGACAGATTTACTTTTTAGATCATTTTCCAGAAATTTCACATAACTACACAAAAGCAAATTATGCTGATTTAACAAATCCGTATAAAATACCTGCCTACCGGGTTAAGCACAATTTAATAACAATCCTCTCTTAAATACATATTTTCTTTAAAGTATGCTTTTCACAATAGGTAAGTCAGGCCTACTTGCTTTGACATAACTTTTTCTTACTGTTCTCTCCTAGGGAATCTGACACAACCTTTACCAGTGAACCTATATGGTCTATAGCCTTTACCGAGGTCTGACACTATAACCAATACAGGCTTACTGAAGTGTGCATAAACTGGAAACAATGAAACATACAATTAAGAAATTACAGATATGTGCAGAATTACAGTTGGCAAAACAAATACAATCCCTCTATTAGGACCTAACAACAATTATCACAGAGAAAATCTGCTACCCCCAGTATTTAGCAGAGAGGGTAAACGGCACCAAAACCTTGTCTAATAAGGTAATCTGTAAGATTACGTGTAACCAAATCCCCTTCTACAGCCTGTAACATAGTGTGATAACAATCCACTATTAGAGTCCTCTTCGCTTTAGCAAATTCTGTTCACAGTAAACAAGCCAGGCCAACTGACTTGCCCACAAATGTTAATAATAAACAGACTGGACCTATGACATCTGGCATAATATTTTCCTGTGACCCAATCGGGCCCTGTGTGGTCATTGGCTAGTACCAACTCAGACAAACCTGATGACCTGTTAGCCTTCATAAATAATCATAAGAAAAGTTGTGTTCTGCAAGGAAGAGTATATGTCCAGGTGTATAGTGTTCATGTTGTGACCAAGTGAGGTGTGCTTGTGTATTTTTAAACCATGCATCCACCACAGGGGTTTCATGGCACAGTAAAATTGATGGATATTGCAATCCAATTGACCTATTGAGTCTCAAAGGCTAAGCAGAACAAATGGGATCTAATCCTGTTACCAAGAGGTAAAACACAGATCAATTTCATGGATGCGTTTGGCCACTGCACCATCAGACCCAGTATCTACCTAGCCTACCTTTGAACATTGTTCAGGTTGGGGTGTAGCTCATCATTGTTAGAGGGATGACCCCCCACACCCCTGCATCAGGCAACAAAAACATCTAAATGTTCATGATTGGCAGATGCATTGTGGATGTGGCTGAGCATTTGTTGCCCGAGTTCTCCCCGTGGGTGGTGGTCGTGTTGATGTATGAAACAGTGGTTCCCTTCGATAATGTTTAAATTGCTTAGTGTTAAAACAGGGATCTGTGCTTGCTCCCACCTGCTTTTTAATATTTAAATTGCTGACCTTACTGTTACATCAAACAACATCAGGATACTTCCTTCTAGGATTGGTGGGAAAGCACTACTTACTTTACAACATGCTTATGGCACCTTTGTGTTAGAAGGACGGTGAGTGGCCTTCAAAGACCCTTGTCAGTATCGCGTGATTATTGGCAGGCTAATGATTTGGAGATTAACAATAAAAAAAATAAAGTGACAGCTAGAAGTAGAGGTCACTGTTAATACCTTGAATCTCTTAAACCCAAGGCAAGAGTGCTATATGCCACATGCTCCAGTTAGCTTAAAAAATTGCTAAGGCTCTCGCTTTCACCAGTTCTGAAAGTTATAGCAGCAAGACATATGATAACTTTCACATTCGGCCTACAAACGACTCCTGGCAAAATGTTCAAATGGATTGATGCCATCCAATGCCATACAATTAGATTGTTGCATGGCTCCCCACTTAAACAACCCAAGCACAAATCTGATTCGAATTGAATTTAATAAAGCAGAGGCTTAACAGAGCTTACACTTGTAAATATAGGCCATAAATCTGTGGCTCTTTTAAGAAGGTAATTTGAAGGAAATTAACACATTCCGATGAAACAACAATCCCAACCATTGGTCAATATATTTATTGACAATTCTGATAAGATGAAATTTAAACCAATATGGCATTTAAAACGTTCACATAAGCGGTTTAAAAGACTGGCAACTAAACAGGTAAAACACATATTTTTTAGTTAGGCTGCATATTCGCTAAAATCAAGCTGAATGACCTGTTGGTCTATCATTCTTTCCAAGTGGGGAGATCCCAAAAATACTTGAATACATCCGTGCCATTGGCTACCAAATGCAAATTAATATGGTGCAGTTTTCAGCTGATTACGCTGCTGGAGTTTAATGCTATATGGAAAATAGCCATAAGATTTTGGACAATAATTGTAGATTTTGTGGTTATAAAAAGGAGCCCCATGATCACATTTTATGTCTATGCCCCTTGTTTCTGGACAAAAGGAAAAGGCTTCCAAAACGTTTGTTCATTACAAAAGGACTGACAAATTGCAACAACGTATAACTTATTTTGCTCCTAATGATGTCCAATTAATTAGTTATTTTGTGATATTCAAGGATTAATTATGTTTAGCTTTTAAAGCACTGCAGTTTAAAACTGCTTGAATTAGGATTACTTTTAACGTTTTGTAAGATTCCGCTAACCCGATGTCTAAACCAAAGTAGTTTGAAAAGAGGAAATGCCACCATGATTAATGGTATTTTTAACTTATGTGAGTTTATGCCCCCTTTTTGAAAATGCACTTAACTAAATGCTAAAATTAGCAACAACTTTCTTGTTCAGTTTGTAGTTCGATTAATGGTGTTATGTTCGTAAATTGCTAAGAATTGTATTACTATCTTCTATAAATATGACCGTTGACATTAAAATTAGTTACCAGTAATTCAATTACTCTTCCTCGTTTTAGTCATAACTATATGTGCCATGGCCCCTCCTACAGACAGGTCTGTCTCCTCAATCCATTCCGAAAAAAATGTAAAATGAAGCCCATCCATTTTGCTTCAGTCCGAAAGCTTGGCTTCCACCAGCACACCCTGAACACCCCAAACAACTCCTCCCTCTACTTCAGAATGGGAACATCTTGGAGGGAGAGCGGCAAATCATGTCTGAAACGAGCAAAAATGACTTTGAGTATTGTCCTATTACATCGGGTAATCTTCATTACTCCGGGTCCCGTAGTCCTCGACACCTTCAAAACTAGTGAGATTATACTATCTCTGACAGAAAAAAGAAAAAGAAGGAATGCTGGACCTACCCTCACCCTCCCGCCGGGAGTACATAAGGGTACATGTCCCAGCATTCCCTCTGAAATACCAAGCCAAAGGATGAAGGCCGGCAAACAGGGCGGGAGGGAGTGAAGTCATGAAGGTGTCGAGGACTACGGGACCCGGAGTAATGAAGATTACCCGAAGTAATAGGACATTACCCCCAGGTCCCTACGTCCTCGACACCTTCAAAACTAATGAGACATACCAAAGCAAACTCCGGCATTCATCCCAAAAAACACAACAAACAACCAGTACAGCAACGAACCAGGCATTTATTGAGCACAGAACAGAAATCACGGGCGAACACAACCCAACACCCCCAAAGCAAAACCGCCCTCATCACCCAGCAAATTGAGAAGACGGTAATGCCCGATGAAAGTATTGGAAGAAGCCCAAGTGGCCGCCCTACAAATCTCAGAAAGAGGGACACCCCGGATCTCAGCCCAGGAGGCCGCCACCCCCCTCGTAGAACGACCCTGAACACCCACAGGAGGAGGGGACCCAGAAAGAGAATAGGCCAAGGAAATGACCTGCTTCAGCCAGCGACCAATGGACACAGACGAAGCCTTACGCCCACGGGAAGCAGCCCCAAAGGAGACAAACAGGGAGTCAGTCATCCGAATAGCCACTGTGCACTCAAGATAAACACGCAAAGCCCGGCACACATCCAACAAGGACCAACAGGGACCACCCGGGGAATCCAGAACAGAACCCAACGCAGGCAAGACTAACTCCTGGGACCGGTGAAACTGAGAAGCGACCTTAGGCACGAAGGAGGAATCAAGGCGGAGCACCACCCCGTCCTCCGAAAAGGACAGGAAAGGTTCCCGAGACATCAAGGCCCCCAACTCGCCAAGGCGCCGAGCAGATGTGATGGCCACCAAGAACACAACCTTCAAGGTCACAAACTTCAACTCCACCTCCGACAAAGGTTCAAAAGGAGGACCAATCAAGGCCCGAAGGACCAAGGGCAAATCCCACAGGGGAAAGGAAGGCCGGGAAACCGGACGAGAAAGAGAAAAACCGCGGAGCAGCCTGGAGACCAAGTCCTCATCATCAGAAAGATTACCCCACGGGGAACGAAGAGCCCGGACAGCCGCCCACTGGGCACGCATGGTGGACACAGCCCAACCCTTCTCAAAACCCTCCCACAAAAACTGAAGCACCGCCTGTAAAGAACAGTACAAAGGGAAAGGTCCAAGGTCGAACACCAACGACTGAAGTTACCCCAGTGGCGATCATAGGACAGGAGAGTAGAAGGCCTACGGGAACCCTGGATGGCAGCAGCTAAATGCTCCGGGAACCCACGCCGCCGCCACCCCTGCCTCTCAACCTCCACACCGATAGCCGCAAGCGGAGAAGAGACAGGGGCGGGGAGGACCGCAGGGGAGACGGGGACAGAGGGAGGAACCAAGGGCCCCGCACAGCCAGAAGACGAACAGTCGGAAAACAAGACCTCCGAGGCCAAAAGGGCAGAACCACAACCACCTCCCGATCCTCCAGACACAGACGGGACAGAAACCTGGGAATCAGAGCCAGAGGGGGAAAGGCATAGAGCAGTCGGGAAGGCCAGGGAACCGACAGGGCATCCACCCCCCAACAACCCTCCTGCCGAAACCTGGAGCAGAAGCGTGGAAGCTGCACATTCAGCCGGGAGGCAAAGAGGTCCAGAAAGGGACGCCCAAACCTCCCGCACACAAGCCGAAACGCAACCCGGGTGAGAGACAACTCCAGAGGTGCCGGAAAGCAGCGACTCAGGACATCCGCCGCACAGTTGTCCACTCCCTTGATATGAATCGCAGTCAGAGACAGCAGATGACCCTCCGCCCAACAAAACAACGGAACAACCACTGCGTTCAAGGAAGCCGAACGGATCCCCCCTTGATGGTTGAGATAGGCCACCGACACCAAATTGTCCGACCTCACCAGGACGTTCCTGCCCAGCAAACACACCCGAAAACCCATCACGGCATGGGACACAGCAGTCAACTCCCGCCAGTTGGAAGACCTGCGACTCTCCAGCCGGGACCAACGACCCTGAAGGGACTGAGAACCCAAGGTCGCCCCCCACCCCAAAGCGCTGGCATCCGTCGTCAAGACCAGCGACGGAGCGGGCTGCAAGGGGAGCCCCTGAGACAGATGGACCGGATCTGACCACCAAAGCAGAGCAGGCAGGACTACAGGAGATAGGGGCACTAGACACTCCCAATCGCGGGACAACGGATCCCAGAGAGACAGAAGGTAACACTACAAGGGGCGGAGGTGAAGCCCAAGCCACCGTAAAGACAGTCGCTGCCATCAGACCCATAAGACGCAACCAGAGGCGCACTCGAAAGGAACGACCCGCCCGGAACCTTCGAGCAAGAGACAACAGGGACACAACCCGAGGATCCGGCAGGAACACACGGTTGAGGTCCGTGCGAAACCGAGCCCCAATGAACACCAGATCCTGCGAAGGAGTCAGCCGGCACTTTGGCAGATTGATCAGAAACCCGTGCCGCCGCAACTCCGAGCACACCAACTCTCTCGCCTCCAACAACAGGTCCCGAGAGGGAGCATGGATCAACCAATCGTCTAAATAGGGATACACCATCACCCCCCGGAGATGAAGCCAGGCAACCAAGGGGGTGACAACTTTCGTAAAGACCCTCGGGGCAGAGCGAAGGCTGAAGGGCAAAACCTGGAACTGAAAGTGGCACCCCTGAACACAAAATCTCAGGAATCGACGGGACCTGGGATGCACCGGAACATGGTAGTAGGCGTCCTGCAGATCCAGGGTACACATGAAGTGACCCGGCAGCACCAACGGAACAATCCGCTGCAAGGTCTCCATGCGGAAGGGAATCCGCAACACCCACCGGTTCATGACCCTCAAATCCAGGACCATGCGGAAACCCCCGGTATTCTTGGGCACCAGAAAAATCAGGGAATAGAAGCCCGACCCCACCTCCGAAGGAGGAACCGCCTGAATAGCTCCCTTCCGAAGAAGATCCTCCACCCCTTGAACTAGGTGGGCCCTCCTGGACCGGCAAGCAGGCCAGGGAGTCGGGCGGAGGCCGGAATCTGGAGGGGGAACAGAAAACTCCACCTCGTAACCCTCCCGCAGAACATCCAACACCCAAGCGTCTGAACATGACTGAACCCAGGCATCCAGGAAGAAGAGCAGCCGCCCTCCTACCAACAACCCGGGAACCACAGCCAAAGAGTCAGGAGCGAGGTTTCGGGGGAGGAGGAGACCTAGCCTTACGGTCCCGACCCCCGCCAGAAGAAAACCTCCCTCGGCCCTTCCCAAACTTCCCACGAAAGGAAGGCCGAAAGAAAGATTTAGACTTAGAGGGGGCAGAAGAAGCAGCAGCAGAATCAGAACCCTTAAAAGAAGAAGAATGTTTCTTTTCTTTAACCGCATCCGCGCTAGCGGAATTCTGCTCCTGCGCTGAGATATTCAAAAGCGCATGTTACGTGACAAGCTGGGCTCGTCATCAGCGTGCGAGGAGGCTACGCCATGACGAGCCCAGCTCGTCATGAGCGTCGAAGGGGTTAAACAGCTTGTGCAGTTTGGTATCCAACTCCCCCCCAAACAGCATAGAACCCTGAAAGGGCAAATGCAAGGCACAAGCCTTCTGCGCAGAGTCTGTCTTCCAGTCCTTAAGAACAAGACTGCGACGAGCCGCCACACAGGCCCCACCAGAAAGAGCAGCAGCGCGCACCACATCAAAAGACACATCGGACAGAAGTTCAACCTGCCGCTCAATGTGTTCAAGAAGACCTGAACAGTCTGTGGCATCGTCCATCGACTGGTAGAGAGACTTAATGTCCGACAGCAGAGACTGCGACAAATAAGTACCATAAACACCGGCCCTCAAGGCCAGATGAGAGCCAGAATAAACCTTCCTTAGAGCCCTGTCAGCCTTCTTATCCACAGGGTCCTTCAGCACAGCGTCCTCAGACAAGGAAGTGCAACCCACCAAACTCGCAACAAAGGAGTCAATGGGGATCGAATCAGGAAGATCCGTAGCCATATCCCGGAGGGGGTAAAGACGGGCCATAAAACGTGGAACCAGAATGCGATCCGGATCAGCCCACTCCCTCTTCAGGACATCCTTAATAAAGGGATGAACAGGAACATCCACCGCGGCAGAACTCTGGAATTGGCGGAGCAAAGAACCCCCCGAAGTACTGGGAACAGCGTCATCAGCAAAGCCCATATTCTGCTTCACGTGCATCAGGATACCAGGAAGAGCGTCCTTGTCAATATACTTCCCCTTCAGCTCAGAGTCACCAGCCCAAGCCGACTCGTCACCAGAAGAAGCAGAAGCACCGGAAGCCGCAGCAGGAACCTTGCGTCCGGCTCCACCAGAACCCATTTCTGAAAGGGTCTCCCTGATCAAGCGCTTCAAGCGCGCATCCCCACCCCCACCACGGCGTCTGGGCCGGGCAGGAGAAGGAGAACGTGAGACACTGAAAGAAGAAGAACAAGAGTACCTCGCCCTGTGATGCCTCTTCCTCGAACTTTTCCCCATCCTGCACAGCAAGGAACAACACAGGAGGCAGTAGCAACCAGCAAACAGCACAGGAAATAAACACCGCTACGCGGTACGCACCAGCTGCCCCCATTTATATCTGCAAAAAAAAAACGACCGGGCAGAAGCGCCTGACTACGTCCAAACCGGAAGTCAGGCAGCGCCATAACAGGAAGGCAGTCCCAAACCAGCCAACCCTTGACGCGAAGGCGGCCGCGCCCCCTAACAAGCCCGGCAGGCAGGAGGGGCGGCCATCGGGCAGACGCGAGGCCCACGTGGTCAAATATCCACGCGCGGCCCAGAGGAGCGTCAAAAGCAGCCCGCGCCACTCCCCCCAAGCCCGGCAGGGAGGGAGAGGCCATCCAAGTCGCCGAGGACAACGAAGCCCCAGCGGAGGTAAGTTTGGCGCAGGAGCCTGTTTCAAGCTCCACGTGCCACAGCAATCCCTGTCAGAATGACAGAAAAAAGAAACAGAGGGAATGCTGGGATATGTACCCTTATGTACTCCCGGCGGGAGGGGGAGGGTAGGTTCAGCATTCCTTCTTTTTCTTTTTTCTGTCAGAGATAGTATAATCTCATTAGTTTTGAAGGTGTCGAGGACGTAGGGACCTGGGGGTAATGGAATTACCGCTAAGAATTTTAAACATTATCCATTCACCTAGTCTGTGTTCTGAGTTTTTATTGTAAGAGAAACACCAAAGCTAAAACAGCCGTGACAATAATAAAACTGACAAATACATTAATAGAAAATCCAAACCTTTAATGACGCACTCTATTACATCATAGTAAACCTTTGATCCTCAAACTTCCTTACAGTACAAACTATAATGCTTTGCAAAAGTGGAGGGAAATGCCCATCTGGCTGCTCTGAATATCTCCAGCAGGGCCAGACTGGTCGTATCGGGTGCCGGGAGGTTTCCCGGAGGGCCGCCTGGGTGGGGGCCGGTTTTGGGCTCCTGGGGGTCTGTTTTTGTTACCTGGGCCGGCAATTTTGGCACCCTGTAACAAAATCGTCCGAAACAGGCACTGGCAAACTGCTTGGCCACACCCCCACGCTCTCCCCAGGGGGCCGGCTGAGCAGTTTGCCAGGGCTGGTTTCGGTTCCCAGTCCGGCCCTGATCTCCGGTAAAGAAGCACCCTAAGACTCTGCCATGATGCCGCAATACCAAGAGTGGGACTACCCTGCACGCCGAAGGGGCAAGGATTTTTAATGAAATGACTGACTTTACCCAATGCCCTAAGATCTGATCAACATGTTTCGCTTCCTTCTTAGCGGAACCAAAATTCACAAACATTGAATCAGAATGAAGAACGGAGGCCACTATCTCAATGTAGATTAAAAAAGCTCTCCAAACTTCCAGGTTATGTAGCTTGCACTCCCGGAAAGAAGGGGAAGGAAAAATGTTTTGTAAAAATGATCCCCGCTGCAAATGGAAAGGGAAAGCCACGTTTGGCATAAATGAAGGATCTAACTTCAACACCAACCTCTTTGGGAACACTTATAAAGAAGGTTGTTTTTAGGAAAGTGAGTCCACCTCTCCCCATTCTTCTGGCCAAAGTAATGGCCACCAAGGAAAATATCTTCAAAGTAATTGTCTTGAGACTGACCTCTTTGAAGCCACAAACAATAAAGACCGATACCAAGTGTTACTAGAGGCCTTGAAGGAGGCGGCTCCTTCGCTAAGGTGGAGGAGCGTCGCCCCACTGCTTTAGAGCAGTGCAAAAAAATTAAATAAAATTATAATAACCCGTTATTATAATTTTATTTTCTGTGAGGGATTTAGCCAGGTCGGGGATGAGCACAGTGAACAAGTGTTTCTTGCACTCCCAAAGTGCAAATGATTGTTTGACCGGCCCTCTTGAGCTGGCCAAACAATAATGGGCACTTAGTATGTTCTCCAAATAGCTGTGTTGCACATTCCAGTGGAGAACACGCCAAGGCTCCCAGGCACTGCCTGAGCTGCCAAACAGGTCCCTTAGACCAATCACAACACTGCTTATGCAGCGTCGTGATTGGTTGGGAGAGGCTGGGAGCCTGGGTGCTTCCGGTGCTGCAGAGTTGCCACAAAGAAGGTAAGTTTTAAAAAACCAAACATTTATACAATCTCACCACCCTCTCAGGCACTTCTCCAGAGCTAGCATGATTGTCAAAATTATTCTTCTCACTTTGAAGTCAGAGAAAGAAAAATAAACACCAAGCTCCCTGAAAGACATGGTCTAACATTCAACCTCTATCCTTGAATACATAACAAATGTTACAAGGTAAGGACAAGATTTAAAGGCCAGTTTACAGAAAGAGAGTTTGTTGTAGAATACAGTAAATATGGTTTGGGCAATGGGAGAGACAAACTCGAGCTGGAGAGCCTAAATAAAATAAAGGCAGCAAATAAAAAGCCCGAATTACAAACGTCAAAGCCAATGGCAAGCCACAGACAGAATGCATTCTAAGGTCAACTTTCTGAATGTCCCCAGACAGCTGTGCTGTCTGTTATGCTGCAACCTAAAAAGACTACTTATTTATATATTTATATATAGCATCCACTCTTCAGATGCTTTTGTTAGCACTCGCTTCCCACTGCTTTAGGCTGACCGATTTCAGTTGTAAGATTTTAAAGTAGCACTTTGTGCATTCCATTGGAGGCCGAAGGACAGACTCCGTCGACAGAAACACAGTGAGACTAAAATATTGCTTTGGGCTGATCCAAGATGTGATTGACAACGTCTCAAAGCAATTGCTTAAAGGTCGTAACAAAACAAGTATATGACTGCAAGAAGCTGTCCCAAAGCGCTTTCAGTAAATATAGAATACAATATTTTTGCCATGAATGGCGTAACCACTATACGCATCAAACCTAACAATATGGACACAGGGCAAGGACTTAAAATACAACCAGCAGCAATATCATTAGCATGTGATGGATCATCAAAATCACCACTAAGATTGACATATGCCACTAAAATATTAGGTTATAAAATTCAAAGTGTAAAAGGATATTCTTATAAGTCTTTGAGCAAAGACATCATAGATACTCATAAACTGAATAAATAAACATTTGGTCCATAACTTAAACTACTTCCTCCTGTGGCGTAATTTGGCACATTTTAGTTTTACCAAAAAACACAGAGGAGCTGCATGTGAGTTTTTGCAATAAACACTTGTGTGGCACAGGTACATACGTCTAGCTTGGAGCCTGCAATGCTTAATTTCTGCCAGTAGTTGCAGGTGGTAGGCAATGGCACTCATTTTTCAAGACCCGGACTTATATTTCATCATTAGTTTTGAATCAGAGCAAGAGAGAGAAATGGAGACAAGTGAGAATGAAGGAAACAGTGACAAAAGGCAGAAAACAGGGATAAAAGAATCTGCAAGTACAAGATAAAGAGACAAGAATAGTCCCAGGGCCGGACTGGGAACCAAAACCGGCCCTGGCAAAGTGCTCGTCCGGCCCCCCCCCCCTGGGGGGGGGGGCTTGGTTGGAGGTGCCGCCGAGCACTTTGTTAGGGCCGGTTTTCGGCCGATTTTGTTGCAGGGCCGATTTTGCAGCTATGCTGCAAAAACGGCCGTGTAACAAAATCGGCCCCGAGGGGCTTAAAACCGGCCCCCACCCTTCCGGCACACCAGGGAATTGCCCGGTGCCGCTATGGCCAGTCCGGGCCTACTTTCCAGCAGGCCATGTTTTATGTCACAACCCTGACACTACATGCTCCTCCACTCCATTTATGGACAGGTTCATTTTTGACAGACTCCATGGTGCCCTACGCTCCCATATTCAGTCCTATTCACTTGACCCTGATGACTTCACACCACTTACCCTTGTGTTATCAGACCCCGACGGTTCCCACCTCATCACTAAACTTTACAGTGCATGCATGGCCCTAAAACGACCTGCCATGGAGGGAGCGCGGAGGCGCTGGGAGGAGGATCTAGGACATTGACTCACTGACAAAGACTGGGCTTTCTGCTGTGCCCAGACCAGACACATAAACTTTTACATTTCCGCTTCCTCCACAGGGCCTATGTTACCCGCCTCAGGCTGGCCCACATCGGCCCTTCTAGATCCACTCTGTGCCCAAAATGTCACGGCCCGGATGCAGATTTTCCACATTTAACCTGGACCTGCCCACCGGTGGCCTCCTTCTGGGCCGAAGTGTTTCAGGTTCTCTCCAAAATGGTCGACCCCTCCCCACTCAAGGCCCTCCTGGGTACTGTTGCCACTCTCCCCACAGCTGCCCGTAGAATTGCCACAATCTCTTTACTCTTGGCTAAGCGAGAGATCGCCCTGCACTGGGGCAGCGGTGTGCGTCCCACCGTGACAGCCTGGCTTTGCAGCATGACCTATTCCGATCTGACAAGTGAGGTATACTCCTCCCTCCTGCCCCTCACTTCCCGTCCGAAAGATATATGGCAACCTCTCAGACCGTTTCTCTTAGCGCAAGCTCCGGATTCCCCTCCCACCCTCCAGTCCCTTCAATGTGCCCCTGACGCTCCCAGCCAAGATACAGACGCATAGGTCTGCATTTTGGTTCACAACTTAAGTACAAGGTACACCTTTGCCACATTAAGAGCCAAGCGGTACTAGTTTATCATCTGGATCCAAGGACATATCAAGCCAGAGAGCTCTTTGTAAATAGACCAAATATGCTGCAAAACAATTATGTTCAAAATAGACACATAACAAGCATTTACGTTCCTAGCTGTATATGTTTCTACCTTTCAGCAAATCCTTCAAAAATTCATCTGTATGGATTTGTTCCTCATGAACTGTGCTTGTCAAGCTCGTGGATGCCTCAGGGTTTGTAGCACTTCAATACCATGATGATGATGATGATGATGGCTCCAGAAGGTGAGCAGAGGTGGGTTAGCTGGAGATGATAAATCACATTATCCTTCCTTCTTCTTGAATGTTCTCCTTTGGCAGCATCATTATTAACTCAGATGTGCTAATGTCAGGGCTGGGGGCTTTACCCCAGCCCTGCACAACATCCTTATGTTCTATTAAACCAAATGAGGAGCTTTAGCGCTGATGAAACAAAGCCGCGAACTGAAAACCCCCAGAAAAACAATTCCATAAACAAGTTCTTTTCACTAGGATCTTACCTTCAAGGACACTATTTAATTGGAGAAATTAAAAGAAAATGAACAAAACATGCCTCAGTGACAGACCAAATTCTTCAACAATGGTAGAAAAGTTTAATTCTGCTCTTTTTACTAAGTGCCCAATTTCCACAACTCTTGTCACTGTCTGTCTTTATTGCCAGTCACCAAACTATCTGCTGGGATAGCACAGCTGGAAACGTTCATGGTAAAGTGGAAGGTTGATGGAGCAAGGTTTCATAAGTACAGAAACTTGCTTGTATTCAATCCTCTCGAAATAACCTGTAACTAATTAACCAACATATTTTGTGAGTACTAAAATCGCACAACACGACATTTCTAGTAAGAAGGGGAAACTTGCGTATGTGCTATTATTAACAGTAACCAGAGTGTCTTAAAACGGCCGCCAAAAATGCGGGAACCTTTCTGCGCATGCGTTTGTCACATCTACATAATGTGACGTATCTGTGCTTTGGTGGGAATTTCTTGCAGCTGCGCACTAGTGCCAAAGATGGCCGCTTTATGTTTTACATACTAATGCACATGCTCCTGCTTGAACTAACACTTGTGTGTTCTGCTAAACTATTAACGCTATAGTTAAAATAAAGCAATGGGGTTAGAGTAGAAACACGTGGTATACAGTGCATTCATTTATTTTTGTATTCTAATATGTCTCTCTTTACTTTATTATTAGCTCGTATTTGGGCCTGAAGTGTGTCTGGAAACTCTACTTCGAATCTGCTGTACACGTGCACTCAAACACCATGAACCTTGTAGCCGCTGACATCGACAAGCTGCCAAAGCCCTGACTTATTCGCAATGTTCCTGGGAACCTGACCGTATGACCACAGAAGAGGAAGAAATATGAACGGTATTTAATACATTGTATATGAAACTGAAACTAATATTGCTGGGTGGAATAAAATCATGGGAAAGTAAATTATGAGCGGAAACATTGATCAACTATATTGAATTGAAATGATCTCATCTTAGTATGGTGTGATGACTTTTCCTCGTCTTTCTGACCAATCAAATGAAGGGAACACATAGAATTTGCAACATTTAGGGGATGGTACACACATTGAAATGGCATAACTAAGGTAGGCTTAATCTGTTAGATTGTTCGACTTGTCACAGACCTGTCACTGACCCAACGTATGCTGAAGGAGAATCAAGAGCAGAGTGCTAGTCGAGTACTCTGACAAAAGAATCTGGAGTTTTGCTGAGTAAGAGTTGGGGTCCGAATATAGCCGTAGAGAGGGGTGTGACGCTAGCGATGCATGAGGTTACCTGTCCTGTTCTGCAGCTGTCCTCTCCTGTTAGCACCTGATTAGTTGGGAGCCCTCCTCTTTTGTCCCAGCCCGTGGCCAGGGTTGTTCTTCACACCATTCTATGTAAATATAATCCATGTGGTATGTCCTTGTGCCATTTCCCTTTCTCACCCTTCCCAGGTACCAATGTCTAAAGGTGTTATCTTAAAATCCTGCAAGATTTATGTTTTAATAGTTATGTTCTTACTTGCAAAGTTTCTGATCACACTATTGTGGCCCTTGACTCATAAAATATTGCATAGATAAAGTGTTTAGAACTTCTCTAGAGTCTGTCATTATTTCCATGAGGGTTAATGTCAAATTGCTACCTATTATTCTATCACCCTGATCCTTAGTTTTAGGACTTAAAGCATTAGTGACAAGGATTTGGTAAGTCATGTTACAGGTGTAAATCCTAAGGTGAAATAAAATTCTGATAGGCTGGAAGTTAAAGCAGGATTACCGGTTCAAAGTGTGAATGTTTATGGGCCCAGGTGAGTAGGATTAACTGGACTGTTAATCATGTGCCATCAAGGTGTAAATCTGTCTTGGTCATACACCACATTTAACAAGGACTGCTTCATTTAATATTTGATTTTTTTTTTAATTGGGGTTTCAATTTTTGTTTTTTTTAAAGCAGCCCTCAATAATTTGCGATCATATGTTTTGGAATTGCCATATTAAATCAAGCACAATGCTTGGGGACCTGTCGTAGTAATACTTTTCAAAAGCACAAAGTGCCTAGACACTGAACTGTAATGTACGGTTTCATTTTTTACTGCCTCTTTGACTGGGTATTCCATCCCATTCCAATCTAGTTATATTAAGCATGCTCAAACGGCATTTCAACGACAGCATGTCAAAGCATGAAAAAGAAACAAAAATCTTGTCAAATAATTATTTTTACTAAATGTATTTTGATGATAATCGTTCGAGGACAGGCCTCCAAGCACCTAACTATTTCGGCTTTGAATTATAACAGTTCTTATTTATTACTAGTCACTCTAACTCCAGTGTATTTTTGTGGTTGTGAGAGGGGTTGCTCCCACCACTGCAGTAGGGCGTGTTCCAAAATGGCGGAAACTTTTGTATCAGAAATATTCAAGTGATATCCACACACTCCTTTACCTTCCTAACACATGGCAAACTTTTGTTTACGAAATGATGAACTGTGTTTTGCCACATATTACATAAGCAGCCGAATCTTGGACAATCCCAAAGCATATATGTATCTCCAGATTTTTGCAAATCAGCCCTGCCGCAGGTTCACTGAAAATAGAGGTGCAAGGGCAGAAGGCCCTCCTCTCCTGTGACTCATGTCATTTTAATTTGGGCCGCAGACTGTGGGATTATTATTAATAATGCATGCAGATTGTTAATAATGCTGTTGCTGACCAGCTGAACTAAGAGGTAAGGGCATTGCCTCAAGACCCAACCACAAACCCCCCAGTATACAAATCACATGGGTTATCCGCATCCAACAGTACCACACCCAGCTGCAACACGTTATTAGGAAGCATTTCTAATCTGCTCGAACAAATACAGAGTGTTAACAATTATTTACCATCCTGGAATAAACTCATTTTGGACTGGGATGCCCACTTATCATCATCAGAACCTCATCTGGCATGAATACTATGTCGTAAATATAGTCTACACAAATATTATCACGTTAAGGTTAATAACAGAAAATCTACACCCATCAGGACAATATTTTAGCAAAAAATATTTTGGACCCAATATTTATGTCAGCCAATATTTCTGAATATGATACTCTGACACACCACACTTTAAAAAAATGATTGACTTGAACAGTCTGCAAAGCAAATTGAATCATCTGGGAAGCAGTTTTTTCGCCAGAACGGGTCGAATATAAGAAACCTTTCAAAAACAGTTTGTACTTTTTTCCTCTTGAAAAATACTAAAAAAATAGTAAGGTGAATTTTGATACTAATTGAATGTTGAATAGTGTATCCCATTTTTATTCAGAGTTTATATAGCGCAAACTTGACCCGAAGGTATAAGGTATCAAAGCGCTTTACATGAGCACCAGTCTTGTTACACAAGGACATGCTAGTTTTTGGTAGGCACTGAGAGATTAAGTGATTTGCCCATAAGCACAGGATGTTAAGCGTCATTGCCGAGACTCGAACCTGGTTCCCCAGATTTGAGATCGACCGCCTTAGCCATCAGGCCACATCCTCTCCCTAAAGTGCATTCCTTACCAAAGACGTTCAAGCCGGAGGCTTTGCCAGGAGGTGATAAACTAACAGCATGTTCTAACTTCTGCAAAGTAATCTCACTGTTCAGGAGGTGCTTGGAAGGTCTGGAGGTGCTTGGAAGGTCTGGGAGTGATGGTTTTTTCCAACTGAGAGAGACATAGCTCTGCGCTTCCATACTGGCAAACGATGTCATGGTTTATCGTCTCATAGCAGCCTAGCTGGGGAGTACTATTGAGGCTACTTGTTGGGCACCTTCTAAGGAGCTCAGTAGCTGCTCTGTAATACCAGTCAGGGCAGAGTTCCTCTTTCTAGGTCTCAGCCATGAACAGCAGTCATGAAATCGGCGTGATTCTTTGAACTAATGTAGTTGATACATTACCTCCTCTTGGCCCAAATCAGGTGGTCGTTTGTTAGTTTGTTCACAACATTGCTGAGGGGTTTAGATTCTTCTGTAACAGGTCATTTGCAGCGCCATGTTACAGTGCAGCATTGGTGAAGGCTAAATGAGGGCAGACTTAGCTTTGTCTGGTTTGGTTATGGATTGCTCCAGCACCGGACTCAAAGGCTCAACGGGTGAGTCAAGCATGGGTAGTGAGTGTGTGTAGGCCAGAGTCACTGTTGACTCTCTCTGTTTAGCTTATCACTGTAATTGTCTCCTTTCCCTGATCTTCAACTTTAGTTTCTGGCAACTACAATATATGTATATTTTTTCGAGTTTACACACATTCACAACGTTGTAGCAGCTGACAACGGCTTGCAAGGCAAGGAAGCACAAACACACTATACACATTATTATCAGGACAAATTACGGTTCTGAGGACCATACATCGCCACAGGCAACTACAATTTTAACATGACTAGAGTAATGCGACTAATGCCTACTTAGAGCAGCAGGGACTGGTCTGAATAGAGAAACAGAGATCCCCATACAGGCCAATAATTCCAAAGGTAAGCAAGACAATGCCAAAGCCACCCCGTGAGGTGTCTTTTTTTCTGTCTTGCAAAGGCCATGCGAATGCAGGTGTTGAAGCACTATACACGAGATGTGCATAACTGTTAAATTCTAAACATTTACATATGTTTGGTCAATACTTGGAAAGCAAATATTAAAGTACTGCTATTCCCTATACCAGAGGGCCTGTGTGCTGCCGAGAAGTGAGTGTGATTTATTTTAGCAAGAGCTTGAAACAGAAATAATGAAGTACAGCTGCTCAATATCTCCGAGTGTCAGTTTCCAAATGAGAAGTGCAGGTGGTCACTCCATAAAAAGTATGGCACCGGCCAGGGGTGCCCAGTGCGGCAGCCATTTTTGGCACCCCCGCACCCCATGACCGCTTCCTCTGATTTTCTCACTACCACCAGGCAAAAGTACTCCTTATCTGTATAATCATGTTATTGCTAAACACAGCGCCCTCCCCTAAGGGCAGCGCCTCCTCCACAGGCCGGCGCCCAGTGTGACCGCACCGGTCTCACTGCCCTAAAGGCGGCCTTGGGCACCAGCGCTGAAAATCTTGATGCGCTTTCTTTCGCCTTAAGGAAGACGGGTACTCCGCACCTGGCATTAACAGTCCATTGAAAGCACTCTTCAATAAGCATGCAGGCAGCCACAGGTACAATATTTAATTCCTGACCCCTTTACAACCAAAAGCACAAACTATATGAGAATGTAACTTTATACTGGAATACGACTGTCACAATAGGCAAATTGCTAGGATCGAAGGCAAATCCATAGATGTTTTGAGTCAGTTATGGGGGACAACTGAGATATATTCAACTTGATATATTATCTATTCTATATGTACCTCGTCGTGTTCCTATGCTTACTCTGAAAAGCGCTCTGATACCTTCGGGTCAAGTAGGCGCACTATAATTTTTGAAGTGGTGCTTACTCTGTAAAGCGCTCTGATACCTTCGGGTCAAGTTAGTGCAATATAAAACTAAAATACATTTTAAAAAATGCAATAAATATAAAATACGTACACAGCGAGTGCAGAAGTACTATAGGCTGATATTCAATATTTTCAGCATATTACATGGGAAAATGGCATGTCTCTAGCATGGACACACATCTGGGTATCTGTTCTGGGATCTAGTTCTCATCTGTGTAATTTGGAAGATGGTTACGAAATCATAATTAATTAGTGAGAACATTTATGTTATCGGTTGTAATTGGGAATTCAGAAGTTCCTAAACCCAGATAATTTTTTAAAACAGTTTAGACATGTTTATTTTGCGTTAGTCATATGAAACATGCTTGAAGAGGTTTACGAAAATTAAGTAAAATAGTGATGGTATGTGTGATTTAGGCCACACTGTAAATGTCGCAATTCTCCTTGTTATCTAGAAATTTTGAAGTATCATGGTAGAAAAATACTATCAAGGTTGCAATGCTGAGTAGTTAAAAAATAATCATCAGTGCTGAGGTAGTTATGCGTTAACAATAACCGTAATATTGGTGAATGATATCTTCTGTACTGCTCCTTGTGAAGGTGATGGAGAGACACATGTGCCCCTCAGTGGCAATAGGCCACAGCAGCAAGAAAAGTGAATAGACCTTCCTGGAAGGAAAAGTAGATACTGGCCACAAGGGTGAAACACGTCCCCCTGGCCGCTGCTGGTGGTTACCGCAAGGAAGGGGAGAGACTGATAACCATCACAAAGAGCCCTAAGAAGCCCAGAACTACTGAGAGAGCGCAAAACTGAGAAAACGTATAAGTGCACCATATGTACATCCCAGTTGCACAAATTCAGTAAAGTATTTAGAAGTGTTGAAAATATATAACCGCATATGCACATGAATGCTTAGTTAGTGTAGAGAAACATATATAGTGTGAGACCAATGTAGAAATGTATGGAATTGTTTAAAAATGGTTAGAAGTGTTAATTAGGTTCCATGTTATGTAGCTGCTGCTGAAGTAAATGTAATACTGCAAAACGTTGAAATGTGCAGGCCCCATGGCAATGTATGAAAAACGAAAACGTGCATTTACACCTTTCACATGACATGGATTTACTATTATTCAGTAATTTCTGCTCACATGTTAAGAATCATGTTTTATAGAAGTGTTTTATATAATCATGCTTTATAGAAGTGTTCTATATAATCAGAGTGTATTAACAAGAATTGTTTTAGTTTTAGAAATAAAGGTTCATAGAGTGCAGGCCGCTTGCAAGATAATTTAGTGGCTTCTTTGATCTGCACGTGTTAGTTAGAATCGAGTTTCGTTAGAGCATAAATTGTCATTCCTGTGTAAAGTTTATGGCCGAAGTCAGATAACTGGAAAGTGGAATTTGGGGCCCTATTCATGGGTGTCTGTTTGCAGGTGTGAGGGGGTTCCAATCAAGAGAGTGATGAATAGAGCTCTGTCCGGGGAGACAGGCACAGGCCTGGAGGAGGGCACAGGAATGTTCTGGGGGGTACCGGCGAGCTGGAGAAGAAGCCTGGGAAGCAAGGTCAACGCTAACGAGAGGCCCAGAGGAGTGCCATCATGGAAGAAACCAGAACTGAAACCACGTGAGGGGCGTCTCAGAGGGGCGTTCCAAATTTCGATTGTGATTTTGTATTAGGGACAGCACCCTGGGGAGGAGTTAGAGCAGATGGCCTGAGGACCCTAAGAGAGCGGATGGGTAGGCAGAGAGGGCATGACTGCAATGCATAGGTTTTCACCTAAGACTAAGAGAAAGTGAGTGAACTTCTTTGGAAGTCACCACGGCTGACACCTTTTTTTTAGGTTAAGATTCTGCTAAGTAGGGATGTCACCTAGTCTAGTGTAGGGACAGTCTAACCTGATATTTTTTTCCATTCTGTAAATGTCTCTCAAGCTTCAGCTTGTGTCTATATTGGCAAACCTACTAATCTTTGAACTTGCTATAGTGGTATTTTTCTGTTGTTTAAGATCATTCCGAGAATTCATGTTTCTGTTGATGCCGGTGTACCTTTTGAACCTAATATTGAGATGCTTGTATCTTCAGTTAACTTTGGCTTTACAATAAAACTTTAAAACTGATCCGTGGTAAGTGGTTCTTCAGAGTCGTGCCAATTATTGGTTTGATTAACCTAGTAGTAGATTTCCTTTTTACTCAAGGACAGGCAACAAAGATTCAGTCGACCTGATCAGGGATTTAGATCTAGAGGGATCAGATAAGAGATCGAAAATCCCGCCCTCCCACTACCAAAGCCAAGAAAAGTCCAACCAAGGTAGTGAAACCAAAGGCAGCCAAGCACACAACAGCAAAGCAGCAAGGCAGCATGGTCCGCAGCGTCAGTAAGGCTGCCACAGCGCATGCTTTAAGTAACTGTCATGCAATCGGGCGGTTGCTCGCACCACCATGCCACAGTCCCAATGGGAGGAAGAACATTAGAATTACAGAAACAAGAAAGCTGAATGCGTATTTGCCAGAGAACGGAGGCCACATGTGGAGAAGCAAAATTTCCTGATGAAAGAAGTGAGTACTACGCGCACCCTAGGGGCCGTCTGTTGCCACCCCAAGCTAAAGGCGACCACAGAGAGACAGTTTGCTAGCCCCAACACTGCCTGAGGGGTCACCTGCTCACAAGAACGCACCCTGCAAAAGGTGAGAGACCGAAAGCTTGAGATCAGAGGTGAGCAGAGAGCTGCACCCGGAAATCGGACATCACAAGCAGGAGCCCTGAAAAGAGAGAGCCCTCAGAGAGTAAGACGTAACGCAGATCTAACAAGGCCTCCCCAGCTGACCACTCCCAGCACCAAAAAGCCACCGTTGGTTCATTGTAGAGCATGTCACACGGAGTGACCGACCCTGCAAGTCACGCCAGCACTTAGGCAGGACCAAGTGCTGCACCAGCGCAGCCTTGAAGCGCAAGCACTATGCCCGCGAGCGAAGAAGAGAAGACATAAGAAAGGTGAACCTCCGTCCATGTAGTGGAGTGCCAAGAAAATCCCTGAGAAAGAGACTGAGTCTCTGAGAGGTCCACAAGGAAGCGAAGATTCACGTCCTAGTGATAGGACAGAACCTGAGAGGCCACAGCAAAGAAGAGAAATAATCCTATGAACAGTACGCAACCTGTGAGAGCTATACAGTGAAGAAGAGAAACAGTCCTATGAACAGGACCCGACCAGGGAGATCCGTGTGAAGAGAACATCATAGTTGAGAGGTCTAGTCAGAAAAGAGAAGAGCATGGCATGATGTCACATCGTAAAAGAGTTGAAAAAGAGTAGAGAGTGATTCAAAACTACTTTGTGAATGAAAGCTGGAGAGGGAAAGAGAGTGGCACAACGCCACAGCATGAAGAAGTGAAGAGGAGAGGAAGGTGTGTGAAAAACCAGTCACACAGAAGATCCTGATAACCACAGCTGTACAGGAGAAAGAAAGAAGCACAAGACCGTGGACTCCTGCCTCCACTGGAGAGTGCATCCACCAACACAAGCCAGCCACCGTAGTGCAGCAACGTCACTGGAGACAGCTACGCGGGAGGATCAATAGTATGTCACCAGCAAGTGCGAACCGTGTCTCTGCCCCACGCTTCACAGTGCGACCCTCCAGCCACCTGTCACTGGCGGCTCGAGATAGATGGCATCCCTGCTAGCAACTGCACATGCCAAAGAAGAAGAGTAACCACGAGTGGCTACAAAGACCCTCCAGTCATGCTCACTCCAAGCACGACATTGCTACCTGTAGCACAAGTTGTCAGATAGTAAAATTGGCCTAATTACCATGTGCATCACTAAAACCACATTAGGAGCATCGCAGCACCAACGTGGAGCCTTATGTCTGCGAAACATCTGGAGACCAATGAGGCATTCCTGGTACTGTGGGAGACTAATCACTCAAAGACCCTCTGTTAGATCCCACATGCACCTGAGTCCTGCTCAAGAGAGCACACCCGACCATTGCATCACCTACCCTTGTTGCACGAGCGACTTGGACGTGGTCCTGTAGGGAGTTCAGCGGCGGCCCCTTAGTGCGGCCTAAGTGAGGCACTACACAGCCCATGCAGTCCAGGGGCAACCCAGTGAATTGGACCTCATGGGAATTCTGGTATGACGGAATCCCGGTACGAGAGATGAGTCTGAAGCTGCTCCTATTACAAGTACGGGGAGGCACAAGGCCTCAGAGGAAGATGTCCAAACATTGCACTGCCGTCCCTAGTCTTTGCGAGTTTATACTTCACGGGAGCCAGCGCCATCAAAGAAAATGCACTCCTCAGTTTGAATCATTCCAACACCATGAACGCAAGTGGAATCAAACAAGAACGCATCGATGGACTTTAACCCCACAGACATGTGGTCAAGTGATCCATCCACATCGCCTTCGTGCCCAGAGTCATCTCATGGAACTACGGATGCGTGCTGTGATGCCGGGTGCTCCCAGCAGCAACTGTTTACCGATCCTGCACTGTCTGGCAGACTGCCTAAAGAGACTCAGTGGTGTATTGTTTGTTGTTTATTTACTTCAACAAGTTGGACTTAATTTGTTTATTTTCAATAAAGTTTGGGAAGGATTTAATGTCCTGCTGGACACGTTGTAGCGTTCTAGAAATGAACTGTGTTGCCAGCCACTCCCTGAGGGCTGGCTTCTATACGCACCCCACACGCATCATCACAAGTGTCACAGGTCAGGTGACCCTGCCAACAAAAGGGGCGGGGTGCACGTGCCCTTGGCCAGTCAAAAGTAGCCCAACTATGTGTCTGTGTCACTAATTTGGCTGCAATGCAGGACTAGGGCCCTAGACCTTATATACCCAATTGGATCGGAGACTGGCCCAGAGTTAAGTTCACAACTTTAGAAGCACATCCAAGGACGGACTGTTTCATAGTTGTTATTGTTTTTTCATTTAAAATGATGGTTTCTAGCCACAGAGGGTGACTGCCAATTACAACACTGTCTTTACAGCGTTGCTAGGTACACTACGGTTGTCTTTGAGGGGAATGGGCTTCTAGGGGCAGCCAGTGCTGAGACATCAACACAGCACTATGTGACAACTTAGTGATGTGCCTCATCTGAGTCATGTAGCTCTATAGATTCAGGAGTGCAGTTTTGCTGGTATTGCCTTGTCACTAGGTTGACCACCCACCCATAATTTCCATGGACTGTCTGCAATTTTACCCTAATGTCCATTGTCTGTGATTAAGTGTTTGACTGACAGCATTTGTGAGTAATTTTAGCCTTTCAGCTAAAGGACAGATAAATGAGAATTTCCCAGCTGAAGTGGAAGGGAGGGAGTCTTATGTGCTGTGTTCCCCAGGGAGGGGCAGACAGCAAACAAAAAGCAAGCCTTCTTGCTAGGGTACCTGCTTCCCAAAAGAAATGTAAAGGTGTGAAATTGGTTAAATCTGCAATTGTAAAAGCTGCTCTGGGTCCAGTATCGGGTTAATTGATGGAGTCACTTGAAGCTTCCTGAAACAAAGATAGTTTCATTTTGAGTGGTATTGTAAATGTGTCCCAAGCTGAGCTGTGGAGTGCGTACTTTTAATGGAAAGTTATAAAAAATGTTTACACTAGGTATAATCTATCTATTACTGAGAACTATACTTTAGAAGCACTTTTTATTTTTAGAGAGAATAGATTCAAGAGGTACCCCTTAACTGAAGTCAAGGGAAATAGGGTTAACTAACCAGTAAAGAGAAGTATTCCCTTGAGCACGAATGAATAAGAAGAGCCAGTGGGTCAGGAAAAAACAATAACAAAATACAAGAAATATAAAGAATTCTTACAATTTATTAGAAATGCAAATGTTAAAAGGAGAGTGATCCCAATGGAACTCACTCAACACAGATAAAACAATAAAAAAAAATTCTTTTGACATTCAATTTTGCCAGCAAGATTGAATCACAAAGACAGAAAGGACTGTAAGACATGGAATTTGTACAATACTTTTTGTATATTCAAACTCTGTTATTAACACCTAAGCTGTGTACACTTGTAATCTAGTATATCAGCAAAGATGTCGAGGTCAAGAATTATACTGGGTGAAGTGTTGACGCGTTTCGGTGGTTTTTCAAAGTTTTGTACACCTTTATCAAGACACCATATAATTTCTGTCGAGGTATTGGGGTCAATATAATTGCCCTAAAAGAGTGAACATACAATTACATTTAATGAATCCATGCTATTAAATTAGCATGGATTCATTAAATCTAATTGTATGTTAACAGAGTTTGAATATACAAGTATTGTACAAATTCCATGTCTTACAGTCCTTTCTGTCTTTGTGATTCAATCTTGCTGGCAAAATTGAATGTCAAAAGAAAAATTGTTTTATTGTTTTATCTGTGTTAAGTGAGTTCCATTGGGATTACTCTCCTTTTAACATTTGCATTTCTAATAAATTGTAAGAATTCTTTATATTTCTTGTATTTTGTTATTGTTTTTTCCTGGCCCACTGGCTCTTCTTATTCATTCGTGCTCAAGGGAATACTTCTCTTTACTGACTTTTTATTTTTAACCTAAACTTACGTGCACATTTTGTGGCACTATATATTATATTGTGTGTAACGCACATTGAAAATAAGGACTAACACATTTACAGTGCTTTCAGATACCTTGCAGTACAAACAAGACAAGTCACTTTTCCGTGATGCACCAAACAGGATTCAAGTCTATGGGCCTCTCGTTGCACACAGAGGCAACTGTAGTGATTCCATTAACCAATTGAGGTTTCATAATTTAAAATAGTGCATTTCCGACTGATTAGTTTAACTTTACGTATGCTGAAACACCAACAAAATAGTTACAGTATACTTTGTTCTTTTTAGTCATGCCGTTGACTCGGTCTCTGCGCTCACTGACCCCATCCCCATTGCAGTATTCATACTTTTTGAGGCACTTTGACTGCTGCTTTGCATAGTTTAAAAAATGTTCAAACAACGCAGCAAGATAACTTGCTGCGCTGGGTGAAAGAAACGGGGCAATAATGTGCCATATCTATCAAGATATGGCGCATTCCTATCTTCTGCATGCTCTGGTGCGTAATCTGCAGCCTAGATCCAACGCAGGCACCCCTTCGCCGTGGTGCAAGGGTGCCTGTGCTACACAGGATTATTTTTGTGCAGGAAAAGACACCTTCCTGCACAAAAACAATTCTTAGAGGCATTTTCCACTTTCTGAGTGTGCTGCAGAATGCAGCACACTTAGGAAGAGCAAACCTAACAAGGAGAAATAAAGATATTCCTTCTTGTTGCTCCTCTCCTGGGAAGGCATACAATTCTGCCGCATTCCCAGGTCTACCAGTGTTGCCAAATCTTAAAATACATGGGTGGATGCATTGGAATACCTTTCTGACGTAGTTTAGCACACGGCAGTAACTTGTATAGAAACACTGTCTTCTGGTTTTAAAGGGGATTGAGAAAAATAAATCCATCTAGTGAGTGGCTTAGGTGCACTATTTGTGATGGTTAAGCCTGGGTTCAAATCCCTGCATAACTAAATGTTGTAATCTACGTCAAATAAATTTACTTCATGTGTCTAATTTGCCTGATAGTGAAATTTGAGAACACTTTCAAGTAATTCAGTTTAAGGTCGATTACGGTGGGAGGGGGGACAATCTACACACATCTAAAACAGCACCATCCTGAAAAGTAGCGTACCAAGGATGCCATGGGTTGCGATACAAGCAAGGAAAATTGCCTCTTTAGCTGCTGTTAGGGTAGTAAAATACAGCATTTTCTGGATTCATAGGACCCTCAGGGCTCTGGGGTGCCGCTGCACCTCAGATAGCTACACCCCTGCACCTCAGATAGCTACACCCCTGATGCGGAGCACTGCGCTCAGTGATGCATGATGTGAACCCAAGGATGCCTATCAGACTGGATGGTGCCACGGTGCACTTCAGAAGACCTTTAATCCCTGCTAGACGGGGCAACTGTCCTGCTTACACATTCTACCTCCACTCTCTCACTCATCCCAAACCACATTCTACTACTATGATCCCCAAAATTACTCTTTCTAGACTCTTCCCTCCTATAAACCTCCGTGCATCATCTCGTACCTCTGTTACTATTCAGATCTCTCAAACAAGCCTTCCCTCTGACTATACCCCCTCCACTTCCCCTTTACTCATCCCAAACCCCAACCTACAGCCATGAACTAAAAAAAAAATTATAGACCCTTCCCTCTTCTATCCCTCAACTATTCCTTTCCAATCCAAATAACAGATTAACATGTCCACCACTAAAAATAAATTAATTTCGGATTTCCCTATACTAATTCCCCACTAATCCTGTGTGGTTTACGGGGTAGCGTGCTTCCCGCCAAAAAAAACGCTTCGACGCCTCGTCAGGGGTAGTAAGCACTATATACATGCAATTACCATACAATACAATCTGGAAACAGATGTGGTGTAGCCAATGCTCTATGGGATATACACACCTGTTGACTGCTCCGAGCGATTATTGCATTTGCTGTTGTCAACTTGCGTTGCAAATGTCATCCGAAAGATAAACTTGGCTTTGAAACAAGGTCAAGCGTCAACATGTTTGACAGAAGTCATGAGATGTGTTACCAAGCGGACGTCACTAGCATACAGGAGACAGCTCTTCCCCAGTCAGGCAGGGCTGATGAAGAGCCCGTCACTTCACAGGCTCCACGCGCTTCCGCGGAAACAGTACGGTCAGCTGTGGCATCATCCCCATGTCTGGAAACGTTTGCTTGAGGCTACGTCCTGAAGCAGAAGTGTGACTGGAGAGGGTTTTCGGAGCGCGCTCCTGAGAGCGATTGTAAACTGACTAAAACTATTGGTGTCGCGTTTAAATCATAGATTATGCTCTTTTTGAGAAACGACTCCGCTGATTTCATGATTACACAAACTAGAAGAATTCTTTGACATATTTTTCACAATCTGCCTAACACGGCCCAGTCCCACCTCTTCACTCCCTGCAAAAATCACATTTTCTTTGTAGTGATTGTAGAATCAACCACTGTTTTTTTAATCTTCTTCTGTCAGATAACATGAAAATGAAAATATTATTTGGTTGGTGTGCCCATTGGAGTCGCTCCCAATTGTATTCAATCATACACTGTGTGTGATTTTACTCATTATTTACAAAAAGCTAAAGCTAAGGCAAGTTGTGTCTGATTCACTTACACAGTCCACCCTTTCCCTTTGCAGTTTAGTCCTTGTTGCCTTTACTTATTATCAGCCATACAGGTTACCAAAAGGCAAATAAAAACAGATGTTTGCCAAGAATAATGAGGGATTATGTCAGTTAAATACCAGTACACCAGAGGGGGAAACCAAGTACTCTTATAAACGGGGACTGTCTTTGCTTGACAGATGTGAACATCCGCCAAAAAGTGACAAGAGTGTCCTCAACTCTGTAGACTGGGCATCCGCTTCGAATTAAGCCTCATCATTTCTGTTGCAGATTTAAGTCTCTCCTGGGAGTACAAAAGTGGAGGAGATGTTGATAGCAGGGAGCTCTGGTAAGGTTCTGATGATGTCAGACTGCAGAGCCACAACCAGCCGACGTAAGTCTCTGAGCAGGCTGACTCATCAATTTAGTTTTGGCTGTGTAAAAAAAAAAAAAAAAAAAAAAACAATATATATTTATATATATATATATATTTATATATATATATACATACATACATACACATACACACACACATTACACAAGGTCAGATTAATATTTTCGTCTCCGTTTTTTAAAACATGTGGATATTAAGTGACTTGCCCAGAATCACAGGATGCTGAGCCGCTGGTGGGACTCGAACCTGCTTCCACATTTCCAAAGTCAGCAGGTCTGGCCATTACGCCACCTCTCTTTAGAATTGATCTATGATGGGATAAGGTCCCGTACTTGGTTGGGACAGAGATATGGAGTCTTATTGAGTCCTATTTGCTGTAACATTAGTTGTGGCATGAAACTAGTATTGCTAGACACTAGTGACAATATCTGATCCGATACTTGATGACAAACCTAACACACTTACCAAAGAGCATCCAATGACGCTCTTACTGACTCAATAAAGGTGGGGGAAAGAAATTGATTCACAACTGTCAGATACGAAATGGGATAAAGTATTAGTATATCCTAAAAAGGCTATAAGTAATGCAAGATCCACCTCAACCAGTTTCATTTTTTTTTCAAAGGACCCCCTTCAAAAAACAAAATAAAAAATTGGCTGGCTGTCATCTAAGATTACAGGAGGAAGTCCACTTGTATAGCTAGAAGGACCGGACCTACATTCTGTACTGATTGTATGTGATCCATTGTAGGCCCAGTAGACCCTGATCCAGGCCACGTTCTTAGGATAAATGCCTTTAAAATTATGCCCATTTAGATTCACTGAATGGAAATTCTTCTTATGTGAATTTTCTGTAAATCTGGAATGTACTAAGCTTCCTGGACCAATGTTGAAAGCCCTTGACATACATTATGATGACACTCCAGGAAGGTGTCCTCGGCTTAACGAGTATGCAGACACTTGCCAGACCGATTAGTTTTAAGTCATCATTGGTATGGGAGGAACAAAAACAGTCCTGTGAGAGAGTCTTTGGGCTCATTGTGAAAGGACCGGGAGAAAGAAACGAGTAGCTGCTGGGTTTCATCCCTCCTGCATCGGCTCCTTGTTTAAACCTACTGGTACCTGGCTGAAGGCTAGCTGAAGAGGATCAGCTCCCGCCAAGTTTAGGCTGCCTGCCTCTGTGAATTCCTTCAGCCCGGAGGCCTGAGAACACTTGGCACCCATGTCCACCTCCATCAATCTTGCACATTGTTCCAGAATCATACAGCCTCTTCAGCTCGGTAAAATTTGCATTTGTTAAACAGTGGGAGGCACAGTGGGTTCAGAAAATCCATGACAAGAAGATCTTCCTGCAGGATTGTCCATCCAGCCTAGGAAACCCCTGATTGAGCTTAACTCAGTTGAAGTGTTTGTTGGGGGATAGTTACTCAATGGCATGAACTGCTGTTGTTGCTGCAACATCATAGATGATAGTAGTTTTGTAACTTTTTCACAGCATTTTATTTTCACTATAGTTCCACGGACTCCTCGCAGTTTCTGCAGCTTTTTGTTTCAGGACAATCTGTACTCCAAACCCCAACCTGCTTTTCAGGGGGTTAAATTGAACTCATAACTGTTTATTTGTGCTCTGCACTGTACTGCTCTGCCACCTCCCTGTGCAATGAATCCACTTGGAGTCCCATATGTCCTACTTTATGCAGGAATTCAGTCTTTTACCGGTCATGCACAACTTCCTGCCTGTCAGCTGCTCTATCAGCCCCAGGGATTGCACTGGTAGTGCTCTAGGGACAATCTGTGGGACACTTGCCCTTGTTTTGCAGCACTCTACCTCGCCATTATAACTGCTCATTGTTACCTTTTATGGTGTTCGTTCTTGTTTAACTAATTTCCCTCTCCGGGAAAACGAAGGAGGCAAGAACAGCAATACACATTGCTGTCATTTACCCACTTATTGATATTGTTATTTTTGTAGGCACTGCTATATTTCCCAATGGTATAAAGTCATGGTATGTGGTTCTATATACAAATGTCAGGCATTGACTTCTCACCTGGATGTCCCCTGCCCATAACCTACCCGTGTTACCAGTTCACCAGATCTAGGAATTACATTTTGATGCTTATTTCACTCAAAAATACTTTATTCGATCTAACAAGGTAAATCATAAAAGTTAATAAAAGTCATAAAATAAATTAAAACAGTACATCGTTTCACAAAGCAGAGAGGAACACCAGTGCTAAAAACCATGAGACATAAAAGCAAACTTTAAAACTGGATACAAATTGAAGATATAATAAGCAGGCCGGACTTTTGCAAAATTCATAGGCAAGAAAAGATGGTGTAAATGTCATAAATATGCAACTTTAGGGCAAATAAAAACTATATGTAAAGTGTCCAGTGCCGCAGTCATTTCACAAGTGCAAGTTGGTGGCTCCGATGGTCTATGCCACCTTACTAGAAGATGGGGGGGAACAAGTTCAAAAGAAAGTAAGACAAAAGTAATCTGTGTAAAACTGGCATATCTAGTGTCAAATACAACTCTATTTTGCACATTGTTTTTACCATAGCATAATGGGTACAAGCGTTTTTGGAGAGCATACGTTCGGCCCGTTTTTCCATTCACTTTAGTGCAAAATGCTTCCATGACTCACAGAACATCTGATTTGGTCATTTGGTCTGGCTTAGAAAAAAAATGTGGTCTACCAAGATCACACAGAATACTTTTGATATAATGCAAACGTGGAATAAGGTGACTAAAATCCAGGCCTATGCAGTCTTTCAAGATCTTTCTGTAAAATTCCAGGTCATTTTTCAGCCAAACAGAAAACCATAGTAGTATTGGGTGAATTTGTATATAATTAGAAAGAAATCCTGTACCCAGTTCTTCATGCACAATTTCCGACGGTACACTCTGCAGTATCCTCCTGAAAAATGTATTCTTAGCAACTTAAATAGGGTGACAAGGCTGGCACCCCCAAATGTCCAAACCATATGAAACTATTGGGACACACTTTGCTTTATAAAGATCCAATATGGATTTGATAAGAGTATGACCTAGACACCTGGAGAAAAGAACTATGCTATAGGCAACCCCGTTAAAGGACTGGACATGAGTGCTCATCAGAGAATCAGTTTATTGTCCAGATTAATGGCAAGATAGCAAAACTTGTTGGTGTCCATCTATCGTAAAAGTTTTATTTTTATCATTTTTTGGGCCTAACACCACAGCATATTACTTTGAAATATTCGTTTGTTGGCCTCCTTTAATTAAAATATGGCCCCGGAGGATGGGGTCCCCAGGGCCAATTTGGGCTTTGGGAGGGGGAACACTTGGTCCCTTCCCCAAATAGTAAGGTATTTAGCCCCAGGGGCTGACGGCCTAGGGATTCTTATGTTTTTGGGAGGGCAGGCCACGCGCCCTACTCCCATTTATTTAAGATAGTCTGGGGGAGGGTGTCCCCCTGGGTCCATTTGGACATGTGGGGGGCACATGCCCCCCTTCCCTAGTGTAAAAGTATTTGGCCCCGGGGATGGGGTCCCCGGGGCCTCTTAAGGCTCAGGTGGGGAGGCTACAGCGCACTTTCCCTATAATTAAAACTTTTCCAGCGGGATAGTGTCCTATTTTGTACTTACTTTCAGACCTGTATTGCCATACTCGTTTACAGAGTAATGTGTACAAAAGAAGCTTTGATGATGTCATCATTGTTGTGATCAATGATGTAATTTGAGATGTCATCAGTGATATCATAAATTATGTCATAGAACATGTCAAAAGTGATGTAATATGTGAAGTCATATGTAGTACATGGCACTGGCACAAGTTATAGTTAGCTCTGTTAGAACTATTTTGAGTTCAAAACGTTATCTTAGCACTGACATGTTCACCTAACTATAATGTCACTATAACCTTTGTGTTTTTTTCTGTGTGTATATATTTACATGGCTTGAACTTTGCTGGGTCCATGCGGGTCTCAGACCCATTAGTAATTAAACAAGCATTTGCAATGCAATAGGTCTCGCATTTGCAAGAGTTTGAGCTATTGGTATTGTAAATGACAATGGCTTTTACTGATTGTGGTTTACAATGCCAATAGCTCAAACTCTCACAAATGCGAGACCTACTGCATTGCAAATGCTTGTTATTTAATGAAAAAGTTTTCAGCAGAAATTTTCTTTTTTCTTATCAAACACCATAATCTTTGGTTTGCTGATTTTTATTATCAAATTTTACGTCCACTGTCATCCGTAAGGACAGTTAGAATATGTCCACGCTGAGCCGGGCTGGTGTTCTGCCCCTAGGGATACAATCGTCCACACGGCTGTCTGTATTTGTGTAGCGCCTATTACCAATGATGAGGCACTAAGTGCAGATGTTTTTTTTACTGGGTTTCACCTCGGAAGAAAAAAGCATTGGCAAAGCCAATAGATTGCGCCTAACCGAAATATATTAGATTTATCAATGTTGTTTTCCATTTTTTTTCTTGCAGCTTTATGCAGCGCGAACTCGACCCCAAGGTATTGGAGTGCTTTACATGAACACCGGTTACAGTACACAAGGTAAGTCTCATTTGTAAAGGGGCACATGGAAATTAAGGGATTTACCACAAAAAAAATCTTAAACTGGGAAACCAAGGTTCGAGCTTCAGGGTGGACTCCACATCGTGTGATTCTGGGCAAATCACTTAATCTCCCCATGCCTACCCATTTTTTTTATTTTTATTAACCACATGGCTGCTGCGGGGATTTTTGCCCTGTGCTGCAAATTGCCATTTTGCTGTTTCCATGACGAGCTCAGCTCGTCATCAGCACACGACACCCGTGGGTGATGACGAGCTGAGCTCGTCATCAGCAGCGAAAGGGTTAATGTGTCCTTGTGTAACGTAACTGGTGCTCATGTAAAGTTCTCCAATACCTTCAGGTCGAGTTATCGCTATATAAATCTGCAAAAAAATAATAATAATTGTTGGCAACTATGGCCACTGAGCCACATCCTGTGCATGCCAACATGCAGGACCTTGATATAGAATCCCTGAGGCAGTGGGCAGTACCTCTAATGGGCACAAGGACACAGGGGGGTATTGGGTGAGGACACCAAAATCACTGGCTAGGGACAGTACACAGAGTGTCATAGAATAGTGATGACACCAGACCTGTCCAACGTGCCTTTGCGGCATTTGAAGGGTAAAAGGGACATAGATGACTGTCAGGAGGGTACACGTAAATACTACAATACCTAAAAAAGGCAAGCCTTATCGTGTGTACCAACAGCCAGACAGCACAGCCTCAACACCAAGACGCAAAATGGGCGTAATTATTGGGAGCAGTATTTATTTATACAAGGCATGTCCCTAACTTTATTGGCAAAAACACTGACCAATGTCTGAAGAATGAATATAAAAACGTTACAGTAATCTATACCAGCGCTTAAGTTCCTGTTTTTAGCCTTTGGCCATTTGCGTGCTTTCATTATTTAAAGCCACATGCAAAGGCCAAAGGGATGTGTTGGAGGAGGCAGAGCCACACGGAGAAGTCTCTTGGAAGTCTGAAGTGATTCTAAGAGGTTATCTCCTAGACCAGCATATGTGCAGTGCGCTAAGCGAGACCTAAAAATAATTTTAAAATGTGTCTCTATCAGTCTCTACGTTCATGGCCCTAACTTTATTGGCAAAAACACTGACCAATGTCTGAAGAACGAATATAAAAACGTTACAGTAATCTATACCAGCGCTTAAGTTCCTGTTTTTAGTTCACATGTTCAAGGTTCACATGTGTTTTCCCCTCCACGGCTGGAGACTGGAGTATCGATTAGAGGGGTTCAATTCCAGCAGCAGTTGGCCAATCACCCTGGGCAGGGCTGGTCTGGCTCAGAGGCCCAGAGATAAAGACCAGCTATGCCTGCCCTTTACAGCCTTGAGTAAAATGCTCATGTGGAACAGGGCTGTGTGCCGTAGATAGTGGAGGGCGAAGGGCAAAGGGCGTGGTAGGTAGGTGTGTACACAGAAATGCCAAGTACGCAGAAAGGAGAAGTTCGCAAGCCTCTGGTATACCGCACAGCTGAAAAGACGAGCAGGGAGGGGCAAAAGGAGGAAGCGAGGGGTGTGTGGAGGTTCCTGGCATTGATGAGGCTCTTCTGAAACTGCCCCCTCCCCACCCCACTCAAGGGTGCACAGCGCTTTGAAGTTGTCAAGCTAAGGGTCACATGGAGCGACGCTAGCAGTAATGCTATACATAAGAGCCAACAGATCTTCTCGCCATCCCACCACTATCGACACACTTCTTAAGCGTGCATTCCCAAAAACCAACACAAAGCTTACCAGTGGAAAGGGTCATAAAAGGGTTATTAACAAGCCCGGGGGTGGTGAGCACACCCGCTGCAAGGAATGTAAAGAATGCAGCTGGCACACTGGGGGCCGCTGCTCACTCCCGAGACCCCTAGGCCATGGGAGTGAAAGTTTTGAGGAAAGGCGGATCATGCACCCATCTTTGGCCATTTGCGTGCTTTCATTATTGAAAGCCACATGCAAAGGCCAAAGGGATGTGTTGGAGGAGGCAGAGCCACACAGAGAAGTCTCTTGGAAGTCTGAAGTGATTCTAAGAGGTTCTCTCCTAGAGCAGCATATGCGCAGTGCGCTAAGCGAGACCTAAAAAGAATTTTAAAATGGGTCTCTATCAGTCTCTACGTTCATGTCCCTAACTTTATTGGCAAAAACACTGACCAATGTCTGAAGAACGAATATAAAAACGTTACAGTAATCTATACCAGCGCTTAAGTTCCTGTTTTTAGTTCACATGTTTTAATTAATTTAACATTCCCACAGACTGTTAGCTATTGTCAGGATGTGTGTCTGTAGTTTTTAATGTAAGCACATTAATCTTGTGCAGTGCATATGGTGACTGAGTTGCCTCCCTGTGTTTTAAGGGGCTACGATATAGAGCTCTGGAGTTGATGATTAAGGCAGCGCGAGTCGCTCGCAGTGCCTGTTCATGTGTTAAAAAGGTTTTCAAAATACACAGTTATCCCATCCTTGTCCTCTCTGCAAAGCAAGGTTTGTGTACTCCAGTTGCAATTATGAATCTGTGCAAAAGTGTGCAAAAGAGGAACACAGTTGTCAAAATAATGACCATGTAAATATAAAAAAGTAAGCAGGTAAACATGCAGTTCTTACAGGAAAGTTTGTGCTGTTCTGTGTTGTGGGGGGGGGGGGGTAGTGAAGTGAAGGAGACGTGAAGAAACGCATTCAGGAGAGAGTGAAAAGTGGTTGCTGAAGATAAAACAGATAAGGTGCAAGATATGAAGATGGAGGAACGGTGGAGAGGGAAAAGCACGTACAAGTCTAACAGAGTAAACATAACAAGAGTGATTGACCCACTCTGAAGACCCAACCCTTAACACAGATCTCAGTAATGCTCCATTCACATTCTCACACTTTCAGTACTGAAACATTTTCACGATTAACTACAACAAAAACATTATTGTTTCTCATTTATCTTGACCAGCTACCACCTATTGTCAGAGCCAATAGTCCTGTCTGGTTTCAGAAGTATGTCAGTTGTTGTGTTATATATGTGGATGCAATACCAGAAAACTCAGAGAAATCGAATTACCAGCTGGGTGGCACACTACCAGAATCACAGAAATGTAGTTTGCGTGTTTAAGCCACGCCCTTAATTAAATATGCCGTGCCCCTTTTGGAGACCATCCATCCTATCTTATTCACAAAACTCGGGTCAGCTGATCCACTCCGGGCCCTTCACTCACAAAAGGATGACTTGGGATCTCCAACTAAACTGATCATCAGGAAGTACCAGCTACTACTACAAGCTGCTCTTTTCATACTGCAGCTCTCTTCATCCACTTGCCATGCTCCCATCTGTGCATTCCTCTGTTTTGCTCCTCCATCCTTTTCGCCTCCCCTAACAATCTTCCACCCACCCCCTGGCTTCTCTTCCATCTGCTCTATGGCTTTGTGCCCTGATCCTGCTTTCTCACTACTCAGCTACGTAAACGCATTATCGCCACCTGCCCCTAAACCCACCATTGGTCCAGGAAACCTGATCTTGCTATTTGGCCTTGCGCGAAATTGCACAATTACATTAATACCAGCCTTTAAAAAAGAGAAGGAAAATCAATATACATTACAGGCTACCATCATCAGTAAGGCATCATCTCCGACTAGCAAGTGAACAGAATTCCCAACAGTGGAGGCTGCTCCAGTTTCTGGCTTCCGTAGTCTCCATTTCGGCCTGCGCCACCCATCTTTCTCATATTGCATCCATGGGACAAGTCTTTGCCAAGGTATAGGGTCCCGCTTTCAAATTCTGTGATTCACAACTCATCCTTGAACTCACACAGCAAATAACCTACTATTCACATTTCTAAATATGAACTCAAAAATATCCTTATAGAGTGGTGGCTTCAAGCAGTTCAATTTATCCCCAACGTGTTTTCCAACTGCCTGATGGGAGCATAAAAGAACATGAAAGGATCACATGTGTAAACACTGTATTTTGTCTGCAATCCTGTTATACTTATAACCAGTTTCTGATTAGTCTATTCTGTTAGAGACATCTAGGGCCTGATTCTGAGTAATGCAGAATAGGGTGAGTAATTTACTGCACCTGGAACATACTGATAACCCAGAACGTTTTTTGTTTACCAGGAATGATTACATGTATCCTGTTCAGAGTTCCCCACCTCGGAATAAGGCACAACACACGGATTCAGTTTATACTACTATGCATTTCTCCCCAAATAAATGTTGCCAGGTTTTCCCTGGCGAAAACTATGAGAAAACATGGGGTGCAATAATTATCATACACCCTGAAATGTCTTTGCATTTTGGCAACGTATGGTATTTAAAAAACATACGAAAATCCATGTTTGGAAATCAGCCGGAAGCAGTTCAATACCAACATAGCATGAGTTCCGCCTTGAATGCAGAAGTAAAGCAGGATTGCAGATAGTACCGAGACTTCAACCGAGTGCAAACAGCGACAGTGCGCCCTATTACAATGAATCACTGCCCCAACCGAGACTGCAACCGAGTGCAAACAGCGACAGTGCGCCCTATTACAATGAATGCGCTGCCCCAACCCAGGGGGCAGCACATTCCGAGAAACACAGAGCCAGTCGTGGCAGGGGCAGGCAAGAGCGGTGGGGCGGGTGGGGCGACAGACGACTGAATAGGGAAAATAAAATAAGAAAAACACAAACATAAGGTAAGTGGTTTTATTACATTTTTATTCTATTGTGCCTAATCCGTCTACCCCCCCCCCCCCCCCCCTCCACACACACACACACACCGCGCACTTGCCCTTACTGGCACCGACCGGCTGGACTGCATGGAGCAACTCCTTCAAAGCCCCTCCGTATTTCACTGTGCAAGCGGCATGCTGCCTCCCATTTACATATGAGGGGGGGGGGGGGGGGCTGAGGGAGGGGGGGGGGGGGCTGCCTGCAGGTGGGTGCAGTGAGTGACTGAAAGTATGCCCTGAATACAGCACATGCGTTAGTTATCACAGCAGCATGGTGCAGGTGTACTCATAATGGAAAACTGGATATGAAACAGCAGACTTCCGGGTCACATAAACTGTGCAAGGGAGGACATCTTTTCCGTAGGAAAGGCGCACGCGGTGTTCCTTCCAGAGCAGGCTATTCCCAGCTCTTTACACTGCCGCCCGTGCCAGCTCCTCACTCTGCCAACCATATAAATGGCACGGATACGGTTACAGATACACGAAAGAGCCCTGTTTGCCGCAGTCCAGTTCTATGAGCCGAGGCTGAACGGGCCGCCATTATCGGCGCCTTGGATCAGGGCCAGACGGTAATGAGTGCACGCTCTGGCCTGGGCTCGGGTTTCATTTCATTTTTCTACATAATGATTTGGCATTTCTCACAGATGGATCGCATATCGGACCTACACTGACAGCAAAAAAAAAAACCCACCTTTCACAAGGCCTCAGGCTAAACCAAAGTAAAAGCTCCTCTGCTCAACGCCCAATCTGTTGTTTTTGAGGAGAGGGAGGACGCACACACGCTCTCTCTCTCTCCAGTCCGATCTCCTGATTTCATTGAAGCGAAATAACCCAAAATACGAAAATTAAATCTTGGTCGTGCCTTTTAGCACTGTTCTGCGTGACCGAGTTAATAGCTGTGTATACAGACAATTTTCATTTAAAAAAAGGACGAGATATCATAGTGAAGCTTAAATAGCTGTCTATTAGCTAGCACCTGCGCTTTTACAAAACTGCCAATGTATTCAGGTGAGTGCATTATTTTACTTAGCTCAGGGCAAAAAAGAAAAAGTATGAGAGCAGATTTAGTAGTTAAAAATCTGGAAATATACTAATTTCAACCTTCATTTTTCACTGGGCTTAAAATAAATATGGAAAATTACCAATAAGCATCGAAAAATAAATATGGATGAATACAGACAGAAATGTAAAAAAAATGAAAACCGTAATGCTGGGTCTTTTAATTATAAGGATAGAAACATGCACAGAGAAAGAAAGCAGCTAGAGTCTCAACATCATGACACTAGACTATTTTTTTTTTTTTTTTTTGATTTAAAGATTTTTATTGAAAAAATAAAGTGGCATATACATTGGCAGTTTTACAACAGTGCTAAAGAGAGAGAGGAAGGAAGAAGGAAGAAAAAAAAGAGAGGGGGGGGGGGGGAGTTAGTGTGGCTTCTTTAAATGTTCGTCGAGTTGTTTCCACATGTGCTCTTGGGGCGTGTGTTCTTTCGAGAGGTTGCCCGTGATGTTGTCTGCTCCTCTTAGGAAGGTGACCCAGTTGATCCATGTTTTGAAGTTTGCTTTCGCCGTGTTCTTCCAGTTCGTTAAGATTATCTTCAGGGCTGCTGTCAGGAGCAGGTCTAGGAGGTCTCTTTCTTCCCTGCCGTTCAGGTTTGTTGTTACATGCCCTGTCGCCAGTGTAACATAGTTTAGTATTAAGTCTGTTTGGAACATGTCATTTATGAATGCGTTTATTTGGGCCCAGAACCTCTTGACTTTGACGCACCCAAAGATAAGGTGTTCAAGTGTGCCCTCCTCTTTCTGACAGTTCCAGCAATCGCCTGAATCTGCTATTCCGCTTTTGTGGAGTCTTGATGGGGTCCAGTAGGCTCTGTGGAGAAGCCAGTATTTTGTTTGTGCCAGTTGCGGGGTTATCTTGCTTTTTGTGGCTGAGGCCCACATTTGCGCCTGTTCCTTTTCGTTTAGCTGTCTGCCCAGGAGAGTAACCCATGAGTTTGTTGTCTTCTTGTTTAGAGACAGGGTCGTCGGGGCAAGCAGTTTGTAGATCTTGGCGGTCTGGTGTCCCGCCGAGTTTAGCATTAGCACGTACTTGACGATTTCCGGTTCTTCTCGGGTTAGGTTTGCTCTTGTTATGGCAGACCTTATTTTCAGAAATGTGTATAGCTCTTTGTTGGGGAGGTTGTGTAGTTGTTGTAGGTTTGAGAAGGTTAGCTGCTTCCCCTTTGTTTCTATTTGTTTGGGAAGGCTTATCCCTTTTTTGATCCATGCGTCATAGTCTATTACTGCCCCTTGGTATGATATTTTTGTGTTGTACCAGATGGATTCCCATGTTGTACCTCTCAGTTTCTGTGCCATTCGCTTGTCCACCTTCATCAGCGCTTCTCTGGTGTGCTTCAGTATGGTGTTGGACCATAGGGGGTGTTTGTTTGCAGTTAAAATCGCTATCGGGTGTAGGCCTCCTAGGAGCTCACTTTCCAGTTCCAGCCAGACTGGTTTGTATTGTTGTGTTTCGTCGATCCATGCGAATCCTTGTTTGGCTAGGCAGGCTGTCTGGTAGGTTTTGAAGTTTGCCAGGTTGAGACCGCCCAGTTCCTTCGCTAGCCTCAGTTTGGGTAGGCTAATTCGTGGTTTTTTGTTTCTCCATAGGAAGGTGTTGATCAAGCCGTCTAGTTTTTTGTGGAAGCCTTCCGTCATTTGGATCGGTAGCATGTTTAGCGTGTAGTTTATTGCGGGTGTGATCATCATTTTTATCGTCTCTATCCTTCCCCACCAGCTGATGTATTTGGGCGACCACAGTTCTAGTCTGTCTTTGACTTTTTTTAGCAGTGAGTCTTCGTTGTGCTGTATCGTTGATGTTAGGTCCCTTCCGAACTGTAGGCCAAGGTATTTGAGTGGTTTCGTTTGCCAGGCTAGGCCGGAGTCTCCTAGTACCAGTTTGGTGGTGTGTATGTTCATTGGTTTGCATTCCGATTTGTCCTTGTTGAGTTTGTATCCGGACGCTTCTGCATATTGCCCTATTGCCTCCATTAGTGCTGTGATCGACGTTGATGGCTTGGTGGTAGTGATGAGGATATCGTCCGCGTACGCTGCGAGTTTAACTGTCTTCCCTCCGATCTTGACACCCGTTATTCCCTCATTGTCTCTTATTTTTGCAAGCAGTGGTTCAAGTGCCAGTAGGAAGAGACCAGGTGACAGTGGGCATCCTTGCCTGGTTCCTCTTTCCAGTAGGAGCGGGTCGGATGTGCTCCCGTTGACCACTATTTTTGCTCTCGGTTTGTTGTATAGGGCCATTGTCATTGCTGTGTACTTCTCCCCTAGTCCAAACTTTGTCATACAGTTCCTGAGGAATGGCCACGAGACTCTGTCAAAGGCCTTCTCCGCATCCAGTGCTATCATGACCGCCTGTTCATTGCTCTGTGTTGTGTGGTTGATCAGATGGCACAGCAGCCTTGTGTTGTCTTGCGACAGCCTGTGTTTGATGTAGCCCACTTGTGAGTTGTGTATGATGTCAGGTAGAATTCTATTAAGTCTGTTAGCAAGCACCTTTGCATAAATTTTGCAGTCCACATTTATGAGTGATATAGGTCTGTAGTTTTGCGGGTATTGGTGGTCTTTACCTTCTTTGGGTATTATTGTGATGTTTGCCTCTCGCATGGTGTTTGTCATCTCCCCTTTCCTTATGCAGGCGGCGTACGTTTCCGATAGTATTTTCTTGATGTTGGGGCAGAAGGTCTTGTAGAACACGGCGGAGTACCCGTCTGGTCCTGGGGCTCTGTTCCGTTTTAGCTGATTGATTGCGGCTTCGATTTCCTCTTCCGTTATATCCGCCTCTAGGGGTGCCTTCTCCTCCTCCCTGAGTTTCGGTAGGTTGATGTCCATGAGGAGGGAGTGGCCCCCATCTTTGCTCAAGTTCTTGTCTTCGGAGTATAGCTCCTGATAGAACTGTCTGAAAACCTCCAGTATGCCTTTGTTTGTAGTTTGCGATATGTTGTTTTTGTCTGTTATTGCTGCTATTGTGTGCTTCCTTTGCTTCCCTTTGAGGTAAGATGCCAGTTGTTTCCCTGCTTTGTTTGCTCTGCATAGATTCACCGACTTGAACTTTGTTAGCCACGAACCTGCTCGTTCGCTTAGGATTCTGTTTAGCTCGTATTTTTTCTTTGTGAGCGTGGTGAGTGTATTTTTGTCTGTTATGTTTGCGCAGTGACCTCTTTCCAGCTCTTCTATTTCCCTCTCTAGCTCTGAGATCTTCTGATTCCTGCTTCTGTTCATTCTTGATTTGATGTTTATCAGTTTGCCTCTTAAAGTCGCTTTGAGCGCTTCCCAGATGGTGTCCTTCTCCACCTCGCCATTGTCATTGTCTTCCAGGTAGTTGTTTAGTGCTTCCTCTATTTCTTTTACATTGTCTCTTTTCTGTAGGATGTCATCGTTGAGTCTCCACCTCCTCGCTATGCTTTCATTGTGTTTGCCGTTGAGGGCGAGGGAAATATGTGCATGGTCAGAGATGGTTATTGGGGCTATCTCTGTGTTCTCGATCAGGTGCGTGCGGTCGCTGGACATCAATATATAGTCGATTCTGCTATATGAGTTATGCGGGTGTGAATAAAAGGTGTATTCACGCGCTGTGGGGTGTTGAAGCCTCCATGGGTCTGCTAGGTGGTGTTTGGCACAGAGATCTTTAAGGGTGTTGCTTCCTGGAGCGGTGTGGCTTGGCCTGCTTGGGTGTCTGTCCGTGGCCTGGTCCATTGTCTTGTTCAGGTCGCCGGCTACGATCAGGAGGTCGTCCTGTGGTAGCTTGCTGAGTTCGCCGTCTACCATTTGCCAGAAGTCTCTGTCTTCGGTGTTTGGTCCGTATATGTTTGCTACGTGTAGCTTGTCGGTTCCTCTTTGGACACTTGCTATCAGCAGACGTCCGTCTTCATCCGTGTTTGTCTTGTGTATGGTGAGGTTGGCTTTCTTGCTTAGGATGGTTACCACGCCCCGCTTCTTCCCCTTAGCAGGTGAGCATAGGATTTCTCCTATCCATCTTGCCTTCAGTAGTTTAGCCTCTTCCTCTGAGAGTTTGGTCTCCTGTAGCGTGTAGATGTCCCCCTTGAGTTTCCCCAGGTGTTCCAGTATTTTCCTGCGTTTAATTGGGTGGTTCAGGCCTTTGACGTTCATGGAGATTACCTTTAGGTTCACTGAGAGGTTCACCGGTGGTCGGTCTGTCATGGGGCTTTGTAATTGTCGCTGGCTGCTATGCCGTCTTCATTGTTGGGTCTTGAGGTGTCTGCTTTTGTACCTCCCAAATACTTGGGTCTTCCCCCCCAGGGATTAAGCGAGTAGGGTGGGAGGTGGGAAAGGGGATGGGTGTAGAGATCAGTATAGAAAGAAGAGAAAGAGTAGTTATACATTGCACCACTGTCCGTTGTCACGCTGGCCTTCATGCCCGCCTGCCCCCCCCGCCTCCTCTGGCCGCCCCCCTCCCCCCCCTCCCCCCTCCCTCCGCCTGTAGAAAATCGGGTGTGTGACAGCAAGGTTCCTCACACTCCCCTCCCCCCCAAGTCTGGCAGTGTCTCTGTGGACAGAAGGCAAAGGATATGTGCTTCATCGGTCTTCATAGTCTCTGTGAACGACATTGGTGATTTGAGGTAGCAGCGTTGATCATTGGCGATATTGAGGTAGCTATGTTGATCAGTCTGTGCGTTATCGAGGTAGGTTTGTTGTCTAGAGTTCAAGGTTGGTCATCTTGTTGTGTGCTTGAGCTTGTCATACGCCCTCTCCTTCGTTCTCGTCCGTTGAGGCTCTTCTCTTGGCCCCCGGGCTTTGGTGTTCCATTTCTTCTGGAGGTGGCCCTCGTAGGTACCTGTGTAGGTCGTTGGGGTCTTCGAAGATTTTGCTTCCGTGTCTGTCTGTGATTCTCAGTTTGGAAGGGCCTGCGAAAGAGAAGGTGATGTTGTTTTTCCGCAGGGTATCTCGTTGAGCTAGGAAGCCCTTCCTCACTTCCACCGTTAGCTTCGATAGGTCCTGTGTGATCGTCACTTTTTTCCCGTTGATTGTCATTGGTTTGCCTTTCCTGGCAACTGCGAATATCGCCTCCGTGTGGTCCTCTCGCAGCGGTTTGCATATGATTGGTCTCGGTGCGTTGCTGTTTTGTTGCTTCTTTGCCGGGATGCGGTAAGCTTTGACCAGCTCAAGTGGTCTTTCAAAGGTGAGACCTGTTATTTTGGGGATAATGTCCTCCAGCATACGGGCGCATGCTCCCGGGGCGTCCTTCTCCTCCTCGGGTATTCCTAGTAGTCTTATGTTCCCCTTGCGGCTCCTGTCATCCTGCTCGGCCATTGATCTTTGTAGGGCTGATGTTCTTTTTATGACTAGGCCTAGATCATTGTGTGTTGTGTTGGCCCGGTCTTCCAGGCTGCTGATTCTTTTTTCCGCTTCGTCTATTCTGCCGTTGGCTCTGCTCTGCTCCGCTCTTATGGCTATTAGCTCCATTTGTATGTTGTCCACTATCTTTTTTGTCTCCTTTGCAAGATCGTTCCCTTCCGTTATTTTCTTCAGTAGTGTATCCAGAGTAGTTGTTTCTTCGCCCCTGTCTCCGTGATCTTTCGCGGGTGACGCGGTCGGATCGTTTTTGTTCTTCTTCTGGGCGTTTGTCACTAAGTTGCCTTCTTTTTCTGCCATTGTGTCGAAGCCTCTCCTGACCTGGTGCGTTCTGGGTTTGACTTCTGTTGGCAGCTGCTTTGTGGGTGTCTTTTGTTGTTTCTCGTCGTCCTTTTTCCTTTGGGCCGGCCCCGTTATTAGGTTGCAGTCTCTGAAGCGGGGTGGCCACTTGACCACTCTAGTCTTGGTCCTGGCCTCCGCCAGCCTTCTGCAATTCTGCGGGGTTGTGTTGGTGCCTGCGAGTTAGTGTTCCCTTGCTGGTGCCTGTTTGTGACTGGTGACTGTTTGTCTACGTGCTCTTTCTACACGACCTGTGGTGAGTGGCTGCCTGTGCCTGTGCCTGTCCGCGCTTCTTTCCCACCTTCCTTCGCCTTGGTATTCAGCGGGTAGGTGTGCTTCCTGTGCACTGCCCTAATTCTCGTTGTTCCCCAGCCTCGCCTGTCTCGCGCGGTCCTTCGACACTGCCGTTCCTGCCACCAGAGGTCCCGCTGTTCTATCGCGCAGATGTCACACTTCCGCACTGTACTTTCCTGTGCGGCTGTTTGATCTCCGCGCGATTTGGCCTTATTTGACCTCTCTTCTGATTGTGGGCTTGTTGTGCACCGGAGCGGCGCTCCACCCGCTGCTGCTGCCCCTCCTAAGATGGCCGCCACTTATTTCGCCTCAGGAGTGGCCCATGGGCTCCGTGGCTTCCGTGATCTCGAGCGTTTCCGCACGTTTAGCCTCTGTGCTGTTTGGCCTTATTTGGCCTCGTTTCTAATTGTGGGCTTGTTGGTGCACTCCGCTCTGCTTCGTTTCGCTGCTGCTGCCCCTCCTAAGATGGCCGCCACCGTTTAGTTTCCTTCGGTCACCGTCACCGTCGATTACACCCTCCCTCCTTTTGTAAGGTCCTTTTTTGGGGAGCTGCACTTCTCTCTTCACCGCCTGTGTTAGAGTGTGGCACTGTCTCTTTGTCTGGCGCCTGTTTGGACCTGGGGGTGTGACTGTGGACTTTACTGATATGGCCGCCTCGGTTCCCAAAAGGTGGGGTCTTCTTTTTCTACGCCTTGCTCCTGGCACTCGCTCTGCTCCTCGGTCTCGCTCTGCTCATCGGCCTGCCCGGTTTCGGTGCGCTTACTGTCGGATGGATGAGATACTCGCCTGGCGCCCCCTTCACTTGGCCGCGTTCCCTTCTCGTGCTTGTACTGCACCAAGATGGCCGCCCCTTCGCCTCCGTCCCGGTTCTGCTTCCCTCCGCCCTGGCTCCGATGATCGTTAGCTTTAGGTGCTGCCTTCCTGGGAATCGGGGGTTCCCCGGGGGTCTGGGAGGTGGTACGCTGCTAAGGGGCGGTGCGCTCGGTAGTTCTTACTTGAGGCTCCGGAGTTCTCAGCAGCCCGCCGCCATCTTGTGCTTCTGTGCTTTCGTTTCCCTCGGTGGATCTTTTTTTTGTCTTTGGCGGCTTCCCAGCGTCGTTTCAGGGGTTGTAAAGGGTCGCGGTTGGTGCTCCTTCAGTTCATGCACCTCTCCGTGTGTTCACTCCGTTGCCTATTGCGTTCTGTCCTTTCGCATCGCCGTTATTTGACTTGGGGGATCGGGAGCTCCGGACTCAGGACTGCTGCCTCCTTGCCATCCAAACCACGCCCCCCTAGACTATTTATATTCTAAGACTAAGCTCAAAATGTACTGAAAGCCAGGTAGCTGGTTGATAAACAAAAATGGAAGAGCAAGACTTGAAATTGAAGTACGTTACTTAATGCCGTCAAACTCAGGGTGCTAGATAAGACAAACTTTTTTTAAAAGCCTCCCTGAAATTCTGTTAAAGGATTGCAATACCCCTAGTGAAGAGCTAAGAGGAGGTGTTTTCTGTCGGTGTGTCAGGGGCTAAGCTTGAAACACAATGGATTTAAAAGAAATACGAGGAAATAAGGTGAAATGGGGGTAGAAGCTCCACATCTGTAGAGGAATGGAAACAGACCAGATGATGAGGATAATACTGACATTGACGGTACTGCATCCTATAAGTAGAATGATGGATCCAAGGGAATGGAGTGAGCTCTACCATTTACAAGACAGTCCTAAAGTTATCACTGACAGTAGACTGGAAGCAAAAATATCTTGTCGACAGAATATCATGTAAAAAATATCGAGGACCAAAATATCGAGAAGGTATACGCAAATGGGTAAAAACTGATTTACTATTCTTAACTCCTTATCTACATACCTTGATATATCTATCTATCTATCTATCTATCTATCTATCTATCTATCTATCTATCTATCTATCTATCTATCTATCTATCTATAGTCAAAGTACATATATGTACAAAGTACATATATGTATGGGTAAAAACTGATTTACTATTCTTAACTCCATATCTACATACCTTGATATATCTATCTATCTATCTATCTATCTATCTATCTATCTATCTATCTATCTATCTATCTATCTATCTATCTATATATAGTCAAAGTACATATATGAGGAGTAATATATAGGAAAAATTGCGCTTACCTATATAAATGTACCTTCACAATATTTTTGTCCTCGATATTCTTGACACAATATTTTGTCCACAATGTATTTTTTCTCTGATATTTTGTCTTCACTCCTCCTAAAGAGGTGGTGCAACAAACAGGAGTAGGGACCAGATGTCGTTAAAGAGGGATGGGAGGCAGGATAGAATTCATAAAGCTAGTGATTTAATGATTTATTGGCAAAAGGGGTGCAGAACAGGCTGTTTGACTGAGATTTAAGATACGTTCAGTGGCAGAGGTAAGTCAAACAAACTGAAGTTTGCAAGTCTACAAATTGGAGGTTGGGGCGCTTGAGTTTAGAAGTAGCACACTTAGGAGCAGTACTCAATTTGTGCAAGTGAGTACAGAGTGTCAGCAGCTGCATTTATGTTTGCTGACAAGTACATATGTTTCATCATCAGCCTTTGACCACAGCAAGAGAGAGAAAGAGAGGAACTGGAGAATGAAGAGGGAAGAGAAATATAGGAAAATAGAGACAAAGGGAGAAAACAGGGAGAGAACCTGCAACAGTGCAATAAACACACAGGAAGAGTATGGAAGAAGAAGAAGGCATAAGATAGGATCATTAATAGGCATTTTTGATCTTGGCATATCCAGCATTTGGCAACTCTGACAGTGGTCTCCTTAAAAATATTTGGACCTTAAGGGCGGCGGTCCAAAATGTCCTGACACATTGGGGTACCAAGATAGTCCCCACCCGACTGGGATGGCTCCTTCATTTGTGGGCCATCCTGGGGATGGGAAAGATTTCCCTCTCCTTGACCAACCCGGGGGCTTCCTGCCACGATTTATGGGCGCCCTTTCTCATGCTATTGACTTCGGAATTTACGGAGCTTACCTGCCCCAAATACCTAAGACTCTTGAGACTAGTAGACCCCCCACACAGACAGCCTCTAGTATGTCCACCGCATAGTAAGCCTTAGAAGGTCCCTTTCCAGATTATTGTCCATTCCCTTCGTATATAGGATTACTTATTTTCAGGGAGGAGGATGGGTTATTTCTTTCTTTGTTCATATTGTTTATGACAGCCAAACTTAGCAATACGAATTCTGGGTTGCATCCCGATGACTGTGGAGCACACTGGCTCGTCAGGTATTCCTGTTTCTATTAAAACAATAAAGAAATGTAAACAGAAAAAAAAATATTTGGGCCCTTGCACCTTTGCAACTTAAGCACTGTGAAAATGGTGATGATCTTCAAGGAAAAAACTGAAGCAAAGTTGTGAGCAAAGCCTTGGAGAGCTGGGGGAGTATAGTGTATACGTTACCAAGCCCTCAAATGTAGGGCAAGGCACATTCATTGTTATCTGTCGCAGTGCGATAACAGGAGCGGCACATCTTATACAGGAGTACTTATCAAAGGGAACGAGAAGAATAGCTTATTACAGGGGCACGTTCATATTATTGAATTAAGGGGTATATTAAGGTCCAGAGGTGCTATTTGCAGTATACACCAAAAGCTCAAACGAGGAGCACATCAGAGCACAAGAGTGTGCCTAGAAATATTTATCCTAATTTGAGGCATGGGTACTCACAGATACACCGGTGCAAGGGGACACAATGATTCAAACTGGAGAACATCTGAATGCTGGGGTATAGTTTGTCAGGTCATACCACAAGAGTGAACACCATGGTATAACCTACAAGGTGCAGTGGGTTCCCAAGGCAGCCAGAAGATGCAAATAAGAGGAAGCTCTCCTCACTTAGTGAAGTGAGTACATTCTGACTCTGTGAGGGCATATTCACGCATAGCCTGGTGGAGATGAGGATACCCGGAGACTCACAGTTCATGTCCAGCTCCTCCTCAACATGCGATGCATGCCTCGGAAAGTCAATTTTCTTGATGGTGGGCAATCAAGACAACTAAGGTATGCGCTTTAGGGATTTCCCTCTACAATTGGCTGCCTTCCCCTAAGTCTCTGCTGGGCTGATACCACAAATATCCTGCCACCGTGGCCATTGCCGACTTTGGTAAGGATGCACTGTTCTTGGCTGTTCGGGAAGTTGGCAACTGCAGAACGGTGGGTGCTGATGGGGTTGCAAGCAGTTTGTAGGTGCAGTGGTTCATCCAGGATTAATTCAGTACTGAGGAAGCAAGTCAGAATTTGTGTGGTGAAACGGTGCAACATTTATTCATTTCAATAAATTGCAGTATCATTTATAATGGTGCACTGATGAGTTATAACAATTATTTTAATTCTGCAGATATTTTATATCATTACTATGGTGCAGCCTCATACTGCTCAGTCCTCAAACTGTAATTCTTTTATGGTTATACGTTATAACGTCTCCTTGATTTTATGGTTACCATTTTATAACAATTGTATAAAGAAAAGAAGGAACTGCATGGTGTGAATTGGGACCACTCACTGTCATGAAAAATTGCACTGGAGACATCCAACTTTCAAACAGAACAAGCCCTTGGGCAGGCAGGTGGTTCCTCATTAATGTTTGACTGCTCGACTGCCCCTAACGCCACTCACTTCATCTCTCTCCACCTTCACTTGCCCGTGGGCTTCCTGTCAGATCAGGCTCAACGACTCTGTGTCGATCGTCCAGCTGTGCAGGCAAGCGCATGAAAATTGCTTTGTCAGGCTCATTTAATACAAATAAATATCTCCCAGCTTCCTTGGTTGTCGCTTCTCCAGACCCTCGCCCAGCGTGCTTCCATGTACCTGGTGGGTGATGACTTCTTCTGGGGTTGGTTGGTGCTGTCTGGATTCGTTAGGTGGAAAATGGTGGATGGGTCGCAGATGTTGCACAGGGTTAGAGAGGAAAATGATGTATGAGCGAGCAGCGCCGAGGATGGTCAGTCATGTCCTGACTCCTAGGGACCTTGAACCTCCCTGCTTCGTTATTTGTTGTTTTCTTCAACCCGTAGGAACTTTGGGAGTTCCCATTTGGTGCAAAATACAGTCACTGACAATGGTTATAATCAGGGCCACGGGAAATATGTTATTTTGCAGTGTTTTCTGGACAATTATGAATTTGCTCCAAGTTGTCATATAATCCATCATCTTTGCATATTTTAACAAGAAATGTTTCAAGCTCAAACAGATCAAAAGTTACTAAAATGCTGCCACACGTGTTGGGGACATTGGTCCCCCTATACAACACAGTGACAGGTCACCTTTCTTAAGTCATTTTCTCAAAGAAAAATAATACTGTCACGTGAGGTTTCTTTCCCTTGTTAATATTATTTAAAAAAAATAACAAGAGTGAAGCAACAGGGCCACATAATTTGCCGTTTCTCGTTGCGTAATTTAGTTAAACCTGCCTGGTGTAATCTGTTTCTCCACCGCTGCGTAATTCCAGAGGACTTGATTGCGGCTGAGTTGCCTGTAATACAGCAAAACCTGGAGGAACCCATATGCATTCGATTTTTACAGGTTAACGGCCCATTTGTCTGGAGGGGGTACAAGGGAATCAACGGTAGGCCAGACATGGGTTTTGGGGGGTTGAACACAAAATTCAGTCCTAGTTATCGGTGTAGAGGCGGAGTACCTGCATTTTAACTCACTGCCTGGCGAATGCGGGTAACTTCTTCCATTTACTTCTTTTTAGTGCACTCTAAAGTTTCTTCACCAATGTTTCACCTAATGTCGTTTTAGGTTCCCCATTTCGATATTTCTCGAATCATCCAAATGTGCACCCTATTTATTTTCCACACAGTCGTTATATTTTAGAGGGAGGACTTAATTGCCTATTTTTGTTCTCAGGTGGCAGCCGAGTGCAGGAGGTCAGTTTGCAATAAGTGGGACAACGAGAGAAGCGTAGAATTTGCATACTGAGAAGACAGCAAATAACAAATACAAAGTTATAAATGCCTTCCGTGTAATGTTCTATAATGTATCGCAACATTACCCCCAAACTAAAAGGAAGCATATACCTAAATATAGCAGACCCAGTACTTTATCATAATAAGTCTTACTGGCTCCAGAAGGCCAGAAACATACATTAAAAGTACAACCCCAATGGGACACTTTAGCGGACTACATAGCAGCCTTGTGTGAAAGCGAGAGCATACCAACATCACTCCTCAATCCACACACAACTCTCCCTTTTAAAATCAAAGAACTAGCTACAGAGAGCACATCACAAGTCATGCACACACCACACCACAATATAGTTGACAAACTGATACTGCCCCAACAGCATATTCCATCCCTAGGGCAATCATTTGTCACACAATCTAATGACGGGGTTCATCAGATCATATGACAAGCTCACAAAACAGCACTAAAGTCATAAACTGATGGTGCCCAGGGACGGCTTTATGGTAGTGCAATCGGTGCGGCCGCACTGGGTGCTGTTGTGTGGAGTCAGGCACTGGCCTCAGGGGGGCGCTGTGTTTAGCAATAACATATGATTGTAGATATGAAGGGCTCTTTTTCCTGCTGGTAGTGAGAGAATCCGAGGAGGCGGTCATGGGGTGTGGGGGCGCCAAAAATGACTGTTGCACCTGTTGCCACCAGCGCTAAAGCCGGCCCTGATGATGCCTAGGCAGTAAATTCCTTGCCATGCCACTCCACACAACACCTCACAGTCAGACCTCTGCTAATCTCACTCACAAATTGTACCACTGAAGACATATAAAGCTGTGCTACCAAACAACAGACCCATTACACACACACACACACACGCTCACACACAGAATGCAATGACAACAAAACACATTATAAAGCCCATCAACACTTTTGTGTACAAATCAGCCATGTTGTTAGTAAAGTGATGCAGTTGCAACACCACATCCCTTTCCTCCCACACTCATCCCTTACAGAATCCACGTAATGCATTAGTTATACTGTGCACCACCCTCATGCACACATCACAACGCTATCAACATATCACTAGTAATAACCTTCCTCCTAACCACACAACCCACAAATTCGGCTCGACAATAGACATCTGTTCAACTTCGGAGAACAAAATAAGAGGCAAGGTTCTTTGCACCATGATCCCCAACAAAATCTGCTGCATGCGTAGACACATTGTAGCCATCCAACCCAACCAATGCAAACCATCGCTATTCACTATTTTGAACTTAAAGCTCATTATATACAGACACAATGACAACACGTCACCAGGACTACGGCCAGTGAGAAATCCCAGAACCATGCACATAGGCATACTGTAACATCCGTGAGAGCACAGAGTGTACAAGTAAATGGCATAAATCCACTACACGTGCAAATATAAAAAAGATGTCCAAAGTTTTAGAGTTCTATATTGAGATATAATTTGAAGCATGCAATTGTGTTCCTAGATATTCCTGGTGGTCCAGGATATTCAGCTTAATAGCATGCAGAACTTTATTATTTTACCTGAATTCTCAAGTCTTCAGGAAATAAAGTGTTTTCCTAGGGATCCTATCCAACTGCTGTCACCACTCTGGTAAATGTCCGCATTACTACCACTTCTGATGAATCCATTTAGTTGAGCTTTCATCTCTTGGATCAGTATTGCCTTTCAACCTTGCGCTCTTTTTAGCTCTGGCTTTGGCCAAGACATTTAGATTTTGCTGCATCATTCACATTTTTCATCTGCACTCTACAGCATGGGGCTCGCCCACTTAGCTACTGGCTAACTTCACTGTGTGTGATGCCATTCTGCTCCTTCACCGGGAGCAAATCCACACAAAAAGCAACTCCTGTTAATTGCAAGGACTACTATTAAAATGTGTGCTTTCGGAGTCCAAATTAATTTTTAAAATGTATGTTTTCGAAGTCCAAATTAAACAATTTTGCTTTTAGCTAATGATTTTTTTTAAGAATGCTGAGTGCTGCCCCCCGTATAAAGTTTATTTTAAAATGGACAAAATAAAACAAGCATAGGCAAAGCCAAAAAAAGGAGTTAGCCAACACAGTACCTTTAATAATTGTAAAAAAGGAAAGCCATGGAATGGAGTTATGCCCAATAGGTCGCCCAATGCCGAAGTCATTTGAGTGACTTTCTGTGTATTTATTTGTGCACTCAGGGATCAGTCGTCCTCAGCATACAGAGACACATTCACATGGCAGATGTTTTTCTGATGGAGGGGGTAACGACGGGTCCCCTCAGTCCTGATCCTTGGAGGAAGAGGACAGCAAACACGCCAGAGAAAGTGTGGTAGTGGATCTGAAGCTGCCCTCTGTTGTCTTCAGCCACAACACTCAAATCCCGAAACCGCATTTTCCTTGCAGCAGCGGCGAACGCCTCATTTTTTTGTTCACATACGGCGATTCCCTTGAGAAAAGAGCCTCGGCAAATTAAATTCTCAATTGCAACACCCAACCGCCTGGCATAAATGAAACGTGATGTGCCACAACGCGGGCTCATCAGCATAGCCTCGGGTAGGGGCCAGCCTGTGCACGCGGCGAGAAATTGTCAATACAGAATAGATCTCGATGCAGAATAAAACCTCATAAACAAAACAGTGTCAGGTGTGAGTCACTTTCTGCTACAAAATGGGAACGTCGATTTGCATCAGTAGCGGGAGCACCAGCACACCGTCGCCAAGGACACCTTCATGCAAAAATAAAACACGCAGAACCAACCCAACAAAGTCACATTAAAAAGAAAACATTTTTGTAGTTCATTCCGCGTCGGCCGGGTATGAGGTGTGCAAGATTCCAGAGCTTGAATACTTTAATTTTAGATGGCATCCTCCCGTCTAAAACTGGTCACTATGAGTCGAATAGACTGTGGTATTTTACAGAATCGGGGGCACAGCTCTCCTCGCCTCCCACGGTGAGCAGCTGAGCGGTGCTGGGGGTCGGGAGGCCGGCACGCAGCAGGTCGGGCTTCGCTTCGGGGATGCTGCGGGAAGGGCTGCACGATCGATCACCCGTGCACTTAGAGAGGTTTTAGCGAGGCTTTGCTCAGGGGTTGTACCAGGAGCGTTTCTGCACTCTGCAAACAGAAGCCCAGTTTTCCCACAGCCAGAAACCACAGGCGTGGGCACAGCAGACACATGGAAGGAATCAGGCGGAATCAAGTCTGGGGATACCCCTAGGCCTGACTCGTAATGGGTCCATGGGTGTGATCCTAAAATGCGATATTCCTTGACTGTGTGACAACTAGGGGCGTAGCTTGGTCAGTAAAATAGCGGGTGGGGGGAGTGGGCTGTTTGAGGTTTTGATTTCCCAACAATTACGCTGAAATGTCCTGTTAAAATACATTACAGGAGAAGCAGGGCATGAGGGGCAGTGGAAAGGGAGCGGTGTGCGGATTGTTAGGAGTACTTAAGCCACAATATTTATCAAACTGACAAGAGTATGTGCGTGTTTTTGTCTGTGTGTATGTAACAAAACCAGGTAAAATCCGACAGACACATGTGCCCAAATATTCATTACAGAATACATTTTTTAGGGGTAGTAACACCCCGTATGAACAGGGTCGGACTGGCCGTAGCAGGCACCAGGCGCTTCCCCAGTGGGCTGCCAGGGTGGGGCTGTTTTTGCAGCATAGCTGCAAAATCGACCCCCCCCCCCTAACAAAAGCAGCTGTAGTGTTTTCCATGCCACCCCCCTACCCCACACAGCTGGTCCAACTCAATTACCAGGGCCTGTTAGCGTTCTCAGTCCAGGCCTGTCCATGAAGCTACGCCCCAGGTTACAGCTAACCACAATCAGTGTCTTCTTAAGTAGTTTTTGTGGCCCCAGGCATGACATATTTTGGGGCCATCTGGTAGGAACAATTAAAAAAATTTATTACCCATGTTGTGCGAATTGAAACCCACACAATGGCTATTAATTAATGTTAACATACACATTTAACTTTCGGAAATGGGAATCATGCAAAACAACTGAAATATGTCAATCTTGGTACCCCAGAAATCACCAAGATGACAGTGGATTGGTTGAGATAAAGACATAAACAAAGATGAGACAGACGGAGGCAGGGCCCACCTTCCTGGGGGCCAGCCTTTAAAGGTAAAGTCCAAGGCAAATACCCGCTCTGCGCATCCCTTAAAACGCCTCTCATCAGGAAGAGCGCGAGGTGACGGCTCCAAGATGGCCGCGCCCTAAGGAGCTCCGGAGCGTCGAGTGCCGTTTTTTTAATCAAAGGGACCCTAAAACCAAAGTGAAGGTTACCTCTAGGCAGTATGTAGCGTGGGTAGTGGCCAGTAGTATACAGGTAGCTTTTTTGACGCAAATTATGCATTAGCTTTCTATTTCAACTTTATTCTACTACCTCAGCTTTCATAATTAAGGCCGCCACTTTGCGATTTTCAAATGCGCAGAGCACGTAATGGAATGTATTCTCCTCAATAGAAGGTGCTCTGTCATTAAATACGCCACATTATTCTGCCAGATATAACACATTGACTGTTTTATATCATTATGTGCTTTCTTCTGACTGGTGTGCCTCAAATAAAGCCTCTTCCTTTCAAGATGGCTCCGTCATCACCCTCATTTTACTACTCCTGTTCTCCCAATGGAGTCATTTGGCAAAGGGCTGGGTCTGCTTTCACTGGAAGTGCATGCTGTTTTTTTGTGGGTTTTTTTGTGTTACGCTTTCCTGAAATGCTCTGTTTTGCTCAGCTGGGTCTCTCTAATCATCAATAGTCTGCCTTTACTTGCTTGCCGTTCACGCAGTAGCTGAACTGTTTTTGGCCAGTGTTTTTTATGCATATCAACGTTGCTGGGACTGATCATTACGTGCCTTTATTGACTTTGTTTCTTGCTACTCGTTTCTGGTGGTGGTTGGTGCCCACTATTTCTCCTTATAAGTAATTAATTGCGAATATCGTATCCTTTTTCTACCCATTATGGATCATTTACAATATACCAAACAACATGGGACCGCAGGAACTTCTTCAGGAGGTCGCAAGGATTCTACAGAAAACACCAGTAAGCGTCTATAAAAAGATTACTCCCCATCTAAATCGCCTCTTCCTCTCACGTTAGAGGATGTTATGGAGGAGTAACGTCTTCTTGCCCCTTTATGTCTGACACCTCAGCTACGCTTCAAAGAATCGAAGAAAAATGGTCAGGTTTGGATTCAAGACTCTCCGATATGGAACAAAAGATAATTGATGCTCAAGATGTTATCACCAAGGTTGAAAGTCTCTCCTCAAAAGTCGCTCAACTCAAGAAAGTTACAGAGGACTTAGAAAATCGCAATAGGCTCAATAACTTACGCATCTATGGTATCCTGGAGGGTTCTGAGGGATCGGACGTCATCTCTTTTCTGAAGTCTCAAGTCTTGCCAATCGTCGGCCTTCCAAAGTCATTGGATCTTAATATTCAGCAAGCGCATCGACTTGGTCCTCAAATTGCCTCTTCTTCTACTAAACCTAGAGGTATTATCGCCTATTTCTTGTTGTACTCTGACCTTATGGATATCCTCAACGCCGCCAAGCAATCTAAACAGCTGTTCTGGTCTGGCCTTCGGATCTTCTTCAGTCAAGATGTATCGAAACCAACAGCCACCAGACGCAAATATTTCTCGATCTTAGACCAGCATTGAAATCCATGAACGCCCAATATGGTCTTATACACACCCCTGTTTCTTCAAGGTGACCTATAAAGACAGAACATTTTCCTTTGAATATCCCGCCGACCTTCGGAAATTCATCCATACTCATCGAGCAGAACTTATGGAACTTAGTAAAACCTGATTGTCTATTTTGCTATCTACTAACCTTTCCATTTTATATTTTTGGGTGTAATTTGTCTTGCCATGTTTTCTACTTGTATTATGTTTGTTCCTTATTCCTTTTATATAGACCCCCTCTGTGCTGTTGTTTGAAGACCCCCATCTCCACCATCTGTCTGATCACACTGTCTGACCCAAATCGTTGTTAGTCGCTCCAGCGTTTGGTAAGTCCCCTTTCTTTTTGTCACTTTTATTCATTATCTTTTTACATATGAGGGTTTTTTTCCTTCTATTTTCCCTTTTAATAGCTATGTAAAGTTTTATTTGACTCCTTGGTGCCCCTTTTTATGCGATGGTTATCTCAGTCTGTGCGTCCCCCCTCTCACATTACTGTTTTTCATTTTTTTGCTTAATATGACTGAAGCCTTTTGCAGACGATATTGCAGTGACTACAGAAGACCCGGCTCTTGGAGTGGTAGAAATTGAACGTTTAGCTAAGACTTTTGGCCAACTGTCTGGCTACAAGTTAAAAGCAGCAAAGACATAGTTAGTGTGTTCTCTAGCAGTGAAGGTTGATGATCCCAGAGTAGTGGTGGAAGCAATTTACTTGGGGGTCAAGATAAGGGCAGCTATGGAGGAGGTAGTGTCAGCCAACTGGGTTTCGCTGTATAGAAATATAGCTGAATCTTTAGAGAAGTGGGGGAGACTACATTTTACCTTAATTGGGAGAACTAACATACTGAAAATGAATATACTACCAAGGGTTTTATACCTTTTTAGATCTATACCAGTAGAGATATTACCGGCCCAAATACAAAAACTACAGGCATTGTGTGCTAGATTTATATGGAATCCTGGTAAACCACAGAGAGCTATGCGGTTTATGACGCTACCAAAAGATAGAGGGGGACTATCGGTCCCTGACTTTCTATTGTATTATTATGCCTGCTTTTTGCAAAGGATGTATATCTTACTAATGGGAGGTGAAGAGGGAAGCAATGCAATAACATTGAGTCTAAATATTTTGATGTATCACTTGACCTTGGGAATAACAGCAAATCGGAGTCTCTTTAGGGAGATAGAATGGAGCTACTACAAAAAAACTAAATTTAAGACGGTAGCAGCAGCTAGCAAAGCATGGAAGAAAGTACGCAAAATAATTGGTCTAGGAAACATAACGTATTATACCCCAATAAATGCGAAAAAACTGCGCCCGGCTATTTGCCATGACAGTGTGGTGAAGTCTTGGCAGGTCAAAGGGATTGAGACGTTAGGGGATCTGTATGATCAAATTGGTAATCTTAAGCAGTTTTCTTTTATGACACAGGGCTATGGTATACCTCAAACACAGTTTTTCAAATTTTTGCAAATTAGGGATTATTTAGTGAAAAAGCATATCAAATTAATATCGAACCCTTTGATGGAGGCTCTAAAGGCTCATAGTAGAATTGGTGTATTATATAAAATCCTAAATTCAACAAAGAAGGATGACCTGGAAAAACATATGTTGTACTGGGTGGAAACCCTTGGAGAGAATGAAATAGATATAGAAATAGAGGAAGCAATTGGAAGAGCAAGGGAAGCACTTATGTCAGCAAATTTGCAGGTACAATACTATAAAACTGTATTTAGGTTATACTATACGCCGGCACAAATGAAAAAATTGGGTATTAAGTATGATGGTAAATGTTTTCGATGTGCTTCACCCGAAGCAGATATAGATCACATTTTTTATACTTGCGATAAACTGCTTCCCTTCATACAAGCTATGGAAACATTTTTATCAGATGTTTTAGAAATACCTGTTCGGATAACCATTGCATTGATGTTGCTAGGGATGGGTCAAGAGGTTTCCAAGGGGGGGTAGCTTATACAAGTTCAGATACTTTTTGTTTGTAGCAATGACTGTAGCTCGTTTATGTATAGCTGGTGACTGGCTTTGCCAGGAACCTCCAAGATTGGAGGTGTGGAGGGCCAAGTTATAAAGAATTGCAAGTTTGGAATTTAGTCTATATTCATTGAAGGGGGCAAAAAAAAAGCAAATTGGGTCTTATGATCTGGGAACAATTTTGACTTATTTGAATAATTAATGATGATTTATTTTCTTGATTGATGTATATGGACTAATAACTGTAGTAGTAATGTAGTAATGCACTTTACCAGCTACACCATTGCTTAATTAATGTTAAAAAGACCTACAGTTGTGCCTTTTCAGGGCTATTTTTTTTTGATGGGGAAGTTTCGTGATATGACCCAGTGTGATAGGCAGATTAAATAATGTATGATTACTGTGTAAAAACCATATAAGTAAAGTATGTATTGCTAAATGTCTACCATGTTTTGGAAGTGTGGAACTAAAAAAAATAAAAAAATAAATTAAAAAAATATGACTGAAGTCCTGGTGTTTTTTGTTATCTCTTCTTCCCTATCTTCTTTTTCTGGACACCTGTGTTCCTCTCCCTCCGAGTTTCTATCCTGCCCTTTTTCTCACCTTCTTCCCTCCCTTTTCCCTTTTCCTTCTCTTCTTATGTGGTATTCATCTCTTCCTTTTCAATTTTCTCATTTTATCAAGTTAGGGTGGTGGTTGTACCTCTTTTTCTTTCCTCTCTCTGGTAACACTTTTCCTACTTACCCCTTTCTACATTCTCTTCTTTTTTGATTTCAGCCTAGGAATTTTTATAGTTCTCTCGATCTGTCCAAGTTATTTTTCCAATGGTGGTCATATGGATCATTTTCTTCTCCTTTTGCTCTTCTTTGTTCTCAACACTTTTTTGACAATTTTTCTATCTTTTCCTGTTTTTTCCAACTCTTTTCTGACTGCTCTACATTCTTTTGCCTATTCTTATTCTACTTTAAGGAATGAGTGGTCTTCGCATTATCTCTTGGAATGTTAAAGGTATGCGAAATCCTATCAAAAAGCAACCTATTTTATCTCATTTAGCGAGATTGAAATGTGAAGTAGCTCTATTGCAAGAAACGCACCTTACCGTACAAGATCTGTCTTCATTGCGTAAACAATGGGTAGGAGACGCCTTTTGCTCCCCAGCTGTTAACAACAAAAATGGTGTGGTAATTTTGTTTCATAAATCGTTGACTGTTCAGTTACAAAATGAGTTTCATGACACTAATGGTAGATGGTTGTTTTTAGATACTAGTGTTAATAATGTACAACTTTCCTTTTGTAATGTCAATGGTATTGATTTAACTTTTTGGAATGATTTCTCCTCACTTCTTTCTTCACATGCAACTGACAATTTAATTGTGGGGGGCAATTGTAATCAACTCATGGATTCCTTTTTGGACCGGAAATCACAAACAAGATATGTCCCTAATAAGATGCAAAAATACTTTAAAAGACCATCTCTTCCAGAGGCCTTATAGATTCCTGGAGAATATTCCATCCTGATTCACTTGAATTCTTCTTTGTTTCTCCAGTGCATTCATCACACTCCCGCATTGACTACATTTTCCTTACTCAACATTCCTTCCAATTTATGACTAATTCAGAAATAGGATCTATTCTTATTTCAGATCACGCTCCTGTTATTTTAGACATGGATTATCCCTCACCTACTCCCGACTCTCGACGCTGGCGCTTTAACAACTCTCTCCTCTTAATATCCCAGTTTACTGAACACTTTAAACTTTTCATGGAATAATTCTTCCACAATAATCTTAACTCTACCTCTGATTTTCACTTCATTTGGGATGCCTTCAAGGCTACCGCTAGAGGTTGTATTATTGACTTTGTATCCCGAAAGAGGAAAAAGGCCCTCTCACAATCATCTCAAATCCTTAAAAAAATTAAAGAACTTGAACACCTTTACTTCACCACTAACTCCTCTGACACACTATCTTCCCTTATCAAAGCGAAAATGCAATTCAATAAACATTCCTGGGATTCTGCTTCCAATAACCTTCTCAAATTTAACGCTAAAATGTATGGAGGGTGCAACAAAGCAGGCAAATCACTTGTGAACTATCTTAAAATTAAAAAGCAAAAATCTAAGATTGTGGCTATCACTGATTCTCAGGGAGTTCGTCAGTCTACTGATGCTAAAATCCTTGACTGTTTTGTCCAATACTACTCTTCCCTATACACTCCAGAAACTAGTCCTTCTTCCGCTCAAATTGACTCTTTCTTTCAATCTATCCCCAAATCCCTTGATAATCTTGTGGATCTCTCATCCCTTGATATTCCTATCTCGTACAAGGAAATATTTAATGCTATTACTCTTCTGCTCAAAGACAAAACACCTGGTCCTGATGGCTTTACTGTGCATTTTTATCTCCACTTTAAAAATGTTTTAATATCACATTTACTTTCTTTAATCAATTACTTTCTTGCTAAAGGTGAATCTAGGGGATCCTTCACACGGCAATGCTTTGCCTAATTCCTAATAAAGACAAAGATCCCTCCCTTTGCAAAAATTATCGGCCCATCTCTTTAATTAATACAGATTGTAAAATTTACGCCAACATTTTAGCCACTCGTATTAATAAAGTCATCCCTGATCTTGTCAATATCTACCAGTCTGGGTTTGTCAAAGCTAGATCTATTACTGATAACTCGAGAACTCTACTTAACATCATACACCTTGCTTCAAAGATGGACTTTAGCAGCTATTACATTAGATGCTGAAAAAGCCTTCAATAGGGTCAGTTGGGATTTTATGTTTGGAGCGCTGAGATGGCATGGTTTCAGTCCCCCCATTATTCATTATATTCAACTGCTGTATTCTGATCCTTCTACTTCTATTTGGGTCAATGGCGCTCAATCTCAATATTTTTCCCTTCACAGAGGAACCAGACAAGGTTGTCCCCTCTCTCCCCTTCTTTTCATCCTCGCATTAGAACCTTTCTTGGAAAAAATACGGAGCTCATCATCCTATACTGGCTTCACATATAAGAATATTGAGATTAAGTTTACTGCTTATGCAGACAATATTTTGCTATATATTTCTAATCTGGCCACTTCTTTACCTGCACTTTTCTCTTTACTACATGATTACGCTTTAGTCTCGGGATACAAACTGAATATAGACAAATCTGAAGTCCTACCTCTTAACAGATTCTGCCTTTCTCATATGTTCCAGGGTTCTGGCTTTGAATGGAATCCCAGATATATTAAGTGTTTAGGTATTCTTCATGCCAATACTATTAGAGAAACCATTAAACTCAATCATAAGAATATCCTTAAAAAGGTCTCTTCACTCATAGACGGTTGGTCCCCCCTTTTCATATCTGGGTGGGGAAGGCTAGTAACTGTTCAAATGATGATTCTTCCTATTGTCAACTTTTATCTCTCGATGCTTCCTATTACTCTCCCGCATTTTTTCTTCAAAACCATTATTCGTCTCTTAACAAAATTCCTATGGAATAATCGCAAAGGCAGAATTTCTCTCTCTCGCCTCCAACAACCCAAAGATTTAGGTGGGGTTAATTTTCCTAATATTTCTAGATTTCACTCAGCCTTTACTCTAAAACAAATTTGGCCTTTCCTAACAGACTCAACTTCTCCTCCCTTAACAGCCTGGAGCTCAATAGAACTTGCGCAACTCTCTCCTTTTTCTTTCCTTACAGCTACTCGCTTATCTCAACCGCCAAAGCAATTTCTTACTCCCGTACTTAAACACTCTGAAGCACTAGCTCTTTCATTGTTTTGCTATTTTCTCTCACAAGCTAACATTTACTTTTTAACTCTGATTTGGTACAACAAATCCCTAAAGATTAATTACAAAGCGCTTTTCTGGAAAGAATAGATTGACAAAGGTATCATCACTTATGATCATTTACTTAAAGATAATTCCTTGAGAACTTTCCCAGACATCCGTGATGCTTTCCATCTTTCTAATGCACGCTCTTCCCAATTTCCCTTGCTTAAACATGCCCTAACCTCTTTTATTTTTCAGAGTAATTCCCTGACCACCACCGTCCCAACTCTCTCACCTCCACCAGATTTTTCTATTCCTTTCAAAGCTGCTGCTATATATAAAATACTTTCCCATCCCAATACTGATAGGCTCAAATCTAAACTTGAGCTCTTATGGGAAAGATACCTAGCTCAGGAATTCTCTCTACAGGTTTGGGACACTATTTGGTCTAAAATACATACTGTCTCCTGTTACACCAGCACCACACAGACTTTTTATTTATTCTACAATAGACTTTTTTTACTCCTTCTGATTTACATAAATTCAAGTTACTTGATTCCCAAAAATGTTGGTCTTGCTCACATGTTAATAGTGATTTTATCCACATGTTTTTTCATTGCCCGTTGGGTAAGTCCCTTTGGTCTCGCATCTGGTCAAAACTAAATGACATTTTAGCCACTGACTATCCCTTTGAGATTTTACATATTTTTTGGGGTGGTTCCTCCCCTATATGGAATGTTCATTGTAATGTACGTAAGTTCATAGATCTTTTTGTAGCTATTTCCTTTCAGATAATTACAACGAACTGGAAAGATACTTCAAAGATTTCATATACTGCTTGGTGGAACCTGTTATGTCACCATCATAGGCTCGATCGTGCTTTTGCCACCACTGTACCTTTAATAATCAAAAGAGACCTGTTATGGTTGCCTTTAACTGATTTCCTTTACAGACATGTTTCCTGAACTTTACCTCTTTATTCCCTTCTCTTTCATTGACGTTTTTTTTTTCATTTTTTTTTCTTATAGCAATTTCAAGTATTGATTTTGTAATCTAGATTCCCTTCCTTTTCTTTCTCTCTTTCCCCTCTCTTTCTTTCTCTTTCTCCTCTCCCTCCCACAAAACAAAATACCTTTAAAAAGCTTTGTTCCTTGGTACAGTTTTTATATCCCTTTTGGGGTTTGCATTACATATTGTTACATTTTAATATTTCTATCTCTTTTCATTGCCATTTGTTTTTGTAATGATGTTTTAATTTGTATATCCTACTTAATAAAGCTTTCTAAACTAAGAAAAAAAAACGCCTCTCATCACTATGCACCCATTCGGACCCAATTATTGAATGTCATCACTAACAGACTTCCTGAACCCTATTCTCAGCCGACTCGTATGATGAGATCTCTTGGGAATCAATAAACCCAGTCAAATCATAAAACAGTAACCCAGCATACATGCAAATAGTAAGACCATAAACTACCTTTTGCCTAAAAGAGCAGAACACATTTTTGTGGTTTGTGCACAGCAGCATTTTCATTTTGCGATTGGACAAAGTACACCATCTCTATTTCAGTTATGAAAAGGCTGCAATCTTGAGAGGATGTGTAGAATTTAAAGGATGACATTCTACGTCCCTTTGCAATACGAAGACATCACTAAACATATTCCTTTTACATGAGTTCATCTGAAGCTTGAAAGGTATGGTCCCAGAATAGTGTAAACAAACAATCCTCAGACGTAAATACCGTGTCAGAAATTTCGTTTGGAGAAACATTGCCCACTTGAGTTAATGACAGCAAAATCTACACCTAATTGGATATTTTTGTAAAAGAGATTTAGGATACGATATTGCTGTTAGGCGATATTTTGGTAACAATTTTCTGACATACAACCTTTTGGAAAGGTCAATCCCTTATCAAGCCTCATTTTCACATATCAAATTTGAATTACACGAAATAAGCTTATCTGTAGTGAAGGCTGAAAGGATCCAAACGTATGTACAACAGAAACTCTAAAAAGACAGAAAATCCACCTCTTGGGGCAGTAGGCTGTCCTCATTTCCCACCACTGTCACGAGCAGAAACTGGTTGTATGCTTATGTCAATAAGAGTTAGTGAGTGTGTGGATGAGGGTGGTAGAGGTTCAGCAATGGAGACTGAGGTTATGGTGTGAGAGATGAAGTTAATAGGTAACTGCACAATTATTTCTTTCTGTGCATGAAAGCTATTATTTAACTGAAAATCGTGGACACGGTCACCAGGTTTGTTTGTACGCTGATCACGTCACCCTATGCCATTACATTTCTTTTGCTCCTGAATTTGGCTTTAGTATTATATGGTGGTAGTCTACTTCTTTTCCCCCTTAAAATGTGAATCCATTGCTGATTCAACAATAATGCTAGCGTTAGTGATTCCATTAATGTTGTCAGGCCTGACAGCATTATAAATGTTCATGCTTTCATGGTCATGAACAGATTTTTTTTATTTAACAAATGTACATAGAAGTCCCAAATAAGGCTCTTTTGTTGGTTTGCTGGTGCTGAACACAGGCAGGGCCAAGTGAAAAAATACTGGCATCTGCAATTTATGGTGTGCAGTTCTGAGATATTTGCTACATGTGGTATAACTAGAGCTATTTAGAAATTAGGGGTACATTATTATGAGGGTGGTTGGACGAATGTCGGACCTCCATTGCCCCAGGATTGAGACCGGCAGACAAGTAGTAGGTGGTCCCACCAGCAATACATTTATTATACCACCATGTAATCAGTCGGAAACGGTATTTTTTGACTGTGGCTTGTGCAGCAGTAGAAAAAGGCAATTTACAAACATCTATGCACCGTGTGCCGGGCACCATGTGGTGCCTGTCACACGGTGCATGTATGTGAGGGGGAGGAACCACATATGCCCCCTGGCAACTTAGCAGTGGCCCACGAGGGACGGGTCCCTGTTTGGTGTCCCCAAAGGCCATTTCCGTCTGCCTATTCATTGAGGTAGGACCGCCATGAAAAGGCATTCGGAAGGGGACATTGTGATCCTGATGGAGGTGCCTGAGTAGGCACGGCCTCTATTCACGATCACAATACAGACAGCCACCCCAAAGGATCAGTGGATCCTGTCAGAGGCGGTGGTCCGACCCCTGGGATTTGAGGGTCGGGCCGCCTGCATCGTAATGTGGTGGTCGGCCCGAAGTGCTATCTTTCGGTGGGACTGCTACAATGATGTCTTTAGTATAGTTACCTACCAAAGCCTAGGTGAAGAGGCCTCGCATGTGGTATGGTACTCTGCACTGGAGGACCTCACTTCCCCCCCCCCACTTCCCCCACCAAGTGAGTTATTTGACTTCAGGGACTGATAAATTGATTTCCCTTCCAATCCCCGAGTGAACGGGTGAGATGGATTTACAGCTTCCAGGGCAGACTACACCTCATTTATGTTGTGTATTTTTATATTTCAATTGAAATTCTGTATCCAATTGTCAAAGTTTCCCACCCAAAAAACATACATTTTTAACTACATATTCTGTGAACATCAGTGTACACAGTGTACAGACATTTCACATTATCTATCAGAGAAGTTTTGAAATGCAGACAGATGAAAGAACGGCCAGCAATAAAGTGTTAAATACGTCCTCTGGGATTGTAAATCCTGTTCTAACAGTAGCCTGTGTCATGCAACCAATACGTTTTAAAACAAAATACCAGCAGAATCATGCAGCCTTAGTAGACGATTAAACTTCATGTGTCACATCATCTATACAACGTCCATGACTTGAAATAGTGATTGGCCTGCATAAAGCCTGCCCACTAGATTGTACTTTTAATTATGGATAGTGCATAAAGGTCACATTTTGCTAAATAATGGTTTATCAAATTACTAAATGTTAATTTATGCATTGCATTGCATAGACTATATAGTACTGGCAATAGCCAAGGATTCTGCTTTATTATTATTATTTTGAGTTTTATATAGCGCTAGCTAGACCCGAAGGTATAAGAGCTCTTTACATGTTAAGTGATAACGTTTATAAGAGGGCCAGGAGGGGATTCATGAGTCATAATTGAACAATGCACCATCAATTGGTTATAAAGTCACACAAGTATAACACAAAGACGCATTGAGAAATGGCATCAGGGACAGAATGTTGCCGGCAGCACCTGCCGGCAACATTCTGTCCCTGATGCCATTTCTCAATGCGTCTTTGTACCAGTTTCCGATCGTAGTCTGGTTGGTGTCATAGAAGAGCTACAGAGCTTTACTAGGGTCCAACAGGAAGTGTTCCTCTTCTTCAGGTACCAACTCTGCTCAAGTGAAAGACAGGGGGGAACTTTTGGTGAACATTGACCTTACCCCTTTCGCTGCGGGGATTATTCACCTGGTGTGCTGGGGGGGAGGGTGGCGTGCACAGCGCCCGCATGCTCATGACGAGCTCAGCTCGTCATGAGGCACGGCGCTCCTGTGCTCATGACGAGCTGAGCTCGTCACAGGTGCATTGGCTCCTGTAGAACGTTCAGCACAGGAGGGGAATTCTCCCCGCACCTGAGCGTTCCACGGGCCATGAGGAGCTGAGTTCGCCATGAGCACCGGAGCGCCGTGGCTCATGACGAGCTCAGCTGGTCATGAGCATGGGAGGGGTTAATCAGTGTGGAACAAACTGTGTGGCCCTAGCCAAGGAGAAGGCTGGAAAAGTTTTCAGAGCTGGACTAAAAGGGAAGGGGTATAACTTTCCCAATAGAAATATTATTCAAACTCCTACGTAACTTACTGAATTCAGTTATTCTCTATGCTAAGGAAGGGCACTTTGTACTAAGGAAGGGGCAAGATTAGTTTCAAAGTACAGAATGGCGTAAAACCTACATTGAAACTGCTTTATCTCCCATTCTGAGGTATTGAACTCAGAATTGGGCATGGGGAAGCACAGCGACCCCTGGTAAATACCACACCAGAGGTATCGCTATTTACTGGGTGTATTAGCAACACCCAAAAACACCAAGACACTCGTACAGTGGCCTTTAATGCACAGAGGGTGCAACACATTGCCTGTATCTAAAAGGCATTTACATTTTTTAAAAACCGACGCAACTTTCCCATAAAAGAAAACGAGTTACTTAATTGTAACTTCAGCTATCCAGTATTGATATCTTTCGTAGATTCACATGCTTAGAATCATCCCCGCCAACGAGGTGGGAGTCTCGCGGTACAATAAAACATATACATTATAGTCATAATAACATCACACCATAGGCTGAAGTAGATAGCAAAGTCACTACACTAGCCTATCTTAGTCCTTTTGCAAAAAGAACCAAACTTGGAAACCAGCCAATCAGGCAGCAGCCCCCTCTAGAACCTTCCCCACAGAGAGGCAAACCCTCAGATTTTCGTAGCACAAGTGACAATAAGTATGCCAAAGTGATAAGGTAAGCCTCTCCGGGGAGGAGGGAGGGTCGTATGTAAATCTATGAAAGATACCAATACTGGATAACTGAAGTTACAGGTAAGTAACTCATTTTCTTATCCAGTATTGGGGTATCTTTCATAGATTCACATGCTTAGAATCAGAGTAGCTACCAGTAAATCATATATAGATGCATAGTGGATGGTGGGCATCATAAGAAGAATCCAAAATACACCCTACCACACCAGTGCAAAACATACATATGATATATATATATATATATATATATACACATATACATATACCAACATAAAGAGTAAGTCATACATGTACGCAACAAAAGTTATATACAATGGCAGAGACAATATACTCTTATCATAAGGCTTACCTTATCTAAAAAGGTTTTATAGTACTGCTTGCCAAACTGCTGACTCAGCCTCTGTTGCCAGATCTAGGCAATAATGTCGAGTGAAAGTGTGCACACTTTTCCAGGTTGCAGCTCGGCAAATATTGTCCAGAGACACACCAGCGAACAATGCCGTAGATGCGGACACTGCTCTGGTGGAATGAGCTTTAGGCTTCTTTGACAATGGATGACCTGCCTTGCAATGGCAGAATTAAATAGCGGATGCAATCCACCTTGAAATAGTAGCTTTTAATACAGCTGATCCTGGCTTGTGACCACCATACGAGGGAAAAAACTGGTCAGATTTTCTGATGGACGCAGTCCGAGATATGTAGAATTTTAAACATCTTTTGACATCCAAAGTATGTAATGACTTTCCCGCCACTGAAGACGGATTAGGAAAGAATGTCCACAATATCACAGGTTTGTTGAGATGAAATGAAGTAGGAACCTTAAATATGTACGTGGGATTAGTTCTTAGAAGGACATAATCATTGGTGAACTTCAAATATGGTAGTTTTATAGTGAACGCCTGTATCTCACTCACTCGCCGGGAAGAGGTGAGTGCAAATAAGAGAGCAGTCTTCCATCAGAGATATTTTAAGTGTGCTTTATGAATGGATTCAAACGGATATTCATCAGTTGTTGTAGAACCAGATTCAGCCTCCATTCTGGAGGAGGAGCTCTAATAGGCGGGAAAGTTCTAAAAAGGCCTTTCAGGAACTGCTTAATGAGACCATTGGAACAAAGTGATGCCGCCCCTGAAGATCGTCTGTATGTGGAGATTGCGGCCAGATGCAATTTAACTGAAGCGAACATGAGACCAGATTTAGATAATGACAATAAATAAGGCAGGACCTTATTGCATTCCAGCGGATGCAAATTGTTGTTGCAGCACCAGTGACAGAATCTTTTCCATTTTAAGGCATAGGTCCGTAATGTAGAAGGGGCTCTTGCTTTATTCAGAATGTCTCTACATTCTTGAGGTAAGTTTATATCCTTGAAATCCGTGAATCCAGAAACCAAGCATGGAGTTGCAGTTGAGCTGGGCAAGGATGAAGAATCTGGCCTTTGTTCATTGTCAACAGATCCAGCAGTATTGGAAAGCGGAATGGCTTGCACTTGGGGAGAAGGAGAAGTTCTGTGAACCAGTGCTGACATGGCCATTTCAGTGCAATCAGAATTATGCGACATGGTTCCTTCTTTATCTTGTGTAGAAGTCTCGGGATCAGAGGAAAAGGAGGGAACGTGTAAGTAAAAATTACAGTCCAACTCATCATGAAAGGGTTTTCCCAGGAGCCCTTCTCTGGGTCCCAACTCGCAAAGAAAGGGCACTTCCGATTGCTCTTGGTGGCAAAGAGATCCAGATTTGGTTTGCCCCACTTCTGAAAGACATTGTTCAGAATCATTTGATTCAGTTCCCATTCGTGGCAAGATTTTTCTGTTCTGCTGAGTGTCTGCCAAGGTGTTCTGGACTTCTGGAAGATGTTCGACCTTGATTGCAATATTGTGCAAGAGAAGCCACTTCCAAATGTTTTGAGCTTCCTGGGACAGAATGTGAGATCTAGTGCCCCCTTGTTTGTTTAAATAATGCATGCAAGTGGTGTTGTTGGTTCTGATGAGAACTGTAGACCCTTGGAGTCGAGGTAGAAAAGACTGCAGGGCCAGGGAAATTGCGCGAAGCACCAAAATATTGATGTGCATTTTTGCCATTGCTGAAGACCATTTTACTCTTATGCTGAGGTCTTGAAGATGGGCACCCCAACCTTCCAGGGAAGCATCCGTAGTAAGGATAAAATCCGGAATTGGAGGTTGAAAACTGAGCCCTACGGAGACATTCTTGGAAAACTTCCACCAAGAAAGCATTTCTTTCATAACTGGAGTCACTCGAACTATGTCGTTGAACGAACCTGAGATTTGGAGCCACTGATTGTCCTACTCCTCGTGAATTGGCCTCATTTTTAGCAGTGTCTGAGGCACTAGCTTAATTTCCGATGACAAAATCCCCAGAAGATTTGATCATTCTCACTGAAGCGATCTTTCTTTTTAGAAGATTTGATGCCAGAGAGATGAGGCGAGATATTCTGTCTGTGGACAAGAATGCTTTGTCTTGAATAGTGTCTAGTTTTGCTCCCAGGAATTGTATTACTTGGGAAGAATAGAGGCTTGACTTTTGAGCGTTTAGTGAGAGGCCCAAAGAGTGAAACATTTGCAGGCATTTTGTGATTGCGAGAGAAGCCTGACAAAAGGATGGAGCCTTTATCAGCCAGTCGTCCAGATATAGGAATAGTTTGATGCCTTGCAGCCTGAGATGAGCTGCTACCGGAGCTAGAAATTTGGTGAAGACTCTTGGAGCCGAGTGCAGGCCAAATGGAAGGACTTTGAATTGGAAATGTGCACCTGCCACAGTGAATCTCAGGAATTGTCGATGCTTGGGATGAATTGGGATGTGGAAATACGTATTTTGGAGATCTAAAGTTGTCATAAAATCTGCATGGTCTAGAAGCTGAAGAATTTCCTGGAGTGTCACCATGTGAAAGGATTTCTTCTGAAGGTGCTTGTTTAGCATTCTCAAGTCCAAGATTGGTCTCCAATCCCCAGACTTTTTCTTTATCAGAAAAAAGCGAGAATAACATCCTTTTCCTGTTTGAGAGTGAGGAACCTTTTCTATCACCTCTTTTGACAACATAGCTTTCACCTCTTTTCTGAGTAGAGAAAGATGCGGTTAATTTTTATTTAAAGGTGGCTGAGGAGGGGTAAAGTTGGTGAACTCCAGGGTGTGACCGAATTTTATTATATCCAATACCCACTTGTCCTTGGTTATTTTCGTCCAATTTTTGAGCTGTTGGGAAATTCTTGGAATTTTGAATGCTTGAGGCTTACTGGTGCAGGTGCAATAGGAGTGTCACTTTTTTCTGGCAGAGACTCTGCCCTGAGGCTGACGTTTCCTGCCTTGTTGTTTGAAAGCAGCCGCTGGAGGATTCCTATAGGTTTGCTGTTGTTGTTGGTAATTATATCCATATCAACCCTGGCTCCCTTGTTGCTGGTACTTCTGGTAACCTCCACAAAAGTAGTAAGAACCTCTACCCCTCGCTCCTCGAAAAGGTGTCTTCCTGTACTGCAAGGTACCTAAAGATCTAGCAGTATCTGTGTCCTTCTTTATTTCTTGCAGTGCGTCATCAATATGTTTACCAAACAAGAGGTCACCATCAAAAGGCATGTTCAGGATGTTTGTTTGGACTTCAGGGTGAAAATTAGTGGATTTCAGCCAGCCCTGACGCCTAAGGGTAGCTTTTCCAGCGAGTTTACAAAATCCCAGATAAGCTATATCCATAGAGATATCTATGACTTCAGAAGCAGCTCTTTCACCTTCCATAAGAATTTTCTTTGCTTCCATTTTCTTGTCATCAGGCAGATATTCTATATAAGGCGAAATGTCTGACCACAATTGTCGATCGTATCCGCCCAAAATAGCTAAACAATTTGTAGACCGAACTGTAGCGCCTGCCATGGTGGTAAAGCGTTTGCCTATGTTGTCAAGGCGCCTACCATCTTTGTCAGGTGGAGCTGTTATTGGAGTGGAAGGAATTCCGAGATTTTCTCTGCGCAGCTTTAGATATAACGGAGTCTGGTTTAGGGTGACTAGAAAGGCAGGCAGGCGCATCATCTGGTGCTTTATATTTTTTGTCAATCCTAGGGAGGATCGCAGGAATGGAGTTTTCATGATCTTTACTCCCTCCTCCCATATATGATCAATTATAGGGATTGAACGGTGGATTTCCTATTCAGATCTCTAAAATCCTACGGAAAACGCTCTGTTTTCTGTACTGGCATGGAAAGGTGAAATCTAGAGGTTGCCCTTTCCATAATTGCATGGAAACTCCTAATTCCTCAGGAGGGGAGTCCACAGCTAGAGGAACCAGTGAAGCTGGTGTTGGGATTAGATATTCGTCCCATTCATCTACGGTAGTGGGTGAATTTGGAATTTCTCCATCTTCTGCCAATGTGTCTCCGTCATCATCTTGCAGCAATTGTGAGGGCAACGTCACTTGGGGCTCAGAAACTGGTGTTGCAGGGGCCACAGGCTGCATCTCTGTAGGTGCTGAAGCTCTTTGTGGAGGTGCGACAAGAGGAAAACGGCTATTATAGTCTTTTAACATTGCTGTAAGGTCTTGAAGCAAATTTGCAGGCATCTGAACCATAGGTTCTCGATGGAACCATTCTTGGGGTCCTCTTAAAGACTCACATGGTTCATAGAACTCCTCTTCATCGTCATCCTCTTGATATTTTATTCTGAGTTTAGTAGGATCATGCGCCTGTTCAAAGGGATCATCATCATCAGATTCCTCCAAATAATGGCTAGGAGGTAAAGGCGAAATGTGAGACACGTCATGGTAAAATTGCCTTTAGAGCTCAAAACTGGCGTAATTTGTAAAGGCGCAGGTTTTTTACGCTTCAATGTAGCTGATGGCGATTCGTATTCTGCCGAGATGGCTGTAACTGACGACATCGTCGACATTGTAATCATGGATGTCGTCGACGGAAAAGACATCGTCGACGATGTGGTCGTCGACGTCATGGTTGAAGTTGTCATCGACGGTGGACTCGTCGTCGAGACTAAAATCATCGTTGATGGTGGGCTCGTCGACGGCAACGTCGTTGACAGCGGGCCCGTCGACGGAACTTGGAGCATCGTCGACGGGATACTCGTCGACAAAGGATGAATCGTCGTAGACGGGGGAGGCATCGTCGATGGAATAGTCGACGACGAAGCAGGCGTCGATGTGATTGGAATTGTCGACGGCAATGGGACTTTCGTCGACGGCGCAGTCGACGGCGGAATTTTCTTTGACGCTGAAGATCCAATCACCTTCTGTGGAGATTTTCCCGTCGAAGAAGATGTTTTATATGTCGATGGAGGCTCTGGAAGAGATTTTGATTTAGTTTTCAAAGAAACCTTCCCCTTTTCTCCAGATTTTACCTCAGAAGAGAATGAAGATTTCTCTTTTTTTGAGGAAGAGTGACCAATCTCAGAATGAGCTTTCTTCAGGGTCTTACTCACCTTCTCAGGAGGATCCCCAGATCTATCCCTCTTCTTGGATAGGGGGGAGGCTTGAGGACTTCACCTTCAGATACCAGCTTAGATGATGCCTTCAACTTCTCCAACCAAACCAGCAGACGTCCTTCTCGATCCTTCAAGGTCTTGGCAGGAAAGGTTCTACAGATCCTGCAGTCCTTGACCTTGTGAGCTGGGTAGAGGCATTAGATACATTATTTATGTGGATCCTCAAAGTGTAATCTCTTTTTCCCACATGAAGAACTGGCCAAAAACAAACTTTTCTTGGAATCAGAAATTCTTTTTCTCAAGAAGAAAGGTCTAAGGAAAAAACGGAGCTGAGCTCAGGGAGACTCCTTAACACACGAGGTGCGGTAGAAATCTGGAGGTTTGCCTCTCTGTGGGGAAGGTTCTAGAGGGGGCTGCTGCCTGATTGGCTGGTTTCCAAATTTGGTTCTTTTTGCAAAAGGACTAATATAGGCTAGTGTAGTGACTTTGCTATCTACTCTAGCCTATGTGTGATATTATTATGACTATAATGTATATGTTTTATTGTACCGCGAGATTCCCACCTCGTCGGCGGGGATGATTCTAAGCATGTTAATCTATGAAAGATACCCCAATACTGGATAAGTATAGAGCAACCTTCAGAGTACAGTAGGTCGATATGCACAAATGTATATTTCGAATTATCCGTTTGCTGATGGTGACTGCTTCACAATACTCAGAGTGAGACCTTATGAGCAAACATTCATGTATGCAAATCATCGTATGGATAGCCTTTAGTACCCAGGGCACAGGGCAAATGACTGGGATTCCGCCTCTAATCAGCTTCTCCAATTTAATGCCAAAATGTATGGTGGTCGCAATAAAGCCGGCAGGGCTCTAGCGAATTACCTCAAAATCAAGAAACAAAAATCTAAAATTGTTACGATTAAGGAACTGCAGGGCTCTCCCAAATCCTCGGATGCTAAAATTCTTGATTGCTTTGTCCAATTTTACTCTACCCTCTACACACCTGAGTCCAATCCCTCTGCTGAACAAATAGACTCTTTCTTTCACTCTATCCCTAAACCTTCCGTCCCCCTAGTGGACTTTTCTTCCCTTGATGTCCCAATTTCAGAAAAAGAGATTCTTGCGGCTCTTTCTCTTCTCCCCAAAGACAAAATGCCTGGCCCGGAAGATTTTACAGTACGATTCTTTCTCCACTTCAAGACCGTTTTGGTTCCTTATTTGCTCCAATTAATCAATCACTTTCTCACTACAGGTGAATCTAAAGGCTCCTTCACACAGGCAATGCTTATTCTTCTCCCCAAAAAAGATAAAGACCCTACCCTGTGCAAAAACTATAGACCCATTTCTCTTATCAACACTGATTGTAAAATATACGCAAAACTCCTAGCTCTACGTATCAACTCGATCATTACCGACTTAGCTAATGTTTATCTATCTGGATTTGTAAAAGGCAGGTCTATTACCGATAATTCGAGGAGCCTTCTTAATATTATTCACCTTGCTGCCAAAATGGATACCCCAGTTGCCGCCATCAACTTGGACGCTGAGAAAGCATTTGACCATGTTAATTGGGATTTTATGTTTGGAGCGCCTCGTTGGCATGCTTTTAGTCCCACTAATCTTAAATATATTCAATTACTTTATTCCGATCCCACAACTTCTATCTGGGTTAATGGCACTCAGTCACCTTACTTTTCCCTTCATAGAGGAACCAGACAGGGTTGTCCATTATACCCTCTTCTATTTATTCTGGCGTTAGAACCTTTTCTTGAGAAAATCCGACAATCCCCTTCCTATGGTGGTTTTATTTTTAAGGATGTTGAAATTAATTTCATTGCTTATGCGGATGATATTTTGCTTTATATCTCAAATCCTGTAGATGCTCTTCCTGCTTTTTTTTCTTTGCTAAGTGATTATTCTTTAGTCTCCGGTTACAAGTTAAATATCGATACGTCGGAGGTTCTCCCTCTTAACAAGTATTGCCTCCCTCATATGTTCCATGGCTCGGGTTTGAGTGGAATTCCGGATTTATTAAATGTCTTGGTGTTTTATACGCCAACACCATTAGAGAACTATAAAAATCAATCATTCTGATATCCTTAAAAAACTTTCCTCACTTATAGAACGTTGGTCTCCCTTTTCTTCTCCTGGTGGGGTCGCCTTTCAACTATTAAAATGATGCTCCTTCCTATTGTTAACTTTTATCTCTCCATGCTTCCTATCTCTCTCCCCCATTTTTTCTTCAAGCCCATCAATAGTCTTTTTACTAAATTCCTATGGAACAAACGTAAAGCCAGGGTCTCTCTGCTTCGCCTCCAACAACCAAAACATCTTGGTGGTGTGAATTTCCCCAACATTTCACGCTTCCACTCTGCCTTTTCCCTCAAACAAATTTGGCCCTTTCTTCTTGATTCACCCTCCTCACCAGTAACGGCTTGGAGTTCTTTGGAATTAGCTCAACTTTTCCCCTTTTCTTTCTTTACTGCTACCAAGCTCACCCAGCCCCCTCAAAAGCTTGTTTCTCCTACCTTTAAACACTCTAAAGCCCTAACACTTGCTCTTTTTCGCTCCTTTTCTCCCCCTTCTGATCTTCATTTAGATACTCCGCTCTGGTATAACAAATTTCTCAAGCTCCGCAATCGGGCTCTCTCCTGGAAGGAATGGATTGATAAAGGCATTCTTACTTATAGGCAACTCCTTTCTAATGATTCTTTACTAACCTTTCAGGAACTCCGTGACTCCTTTGGTATTTCCAATAAATACTCTTCTCACTTTCACACACTTTTCCCTACATTATCCTCGATTATTTTGCAGGACATTCCTCCATCCTCTTCTCCTCTTCTCCTTACCTCTCCGCCAAATTTCCATATCCTTTTCAAAGCTTCTGCCATTTATAAGTTACTCTCCCACCTTCCCAGTGATAGGCCCAAAATCAAATTAGAACTTACGTAGGAGTCAGATCTTGGTCACACTTTTTCTACACGTACTTGGGACTCCATTTGGTCTAAAATTCACTCCGTTTCTCGCTCTACCAGCACCACACAGACCTTCTACTTTTTTTTTACAACAGGCTCTACTACACCCCTAGTGACCTGTATAAATACAAACTAACAGACTCCAAAAAGTGCTGGTCCTGTTCTTGTGCCACTAGTGATTTGTTTCACATGTTTTTCCTCTGCCCTATGGTTAAATTACTGTGGTCCAGGGTCTGGTCCACACTCAACAATATTTTGTCCGCTGATATTCCTTTTGATATTGTTAATGTTTTTTTGGGTGGATTGGCCCCAATTTGGAATGTCCCTCTCCATACACGTAAATTCATTGACCTTTTTATTGCCATTTCATTTCAAATTATTACTGCTAATTGGAAAGATACCACAAATGTTGTTTATAATGCTTTTTGGAACCTACTCTGCCACCATCACAGGTTAGATCGTGCATTTGCTACGTCAATCCCTCTGTTGATTAAACGTGACTTATTATGGTCACCTTTAACAGATTTTTTATCTAGGCATACCCCTGATCATCTATTATTACCTTCTCTCCCTATGTTCTTATCCAATTTTGTTATGATATAATGTATTCCTTGTTGCACTTCCTCCTCCTCTCTTTCCCTTTCTCTTCCCCCCTCACTTTCTCTTTCTCCCCCAAAAAACTGAAAAGTTATAAAAGCATTTCTCATTGGTATACTGTTTACCCCTTTTCCGGGGTTTGATTTTATATTTGCACTGTTCCTAATGATTTTTCTCATATTTTCTTGGTTGTTTCTTGCCATTGTACTGATGTTTTACGTTGTATTACTCTACTCAATAAAGCTTTTTAAACTAAAAAAAGAAAATGTCACTTTTAGAAAATTGCTTAGCTGTTTAGTGCCTGCAGTCTGTTTCTGGGTCACATGATTGGGTGTAACTTACAATTGGAATTTGTGTATTCCTCCTAGACAGCCACACAAAATAGAGAGTTTAGGTGTGCCTGGATGGCGTCATCACTGGCAGGATGGGAGGGTGGAGCTGGGCCAGCCCTACTTACACTTGAATAGGCTGTGTCCTGCCTCCGCACAAAGGGCTCCTGTAATTAGTCGGGAGCCAGGGCAGGGGAAGCAGAAAACCTGTGCACCTCAAAGAAAAAGCTCTAGAAGTTTCTATCACTTCCAAAGAGGCACCTGGTTTGAATATTAAACCTCAGACACCAACTCTTCAGTACACTTCTGGACTTGTGGAAACTTTGCCAAGGCAAAGGAGTGCTGCGCTGCTGAAAAGCCTGCCGATCTGCTGGACTGTTGCCCTTCTGGACTACTGCGTTGCTGGACTACTACTTTGTTATGAAGCTCTCTACCCAACCCACAATACATTGTAGTGAAACTGAATTTGTGACTTTCTCCTCGGTCTGAAAATTGTCAATGTGCAGTTCCTATTTGTGAAGGAGTGTTCAGGTCTGCTATGGATTGCCCTCACACACCCCGGAGGATGTCATGCTTCATCATTGGGCCTGCTCCTCATCAGGCCGGTGCTGCTATGCCTGACGGGCACCTGCAAAATACCTCTTTAGCTGAGATCTTTTTTTGATGAAGCCATTGGCTGTGAGAGGGTATGTGGACAGGGTCGTGTAGTGAGTGTGCAGTGTAGTTTAAAATAGGTCTAGTACTGCCTTTAGCAATAATTTTATTCTGTGGGTGCACTAACCTAGCTAAAAACTGTGAGCCCTGCCTGTAGGTAATGGTCCTGCAGCTTCTATCTGGTGCAAGTGGTCGACATGTTTCTTGCATAAGAAAGCCCCTAGAGGGTCTGGTGGCAATTCTTCAGTACCGTTGTAAAAAAGAAAAGGTGATCTCGACTCTTACACTACCGCAATGCTGGGTCTGAACGCCACGGTGTAACCAGCAGTGCTGTTTTCTACCAGGTCATTTGGCCTGGAGTTCTGTGACCTGAAATGAGAGTGACAGGAATTCTAGATATTAAAACAATGAAGTGTGGTCTTTATGTTGTATAAGCCCATATGAGTCTCACCAAACTCCTGGTGAAAGAGAAAGGATTAATCTCTAGTGAAGTGTATAAGCTTATTGTCATTAGTGCTTGTGGAGGAGCGATCAGACCGGCTGCATGAAGTGGCTAACAACTAATTTAATTGAATAGACCAAATCAGTATAGTCTGGCTTTAAGTAGTCTGAGCACATATGAGGCAAGGAAGTACTCAATATTAAAATTCACAGTGTTGAGAAACAAGGGGTGGAAACACCCATGTCAAAGACTTAAAATTCATTTCTGAGAAAAAGATATTCTCAATTTGTAACAATGTCAACATCAAAAATCATGGTATTGAGAACCATGGAGTAGGTGTACCCGTTTCAAGAGTCCTTCGTCTGTATCCATTACGGAAGTACCGACAAATTCAAATATCGCGGTACTAGAGCATTACGCTCACTTGTTATCGTGTTGGCGGTCCAGGAGGATGTTCGACTCCTAATGCACTAAAGAAATACTGGTTTGACCGAACTTTGAAGAGTGAGGACTTCGACCTTGCTGATGGAGGTATTGACAAATGGTCTAACTGTGATGGATAGGAGAGCATAATACCAAGACTACAGATGGATGCAGGATATGACGGCAGAGCCTTGTTTGCCCAAAGTCCTGATGATGCCTAAAATCTTGATAGGTCGACAGTTTTTCGGAAGGCACCTTTGCAAAAGAATTTTTGTTGAACATATGAAATAAACTGGGAGGAGCTCAAATACAAGGAAAGGTTAAAAAAGGATTATACCTTTGGATGCTCCTTCGATTATTGTTTTGGTGACCTGTTTATAAGGAATGTTCTTTTGTAATTTATTGAAAACATCCTTGTTGATATTGTTGTGGGCAAAGAACCCTGAAAAAGGTTCAAGGATTTTTTGTGTTAGTTTGTACATAGTACATTTGTTTGTATATTGTATATATGTGTGTATATATATGTTGAAGTTATGAATATACATATATATGTAAAAAATAGAGTATTAACAAAAAGAGAAAAAGATAATCAACCCTTTGAGAAAGATATGGTTTATTAAATGAAGTATATAAACCAGACACTTGATCTTTTTAGATTTTTTTAGATTTCTTTAGATTTTGTGAATTTTGTGCATTGCAAGCTAGTTGAATGAGTGTAAAAGAAACTCGTGATTCATTTCCTACAAGAGTAACTTTATTGAGGAAGAGATAATTAATGGTATCTGTTCCTATAAAATATATGTAAATGCTCCATAGGCATCACCTTTATTACCTTTTGAAATTTATATAGTAGCAAAAGGTATTCTCAATTGGCAACAATGTCAATCGTGATAAAAGAAAAACACAGACAACATAACACATATGGTGGTTAACATATAGCGTGATTACCATATATGTGTAAACTACCCAAATGCAAAAACGAGGGGTAGCTACCCCACCTGTAGTTTGTGCCATTTGCCAGTTTACACATTTAGCTTGGGCCAAAACATCACCTCTTGTCGCTGCCCACAGGTGTGTACACTTACAATCAATAAAGCTATGGGCTTCTGAAGTAAATTCAGTTTCAGCCCAGTCCATATTGGACTTATTGTAGACACAATCACCCCGGTACTCTGAGGTCGGAGAAGACGGGGGGTGTCAACAGAGCACCGCGTTGCTCGTACCCTGTAAGAAAGGGAGAAAGACGGAGACGCCAAGCGTCTTGGTTTAGGTAAACATATTAGTTATCTTACCGGAAGGGTATCGCGTAGCTCTACGACAAGTCCCTGTGGCTGGTGGATGGCAATACTCAAGTAGAGTGGCGTGGCAACTAGCCATCGTCCTACACTCGCTCCAGTCCTCGTGCCGTGCTTCTGAAATCTGCGTATACGTAATGGTACGTTTCAGCGTCCTAGCGTAGGAACACTAGTACACTAAACACGGCGGCCATCTTGATGGTCAACTTTATTGAACCACACAGTGTACCAACAATCATGCACGTTTGTTATGAAAATCAACTCACCCATGCTGGTCGGGGTTGATATGGCCTAAATGTGCCAAATGTGAGTCAAAAAGGGTTGTTATGTATAGACAACTTAATACGATGGGGCGGTAGGGGGGACACTGTGTATTAAAGTGTCGGCCCATGCCTCAGAGGTTATTTGTGTGTCTCAATATGTGTCATTAACACTGCATAGGAGTGGTCAAATCCCTAAACCAGCTGAAAATGTCGTCTCTCGTGCCCACAGGTTGGATGTGGGTGTACTGGAGGATAACTGGGTTTGCGGGTGCCTTGCATGGATGGTACTTGGTGTATCTTAAGTACACGAAGCATTGCAAGTCCCAATCGTTGTCAATGTGGGATGTAGGGCCAAGTCATGCATGGCCAGATAGCCGCGAGTGGCGCTTTGGGCTAAAAATGCATATCTCAGGTTCTACTGAATGGATTTTTGTCATTCTAGTCTTGATTTATTTATTACATATTGCTCTATAGTTCTAAATTGGGGTTGGATTTTTATTGTAATGTGTTTTTACTTTATTAATATTTGAACTGCTGTATAAATACATTAGACGTTTCCTTGAAGTCAAGCCGAACTGCTCTGTGCCAAGGTAACAGAGGGTTGAGCACAGGTTCATTTTGGGTGTGCTTGTGCCTCACCCTTACAAGGGATGTGGTTGCTGCTTGTGAGGGCTTTATACCCCTCAACCAGTAGCTCAATTTCTTACAGTGGTGACCAAGTGATCTGGTAGCCCAGCACGTTCAAGCATTCCATATTGGAAATAGTGAGCTATTAATCTATTTTATGATAGACCCAATTCCTCGAAATGCTAGATGTGAGTATGAAGAGAAACCTCCCATACGCATAGAATTGAGATATACTTAAGAGAGAGAAACTTGGGAAAAAACTGCTCACAGGAACAGGAGGGAAACGGCCACCCGAATCTCCAAGTTTTTTCCATGGCCAGGGTTTACAGAAAGCAAAATGCAAAACTTGAGTCCTGCTCCCGAGCAAGGAGTGAATTCAGTTAGTCAAAGAACAAGTCCATAGAAGAGTATTAGTCCATAATCAGTATTCTTCTTTATTTTCAAGATGTCATCATATTCAGAAGACAAACGTGTTTCAAACACAATTCATGTCATCAAGTTGATATAGCTGATGTAGCCAACACGTGTTTCGTCTTGGGTTTATCACCCACTGACTTCCTCAGGGCAATTAATAATTCAAAAGCAGATCCGCCACCATCCAGGCAAACGTACAAGAAATCCCAATTCAGCATGGATCTGAATCCACTTGTGTCCTAGAGTGGAGTGTAAGCTAGCGGTGTATATCAGTTCGTTGGAGTACTCCAAATCTAGTAACCGGCTCAAAGTAAAGGTCCCCCTCATTTGAGTCTCTATCGTACACTTCACTGTGTTACAAAAAAATTAAAGAAACCCCCATTGCGAGGCATTGCCATACCCTTCCAAGGGCATTTGGAAAGCACGAATGCATATGGCCAGACAGGCATATATGTGCCCTTTAGAATGCCAACAAGATTGGAAGATGACTGCGGTTATGGGGAGTCTAGTTTCTAGTAGTATATAATCAAAAGAGGGAGGAAGAAGCTGAGATCCATTCGGCTTCCTATCAAAGGTAAGTAATCAAAGGGAGAATGGATCACTTGTATTACTAGGGTCCGGTGTGTTGACCAACTTAACAAGCACTGGCGTTGCCAATAGGTCTCGCAGTAGGAAAGTTGGAGCTATTACAATTGCAAATAACAATGCCTTTTATTTTTGTTTTCATTTTTAAAACATAAAGGGCTTTGTCATTTACAAAACCAATAGCTCCAACTTTCCTACTGCGAGACCTATTGGCAACGCCAGTGCTTGTTTTTTTTATGTTCTTGCTCATTGTTTGAAACATGCTTTGACTATCAACAATTAGGCTGGGCATACGATACTGTAACCTTCCGATTATGTTCAAATGGTTGATAATTTTAATATGCATTTTTAGTCCTGGTTAAAAAGTTGAGGTAACATCTGGTTACTATATTGTCAGTTCTTACTGCCAGATGTATACCCCCTCCAATCCAGTAGGCGGAATAGTCTTGAACAGCACAGTATACTTGAGCCACTTATGTAGCTGGGACCCAAGTATAAATCGAGACATTAATTTTAATACCAGGGAATGTATTTCTTAACTTCTGGTCAAGTAAATTAACAAAATAAGCATGAAATGAAGTAGCTGACTGTCAGAGGATAGTAGTTCAGATGAAAAAAGTAAAGTTCGTAAACCTATGTAGTCTCAATCAGTATCTGAAGTAAATGGACTTTCGGCCTGCACTCAAGCAGAGTTTACCTTCGGCAAACTAGAAACATTTTACCAGTCTAGTACATGAATTAACACAGAGACCCTGCACCATAAAATCCCCTATGTAGATAGCAACCTAGGATGGGTACAAATGGAGTATGCGGCCAGTGTCAAAACAGCCCGAGCAGAGCTAGTCTTGTTAAATTATGAATGATCAAATGAGGTTGGAACCAACGGATTATGAACACAGAACTGTAAATATCCCCCTGCAACGTAACTAAAATATAGAGGTTTGACCACTTGTTCAAACAGAGACAAGTAAATTAATCTGCCAACCGCACTACCCTTTTGACTTTAAGGTACTCTGCAGGTCTGGATCAACTGACAGTCCATTGACGGTGATGTGATTCGGACCTCTTCAGTATTTGTTTTTTACGTGTTGAAAAGGAACCCCAAAAAACTCTGTGGATTAAGCATCGGAATCAAGCTCAAATTTGTCATTTGTGTACATTTTAGTAAGCCCCTTGTTGGAGTAGCCAGTACATGTCAGACCTATACTGCTATTAACACAACCAGTAAATGTATTACATGCATGATTGTCACTAACCTGCCTTCAAATGGGTTGCAGCGCTGGGGAGAAGCCAATTACACGAATACTTAGCTGAGTGCTTAACCTGCAGCAAATACTGGCTTCTTCATAAACACTTCATATGATAAAACATGGGAGCTCATAGTTCGGTAGGAATAAGTAAAACTACAAGTTACAGAAAGTAGTGTCCTGCTGGGTAAAAGGCCATATATGGTATGGGGCAACTGGACGGCACTGTCAAAATTACATTTGAAAGGGGAGCAGACTATGACAGCAACCTATCGCATTTCAGCATTAACAGTTGCAAGTGGTAATTCTAGCAAAACTAAGGGATAGTCTGCCACGTGCCAGGATCACATGTAAATTTAAAGAAAAGTTAGATAATGGTAAGTCACATAAACCTTACGATTCTGAAAGGCTCGGAGGTTGGTTTAAAGAAAAAAATGTCCCTGAAAGTTTACTGGAGCTGGACTCCTTCCATCACGTCAGTGAAACTCGGATAACATTCTGAAAGGCTCGGAGGTAAATAAATGCACGCACGGAGACAGCGATAAAGGGGAAAAAAAAGACAAGTACGGGAAATGCAAGGGGGGGGGGTGGGTTGGGTTCTTTTGGTTCACAAGGGAGAGAACAACACAAGTGGTAGGGGAAAACCACGAGGGAGACGCACGCACGGAGACAAAGTGAAACAACACGTACCTGATAATGCAGAGCGGCCGGGAAACTGAAAGTACGGCCGGCCTGCGGCCGGCCATGAATAATTAGGGGAGGAGAAGCCGCACAGCGCACGCTGGGAGAAGCCCTTTGATGTGCTGTGCGGCCGTGAATGCGCGTGCTTGATTCACGTGAACTTAATGAAAACCGCAGCGCAAGAAGCCCTTGGTTGAACGAGGATTTCGAGCACTTGAATTCTCGCTCCGCTCAATGCGCTTGCGCGCATTAATAGGTCGCGAGACCTAAAAACCCTCATTCACGTACAGGAGTAGTGAAGCTGTATATCTTGAGTCTCCGCTTCTCTTAGAACATGAAAGCATCATCATTGGGTCTTTCTGATAATGTGATTTCCTCCACCTGGAGGTAGACCAACTGGTGATAGCAGTAGTGATCAGTGATAGTTGAAAAAAAAATTAATTAAAATTGCTTTCCATTCCTTCCCAAAGAAACTTTATTCGGTAGGAGAATGAATGAATGAAAGGAATCTTTTAACGCGCAACTTAGCCCAAGGGCATCAAGGCGCCTAAGCAGGTCATGAAAGTGTAATCACCGGTGAAGTCCTTACAGATGCACTTCAGAAAAAAGCCAGATTTTCAGTGCTTTGCGGAACAGAGCAAGCGAGGGTTGCCCCAGGAGTTTGGAAGGGAGAGAGTTCCATAACCTGGGAACAACCGTGGAGAATGCTCTGCCTCCCCATTTGGCTTTTACAAACCTCCAGAAGATTTTTATTAGAGGAACGAAGGGATCGACTAGGAGAGTAGAGGTGAATAAGTGACCTGAGACCCTCAGCACCTGTACCGTAGAAGGCCCCATGGGCAAGACAAAGAATCATAAAAGAAATCCTGGACTGAATAGGAAGCCAATGTAGGCTTCTCCGAGCTGCCGAGGCCGAGGCAAGTCTTGTGAGGTTAAGAACCATCTTTGCGGCCGCGTTCTGGACCATCTGGAGACGGTGGATAAGACTCTTATTTATGCCCACATAGAGGGTGTTGGACCTGGGCCTCTTGGCAGGGTCATCCCTAAACTTTTTGCCTTCCTCCAATACTCTCTATGACCTATTTTGTTTGGTTTAATGACTCTGGGCACTTTACCACTGCTGACCAGTGCTAAAGTGCATATGCTCTCCCTATGTAAAGTGTACATGTGATTGATGTCCATGATTGGTTCATTGGATTTACTCTTAGTCCCTAGTAAAGTGCACCAGGAGTGCCAGGGCTTGTAAATGCCAATACTGCTAGTGGGCCTGCAGCGCTGGTTGCGCCACCCACAGAAGCAGCCTTAAAATGTGTCTAGGGTCTGCCATTGCAGAACCTGCGTGCAGTCTGGTACTGTCATGCTGGCTGGGCAAGTGCACCCACTTGCCAGCCCCTAAACCTTCCCTTAACTTCATATTAGTCACCCCTATGGTAGGCCCTAGGGCAGGGTGCATTGTAAGTGTATGGTAGGACAAGCCCTGATGTGTGTGGCATGTCCTAATAGTGAACTACAACCAAATTCGTTTTTCACTATTGCAAGGCTACCTGCTCCCTTTAGGCCAGAATGGGCTGCTGGAATTATTACACTCTATAATCCCAGCAGGCTCAGGGAACATGGTAGAAATTAAGGTTTAGTATGCCTGAATTCAGAATAATAAAATACTTCTTTTAGTAAAGTTTATTTTAATATCCTGGGTTTGCAAATGCTACTTTTAGAAAGTGAGCATTTGCTTGTTTAACCATTTCAGCCCGCCTCTGCTCTTGTGTGTATCTGACTGTCTGAGTGTGTGAGTGACAGGGCTGGGAGTTGACAGGTTGTGAATAGCAGGATGACACCTTAGTGGGTGGTGGGAGTTTCCCCTGAATGATGCCTCAGGCTGTGCTCTGCCTCCACAATGCTGGCTCCGCCCTCCTGGGGAGCGACTGATGACTCAGCCTGCACCTGGCCCAGGAAGGACCGAAGCTTGTCAACAAAGTGCTCAGGCTGCCCCTGTCTTCACAATGCCGGCTCCGCCCCCCTGGGGAGCGGCTGATGTGCCTGCCCTCACACTGAATGCAGAAGCAGAAGTACCCACCACAAGTGCTCAGGGACTGAGAACAGTTATGCAAAGGCCCCCCTGGCCTGTCAGAACAAAATAAACTGGGTATAAAAGTAGGAGCCCTGCTCCTTGTAAATTAGATCCTGTTTGCGCTACAGAAGAAACTCTGCCCGAAGAGAAGGACCTGGAAGGACAAGGAGGAGTGCTGTCTCTGGCCTGTGTCTGGTGCCTTGCTGCAGAAGGAGAGGAAAAGAAGAGACCACAAGAGACTTTTGCTTTTACTGAACTTTGTGCCAAACTCTGCTAAAAGATCTCCAAGGGCTTGCTGCTGAACTTGCCCCCTGACCAGCGCCCCAGGAACAGTGGGCGCTACACCCCTGAAGAAAGCTACTGTGTGTGCTGCTTATCGCTGCAGTGCTGACTGAGGAGTCTGGGAGCGTTGGGCATCCCTGCCACGCTCCCCGTGATCCAGGGCATCGATATCCCCCCAAACACCGTGACCGGGGCCCAAAGCGACAGCAAGAGCAACGTGAGGCCCAGCCGCCGCTGGCCCGAGCACCGTGACTGCCTCTGCCTGGGAGCCCCAAGAACAACGTGAAGGAGGACCCGTCCGGTCCAAGCGCCCGAGTTGACTGTGCCTCGCGCCGTCAATCCCTCTGCAAAGACGGACTGCCGCCCTGTGATAACCCCCCTCTGGTCGGCATCCTGCCCGACAGCTCAGCTGTGAGCGCACAGCTGCAACCGGCACTTTGGCTGGGTACGTCCCGCACTTGGGGACCGTACTGCCACTTGCCCCCACCACACAGCCGCCGCCTTCAGGGTCGGAGCAAACGCCAAAGGAAGGACCCTGCCGCCACCAAGCACCGCCGCCCCGGGTGGCCCGTGACCTGCCCGGCTGAGAGCCGCAGCGCGCATCGACCCCAGAGAAGCAACGCGACGTGAGACAGGCCCCCCCCTTCCAGCCGTCCGCTCCACAAGAACTTCAAGGTACTGTGTTTTTGCCCCTGCTGTGCGAGCGTCCTGCAATCTGAGCTCGCACCGCGCTGTGTGACCTCGGGTGCCCCGGGAGCCTCGCAGCTGCTGTCTGCGTTCCAGCGCGAGCCGCCCCTGAGACAGAGGCTCGCACTGCTCCTGGCCCCCGAGGCCCCGCCTGACGCTCCCTGTGGCCCGCGGCCCCCTCTCCTCGAGCCGAGCCCCGAAGAGGGGCTCATTGCCAGCGCCGACCCGGCCGTGCCTTTCGCGACCCACGCGGGAAGCGTGAGCTTTGGCAGGCCGGGCCCGATTCTCACCGAGGAAGCGACCAGAGACCACAGAAAGCACGTTGAGGCGCTAGAAAACACTGAACCTTGCTGAACCTGGGCAAAAGGCCCAAAAGATTGCTTATTGCTAAGAAAGAACTGTGGCAACCTAACCTAAAGTAAACTGGAACCGCTATTGAAAGTTTAAAGACTGTATTTACAAGCCTGCTTGAAATTATATAAAGAATATATATTTTTACAAATACAGTTTGGTGTCATTGTGTGGTGGGTTGGTTGTGATGGTGTAATATTGCAAATGTTTAACCCTATGTGCCCCAGAGATTAGCCTAAGACTGCTTAAGCCACACTACCTAGAGGGTAAGCAGAGGTTGTCTTGAAGGTAACCCTCAGCCCTGACGAGGAAGAGAGAGTCCCTGCTTGTCGCCAGTGCTGCACTGCGCCAACTAGAGACTCCCCCTTCCTACATTGGACGCAGCGGTGAGGATCGCGAATTTACATTTGCAGTGTTTTACCTTAGCTACTGACCATTGCATAGTGATTACAGTCCAGTAACTAAGCCACAGACTTTTTTTGATTTATGTTTTGCTAGAAGAGATCTCCATGTGTTTTTGAAGTCATGCCTGTGTCAGTGGAAATGGAAAAGGCACCATCCATTTCTTCTATTGACTGTGATTGGGAGAAACTAGAAAACTATACCGGGAAACAGCTCAAGAGCTTCTGCAAAAATTTGAACATTTCCATGACCGGACTCTCCAGAAGGGAGCAGTTCCAAAAGGCGCTGAGGGCCTGGGTCAAGGCAAGGAATGCCCCTGGAAAGGATTTTGAATTTGAGGATGCAGAACAGCAGCTGGAGGGACCCCTGACTCCAGAGTGGAGGGGTGCAACCTCCCCATTGGGTAGCAGTGTTTCTGGCCGAGGTCTGTCACCAGAGGAGCTGGCGGACAGACAGGCCACCCGAGAACATGAAATGAAGTTGGCGGAGCTGAAATTGAATTGCCAACTGGAGCTAGAATCTAGGAAGTTAGCCCTGGAAGAAATTAAAATGGAGCTTGCGCATGACTTAAGAATGAGGAAACTTGACTTGGAGCTCGAGGAGCTTGAGGCCAGGAGGGCTTCAGCCCAGCAACAAGAAATATGTGTAGCTCAGAGATTGAGCTTTGCTGAGTTGGAGGTGGAGTCCAGCTCAGATGGTGGCAGCAACATTCAGGTATCTAGTGCTGACAGCATAGTGCGCGCACCTACAGATATGGTACCTGACTTGGAGGGGGTTAACTTACACCAGGAGGTTCAAGGGCATGAGGTAGCTCCAGTAGTGCGCAGCGTCCCTGAAGGGAATAGGGTAGCTGGCGTAGGAGTTCATGGTCCTAGTGGTGGGAGGGATTCCCCCATGGTTGAGGTCCTGGTGGGTGAGTGTAAGGACCGCCCAGAAGAGTGTGGGTTGTGTGACAGAGACAGTCCACTACTGTCTGGCCAGTCTCAGAAGGATGGTGTGGAGTATGTGTGTGAGGCGCTGGATGGGGAGGTGAAGGATAGTTTGGTTAACCCTGCTAGGGGGCTGTGTAATCCAATTGTGGGAGAGCATACTTTAAGTCCCAGTTTTCCAGAGCTATGCCAATACCTGTTTGAGAGTGAGTTCTCTGACCCCAGGGAGCTCACATTGGAGGCAGACCTTGTGGTGGATTCCAGTGGGTCTGGAGAGGCATTGGGGTGTGATCCTGTGGGGAGTGGCTCAGGTATCTTCCAGCCCAGAGTGGTGGAAGTGGCGCAGAGTAGCCCAGCTAGGTCCTGTAGTAGTGAGAGGGGTGTAGGGCCTCACGTCCTGTCCTTGAGGGGAAGGAGTGAGAATGGGTTTTGTCCCGGTAGTGCCCAACCTCAGTCTCAGAGCCTGGATGGTTCTTTAAGGGAACACCAGGTGGGGAGCCTAGGCTGTCCGGATGAGTCACCCACTGAGGGGGATCCCCCAGTGGCTAGAGAACGTGGAGGCTCTGTAAACAGAGCTCCAGTAGTTCTGGTATCTGGCAGTACCACTCCAGTTGGGAGGGTGCAGAAGTCCAGAAGGAGGGGCGAGAGGGGGAAAGAGTCCCCAGTGGAAGAACCAGTGGGTCAGGGGCCAGCCAGCAGGGCTGCGTCCCCAGTGAATGACCATAGGGACACCACTTCTGTCCTGGGGGATCTTCCCGCACTGTCAGATGGACAGGGGTTGGGAGATCTGCGCCAGGCAGACTGTCGCACGGCACCTGAGCTATGTGCCACCCTCAGGGGGGGCATGCGTGCTCCCCGGGAAGTCCTGGTGCGCCAGGCAAGAGTTCAACTGCAGGGTTGGGTCCCTGAGTTGGAGAGCCAGGTTCAGGTGTTGTCTGACCTGGAGGGCAGGACCACTGTTATCAGTGTCCTGGCCCATTTCACTTCTAGGGGTACCACTCCAGTTGGGAGTGGGCAGTACTCTGGAAGGGGGTGCAGAGGGAGGAAGTCCTCGCCTCTGACCCCGGGTCAACTAGAGGGTCTAGACCCTAGGTTTAAGGGCCAGGTGCAGGGTGTCCCCCCTGACCTGGTGCCCCAGTTGCAGGATAGCACCCCTGAACTGGTGGGCGAATTGTGCAGGTCACCTGCCACAGGTGCCCTGACAATTCTGGAAGGGGGTACCACTCCAGGTGGGAGGGTACAGAGCCCCAAGGAGGAGGACCGGGAGTGGGAGAGCCCACCCCAGTGTTTGATCCAGCCGCCAGGTACAGGCCTGAGGCTGGTGGGTCAGTGCCAGGATGTCATACCTGACCTGACAGGAGAGAGAGTGGACAAAGGGTGCCAAGCACCTGGGGCTACTGCCCCCCGCTCTTTAAGGCCACAGAGGTTTGAGAGCCCTGAGAGGCATAAGGCCTGGGTCTCATTCCTGACTACTGTCAGTGGCCACTGTGATTTGATGACTGTCTGTTGGGACACACCTGTGAGCAAGTTAAGGTTAGAGGCTGCACAGGTGGTGTCCACAGAGGAAGAGAGGGGTGCCCCATGGAGTAGCTGGGTGCACCCTGAGAGTATGTACAGAGGATTTAAAATAGTTTCTGATTGGCGTAGAACTGGAATGTGCCCCTGCTGTTGCGGGCCAGGTCCATGTTCTATCGCCCTAAGCAGGGAAGCCCATCACAGTGGTGATTGGTCTACCCTGCGTTTTGGCTGGAAGGGGGTTGTGTTGGACCTGGGCCTCTTGGCAGGGTCATCCCTAAACTTTTTGCCTTCCTCCAATACTCTCTCTGACCTATTTTGTTTGGTTTAATGACTCTGGGCACTTTACCACTGCTGACCAGTGCTAAAGTGCATATGCTCTCCCTATGTAAAGTGTACATGTGATTGATGTCCATGATTGGTTCATTGGATTTACTGTTAGTCCCTAGTAAAGTGCACCAGGAGTGCCAGGGCTTGTAAATGCCAATACTGCTAGTGGGCCTGCAGCGCTGGTTGCACCACCCACAGAAGCAGCCTTAAAATGTGTCTAGGGTCTGCCATTGCAGAACCTGCGTGCAGTCTGGTACTGTCATGCTGGCTGGGCAAGTGCACCCACTTGCCAGCCCCTAAACCTTCCCTTAACTTCATATTAGTCACCCCTATGGTAGGCCCTAGGGCAGGGTGCATTGTAAGTGTAAGGTAGGACAAGCCCTGATGTGTGTGGCATGTCCTAATAGTGAACTACAACCAAATTCGTTTTTCACTATTGCAAGGCTACCTGCTCCCTTTAGGCCAGAATGGGCTGTGGAATTATTACACTCTATAATCCCAGCAGGCTCAGGGAACATGGTAGAAATTAATGTTTAGTATGCCTGAATTCAGAATAATAAAATACTTCTTTTAGTAAAGTTTATTTTAATATCCTGGGTTTGCAAATGCTACTTTTAGAAAGTGAGCATTTGCTTGTCTAACCATTTCAGCCCGCCTCTGCTCTTGTGTGTATCTGACTGTCTGAGTGTGTGAGTGACAGGGCTGGGAGTTGACAGGTTGTGAATAGCAGGATGACACCTTAGTGGGTGGTGGGAGTTTCCCCTGAATGATGCCTCAGGCTGTGCTCTGCCTCCACAATGCTGGCTCCGCCCTCCTGGGGAGCGACTGATGACTCAGCCTGCACCTGGCCCAGGAAGGACCGAAGCTTGTCAACAAAGTGCTCAGGCTGCCCCTGTCTTCACAATGCCGGCTCCGCCCCCCTGGGGAGCGGCTGATGTGCCTGCCCTCACACTGAATGCAGAAGCAGAAGTACCCACCACAAGTGCTCAGGGACTGAGAACAGTTATGCAAAGGCCCCCCTGGCCTGTCAGAACAAAAGAAACTGGGTATAAAAGTAGGAGCCCTGCTCCTTGTAAATTAGATCCTGTTTGCGCTACAGAAGAAACTCTGCCCGAAGAGAAGGACCTGGAAGGACAAGGAGGAGTGCTGTCTCTGGCCTGTGTCTGGTGCCTTGCTGCAGAAGGAGAGGAAAAGAAGAGACTACAAGAGACTTTTGCTTTTACTGAACTTTGTGCCAAACTCTGCTAAAAGATCTCCAAGGGCTTGCTGCTGAACTTGCCCCCTGACCAGCGCCCCAGGAACAGTGGGCGCTACCCCCCTGAAGAAAGCTACTGTGTGTGCTGCTTATCGCTGCAGTGCTGACTGAGGAGTCTGGGAGCGTTGGGCATCCCTGCCACGCTCCCCGTGATCCAGGGCATCGATAGCCCCCCAAACACCGTGACCGGGGCCCAAAGCGACAGCAAGAGCAACGTGAGGCCCAGCCGCCGCTGGCCCGAGCACAGTGACTGCCTCTGCCTGGGAGCCCCAAGAACAACGTGAAGGAGGACCCGTCCGGTCCAAGCGCCCGAGTTGACTGTGCCTCGCGCCGTCAATCCCTCTGCAAAGACGGACTGCCGCCCTGTGATAACCCCCCTCTGGTCGGCATCCTGCCCGACAGCTCAGCTGTGAGCGCACAGCTGCAACCGGCACTTTGGCTGGGTACGTCCCGCACTTGGGGACCGTACTGCCACTTGCCGCCACCACACAGCCGCCGCCTTCAGGGTCGGAGAAAACGCCAAAGGAAGGACCCTGCCGCCACCAAGCACCACCGCCCCGGGTGACCCGTGACCTGCCCGGCTGAGAGCCGCAGCGCGCATCGACCCCAGAGAAGCAACGCGACGTGAGACAGGCCCCCCCCTTCCAGCCGTCCGCTCCACAAGAACTTCAAGGTACTGTGTTTTTGCCCCCGCGGTGCGAGCGTCCTGCAATCTGAGCTTGCACCGCACTGTGTGACCTCGGGTGCCCCGGGAGCCTCGCAGCTGCTGTCTGCGTTCCAGCGCGAGCCGCCCCTGAGACAGAGGCTCGCACTGCTCCTGGCCCCCGAGGCCCCGCCTGACCCTCCCTGCGGCCCGCGGCCCCCTCTCCTCGAGCCGAGCCCCGAAGGGGGGCTCATTGCCAGCGCCGACCCGGCCGTGCCTTTCGCGACCCACGCGGGAAGCGTGAGCTTTGGCAGGCCGGGCCCGATTCTCACCGAGGAAGCGACCAGAGACCACAGAGCACGCGTTGAGGCGCTAGAAAACACTGAAACTCGCTGAACCTGGGCAAAAGGCCCAAAAGATTGCTTATTGCTAAGAAAGAACTGTGGCAACCTAACCTAAAGTAAACTGGAACCGCTATTGAAAGTTTAAAGACTGTATTTACAAGCCTGCTTGAAATTATATAAAGAATATATATTTTTACAAATACAGTTTGGTGTCATTGTGTGGTGGGTTGGTTGTGATGGTGTAATATTGCAAATGTTTAACCCTATGTGCCCCAGAGATTAGCCTAAGACTGCTTAAGCCACACTACCTAGAGGGTAAGCAGAGGTTGTCTTGAAGGTAACCCTCAGCCCTGACGAGGAAGAGAGAGTCCCTGCTTGTCGCCAGTGCTGCACTGCGCCAACTAGAGACTCCCCCTTCCTACAGAGGGCATTACATTAGTCCAGTCTTGAGGAAGCTAAAGCCACAGTGGCCTGTTTCCAGGCCTCAGGAGAGAGATAGTGGGCAATCTTTCTAAGAACCCTGTTAATGCCACAGTAGGTTGAGACAGCCCTACTAACCTGACGGTCAAACGAGAGTGCGGTGTCCATCAGCACCCCTAAGTTCTTGGCAAACTGAGGGAGGGCAGTCCCCGAGAGAGGCCGGCAACCAGTCATTTGACCAGATATCCTGACTGCCCCCAAAGATCAACACCTCCGTTTTCTCCCCGTTCAGTTTCAAGAAGTTCTGTATCATCCACTGAGACACAGCCTCCATACAGTTCCTGAAATTCAGGGCAGAGTCCTTCACAGGCTGCGAGAGGGAGACCATTATTTGGGTGTCATCAGTATACGACAGTACTTCCAGCCCAAAAGATCTAACTACCCTGGCAAGTGGGGCCACATAGATGTTAAATAGTGTAGGGCTCAATGAAGAGCCCTGGGGGAACCCACAATGCTCAGGCTTAGGGGCAGAAAGAAACTGACCCAGCTTCACTCTCTGTTCCCTTTCATTCAGAAAGGAAGCCAGAACGCTCAGGGCAGGACCTCTGACCCCTATATCCCGAAGGCGGGTGACCAGAATAGATGGGGACAGAGTGTCAAAACCCGCCATCAAGTCTAGCAGGACCAGAAGAGTGGTATGGCCCTTATCGACTTTGGAGCGGATGTTATTAACAACTGCCATGAGAGCGGTCTCAGTACTATGAGATCTCCAAAAGCCATGCTGGGAGATATCAAGGAGGGCCGAGTCCTCAAGAAAGGAACTAAGGTGCCGATTAAGATGAGATTCCAGCATCTTTGCAGGGGCAGGGAGAAGAGAGATGGGACGGAAGTTTTTCAAAACCCCTGGATCTAATGTAGGCTTCCTAAGAAGGGGCTTAACAACCGCCATCTTCTATGAAGAGGGGAGCACTACCTCCGAGATCGCACGATTCATGACATTCATGAGTGGGGGAATAACCACATCCCGACAAGCCTTCAGGACTTTAAGCGGGCAAGGATCTGAGGGGGAACCCGATTTGGTGTTATCCAGGAGCTGAGTCATCAGCTCAGGAGTAAGAAAGGGGAAGGACAAAAAACTCGGGAGATGTCCACCAGACGGGCTCCAAACTCTAGATGGAGCAAAATGATCAGGAGGGGACATGTCAAGATTTAGGAATTCAAGAGAGCTATGAATATCTACGATCTTAGAGTGAAAAAAGGTTGAGATATTATCACACAGCTCCTGAGATTCCACTATCGAGTCATCTCCCTGGGGAGAGGATAGGGACTCTATGATTTTAAAAAGGTCTCTGGGAGAAGTAAGGGAGGCAGTAATCTTGGAAAAATAGGCCCTCTTTTCCTCCACGATAGCTAGTTTACAATCCTTTAAACTGACTTTATGTTGTTCCTTCTCTGAGGGATCCAACTGAGCCCTCCCGAGCCTCTCCTGTTTCCGACACCCTTGTCTCAGCAGCCTAAGTCTGTCCGAGAACCAGGGGGCCGAAGGGCTCTTTCTCGCAGAGTAGTGCTGTTTAAGGGGGGCCACGATATCCAGAGCCCGTGAAATGGTGCTTGCGAGTTGAAGAGCGGCAGAGTTGGCATCCTGCAATTCAACAGGCGTCAATTTATTCAAAAGAGGAAAGAGAACATCATTATTAATAGCTTTATGGTTCCTTCTGAGCTCCCACCTCTTGAGGTCCGGGAAAGAAGGGGGAGCATCCTGAAATGACAGGTCTAGTGGAACAGCCAAATGATCGGACCAGGCTAGGGGGACAGGAGGGCCCACCTTCAGCCTGGGGTCATTGGAGAAAACTCTGTCAAGTGTATGCCCAGCCAGGTGGGTGGGACCTGCCACCAACTGAGTAAGACCACAGGAATCCAGAGTGTCCAGGAGGATCTGAGTATCTCTGGACCCCATATTTTCCAGATGGAAACTAAAATCGCCCAGGAGAGTGATATTGGGCCTCTCTACAAATGACTCTAAGAGCTTGATCAGATCCCGGCTAAAAGAAGATCTAGGGCCTGGCTGTCTGTAAAAGAGGAGGCCGGAGAAAGAGACACAAGGGGTGGAGTTGATGGAAAAATACAAAAGCTGAAAAGAGTCAGAGGGAGAGGACAGAAACTCAGTACGGCATATGAGAGAATCCTTGTATAGGATTCCTATTCCTCCTCCTCGGCGACCAGTTCTATCCATCCTAGCCAGGATATACCCAGTGGGAATGGCAACTATCAGGTCTGGTCCCGAGGTAGATATCAGATGCCCAGGTCTCTGTGATAAACACCCACGTGGGTTTTCTGGCTGAAACAAAGTCCCTGAAAGCAATGTTGTTTTTTATTAAGGACCTGTCGTTAATAAGAAACCCTCTTTCAGTCGTAGTGTTGGGGAAGGGCTTAGGGGCGTCAAGACTCAGCTGTGCCTTCCGGGAATTCGCATTTCCGGAACCACTGCTTAAACATCCACAACCCGTGCCAGATGAGAAAGCCTCAAGGGCAATAGTATGGTAGCAGGGCTTAGCTAAAGGCTAAGAAGCAAGGTTAAAAACTAGGGTGGTGCGCTTATAGAAATGTTACTGTTCTATAGTACCTCGTTGTCCATGTGAAAGGTCGACACGTTTCAGCCTTTTAGTCGCACAGAAGGGTCGGGTGGCTTTCTTCAGGATTTATGTAAAAGTGAGGTTGCTAATTTTTAAGCACTCAGTTAGGGCAGGTACGTAACTCACCCTTCTCTTATTTGTGACAGGCCAATAGTCCTATAACTTATTATTCCCGAATTTGGGCTCCCTCGGAGGACCGGCCGGCTCTGTGACCTGATGTTGCAGGTCACTCAGCCTGTGCTTGCTCTAGTTACGGTACCCAGAGTCTAGTTTCTATTCATGGACAGGCGTTAAAGCCTGATGAGCAGTTCCCTCTCTGTGGTCCTTTCTTCTCCCAAGTGTTACGTTTTCTTCAGGACTATAAGGCGAATGGGTATACTACCATCATGTTAAGTTTCTAATATCGCCCTACAACAATATTGACTTCAGAATGTCAACTACCACTATAATTCCAAGAGATGTGTGTATATATACTGTGAATTCATTTGCATGATATTTAGCTTCCCTAAACAAATAAAGTCAACTGTGTGTTTAAAATAGCATTCTGTCTTTCTTTCAATGCTAATAAAAATGTACGAAACGCTTTTTCAATTAGATGGCTGCTCTCGAGGCATTCGTTAGCACACAAGACAAGCTCATTGCAGGCCCATTTTTGATGCAGAGTCCTACCAATGAATCTTCCCCAGGGGGTGAAAATAAACATTGTAAATGCAGATCTCTGTCATCAACAAGTTTCAATGACCCACACTGTAATTTATTTTATTTCTGTATATATGTCTTTGTAAACTTGCACTATAGTGTCACAGCAGCACAAAGCAATGACTAAATCATGCAATATAAAAAATACATAACGAGCAACGTGTAATATGGTCCTATGTTGTCATCTCGTGTTCCAGGTAACATTTATGACCAATCGTTCTTGGGCTTCATGGTTTATATCACCAGAACATCTAGATGACACTATAGATCCATATAACACAGTTGCCAGTTATGCATTCAGTGTGGGTGGGAGTGTGCTTGGTGCTGTGTGTGAAACTGTGTTTCTCTCCCTTTGGAAAGGCTATTGCGCTGCACTTTTAGGACAAGGGTCAAATTCAAAATCTTCATCTTGGTCCAACACTGGCTTCATGATGTGTCCCCAACTTACCTTGCTCAAAATAGTTTTTCAAATCAACCTATTGGTCACTATGGAATGGAGAGCTTTCCCTTTTAAATTGCCCTCATGCTAACTGCAAATCGTAGGATGACCGAAACTTCTCCATTTTAGGTCCTGAACTATCCTGCCTTACTTCCGAAAAAACATTCACTTAGAATCTTTTTTTAAAAAAAAGCTTTGTAGAACCCACTGTTCTGCTGATTCCTTATCATTGATGTCTTTTGTCTGTGATTCTTTGCTATACCTAGTATGGATTGGTCTGAGTTGTGTGTATTACACATTAAGAAATAAAAAGTATGCTTACGGGTAACACTTTGTTGAAGGAGGTGGTGGAAGATTTAAGCCAATCTTAACTTGTGGGGATGAATTTCCCATTGTTGTTTTAAAGTAGACACATAAGTTATATAGTGTGTAAACTCATGGCTCACCTTCATGGGTGGGATCAGGATAAAAAACTTGAAAGAACAATATAGAAGATCAAACAACATCCATATGTGTTGTGTTATTCAGTTCTCCAAGCGCCGGGACGCCTCTTAGCTGCGGCATCCGTGCGCTATACAAAAAATAAATAACATAACATAACATAACATCTGTGAGCCTAAACTGATGAACATCTGCTGAGCAAAATTCATACAGTCAATGGGTTTCAGAAGAATTTTGCCGGTACCATGCACGGAAAGAGCTTGGAGTGGTGTCTATGTTGCCTAGATCAAGAAGGATTATCAATGAATCTGTAGATAAGTCCCCTTTAGACCCACTGTACACAAATATATCTTATGTGAATACCCTCAAAATATGGCATGGTCTGGCCCTTCTGAACTTATGCTTGACAAATATGGACAAGGTGGCAGAATCTTACTGTGAGATGATGGGGACACGGGCTCCCCTACTTGGAAGCCGCCTTCCCACACACGTACCTCCTTCCAATCCGCCGGGACTGCAACCCCGCAAACACGTCCCCGTGCCGGACACGGGGCCCGGCGCAGCAACCATAAAAAACGGAACCCCGCCCTTCTCTCTCTTACAGGAACCAACCAGAGAACAGCGCCCGTAGGAAGTACATCCTTCTGACCCCGGATGTCCTGCCCCCGTGGCAGCGCCAGAACAGGGAAAAGCCGAGACCAGGGACCTGAACGCTGTCGGAGCATCGTGGCAGGACACTCAGACTGGAGCGGAAGAAGGAGAACAGGCGACTGACGAAGATGAGTGGACCGAAGAGTGGTGGAGTCCTCAGGAGGTGGCTGAAGAGCGGCCGCGACTCACTGGAGAGTTGCGGCGGACCGTGTGAGTACCGTACTGATTCCTATTCGGTGCTCGCTAGGAGCTTGTTGTATAGTCCCTGTAAATAACCCCTATCTCTCTTAGAGACACGTTCCTTGTACTGTATCATACGTGTAAAGCACCCTCACTGTGTGACAAGCCCTCCCCCACACGACCCGATTCATCACCCTTTCTTCCTACCGCCCTTCTTTTCCTCCGCCCCGATACCTCCCTTCCCACACTATCTCCTTTCTTCCCCCTCCCTCACGGCCCGGGTGACGGTGACGGTTACGTTGGTACCTCGAGAACCAAGTCAGGTCTAACGGTCCCTTGTTATTTTCTTCTCTTACTGCCCTCCGTGGCTCCTCCCCTATACCGGACCCGTCATTGAACGTTCTGGAGAACTGTACCGGGACCGAAGACCCGGAGTGGACACCGGCATCATCCTCTGGAACCCTTTTTCTGTTGTACCTTATTTCTGGCTTCTGTGAAATAAACTAACAGCATAGCCCACTATATTCGGCCTCCTTGCCTGCTTTTCCGGCCTGCAGCACACCCACGACCACATCTACATTTTGTTTAACTGACAAAAAAATATTTAGCAGCACTGAAAGGCAGAGAGGCACTGCAACCCTTCATGGTGAGCTCCGCTTAATAACTACATGTACACACGGCTCACACAAGTGTTAAACACAGAGTTGTTTACCACGTGAGGGGAAACTGCATTTTCAGGATCTCCTCGGCTGGTCGAAGCTCCAACACCGACCTCTACCCAAACTTCAGGGTTGGAGTCGGCATGGACCTTGACCGGTTGAGAGAAGGTGCCAAGCTGGGAAGAGAGCTTAAAATCAATGAAAAGCTGCTTAGGGAGGCAGACGAGAAAAAGACAGCTTTGATCAGGAAATTGACAAGCTAAGGAAACTCCTCAGCACCTAGAAGCACAAGGAACAGCAAGGTAAAAAAGCCACGAAAAATACATTTTGTCCAATTGGATTGGACTGCTGTTGGTAACGGCATTTCGAGGTTAAAAACACGAGAAGCTTCCATAACTGGTTTAGAATGAGTATGAGGAAGTGTGTTAACAAATGGATAAGTGGCACGCCTTCAAACAAGAATTGGCAAAGCCAGTTGGTTCTCCCCTTGTCAACAATGATTTTTAGCCATTCTGTACAACAGCACAGCAGCAATGCAGCATGGCTTAAACTAATTTTAAGAAGGTGCTTGAACTCGGTCATTGATAATTAGTCCTGCCCGTGTCAAAACACATTTGTAAATGATTACTTAGCTGTGTGCTCCCGCATCCCCTATCGCCTGTCCGCTCCCCCCGCCCAGGTCCTTCTCTCCGTGTTGCCTCGTCTCCTAACCAACCCCTATTTGTTGGGGAAAAAAACAAAGGGAGTGAGGTGGTGGGACAAGGGCAACACGGAAGGAGGGAGGGCAGGGGAAAAGGACGGAGGAGTGGGTTGGGGGACAAAGCAACAGAGGGTGAGAGAGAATGATGCAGGTGGGGGAACAGGACAGGAAAGAGGAGCTAGGGAGTACACAGAAAAAGGCGGGTGGGAGGAAAGCCTGGGGAAGAACATAGACAACAGAGCATGGTGAGAATGGCTGGGGCAAGCACATGCACAATGGAGGATGGGCTAAAGGGGTGGGGCAAGCACATGGACAACGAAGGATGGGCGGGAGGGACTCTGGCAAGCAAACACGGAGCGTGGGCAAGAAGGTAATGAGGGAGGAAAATGGAGATGGGAGAAGTACACGAGGGAGACAGCTGGAAAACAAAAGTACTCTTGCACAGTGCATAAACAAAAAAATAGTACTTAATAAGCAAGAAGTGGAAATTATACAGTAATGAGTTCATGCTTCAGGGGAGGGAAAAAGACAAGAAGAGGAAGGAAAGTTTAGAGAAGCTGACAAATTGAAAGCAAGCAAATGAAAGTGACAACGAAGTCATCCAACGGTAAGCAATGGGTGGCCTCTAACCCAATGTAAGGTATTATTATTATTACTGAGTTTATGCAGCGCCTGGTTAAACTAGCCAGTGTGTCCCGCGCTATTCAGTGGCCTAGGAAACCCCCCAATACAGCTCACAAACTAATGCAGTTAATCTTTAGGGAACAGATGTGTTTTAAGTTCCCTGCGGAAAACTTTTTCGGAGGACCTGGTATTGCTATGTGCTAAATCAGTCAATATCTTAAAACATGGCAGCATAGATTTCTAGAAACAGATAGGTAGCATTAGCTTGACGAACTATGGGAGCATGTTTTTTTAGAAACAGATAAGTAACACCACCTTGAGGATATGTAGCAGTTCGGTTCTTTACAAATTTGTAGGTCACAACATGCACGTAATGAGCCCCCAGGAACAGGCAAGTACCAGACCTCTTGCATTACCTGTGTAGACAGTTCTTCTGTAAAAGATCTGCTTTGTAAGCTATACATATGTGGAGTTTCACAGGAGCTCACTTTGCAGGGTGTGCGTGTATATCTTGAGCAGTGACATTCTTCCCTTCAGTCGTTCCTGGCTCGAAAATAGTTTTTTTCCCCAAGAACCTTGATTCTGTCAAGTGTCTGCAGCCCCAGAGGTCTCCCCTTTACCCTGCACCCAAGCACTTTCACAGGATCTAATTGTACAGCCAGGCACAGTTCTTCAGAGCAGAATTACAGTCATTATTTCAGATAATTAAAGCTATTGTAAAGCAGGAATTTATTTAACAATTAGATTAAACATACCTTAGTCTAATTTTCCACAGACTGGGTCTTGCTGCCTGGCCTGATATCGGGCGAGTACAGCACCACTCAACAGGGCTCGGGAAGGTCCTGTATGCCTACACTGTATGATAATGGTATTCAAGGCAGGTGGCTATGAAGGAATACCCAATCTGCTTTAAATGGTAGGACATTCAGTGTGTGGCAAAGTTTGTGGGAGTGTGGCCACAGCCAACTCTCTTTTCACCTACGCCTGTATGTAAGACACCACATCGCACCCCACCTGCGGGACATCATCAACACCTCCTTCGACACCGCTACCTTCCCGGAGAGCTGGAAGCACGCCGAACTCAGCGTTCTACTCAAGAAGCCATCGGCTGACCCCACCGACCTCAAGAACTACCGCCCCATCTCGCTGCTCCCATTTCCTGCAAAAGTCATCGAGAAGACCGTCAACAAGCAGCTGGCCGCCTTCCTCGAGACGAACGGATCCCTCGACCCCTCACAGTCTGGCTTCCGGGCCAACCACAGCACCGAGACTGCCCTGATCGCAGTCACAGATGACATCCGAGCGCTGCTCGACAACGGAGAAACAGCGGCCCTCATCCTCCTCAACCTATCTGCGGCCTTCGACACTGTTTGCCATCGCACCCTAACACAACGCCTCAGCAACGTCGGTGTCCAGGAGAAGGCACTGGAGTGGATCATCTCCTTCCTCGCCGGAAGAACACAGAGAGTCCGCCTCCCCCCATTCAGATCTGAAGCCACTGAAGTCATCTGCGGCGTCCCTTAAGGCTCCTCACTCAGTCCAACCCTCTTCAACATCTACATGACCCCCTCGCAGACATCGCACGCCAGCACAACCTCAACATCATCTCCTACGCCGACGACACCCAGCTGATCCTCTCCCTTACCAACGACCCCGCCACCGCCAGAGCCAACCTTCACGAAGGGATGAAAGAGGTAGCCGAATGGATGAAGAACAGCCGCCTGAAACTGAACTCGGACAAGACGGAAGTCCTCATCCTGGGATCCTCACCCTCCGCCTGGGACGACTCCTGGTGGCCCCCCGCCCTAGGCAGCGCACCCAAACCAACAGACCACGCACGCAACCTGGGCTTCATCTTGGACTCCTCCCTCTCCATGACCAGACAAGTCAACGCCGTCTCCTCGTCATGCTTCAATATCCTGCGCATGCTACGTAAGATCTTCCGGTGGATCCCCACCGAGACAAGGAAGATGGTCACCCAGGCCCTCGTCACCAGCCGTCTGGACTACGGCAACACCCTCTACGCCGGAACCACCGCCAAACTCCAGAAGAGACTCCAGCGGATCCAGAACGCCTCAGCACGACTCATCCTGGACATCCCCCGTTGCACCCACATCTCCGGACACCTGAGAGATCTGCATTGGCTCCCGGTCAACAAGAGAATCACCTTCCGTCTCCTCACCCACGCACACAAAGCCCTACACAGCCAAGGCCCAGGATACCTCAACAGCCGCCTCAACTTCTACGCTCCCAAACGCCAGCTCCGTTCGACCAGCCACGCCCTCGCCGCCGTCCCCCGCATCCGCAGAGCCACCACAGGGGGACGGTCCTTCTCCTACCTCGCCGCCAGGACATGGAACTCCCTCCCCACCCACCTCCGCCTGACCCAGGACCACCTCGCCTTCAGGAAGCAACTCAAGACCTGGTTGTTCGAGCAGTAGGGGACCCCCCCCAGCGCCTTGAGACCCTCTGGGTAAGTAGTGCGCTATATAAATGCGATGATTGATTGATTGATTGACTATCCTCGCTGCCCCCTGGCACCGTCCCGGTGTTCTCAACAACCAGCACATCCATGCAACCCATAAGAGGTGAGCTTGCAAGGACTGCACAACAGGCCAACCAACCCTCCTTTGTACATCAGGCCTCCATTATTTACTTCACAGGTCAAGAATGAACAGCCAGGCTCCTTCCCGTGGCCCTGACTGAGGGATGGAACCTGGCCTACAAGACTGGAGGGTCCCATGTTTGCATTATACACCCGAGCACCAATTCCTCGCTCCCACGAGTGCCTATGCTGCAAGGTATCCAGACACTTTCACCCCTTTGAAGGGGTTCATTTATCAAAATAAAAAAATAGAAATAAGAAACCTTGGCCAGCACTGCTGAATAACAAGGCTATCAAAGACCAACTACTTTAATTCAACCTCATGTCTCTTTCTTCTACCAGACTACACTTCCCTTCTCTTTAAATCAATCTTGCAGTTTATTTTTTATACTGAGTGTCAAAGTCAAGAGATGTAAAATAAGTCCTGATTTAGAAAATGAGCAACGATGCCGACACCTCAGTCACTAGCACAAATTCAGTCTGCCCAGGATTAACAAACTGCCTCTCATTTCACGATTCATCCTTTTGCTTGAAGGGTCTGAATTTTTTTTCAAACACAGAGCAAAGTAGAGTGTTTTTATACAAACGTAAGGAGTGGGCGAGTGGAGGCTTGCTAAGTAGAGCTCAGTCACACCTGCGGTTGTTAATACAAATGGGTTCTTGTCTATCTGGCTCGTTTACATTCACAGCTAATTTGAAGCATTGTGAAGCCAGGAGAGTACTTGAAACCCTCTCATTAGCCATGAAGACACATGAGCGTCAGCAAATGAGCCGCCCCTGCTCTCATTTGACCAGGTATGCTTAGACTAGGCACCTCTGTTGAGCTTTGTTGATTGGAGAGCACTACAGATTGCTAGCAAGGGATAGATTTTTTGACTGAACGTAGTCGAAGGGAACATTAGTAACTGTATTTTCTGACCTGAGTCGTTTTTCTTTAATTCCTCATTTTTTGTCTTCACAAATGTAGCTTTTTAACAGATACCATGTACTTAGTGTAACTGTCTGACTAGGTTTGGCCTGAAAAGTTTGATTTGGCCTCCTAATGTATTCAAGCATGAGGGAACATCTTCCCAACAGGGACCAATATTGTGTGGTCTAGTAGCTTCTAGAGAAAACGTAAAGTTGAATTGTTCACCCTGGCTTGAATAATAGATAGCAACTGCGCTCCTCTGGCTCTAAGGCTTTCGGGGGAATGCAAATGGTAGCCATTGAGGCAAAACGGTATAAAGAGAGTAGCCTGCTCCACGAGTATTCCGTGTTTTTTTGATCTTTGGTAGTTTCTAGGGCCCAGAGTTAGCGGAAGTGTAATGTATGAATGGAGGGAACAGCGTTCAGTTAGGTGATTATCCTGAAGCTGGTGTCTGAGAGACTCATCCCTTAGGGGATTGAAAAGAGCATTATGTCAGTGACCCTCAACTGGAAAACAAGCCAGACATTTTCACTGCTACAGTCTGTGAGGTGGAACAAAGACACCTGCCACAAGACAAACAGGCCCTCGTCATTTTTATTCTTGAATAAATCTTCATAATTTAGGGTCCCATACATGATGACGGGGAGCATCAGCTGTAGACCTACAGGAGATGTTGATGTGCCTGTCAAAGGTGGTTCAGTGGTAGGCGGAGAGGTCTTTCTCGTCCCAGTGGTCAAGGTCTTGCCTCACACATAGCAGTGATCTTTTGCTCCAACCAGAGGCATATCACGGGAAGAAAGTTGAATTTACTTCTCTGCACTAGGAGCCACATGATAGGAAGCACATTACATTTAATCCACCTCATGATCACCTGTCCTACAACAATGATTGAATCAGCATTTTGTAGTTAGGCAGAGGGGTATATCACCCTGAAGATACTTTAACTGAATTGTTTTGACATAATTTGAAAAATAAACATAAGGCTGGAGCATTAATTATTCACCGATATGCTGCCGCTCATTAAACCAAGTGATCCGCGGAAGGCTTGGCAAAATGTGTGCTCCAGTGATCTGCCGAGATCAGCATAACCTGTAGGATTTTAAGCCTCGTAAGTATGGAGAGCTCATGGCTGGGGCTGTGATCTATGTATGTAGTTCTGAAGCAATAGTCCTTTCCTGGGCAACTGACCTACCTTGAGTACCAAAATACATCACTATGCTAAAGTACCCTCTGGAATAATTTGGGTATAGAATGCTCATCACCACTGCTGACCTAAACTCACCAGGCCCATGCGTAGGTTGTATACATCATTTGGTTAGATGAGTTACATATAAAATCCTCCACCCAGCATGGCGTCCACAATGAACTGCTTTGGTTTTGTTTCAGGAATTCATTATTGAAAATAATGGTATGGGCAGTGCTGGTTCCTGAAAGCATTCCTTGTAGCAGAGATTCTGGCACCTGCGATGTTGTCATCTTCGGGTCAGCCCCAAAGACGAATAGAAATGGCCTAGTTTTTCATTGCACCAGTAAGTCAGAGCAAAATCTGTACCAAGATAAATTATGGATGTTCAGTGATGCAGGATGTACAGATAGCGAGTGGGTTGTTGTCAGATCCCTATTTAGAAATACAAACTTCTGCAGCAGCAGGGGGCTGCTGGTCCAATAAAAGGAGGCTCACCAAGCCTGACACTTCCCTTTGGTTTTAGGAGACTGCTAAGATCACTAGTGGCATTTGTAGTATTGTAGCCACAGTGTGTCTTTGGTGGTCTGGAAAGATAAAAGAACTACTTTGAGTTGGCAGAGAGCCGTCAGAAGGTCTGCCTGCATTGTGTGTAGGCACTGCCAGCTAAAAAGCTGCTTCAGCGTCCAGGCCGTTAAGTATGTGCAGGTGATGACGCTGGTTTGACACAGTTCTAGGTCTGCTCTGGAGTAGCTGTGTCTTCATCATCCCTCTGTCTTCTTGAGAAGTCTATTTCCCAGAAATGCATGTGGGTTAATAATTTCGCTCTGCAGCAACGTAGTTTAATTAATTCAATGGGGTAACCCCAATAAGTCAAAGGACCTGGGTATCAATTAGTATGAAAGAAAATAATTATATCTCCATGTTTGTTGTTATGGATTAATTTTCCCAAAACATGAATTAAGAATAATACATTCATTGATTTTTGATGATATGTCTGGGACCACAGTTGTCTTATACTAGCAACGTAGTTTAAAGCACCAGTGGGGCTCTATGTTTCTAGAGTTCGAAGGTGCTAGTTTTCATTTAGGTTCTGTAGACCACAATCATGTTGTTTTTCCCTGAGCCTTTGTTTGAAGTCTCATTGATTCCCTCTGGGATCTTGGTAAGATTTTTCATATGAATTACATAAAGCTTCTTTTCATATCACTTGAGGATTTCCAAGTTGAGCGAGGCTCCGGGATTAGGTTATGTACGACAACGGAGTGGCAGTGTCGTTGATATTGCCTTTTCTCTTGGAATTGTTTGATTCTTTAGTTTTAACATGTGCTGGCCTGCTTAGTATATTTGTTGTGTAAGTTTTCATCTCTGGGAGATCTCATGCCTGTTTACCTCCTGCTGTGTATTGTGCGTGTGTAACACTTGTGTTAGTATGTTACCTATGGTGGAGATATTTAGTTATACAATTTAATTGACATTAAAATCTAACAAGCAAATGTGCTGGTTGTGTATTGTTCATGTTTAGAATGACCATAGCTGATGTAGGCCTGCATTTTGAAATGGATAACAACTGGTTGCCATCTTGTTTCTCATAACGTGTCTTTATTCCAGGAGAAGCCGAGTCCGTGTTTATAATGTGAATGTGGCCATGTTCATGGTCTCATATGAAAAGTTTTCTTTTGCACAATTACAGCAGAAAGTATTAATTAGTTGCTAGTGTGCACTGGTAGAGTACCCTTTGATAAGATGTATCTCATTATGTTGCACACAAGCATGAAGGATGCTTAGAGAAGGTGCATTGTGCAATAGTTTGGGAAAATAACATGCTTAGTTATCTACTTGTGCCTTAACTCTCATTGATCTGATGGGTGCATCACATGTTTGTATTGTGCAATTCAAATTGATGGTGCGTTGGCGAGAGTTCAAAAGCCTTTCTGATGCTTTTCAGAACCCCTCTTTCTTAACTTGATAGGAGAACCTTTCCCGACGTAGCAGAATAGGGTGCTCTCTTTATGTCAGAGCTGACTTTATTTACCTTATCTTTTTGAGACCACTTTGTCATAGTTTGTATTTGCTTTAATGACTTTTGAATTGCTTGGTAATATATACACGATTACATCCATGTATTGATTTATAAATAATTTGATTTGACTTTGTAATTTTGCTAATTATTTAATAAACTTTTAGGGTTTGAAACCTGACCACTCTCGGTCTTCTTCATGGAGTCTAATGGGCTTCAAGGTTTTGAAATGTACTGAGTTTTGAGGATTAGCCTCAGTCAGAACTAAAGGTTCATCAGCGAGCGTTTCATGAGCCCTGACTTTGCAGCAGAATTTGTATGAAGAAAAGTGTTCTATCACCTACAAGCTGACCACAAACTGAGTATCCAGCCCTGTGCTGCCGCAGCACATGCGAGCCACCCCATCAGTCGTACCTGCTTCGTTCTACTCGGATAATTTTGCAAAGCCAGATACAACAGCAATTATGAAACGAGACTTGGTGTCTCTTCCAGTACAGTGGAGACCCACTTGTCTCTTCTGATGCTCACTCATAACATAACATAACATAACATAACATAACAGTGCATTTGTGTAAAGCGCACGTTTCCAGAAGGCTACCTTGGCGCTGAACAATCGATGTTTATCAGCACTGGTACGAAGTTATCAGCTACCGATCTCTTTTCAGCATTATTTTATTTATTTCCTTATATCAGTAGACTGGGGTGGCTATTACCAGAGGACAACTGGAGAGTGTGGAGGTCGAGAAAAAAAACAAAGAGATCAGACCGTTACATTTACACGCATGACAAGTAATTGCCCAGTCAACCGTTCTCAGTCGGCCCTGCAATTCGATACAACGTTTTCAAATTCGGTGAGTTCTTTTTGTATCCCTTGCATGCCATTATCCTGCTGATACAATGAATCCACTTCTGCTTATTGGTTATTTCTGAATGAGAACAAACCTCAAACAATCCATGTTGGTGATCTCAGAAAATACACCCCGGAAATACAGTGCGTCTTTTTTCTCTGAATACCTACCGGTGCTTGCTCTGATTAGCAGTTTCACATGTATGGATTTTAAACATGGCCCCTTTCGAGAGGCTGTGGGTTTCCTCCAGTGCGCCCGTGAAAGGTTTAGAACGGTATGCACCTGTTACAACGCATTTTTTACAACGCACTACCACTACAACGCAGGCATTACAACGCATTGCGCTGGGGGGCGCTCTAGGATAAGAGGTAAGTTTAATTTACTATCCAACACCTTCCCTAGGGTCCACGGGGACTGGAGTTAGAATAGTAAATTATACTTACCACTATCCAGCACCCCAAAGCGCTATGCGTTGTAATGGTATGCGTTGTGAATACCGCTTTGTAATGGTATGCGGAGTAAAAGTATGCGTTGTAACGTCATACATCCGTTTAGAACCTTCCATCCTGCACAAGCTCCTTAAATGTGTCTGGATTTCAGAAGCCGTGCAGCACAAGCACACAAAGGTTTAGACCAGGACACCTCGACTTACCGATCTCCTAGGGTAGGGCCAAGGCAAGGCCACAGGAAGATCCGCTGCCCTGGCCTAGTGGGGAGGACCGTCTGGCCCAGCAAGAGGGCCAGCTATCTGTACCTGCAGGATGGACGACATGAGCGACCGAGTCTGCCCTGTGGCCCCGAGACTGCGTTCCGCTGTCTCATATGGACATCTGCTTCATAGTGAGCTCACAACGTGCCACTCACTAACTCCACCCATGCCACTCACCCCTCCCTCCCATTCTGTAACAAGAAAGAGGAGGCAGACTCCCATGTGTGTTTACTACCAAGACAGCTATTAAATCCATTAAAATTCAACCAAGGAAGGGAAGGCACTTGGATACATCAGCAATATGGAAAGCAAGTAAATGCAGCACACAGATTTTACAGCAAGTGACGCTTGAAAATATGTAAGATCAAAATACATTCCGCCATGATTCAGCAGTTGAATACAGTTCAATTCTGAGGATCAGCTCCTCCAGGTGCATGCGCTTAGAAGTAGACGCATTGCAGACAGCAAAGGATGTTCTATCTACATCCCTCACAGGTGCAGGCACCTCGTGCCAACAATCTCTTTTCTGTACCAAGAATCAGAGGCAAATAACACCATCAACATTCACTTGTACAAGTTCCCGCTTTGACTAACGTCGGAATGAAAAATGACATACAAATTAATACAAACGCACACAACATCAGGGAACAGCATAAAGCACCATCCCACACAGGGCACCTGTGGCTTGACCAGCCTCCAAGCGAAGTCCCCATCAATAATCAATTCCAGGCAACCCAGGTTAGACCTGAAAGATCCAGGACCACCAGCAGGTCAGTTGCCCCTCCAGCCAGCCCTGTGCCCAGATAATCATTACCCCATCACAGGGGAAAAAACAGCAAAACAGCCTAATTTGTCAAGTATTTATTTATTTTAAAGGTTTTATGTAGCGCTGGCTAGACACGGAGGTATCAGAGCGCTTTACATGTGTATCAGACAATATAATTGCAGGTTACATCTTTACAAAGGTTACACAGTTATTAGAGCATGGCAACATAGTGACAAGGAAGGTTGAGACAAACAAAAAGGAACATATAGGTAAGGGAAAAAGCAGGCAAGGGGAGATATTCCGCGGAGTGGGGGGTAGGAGCAGGAGAAATAGACAGAGAATGGAGGAGGCAAAGAGATGGGGAGGGTTAGAGACCCGGCATGGCAAGAGGAGGGTGAGGGTGACAGGGACACAAACTGGTAGACGAGTCAAAGCTGCGCCCAAAGTCCAGAAGCTGTGAACCCAGGGGGAGTGGTATCATTTCCCCTTCTCTGTTGCGAGAGGCTCCCTAAGCGCAGCAGACTCTCTCAGAGGGGTCTCTGAGACTCCAAGGCCTACTTACTGGATCCTTCTCAAAAAAGGGGTTAAGGAGTGCTTTGGCAAGGGGTGCCATACCATACCTCAATTGTGAGTGGCTCCGTTGGCGCTGTGGACTCTCTCAGCGGGTACGCTGAGACTCCAGCGTATATATTTTGGATCTTTCCCCAACAAGGGGAGAAGGAGTGCTTAGTCAAAGGGACAAAAGGACAGGGGGCTAGGCAGTGTAGCGGGCAAGGGGAAAGATTCAGGTGAGGGGGGATAGGAGCAAAGGAAGTAGACAAAGAAAGAAAGAATGCTGAATGGGAACAGATAGATAGATAGGAGACAAGGAAAAAGCAGAGTAACAGAAATACGATGGCGGGGGGGGGGTGGCAAGACAGGGAGACGGGGAGAAAAACTGTGCCCAAAGCCCGGCCGGGTAGGTGACGGTCAGGGGATGAACCAAGGCCCATCTCCTCAATAGCTGAAGAGCAGCTCCACCCTTCTTCTCTATGAAATTGTCAACCTCTTGGTTCAGGTGAGGGTGGGTGGGTGTTTGGCAAAGTATCTGCCAGCCGTCTCTGAGGTGTGTCTGGATCCTCCACCCACCGAGTCTCGTGGCCGAATAACAAAGAGAAGGCTTCTAGATTCTGTGGTGTTTTAAGCCCCCGTAATGGCGCCCTCAATGACGTCATGATGTCTCGCATCCACATGGAGCACCTAATAATGCACCCGCTATGACAGACTGCCACCGCTCTGGGCTGTGGAGTGATTAAAGGTGACCCAGTGCTAAATGCAGGGGTCGCCATATCTTTTGTTTACATTTTCGTTGCCTGCATGAATGTGTCCCTCTGAGCGTTGTCTCTGTACAAGGGTGCCAGTATGTCTACCGGTCTGTGTGCATGGATGCCTGCATTCATCTTGGCTCGTGTGATGAAGCCACTTGTTACTATTATGTGTGCATATGTCCCTTCATGTCTTTTTGTATTTGTGTATAAACCACTTCATAGTGGTTGATCTGTGTGCATGGATGTCTGCAAGTGAGTTGAATTTGTGTGCATTGATTTCAATAGGTGCGTTACTCCATCAGCATGTGTGAATATGCTTTGACTTATTGGAGGCTCTGCACACACTTGTAAATCCTTACAATCCAAGCAAAGGCGGTTTGATAATTCTGCCCCGTTGCAAACGGGATGATACAACATGTATTTTTACTGAGCGGTAAGCCAATGCTTCAATTCGCAACAAGCTCTCCCAATGTTCCTCAACCCTGAACTGACCCTCTATTATCCCAATAAAAACACGTACGCCCAGCTCTGCCAACGCTGGACTGCAGCACACCCATTATCCAGTGGTGTAGCTAGGGGGAGTTTAGGGGGTGGCGGCCCCCCACTCCTCAATGCGTTTGCCGCAAACTGAGAAAATACTTGCAACCCCCCGCTCTTTATTGCAGCCGCCATGGGGTGGCAAATGCAGAGATTGCCAGGGGCGCCCATTGAGCTAGCCCTTAACTGACCATAGACCTAAAACACAGTCAAGTTAAGCGCCCCATTCCAGACTTTTAGATTCCAATTACTAATCCAGCACCAGAGAATACATACTTTACTTCTGAGGCACCTACCTTCAGCCACACCAACCAATGCTGATCTACTGCTGGGATCCACGCCGTGGGTCTGATTCACAAAGGGACTTCGCTCTCGCGGCCAAGGACCTGCAGTTGTGGCAGGGCACCATGCTTACTCATTGTGGACGTCCCGCCATGACTGGGGGACCCCCGCCACGACAGCGTGGCATCCGCCAGTGCTTAGGCCCTTTGTGAATCGGCCCAGTGTATTTACCAATGCACGTCAATCCAGTCCTGCAACACTCTGAGATTCCAAAACAAACAGCCTGACCCATCTCTGCAAATGCACCTCAACCTTGGACTGCCTCAATACACCACACAATTCCACTTCTGGAAGCCACATACAGCTCTGTCAGTGCACCTCAAAGTTTACCTACCGCATTCTCTGCTTTTCTAGTAAAAGGGAATCACCAACGCTCCCAGCTGCAGACCCCAATTCTCCAGGAGTGGAGTTTTCCACAGCTCCCAGAAAACACATCAATACTGACCTTAACCACATGCTATTATCGCAATCATCGCGTGTTACGATGCCAACAGAGCATGTTTGCATCACGCCCCCATCTCCCCCCTCGCCCTCGGCTTCCTCCTATGCTGCCATGCCCATTGTAATTAAGAGAGGAGCCAAGGGCCCCCATAAGGCTCTACATCAGTTTTAATTGAAGCTGCTATGTCTTCAGGGTCCTGCAGGAGCGTTTTTTTCCTTTCAGCCAATTAGTCTGACGTGCAAGAAAAGATTATTTAACAACGAAAAAGTAAGCCTGGTTAAGGGAGACAGACTATGGAAATGGCGGGGGCTGGAAGGACGGGGAAGAGGACGGTCGAGGGAGAAAGAGAGAGAGAAAAAAATAAATATGGGGCCTGAGCAAAAAATTAGAGAGAGATTTGACAACAACTGGAAATTAAAGGAGCCGGCAGTAGTCCACGAGTACACGCCAAGCTCATGGATTGACATGTTGCACTGGAAGTGTGTCACCTTGCACTGAGAAAAATACAGAATAGTTATTTTTAGGGAATATGGAAGAGCATGAGCTTGTATTCGAATAAGATTTTGCTTAAGATTCTGGGTATTTCCATTTTTTGTTTATCATGGAAGTCTGTCTCTGATTACATTCATTCATTTACAAAGTAAACACCCCTAAAAAACTTGCGAAGTAGTTGCTCCTTGGATTAGTTTTTCCATGGGGAGAAACACAAGCTTTTCGGATTTTGTTCAATTAGTCCAAGACTAAGATCAGGGTCTTTAGCAAAAAACATCATCCTAGAAAGTGCTTTGCTTAGTTGCACAGGCTGGAGCAGATTGGAGCAAATCCTTATTTGGGGATATTGCTTTGTGAAAGGCTGAGGTGAGCTGCACATATTAAGGCCAAGCGTGCCCTTCCAACTACATCAGTAGAGGGTCTAATTACATTTATTAAACATTAGGTATGGTATCCTGAAGACTATACTTCCAGGGACCACTTCTAGAGTGATTTGGGCGACTGTTAGTCACTGCTTTTAATGCAATTTTTCTACGTTGCTCTGATCAGTAGGGACTCACAGTCGGTGAACTTTGAAGTCACTAGAACCACACACCTGGCAGAAAACCTAGCTCTAGGGAGATAAATCCTTGAACAGAACATTTCCGCTTAAGCTAGGTGTTATTCATGCCAATGTACGTGTTCTCGTATGCCTCAATATGACATAGTCTATCCCAGAGAAAGAGGTCTCTTGGCAGCGTTTGGCTCTGATTTATTCTTCAGAGATCTCAGTGGAAGAATCTAAACTTATTGTAATGTAATGTAATGTAATGATGTCTTGTAAAGCGCATGAATCATCCCACATGGGGTATCTCTGCGCTGTAGACCGCTGGGGAACCCGTCCTGGCTTTCCCTGTGAGATGGTCCCTACTGGGTATCTCCAAGGCGAAACCAGGCATCCCCGGCGTTTGTCGGGGGGCCGTTGTGGAGATGAGGCAAGCTAATGCCCAGAGTTGCCGAGTTGTGAATGTGCTCCCAAATATGTTTGATGACAAAAACTGATTTTTCACACATTCTTGGTTTAAGAATTATCTAAAGAGTGAGATCAGAGAAATTGCAATTATGGTAGATATTGAAACTTTAAGGACAAAAACCTTTTATGCTGTGTATGTTGCTGTTGCCCTCAGGTATAGAGTAACAACCAAAACCAATTATTTCAGTCAATAGCCTTTTGGTCGTTTCTGTCTTTATTCTGAAATTGCTGCATTATTCAACAATTTATACATAGGGTGACAAGCCTTCCTTAATTTCAAGGATCGGCCTTTATTTGGGTGTCACATCCATTGTCAGCCATCACCATTCCTATTACGGACACCTTTTATCCATAATTTTGAAGATTGCAGTGAGCTGAGCTGTTTCCTCACAAGAAGCACCAGGAGTTTTAGAACAGTCACTGTTGTGGCAGCTTGCACTGCTCTTTAAATCTCTAAAGGCTGCAGCAGCCCCTCCCTGACCTTCCACAAACTGTAGACCTGCTGATTGTCATTCTGTCTGCGGCTTATTGTCACATACAAACTGACAGTGGACCAAATTGCACTTACAGTGTCTGGCAGGCCTCCTCCTGTACTGGCCTAGGGCATGGCATTCTGTTTTTCTGGAGGGGTCAGTGTCGCTGCACCAGGGCAATGCTTTGGGGGGTGGTGTGCGCTGCATTTTTGAAATATCAGGGTTAAAGGGAAATCCTTTTCAGGCCATAATAAAAATGTCAATGTAATCAATGTATCTCTTGGAGAGAACTGAATTTTATCTAATCCCAGTTTTGACTCACCATCAAGTATCCCAGAGGGCTAGTGTGTGTCTTGCAAAGCACAACGCGTAACATGCAGATCAAATAATTGTTTTAATGTAGATAGTTAGTGGGTTCCTTTGGATAATAATAAATATTTGTTAGTGTAGGACAACTTAACCACTTTTATGTCTTAAATCCCGATTTTAATTTCTCCGGACCATGCATTCTGTACATATAAAGCCTACCAGTATGGATGCCATGTTAGTCCAACACCTTGCAACCCTCGTTGCATTAAATAACATTTCCTATATATATTGATTTACACACCTATATGAGACACTGTCTCAGACTAATATGTGTGTGCTCTAAAGCACTCCACCAGCCTACATATGGACGAGTGGAGCTATAAAAGAATTTAAATACATATGAAAGAGGGTCTATGTAGAGACATGGGGCAGCATTGGAGGGTGGTAGTGAGAGAATATGCGAATAAGGAGGTTTTGGTGCAGGGGCATAACGCAGGCCCTATAGGCCCTGCAGTGCAAGGGATTCCCCAACCATTCAGGAAACCCCAAGTCTTCAGAGGGCGCCCATCCAGCCATGGCCAATTTATATCTGTGAGAGATGGGAGACTCAAGGGCCCCATCATTTTGCGTTTTACCATTGCTTTGGTGGATGGGCCCACCAACAAAGATTGTTGCACCCAGTGCAACCAGCACTAAAGCTGGTCCTGCCAGGGGCATAGCTACGATTTCTGCAGCTTGTGCAGTTCCCATGGCCCTGAAGTCAAAGCACTTCAGGAGCTGATTGTTGGACAGCCTAGTAGGAAGGCATAGTCTAACAATGGAGGGATTTCATTCTATTATAATCTATGTTTCTGAACAGTTTTTATTTCAACATTTCCAGTCAATGGAAAATGAAAAGCACAATTAGAAATGTCTGACATAACAAGACTGGTGTGCACTAATCCCAAAACCTTGTAGTGCCACACTGTAACCTGCCAGACAAATGCTCCGAGCTCGAGCCTTGGATGGATTTCTCCATCATTCTTTGTTAAATAGCATTTTCTTAACAAACTATGATGTTCTTTCTATATGTATGTATTTGTTATTTCTTCAGCATGGACCTAGCCAAAAGGCAGCAGAGCGCTGTACAAGGCAAAAAAAAAATGGTTAGCTTTACGATTAAGACAAATAACCAAAAAAACAAACGAGGACATTAGGTTTCCAGATGTGTGCAATCCCAATACAGTCCCAGGGGACAAAGCCTTCCAGGGCCGAAAGCTGACGAAACCACATTCCCCACCACAAAGAAGTCATCTCAGTGAGGCAGCGGTCCCAGCGAGTGATGCCGCAGTCCCAACCAGTCAGGCGAATATCCCCATCCAAAAGGTGAGGGACACCCGTGTGCAGGATGGTAACATGGCAGGCAGACATGCTACATGCAGAAGGTCGAGCAGACCATTCTGGCTCATCAAGTGAATCTCCAGGCAATACACCGGGTCATTTCACTCACCTGTGAACCAGTCATTAATCGGTACTAGATGTGCTGCGAGGTAATACAGATAGATATCTGATAATCCTAATCCACCATCAAAGTGGGATCAGTGCAATGACTGAATCGCTACTTTGTGCCTACCACCCGCCCACACAAAATTGGTGGTTTTGGTACACAGGGAGTGAATCCATTTTCGGAGATGGGGTTTGGATAATTACCCAGAGTGTGTAAATTACGTGGCAAGCATACCATTTTAAAGAGAGTGATGCGCCCCATGGGGTTTAATGGCAGGCAGGACCTGCGATTAAGATCACGGTCAAGCATCAAGTCTAGACTACGGAAGTTAAAGGCTCAGGACAAATCTGTAGGGGGGCACATGAATCCCTAAATATTTGAAAGAGTGATGTTGGGTAGGAATGTTGGGACACTAAAGCTACTCCAGGGCGTCTCCCTTCTCCTCAACCAGGCAAGACTTGCCTTTCTTAACCTGGAGCCTGGACGCCTCGCCGCATAGTCGAGAAGTGTCAGGCATCGTGTACCAGAGCACTAGGGATCCCTTAGAAATAGAAGAATATCGTCCGTATATAAAGCTATGAGGTTTTCAGAGCCACTCCCCCTTCGCCAGCCCCAAACCTGAGCGTCGCAATGCATATTCCGCGCCAGGGGTTCTATCATCAAGGCAAATAGCAGTGGAGACAGCAGACACATGGTGTCTATTTTGTTTAATCTTGTAATTTACCATTTCAAGATGGATTGCACCAACCTTGGAGAAATGCATTTTAAAAAATGGATGCAAATCTGCAAAGCTAAACAGTGAGGTAACGTCATTGAAAGAGAAGATGTATTGGCTTTGCCAATGTTTATTCATTTTGCTTAAACCAGAGCTGAACAACCAAGCTTGATCTTCAAAAGCAGGGACTAGTTCTAAAAAAGACACGTATCACTTCCTCAATGGAACAACTTATCTAGAAACATTCAAGTATACGTGTAATGTTAATAAAACAAACTGAGGACTGTTAAAACTAAGAAACTATGCACTGCTTTTATCCTTTATATTTGGAATTAAGCAAATTAATATCAGGTATGGGCATCGGGTCAAATACATACTTTTGGTAAATTATTTTTAAAAAGTGCGGGTTTAAATGTAGGTATCTCAGAAGTTGGTGATCGGTATGCTTCATTACTGCTCCTGACTATGTATGTTCCATACAAAAATACAAATAAACTAGTATCAATTAATGGAAAAGTGAAAACAACAATTATAATTGATTTTACTTAAGGTAAATACTATGGCTTTTTTGCCTCATTCGGTGGTATTTGATCATACAAATAACTTTAAAGAATTCAAGGTCTTATTGGGTGGTACATTTAAAATTGAATGATTTCTCAATTATTAAAACCTGTTCTAAAGTGATAATGCTTATAATGCTTTTCTGCAACACTCTGCTAATTGAGGAATGGCTTGCAATTGCACTCATATGCTTCTCTTACTCCGACAGCATTCTTTAGATATTCTAATCACTCTAACATCTGACATTAATAAGAAGAGACTCTGCAATCCATCGAGATTGAGCTCTCCCATCTTGTTTAGGGGCCCTAATGCCATCTCTTCAGATTACAGCGCTTCTCCGTCAGCCCATTCCGTCCAAGATAAACAAGTTTAAAGTAATGGTCTGACTCTTAGGTTCCTACCCATAAATAACTGCAAGGGTCTCGTTCAAACGGGCCCTTACCATCTATCACCTGCGGTGAATGGACCCTAGCTCAGGGGGTGTTCAAATTCCTATTGAGGAGATGGTGCGCATGAGTAACGGATCTGTTTCCATACTGACAGTGAGCTAAGCCGCAGGGTTAGCTACCGGTACCGAAGAGCAGGATTCGAATTCAGGAGTAAGCAATGCTGTTCTCGGCTTGCAATGATTCAAAGGGCCGTCTCTCAGGTGAAGAGCCAGAAAGCCTTGTCAGTGTTTAGCTCACCACAGTGGACAGCTCAAGCATGGTTTCAAGCTCTCCTGGAACTTTTCTGTGATTCTCAAATCTTTTTATCGAAATTAAACTTCTTCTCATGAATCCTCATGAACATCCTCAACGCCAACATCTAATGAGTGACCACAGCTGGTGGCCCTGAGGTTTTCGGGATAATATGGCAAATGACGGGGTTATTGACAAATGTTGTTGGTTTCAAATGGGAAGCATTGGCTTAAGTGCCAGGGTGAGGTATAGAGCAGCTTTGCAAACCTAGGTTAGCAGGTGTTTGGTCAAGACATGGGTCATTTTTCCACTGATACAAACCATGTCCACTAAGTGTTTTTCCATGAAGAAAGGGAATTATCCCCTTGCAAACACAAAGTCTAACTTGCAGCTTCAAGACAGCTGACTTCTCTATCGAGTGTCCTAATAATGCAACCTCTTACTGAATTAAATATCTGACAATATGAGTAGGGTGCTGTAAATATGTCGAAGGTTAGGTCTCCAGAAGTGGGAGAAAGGTCCTATTCCCCCAAAAGGTTTGGATTTTCACACATCTAGAATAGCAAGAACTAATACTAAGGCATTTTGCTATCCTTGTTTCTTGTATCATCTGAGGATTATGTAATGTCCAGTACTTGAAAGAGTAGGAGCCACCTGTCAGCTGTGTCCAGTGCACTCCTAGCGAGGCGGACAGATGTGAACGCATGGTGAGCTGCAACCGCACAATGGTTCCTTCAAAAACCTTTATTTCAGCACTAGGCATTAAAAGCACATAAAACAAATAAATATCTATAACATTTAAAACATAGTAAAATCTGATGATTAAAATATCGTCCAAGCATGCATGATCAAGTTTAATGTAAGTATGGTTGTACCGATTTATCAGTTTGTTATTACATGACCGATTGGTAGCATACAATCTTGGCACAGGGAAGCCTGGGTGAAAAACAATGGATTTTTAGACCAACACATTATTCCCTTTGAATTTGACATAGTTAAATAATATGTGACATTGTTATTATTTGTTCTTTGGGGTGGTTTGTAAAGATACTACAGGTGGGCCCCCTTTCCCTCATTATCAGAGACAACACGTGCCTTTGACCTCAGTCTCCATATTCCAACAAATAAAGAGAGAGCGAGGACACCAATGATTCACTTGCGTCTGTTCTCAATATCCTGATGGCCTCTTTATAATCCCTGACACCCAGGTTCTTGCATGGTGGAAAAAACAGCTCCTCCTCCTTGGCCTGTAGGTTGAGCAAAAAACACAGTACATGCTCAATGGTCTCAATTGGAGCATCAAATGCCGGGCACTGGTTATCGCTATTACCTGGTGCATGTGACCACTTAACAGTAAACTCATGCAGGGGCAGGGATCCAAATCAAAACTACAGCTAAAGCCGTTTGGCCAGAGGTGGCTTAATCTCATCAAGGAAATCCTCTTTCTCATAGGAGTCCTTGACTAGAAGGAAGGAATCTGTTAAATTCCATGGCTCGCCTGTGAATTTAAGAGAAAGTCCCTAAGTAGACAATAAGCAAATGTAATGTTGGACTTAGAAACAGACCCTGCCACTCCAGGGGTGGCCCACAAACTGGCCATCCCAATCTCATACAGGGAGTCCTTCACAAATTTTGGCCATGGAATGCCACTGGCACCAGTAAGGGGTAAAATCTCCTAAAGCCCCTTTCTATAATATTCAAGTTCTGGAAATGCCCAGATTCTCCTCCAGTATAACAAGGGATGCAATCCTACACTGTCTGTGATTGGTCTCAGCCCAAAGTCCAGCCTTAGGGGTAGCAAAGGGGTGCTTACAGGACTTCAACCAGCTGGTGCATAAACCTATATTCCACCGTAGCTAACAATGGTACACCCAAATGACCCCAAAGTTCCACTCCCTAGACAGCAATACCTAGGGCCTGTAGTGTATATATTTGCAGAGTTGGCTGGGACAGGTGAAACTGGGAACCCAGCAGCGTCTTGATGATTCCTCCCAATGTTTGCTCCATCTTTTGCCAGCGCTGCATGATGTGTGTTTGCCATCCCATTTATTCTGTGAGGGCTATGCCTAAATATGTGACAGTGCGCACACATTCAAGTGAAACTTCAGATAGGATAGGATTTGCCCTAGTAAAGTGCCCTGGATTCAGAACAATATACTTGGTCTTGCTCACATTAATTTCAGGACCCCATAACTTACAAAAGCACTCAAAGTGACCTAACAATTTTTGCAGATACATAGGGGATTTGGAGAGGATATGGGTGTCACCTGCAAACATAAGAGCAGGAACCTTCATGTTTGCATGTCGGAGTGCATCATTATCACATAGACCTAGGAAATGTACAAGCCAGTTTATACATAATGTAAAAAGCGTGTAGGCAAGTACGCACCCCTCTCTTACTCCTCTAGTACCTGGAAAGGCTTCTGCCACTTCTCCTGCATTACCACATCTAACCATGTTGTAGTTTTGAAAATGCAGCCGAATCAGAATAACTATCAAATAGCTGAGCACTCCCATCTCTGAGAGCACCCATCAGAGAGTCGCTCTGGGAACTAGCTCAAAAGCTGATCGCAGGTCTACAAAAACAACATAAAGTCGACCCTTGCCCAGATCAACTGTTTTCCAAGAAGATCCTCTGTAATCTAAACACCTGGTCTATAGTACTGGTAGACTCTCTAAATACCCCTGAAGAGGGGTCAGTATTTAATCATCTATGATCCAGTCAATCAGTCTGTTCAAAATGGTTCCACATAAAAGTTTTTGGGGGCTATCTATCTGACTAATAGGTCTGTAGTTTCGGGGTAAATTGTGTGATCCTTTTTTTTAAAACAAAAATGATTTCTGCCTCAGCCCATGTCAGGGAGATAGATGCGCCTTTCAGTATGGCTGTAAACACTACCAACAAATATATACTTCAGATTCCCATTCCATCCAGGAATAAATCACCTGAAATCTTGTCTAGCTCAGGAGCTTTTTATGGTACAATTTCTCTAATATCCATGCTGATGTCTTCTGAAGTAACGTCCAGGATATTAGGCTCATCTGGAGTGAGTGGTAGCCCCAGGGATACCGTCCTAGTTCGTAAAGCCACCTCCCCAGCGGCAATGTTACTCTGTCCCTCAGGTCTCAAAGTAACAACTAAATGAGCCTGGGAATCTCGATTTTGGGTATATAAATTGGAGTAGTGTTTGACCCAATCACTAGCTGATATATTATTATCAATCCTGCTAGGGCCTGATCGGCTGCCTGAGGAAACCAAATAGTGGAAGGTGCAATGATCCTTTCATCTAGCAGCCTTGATGAGACCCTACTGCTCCCGATCCCTTTTAGTTTTCGACACTAGTTTAAAGTAAGATTGCCTAGCAGCCTGTCTCAGGGTCTGTCTTATTTCTTAATAGCCAAGGCTAACTAAGTATTGGCTTCTCTACAGAACCTGTTGTACCATTGAGTTGAACATTTCCTATTCATTGGTTGTCAAACTTTGGTTTTAAAGGGGGTTTCTCAAGTTTTGAAATGTCTTATTTTGTTCCTCTGCCCTGCTGGTTCACAAACAGCTCCTAGCAGATCACCCGCAGTCATATCTTCCATACCACTGGCAACCAGACTGTAGATCTTACAATTAGATCCTTGTGAATGCTTCACACTACTCCTATTACTCATGCGGCTCAATCTACCATCATACTGATCACCATCAATGTAAATTTCTCCTCCAGTGTGAAGACTTAACCTGAGCGCTAAAGCATTATGATCACTATCATTTCGAGGAAGCACAACCATGTAAAGCAGCCCATGCCAAAGTTTAACATCCAAGAGTATGTAATTAAATATCTAGTATGATGTGGCCTGTTATATGTGTACATACCTGACTTGTCAGAACTGAATCTACCATTAAAGGCACGTAGTCCTTGATTTAATATCAAGGGTATACACCCGTTACAACGCATCTTTTACTCCGCACTACCATTACAACGCGACTTTTACTCCGCATACCATTACAACGCATTGCGCTGGGGGGCGCTCTAGGATAGGGAATACGTATAATTTACTATCCAACACCTTCCCTAGGGTCCACGGGGACTGGAGTTAGAATAGTAAATTATACTTACCACTATCCAGCACCTCAAAGCGCTATGCGTTGTAATGGTATGCGTTGTAAAAGTCGCGTTGTAACGGTATGCGGAGTAATAGTATGCGTTGTAACGTCATACATCCAATATCAAGGCACACATTTGAACGGCTAAAGAACATTTCTTCATGGGAGAGATCTCTATTTCCAGGATTGCCCAGGCTGCATCCTCCTCAAGAGTCTTAGCCTGAGTACCCAGCCACAAGGGTTCAAACTGGCAGTTAAAATCCCCTCCCACTATTTTCCTTACCAATGATGGTTTCCCAAACACTCAATAACAGTTGACTCCTTTTCGTTGCCTTTGGGTCTGTTATATATATTATAGATGTAATATATTGCATCAAAGAGGGTGGTCCACCTGAGGCACACACAGCAGGTGAGTCCACCCTGATCTCTCAAGGCAAACCTGGGAGTATACCCTTCACCCATACCATAAGGCCTCCCGGTGGCCTGCATCTACCGGAGAATAGTGCTGCCTTAATTAAATTTACATACCCTGCATGGTGTATCGGTTCTATTGACCAAGTCAGGCAGTGCTCAGCAAGTTCTATCTCCCTGCTGATCACATCTATAGCCCTATGGAGCATCTTATCTATAGAGGTGCTTTTTGCTGGAGGAGCAGCAACTGAGACAGTCTCTATATTTTTCCTCTTACCCATCTTAACTGGACAATTGCTGTAGGTACGATGGTCTCAACCAATGTACAAGATATTGGTGTGGACAAATGTAAAAAATGTACCCCAGAGAGAGAGTTGGACAGCTAGGCTAAATATCCTTTGGACTACAATCGCCCCAAAAACCAGGTTCTGTCAATCTGACTTAATAGTGCAAAGGACTACCCCAGGTTTATCTGCCTTGATGGGTCAGAGAGTTGTTCTTAATCTGTATTTTTGCCAGACAATAGTAAAATGGATTGATCAAACAACAGCCAATGACTTCCCAAAAAGTTAGAGATAATAGTGCAATTATAAAAATGCATGTGGTGGTAAAATGAGGCAAAGAGTCAGACCTTGGCAAAAGAGTCCCTGCTAAGGTCCAAGGCCCCCGCACAACAACAGCAATCCCTTAACTTGGCAGAAGAGGAGTGTATCGATTAAAGTACAGAATGTTTAGGTAACTCTCTGTTACTAGAGGATTACCTTTTGTCCAAATGATTTGTAACAGCTCCCAACCTGTAAACAAAGGGGGGGGGGGGTGGACCTGGCCTGCCTCTTCCTGGCACTAAGAGGCGCAGGACGGCCCGCCCTTGGCCTGGGCTTTGCCTCACCACAGTTGGTGCCTGTCCCGTGCTATGGGATTGCTATCTGCACTTCCAGTGTGTTGATGGTTGACCCTGCCCCTCCTGGGTGCCTCTGCAGGCACGCCTCCAGGCGCAGGATCACTTAGAGGATGAAGTCCCCTGGTAAGCTCTTGGGCTGTGGGGGCCAGCGACCCCAAAGTTCCTCCATGTTGTGTACAACACAATCAACTGGAGTATATGAAACAGGACACTGGTGGGACTTGGTACGCCATAAGGATCACAAAAGGGTTAGTCCTTAATGCTGCCTAGATGTACCAAATGCTCAACGAGAGAAAGAATACGATTCAATCTAGAACCTTATCCAAGAACATACATTACCAAGTGGGCTAGACATAAGCGTGGTGATGGATGTCCATGTAAATATTATGAGACTCGTCTGTCTTGACGGTTGTAATCATTGCTCCTGTATACACAAGAGACTGCCTGTGCGGGACTCAGTGTATCTGTTCCCCCACTTCCCCCCACAACCAAGTTTGTAACAATAAAGACACAGGTCTTGCAAATATCCTGCTGTGTAAGTGTTCTTCTGCCCTAATGTAATGAAGGTACATGGTTCTGGGTAACTATGGTGAGGTACAATTATGTTTTTATTCAGTGATGGTAGGGTTTATCTGGAGGTCCCCAATAATAATAACTTACAAATAGCATCTCACCAAAGATGGACCTTGACCATTATCCTACTCCTGTGTTAATACCACAGGTCAGTGCTGATACATACATGAAATATGTCCGAACCAAAAAGTCGGTGATAAGTGTGAGGGTCAAAAAGGGCTAGATACTGATCAGGTAAGTTTGTTGGTAGTAAGAAGGCATTGAATAAGCAAAATGCGTGCCTCCTAACCTTACATGGAATGTACATGTTTCTATCTATGCCGACAGAAAGTCCGGATCCTCTTACTACGAACACAGAGTTTAACATTATCCCCCAGTTGGTTACAACAGAAATACATGATAGTAACATAGAAGACAACTGTGCGCTAAAATGCTGTAAAGCTTAGACCCTATGAAGCAACATGGCGGAGAGATGTCATGGGTGTGGTTTAGACATTGCCAAATATTTTGCAGGTCTCTGAAATAGAGAGGAGTTGCACTGAAGGACGAGGAATGGTTATTTGCTCAAGTGATGCTGTGATCTTAGTACTTAACTCTCAAGCTGTCTCCAGATTTTATGCGTGTTGGACATTTAAAGTGTTGGACACTACAGCTGTTGAAAGCAATATCATGAATAATCGTGCTTCTGCGAGTCCTGAAAAGAAAACCGACCTATCACGAGAGCTAAGAAACACACTAATCATGCGGTAAACATGTTCATACTGAGATACATGTTTGAGTGTGTCCTCTCTTGTTTACACATTCCTATGGTTCTGCCCTAGTGGAAAATGTTAAGCACACCCACCCCTCTGTTCCAGATTGTGTCCACCAGGAACAAGAAGCACCAAGGGCTCCATCCGTGGTCCTGTTGGCTCTACATTTGATGTGTATATCACTGAAGCAGGTGCTGCTGCTGCCCATGCTATACCTGGTATGTGCATGCAATGGAAACTTGGACTGAGCATGCTATCCCTGTTCTGCAGATGGGAGAACTTTGGACTGCACTGCGGGTGCCCCTCCCATTCCATTCTATCTATTGTAGTCTGCATAGACAATAGCTATGGGCTTTCTATAGAGTGTGCCTCATGGCGGTCTACATAAACGCAGCCCTTGTTAGCCTTAAAGTGTCTATGAGGGAAGTTTGCTCTGATACTGCCCATTTAGTACATATTCTATGTGAGCGACGGAAGCTTTAACTGGGACTGTTGGTTTTGTCCTAAATGAAAAGAGAAATATATGCTGCTGCTTCCTGTGATGCACTTGCGGTGTATCTGACACACACTGCATAGGTGTGGTCTGTGCTATATGTGTTCTATAGCTGCGTGCATGTCTGCTCTTGCCCAGGGAGTAGCTACTGTAAGTGTGTGCGTCAAGGTTGTCCTGCAGCTGCGTGCTATGTACATGTTATGCACATAGTAAGCATATAGTAATCTCTGCTGGCTATATGGGCTATGTGTTAGGACATCTTGCAATGAGACCCTCTACAGCAGATATTTCGTGCTTGCGTTGTTGCTGACTGTGGTGTACCTTGTGTTTTGAGTGAGCGGCGATTGACCATTTGGAGCCAGCTCAAGAGCTGTGCTTGCACCTGCTAGGAAAGCTTGCACTTCACCTTCCCAGGCTATGCCTCAGCTCGGCATGATGGAAGCTGGCACTGCTGATGCATACACTATAAATATTGTGTGTTATAGGACATCTTGCACTGCAGTTTCACATGCTCTCTACTTGTTCTTGTGTGAAACAAGCCTGCATTGTTGCCACCGGCACTGTATCTTTGGTGTGCGTGAGTGAAGTTTGCACTGCTGCAGCCCCTGATGTACCTACCGTTTCGGGGTGTTTGCATAAAGTTTGTGAACGAAGATTATCTCTATGATGAGAGAGAGAGAGAGAGAGAGAGAGAGAGAGAGAGAGAGAGAGAGATTGTGTGTCATTTGTCTGTTCTGCACATGTCATCCGCAGAGTCAGTAAATCCGTTTTAGCACAGTTACCAAGTCACTTAATATTATTTTTATTCTTATATCAGATCGTACATGTCAAGAGTATGTCTGGGCCCTGAACATAATGCCAGTGTTTCTAGACACCTTCGTAAGTATTCTGGAAATTTAAAAGGCAACGGGGTCATTTAAAAAGGCAATATCTTTACATTTTTAGGAAGCCTAGGTAAGAAAGCCTTTCCCACAGAAGAAATTTGAGGTCCAATTCGGTAATGTAAAGTGTATGGGCCCGATTCACAAAAGTAATCTGATACCAAATCCTAAACGTACTACTTTTGGTATTCATAGAAGGCATTTAATAGTAGTTAAGTTAATATTCCTACCTTTACTACTACTAAACTGAGACAAAATCCTGACTTTACAACTTTCGGTATTCACAAAAGGCATTTAGTAGTAGTAGTAACGTTAGGAATACTAACTTTACTACTACTAAATCCATTTTGTGAATACCGAAAGTCGTAAAGTTAGGATTTTGTCTCAGTTTAGTAGTGTTAAAGTTAGGAATCCTAAATTTACTACTACTAAATGCCTTCTGTGAATACCAAAAGTAGTAAGTTTAGGATTTTGTCTCAGATTAGTTCTGTTTTTTGACTCTTTTTCAACAGCACAATATCCATGTATGTTAGTACTGACCAATACAGGAAGGCCTTCAAGAGACTAAAGTGGCCAAATTTACTCTGGATCCTACGCTGGACAGTGAGCCAGCGAAGCTTACGCAACAACGCGGAGACATGGTCTCATTTAGTCGACCTTCTATCAGCCAAACCTCTGCACTCTGAGCCTTTGGAAGGCACTTAATAGAATAACTAGGTGGGACTGCCTTTAGGGAATTGCTGTATTGCAACCATGCTTTAATGGCTGAGTCCACCACTTCTGAACACTAGGAAATTAACTTTACTAATTTAGCTACGTGAAAAAAATACGTATTTTACAAAAATTCAATAGGTACCTTACACATTTGAACTCAACTATTACTCCTATGTTGTTTTACCTTATCTGAGACCTAAAGGTGTTCCCCCAGATTTGAAAGTCACAGCCCTGGGGCCGTATTATACAAAGTGCCCCGGGGGTGCAACGGGTGCTTGCGCCTGCTTTGTGCGGCCCTGGGGCTCTTTGGTATTACAGAAGGGTCTTTTTTGCCGTAGGAGCAGGATGCCAATGATGACGCTGGACGGTCACCGGATGGGATGACAGTTGTTGTCCAACCGGTTACTTGTGTGAGGTATCCTAAACTTTCCAACAAGGGTTCACACTATGCACTTGTGTGTTCTTAATTAGTGAGAGAAATGTCATTCTGAGCCACTTCTTTGGCCCCCTTTGGGAACTCTGCACAATTATTTTGTTGATTACAGAAGGGTCCACAGATGCTTGTGTGACCCTTTCTGTAATACAGATAGAGCTGGCGCACATATAGCGCCAATGCTATCATCAGAGGGTGTTCCCTCAGTTGCATGGGGGCGTGGCCCCATACAAATGATGTGATCCCTTTGCCTCTGCACCCGCCCAGTATTATAGACACGGGCGCAGAGGCAAAGAAGCTGTCAGGAGGTACACTGAGAGTGTGGCATATAAAGGTTGGCGCACAGTCAGTGCGCCCCCTGATGGCAGTCCTCTGTTGGGGGATAGGGGTCCTACATACCCCTCCCCCAGACATCCTCTTCCAGGCAGGTGCAGTCAATTACTGCACTCCCCTGCAAGGAAATCTCTAATCCCCCTTAAAGGTGCAGGTGGGTCAAACACGGAGCGGCTGCTTCAAAGTCGCTCTGTTTTTCACTTGAATGCCTTCCCCCAGGGAAGTGCGAGTTTGCGGCTGACCTGGGAGGGGTCCACATTCAATGTAATAGGATGCACTTTTTTTGGTTGCGTCCGGCGCACCTGATTTTAAGGTGCGCCATAGTGCAAGCAGAGAAAGTGCACCCGATCCGTTATTGGGCCCCTGGTATTCTTCATGGCTTGGAGCCCCATTAATGGAAGACAACTGTCTAGACTTTTGGCATCAGGCCTGGGTTTTGAAACAAGTGCCGAGATATATTTTAAAAAGAAAACTGGCATATGGGGTGAGAGCCAATGATTCGGTTAATGGATACAGAGGCATCTCCTTGCAAGTGTAAACTAAGAAATAAACACAACCCTGGGATTGGTGAGTTGCAAGGGTTCCCAACAGGTTAGCCACAAGCTCCATAGGAAGGACTGGAGCTAACACATTACTTTTCCAACAGACCTGCCAAGACTGGTAGGCTGTGAACCAAGAGAGGTTTTGGATCCTACGTCTACCCAGCCCGGATCTCAACTACAAAGTAAACAGAACAAGATGGCTGGATAGGGAAAATTTGTCTCACAAATTTAGGTCACGCAGTCAATTTATACTACGTAGCCACGGTCATCCGTACCAAAGCAAATTTATTTGATTTTTATCTGGTTTCTCAATTTTTTCAAAACTGCATGGGCAAACCAAAAAACTGTCACGACAGTGAGTACATAAATACAATATTTACATATATACACACATACCAATATACATTATTTACAAAGTGAAAGAAACACAATTAATAAAGACAATTTATAAATGACACACCAAAAAGAACCAATAACGTGATTCAATACTCAGACATTAGTAGCATTTATGTGCAATTAGAAAATTCATATATAACAAAAAGGGTACAACCAGTCCATGGGGATGTAAAACCAGGGGACAGGCGGGGACGGATGGATTAGTACACCTGCCTGCCTGACAACACTGTGGTATAATGTTTATAATGGGTTGCACCGTTAGGGTCCCAGATGGTATATTATTTCCTTTCCTAGGTGCACCCTTTTGAATAACCACAGGGTGGAAGTGTTGACGCGTTTCGAACCGGATAAATGACGGTTCTCTTCAGGACGGGGACTGGGATCAGTGTCTGCACGTGGCAAAGAGTGTGCCGTGGTGTCGGTAAAACGTCGAGGAAGATGAGATTTCTGTGGTTGGCCTGTTAGACTTCTTTCATGAATTGTTGACCGCCACACGGTACCAACACGAAGAAGTAGAGCTGCTTACATGTTGATTAATTTTTTTTCAAATAAGCTGACTTATTGGCGTGTGACACGGGTGGCGTCAGCTGTCATAAAATCAGTTCGGAACTGATCGAGACTCGTTGTGTTTCGATGGGATTCAATCACTCGGAAACTCTTGGCGCACGGTCTGTCCGAGTTTCTTCGTGTTGGTACCGTGTGGCGGTCAACAATTCATGAAAGAAGTCTAACAGGCCAACCACAGAAATCTCATCTTCCTCGACGTTTTACCGACACCACGGCACACTCTTTGCCACGTGCAGACACTGATCCCAGTCCCCGTCCTGAAGAGAACCGTCATTTATCCGGTTCGAAACGCGTCGACACTTCCACCCTGTGGTTATTCAAAAGGGTGCACCTAGGAAAGGAAATAATATACCATCTGGGACCCTAACGGTGCAACCCATTATAAACATTATACCACAGTGTTGTCAGGCAGGCAGGTGTACTAATCCATCCGTCCCCGCCTGTCCCCTGGTTTTACATCCCCATGGACTGGTTGTACCCTTTTTGTTATATATGAATTTTCTAATTGCACATAAATGCTACTAATGTCTGAGTATTGAATCACGTTATTGGTTCTTTTTGGTGTGTCATTTATAAATTGTCTTTATTAATTGTGTTTCTTTCACTTTGTAAATAATGTATATTGGTATGTGTGTATATATGTAAATATTGTATTTATGTACTCACTGTCGTGACAGTTTTTTGGTTTGCCCATGCAGTTTTGAAAAAATTGAGAAACCAGATAAAAATCAAATAAATTTGCTTTGGTACGGATGACCGTGGCTACGTAGTATAAATTGACTGCGTGACCTAAGACTGGTAGGCTGGCACCTTCATGAAAGTTTTGCCAGAACCTGGTGGTTCAACTTTAGAAGCGACTACCAACCATTCATGAAGGTATCGTAACATAAGTAAGTACTTTGTATCCGTGCATGGGATCATTCATAAATACTGTGAAAATGGGCCGATTGAAACTCAGCTTGAATTTGAAGGAGTCAGACTGAGGATCAGTTTAATGTGGCGTCAGGGGAGAGAAGAGTCATTGTCAGAGAAACAGCACCTTCTGCAGTCATAGGAATTAGACAAAAGAGAAAAGCATCTGAAACAGAGGATGGTGCCATGGGCAGCGGTGATGCATTTGGTACGAGCTCACAGACAACTCCTACCTACATATCAAAAATGTCAGTTATAAGGGGAAAACGAATTTATCACATAGCTCTTGAGTTAGTTGAAAGTGGCGGAGGAAAATGTAAAATCCGATTGAAAGGCAGGTAGATGAAAACAGAGTTTTCCTAGTTTCTGTGCATTTTACTAGATATTAGCAAAATACGAATTTTTGGGGTGTTTATGGATTTTCGCTACTTCATCATCTTAGTGATTTCTATTTGGTTTTCTGGCATTAGATCTTTCGTCTCTTCAGGCCTAGGAGGGTCAGAGTAAACTTAGTGAATGGGATTGGATGTGTGATTTAATGCAAGAGAAAGTATCTTTGAGGATGTTGACGTCAGTGGAGTGTTCACATTCAATCTCAGACGGAAAGCATTAACTGTGCTACAGAAAGGGATATATATGCTCTCTTGTATTGATGAATCAATTCCAAGCAAAACATTGCCATAGTTTACGGGTATGGTCATTACAGCAGAGTCTTTATTTATTTGCCCCACCAAGGGTCAGCAGAGCACTCTTAAATTGCAATAAGATCTGCCTCACATGAGAAACAAGTAGGTGCGTTTACAAGAAGAAGTCGGGCAATACGAGTTAAAGCGTAGAAGAAAATCATAGTATCACTGAGGAAATTTGAGGGAGTAAAGATGCTGTCTACAAGGTTAACAAGATTGCAAAGAGGTCGTTTTCTGTCTTACCTAGGGTTCACTGGTGAGGGAGTAAGACTAATGTGAAGAAGTATGGTATGCTAAAGCCAGGTCTGGTGGCGCAGTGGACTAATGCATCCACTGTAGGGCCTGTGTTCGACCTCATGGTCACGGGTTCTAATCCCGGCGGGTCCACTCAGCCTTTCATCCATCTGAGGTCGAAAAAATGAGTACCATTGAGTTGGGTAACAATATACATCTGTTATTCAGCGCCTTGAGACCTTCAGGTGACATGTGCTCTTTACAAATGTACATGTTATGTTATGTAAAGTCTCGGAACACCTGCCAAAAACACATTATGGCATGTGCATTCTCTGTCTGTCATTTGGAGGTATAAGCTCCCAGTAACACCACCAGATGCCTCAATCCAGAAGCTGAGCAGTCAGGTTTTCTCAGGTGAAGATACTCAAAAATCTTTAAAGTGGAATCTGGCTGGGACAGAAAGTCTATGCGGATCTTCCAAAGAGGGGAAATGAGCTCAACCGTTCTTTGACTGATGATTATTCGAACCTCTGCCTGAAAAACACTTACAATTGGAGTATTTATAGATTGGGAGACAAGTTAGAAGAACATTACCTCCACTTATGTACAATAAGATGAGAGGCTGGATTGCTGATCAAACATTTATGGGTGGAACATTATACTTTTGCACAACAATGACAGCTGGAACTAGCTTCTTGTGACTTTTTTCCAAAGCACTCCCAGGATAGATAGGAGTATATGAGAAAACTCAGAGATTTGGCAGGGGGTGATGGACTGGAAAAGGAGCCATTTAAATCCATAGTGCTGTAGGCACATGGATGGTCTAGTCATAAAGAAGGCAGACAATACTCAATTTGTGAAGTGTGGGCCGTGGACTGCATTGGACCCTGAATGGGCTAGGAGACCTTTGTGGTGTTCAGGTGTCCAAGTGATGATGTGGGGTTCTGTAACCTGTGCATTGTCACCCACCTGGTATGTAAGGGGCTCTGGAATGTCAGCTGGTGGTTGGTGGAGACTGGACAAGGCTGTCTCGCCTTTGGCTATTCCTGTGTTTGTGGCCTATATAGCTGTAGCTACAATACACCTTTTGTTTGATTGTTATATTGCCTCCTCTGCCTACTTCACTTTTGGAGACGAGCGACTTGTGATCTTGAACCTCATGCTGTGTACAACTTGGAAACATTGTTGGACAATTGCCCAATACAAAGAAACACAATTTGAAAACTGAGGATTTTTAGCTTCACTGTGCAGCAATACTTTCGTTTTCTACAGTTATTCTTACTACTATTACTTATTGGTCATCGTGGGAGCAAATTTAAAGGTCCGTTCGGAATGATCATTGCTGCGGTAGCTTGAGAACCACCGCAGGGCATCTGATATACAGCAGGTGCAGGCGTGAGTTGCCACAAGCACTTTTCGAGGTCATCGGATCGTCAGCGGATATGCAAACCTTGTTGGACACCCTGTGAAGGGTCACTGTGACGATCAAGGTGCGTTGAGGTGTGGCAGCGTTTGAAGACTGTGAGATACCGAGTGGGACAACCATCTGCACTGCATCATTGCCTTGCAACCTTAAACAAAGCCTAATAGCCACTGGAGGCTGCTTTACGCTGACGTCGGGAGCATGCAGTTGCGCAACGACAAAGACGTTCCCCTCAGAAGCTCTGGCAGCTTCTTACTTTACTATAACCGATCAAAAGCCTCTTAAGGAGGTCTTTTTCAAGAAAAGAGATTGAGTTAGTTTCATAGTGCATCCGCAAATGTGTGGTTGCCCTTCAAGAATTTGATTTTGAGATATCCTATGTCCCTGAAATATGTAATATTCAGGCTAATTGCTTCTCTGGGTTATATCACCCACATGAAGAAGATAGTGTAGAGTATGGTGACCAGTTTGCCAGGGAAGATTTTTAGGAAGCAGTGAAGGTGTTTTGGTAATGGAGGGTGTTATCCAGGAGTCAGAATGGAAGACTGAACTTCAGAATGATGAGGTACTGCAGAAGGTGATGGGAATGGTTTTGGGAGGTTGGTGTTTGAAAAGCAGGTGTGACCAGGACATGTTAGGATATTGGCAAGTGAAGCATGATTTGGGCATTGCCAAGGGTTGTTGATGAGAGGGAGTAAGTTGGTTCCACCGAGTGACATCAGGAAAAGATTGTTAGACTATGACCACAGCAGTCACATTGGAATTACAAAAACAAAGGTGAGAGTTAGAGAGAACTATTGGTGGCCAGTAATGATTGGATTTGATGATTGAGAGGGAAGTAAGAAATTGTCTATAGTGGTGTGTCAAGAGCGATAAGGTGCTTAAATTCAGGACTCAGCCCATGGTAGAGGGAGGAGAGGCTACTGGGCCTTGGGTTGACATAGCTTTGGACATCCTAGACCCAGTTAGACTGAAATCAGGTATGTCATTGTTTGCACTAACATGTATTCACAGTGGCCAGAGATTAAGATAATAAACTCTGTGGAATCCAGAGAGGTGATAAAGCTTTTAGAGGAGGTAGTATTTGAGAGGGAGAGTTTCCCCTCCTCTATACTTCCCGATAACGGAGTTCAATTGATCTCGGAGGTAGCGGAGACATTTTTGAAGGACAGACGAATCAGGCATAGGAAGGCAGCTTTGTACCATCCTGAGCCCAATTGCATCACAGAGCATTTTATCAAAGTGCTTAAGGAACCCTTCAACAGTCTTTGGTGCGTGGAGCTGAGGGGGAAATTAGTTGAGAAGAAAAGTGTGAGAAAATCACTTGACACAACACTCTACTACGGGAATCTCACCCTTTCAGTTGTTTAAGGGGGGGTACCCAATTGTGAGGCTGTTACAGGGTGGGTGTATGAGAGAAGAAAAGAAGTGGATGACCAGGTTGGCAATGTTAAAGGGTGGAGAATGAGAGAACATGAGAAGAAGTTGTAGAGGAAAAGACTTCATGATTTGGGAAAACTGTAAGGGAGACTGATGTGCAGGTGGGCGACTGGGTAAAAGTCAAACCACCAAGCAAGGAAGGAAAGTCTTCCAAATTCAGCCAACCATTCATGGTAATAAAATTGTTTTAAAATGCAATGAAAACTAGTGATCACATGATATGGAACCTTAACAGGGAAGCCAAGTTGTATCCAGTGGAGAGAGAACTTGGTATTGATCCTGTGGGGGAGGCTTCATTAGTGAACCACAATGTGAGACCTCAACGGGATCGGAAGAAGCCTGAGTGCCCTCAAGACTATATTTGAAAAAGAAAATGGTGCTTGTAATTTGTATTGTGATCACAAGGTTATTCTTGAGTTGTATAATTTCTCTTGCTACTTATATTTTTAGTTATTTTATTACCATGTCATTTGTGTGCACTTATGTAGCTTGTCTTTCATTTCATCATTTGTTGTGGGTTTGTATTGTTGGTGAGGGAGGTGATGTGGTGTTCTGTATCCAAGAGATGAAGTGGGGTTTGGTAACCTGAGCATCACCACCTAAATTGTAAGGGGCTCTGGAATGTCAGTTGGTGGTTGGTGGACACTGGACACGGCTGTTCTGCCTTTGGCTGTTCGCGTGGTTGGGGCCTATACAGCTTTTACCTACTATGAAGCTTTCAAATGAACACTATATTGCCTCCACTGACTTATTCTCAACCTTCCACTAAGAGAGCCTCTAGAGCAACCCTGTAGGAGCAGTGCACTACTTAATTATAGACAGATATAGGACCAGCTGCTGGGAGAAAATAAATCTCATGGGAAACTGTGCTACCCCAAGCAGTCATATTTCATGATTTTCTAATCTGACCTGCCGTAAATCTTTATATGTGGAAAATTGTGCATGAAAATAATGTTCCCTGTTTTTTAGTTCTTCAAGGAACCCCTTTCAAAACATCGGGGAGGGTATCATTTTGTCTTTTCACTTGCGTTTTGACTTGGATTATGCAGAATTGTAGACTTTTTTTATGTCTGCGTTTTGTGGTTTCGCACTCTACTTCCTTTGTACATTATGGGGCCAGTACTAAACCAATATCCAGGGCTCCATTTCGCTCTCAATCTGACCATTCTGAGACCTATACAAGCCCATTCTGCAAGAGATAAAAAGGACTGAAAGAATAAAGCACACTGGAGATGCCATCTCATGTGCCCAGGCATCTTGTTTCGTATGTAGGCATTCAGTTCTCACTTCCTTTGGCAGAGGCTAGCATACTTTGGCCCTCAGGCTTACAAAGTGATGATTTTGTGCATGCTACAGTAGTTTTTAGAGCAGCACCTTAAGCACAATTGCCTCCTCGATGTTTTATAATATGGTATATTATGAATAAGCTCAATTAAATTTAGTGTATCTACTTTACAGTTTGTCTGCCAATTCAGAATTAAAACTGGTGATGCAGAAGATACATAAAGATGTCTGCAGTGGTCACTAAATCTTTTGAACCAGCTTACATCTGGCCAGATATTGTGAACATTACACATGCAATTGGAAATCCACCTGGGAAGTAGTCTGTGGACAATGAAGGGCCATGTAGGCTTGTCGTTGAATTTGCTTCTGATGCAAACCCTCCAGAGGCCATTAGCCTGGAGATTCTAACTTCTACATCCGTGAATCCTTTATAAACAGGAATGGAAAAAATATAGATTACCCAGTTCATGGTGATATGCAGCTGTGAAGTTCTAGATCACTGCGCCCCCATGATCATTTTTGTTTATGAAGAACTAGAAGCAGGAGATTGTGTGTGAGCCCTCCCAGATGTCATGGCACATGTACCTGATTAATTCAGGCTGTGATGGTATTGGATCTGTGTTGGACCTGGCCTCTCTGCAGGGTTATCCCCAAACTTTTTGCCTTCTTCATCCTATTTTTCTAACTTTCTTTTTGTTGGCCAGGCACTTTACTACTGATAATCAGTACTAAAGTACATGTGCTCTCTCCTCTAAAATAGGTGTAATTAGTTTACACTTGTTTGGCATATTTGATTTACTTGTAAGTCCCCTGTAAAGCGATGTTCCACATACCCAGGACCAGTAAATTGAATGCTACTACTGGGACTGCAGCAGTGCTTGTGCCACCCACTGAAGTAGTGTTTCAAACCTTTCTCAGGCCTGCCACCGCAGGGTCTGGGTGTGCAGTTTACTGATACTTTAACTTTCCATTTAAAAGTACTTGCCATGCCTTAAACTCCCCTTTTATTACACACACATCACACCTGAGATAGGCCCTAGGTATCCCTATGGGCAGGGTGCTGTATAAGTAAAAGGTAGGCCTTTATTTGTGGCATGTCCTGGTAGTGACAAACAGCCTATTTTGTTTTCGCTACCGTGAGGCCTACTCCTTTCAAAGGCTAGCATTGGGAATTCCCTTACATTGTTTTAAGTGGTAATTCCGGATCTGAAAGGAGTGGTGTTGCCATGTTTGGAATGTTTAGAATAGTGATGATAAATCCTACTTACAGGTGCAGTGGATTTTAAATTACTATTTTAGAAATAGCACTTTTAGAAGGTGGGCATATATCTCTGTGCTTATGACTCTTTGTGCTTTGCAGCCTGACTACAATACACATCTGAACTAAGTGACAGCTACACTTGGTGCATACTTTCCAGACGACCACCACATAGGAAGGGCTGGAAGGGAATACATCTATGTTTATCTGTATACTGACAGTTTTCCTGGGCTAGGACAGGGAGTGGTGGTTCATATTTTACATTTTTATAGGTTGTGACCTGCCCTCCCACAAATGTCTGATTTACCCCCTATTGATCATCTGAAGAGAGGACTGGATCGAAAGGGATTGTTGCACACTTTTTAGGGTTCCTCTGAAGTCACTTCTTCATCAAAGACATTCTTGAGTATAAGTACTGGGGCTCTGACCCCATCATTGGAGAACTGCGTGGACTTGTAACGACACACTTCTGGCTCTACAAACTGCACATTGCCAGAGGACTGCTGTGCTGCCAGGAGGATCCACCATTTGGACTTCCTGCTTTGTTGTTCTGGCTTGCTGCCTGCTGGGCTGCTGAAGGGACTGCCACTCTGCAATCTGCCTTATGTGCTGGACTGCTGCCTGCCCGCCTCTTTGTGCCCCCGTGCTTTCCAAGGGCTTGTTAGCTTCCATACACAAACAGGTTTCCGCGAAGAGCATGGAACGCTTGACAACCTGACATTATTGCAGGTGATTACTGACAAATACGTACGTGTCCGGGGTGGCGGCATATACGCAGCTTTTATAGATTTCTCCACGGCGTTTGACAAAGTGGACCGTCAAACGCTGTGGAGAAAGCTGGCGGTATTGGGTATGCCAGGATACCTACTTGATTTGGTTAGGTCTCTGCATTCGAATACTTGGTGTATGGTGTTACAAGGTGGTGAAAGGGGTCTTACTCAATCTATCCCCTCCCAGAATGGGCTCAAGCAAGGGTGCATTCTGGCGCCTATATTGTTCTCTTTATATACGGCTGACCTACCAAACTCAATCACAGCTTGTGCGGGATCAGCACCGATAATTGGTGGGTCTGTAATATCGATTCTTATGTATGCAGACGACATACTTGTGTTAGATTTGACCCCGAAGGGTTTATCGAATCGTCTTCATGCATTGAGCCAATTCGCTATAGCACATCATATGAAAATTAATACATCGAAAAGTAAAATCATGTGTATTTTTGGTAAGAAAAAATGTAGGTCAGGAAGTTACAATTGGTTTATTGGTGGACAAAAACTCGAGGTGGTTAAAACCTATACCTTTTTAGGTAAAATAATTTCTGCAAATCTTAGTGAGAACCCCCACATCGAACATAACTCTCGTAAAGCAATGGCCCATGGTACAGGGTTATGTTCGCTATATAATGCTACCGGGAAGAGACATTTTTCTCTCTTTCTGGATATATTTAGAGCAAAAGTTCCCCCCACTCTACTATACGGAATTGAATTAGTGGAATTGAAACATTGGGGATTTTTGCAAAAAATGGAAGGAAAGGTATTGCGGAAAATTTCATCTTTTAATAATGCTTGTTCCATATCTTCATGTAGGTTGGAATTCGGACTCCGAAGTTGTTGGGTACAGGGACTGGTTGCTCTCGTAAGATGGGTAGCCTGCTTGGCTAGAGGTAAATCTGGTACCCTACGAGAAGTTATTAAAAAAGAACTATTGGGCAACTTTAACGAGTTCTCGTTATTAGTAAAAAAGCTTTAGGAAGGCTGTAGCTTTATTAGAGTTGGATGAGAGTACATTATTTTTACTCTCTCACATAGAACAAAAATCTAAACTAAAACGTACATCCTGGGAACTCTGTTTTAAGCTGGATACCCTTGCCCAACCAAGCCTGAAAGATAGGGCATTACTTCTCAAAACATATATGCCAAGGCAGACCCAACAATACCTGATTTGGAATATTCCCCATGGAGTCCGTAGACTATGGTACCTTTTACGACATGATTTGCTTCCACTTAATCTACTCTTAGCAAAATGGTATGGGGGATCTCCTTTATGTAATCTTTGTAATTTTGCTGTACAGGATCGCAATCACGTCTTGTTTATTTGTCCGGCATTGCGCTTTTTGCACCAAAAATGGTTAAAACCAATCTGTTTACAATTGGGTATTGTAAATGTAAAAATGTTCTTCCAAGCACTTTACTGCCCTCCAAATGAAATGTTTTGTTGTAGAATTTTTAAATTTTTCAAAGGGTTTTTAAATATATATTAATGATGTACAGGTAGATGATGATCGTTGCTTTGCTGTCTGATAATGTAGTGTTTCTTCAATGTAGTAAGTTGTTATTCTTCAATTACTCTTATTGTATAATGGTGTGTTTTATTTTATGTGGCCCTCTTTTGAGAGCCAAAACATAATAAAAAATTTTTGTTAGCTTCCATCCTGTTCGATCAGAGTCTCAGAACCAGAAACAACTCTGCCTCTTGGCCGTAGGACTCTGAGTCCGGCCATTACCAATTCCTACGGGCAGCGTGTGTTGAGCAATTGGCTCCCCTGTGACAAGAAGCATGTGTAGAGCGATTTGCCCAAGGTGGAGCAGTGTATGTTGAGCACCTCTTAGGTTACAGAGAGTGGAGGGTGTGTTCTGCTCCCACAATTATCGCAGCGCTGTAGGAAGCCCAGTGTGGCGTATCCCCCTTCCCCAACCAGCTTCCAAAGGAGGGAACGTCTGTAGCGCAGGTCCCGTTTCATTAGGATCACTGTGCTGGATTTCATGGTGCCTAAAGTCGGCTGAACATACCCTGTCTGTGTCTTCAAGCTTACCCCAACACATAGTTCCCAGCGCGGGCGCCGACAGTGAAGGAGGAATCACCACGCTTATCTCCTGGAGAGGAAGTGCCATGGCATTCTGATCGCTGCCTCAGTACCCCTCGACAGGTACGTGTACGGAGAATCACAGAGGAGACACCTCTGCTGTGCATTCCTTCGCAGGCCGCAAGTTTTCATACTTGGGAGCGAAACCGCTCGCGTGCCTGCAGGCAAGTGCCCGCTCCCTCCGTAGACTTTCCTTGAAGGGGGCTGCCTGGTGTGCTTGGCAGTTGCAGCGCATGCTCAGGGGCAGCTGCCTTTGACTCCCATGCAAACAGGGGACCCAGCGAGGTCTCCTCACTGAATCCTGCAGTGCGCCCCCGTGGGATGTACATGGGGGAACTTTTCTTTGATTCAGCATTACAAGGCAGATCCAGAATGGAGGCCTCAATCGCCACATGGAAGTTATTTGATTTGAAAAGCTGTGAATTACTGGTTGTAGGTACGCAGGTGCTTCTGTGCCCAGCGTTTGGATACCTGATGACCATAAGAAGTGCAGTAGGAGTCCAGGTGCACTACACCTGAAGCTTATTGTGATATTTTGTGATCATTGTACTTATGGTAGCATTTGGTGATTCATGTGTTTTTCCCTAATCTAACTGGCATTACATGCACTAATGTTATGATGTTTGACGTTTTTTAACTTACCTTGTTCAGGATAACGAGTACTACCTCGGTATTAGCATTGTATGCATAGTATTTAAAATGTATGCTGTTTGGCCTTGTTTTATGTATAATATACAATATATTTTTGATATAATCCTGTGAGGAGTCTCTTTGAGTGCAGCTCCTCCGCTAAGGCGGAGATGGGTCGCCCCACTGCTATTTCAGCAGTGCATAAAAGAAAAAGAAAATGATAATAACAGGACGTTATTATCATTTTAGTTTTCTATGCGGCATTCAGAGTTGTGCAGGCTGGGGTCTATGACGTCAGAGCAGAGTGAGGAGTGGTTTGCCCTCCTCTAAGTGCACATGATGGTTTGGCCGGCCCTTTTGGGCTTGCCAAACCATCATGCGCACTTAGCATGCTCTCCACAGGTCTGCCTTGCACAGCCCAGTGGAGAACATGCCCGGCCTCCCAGGAACTGGCTGAGCAGCCAAACAGGCTACTCAGACCAATCACGATGCTGCTCATGCAGAGTAGTGATCGGATGGCAGAGTCCCAAAGCCTGGGTGCTTCCGGTGCCTGCAGCAGATCTGAAAAGGACAGAGGAGAGGCTTGCGGCAGCACGGCGGCGAAGGTACGTTTATTTTAATTTTATTTTTTAATCCATTTCCCCTACCCTACCACCCCCGTTCTGAAGCAGCTGCCACTGGTCTCTTTTGTGGTGTATTCATCGTGCTGCACAAACGCTGTGCACATTGCTTCTGATGATAAGTGTGTATGCTCTGCGAAAAGCTGCCAGAGGGTGAGCACCGGTTATCATTGGTGTGTAATTTACTTGCCCTAACTAGAGTGGTGGAATCTGCCGAGCTTAGGTGCATACCCTAGCCAAACAAAAAACCCTTTTGTAAGCCTGATATTGGCTTTCAACATCCTTGTCACCCCACTTTCTTGTGTAGATTGGATAAGGTGGCCTGGCTTTTTACAGTCTGCAAGCTGATGGGTTTCCTATTTTTTGTTGGACCGTCAGCGTCTCATTAGGCCAGTGAAGAATCATAACCCTCCAGTCAAGTACTCCGGGGGTAAAACAAGGTTCCCGTTTCCCCTCACTATACAGCATATACTTCCTGCTGCTTCATGATCTGTGTGCATGGAAGGTATCCTTCAATGACTAGGCATACAACACACATAAAACCTTTCTGTTGGTATAGGAATCAAGACCTAACCTGGCGAGCCATCGAGGAGACAGCTGAAAAGTACAAGAGTGACAGAATTATCTGAGCTTAAACTCCTTTAAGACTGACCTATAGCTAGTCGGCACAAAATCACCTGAAAAGCGGAAAAAGATGCAAAAATAATTTTGAGAAGGGGGTTGCAGACATACCATTAACAGACAAAGTAAAAACCTTGGGAGTCCTGTTTAACTCCAGGGTATCTATCTGTGGCCAAACCAATGCAGTAGTATCCTATTCTAATTATGATCTAATGTCACTTAGGAAGGAATGGCTTTATCTTGGTGAACCAACTTTGATAACAAAGCTAGCTAGGGCCAATGTAGAGCTAAAAGTACTTTTGAAAACCATTATTTTTCGGTCCACTAAGCTTCATTTCTTGAAGTTTAAGGTTATTCGGAATTCAGCAGGTGTGGCACTAGTCAATGTCCCTCACAGTAGTCACATCTCACCAACCTAAATCTCCAGTCACTGTAAAGGCAAGAAATACATTTAAGATACTCACATTAACAGACAAGTCAATATTTGTCTCAGTAAGTACTTCTAGACACCCTTTCAATTCAGCAAATAAAAGCGGCCTTTTGGGTTTTGCAACCATGTCCAAGAGCCTGATAACCTACGCCACATAAACAAATACTCCTATTCAGGAATACCTGGAAAACGTTATTCTTTCAAAAGAAGTGTGTCTGCCATCTGTATTCAATAGAGCTTATCTGCCCCAGAGTTGCTAGTGCTATGTTAATATTCAGAGGACCTTACACAAAGCTGCCATACAATAGATTTACATCTGTGCATACGCCTTACCTTTGAGAAGGGGCAATGGGGTGAGTTCCTGTTGGTTGCTCTGGTAGCGAAATTGGGAAGAGCTGTGAGACCTTCTCTGGCGATTCCGACGTAGTGACCTCCGGGAGAAACCATCCACCTTGTCGGCAGGTGGAACAGGCGAAAGCCCAGGTGAGGATGGGCTAGTTGGTGTGCCCGCTGGTGGCAGTTTGGTCTCCATGGCTGTTACTGGAGGCACTGGCCACAAAATGTTTCCTGGAGGGACTAAGGCCGCCTGCAAGGAGGCAAGCCTCTCCTTCTGTTTCCCCTCGTCCTCCAACTTAAAGCCGTTCCACCACGCCCTGGTACTGGGGTTGTCAACAAAAGAAGGCCGTGCAAAGGGAAAAATGTCCAAACCAACCAACTTATTATTTTGCCTTCATCCAGTAAACATAGGCACCACACCCTGGATATCAGCCAAAACGACAGGCATCAGATCCCCTCTTTGACACTTCGCCAAAGCAGGCCTCAGTCCTCGTACACCGTTGAACACCCAAAGGAAGGCGTCTTAGACAGGGTTTCATCAACATGCAACATAAATAAACACGTGAGCAGAAATCAATTGTCTGTCTGCCCGCATCCACTGAATTTTTGGATCCGATGCCAATTTGAGGTGGTTCTAAAAGAAATTAAGGTGCTTTTCCTCTCTTAAAAAGTGCCATAGCCACTAAACATTCGGCAATATTATCACCTCGAGTTTTGTTTTATCGTACAAAAGTGAGTCTCATTCCGTCGTAAAACCACACATTTGAGTTTCATTCCTTTCGATGACACAAATTCTCCAGATGGGTAGGAGACAAACCAACGCATCACATGCTGTTTGGCTAGGAGGGCTCCAACTAACGGTGGGCGGAGCAAGGTGAATGGGCTGGAAAAACCTTTTTGCTTTGCAGCAGATTATTAATATTTCAGTCCATTGCTTCTCTGCAAATGGCCCTGCAAGTGTGTTCCTCCGTTCGCTCTTGTCCTTGCAGACCTTGGATTTGGTCGTGCGCTAGTTTGCTTCCCAGTGGAAGATGAACGAAGCAGTACAAGAACACGGAAATCACAAATCTGAACTGGGGTTCTGTCAGTTTTTAGGAAGGGGCAGTGACACGAGGCGCCCCGCCGTCAGCTGCTGAATGACTAACCAAAGAGATGGGGGGGGGGGTGCCTAAAGTGACCTTTGTTTTACCAAGAATTAAAAAGTGGAGCTGCACTGCCAGATCACAGTTCTCCCTCTTTTTTTGTCAATGGCAGCAGATCAGTAATCTGTCCGCGTTTGGAGGGTGGGGGAAGGGCAGGCAGGAGAGGGAGGGCACCCCTTGGGCTATTTCAATCCTGTGTCATTGCAACAATAGCTCGTGCAGCGCATGCTGATGACACTTCTGTGTACAGTCAGAGGCAGGGATGGGGGCAAATAACACGCCGTGACCCCAAGGTGCCAGCTGTGCGGCACGTGCTTGGAAAGAAATCAAATTATTTTATACCGAGATAAAAGCAGGATGGAATGTGGCTTTTCAAGGACAGCCTAAGGTCCTTTGGTGTGGCAGAAGTAGTGCAGACTGAGCATCTTACCTCACTATCTTGTAGAACCGGCTGCGGCAGCCCAGCTACTCCACATTCACCTTGTGATTCTCAGCAAGCGGGGACACCCAACCGGGCACAGGACGCCCTTGCAAACATGTAAATACACACAACAATATTTATGTTAAAAGAGGGGGCATGGGAGAAGGGAGGCAGATGTCGCACTTGCTGACAATCTTCCTGCTTTTAATGGTAGGGTCAGATTACTGCTCTGCCTAAATGGAGGGGATGGGGGCAAAGAGAGGTGGTGGTAGGGTCAAATTACTGTTCTGCAAAAAATTAAGGGAATGAGAGGCACAACTCAAAAAATGCGCTATGGTAGGTGGGGCGTGGAGGGTCGGATGTGATGGGAATATTAGCAGCCAACGGTAGACAGGAGCCGTTTAATTTCGATTTTCGTAGCTATTGTTCCAGAAGTGACTGATGCTGGCATCCTGGTTTTTCACCGCAGAAGGTTGTGAAAGGAGAACTGGAGGACGGTGGTTCTAAGATCCTCGGGTAGAGCGCCTGGAAGTCCAGAACTGCCAGCAGAGAGCTACACGTGCCGGTTACTTCCTCCACAAGGCTCTGCACCGGCGCAACCGGGTACCATTTCATGAATCCCAGACTTCCCTCCTAGCCGGCTCTTGGGAAACCCGCCCTCATCAGCACCTGCCGGCGCCCTCTCCCGGATCTCGCCGGGCATCGGCTAGTCTCCTCCCTCGCTGGACGCAGCTGGGACCCGCTCTTCCTGCGCGCGTGCTCCCTCCCGGCCCAGACAGCGCCTCGCGCACCGGGCTGCAGTCCCAGGTCAGGCTCGCGGAACGCCTAGTTCTTGCTCCGTTCTCTTGGCGCGGCGGATGCCTATTGGTTGTTCTCGAAGGCGATAGCCCAATGCCTGGCTCTGCACCCCACTTGCGGTGCGACTGCTCCTTATTCCAGGTCCCGGCTGCAGGCGGCCGCGCCTGTCCCCGGCATGGCTCCTCCCTGGTGCAGCCTCCGCGTCCTGGGCATTTTCCTGAATGCCTACGGCAGGTTGCAGCTCGCCCTCCTTCCTTTCTTTCCTTCTTTCTTTGATGTGCGGTTCAATTCTAGTGACATTCACAACTACCCCTCCTCCCCCGGCGCACGTGACCCAACCCAACCTGCCCAGTGGCTGCTTAAATATAGCACCTGCGTCACTACAGCTATAAGATGATGTCACCCTCCGTAGAGCGAAAGCTGGAGCGCTCCACAATTTGAGGCTGCGTGCCAAGCGCGTGCTGCCGCTGCCTGCAATGGAGAGTGATTCCGTGGGATTATGAGACGGGCAGGGATATGCAAAATGCACAATTGCGTTATTTTTCCTGAGGATGACAGCTGTGTCGGCTTGAGTGCCTGCCACATAGCTCTTTTTGTAACCTACTGGTCTCAGGTCCGATTTCTTTACATAAATGTCTCTTCCCTGAGCGCCAGGACAGAGATTTAAATGTTACATCTAGATCACAAGCTAGAAAGGGGAGTGCGTTATTTAGCAGATTGTGCGCCTGCTATTGAGTTGATCGCCAGCGGCCCCCATGCAACATTAAAGCCGTCCTCTCAAAGTTAAACAGCTTTGTGGGACGCCTCGGATCGGAATCTGTCAAATTATAGGTTCAAAACATTTTTCCAGCATGCACTTTAACCCGCTGAGATATCGGATTGGATGTTTATTTCTTGTGTATTGCCAGACCCAGATAGGAATAGATTTCTCACCAAATTGTTATCCTTTATGGTCTTGGTAGCTGACTTGTTCTCTCGGCGCAAGAATGAACTAGAGCTAATATAGCACACTGACACGTGAATGCTTTACAAGCACACTCACTCCATGGCGAGGTTGCAGACGCCTGAACAGGAGCTGTCCAGCGCCAATGCATCCTGTAAAGGACAGCGCATTAAAGCCATACATTGGGATAGATTCAGACAGGAACTTCCTGGTACCTGTAGGTAATGTGCTATGGTTTCTAAAACCTTTGTTTAATTGAGAGGGATTACATGCTTACCTAGACAGTATTTCTTGCATCATCTGAAGAGATGCATCTTCTAGAAATGGCCCAAACTGCCCTGCTCATATTACCAGATCCCCTAGAACTCATCCGAACTACACTGGCAATTTCTGACAACTTTGGAAGTCTAAACAGTCCTTCAGCAGAAGTTGCTGAATTGAGCCCATGGGTACCTTCAGCAATGTTTGATTAGTGCCTAGCCTATATTTTTCTCGGGCTCATGTATTCTTAGAGTCCTAATGATGATCCGTCTATCTGTCTAAAGGATCGAAAAGTTATCAATTTCATTGTACATAATAATAAAATGGGTTGTGTTCTCACTTGATACACACCCTTGACCACATATTGTCATATCTATATCACTTGTATGAGAGCAATGAGCATGTTTCTCACCACACACCCCCTGCGCTGTCATACTGTTTTGAATGTTTTTTTTATATATCATTGAATCAATTGATAATTTGATGTATTTGCACATTGATTGTGATAACTTTCTAAAAGTGGAATTTTCAGAATAGTGACTTAAAGTCTGGCTTTACCATTTCAGAGGATTTAAAATTACAATTCTGTAGACATTGAACTAGGCATTCCTACTTTTCCCCATTAAAATGTATCACTTATTAAATGTTATATGGTATTCAAGGTTATCTTATCGGGGATTCAAGAAACCAAGGCTCAACTACATGTGCCATTATTCACAAAAAGCATTTTCGCCAAGAGAAAAGGAACAAATGCCACAGTTGGAGAGAAGCATGGTACCAAAGGAATTCCAGGATGGCCGCCCGGCAATACGTTAAGAGCCATACTAGTTATTTTCCCATTTCTCTAGCTTAAGATTCTAATGTGAAGCGCATGCTTTCCAGAAACTATGCACTACACTGAAGTAAAAATTCGGAGCGCACCTGTGTCCTGGAGGTCTGTTGCGAGTAAATAGTGAAGGTAGGGCTGTCGCAGACGTGTTAGGTTCAGTTTGTTTATTATGTTCCTGAAAGAAGAAAACAAGTTACTTACCTGTAACTTTGGTTCGCCAGTATTGGTAACTTTCATAGATTCGCATGCTTTGTATCGATCCCTGTCGTCGGAATGGGAGCCTCGGTAAATAAAAAATATCATAACCATAGGTACAAAAGAGAAAACCAGGCCTAGGCCTCATCTCATTTTGTAGCATATCACTCTCTTTGTGTAAAAGAGCCCAAACTTTCCACAACAACCAATCAGAATAGCCTCACCCCATAGAACCTTCCTGAGAGAGCCTCAGAGCCTCAGATTTTCGTAGCAGTTGTGCAAAAGGCAAAAAGGCAGAGCTTTCCCAGGGGAGGAGGGTGGGCGCATGGGAATCTATGAAAGTTACCAATACTGGGGAACCACAGTTACAGGTAAGTAACTTGTTTTCTTACCCCAGTATTGGAACTTTCATAGATTTCCATGCTTTGTATCAGAATAGCTAGCAGTAAATCACCAAAGCACATTTTGTTAGATACATGGCATCACATAACCATATGACAATTCTTATAGCATACTTTGCTAAATTGTACACAAGAAATAAAACATTCCTGATACCAAAAATGCTTACCAGGATGGAGGGATTGTAGGGAAAGCTCACCTCTCATTGAAAAAGATTCCTAAGGACTGCTTGACCAACAGCAGCGTTGTCCCGTCCTGTGGACTCTAGGCAGTAGTGCTTCGTGAAGGTATGTGTACTGCTCCACGTTGCCGCCCTGCATATGTCCTTGATAGCGACTCCAGAGAAAAGAGCCACAGACGATGCAACAGCTCTTGTGGAATGTGCACAGACTTTTCTGTCCAGGGGCTTGCCCGCCTCCTGATGGCAGAATTGAATCGCACTAGAGATCCAGCGTGAAATGCCACTCTTTGCTAAAGGAAACCCCTTCCGTGGTGCGCTGTAGGACACAAATAATTGCGATGACTTTCTAAAGGACCGTGTGCGTTCTAAGTAGAATTTCAAGCATCTTTGAACGTCCAAAGAATGGAATGTCCGTTCTGCCGGAGTAGAAGGCCGCAGAAAAAATGACTTTAAGATCAAGGGTTCATTCAAATGGAATTCCGACGGCACCTTCGGGATACATTTCGGATTGGTGCGAAGGATAAGCACAACTTTTTTGAATTGAAGGAAAGGATCCACTATTGAAAGTGCCTGGAGCTCACTAACTCTTCTAGCTGATGTTAGCGCTAAGAGGAGGGGCAGTTTCCAAGACAGGAATTTCAAATCCGCTTTATGAACCGGCTCAAACGGAGCTTTCATGAGTTGAGCCAACACTAGGTTGAGCTGCCAAATTGGCGGAGGTGGGCGAACTGGAGGATACATCCGAAACAAGCCTTTCAAAAACTATTTAACAATTCGAGAGGACCATAGGGACGGGCCTGAAGAAGTGCACCAAAACCTCGATATGGCAGCAAGATGCACCTTTACAGAAGAATGTGCCAATCCAGATTTAGCCACTGATAGTATATATGGCAAGATTTGATGAGGCAGAGATTTGTAAGGATGGAGACCCTGTCTTTGACACCACAGGCAGAACCTCTTCCATTTTGCCTTGTATGTTTTTTAGTGCTTGGTGCTCGAGCCTGGGACAAAACCTCTCTACACTCCCTGGGGAGATTCAGATAACGGAACTCTCTGTGTTCAGGAGCCACGCTGTCAAGTGCAGTGACTTCAGATCCGGATGGAACACCTGACCCTGATCCCTCGATAACAGGGACGGAATCTGTCGCCAGCGAATTGGATGATCCTGGGAGAGTAGAAGGAGTTCTGTGTACCAGAACTGCCGAGGCTACGCTGGTGCAATGAGAATCATCTTGCATGGCTCTGCCTTGATTTTCCTGAGTACCCGTGGTATGAGGGGGATTGGCGGAAAAGCAGAAAAGAATGCGCCGTACCAGGCAATCGAAAGTGCGTTCCCCAAAGATCCCTGATGGTGAACTTTGCTTGCGTAAAACCGGCATTTGGCGTTCTCCGGAGACGCAAAGAGGTCTATGGTCGGTGTTCCCCAGACCGAGAACACACCCTCCAGGACGGACTGGTTCAATTCCCACTCGTGATTCACCTCTGTCTGGCGACTCAGAGCATCCACTGTGATATTGAGAGAACCTGCCAGGTGTTCGGCCTGCAGATTGATCTTGTGAAGAATCGCATAATCCCAGATTCTTTGAGCTTCTTTGGACAGAGTTTGTGATCTTGTCCCTCCTTGTTTGTTGACGTAGTGCATGGCCGTCGTATTGTCCGTCCGGACCAGCACTGTTTGATTCCGAACTCTGGGAAGGAAAGCTTGCAAAGCGAACCGAATGGCCGTCAGCTCCAAAAAGTTTATATGGCATTGGCGTTGCTCTGGACTCCAGTGCCCGCTGACTTGAAGCTCTCGGAGCACTGCTCCCCAGCCTTCCAAGGAGGCATCAGTGGTCATGATCATAGGAGATGGTGGAATCCTGAATGTCAGCCCTTCTGCGATGTTGTCTTTTACCAGCCACCACTCGCATGCCTTTCTCATTTCTGGCGTTACCAACACCCTGTTGTTGAAAGAGCCCTCTGCTTGGCACCCTTGTTTGTCTAGCTCCTCCTGCAGAGGACGCATTCGCAGCCTGCAATGTGGTATTAATGGTATGCAAGATGACATCGACCGAGCAGGGACTTGTAGAGTCGAACTGAAAGGCATTTCTTTTTCAGCACCTGACACGCCGAGACGATCAATTTCTGCTGACTTTCGTCTGACGGACGAGCTGTGCATTGCTCCGTGTCTAAAATGGCCCCAAGGAATCTTGTGGACCTGGAGGGTTGCAGAACTGACTTGTTCTTGTTGAGCTGAAGGCCCAGGTGACTGAACAATTGGATACAAGTTGACACGGCTTGGGAAGTTTCTTTGAAAGATGGAGCTGTGACTAGCCAGTCGTCCAAGTAGGGTAAACTTCCAGGGATTGTTTTCGGAGAAAGGCCGCCACTGGTGCCAACACCTTTGTGAATATCCGTGGTGCAGACCGAAGGCCAAACGGAAGCACCTTGAATTGGAAATGGCTCTTTCCTACTATGAAGCGTAAATATTGTCTATGAGCTGGGTGTATCGGTAAGTGGAAGTACGCATCTTATAAATCCAGAGACGCCAAATAGTCGCCTGGGTTCAGTAGACGAAGAATATCTTGGAGAGTAACCATCCTGAAAGACAGTTTGATGAGATAAGTGTTGAGCTCTCGTAGGTCTAATATGGGGTGCCAAGTGTCTGTTGTTTTCCGAACCAGGAAGAACCTTGAATTAAAACCTTTGCCCCTCTGAGAGAGAGGTACCGGCTCTATTGCCCCCTTGATGAATAGCTGGTGGGCTTAGAGATGTAACAGTCCCAGATGTTTCGTGCGGTTGGCGCCTGGAGCTCTTGTTGGAGGAAGATCTTGGAATTCCAACGTATGGCCACTCTGAAATATATTCAGGACCCACCGGTCCAATGCTATACTCTTCCAGCTGTCCAGACAAAAAGATATCCTGACCCCCACTGATGTGACTGGGAGGGGAGGAACAGTAGCAAGAGCCAGGAGGCCACTATTGTCTCTTGGCATTGTCGCGTCCCTGGCGGTTCTGATGCCCTCTCTGAGATTGGTGAGAGAAAGATGTCGATTGGCCCTGGCGTTGGTTCGAATATTGAGTCCTATAAGACTGCGAAGACTGCGATGAATACCTCTGCTGGTTGTTGCCTCTATAAGAAGAAAACCTCTGCCTCGTGCTTCTTTAAATGGGACCTTTCGATAGTTCAATGTGCCCAAGGACTTAGCCGTGTCAGTATCCTTTTTTATACTTTGCAGGGAATCATCAACATGCTTACCGAAAAGCATCTCACCGTCAAATGGGGGGTCCAGGATCTTGTTTTGGACCTCCTGACGAAACCAGGTGGCTCGCAACCAGCCCTGACGGCGCAACACCGCTGACCCTGCCAAGGCACGAAAAGCCGTAGAAGCTATATCCATAGCACAATCAATTACTTCGGAGGATGATTGTTCTCCCGCCATCAGAACTCTCCTGGCCTCTTCGCTTGATGAGTCTGGCAGTTGTTCCACAAATGGTTCCAAGTCACACAACATCTGGCGGTCGTATCTGCCTAGAATGGCTAGAGCATTTCCTGCTCGAACAAGCAAGCTGGCCATGGAAGAAAACCTCTTACCAACATTATCCAAGCGCCTACCGTCCTTGTCCGGAGGCGTAGTCGGTGGCGTTGATGGGTTTTTGGATTTGCTTTGTGCGGCCTGCGAGATCACCGAATCAGGCTTAGGTTGTCCAAGAAGACACGCAGGGCTGCCACCCGGAGCCTTATATTTCTTCTCCAGCCGGGGAAGAACAGGGATGACAGTGGCCGGATTCTGCATAATCTTGATCCCTTCATCCCACACTTTTTCAATTATGGGAATGGATCTGACTGATTTTCTGAATTGTTCTTTGAAATCATACAGGAAACAGTCAGACTGTTCCATTGTAATTGGCAGTCCGAACCTCTTCGATGCTCTTGGCATGAGGTTATGGAACCCCCCAATATCTGCTTATCTGCTGGAGGCGACACGGACGTATCCCGTCCAGTGGTGTCCGGATCTTGCAATCCACTGTCACCAGGATCCAAATCTGGGTCCTGCAATGGATCAGTCAAAGGATCTGCATGTACTTCATCATCGGAAAATGTATCCTGCAGAACGGTATTGGTTGGCTCAGGGTCCGTTGTCCGTGATAGCACCGCTGGTATTACCACTGGTGGTCTCCGAGGTACCACCTGTGTAGGAGGTAGCATGACAACTGGCTGTGCCTGTGGCAGCACCGGAGTTGGAGGTCGTTCAGGCTGAACTGTAGGTTGTGATGGAAACCTGGTTCTGTAGTCCTGCAGCATCATTTGTAGATCAGAGACTAGAGAGGCCGGCATGGCCACCATGTCGTGGCCCAAACCTGGAGGACGTCGCTCCTGAGGAACATAGTGATGCACCGGTTGTTCATACGCATGCTCATAGAATTCCTCTGTGTCAGTCTCTTGTAATTTTACATTCAAATCTGAGGGACTGTAGGCATCCCTATAATGGCCTCCAACTTCCTCCTCATCCGACTCGTCATCCAGAAGCATTGATGGTGGAAGAGACGAAACCCCTCTAGGAGACGTCATTTCTGGTGTAATTTTCAGCTTCTGTAAAGGAAACTGCAATTTTTGACCCGTCGACGGAGTCGTCATCGAAGGTGCCACCGTCGTAGACGGAATCGTCGATGGAATCGTCGACGGCACACTGGACCTTGTTGACGGAGTCCTCATTGTCGTCGACGGCATTATCGTTGACGGTTTCGTAGTTGAGCTCTTCGTCATCACCATTAGTGTCGTCGTCGAAGACGTCGTCGTAGTCTTCGTCGTCGACGAGGCCTTCGACAGCACCTTCCCCAACACCACCATCGATGACGAGGAAGTAGTCATTGTCGTCGAACAACCAGGTACCTTAAACGCCGATGGAGTCGTCAACGTCGACCCCGCCATCGTCGACGGTCCCGTCGACGGAGTCGATGAAATAGTTGAAACTTTAAGAGAAGTAATCGTCGTCGACGTACCAGTTGTCTTTGTCGTCGACGGACGCTGTTTTCTCTCAGGCATGGTCCCTGGAGTAACTGCAGAGTGCTTTTCAACAGTTTTTTCCTTTTTGGACGGAGGAAAAGTGATAGAAACCTCCTTTTTGGCCTTCGTGGCCGTCTCCAATCGAACAGCCTGTCCCAGCCTCTCCTTTTCACTTCTGTGAGGAGATTTAATGGGACTAGCCCGCTCAGACCTGTCAGAGATCGTATGAGGGGCCTTGATAGGGGGATCGGCTGAAGGAGAGGGAGGAGACCTACCCCTCTTCATGGATCTCCAAGAGGAAGACATAGATGTAGAATCTTCCTCATCCGATGAGAGCACCTCCTTCCGAGTCTTCATCTTCTGCAGCCAGGTCAGAAGCCGGCCCTCCCTGTCTCGCAATGTCTTTGTAGAGAAGGTTCTACACATTTTGCAGTCTGTGGCCTTGTGGTCCGGGTATAAGCAATAAATACAGCTCTCATGCTTATCTTCTACAAAAAGCCTCTTTTTCCCACAAGACGCACAGGACCTGAATAAAGCCTTCTTTTCCTTGTCAGACATAGTTTAATTGTAGATGAAAAGTTGAAGAAATAAGTTGAATGGAATGGAAAACTGAGCAGAGCTCAGTGGAGACTCGATAGCACAACGTGCAGTAGAAAAATCTGAGCCTCTGAGGCTCTCTCAGGAAGGTTCTATGGGGTGAGGCCATTCTGATTGGTTGTTGTGGAAAGTTTGGGCTCTTTTACACAAGAGGGTGATATGCTACAGAATGAGATGAGGCCTAGGCCTGGTTTTCTCTTTTGTACCTATGGTTATGATATTTTTTATTTACCGAGGCTCCCATTCCGACAACTGGGAATGATACAAAGCATGGGAATCTATGAAAGTTCCAATACTGGGGTAACTACTGTACACCATATTTGAAGGTGGAGTTAAAAGTCTTGGAGAAACTAGTGTTCAGTCATGTGAAGGAAGTGACCCGAATAGGCCCACCTGGGTCACTCGTGACCACCTCTTGGCCTTCCAAACAAATGAAGAGGCGGTCAGACAGTAGAGAATATAAACCCAAATTATTTATTAGTATTGCACTGCAGTAGAGCCTTGTTTGACCAGCCTCACGAGATGGCTACAAATGGACTGACTCCCTCCAACAGAACATAAGATATACATTTCCAAATCCCTAAGAACACGCCCAGGCTGGAAAATTCCCGTCCAGGCACTAGCAAACAAAGGAGGTACAGAAGGATGAGCTACAATCCTGGGACCGGGTACAGGTTATCTCTGCTCCAAGGTTACTCTGCCCATGCCCGCTATTCTAGAGGGTGGGAACGAGCCTATCTAACAGCAAAGGTATGCCATAATAGAGAGTACATTCATTAGTGCAGCTGAACTCGGCCTTGGAGAAACACAAGGAAAGATGCATGGAGGCAGTTTTCTGCTGAGGCAAGCAGTATGAGGCAGGAGCTTAGCTTCGATCTTACAACAGAATGGCGGCTACTAATAAAATGGCGCCATGAATGCTAACTTAACACAGAATCAAACAAGAGCAATGGGACAATAACATTTTCAATTCTGACCCTCCCTTTAGCATTAATTGCTAAATTTTATTATTGGCAAGTGTTGTGTGGTGGGTGCACACCCTATTGTAATTGATAGAACACTAAATGAAGCAAATTGAATCATAGGTTGCGTGCTACCCAGGGAATGGGCAGCCAGCCCCAATAAATGTGCATCAGCTAGTGGAAAACCACTAGTATACCAGGTGCACTGCGAGAGTTAAAGTATAGTACTAGAGTGTAAACAACTTGTGCCCCCGAAGACGGGAGATCCTCCCGAAATGCATTGGGCCTCATAAAGAAGCTGTCACTATTGATGATTTTGTAAATATATACAGCAGTGTTTATTCTCAACTCGTTTTGTTACTTCTTGTTTCATTTTGAAAAACAAGAAATCACACAAGTGTTAGTGATTTTCTTGTATTGACAATGTTATTTGTTTCTTGTACAATGTTCACAACCTAAAAATGAAATGAACATGAAACGCATTTTGTGATTCCTCTATTTCTGACTCAGAACAATATAGTAAAATTGTTGATAAGTTGTTTACACTCTAGTACTATACTTTAACTCTAGCAGTGCACCTGGTATACTAGTGGTTTTCCACTAGCTGATGCACATACATTTTATTATTGCCATCAGGTAAGGGCCTTACAATTCTAAAGGAAAGGGAAAAAATGCTCAAGCATAGGGGACATTTGCTAACTCATTTGGCTATCAGCGAAAGCTAAAACCTTGTGCAATATGCAATGGACACATTACAAGACTAGGCATACACCATTAATATTAAAAAATGCCCTAGTCAATGCAAAACATATCTTGGATGTCCTGCATCATCATGGCCTTGTTCTGAGAGTCATGTTCCGAGTGAGTCAGAAATAAAGGAATCACAAAATGCCTTTCATGTTCATTTCATTTTCAGGTTTTGAATATTGTACAAGAAACAAATACCATTGTCAATACAAGAAAATCACTAACACTTGTGTGATTTCTTGTTTTTCAAAATGAAACAAGAAGTAACAAAACGAGTTGAGAATAAACACTGCTGTATATATTTACAAAATCATCAATAGTGACAGCTTTGTTATGAGGCCCAATGCATTTCGGGAGGATCTCCCTTCTTCGGGGGCACTAGTGAAAAAGAAACAATTTATGAACATAGCGTCACTCTGAATTATTGTAATCAAAATTAACCATAAGAATATGCCCATCAATACAGTGACCAAGGAATAGTAGGAACAATAATCCTCATGTGCCTGCTAGTGGTCACACACGAATGGTGAACACCAAAAGAGAAAGCCATACTTTCTTAAAGCGTGATAAAAGCAATGAAGAGAACAGAACCCATGTGTTAAATAAACAGTGAATCTACTAAATGGTGTAATGTGATATCATGCCGACTGAGGTGAAAACGTGCTAAGCAGTGATGCGAATGAAAAGGGAAGAAAACCGCGTGAAACTTAGTATCGTCTGCCATCTGTGGTGATTGTGTTATCAAAAGATATCAAAAACTCACTGCGTTCTGAAGCTATTAACGCGCTGAACAATGAAAATACAGTTGCAGTGAAATATCGATTAATAAAGCTCTGAGTAAGCGTTACCAAGCAGGGGTGTGCAAAAATAGGATCTGAAAAATGAAGCACAACACTGTTGACTTTCAATACTAGTGTATACACTGTGCAGTATACGACTGCATTGAAATAAATGAAATATAATGTACCTCGAATATGCGAATCCAATTATGAGCAAACTATTCAGTGCGGGCTCTTGAGCACACTTGAAAATAACTGGCAGAAATATCCGAAGTAAAGACACGATCTTGTTAAAAGACAACTCTGGAAAATATAAGAAAACCAGAGCACCCACTTAGACCTTATATCAGTAAATAGCCTCCTTTAAAACAACGGCTGTTAGGCAAAGTCGCGTTTACCTTAAGAGATGGGCTCTCTGTTGAAATCAACCGTACGCCAAACCAGGTACTGGATATCTCCAAACGTGAACCGCGCGAACTAAGCTTAATGTAAACGCGTGTGGAATGCTTGTGAACAACGAAAGAGGACTATTGTCAGTGGCCATCTTGGAGTGGTGAATGCCCTGAATATCGAGTGTCCTAAATGAATAACCTAAACCTTTGCTCGAAGCGCATGTCAAATATGTTCTTGTTTGAAATATATTGTTTTTACAGAGGTGTACCAATAATAGACTCCCCAATAGTACTAATGAAACAATTATGCTTGTGAAAAACAGAGAAGCCAATGACTACCAGAACCGTCACCTAAAGTGAGCACAGACAGACACATAAAGATTTGGGAAATTGAAGGAAAAGAAAACTATTGGAAACCAAGGAAGACACCATAGGTGAAAGGATTGGTCAACTAGTCAACTTGTAATATAAAGTGCACCCTATGACATGATAGTAGGCACATTTACAAAACTATGAATGCAAAACAGAGAATACACGTAATGTATGAAAAACAGCATTGTAAAGAGAACACATATATAAGACATCGAGCGCAAAGAGTCAACAATGGGACATTTTGCACAAGGGTTGTTAGGCAAAAACTTTGCTAACAAAAGCGCAAATCTAAGACACAAAAGAACACTGATGATTGTTACTACAGAATAGAACACGCAACCAATTAAAGAAAACATTGTAATTCAATTCTGTCATTCAGACCTCCTGGGGTCAACGTCTGAAGGTACTTTATCCACCACGCTTCCCTTTGGGCTAACAAGTTATGGGGTTCTGACCTGCTGTGACAGCCAAAGTTTTCAGAATAGTAAACCGCAAATGGGCGTTGGTGTGATGTCGTTCAAACCAATGTGAAGCAAAATGAGACTTGATGGATTTAGTACGGATAGTGCTCTTGTGTTCTGTGATTCTCACTTTCAATTTATGTGATGTTTTGCCTACATATAGCAACCCACATGGACATTTTATTGTGTAAATGGCATTGAGGGAATTGCAATCCCCGTTCTGTTTTAACAAAATTGGTTTGCCTGAGTGTGGGTGATGAATGATATTACCAGTCAAGACATTATTGCAGCGGACGCAGTTACGGCATTTCCGCATACCCTGGTAGATCTGTTGTTCACTTTTCTTAGTGGACAAAATGTCTTTAATATTCTTGCTGCGGGTATAAGCAAAAAGAGGTTCTTCATTGAATAATCCATTGAAGTCTGGTTCCTGTTTAAGGAGATCCCACCTTGATTTGATGATTTTCTTGATAGAATGAGATTGTGTTGAGAATTTGGACACAAAAACTGGACGGCTGGATTCACTTTTCGTTTTGGAGACCAGTAAACTTTCATGGTCCTTGAGAGATGTCTTGTTAGCCGCTTCAGTAAGAACGGAATCAGGATACCCTTGTTCTGAAAATGTATCCTTTTGTTTTTGAAGACTGTCCTGTAGGTTGTTGACATCAGAAGTTATGCGTTTGACTCTCAACATTTTCGAGTATGGTAGGTTCTTGATTAGTGATGGTGGATGAAAACTCGAATGTAATAAGAGATTATTTCTGTCAGTAGGTTTTACAAAGACAGAGGTCTCAAGAACACCGTTTTGTTTTTTGATCAGTACATCCAGATAAGAGATACTATCTAGACTGATAGAATGAGTGAACTTGATTCTCTCATGTTTGGTGTTTAAATTGGAGATCAATAGTTCCAACGATTCCCTTGAATTTTTCCATATTAGAAAAATGTAATCTATAAATCTGACGTAAAACGCCAGATCAGCCTTCCAAGTGTCTTGCATGAAGATGTGATCATTTTCAAATTGTGCCATAAACGTATTTGCGTACGAGGGAGCCCCCGGAAAGCCCATGGAGGTTCCACTGACTTGCAAATAAAATTCATCTTGCCATTTCAGATAACTGTGTTGTAAACAAAAGGTAAGTAACTCCAGCAAATACATTTTGTTAACACTGATTTCAGGCATTTGCAACAAGGCCCACTCACATGCCTCAACTCCCTCTTTCAACTGAATTGAGGTGTATAGCGAAGTCACGTCAATAGTACACATTAACCATGTTGGTTGTAGATGGTCTTGTAGTTGTAGTAGTTTGAGAAAATGAGTGGTATCTTTCACATAACTTTGCCAAGATTGCACACATTTTTGCAAGAAATGATCAACTAGTTGTCCTGCTGGCACGAAAATAGACTCACAACGAGAAACTATTGGTCGGAACGGAGGGTCTGTTAAACTTTTATGCACCTTGGGGAGCATATAAAGTTTAGGTCTTCTGGGGTACTGTACCGTAAGAAAACTTCTTAAGGATGTGTTGATCCATTCCAGGTTTTCTGGCTTCTCCAATATTTGATTGAGAGTGTCCATTATCATTGTTGTCGGATCCTGTTCCAATTTAATGTAGGTAGACGTGTCTGAAAGATGTTCCATCACCTTTTCTGCATAGAAACGAGTGTCCATCATGACTAAGGCTCCTCCCTTGTCCAACCATCTGGAAAGTGATATCTTTGTCAGCACTAAGTTTCTGTAACATATTCATTTCGTTCTTTCTGAGATTGGCTCTGACTCGAGGATGTAGATTAAGTTTGGATAAATCATGTCGCACCAATGATTCTAAAGTATCTAATAGTTTATGGGAAACTGGTGACATGAATGTACTCTTGGGTTTGAAAGATCTCCATTCCAGATCCTCCGTGGGTGTGGATGCTGATGAAACAGTGTCAAGAGTAGGTACCACATTGATGAAGAAGTGTTTTAATCTTAAATTACGCATAAATCTGAAAGTTGAAATTTCCAATTCCAATTGATTTGTGTGATAGATAGGTACGAATGATGTACCTTTATTGAGAACTTCTTCTTCAACTTGTGTCAGTTGTTTTGAGGAAATGTTTATGACAAGGGTTTGCCTTTGCTCCTCAAGCTCCGTGCATCCGCTTCTGTGTCTTTCACTTCCTTGTCTGTGTTTTTTACTCCTCCTTGTTTTTTTGTGTCTGGTGGTCTGCCGCTGGATGGACCCTTCTCTAAAAAAAAGAAGAAGTGGTGGGGATTGATGAGGATTGTACTGTTGTCTCTTCTACCCTTGTGGCAGTCAGTGCCCCTGATGTAAGTTGGGCTGCTGCTGATGGTCTAGAAGGATCTAGTTCAGTGTCTGACACAATTGACTCTTGAGAAGAGGTATTTGGTTTTTGATAAGGCCGTTTACGGGCGTATACCTCTGCCCAGGTATACACCTCGTTCAATTTGTAGTCAATTGTGTCCCTGCGAAAGTTTCGCAATTTCCGTTCTTGAATGTCTTTGCTGTATGTATCAAGTTTACTGTTGATGTCATCCAGTTTGATACGCCAGTACTCAGCTTCCCAACGACTCGATAAATCTGTTTTGATGATGTGAATCTCCTCCTCTAATTCTCTGATTGTTCTGGACAGTTCTTCAATGAGTAGTAAGATTAAATCTAATGAACATTTGTTGAGCACTGCTTGCCATTTTTCCATGAAGGCTTTGTTGAATTGAAACTTATAGAGAAGGGGTTTGATTGGTGATCGAAGACCTCACAGGATTCTTTTAACTTTATGGTATTGGATGAGTGTAGATGCATGTAATCGTTGACTTACGGACTTGCAGGTGATAAACTCTAATTGTCGAATTTGCTGTGATATTGAACTTCCTTGGACATTGAATGATGGTGCATCCTGAATTAAAGAATAGATGTCCTGAAATTGTGAATTAGTGTATGTCCGGGCATCTGCTCTGTTATCAGTAAGGTTTGCAATACTGTCAAACGACATGATTAATACAGGGCGGGATGCTACCTACTGGGAATGTGGTGAATGATATAGAGGCAAATGTTGTGTGGTGAGTGCACACCCTATTGTAATTGATAGAACACTAAATGAAGCAAATTGAATCATAGGTTTCGTGCTACCTGGTGAATGGGCAGCCAGCCCCAATAAATGTGCATCAGCTAGTGGAAAACCACTAGTATACCAGGTGCACTGCTAGAGTTAAAGTATAGTACTAGAGTGTAACCAACTTGTGCCCCCGAAGAAGGGAGATCCTCCCGAAATGCATTGGGCCTCATAAAGAAGCTGTCACTATTAATGATTTTGTAAATATATACAGCCGTGTTTATTCTCAACTCGTTTTGTTACTTCTTGTTTCATTTTGAAAAACAAGAAATCACACAAGTGTTAGTGATTTTCTTGTATTGACAATGTTATTTGTTTCTTGTACAATGTTCACAACCTGAAAATGAAATGAACATGAAATGCAGTTTGTGATTCCTTTATTTCTGACTCAGAACAATATAGTAAAATTGTTGACAAGTTGTTTACACTCTAGTACTATACTTTAACTGTAGCAGTGAACCTGGTATACTAGTGGTTTTCCGCTAGCTGATGCACATACATTTTATTATTGCCATCAGGTAAGGGCCTTACAATTCTAAAGGAAAGGGAAAAAATTCTCAAGCATAGGCGACATTTGCTAACTCATTTGGCTATCAGCGAAAGCTAAAACCATGTGCAATATGCAATGGACACATTACAAGGCTAGGCATACACCATTAATATTAAAAAATGCCCTAGTCAATGCAAATCATATCTTGGATGTCCTGCATCATCATGGCCTTGTTCTGAGAGTCATGCTCCGAGGGATTAACTCTTTATTGATTGGTTCAGCAAACCATTTACAATTTAAAACATGGCTAAATCGAACAATAAAATGACAGTAGTAAATGTTAAAAACTGTGGATTTAAAATTACAAAAAATTTGGTGAACTATTATGGGCTAATAATGTTCTGCTGGATGATATCGCTCTAGCTTTCCGATGGTCTGGACTCCGATTTAATTATTGAGTCTGTTAACTCGACCGCGGTACTAAGATGGGGAGGGTTTAGATGTGGATATGGCATCCAGTTGTTTTGATGCTTTATGGATGAATTTCGCAAGCCCAATATTTAGCTTGGTGTTGTCAGGGTTAAGAGCTGCCATTATGCTTGGCAGCAAGATTGAACTCCCAACATGATACATTGTCCTCACAGCAATGACCGTCTGGCTATGACCAATGCAGGACATGCACAGACAATGTGTGCCATTGTTTTAGAATGGTAATCACACAACCTGCATTCCGTACTGCTACTTGGCCAGCGCCATTCGGGGAGGTTCTTCAGAAAGGGCCAGTGTTCCGAGTGTTTGGGGCAACGTGTTAACATGCATACACAGTAGGCACAACAGGCATGAAGGCAGTGCATGGACAGAAAACATGTCAAAATGATACCAGCTATGGCAAAGTGGTACATAAGGGGGTGGTGATGGACGGAGCATCTGAACCAATCAAACACTCACACCCAGTCAACAGATCTGGGTTTAATCCATCACCGTTCTTTTGCCCACTCTGCCACCCCAGTTCAGACATGGCCGTATGCAAATCAGTCTGACCCTGTGCCTCATGGGAACAGTCCAACCCGAACTGCCAAGCCATGCCTTCCCTGGACCGGAAACAAGCTTCCGAGGACCGGTTTCTGGCATTTTATCCGTCTTCAGCCCGGCTAGCTTGAATCCAGTGGCAAAGTGAGCAAGGGACTCACGTCTGAGCATACCCTGCTAACTTATGGCAATCAAAGCGGTACAAAAGGGGGTGGTGATGGACGGAGCATCTGAACCAATCAAACACTAACACCCAGTCATCAGATCTGAGTTTAATCCATCACTGTTCTTTAGCCCACTCTGCCACCCCAGTTCAGACATGGCCATATGCAAATCAGTCTGACCCTGTGCCTCATGGCAACAGTCCAGCCCGAACTGCCAAGCCATGCCTTCCCTGGACCGGAAAAAAGCTCCTGAGGACCGGTTTCTGGCATTTCAGCCGTCTTCAGCCCGGCTTGCTTGAATCCAGTGGCAAAGTGAGCAAGGGACTCACGTCTGAGCATACCCTGCCAACTTATGGCGAACAAAGCGGTACAAAAGGGGGTGGTGATGGACGGAGCATCTGAACCAAGCAAACACTCCCACCCAGTCAACAGATCTGGGTTTAATTCATCACCGTTCTTTAGCCCCCTCTGCCATCCCAGTTCAGACATGGCCATATGCAAATCAGTCTGACCCTGGGTCTCATGGGAACAGTCCAGCCCGAATCTGAACCAATCAAACACTCACACCCAGTCAACAGATCTGGGTTTAACCCATCACCGTTCTTGATGAGGAAAAAGATAATCTTCCAACCCCAAGTTGCAAATAGGCCCCAAAACCACCCTGTGTGAGACCACGTGCCATTCTCTGGTGTATGTCAGAGGCAAGCCTATGGAGCTTCTGTATTGCGGCATATACATTTAGAGCGTGATACGGTATGTATACACAGCAACTACTTCCGATAACACAGCAGGCCCCACCCCTATCAGCAAGGATGATGTCTAGCACCATCCTGTTTGGAAGGGCAACAAGTCTCGTAGCCTGGAGCTCAGCTGTAATATTAGTCCGGATACCAGCTGTTGCATTTATCACTCCTTCCACTACCCGAGTGAGTCTACAAATGTTTTGGCTATTTGACATAGGGCCTCAAAAGGGTACCATACCTTTCATGGCATCGGTGACCTGCTGCAGAGTGGTATCTGTCTGATCTACATCTTCGGTGTTAATAACCCTCCAAACTCGGGACAAGTATGTGTTCCTATATTTCAATCATTGGTCTTTATGGTAATTGGGCGGAGCTATATATACAGGGGGTAAGAGCGATAACACCTACCCGACCATCCCTCAGGGAGCCAAACACAACCCTGGGACCCACAAATGAAGTAGACACTAGGGGGTAGTACTAAGGGTGCACTATCTGTTGCACTCAGCTTATATGTAGTGTTGTACCTGCTCTCCCCTACCTCTATGATCCCACTCCCCTGGACACAGAAAGTAGCTGTGGTGTTAACCACTGACAGAGGCATTGGCTTATCCTCAGTGACATTATGAGCCTGAAAGGACTGAAAATATTACGATGTGTTGAACCGCAGGAAATCATCTATTTCCGTACAAGACCATGTTCCTTTTCTTACCCCTTTGTATGCATGCATGCAGGAGCTTAGGAACAACCTACCAAATGGCCCTTGACCTGCAGGAGCACTAGGAGGTGCTCTATGCTGGGAGAGTACATTTTGCATCATGGTGCGGGAACCAACACTCTTTCTGTCAAATGTATTAAATGAGGGAGGTGGACGTACCATATGAAGCAAAGCAAACTACCCCTCACAGCTATTAATATAGGACAACGGCATGGACAATACGTTCTCACTTTTATGGGTCACCGAGGGAAGTAGTCCACACACCCAACATTTAGACGCATTATGTGTTTGGTGCAATATTTGTATAAACACATTATCCTTATATGACTTTTGGTGTTCCCCTTTGTGAGGTGTCAAAGTTTCAAACATATGTTCAGGGGGAGCAGGTGATCCAGCGCGAACCCAATAATTTGGACAGTGACGAACACTCAATTATTTCATTTATTTTGGCCCACACACATACACCCAAGTCCCTGTTGCGCTGGCATCAAGTTTGCTAATTCAATACCATTTCATGCTCAGTAGTTCAATAATTTGACAGTTCTCAATATTCTCTTAAAAACCTATCATTCAAATTTCCCTCTTCTTGGTCGGTGGACCAATTAGTTGAAAAAAATGAAAGTAACAGCTATTCATAACATTGATAGACTAAAATGACCACAGAAACTTTATTTGCATAATGTTAAATTGTTTCTAACTCAAGGGCAGTAATGGAAAGAAATACCTCATGAGAGAAAATACACACTAAACCCATCAGCAAATTATCAATCTCAAGAAACATATGTTGCATGGAGGGGATAGGTTAAGAGACATATGCATAAATCAAAACTCAATTAGGAAGGATAGATGAAGAGACAAAAGAAAAAGGATGATAACTTTGAATTATCAAAGATACCAACCCAAGGAATAAGAACGAGGAAAACCACCACCCAGGCCTAGGTAGCGGCAGGGATCCCCAGACAGAGAGTCAGGGATCAAAGACTCTAAGACCAGGACAAGGATAGGACCGGACCAGGCCTCTCTGCAACCCGACAATCAGCAGCACACCCTCTCTCTCCTGCCGCCCTCACGTTGCAGCAACCCGCCAGACCCCACCTCTAAATCACCTATTCCTTATACCCTTATCTTACATGTCCATCTCACCAAAGTCGCTAATGTCACCCATTCTAGCTACAGGATTGGTTGAAATCGTGGGGCGGACGGCCACCCTATCATTAGGTCATACTTCTTTGACCACCCCATTGTTAGGCTTTCGTTCCCACATATCAATGTACATCCCTATTCTCTCATGAGGTGAAAGTAACAAATTAAGGACAAAAATTAATACATTAAACATTTTGTGGGTTTTCACACAGAGTCACTGGAGTTGACTGCATGTCAAGCATCATGTCCTTCACCGTGCCATGCTCTTTCTGCTTGTTCAGCATTCCATCCACTCAATCACGTGATTTGTACTAGGGCTGGGCACAGTTTGCGTAGAGCCGCTACGCAGAATTTTGGAAAAAATGTGTGGAAAATGAGGGCACATCCTGAGGGTCTGTGTGCCTGGGACAGGGGTCCCTTGTGCCTGGGCAGGCTCCCCCATCCCCCGGCCTGGCTGGGTTGGAAAGCAGAGACCGGCCCCAGGGCCTGGTTTTCGGTCAGGGCCTGGGGTTTGGGAGCCCCGGTACTGCGGCCTGCCAAGAGTCCATCTGCCCAGGACAAGGGTCCCTGGTGCAGAGCCCCAGAGACCTGCAAGGCTCCATGGGTCCAGGGCAGTCCTTCCCCATGCGGTTGGGCCCCAGGAGAATCTGTGGGCCTTCACATGCCTGAGTCCCAGCTTGGGGTTTCAGAGCCTTCTGAGCCCTGCAGCCCCCGAGCCCTGCAAGGGCCGGCGGGAGCCCTCCTGCGAAGGTTAGGGGCAGGCAGATTGGTATTATTTCGTTCCCGGCCATCTGGTCGCACCTTTCCCCTCGGCCATCTGGTCGCACACAATGCTTTCCAAAGGTGTGACCAGATGGCCGGTCTTCCCTGGAAGTCACGATGAGGGGCCATTCGCCTCCCTGATCCCAGCGAGGGCTCCAGGAGGTTGGGCGCCTCCACGCCCTGGGTCCCCTCCGTCACTCTGTGCGCGCGGGTTCCCATAAAGAGGGGTAGCCTTCCTCCGGATTACTATCGGAAGGGTATGTCCAAACACCCCTCCCGGGCTGGCGGTTATCTGCTGGTGACCAGATGGGCTATGCTCAGACAACACCTCTCCTCCATCCGGGGGCTCTGGCCCACAGTGTGGCAAAATGCCCGGGACGGGCTCCATGGGTCCCGGGCAGTCCTCCCCCGGGTGTCCTGGCTCGAGAGCTCCGGTGGTCCTCCCCATGCCTGAGGCCCAGCATGGGGTTTCAGAGGCCCCTGAGCCCTGCAGCCCTAGAGTCCTGCAGCCCTGGAGACCTGCAGCCCCTGAGCCCTGCAGCCCCTGAGTCCTGCAGCCCCCGAGCCCTGCAGCCCCCGAGCCCTGCAAGGGCAGGCGGGAGCCCTCCCGCGAAGGCTCGGGGCAGGCAGATTGGTATTATTTTGGTCCCGGCCATCTGGTTGCACCTTTCCCCTCGGCCATCTGGTCGCAAGCAATGCTTTCCAATGGGGCGACCTGATGGCCGGGCTTCCCTTGAAGTCCTGATGATGGGACATTCGCCTCCCCGATCCCAGCGAGGGCTCCAGGAGGTCGGGCGCCTCTGCGCCTTGGGTCCCCTCCGTCACTCGGTGCGCGCGGGTTCCCAGAAAGAGGGATAGCTTTCCTCTGGATTACTAGGGGCAGGGTATGCTGGGACAGCCCTCCCGGGCTGGTGGTTCTCTGCTGGTGACCATATGGGCTATGCTCGGACAACACCTCTCCTCCGTCCGGGGGGCTCCGGCCCACGGCATGGCAAAGTGTTCGGGACCTGCTCCATGGGTCCCGGGCAGTCCTCTCCCGGGCATCTGGGGCTCCCTCCTCCAGGCCAACGGCATGGCAAAGTGCTTGGGATGGGCTCCATGGTTCCTGGGCATTCCTCCCCCAGGTGTACGGTCCAGAGAGCTCCGGTGGTCCTCCCCATGCCTGAGGCTCAGCCAGGGTCCCTGAGCCACCCAGGAAGCAGAGCCCCTGAGCCCTGCCCTGCGTAGGCAAGCAGGAGCCCAAACGCAAAGGCTCAGGTGGGCAGCTGGGAGTCCTTTCGGTGCTGGCATCTGGTCGCAACTGCCCCCTCGGCCATCTGGTTGCACCCAATGCTTTCTAATGAGGCGACCAGATGGCCAGGCTTACCTGGAAGTCCCAATGAGGGTCCATTCACCTCCCCGATCCCAGTGAGGGCTCCAGGAGGTCGGGCGCCTCTGTGCCCTGGGTCCCCTCCATCACTCGGTACGCGCGGGTTCCCAGAAAAAGAGATAGCCTTCCTCCGGACTACTAGAGGCAGGGTATGCCCGGACACCCCTCCCTGTCAGCTGGTTCTCTGCCGGGGACCAGATGGGCTGGGCCCGGGAAACACCTCCCAGGCATCTGGGACACCCTCCTCTGGCCTGGTGCTTGGCAGAGTGCCCAGGACAGGCTCCATGGGTCCCGGGCAGTCATCCCCCTGGCATCTGGGACCGAGAGCTCCGGTGTTCCTCCCCATGCCCGAGGCCCAGCTGGGGTCCCCGAGCCCCTGGGAAGCAGAGCCCCGAACCCTGCCCTGCGTGGGCAGGCGGGAGCCCTACTGTGAAGGCTCGGGCAGGCAGCTGGGTGTCCCTTCGGTCCTTGCCATCTGGTCGTCCCTTTTCCCTCGGCCATCTGGTCGTAAGCAAAGCTTTCCTATGGGGCGACCAGATGGCCAGGCTTTCCTGGAAGTCCCGATGAGGGGCCATTCGCCTCCCCAATCCCAGCGAGGGCTCCAGGAGGTTGGGCGCCTCCACGCCCTGGGTCGCCTCCATCACTCTGTGAGCGCGGGTTCCCAGAAAGAGGTGTAGCCTTCCTCCAGATTACTAGGGGCAGGGTATGCGGGGACACCCCTCCCGGGCTGGCAGTTCTCTGCCGGGGACCAGATGGGCTATGCCCGGACAACACCTCCCTAGGCGTCCAGGGCTCCCTCTTCCAGCCCAACCGCATGGCAAAGTGCCCGGGACGAGCTCCATGGTTCCTGGTCAGTCATCCCCCGGGTGTCCAGGCTCGAGACTTCTGGTGGTTCTCCCCGTGCCTGAGGCCCATCCGAGGTCCCCAAGCCCTGCATGGGCAGGCGGGAAGCCTCAGGGCGGGCAGATGGGAGTCATTCCCGGCCATCTGGTCGCACCTGCCCCCCCTCAGCCATCTGGTCACAGCCAATGCTTTCCAACAGGGCGACCAGATGGCCGGGCTTCCCTAGAAGTCCTGCTGATGGGGCATTTGCCTCCCCGATCCCAGCAAGGGCTCCAGGAGGTCGGGCACGTTCGGGCCATGGGTCCCCTGAGCCTCGCGTTCCACACAGGTTCCCAGAAAGAGGGTAGCCTTCCTCCAGATTACTAGGGACAAGGTACTCTGGGACCCCTCTCGGGCTGGCGGTTCTTTGCCGGGGACCAGATGGGCTATGCCCAGACCACACCTCCCCTCCATCCAGGGGCTCCCTCCTCCAGCCCACGGCATAGCAAATTGCCTTGGGGATGGGCTCCATGGGTCCTTGGCATTCCTCCCCCGGGCTAGAGAGCTCCGGTGTTCCCCCCTGTGCCTGAGGCCGAGCCGGGATCTCCGAGCCCCCAGGAATTAGAGACCCCGAGCCCTGCATGGGCAGGCGGAAGCCCTATCGCGAAGGCTGGGGGCGGGCAGATGGTAGTCCTTTCTTTTCGGTCCTGGCCATCTGGTCGCACCTTCCCCTCGCCCATCTGGTCGTACGCAATGCTTTCCTATGGAGCGACCAGATGGCCGGGCTTCCCTGGAAGTCCTGATGAGGGGCCATTTGCCCCCCGGATCCCAGCCAGGGCTCCAGGAGGTCGGGTGTGCCCGCCCTAGGGTCCCCTCTGTTTTGCGGTCTGCACAGGTTACAAGAAAGAGGGGTAGTCTTCCTCCGGATTACTAGGGACAAGGTACTCTGGGACCCCTCTTGGCCTAGCGGTCCTCAGCCAGCAGCTGGATGCGCCAGGATGCCGCCCCAGCCCTGGGTCTGTCCCTGGGCCTGCTGTGTGGCAGGCTGCCCTGGATGGGGTCTGGTGGGCCCGGGGAGCCCCCCAATGGGCTTGGTCCAGGGGCACGGGGAGGGCAGCCTCTCCACCCTAGGCTCCATCCTCGCTCCTGCTGCGTGGCAGGATGCTCGAACGAGGTCCCGTGGGTCCGGGAAGGCTTCCCCTTCGCCTCTGGGCCTGGGTTGCCTGGCCTCGTCCAGGGGCCCGGCTGGGCCCGTCTCGGGTACTCCAGCCCTGGGCCCTGTCTCCCGGCCTGTTGCCGCGCCAAAGGCCCAGGATGGGGTTCCATCATGCCTGGGGAGCTTCCCTTTGCTTGGCTGGGTTCAGGGCCTCCCTACGGCCTCGGGGAGGGAGGCCTCCCCACCCTGGGCTCCGTCCTCAGTCCTGCTGCGTGGCAGGTTGCCTGGGATGGTGTCCGTTGGGCAGGTGAGTCTTCCGCTGCGCCTCCGGGCCTGGGAGCCTCGCCTGGGTCTGGGGGCCTGTTGAGCCTGGGGTCGGGTGCTCCGGCCCTGGGCCCCATCCCCCAGCACCCAGCCTGCCGCACTGTCTAAGGCCCAGGTCGGTGTTCCGTTGTGCCTGGGGAGCCCTGAGGAGGGCAGCTTCCCCATCCCGGGCTCTGTCCTCTGTTCCGCCACATGACAGGGTGCCAGGGACAGGGTCTGGAGTGCCCAGGGAGCTTCCCCTGCACCTCTGGGCCTGGGAGCCCTGGCTCGGTCCAGGGGCCCTTCTGGGCCCTGGGTCGGGTGCTCGGGCCCCGTCCCCCAGCCTGCCACTCTGCCAAAGGCCTGGGACGGGTTCTGTTGTGGCTGGGGAGCCTCCCCTTGCTTGGCTAGGTTCAGGAGCTCTGGCTGGGGCCCCTGCGGGCCCCGGGGAGGGCAGCCCCCCATCCTGGGCTCTGTCCTTGGTCCTGCTGCATGGCAGGGTGCCCGGGATGGTGTCCGGAGTGCCCGGGGAGGCTTCCCCTGCGCCTCTGGGCCTGGAAGCCCCGGCTGGGTCCAGGGGCCCGCCGGGCCCCGGGTCGGGTGCTCCGGCCCTGGGCCCAGTACCCCGGGCTGCTGCTTCACCAAGGGCCCAGGACAGGGGTCCGTCGTGCCCATGCAGGCCTCCCCTGCTTGTCAAGGTGTACGTGGGCCCTGGGTCAGAGGGCCTGTCGGGTCCCCCTCGCAGCCTCCATGGCTGGGGCCCAGGTGGGGGCTTGGGCCTTCGGTCCCCCATGCCCCAGCGCCCACTCACTCTTTCGTTAGGGCACAGTGTGAACAGATGGCCTCCCTTTCATGCCCGGCCATCTGGTCGCACCTTTTCCCTCTGCCATCTGGTCGTACCTTTCCCCTCGGCCATCTGGTCGCACCTTTCCCCTCGGCCATCTGGTCGCACCTATCTCTTCGGCCTTATGGTCGCATTCAATGCTTTTCTATGGGGTGACCAGATGGCCCGGCTTCCCTGAAAGTCCTGATGAGGTGCCATTTTCCTCCCCGATCCCAGCGAGGGCTCCAGGAGGTCGGGTACTTTTGCGTCTTGGGTCCCCTCTGTCACCTCGTGTGCACGGATTACAAGAAAGGGGGGCAATATTCCTCTGGATTACTAGGGAGAGGGTCAGTCAGACCTCTGTGAGGTCCGACGATTCTGAAACAGGGGAAGGCAGAACATGGGCCTGCCAGCCGGGACCCCCAGGGTCCCAGGTACGCACCTTCCTCTCAGCCCCTTCCCGATGGTCCTTTTTCTCCGAGTTTACTCAGGCAGACCTCTGTGAGGTCTGATGATGCTGAGACAGGGTAAGGCAGACCCCAGGCCCACCCGCTGTGGCCTCCAGGGGCCCGGGTATACACCTGCTCTCAGCCCCTTCCAGATTGTCCTTTTTCTCTGAGTTTGCTCAGCCAGACCTCCGTGAGGTCTGGTGATGCTGAGACGGGGTCAGGCAGCACCCGGGGCCCCCAGGGGCATGGGTACGTGCCTGCCTCTCAGCCCCTTCCCAATGGGCCTTTCTTCCGAGTCTGCTTGCCCAGGAGCAGGCAGGGATGCAAAGCTGGCATCCCCCGTGAAGGGCCTCCTGCCAGGGGTTGGCCCCAGCTGTGCACCGATCGATTGGGCACTCTCGGTCCATTTAGGGATGGACTGCTTGGCCAGCCTCTGCTGTTGTTTCAAGCAAAGAGCTTCCACCCCGTATGGACCGTTTGACTGAGGGAGGGCCGTTCACCATACCCAGCAGAGCGAAGGTCGAGCGGCTCCTGCAGCTCGTGCCTCCCAGTGGTCCGACCCAAGTGAAAGGGGTCGGGTGGCCCCAGGCCCTCAGATGCAACTTCCCAGCAGGTCCGAAGGCCCCGCGCGCCACGCCGTCACCCCTCTCTGCCCAGCACATTTCGACAGCAGCTCGGAACAACCATTCCGAGGCGTGCCGCCGCCGCCAGGCTCTGGCACCCCTGCGTCTTCACTCAGGCTGCGCCTTGGCCTGGCTCTCCCTCCTGGGGGAGACGGCCAGGCCTGCCGGTGCCCATGCGACCGCACCTCTCCACACCCCTCCAGCGAGCCCTCCCGCCCAGCCGGGCAGGCTCCTTCTCCTGGCAGGGTCCAGAGAGATGGAGGGGTGCGTGAAGGTTGCCGGTCGGGGAGATGGGCACGCGGCTCCCACCCAGTCATCAGGTGCAGCTACCTGGTGGATCTTGTCAGTAGCATATGCTTGTCTCAAAGATTAAGCCATGCATGTGTAAGTAAACACGGCCAGTACAGTGAAACTGCGAATGGCTCATTAAATCAGTTATGGTTCTTTGATCGCTCCATCTGTTACTTGGAGTACTGTGGTAATTCTAGAGCTAATACATGCCGACGAGCGCTAACCTCCCGGGATGTGTGCATTTATCAGACCAAGACCAATCCGGGCTCGCCTTGCCACTTTGTTGACTCTAGATTAGGGGTCTCCAACCTTTCCTCTAACAAGAGCTACTTATATTCAATGAAAATTATCCTGAGTTACTAATATTAATAATGTTGTTATACTGACCGCCCCACCCTCAGGCAAGTTTACATTAGTGGGAGACTTATGTACAACTACAGGGGTGATCCCACTTGCTGAGCTGCAGAACACATATGTATTGGCCCCCACAGAGCCCTTTCGCTACCTACAAATCCGACACGCCCATATGGTAGCACTTCACTCCGATGAAGCCCTGCCAGAATCATCTCCCCTGGAAGAGAGATTATTAGAGTAACTTATCCAGCTAGGCAACCTCACTAACTTATCGTAAACTTATAAATAACTCCCCAGGCACTCTGGCCCAGCTCAGGGACCATTGGAACACAGATCTAGAAGACCTGCACCAGGAGAACTGGGTAGATGCCCTTTCCTCCCTGAATGAGGTCGCTATACGACTTTGTTTTCATTTAATACAATAAACAATATTGCACAGAGTGTACGTCTCCTGCACTACATGGGTCAAAATGGGCAGACAGGCATGGAGTGTCTAAGGAAATGTGGTCAACCAGAAACCTTCTTTCACATTTTGTGGGAATGCCCAAACAACCGTAAATACTGGAACGAGGTTTTAACATGCATCAGCGAAGTTACCAGCACCACTATAGGACAATCAGCCAAACTATGCCTCCTCAATATCTGGGAAGCCACACCTAACACGAGCGGACCAACCATGGGTAATGTTGGGCTTAATAGTGACTAAACACAATATTGCAAAAAAATAGGGGGGCGATGGAGATTTAATCCCTGCACGACTGGAAAAAAGACATCGACTGGTGCATGGAGCATGGTGGTGGAACGATCGGTGTATGAGAGCAGGGGGTGCCCCAGAAAATGGGAGACGGTCTGGGGCAGATGGAATACATGTACAGGAAACCCTTGTATGGCCCGATAACAGCGACAACTGATACGACTTTATAGATCCTACATTCTCATAAAACAAGGAGGGATGGCTATATTGCCCTACTCACTTAGAAGTGTTAATGATGTTTACAATAGACTTTTGCACCATAGGCCTTTGCATCTAAACTGTGAAAGTTAGAACTTACTAACACATGAGATATCAGTTACTGCCGATTGTATACAGATCAATGCTTATATTGCCGCAAACAATGTCATGTGATTTTCACCCTTATGTTAATAAAAATAATTACAATAACAATAAAAAAATTACATTAGTGGCCAGTCTATGCAATATTACCAGCAGTGACCACCTCATTGCATCAAAGAGTGTTACTAGCAACATTGTAAAAAAGGCTTTGTCAATTTGGAATGCCTTTACATAGGCACAGTTGCAAAGTTCCGAGCACCAAGTTAATAATATTAGTAACAAGTCTTCCTAACACCGCATCAAAATCACGCAAATATACACTTAAAATATATTTTGCAAATTCAACCATTTCTCCAAACATCATCTTATGAGTTCTAAAATACACACATTTCCCTCTTGAATATGCACTTTCAGCAAAGCAAAAGCCTCTAATTTAGTAGACTGGGCTGGACACAGGAGAGCTACTCACAGGTAACTGGAGAGCTACCAGTAGCTCACGAGCTACTCATTGGAGAAGCCTGCTCTAGATAACCTTGGGCCGATCGCACGTCCCTGTGGCAGTGACGATACATCGGGATGTCTGCCCTATCAACTTTTGATGGTACTTTCTGTGCCTACCATGGCTACCACGGGTAATGGAGAATCGGGGTTCGATTCCGGAGAGGGAGCCTGAGAAACGGCTACCACATCCAAGGAAGGCAACAGGTGCGCAAATTACCCGACTCCGGAGGTAGTGACAAAAAATAAGAATACAGGACTCTTTCGAGGCCCTGTAATTGGAATGACTACACTTTAAATCCTTTAACGAGGATCCATTGGAGGGCAAGTCTCGTGCCAGAAGCTGCGGTAATTCCCGCTCCAATAGCGTAACTTAAAGTTGCTGCAGTTAAAAAGCTCGTAGTTGGATCTTGGGATCGAGCTGACAGCCGGCCGCAAGGCGAGCTACCGCCTCTCCCAGCCCCTGCCTCTCGGCGCCCCCTTGATGCTCTTGACTGAGTGTCCTGGGGGTCCAAAGCGTTTACTTTAAAAAAACTAGAGTGTTCAAAGCAGGCCGGTCGCCTGAATACTTCAGCTAGGAATAATGGAATAGGACTCCAGTTCTATTGGCTTTCGGAACTGGGGCCATGATTAAGAGGGATGGCCGGGGGCATTCGTAATGTGCCGCTAGAGGTGAAATTCATGGACCGGTGCAAGATGAACCAAAGCGAAAGCATTTGCCAAGAATATTTTTATTATTCAAGAACAAAAGTCGGAGGTTCGAAGACAATGAGATACCGTCGTAGTTCCGACCATAAACGATGCCGACCAGCGATCTGACGGCGTTATTCCCATCACCTGCCGAGCAGCTTCCGGGAAACCAAAGTCTTTGGGTTCCGCGGGGAGTATGGTTGCAAAGCTGAAACTTAAAGGAATTGACGGAAAGGCACCACCAGAAGTGGAGCCTGCGGCTTAATTCGACTCAACACGGGAAACCTCTCCCGGCCCGGACACGGACAGGATTGACAGATTGATTGCTCTTTCTCGATTCTGTGGTTGGTGGTGCATGGCCGTTCTTAGTTGGTGGAGCGATTTGTCTGGTTAATTCCAATAACGAACAAGACTTCTCCATGCTAACTAGTTACGCGACCCCCAGCGGTCGGCGTCAAACTTAGAGGGACAAGTGGCGTTCAGGTCTGTGATGACCTTAGATGTACGGGGATGCACGCACGCTACACTGAACGGAATAGCGTGTGTCTACCCTTCGCCGACAGGTGCGAGTACCCCGCTGAACCCCGTTCATGATAGGGATTGGGGATTGCAATTATTTCCCATGAACGAGAAATTCCCAGTAAGTGCAGGTCATAAGCTTGCGTTGATTAAGTCACTGCCCTTTGTACACACCGCCAGTCGCAAATACCGATTGGACAGTTTAGTGAGGTCCTCGGATCGGCCCCGCCGGGGTCGGCAACGGCTCTGACGGAGCTCAGAGAAGACGATCAAACTTGACTATCTAGAGGAAGTAAAAGTCGTAACAAGGTGTCCGTAGGTGAACCTGCGGAAGGATCTTTAACGGCGGAGCGGCCTGAGCGACTGACGACGCCAGCCTAAAGCCCTCGGCTGCCTCCTGTAAGCACACACCGTAGGCACAGGGCCCAGCCCTGCCCTGGCGCGCCCCGACTGGTGGAGCGGTCCACGGCCGCATGGGGCACTTGGGTGAGGACCAGGACTTAGGAGGGCCTCTTCCCTCTGGGAGTGCCAGACTGACGTGTTAGGGACCAGGGATGGGGGGCAGCCGCCGTCCCCTGTCCCTCTCCGAGACGGAACCCAAGTCCACCCGGCACAACATCCCCTTGGGTGGGGGAAACCGAATGGCAGTGCATCCTCGGGTTGGTACCATCCCTCCCTTGGAAGGCCCTGGTGCCGGCTGGGCCCTCCCACACTTGAGTCTGGCCCGACTGGGTTCCGGGCGACCGAGGAGCAGCCCTTCTCACGTAGCAGGGCGGCCTAAAAGAGAAGGGGCCGAGGGCCTGTGAGGGGACCCTGGCTCCTCTCGGAGGGAGGCGTGCGGGATGGGAGCTGCCTGGCTCTACCCCTTTTGGCACCTACGTCCCGGGCGAGGTTGGTGGTGGGCTGATTGCCAGCCCGCCAGCATAGCTCGGGCTGCCCGGTGGCGGACGGCTGACGTGCAGGTGGAGCGACCCTTCCTCGGTGCCAGGTACCCGGTACGACCTGGTTCCGTGTGGCCGGTCCGAGGGGTTTAAAGACTCGCGTAGTCCCCCCTGGTTACTCTGGAAGGGACCGGGGCTGCCTGCTCCTGTCACACTGGGAGCCCACTTCCTTCCTTGCCCGCGGGTGGGTGGGTGGGGGGTGCTCCTGGCCGAGCGCCATGCAATGCTTTTTTTCTCCCAACAGTGCAGTCTGACTCCTAGAGGGGTAGCCTTGAATGGTGCACGGGCCGTCTTGCTGCGCGGGCAGTTGACTGACAGTGTCACCTTCCTCTCGCCTCTCCTGCACCCGCAGGTAGGCAAACGTTTTTGAAAAGTTGCCTGCGACTCTTGGCGGTAGATCACTCGGCTGGCTCGTCAATGAAGAATGCAGCTAGCTGTAAGAATTAGTGTGAAATGCAGGACACATTGATCATCAACACTTTGAACGCACCTTGCGGCCCCGGGTTCCACCCGGGGCTACGCCTGTCTGAGAGTCGCTCGATCATCAATCGCCCCGGGGCTTCCCCAGGATGCGGCTGGGGCCGTCACAGGGTAAGCTCCGCTTCCCCTTTGTCGTCCCACAAGGTCAGACCCCCGATTGCTCGTGGCAGGGTCCCTTGCCGGGTCCTGCCACTGAGGTACGCCGCTGGCGTGCCTGGCCCCCGAGAAAGGGGTTCCGCGACTGGTCCGCCCCTTGGACCTGTCCCAGGGTGCCTGGCTGCGTGCCATACGTGGCTGCCTGTGGTGTCCCACCGGCTGCCCACGCGCAAGCACCTCAGGGGCCCACCTCCTCCTTCCCAGGGAGGCTGAAACCCCTCCAGATCCGATCCGGGGAAAGAGGGCGGGTGTTGCCGGGACACCAGGCCCCTGCTCCGGCAGGGGTCTTGGCCTTTACGGCAACCCCCTTTGACGCTCTGGCGTCATTCTTGAGACTACGACCTTAGATCAGACGTGGCGACCTGATTAATTTAAGCATATTACTAAGCGGAGGAAAAGAAACTAACCAGGATTCCCCCAGTAACGGCGAGTGAAGAGGGAAGAACCCAGAGCTGAATCCCCGCCCGGCGTACAGAAGACTGACTCCCCGGCGTCGCTCAGGGGGCCCAAGTCCTTCTGATCGAGGCTCACCCCGGGGATGGTGTTAGTGTGGTAGCGGCCCCCCAGCACTGCAGTGTGCTAGAGTGTACCGCAGTAAGGCCTGCAATAGAACAGGATACACTCAGAGGCACTAAGACAGGCAGAGGATATAGCATAAGGAGAGAATCATTCAAAGGTAGAAGGGAGAATAATTCCTAGCTTTAAATTATATTCAATTTTCATGGATTGTTTTAGGAATATGGTGGAAGTAGCAGGATATTGAGATAGGGTTAATTTAACCCACAACTGAAGGAAATGTTTCAAACAGTTTTCTGAGAGCATAACACTAACCCAAAAACTAACAATATGGAACCGTCGACTGGGGCGGACTGTTCTCAGTGTGCCCGAACGCATTGCACCGCTGGACGGGGAGGCCCACGCCAAGCGCCAGGGGTCTGCGGTGATGTCAGTTACCCACCGACCCATCTTGAAACACGGACCAAGGAGTCTAACAGGTGCGCGAGTCGGAGGGCCGAACGAAACCCTGTGGCGCAATGAAGGTGAGGGCCGGCTGAGGTGGGATCCCGCCGCACTTCCAGCAGCGGGCGCACCACCGGCTTGTCTCGCCCGCTCTGACGGGGAGGTGGAGCATGAGAATGCGTGATAGGACCTGAAAGATGGTGAACTATGCCTGGGCATGGCCAAGCCAGAGGAACCTCTGGTCGAGGTCCGTAGCGGTACTGACGTGCAAATCGGTCGTCCGACCTGGGTATAGGGGCGAAAGACTAATCGAACCATCTAGTAGCTGGTTCCCTCCGAAGTTTCCCTCAGGATAGCTGGCGCTCGGAGCCCCTAGTTTTATGTGGCACAGCGAATGATTAGTGGTCTTGGGGCCGCAACGCTCTTAACCTATTCTCAAACTTTAAATGGGTAAGAAGCCCGGCTCGCTGGCGTGGAGCCGGGCATGGAATGCAAATGCCTAGTGGGACACTTTTGGTAAGCAGAACTGGCGCTGCAAAATGAACCAAACGCCGGGTTAAGGCGCCTAATTTCGACGCTCATCAGACCCCAGAAAAGGTATTGGTTGATATAGACAGCAGGACGGTGGCCATGGAAGTCGGAATCCGCTAAGCAGTGTGTAACAACTCACCTGCCGAATCAACTAGCCCTGAAAATGATTGGCGCTGGAGAGTCGGGCCCATACCCGGCCGTCACCGCGCTGAGAGCTGCGAGGGCTAAGCAGCGACGAGTAGGAGGGCCATTGCAGTGAGCACAGAAGCCTGGGGCAAGGGCCCGGGTGGAGCCAGCTGCAGGAGCAGATCTTGGTGGTAGTGACGTAAATAATTAATTTACTCTCTTAATTTCTATGCAGGTAAGTACTTAATCAATAATAACTCAGATCGGATGAAAAAAGACAGAGTCCGTGGTGTGAGAGTTCTAAGGGGTTTTATTCCTTAAAAAGGAATGGTCATGGCCAAGATATCATGTTCTGACCACCACACAGGGTGTCAGAAGGGATAGATGAGCGCGCTACATTTTATTAACAGTACATAGCTTATATACTTATTTCATTCCATAAGTAACAGTGCAAGAGGCGTAACAGCTGAGAGTAGACAAGATAACAGTATTACACGTGGTACATGTGCGTAATCAAGAGGCGTGAACTAGAGGTGTGTTCTGGAAACGTCACTGATAGGTGTCACAAAGGGGTGGCACTAACAGAAAATGTGGCAATGTCAGCAGAAATCGGAAGCTTGGATGCGTGCGCAGCTGGATGACGTGTAATTGGAGGGGTGCAGGGGACTTGACATTTACACTGACGGAAAGAGACAGAAGTCTGGCATGTCAGATCAACATGTGCTTCTATCATATCTGATATCTGATGTTTAGGAACTAAGCTATCTGGGCAGAAAGGTCTCTAGAGCAGAAGCTATTCTATACTTGCTGTGAGTGCGTGTATAAGCGCCTGAGTGTCTGTATGAGAAGCGTGGGGGCATGGGGCCTTCCATGGAAGCATGGCAACAGAAGCTATGAATTACTTGCATAGAGACAGGTCGGCCCTTTAGCCCTGTAGCTGAGGAAGGATGTTTACTGAAGCTAGCAGGCTGGAATGTATTTTCGGGGAGGGAAACAGATAACTCGAAGGTTATAGTCAATCTTGGCAGGCAGCAGGCTGAGCTGAGCACGGAGGGCCGCGCTAGAAGTAAGTCAGAGTTCACGGGTACGGGGGCTGCCTGGGCAGAGATTTCTCGGAGTCAGAAGCCAGAAAAGTGGCTCGGTGGCAGAGATTCAGGGCCTACTTCAGCCAGAGCTGAAAAACGTAGGAGTATACTACAAAAAGACGTTGGCATAGCATACTTAGGAACGGACCATTCAACCCATTCATGGTGGGTCTGAAAGAGGACATGTTAACGGTGGACGCAAATGTATTTGCGTCTTCATAGCTGACACAGGAGGGAAGTTACATGCACTTTAACTCGTACATGGAGTCGGTGGGGTACTCGCTAGGGAACACAACTTGACCATAAAATTTATATTACCTCATTCCCTCCTTGTTCCCTACGGACCCTTCATGATATATCGATCCTCATAAATCGATCGGTTTGTTCTTGTAACATTATATGTTCATCTTTCTTTCTTTGACTGTTTGAGAGACAACTGGAATGTTCAATGCACGAGGTGGCACACAGTCCACATATCGCTGGCCCACACTGTAGGCACAGGCAGCAGCTGAATACTATAACGAGGCCAAATGCCTAGGAATGATAAGATCTTCCATCCCCAAGCTGTTAACGTAGTCCAGAACCAACCGGACCAAGTCCAGGTGCCTGGATTCTGATGTATCTGATTTGCAATTTTATGCAGACGGGTAATAGCTTGATAGACAGATGGTGCGTTTTGGGGGATGAAAACACAGCAACTTGACCCGATGACCTTACAGGCTCCACCTCTATCTGCCAAGATGACGTCAATTACAAGACGATTTTGAAGGACAACAACCCGCATAGCATATTGCTCCTCTGTTAGGTTACCTAAGGCGGAGGCAGTTTCATGTACTACTGCTTCAAGTGTTCTGGTTAATCTGCGTATTAATTTACTGTTTTGGACAGGTCCTAGAAAGAAAAAGAATCCTTTATTGAAATCAGTGTACTGTTCCCATGCCGTTTCTGTGTAGTCGACAAGTGGAATGTCTCTTTTGGGTCTATTCTGTACTAGGTTCGTATTTCTATGATAATCAGGGGGAGCTAGAAAAACAGGTGGCAGAAGGAATGCAATATAACAGGTACCATCCCAATCTGGAGGCAAACATATGTATGCGGTATGACCACAAACAAAATAGGAATGGCTGATAGCTTTAAAGGACGATTTACCATGGTCACTGAATTCGACCACAGTAGTGCATTTACTATGACCTACGTGTACTGAACCTTTCTTGCTAACACATAGTTCACCTGTGACTGGTAATACTAACATATGGGGCAGAACTGGAGCAGCTTCGGATTCAACAGTAAGTATCATAAGGCTAATTGTGTAATTACCTAATCCATATACTTCATTCTCTAGATCAGTTCCTATTCGAGTGGGAAGTCCCTCTTTATCAGGATAACAGATGTTGAGCAGGACTAAGTTCAAGTTTCCCCAAACCCAGCCCCCATCGAAAACAGCAATATCAGGATCTAAGGAATTAATTATTTTAAACCATGCCCCACAGGAGCCATTGTGAGTGAACGGGTACGGAAAGAGGGGCAGAGCTCCCTTGTAATTCTGGTAGGGAGGGAGTCGGCCACATATCCAGCAGTCTGTAGCATTGTTTGTCTGATGGGAGTGGTGTAACATACTAATGAATGTATTGTTGCGCAGCGCAAGTCTGTAAGAGAGTTCATGTGCAGGAAGTTCACTAAAAGTGTGTTCAGCAGAGACATTGTAAACAGATTGTTCACGCCTGAAAATAGGCCAATATATAGGTAGCAGAATGCTGGCAATAATAATTAGAATACTTAGAAAAAACATTATTAACAACGTCACTATACAGTGACTACGCAGTGATTTGCAGTATGTACGTTTCTTTGCCTCTCTCTCTCTCTCTCTATCTCGATCTAGGGGATACATGTCAGAAACTATTTAACCGATTCACCTAGGGGAGGACTTAAACAATTAAACTGTCTGACTTGCTAGATCGGAGCTTCATACGGTACAGTTCTTGGGGAGTCTTTTCTCGTTCGGTAACGGTAAAGTCTTTTTCCTCAACACAGTCTTTGGTGGGGGTGGACGAGTCAGAGTCCTGTTTTAGTCCGTTTTTTAGTTCATTGCAAAGTTTGATGTGACTCGTATGGACCCACCCCTTTCTCCCCTCTATCTTCACGGCGGTCCTGGTTGTAAGGAGGACGGTCTTCGGAGACTTCCAACGGGGCTCCAGCGGACTTTTCCGGTCGAAATTCCGGACGAGTACCAGGTCCCCAGGACGGACCTCATGCGCCTTTACATCGGTGTTGTCAGGGAAGGCTGCGGCAACCTGTGAACGACATGATTGGAGTGCAGACATCAAGGAGGCAAGGTAATCTGTCAACATATTGCAATCAACATCAGTTATTTTCTTCGGAATGGGCGTCCCCCACATATTCGGTGGTCTGCCAAAGACCACTTCGTACGGGGATAGCCCTGATCTTGAATGGGCGACCATTCTCATGTAGAATAGTGCCACGGGCAGGGCGACTATCCAGTCGACCCCTTTTTCCTGACAGATCTTTGCAAGGCGGATTTTTAGTGTCTGATTATGCCTTTCTACAAGGCCTGCTGCTTCGGGATGTCGGACACAGTGGAACCTCCACTGATATCCTAGCAAAAGGGAAACCTGTTTCATCAACTCGGACGAGAACGGCTGTCCGTTATCTGAATACACGACACGGGGCAAACCGTATCATGGGAAGAATTCACGAACCAACTGTCTGGCAGTGGTCGGAGCAGTGTAGTCTGGGACTGGGTATGCTTCGGTCCAGCGGGACAGGGCACAAACAATTACAAGGACATATTTAAAACCTCGACAACTGTTCATCTGGATATAATCCATCTGGAGGACTTCAAAAGGGTGATCGGGAGGATGAAATCCTCCTTGCTCTACAGGGACGCTTTTACCTGGATTGAACTGACAACAGATCATGCAAGTACGCACTTTCTGTTTTGCTGCTGCTCGTAAGTGTTTGTTGTACCAGAGATTCTGTAAACTGTCTAACATCGCCTTCTCTCCTAGATGTGCCGGGCTATGTGCTGTATTTATCATGACTTGAACCATTGAGTCAGGGAGAAACCATATAGATTTTCCCTTCGTCACCCAACCTTGATCTGTCTGAATCCCTCCTAGTTCAGTCCATTTCTTTATTTCATCTGGAGTAGCATGTGTCTGAATGTCAATTACGTCTAGGGCGGGATCTCTAACTGCCATACACTTTGTCGGTACTATTGTCTTTGTCACATCAGTAATCTGGATGTGAGTCAGTGCTGTATGTTTTGCTGTCTGGTCTGCCAGGTTGTTACCCTGGGACACAGAATCTGTAACTTTAGTATGTGCCTTACACTTCATGACTGATATGCCCGAGGGCAAATGTATTGCTTCTAACAGTGCTTGAATGAGGGGACCATGTTGAATCTTGGCCCCATGAGAGGTCAGGAAACCTCGTTCTTGCCAGAGGACTCCGAAGTCGTGTACAACTCCGAAGGCATAACGGGAATCAGTGTATATGTTAACATTTCTGTTCTTAGCTAGAATACAAGCTCGGGTCAGAGCGATGAGCTCTGCTGCTTGAGCAGACAGTGTGTCAATACGATGTGTTTCTTTAACTTCAGTTTCAGTGGTCACGGCATACGCGGCCACTAATTCTCCTGTACTTGTTCTCATGCATGAACCGTCCACATAAAGTGTCAGGTCTGGGTTTGTCAATGGAACATCTGTTAAATCTCGTCTAGGCTTTGTTACTGCATTAATGATTTCTATACAATCATGTGGGGCTGGATCTGTCATAACTGTTGGTAATAGTGTTGCGGGGTTCAGGATACTGCAGCGTCTGATTTCTATGTGTGGCTGGAATAGTGTTAATTCATAACCTGTCAGTCGTGCTATAGTCAAGTGTTGAGTCTGGGTTCTGTTTAACAAAACCTCTACAGAATGTGGTACTTGAACTGTTAACTGATGACCTAAAACAATTGAATCACTTTGTCTTATTGCTAACGCTGTTGCTGCTACTGACTTTAAGCACGCAGGGAGTGCTTGGGCTACTGAATCCAATGTACTAGAAAAATAAGCACAAGGCTTATGTGAACCTGCTTGATCTTGAGTGAGGACAGACAACGCTGTACCGTCACGTTCTGTAACAAAAAGTGTAAACGGTTTGTTGTAACATGGTGTCGCTAAAACTGGTGCTTGACATAAGGCTTTCTTTAAGTCTTCAAAAGCTTGTGTGTGTTCCTGAGTCCAAGGGAGGGCAGTCGAAGTCGCTGCCTCCTGTGTCGTTAACTGGATGAGTGGCTTGGCTTAGAAATGCATACTGGGGAATCCATTGTCTGCAGTACGAGGTGAGGCCTATGAAGGCCCGCACTTCCTTTTGTGTCTGGGGTTGTGGCATATTTGCTATTAACTGAATGCGATCGGGAGTGAGCTGTCTCCCCACTTTGGACAGCAAGTGACCCAAGTACACAACTTGCTGAACACAGAATTGTAGCTTCGAAGGAGACACCTTGTGTCCCTTGTCGGCCAGAAAGTGTAAAACGGTCAGTGATGCTTTTTCACATTCGGGCTCACTTTGTGCGGTGATCAGCAGATCATCGACGTATTGCAGTAAAGTGGTGTTAACTGGCATTTGAATACAATCTAGTTGTCTTTTCAGTGCTTGACTATAGATGCTGGGGCTTTCTGTGAATCCTTGAGGTGCGCGCGAAAATTTGAAACTGCGTCCATTTAAACTGAATCCGAAGAGATATTGGCTCTCTGGATCAATAGGCACGCTGAAGAAGGCGTTCTTGAGATCAATTACAGTAAAGAACGTTGCTTCTGAATCAATAGCAGTCAATAGAGAGGAGATATCGGGGACCACAGGATACTGTGGAATAATGCATTTATTCAATTCTCGAAGATCAATCACCAGCCGATATACTGGCGGTGCATTGGGATCAGTACGTTTAAGAATCGGAATGATGGGTGAATTACAGATATTGGAGTCGGTCTCGACGACCACTCCTTGGGCAATAAGCTCTTCAATGATTTTCAGTAAAGCCACTACAGCATCGGGTGGTAACTTATATTGTCTGATTCTGGGTAATACAACACCTGCCTTGAGTGTAACGCGGTATGGTGTAATATGCATACAGCCTACATCAGTTGGGCCTTTTGCCCACAAGTAATCAGGTACATTTTTCAATCTGACATCAAACTCACGCAGAACATAATGACCCTTGAAATCCCGCAGAAAGAGTCTAACTCCCTCCGGGGAACAGCAGATTATAGCTCCTAGAGCCTTCAATGTTTTGATTCTTAACAGATTTTCTGGACATGATTTCGTGAGTAACAGGTCTGTAACGCGTGATAATGGACCCACAGCCAGGGGGACTGGTTCGGATACTTCATTTACAATAGGCTGTCCTGAAAAACCCAGGGAAACATTCTGTGAGCCTGAGAGGGGTGCCCCTGGAACTTCATCATGACTTATTGTAGTGCGACTTGCCCCTGTGTCAATTAAAAACTTTCTGTCTTTTCCCAATACTTGACTGTGTACATAAGGACCTTCTTGATCTACAGGAATCTCAATAAGAGGCAAGCCACCTTCCCTCTCTAGGCTGTTTCATGTATATCGGGAATATTCGGGGTAAGCAGACTGGGCATACTGGTACATCTGCTGTGAAACTTGCTGAGTTGCGGCAATGGGCTGTGGCTGTGGTACTGCTACGGTCTGTGCTGGAGTCGAGGAAGCATGCATAGGCTGTGTATTCTGTGTAGACTGATGCTGGTTATGGTCTTGTCTAGGCGGATGCGGTCTTTCTTTAGTTTTACCTGTCGCTATGTTATGTTTCAGAACTGGGAATTCGTGTACGTAGTGACCTGGCTGCTTGCAATAATTGCATGTCCCTTTAACAGGAGCTGCAGTGTGACTTGTCTGGGTCGTACCCTTTCTGTGTCCGTCGGATGGGACTGTCTGAGCTACTAACATTTTCATCTTTGTGTCTTTCATGCGTTTTTGTTCCTGATCTTGTTCTTCTCTAATTCTGTTCTGATGATATTGTAACATTTGTAACATCTGGGATGGCGTATTTGCTTGCCATGTACTCTCAACCTTGTACACTCTATTTTTAACTAACGGTAGGGAATTCTCGACTAACTTTGATACAAAAAGATGTGGGTACGACTCGCTACTTGGCTGGAGGCCACTATTAATAATAAAACATTTCTCGAATCTTGAATAGAAGTCACTAGTATCTTCATCATGTTTCTGTTTACAGGACGAGATTGCATCCCAATCCTCCTTTCTAGTTGTCAATAATCTGGGCAGGACCTGTACTATCAAACCTGGTAATGCTTTAGTTTTGTCCCCAAGGCCTAACCCTGGGACCCGTTTCTTTTCTTCTTCCTCGATTTCTGCCCAGGCAATCTTTGTGTCTCCCACCTCCCATTCCTTTTCCTTTAGTTTCTCGAATATACCCGTAGGCAATAATACTTTCAACATTTTCATGATATCATCATATGTGTAGTCCCCCATTAATAACATGTCCTTAAGCTCTCTATGGAAACCTGCAGGGTCTTTATCATGGCATGGTACTAGTTTCTTCATTTCTAACAGTTCTAATTTAGTCAGAGGCGTGTGTACATACACGCGTTTCAAAGTTTTATCCTCACCCATAACAGGGTGCACTTCTCGTAAGGGGTTCTGACTTTCAATACCACCCCCACATTGCATATGGTACATTTTCCTTTCTGGAGGTGGGGCGGGAACATATTCAGAGCTTACAAAGGTATCATATCTGTGTCGTTGTTCTAGAATTATTTGAATTAATTTAGTGCTTAGACCTCTCCATCTATCCATCAGTAGTGCTTCTAGTGTCTCGTGTAAGGGACCTGGATCGGAATAATGTTTTCTGTATTTAATGAGAAGGTGCTGAATCATGTATACACCTGCTAATTTCTGTTCGTCGGGGGAGAGGTTCAGAAATGTCTGCGCTACCGTGTTGTCATTATATATGTCTGCATTTTCAGCCCATGATACAGCTGATCGGGCGAGTTCTTGTTCATCCATAGAATTGAGTACATGGTACCCAACTCGATCTCGAAGCCTTTTATCAGTTTCCTGGAACTGATGCTCAGCAGAATTCGGATTTGTTAAGGCAGAGAAGAAAACTCTCTTGCTCTCCGGACGGATACCCTTCCTAAGGTAAGTTCCCTTACCTACATATGCTATTGTTCCTATATTTCTTTCGGATTCTTCCTGTACTTCTTCCTCCTCGGAGGAAGCCTTTTCTTTCTCTTTCTGGTGTACTGCTATCACTGCTTTCCTAATTTTCTTGTACATAGAGTCTATGCAATTTTGTCTGTCATGTCTTCCATCAGCTATATTTTGACCCCACTTATTCAATGCGTCTAATTCACTCTGATCTGTTCCGGGCCTGTCTCGTTCTCTTATTAGACAATTTATGAAAAATCGTAGTATCAGTGCTTGCATGCCAACTTTCTGTTTCTCCATGGCATCCTTAATACTGTCAGAGTCCTTTCCTGTCTGAACGAACTCATATATTCTGTCTAGACGATCCTTCATTCCTGCATAGCATAATAAGCTATCAGTAGCGGATCTTAACCGTAATGATGCCAATATCATTAAATCGTCTTTTCCGGGTACTGGATCATATCTGCAAACTGACATGTTTTCTTTTAATGCGTCAAGGCGGGATGAATTAGAGGAGTGGGGAGACCTGTACGTGAGAGGACTCTGCATATCTCTGAGATTGAATCTGTGAGTTGGTGGCGGGGTCTGAGGACCCGCGGTCGCACCTCCTGAAGCGGACGCTTGTACATTACCTCCCTGTGGAGTCTGTATCTGGGCTTGAACTTGTCGCTTAGGTGGATCAGGCAAACGTGGTTTCGGCAGGTCTGTTTTGAGTACGGGAAGTGGCGGGGCTGGCGGAACGGGAGAAGTCTGTTGCGGTACCGGCGGAACGTGACCTGGGGGTGGAGTGCCACCCCCGTCCCTGTCAATAGGCAGGGCACGAACAGGCAGATTGGTGTAAGCTGGTGCTACATCGTCTAAGTATGAATTTAGGAATATGTCTTTAGTAGTCTTATGCATTACTTTAGTTGGAACTAATGGTGACGGCAAATTTTTCGGTATTTCTGAAATGGCGTCAGGGGTACCTTCGGCCAAAAGATACATGTTGTTCACTTGGCTATTTCGGATGCGATCTATTTGTTCTGATTTTACTCGAATTCCTTCAATAACTAATTCGTTTTCTTGGGCCTTTTCTGATTCTTTAAGTCTGTCTTCTCTACGGAGTGCTCTTTCAGCACGTTTATGTGATTCCTTACGCCAAAATTCTATGGCGTCTTTCTGAGATTGTCTGGCTTTCTTTTTCCGTAATGCTTCTTCTACCTTTATGATGCACTCGGCATCCCATGTTCCGTTAACCGGCCATCGGTATCTTTCCTCTAGGTGCTTGGTATAATCGGTCCATAACTCTAGATACAATATGGCGTCTATGCCATGTTTGTTATACATGAAATTACCTGGAGTGTCCCTAGGGGGGATTGGAATTTCTTCCTCTAACATCCCTTTCCTAGTTCCTATCTGCTTTAACTTGTTGAAAAACGGCATTGTGCCTACTTGATACTGAAATGCTCGATCCTTGATACTTAATTCTGAATGTAACTATTTATACAAAAAACACAATAATGCACAAGGAAAACAATCACATTCATACCACGACATTAATCACAAAAACATTTAAAACATAGATGATTACCCCACTATACTAGATGTACTGCTAAACAGTACAGATACACTGTTGTAACAGTGCAAAAATTCAGAAATTCGGAATACTAGATATACTGCTAAACAGTACAGATACACTGCCTAAAAACAGTGCAGACCGGACTTGCGTACCCAAACCCGTCTAGATACGACCCAGCAATGGTACTCACCGGGAAGCACGGAAACAGAAGGCCTCGGAAAAACTCGACTGGACTCGACTCGATACTTCGGAAAACTTCGGAAAACTTCGGGAATTTTCGGAAAACTTCGGAAACCTGGTGGGCCTCTTGACACCTCGGACCTTGCTTCTTTTGGCTAGGCTCTGGTCGGGATCCTCCGCACTCCTCACCGCCTCGTCTGGGCACTGATCGCAGTCTTCGTCACCTCCGTGGGTCAGAGGGAGATGCAGGAAATCCTGCCGGTACGCGTATGTTCCTTCTAACTGATGGCAGGGGACAGAGTTTGCAATGCGCCAACCGGCGCGTGAGGTGGGGGAGGGGTCCCTATTCGGGCGCCAAAATGACGTAAATAATTAATTTACTCTCTTAATTTCTATGCAGGTAAGTACTTAATCAATAATAACTCAGATCGGATGAAAAAAGACAGAGTCCGTGGTGTGAGAGTTCTAAGGGGTTTTATTCCTTAAAAAGGAATGGTCATGGCCAAGATATCATGTTCTGACCACCACACAGGGTGTCAGAAGGGATAGATGAGCGCGCTACATTTTATTAACAGTACATAGCTTATATACTTATTTCATTCCATAAGTAACAGTGCAAGAGGCGTAACAGCTGAGAGTAGACAAGATAACAGTATTACACGTGGTACATGTGCGTAATCAAGAGGCGTGAACTAGAGGTGTGTTCTGGAAACGTCACTGATAGGTGTCACAAAGGGGTGGCACTAACAGAAAATGTGGCAATGTCAGCAGAAATCGGAAGCTTGGATGCGTGCGCAGCTGGATGACGTGTAATTGGAGGGGTGCAGGGGACTTGACATTTACACTGACGGAAAGAGACAGAAGTCTGGCATGTCAGATCAACTTGTGCTTCTATCATATCTGATATCTGATGTTTAGGAACTAAGCTATCTGGGCAGAAAGGTCTCTAGAGCAGAAGCTATTCTATACTTGCTGTGAGTGCGTGTATAAGCGCCTGAGTGTCTGTATGAGAAGCGTGGGGGCATGGGGCCTTCCATGGAAGCATGGCAACAGAAGCTATGAATTACTTGCATAGAGACAGGTCGGCCCTTTAGCCCTGTAGCTGAGGAAGGATGTTTACTGAAGCTAGCAGGCTGGAATGTATTTTCGGGGAGGGAAACAGATAACTCGAAGGTTATAGTCAATCTTGGCAGGCAGCAGGCTGAGCTGAGCACGGAGGGCCGCGCTAGAAGTAAGTCAGAGTTCACGGGTACGGGGGCTGCCTGGGCAGAGATTTCTCGGAGTCAGAAGCCAGAAAAGTGGCTCAGTGGCAGAGATTCAGGGCCTACTTCAGCCAGAGCTGAAAAACGTAGGAGTATACTACAAAAAGACGTTGGCATAGCATACTTAGGAACGGACCATTCAACCCATTCATGGTGGGTCTGAAAGAGGACATGTTAACGGTGGACGCAAATGTATTTGCGTCTTCATAGCTGACACAGGAGGGAAGTTACATGCACTTTAACTCGTACATGGAGTCGGTGGGGTACTCGCTAGGGAACACAACTTGACCATAAAATTTATATTACCTCAGTAGTAGCAAATAATCAAACGAGAACTTTGAAGGCCGAAGTGGAGAAGGGTTCCATGTGAATAGCTGTTGAACATGGGTCAGTCGGTCCTAAGAGATGGGCAAGCGCCGTTCGGAAGGGACGGGCGATGGCCTCCGTTGCCCTCAGCCGATCGAAAGGGAGTCAGGTTGAGATCCCCGAACCTGGAGTGGCAGAGACGGGTGCCCTTGTGGTGTCTAGTGCGGTAACGCAAACGATCCCGGAGAAACCGGCGGGAGCCCCGAGGAGAATTCTCTTTTCTTTGTGAAGGGCAGGGCGCCCTGGAATGGGTTCGCCCCGAGATAGGGGCCCGAGCCTTTAAAAGTGTTGCGGTTCCGGCAGCGTCCGGTGAGCTCTTGCTGGTCCTTGAAAATCCAGGGGAGATGGTGCAAATCTCGTGCCGGGCCATACCCATATCTGCAGCAGGTCTCCAAGGTGAACAGCCTCTGGCATGTTGGAACAATGTCGGTAAGGGAAGTGGGCAAGTCCGATCCGTAACTTCAGGAAAAGGATTGTCTCTAAGGGCTGGGTTGGTCAGGTTGTGGCGCGAAGCTGGACTGGGCGCGTGCAACGGCTGGACTGGGCGCCTCCCTCCATGACTGCGGGAACTCTGGACACAAGTCGGGCCCTTCCTGTGGATCGCCCCAGCTGCGGTGGCCGCCTGTCCCCATGCCCCCTCCCCGAGGGCGCAGGGCCAGAGTCTGCCTCGGCCGGCACCTAGCAGCTGATTTAGAACTGGTGCGGACAAGGGTAATCCGACTCTTTAATTAAAACAAAGCATCCCGAAGGCCCGAGGCGTGTGTTAACGCAATGTGATTTCTGCCCAGTGCTCTGAATGTCAAAGTGAAGAAATTCAATGAAGAGCGGGAAAACGGCGGGAGTAACTATGATTCTCTTAACCTATTCTCGGTTGTAGTGGCCTTTACCTCCCAGTGGTCCCGCAGATAACTGCCTCTGTAGTGCTAGACTCTGCGTAGAGAAGCATATAGAGACAGGCCAAACAAGGTTCTATCATGGCAGCGAGCGTGATAGTGAGAAATGGCGAAGCAAACAAACCCAATTCCAGATTGGGTAGTTCCTGGAGAATAAAATCCCGTTAAGATGGCGTAAGGAAGTGCTGTCTTTCCCAGAAATCATTAACCTCCTCACCAAATTTGACAAACCAGCACCCGCTTCAAACAATGCAACAAGCAACAACGATTCAGATCACGATATAGGCCTTAGTTCACCCTCCGTAGCAGAGGAAGACACAACAGTAGACCTCAGCAAATCCATCGAGTTTGTGGCCACCTCAGCCAAGAATGACATTGGCACAGCAAACTTTGAAATTCTTCCCGATGTGTATGAGGTCAGCAAAGATGTAATAACAAAGAAAAGTGAATACACAAAAAAGTCACTTATTGGAAGTACCAAAACGAAAAATATAAATGTGACTTGTGTGGAGACATATTAGGAACTTTTAAAGAACTGAGAAAACATGTCTCCAACAAGCACAAAGGCTTCTATCTTAAAACATATTGCTCAAAATGTGAGGAAGAAGCCGAATACCACAATATTGCATGCCATTATGCTAAATGTAAATGAAGACTTCAAAAAGGAGAGCTGCCATTCCTGTGCAGCTTCTGTGACCTCAGATTTGGAACAAAAATTGGCGTATCTCAACATGCTCGGCATGCGCATCCAAGAGCGCAAAATGAGGCTAGACTAGCAGCTCTAGCAAACCATCAAAATTATGGTCACAGGAAGAAATACTGCTACTAGCAGAATTGGAAAAAGTATATGAAAATAAGAGGAATATTAATGCGCTGATGGTTCCACATTTTTACAACAAAAACAGAAAACAAATTGCAGAAAAAAGAAGAGATAGAAAAGATAAAAGCAAAAAATCTGCAAAAGATGTACTGCAAGCATCAAATGTTTCTGAATTTGACTCTTGCGATGAACCAGAGGTTACAGTGGAAGTAACAACAGAAAAGCGCAGAGACTTTATCAATCGAAAACATGCGCAAAAAATCAAGAACTTTGATGAGCTGGAAGACAGAATCACAGAAATCGAGAAGTACACCCAAAACATAGAGCAACACGATGCTGCTATGGATCTGATGGATGAGGTAGTGACTTATATCGCAGTAAACACCACTGATATAAGTCCTACACCAGCAAGTGTACCATCAAATGATCCAGCAAGGGAACTCAATAATGAGCCTATGGGGGAAGGAGCCAAGCTGGCGACCAAGATGGCCGCCTAGGCTCCCAACTCTGTCGACCTCCTTCTCCTCCCACAAGATCCTGCTACTTATCCTGCGCCTATGCCATGCCCCCGCATAGATGAGACAAAACTATGCCCGACAGTGTGATCCTGAGTGATCTACCACCTTTGTGGACGTAGAAATGTTGACGTAAAGATTGCGGCCTGTACCAGCTTTGGAACCGGGGCCTTGAGTAATGGAGAGGCCAGAGGCGACTTGAACAACATCGGCTATGAGAGACCGAGAAGAACCGGTCGGCCCGGATGTAAGCCAAGATTCGCCAGTTTCAATGGTGGACCTCTAATCCGAACAGCAGCAACAGCGGAGTAAGGCAATATCACTCCGACTGTCCCAAAGTGCTTTTACTAACGACCCCGATGGTGGATGGTACGGAAACTAACTGCAACTTCGCCCGACAGGAGCGAGTATACCTCGGAGACAGGCTGGGGTATCCCAGACCTCAGCGAGATCGGTCGCTGGTCGTTAAATAGTGTTGGTCCGAAGATCTTGCCTCTAGACGCCGATTACTATAAACAGACGCAGTGCACGACATGGTGCCCGAACGCGACTCGAGTGAAACCCAGTCCGTTCCACCGAGGGGACTAAAGAGGCACAAATGAGCACTCCGGAGCTAAATATCTGCCCAAAGGGTCTCCGGTGGAGAAGAGAACTGTCACTACTGTGAGAGAAGAGACGGGACCGACGCTGGGAGATGTAATGGCGGCTGTTGTAGGATTTCACTTCTCCATGAGCCTGAGAATGCTAGCCCTGGATTCTAGATTGGAAGATATTGCACCTGGGATTGGGCTAAAAAGTGCAGACCCCGTTGAATTGAATGGTAAAAAGAAAGTCCTGGAACTCAACTTAGCTTTATTAACAGATGTCGGGAATTCCTTGGCGCAAGAGATGCGGGAGAATGTGGACAGCGAGTTATCTGGCTTGAGGTGTATAAACTTGGCACTTTCTTCTTTCCCGGATCTCGCGCCATTCACTCAACAGCAACGTCAGGAATTCTTGTCGGGGAAATGGGACAGCAGAGTATAAGGGGTCCAATATGCTTTGCTGTTTTCAACCGACCTACGGGCGGAACTTAACAGACAAGTATGGTATTTTGACTCTCCTGAAGTTGCAGCAGATGGGCTGGGGTGTCTTTATGCTCCTGATCAGACAGGCCAAGGTTGAGCAATATACGATTATTGTATGACAATAGTGGACTCGGTGGCGGTGCGGAACTCAATTCTTATATGATTAGTATGTGGGAGGTGAGGCAGGTCAATAATGATCCCCCTCAATTTGTATATTTTGACATTTGCTTATTAGATCCGTTAGCATAGGGGAAGTTGAACTGTGGGGGGGGGGCGGGGGCCTGTTCCAAGGTCCTCCTCCATTTTCTATTTTTAGATATATTAGTTAGTTTTGGGGCGACAGGCGCACTGCTAGTTGGGGACCAGCGTAAGCTACATGCAGGGGTGCAGGGTGGGGGGGTGGGGTTTGCGTGTTAGCGTAGTTTATTTTATTTTTATATTGTGTGTAATTTTTCATCGTTTATCCTGATTATGTTTTCGTATTCAGGGGCAATACAGTTTTCTTATCCTGTTTTATTGGGTGGCAGGGTCTGACTGAGAGCCGTAGCGAATAAAACGCATTCTACATTGTATGTAGTCAAACATTGTCGAGCGATCATGGTGTCGGTGTCTCAGTAACCTCCCTCATTATCTTGCAGAAATCCTGATATCTGAAATTGTTTGCTTTATTTCTGTAACCGATTGTGCTGTTCCTGATACGTCTTTGTTTCATTTTGTTTCTGTATATAAATAAAAAGAAATATAAAAAATATATATTGAGCCTATGAACTCTGCTCAAGATGAGCACCAGAATGCCTCAGTAGGAAACACGATAAAAAAAAGACAAGAAAAAAGGAGGCCTCCCCTTCCCGCTGCTCCCGGGCAAGTCGGGCAGGGAGGTGAGCAGCAGCCACCCGGGGGAAGGAACCTCCAGAGCGGCTGCTTTGGTGCGCCCGGCCACCCACGCCGGACTGCAAGAGCGACTGGGTACATCACCCTCCCAGGCCATCTGGGCGCTGGGTCGTCTGCTGCGGGCAGGGTGACCAGATTGCCCTACAGGCAGGGTGACCAGATGGCCCTACAGGCAGGGTGACCAGATGGCCCTGCGGGCTGTGTGCCTAGATGGCACTGCGGGCTGGGTGACCAGATGGCCCTGCAGGCTGGCGGCCAGGCTAACTCCATTTTTGTCCTACCCCCAAATTCTATAAGCCTTCTCTACATGGGGGCTTAATAGCTGAGGAAAATGACCTCCCCGGGCAGGCCGTCGGGGAGAGGACGTGGCCTGGGCTTCACCCTCCTTGATTCCGGCCGAGGGTCTGGGTGCTGGGGACAGAGGTCCACCGGGGCCCGTGGAGGCTCTCCCCGGCCTGGCAGGGGCTCAGAAGCTGGGACCGTGCTCAGGGCTTGAGCTCCGTCCGGCAGGCCCCGGGGTGCTTGAGCCCTTGTCCTGCAAGCCATCAGAGGGTCCGGGCGCTGGGGACGGGAGTCCACCGGGGCCCGGGGAGGTTCTCCCCAGCCTGGCTAGGGTTCGGAAGCTGGGACCAGGCCCAGGGCTTGAGCTCCATCCGGCGGGCCCCGGGTGCGTGAGCCCCCCATCCTGCAATCAATCAATCATTGCATTTGTATCGCGCACTACTCACCCGGAGGGTCTCAAGGCGCTTCGGGAGGGGGGGTCCGCTACTGCTCGAACAGCCAGGTCTTGAGCTCCTTCCTGAAGGCGAGGTGGTCTTGGGTCAGGCGGAGGTGGGTCGGGAGGGAGTTCCAAGTCTTGGCGGCCAGGTGGGAGAAGGATCTTCCTCCTGTTGTGGCTCTTCAGATGCGAGGGACGGCGGGGAGCGCCTGGTTGGTCGATCGGAGGTGGCGTGTGGGAGCGTAGAAGTTGAGGCGGCTGTTGAGGTAGCTCGGGCCTTGGTCGTGTAAGGCTTTGTGTGCGTGGGTGAGGAGACGGAAGGTGATTCTTTTGTTGATGGGGAGCCAGTGCAGGTCTCTCAGATGTCCGGAGATGTGGCTGCATCGGAGGATGTCGAGGATGAGTCTGGCTGAGGCGTTCTGGATCCGCTGGAGTCTCTTCTGGAGCTTGGCGGTGGTTCCGGCGTAGAGGGTGTTGCCGTAGTCCAGACGGCTGGTGACGAGGGCCTGGGTGACCGTCTTCCTGGTCTCGGAGGGGATCCACCGGAAGATCTTGCGTAGCATGCGCAGGATGTTGAAACAGGACGAGGAGACGGCGTTGACTTGTCTGGTCATGGAGAGGGAGGAGTCCAGGATGAAGCCAAGGTTGCGTGCGTGGTCTGTCGGTTTGGGTGCCCTGCCCAGGGCGGGGGGCCACCAGGAGTCATCCCAGGCGGAGGGTGAGGGGCCCAGGATGAGGACTTCTGTCTTCTCTGAGTTCAGTTTCAGGCGGCTGGTCATCATCCATTCGGCTACGTGTTTCATCCCTTCGTGTAGGTCGGCTCTGGCGGTGGCGGGGTCGTTGGTCAGGGAGAGGATCAGCTGTGTGTTGTCGGCGTAGGAGATGATGTTGAGGTTGTGTTGGCGTGCGATGGCCGCCAGGGGGCTTATGTAGACATTGAAGAGGGTGGGGCTGAGCGAGGAGCCCTGGGGGACGCCGCAGATGACTTCCGTGGCCTCTGATCCGAACGGTGGTAAGCTGACTCTCTGAGTCCTTCCAGCGAGGAAGGAGACGATCCACTCCAGTGCCTTCTGCTGGATTCCGGCGTTGCTAAGGTGCTGCACTAGGGTGCGGTGGCAGACGGTGTCGAATGCCGCGGAGAAGTCCAGGAGGATGAGGGCCGCTGTCTCTCCGTTGTCCAGCAGGGCCCGGATGTCATCGGTGGCCGCGATGAGGACGGTCTCGGTGCTCTGGTTGGCCCTGAAGCCCGACTGTGAGGGGTCGAGGGATCCGTTCGTCTCGAGGAAGGCAGCCAGTTGCTTGTTGACGGTCTTCTCGATGACTTTGGCTGGAAACGGGAGGAGCGAGATGGGGCGGTAGTTCTTGAGTACGGTGGGGTCCGCTGTTGGTTTCTTTAGTAGAGCGCTGAGTTCGGCGTGCTTCCAGCTCTCCGGGAAGGTTGCGGTGTCGAAGGAGGCGTTGATGATGTCCCGCAGGTGGGGTGCGATGATGGAGTCGGCCTTGTTGAAGACGTGGTGAGGGCAGGGGTCGGTTGGAGATCCGGAGTGGATGGAGTTCATCATGCGTATGGTGTCTTCAGTGTTGATTGGGGACCAGGCGCTGAGGGTGGTGGTGGGGGGCGTTGGTGCGGTCGTGGGGAGCGTTGGTTGTGTGCTGAAGCTGTTGTGTATGTCAGCGATCTTGTTGTGGAAGTAGGAGGCAAGGGAGTTGCAGAGGTCTTGCGTTGGGGTGAGTTCGTTGTTTCCGGCGTTGGAGTTGGAGAGCTCTTTCACGATGTTGAAGAGTTCCTTGCTGTTGTGTGCATTGTTGTCCAGTCGTTCCTTGAATGCTGTTTTCTTGGTGGCGTGAATCAGTTGATGGTGCTTTCGGGTGGCGAGCTTGAGGGTGGTCATGTTGTCCGGTGTTGGGTCTTTTCTCCAGGCTTTCTCGAGGGCTCGGCAGTTCTTCTTGGAGCTCTTGAGTTCGTCGGTGAACCATGGGGCCTTCTTGCTGCCGGGTCTGCTGGGCGGGGTCCTCAGTGGGGCGAGGTCGTCTGCGCAGCTGTTGATCCACTTCGTGAGGTTGTCGGCGGCCTGGCTGGGGTTCGCTGAGCTGGCGGGAGGGTGCTGGCTCAGGGATGCGGCGAGTTGGTCAGCCGTGATCTTGTTCCAGCTTCTTCGTGCAACCTGTTGCTGGTGGTGGTGGATTGTGGTCCTTCTGAAGCTGAAGTGGACGCAGCTGTGGTCCGTCCGGTGGCGTGGCTGAAGACGATGTCCTTGCTGGATGAGAAGACGGCGTCGAGTGTGTGTCCGGCGAGGTGGGTGGGGGTGGTCACCAGCTGCTTGAGTCCGAGGTTGGCGAGGTTGTCAAGCAGGGAGGTGGTGTTGCGGTCGTTGTTGTTCTCCAGGTGGAAGTTGAGGTCCCCGAGGAGGATGTAGTCGGCAGAGGGGAGGGCGTGCAGGCTGATGAAGTCGGCGATATCTTCGCTGAATTGAGTGCCTGGTCCCGGGGGTCGGTAGATCAGGGTGCCTCTGAGGGTGGTCTTGGGGTCGGTGTGTATCTGGAAGTGCAGGTGTTCGGCGGTTGTCAGGGTGTCGTCGGTGTTGGTCGTGATGCGGATGGTGTCTCTGTGGATGATGGCGATGCCTCCTCCCGTCTGTTTGTCTCGGTCTCTTTGGGTTATCTTGTAGCCCTCTGGGATGGCAATGGCGATGTCGGGCTCTGAGGAGTCGTTCATCCAGGTTTCCGTGAGGAAGGCAATGTCAGGAGCTGTGGTGTCGAGGAGGTTCCAGAGTTGAACGGCGTGTCTGTGGACGGAGCGGGTGTTGAGCAGGATGCACTTGAGTTGGTTGCTGCTGGTGTTCGGCTTGGCGGGTGCTGGTGTAGTGCAGGTCCGGATGCAGGTGAACTTGCAGGCGTGGCAGCTGAAGGGTCCGTGGGTGCGACTCGGGGTTGCTCTGTAGCATCCCGGGGGTCCGGGTGCTGGGGATGGGGGTCCACTGTGTCCCGGGGGGAGACTCTCCCCGGCCTGGCTAGGGTTCAGAAGCTGGGACCGGCCCGGGGCTTGAGCTCCGTCCGGCAGGCCCCGGGCTGCGTGAGCCCCCATCCTGCAAGCCAGCCGAGGGTCCGGGCGCTGGTGACGGGGATCTGCCGGGCCCCGGGGAGGCTCTTCCCGGCCTGGCTAGGGTTTGGAAGCTGGGACCGGGCCTGGGTCTCGTGCTGCGTCCGACGGTCCCCGGGGTGCGGGAGCCCCCCGTCCTGCAAGCCAGACGAGGGTCCGGGCGCTTGGGACGGGGGTCCACTGGGGCCTGGGCAGGCTCTCCCCGGCCTGGCTGCTTTCAGAAGCAGGGACTGGGCCAGGGAGCAGGAGTGGCTGGCTTCGTCCACTACGCAGTCAGAGCATAGTTTTCTGCCCACCCCTAGTTTTGACCCGTGTGGCCTTGACCCACAGTGCTGTTTAAGTGTTATATTCTGTGTGTACATATTTCTAATATCGTTGTGATCTGGGGTGCACCCTATAACTGTGGTATTGAATTAATGGGAACATTTCTTTATTGCGTGATTTGTTAAAAACCCTTGCAACAATATAAAATAACATAGATTCATTGCTAAGTGCTTAGCTTTGATATAAAATTTTAAACCATCGTTAGAGCCTAATCTAAAAAGATGCTGAGGTCCAATTTAAACAGTTGATAGTTAAAAAAAGAAAGTTGTTGTGACATAAAAATCTCTTTAGCTTGATGCACAGTCCATGACACACTGCGGATTGTGATCAATTAAGGAGGAGGGTTTGGCGTCTTCCTAGTAGAGTAGGGAGGGTTTGTGTAAGAACACAGATTGGACAAATAGGCTCCTCTGCTTAAGCCATGCCTTAGTGATGGTTATAAAACATGTCTGTAGATCTGTGACCGGGGACCGTAATCTCAGTGAGGCAAGGAGTCAGGTTGCCTGCCCTAACAGTCTTGCACACTTCTCGCCTTCTGTAGCTTCTTAGTAAAGTGATCCATAAATCTGATCAAATCATAGTTAAGGGTAGTGTTCAAGGGGTCAAGGCAAGCCAGCACTGCTCCTCTGCAAGTTCTTTTGTCCTTTGCAATCCAACACCTTCGTAATAGGGTCCTTCTGTCTTCTAAGAGATTAGGGCACAAGCATATAACGTGTATTATGTCTTCCCTGTGTTGGCCGCAGAGCCAACACATTTCCTGGGCACAGTCTCTTTTCCATTTTGGGAGGTGATAGGTCAGGGGAATAACCCCCATTTTCAGCCTTAAGAACCGAAGCTTAGTACGTTCTGGGGTTTCAGCTGTAGGTAAGTGCGTAAGTCATCCAACCGTGGTTCCGTTTGGAAAGGCTGGCCCTGTCTTCTAATGAAGAAAGTATCTTTGCACTGATTTTTGCTATCCTCTTGAATTTGTGTTGGCTGACTTGTAAATCCCAAAGGTTACTCAAGCCAAAACAACTAAGGCCACGGGACAGGTAGGGACGAACCGCCGAACATCGTCTTGTGTTCAGCTGAATCCATAAGTAGTGAGCTAGGCTGCCTTCCTTGGATGCCCTAAGCTTGTGGCAGCTTATTGAGAAGGCCACCATATGGACCAGTGCCTGTCTGCAGATACCAAATTCCAGTCTGATTTGTGCTGGTGACATGTAAGGGGGAAGCTGGAAGATCGTTCTGTACATTTTTGCAACTATTTTGTCTAGTTGCTTGCTGTACCCCCTTTTAATGCCTCACACTCACATGTTAGGCCTGGGATGATCTTTACCTGGGCCACCTGAAGGATTGGAGCGAATGTTGGAATGCTTTGTTTTTTGTGATATTGAATTATAATAATTGCCAGGGTGGGCCTCGTCCTGACAACTTTTCGCACAGCATAAGGCTGCTGGGGGGTGAAGTAGGATCTTTCCCAAGTGTGCATATTACTGATGTCATTTTAACACTGTTAGGCCTAGTACTGCTAGTGATATTTCCAAATGTGATTAATGCCAAGAAATACATGATGTTCATGTTGTGTGAGTTAAAGTGCATTGAATACAAACATTATTTACATAAACCACTTAAAAAGTCTCTTTTGTGACGCTCAGTGTATTTATTGTTTGAGAGTGCTATGTTGATGCTTTACATATTGCCTCTGTTATAAGCCTGACTGCTCAGTGCCAAGCTACCCATGGGCGAGCACAAGTTATACATTGCTTTTAATCACCCACCCTTGACGGGCGTGGTAGGTTCTGCCTGGCTAGGGCCTCGCCTCAGCCAACCAGATCGTGCCACTTCCAAAAATAGTTTTGCTTCCATCACAGCCGCAGCCCTAACTCAAATTAATTCTGAGTTAATTGTGATGCGTGCAATGATTATGCAGAACCGGTTAGCGCTCTATATCCTTCTTGCGAAGGAAGGCAGTGTTTTCAAGGTACTGAAGGTAAGGGAATATCGCACCTTCTTACCTGATAACAGCATGGTTATTAATACATATATACAGAATGTTACTAATGTTTCTCATGCCGTCCAAGCTTCAGAAGAGCTTGGCTTATGGGAGATTGTAGGTTCCTGGGTCAGTAAAATAGGGAGGGGTCTTAGTAAGGCTGCTGAATGGATTGACCTCTTAGGATGGGGAACTGTAAGATTAATCTTAACACCTGTAATAATCATAATGATTTGTGAAATTGTCCTGTTTCTTTTGTTTAAAATCTTTGTTTCTAAATTATGGATGTATGGGTGACAGCAATTAACTAAAAAAAAGAGAGAAAAAGAGATTTAAATGGAGAATTTTAAAGATTGCGTTTACAAACAGTTAAAGATGATGGAGGAGACAGCCAGAAAGAAACAGAAGGTGATGCAGACTGTGTTATAATATCCTGCTGAACATAATTCTTACTATTTTTGTGTTTTAGTGATTATAGAGTAATCTTGGGGATGTTACAGATGTTTATGGGATTTGTTAGAATTGGGGGTCTCTGGTTGGCGTAGGTAGATACTTGCGACAAGCAGGGACCGTCTCCTCTAAGTCAGGGCAAAGGATTACTCTCAGGAAATAACCCCTGCTCACCCTCTAGGTAGTGTGGCGCAAGCAGTCAAGGCTAATCTCTGGAGCACATGTGGTTAAGCATTTGCAGTACCTTACACAGTAAATTACCAACCCACCACGCAATGACACAAGACTGTATTGATATAAAAGTAGGGTTATTTATATAGGTATCTCAAGCGGGTTTCAGAATACAGGCTCTAGGCTTAAAAAGGTTCCAGTAACGTTGTAAATGAGGCCACAGTTCTTAACCCCTTCCCTGCTGGCCCGTTTCCGCCGCTGTGCGGTAAACAAACGAACAGGGGCGGGCCATGACGAACCCCAGCCGTCATAGCACACGAGCACCGTAGTGCATGACGGCTGGGGTTCGTCATCAGCATGGAAGGGGTTAAAGGCAATGTTTTTAGGTCTTTTTGGTTGTTTGACACAGTTTGTGCACTTCGGTTAGGCCCTGGTTTGCCTCGTAGGCTTCTTGTGCGCTTTGTGCGATGTGATCGTAGCGACCGTGCTGAACCTCACTCGCCTTGCGGGTCGCGGCCTACGGTGCGGTCAATAGAGGCAGGGAGGGTACACCTTGTTGCACTCCGGTGCGACGCGTACCTCGCTTCGAACCTAACAAATACACAAAGGTGTGCGCTTCATGGACGGCCCGGTCCGGAGCGCAGCGCACAGGGTGAGGCGAACTTAGATACTCCTTCCCTCACTTAGGCGGTGCGAGTCATGGGGATGTAGTGCGACTCGTAGGGCGCTGCGAACAGACTCTCTGGATGCTTACGCATCACAGATACGTCCGTCCAGGGCGCAGAGTCTCGTTCGGCGCGCTCAGCTCCCCGCACTTGAAGGCACAGGAGGTTTGGGGCGGACAATGCATGGGAGGGTCCGACGTCCCACGTCTCGGTGCCTTCCTCTCTTGATGCGAGCTACGGCTCATAGGCCACGGCTCATGTCTCGTAGGGCAGCGGTGTTCAGTGGGGCACAGACTCGTGGAGGCCGAATCCGCTCCGGGATGAAGGGGGTACGTGTTGGATGGTGATTCAGTGCGGCGGGCGCACTTCAGCAGGCTCACGGCGGGTAAGCGAACCAGGCAGACGTCCTTCTTTACGGTGCGCTCTCCGGCTTGGGGGCCACAGCATCGCGGTGCTTGGACCAGACAGGTCCTTTCTTGCTGCGTGGGCTGCGGCTTGGCTTTGGGTGGCAGATACGGTGCTCGGACCAGGCGGGGCTGGACTTTACTTTGCGGCTGCAGCTATTGGCCAGGTCATAGGTCACTTTGCTCGGCAGGACCAGGGGTGCACAGATTCTTCAGGGTGCGCGCTTGCACTGCGCACTCAGCTTCTCTTAGTGGGCACTTCAGGACAGGCAACACCATCAGCAGCTCCTCCTTCAGGGAGGGGGGTAGCGCCCAATGTTCCAGGGCCGCAGTTCAGGGGTCAGGCTCACAGGCAAGCCCTTGGAGATTGTTCACAGCAGAGGCACAAGTTGAATGAAAAGTCTTTCTCAGTCTTCTCTCCTTCATGCAGCAAGGCACCCACCACAGGCCAGTCTCTCAGGATTAGAGACAGTAGTCCTCCATGCAGCTTTCCCAGGTCCTTCTCTTCAGGCAGAGTTTCTTCTTGGCGTAAACAGGATCTGATTTGTTAGGAGCAGGGCTCCAACTTTTATAGGACATTTCTTTTGTTCTTGCAGGCCAGGGGGGCCTTTGCCTAATCCAGTCAGTCTCTGAGCACTTTGTTTTGCAGACTCAGGTTTCTCCTTTCAGTGTCGGCAGGGCAGGGACATCAGACGCTCCGCAGGAGATGGAGCCAGCATTGTGATGACAAGTACAGTCAGGAGCACTCTGTTGACAGTATTCCCTCTTCCTGGGCCAGGTGCAGGGCAGAGTCATCAGTCGCTCCCCAGGGGGCAGAGCCAGCATTGTGGTGGCAGAGCACAGCCCTATTCAGAGTCAAGGGGCACTCCCTCCACCCATCCTGGTTTAATCCCCCTATTCACCACCTGGCAAACCTAGCCCTGTCACTCACAGAACCCAGACAGCAGATACACAGAAGAGCAGAGGCGGACTGAAATGGTTAGGCAAGCAAATGCTAACTTTCTAAAAGTAGCATTCGTAAACACAGGATATTGAAATAAACTTTACTAAAATAAGTATTTTATTATTCTGAGTTCAGGCATACTAAACTTGACTTTCTACCATGTTCCCTGAGCCTGCTGGGATTATAGAGTGTAATAATTCCAGCAGCCCATTCTGGCCTATGAGAACAGGTAGCCTTACAATAGTGAAAAACGAAATTGGCTGTAATTCACTATTAGGACATGCCACACACATCAGGGCTTGTCCTACCTTATGCTTACAATGCACCCTACCCTTGGGCCTACCATAGGGGTGACTAATATGAAGTTAAGGGAAGGTTTAGGGACTGGTAAGTAGGTGCACTTGTGCAGTTAGCATGACAGTACCAGACTGCACGCAGGTGTTGCAATGGCAGACTTAAGGCACATTTTACTAGGCACAACCAGTGCTGCAAGCCCACCAGCAGCATTTGTATTTGGAAGCCCTGGCACTCCTGGTGCACTTTACTGGGGACTGACAGTAAACCAAATAAGCCAATCATGGAAACCAATCACATATAGCAATTTACAGTAGGGAGAGCATATGCACTTTAGCACTGTTCAGCAGTGGTAAAGTGCCCAGAGTCATTAAACTAACAAAAACAGGTCAGAGAGAATATTGGAGGAAGGCAAAAAGTTCAGGAATGACCCTGCCAAGAGGGCTAAGTCCAACACAACCCCCTTCCAGCCAAAACGCAGGGTAGACCAATCACTTGCGTGATGGGCTTCCCTGCTTAGGGCGACAGAACATGGACCTGGCCCGCAATAGCAGGGGCATATTCCAGTTCTACGCCAATATGAACCTATTTCAAATCCTCTGTCCATACTCTCAGGGTCCACCAAGCCACTCCATGGGAAACCCTTCTCTACACCTGTGGACACCACCTGTGTAGCACCTAACCTGCACTTGCTCACAGGTGTGTCCCAACAGACAGACATCAAGTCATAGCGGCCACTGACAGTAGTCAGGGATAAGACTCAGGCCTCATACCGCTCAGGGCTCTCAAACCTCTGTGGCGTTAGAGAGTGGGGGGCAGTAGCCCCAGGTGCTTGGCACCCCTTGTCCACTCTCCCTCCTGTCAGGTCAGGTATGACATCCTGGCACTGACACACCAGCCCCATGCCTGTACCCGGCAGCTGGACCAAAGACTGGGGTGGGCTCTCCCACACCCGGTCCTCCTCCTTGGGGCTCTGTACCCTCCCACCTGGAGTGGTACCCCCTTCCAGAACTGTCAGGGCACCTGTGGCAGGTGACCTTTACAATTCGCCCATCAGTTCAGGGGTGCTATCCTGCAACTGGGGTGCCAGGTCAAGGGGGACACCCTGCACCTGGCCCTTAAACCTAGGGTCTAAACCCTCTAGTTGAACCGTGGTCAGAGGCGAGGACTCTCTCCCTCTGCACCCCCTTCCAGAGTACTGCCCACTCCCAACTTGAGTGGTACCCCTAGAAGTGACAGGGGTCAGGACAGTGATTTAAGTGGTCCCACCCTCCAGGTCAGATAGCCTCTGATCCTGGCTTCCCAACTCAGGGACCCAACCCTGCATTTGAACAATTGCCTGGCGCACCAGGACTTCCTTGGGAGCATGCATGCCCCCGAGGGTAACACATACTTCCTGTGTTGTGTGACAGTTTGCCTGGCGCAGATCTCCCGTCCCCTGTCCATTTGTCAGTGCGTGGAGATCCCCCAGGACAGAAGTGGTCTCACCATGGACATTCCCTGGGGACGTAGTCCTTCTGACTGGCCTCTGACCCACTGGTTCTTCCACTGGGGACTCTTTCCCCCTCTCACCCCTCCACCTGGACTTCTGCACCCTCCAAACTGGAGCGGTACTGCCAGATACCAAAACTACTGGAGCTCTGCTTACAGAGCCTCCACGTTCTCTAGCCACGGGGAGATCCTCCTCAAATGGCCTACAAGTACAGCCTAGGCCCTGACCAAATGTTCCCTTAAGAAACCATCCAGGCCCTGAGACTGGGTTTCGGGTTCCTTGGGACAGAACTCACACTCACTCCTCTTCCTCTGAGACAGGACGTGAGCCCCTTCACCCCTCCCGCTACACTGGGACCTAGCTGGGCTACACTGAACCTCTTCCATCCCACAGGAATGGAAGTTACCTGAGCCACTCTTGTTGGAATCACTCCCCAATGCTTCTTCAGACCCTCTGGAATCCACCAAAAGGTTTGCCTCCAATGCAAGCTCCCTGGGGTCAGAGAACTCACTCTCAAACAGGTGTTGGCATAGCTCTGGAAAACAGGGACTTAAAATATGCTCTCCCAGAATTGGATCACACAGCTCCCTACAAGGGTCAACCAAAATATCCTTCACCTTACCATCTAGTGCCTCACACACGTACCCCACACCACTCTCCTGAGATTGGCAAGACAGTATCTGGCTGTCTCTGACCCACAACCCACACTCTTCTGGGCGGTCTCCATACTCACATTCCAGGACCTCAACTTTGGGGGATCCCCTCTCCCTGCTCCTCTCATCTAGAGTCAGTAGAGTGTCCCTCCCACTACTAGGACCATGAACCCCTACGCCAGCTACCCTATTCCCTTCAGGGTCACTGCGCACTACTGGAGCTACCTCATATCCTTGAACCTCCTGGTGTATGTTAACCCCCTCCAAGTCAGGTGCCACATCTCTGGGTGTGTGTACTACTCTCCCAGCACTAGATACCTGAATGTTGCTGCCACCATCTGAGCTGGACTCCACCTCCAACTCAGCAGAGCTCAATCTCTGAGCTACACATATTTCTTGTTGCTGGACTGAAGCCCTCCTGGCCTCAAGCCCCTCGAGCTCCAAGTCAAGTTTCCTCATTCTCAAGTCATGCGCAAGCTGCATTTTCATTTCTTCCACAGCCAACTTCTTGCTCTCTAATTCCAATTGGCCATTCAATTTCAGCTCTGCCAACTTCATTTCATGATCCCTTGTGGCCTGTCTGTCTGCTAGCTCCTCTGGCGACAGACATCGGGCAGAAACATTGCTGCCCAACGGGGAGGTTGCACCCCTCCACTCTGGAGTCAGGGGTCCCTCCAGCTGCTGTTCTGCATCCTCAAATTCAATATCCTTTCCAGGGACATTCCTTGCCTTGACCCAGGCCCTCAGCGCCTTTTGGAACTGCTCCCTTCTGGAGAGTCCGGTCATGGAAATGTTTACATTTTTGCAGAAGCTCCTGAGCTGTTTCTGGTGTAGTTTTCTAGTTTCTCCCAATCACAGTCAATAGATGAAGTGGGTGCTGCCTTTTCTATTCTCAATCAACCAGGCATGACTTTTCACAAAAACATGGATCTCTTCCAGCAAAGCAAAACTTAAAAAATGTCTGTGGCTAAGTTACTGGACTGTAATCACTATGCAGTGGTCAATAATCACTTGTGCAGACACTACAAATGCAAATTAGTGATCCTAACCGCTGCCTCCAATGTTAGAATTAGGGGTATCTGGTTGGCGCAGGTAGGTACTTGTGACAAGCAGGGACCCTCTCCTCTAAGTCAGGGCAAAGGAATACTATCAGGAAATAACCCCTGCTCACCCTCTAGGTAGTGTGGCGCAAGCAGTCAAGGCTAATCTCTGGAGCACATGTGGTTAAGCATTTGCAGTACCTTACACAGTAAATTACTAACCTACCACGCAATGACACAAGACTGTATTGATCTAAAAGTAGGGTTATATATATAGGTATCTCAAGCGGGCTTTAGAATACAGGCTCTAGGCTTAAAAAGGCTCCAGTAACGTTGTAAATGAGGCCACAGTTCTTAAAGGTAATGTTTTTAGGTCTTTTTGGTTTTTTGACATAGTTCATGCACTTCGGTTAGGCCCTGGTACCCCTCGTAGGCTTCTTGTGCGCTTCGTGCGATGTGATCGTAGCGACCGTGCCGAACCTCACGCGCCTTGCGGGTCGCGGCATACGGTGCAGTCAATAGTGGCAGCAAGGGTACGCCTCGTTGCACTCCGGTGTGACGCGTACCTCGCTTCGAACCTAACAAATACACATAGGTGTGCGCTTCACGGACGGCCCGGTACGGAGCGCAGTGCACAGGGTGAGGCAAACTTAGATACTCCTTCCTTCACTTAGGCGGTGCGAGTCATGGGGATGTAGTGCGACTCGTAGGGCGCTGCGAACAGACTCTCTGGATGCTTACGCCTCGCGGATACGTCCGTCCGGGGCGCAGAGTCTCGTTCGCTGCGCTCAGCTCCCCGCACTTGAAGGCACAGGAGGTTTGGGGCAGACAATGCACGGGAGGGTCCGACGTCCCACGTTGTGGTGCCTTCCTCTCTTGATGCGAGCTACGGCTCGTAGACCACGGCTCATGTCTCGTAGGGCAGCGTTGTTCAGTGGGGCACAGACTCGTGGAGGCATAGTCTGCTCCGGGATGAAGGGGGTACGTGTTGGATGGTGATTCACAGTGCGGCGAGGTGTATTTCAGCAGGCTCACGGCGGGGAAGCGAACCAGGAAGACGTCCTTCCTTACAATGCGCTCTCCGGCTCGGGGGCCACAGGGTCGCGGTGCTTGGACCGGACAGGTCCTTTCTTGCTGTGTGGGCTACGGCTCGGCTTTGGGCCGCAGATACGGTGCTCGGACCAGGCGGAGCTGGACTTTACTTTGCGGCTGCAGCTCTTGGCCAGGTGATATGTCACTTTGCTCGGCAGGACCAGGGGTGCACAGATTCTTCAGGCTGCGCTCTTGCACAGCGCACTCAGCTTCTCTTTGTGGGCACTGCAGGACACCATCAGCAGTTCCTCCTTCAGGGAGGGGGGTAGCGCCCAATGTTCCTGGGGCGCTGTTCAGGGGGCAGGCTCACTTGCAAGCCCTTGGAGATTGTTCACAGCAGAGGCACAAGTTGAAATTAAAAGTCTTTCTCAGTCTTCTCTCCTTCATGCAGCAAGGAACCCACCACAGGCCAGTCTCTCAGGATTAGAGACAGTAGTCCTCCATGCAGCTTTACCAGGTCCTTTTCTTCAGGCAGAGTTTCTTCTTGGCGTAAACAGGATCTGATTTGTTAGGAGCAGGGCTTCTACTGTTATAGGACATTTCTTTTGTTCTTGCAGGCCAGGGGGGCCTTTGCCTAATCCAGTCAGTCTCTGAGCACTTTGTTTGGCAGACTCTGGTTTCTCCTTTCAGTGTGCAGGGCAGGGACATCAGACGCTCCGCAGGAGGTGGAGCCAGCATTGTGATGACAAGTACAGCCAGGAGCACTCTGTTGACAACCTTCCCTCTTCCTGGCCCAGGTGCAGGGCAGGGTCATCAGTCGCTCCCCAGGGGGCGGAGCCAGCATTGTGGTGGAGGAGCACAGCCCTAATCAGAGTCAAGGGGCACTCCCTCCACCAATCCTGGAGTAATCCCCCTATTCACCACCTGTCATCCCTAGCCCTGTCACTCACAAAACCAAGACTGCAGATACACATAAGAGCAGAGGCGGGCTGAAATGGTTAGGCAAGCAAATGCTAACTTTCTAAAAGTAGCATTTGCAAACACAGGATATTAAAATAAACTTTACTAAAATAAGTATTTTCGTATTCTGAGTTCAGGCATACTAAACTTGACTTTCTATCATGTTCCCAGAGCCTGCTGGGATTATAGAGTGTAATAATTCCGGAAGCCCATTCTGGCCTATGAGAACAGGTCGCCTTACAATAGTGAAAAACAAAATTGGCTGTAATTCACTATTAGGACATGCCACACACATCAGGGCTTGTCCTTCCTTATGCTTACAATGCACCCTGACCTTGTGCCTACCATAGGGGTGACTAATATAAAGTTAAGGGAAGGTTTAGGGACTGGCAAGTAGGTGTACTTGCACAGTTAGCATGACAGTACCAGACTGCACGCAGGCCTTGCAATGGCAGACTTAAGGCACATTTTACTAGGCCGCTTCTGTAGGTGGCACAACCAGTGCTGCAAGCCTACCAGCAGCATTTATATTTACAAGCCCTGGCACTCCTGGTGCACTTTACTGGGGACTGACAGTAAACCAAATAAGCCAATCATAGAAACCAATCACATATAGCAATTTACAGTAGGGAGAGCATATGCACTTTAGCACTGGTCAGCATTGGTAAAGTGCCCAGAGTCATTAAACCAACAAAAACAGGTCAGAGAGAATATTGGAGGCAAAAAGTTCAGGGATGACCCTGCCAAGAGGGCCAAGTCCAACAGGATTGTATTATTATGCCTCATTAACAATGTGAAGTACACATTTCTACACACGATTTCATGTGTAACAGTGGATTTAATGAGATTGCCTTTGAAACCTATTCCCTATGATGGGTAAAAGGGTGTTTTTCAAATGTATGTTAAAGAAGCCACATTTTTTTGTAAAATACCATCATGTCCAAGATGGAAGTTATCCCTATCACTCATACTGTGCTGCACTCCCAGGACACGCGGTACAAAAGGGGGTGGTGATGGACGGAGCATCTGAATCAATCAAACACTCACACATAGTCAAAAGATCTGGGTTTAATCCATCACCGTTCTTTAGCCCACTCTGCCACCCCAGTTCAGACATGGCTATATGCAAATCAGGCTGACCCTGTGCCTCATGGGAACAGTCCAGCCCAAACTGCCAAGCCATGTCTTCCCTGGACTGGAAACAAGCTTCCGAGGACCGGTTTCTGGCATTCCAGCGGTCTTCAGCCCGGCTTGCTTGAATCCAGTGGCAAAGTGAGCAAGGGACTCACGTCTGAGCATACCCTGCCACACTTATGGTTGCCAAAAGCGGCACAAAAGGGGGTGTTGATGGACGGAGCATCTGAATCAATCAAACACTCACACCCAGTCAATAGATCTGGGTTTAATCCATCACCGTTCTTTAGCCCACTCTGCCACCCCAGTTCAGACATGGCTATATGAAAATCAGTCTGACCCTGTGCCTCATGGGAACAGTCCAGCCCGAAGTGTTAAGCCATGTCTTCCCTGGACCGGAAACAAACTACAGAGGACCGGTTTCTGGCATTCCAGCCGTCTTCAGCCCGGCTTGCTTGAATCCAGTGGCAAAGTGAGCAAGGGACTCACGTCTGAGCATACCCTGCCACACTTATGGCGGCCAAAAGCGGTACAACAGGGGGTGTTGATGGATGGAGCATCTGAATCAATCAAACACTCACACCCAGTCAAAAGATCTGGGTTTAATTCATCACCGTTCTTTAGCCCACTCTGCCACCCCAGTTCAGACATGGCTATATGCAAATCAGTCTGACCCTGTGACTCATGGGAACAGTCCAGCCCGAACTGCCAAGCCATGCCTTCCCTGGACCGTAAACAAGCTTTCGAGGACCGGTTTCTGGCATTCCAGCCGTCTTCAGCCCGGATTGCCTGAATCCAGTGGCAAAGTGAGCAAGGGACTCACGTCTGAGCATACCCTGCCACACTTATGGCGGCCAAAAGCGGTACAAAAGGGGGTGTTGATGGACGGAGCATCTGAATCAATCAAACACTCACACCCAGTCAAAAGATCTGGGTTTAATCCATCACGGTTCTTTAGCCCACTCTCCCACCCCAGTTCAGACATGACTATATGCAAATCAGTCTGACCCTGTGCCTCATGGGAACAGTCCAGCCCGAACTGCCAAGCCATGTCTTCCCTGGACCGGAAACAAGCTTCCGAGGACCGGTTTCTGGCATTCCAGCCGTCTTCAGCCTGGCTTGCTTGAATCCAGTGGCAAAGTGAGCAAGGGACTCACGTCTGAGCATACCCTGCCACACTTATGGCGGCCAAAAGCGGTACAAAAGGGGTGGTGATGGACGGAGCATCTGAATCAATCAAACACTGACACCCAGTCAAAAGATCTGGGTTAAGTCCATCCCCGTTCTTTAGCCCACTCTGCCACCCCAGTTCAGACATGGCTTTATGCAAATCAGTCTGACCCTGTGCCTCATGGGAACAGTCCAGCCCGAACTGCCAAGCCATATCTTCCCTGGACCGGAAACAAGCTTCCGAGGACCGGCTTCTGGCATTCCAGCTGTCTTCAGCCTGGCTTGGTGCAAGGGACTCATGTCTGAGCATACCCTGCCACACTTATGGCGGCCAAAAGCAGTGCAAAAGGGGATGGTGATGGACAGAGCATCTGAATCAATCAAATACTCACACCCAGTCAAAAGATCTGGGTTTAATCCATCACCGTTCTTTAGCATCCAGTGGCTGAAAGCCCGGTTTCGGGCTTTCAGCCACTGGAATCAAGCTATCCTGGCTGATGAGGGCTGAAAGCCCGAAACCGGTCCTAGGATTCTTGTTTCCAGTCCAGAGAAGACCTGGCTTGGCAGTTCGGGCTGGACTGTTTCCATAGGGCACAGGGTCAAGACTGATTTGCATATGGCTGGGTTCAAACTGGAATGGCATAATAAGCAAAAAAACGATTGATTTAGGCCCAGATCTCTGTAATGGGGTAAATGTATGACATTGTTCTACATTCTGTCCATCAACTGCTGTTTTTGCACTGATGGATAAGGGGGCTTGTTTCCTGAATCTATTAAAGATTTATAGGTACATATGTGTCTCCTAAATAATATCAGTATGTCACTCAAATGTGAAATTTGGAGCAACCAGGGAAATAGCCCAATTTTGGGAACCGCTTTATCATATCACTTCTTCCGAAAATCACTCCTGGCTAGGTTTTGCTAGCTTCCAGAGCAGTAGGAATATATGTGTGTTTCTGCAGGTAAAGGGAAAATAAACAGCTATCTCACACCCCTCCCTATGGGCCATACATGGTGGAAGAAAGCCCATTTGTGACCAAACCTACCAGATAAGTTGGAGGGACTATGATGTTCCTACCACAATTGTGTCTGTTCAATTCATTATGCAGGCAATAGGTGATTAATGTACTGGGGTTTAAAAAGCCCCATCCTCTAGTATCATCCAAGGATTAGAACAGTCATCCCAACAAGACCCGTACTAACAAAGGCACAATACATTAGGGCTAAAAGTATCAAAAGCAAAATAGTACATTTCATTAGTGGAAATCGAAGCCTGCCATTGCTGTCAGATCTGAAAAGCTATGTAACACCACCTGCACACCATATTACGACCAACATGACTGGCCTCTACTTTATCATCTGGAATGTCTTTTGGACAGGTAGTGCTCCTAGTTCTTAGACAGTCTTTCCTCCTCTCCTTAGGAGAGACAGGGTTATATTGTATTGTAGCCTGGCTGTAGCTGTTTCCTATTTAGAATGGCATGAAAACCCATTGTTTAGTAGTGTGTCTGTCAACCTGTTGTTGGGTGAAATGGTTTCTTTTCAGTTTGATATAGCGTGAGCTCCCCCCTAAGGTATCAGAGCCCGGTACATGAGCATCCGTTGCATTACGGATTGACACCTTCATTTTTTTTGTTTTTTAGGCGGGGGAGATTAAGTGATTTGCCCAGAATCACAGGATGTTTGAGCCTCTCCAACTCGAACATGGTTCCCCAGTTTCAAAGTCAGCCGCCCCAGCTGTTAAGCCACACCCTAGTTATTCATTACTAGGTCCAGTCTTTTAGCGATCTTCGCTGGGCAAGGTGGCATTGCAACCATCATACTACAGTGAGCTCATATGGAAACACAGGGCAAAAGTCTTCAGTGAATAATTAACACTATTTGAGAACAGACCACAGGTTGTGTATACAGTTCTCTGTAAAAAAAGAAAAAAACTACTTAGCACTATCATATTGTTATGACAATTTGCACACAATCAAACCTCCTTAGGCCTTAAAGACTTATACCCCAAAAAGCAGTTGTTATGGGACTTTAGTGAGGCACTATACCCAATATTATGAGTTTTCATACATCAAGTAAAGTTAAGCCTGCCATAAAGAGCACCAAACCCTCATCCTGCTCATTTTGTTCCATCCCTCCCACTTTTACGAAACAACAAGCACATTCTCTCTCACAAAGGACATTTTGAGACAGACCGCAACTGGAGGTTGTTTATTAATTACCTTGTCTCTGACCAATGCCAGAGAAGCCATATGACCCTCAGTTAGATCTTTGCCTTCTTAGAATGAGTGAAGAGTAGAAAAAGTCATTTGAGGTCACTTTTAAAAAAAATTGTCCTTTATTTATTTCCCCAAGAAAGATGTATGTGCCATTACCCTGCTCAAGGACACTGCATCACAATTTAAAGAGTGAGATTATTTTTGTCCCTTGAAACAGCCCTAATTGTGATGAGGGTTGAAAATAGTGGAAGACCATTAATAAATGTGATCAACATTGATTGTTTTATGATAATTTGTGTAAATGTGATTTCCTAGGTTCTTCATGGAGTTTTAATTGCTGGCATAAGCGTTTACATAAACAAGGGACACATTAGTAGGCCTTTGCGGAGTTCACGAAGTCATAAAAAAACTCCACTGTGCTCGCTGAGCTCCGTATGCGGCGGAGTGAGTTAAGTCAAGCTACAGATTTTTTGTACTGGGATTATTACTGCACAAATGGCACCACCTGCAGCAAAAGAGGGTACAGCTTCCTTTTGCCCCTTGAGCTGATATTCTACTTGAGTGGAAGATTTCTCAACGCAAGTGGCAGGCTTCTCAATGTGAGTGGTAATCAATGGCTGTGACCGCCCGTGTTGAGAAATCTCCCTGGGAGATAGTCTAGCGGTGGAATTTCCGAGCTTGCTCTTGCCAAATTAATGTTGGCAACCCATCTGAGACGAAAAACTCAGTTCCATGCTACTACACAGTTTTTTTTTAAACTCCGCACTCTGTGCGGAGAGCAAAGAGGGGAAAACTCTGCAAACTCCGTGAGTGGAGCAGTTTACCCCCAGGCTAATGAAAGGAATTCTTTATTTCATTTTGCTTCCCTTGCACAGGACTGACCCAAGTGAAATAATAGAGAAAGATCAGTGGGTCCCTGTGTTTCAAACGTTATAATGTGATTGAAGAAACATATTTAATAAATCTTAAATTCTGCAAAGAAAAAACATGCTGAGCGTGATTTTTCATGAGTGACGCATGGTGATGCAGTGGACCCCAAACCTACTTAGTTTTGAAACTCGATCTTGAAGGATTACCGTGTAGCCAAGAATATATGAGAGTTCTCATTAAAGGTAAGAGTGATTTATTATCTTTAAAAAAAAAAAAAAATACTGCCAAGGGCCCTAAAACAGATTATATACAAAAAATGTACAATGTTTATATTCAGTGGGTCTGGGAAACAGCAGTCGCAATACAAATATTTGAAAGAGTCAGATCCATATTACAAATAGTAGGCAATTTAAAATTCATCATGTCTGTACAATAACTATGTCCAACTGCTTAATATTGCTCAGGTTGTGATGACCACGTGTCAAGACGGATATCGGTTAATTATTTGATGTAGGAGTCCCAGACCGGAGGAAGCAAAACTTCGTTGTTATTCAAGGTGATCCTCAACCGTACTCCCGAGATAGGGTCATCATCCTTCACCAAATCACAAAAGTCGAATCTTCGTGTTTCTCTATGGCTGGATACTGTTCAATGATTTTTAATGGTTCTCTGCATGTCCAGGGTCATCATTCTTCACCAAATCACAAAAGTCGAATCTTCGTGTTTCTCTATGGCTGGTGAAGCTTTACTGTTCAATGATTTCTAATGGTTCTCTGCATGTCCTCTGGTGGGAGATGGTGTTTCAGCACTGAGTGCTTATCAGAAAGGTAGATGCTGAGGGATCCTCAATAAATGCTATCAGTGATATCAGCCACAGTGGTCCGAATCAGCGGCCAAAGAGATGGCACTTAGGCTGGTACCTGGAAGTTGAAAGGTACATGGTCAGATAGGTCAAGTAGGCAATTGTCCATCCTTACAGTGCAGCAAGCAATTGAGGCACCATGAACTCATAAGATATATTTTGCCTTGTTTCCAACGTTGGCTTGCAAAGAATTTGAATACATTTAACCAAGGTGAAGGGGAGTTAGCACTGACAAGATTGCGCCTCTTCAAATATGACAAGAGGTAAGTTAGTTCCTAAAAATGTGCTCCCTTCAAATATTGTACTCCAGCAGCTGCCTCTTTCCCTCTTCAGTGTCACACCCTCTACTACACAGGAGCTACTCTACAGAATTCAAGACTTTGTGAAGTCCCTAAACAGGCAGTAGGTGTTTTGTATTCAGATGGATTATTTTTAACAATGTGATCCCAACCTGATAAATGCCAGTCTTAAACTCAAGGGGGCAGATACCAATGCTTACTCATGGCCCCCCCTTGCATCTGAACCAGATTTTCAGAATTATTATGCTTCTCTTTTGAAATCACAAAGCATCCATACTGGGATTACAGCCAAGCTCTCGGTGGCTGTATTTTCAGATGATACATCTATGAATTCATAAAAAACAAAGGGCCTGGTTCACAAAAATAAAGGTCCACTGTCTTTCTCTTCTAAAAGGTTTTGCACCCAATATTTCCCAACATAGAGGTATTTCTTTGATGACAACTCCTTTAGACAACCCTTCCCCAGAATCGCTCCTTCTCCAGCACCAATGGGATGTGATCCCTCAGTCTCTCCATGTCCATTGTTGGTTACATATTTCTCTAGACTTGAAAACCTATGTATTTCATTCCTTTTAAACACACCCAATCGTAATGTAATTTAAAACATTAATCAAAGGCCTTCTGCCAGAAGTGCTTCTGGAATTATGATACTATGAAGGGCCAATTGTACTCTTGAACGTCTCATACAAGAATATTGTTGCACACTAATGCCATGGACAAAATATCGAGGGACAAAATATTGAATGGTAAAAGCAAAGAGGGGCAGATATATTTACCATTCTTCACTTCACATAAATGAAGATATATGTATATATATTTTTGGTACACATATGTGGAATTAGGTACAGAAAATCTGTTCATATTTACCTTTTGATATCTTGGCTCTCTTTTTTGTCAGTTATATTAGTGTATGACAATATCAATTTTAAGGAGGCACATTTGGAAGGCTATATTATGGGACACAGTGAAACTTATGCAGCATAATTTATTACATTCTGTGAGAATACTATTCTGCTATTTTATCACCCATTAATGCTGCTCTCCCAAAAAGCTTTGCCTCTCTTATACCAGTATAGAACGTGGGTGAGGTAATCTGGTGAGTAGTTAATGTTTGCCGTGGCGCAGCACCATGTGTTATTTTTCATTATTCTAAACTATCAATACATTTATTAGTGGAAATCTGCAATCTATGTAGCATGGGGTGGATTATTTGGTAAGTACAGCAAACCCAAAATTGCATTGAAGAAGTGCCTGGCTACCCTCATGGGTGACAAGCAGCACTGTACAAATTCACCTTGCATTTACATTACATTCCAGTGACCCCATTGATTAGTGATGGTTTGTTGTGTGATCCTTTCAATCTGATAGTACTCAAACTCTCACTGACATTGACAGAAAACAAAAGCATCAAAATCTTACCTCACCCTACTTAGAAAGTATGCAGTCGCAAAACTTGAGAGTGTTTTTCATAACTTTGATCATGTCCTCGAGCTGGTAGATAGAGAGAATGGAAATGAGAAGGCTATTTAGATGTGACAACATGCATAACAGATTACTTATTTTTCTAAAAAATGGTAAACTGTGGGCATTGCCAGTAACTGGTTGATCCCAGGGAATAGGAGATTGTTTTCTCTGTTGCTCATTGCCAATGCAGCTGAATCATTTGCCTGGTTTAGAAGTGAGGATAGAAAAAGCAAAATTTGCTCCTACGGTAAAAGGGAATTTTTGATCCCATAGTTCCTTGCTCGCCCACAAATACGATCAACCCCTGTGTGCTTTGTTCTCTTCTCTCACAGAAGAGGTTAGTCTTGTAGTCAGAAGGGTGATTGTTTTTAATTAATTCCTGTTTCCAGCAAGAGATAGCTTCCACCTCTGTCCATTTACACTGTGCCCTAAAACCTGCGTTGAAGTTACGAAATCGGTTCTAGCTCTCTAAGGGTGCCACTGGATGAGAGACGGAGTGAGTTACTACACCATTCAATCCTTGGTAATATTGTAATGAATTCCTTTTGTTTCTGAAAATGGAGTACAGTTCCCATGGACAGTTATTCCTCTGGTATCTTTTGGATTTACTTTGTTTTGTGTAGATGGAATGGAAGCGACAGAGTTTGAGAGAGAGGGCACATGAACTTGATGGTATAGAACTTTAAAGAAGACTCACATATTTCTCAGCTGCAATGGTGGGCATGTCGAAGGCATCCCTTTGTTCCGGGGGTGTTACTTCTTCAAGCAGAATAGATGGATCCTGAAAATATAATTAAAATATCAGCATTACCAAGACCGTTGTCAACACATCTAGACTCTCATGAGTCTTACAGAGATGGAAGTCACAAAAGGCTGCACACCTCAAGAAACTAAAAAACTAAGAAAAACATTTGTACATGAAATAGCTTATTATATTCACTTCCTATTTGGGCATTTCACTGCCTTAGCACCTTGTGTTCATCCCCTTTAAAAGCAGAATGAATGAATGAATGAGGGGAGTCTTTTATCGCGCAACTTAGCCCAAGGGCATCAAGGCGCCAAGGCAGGTTAAAATGAGATGTAATCAACCAAAGTAGACTATTACCGATAGACTTCAGAAAAGAGCCAGGTTTTTAAAGCCTTGCGGAAGAGAGCAAGCGACGGTTGCCCTAGGAGTTCGAGGAGGAGAGAGTTCCATAACGTGGGTGCAACCTAGGAAAATGCTCTGCCTCCCCATTTCACTCTTACGAACCTTGTCACTTCAAGAAGATTTTTGCTGGAGGAGCGAAGGGATCAACTGGGTGAGTAGGGGTGAACCAGAGACCTGATCCCCTCAGGGCCTGTACCGTGAAAGGCCCCATGGGCAAGACAGAGAATCTTAAACGAGATCCTGGACTGAATAGGAAGCCAATGTAGGCTTCTCCTAGCTGACGAGGCTGAGGCAAGTCTGGGGAGGTTAAGAACCATCTTCGCCGCCGCATTCTGGACCATTTGCAAACGATGGATAAGGCTCTTGTTTATGCCCACATAAAGGGCATTGCAATAGTCCAGCCTTGAGGAGACTAATGCCACGGTGGCCTGTTTCCGGGCATCGGGGGAAAGATAATGGGCCATCCTTCTGAGAACCCTGATGATACCACAGCAGGTCGAAACAGTCCTGCTGACCTGACGGTCAAAGGAAAGCGAAGTGTCCATTAGCACCCCTAGGTTCTTAGAAAACTGACGGGGAGGTGAACAGTCCCCAAGTGAGGGCGGCCACCAGTCATTTGACCAAATTTCCTGGCAGCCTCCAAAGATCAGCACCTCCGTTTTCTCCCCGTTTAGTTTTAGGAGGTTCTGTATCATCCATCGAGACACATCCTCCATGCAGTTCCTGAAGTTCCGGGCAGAATCCTTTACGGGCTGCGTTTGAGAGACCATCATTTGGGTGTCGTCAGCATAAGACAGCACCTCCAGCCCAAAAGATCTAACGAACAAGTTACTTACCTTCGGTAATGCTTTTCCTGGTAGATACAGTATTTGCCAGTGGATTCCTCGCCTTGTGAATATCCCCTTGCGTCAGCAACATTCGGAAATTCTTTTTGTAGCTTCGCGCCGACTTGGACGACGTCACAGAGGCACTGCATCGCACGTGACTCCGTTGACGTCACCGACACCATAAAAGGCCCACGCCGGCGTGATGACATCAGTTCCGCCCTTTTTTCCTTGCCTTCGAGGCACACGGACAGACCGACAACAGTAGATATATACACAGTATACAATAGACAAGATAACACACACAGTGTAAAGACGATGCAGTAATTCAAGTAGAATAACATATATACATTCAACATTGTCATTATCTAAGGTATAGCAAGTGGACAACAGGGAGCCGGATGGGCATGTGAGGAATCCACAGGCAGATACTGTATCTACCAGAAAAAGCGTTACCGAAGGTAAGTAACTTGTTCTTCTGATAGATACATCTGCCAGTGGATTCCTCACCTTGTGAATAGAGTCCCACAGCAGTCCCCACTCCCGTAGGAGGGTGTACATTCTCCTATACCAGAAAATCCTGGAGGACAGAGCGCGCAAAGTGGCCATCCCTCCTCACCTCGGAATCCAAGCAGTAATGCTTCGCGAAAGTGTGGAGGGAGGCCGCAAGTTGCCGCTCTACAAATATCCTCTACAGGTACACCCCTAGACAAAGCAGATGTTGAAAACTTTGCTCTAGTAGAATGAGCCCTTATACCCTCTAGAGGTTCCTTACCCGCCAGGGAGTAGCAGATCTTGATGCATAGTATGAACCATCTTGAAAGTGTGCGCTTGTGCACAGCTCTTCCTTTCTTGCAGCCAGCAAATACAACAAAAAGCTGGTCATCCACCCTGAACTCTCTTTTTATGTCCAGGTGGAAGCTCACCGCCCTCTTAGGGTCCAAGCGGTGAGGTCCCATCTCCTCCTTGGAAGGGTGAGGGGGGGATAGAAGGTAGGAAGGGTAATGGACTGTCCTAGATGGAAAGGAATTACCACCTTAGGCAGAAAAGCAGCCCTGGTCCTGAGAACCATTCGTTCAGCATGAATGGTCAAGAACTGGGGCTTAGAACTAAGAGCTTGAAGCTCACTTACCCTCCTTGCTGATGTAATTGCGACAAGGAAGATCGTTTTAAAAGACAAAAGTCTCAAGGGACACTTGTGCAAGGGCTCGAAAGGAGAACCCATCAAGAAAGTAAGCACCAAATTTAAGTCCCATTGAGGCACAATAAAAGGAGTATGAGGAAATTTATCTGTAAGGCCCTTCAAAAATCTTAAAACCACAGGAGATTTGAACAATGACGGCTGATCTGGTAAACAGAGAAATGCCGACAAAGCCGAAAGATAACCCTTGACTGTGGCAACAGCAAACCTTTGCTGCGCTAAAGAAAGAGCAAACTATAATATATCTGATAAACAAGCCTGCAATGGGTCAACAGATTTCTCTCCACACCAAGTGACAAATTTAGACCATCTGTACGAATAGATAGATTTGGTGGAATCACGCCTGGCAGATAAGATGACATCCACCACATCATGTGAAAGAGAAAAGGAATTCAGGTTGCCCCGTTCAATCTCCAGGCATGAAGGTGTAAGGTCTGGAGGTGGGGGTGTTGAACCTGCCCCTCCATCTGAGAGAGGAGATTTGCCCTGAAAGGGAGACGGAGCGGCGAGCATGAGGAGAGGTGGAGAAGATCTTTGTACCACACCCTTCTTGGCCAATCCATGGCAATCAATATGACTTGGGCCCGGTCTTGGCGAATCTTCCTCAGAACCCGAGGAATCAAGGGTATGGGGGGAAACGCATAAAGGAGTCGCGAGTCCCAACTCAACTGAAACGCGTCCCCCAACGCTCCCTGCATCGGATACTGGAAGCTGCAGAATGATGGGCAGTGAGCATTCTCGCGATTGGCGAACAGGTCCACCTGAGGAGTCCCCCACGTCCAAAAGACGTAACGAGCTACCTATGGATGGAGCCTCCACTCATGGTCGGCTGAGAACTGCCGACTGAGACTGTCTGCATGAACGTTCAGAACCCCGGCCAGATGATTTGCCATTAGACAAATCTAATGGTCCTGAACCCCGCACCAGAGACGCAGAGCCTCTTTGCAGAGACACTGCGACCCTACTCCTCCCTGCTTGTTGACATACCACATCGCAGTGGTGTTGTCCGTCAGGACTTGAAGCGACCAACCGCGAAGGGAAGGAAGGAAGGCCTTGAGCGCCAGACGTATCGCCCTCAATTCTAGAAGGTTGATGTGAAGCAACCTTTCCTCTGGAGAACAAAGACCCTTGACCTCCAGATCCCCCAGATGAGCACCCCACCCTAAAGTGGATGCATCCGATATCACTGTGGCCACCAATGTAGGCAGTTGAAAGGGCTTTCCTTGAGACAGGTTGCCCTCCACTCCCCACCAAGTCAGATCCGCTGCAGCTTCTCTGGAGATCCTCAGAGACTCCCTGAGATCTCCGTTGTGCTGATACCACTGCCTGCTGAGGCACCACTGGAGTGCCCTCATGTGCCAGCGTGCATGGTTGACCAACAGTATGCAGGAAGCCATCAGACCGAGCAGGCGAAGGACCTTCAGGACTGGAACAACCGCTCCATTGAAGAATAAAGGAATCATTTCCTGTATGTCGCAAATCCTTTGAGGTGGAGGGAATGCCCGACATACAGTTGTATCCAGTACCGCACCTATGAACAGGCTGCGCTGGGAGGGCACCAGGTGAGATTTGGGTACATTTATTGAAAAACCCAACCTGTACAACAACTGAGTTGTGTCTTGCAGATGATGGAGTACTTTCTCTGGAGATTCCGCTTTGATCAGCCAATCGTCCAGATACAGGAATACCGGTATTCCCGATCTTCTGAGATGTGCTGCCACCACAGCCATCACCTTGGTGAAGACTCGAGGCGCAATAGTAAGACCAAACGGAAGGACCACAAACTGGTAATGCTGTGATCCCACCGTAAAACGGAGATACTTCCTGTGCGACTGCAGGATAAGAATGTGAAAATATGCATCCTGCAAATCGATCGACACCATCCAGTCTTCTTCTTGCAGCACCTGAAGAACCTGTGCAAGGGTGAGCATCTTGAACTTCTTCTGTTTTAGGTAAAGGTTCAAGATCCTGAGATCCAGGATTGGACGAAGCCTGCCATCCTTCTTGGGTATTAGGAAATACCGGGAGTAGCATCCATGACCTCTTTCCTGCTCTGGAACCAACTCTATTGCACCCTTTCTTAACAGTGTCTGCACTTCCTCCTGCAGGAGTAACAGGTGTTCCTCCGTGCAAAAACCTTGGCAAGGAGGGTAATTTGAAGGGAATTCCCGGAAGGGAAGAGCATACCCATTTTCTATGAGATTGAGAACCCAAAGATATGATGTAACCGATTCCCAATCCCGTAGAAAATAGGTAAGCCGACCCCCTACAGGACCCACATGATCCGGAATGGGGGATCTAGGGCTGCTTTTCTGTGGCTGGGGGGTTGGAAGAGGAGGAGGAGGAGGAGGCTTGACGTCCTCGAGGACGAGCTCTTTGCTTACCCCTGTAAGACCTATACAGGGGATTTTGCTGCTGCTGCTGTTGGACTTGCCGGTAGGGACGAAAAGAACGTCCAAAACCTCTATACCTTTTGGTAGATGAACCTCTGGTCTGCAGCCCCAAAGATTTGGCAGTAGCCCTACTGTCCTTAAATCTTTCTAAAGCTGCATCAGCTTTTTTACCAAAAAGCCCAACACCGTCAAAGGGCAAATCCAATAATGCAGCCTGAACGTCCGCCGAAAAGTCCGATGACTTCAGCCAGGCAGCCCTTCTAGAGGCAACAGCAGTTCCCATGATGCAAGCAACTGAATCCGCAGTATCTAGCCCACTCTGATCACTTGGCGTGCAGCCGCCTGTGCACCAGACAACAGCTCCTCAAAATCCTTCCTGTTGTCATCTGGAATTTTAGGAGCCAACAGACGCAACAAATCCATCAGGGCGTGAATGTATCTCCCCATAAGGTAAGTGGTGTTAGTAGATTTTAAAGCCATACTTGCTGAAGAAAAGGACTTCTTCGCAGTCTGATCCTGTTTTTTAGCTTCCTTATCCCCAGGCACTTGAGGGAATGTACCCACAGTCTTTTTTGAACAGGCTGCCTGAATAACCAGACTTTCAGGCGAAGGATGCGAGGTTAAAAATTCAGGGTCCCCAGGTGCAACTCTATACCTCCTTGCAACACTTTTAGACACTGCAGGAGCTGTAAAAGGCTTGCTCCAAACCTCCAAAATAGGCTCAGTTAATGCCTCATAAAGGGAAGCAACGGTTCAATTACAGAACTTGGGAAATGAAGAACCTCAGTCAAGAAATTAGACTTATACTCCACTGTAGGCAGAGTTAAATTTAAATGTTCAGCAGCCTTCTTCATGAACATGTGGTATGGCTTAGCATCCTTTGAAGGAGCATCAGACACAGATGGCAGCTCCCATTCAGGAGAAACTTCCAAACCACTAGCTTCTCCTAGATGCTCAAAACAATCCTCCTGAAGCTCACCTTCTTCCATCTCACCCTCCGCCTCTCTATATCTTTGCTCCTCTATGAGGCGCTGAGCATCCCTTCTGGACCTCTCTTTGAACTCCAGAGCTGTTGGATCTGTGAAAGACTCCGACGGAGCCGGTATCGACGTCGAGATCGAATCCGAAGGCCCAGGGCGCTGTTCTTGAGGTCGACTCGGAGCCGGCGACTTCTGCATCGGCGTGGACGACCTCGGCGGCACCGAGTAATGCCAAGGCAGCGTCGGAGCCGGCATATAAGGCATAAAGGTTGCTGGAGCATAGGAGTGGGGAACTCCTAAATTAAAAGCCAGAGGACCCATAGGACCCGAAGGTGCACCAGAAGGGTACCATGCTCTGGAATTGACACCATACATAGCATTTAAAAATGCTGTAGGGTCTTGGCCTGGAGCTGGGAAAGGAGGGTAAGATCCCTCAGACTGACCCTTTAGAGGTTCCGGATTCGCCTCTTCCTCCACAGGTACTGAACCTTCATTCAAAGGGACCTCTTCATCCTCTCAAGCCGGAGACGGCGTCAGAGATGGATTCGGAACCGGAGTCGGTGATTGAGCCCGCGACTCCAAAGGCGAAGCCTTACCTTGTGGATCTAAGACCTCTGGAGATGAAGACACCCCATCCTTTTCATGCTTCCTCTTAGGCGACTTCGGTCTCGAGTCCGAATCCTTACCGGAGTGACGTTGAGATTAATGCCTTCGCTTCTTATGTTTCGTCTTCGACTTCGAAGCATGATCGGAATGAAGACTTCGAAGGCGACGCCGTACGGGATCTTGATCTCCACCTCGACCTCGACTTCGACCTCGCCTTTCTCGAACGAGATCTCAAAGTCTTCTTTTCTTTTCTACTTCTCAACTTTGCCATCAGAAGCTTGGTCTCCCTCTCACAAAACGCCTTCGGGTTCATCTTTCGACACGAAGAACAGCCGTTGACATCATAGTCCATGCTCAGGCACCAGATACAATCCTCGTGCGGGTCCGTGATTGACATAATTTTGCCGCACTCCCCACAAGGCTTGAATCCTGTCTTCTTAGTCGACATCGTTAGAGATACAAAGAAGCAGGAAAACTGAGAAAACAGTAACAAAGTTACCAACAGCTACCGAGATTACCCGAAACCGTTAGCGTCGACGATGCAGAAAAAAGGGAACTGATGTCATCACGCCGGCGTGGGCCTATTATGGTGTCTGTGACGTCAGCGGAGTCGCGCGCGATGCCGTGCCTCTGTGACGTCGTCCACGTCGGCGCGAAGCTACAAAAAGAATTTCCGAATGTTGCTGACGCAAGGGGATATTCACAAGGTGAGGAATCCACTGGCAGATCTATCTATCAGAATACCCTGGCAAGTGGGGCCACATATATGTTAAACAGGGTAGGGCTCAGTGAAGAGCCCTGGGGGACCCCACAGTGCACAGGCTTAGGGGCAGATAGAAACTGGCCCAACTTCACTCTCTGTTCCCTTTCATTAAGAAAGGAAGCCAGAAGGCTCAGTGTAGGACCTCCAACCCCTATCTCCCTAAGATGGGCGACCAGAATGGATGGAGACAGGGTATTAAAGCCGCCGTCAGGTCTAGCAGGACCAGGAGTGTGGTATGGCCCTTATCGACCTAGAACTATTACTTTTGCGAGTAATGGATCAAAGATGCAGAAACAGTGAATAATGGTAAGCTGGCAGTGTACAAGTGTGCTGCTACCAGAAGTGGTCACTCTGCTCTTGACCCAAGAAATTGTGTATGTCTCTTTCTAAACAATACAGTATCTACCTTATCTGATGAATACCATCCTGGCTCCCAAAGTTCTCACCTACTATTGACAAATCACTCACCTCCACTACATTGTAAAGAGTATCAAGAAAGAAATTACTGGGAGGAGTTGCCAAGTAGTGTTAGATGGAAGCTACATTTTACGCAAGCTCCGTGCCAGTTCCGAGAATCCTGTTGAATCCGACCCTTAGGCTACCTTTTTTCAGCCGTAAGCACCGGTGTGGTGGCCCATATACTGACCCCCTTTGGCCCACAGGAGCCCATCCATGGAGCCCTGGATGAGAGATAATTTTGGCAATCGACAGCCTGGGTGTTCGTACGACCTGCCTGGAGGCGTGCCTGCCGGTGACAAACATCACCTTAAGCTGTGAACTCACAATGGTGAACCCCCTGTGCATCAACACCTGGGTCGCGCAAGGGAGAGAAGACAGCCAAGTGGCCGGGGTGTGGCACAAAGCCGCTTACACTTCCAAGCGGTGGCTGGAAACAGCAAAACAGGGACCGTAGAGTGGAAGAGTGGGACTGGGCGCCACACGTGGGCAGGGCTGAAACTGCAGACTGGGCGAGCCGACTATGGGGAAACCTTTTCTCCGATGCAAACATCCATGTTGCAGCCCCTACTCTTGTACCCTTTGTCCTACCCAAGCCCATGCAGGGAGCCAGGGATGAGAGAAAAGCATTAGGCAAACAATGCCTGCTGCCAACGTACCCATCCTGGAGCTGCAATCCCACAGCGGCGATCCATCTTTACCTCTATATTGACTCTTGGGGCACAGAGGAAACAGCCACATGGGAGGGAAGTGGTAGGGACCGCTTTTCACGTTTAGGGAGCCACATCGGATTGTGACTGCCGAGCCGAATTGGTGGGCCAGATTAGAGAAGATTGGATAGGCAGCATGAGCTTCCAGGAGTAAGATTACAGCCCAGGTGGGCCGGGACCCACACAAGATGTCTTGCCCCAAAGGTAGGAGACTGGGTACATGGCTTCAACCTCAGGAGGTAATCCCCCTCTGGGAGCCCAGAAGTCCTGGGAGACTGCTCAGCCAATGGGAGGGCAGTGACGGTCGCACAAGCCCAGCCTTACACCACCCCTGATCACCGTGGTGTCTCAGGAAGACATCTGGAGAGAGGAGGGTCCCAGCATTGGGCCAGTAAGACATGCCCTCACAGAGACCAGCGTGGGCAGATGTCCCTTGCAATATGTGTAGGGAGGACGTTCTGCCCCTCTCAGCTGGTAGACCTGCCAGATGGCGTGGGGATCAGCACCCAGAGAAATTCCTCACAGACTAGTTCAGAACCAGGGTTCCGGATTGTGAGCTATCCCCCTACTTTGTTCTGGAAAGGGCATACAGAGCGCTGGCCCCATGCCCTCCGCTGGTGACACAGCCTAGAGCCATTATCATTAGGGTACTGAACTTTGTAGGCAGAGACTCTATCCCGCAGCAGGCACGCCAACATCCAGACGTCCTTTGCACTGACTCCAAGTTTATGCTCTTCCCCAATTACACAGTTAAGTGCAGCTCCTTCGTAAATGTTAGAGGTTAAGTGGAAAGTCAGGGCTATGTACATTGAATGTGCTGATGTACCCTGCCAAACTAAAAGTTATGTATCAGTAGGGAACCATTTTTATTTTAAAGCCCGGAAGAGACCTAGATCTGAGCGGCAGAGATGAAACAACTGCCTATATCAACAAAGGAGCCAATGACATATCGGGAGACTGAAGGCTGAAATGCAGCAGACTGATGGGAGGCCAAATCTGGTTATAACAGGAGGATAAACATAGGGCATCCTCCTCATAGAGCTCTGGTGAGTACCAGGAAGGGGACCCTACTAGTGGATGATGAGATATTATTAAGCGGTATAGAGGAGGGGTTTAGTCCCCTTCCTTTCTTTCCTCCATGTAGAGCTACAAGTGTTTTCTCATTCATGGAGGGAGAAGAGACACATTGCCTCTCGGGAGAGGGGCTGGCTCGAGGCAAAGCACTCCCCACTACAAAAGATTATTGTGGTTACTTTATTTTGATTACATTGTATTGTATGTTGTTTCTATTGGGGTTGCTTGTTTTAGAGGCGAAAAATGCTTCCACTTTAGAGGTGTTGAGTAGAGGGTTGTTGGGGGGACAGTTGGGTACTTTAGGGGTGATTTTGGTCACAACACTACGGCTCATGCAAGACAGACTGCGGACCCCAGTCAAATGGGCGCAATGACCTGCCATGACCTCTGACAACAACACCATCCATTACAAGCAATTGTCTTGGAATTTCAGTGGGTTGCTGGATAAAATAAAATGCACAACAATCCTTTGACAGGCCCACAATCTGGTCCTAGTGGTTCCATTATTGCAAGAGACACATTTTCTTGGGAATAGGGGTGCCTTTTTGGACACTATGTCTTTAATCATACAGGGTTCACTAGGGGTTCCAGAGGAGTTACTTTTCCCCTGATGGTCGTGGACACTATCTGATATGCCATAGATAGATATGTGGTAGTTACGGGCTTCCTGTTTGGCATTCCATTGGCAGTAGTGTCTGTGTATATTCCACCGACCCTGCAGGTGACTACGATGAAAAATCTGATGACAGTTATCACCTTGGGCCTGGATGAGGAGCTTATCGTAGGGGGATTTCAATGATGTCATGTACCTACAACTTGATGTGAAAAGAGGGGCTAAACCATTGCGCCATGGGCAGAGTCCCTGCGGCTTTATACTCCGTGGAGAGCAAAGAACAAGTCGGCATGTGAGTTCACATATTATTCCCACTCCCATAGGTCACACTCAAGACTAGACTACTTCTTCCTCCCAGCTGCTGGACTCTGATAGTCGTCAGGAGCTACAACTCATGCAGGGGTACTGTTGGGCCAATCACCAATTGAATTAACTATGGGGCTGGGGAGGTGTAGGTCTAACATGCACTGGAGCCTTTAGGTTTGGTGGCTGAAGGATGTTAGGTTTTAAGAACACATGAAGAAAAAGGTAGAACTCTACTTAGGAGCAAGCTCCACAACAGAAGTCTCCCTGATCACATTGTGAGAGGCAATGAAAGCAGTTCTTTGTGGGTTAATAATAGCATACACTGTAGAAGGAAAGAGAAAAGTACAGCACTGGAAAGGCAGATTGGGGAATTAGAATATCGCCTAACCAAATGAGAGATTGTGACACATTTTGTAGTCTAGAGGCTACTAAGGAGGCCCTTAAACAGAAACTGATGACTCATGCCAGGGCACCAGTGTCTGATTTTTAAAACCAGAGAGTACGAATTTGAGGCAAGACAGGAAAATTGCTAAACAGGCTTGCAGCCAACTCTGGAAGACAGGTTTGTCCCATAGATATGGGGCCCTACAGTGAGGTGACCCATTACAAATCACACATTACTATGAGGCAATTTACCAATCGAAGCCGCCGGGCGGGTTGGAGCAACAAAACCTCTTGCCTGTAAACCTGGTCTTGCCGAGGCTCTCCAGCTGTGGGAGGGTGAATTTGGATGCTCACCTGTCGAAGGAGGAGTTATTTGCAGCCTTGTAGGAGATGCAATCTGAGAAGGTGCCTTGTTCAAATGGATTCCATATGCAATTCTTGGAAAGATTTGCATCAACACTACTCTCTCACTTCCTCACGAAGGTTGAAGCTGCAGAGACAGCTTTGCAACTTCCCTATGATATCTGGAGTGCCTCAGTGTTAGCCCTCCCCAAACCATATAGCCACCTACAGACTGCACGTCTTACAGACTGATCTCCCTAATAAATATTTAAGGCAAAATAGTTGCAAAGGCCTCAGCAACCAGGCTACTAAAACAGGTGAGACCCCTAGTGCATTGCGATCAAAATGGCTTCATGCCAGTCAGAAGCACAAGACCTTGTCTTAGGAGGCTAAATATGTACTTGGACCACATACATTCTGTATCTGACCACACAGCCATGATGCAACTTGACTTTGAGAAGGTCTTTGGCCCATTTGAATGTTCTTTCCTCAACAATATCATGAAAAATATTAATTTTGGTCCTAGATTCCTTTAGTATGTGAGGCTGTTATACATGATGCTATGGCTAGGGTCAGAGTGAACAGGATTTACTCACAGCAGTTCCAGACAGGCAGAGGCCTGCTGTCTCCTCTCCTGCTCACTCTCGCAACTGAACCACATGCCAAATAGATTGGCGGGACGTGCAGGTGTAGAGCTTGAGGTATGGTGGAAAATTAGAGGGCTGCACATCTTTGTATGCAGACAATGTCCTCCTATATATCCAGTGCCTAAACCAATCCATCCTAAAGCTAATTGATATTCTAAAAATCTGCAAAGAAGTGTCAGGCCTGAGGGTGAACTGGGGGGAATCAGCCATAAACCTTTTGGTGGGTTCTCCTCCAGATTTACTTCCAGACTCCCCGGCGAGCTGGAGTATTTAAATACTTGGTGTTAGACTTGTCAGTCTTATTGTGGTCTTAGCTCAATCTTTATGGCTGCACATTTTGCTGAATCTTTTGTTGGCCGTGGGGACTTTGAGCACTTTACCACTGCTAATCAGTGCTAAAGGGCATGTGCTTCTTCCCTAAACATGTGTGCAATTGGTGTATACTTAATTGACCTATTTAATTTACTTGTAAGTCCCTTGTAAGGTGGTATACCATATACCCAGCCTCTGTAAATTTACTACTGCTAGTGTGCTGCAGCCATGATTGTCCCACCAACAGAAGAAGCCTGTCTAACCCATCTCGGCCTGCCACTGCAGTGCCTTTGTGGGCAATTTACTGCCACTTCGACTTGGCATTTAAAACTACTTTCCAAGCCTTAAACTTCCATTTTATTGCATATAAGTTGCCCCTAAGGTAGGCTTAGGGCCGGGAGGTATGTAAGCAAAAGGTAGAACATTTACTTTATAGTTTGCATGTCCTACTAGTAACAAACAGCATATTTCATTTTTCACTACTGTGAGGCCTACTCCTCTCATATATTAGCTTCAGGAATTCCTTAATACACTTTTTAAGCTATAATTTCTGATCAGAGAGGAGTAGCTGTTTCCTGTTTCATATGTTTGGAATGGTAGTGATAAACCCTACTTACTGGTGACGTTGGATTTAACATTACTATTTTAGAAAGTGGAAATTTCTCTGCACTTACTGCTTTATGTGCCTGACAGCCCGTCTCCAATGCATGTCTGGGGTGGCGGACAGCTATGCTTTGTGCATTCCCTCTAGACAGCCACAACACAGGAAGGATAGGTGGGTTTGAGTACCAATCTACATACATCTGCATTATGATGGTCTTGCCTGGGCTGGATGGAATGGAGAGGTTAACACTTCACTTGAATAGGTAGTATCCTGTCCCCACACAAAGGACCGATTAACCCCCACAGATAGCCTGGCAGACAGGTCTGGCCTGTAAGGGAAACATGTGCATTTAAGAGAGCTGTCTTGAAGTCACCCCATGCCACAACAAAGGCACTTTGGGTATAAGTACTGGGTTTCTGACCATCCCCCCTAACAAAAATTAGGCACTTCTGGATCTTGAATTTGAATCTTTGCTCCCCGTCAGCAAGAGGATCATGTTCAGACTCCTCACCCACGCACACAAGGCTCTCCACGACACAGGCCCGAAGTACCTCAACAGCCGCCTCACATTCTACACACCCACCCGCCAGCTCCAATCCGCCAGCCTCGTCCTCGCCTCCGTCCCACGAAAACGCAAATTCACCATCGGAGGAAGATCCTTCTCCTACCTGGTAGCCAAGACATGGAACTCCCTCCCCACTCACCTACGACCCTGGTCCATCTCTCCTTCAGGAAACAACTCAAGACCTGGCTGTTCGAGCAGTAGCGACCCCCCCCCCCTCAGCTTCTTGAGACCCTATGGGTTAGTAGCGCGCTATACAAATTTTGTTGATTGATTGATTGATTTGTTACAAGGCCTGTTGTGCTGCTTAAATAACTAATCTTTGAACTGTAGGCTTGGAAGGTTTGCTTTTCTCTTGTGTTTCCCTGCTATCTGCTGCTCTTTGACTCTGCTGAAGGAGAGCTGGACTCTACCTTCCCTCCAAGTGATCTCCAAGGGCTTGTTGGCTTGCCTCCTCTTGCTTGAGACTCAGGGATATCAAAGTTTCTACCCCTACTCCTACGCCTGAACTCACTGGATGTGGCCCAGATACTTGCTGCACGGAATTTGACGCATCTTCTGTCTGTGTATATCAGAACGGGTGCATCGATACAGTTGCGCATGTAAAATGAGCACATCACATTTGAACCAGCACTTTGACTTCAGAGATCGATGCATCAGACAGAGTACACAAGCACTGCTGCTTGGTGAGATTGATGGATCCCCTCGACTGTGTGGTAGAATCCAACGCGACAAATTGTTCGACACCTCTTGACTCCAGTACCCGTCTTCGGAGCTGACACATCACCTTCACTAGATGGCGCAGATCGACACATCTCACTGTTTGCGATCAGGAAAGGTGCTTTGTTCACAAGGTCCTGCATGGATTCTTAGCTGGGCTGCACTTCCATGTGGTCAGCCTGATATTTGACTTTGACCTGGTCCAGCATGACTTAAAGTAACCTTTTTAGCACTACTAGCTTCTATGCACTTTACTGCGTATATGCCTTTAAAATTCAATATCTCAAAGTCTGTACATTGGATTTTTGTCATTTTTTTCTTATTTTGTTTATAATATGATAAACTGCTTTTTCTCAACCTGTTTGGAGTCTTTTTATGGTGTATACATTGTGTTGTGTGTGTTGCACAAATACTTTACACACTGCCTCTTTAGATAAGCCTCACCAGAGGGTGAGCACAGGTTATCTTTAAGTGTGGATCTAGCATACCCTGACCAAGATTATGGCTTCTGCTTGGACAGGGTGCATACTTTTGCCAATCAGAAACCAATTGTCTAACATTAAAGCATGCACATATCAAGAGACCCACAGGAACGCTGGGACAGGAAAATCACCCCTTTGACTTGCAAATTTAAGGGATATATGGCAAGATGGAGCTCCCTCCCCTGATCATTATGGATCGAATAGCCCTCTTCAAACTAGTGGCCTTGCCAAAGCTGTTATAAGTTTTGCAACACTAGCCCCACAAAATCTGTACCCATTAATTTACAACCCTACTGGCCAACATCAATAGCTACAAGTAGGGAGGATCTGCACAGTGAATCAGTGAATCCCCTTATGATGGCAGACTTGGGGCAGTAGACATCAGACTGTGTTACTAGTCGGTCCACCTGCTTGCCGTTAAAGACTGGATCTTTGGGGATCGGGGTGACCCAGCTACGAGATTCGAGCAGACTCTCTTAACCGGGCAGGACCCAGGGTTTTGGCTGTATGGGGAGTCCCCCCTGCCCTCTCTCCCTGCTATTTCAGCCATTCCTGTGATTAGCTGGCAAGAGGCACTGCAGTAGGTTGGATAGTGGAGGGTGCCCACTAGGAATAAGCCACTGTGGATTAGTACATGGTTATCGGACACAGTAGGGGTTCAGGGCACTGAGATAAGTTGGGGGATCCCAAAATTGAGAGATGTCTGGCAGACACACCATATGATGTTCTATGATCCACTCAAAGCTGAATACGATTTACACATATCCCAGTTCTTTCTTTATCTTACAGCACTGACATGCACCAGTTAGGCTTCTAGACACACACCAACTAGAATCAGCAAAGGAATACAAATACTTGGGTGTTCTACTAGATAACAAAGGCTCCTTCAACCCTCATATGGAAACACTGAAACAAAAAGGTTAGGTAATACAATATCCTTTGCCAAGAAAACTTTTCAAAAAGTGTTTTCCGGGTCCTCTCTGAGACCTCTATTAGAGGTTATCCAAGTCAAACACCTGCCAACGTTAACATACGGGAGCGAGGCAATGAGAGGAAAAGACACCACTACTGTGGAAAAATAATCACCAGGTCATTTAGAACAATTTTCAGCCTCCCAAAATACACCTCCCCAGCCCAAATAAGGATAGAGTTTGGGTTACAGAAGAAGTTACTGGCCAGAAAGGGTGCATTTATAAAATGCTGGCACAAGATCACAGGGACAGAGCAAGATACACTGAACTGGCAACTTTGGGTTTAACTATCACTAAGAAAGAACTTACCGGTGGGAATGTATCTTAGAGATTCCCTTGGTCTGGAAACCCTATGGGCGATATCAGTGTCCCACACCAGCTTCAAGAAAGTGGTTAACAAGACCATCAAAGCACTGTCATTGGAAGAAGCTAAGCCTGCACTTGCGAAGAGAGTACATGCCTGGTATGTACTAAACAACTAGTTAGCAGCCAAACTACCAACATTTTTAGTTATGGATTCAATATGCATCTGAAAGAGAAATGTTTACAATAGCGGATGGGTATAATGCCGATCTTACCACACCTTCCACCATGGAAGAGGAAACCCAAAGACAACATATATCAACTATGTAGCCTCGGAACGGAAGATCTTGTGCATATAATTTGCAACTGCAAAAGCCTAGTACAAGAATAACATCTACTCTTGCTACCTCTTTTTAATCTATACGGGATCCGTTCCTGCAGACAGGCAGTGCTGATTTGTTTCATATCTGTCAACATGCAATTGACCTGTCGATTTACAAAATTTCTCAATATTGCAGAGAAGAGACTGAAGTTAGAACCATTCTAGCCCGGCACATTACACAACCCCAATAAGCATCACAATACAGCCAACACACAACAAAGAACTGCTTAGCAAAAAGACCATCATAGGAGACACTTGGTCCCACGAATCTCATAAGCCTAGTCTGCATTGCGGCACTTCGCACAAGACTTACTTATATGCAAATCTATGCAAGATTCCCTTTCAGGCAAAACAACATTGGCACGGGAAAGGACAAATGGAGCACAGAGCAGCTTTCTTTTGATTTTAACCCAAAGAATCACTAAATGACATAATTGGTCAAATAAGGCCCTTTTAACCTTCATTTTAACCTTGCTATTTAACACAGTCAATCCTATTTAATCACTTATGCTATGTGTATGTAACAGTTTTAATTAATGATGCATAATCATAATTACCAATTGGCGGTCAGGCACAATGTACACAGCTCTCACAGAGTACAGCCCATAAGAAATCTGACTCATGATGTCAGCTATTGGTAGGAAGGACAGATCTTGCTTATACAGAACTCTGGTGGTAAACATTCCAGACCTGCTAAACAAATTGCAGGAAAGAAAGGAATCAGACCTGCGGCCCTAGGATGATAACAAATGGATTGAGGCAAACAATGGCAACTGGAGAATTGGAAATATTGCCTTGCTTTAGATTAGACCAGGTTAAATACTTTCCTAGAATGTATTACACCCCTGACAGGCTGTGGAGGATGGGGAGTGACAGCAGCCCTGAATGTCTCAGTTGCTGATAAACAGCTTTTATATGATTGTATATTGAGACCAGAGGGATTAACGGACGCTCTTGTCAATTTGGGTAGCTGTATTTAGTGGCCAGAAAATACTGTTTGTTTGATGACCAAAATTCTTTATTAATAACATTGCCTAAGTATAGACACGATTGGGAAATTAATTGGTCTATTAGAAACAGACTCCCAATTAGGAGGGGAGCGTTCGTTACCCGAAACTCTGAGTTTAATGTTTTGTACATCGAGGTCAGAACCTCACTGATAAAGTTTCATACAAGTAAAAACTACCAAAATGGCGGATACTTTTCCCGCAATAGGTCCAATAATATAAAACGAATATCTAAAAACGATCATATACAAGTCTGTATAAATATAACTAAAACTGGAGTGAAAACTACACGTAGCTGTACAAATTACCAAGCCCCAGCGTTATTGCTCAGAACTAAAACATAGTAAACCAGTAATTTTTAGGATCAAATCCGGGTCAGTCTACTATCGATTGGGTAAGGCGGAGCAAAAAATCCTCTATGTATAATTTACAAATAAGGCGTTTGGGTTGACTGAAATTCGGCAACCCGAGAAGCGAGTCCAGGCTAGTCCGTCATCTATTGTGGACAGCGAAAGAATAGACTATCAAAAAAACTACAAATATGGCGTCGATATTTTCCGAAAATACGGCTTAATTAAATAAAGGTGGGATTAATGTTTCACTAATCACAATTATACAGAGTATAAAAAGAGAAAGCCCAGTGCAGCATTTATCTGACACGGGCAACCAGGGACACCGGGCAGGCGGTGCGTTCGTCCTTTTGAAAGGTAAGAGTCACTCGAACTGGAAAAATCTTAGAGGGCTCGTGTATTAGGTTAGAAAATTGCTTTTAATGGCCACTAGTAAACATACTCGCAATTTTAGAGACATCGAGCCACTGAATAGTAAAACTGTCAGTTGGGTGTACTTAAGGATTTAGAGTCTGCCGCTCACTTTGTTTGTAATCTAAACAACCCACCTTAGAGGGGTGTGCTTTTCACGCAATGTAAAGTATTGTCTACAAACTTTGTGTAGGTAAATGAGCTAGCTCGTAACATCTTGGAGAATAGCTGTAACGGTCGCTAGTAAACATGCTCGCAGTTCTAGAGCCAATTAATAGCAAGACTGGCAATCTAAAGTTTGCCTTTCGTTGGTAATTTTAGCAACCCACTTTAGAAGGGTGTGCTTTTCATGGAACGTAAATTATTGTCTACATACGTGGTGTAAGGAAATAAACTAGCACGTTTCATTTTTTAAACTATGTAGAAACGGGCCTTACTAAATATGAAATATGAGAAAATAGAGTGGGAAGGGAATATATCTATCCCCTTCCTTAACAATGAGTATAAGCATTCGTTGCTATACACATCATGATCTATTGTGTTTGAGGGCTATGTGTATATAGGTATTCAACAATTACACATTACCTCCATTAATACTATTTACTGTTTATCCAGACGTGGCTGATCACCTCAAATCAATAAAGAGGGAAGATCATCATAAGAATCCTCAAGGAACAAGGGATTAGGATTGACCAAATTAAAAAACGGAAACAACAAATACAAGGTTCATCGGAGTCCATCTATTGACTCGCATGGTCCTGCACAAAATTTAAAGTAAGCGACAATGCTATATGTCTTGTTTCTTAAATTTTCTGCTTCCACTATGGTTCATCAAATTCTAAAGTAATCCCATTGTACATACAGATCCTTTGACGATACAGCTGAGTTGAAGGGGAGTATCCATTATTACCTCAACTCCCGGATCAAAACTGGTACCGCAAAATATAAATTGCAATAAATGTAAGATTAATTTAAGATTTTTTGTCCTCGACACTTGATGAGTAAAAACATAAATTCCCCATACATTGTTTACTAACAGATGTTATGTATCTACTTTTAGAAAGAAGATGTTTTTAATATAGTCCTGAGGAAGGTGTTCCAAACATCGAAGCACAGAAACGTGTCAACAAATTGTTTTTAAATTGTTACTTTTTATTATGTATTGAGAATCATGTACTGTGTCTAATGAATATATGCAAATTATTGTTCTGAAAAGAACTATATGATCTTGTTTTTACTTGTGATAAAGTGTTTATATTAAGTATATGAAAGAAACCTTTTTTAATAAAAATTACTTGAATACATCTAATGTTATCACTTGGTTTAAATGCAATGTATGGAGAGTCGGGGATATAATTGATCAAAATAAGAGTCATTGTTCACAAATTACATGAATGCTTTAAAACTGTATTACACAGAAAGGAATTCTTTTTTGGTTGTGATATTTCCTGGTCCTTTCTGGGTTCAATAGGGAAAACTCACTTTTTTCAACCTCAGTTGCGGACAGGCCAGAGGTTCTCTTATGCATGTGGTATAGGAATGCCGGGTGATTAAGGTGTATTTGAACCTTCTTTTCTCCAACCTAGAAATGGTGTGTCGATTTCTGATAGAACGCAACCTCATTCCATGGATGGGATTGGTAAGGGGGCGAAAAATGATGGCTGGGATAGGTTGTGTTTTGGCTAAAAGTCACATAGCGGGCCATTGGGGATCCATGGGGCCTCCCCAATCACAAACCGGCTAAGAGGGATGGATTACTGCTCTTTAGTTAAGGAAGCAGTGTATAGGTCCAGAGGATGCTCACAAGAGTATGATAGACTCTGGGGACAGTGGAAAGAGCAGCAAAAATACCCAGAGTAGACAACCCATAGGAAGTTCTTTGGGGAAAGCACACAGTTGTCTGGAGCATAGATCCCGCCATAGTTTACCAGACTGGTCGCAGTTGACTTAAGTGGGGTCTACTTCATGATATTCTGGAACTAAAAGGGTTGTTGTGCAAGGGAAGCATGGGGTGGATGACAATGCGTGCTACAGTATTGTGATCTTAATGTTGTTAAAAATTCAATCAAAAGATTTTTTTTAAAAGAAAGAAATTACTATCCAGCTACACGACAAATCAACAAGAATTGCATCTTGTGCAATAGCTGCTCTCAAATCAGGGTGAAATGCAGCAATGAAACGCTACTAATCTGTTCACTTCACAGTCAAACCCGGACCTGCAGTTGTGCAAGCTGGATTTTACCACAACTATTGATGTTATTGACTCCAGTCCTACAAACTAGCATGGAATTTTCAGGCTGGCAAAAATTCCTCAATAAGGTGGGCTGTGTGTCTGCCAGGTCAGTGGAGTACGTGCCTACACTGCCCTGTCCAAATGGAGTACATTATTTGATGGGCTGGCCCATCCATCAACACTCCAATATTTCTGATGTTCAGATTATAGAAATATCTCTGCATACATACATGCAATACCAGTGCAGTGTGAAAAGGTTACCTAGAAAGAGCTGGGACTGCTGTTGTGGCTGACGTATTCTTAGAGAATCATATTACATGTTTCTGGATCGACAGCTATTGGTTAAGGTAGGCACCAACTTTTTGGTGCTGGTGCATTTTTCTAAACTATTCATCTAGTCTGAGCATTTCATTGCCTTGCTTTTGTTAGCCACTGAGCATCTTCATCACCCCTGTCATACCCCTCAGTCAATAAGCAGAGACCTGTGCAGGTATTGCCTTGGATAATTTAACAAACATTTGCAATACAATAGGTCTTCGTTTGGCGAGAGTTAGAGCTATTGACATTGTAAATGACAACATCTTTTACCTATGTGTCTTGGTTTGGAGTGTAGTGGATGTATGTGGTGTTGAGATGTATTATGTGGGTTGTATTGGAATTGTTAGTTGTGGAATTGTGTGGGATGGAATTGTATGGTGTATTTCTGTGGTGGAATTATGTGGCATGGTGAATAGAAAGGGGTGAGAGCTGCCCAGAATAGATAGAAAGGAGGATACACATGAATAGGTTGTTTGTGCACGAAGGGATGATTGAATTTGAGATAGAGGAGCAGAAAGAGTGTGTGAGAAATAAGGGGAGTGCAAGCCACAGATGCATAAAGAGGGAGCACATGTGTACGTAGAATACACCCGAAGAAGAGGAGGAGAGCGTGGGTTTGAGGGATGGACATTTTTTTGAAAAGGCCAGGAAAGAAACTGTGCTGGAAGACATGAATTGAACCATATGAGAGAGGCAAGAACAGAGTGTGAGAGAGCGAGAGAGAAGGGTGAGAGAAAGTAAGAGACAGAGAGAGAGGAAGGTACGAGCAAAAGGGGCCCATATGGGGAAGGCGAGAATTGGACCAGTGCAGAGGGTGAGGAGGCAGTATAGACAGGAGACAGGGAGTATGAAGGAGGTATGAAAGGGACGGTGGGATTGTGAGATGGGAGGGTGACCCGGGAGTGTGAGGGAGAGATTAGGGGGCAGTGGGTGTGTAGGGGAGAGGTGACAGGGCCGGTGATAGTGCAAGTGAGAGATGTGGTAGATTGGAATTCTTTGTTGCAGAATTGTGTGGCGTGGTGTGAAGTTCTGTAGTGGAGATATGTGGCATTGTATGCAGTGGAATTATGTGGACAAAAGTGAAGTGCGACGATGGTGGCAGCAAATGGGAAGCTTATGGGCAGGCATAAGCCCATATACTAGGAACCGGATTTCGGCCGTTACCGACCGGTATTTGGCATTTGGAATGTAGGTGGCATTTTTGTAGGATTCGGTATTTTACCGAATCGGTAACTTAAGGAATCGGTAAATTACCGATTTCTTAACATACTAATTCGTTAAATTACCGAATCCGTAATGTAGAGGGCACTCAAGTGAGTGCATTCCTCAGTTAAGGATTCGTTATTTACCACCAACTACACGTTGGTGGTAAATGAAGAAAACCTTTGAAAAAGCAATTTTTTGCTTTTACAAAACTGCGATGTGGCAGGCATACATGCCCATTAAGGCATGTATGTGTGCCACATGTGCACTCATGCACTATTCAGGGGTGCAACAGGGTGTCAATGTGATACCCTGCCACCCTTGTATGTGTTCCCCATTTACTGAATCGGTATTTACCGATTCGGTAATTCTCATTCATTCCTATGGGCCTCCAGGCCCATTGGAATGAATGGAAATTACCGATTCGGTAAATACCGAATCGGTAAACACCGAATTTAACCGATTCGGTAAAATTTACCGAAAAATTACCTACATACTATTTACCTATTCTTAAATACCGAATCGGTAAAATTCGGTATTTAACCCCTTAAGTGCGGCGCACGTTCAGCGGATGTCGCGTGCACTACCTCACTAGTGCTGCGCACGTCCGCTGAACGTTCCGATCCCGCCCGCGCAATAGAACATCCGCACTGGGGCGGAATTTGCGGCGCGCTAAAGGGGTTAAGAATCGGTAAATAGTATTTACCTACATCTGGCCCTAGATGCAGTACATCTCAATTTGAGACAGCCAGAGACTTAAAAAACATGACTTCATCTAGCTGTGTAGTTTATCATCAGAGAGATACTTGAATAGCGCTACAATGCTTTGCTGTGCCAGCGTACATGTGTTCTCTTCCGCGTTCTCAGAGTGAGGCAGAGAGCAAGCTAGAGCAACCAAGCAGATATTGTGGTTTATGAATCGGTGGTAGCAGTATGCCCAACAAAGAAAATGGCTGAGTGTGCTTTGGCCACGATATAGGGGCAGTGGACAAAATTGTAGATGCAGAAATTATGAGTGCTAATACATGTGCAACATGTCATCATGCCCTTGGGACAATGCCCACGAAAGCAGCACACGTGTACAAAGGTAATCCTAGGAAAATCACCTGTACATGCAATTACAGTATAATCCCATTTAAGAAAAGAAACATATGTAGAAGGTTTCTTCAGATCAGATAACGATTGTAAAATGACTTCCACTGTTGCCAGAATGTTTATAGTGTGGTTACGTAGGGTTTGCCACTCATTTCCATACACATGCCAACCTTTTCACCCACATTTACTTTCTAAGAAAAATTTCCGATGTTCACATTTTATTGAACAGGCGACACACGGAGTGAGAGGCTGCTTCAGTGTGCACCACGTTATGCACTGAAAGGCCCTACCTGCAGATTGACCAGGTGGGCGGTGGCCAGGGACAATTAATTGCTTGCACTTTCAGTTCCACTGCAGTGTGGGGGGGGGGGGGGGGCAAGGCCACAGGAGTTGGAATCAGAGAACAATTAACAAGATTAGCCACAAAATAATTGAAACAAAGCCCCCAGCAATTTGCAACAACCCCAGCTGCCAGGGTGCATTATACAAATATCCAACATGATATCACTGTGCTTCTCCCAGCTTTGAATAATGCTGAATTACCACATGCATAAACGTTTACCACAGTTGCCAGTTCATCATGCTCAGAAAGAAAAAAATGGAATGTAGCAAGGTACTGTCCGGAGCATGCTTTGTGAAATACACCCTGGCCTCCGACGAAGGGCCTATGTGGGATGAAACACTGGTGGGTCTCTCAAAGGGGCGAGGCAGATATAAATAAGCACGTGGCTTAAAACACATAAGCTAAAAATATGTGCTTTTGCATAGTGTGCCGCCCCACTGATATTTTGGTGCTTCTGTCATTGCATCCAGATATATACTACAGCAAGTAACATTGCATATACAACAAGCCAGGGCTGTCGGCTTTGTCAATTGTATGTAATTCTGTTGGCTATATCTGAGGGTAAACAAGCTTGGTCCTTTTCAAATAATTTGTTTCCTTTTAAGTCATTTCTTCCTGCAAAACAGTTGTCACGTAAAAACGTATTGTTTACATGTAAAGTGCTTTAGTGCCCTCGGACAAAGTTCGCTCTATATAAACTGACAGGTTAAAAAACAGAGAACAGCATAACGTGGCCTTGGAGTGCCCTGGCTGGGGAATATGTCCTTTTTGTGTAACAACAGCAGGTAAGTAGTTGCCTTGACTGTAAAAGTATACAAGCATATGAAGGGTAGAAACCTTCTCTAGTAGAGGACAATGAAAGTTAATGTCATATGTGGTGAACACTGTAATGATGTACTCTGCATTATATTAGAAAGTGCCTTGCTGTTCTGCACAGTGTGCTGCACTGGGAAAAGAGCCACGCTTCCCAGCAGCAATGAACATTAGTTCTTCAAGCAGTGGGATCAGAGCAGACATTCCAGGGAAAACAGGAGTCAGACAAAACTGAGGTTTCTGTCCGGAGGGTGTGGGCAAATAAAGAGCCGTCCCCGCACATGCTTTTTAGAACAGCTGGTGCACCGGCAAGACCCAGCCCACTTAAAGCCCTGGGCCTACGTGATATTTATTTGTGCCTGAGTTATTAACTTATTAAAAATAGTATCTTCAAGACATGTGGAAACGCTATGAAACAGCACAAATACAGCTACAAGACCTATAAATGAAAATGTAATGTATTATTATTACGGTGTTCACGCTGTTAAACATGAACATGTGCACAAAGTCAAAGGAGGAGACCAGAAAGAAAGTACACAAGTAAACCAAGTGTTTCTGCTGGATGAGGACAAAACCTGCAGAGAGGAATGCAGCCCTCTGCAGCTTATACCCCAACTTTTCTTGTCTTGCTTGCAGCCCCTCTTAGTCCCATCTAAGATCTCATTGTCGGGTCTTATAGGCTTGCTTCCAATGAGATCTGACTGAGCGCTCCGATTTGATTTTAATAACTTGGAAGCAGTATTTTACCCAACATAGCATTGGGTGCTATCAAAACTATGCTCTCAGCCCCTATAATGCAATCACACTGCAATACACTGCCGTTTGTCAGTGTGGGTTATTCATGTTGACCTTATGAAGGCCCCTCCACCTTGCCAAAAGAGAGGACTGGTAATCCTGTAACAAAACACACCAGGGTCAGTACCAGTTGCCTCCTGGCCAGGACCAGTCACTATTTCAGCAGCAGTTTTGAATAAAGTAAGCTGTGTGCTATGGAATATATCCTCATCCCTGTCCCTTTCCTCAATGTTGCTGTATTCAGTATTCTGGGGATACAGAGCCCGGCCTGACGTTTGCTCCTGAGCACCCGCCACCCTTGAGTCCAGGGCCTGGTCTTAGACCCGGTCTTGTATTGTATACCAACATTCCTAAATATGAGTTGTCTTGGAGAGCGGCCTTTCCGTCTGTGCTCTATCACTTCTGAAGTTATGAGTAATCCAAAGGAGGAAGTGAAGGTTGAATTACTTGTCATTAATGGTGAATTTAAGAGGTTGTTGCATTTGGTATCATAAGTGCTTTCAAAATAAAATTTTTAAACAATTTTCAATATTTTTTCAACAAATGTTATGTACACATCAGGCACAGGAGGCTGCACTGACCATCTATTTGATACGTTTTTGTTTTCAGTATTGTAGACCACTTAAGTCTTTAGACATATTTTTGTTTTTTCCTTGTAAACTTTTATCTAATTTTAAAATACACTTTTGCAAATGTGAACCGCTGCTGCTGGGAAAAGTTCAAAATACGACACAGAAAGAGATGCATGGTTTTTACCCGCTCAGTAGCTAAAAGGGAACCCTTGAACTCTTCAAGTACTTGACGGCATTCGACTTCATGAACTCTGGCACATGTTTGAAAGCCAATTACTATATCCTGCAAAGAATGAAAGACAACTCACAGCCTCAGGGAGACATTAACCAAACACAGATATTTAGGACAAGAGATTCCATATTAGAAAGAAAAGCTAAAGATGGGGTATTTGATTGGACCTTCAGTGTTTACAACTGGCATTGGCGAATGATTCTCCACTACTAAAGCAAATATATTCAGTGCCCAGAAAGCATGGTTTAAGGATACTCTTAAACAACTATGCTGGAGTATCCTTACCATGGACCTGAAGATGCATCTTTGGATAAGAAGATAAAAGTTCAGTCATTATCTGTGCTCCGTCACTAGGTTCTCTCTTTAGTGTTTCACATAAAGGCACTGCAAGGAAAGTTTACTTCACGAGCCTTCTTTGTGACGAAGGTGTGAGATTTCTTTAGCAGGAGGGCTTATCCTTTCTTCCTCAAGTCTACTGTGCAGGGATTACACCAGATTTGGCTTTGCCCTTCAATCCTTGAGAACTCCCCCCTGACAACAGGTAGAAACAGACAGCTCTGTTGTCTTTTTAGTAGGTCTCTCTGAGAGAATCATTTCAAAGCTTTTACATAGCTTTAGACCTTCCTCTGCTTTATCTGCGATATTGATTAAACTTGGCTAATCTTATTCAATCACTTGTATCTATCAGGAGAGATCACCCAAAGAGGCGCCTAACTATCCCTGATGAAATGCAGCAGTGGTCACCTGAACAAAGGAACTATTCGTCTAGTTTCTGCTAACTTAGTCCTCATCTACTCTGTGGAGAGTTTTCAGTCTGATATGATTTGGCTATCCATGGAGTAGATATCACACTTTTGGATGAGAGGAAGTTCTGATTGAGGAAGGTTTCACCGGTCATCATTAATTTACCGTCAAGCTCCTGTAATGAAGTTACAAACCTGAACAATGTACACCCAGATGCTCCTCAGTCCCTTATGACTTCCTTCTCAACATGTGTCTGTTCTGGTCGTACAGGGGGACATTTTATCTCAGGGGAATAGATCTATGATTATTGTAAGAAATACACTTGGTACTTACTGAATGGTTAGGAGTTAAGATGAAACGGGCAGATAAGAACATGCTTCGAAGGAAGTGTACGATCAGCGCAGAATCATCACAGGCGGCGAGGCATTTACCGATGCACCGGAAAATAAAACCCTAATATGGGAGTGAATTAAAGACAGTCCGAGTTCAAAATAAGCAGCAACTCTTTCCCACTCTATGAGAGTCTTACTTATAGAGGAGCATTCATCTTTCATTAAACTCTACACACGTCGTCTCTCACTTTGAAATTGCTTTTAACGAGCTGAGAGAAATGTTTATTATGTAATGTTATGTTACATCTTATGGACATTGTAAAGATTTGTACATGGCCATGAACATGACTCAAAACAACAAGGAGGGGGATGGGAGCCAATAAAGGCCCTGTAGCTAGGCTCAGAAAGTGCTAATGCAAAAAGCAGTGGAGGTACTTTTCTTCTAAAAAGTGAAGAAGAAAAAAATGCGGGCAAAGAAGCAGGAATCCTAAAAATTATTTCTTGGTACCCTCACACATCGATGAGGATGTAATGTATCATCATTGGACTTGCTCCTCGTAGGGCTCCACAAAGGGTCGCTTTAGCAGAGACCTTTTTTTTTTTGTCGTCTGATGAGAAGCGCCAGTGTGAGGGCATTTTGAATGTATGGGGTGGAGTGAATGTGTATATTGAAATAAAGGGACACTAAAGCTGTCTAAGACACACCAAACTTGACTTTAATGTGATGGTTCTCCTGGCAGGATTAAAAAATTATATTTTGGTAGGGGCTACTACAGGGTAATGATTTATCCTGTGACTGTGGTCAGGTTGACATGTTTAACGACTGATGGCCCAAAATAGATCTCCGCTACTTCTTCAGGATCTAAAAGAAAAGGGGGATAAACCTACCCCACACTTAAGACGTAATATGCAGTGAAGGCATTCCCCTGGAGGAAAATACCTTGTTCAAAAAGTTTAAAATTGATCTTCCCACCTAGAAAATGAATGAGAAAAAAGAGAAAACACACAGTAAACAAATGTTTTGAATGTATGGTCCAATACGTCACAAGACCAGGATCCCTATTCCAGCACAGTGTATCATAGTGTCTCCTAAGGTAGATATGCTCATGCTATTGTTGGCGCTGATCAGTTACCACAACGTGAAAGAAGTGAAGTACACGCTGATGGTAAACAGTGTTTACCACAAATCTTTTTCCCAGCAGGGAATTACAATGCGGTCATTACAACGACTGCGTTGTGATTCCGCATACCATTACTCCGCAAGTTGGAACAACGACTTGCGGGGGGAAGGTGTTGGATTTAATATCCAACACCTTCCCTATTGTCCGCACAGACTGGAGTTGGAATAGTAAGTTATACTATTCCAACATCCAGCGCCCCCCCTCCGCAAGTCGTCGTTCCGACTTGTGGAGTAATGGTATGCAGAATTACAACGCGGTTGTTACAACAACCGCGTTGTAATTCCCGTGAAAAAGACAGCGGGATAATAACATACATTCCACACTGATACATCAAATATAACAGAACAGGCAAGTAGACATTGGTCTAACAGACAACATAAAACCAATCTGTGTTGGTTTTACACAGTGTATCATAAGTGATTGGTTGTCCTCAGGTGTGAATGACGTGTCTTATCCTTTGGATTAATCTATAATGCCCCATAGGTCAAAAGCAGAGGGTAGAGCTTAGCTGCTAACTGTGGTAAGAGCAATGATACCCAGCATAAAGAAACAAAAAATAAAGGGTACCCAAATGACCTTAGGGCGAAAAGAAAAGGAAAAACTGAGAGTTTTCTAGAGAAGCAACCATACTCATGTGATTTCTGCACAGAGAATGCCAGAGACCTATCTTCCTCCGGTCACCTGGATAGAGACTCAGCAGAGGAGAAGACATGTCTTTTAAGGTGCGGGTATTGAAGTGATTTATCTCAGGTGGGGTGCGTGCAGCTAGAGGAAGGTGGCATGACAAAATGGCCAATGAGGATAGGAGAGGAGGGGCGATATTGATCCAATAGGAGCAAGCCCCTCACATACTGGTGTAACATAGGTATCATCCCTCAGTGGTGGCAATCTCAGAATGTGTAGTGGTCAAATGCAGGCCAGCCCAAAGTCAACAATGGTTTTTGAAAGGCAGCATCTTAGCAGTAAACTGAGACTGTTGAATGTTTTCTTAATGGACAGTGACAGTAGTAGAAAACTATGGGGCACCTAATTGCTCTCAGATATATAGTGACGAAGCGAACGCCCGGTGCAGATAACTGCTAGCCATCCCTCATGGTGAAATCTAGGTATATTGACATCTACGTACATGTTGGATATATGGGCCTATTCATTAAAAAGTAACATGGGGCGGCCAAGTGGTCTATTCCCAATATATTAGGATGCTTGGATAGCACTATTGGGCCAATGGCTAATGAGGAGAAGAGAAGGGGTATGCTCAAGCCAATAGGAGCGAACCCTCGCATGGTGGTGTAGTGAAATTATCATCCCTCAGTGGCAGCTATCTTGGAGTGTGTGGCAGTCAAATGCCCAAAGTCATCAATGGTATTAGTACAGCAGTGTCTAAAACAGTAGACTAAGACAGTTTAACCCCTTTAGTGCTCCTGTCGGCCAATGGCCATCGCAAGCACCACCTCCGTAGCGCTGTGCACGTCCGTTGGCTGACGCGGCCCCGCTCACTGATTAAAACCGCTGCACCGTGGCGGAATTCACACCGCGGTTAAGTAGTTAATGTTTTGATGGGGGGTACTGCCTCATTGGTATCAACAGAAACATTTGTGTTAATGAAGAAGAGGCCCATGGCCATTCGCAAAATGCTTATCATAAGCACGTCTTAGTGTGGTGTGTGAGACTCCATAGCAGGCCGTCCCATATGTGACATGGTGTTAGTGGTGATATGTTAAATCAGATCCCATGTATGAAGCGAATATTAATGCTTCCATGGTAAGGGAGTATCTGATGTCGCAGGGGACTGACTGGGGATTTACACCTTGCACCAAAGGATTTCATCGTTCGCACATTTGCTGTTGGTGTAGAGGCAGAAAATCCACCATTTCTCCTTTCTGAATATGTTAACAGAGCTTCATGAGCTAGTTGCTTCTAAAAGCATCCACTGGAGGTCATCTGGAGAGTGGTTTGAGTCACAAAAGTTATTGCACATTTTTGCAGTGCTGTACCTGCAGCAGGTATTGCCCAGGTGCTTTAATATTCTTGCTTTGATAGCCCTCATGGTCATTTCCACGTAAAGAAGGCCACACGCGTAGGTGATCAGGTCAACACAGTGTTTTTTTGTATTGCAGTTAGTGTGACCTTCCTGTATCCAGGTGAATTGGGGGCTACATTTGATCTCTTTGGAATGTTTAGTGAGTGGGCATACCCAGCAGGTCCCACAGGGATATTGTCTTGTGACAGGTGTTAAAGCCCACAAAGTTTTCTGCATGTGGGACTGTTGAATATGGAGTCTCATGTATACCAGGAGGTCCTTCAAGTTGCTCTGGGTACACTTAAAAGTGAATTGTGGCTGTGGAATCTAAAGAGACCCAGTGCCTAAAATACCCCTATGTTACATAATGGTGCATTTGATCTGATCGGAGTTGAAGGTGAAGGTGGTCACACAAGTAAGGACATCTTCAGTGTACCTTAGAGCCAATATAGCACCCAACGGGCTCTTAGTGACTGTAGCACCACGGCTGTTTCTTGATGATATGGTGTTCAGGATGAGAATGGTCACAAATTGCATGGAATACACACATTACTGACTCATTCTTATCATCAACATGGACAAATTCCTGTCTGATGCACTGAATGCTTATTTGTATCGCGCAAAAGAACTTAGCCCCCAAGGGCATCAAGGCGCTATCAGATGGAAACAACAGAAACATAACCTGAGGTAGAATATCAAAAAAGAGTGGAAACGCTCAGAGTATCAGAATTAATAAACTAGGGAGAGCAGCCATCTTTTTATAAGTTTGCGAAAAATTGTCAGGGATGGTTGTCTGGCAATTTCCGGCAGGAGCGAATTCCATAGTTTGGGGGCCAACAAGGAGAATGCTCTACCGCCCCATCTCACCTTGTTAACCCTCGGAACTATGAGCAGATTTTTCGAGGCAGATCTAAGGCATCTGCTGGGAGTGTAAGGTGTCAGTAGGGATTTAACCCCTTCTGGGCCTGATCCAAAGAACGCACTGTGGACAAAACAAAGAATCTTAAATGATATTCTCGCCTGAATAGGCAACCAATGCAGTTCTCTTCTAGCCGCCGTCGCTGACGATCGCCTAGGCAGATTCAGAACTATCCTGGCGGCCGCATTCTGGGTTACATGAAGTCTTTGGATCGCTTTCTTATTTATACCCCCATAGAGAGCGTTACAATAGTCGATCCTGGATTATACCAGGGCGACCGTAGATTGTTTACGTGCCTCAGGGGAAAGGAAAGGGGCGATCTTCTTTAGAGTCCGAATGATGGTACAGCAGGTGCCAACCGTTTTGTTAACCTGCAGGTCAAATGACAGGGTAGGGTCTATAGTTAAGCCTAGATTCTTGGCGAATTTGGCCGGACGAGGGCATTCGCCCAAGGAGGTAGGCCACCACTCTTCACTCCACAGATCTTGATTCCAACCAAAGACCAGGACCTCAGTCTTCTCACCATTGAGCTTGAGAAAGTTCCTCATCATCCATGATGATACTGCTTCCATACAGGTCTTGAATTTTACAGCACAGTCTTGCCCCGACTGAGTTGTCGAGACAATGATCTGCGTATCGTCGGCGTAGGATAACACCTAATATCCAAAGGCTCTTATTATTTTTGCAAGGGGGTCACGTAAACGTTAAACAGAACCGGGCTAAGCGCCAAGCCCTGTGGGACCCTGCATTGCATCGCCTGGGTAGGGGACATATAGTTGCCAAGTTTCACTCTTTGCTGTCTCTGGAGCAAAAAAGAGGACAGGGGGTTCAGGGCACTACCCTCGACCCCTATCTCCCTCAGTCTGTCTACCAGAATAGAGGGGATAGGGTATCAAAGGCTGCTATTAGATCCAGCAGGACCAACAGAGTGGTCTGGCCTTTATCCACCTCAGATCTAATATTATTTACCACGACTGTAAGGGCAGTCGCCGTGCTATGGGCCGCGCGAAATCCATGTTGAGAGGAGTCCAAACGGTTCTCCCTCTCCAAAAATGCTGTCAGATGCCGATTTAAATGGGCTTCAAGAATTTTTGCAGGTGCTGCTAATAAAGAAATCGGCCGGAAGTTTTTCAGCACCTCAGGATTCAGGGAAGCCTTCTTCAAAAGGGGTTTGACCACAGCAAGCTTCCACACTTGAGGGAAAATTCCCTCCGTGATAGCGCTATATAGGATCTCAAGAAGAGACGGTAGTAGGGTACTTCTGCAGGCCTTTAGGATTTTCAAAGGACAAGGGTCCAAGGGGGAACAGGATTTGGTGGCATCTAAGATGCGATTTAGCTCTTCCCCAGATAACTCGGGAAATTTCAAAAAGAGGGAAGTATAGCTAGGTACCCCATCTATATTCATGTCAGCAAACTGCACTGTAGGAGCCTGGGAATCAGCTTCACTATTCAATTTTTGGTTAAGAATTTCCAATGAAGAGTGAATGTCAGCTATTTTGGTTAGGAAAAAGTCAGCAATGTTGTTACATAACATCTGTGACTGAGTCACAGAGTTAGCCGACTTAGGGACAGAAAGGGAGTTAATGGTTTTAAAAAGCTCCCTAGATGATCTCAGCCCAGAGGTGATCTTATTAAAGTGGTTCTTTTTCACCTCCATTATAGCTTTTTTGTATTCCTTAAGCGCTAATTTATGTTGTATTTTCTTCGAGACATTGGGCATTGCAAGCCAGGCCCTCTCCTTTTGTCTACAAGTCTGCCGCAACGCTCTAAGTCGCTCGAAATACCAAGGGGCCGATGGGCTCTTTCTGGCAATATAGTGCCTTTTAGGGGGTGCTAAGGTGTTCATAGCTCTCCCCAGCCCATTAGACCAGTTCTGAGTGGCCAAATTTGGGTCTGATCTCGAACAGATGGTGGGCGGTTGTAGCAAAGGAGCTAACGTATCATTGTTTACCTCTCTAAAATGTCTTCTAATCTCCCATGAATTTCCTCCAGATACAGATGCCGCAGGCATATTCAGATTAAAAGGGACGGCCAAATGGTCTGACCGCGTAAGAGGAATGGGGGTCTCTATGGTAAGCCTATCATCATTCGTAAAGATACCATCAAGCGTATGACCCGCCAAATGGGTCGGGCCAGTAACCAGTTGGTTAAACCCATATGCCTTCAAACCTTCCACCAGAGAAGTTGTGTTGGTGTCCTCAGCCTTCTCAAGGTGAACATTAAAGTCACCTAAAAGAGTGAAACACGATCTATTCATAAAGGGCTCTAATAGAAGAAGAATGTCAATGGTGAATGCGGATCGAGGACCAGGCGGCCTGTAACACAAAATGCCCGAAAAAGATGTAGTGGAATTCGGCTGTATGGAGAAGTAAAAGGCCTCCAACTTATCCGAGGGGGATGATAGTGGATCAATACGGCAGATAAAATCCTTTTTGCAGAGAGTCCCGAGACCACCCCCTCTCTGCAGCTCTCGGTCCATTCTGGACATAACATAGCCTTCTGGGATCGCATCCACCAGGTCAGGACCAGCACCTTCAGAACCCCAAGTCTCCGTAATGAAGACCCAAGGGGGATCTCTAGAGACAACAAACTCCCTAAATGCTACATTGTTTTTAATGAGCGACCTTGCATTAATGAGAAAGCTCGGTTTCATAGGGGTAAATATATGCCCCTTTTCTATATGTGTCCTAGACTTTTTGCTTATAGGCGTTCATTTAGCATCTATATCCAGAGGAATAGTACATCCACAGATTATACTCTCCGGACCTCTAGTATGAAAACAGGGGCGCGAGGGATAACAATGTAGCTCGAGAATACAACTCACCTTTTGCAGCAAGAGAGAAACGAGGAGCAGCGTATCTGGCTTGTGGCGCCTCCTTAGCGCTGAAGGAAGCAGACAGGCTGAACTCAGGCGTAACTCCAGCGGGAGTCCGGCGAGCCCGCTGCGAGTGCCCGCTGCGCGTTAGCATGACCGTTTTAAATAGATGTCTAGCATCCTTATGACGACTAGACCGTCAACCAACACTCATCATCAAAATCAACATTACAGGGATTGCACTGAAAGCTGGGTTCAGTATCTCAGCATTCAATTCACAGCTCTCTGTGATCAATGCCCAGATGAACGAGCACAAGGTTTACCTCCTGCAGCATAAGCTCTCTTAAGACAAAGGTTCAATCACATCTCCCTGGACACATCATTCTTCAAACAGCATTTTGTGTAATGACAGTTGGGGCAGCAATGAGAACGACGGTTAAAGGGTTCCCCACCATCCATGTATGAATATCCAATACCCCCATTTTCAGCACACCGACAAATGTGGTACCCTGGATTCCAGATGTCCCCTCCCAATCACTGCAGCCCTTCTTCCAACACCCCTTTCCCCAACCTTTTTTGGGTGGGAGCAGAGGAAGAAGAAGAGGAGGCAACACACAAGTGCTCTAGAAACAGCAAGAAACCAAGATGCAGACCAGGAGTCAGTCAGCCAAGGAAGACTAGTCATTAACCTCTCAAAGAGGGCTCTGACCGAAGACGAGATTACAGTACTACGCAAATGTCTTGTATGCGGGCCCACCTCAATTCCATCTCATAAACAAAAGTCACCAGTTCTTCCACAAGTTCGCCTTCAGGAATTTATTTCAGGACAGGAAAACCCCTGACAGTTAGGACTCAGGACTACGGAATCTATCTGAGTTGACACCTACTTCAGGCATGACACCCAGTGAGGTCCTCACCTTTGAAAAAGCCATACTGAAGAAGACTGCACAGATAAGAGCTCCTGGGTTCTTCAACAATTTGTCATCCAAAACAACACAGATCAGTTAAAGCCTTGACTGAGGATCCTTTGATCGTGATCAAATCAGCAGAAAAGGGCAGAGCGATTGTTGTGATGGACATCACCGATTACAACCAAGAAGGCCTACACCAGCTAGCGAATGGGAGATACTACCGCTCAATGAGCTCAGATCCAACTGAGACCTCGATAAAACAAATTCAATACATGGTCATGATAGCGGAGGCACAAGATTGAATTGCTAAACATGAAGCAGTGTTCCTGGTGAATACCTTACCAAGGATCCGCTACTTTTACGTATTGCCCACAATACACAAGGAAAACAGGCCCCCTACAGGAAGGCCAATCGTCTATGGCATTGGATCTCTATTGGAAGCTTTGAGTAAGTTCTGCGACCACTACCTTATACCACTGGTCTCTAGGACAAGGGACATGCTGAACCTGATTTCTGACACAAATGATCACCAGGAAATCAACCTCCTTTTGACATTAGACTTAGAGGCCTTGTACACCAACATCCCTCAAGACGCCACCATAGAGGTCATTGAGGCCTGCCTCAGAGCACCAAATTGGACAATAGCAGTGCTGATTGACTTTATTATCGAATGTGGCACGATAGCGTAGAATAATGACTTTTTTTAAATTCAAACCTGGATCTATCATCAGATACAAGGAACATCAATGGGCAGCACACTTGCCCCGAGCCTGGTCTGTCTATACATGGCCCATTTTGAAGAACAACACATCTTTACTGATATGAATCCCTTCAATGCCAACATTCTAACGTGGCGACGATACATAGATATTATTCTGGTCTTCTGGAAAGGTGATAACACCACATGCCAGGAATTTGGATGCTGGATCAGTACTCTTAACCCGTACCTGAGATTCACCCAGACTGCCTCCACAAGGCAGATACCATTCCTGGATTTACTAATCTCCATTAAGGTGGGGAAACTATGCACTAAGACATATAAAAATATCACTGATAGCAACAGTCTTCTGTTATTTAAGAGTCACCATCCAAAAGCATTATAGGAGAACTTGCCATATGGGCAGTTTCTCTGTGTCCAGATAAATTGCAGTTTTTTGAAAGATTATAGCGCTCAAGCCAAAGCACTTAGTAGGAATCTGTCCTCCTGTTTCTACACATCCAGAGTTATCAAACGAGCTGAGAAAAGTACACGAAACAATTAATGGGAATCTCTTTTAGAGACTAACGCAAGACCCACTGAAAATGTCCTTACTAGAGTCCTTATCTTCACCCCCAACTCCAATCGGATCAAATGCACCATAATGAAACATTGGGGAATTTTATGCACTGAGTCACTTGAGTTCCCACGGCCACAATTTACTTTTAAGTGTTCCAGAACCTGAAGGACCTCTTGGTACACACCAGGCCCCGCATTCAACAGTCTTTCATGTAGAACATCTTGTGGGTCGTACTACCTGTCACAAGACACTATCCCTGTGAGTCCTACGGGCAATGTTCCCTCTTATATACATTCCAAAAAGGTCAAGTTGGGTCCCCAGTTCACCTGGATACAGAAAAATTACACTAACTGCAATACAAAAAACGACATCTACCTGATCACTTGCCCGTGAGGCCTTCATTACGTGGGAATGACCCCAAGCACCCAAGAAACCAAGAATAATGGAGCACTTGTGCAATATCCACTGCAGACACAGCACTACAAAAATGTCCAATTACTTTTACGACTCTAATTACTCTCCAGATGACCTCCGGTGGACAATTTTGAAGCAACTAACTCGCGGGGCCTGGTTAACCTTTTAAGAAGAGAGCAACAGTGGATTTTCTGCCTCTCCACCAACAGCAAATGTCTGAAAAATTAAAACCTCTGGCTGGTGCTAGGTGTAATTCCCCAGTCAGTCCCCTGCAAAATCAGATACTCCCTTTCCATGGATATACTGACATTCTCTTCATACATGGAATCTGATCTACCATATCACCACTGACACCATGTCACATATGAAATGCCCTGTTATAGAGTCTCTCACACCCCACTAAGCAGTGCTTATGAAAAGTATTTTACTACTTGGCATGGGTCTCTTCTTCATTAACATGAATGTTTCTGTTGATACCAATTAGGCAGTACCCTCCAATAAGAAAACATTTTACTGTATGTCAACTTGTTTCGAGGGCCCCTTACTAATGCCATTGATGACTTTGGGCCATCCTCCATCTGATCGCTACACACTCCAGGATGGCTGCCACTGACGGATGACACTTCTGTTACACCAGCACGCAAGGGGCTTGCTCCTATCGTCTCTAGCGTACCAGCGTACCCCTTCTCTTTTCTCTTCTCCTCATTAGCCTTTTGCCCAATAGCGCTCTCCAAGCACTCTAATCCATTGGAAATAGACCACTTGGTCACCCATGTTACTTATTACATGAGGAGGACCATATTTACAACATGAACACAGACACCAATAGGCCTAGATTCTACCATGAGGGATGGCTAGCAGTTATGTGCACCTGACTTGCTCTCTGTCACTATATATGCCAGTGCACCATGCTTTTCTCTTACCGTCACTCTCCATTAAGAAAACATTCAACTGTCCTATTTTACTGCTTAGACACCCCATTTAAAAAAAACATGGTGTCTTCGGGCTGGCCAGCATTTGACCACTACACACTCTGAGACGGTCGCCACTGAGGGATGATATGTCTGTTGCACTAGCATACGAGCGGGCTCGCTCCTATTGGCTCAAGCTCGCCCCTCTTCTCCTCATTGGCCATTTGGTCATCCCTCCTTCCCGGGGCCGTACACACCACACCTGAGAACAATCACTCCAATTACACATTTCACGTATGTCCACTTGCCTGTTCTGTTATATTGTATGCACTAGCTTGTTTTTTTCACATCTTTCAGGTTGTGGCGACTGATCAGCGCCAACAACAGCATGTACATGTCTACCTTTAGAGACACTATGATACAGTGAGCTGGAAAAGCCATTCTGGTGGCGAATTGGACCATACATACAAAACATTTGTTTACTGTGTGTTTTCTTTATTTTCATCATTTATTGTCTAGGTTGAAAAATCAATTTGAAACATTTTAAAACAGGTATTTTCTTTTGAGGGAATACCTACATTGCATGTCACGTCTTAGGGGTAGGGAAGGGTTTTCCCCATTTATTTGGGTCCTGAAGAAGTGTTGTGGATCTTTTTAGGCTTTTTTTTTGGCCAAAGATGTCAACCTGGCTACACTCACAGATTTAGGCTACTTGGGTACATCACACCACTGTAGTAGCCCCTATCAAATTATGTTTTTTTAATCCTTCCAAGGGAACCATTACATTAAAGTCAAGTTTGGTATCTCTGAGACAGTTTTAGTCTCCCTTCACATCACTGCACACATTCACCCCACACTCACATTCGAAACGCCCACACACGCACTTTGTGGGGCCCATGGGTCATTGCTGCGTTGACCCTATGAAGAGAACGCGCACTATGATGCATGACATCCTCATGGATGTGTGAGTGCACCAGGAAATAATCCATAGGATTCCCCCTTCTTTGTTTGCCTGTCTTTCTTCTTTGCTTTCTGATAGGAACAATACCTAAACTGCTTTTTGCATGAATATGACCTCAGATCCACTGAATGGAGAGTGGCTCTAACATGAAGAGTACCTTTCAGCTGAAGGAGATCCATTGGGGCAATGAGTATAACCCTGACATGTGGTGGCTCCTAATGAGCCAGGTGGAGAGTAATTACCTTATGGAGTTCATCTCCATCTGATTCTTAGTAGGTCGGCTTTTACAGGGAAAGGGAGAACCATACCTTATTTTTCCGGCTGGTCTATTCCAGTCCTGTGTACCCATAGTATAAAAATGAACTTTACAAATCACAGTGCAATTGGAATACACAGTTCTATCCTTCTCTGCCTTGGTGTTAAATTGACTTCCCCAGTGGTTCAATGCTGACCCTTGAGAGCACTAACCTCCTCATTCTCATGATGGACGAAACTGGGAATCTGAAAGCTGAACTCCTCCATTAATGAGACGTGCCATTCTCTGTATGGGACTTGTTTCAGGATACTCCCCAGGAACTGCAAAGAAAACAGAAATAAACTTTAAAGCAGTAATATATACTTAAATGCAGTATCTACAGCTGACTTCTGGGTGCATTGACTTTAAGAAGATGAGTGAACAAACTACGGTTAACAACAACCTCAGTAATGACGAAATATTATGATGGCAGAAGAACCAGAGAACACATACAGCAACGCTTAACTAGTATGGTGTGAAATCAGTGGTCAGAAGACACAAGGAGACCTTTACAGTGTTCATGATTTACAAAGAAACACACAAAACAAAAGCATGCTGCCAACAAATTACTGTGAAAAGAGCAACAGTGCAGCAATCCTGACAGAAAGCAGATGGGGACTGTGCAACAATATCACATACTTAGGAGCAGAATGCAAACATATAGACTCTTCGATCACCAGCGTGGGGGCCAAATGTAAATTTAATGTTAACAAGGGTGAAGACTGAACACAAGGAAAAGGAAATTGCATCTCAGGAGTGTGAGAAGTTGGTCTGGCACATGCTGTCCACTAGTTATAGTGGGCACCTTGCACCAGTCCAAACAACCCATACTGATGATAGGTTAAGACAACCTTTATTGAAAGCTATCCTAGTGGTAGCTATGGAGAGCAGCCTTTAGGCTAAGTCTTGAAGGAGTGTAAAGCAGCTTGGTTTACCAGATCATAACCTCTTTAATGTCTAAATAAAAGGTGAACCACACAAGGTATGTATATACATATATAAAAAAATAAAAATAAATATATATATATATATATATATATATATATATATATATATATATATATATATATATATATATATATATATATATATATATATATATATATATATATATATATATATTCACTGAAAAAACCATAGGTTTCACACCAGTTATAGTTAGCTGGAAATTTTACTGACATAAAACCATTGAAATTCCACGTTATAGTTAGTTGGACTCACTATAACTTGCGCGTGTAATGCACTGCTGATGACGTCACATATTACATCACTCATGACATGGTCAGTGACATCACTCATGACATCACTGATGACACCATCCAGTGAATGTGTGTTTTTCTGAAAAATAAATAGCTTTTATATATGTATATGTAAAGGTCGATGGAAGAATAAATGTTTAAATAAGTGTTTTAATGAATGTTTTAAAAAAAAATTGATTGGTTAACTGGCTTATTAAGTGTATCTTAGTGAATACATATATTAGCGAGTAATGTTTAAATATTTAAATATATGTATCAGTGTTTCACTTTGTGTATAATTGGCTGCATGGGTTGGTGAGTAGCTACATGTGTGTGTATATGGGTTATTAGATGTTTTTTTAGTATCAGTATGAGTGTCTGTATGGTTTGGTGGGGGTATTACTTAGCACATAGATGTATGAATGACTGACTCACTGTTTGTATGTGTTTGGAAGACTGCATATGTGCAGGACTGTATGGGTGGATGAGTGTGTATATGTGTGTGTTAGTGAGTGAATGACTGTCTCACTAGTGTCTTTATCAGTAACGACATATGTTTTAATCTAGTATATGTGAGTATTCATGTTTATAAGTGAGTATATGTGAGATTGTAAGAGTTCCTGTTTAAATAAGTATGTGTTTCTATAAGTGATTGTTTAAGAGAGTAAGTATGAGTAAGTTTCCTTAGAAGTAAGGTGGTAGTGTGTGTATAGTTGTATATGCAAATAAATGGATGTTCAATAGTTTATTTGCATGTGTGAGTTTGTGTGTGAGTAACTTTTGGATGACTGTCGGTGTGTAACAGGATGTATAGGTGTATCACTACATATGATGAGTGAGTATATGTATGAGTGACTATATAGAACTGTTGGTGAATGAGTGGATGTGTATATAGATGGTGGTATTACTGATTTGGTTGTTGTAACTGGTATGGATATCTCCATTTTTTTGAAAATGTTCATTTCTATTTTCGAATATGTGTTTTAAGGGTTACATTACACTGAAAGGAGGTCTGTCACTCTGTCACAAAGATGGTGTCATCAGTGATGTCATGAGTGATGTCACTGACCATGTCATGAGTGATGTAATATGTGAAGTCATCAGCAGTGCATTACACGCGCAAGTTATAGTGAGTCCAACTAACTATAGCGTGGAATTTCAATGGTTTTATGTCAGTAAAATTTCCAGCTAACTATAACTGGTGTGAAACCTATGGTTTTTTCAGTGAATTTAATCGGTTTTTTCAATGCTAATTCCTAACTATAACTGGTGTGAAACCTATGGTTTTTTCAGTGAATTTCATAGGTTTTTTAAATGCTAATTCCTAACTCTATATATAGGGCCCCAAACCTATGTTTTTTTCTTTGAATTTCAAAATTTGGTTAATAGCAAATGTCTAAAGCTATGAAATGTAATATTTTTGAAAATGAATGAATCTTATATTTTATTTTTATTTTAAACAATTTTTTAAAATTTTTTATTTTTTATTTTTGACCCTGGAGCGCTCCCGGGGCGCGCCCCGGAGAACGTAGTCGTTTGGAGCGCCCCGGTGCGCGAACTGGGAAGCGTCCCGTTAGCGCCAATGTCGCGAACGAAAACTTGATCGTGACGTATCGCGTAGCCGCGTCCGCGTGATACGCATGGCGTAAGCGCACCCGGAAGCACTCGAGCGAATACGATCACGCAACGTAAATATCCGACGCGCTTACGGGACGCGCCCGGGGGCGCGTCGCGTAAGCGCGTCAGTCATGTGACCTGAAAATAACACTTTTTATAGGTGCAGAACAGTTTTGGTTTCATCATCCCTGGTCTTGTGACCTGAAAATAACACTTCTCATTGGTTCAGGCCATTTTTTTTTCCAAATGATGAAAGACCCCACCTTTTTTCCTTATTCTGACTTTGTCCTTTGACTGAGGAAGACCTGTTTGTACCTCTCTGTACCTTTTTGATCTATATAATGGCTTCAGTAGCAGCAGCAGCTGGTGCATCTGCACCACCACCACCACCACAACCGCCAAGAGGACCACCACAAGATTACATTGGTGGTCAACAAGAGGAGGAAGAGGAGGTGGAGGAGGAGGAGGGGAGGAGAAGATGGCTTGAAGAACACAATACCCCATTCCAGCCAAGACCACACATTATATGGGAGTTTTTTTTCGATCCCAGAGGGGAAGAAAAAAGTAAATGCAGCCAAGGTGACTTGCCTAATCTGTGGCATGGAACTTTCTAGGGGGAACCCTAATAAAAAATATTCATTCGGAAACAACACAATGATTAGACTCATGCAGCGCAGGCATCCAATCAACTATTCTGCTGCAGAGATGAGGGAGCTGGCCAGAAACCCTCCCCAAACTACAAGCACCTCCTCCAAAAGAAAGCAACGCACTCCGTCGGGACAAGAGGCAAGAGAGACGATCCCTTGCATTCAGCCACGGTTTGCGGATTTCCGAATAACCTGTAAACATTGTGGGAAGACCAACAGCCAGTCAAGCGCACACAACAATTGTAAAGTTATAGGTAATTATGGTAGACGTTCAAGGATAAGGTCACACACGATGTTCATCCCGTCTTTAGTTTTTAATTGGTGAAAAGTTGGGCCTCCTGTCCAACAAGAGGAGGCCTTGAACGTCTACCATAATTACCTATAACTTTACAATTGTTGTGTGCGCTTGACTGGATGTTGTACTTTACATAAGGGTAGTTCTACACCCTTTGGTTGCAGAGTTTTAGGGTTTTCTCTGTACAAGCAGCACTAACGTAAACTACATTCTTGTGATCACTCAACCACTACATGTTGTGCGCCATTCAATTCTGAACACTAATAACCCCTCACCAAACTTGGAACTCAATTGTGGGAAGACCATCTCCTACGGAAAACAGAGCATGAAGCTCATCGTCCTTGCTGGGGACAACCACAAATGCCCCAATAAACGCTAATTATTTCTTTTCTTTTTTTTTTTTGCTCCAGTTGAGCCATTTTCAATTCCCTGTTTTTTCGTTTCTCCCCATGAAAAATACAAAAAAAATATAAAACTGTTCAGAAAACCCCAAAAAAGTTAAAAATGTTCCAAAAAACAATAAAAAAAATATAAAACAACAAAAAGAAGAAAAAAAACAGTTCTTTTTAGAACTACCTCCAATTTATAAAAAAAGGCTAAATTTTTTTAAAACTCTGTCATTCTTTTTTCCCCATGGTCCGCTCCCCGGTGCGCGTACTGGGCGCTCCCCCCGCACCCTTTTATTATTATTATTATTATATTTCTTATATAGCGCCAGAATCGACCCCCAAAGGGGTATCTCCGCGCTTGCCTTGGGAACCCGTCCTGGCTTTTCCCTGTGAGACAGCCCCTACAGGGCATCCCCAAGGTGACAGCCAGGCATCCCGCCGCGGGGGGGCCGTTGTGGAGATTAAGCAAGCTTAATGCCCAGAGTTGCAGAGTGTGAACCCATGATTAGGTCAGGCACCAAAGCGAGAATTATCGAGTCCGTGGACATTTGAGCTCAACACCCTGCCGCGTCGGGAATCGAACCCTGGTCCCGGGTCTGACCTCTGCTTCAGGGTCTGCCTGCTCTAACCAGTGAGCCACACTTCTCCATGGCCCCCACATCAAACCTAAGGGGTCAGGGGGGTCTATCCCTGCCCCCTTATGGTCATTTCCCCCTTTTTTTCCACCTCTTGTGTCTCTATCCTACCGAGACACAAGATGGCGGCCGGTCCGGACTGTTTCGAATGTTTACAGACACCCGAGAGCCAATTAGCTTTCCCTGCGCACCTCGCGCGGCACACCCAGAGCGCTCCCCGGTGCGCGTACCGGGGAGCTACCATAGATATATATATATTTTTTAACCTAAATTACTCAAAATCCACTGGAGCACATATCTTGAGACATTGCAAAGGCACATCGGGCTACCAGTCCCTACAATTTTGCCAAGTTTGGTGGAAATCCATTCAGCCGTTCAGGCTAAAAGTGAGGCCAACCGCCCTATGGAAATTAACATGGGGAAAACACGTTTTGGGACCCCCCTTTTATCTCGGCCCCAGCTTGACAAATCCCCTCCACATTTTCAGGGAAGGAGTGGAGTGGAGCGGGCCACGAACTTTGAGAAATTCGCAAAGATTCGTCCACCGGCGCCAAAGTTATTCCCAATAGAATGTTGCGGATTTCCTATGGAAAGTAGATCCTAACTCTAACTACCTACTGGCGACCGCCAGTAGGTAATATATATATATATATGTATATATATATATATATTATTTGTATTTATTACTAAACACTCTCTAGTAATCTCTTTATGAGATTACAGAGCCAGGTACACAACATAAACACGATAGAACTTAAGTAAATAGCACAATATACAATGGGCCCCACGGGGAGACCAAACCATATATTAAGAAAGTGGTATAAGAACCACAACTTGACTAGACACAAGGCCTAGAGCCTGTAGAATCGCCGGGACCCCAAGGAACTACCCAAGGTAGTGACACAGAGGACACACGGGGCACGTGTGCAGTGTGAGAACACAGCCCCGAGCTCCATTAGCTCCTATAGGGAAAGTCACGGTTGAAATTTTAAAGTTTAAGGACACTTAGGAGAGGACTTTAAGCAAATCCCTTTGGACTTAAGGGGTTCTAGGGCCAACACCCACAGGAGCACCGGAGAACTCAAGTTACCTCACCTAGGGAAGCCGGGTGCAAAGGTGTCAAATGGTGTTGGGAATTGTCGTTTTCAATGGTGACCTGCTGCAAAGTGCTGCTGTCGTGAAGAAGGAAAGAATCTGGTGTGATCCAAGCCTGGATCGAAGATGTGACGAACCTGAAAGCAGAGGGGACAGAGTCTGGGTCACTTGCCAGTGAACAGGGGCATGATAAATGAGGCCCATCAGGTGATTCTGGTGCGAAGAGGTGAAGCCTGACTCTGCAGCAACGAGGACCAGGAGGCATCGACGATGACCAAGAGCTAGATTCGAGCTGTCCCACAAAGGATGTCGAGTGCTGCAGCATCGGTGCTCGGATTGAACACAAGTCTTAGCAACAGCAACACACGCAGAATGAGAAAAGGTGCTACGGTGTGGACCAGCAGGGTACAGGGGACTCACCAAGTGATGTAGAGTCAGGGCACATCTGGAGCAACCAGGGAAGCCCAAGGAAAGTTAAAGTTGCCTTCTCAGGGACCCACAGCTTGACAAACCAGGGATCGCAAAGGTACCTCGAGAGAAAACACAAAGGGTCGGCTCACGGAACACTCGTGGAGTGTAGGCCAACAATCTTTCGTGGAAATGCTGCTCGGGGTCTGGGCTACAAGTAACCCAAAGCACAGCCTCAAGGATTACCAAGAAGCATATGCACTTGCAAATGTGCACGGTGTCCAGGGGTTCCGGTTCCGCAGTCCCCACGTGGGCTTCAGGTCTCAGCCTTGCTGAGAGCTCGGGTTCGCTTCTGGAAAGTCTGGGAACACACCTCCTGTGTTGAAAATTCTTCGGAGTACGGTGGGAGCTTCAGAGATGCAAACCGGTCAGATGCGTCTTTGGTGCCTGCCACGCAGGGGAGTAACTACCTTACTCCAAGGGAGATTCTTCAGTCATCTAGCGTCGTGTAGATCGTCGAACTTTCAGTATTCAGTATCGGAGTTTCGTCCAGGTAAATATAAAGTCCTGTAGACAGGGGTTCCAACTTTATACCCAAGGAAGGGGTGGAACAAACTCTGGAGACCCACCTATGGGAAGGTTTGGAAAGAGGGGTGGCTACACCCATTTCCTTTGTCCAGTTTCGTGCCAGAGCAGGGGCTGGTATCCTCTACAACTGGTTTGAACTGGGCTATTCACAGGGACACCAAATGTGCCCACAGGGCAGACTTCAAAGCACTCTTAGAGTGCACCCGCCCAGCCCCAATACACTAAAGCCTGTCTGGAAGGTAGTTAAACCTCCTTGTGACTGGAAACCTATTGTCCAGGCCTCCCCTGCCGGAGTTTCGTCCAGCAGCAAGAGGTCAGACTCGTGTCTGTGGCTGCAGCATCCATTTTGTGATGCCAGGGTTAAGGAAACCTAGTACCGGGTAGCCCGGTGCCCCACACTAGTGGTTCTACCATGGAGGAATCCTACCTCCCACACCAGTTACTGGTGTGAAGGTATGATTCCAAGGTGTTTTTTACCCCAAAGACCACATCGTCCTGTGAAGCCGCGGGGTTATACAGCACTTAAGAGTATATTGTCTAGGCTGCATCACTAACTACCACGGGAGATAGATTCCGAAGGCTGCAGAGGGGCTCTGCGCATGCATGGGCACCCTCTCACACAAATTCCAGCACCTTGCCTTCAGGATTGATAAGGCCTGCCATAGGGGTGACTGATAGGTTCATATGTGTAGTGATAAGATAGATGTAGGAAACCTTTATATGATTAAGGGGTGCATACACCACCTTACAGAGGCTGGTGTAGCAGACCTGTTGTGTCATTTTGGAAGGCTTCCCAGGGGTGGTATAATACATGCTGCAGCCCTTGGGAGGCCTCTGGGGTACCTATGTCCTGGGTACATAGTATACCATATACTAGGGATTTATAAGGGTACCCTAGAATCCAATTTGGAGTGTATCTAAAGTACATGGAATCAATTTATAAGAGAAAGCAAACAGGCTGGGGACCTAACTAGCAGGTTCCCTGCCAAACTAAGTCAAAAAACGTCAAAACACCAGGAAAAAAGTGGGGGCAACCATGTAGTCAGATTCCACCTTCCTACAAGGAGCACAATAATAGCACAGTGGAGTGTGATGACCTCGTCAAAATACAGTTAATGTGACTGTCTGGGAATTAAAAAGGAATCAAGTAGTAGTGGGCTAACCAAGGGATGAATAGAGAAAGCTATTATATGGCCATCACAAGGTTGAACTGGAACAGTAAAAAAGTGATAATTCAGATGAATATAGGGAGCACTGATCATGTGCCAAGCCGACTGCATAATATGAACGTACTGATAATTCAAAAAGCAGTGGGCAGGAAGAGAAATATTGTGACAATCCATGGAGAAAAATAACTTTCTGCTACTGTGACTATCCTGAGGACAAAAAAAGACAGAGTACCCGATTACCAGTGTGTGGCTACATTTTTAGCCCTGTGCAACAGCAGTCAAATTTATGAGTAATGGATTAATCACAGCCGAGCCTGTAATTTACCTGAGTAAAACATGGGGATACACTCTGATACATGCAGGACTAGGTGCAGTAAGTACGTAATTTTCAATTTTCTGAGTGTCAACTTGGGCCAAAGAGGTTATTAATGCTGCTGATAGATATTACATCCTAGGAAAATGTTGTGTAACCAGTACGGCTTCTCCTCCTCTGTGCCCAATCATAATCAAGGTCATAGAAACGATCATAATCCAGAGAAACAATAGAAATAGGGTGAAAATATTGCAAACACGTAGCAGAACAGCACTTTGAAGGGGTGAGTTAAATATCTGCATATATTCACTCTGAATGAGTGGTTATGGAAGAAAACAATGAGTCAAGAGTCATGTGTGACATTCATTAGCAAATAATCCTTACTGAAACAAGGATGCATTTCCACAGTGCCAAGTCAAAGGTTCTTTCAGTTGAATCTGAAATAGCAGTTGGAAAAAAAGATATATATGTAAGTAAAGGTAAACATCAAGACGCATTTTAAAGGCCATGGGCTTACATACCAAGCACTGGCAGAAGTAGAATCACACAATTCAAAGTGTGAACAATGTGTCTGTTGGCTCAGCCTCACCTAGTAATTGATTTCAAGGCCCTCACTTATTCATGTGCACTTGATGTTACTCTTAACTCCTTAAATCAGTGTATTACAGAGCATCTGCTCTTAAGCATTTCAGCTGTCAGGTGCAATGATGATCACAAAGGGGATCACCATCATAGTTCAGAGTTAAAAGTGCATACTTGCTCTAAAACTACATGCACACAGACAAATGCTCTTTTACTATATAATAAGTACTATCTATCTAAAAACACATTAAAACACTTCGGCATGATATCTGGTATACACAGGCTGAAATATATCTTATGTTTCAGAAAACAAGGGTGTGCAACCTAACAGTAATACATATCAATTCATTACTACCAATGTAATATCACCAACTCTTCTTAATGTCCCTCACTGTGAAATTCTCACATAGTAGAATTCAGTTATGCAACAGTTATAACATTTCTTTTAACTGCAACTAATGGTTGAACTAGTGTCCTAACATTTTCCTACATATTAATTGCAGTGAAATACCCTGTTCAGCCTTACTTTTCATACAAACAATGTTATGCCCAAGTAGGCTAATCTACCCTCCCATGTACCCTGACTAATACCTGCTTCTAATATAAAAGTAGAGACAACGTTTGGTGTTCATAAATGTGTTTTGTATTGAAGCCACCTGTGGTCTTTTTTCAAGCTCAATAATTTCGAAGTAGTGGTGATACTGCATTGTTAAAATAAGTCACAATTGAAATATAAGACCCGTTGCGGATCTGAGAAGTGTAATAATCATGATGGCCTTGGATATATTGAAGAAGTATTTTTTCTATGTCCATGGAATCTTTGAGCAAATGTGCACTTTCTTTAAAACATGGATTCAAGATACCGCTTATTTATGTGATCAAGCTTGCGTCTGACAGCTGAAGCATTTCATTGCAGAAGCTTTGTCACTAACTGATTTTCAGCAAACCAATGCTGTCAACATGAGGAAGGAACCCAGAACTTGCATAAAGCTTCTGTCGATGTGGTTTGGAGTATGGCAGCAGCCGGCTACAAAAAATGACTGTGTGTATTTCTTTTTTTTTTTTGTTGCTTACTTATACAGACCTCCTCATTCGCTGATCTATTGTGTCATATCAAACAAATTCTCTTTTTTCCTCCACAGCATGCACAATGGGCCAATCAGCCCTAGGCTAACTTCACTGAATGATGACATTCTACTTTTACACAAGGAGTATATTCACACACAGAGTATTTTTATTTAGTTCCAGGGACTACTATGGGAATGTGGAATTTTCGAAACCAAAACAATATTTTATGCTTTAGACAATATGTTTTTTATCTTGGTGAGTTCCTGATGTCTCCTCCCACAAAAAGGTTTTACAAACACCGTTAAAAAATACAAGCGTGAACAAAGCCTAAAAGCTAGCAGCGAACACCAGAATAATTGGCTATGTCAATGCTTGTTTAAATGTCATTAATGCTTGTTTAATTTGTGTGCTCACTGGCTCATGCTTTGGTGTCTTACCTTCTAAATATGCTATCAGGGGAGGAATCTTCATTTTTCCGAGTCCCACTAGAAATGGGTAGTTTGCAGAAATCAGGTGCTGGAGAAGAGCCAACACCGAGGTTCCCCTTTCGACATCCCAGTGGGGATAAGAAGAAACTACCTGAAAATCCACAACAAAGTATTCAAAACATGATCATTTTATCAGGTCTTACTCTCTGGGCTTTAAAGTATATGTAAATGCTATCTTGTTTTCCATACAATCCACATTTTGGCTGTTTCTGTTCAATGTAAGCAGTATGTTGTTCTGATAACCAATTGACTGGATATAAAACCATCAAATTCATATGGATAAAAGCCGAGTTGAATTCAAGATCTTCATGGGCAAGTTGTATGGAAATGCCAGCAAAGAATTTGGGAAAAGGGGTCTGATGGAATATGGTGGAATATGATGGGGTGGTATGTGATACTCACAAGTAGTCTGATGAACAGGCTGCGCATTGGAAGGCCTTTAGCTGTTTAGATAGAAAATAAGAAGCTGTGTCATACTCAGTTCATATAATACTGAGTAACACTTGCTAAAGAAAGATATATGGCTGATACACACACTTATGGCCCATAGTTGTACCTGCAAAGAAGAGGGTGGGGTGATGGGTGACATTTCATTGATGCTCTAGAGGTCATGAGGATACTTTGAGATCACTGCATATACTGGCAAAGGTCCCCTACCACTAAGGTTGCTGCTAGAGTTGTAAGGTACTTGTTACAATGCTCCCCTTGCGACCCACAGCAGTTGCTGTCAAGGAATGACCTAAGCTGTCATGCACAGATCCCCCCTGCAGCTGTCATTGCGGGTCAAACGTCTTCAGTGGGATCAGAGAGGATGCAGCAGGAGCTGTGGACCTGCTTTGCATCCCGAATGGACCATGTCATTCTGTGACAGCAGATACCCATAAGAAAATAGGACTCCAGAACATGTTCTTGCATATCCATTTTCTAATAATGTTAAGGACCTGTGAGGCAGGCAACATAGGGGCACATATTGCTTGTTCTCTTCTGCTCACAATCCCGTAACACAGGTGACAAACAAATAGACTATGATACCATCTGTCCAGGTCACTTGCACTTTAGCAACACAGCCAATGGAAAACTGAGAGAGGAGAGCTAATTGGAACCCTGGAAATGCAGTCTGCAATTACAGGTAGTCACCCAGAGATGCAAATCTTCCTCCTAACCTTGGAGTCAGTCAAAATAATTATTTTCACTTACCCTCATTGAACAGGCATCCTTGTGTACTAGGTCCATAAGTCACTTGGGGACCAATTACTAGTATTTTAGTCTGGATCTGAGGTCCAAAATGTTGAACCAGAAAAAAATATAATAACTAAAAGTAACTCCAAGGAGGAGCCAAATACACCACTGTGTCTGTCAACAAAATTAAACGCGTATAAATAGGTACCAAACCCAGAAGGGTCTGATCAGCATACCAGACAGAAGTAATTCCAAAGAGAGCAAAAACACTCCAAGGTATGCAGAGGAGCATTAGAGGACTGAGTAGCCTCACAGAGTGTGGAAACCTGGGACAGTTGACAGGGGTTGAGAGCATTAACCAGATGAAGAGATGAAATTAACAGGGAAGTAACTTTATAGCTGGCAAACTGCAAAAAGTATGTAGAGAGCAGCAACATTGGCACAGACATATATATCTCTAAAAGGAGAGCAAAAACTGTTATTTGAAAGGACACCCACATGCTATAATAAATCAACCACAACTCCTGAGCAAATGGACTGGTTTTTCACCTCATGCCATATCATGACTATGTAAGAGGTGATCTGGGGAGCTTAGGACGAAGCATTAACCACCTTCAATGATCGATCCCACAGTATCAATGAGTAGGATGCATAAGACTCACCACATTTCTGAAAGTTGATGCTTGCTCGTTTATCCACAACAAGTAGCATCTGGCACAGAGCTGGCACAGATGAAATATAGTCCTCTTCCAACATGTAGCTCAAAATCTCTTTCCAAAATTCCTGCAAGAAAGACCGGCAAATGCGTTATTTGTATCATTAGCATTTAATAAGGCTAATAAACAGTCATTCCCGGTGGGAGGGTTTTTGGCACCTAAGGTCATGTGTCATTTTCCAAGTCCATGTCTCCTGGAAATGGGGCTACATTTGATTCTTCCCTTTCCTTATACCATTCCTTGCTGATGGTGTCCAAGGCAGATGCCTAGTATTACACTCATGTAGCACCAACCCTGTTTAATGCTACAATCTGTGGCTCTGCATCCAAGGAGAATGAAGACATTATTTGCAGAAAATGTGTGCAACATTTACTCTCTAAAAACCCTGCAAGTGAGCTGAACTTTGCAAATGATCTCATTATCTGCTGTTATCTTCATATAATTATCTTTATCAATGTGCCAGAGTATGCAAAGACATTGCCCGGAATGCAAGACCCTATTGATGTGAAATATTGGTGAATGATGCATCATGGGGCAGATAGTAAATATTAGATGCAAATTGAGTAGCAATGTTTTGCAATATCACTCATGTACCATTCAGTCTCATTTCAAACTGGTTATTCAGAAGAATGCAAAACCTCCTGCCTCATTAAAATGAATGAGGTAGGATTTGATTAGCAATCTTCCCCGAATACTGCAAACACTGGGAATGAGGACCGCATGGGACAGTAGACCTCCATCCCAGCAGCAGAGGAAACAGCCTTTACATCGCGTCTCGAAACACGCTGTGCTTAAAAACGTGGTCCAAACCACGAATGCCTCTTTACAACGTTTCCTTTTAAAAATGCAAGTCATTAAAATAAGTGTTGGACTTTAACTCTAACACGTTCCCTACTTTTGCGCAGACTGGAGTTGGAATAGTAAATTGTACTATTCCAAAGTCCAGCGCTTTCCCTAAGGCAAGTCATCGGAACAACTTGTGTGGTAAAGGAATACATTTTAAACACGCATTTTTGGTTCAGACCACGTTGTTAAGGCAGGCGTGATGAATGCCTGCATGGTTCCCACATACAACCCTGTAGCAGAGGGAGCTTTACTAAAACATGCTTGTATGTGAGGTGAAGGATAATTAAGATCACTTGAGAAATCAGGACTCTCTGGATATTCTGCAATTTATATTTTCTACACTCCTAGTTAAATGTCCCACCTTGTTCCACATCTTTCTCACTTACCTCATCAGTATTTCTATGGCGTAATGCAATTTTATTGAGGAACTGAGAGATTTGGATGCAGATGGTCTGTTCCTCAACATAAAATTCATGATCCATGTTACTAGTACACTGTGAAAATGTGGAAAGCAAGAGAAGTAAAGTAACATGTATTTTCACATCATTTTCACTATGTTTTCTCTCCTTACGGGAGGGACAAGAGATGTGAGAGACAAAACATTACAACTTCCTAATCCAAGTTGCAAGCCAAAGAGAATCTCTTGGCTTAAATTCAAAGGTGAAAACGTAAACAATCACCTCAAACATGTAAATACAAATGTATAAATGAGGTTATGCTCTCATGCTCTGCTCTTTATTAATATTCAGTAATCTGGCAGGGAAGGGTATAGCATTCATATACTGCAGATATATTGGTGGACTTACTTATAATATGTAAGCGTCTGATTCATGGGACACTACACCGGATACATTGCACCTCTGGCACCTCAAGGTAGTCTCTCATCCTTAACACACGGATTGGGCTGCTCATGCACCCTGCCCACACCGCTTTATGGGGAAGTATGTGCTATATAATGGGACTTTTTACTCGTAAGAAGGACAAAAGAATACCAGGAACTACATTTTGAGAGACAATGTTGATATGAAATAATGATTTGAAGTATATTTGTGCTACTTTGTGCAGAATTTGGTAGTTTGCCCTGTCAGGCATTTGAACAGCAAAGAAGGTTATGTAACAGGATAATGCACTGTCAGTGATATCATTTCAGTGCAGTAGCGGAATGCCTTTGAGCCTAGCCCAATCACCCTAGAAGCTCTGGTAAAGTCTAATGGTCAGTTGCCTCTCATAGGCTGGAATGTGTGGTAGGCCTCTGCACTGCCTGAGAGCACTGCTGTGGATACTGTGCCATTCCCATGATTTCTGAGCATTTCAGGTGCAAATGTAAGCATATCGATGGAGCAAGGGGGACCTTTAAAGAGAGGAAGGGAGAAAGACATACTGGAGTGGTAGTGGGGAAACATTAGGCTCAAATGGAGAACATGGAATGTCAAGGTGGGCCTATGGGAACGAAATAGAGGGACACAAGGTCTATATTCCACCACCCGGGGCAAATATGGAGGGATGTATGTCGTTACTACGCATGCTTTTATAACGCATGCCTTTACCACGCAACTTTTACAACGCAAGTCGTTACAACGACTTGCGTTGGGGGGCACTGGATAGTGAATAGTTTAATTTACAATTCCAACTCCAGTCCCCGTGGATAGTAGGGAAGGTTTTGGATAGTAAATTAAACCATTCCCTATCCTACAGGGCCCTCCAGCGCAAGTCGTTGTAACGACTTGCGTTGTAAAAGTTGCGTGGTAAAGGTAGTGCGTGGTAAAAGTTGCGTTGTAAACGCTGTTCCCCATATGGAGCACTGCAGATGTTTATTATAAGGCATAGGAGCTTCATCGGGGCACAAGGGGGGTAAAAGGTACCCTTATTTATTTTTGACTGACTACGGTTGCTGTTCCCTAACACATTCACTTAAACAAATATATACATCTACCACTTACTTTCTCTTTGGTGAGGAGGTTGTACTTTTTGAGCACATATTCAATCACAGCTCTTCCGTTCATGTCATAATAACCTTTGGATGTTAAACTGGATATTAAACTTAAAGTAGCAAGAATAACCTATAATAAAACAAAATGGTAAGCATGTTTAGTGAGAAACCCTTTTGGCATATAAATAGGATCAAATCCCACATTCTGGTGAGGGAGCAGCAAGGGAGTGTGAGGAAACCATACAATCTCTCTTTCCCTTTTGTTCACAGAGGATAGAAAGATACATTTTGTTATGTGTGGAAAGCTAGTACCTGGATGCAACCTTTATAAAAATATTGGAAAGGGGTTATTAAAACACTCTGAGAATGAAATTCGAGTCAATTTAATTTAACTGTTTTTACAGAGTGTCTGACCGAAGTGCAATTGAGGGAACATTCAAACATTCCAGGTAGACTACACCTTCAATAGGTTTGAGTTTGAGTTTGAGTTTAAAATTATTTGTATAGCGCACTTTCACCAGCGGTTTCATGGCGCTGCAACAGACAGACCCCCTGGGTGGGAATAACAGAAATTAAGTAGGAAGGAAGACAGAAACAGCAAGTGAACTAGTTAAAGGATTTAGCAAATAAATAAGCTTTGAGCTGTTTTCGGAATTGAGGGTAGAGAGGTGAGGCTCTAAGCTCTAGAGGTAGGGAATTCCATAGGACTGGTGCGAGGGTCGCGAATTTCGATCCTCCCCATTTCTTCCTCCGGAAACGAGAGACTGTAAGAAGGGATTGAGTAGATGAGCGCAGTGCCCTAGTAGGGATATAGGGAATGATTTCTGATGAAATGAAAGCCGGAGCCGTGCCCAGTCGAGCTTGAAAGATGATGGAAGCAAGCTTAAACTGGACACGTTCACGGACAGGGAGCCAATGTAGGGACTTGAGGAGGGGAGTTACGTGGTGGGATTTTGGTAGATTGAACACCAGGTGCGCCGCCTGGTTCTGGATCAACTGCAGACGCCTTAAACTATATGCAGGTATACCTGCATATAGAGCTTTGCCATAATCCAGGCGGGAGATAACCATCGCCAAGGTGATCAATTTCAAGGCATCAAAGGAAAAGAAGCGGGATACCTTGCGAATGGTGCGCAGTGACAAAAAGGAAGAGGACACCACAGAACTAACTTGGGAGTGAAGAGTGAGCTGGGAATTGAGTTTAATGCCTAATGTTTTAACTGAGGTAGAAGGGACCGGTGGGGGACCTAGGGATGGGGGCCAAAAAAGTGAGGACCAGGGACTGGATGAACCACCCGTCAACACCAGCTCAGTCTTGTCTGGGTTGAGTTTCAGATGGTTGTGGTTCATCCAGTCCCGGATATAAATCATAATAGACTGGAAATTTAGGATAGAAGCAGGGGAAGAAGACAGATTGAAGACAAGTTGGAGGTCATCCGCATAATTTATACGCTGACCTTCATTTGCTGCAGTGAAAAAATAAGAGGGGCAATATAAAGGTTAAACAAAAGAGGTAAGAGGGAGGAACCTTGGGGGACCCCGCACTGAACTTTCCGGAAGTCCGCAGAAAAGTCACCCAGGCGAACAGCCTGGGTGCGGTCCCTCAGGAAGGAGGACAACCATACCAGGGCGGTACCCCCGATCCCCGCCGCCTTGACACCGGAAAGCAAGATGGTGTGGTCAACCGTGTCAAAGGCGGCTGAGAGATCGAGGAGGACCAAAGCCTGGGTCTGATTGGTATCCATTCCCTCCCTGAGGTTGTCAAGGACCGAGAGTACTACGGACTCCGTAGAGTGTGCGGGGCGGAAACCGGCCTGGCAAGGGGCCAGGACCCCATACTCCTCCACAAAAGAGCTCAAAGAACAGGTGACATGACGTTCGAGCACTTTGGCCAGAAATGGCAGGAGGGAGATGGGGCGATAATTGGCGGGGACCGAGGGGTCAGCGCCAGGCTTCTTTAGGATGGGAATAATGACTGCTGTTTTCAGTGAATTGGTTACAACCCCCTGAGAAAGAGAACTGTTAAGGAAGTGGAGAGGGGGGTCTGGACAAGTAGTAAAAATATGGCGGAGGATGTGCGCAGGGCAAGAGTCTAATGGGGAACCAGATTTGACAAGGGGAATTATCGAAGTCAGAGATTCCTTGGTCAAGGGAGGAAGGGCATCGAGTTGTCCCTTAGGGGGAGGACACTGAGGGTCAACAAAAGTAGGGGGAGGTGGGGGAATGTTGGTTTTGATAATAGCAATCTTCTCAATGAAGTAATTATTTAGGGAGTGACAAAGTTCCTGGGAGGGGGTGGGCTTCAGAGATGTCCTGTCGGAGAATGCCAGATTATGCACAATCGAGAAAATTTCCCTCGGTTGATTCTCAGCTGCAAGAATCTTTGAAGAAAAGTAGGCTGTTTTGGCAGCCAAGATAGCCTTTTTATATTGAGCCAGAATATTAATAAACTCAGATCGGAGTAAGGGACAGTAGTTCCTCCTCCAGGCACGCTCGGCTCGGCGCACCATTAGTTTGGTAGTCTTGAGATCCTCGTTGAACCACAAGTTGGCATCCTTCTCCCGCTTAGAAGTGACCTGCTTCAGTGGGGCAATGGAGTCACAACCTGAAGAAAGCCATTGCTCAATAGCAGTGGCCTGAGAGAGAGTGGATAGACCTTGTAAGGAGGGGGAGGAAGAGGTTAGTAAGGCGGATAGATTGTCAGGATCCACTCGGCTCCATGCGCGGACCCAGACATTCTTGGGGAGTGGGGGCTTAACAGTGGGGTTGATGGGAATGGTAAATGAAATCAAATGATGGTCAGACCAAGTGCAGGGTGTGATGGATAGGGAGTCTACCGGACAATTCAGGGACCAGATCTGGTCTAAGATATGTCCTTTTACATGGGTGGGAGAGTGGACATGGGGCACAAAATTAAGAGATTGAAGGGTGTCTGAAAACGCTCTTGAGGACGGACATTCTGCGGGGTCTGAAGGCCAGAAGTTAAAATCTCCCAGTAGTAAAATAGAGGAGTTATTGACCGTAATCGTGGCCAGTACCTCCTGAAAATCGGAGAGGAACAATAAGGGTGAATGAGGGGTGCCTGGGACTTGGTAAAAGTTTGCAAAATATGTCCAGGTAGGTTACAATCAACAAAGAAACCTCTCAGGACCTGGTATTGATTACAAAAAATGAGACTGAAAAATAGGCTGTGGATTTCACTACTGTGGAATGAAAACAACCAATAGTAGTCTGTGGGAAGAATGATGGCCTCTTTCTTACTCCACCCACAGGATATAGCAAACCTACACCATCCCCACTCTGCCATCAGTTAACAAATGGGTTAAAGTGCTGAAAGTCCATTATCCCACACCTTGATGTTAGGTTGGTCCATATCACTTTCAAGAAGTCATTTGGTCTCAAGACCGTAAATAGTCACAGTCTCCTATATCCACGTATCAGGGTTAAAATTCACGTCCCTAATATGGCTCTGTATGCTGCATATTTGCACAAGCTGGCCCCAATGGCTTCAACCACCAAAGAATACATCCATGTTTGATTTCTGTGATTCTAACGTTCCTCGTAGAGTCCTGTCTCTCATGTTTCTGGTTTAGTCTTTCAAGTATCTAAAGTCAACTGAGTTTATATCATGAGGTTAAAAATGACAAACCCATTACAACCCCCAAAGAGAATACAATAGAGACCCAGTTATGGAAATACAGGTTTTGTTGATTATCAAAAGAAAATTACTTTTTTGATTTTCTTTTATGCCTATGTCCTGTACTTTCTTACATGCTGACCATGGTGATGCTGTTATTGAAGTTACCTGCTTTCTCAATGTCACTGAAGTTGGGCACATTGTTGACGTATTTGGTGTCAAGAAAGTTACATATATTCCAATCTCTACAGACAATACATCTTTTATATCACAATTTGACTTTTCAAATGTGCACACTGAATATTATTCTGCACTATTGATAAACGTTTGGTGAGGCTTTGCTGAGACATAGCCCAAATAACATTCTTGGAAGAGACCTTTGACTCATCAACAAAATATCATACTCCCCGGTTGTTAAAGGTTTGAGCAGATATTATTATTCTAAACTTCAAACCCCCTGATTTGATCATCAACACTCTCCTCTTCAGTGAAGGGTATTACAGACCAACTCAATGTGAAATACAGACCAAACACGTGGACAGCACAAAAGAATTGTGTCTTAACACACATTTATTCAACAATTAGGGACCAGCGCGTGGGACAGGAAAACTGGGATATGTCCACTTGGACAGGGAAACAATGGAACACAGGATGCACTGAACAGACACACATGAATGGAGGTTCCATGACCCAACGACTCCAGGAAAATTTGCCTTGAAGAAATTTAACAGACTGTGGTATGCATACCACTGCTATGGGTCCTTCTAAGTAGAGAATACTGCACTATCCAAAAAGTGCAAAACTTTAATTAGATTGAGGTATTGGGTATGAAACTGCTTTAACACAGATTAATTCACACATAATAGCTTGATGGTACCTTGCGATTGTCATCCTCAAGCACGTGGCAGACAGCATCCAGATAAGAGTCACCTTCTGAATCTATGAAATAAAGCCATACACCAAATGTTCATAACACATAGATATTGTCTTTGTCTAGTAAGATCAAGATTAATAGATAAGTAGATGAAGTTTCCGCTATCAACTGTGCTGACCACCCTGAGGGTCCTGTCTTTTAGTTTTGTTTGCGAGTCTGTGACTGTGAGTCCCATGGGCCTATCAATGCTTTCCTGTTCCACTGTACATGTCTGTGTCTTCATGTCCCACTGAGCGTGTCTTTGTCTTCCTGCTCCACATTTTATGTCCCTTTTTATTCTTGTCCAGTATCTATGTCAGGATCTCTGTTCACAGTGTCCATGTCCCATTAATGGTTCACAATGGGAACAATTAACGGAAAAGACTGAGGTGGCATTGTTTGACTACTACTTTATTTTTTTACCACAATTCATGTTATGAAGATGATGGAAGGGAGGCTTGATCTTAAATTACAGTGCTCTACCAGAAACTATTTGCAGTTAATATAGCTGAGGAATATGAAATTGAACTGATTTGCTCAGAGCTGCACCATATTGGTTAAGTAAGGGAGTACTTTGGGACTATAATTTAGGACTCCTGATTCCATGACAAGAATTTTAGTCCTTTAACTATTCTCCATGTCTAATTAAATCACACACTGCCACCTACCCACTGACAGTCTTACCAGTTTCAGCAAGAAGCTTGCAGAGCAGCTGTATTGTTACTGCACGGGACTCTGCACCCATCTGGATCAAGCTACTTTCAAGATATTTAAGGACCTCACTAGAGTGAGAATGGGCTGCAAGAGTAAAGTGAAGAGAAAAAAAAACATAAATGAAAAATAACACAACATAAAATCATGCAAGGAGAAACTCAATGCAGAGGAGCAGGTCATTAAGGCCAAATATACGGATATTCTTCAACTCATATCCAAGAGGTACGATATCAATGGTCTACAACATTTAATGATGATCTTAGGAGCACATAGTACTCATGTGATTACTATAGCTGTATATAGTAAAGTGTACTCCATGTTCCAGTAAAAGTCAACCAATGCCCTGGGAAAGGAGATAAAAACTGAAGCAATATTAGTTTTTAGGAAGATCAAGTTATATGCAGGGCAGTGAACAGAAATTAATGTTTCTGAGGACTCGATCCCTAGTAAAGACCATAATATACTTGCAGGATCACAAATATATGCATACATGCATTTTTGACCAACTTACCCAGTGACAGGATAATGGCTGTGGACACCTTGAGTGGCTCTTCCCTTTCATCGGAAACTCCCCTTTTGGGTGTGCAGATCTGTCAATAACAAAGCAATAATAAGCAATAATGGAAGCTAGGCTATCTGAAAGCCAATCCCGTACATCCAGACAGCAAATAACTTTCAGTGGGGGAATGACAGCATAAGAGTTTGCGAGGCCATACAGCGCTACAGCAAATTCCATTGCGTGGAAAACAGCATTATCTGCGAGTCCAATATTGGCGGAATTTCAAATCCTCAGTTACCACTCTAAGATGGGCTCCTTAGTTTCAAATGGTTTTTTGTATGGTTTGGAGACTCTGAAGTCTCACGAGATTGCAGCAGGCATTCATACAGACTGCTATTTAACACAGCTGGCACTAGGGATGGTGTCAGCTATTCAAGGAAATAAAGGAGGACACTATTGTTGCACTTCAACTTTGTTTATCTTTGGGGACAGTAAGTGAGTTCACCTTTTCCATCCCGAGGTGTCTGGAAGGCAAGGTGGGTTGCATGCTTTTCAGAGCGGGCATCTTTTGTGCACTTTTTGCTCCTTTTGCATCCCAGGTTTCTGGTCGGCAGAGGGGGGAGCGTGTCTTTCTGTCGGTGCCTAAATTAGGACTTTTTCTGTTGTGTGAGTAATGAATTTCTTTCAATTGATGTTATTAATCAGATGTATATGATATATACTATTTATAATATACCTATCTATTTATGACATGTGATGTTTTTAAACCTCTTTGTATCAACCGTATAAGCATTGGGTTTCCTGTTGGGAATGTCACAGAGAGTCCAGTAAATGTTATATAGAAAAGTCTAGATGGAGAATTGATCCTCCGAGATAAGCTTGGTTAGCGATTATGTCTCTGTTGTAAACCATTGTTATTTGGTAAGACGTTTCTCTTTCAGGTCGGTATCCTTCTCTGTTACCTATTATGAGAGCCATAGTTGCAGAGAGGTGGATTTATGGGTGGCTCCTGCCTAGTACCTCACTACGCTGACAGTTCTGAAATGGTTTTTGCAATAATCTTCTTTCTTTGCATTCTTGATGATAATTGGTTCATGTTGATGAGACTCTGTGTGTTGGTCTGGCATGAATCACACTGAAATTTGTCATGTGTCGGGAAAATGTTTAAAAATGATATAGTGGGAAGGAAAAGTACAAGGAAATTAGAACTTTCACCATCTCTGACTCCAGGATGACCCAAACCAATATAATATGGAAGCTCACATCTGGGTTGTACGCATGAGCAGATTTTCATGTTTCATTTTGTACATTTGCTACCATTTGGTGATCCTGGGTCTACATGTGGGGATCTAGTTCACAGTAGGGAATACCTGGCGGTGAATAAGTGAAGATCCCACACTACCGAGTAGCGGTGTGAAGACAACCTGCTCTGATTGCTTTCGAGAGGCATGACTCCTCCCTGGTTACATCGAAAAATGCAAATGGCATATGCTCTTTTTTCAGTTGCTGAGATTGCACTTAACAAGGCTTTTTATGGATTATAATTTAATATTTTTTCCCAAATGTTCTCCTTTAAAAACACTCTTGCTACAAATGGGAACAATGTGGTTCTTTTATTTGTTACAATATGTTACCTAGGAAATGACTGTTGTTTCCCACTGAGATACTTTGTATATCCTCATGTATATACTTACCAGGTGATGCAGGGCTGCAAGAACATTTGGCACAGTTTCATTCAGGCCTCTGAAACTCTTAGTAACAGCTGCCTGCATGCATAACTCAAGGGTCTGTAAGGAGATAAGAAAACTGGGATGAGGCCAAAGGGCAATTTGAGAAAATGGTGATGGTCAGTGGTGAGTTACAAACTTTAAAGTGTAAATTCTGTATGAATGCCAGAGTGAGTTTGTGTGTGAATGCGCTCTCCTGTGTTCTAATTCTTAATAGACATTACCACAAGTACATGTTCAATTCAATTCAATTTTATTACATTATTCGGTTAATCAGCAATAACCATAAAAGTACACAGCATAAAAATTCATTACAAAGAAGGATCATACATAATACATAAAAATGCAATTTTGTACTTAAAAAGCTATTAAAATTCATCCATACAGATTGATTTTCGTAGTATAAAAACTTTTTTTTTTTAATTCAGAAATAGATGCAACAGTTAATACTGTGTCCATTCTCTGCAATTCTAAGAATGCTGGGCGGCATCGATTTAAATTCATTTCCTTTAAAATTGGGATAATCAATTTCCTACGAGGCAGTATATAAAATTTACAGCAAAATAAAATATGAATGTCCGATTGGGCTGAAGAGTCATCACATGGACACTCAACTAAATCATGGGACCAGGTGTTCATAACAGGGAAACTCAAAAGTCTAAAAAGAATATTTAACCTGAAACGTGTCAGGACAAACCTCTCATAGTTGGTCATACATAAGGTTAAATATGGCTGTAGTTTGTCCTGAGTTAATATCAATTGGTGTGAACATACAGTCTTTTTCTTTACTTCCTCATTAGCTCTCTTCTCTTCAAGATACTCCATATATTGTTTTTTCAATATCTTCCTCTGGATATTAGCCATTGTGAGAGGATCATCATAATGATTTCGGCAGTCAATTTCAACGAGGAAACGTTTAACATAGACAAGCCATTTGATCCTACTCACATGTTCTAGGTTTAGAACGTCCGTCAAAATATCGCGATTCAATACACACTCATTGATTGTCCAAACCCTATACCAGAGAAGTATAGGCTGGATTTTGATTGTATCTTCAATGTGTGGCAGGCCAAGTTCCGTGTGGCAAATATAAGTCGAGACACTCTCAGGTACAGCTAAGATGTGCCTCAGAAACTTGTTTTCCACTATTTGGATGGATTTTGTGTTGGCATATCCCCAGAGTCCTGAGCCGTAAAGAGCAATTGATATACATGTCGCATTAAAAATTGTTAAAATTTCCCTGATAATTTTTTTCCTCATTGTTTTAATGAAGTTTTTTAAGGCCATTATTGATTTGGAAAACAAAAGGCTTCTTACTTTTACAGCACTTGTCAATGTACCAGACTCGTGGAACAGGATACCTAATTAAGGGAAGGTAGGGGTGGAATCCAAGGGACTATCATTTATATACATGGTTTTTCTCCATCTACCTCTACCTGTGCCACAGTTCATGGAGAACGTTTTTGTACAGTTAATTTTTAGATCCAAATTTAGCATAAAGTTTATACGTTCTCCCTTTGCCCTGGTGTATTTTTGGTGCATAATAAATAGGTTTAGGGTCTGCTCTACTGTTCCAACTCCCTTCTGGAAGCCGTATTGCAGGGCACTGATTATCAGGGGCGTAGCTAGAGCTTGTGCTGCCCGGGGCTAGCCCTCAGATTGCCACCCCTTGAGGGGGGGGGGGGTGCTGGGGAAAAAGGAAGGTGGCACTTGAAATAAATAAAGCTGAGACTCTGCAATACAGGAAATAATGAGAATGGTGTCATTCTCTGTGTGCAATGCTCTCCAATGGCAGTTTTCGCAGAGGGAACAGTGAATGGGGTGTTCTGATTGTTACAGTGCTGGGCAGCTGGGCAGGACAGCACCAAGGTGTGCACTGACAATATGCATTCTTAGAGGAAGCAACTTTGGTAATTAAGACTGCAACCGAGAGCTCCCTAAACAGCGCAGAGAAGACCTTGAAGCACTTTAAGGCAACCCCACACAGCTGTGGACTGCACATGGACAGCGTTGAGAACCCCCGCACACTGGTTCCAGCACCCTGCATTAACAGCATAACAACATCACCTGGGGGCGAACATACAGGGGCCTCACAACCCTTGAGTGGGGTCCCTATTCAACCCCAGGCCAATGAATTAATATCTGTGAGCTACTGGAGAATATGGGCCCCTCCTGACAGTCTGCATGGGGTGGTCAGCTGCGTCACACCGCCGCTCCTATTTTTATTTATGTATGCATTTGTATGTAGCGCGGACTTTACCCGAAGGCGTCAGAGCGCTTCACAATAGGAACAGTAATGACACATGAGGAGAAAATTGCAAGTGAACAAATTACAAAAGCAGACGTTAAGTTACATGAGGCAAAAGTGACCATTGTGAGCAAACAAAATACAAATGGTAGAAAACGGTGCATTACAGGAGGAAAAAGTGACAAGTGTGCAGGTTACAAGAGAAAACAAAGTACAATTAGAGGTATAATACTGCAATATATGGCAGACACTCAGGCACAAGAACAAACGTTACGTAGGCAATGGTGGTACTTGAGCAAGTATCAAAAGCCAACAAAATGTGAGAGGTAGCAAACAGTGTGTTACAAGAGAAAAGTGGTGTGTGCATGTTACAAAAGAGTCTTTTCAAGCAGGTATAATGACACTAATGGGAACTGAGAAAACCTACCAAGCTCCAGTTCCCTCACTGCCCACATTGTATTCCACTGTCCTGCCACTCACAGCTTGTTTAATGCTAGGCAAACATTGTCCAAAGCAGGAGGCCCTCTCAAGGCTAGGCCCCGCTCCACATCTCTTGCCCAACAGTATCAGGATGTACAGTCCTTGCTCCCCCATCACTTATTCATATCTGCCCTCCTCAAGACGTCTTTGCCAGGGTGCCCAATGAAGGCCGGAGGAAAAATGGCACATTCCCTGTTTACTCCTGTTGAGATTGGACAAGGGAGCTAGTCATTCTACATAATATGTTTTATTCCAAAATGGTATAGTGCCTCGGACGTTATGAGTGCTTTACCAGATACTTCAATCATGCTATATGAGGGCTCCAATTCAAAGTCTCGACAAACCACAGTATGTACCATGCTATTTATTTTTGAGTGTGCTGCCTGTTCTAAGCTAACAACCTGCTCATTTGCTACACACTCCGATAACCTACCTACAATACCATTACTTAGTATTACATAATGCTTTCAAAATTATGATATTACCAATATTATTAATTCTCCAGATAAACCTTGAATACCGAACACTGAAGACCTATTTGAACATTCTCTCCATCCACTGGCGCATGATCTCCCTCTACCTTTCTTATTCTCTACTTTAAATTGCCTCTTGCACATTAGACACAATTCTCTCCTCTTCTGCAACCTGCACCTCACATAGTTCTATCCACTCCCCATCTCTTCAAACAGAAATCCTGGTGTATTTTATAAACCCTTTGATGCACGTGGAATGATTTATCACTTTAAGCACAACAGCAGTACGCTACCACGTAATGAACATTAGAAAAATGTACTCATGTCTCCTAATTTTATTGCACTAAAGCAATAATTCCGTGGTACTTAATAAAATGCGCTAATGAAACAGCCTGATTTTGAGCCCCCCCGGCATCTCTTCTACCCACAGAACAATGTGTTTAATGTTGCTACCAGACACTTGTTCAACTTGTCTAGACATACTACCCCCCTTTTCTCCCATGGTTGTTCTTTTTAAACTTTATTTCTCATTTTATAGGTGTATTATACGTAGGAAATGGTGGCACTTGTGCAAGTATCAAACGACAACAAAATGTGAAAGGTAACAAACAGTGTGTTACAAGAGAAAAGTGACGTGTGTATGTTACAAAAGAGTACTAACACAGGTACAAGGATAATTCTGCAATAAATAAATGGCAAACACTCCAACCATAAGAATACACTGAGAAGGCACTTCCATAGTCATGGACTCCGACGAAGGTTGCCACATACTTGGTTGGGCGCCGTCAAGCGGCCCCTGGCAGCGCCCACTGGGGGTTCTGGACGTACAATTTAGCCTCACCTAGTACTAGATGTCCGGCACCTGGATGGCCGCTGCAGCCGAGAACTGAATAATTGACACCCCTCTGGAGGACTCTGAGCGAGGCTGGGCGGCTGGGCGGGAGGGGAGCAACAACCACAACGGTCGGAGCCGGAGGACTGACGAGGACGTCACTAACGCGGGGCGGGACTTAGGCCATGCCCGCGCTGCAGCCTGCACACCCCTGACCTGCTTGAAAGTTTTTTTTTAACACTGCAGCTGCTGGCACAGTGCACATGCGGGCGGCGGCCGCGGCACTGGAGGTCCGTTGCGGCCGCCTTAATAATGTATGTGGGACACTGTGCTCCCCCAAGAGAATCCCAAATAAATTATAAAGGCCGCCGCGGCCGCAACGGGCCTCCAGTGCCGCGCGACCGCGGCCGCCTCAGAGATGGTGCCGCCTGGGGCGGACCGCCCCCCCCCCCCTAGCTACGCGGCTGCTGATTATCCCATTATCCTCTGCCCAGCTTTGAAGTCTCCCTAAAATGATTCTCCCAAGGATCTTTATGGATGAATCTAAAAGGGAAATGGGACGGTAGCATGCACAATTTTGCCTATCTCCCTTCTTAAATATTGGCACAATTACCGAAGTGAACCATGAGGCATTTAGACCCCTTGCAAAGGCAGCATTAAAAAGTTGTACTAACATAGGCCCCCAGAGCTCAAAATTATGTTTAAACAAATCCGCTGGGATACCATCTGGGCCTGCAGCTTTTCCGACCTTGGTTGTTCTAAGGCTCGCCTTAACTTCTTTCAGGGTTACAACCAATTTCATGTCCCTAACCCTTTCTTCCCCAGATATATCAGGTAGCAATTGATATGCCCCTTGTGTAGGACTATACAACTTGGAGAAATGAGTTACCCATTCGTCCTCAGTGATCGCTATTGCTATGCGTGCTTTTGTATCATCATAGAGAAAGGGGGCATTTACCGCTTTCCAGAAGGCGGTTGGGTCTCTAGAAAGCGAAGCCTCACAAAGGGATTCCCAGGCATCCCTTTTTATTGCAACTTTCCGTTTTTTCAATGCCTCATTATAGGTTTTCCTCAACCCTCTAACCAATAAAAGGTCGCAAGGATTCCCATGTAGGGCATTTTTAAGATCAGAAAGTGCCTTTGTACATGCTGAATCAAACCATCTCCTATTAGTTTTCCCCTGATTCTTTGATTCAACCCACAAACTGTCCTTGATAGAGGATGCAGTAAAATTAAAATGTTTAATTATACACTGACTGTCTGCGTGCTCATCCAGACAAGTCATAAAACTTTCTGAACATTTAGTCACTAGTTTATGCAAATATTTATCTGGGGCCAGTTTACTCCATTTAAGTGAGTAACCGTTTTGTTTCCAAGTATCACGTCTGGAACTAACTGCCTAATTGACTGTTCCCTATCCAAATCTCAAAATGGGTTTTCGATCTCTATAGTTAACGGTCGGTGATCGCTCAGCACAACATCAAGGGTCTTAGATATTTTAATCTGGTGTTCATACCTAGTGGGGAATAAAATAAAATCAATTGTGGTGGACGCTCCCCTACCAATAAAGGTCGGGACAAAAGGGGATCCTGTTTGACCAATTTCATTCACAAACCCCAGATCACAAGAGAACAATATTTCATTTAGCAAGTCCCCACATGTGGTATGCTCAAAATTAGTAAGGCTAGTGTCGTGGTCCAGCATAAGACCACAAATGCCTTGTCGGACCCATTTACAAAGAGCACAATTAAACGCCCCCACCCCCCCCAAGTAACCGATACTTCTTTTATGTTTGTGTCCATTTCATGTTTTAAAGCAACACCCAACATTTTTATAGTCGAAACAATATCAATAATCGGGATATTGTTATAAATATTTATAATAATAACACTGGCAGTCTTGTTAATATCTATCTTCACCAGCTGATAGTAGCTATTATGGGATAGTAATTGTACTCTCTCATATTTGAGCTGGTTAGACAGGTACATAGACAGACCACCCTTAGCCCTGCGATCCCCCCACTGCTGATGTAAACAGGGTTTTATATCCGCAAATATGTATGGGCTCTGTTGACCATGTTTCCTGTAGACCCATGATATCATATCTATTTACAATGCTTCCCTATATAGTATTATTTATTTTGGATTTTAGTCCTGTTACGTTCCAGAAAATGAGGGAACATGTTTCCTTCTTTGCAATGGTACTAATAGAATTCCTAGACACAGTACCCACAACTGGGGACCCAACCCTCGCCATATCGCCCGTTACAACTGGACCTTTAGATGTTCCACAGTCTCCTACCTTAGCTATTTCAGTTTCAAAGATGGACTTGGTTAGTTCCCCCTCTTGGGAGGTGCCTCTCTCTGGGGACACAAGGTCTAAGTAGTTTGAATCAGCCATCCCCTCGCAGGGCATAATTACTTCCATATTCACCTTGTTTATCACACTATCTTGTTGAATGGGTTTTACATTGAGGCTGGGGGTGTCGCTAGTAAGTCAATCGACTGCTTCTAGGTTTGAAAGTAGATCAAACCGGTTAAATGTTGGGATATTGTAACCATTTATGCCAGGACCTACAGTACTCCCAAAATAGGTGTTTCCTGTTTGGCGTCTTTCAAAGGTCATGTGTGGTGGTCTGGGGTAGAAATGGCCTAGTTCCCACGTGACTATTCCTCCAACTCCTATTTGAGGTTGCCAACTTTGGAGGTAGGGAATCACACTTTGTCCCTAAAATTCACTATAACCAGATCTCCCTCTATATCCTTAGTCATATGTCCTAACCACCCCACCCTTCTGACGTGTAGAATTTTCCCGTCAATGTTAGGTGGAAGCGGTCTATTTTTACTTAGCCAAAAGGTTACTTTGTTTTTTAATTCCTGGTACCCTTCAATTTTCCCAATTGGAAGCTCAGGCACCCCCGACGGGACATTCACGAAGGGTGCCGCCTCTGGTGGTAAATCAATACGAGTGGTAGTTCTATTTAATCTGCCCAGGTTAGTGCCTTGGCTGTCTAAGGTTATCTGTTTATTAATCTGCCCTTCTTTAGTTGCAGCAGTATTTGGTAGGGTAGGTCTAGGGGATAGTGTTGGATCCTGCGCATAGGGAGATGGTGCTGTCAGCGGGGCCGGTTGACTTTGGATAATAATTTTTACCGCCCCGTTTGTTTTACCCAGGTTAGTTTGAGTAGAGGTCTGGGTTTGCAGGTTATCCGCCAATTTTTTAATAAGTACAGCATTTGACTTTAATACCTCCTCTATGGTCCCCACCTTCTCCCCTATTCTCTTAACTCTTTCAACTAGTGGTAAGATCAGGGATTTCACTAATATTTCAATTTGTACCAGTAAATCTGAGGGTAGGGTTTGTGCGGGCATTTGTGGTCCTAAGTACTCCTTCATATTTCTGGGGGCACAGCTGCTTGCCTTCGGGGAACTTATATATAGTTTTACTGATTTCGCTAATCTCCTCCTATGCTTACTTAACTCCCCTCGCTTCCTTTTAGAGGATGGGCCCTGACCAAATTCATTAGGTTGCAAATTATCTTTACCTATTGGAATAGGTGGAGAGCCTAGAAGACTGTCATCCGATATAATTTGCATACAGGGCTCAATACTTAATTTCCCATGGTCGAATCGCAGCTTGCGGCCCTAATAGATCCGCAGTCCAACTCTACCGGGGAACCAGTAATGTTGCTTGGGTCATTTACAACCCCTGATGTTGGTGGGGTTCGAGATGAATCAGTTAGTCCCAGGGAAGAGCGTTTATTACATATCGTTTCTAAGGATAAGCGACTCTCAGCCCTCACAATTTCGCGTTCTACGGCTGTTGTTGCCCGCATTAAAAAATGACCCAAATTCCCCTTAAGGAATCCTCCTTGCGAAATAATCGTTTTAGGGACCCCTTTTGCAGCCATCTTATATACAGTATGAATATGTTTAACAGGTTAGCAATAGGTACAGAGAAACACCACCATGAAATTAAAAAAGTCCTTTAGACAAGTCTATAGAGTACAGTACTATGTCCATGTATCAAGAACATACTTTCTTATTTCTTAGTCCAAGGCCAAGAGGGGTGGCCCAGCACAGCCTCCTCTGGCAAACGACGGCCCCAGACGGCCCGGCCTTTGCCCGGGCTTAGCCGGCGCGTCCCGCGCGCATCCTCGCGAGACGAGGGATCTGATGCGGCTTTATGCGCCTCCTGGTGCGGTCACTCGTCAGATCAGCGTTGCCCCAAGGGATCATGGGGGTTGTAGGCAGGAGGTGAGAGCTGAACCGGCGGAGCAAAGCCTGGCCGGTCGTTCCCAGTGCAGGGGGGGCAGAGCCAAGCCTGGCCGTGAAGAAAGGAACAGCGGGTACAGGAAACAACAGATAGAGCCCCAAATTCTGCGTCAGGAGAGCACCAGGGGACTCGGCCCCTGTCGCGGCTTTATGCGCCTCCTGGCGAGGTCACTCGTCAGGTCAGCATTGCCCCAAGGGATCCTGGGGGTTGTAGGCAGGAGGTGAGAGGTGGATCGGTGGAGCGAAGCCCGGCCGGTCGTTCCCAGTGCAGGGGGGGCAGAGCGAAGCCCGGCCGTGAAGAAAGGAACAGCGGGCACAGGAAACAACAGATAAAGCCCCAAATTCTGCGTCAGGAGAGCACAAGTACATGTTGACAGATGACCATTCATAGGTTTAATTATTTCTTCACTGGTTTGTCTGTTTTCTTGACTCGCTGTGCTTCACATAGTAGTGTTCTCTGTTGGCATCAGATGTTGGATTGTGGTCTATCAAGGAACCACAACCGAATATATGCAGCATTTAACTGGGGCATGCCCTAACACGTAGCTCAGAATCACTACTTGTCATTGTAGGCCCTGTATTCCTAGCCACTCTTGCTGATGGCCCTTGTCTCAGTTGTCCCAATTCTCTTGGTGGTTTGAGTTCTCTTGGTTGTCTGCTGCTCCTGCTTCTTATGGTACTGTTGTCTAGATTCACTTAGCTATCTTAGTCCCTTCCTCCCTGGTCTTGGTCTTCCTGTTCCTGGTCCTCATGCTGGGCTTGGTCTTGATGGCACTAATCAGTTTTGTTGCTCTCCCTTTTTTCAAATCCTCATTCTGCCTTTGCTACTCCTGTACCTAGTCCAACTGATGTTTCTTCTTGTGAATCTCTTGATGGTTGTGTCCTGATCCTCCTGGTCATGGTCCACCAATTCTCTTGGTGAACCTGGTAATCCTAGTGCTCCTGGTCTTCTTAGTTTCCTTTGTCCCTCTACTCCTGGTCATTCTCCTCTTCCTGGTCTCCCACCTTTAGGCTTTCATCTTTATGCTCCTGGTTTACCAAGTCTTCCTTTTCCTAGTTCCCCTAATCTGTGTGTTAATTTTCATGCTCTTCCTTTTTCTAGATCTCTTCCTCCTGAACATCCTCTTACTCTTCTTTTCCCTCTGCCACCTCGTAGTTTTCCTCAAACTCATCTTGCTGGTCTTTATCTACATATTCTTGGTCCTAGCCTCTTGGGTCTTGTTCATTGTTCATAAGTGGCCCTCATCCTCCTGAGACCATCCTTCTGTTGGTAAATAATATCTTCACCATGGTGCTTCTTGCTGTGCCGTCCTAGTTGTTCTTCCTTTTGGTCTTAGTCCTATTGGTCTTCATGATCTTCCTTGTCCTTATGCTTGTGGCTCTGTTAGTCCTGGTCATCCTCATCCTGGTACTCTGAATCTTCTGGTGCTATTCCTCTTAGCGGTCTTGGTGTTGGCCTTCAGGATGGTCATGGTGATGACTGTTGTTCTGGACCTCCTGACCTCCTATTTCTCTTCTTGGTCCTCCTCCTCTTTCTGGTCTTCCTCCTCCTGGTTTCCCTCTTTTTTCTCCTAACTCTTGGAAGTCCTTTCACTTGTCCTCCTGCTCTTGATCCTTTTGGTTTTCCTAGTTCTGGGGCATGGTATTGGTCCCCTGTTGGTTCTAGTGTTCCAAATCCTTCTGGTGGTCTTGAAGTCCCAAAACTTCATGGGTACCTTTATAAAAAAAAAGTATGGAGTTTTATACAGTGTGTACTTGACCCAGTATCGGGTGTCAGAGCGCTTTACATAGCACCAATTGCATTGCATGAGGACACATTCCTTTTTTAGGCACAGGAGATTAAGTGATTTGCCCAGAATCACAGGATGTTCAGCGTCATTGCCGAAACTCGAACCCGGTTCCCCAGATTCAAGGTCAACCGCTCTAGTCATTAGGCCAACTCCTCTCCCCACTTGATCCCCTATTAGTCATCCTCATGGTCATCTTCCTTCTCCTTATCCTGTGTGTGGTATTCGTAGTGGTCTAGGTTCTCCTTGTGGATATGGTCATCTTTTTTCTTCTTCTGGTGGTCTTCGTCCTCCTGATAGTCTTCCTTTTCTACTTGGCCATCCTTCTCCCCTTTTTTCCCCTTCTGGTTCTGGTCCTTCTGGGCTTCCTCGTTCTACTTCTCATCCTAGTTTACTGAGCCTCCTCTTTTTCTTGGGCTCACTGATCCTCATGTCCTGGTGGTCCCAGTCATCCTGGTCTTTTGCTGTGTGATTCTCCAAGCCTTTCTCATGGTCCTCCTGCTATAGCTTTCTATTCATTTTCCTGGACATCCAGTTCTTTGGGTTCTTAATCCTGCTAGTGGACCTGGTCCTCCTCCTCCATTAATTCCTCCTCAACTCTGTGACCTCCTATTCATTCCCCTGGTTCTCCCTCTTCATCCCAGTGGACCTTTAGGTATCTACCTGCTTCTCCAAGTGCCCCAACCCCACAATATATCCCCATACAAAGTCAACCAGATAAACCTCCACCCAGAGGGCATACTGAGATGTAGCAAGGGTAGATGGGCACTACTGAAAGGAAATCAGCCACTTGTTTTCTGTTAGATAGTACAATACAGTATTAATTTGGGTGCTCTTCTAAGCCCTGGATCCCAGTGCCACTGCACCTGTTTCACTTTTAACATTTGTGGAGCAAGGTTCCTCAATGTCCCCCTTGCAGCCATGCAGACTGTGTACCAAGGGAGTACAGAGGTGCCTAAATGTGGGAGCAAATGCTTATGAGACTCTCAGGTAACTTGGAGGCAGGAGCTGCAGGACAAAAGATGTGTGAACTGTTTTAGGAACACATTTAGATTCACCGATGCTAATGAGGAGAATTCTCACCTACAGTGAAGACTCAGAAGAATCATCAGAAAAATGGCTCAAATTAAGTGCATGGTCAGTATGTCTTACACCAAACTTTTGAGATTTGTTTTTGGTTTGTAGCTGGCTTTTAAATGTTTATTCCAAGTGGAGTCTGTCAAAAGAAGGCCTGGTAAGGATATTTGAACATCTTGTCCTTTAAACTGTAAGTGATCAGACCCTGAAGAAACTGGCCCACTTAGAGCCTCGGCACTAAACTTTTATTCTAAAGCCTCTCCAAACAATATTTCTGTGGAAATTAAAATTGGAAGATTCAAGAAGTAATGATCCCAATAATGTTTTCACCAAGCTCTACGTCTCTCTTGCTTTATCAGCAAATATAGTATGAACCCCAGTAACTGTGGACTATTTCCTTTGCTAATGTTTTTTTAAAATTTCACATAGCAACCAAAAGTAGTATTCAATAATGCCAACAAATTATTGATTACCATCATGATACAATTCCAGGGCTCCTCTTAAAATTACCTTGTTTTACCTGTATGTTCAGTCACCAGGAGTGTAATGCAAAGTCATTGTGCTCTTTGCTGAAGGTCCTTTAAAAATGTACTTGTGGTATCCAACTTGTATTTCAAAGGGTGTACGCAGCCCCTCAGACTAGAGAAGATACAATGTCCCTCTGTATGTTCTAAGCAGTCACTGAGGCTTCAGGATGCCTCATAGCTGCTCAGGACCTATCGCTGGGCTCTAGTGACTGAAGATTTACTGTTCTGTTGTGATTAACGCACCAATATGGGATGTCAGTATGCTTGATTTCACTTAAATAACCAAATTTGACTTACCCAGTATCACAACAAGTGGAAAAATTGCAGCAAGGTTGATGATCTTTTTTAATTCTAGCACAATTGTTTGGGTTCACATATTTCCTTTATTTATCCCGATTTCATATGTAACAAATAAAAATACAAGTTTTGCTTCTCAAGCTGTCTTCACAAATTGTGTACAAATCAGAATTTAGCTGGTTCAGTATTTAGAATGAATGCTTGAAAAACTATATTCACTGTAATCCCTTCATCTCCCCACTCAATACACCAGCTCAAAACTGATGAAATTGTCAGGGGTGAGTGTGTCAAATAGTGGGGAATGACAGTCTGAATTGATGTGGTATTTCCATTTCTCACGGTTACCTTAGGGGCAAACTTGGAATCATACATTTTTCCTGTAACTCAAAATTACTGATACTCAGAACATTGGTAGTGTCAGGTGTGGAATACCAATATGTTGGCCCAAAGTGCACATGATGGAGGCCTGAACAATTGCACAACTCCACCTGTGGTGTAAGTGACTCACCAATGGAATTCTTTAGTTCTGTATTTGGTCCTCCTTTCTCAATAATTTATTATTTAATTGAAGCTAATTTCTCACTATGAGATAGGGTGTTCATTATGAGCGGATCACTTGGGAATGGTTGCAGTGGCAGGCATGGACAGCAAATCGAGGTCACACTCACCTTGAGCAAACGAAATGCCATATCAGCAGGCAGCTGGGGTTGGAGGCTTTCAACCTCTTTAACCAACCAAGGAAGCTCTTTGTCTAGTTGTTCCTCTGGCAGGACGGAGGCCAAATGTCCCAGAGTGGTGATAACCTGCCCCCAGACCTGTTAAGATAAATGTATTTATGTATTTATTTAGAAAGGTTTTCTATAGCGCTGGCTACATCCATGGGTATCAGAGCGCTTTACATAAGTATGAAGATAATACAGTTGGAAAGTATCTGAAGAAATACACATCATAAAGTAAAAAATACAGTAATAAAGTGCGGTGTTGAATTAAGATCAGTATAGAGAACAAAGTAAACATAACATTTTGCGTTGGTGAATAACGGACAGAGGGAACTGCTTGAAGGAAAAGATATAGTGTATGTATTGGCATTTATATAGCGCACTACTTACCCGTAGGGTCCCAAGGCGCTTCGACCGCTGCGAAACCCTTCCTGGCTTCCCTGAGAGATGGCCCCTTAATGGGTATCTCCAGGGTGACACCAGGCATCCCCGGCGGTCTGGTGGGGCCGTTAGTGAAGATGAGGCAAGCTAATGCCCAGAGTTGCCGAGTGTGATCGCTGATCAGAGTGGGCACCGAGGCGAGAGAATTATCGAGTCCGCTGACCCTGGTCCAGAAACCTGCCGTGCCGGGAATCGAACCCTGGTCCCGGGCCGTCCTCTGCTCTCGGGTCTGCCGCCTCTAACCAGTGAGCCACACTACTTCAGAGTGCGTACATACAATTATTTAAAGCAACAAGAAGCAGGTTTGATGTGTGCGGAGGGGTGAAGGAGTGGGAGGAAGGGGTCACAGAGATGGGGAAGGGGAGAAAGGGTAGGGGAGAAGGGGAAGAAAAGTCAGGGGGGGAGGAGGAGTGGATAGTTGGGGAAGAGGGAGGAGTAGGCGAGAAGAGAGAAGATTTAAGGGCCCCAATATTTGTGAAGCAGGTTGAGTTTGAGGTTTTTTTTTAAGCTGAAGTAAGAGGGGTTCCAGCATAAATCAATAGGGAGAGTGTTCCATATGTTGGGAGCATTACCTAAGAAGGAACGAGATTGAGAGGCTTTCTTTTTTTGAAGAGGGGGAACGAGGAGGAGTGTGTTGGTGCTTCTCAACTGATGGGAGGAGCCTGCTATTTTGAGTTTGCTTGAGAGGTAGATCGGGGACTTAAGGTGAAGCGCTTTGTGTGTAATGCAGGCAGTTTTGTAGGCAGATCTGCCTTCGAGAGGAAGCCATTTAAGGACTTTAAGGGCAGGAGAGATGTGGTTGAAACGTCTAGTGTCCGTTATATGTCTGGCCACCAGGTTGATTATGGTTTTGAGGGGGGCAAGGTTGACTTTGGGGGTTCGGGAAAGGATATCTTTGCAGTAGTCAATTTTCGAGAGGACTAGGGATTGGAGTATGGATTTGAAATCTTCATCTGGGATGAATGGTTTAATTTTTTTGAGCTGGTGGAAAGTGCAGAGTGCTCCTTTAGCCTCGTTTTTTTATATGGGAATTGAGAGTAAGCCTTTTGTCAAAGGTAATGCCCAGAGTTTTAACTGTTTTGGATACGGAGAGTGGGCAGTGGAGGGCATTGAGATCGGAGATCCATGATTGGATAGGGAGTGAGTTGTTTTCAGGGGGGGATAAAAGAATAATTTCAGTTTTATTAGGGTTGAGTTTGAGATGGTTGGAGTGGTACCAGGATTGGATCCAAATCAAGGTGTTATTTAGGTGCAGGACATCAGAATGGGATTTAGTTTTACAGTATAGTTGAGTGTCATCGGCGAATAGGTGGTAGTTAATTCTGGCTTATTTCAGTATGGCAGTGAGGGGTTCCATAAAGAGGTTGAAAAGTGCTGGAGAGAGACTGGAACCTTGGGTAACACCACGAGAGACATGAGAAGGGTTTGAGAGACAATTTTTGATTTTGACTTGTTGAGTTCTATGTTGAAAATAGGAAGTGAACCAGTTAAAGACAGGGCCATTAAGGCCAAACCGACATTTGAGTGTGTTAAGTAGGGTTGTGTGGTTGACAGTGTCAAATGCAGCAGCGAGGTCGAGGAGAATGAGTAGGGAGGACACACCCGTATCCAGGGCGTGGTGGATGTCATTAACGATTTTTAGCAATGCGGTTTCAGTGCTACAGGCTTTATGAAAGCCGGATTGTAGAGGGTCAAGAAGGTTGAAAGTGTCAATGTGTTTATCCAGTTGGAGTAGGGAATATTTATCAAGGGCTTTGGAGAAGAGAGGGAGGTTGGAGATAGGGCGGAGGTTGTTAGGATTGTCAGGATCAGCTTTAGGGTTTTTGAGAATGGGGGTGATTTGACCAAGTTGGAGGGAGATTACAACACACCCGAGGTAAGGGAGGAGTTGATGATATTGGTCCAGTTTGGGACAATGACATGTTTAAGATCCTGGACAAGGTTAGAAGGGAGAGGGTCTTTTGTGTGAGAAGACTGTTTTAGTTTAGACAAGATGAGATAGGGAGGAAATTATGCCACGAGGCTTTGTTTTTAAGTTGTTGGTGGGCAGGGTTGGTTTCAGGTATGATTGCGGCAGGAAGGAGTGGGGATGAAACAGGGGGCAGTGTGGCTAAGGCGGGGAGTACTGGGGTGGCGTCCGGGGCACTCTGTCGGTTGGGAGGGGTCTGAATTTGAGCGAAAGATTGATCAATCTTTCCAATTTTTTCAGAGAAGTAGTTGGCGATTTCTTTACATTTGGTAGTGGAGGCCGTAAGCTTAAGGGGCTTAGCGGAGGTTTGTTTTCTAACAATGTTGAACAGTTCTCTGGGTCTATTTTTGGCACTTGAGAGTTGCAAACAGAAATAAATGCCTTTTCATTAAAGATGTGTTTCTTGTAGGAGGATCTGGCAGCTCTGAGGAGGGCAAGATAGGAGGGAGAAGGGTCTAGTTTCCAGGTTCTTTCAGTCATTCTGAGAACACGTCTTTCTATGTTGAGGTCTGAGTTAAACCAAGATTTAGAGGGGATTTTGTTTTATTTTTAAGTTTAGACAGAGCTATTTGGTCTAGAACCTCAGAGACCGATTTATTGAAATGCTCGGTGAGCTCATTGGTGTTAAGAGAAAGAGGGGTGAGGCGAATTGGAGCTTGGAGTTTGGACTCTAATACTCCTGGGGGGATGAGATCAAAGTTTCAAATTAATTTCACAGTTATGGTCTTTTTCGATGGGGGGTATCGGGGCTGAGGGGGAGATTGTGAAACGAATGAGGTGGTAGTCTGACCAGTCAATAGGGATGATGTTGGAAAGGGAGGCCAGGTTATTGTTAGAGATGATGACATCAAGAATGGTGCCTTTAGAGTGAGTTGGGGGAGAGGCAGAGTTGTTTGAGGTTGTTAATCTCTAGGAGATTGGGAAGAAGTGTAACTGAGGGGTTATTTTGTTCATTCCAGTGGAGATTGAGATCTCCAAGGACGAGATTTTTGGAGTTAGAGAGAGAGGATTGAGTAAGAAGGTTGGATAATTTGTCAACAAAGTGAGGAATGTCACCAAGAGGTTGGTAGATATTGTGTAGGTGAATCAGGGGAGCACCTTGAACTTTGAGTTCAGCACTGAGGTATTCGAAAGTTGAGTAGTCAGTATTCTTGGCAAGAGAGAGTTGGAGTTGGTTTTTAAAGATTATAGCTATTCCCCCTCCTTTCCCCACTGGTCTGTCCTTTCTGATGATAGAGTAGCCAGGGGGGCAGAGTAGGTCAAGGATGGGTGATGAGTGATCATTCAGCCATGTTTCAGTGAGGAAGGCGATATCAATAGCTTCACTCAAGATATTTTCAGAGATTTTGGATGCATGGCAACCAGCCGAGCGGCAGTTGACAAGCATACAGGTTAGGGGATAAGGGTTAGTTTTGAGGGGGTGGAAATGGATGGTGGTATGTTGCGGGGAAGTCTGGGGGAGCTAGGAGAGAGGGGGATTCCACTAGCCCCCAGGATAACTGGAATGAGAGAGTGAGGGGGGAGAGATCTTTAGGCAGTGTTGAAGGAAGGTGAGAGATTTCAAATGTATGGCAAATGGTCGAGTGGCCATTAGCAGGCATACAGGTGAGGGGGTTAGGGTACGTTTTGGGGGGAGAACAGGAGTGGATGGTGGTACGTTGAGGGGGGAGTCTGGGGGAGCAGGGAGAGGGGGGATTCCACTAGTCCCCAGGATAACTTGATTGAGAGAGTGAGGGGGGAGAGATCCTTAGCTGGTGTTGAAGGGAGGTAAGATTTGCAAAGGGCAGAGAGGTCGGAGTTCTAGAGACCGTTCAATGTGCGATGAGGCCTATGAGTACGGCAGCGGAGGAGAGTAGTTCTCCAGTGTTTGGGATTAGTGACCTTTTGAAAGCCAGAGGAAAAGTAGAAGTAAAGTGGGGGGCCCTGGGGTTGAGGGATATAAGTTGTTTATAATCCTCTCTAAGTAGAGAGAGTTTGGTCATTAAGGTAGAAATATTTCAGTCAATGTTGATGAGTGTTTGGGTAAGGAGGGTGAGCGGGGGAACAGAAGGGGCAGGGGTGGGGAAGGGTATATTTTCAGTATTGGTTGGTAGGAGGGAGTTAATGTTCAGGGAGGGAAGGGTGTTGGGAGTAGGTGAGGGACGGAAAATCATGTTGAGGGATGGCAGGGGTGTGGAGGTGGGCGGGGAACTGAGAGAGGAAGGAGAAAGTTTTGAGTAAAGGGTAAGAGGTCGAGATGAGTGTGGGGAGAAATAACATCAATGTTGGGAGAAAGAGTGTAGTTAAGAAAAGGGAGGGTCGAAGTAGGGTGTGTAATAGAGTGAGGGGCAATGAGGGGTATTTTGGTAGTATAGCAGGGGCAGGAGGTGGGGTTGGGAGTTGGAGAGGTGAGAATGGGAGTTGGCGGGAATGTTATTAGAGGACGTGAGATTTGGTTTGTTCATGAGCAAGAGATTTGGGGAGATGCAGAGTGAGTTGGGGATGCCAAGGGAGGATTCAGTAGAGAGCGATTGATTAGAAGTAGAGGCTTGAGAAGGGAAAGAGGAGGAGAGGAGAGGACGAGAGGGGTGTGAGGATGGGTACCATCAGAGTTTGGGGGAGAAGCGTGTTTAAGAAGATGAAGAGTAGGAGAAAATGAGTGAATAGAGGGAAGAGCAATATGGAGGGCACATGTGGTTTGGGTGTTAGAAATGGGGTTATGAGTTTGGGGGCATTGGTTATTAGCGTAAGTGAGGGTAGAATTATTGGCAAGCGTTATACCTAAATGACACCTGGTTTTCAGTACCCCACACTAGACATTAACTACTAAAAAACATGAGCCACATGTGGAAGTAGATGGTTTCCTGTAGAGGCAGCTGCACCTGACACCTATTCTCCAGGAAGTGGTTTTGCCATACAAAGGCAGAGGCTTGTTTTTACTGGCAGTATAAAAAACTAGACAAGACTGATTCTGGAAAATTCAAATATATTATAATCCCAAAGTTGCTATATTTATCCTGATTAATAAATTTAATATCGGAGTAATTACCTCCAAATCCATTTTTAAAATTGCAAAGACCCTTGGGTTTGCCACCATACCCTTCCCATTCCGTATCCCTCACAACCCTCTCTTGTGTTATTTGGATGAGAGTTCTACATCCACTCTCTCTGTTTACTCCCCTCCTCCACTTTTGTAATTTATATGTTTTCCCTGCCATCCATCATGTCTCTCACCTGTTTTCAACAATTCCTACTCCCCTACTTAAGTCATCTCTTCCCTGAAGCCCCTCACTACCACTCCTACCAATAATCCTCAATACCATTTTAAATCTGTACCATCATTTTATCCCAATACCCATTGTCCTCCTTGCCTCCTCTACCTGTTAAGCTTGTGATAGACGTAAAACAGAGACTCCTGCAACTTCGATTTTATTAAATTACACTAGAATCTCACTCTGTCCCTTTCTTTTTCAAAAATACTTATTACACTTACTGTTCCTTAGTACTTTAGTATTATAACATGGTTTAGCTTTAATTTTATTTTATATAGCTGCCTGATATGCCTTGGATACTTGGTATGGTACAATACAGGTTTTTACACATTTTAGTAATCTACAAGAATAGAGATCGCAAGTCTGATTCAAGAGAAGGAATTACATTTTGTTTGTATTTCATCAAATGAAGTGCATATGCAAAGGCAGGGGGAGTCTTGTGCATGAATCAGTCTTCTCACAAAAAGGTACCGCTCTAATCAATCATCCTCTGCGCTCTGTTATTTCCCTACTTTTCCAACTCACCTCCTGCAGACTGGGAATGGTTTCAAGAAGAAAGACCTTGCAGGCTGAGTAGGCTTCAAAGAAAAGTATGACTAGGGGAGCATCTACAGTGGCAGCAAACTGGCCTGCTAACATCTCAATGACTGCAGAAACATTAAAAAATCACAGTTAAAGATCAATGGCTTAAGTGTTGCATTTTTCTGCACATTCACCACCTTACCTGGTAGGACATACTGAACAAAAACAAGGCAATGTGTTTGCTGACAGCAAATGATTTTTTGCATGAATTAGACTCAATTCACATAGGTTTTCTCCGACTCTCATGGGTCATGTAATGGCATCCATTTCAATCCTACATCCTATTGTATTTTTGTAGCATTCTAGACTCTAGACATTACATGGTAATAATTCCACATTACTGCAACTCACTGTATTGAACTCAAAAGAATGAAAGGACGAATATGTATCACCAGGGTGCTTTCTACTTAAAATTCTATATGGTTAACAAAGAAGTGCTGTTTCGGGTATCACCAGAGTAAAAAAAGTGGTGTAATGATTTTGCACTATTTGGCTCCTTAGGAAGGAAGAAACTGAACCAATTTAATCTCATACATCTGAATAAACACTGATTCACTCAATTTTCTTTTTTAAACATAACATAAAATGTGGACTCAAATTTCCCCCTTTCCTGTCCTATTATTGTAAATGTTTAGTTGGGAGCAAAACTTGCTTCCTGCATTCTCTATTTTTTAAGTGGTAAAAATGGTTAAAATATATTAACTCCATGATTTGCATCATTCAAAACTTTTACTTAATATGGTGCTTAGTTTGCAATTGTGTGAGCTGTAGGTTGCAGCGAGATGCCTGTGCCAATGAAATGAACAAATACCTCTTGAAAATTATGCACAGTTTCTACAGGTTTTAATGCTCCTCTTCCTATGGAGGTAATTTCATAACTTAAGACCGGATTCTGGGTTTGTCAGATGGGTATCCCGTCACACACGTGATAGAGAACCGGTCCGTCTAATTACAGGTACAATAGGATATAAAGGACTTGTAATAAGTCCGCGGGAACAGACGTAAAGTTTGCAATGGAGCAAATTGTCCACCAAACTCTAAATCAGGCCCTTATATTTTTGTTACTAAAAAGAATAGGTTTTTCCTGGAGATGTGCTCTTCAGACATGAGATGTGTTCCCCTTCTGACATGGCAAACTTGACACAGCAGCTCAGCATGCAAGTTCAATTGGAAGATGTACTAGAAAGTAGTGGAGTTACACTTTATGCAGACCAATGTTGCAGTTGAATTCTGATTTGAAATGAGACTTCAATGCAGATAAGTTAGCAGTTGTTGAAAACTATGGGATGAATACGGACTACTATTCTCTGCACCAATCAGACATAATAAATTGCATCTCTTTGCATGAATGATGCTCTCTGTAAATGTTACAAAAGGGAACTTAATAAAGGTGTCCTTTCCCCACACTCCCCCAACCATCATACAGAACCCCACCCTTCCACCAGTGCAGGTACATACCAAGGCTAAACCAATATTTTTGGTTGACTGTAGAAGCAGTCGTCATTATAGGATAGAAGGTTCTGAGAATGAGACCCAGGTGTGATTCAATTTCTGGTCCTGCAAGAGAAAATAAAAAAACATTATAATGAAAAGAAAGACGAATACTAAATTAAAATGATGAGTGTGCTACAAAGCTCATGTGTTTGTTATGATACATATTGAAAAATACCTTGATGCATGGCTTTCTAAATGTTTCACTCAGCAGCAAATGAAACTTCAAACCCCTGAGATAAAGGGGAACCAAATTTCACCAGATTTGATATAGGAAAATGGGCGCCTTTCTTTTTTGACAAAATGACTGCAATTCCTTTTTAACATGGCTCCCACAAGTAAGCCCTAACTACAATTTTTGCATCTTGGCGCAGTTGATGCATTTCTGCATCTACAGCAAAGTTTATACTAACTTTTCAGGAGAAAGCAAGTAGGGCGTTTAGCCAAAACATGCTCCAGTCAAAGCAACTTTTTACAGCTCATTTAAGGCAATCAGCCACCATCAGTAAGCGGAAAAGAAAGTTTCACATTGTCTTTACCTTGGATTCCCTGGATTCACTTGCACCTTTTTATAATGGTGATGAAGGAAAGCGGAATTATAGCATGGTTGCTGCATTTTTACAGAAATCCAAAATCCTTGTACGAAGAAAGGCTTCATAGTTAATTAGTAGTTAGTTGGTGTAGAGCTGTTTAGATTTTAACTGTTTTTTAGTAAGATACATAATAAAACAACACCTGTAAGGAACATCCGGTGCTGGTATACGACTACGAACAACAGCAAATCTAAAACAATATGTATCATTTTAACATAATGACCAAAATAGCAGCAATACATGTTTGTCCTACAAGAATTGCTGTCGGTGGACCTATATTAAAGATGCAACCATTCACTTCAAAGGCCTATTGCTAGAGCTAAATATTTGAAGCCTCCAGATAGAATTAGCTCTGAGATGTTTGTTTCTTTAATGAGCACTGTCTGGAAAGTAATCATCTTAGAGTTGATTTGCATAACCATTATGACATGGGGTCGCAACAGATAGTGTTGCTGTTATATTTTTTTCCTGTTTATTGTCAATCTCCTCACATATTAAGTGTTGGGTTTAAAAAACAAAGTCATGGGCTTCTATTCTCAATGCCACTATTTGTTTGAAACATATGTAGAAAATAACTTAAATATACCCTGTTTGGCTTCTTTCTACTTTCAATTTGCATAGAAATGCAATGCTAGTGATTGACCCACTTTCACACACCACTGTAAAATGTATTAATCCACAATGGGCTAATACAAAATGTGAAACACTTTATTAAGGGCCCAGAAAGAAGAAGCCAACATCTGTCAGGGCATGCTTCAAAGCCAACTATCTGTGTATTTGAGTGGTGTGATAACATGAGCCAAAGTCAAATAATACTATCTGCAGCCAGACCTAAAAGCAATGTAGAATCCGTTAGATTGCCACAGATCACAGTGTTCCACAACAACATAGCATTTTTTAAATTACCGTATTGAATTGCCATTTGATGGATGGCCCAAAACACAATCTCCTCTTGAATAGATGGCACCATAAATAGATTTACAATCCTGGAAGATGTTGACATTGGTATCCCCTTGGTAAGCGCAATTTGACACATTAACGCCATCCTTTCAAGTTCAGCAGAATTCTCCTAAGTATGTAGAAATATGAAATATTGGTAATTTAAATGATTTATGACAAACAAGACGAGATAAACAAATCCAAAGCAAGAATTAAGTACAAAGTATCAGGTGCGCAGACAATATTGTGAAACAGGAGATGCCTAAACACATCATTAAGGGCCTGATTATGAGTTTGGCGGATCAGATACTCCGAAAAAACACAGGAGGTACTCTCAGTCTGGGTAAGGGAAATGGACCCAAATGGTGTCCAAAGATGCATGCAGACCACACAGTTGATCTTACGAGAAGACAATATTATGTCAGAGAGAAGATGAAAAGGAGAAGATACAGAGTCTTTGAGACTAGAAAACAGTACCCATCAGCCCACTCAAAAGCGGAATATCGTCATCTGGGTAGTGGGAGAGAAGGTGTCCTATTGGCTCATCCTCAGCCGGAGTCTGAGGTTGCCTGATCATGGACCCTTAAGGTCGAAGCATCCAACCCACAGAAGACAGGTTGTGAGCAGACAGGGCAAAAGAAAAGGTTGCAGTGCAGAAAATAAAGGAAAAGTGCTCCTAGTGGTTAAAAATGCCTAGTTTGATGACATAAGGTAACTTTATTGGGTTTGACCATCAAATTGGCATCATTAAAAGCAGTATGCTGATAGCATGGAAAAAATGTTTTGCTATCTGTCATGAGTGTTACTTGGTCGACATGTTTCAGCCTTTAACGGCTTTCTTCAGGACCATGATGAGCTACCGCAACACATACTTATCGTGAATAACGACCAATGTCCCATGGATTCAAAGGAAAAAGGTGTATCTTCTCCCTAAATGAAGGGAGAGAAAACCTCACCTCGCCTGGCAACTGCTCAGGTAGGAAGGAGGCCACGCACTCTCCGTCGTTGCCTCGGGTCTGTAGACTGAGCCGAGGGGGAGTCTACAGACCCGAGGCAACGACGGAGAGTGCGTGGCCTCCTTCCTACCTGAGCAGTTGCCAGGCGAGGTGCACTTTTCCTTTATTTTCTGCACTGCAACCTTTTCTTTTGCCCTGTCTGCTCACAACCTGTCTTCTGTGGGTTGGATGCTTCGACCTTAAGGGTCCATGATCAGGCAACCTCAGACTCCGGCTGAGGATGAGCCTATAGGACACCTTCTCTCCCAATACCCAGATGACGATATTCCGCTTTTGAGTGGGCTGATGGGTACTGTTTTCTAGTCTCAAAGACTCTGTATCTTCTCCTTTTCATCTTCTCTCTGACATAATATTGTCTTCTCGTAAGATCAACTGTGTGGTCTGCATGCATCTTTGGACACCATTTGGGTCCATTTCCCTTACCCAGACTGAGAGTACCTCCTGTGTTTTTTCGCTATATAAGTTGGGGGACTAGGTACCTATTCTGTCTATAAACCATTTCCCCTCGGACCCTCCAAATACTCTGTATATTGTTGGATCAGATACTCCGTCATAAATGTGATGGATATGCTGATATTACAAGTTCCATAGGATATAATGGAATTGTAATTTGGAGGTTAAGATGTCCCTCACGTTTGTAACAGAATATCGCTGACTACCAAACACTTAGGGCCCGACTCACAGAACTAACTTAAGACAAAATCCTCCACTTACTACCATTTTGGTATTCACAGACGGCACTTACTCATTTTGGTTCGCCAGGATGTCAGTGGACGTTACGTGAGTTGTTACATTTATTTTGGTACCTAGAGTTTCCTTCTAGGAACAAAATGGTTGGTTGAAGGCCATCCTCGGTTTGACAGCCGTTTACCAAATTTTGTGAGACATATGATTTGGAGGGTGGTGAGAATGACTGTGGTGGTGCAACAGTTGTTAGTCAATATGTGGGGTATAGGTAATAATGTGAGTTAAATATTGTGAGTTTGAAATGTTGGTGGCATTGGTTGATAAGGAGAAAATAGTGTAAGATTTATAGGATGTCTGGTGTAGGTGTTAGTGTAAGGCATAGAAGGAGAAGAATTGTAGGTGATGGAATCTAGGCTATTAAAAAGTTTACAAAGGCATGTTTCTTATTGGTGGATTAAAAACAGGGGTCTCCAACTGGTTGATCGCAAGTTACTAGTAGCTCGCAGGCTGCTACTGAGTAGCTCACATATGATAATTGCCTGTCAACAAGCTTGAGGATATGCAGGTGCCATACAGATGACAAAGCTATTTTAAAACACTGTACCCGTTTTTATGATTTACTCAAAAGCTGAGAGTGCTGGATGATGCGAAATACCCTTTTCTGAAAAATAATTTCTTCTTTTTCTACTTTCTTTCTAGCCTTTCTTTCCTTTCCTTTCTTTTTTCCTTGCTTTCATGTCTCTTGTTCCTGTCTTAATGTATTTTATTCCCTCTTTCTTGCCTTCTCTTAATTTCTCCTTCTTTCTCACTTTCTTAATATTTGTTTATTTGTTTACATTATTTCTTCCTTTCCCTCTTTTACTGTGCATTCTTGTTCAGTTCTCTTTCTTTTTGGCAAAAGTTTCCGATTGCTATATTTCTTTCTTTTTTTTTATTTCTATCTCTAGTTTTTCCTTTTTTTCCATTTCCCTATTCTTTGTTTCTTTCATATTTGTTCTTTCTTCTCCTATTTCAATCTCTTAATTGTTTTGCTATTTTTCTCTGCTTATTTCTTTTCCAGGCTAATTCTTTCTTCTTCACCTTTCTTTCTCTCCTTGTTTCTCTCAGTAATTATTTTCTTTGTTCTTTCATTCTTTCTTTTTTCTCCCATGTCTGTTTTTCGCTGTTAATTTTTCTATCTTTCACTCTTACTTGATTTTGCTCCTTCTTTTCATTTGTCCTAACTCTGTCTTTTTCAATGTCTTTCTTTCTCCTCATTTTTCTCTTATTGTTTCTTTTTCTCCCTCCTTTCGTTCAGTCTTATCTTTTTTCCCTGCCTTCATCTTTCCTCGTCTGTTATTCTTTTTCTGTCTTTTTCCTTTTGTTGTATTTACTTATTGTTCTTTTTTCTTTCCTACCTTCTTTTCTTTTATTCGTCAACTACTGGCCTTTTCTTAATCTACTACTGACCTTATCACTTTCTTTCTGTTTTCTTCTAATGTCTTTCTCTAATTTTTTTCTTTTAATTCCTTTCCATAGTTTTCTTGTTGTCTTTTTTCTCGTACCTTCTTTCTTTTTGCTTTCTCTATTGTGCTCTTCATTCTTTCTACTTCTACTTTCTCCTTTGCAAATACCTTCTTTCTTCCCTTCTTTCAATCATTTCTTTCAAGGTTGGTTTCTTTATCTTTCATTTATTTTCTTCCTTAATTTCCTGTCTTGTGCTGTTTTCTCTGATTATTTTATCCTCATTGGTTTTCTCCTTAATTTTGTTCCTTTTTCATTTCCTATATTTCGCTGCCTCATTCTTTTTTATTTTTCTTTCTTTCTTTCTTTCTTTCTTTCTTTCTTTCTTTCTTTCTTTCTTTCTTTCTTTCTTTCCTTTCTTTTTCCCTCATTCTATCATTCTTTCCTTTTGTTTTTTTCTTTTCTCTTCCCTGTAATGTTATGGTATGTTAATGAATTTGTAAAGCACTTTGCTGCCCCAGCAATAGGGCGTCCCAGCGTTAGTTCCAGGTCATATCGCGGTAGGAGAGAAGGGGTTGAGAAATAGGCCGGAAATTCCCAAGTGTTCACTGCCTTTATGAAAGCCCAATGATTCTGGATACTCCTGATGGTCACCGGGAGTATGTTTGAGAAGGCCTGTGCCTTATCTCGGAACAAACGCCCTCCTGCTCTGCTCTTCTGACTCGGGGGAACAGATGCTATGTTTATCTCTGCAGAACACAGCTCACAACGTGGGACTTACGGAAATAATAAATTTGATAGGATAGGGAAAGTAAGGATTCTGTGTGCAAAGCACAGTGTCTTGAAGTGGATTCTCTTATCCACTGGGAGCCAGTGCAATATGTGAATAAATGTAGCAACTGAGCAGAATTTAGGGAGTGCGAATAGAGTTCGCATTGCGGCATTTTGAGCCCTCTGAAGTTGTTTGATACCTGTTTTATTAGAGCCCAGATAGAGAGAGTTGCAATAGTCCAGTCTAGAGAGTAAAGTAGACTGGATAATGATCTGGCATGTCTGTGAGTCAAGGAACCCAAGCAAAGGCTTAAATCCTCTTAAAAGTCTAAAGCAGACAACTGCCACTGATTTTGTCTTTGCTTCGAAGGACAATGCACCATCTACCCAGACACTCAGATTGTTTTACAGCCTCCTTGGGCAAAGGGGGGGGGACCCTAGCGAGGTGCACCACCAATGATCGCCCCCATATGGGGGTATCTCTTCCTAAAAGAAGAATCTCCGATTCGTTAGCATTTAGCTGCAGACAGTTGGCCGACATCCAATCTGCAAGGACCACCATATCATCATGGAATTTGATCAGACTCTGATTAGAGTTGTTGGAGAAGGAGCTGAGTAACACCAGCATAGGATACTAAGGAGAGCCCCCTGTCTTTTGCTACCACCACATGAGGCTGTTTATAAATGTTAAATAGCCTGGGGCTCAGAGCTGTCCCTAGGGTATAGTCCATGACATACAGTGTGCACCTGAAAGCAATAAGGGGAAGAAACAACCTGAAATGCTCTCTTGTAAGCACTGCAAAAGGATCTCAAGTAATACTGTGTCAAAAGTGGCACTTAGACCAAGAAGGAACAGAGTAGAAGTGTTGCCTTCATCTAGGGAGTCCTGCAGATGTTCAGTACCCCCCAACAGGGCATATTCGGTATTGTGATGGGATCTAAAACCATTGGGAGTCCAAGATTTCGATTTACTCCACAAATTTGGTTAAAATAGAATTGATGTAAAATTCAATAGTTTTAGCCAGGAAGGGAAGAAGGGACACGGGATGAATGTTTTCTGGTTTAGATACATCCAGAGTAGTTCTTCTCTTTTATCCCTCTCTCTATTTCACACTTTTGACTTTTCAAGAGCAAAGGGACACAATTTACCCACAGGGACCCCAAATGTAAACCTTTGTGATACATCTCCTATTCTATTAACACTTTATGGTCCCTGTATCTAGAAAGAGTTAGTCTAGGGTATCTAGGTGCAGTGTTAACGTTTTTTGGCCTCTGTGTGCCTTTATCACTCCTATATTAGACAGAAGCTCAGAAAAGGATGAAGTCACCTGAATTAATGAGTGTTGATGGCAGTGTAGACTGCACGTGGTGGTGAAGGAACTATATGCTAGCTAGTCGTACCTGATGTAGTTTGTGTTGCAGGTGTGTAGAATAGCAAACATTGGGATGTAGGTTTCCTGTATGTTGTAGGTATTGAAGGTGCGGTATGTAAGTGCAGTGTTGGTGCAGGTTAGAGTTTACCTGGTGGTGTCAAATGTCCCTAAAATGTATCAGAGTGGCATGCTTACACTAATTTGCATTGCATCATGGTGGTCAGTACACTCATTTTATAGAGGCAGACCATTCTCCATGGTTACTTCCTATTAATATCAATAAAATAATTCATCCCTTTGAACTATAAAATACCACTACACCAAATTAAATGGCCCGGAATGATAAAAAAAATAACGTGCAAACACTAGGTAACAAAACAATTTACTGTTGTCTTGTGAGTGCTAACAGTAGAGAGACTCGTAACTAAAACCCTTAAAAGGGAATAATTGAATATTGCACCTACAATTGCATTGGCGGCTCCTCCGTTAAGGTGGATGATAATCGCCCCACTGTTTGAATTGCAAGCTGAATACAAAAAATAAAATTCTAATAATGTTTGTTATCATCATTTTGTTTTCTGTATTCAGCTTGCAGCTGAAGCCAGGAGGGTGGGGCTGGTCTCCACGTGTCACAGGGGGAGGAGTCGTGGCAGCACCTTAAGTACGCATGATGGTTTGGCCGGCCATCTCAGGCCAGCCAAAGCGTCATGTGCACACTGCATGTTCTCCACAGAAGCTGTATTGCAGCCTGCGTGGAGAACATGCACAGCCTACCAGCCCCTGTCTGAGCGCTGAACCACGGCGATCCAACCAATCACAATGCTGCTGTAAGGCAGCCTTGTTGTGATTGGTCAGGGGATTCTGGGAGGCTATGTGCTTCCAGTGGAATGAGGAGGGAGAAAGAAGAGGCTGCAGCCTGCAGTCGGTGGTATAAGTAAGTGTTTTTTAATTATTTTTATTATTTCCCACCACCTCACTCTGTGCCCCCGCCCCACCACCACTGTTCAGCAGCAGTCACTACTGAATGAAAGTATCAGTGATGGTAGTTAAAAAAAATCCAGCACTTGTATTATATTCCTACTTAAAGACTTCTTAATGGAAATAAATGAGAAACTGGTGAGTAAATGAAAAAACTGTTTAAAAATGCCATATTTTATAGTTAATAATTTTTCTGATTTTATTATCCGTGCAATGGTTTTAATTAACCATGCATTTTACAAATCAAACTTACTTGCTTAAGCTTACTTAGTTAAAAAGGCCATTGTTTAAAATATTTTGTGTGGATATAGTGTCATATTAAGTTTTTATATTTTTATTGAAAATGAAATACTACAACTACATTTCACACAGTATGAAACAAGTTATACTTTCTTGCTGCACTTCATTCTGGACTAGCACCCAATAAATTATATAGGTCCTCCTGACAAAATCTAATGAAGCAGTAGCAGCTGGTGTCAATGCGGTATTTTACATAGAGTTATTCCGCTCTGCCTTCAAAAACGGGCCCATGCGCAAGATCAACATATGGCCATACATACTGGATTTTCATATGGTGCCTGTCCAGCACTACTGATTTATCCGCTATCATCATTTATTTTCTTGAATCTGACATCCTGTGCCACATTCCTTTAAGGTCTGTGTTGGACTTGGCCTTTTTCCCCCAAATTTTTTCGCTTTTTGCCCCCCTATTTTGAATGTCTCCCCCATGGTATTAAATATGTATGGACCATGTGTGGTAGGAGTTGCCCTGTTGAAAAATTGAATGTTAGTAAATGGTGTACAGAAAATATCCCCCATTTTAAAAATGTACCTAACTAAAATGTACTGTGTTTAAAATGGATGCCATGGCCATGGGTTTTGCCACTGGACTGCCATAGGTCAGCGGTCTAGATAATATTACCCAGCTACCCCTAGCTTTTGGAGGGAAAGCCTGGCACCCAGGGTGCTCACCCCTTCCCCTTGAGCCAGTTTAGGCCAGCTTTGCCAACATTCTAGAGGGTTCTGGCACTGCCTGGGAGAAGAGTATAAGTAAGGGGGAAGTGCCACCAGAGAGTCAGTCAGCGCTGGGACAAGGAAGAGAGGGGACCTGCTGTGAGGTGCTACCGCCACATGGGCCTGTGAGCTGGGCCCTGCACCCCTATAAACCCCCCCCCCTCTGCTGCCCCCATGGGCCCCTGACAAGAGAGGACCCTACCTAGGTCCCTAACGCTGTGGGACCTTGAACTACGCCAGCGCTGAGGGAAAGAGGTGCCCAGAAGAGGAGGAATGCTGTGGGCTTGAACCCCCCCAGGAGGTGAGGAGTGTGCCCCTGGGGCTGGCTGTGGAACTGTTCGCCCCCCCTCCGTGAGGTGCGCCTGTCAGACGCTGTTTGGGGAGGTTGGTGCCCCTAGGAAGCTGTGGCCCCTGTGGAAGTGCTGCTGCTGCATTGCCCTTAAGCGCTGGACTGGGAGGAGCTGCGTGTCCCTAGAAGCCCTGGACTGCCTACCCAGCGCTGTGGGAAGAAATGCGCTTTGTTCTGAGGGCCTTCTGTGCTCTCCCTAGGAAGCGCTATAATTTGGAAGCGCTATTCTGCCCCAGAACTGCAGTGTGGGCGCAAGGAGCAGTGCGCTGTGAATAGCGCCGTGGTTTGAGGAGCAGTGCGCTGTGAAAAGCGCTGTGTTCTGAGGAGACTGTGGCAGCCTGTGAATAGCGCCGTTTGTGGAGGCGCGTTTTTGCCGCTATCTAAAGAATTAATTAAAAGGGAGCCTACCCCTTATTGCCGCCGTAAATCACCGCCGCGGCCAGGCGCCGCCTTGAGGGACCCCCCACTGCCGTGGGAATCGTCGCGGCGGCCCCCGGTGCCAGTAGAGGGCCACCGATGCCAGGAGAGGGCCGCGCTAGGCCCTGAGGCCGTCAGGTCCCCCATCACGTGATGGGGGCCAGGCCGCGTCATCGGCCCACCCCCGCCAACGCCGCGCACGGATTGGTTGTCGGCCGGGAAGGCCGGGAGGAGAGTCAAAGCCCCGGGTCCCCGTGAGGTAGGAGGGGGGACCCGGGTGAAGAGTTGGTGCGGGGCCCCCGTGGTCGCAGGGGGAGCCCCGAAGCAAGAGCGACCGGAGCGGGAGCCCACCCCGCTGGTCTGAGCCCCAGAGTGAGGGACCAGTGGAGGAGGCGGGGCCGGGGCACACTGTCGGTGCCAGCCCCGCCGGCACGGAAGAAGCGACCCGAAGGAGGAGGGAGGAAAGCCAGGCAGGCTTCCCCCTCGCGGGCCAAGTCCCCGCGCTTTTCCCCGGTGGCCACGCCGACGCCGTTTGGACACCCTGGGCCCCTGTGAGGAAGAAGGGCCCGGGTAAAGCAAGTCGCCAGGCACCCACACGGCCAGTGAGTGTCCCGGGTCCCCGTAAGGCAGAGGGACCCGGGAGAAGTTGGAAGATACCGCCGGGAAGGGTGCTCGAGGGAGCGCGAACCCCTCCTTCCTTCCACCCCGACGTGTCAGTGCTGCAGGGGCCTCGAGGCACATTGTCGGTGCCTGGCCCCTACTGTAAAGAAGAGTCCTGGGGAAGCCGGTGAGTGAAGCCTCAGCTGTGTAGTGGTTGGGGGGGCTGGAGTCGGGGCACAGGGTCGGTGCTCGCCCCAGGACTAGTGCTCGCCTCTGGAAACTGTTCTGAGCTTCATTGGCCCTATTGGTCCTTTTTTTTTTAAGCCTCTAAACTGAGCCGGGACATTACTGAGGCCCCCCGGGATTGGTACAGAGACAAGTTAACCCCTAGCTAGGTGTTAGGCCCTGCAGAGTGAAGGGCTGGGTAACTCAGCCTGTTTGTTAATGGCTTGATGATCCCTGAGCCCTGCAATGGTTATTTGCCATGTTTATTTCTGATTAGGATGCTGGTTGCCCTATGGTAACGCAGTGTTTCCATGTTACCTGTCAAGGTGTGGTGCGCTTCTGTGCCTAGTTTGAATTGTAGGCTGATTACCCTGCTAGTGTGAATATGCTAATGTTATGCCTACACTAAGGTTATTGAGGTCCAGGTATACTGTTGTTTCACACATGATGGGTGTTTATATGCCTTTGTGCCCTTTTATTGCAGGTGTAGCCCTATGCTGGCCTGATGAGTTATTTCAGGCCCCTGTTTATGCCCCAGGTTTATGAGCTGCTGTACTGATCTATTCCAGGTGTTCCTGTATATTGTATACTGTGATAACCTGTTGATATTCCCTTACAGGGGTGGGAATTGGCGTATAACGCATGTGATGTATGTGCGCTAATGTGGGATTTTGAAATTACAGCCACCCCCTAAGGAAGAGAGCCTGAGTTGGCCCCACCAGATTGGCCCCAGGTCTACTGATAACTTAATCACAATTTTCTTCATTTCAGCTATGGACTATGGACTCAACCCTTTTGTCCCATGTAAATAATTCCCCCTGATGAACTTGGCTCTGGCGCCAGTTGGCGCCTTGTTGTGATTACCACTATTTTGTTCCTTTTTACCTTACAGGTTGGAGATATCACTAAATGTATTCCTTTTACAACCAAAGGTGGTGTTGTGACTCTTTTGTAGTGTGATTGGTGTGTCGTCTGTGGATACTGCGTGAGTGCTTCACATGTCCTCGAAGTTTGGCCTGCCCGCTTGGTGCCATGCTACCCCCTTGGAGATTTGGGTAACCCCCATTTCTTACCTTGGTGGCAAGCGGTGGGATCGAACTTGTGCTTGCGCAGTACCACAGCGGCCACGGGTTACACTGCAAATAGAGCTTGGATGTAATCACAGCCTTTTTGTGGGGATTATTGTTGTTTGGCTGAATATTGTTTTTTTATTGCTTCCTCCTGAAGAGTGTTCTGAATTGTCCCCTTGTTCCACTGGTAGGGTGTGTCCCGGGTGTACCTTGCCACGATGGGGTTGGTTTACCAGGAAGTGGAACTGATGGAGTACACTGAGCAGGAAGTGTTACATTTTCTCAAGGAGAGAGGGATACCCCCAGTAGGAAACATTAGGAGAAATTTGTTTCTCTATGAAGCCCTCAAGAGGGGAGAGCCCTTAGAGATTGGTGGGGACTTGTCTGACTACCCTCCCGAGGTTTTGAAGGGTCAGTGGGTTAGAGACCAGAGAGAGGGCTCCCCATCCAGAACCCTGGGAGGTAATTACTCCGATGAGGAGGAGGAAGAGTTTGAGAGGGCGGAGATGCTAGGAGCTGATGAGGACACCGAAGATAGAGAGTCTCGCACTGGGTTCAGCCCCGGGGGCACTACCCCATCCCTTTCCCTGTCCCCAGAAGAGTGGGTAGATAGGAGGGAAGAAAGGCAGTATCAGCTGGCGCTGGCAAAGCTCAGGCATGCCGAGGGCTTAGCGCAGCTGAGGGTAGAAGAGCAGCGACTAGAGACCGAAAGAACAAGTTACTTACCTTCGGTAACGCTTTTTCTGGTAGATACAATATCTGCCTGTGGATTCCTCACCTTGTGAATATCCCCTTGCGTCAGCAACATTCTTTTTGTAGCTTCGCGCCGACGTGGACGCGGACGTCACAGAGACACGGCTCCGCTCGCGACTCCGCTGACGTCACCGACGCCTATAATAGGCCCACGCCGGCGTGATGACATCAGTTCCGCCCTTTTTTCCGTGACTTCGAGGCACACGGACGGACCGATGACAGTAGAAATGTACACAATATACACAGTATAGAAATAAAAGTAACACACACAGTGTGAAGTAAATGCAATAAAACATTTTACAATAAAACAATCCATTAAAGATACTCTGGCAAAGAAGAGTGGACAACGGGGAGGCGAGTGGGTCAGTGAGGAATCCACAGGCAGATATTGTATCTACCAGAAAAAGCGTTACCGAAGGTAAGTAACTTGTTCTTCTGATAGATACATCTGCCGTGTGGATTCCTCACCTTGTGAATAGAGTCCCACAGCAGTCCCCACTCCCGGAGGAGGGTGTCCACTCTTCTAGACCAGGAAATCCTGAAGAACAAAGCGCGCAAAATGACCGTCCCTCCTCACTTCGGTATCCAAGCAGTAGTGCTTCGCGAAAGTGTGGAGGGAAGACCAAGTTGCGGCCCTACAAATATCCTCTACAGGCACACCTCTAGCCAATGCAGAGGTCGAAGACTTAGCCCTAGTCGAATGAGCTCTTATGCCCTCTGGTGGTTCCTTACCGGCCAAAGAGTAGCAGATCGTAATGCAGAGGACGATCCATCTCAACAAAGTCCTCTTATGAACCGCTCTTCCCTTCTTGCAGCCAGCAAAGCCAATAAAGAGCTGGTCATCCATGCGACAGTCTCTAGTTCTGTCCAAATAAAAAGACACCGCCCTCTTGGGGTCAAGACGGTGTAATCTCTCCTCCTCCTTTGAAGAGTGAGGGGGAGGATAAAAGGAAGGAAGGGTGACGGATTGACCAAGGTGGAAAGAAGTCACCACCTTCAGCAGAAAAGCAGCCCTGGTCCTAAGAACCATTCGATCAGCATGAATGGACAGGAATGGGGGCTTGAAACTAAGAGCTTGAAGTTCACTAACCCTCCTTGCCGAGGTTATTGCAACGAGGAAAACAGTTTTGAAAGTCAGGAGCCTCATGGGACATTTATGAAGAGGCTCAAAAGGAGCACCCATTAAAAATGTCAGAACTAGATTCAAATCCCACTGAGGCACAATAAAAGGGACAGGAGGGAACTTATTAGTGAGGCCCTTCAAAAACCTCAAAACTATAGGAGATTTAAACAGAGAGGGCTGGTCAGGCAAACAGATAAACGCCGACAGCGCTGACAGATAACCCTTTACCGTGGCAACAGCAAGACCCTGCTGTGCAAGAGAAAGGGCAAACCGGAGAACATCAGATAAATGGGCCCTCAAAGGGTCTATGGACTTCTCCCTGCACCAAATAACAAACTTAGACCACCTATAAGAATAGATGGACTTAGTGGAGTCACGCCTGGCTGACAAAATGACATCCACCACATCGTGAGGGAGAGAAAAAGAAATCAGGTTGCCCCGTTCAATCTCCAGGCATGAAGGTGTAAGGTCTGGAGGTGGGGGTGTAGAACCTGCCCCTCCATCTGAGAGATGAGATCTGCCCTGAGAGGGAGACGGAGCGGCGGGTGAGAGGAGAGGTGGAGAAGGTCTGAGTACCACACCCTTCTTGGCCAATCCGGGGCAATCAATATGACTCGGGCCCGGTCTTGGCGAATTTTCCTCAGAACCCGAGGAATCAAGGGTATGGGAGGAAACGCGTAAAGGAGTTGCGAGCTCCAACTCAACTGAAACGCGTCCCCCAAGGCTCCCTGCATCGGAAACTGGAGGCTGCAGAATGACAGGCAGTGAGCATTCTCGTGAGTGGCGAACAGGTCCACCCGAGGAGTCCCCCACATCCGAAAGATGTCGAGAACTACCTCTGGATGGAGCCTCCACTCGTGATCGGCAGAGAACTGCCGACTGAGACTGTCTGCACGAACGTTCAGAACTCCGGCCAGATGATTTGCCATCAGACAAATCTGATGGTCTTGAACCCAGGACCAGAGACGCAGAGCCTCTCTGCAGAGACACTGCGACCCTACTCCTCCCTGTTTGTTGATGTACCACATCGCGGTCGTGTTGTCCGTCAGGACTTGAACTGACCGCCCGCGAAGGGAAGGGAGGAAGGCCTTGAGCGCCAGACGTATTGCCCGCAATTCCAGAAGGTTGATGTGAAGCAACCTTTCCTCTGGAGACCAAAGACCTTTGACCTCCAGGCCCCCCAGATGAGCACCCCACCCGAGGGTGGACGCGTCCGCTATTACTGTGGCCAACGAAGGAGGAATCTGAAAAGGCTTCCCTTGAGACAGATTGCCTTCCACACTCCACCAAGACAGATCCGCTGCAGTTTCTCTGGAGATCTTCACTGACTCCCTGAGATCTCCGTTGTGCTGATACCACTGCCTGCGGAGGCACCACTGGAGTGCCCTCATGTGCCAGCGTGCATGGTTGACCAACAGGATGCATGAAGCCATCAGACCGAGCAGGCGAAGGACCTACAGGACTGGAACAACCGCTCCAGGGTAAAACAAAGGAATCATCTCCTGAATGTCGCGAATCCTTTGAGGGGGAGGGAATGCGCGACATACAGTAGTGTCCAGTACCGCATCTATGAACAGGTTGCGCTGTGAGGGCACCAGGTGAGACTTGGGTACATTTATCGAAAAACCCAACCTGTGCAACAACTGAGTTGCCTCTTGCAGATGATGGAGCACCTTCTCCGGCGACTCTGCTTTGATCAGCCAGTCGTCTAGATACGGAAACACATGTATCCCCGTTCTTCTGAGATGAGCTGCCACCACCGCCATCACCTTGGTGAAGACTCGAGGCGCAGTAGTAAGACCAAACGGAAGGACCACAAACTGGTAGTGTTGTGACCCAACCGTAAAACGGAGAAACTTTCTGTGAGACTTCAGGATGGGAATATGAAAATACGCATCCTGCAAGTCGATCGACACCATCCAGTCTTCTTCCAGCAGCGCTTGAAGAACCTGCGCAAGAGTGAGCATCTTGAACTTTTCCTGTTTCAGGTAAAGGTTCAAGATCCTGAGATCCAGGATTGGCCGAAGCCTGCCATCTTTCTTGGGGATCAGGAAATACCGGGAGTAGCACCCCTGACCCCTCTCCTGCTCTGGAACCACCTCTATTGCACCTTTTTTGAAAAGAGCCAGGACTTCTTCCTGCAGGCGAAGCAGGTGGTCCTCCGAACAATAACCCTGGCAAGGAGGGTAATTGGGAGGGAATTCCTGGAAAGGAAGTGCATACCCATTCCCTACAAGATTGAGAACCCAAAGATCCGATGTAATTAATTCCCAATCTTGTAGGAAATGAGTAAGCCGACCCCCACTGGGCCCACATGATCCGGAATGGCGGATCTAGGGCTGCTTTGCTGCGTTGGCTGGGGGTTGGGAAGGAGAGGAGGAGGAGGAGGAGGATTGACGACCTCTAGGGCGGGATCTTTGTCTGCCCCTGTACGATTTGTACAGCGTATTCTGTTGCTGCTGAGGCTGCTGCTGGGAAGGTCTGTAAGAGCGAAAGGAAGATCTTCCGAACCCCCTGAAGCGTTTACCAGTAGTTCCTCTGGACTGAAGACCCAAGGACTTTGCAGTGGCCCTACTGTCCTTAAAACGTTCCAAGGCAGCATCAGCCTTCTCGCCAAACAATCCTGAGCCATCAAAAGGCAAGTCCAACAAAGCAGACTGGACGTCCGCAGAGAACTCCGATGACTTAAGCCAGGCAGCCCTCCTGGTGGCCACAGATGAACCCATGACCCTTGCCACCGAATCAGCAGTGTCCAGGCCACTCTGAATCATCTGTCTCGCAGCTGCTTGAGTGTCTGAAATCACCTCCTGAAAATCCTTCCGGTCATCTTCAGGAATTTTCGGAACTAGCTGCTTGACAGAATCCATCAAGGCATGGATATACCTCCCCATCAGGCACGTTGCGTTGGTTGACTTTAACACCATACTGGCTGAAGAGAAGACCTTCCTGGCACCCTGATCTTGCTTTCTGGATTCTTTGTCCCCAGGAACCTGTGGGAAAGCTCCAGCAGATTTCTTTGAGCAAGCAGCCTGCACCACCAAACTCTCAGGCAAGGGATGAATTGATAAAAACGCAGGGTCCTCAGGTGCCACTCTGTATCTCCTCGCAACTGTACTTGAAACTGCAGGAGCAGACAAAGGCTTCTTCCAAACCTCATAGATGGGCTCAGTCAAGGCCTCGTTGAAGGGTAACACAGGCTCAACTACTGACGAGGGAGAATGAAGAACCTCAGTCAAGATGTTAGGCTTATAGTCAGCAGTAGGAAGAGTAATATTCAACAGACTCGCTGCTTTTTTTATAACAGTGTGATAAGGCACCACATCCTTTGATGGCACATTTGAAACTGAAGCCAACTCCCACTCAGGTGACAGTTCAAGCCCACTGGCCTCACACAAATCTTCAAAAGGATCCTCAGAATCCCGTAACTCCCCTTCTTCAGTATCCAAATATAGATACCTTTCCTCTTCCAGAAGTCTCTGAGCCTTTCTCCGAGACCTTTCCTTCACAGCCGAAGCCAACGGGTTCGGAATCGACTCAGACGGCGCCGGAGCCGGCGTCGAACCCGACGTCGGACGAGGCTTCTCAGCACGAGGTCGGACAGAATCCTGCCTCGGAGTTGTAGGCATCGGCGTCGATGTGACTGGCGTCGACGGAGTCGGCGTCGAGCGCTTCGGCGTCGACGACACCGAAGGTGTCGGAAAATGCCAATGCGGTGGTATAGCCGGCATAAAAGGCATGAAGGGCGCAGGGGCGTAAGCCTGGGGAACACCCAAGCTAAAGCCATAGGACCCGTGGGGCCAACAGGTGCACCAGACGGTAACATTGCCCTAGAATAGACACCAAACATGGCGTTCAAGAACTGAGATGGATCCTGACCTGGAGCTGGAAACTCAGGATATGGTTCTCTGGGTCGATCCTGAGGAAGCGGATTTGAAACAACGTCGACCTCTTCAACGAGTCCTGGAACCGGGGTCGACGAACCCGCAGGCACCGGAACCTCGACTTCACCAGCCCCCTGCTCCTCACCTTCATCCTCCTGACCAGAAGGATTAGATGGAACTGGAGAATGGACCTGCTCCTGTGATTCGGGTGAACCTGGATGTGAAGCCTCACCAACAGAGACATGCTCCGACTCCGAAACCACCACCTCTTTACTCAGAAGCTTGACCTGGGACTTCGGTCTCGAACCAGAGTCTTTTCCGGAGTGATGACGTGACTCATGGCTCCTCTTCTTGTGCTTCTTCCTTGAAGACTTCGAAGCGTGAGCTGAAGACGACTCCGAGCGTGACCTCGATCGAGACCTCAACCTCGACCTCGATCTCGAACGACGAGTTCAAGACTTCGAAGATTTCTTATCCTTCTTACTCTTAAGCTTAGCCACAAGGAGCTTCGCCTCTCTTTCTCTTAGCGCCTTCGAAGTCATCTTCTTGCAGCAAGGACAGTCCTCGACGTCATGGTCGGAGCTTAAACACCAGACACAGCAATCATGAGGATCGGTGATAGACATAGTCTTGCCACATTCGCCGCAAGCCTTAAAACCAGTCTTCTTCGACGACATCTCGAAGAATATAAAGTTAAACAGAATAACAGGTTAATAGTAACAAAGTTACTGTAAAGCTACAGTACGATCCCTGAAAACCGTTAGCGTCGACGACGCGGAAAAAAGGGAACTGATGTCATCACGCCGGCGTGGGCCTATTATAGGCGTCGGTGACGTCAGCGGAGTCGCGAGCGGAGCCGTGTCTCTGTGACGTCCGCGTCCACATCGGCGCGAAGCTACAAAAAGAATTTCCGAATGTTGCTGATGCAAGGGGATATTCACAAGGTGAGGAATCCACACGGCAGATGTATCTATCAGAAAAGTCCTAGCGCAGGAGAGGATGGCGGAGGCGGAGAGGGCCTTCGCCAGAGAGAGATCAGCTCAGGTGGGTAGGTTGTCCCCTGAGAGTGGTTTTAGGAGTCTGGATTCACCGAGGAAGGTGGGATCCAGTGGTGGCAGCGAGTGTAGGTCCAGTGCAAGGAGTCTCACTCCCGAAGCCCAGGAGACGGTGCCTGATTCCCAGGTAGAGGGGGACGGGTTAGTGTTTAGGGGCAGGGGAAAGCTGTCCCACCAGTCCTGGGGAGAGTTTGAGGAGGGGTGTTGGACCGCACTGGAGGATTGGTTGGTGGAGAGAGCAGTGGAGGATTGGGAAGGGCTCTGCCATGCCGTGATCCGGGAGCACATGCTGAAAACTTGTTTCCCAAGTCTGCGTCACCATCTGGTGCAGTGTGGGTTCTCAGACCCCAGGGAACTTGCACGGGAGGCAGACCTCTGGGTAAGTGCCAGAGTGTCTGAGAAGGCTGAGGGGAGTGATCCTGAAGGGAGTGGTGCAGGGATCTTCCGACACAGCGAGGCGGGAGAGGTGAGGAGTGACCCAGCTAGGTCCCAGGAAAGTGAGGGGGTTGTAGGGCCTCACATCCCATCTACAGGAGGGAGTGAGACGAGGAGGTGTTCCGAGGTGCCCCAACCACAGTCACAGGGCCTGGAGAGTTCTTTAAGGGGACCCCAGGTTGGGAGGCTAGGCTGTCCCGATGTGTCATCCACAGGAAGGGATCCCCTCATGTCAGGAGGACCCGGAGCATCAATAACCGGAGCTCCAGTGGTTCGGGGGTCTGACCAGTCTCAGGGTTTAGATCCTGGACTGGGGGTCCAGGTTCAGGAGTTGCCTGGCCTGGAGGGTGGGGTACCTGTAATCCAGGCCCCCACCGGTTTGACTCCCAGGGGCACTTCTCCGGGTAGGAGAGTGCGGAACTCTCGGAGGGGGTGCAGAGGGAGGAAGGTCTCTTCTCTGTCACCGGCTCAGCCACAGGGCGCAGATCCCGGGTTGGGTGGCCAGGGACAGGAGTTGCCTGCCCTGGTGGGAGGGACATCTGTAACCAGAGTCCCCCCGGAAGTGACTCCCAGAGGTACTTCTCCGGGTAGGAGGGTGCGGAACTCTGGGAGGGGGTGCAGGGGGAGGGAAGTCTCGCCCCTGTCAACCTGAGGGTTTCGGCTCCAGGTTGGGGAGAGAGTGTAGTGAGGGCGTCCCGCGTAGGAGATGGCGGAACCCTAGGAGGAGAGGTAGGGGGAGGAGCCCCTAGTGACTGGTCTACCTAAGGACTTGGACCCCAGGCAGGTGGACCAGTGGCAATTTGGAAGGAGGAGAGTGGTTCAAGGGTACTACCAGCCCGAGGCTAGAGCCTCCCACTCTATTAAGGAACAAGGGCCAGAGGCTTATGGACAGCCTAGAGGCCCGTCCTGGCCACACACCCCTAGAGAACACCAGTGGGGTGGTTTGGTTGTTGAAGGGAGGGATGCGAGAGTGAACCATCGGGTTCCAGCGTGGAGGAGAGACTGCAGGTGCTCCTGTAGTTGCGGGCCTGCGTCCACATTTTTCCGTCCCAAGCAGGGAAGTCCATCAAGGAGATGATTGGCCTACCCTGGCTTTTGGCTGGGGGGGAGCTGTGTTGGACTTGGCCTTTTCCCCCCAAATGTTTTCGCTTTTTGCCCCCCTAATTTGAATGTCTCCCCCATTGTATTAAATATGTATGGACCATGTGTGGTAGGAGTTGCCCTGTTGTAAAATTGAATGTTAGTAAATGGTGTACAGAAAATATCCCCCATTTTAAAAATGTACCTGACTAAAATGTACTGTGTTTAAAATGGATGCCATGGCCATGGGTTTTGCCACTGGACTGCCATAGGTCAGCGGTCTAGATAATATTACCCAGCTACCCCTAGCTTTTGGAGGGAAAGCCTGGCACCCAGGGTGCTCACCCCCTCCCGTTGAGCCAGTTTAGGCCAGCTTTGCCAACATTCTAGAGGGTTCTGGCACTGCCTGGGAGAAGGGTATAAGTAAGGGGGAAGTGCCACTAGAGAGTCAGTCAGCGCTGGGACAAGGAAGAGAGGGGACCTGCTGTGAGGTGCTACCGCCACATGGGCCTGTGAGATGGGCCCTGCACCCCTATAAACCCCCCCCCTCTGCTGTCCCCATGGGCCCCTGACAAGAGAGGACCCTTCCTAGGTCCCTGACGCTGTGGGACCTTGAACTACGCCAGCGCTGAGGGAAAGAGGTGCCCAGAAGAGGAGGAATGCTGTGGGCTTGAACCCCCCAGGAGGTGAGGAGTGTGCCCCTGGGGCTGCCTGTGGAACTGTTCGCCCCCCCTCCGTGAGGTGTGCCTGTCAGACGCTGTTTGGGGAGGTTGGAGCCCCCAGGAAGCTGTGGCCCCTGTGGAAGTGCTGCTGCTGCATTGCCCTTAAGCGCTGGACTGGGAGGAGCTGCGTGTCCCTAGGAGCCCTGGACTGCCTACCCAGCGCTGTGGGAAGAAATGCGCTTTGTTCTGAGGGCCTTCTGTGCTCTCCCTAGGAAGTGCTATAATTTGGAAGCGCTATTCTGCCCCAGAACTGCTGTGTGGGCGCAAGGAGCACTGCGCTGTGAATAGCGCCGTGGTTTGAGGAGCAGTGCGCTGTGAAAAGCGCTGTGTTCTGAGGATACTGTGGCAGCCTGTGAATAGCGCCGTTTGTGGAGGCGCGTTTTTGCCGCTATATAAAGAATTAATTAAAAGGGAGCCTACCCCTTATTGCCGCCGTAAATCAGCGCCGCGGCCAGGTGCCGCCTTGAGGGACCCCCCACTGCCGTGGGAATCGTCGCGGCGGCCCCCGGTGCCAGGAGAGGGCCGCCGATGCCAGGAGAGGGCCGCGCTAGGCCCTGAGGCCGTCAGGTCCCCCATCACGTGACGGGAGCCAGGCCGCGTCTTCGGCCCGCCCCCGCCAACGCTGCGCACGGATTGGTTGTCGGCCGGGAAGGCCGGGAGGAGAGTCGAAGCCCAGGGTCCCCGTGAGGTAGGAGGGGGGACCCGGGTGAAGAGTCGGTGCGGGGCCCCCGTGGTCGCAGGGGGAGCCCCGAAGCAAGAGCGACCGGAGCGGGAGCCCACCCCGCCGGTCTGAGCCCCAGAGTGAGGGACCAGTGGAGGAGGCGGGGCCGGGGCACACTGTCGGTGCCAGCCCCGCCGGCACGGAAGAAGCGACCCGAAGGAGGAGGGAGGAAAGCCAGGCAGGCTTCCTCCTCGCGGGCCAAGTCCCCGCGCTTGTCCCCGGTGGCCACGCCGACGCCGTTTGGACACCCCGGGTCCCTGTGAGGAAGAAGGGCCCGGGTAAAGCAAGTCGCCAGGCAACCACACGGCCAGTGAGTGTCCCGGGTCCCCGTAAGGCAGAGGGACCCGGGAGAAGTTGGAAGATACCGCCGGGAGGGGTGCTCGAGGGAGCGCAAACCCCTCCTTCCTTCCATCCCGACGTGTCAGTGCTGCAGGGGCCTCGAGGCACATTGTCGATGCCTGGCCCCTACTGTAAAGAAGAGTCCTGGGGAAGCCGGTGAGTGAAGCCTCAGCTGTGTAGTGGTTGGGGGGGGCTGGAGTCGGGGCACAGGGTCGGTGCTCGCCCCAGGACTAGTGCTCGCCTCTGGAAACTGTTCTGAGCTTCATTGGCCCTATTGGTCCTTTTTTTTAAGCCTCTAAACTGGGCCGGGACATTACTGAGGCCCCCCGGGATTGGTACAGGGACAAGTTAACCCCTAGCTAAGTGTTAGGCCCTGCAGAGTGAAGGGCTGGGTAACTCAGCCTGTTTGTTAATGGCTTGATGATCCCTGAGCCCTGCAATGGTTATTTGCATGTTTATTTCTGATTAGGATGCTGGTTGCCCTATGGTAACGCAGTGTTTCCATGTTACCTGTCAAGGTGTGGTGCGCTTCTGTGCCTAGTTTGAATTGTAGGCTGATTACCCTGCTAATGTGAATATGCTAATGTTATGCCTACACTAAGGTTATTGAGGTCCAGGTATACTGTTGTTTCACACATGATGGGTGTTTATATGCCTTTGTGCCCTTTTATTGCAGGTGTAGCCCTATGCTGGCCTGATGAGTTATTTCAGGCCCCTGTTTATGCCCCAGGTTTATGAGCTGCTGTACTGATCTATTCCAGGTGTTCCTGTATATTGTATACTGTGATAACCTGTTGATATTCCCTTACAGGGGTGGGAATTGGCGTATAACGCATGTGATGTATGTGCGCTAATGTGGGATTTTGAAATTACAGCCTCCCCCTAAGGAAGAGAGCCTGAGTTGGCCCCGCCAGATTGGCCCCAGGTCTACTGATAACTTAATCACAATTTTCTTCATTTCAGCTATGGACTATGGACTCAACCCTTTTGTCCCATGTAAATAATTCCCCCTGATGTACTTGGCTCTGGCGCCAGTTGGCGCCTTGTTGTGATTACCACTATTTTGTTCCTTTTTACCTTACAGGTTGGAGATATCAATAAATGTATTCCTTTTCCAACCAAAGGTGGTGTCGTGACTCTTTTGTAGTGTGATTGGTGTGTCGTCTGTGGATACTGCGTGAGTGCTTCACATGTCCTCGAAATTTGGCCTGCCCGCTTGGTGCCATGCTACCCCCTTGGAGATTTGGGTAACCCTCATTTCTTACAGTCTGGTACTAGAATATCTTTGTCAGTATATTGTCTGGCATAAATATTCTGTACTAAACATTGTTGATAGAAGTTATCACCACATTTAGTTCAGGATATTGATGTCAAATGATATTCTATATGTAATATTCCGATATATAATCCTATTAATTATTACATTCCCACCCACTGTAAAACTAAGTTTGTGCTCTCTTTTTAAGAGCTGTTATATTTCTTGCAGCTCCCACGATATCACCAATCCTGTGGTACATCCTACAAAATCCCTTCTATTGCCACTGGGTAATTGATTAAACTTTTTCATGTCAGGAATATCTTGCTAATTGTTAGTGCCCCATTGGATCTCCCATGAATTTCTTCAGCTGGGCTGTCTACTCACATCCATTGTGGCATCAAGGTAATCATCCTGTGTAAATTATTTCAGAACCTCTGGGAGAGCCATCTGTATAACCCTGTTAACAATACAATGGCACATCTGCTGGTTTCCGTACTGACTACAGATCACAACAGAAATATTTGGGATACCAAAGGTCTGACTGGATGATCAGTAGTAAGTCTGTTTTGCCACACCAGTAAAGATGCAGTGTTTTGCAGCTCCTGCCTTGAAGCTCCTGAGGTTTCCCAAGATTGAGTGAATAATTACCATCTGCTTACCGAGTACTTTAGGATGCTGTCCAGAGTGTCAGAAGTCACCAACATGTTGCTCTCTGTCAAATCCCTTTGAGTGATAGTAGTGTACATACAATGTACAATAGCTTGTTCCTGCAGGGGTGTTAACTGGGTAAAAAGCACATTTTATGCATCTGAACAACAGGGTCAATCGGGGACTTATTCACAAACTGTAACATACTATAGAATGCTTTTCACAAAACCTATATCTGAAGACTTCTGCCTCCAACTCTCTTATCTATTATATGAGGAGATCTATGCCCTTCATGTATACCTACCGTTTTTTTCTATCTGTAGGAAGGATAGGGGTGATTGGCTGGAAAATGGGGAACATTTATTATAAAATGGGGGGGATTTTGGAAAAGGTAAGGGAGTAAAGGGAGGATTAAAGAGGTGTTTAGGGAGGGACAAACACCTACCCACAAAAAGGTAAGCTTGTAGATATTCACAAACTGTACTTACTTTATTACTTAAGCCATAAAGGTCATAAAACAGTTACAAATGTTTTTCAGCCCAGATCTGGAGTAAGTGCAGAATCACACATGTCAAACCACTGAAATTGCAACACCATTCCATAACAAATAATGGAGATAAGGACGTAAAATAAAACCCAATAGAAATACATGTTAGGAATACATGAACTTATTTTGAATTTAAAAAAAGATATATATATATATATATATATATATATATATATATATATATATATATATATATATATATATAGATCAAGGCTTCACAAGCCAAACGCTTAGACGTTTTGTCTGCCACTTGCAACGTTTCATTACATTTCATTTTGTTTCACGGAATGCCTTCCCGGGTGATTCTTTCGGAGCAGCCCTCTTTCCCCCTCTGCTATTTTCAAATCCCCCTATCGGGATATATGATGGTGTTCACATATAAAAATACACTCTTTTAAGATGTACCTTTCACTGTTAAGCAAGGCCTGAAACAGGCAATTCCGAAATGCGTCTACTTGTTAATTTAAGAACAAACTGTGATCCCTTGAGTGCTCCGTGTTGTCCCATTGAACCTAAGTTATAGTAAACCATGTCAGCAGATTTTAGGCAACAACACTGACTCAGGCCAATGCTTGGAGAATGGTTGTACATGTATATATGCTTGGAAATGGTAAAGTGACAAAAGCAGTAAAGTTACTGCAAAGTCTGAGAACAAATGTACACATGTGTGTGTGTGTGTGTGTTTGTGTCCTTTTGTACTGGCAATCATTGACCTTTTTCTGGTGCTTCATTTTTCTCAACTATCCATACCCAGAGGAGGAACAAGCCATGAATGCTTGCTCTCTCAGAAATCTCTCCTTTATATGACAATCAACATTAACGGGTCCTAGGATGCTTGTTTCGGGTGCAGGGAAGACCTGGCTTGGCAGTTTGGGCTGGAATGTTACTATGAGGCACAGGGTCAAGACTAGTTTGCATGTGGCTGGGTCTGAACTGGCTTTGCGAAGTGAGCTAAAGAACTATGATGGATTCAACCCAAATCTGTGACTGGGCTGATTGACTGAGGGTTTCAGCGCTCTGTTTGTCATCTCCTTGAGTTTGCAGAAATGTGATATAACACTGCAATATCGCACAATAACTTATTTATACTGCACATTATAGCAACACACTGCACTACAACCCAATACAACCTAACCTATTGAACAAGTTACTTACCTTCGGTAACGCTTTTTCTGGTAGATACTATATCTGCCTGTGGATTCCTCACCTTGTGAATATCCCCCTTGCGTCAGCAACGTTCGGAAATTTTCTTCGTAGCACGCCGTCGTGGGCGACGTCACAGGAGCACGGCATCGCGCGCGACTCCGTCTGACGTCACCGACCCCATAATAGGCCCACGCCGGCGTGATGACGTCAGTTCCGCCCTTTTTTCCGTGCCTTCGAGGCACACGGACGGACCAACGATAGCAAATATGCAAATATACAGTGTACACAGTACAAATAGAACCAAATCAATACAACAGTATTATAATCATATATACAGAAAGACCAGGTATAGCAGAGTAGACAAACGGGGAGGCGGGTGGGTCAGTGAGGAATCCACAGGCAGATATAGTATCTACCAGAAAAAGCGTTACCGAAGGTAAGTAACTTGTTCTTCTGATAGATACATCTGCCGTGTGGATTCCTCACCTTGTGAATAGATTCCCACAGCAGTCCCCACTCCCGGAGGAGGGTGTCTACTCTGCTACACCAGGAAGTCTTGGAGGACAGAACGCGCGAAGTGGCCATCCCTCCTCACCTCGGTATCTAAGCAGTAATGCTTCGCGAAAGTGTGGAGGGAGGCCCAAGTCGCGGCCCTGCAAATATCCTCAACAGGCACACCCCTAGACAAAGCAGATGTTGCAGACTTTGCTCTAGTTGAATGAGCTCTAATACCCTCAGGAGGGTCCTTACCCGCAAGGGAGTAGCAGATCTTGATGCACAGGATTATCCATCTGGAAAGAGTGCGCTTGTGCACCGCTCTGCCCTTCTTGCAGCCAGCAAAGCCAACAAACAGCTGGTCGTCCATCCGGAAGTCCTTAGTCCTGTCCAGATAGAAGGACACCGCCCGCTTAGGGTCCAGGCGATGCAGTCTCTCTTCCTCCTTAGACGGGTGAGGGGGAGGATAGAAGGTAGGAAGGGTAATGGACTGCCCAAGATGGAAAGGAGTCACCACCTTAGGCAGAAAAGCAGCCCTGGTCCTAAGAACCATCCTTTCTGCATGAATGGTCAGGAACGGGGGTTTGGAACTTAGAGCTTGAAGCTCACTTACCCTCCTTGCCGAGGTGATTGCAACGAGGAAAATAGTTTTAAAAGAGAGAAGCCTCAATGGACACTTGTGCAAAGGTTCGAAGGGAGAACCCATTAAAAAGGTCAGCACAAGATTCAAATCCCACTGAGGAATAACAAAAGGGGTAGGAGGAAACATATTCACAAGACCCCTCAAGAATCTCACAACCACCGGAGACTTAAAGAGAGAAGGCTGATCCGGCAAACAAAGAAACGCCGATAAGGCCGAAAGATAGCCCTTGACCGTGGACACAGCCAAACCTTGCCGCGCCAGATAAAGGGCAAACTGTAAAATATTAGACAAATGAGCCCTCAAAGGGTCAATATCCCTCTCCCTGCACCAAGAAACAAATTTTGTCCACCTATAGGAGTAAATGGACTTAGTGGTGTCACGCCTGGCAGAGAGAATGACATCCACCACCTCGTGCGGGAGAGAAAAAGAACTCAAGTTGCCCCGTTCAATCTCCAGGCATGAAGGTGTAATGTCTGGAGGTGGGGGTGTAGAACCTGCCCCTCCAACTGAGAGAGGAGGTCTGCCCTGTGAGGGAGACGGAGCGGCTGGTGAGAGGATAGGTGGAGTAGGTCCGAATACCACACCCTTCTCGGCCAATCCGGGGCGACCAAAATGACTTGGGCCCGGTCTTGACGAATCTTCCTCAGAACCCGAGGAATCAAAGGTATGGGGGGAAACGCGTAAAGGAGTCGATCTCCCCAACTCAACTGAAACGCGTCCCCCAAAGCTCCTTGCATCGGATACTGGAGACTGCAGAATGAAGGGCAGTGAGCATTCTCGCGAGTGGCGAAAAGATCCACCCGAGGAGTCCCCCACATCTGAAAGATGTCGTGAACAACCTCCGGGTGAAGCCTCCACTCGTGGTCGGCAGAAAACTGCCGACTGAGACTGTCCGCACGCACGTTCAGAACCCCGGCCAGATGATTTGCCACCAGACAAATCTGATGGTCCTGAACCCAGGACCAGAGACGCAGAGCCTCTCTGCAGAGACACTGCGACCCTACTCCTCCCTGCTTGTTGATGTACCACATCGCAGTCGTGTTGTCCGTTAGGACCTGGACCGAACGACCGCGAAGGGAAGGGAGGAAGGCCTTGAGCGCCAAACGTATCGCCCTCAATTCCAGAAGGTTGATGTGAAACAACCTTTCTTCCGGAGACCAAAGACCCTTGATCTCCAGGTCTCCCAGATGAGCACCCCACCCGAGAGTGGATGCATCCGATATCACTGTGGCCACTGATGGAGGTAGCTGAAAAGGCTTTCCCTGTGACAGATTGCCTTCCACGCCCCACCAGGACAGGTCCGCTGCAGTTTCTCTGGAGATCCTCACAGACTCCCTGAGATCTCCGTTGTGCTGATACCACTGCCTGCGGAGGCACCACTGGAGCGCCCTCATGTGCCAGCGTGCATGACTGACCAACAGAATGCAAGAAGCCATCAGACCGAGCAGACGAAGGACCTTCAGGACTGGAACGACCGCTCCAGGGTAAAACAAAGGAATCATTTCCTGTATGTCGCGAATCCTTTGAGGTGGAGGGAATGCACGACATACAGACGTGTCCAGTACTGCACCTATGAACAGGTTGCGCTGGGAGGGCACCAGGTGAGATTTGGGTACGTTTATCGAAAAACCCAACCTGTGTAACAACTGAGTTGTCTCCTGCAGATGATGGAGGACCATCTCCGGCGACTCTGCTTTGATCAGCCAGTCGTCTAGATAAGGGAATACAGGAATCCCTGACCTCCTGAGATGCGCCGCCACCACTGCCATCACCTTGGTGAAAACTCGAGGCGCAGTAGTAAGTCCAAACGGGAGGACCGCAAACTGATAGTGCTGCGATCCCACCGTAAAACGGAGATACTTCCTGTGCGACTTCAGGATTGGGATGTGAAAATACGCATCCTGCAAGTCGATCGACACCATCCAGTCTTCTTCCATCAGCGCCAGAAGAACCTGAGCAAGGGTGAGCATTTTGAACCTCTCCTGTTTGAGATAGAGGTTCAAAATCCTGAGATCCAGGATAGGCCGAAGCCTGCCATCCTTCTTGGGAATCAAGAAATACCGGGAGTAGCACCCTTGACCCCTCTCCTGCTCTGGAACCACCTCTATCGCTCCCTTTCGAAACAGAGCCAGGACTTCCTCCTGCAGGAGAAGCAGGTGGTCCTCCGAGCAATAACCTTGGCAAGGAGGGTAATTGGGAGGGAACTCCTGAAAAGGAAGTGCATACCCATTCTCTACGAGATTGAGAACCCAAAGATCTGAAGTAACCGATTCCCAATCTCGTAGAAAGTGAGTAAGCCGACCCCCTACTGGCCCTACATGATCCAGAATGGTGGATCTAGGGCTGCTTTGCTGATGTGGGTGGGGGTTGGGCATTATTGGAGGAAGTGGAGGAAGAGGAGACTTGACGTCCACGACCACGACCCCTCTGTCTACCTCTATAGGACTTGTATAGAGGGTTCTGCTGCTGCTGCTGTTGTTGGCCCTGCTTGAAGGGACGAAAGGAAGATTTTCCAAAACCCTTGAATTTTCTGGCTGCAGACCCTCTCATCTGCAGACCCAACGATCTCGCAGTGGCACGGCTGTCTTTAAACCTTTCCAAGGCCACATCTGCCTTCTTACCAAAAAGGCCAGATCCTTCAAAGGGTAAGTCCAACAAAGTAGATTGTACATCCGCTGAGAAGTCAGATGACTTTAACCATGCGGCTCTCCTAGTTGCAATGGATGAGCCCATAATTCTGGCAACTGAATCCACAGTGTCCATGCCGCTTTGGATGACCATGCGGGCCGCAGCCTGAGTGTCAGAGATGACTTCATTAAAGTTCTTTCTATCCTCCTCAGGAAGTTTTGGTGACAGCTGCTTCACTGAGTCCATCAGCGCGTGCACATATCTACCCAGAAGGCAAGTGGCATTTGACGACTTTAGAGCCATGCTCCCAGAAGAGAAAGTCTTCTTCGCAGCCTGATCAACTTTTTTAGACTCTTTGTCAGCAGGCACTTGAGGGAAGGAGCCTGCCGCCCTATTAGAACAAGCCGCCTGAACCACAAGACTTTCCGGAGACGGATGCGTAGAAAGAAATGCAGGGTCATCAGGAGCCACCCTATAGCGCCTTGCAATAACCCTTGAAACTGCAGGAGCAGACAACGGCCTCTTCCAAATTTCCCTAATTGGATCTGACAAGGCATCAGTAAACGGCAAAGTTGGCTCCACTATAGAGGATGGAGAATGCAGGACTTCCGTGAGAATGTTGGGCTTGTACTCCACCGTGGGCAGCTTTAAGTTAAGAAGCTCAGCAGCCTTCCTAATAACCACGTGATAAGGAGCCACGTCCCTTGATGGTGCATCAGAAGTCGAAGGCAGACCCCACTCGGGAGAGAGTTCCAGACCACTAGCATCCCGAAGCTCTTCGAAGTCATCACCATGATCAGGAAGCTCGCCTTCCTCCACATCTGAACTCTCATCATCCTTTTGCTCGAGGAGACGCTGAGCTCTTCGCCTCGACCACTCCATTCGAATCGAAGTCGACGGATCCGGTAACGACTCCGACGGAGCCGGTTCCGACGTCGCTCGAGGAACCGAAGCAGAAGGACGAGAGTCAAGAACAGGAGTGGCACCTCGATCTCGACTGCGAGGTCGATCCGGAGTCGGCGAAGCCGCACGCGGAGTCGTGGACCTCGGCGGAGCCGTACCGAGCCAAGGTGAAACAGGCGCCGGCATGAAAGGCATAAATGGAGCAGGGGCATACGACTGAGGAATACCCAGGTTGTACGATAACGGACCCATGGGGCCACCAGGCGCTCCAGCGGGGTACATCGCCCTAGAATACACTCCAAACATCGCATTGAGAAAATGCGAGGGATCCTGCCCAGGACCAGGGAAGGAAGGGTACGGACCTACCGGATGTTGCAATGGAGGCCGACCCGACACATCCTCACCCTGACCTTCTGGATTCACAGGAGTCTCCGCCGAAGCCGGTTCTTGGGTCACCTCCTCTACTTCATGCTCCGAGGAAACCGGCTCCGGGTCCGGCTCCGGCTCCGGCGCCGGAGAACCCACTCTTGACAAAGCAGGTGAAGGAGAGACAAAGTCCTTACGGTGCTTGTGAGACTTTCTCTTCGAGTCAGAGGAATCCTTCCCCGAATGATGTCTCGAGCTGTGCTTCCTCCTCTTATGTTTTCTCCTCGAAGAGCTCGAAGCGTGCCCGGAAGCCGACTTAGATCTAGACCTAGATCTTTCCCTGGACTTTGACTTCGCCTTGGACCTCGAGTCGTCACCAGACCTCGAACCTGCTCTGGACCTCGACGCCGATCTCGACCTCGACCGAGACCTCTGCTTCGACTTCGATCTCCGTGACGTAGACCTCGAAAGCCGCCCAGAGTCCTTTTTCACCTTCGCCAAGAGCAACTTAGCTTCACGCTCCCGAAGCGCCTTCGGATTCATCTTGAAACAGGACTCGCAGTTCTTGACGTCGTGGCCTGATCCAAGACACCACAAACAATCCTTGTGCGGGTCCGTGATAGACATCATGCGGACACAAGACCTACATGGCTTAAAGCCTGTTTTCCTCGACGACATCTCCGGAGAGGAACAAAGTCGCAAGAGAGAAAACAGTGACAATATTAGTTAGAAAGATACTAGGTATCGCTGAAGATCCCGAAAACCGTTAGCGTCGGAGACGCGGAAAAAAGGGAACTGACGTCATCACGCCGGCGTGGGCCTATTATGGGGTCGGTGACGTCAGACGGAGTCGCGCGCGATGCCGTGCTCCTGTGACGTCGCCCACGACGGCGTGCTACGAAGAAAATTTCCGAACGTTGCTGACGCAAGGGGGATATTCACAAGGTGAGGAATCCACACGGCAGATGTATCTATCAGAAACAGCTGTACTTCACACCACACAGTCCTTCACAGTACAGTAAAGCCTATAATGTCACACTACAGCACTACACAATATAACACAATGTTAGACAACCACATATGTAGCTAAAGCTTACTGCCTCTCATTGCCTTGAGTGTCATGTAAAGCAATGGAGACTCACAGATACCTTTTTTCGATGTTCCAGGATTTTACAACACCATAAAATGGTCTCATCTGGTTCGACAGAAGCAGACGTATCCAAAAAGCCCATAAGGCTTTCTATGTCCAAGCGCCGGACCGATTCCATCAGTCGAACTGTAATGAAAACCCCAAGAAACAGACACATGTACGAATAATGTCTAGGCAGATGTTGCTCTTTAGTCATTTAGAAAAACGTATCACAAGACATTTGTAACTCGCAGCGCAATCTGCATGAATTTTTAAAGGTAGGACAGATGTCCAAGATTCATTTGCACTTGTGCAATTTATGTTGTATGTTATTTTTTTACGGCTTGATTACATATGGAATGCAAGTGTTATGCTCTCTATATAGATGTGCTTATGAACTACTGGTAAAACTAGCATTGGCATAGGCAATAGATCTCAACCCCTAAATTGGGTTGCCACCTTTCCTTCCAAGAGAAAAATGCAATAATATGTTGATGTTTTAAGAGTCTGCAGAGGCCCAAAATAGGACTTTAAACACAATTGTATGTATTAATTCACAAAATGACTCTTCTGTCTTTGTTTACTTTAATCATTTGTCATGGATCATTAACTCACGCATAGAACACATTTAAATTGGTTTTCTATTTAAATTTTCTCTTTGAAGTATACACAGATAAGGCCTAAAAATTCCTGCATTAGGTGATTTAGCTTATTTTTGTTCCGACAGAAACATTAAAATGACAGTGGTGCTGATAGGAAAGAAGTTAGGTGGCAAACCTACCCCTGAACCACATTTGTTTTGCCAACTTTTTTTTAGATGACTTCTGTGGATGTACATTCAATGTAATAAAAATGGACCCCCTGAGTCTGGATAATGTTCCTAGGACAGGGTAACAGTAAATTCAATAATAACAGTTCCTAGACAACAAAATACCTATTAAAGATAAGGTTTCACACAAACAGTTAAGAAACAAAGCCTCAGTATACTAACACAGCAAAAACATTTTAAAGAAAACATATATTTTTTTAAATTTTGTTTCAGTGCATAAAAATCAATTATTAAAACTAAAGCAACATCAGCATACAATCATATCAAATAATACACATATCAATAATACATTAAAAAAACTTGTGTTTCTAAAGATAAAAAATGACAATGGTTTTTCAAGAATTAAAGTAGATACGATAATAATAATAATAATAATAATACAGAATTTTGTAAAGCGCGAGCAGCTACCTCAACCGGAGGCGTACCGGCGCTATGCGAGCAGCAGAGTATAGCGGTAAATGGTGCTGATAGGTCAAACCTTATGGGTGAAGAGCCAGGTCTTCAGTAGCTTCCTGAAACCCATTTCTGATGTTGCCGACTGTATACCATGCGGCAGAGTATTCCACAGCTTCGCTGTGCTGGCCGAGAAGGTTCTGTCTTCCAAACGCACCCTTCTAATTTGCGGAACACGTAGCTGAAGCAAGGAGTTGGAGTGTAGGAGTCTCGCCTGAGAGTACCTAGGGAGTCGAACTTTTAAATAATTGGGGCAGGTCCCATGCAGGGCTCTGAAGGCCAAGGTTAGAGCCTTGAATTTTATTCTGCTTGCCACTGGGAGCCAGTGCAGCGCGCACAAATGCGGAAAGACATGCTGTTTATATGGGATATGTTTTATCAGCCTCGCAGCCGCATTTTGCACGGTTTGCAACAGTTGGATCAGGTATTTAGGAAGGCCCAGGTAGAGGCCATTTGCATAATCCAGCCTTGAATTGGCCGTAGCATGGATTACCATTTTTCGGCATCCTCTGGTAGAAGCAGAAGAAACTTTCACAGATCCTCAATTTGCTTAAACACCCTCCTACGACCTGCTGGATGTGGGGAAAGAAAGACAGACTGTCATCCCATTTCACCCCCAAATTTTTTGCCTTTGTGCTAGGGAGAGGCGCCGGACCCATTTCAGATGGCCACCATAGCTCCGAGGAGGGATAGGTACCTTTCCCAAAAAAGATCACCTCCGTTTTGCCCGCGTTCAATTTTAATTTATTCGTGTTCATCCAGCTGGCTACATCACAAAGGCACCCCTTGAATTTAGCGAACGCTGCCTCTGACACCTCTGAGTACGATAAGACAAGCTGGGTGTCGTCGGCATATGAAATTGCCATGACTCCCCAGTTTGCAATCAGAGTAAAAAGTGGGGCTAGATAGATATTAAAGAACAGCGGGCTGAGTGCCGATCCTTGTGGGACCCCACAGCCCAGTCGCTTAGGTTTGGAGGAAAAAGAACCCAGTGCCACCCTCTGTGACCTATTAGACAGATAAGAGTGTAGCCACCCAAGTGCTTTATCCTGAAGGCCAATCAACTCCAGCCGCTGTAAGAGTCTGCCGTGGTCAACCGTATCAAAAGCGGCCGATAGATCCAGGAGCACCAACATAGCAGATGCCCCTGAATCTAGCGACCACCTAACTGACTCTGCCACCACGATCAGGGCGGTCTCAGTACTAAAGCCGGACCTAAAACCCGATTGGGTTTTGTGCAGGATCTTTTTATCCTCCGTGAACCTGTTTCCATCATTTTGCTTGGCGCAGCCAATAAAGAGATTGGGGGTAGGTTGCTGAGTTCCTCAAGATCCCCGTTGGATTTTTTTTTCAGAGGAAGGAGGGTAGCGTGTTTCCAAGAAGCAGGGAACACCCCGGCAGAAATGGACATATTCCAAATATGCCAAAGAGTGGGTCCGATTGAATCCGCCATCATGCTCCACAGCTTCGGTGGGCAAGGGTCATATTGTATTGTATTGTATTGTATGTCGATTTGTAGAGCGCGGTTGATGCCCGGGGGCGTCCAAGCGCTAAGAACCGTCATCATATCGAGAGGGGTGACCGGAGAGTTTATTGAGGGAGGTTGAAGAGGAATGTTTTAAGCTGTTTTCTGAATGAGGAGAGATTTGGGTTAGCTCTCAGATGGAGGGGGAGAGTGTTCCATAGCTTGGAGGCGTTGTGAGCGAAGGTCCTACCGCCGGTTCTTGATTTCTTTATTCTAGGTGTTGTGGCCATATACGTCTGGGTTGATCTGAGGCTCCTAGTAGGTTGGTAGTGCGAGACTAGGTTAAGGGTGATAAGGGGGCCCGTTTTCCAGAAGGCCTGGTGTGAGATGCATAGGGCCTTGAATTGTATTCTTTGGCGGATGGGTAGCCAATGTAGTTTAGTCAGCCCAGTTTTGGCTGATTGACGTCGGGGGATCTGGAGTAGTGTGCGGGCGGCGCAGTTCTGCACTATTTGTAGTCTCCGCAGCGTATATTCTGGGGCAGCAAGGTAAAGGGCGTTGTTAAAATCAAGTCGAGACTGGATCAGGCCCTGGATGGCAACCTGTTTTGCCTCCATTGGTAGAAGATGGAGAACCTTCCTTAACAGCCTAAGGAGGCCGAAGCAGGTGGCTGCAAGTTTGGTGGCTTGGGTGCTAAAAGACAGAGATCTGTCTAACCATACCCCAAGGCTCTTGATGTTGTCCTTGGGGGCTGGGGGTGAGCCCAGGCAGGGCGGCCATAGCGAGCTGAGGGAGGTGGGGTTGGCAGGGCCCAGGAGCATTAGTTCTGTTTTATCCCCATTCATTTTGAGTGAGGAGGCGGACATCCAACTTTTGACCTCTTCTAGGCATTTCTTGAGCCCTCCCCTAGTAGTCAGGTTGGCTTCCTGCGCTAATGAGACCACCAGCTGAGTGTCGTCAGCGTAGGATATGATTTTAACTCCAAACTGATGAACAACCTCAGCCAGGGGCCTCATATAGATGTTAAAGAGCGCTGGGCTTAATGAGGAGCCTTGTGGAACTCCGCATCTTAATGGTCTGCTGGCTGATGATGATTCTCCATCAAATACCCGGAAGGATCTGTCCTTCAGGAACGAATCAAACCAGGACCATGCTTTGTCTTTTATGCCGATGCCCGACATGCGGTTCAGCAGTATGTCGTGGCTGACTGTGTCGAAAGCCGCGCTTAAATCAAGGAGGATCACTGCCACTGATCCTCCTTGATCCAGGATGGTTCTGGCTTCCTCGGTGACCATGAGGAGCGCTGTTTCGGTGCCATGTTTTGGTCTGAAGCCTGTTTGAGTGGGGTCCAGTAGGTGGTGGTTTTCTAGGTAATTGACCAGCTGGCTGTTGATATGTTTCTCCAGGATTTTGCTGAGCCAGGGTAGTAGGGAGATTGGCCAATAGTTACTGAGGTCTGAGGGATCCAGGTTTGGCTTCTTTAATAAGGCTCGAACCATGGCTTGTTTCCATTTTGGCGGGACTATGCTGGTGGTGATGGAAGAGTTAAGGAGGTTCATTATGATGGGGAGGGTGATTTCAGAAGCTGACATAATAATGTCTGGCGGTGCTGGGTCGTCAGGAGACCCAGATTTAACTTTTCGTGCCGTGGACTCCAGCGTCGTGAGGTTGAGGGGGGTGAAAAAGTCCAGTGTGGGGGGAGGTTGAGAGGAGGGGGGTGTCGGGCCCAAGTCGCTCAGGGTGGCCAGGTTGCTGAGCACGGGAGGGAAGGATTCATAGATGTTGGTGATTTTTTGAAGGAAGAAGTCTGCCATCTTGTTGCAGTGTTCTGTGGACTTGGTTTCACCCCGGCTGGGTGGTAGTTTGGTGAGGCTTTTCACAATGTGAAAGATTTCTCTAGGTTTGGATTTGGCGGCGATAATTTCTTTTGAAAAATATGCTGTTTGGCTGGCCTTGATTTGTTCTTTATACTCCTTGAGTAGCTTACGATATTGCGTTTTGGTTTCTGGTGAGGGATCCAGGCGCCATTTCCTTTCAGCTTGCCTGCACTGGCGTTTCTTTGTCCTAAGGGATCCTGAATACCAGGGAGCAGATTTATGGGGACGTTTTGTAGTGGTTTTCCTTTTAGGTAGGGAGTGGTCGAGTAAATAGGTGATCCATTCTTTGTATGTCAGGTTTGCGCGGCATGGGTCCTCATTATGAGGAGGTGGGTTGCTGGCCAATTTAGTGGTCCATTTCTCAGTTGACAGGCGAGACCAAGGTCTGCCTATTCTTACCGTGGGTGTGGCGGCTGAGGGTTTAGGAGAAGACCAAGAGAGGGGGACCAGTAGATGGTCGGTCCATGGGAGGGGGTGTGGTACTCCGGTTTTCAGGTTAGGACAGTTGCTGAAAACTGGATCCAGCAGATGGCCTTGAGTGTGGGTATGAGAGCTGACCGATTGGTGTAATTGCAACGCCGCAAGATCCTCTACAATAAGGGTTGCCGTGTGATCTGCTTTAGAGTCGAAGTGAAAATTAAGATCACCTAGCAGAGTGAAGTTAGCGGAGGTGCTGACTCGTTCGGCCACGATCCGTGCTAGTTGGTTGTGAAATTGTTTTGGGGGGCCGGGGGGTCGGTAGATGAGGGTCCCTGAAAAGCAGTTGTTCGGCGAGAGCTCGATGCTAAAGGCTAGGCTTTCACAATCCGGGATGGTTTCTGGGATGACTCGGCAAAGAAACTGTTCTTTGTAGATGATTGCTAGTCCTCCTCCTCTGCCTTTAGGCCGGTCTTGGCGGAAGATTAGGAAGCCAGGTGGAAGGGCTGTGACCAGGGCCGGGTCCGAGTCTGAGGTGAGCCACGTTTCCGTCAGGAAAACGATGTCAGGCATGCGTTCCTCCATTAGGAGTGCAAATTCGTCCTTATGTTTGGGCAGGGATCTGCAATTAAGCATGAACATGCAGTATTCGTGGCATTGGTCTGCAGGTGGCTGGGGTTTGAGGATCGATTTACACACGTTGCATGTGTGTGGAAGGTTTTCTGCATGGAACGGAAGTTGGCTACACTTCTTTTGAAGGAGCCTAAGTTCTTGGAGGTTAGCGGAGCTGTAATGCTTGGGTAGAGTGATCTGGGGCGTAGGGGGGGTGGCCCTAGGCCCGGTCTCGGCGCGGACGAGCGCAGACGAGCTTGCCTTAAGCAATCGGCGCGCCCGCTGCGCTCGTCCGCTGCACTTTCTCCACATGCACATGATTTATTGGATGAGGGGGGTGTTAGGGGGGTGTGGCCTCGCTGGGGGCGTGGCCGGTTTGCACGCCGGTGATGGCGGCAGCTGAGGGTTGTTTGTCGAAGGGCTGCAGCTGCGCTAGGGTCCGCAGCGCGGTGTGCCAGCGACCGTCAGGAGAGCTCGTGAGTGTTTTTAAAATCAACACCACACAATTAACTCGTGACTCGCAAGTGAAACAAAGTAATTTTAAGAAATACAGACAATTTAAAAAAGCTCCCGGCTGTGCCTCAGGAGTGAAGTGAAGGTTCTGCCTAGGCGCTCGTGTGTCAGCGCTATATATAGGTCAAGGGGGCGTGGCCTCGCTGGGGGCGTGGCCGGTTTGCACGCCGGTGATGGCGGCAGCTGAGGGTTGTTTGTCGAAGGGCCGCAGCTGCGCTAGGGTCCGCAGCGGGGTGTGCCAGCGACCGTCAGGAGAGCTCGTGAGTGTTTTTAAAATCAACACCACGCAATTAACTAGTGACTCGCAAGTGAAACAAAGTAATTTTAAGAAATACAGACAATTTTAAAAAGCTTCCGGCTGTGCCTCAGGAGTGAAGTGAAGGTTCTGCCTAGGCGCTCGTGTGCCAGCGCTATATATAGGTCAAGGGGGCGTGGCCTCGCTGGGGGCGTGGCCGGTTTGCACGCCGGTGAAGGCGGCAGCTGAGGGTTGTTTGTCGAAGGGCCGCAGCTGCGCTAGGGTCCGCCGCTCGGTGTGCCAGCGACCGTCAGGTCATGGCGACCCTGCTTTACATCTCTTTATTTCCTGCAGAGCCTCTGAAAGCGAGATTGGGTGGAATTGGTTTAGGGTCGGGCGAGTTACGCTAGCTTCCGCCGCATCCGCCATTACAGTAGGACTAGACCGGGAGAAAGTACCATACACTTTCTTGATTTTGACACTCTCTACACGCGTTTCGGCGTAACAACGCCCTCTCCAGGAGAAACTCTTGAGATTCTAAATATAAACAAAAATATATACACATGAACATACATAATTGTATAACACAATGCAGTATACTGAGGCTATTAGGATAAACTTGGTGCAAGAGAGCGAGATGATGGACTAAAAAGTGACTATAAATTAACATTGCAACATGTAGTGCTAACAACACAATGAAATAAGCAACATTAAAGTTATACATGTGCAATAGAAATTGCATTTAGAAGGAGGAAAGAATTACCACTGACAAGGTTGGAGTATAGGTAGTGTTCAGAAAGAAAAAAGATATGTGAAATAGTTACTTGTGCACAAAAAGGGCAAAGAAGCGAGGAGCACCCCAGATACCCAAGAAACAGAAAGAGATGGAGCTTTAACTAACAATGATCACAGTCTATGTACTAGAAAGTGCTGGGCAGCGTGCTCTGACTGATATAGGCCGCTATTAAAACAGAGAAAGAGTGAAATGATTCACTGAGAAGTACTACCGCAGTACCAACTGTGAAGAATAAAAAAGATCATGCAAAGGTACCTAATAATGGCAATGAAGGTGGGGAGTCGAAGATAGACGTCGACGCACCAGAGACCAATAAAGCAACCTGGAACCTCTATAAAATTATATGAATTGGTCACTCCAATTGCCCCAAAAAAGGATATCAAAGTGGAGGATGGGACAGGCAGAGTCATATAAATACCTGTTCTGTTCTGAGGTACTCCAACAAGAGATTCAGTATAGTAGATTTCAAGTAAAAAGACTAGATAGCCAGATAATCGGGCACAAAGGAGCTGCAGTGAATAAGTAAAAAAAACACATAAGCACTTGCATTTAGATGTCTAAAGTAGTCTGCCATCCTATATGTTCTATGCTGTGATTACCTGTATGACAACAGTCCAAATGAAAATTCTGAGTCCTGGATAACTCGTCAGTGGATTGGTTAAATATGAACAGACGTCAAAAAAAACACCTACTTATGAAAATCTGCAATAAAGGATAATGCGTTGTCACTAAATTGCCAACTAATAACAAAATTATAATGTACAGGGTGAGTAGAGACTATCTTTGCTCGCCCCATGTGAAAAATAACTTGAATGAGGGTGGGCCGACTCTAATCTAAAGAAGATGAATGCGGGTCTCGATTCCCCAAATACATCTATCTTAGGCCGAAAGTTCTGTGGTGGTGTCAGTTATGTACAACCATAGAACGATGTTAAAACAACCTACAGAGAGTCCCCTTAAAATTGAAATGTCAGAGAGGACCCAGTGGAAGAAACAGTAGACCACATAGCAGGAATATTAAAGAAAGACCCAGCGAAATTGGACCTGCCTGAAGTAAGCTGCCGAAATTATTGGCAGAGTATCGCACAAAAAGGGCAGGGCCGGAAATAATAACTTAAAGTTGACAAAAACATGATATTTGAACGGGTCCTAATTCAATGTCCAAAAATTACCCAATGCAGTCAGACTTCAAACAGCAATCACGTAGTACTTACTTAGAGCCTCGTGTATGTGGACCAGCCTGGAATCGGCTGCCAGGATAAATGGTGTGCGGTTCTCAGTGGAACGGTATTTAAAGCCACAAATCTTGTTTGGCATCTGAGAAGAAAGCACGCGAATAATAGACGCAACGTGCAAACACGTGATTAAGGATACAAGCGAAGGATGACTGGTACGCTAACCTACTGAAAGACTGGCACCAATCAAATATAATAATAAAAAGAAAAGAAAGACTTAAAAAAGCGGATAGAGGATACAAACATGAAATAACTGGTGTGCTGGCCTAAGGAAGGACTAGCGCCGAGCAATGTAATAATAAAAATAAGAAAAGGGATTTAAACAAAAGAATTTAAACAAACAGAAGCGCATAATGATGAAAATAGGCAATAGAGGAATTATTCGTAACGAATATTTCAAGTATCGGCTGAGATAAAAAATGTATTGATATTTATATATAAAAGGGAATAATACTGAATAAAAAGATAAAAACAGATACTAAAATTAATAATACGAAAAGCAAAGAGGATGCCAATATAAATGTGATTAATAGGAAAAGTCAGAAGAGAGTACTACTATGTCATTATGTGACTAAGGGTTCAATAATTGGAAAATTCCAAAAAGATTCTGCTATGTCGAAATAATTAGTGGCACATATGTCAGGTTTTATACTTAATTGCATTTTCCCAAGGGATGTCGCTATTTAATCCCTTGATGTTTGCTGCCAAAGAAAAGATTCAAAAGACCTCCAGTTTTTTACGGTAGTCTTCTGTTTTGGTACTGCTATCATTCTCAAAATTTTCAATAATAAACCAACGTATGTCATTTGGTTTGTGTTGGCAGTCTAGATAGTGTTTTACTAGGGGAGCATTGATTTTCGAAGTATGTATCGCTGATCGGTGTTCAGTTAACCTGGTGCAAAAAGATCTCGCTGTCTCACCCACATAACCTAATCCGCAGGGACAACCCAAAAGATAAATAACGTTCTTGGTTTACAATTTGAGAAGCTGCGGGGATGGATGGTATATCCTTGATAGAGGATGTACACACATTCACAGTTGTCAGCTTTCAATGGATTTTCTTATGCTTTAAGAAAATCCATTCAAAGATGATCCCTGCACATGAGCATACATCCATGTCAGCCATCTTAGAATTGATTTTCTTTAAGCTGATAAAAATGCATTGGAAAATGTCTGTCATGTCTACTTGTGCACGTGGAAGCACCGGCAGACATCTTGGAATGTTTAAAAAACATTTTATGATTACTGTCTCCCAATACAACAGTTTGCTGAGCTAAGAGCCCAAAGGCTGTGGAGGGCAAGGAAATGTTCAGGGGGCAGTCTTAACAAAGAGAGGGTGGTGGCAGAAGATCTGGCAGCAGGAGAAAAGAAGAGAAAATAATACTTCATATGCACTGCACTGCAATATCTGATGCCTGTAGTGGAAGGAGTCATGCCAAACAATCAAAACTGAGTTAGTTGAAAAGGCTCAAATGAGCGACCAGCACAAGAATAGGGCGCAAAGCCATCAAAACAGTAGCAGAGAAGTGAGAGAGACAAGAAAACCACCCAATCATGAGCAAAGAACTGACAAAAAACACAAAGACTACTTTTTGTTTTGTATTGCTAAATAGGTCTTCAACAATAGACATCTAAAACTAAAGAGGCCTAAAAACAGCACCAAAACGAGAGAGTCAGACAGACTCCTTTTTCTAGGTTATTGGGGCAGGTGGAACAAATGATTGAATTTTTGAGAGATGTACCAGTCAGTGGCTGGCAGATGGCATGTTATCATATAGATTCTTGAAGAATACATCACAAAGATTTTTAGGTAATCAAAAGCTATCATCGCCATCCACTATTACAATTGGTGTACCACAACGATGAACTCTTTCCCCAAGTCTTTTTAACCTCTACATGGAACCGCTGGCTGAGATTCTATGACAGCCAACATCTTGTTTCATCTTTATGCTGACGACACACAGATCTACATTAAAGTCTCATCACTGGAGGAGATCAAGTCAATGAATGAAGCGCTCATGATGGCCATTCAATTGCTAACAAGTAATTAACGTAAAAAAAACGAGCAAAGAACTGAATTCTAATAAATCCCCCGCAAAATCTCTTCTGAAATAAAGGAATGGGCCACACTGCTTAACTGCACCCAGACCTTAGTGGACTCAGCCAAATCTCTAGAAATCATGTTGGACAAGAACCTGAACATGCAAAGCCACATCAACTTGATGGCTAAAATGCCTGGTACCACCCGAGTTGTCTTAGAAAACTGAAACCATTGCTATAAACATCTGACCTCAAAATGGCAGTTCAGGCGTTGGTCATCACGAGTATCGAATACAGTTGTTCAACTTTATCTGACCTGCCCAAGACCTCAACAGCGCCGCTAAAAGCTTGTCTGAACGCAGCCACAAGACTCATAACTGGATCTAGAAATTTTTATTACATCTCTCCACACTTAAAAGCTCTGAACTGCCTACCATACGATGCCAGAGTACAACTCAAACTGGCCTGTATCACACATAAGGCGTTACACTCAAAAACATCGGCATACCTTGCCCAGAAAGTGATGATATTTGGAAGAGGCAGGTAATCCAGAGGCGCAAAAGATCTTGTGCTGGAACCGCCGTGCTTCCAGTAAAAGAAAACATACAACAGAGCTATCTCAGGCACCACACCCAGAATCTGGAACTTACCAAACATTAGAAGAATACCATTCTATTAAAAATGTAAGAAGGAAGCTAAGATCTTCCTAATGGGGAAATTCCTGCCATAGCTCTATATAAAGAATCAACTAATTCATCTGTTGATCAAATCACCTTCCGTTCACTACAGATTTATAAATCAGAGGGTCTTTTGATGGTAAAAGATCATTTGTAATTTGATGTATTCGTTCAGTCTCAGATATTATTGTAAGTCCGGAGAACTTTTACCGTCCACTGGTTTTATAGTTTTATGTTATCTGTATGCGTAAGTTTATGTTGCTTGCTATTGGTCACATTCGGGACCGCTATATCTCTGCTAATCGCTCTGACACACTAAAGGGTCACGCTCGTGCTATATAAAACACAAAACAAATAAATGCCATGGAGCCTTTAGTCTTGCATGTGGTGTTTGGCAATTGACCATCTCTTCAATCTGTTTGGAAAGTTGTGCACAGTGCTCATTTTGTCTTGGTAACTTAACATGAAGTGTTAAGGGTAAATTTAGAGTACGATTGCAAGATGAAAGTGCTATGATAATTCATCCTGAAGAAAAGTTGAATTACATTTTCAGAACTTAAGATAAGCAGTGTAAGATGTATTAGATGCTGTAAATAGGAACAGTTAGATTAAGCAACATTAGACAATGTGCAGGTAGGTGTGGCTCCCTGCAGATCATGCATACCCAGGTTTACAAATGACCAATATTTCATTAAGAAGGAAGCAACAAGTAGGTCAGGCGGGGGGACAGTAGTTCCTGTCTGAAAACTGAACATTAGGCCACGGAACAAAATGTAGCCGCTTAACATAACAGAGGACTGGCACCAAAATAATGAGGAAATGCGTAAAAAATGAAATATAAGTGTGGGAAGGGGAGAGAATGTTATAGAAAAATAATGGTGGAATGATTTGTTCACTTCAATATATATTTTGATGAAAAACTTGTGAATACTCCAATGATTGACTTAAAAGCATCTCATCATAAATTTCATATTCAAACCTTTTCTAAACTCAAAACATAAATATTGTTGTACAAAGCTAAATAATTGATATTTTGCATTGCAACTGTAGGTTGTCTCATATTTAAGAAAAAGCATCAGCTACTGCTGAATGTATCTGCATCTTTAACTATATTTCAGGCATTTGCATAGTGCACATTTTGCCTTTGGCTGGTCTTATGGGGCTTTCCACAGTTTGGTGGCTTTCTACATGGTGCTGGTGGTACTAAAGCAGACCTGTGTCATTTACCAAAAATTAAGATATGTTATTGCATTTGTGTGCTTTTGGTTAGCTGGATAGTTAAGGTTGTAAGACTTCCCCAACTGTTCATACATTATCTGCATTGCTAAACATACATGTGCATGAGTTTGAATCCTGTGTATGCCTTGTGTGTGTAGTATTTTTCAACATTGGTGCTTTTGGGTATGAAATGAAATAAATGTGTACTTGTAAAGCGCACTTATACCCCAACCGGGGTTTCCTGGCGCTGTACGCATACCACTGGGGAATCCTTCCTGGCTTTTCCCTGTGAAATGTCCACTCCCATTTTGGAGGTCAATCCATTGCTGTGAAAGCAGCAATTGCTTGGAATTCCCTCCCTCTGGCCCTCCGTTCCACTCAGAACTTTGCGCTTTTTAAAAAAGCACTTAAGAACGACCTGTTTAAATTGGCACCTTAGCTCTCGGCCTTCCCTCCTCTAACTTCTGCCTCTTGCATCGCTCCCCTCGCGCCAGGATACTACACTAGTAATTGAGCGTGCTACAAAACCCCATATAACATAACATAACATAACATAACATAACATAACATAACATAACATAACATAACATAACATAACATAACATAACATAACATAACATAACATAACATAACATAACATAACATAACTACAACAAAACTTCCATAAATATGCAGATGTACTGAAAGTACCCATAAGAATATACTGCTAGAGCTGTTTGTTGGAACGGAAAAGTCCTCTGCATGGTAAAGGACCTGTACCCCTGCCCTGAGTGCCCAACTGTACTGTTGCCTGGATCCTTAATGCTGGTTGTTATCAGCAATTGCATTTCATGCGTTTGCTCCATGACATAGACCTGACTCACACATTGCATACTACCCTCATAGTGCTGTTGTGTGGTTCTTATAAACCTATATAGGGTCTGCGCGTTTAGACAACATAGAATGTGGGATTGGTGTCCAGACTGATTCCAGACACCTCCACCGGGTATGGTACCCTGTATACCAGATTGCTCACAGTGCCACTGTAAACTCCTCCTACCAAAGAGAGAATAGTTCTTGGCAACTATCGAACATGACAACTCTGTCCCATCGGGGATCGTGGCTACAGTACTTTTCGCTCAGTCACTCGTGCTCACTTTGTCTCAGAGAGATGCACAGAATAAACGGTGGGAACATTTTCAATAAGCATTTATTGAACCAGCGTCATTCTAGTGTAAAATAGGTATGCTGAAACAACCATTTGACAGAAACAGATATACATGATTATAGGCACCAACAGAGTAAAAGGATGGTAGATTTCTACCATAGTGCTAAAACAATGAATACAGGCAGGTATAAAAATACATCACAGTAATAATGCGTACTCCTACGATGCAACCGTAACTAGATGTACCTAAGTGTACCTAGCATGCATGCAGGTGTAAAGCCAAGAATCCTGCTTGGATAAAAACAACCCTTTACATGAAGTGGGAGGCTGTGGGACCCCTTCTTGGTCTCGAGATGGACACCCGGCGAGAGATGTTGGACCGCTGTGAGCTGGAGTGTCTGCGTGCAGGAATCTCAGCGTCTTGTGTCAGAGTGTCAGCATGGAAGTCCTTTTTATCCTCTCCCTTCCTCTGCAAAGATGTGGTGTTTATATACCCAACGTGGTACCCTCAGTGGGTCTACGTTGCTGTGTCATGTCAGCCTTAGGATGACAGAAGGAATGGTCCTATTACATAGTTCATATGCAGGAGATGGTAGTCCTGCTGAGTTTTGAAGAATCCTTATTCATAATAAATGAGGCTAGGTTTCAGGGAAAACCCCACAACCTGTTAGCAGCACCATAACTAGGTAAAAGGTTAGTCCCAAGAACTGTTATGTAGTGTAAAGGCATGGAAATATAGGTGAGGGGTTGGGTTGCTACCTGAGTCTATATTGAGTGTCTATATGGAACATAAAAGTGCTGGAAGGCCACTGCCTCCACCAGACATTAAGCAGCATGAGTGCTGTGTTGGCAGCATACTGTGTAGTGATTATATGAGTGTACAGGTCCCTTTTACCCTGTGTCACTAGAGTTTGGCCTAAAGGCACCTCACATTTCAAAAGTTTCACTGCTGTGTGCCTAGCTCACCCTTGGCCTTCATGCCTAAAGTGCTGCACAGAAGTGGTGCCTAAGCAATGGTTGTTTGTGTGCCTGGGAATAGTAGAGCAGTGCTGTACAGTACATGCATGGTGAGTGCAGTACTGGCTATATGTATACCTGTGAGGAATACAGGATATGAGAGATGTAGTGTTGTTCAGTTTGAGCACAGTGGAAGAATGTACTGGATATATAGATGCTTGCGAAAAATGTACAATAAATGAAAGGTTAAGTGTTGTGCAATACATGCCTGATGAATATGTGTCCTGGAAGTGTGTGTGTTTTCAAGTAGCGCATCATGGCACAACACTGGAATGCTACAGTAATGAACAGTGAGTAGAGTGAAGGAGTGTGCTGAATGCATGTGTGCCTGTGAGGGCACTATGCATGAAAGTAACAGTACTGCATAGAGTGTGTACTGTGTCCATACACTGAGTGCAAATGTGCCCGCAATGTTACATTATATAGAAGACCCTGGCTTCCATTTTGGGAAGCTCTGGCCTGCCTAATGAAGACATTAGGAGTTAGGGATTCCCCTCAGAGAGCTTTGTGTATGGCAGCATTCCTGTGAGCTGGGTGGGACACACAGGAGAAGGGAGAGAAAGAGACCCCCAGTTCACTTCAATGGGTGCACTTTCATTCGGTAATAGATCACAAAGGAAAGGGCCGGGACACATCTCAGGAAGGCGATGGGGCTAAGGGAATGTCTCAGAAAGGCTAGAGCTGGGAGCCTGGGATTAACCTTTTGATGCACATGTTGCTGTGGTTGGCATCGAGGTGTGAACTATAGTCACTCCTATGGCCTCTGTTGTGTGACTATGAGCTTCGTAGTCTCTCCTGCTATAATAGACAGCCTTTCAAGAGAAAACAGAGAGGAAAGGGTACACTTCTAAAAGAAGCAGAACTCCAACATAAAACTTAAAAGGCTCAGACCAATAATGACATTTGGCGTCTGGAAAAAGAGTATAAGAAAGGTTGGTTGAGACCCCAAATGTGTCTTCTGCCAAGCTGCCCGTCTGGCTGCGTGAGGAAGGGAAGCTCTGCAAGACTTCTGCCTGTGACCCGGACTGGGGGCCAAGGCCTGCTAGTTTTCCTGCTGGGTAAGAGGAAGGCATCACCCATTGAAACCAAGGCCAGCTGCTCTGGAGCCTAGAGCATCATCGCCTGCCTGCTTGTCAAGATCAGTGTGCCCTGTGAGGAAGAGGAATGCGTTGAAGGGAGCGAGGCCCAGAAGGGAGCTCTGACAAAAACTCCCAGTGTGAGGTTTGAGGAGACAGCTGTGCACTGGATGGGTCCTTGTCTATGTGCAGGATCAAATCAGCTACCCCCGATGCCAAGAGAGGGCCACCGTGGACTCAGCAGTGAATCAAGAGCTGTGTCAAGAGCGTTAAACCCAGCCTGTACCACTTGGTTGCAATGACTCCGTATGCCAGGAGGGGCCACCATGTCAGTAATTGTTGCCAACAAAGTGCCAAGACCTGTGCGGGCCTTAGCTGTGACATCGTATGCCAGCAGGGGGTGTTGTGGTATATGTTCCTGCGAAATACAGACTGATGTCTTGCCAGCAGGTATTGCAGCAACCCCGTGTGCCAGGAGGGATTACCAGTACCCAGTACTATAAATGTTTGGGATGTCACCTGAGTATACTGAAGCTGCGACCTGTAGCTTCAGTAAGAAGCACTAAGACCAGCCCTTCGACCTGACCCTTGGACTCCAGAGTAGGTTGAGAGGACTTCGCCCCGTCCCTGGTACGGTGTCGGGGCACAAGGATCAACCCCCGTCCCTTGATTAAGAAAAGCTGAATTTACCACACCAGTGGAAGCCAGAGCACCTCCGATTGCTGTTGAAGCCGGCTATGCTCCTGAGAATAGAACCTGCACCTGCTCGGTGCTGCCACGCATTCAGAGTGCAGTTCAACTTGACTGAGCAGGAGTGGAGCATTGGAAGCACCCGAAGTCAAGGCACCCTCCTTAGTGCAGAATGTTTCTGTACTGCTGTATATTAATACAGGCCATCCAGGCTCAGGGCCACTCACTGATACGGTGCTGTGTCACCATAGACACTTTTGACTGCTTCCAAAGAGTGGCCACCAGTGAATGGTGGACACCCCCAACCACATTACAAGAAAAAGTGTGAGACCGGGATTTGCCAGTTAAACACTAGAGCCCTGACCTCAGGGGGATTGTGTTATTGCTTTCCCATGCTGAAATACTGAAATACTTTTTTTAATATAAAAACAAATACTTCACTCGTCATTGATGTAATGACATTACTGAGTGCACTTCGAGTTATGAGTCGTGTTTATCTACACTTCCCCCACGAGGGAGCCTTTAACTGGTTATCCACAGCTATCAATGAGTCAAGTGTAGCAGAGGTACTAGCTCCATTTGCTCAGGACCCATAGTAGGTCGGACCCTGGGATATCAGGAGAAGAAGACCTCAACCACAACAGTTGACTCCAATAGTCCCTTCATGCCCTGTGGCCCTCTTCAAGAGGTTTTTCCACTGGTACACTTAATTTCTATAGTCAGACTCCTAAATTGTTATGTTATGCAAAAGCCCTCCAGATTACGGTAAACAGACAAAATATCGACTACAAAATATCGAATGGACATAATATTGAGTACAAAATATAGGGTGGACAGAATATCGAATGGACAGAATATAGACATCAAAAATATCGTTTTGAAGGTAAGTAATGTAATATTGAATTTTAAAATATAGATAGTCAAAATATCGAAGTGCATAATATAGGTTAAGAAAAATATCGAACATGTAATAATATTGATTTTTTTATAGTGTATTTTATATGTTAAAAGTGTTTATTTACGTTATAATGTAATTTAATGAATGAATTTAGTGTTATTTAAATTTTGCGTAATTTAATTCTTAGCGGGTTGTGGGTTTATAGGGGAATAGGGTGGGAAGTAATTTAATTATAATTATTAAATATGTTAATTTATGTAGTGTCATTTAATTATAATTAATTAAATATGTAAATTTATTTATTGGTATTTGTTTATAATTAATTGTTAATACATTTTCATTTAGTAATTAATTACATTTTAATTGCCAATTTATTTAATTTAATTGATTAATTGATAATTAGGTTAATTTAACTAATTCAATTTCTGTAGCGGGTTGTGGGTTTATAGGGGAGAAGGGTGGGAAGTAATTGAATTATAATTAATTAAATATGTTAATTTATGTAGTGTAATTTAATTATAATTAATTAAATATGTTAATTTATTTATTGGTATTTGTTTATAATTAGTTGTTAAATTATTATTTTTTTGGTAATTAATTAAATTTTAATTGCCAAATTATTTTATTTAATTGATTAATTGATAATTATGTTAATTTAAATAATTTAATTTCTGTAGCGGGTTGTGGGTTCATAGGGGAATAGGGTGGGAAGTAATTTAAGTATAACTAATTACATATGTTAATTTTTTTGTGTATTTATTAGATTTTAATTGTTAAGTAACTGTTTAATTACTAATTAATTAATTGTTAATTTATAATTAATTAGCGTTAACAGATAATTAATTGTAATGATTAAATTAAATTAGTATTTGTAATTCATTAATTACTATATTATATTAAAGTGGTAATTACTTTTAACTACATTTTTTATAGATATTAATATATATATCTTTTTAAATAATATATGAAGTATCTACTTTCTCTACTGTTGACTCACTGGAGAGGGAATAGTAATTTTTACCCCTACGCTATCCAACGCTTTCCCTACTGTGCACTTTCTGGAGTGGGAATAGTAATTTTAACCCCTACGCTATCCAACGCTTTCCCTACTGTTGCACTCTTTGGAGTGGGAATAGTAATTTTTACCCCTACGCTCTCCAACGCTTTCCCTACAGTTGCACTCTCTGGAGTGGGAATAGTAAGTTTTACCCCTACGCTATCCAACCCTTTCCCTACTGTTGCACTCTCTGGAGTGGGAATAGTAATTTGTACCCCTACGCTATCCAACACTTTCCCTACTGTTGCACTCTCTGGAGAGGGAATAGTAATTTTTACCCCTACGCTATCCAACGCTTTCCCTACTGTTTCACTCTCTGGAGTGGGAATAGTAATTTTTACCCCTACGCTATCCAACGCTTTCCTTACTGTTGCACTCTCTGGAGGGGGAATAGCAATTTTTACCCCTAGGCTATCCAACGCTTTCCCTACTGTTGCACTCTCTGGAGCCGGAATAGTAATTTTTACCCCTACGCTATCCAACGCTTTCCCTACTGTTCCACTCTCTGGAGTGGGAATAGTAATTTTTACTCCTACGCTATCCAACCCTTTGCCTACTGTTGCACTCTCGGGAGTGGGAATAGTAATTTTTACCTTCACGCTATCCAACCCTTTCCCTACTGTTGCACTCTCTGGAGTGGGAATAGTAATTTTTACCCCTACGCTATCCAATGCTTTCCCTACTGTTGCACTCTCTGGAGTGGGAATAGTAATTTCTACCCCTACGCTATCCAACGCTTTCCCTACTGTTGCACTCTCTGGAGTGGGAATAGTAAGTTTTACCCCTACCCTATCCAACCCTTTCCCTATTGTTGCACTCTCTGGAGTGGGAATAGTAATTTTTACCTCTATGCTATCCAACGCCTTATCTACTGTTGCACTCTGGAGTGGGAATAGTAATTTTATACTTCCGCTATCCTACCGTAATAATATTGGATATTTTTTAATTATATTATGTTACTATATATATATGTTTTAACAAATATGATTGTAAATTTTTTTATAACTTTAAGTAATTATTTTATTATTATAAGGTAGTTTAAGTATTTTTAAGTATATTTTAGTAAATAATTTTTTATATTATTTTAATTTAACATTGTTTTTGATAAAGTCGATATTTTTACAAACTATATTTTTGTAAACAATATTTTTACTCAATATTTTTGTACTTACCTGTTTGTAGATACAAAGTCGATATTCTGTCTGTCGATATTTTGTCGCCGATATTTTTGTTAGTCGATATTATGTCCCTCGATATTATGTCAGTGATCCCAGCATACAAGACAACAGACCCCATGAGCTCTCTAACCTATATAAAAGGGCCTTGATTGGAGTTCATCATATTGGACACCTTTGGTATTTGTTAATCACAAAGAGCCTACGGTCAAAAATTAGGGTTAGATTAAGGGCATGAGTATCACTAGATTCAATGTGAATTTGGATTACAGACTCCCATATATCTGCACAACCTAAAGATAGTAGATCACAGATGGTCCTCTTTTCATGGCCCAAGTTGCTGGTGCTTGAAACAATGACATAACATAACATAACATAACATGACATACCATAATAACATAACAAAATGTAACATAACATAACATGACATAACACAACATAACAAAACATAACAACATGACATACCAAATTATAACATAACACAACAAAACACAATACATATTTCTGATTGGTGCATTGATTATATGTTAATTTAGAAGGTTCTTCTAATTTGCCTCTACAGCGAAGTATCACATTTTTTGAGAGAGGTTTACAAGTGGCGTGCCTGTTCTCATGCACTCCATTGGAATTCTTTAGTATGATGTTACAATGCATTTGTTGCAACGCATGCCTTTGCCACGCATGCTTTACAACACGATTGCCTTTTCCACAAATATCCTTTACCATGAAGATGCCTTTAACACGCACACTTTTACTACGATTTTCGTTGTATGCATGTTAATGACATTTTTATGTTAAAGGATATCTCCGATCACTATTTATGAACCCTAAAAATTAAACCTTATAATTTTCCCCTTCGCAACACCACCCTCTCATTCCCCCTTACCTCTCCACATCCTCTCCACTCCAAGCACTTCCGAGGTGATGTTTCACATTGTTAGGAGGAAACAGAAGTGTCTTTCTGTTTCCTCTAATGACGCCTATTGCCTCCCCATTTTTCTTCTTCAGATTCATAATTTTACGGAATCAGGTGCGTTTCTTTTTTTTGGGGAGAGACCCCTCCAAGCCCCCCTTTTTTGGTATCTTTTGCACACATGCCTTTACAATGTATCTCATAGTAAAGGTATGCGTGGTAAAGGCTATTCGTTGTAACCACAAATGCGTTGTAATGCATGCGTGGTTATGAATCTACTTACTGCAACCCTGAAAATGCTACATCTACAATTGGTAATTTTGCTTTGGAATTCTAGGGCCACGGAACTCCTATCCAAATACGAGGAGTGCTGTGCTAATTTTGCCACACTGAAGAAAAGTGTAATTTGAGAGTGAGGATTGCTGAGGTGAGCAGACTTTTCCATTTCCCATCAGCATATATTGTCCCTCTGGACTCTGTAGACTAGGTACTTACAAAGGACCCCTGTTGTGTAACGTAGCTCTGCGGTCATCACCAACATTTGGCAGCATGCATTCAAAGGCCACACTACCTGTGATCATTTTCTGTGTCATCTTAAGGATTTTGTGGGTCCTGGGCAAAACATAATATAAAGGCCCCTGTACGGTACAAATTTGAATTGCATTACCCATTTCCTTGTAATTCAGGCCCACATGATGCCAAACAGTACTACATTATATGTTAACAGAGTCACATAATTAGTTGAAACATCTCTTGACCAGGATGTCAAAAGTCTTTAAAATGACACAGGGTAAAAATAGTTAGTTGTAGCAGTAGGCAAAGAGTATAGATACAGAATTAGAATATCCAGAGATCAAATAGAGAGAAAGTTCACTTTCCCATGGGGTCTTTTGGGAGGGAGGGGGGCCACCTTGCCTCCTGTGGCATCCAATTCACATGCCATAGGGCTCTAAGTCAGTCAGTGCTGCATTTGGTTGTCTTTTGAGCATTCTGCTGGGATGGAGCCAGGATTTGAAACCCAGTAAGTACCTCCGACCTCAATGACTGATGGCCCCATATTCCCAGAACTGAACTACTGAATGATTGCTTTTTTATAAAAAACAGACTTTAATTTGTTTTCTAAAAGCCCCATGGGCATCATGAAAAACCAGTTGGGAAGGGAGTATGCAGTACAATTGTAAACATTAGCAGTCGTATGGTTCTCCCAGGGTTGACTGCAATCCAAAGTTGATATACTGAATGATTGATGCCGCCACTACATCCACCATACATATTGAGTGACTGCTGCCTCCATACCCTCATGTACTTCAATATTGAGTGGTTGATTCCCCCTGCATTTCATGTACTATAATATTACACAATAGTTTCAAGGACAGCTTGTACTGTGCTGAAATTGTACTTGTTTCAGAACTGCATTCATTTGTTTACATGCAACTATAAACAATCAGAAAGGGCACACAAAAAGAGACCACCCAGAGTACATTTATGTCTAGTACCAGGAGGTAATGAGGGGTTTTGTTTTTGACCACTTACCTCCCTCAGGCACTGCATATGGTCTACAGCAGCGGATTACTGACCCCAGTCGGGCTCGTATTTGCAACTACAGGAGAAGCAGAAAAAATAATGAACTAATTCTCTCTAAAACTAGATTTCGCCATTAAGTCATGTTGTTATACGGTGTTATGCCCTGTGCAGCCACCTTCTTGTTGAAATGTAGTAGCTAACTACTCAAAGGAACACGTACATATTCAAATGCCATGGTCTCCATGTTACTGGCCTCACCACATTCTTTGTGCCTCCTTGGTGTGTTGCCCTATATTTCACCCATGCCTTGAAGGGGAAGTAAATTATTTAGTTCTGTGTAAGTCTTTCACTTCACATTGAAGGTCTATAGTGGGGTGAGAACTAAACATGATTTTTGTGCAACTTTGGTAAAAAGATCAATCTCCCACACTTTTTTGGAGACACTGAATCAATTGTGAACACATCTGAGAACATCCCAATCGGCAAACTCTTTTCATCAAGAGGTTAACCTTAAAGTGAACACTATAATTTACTCACTACTTATTATCCCAATCCTTTAAACTCATGCTGTGAGTTGCGAAGGAACCATACGTCTAGCTCCAATCATTTCTCAGTTACCAAACAAAAACAAAGTTCAAAGGTTACTCCAAAATCTGTTACTGATCCCTGTGTTTTTAGTGACACTACATGGTATACCTCTCCTATTTTAAAAACACATACATGTCTCATGCTTTTGCCCTTGCTCACTTGCAGCTTCCTTTAGCTCTTTCTGCGATATTTGCTGCTATTGTCTTGGTCCCTTAAGCTGTAAACTTTCACACTAATTAAGAGTACGCTTTTGTATTTCAGAAACTCAAACCCTGATAATGATAACTAAGCATGATACCTTATTTACACTTACAGGCATGAAGTAAAAACTCACATTGATGGACATCTTGAATTGAGTAAAATCCAAATGTCAGCTGTCGTTGTTGGTGCTCACCCAGCTGGACGGTAGGCAAACAGCTAGGAATTTAAAAAAAAGTTAGTGTGTGAAATAAAAGATCTTCAGTTGCCACACATTCCATGAGTTGTGAAATTCTGAGATCAATGAAATATCCTCCCAATTAGGAACAGTATAAGATAAGGGGTATATTTACAAAACAATGCTGGATCGTGGTGTTTCACCAAATTTGCTTTGACAAACACACGGGGCCCCTGAAACAAGGATAAACCCTAACAGGGAAATAAACTTTTTTTAGAAAAAAGCAATAGCACCGGGCTCAGTGCGGATTATATGACAGATTTTTCACATTTTATCTCATTTTATACAGTAAAAACAAATAAACATATTGTGAACATAGAAACAAAAAAAGACAAAAAGACACTGGTCGTGATTTGCAGAATACCACCAACGCTTTTCGGCAAATGCCTTCTTCAGGATTTTTCTTTTACCAGTGAATACTACGAAGCAAGAAAAATAAATGATCTAGAGTTAAAGCGCATTGATTACATATATATATCAAAATGTCAACATTATGTACAAACAGTGGTAATTCTGGGTCTATCGCTTGAAACAATGGGCTTGAACACCGCTGCTTCCATTTAATATAAGTGGACTGATCAAACATACACTCTCTCATCCTCTAGTGTGTTTTTGTGCTGTACACTATATTACAAAAAATCTCATAAAAATGTTGACATTTCTTAAAATATATACATAGGGAAAAGTTTGTGTGAACCATAATAGAGATATCTGTGGTTAAAGATTTTCTATTAAATTGGTGTCGACCGCCCATGTCGAGAAATCTCGCCAGGAGGAGGTCTAGCACACAAACATTTAATGTGAGTGAACCGCTCAAGAGTAAAAACTCTGCTCCACATCACTTTGCAAGTTTGTTTGGGCAACACTCTGAACTCCACTGGCGGAGGGGAATTTTTCATCCATCCCTATCACAGATCCACACTCCTACTCACACACTCACTCACACACCCACAAACTCACTTACACCCACCTAACCACTCACAGACCTACTTCAAAACCCCCAAAACACTCCCACACTCACTCACATACAGCCACTCACACACCCACTTACACACCCACTTACACATGCACACAACCACTCACACACCTACTCACACACCCATACAGCCACTAGCACATTCCCTCACAGACCCACAAAACCACTGACACACACACACACGTACTCATTCACCCAGATAGCCACTTCCATACACACTCACAGATCCACACATCCAATCACACATTAACTCTAACACCTACTTGCACACCCACACACAACCACTCACAACCAGGTTAGAGGGACGTTATGTTTGGGAAATAAAATGTAAATATCTTTAAAAATCTCTGCAAAACCTGTGCTGGTATTGTACAAGTGCAATCTGAGCCTAACTAAAACAACACTGTAAACGTGTCTATCTAGTTATTAATCTATATATCTATATATCTATCTATCTATCTAGATATACATATATATATATATATATATATATATATATATATTCACTGAAAAAACCGTAGGTTGCAACCACGTTATAGTTAGGAATTAGCATTTAAAAACCTTAGGAATTCACTGAAAAAACCATAGGTTTCACACATGTCATAGTTAGCTGGACATTTCACTCATACAAAACCATTGAAATTCCTCCGTTATAGTTAGTTCAGCTAACTATAACTCGCGCGCCCGCAATGCACTGCTGATGACGTCACATATTACATCACTCATGACATGGTCAGTGACATCACTCATGACATCACTCATGACATCTCAAATGACATCACTGATAACATCACTGATGACATCATCCAGTGAATGTGTGCCTTTCTGAAAAATAAATATTTTTTATATATGTATATCTAACGGTAGATGGAAGAATAAATGGTTGCATAACTGACTTATTGCATAACTGAGTTATGAACGATGCCGCCAGACTCATCTTCAAACTATTGAGGCCCAAGCGAGCATCACCCCTCCTTCAATGCCTCCACTGGCTGCCTCTTAAACAAAGAGCAAAATTTAAGGGCCTCTGCATCGTTCACAAAGCTACTCACAGTCATGCCCCCGTGTATATTAAACAACGTCTTCAGATATATGTACAAGGCCGCTCGCTAAGGTCCTCCACGAGAGCCTTTTAAAATGCCCACGCTCCAACTACGTCACCAAAGGAGGACGAGCCTTCTCTAGCCTCCTACCCACTCTCTGGAACAAGCTGCCAAGACATCTCCATGCGGAAAGCCGCCGTCTTCCCTTCAGAAAACAACTAAAAACCATCCTGTTCACAGAAGCTTGGACATAATTGTCCTGCTAATCCGCCAATCTTCTTATAGCGCTTAGAGACCTTTGGTATTAAGCGCTCAACAAATTCAAATTAACATAACATAACATAACTTATTAAGTGTATCTTAGTGAATACATGTATTAGCGAGTAATGTTTAAATATGTAAATATCTGTATCAGTGTCTCACTTTGTCTATAAGTGGCTGCATGGGTTAGTGAGTAGCTATATGAGTGTCTATATGGGTTATTATTTGGTTTTTTGAGTATCAGTATGAGTGTCTGTATGGTTCGGTGGGGAGTATTACTTAGCGCATAGATGCATGAAAGAGTGACTCACTGTATGTGTTTTGAACCATCAACACAATAGGAGCTAAAGGGGGAACAAAAGGACAGCCAGCCCCCCACTCACTGCGCTCAAAATCAATCAAAGGACTGTCCCTGGATAGATACAACAAGTATGAAGTAGTAGGGGAATACTGAATCATGAATTAAAAGTGTGTGCCCATTCCAAAATGTCGCCCTTGTGGGACACGTCCCGAGTGAATCACGTTTCTCACGTGATCAAGGGCGTGCAGGAACATCTATTTCTATCTTTGCCTGTTGTAACTGTGGCAGAATGATCTTAGACGCTGCCGAATCCCGGTTGCGGTAAGCAGTGAGACTAACCGGCGGGCATTGTGACGCTATGCTCGAGGAAGTTGCTTGTGGTAAAAGACCGGTATACCACATTTAAAATAGATGGAATACTGGTTGGCATTGCTTTCTTTAACATTAGAGCGATGGAGATAAGACATGGTGTGAAGTCGGCAACATGTGTGATACGGATAAACGCGTTGCGATGACGCCAGATGAAGTAACATTGCTTTTGTTAACATTAGAGCGATTGGGCTACGACATGGTGTGAAGCTGACAGCATTTATGATACGGATAAACGCGTCGCGATTACACTAGATGTATTAACATTACTGAGTAATCACTATTTAAAAATGCGTGATGCGGAGAGAGAGTGCAGTGCTCCTGTGGGGGCTATGTGGGCTAACATAGAACTCTGAGGTTGCTCTGTCTCTTTAATTCTTACAGGTGACAAGACCCTTTGGCGGTCACTAAGTGGGTACGCGATCAGCTGACGCGTGTCCTCCACTTTTTAAAAGGTTGCAAGTATACAGTCTTGATGCAACCAAACGGTACGGGCATTTTTAATTCCCTGCGTGAAGAATCATGCCACTACTGGGTTGTAATGTGTTTTACAGATGGCGCTTTCTTTTGTTTTGTCTTTTACTACCATTGTAGGTTTGATGTGAACCCCCCATGAAATTCTAACTTGGAACCCCACTAGCCCCGAAGAAGTTGCTTGAAATTTGTTACAGCAACGTAACATGTTGGCTAATAATGATTGACTATGGCTCTACATGAGCCATTTTTAATTTGGAAGAGCTTACAGCACTGAATAAAAGTTATCATAAGCAAGTAAGCTTTGCCAATTTTTAACGGTGAAGATTATTTGTGTATATTCTCATGGGGTCCATACTTTGTGCTTTTTTATATCATGTATAGGAAGTACATTCACATTTAGGTTTCTTCCATTCTGTTTGGTTTCATTGGGTTTTGGTCTATATTTCAAGTGCACACACATTTCTTTTCTAGAAAGAAAACAACCTATGATGATAAGTGGGTTTGCTGACGAGTACCAGTCAGCATCTCCCTTGGTGTTGCAACCATGAAGTGCTTTCTTTCCTTCCCACACTTTTTTCAGTTTATGGGTGGGTCTTTGATGGTAGTTTATTCTTGAATTAGGATACACCACAGCATAGCGACCAGTAGGTCCTAGAGGGAGTCGTGGATGAGGTTATAATACCCCCCTCGTGCTGGAATTAGAATTTTTGTTGTATCTATCCAGGGGCAGCCCTTTGATTGATTTTGTGTATGTGTTTTGAAGACAGCATATGTGCAGGACTGTATGGGTGGATGAGTGTGTGTATGGTGTGTTAGTGAGTGAATGACTATCTCAATAGAATCTTTATGAGTAACTACATATGTTTTAATCTAGTATATGTGAGTATTGATGTAAATAAGTGATTATATGTGAGAGTGAAAGATAGGAAGAGTTCCTGTATAAATAAGTATGTGTTTCTATAAGTGATTGTTTAAGAGAGTAAGTATGTGTACGTTTCTTTAAAAGTAAGTGTAGCTGTGAGTGTATAGCTGTATATGCAAATAAATGGATGTTTGATTGCAAGTGTGAGTATGTGTGTGAGTAACTCTATGGATGAGTGTTGGTGTGTAACAGGATGTATAGGTGTATGAGCACATATGATGAGTGAGTACATGTATGAGTGACTATATAGAACTGTTGATGAATGAGTGGATGTGTATGTAGATGGTGGAATTACTGAATAGGTTGTTGTAACTGGTATTGGTACGCTGAGAGGAGGTCTGTCACTCTTTCACAAGGATGATGTCATCAGTGATGTCATTTGAGATGTCATCAGTGATGTCATGTGTGATGTCACTGACCATAAATATGTGTTGCAGAGAGGTGTAATGAGGCCATGCCCTTTTTTACACCTTCCTGCAACGCAGTCCCCTGGCGCGTTTGCAGAGGGGGAACTAATTCCCCTTGCATACTGGGGGTCCCTGGGGTCCAACTAGCCCACCAGGATCCTTCAGTATGCCCCAGGGGACTGTGTTGCAGAGAGGTGTAATGAGGCCCCGCCCCTTTTAACACCTCTCTGCAACACAGCCCCCTGGCGCGTTTGCAGAGGGAGAACTAATTCCCCTTGCATACTGGTGGTCCCTCTGGGCCAACTAGCCCACCAGCAACCTCCAGTATGCACCAGGGTGCTCCGTTGCAGAGAGGTGTTATGAGGCCACGCCCCTTTTAACACCTCTTTGCAAGGCAGCCCCCTGGCCCGTTTGCAGAGGGGAAACTAATTCCCCTTGCATACTGGGGGTCCCTGGGGGCCAACTAGCCCACCAGGAACCTCCAGTATGCACCAGGGGGCTGTGTTGCAGAGAGGTGTTCTGAGGCCATGCCCCTTTTAACACCTCTCTGCAATGCAGCCCCCTGGCGCATTTGCAGAGGGGGAACTAATTCCCCTTGCATATTGGGGGTCCCTGAGGGCCAATTAGCCCACCAGAAACCTCCAGTATGCGCCAGGGGGCTGCGTTGCAGAGAGGTGTAAAAAGGGGTGTGGCCTCATTACACCTCTCTGCAACGCAGACCCCTGGCTCGTTTGCAGAGGGGGAACTAATTCCCCTTGAATACTGGGGGTCCTTGGGGGCCAACTAGCCCAACAGGAACCTCCAGTATGCACCAGGGGGCTGCTTTGCAGAGAGGTGCAAAAGGAAGTGTGGCCTCTTCACACGTCTCAGCAAGGCAGCCCCCTGGTGCGTTTGCAGAGGGGGAACTAATTCCCCTTGAATACTGAGGATCCCTGGGGGCCAACTAGCCCACCAGGAACCTCTAGTATGGGAAACAAACTTTACAACATAACTTTTACAACGCACTACCATTACAACAAAACTTTTATAACGCAAGATCAATTACATCGCACGCCATTACAACGCAACCATTACAACGCATGACACTACAACGCATACCATTACACTGCATGTCATTACAACGCAGTCATTACAATGCTTACCATTACAACGCATACCATTACAATGCATAGTACCCTTACACTATCCAAAACTTACCCTACTGTTGCACCCCCTGGAGTTACAATAGTAATTTTTACCCCTACACTATCCAACACTTACCCTACTGTTGCACCTCCTGGAGTTAGAATAGGAATGTTTACCCCTACACTATCCAACACTTACATTACTGTTGCACCCCCTGGTGTTAGAATAGTAATTTTTACCCCTATTATCCAATATTTACCATACATGCAATGCAATGGTATGCTTTGTAATGGTATGTGTTGTAAAGGTAGTATGCGTTGTAATGGAATGCATTGTAAAGGTAGTTTTTAGACAATTCGTTGTAATGGCATGCGTTGTAATGGAATGCGTTGTAATCGATGTTGCGTTGTAAAAAATGCTTTGTAAAGGCATGCATTGTAAAAGTATGCATTGTAATGTCATAAATCCTCCAGTATGCGCCAGGGGGCTGCGTTGCAGAGAGGTGTAAAAAGGGGCGTGGCCTCTTTACATGTCTCTGCAAGGCAGCCCCCTGGCGCGTTTGCAGAGGGAGAACTAATTCCCCTTGAATACTGGGTGTCCCTGGGGGTCAACTAGCCCAGCAGGAACCTCCAGTATGCGCCAGGGGGCTGCATTGCAGAGAGGTGTAAGAAGGGGCGTGGCCTCTTTACACGTCTCAGCAAGGCAGCCCCCTGGCACATACTGGAGGTTCCTGGTGGGCTACTTGGTCCCCAGGGACCCTTAGTATTCAAGGGGAATTATTTCCCCCTATGCAAACGCGCCAGGGGGCGCGTTTGCAGAGTGGTGCCTTAATTTGTTTGGGGGGATCGACAGGGTACGCGTACTATACCCGTATCCCGTGATTTAAAAACATTTTTTTTAACTTTTTGGGGCCTTGGGGGTCCTTTTGGGACCCCTAAGCAGGCCTAGGGGGTCAGAGTGTTTCTACCCGGCCCCCTTTTCTTTGTGTTTTTCGCATTTCTTTTTCTTTTTTCTTGTGCCTCGGTTCTACCGAGGCACAAGATGGCTGCTAACACTTCCTGGTTTGGCGTGTTGACAGACAGTTTTTAGCCAATTAGCATGCAGCTCGTGCTCGTAATGGTACGCGTACTGTCCTTGGACGGTACGCGTACGGTACTTCGTCTATAGATATATCTATGATTTTACTTTTGATTTTCTAAAGAACTATTGAATGGATTTACAACATTTAACAAAAAGCGTAATCTGCGAACCAAACTCTACCTTTTTGCCAAATTTGGTGTAATTCCGTTCAGCAGTTCGAGCTGTAGCCTCACTTAAAGAACACTTATTTTTACAGTGAAAACGGACCCTTTTATTGCAAAGTGCCTAGCTGTAGATTTTGAACCCTAGCTCTGCCGGCACCTAGGGAAACCTAGCACACCTATATATTTTTTTAAACTAGACACCCAGGGAAATCCAGGATGGAGTAACTTGATTGGCTCCCACCAGGTTCTATTACACAGAATCCCTTGCAAACTTAAAACTTTGTAAAAAACACATTTTCCTCACATTTATGTGGTGGAAAATTCTGGAATCTGTGTGGATCCACAAAATTCCACCCACCCTGCGTTCCCTAAAGTCTTCCTAGAAAAATGGTACCTATGTGGGTAGGCCTAGTGCCCGCGGCACGAAATGGCCAAAACACAACGTGGACATGCCACATTTTGCCAGTGAAAATGGACCCTTTTTTGGCAAAGTGCCTAGCTGCAGATTTTGAACCCTAGCTCTGCCGGCACCTTGGGAAACCTAGCAAACCTATACATTTTTGAAAACTAGACACCCAGGGGAATTTAGGATGGGGTGACTTGACTGGCTCTCACCTGGTTCTGTTACCCAGAATCCCTAGCAAACCTCAACATTTATTTTTTTAAAAAGCACATTTTCCTCACATTTCTGTGGTGGAGAGTTCTGGAATGTGCGTGGATCCATAAAATTCCACCCACTCCGCATTCCCCAAAGTCTTCTGAGAAAAATGGTACCCCACTTGTGTGGGTGGGTCCACTCACCCGCATTCCCCAAAGTCTTTCGAAAAAAATGATACCTCTCTTGTGTGGGTTGGCCTAGTGCCCGCAACAGGAAACGGCATGCATTGTAAAAGTATGCATTGTAATGTCATACATCCTCCAGTATGCACCAGGGGGCTGCATTGCAGAGAGGTGTAAAAAGGGGCGTGGCCTCTTTACATGTCTCTGCAAGGCAGCCCCCTGGCGCGTTTGCAGAGGGAGAACTAATTCCCCTTGAATACTGGGTGTCCCTGGGGGTCAACTAGCCCAGCAGGAACCTCCAGTATGCGCCAGGGGGCTGCATTGCAGAGAGGTGTAAGAAGGGGCGTGGCCTCTTTACACGCCTCAGCAAGGCAGCCCCCTGGCACATACTGGAGGTTCCTGGTGGGCTACTTGGTCCCCAGGGACCCTTAGTATTCAAGGGGAATTATTTCCCCCTATGCAAATGCGCCAGGGGGCGCGTTTGCAGAGTGGTGCCTTAATTTGTTTGGGGGGGATCGACAGGGTACGCGTACCATACCCGTATCCCGTGATTTAAAAACATTTTTTAAAACTTTTTGGGGCCTTGGGGGTCCTTTTGGGACCCCTAAGCAGGCCTAGGGGGTCAGAGTGTTTCTACCCGGCCCCCTTTTCTTTGTGTTTTTCGCATTTCTTTTTCTTTTTTCTTGTGCCTCGGTTCTACCGAGGCACAAGATGGCTGCTAACACTTCCTGGTTTGGAGTGTTGACAGACAGTTTTTAGCCAATTAGCATGCAGCTCGTGCTCGTAATGGTGCGCGTACTGTCCTTGGACGCTACGCGTACGGTACTTCGTCTATAGATATATCTATGATTTTACTTTTGATTTTCTAAAAAACTATTGAATGGATTTACAACATTTAACAAAAAGCGTAATCTGCGAACCAAACTCTAACTTTTTGCCAAATTTGGTGTAATTCCGTTCAGCAGTTCGAGCTGTAGCCTCACTTAAAGAACCCTATGGAAAATGGCATGGGGAAAACAGGTTATGGGACCCCCTTTTTTCTTGGCCGCGCTTCATGAATCACCCCAAAACTTTCAGGGAAGGAGAGGAGCGCCCCATCTTCTTTGAGAATTTCGTGAAGATTCGTCAACTGGTGCCAAAGTTATTCCAAATAGAATGTTGCAAATTTCCTATGGAAACTAGGTCCTAACTATAACTACCTACTGGCGACCGCCAGTACGTAAAATATATACACACACACACATATATATATATACATATATAATGTATATATATATGTATATATATATATATATATATATGTATATATATATATATTTGTATATATGAAATTTACACTCCTCTGCAAACAAGGATTGACAACGCTGTGTTTTGACAAATATAAGGTTTTATTTGTCGGCTGATTGGACGTGTTTCCCCTGTACTAGCCTGCCGTCAATCCTTGTTTGCAGAGGAGTGTAAATTTCATAAATACGGACCGAGCTTGGGTGGTCTGGTATGACGACGCGCCCTCTGGTCAGGAGTTTGAGGTGGCTGCTACACAAGCAATGCGAAGAAATATATATATGTATGCATATACATTAATCCCTTTACTGCTTGGCATTTTCCTCCCCTATGCTAAGCCTTTTTTGGGCTATTTGGGGTAGTTTGCGCTTAGGTCCCTGTAACGTTTTGACAATATAAGGTACACACGCCAAATTTGCGTCCTTTTCTTCCAACAACATGTCAATTCTAGAGGTACACATGGTTTGTGGATTCCTTTGGAGGAGACCCAGAAATTGGCCAAATACAGCTAAATTTGTTTTTTGGGAAGAAATATGGGAAAAAAGGGCTACAGATGAAAGTGTCTGTTTTTTCCCCTGCAAATGGTATCAAAAAAGGGGGCATGGTGCTGAAATCACCATCTTCCCAGCTTTCAGGCACAAGCAGACTTTTGTCAGAAAGCCAACATTTTTTACACAGTTTTGGCATTTTTCTGGGACATAGCCTATTTTTGCTATTTTTGTGCTTTCAACCTCCTTCCAGTTAATGGTAGAAATGGGTATGAAAGCAATAATGGATCCTGGAAAGCTATACATTTTAGAAAAGTAGACAACAATCTGAATTATGCAAGGGTCATGTGTGTAGATCCTTCCAGGTTTCTTTATGGAAACTAACAGTTGAATATAGGAAAAACTGGAAATTAGTTGAAAAAAACAGCCATTTGTGTCAACATTTTCACCTGTAACTTCTAATTATGACAGCTGTTTGAAAACAATATACTGTTAAATCCGCTGGACCTTTCTGGTTGTGGGGATATATGGGACTTGTAGGTTCACCAAGAACCCAACGAACCCAGAGCCAATAACTGAGCAGCGTCTTGCAATAGTTTTTGTATTATGTACCGGGTATATGGCAATTGATTTGGGAAAGTATATACATTGAAAAATCAGTATGAGAAACACCTATGAATTTCTGAAATTGGAACAAAATATAGAGTTTAGAAACAGTAGATATTTGCACATTTTCAGAATTGTGAGTACCCATACTAGCATGAGAATTATAGCTCATTTTTCAAAATGACTTATTTTTTACACATTTGTCTTTCAAATTTCAAAGCAGTAATGCATCGAAAGTCAATAGGTAATAACAGTTGCTCTACAATTCTGTGTTGCCCTAGGTCTCCTGAGAAAAATGATAACTCACTTGTGTGGGTAGGCCTAGTGCCCACGACAGGAAACAGCTCTAAACGCAACGTGGATGCACTTTATTTTTACGCTTTATTTTTACAGTGAAAACAGACCCTTTTATTGCAAAGTGCCTAGCTGTAGATTTTGAACCCTAGCTCTGCCGGCACCTAGGGAAACCTAGCACACCTATATATTTTTTAAAACTAGACACCCAGGTAAATCCAGGATGGAGTAACTTGATTGGCTCCCACCAGGTTCTATTACACAGAATCCCTTGCAAACTTAAAACTTTGTAAAAAACACATTTTCCTCACATTTATGTGGTGGAAAATTCTGGAATCTGTGTGGATCCACAAAATTCCACCCACCTTGTGTTCCCTAAAGTCTTCCTAGAAAAATGGTACCTATGTGGGCAGGCCTAGTGCCCGCGGCACGAAATGGCCAAAACACAACGTGGACATGCCACATTTTGCCAGTGAAAATGGACCCTTTTTTGGCAAAGTGCCTAGCTGCAGATTTTGAACCCTAGCTCTGCCGGCACCTAGGGAAACCTAGCAAACCTATACATTTTTGAAAACTAGACACCCAGGGGAATTTAGGATGGGGTGACTTGACTGGCTTTCACCTGGTTCTGTTACCCAGAATCCCTAGCAAACCTCAAAATTTATTTTTAAAAAAAGCACATTTTCCTCACATTTCTGTGGTGGAGAGTTCTGGAATGTGCGTGGATCCATAAAATTCCACCCACTCCGCATTTCCCAAAGTCTTCTGAGAAAAATGGTACCCCACTTGTGTGGGTGGGTCCACTCACCCGCATTCCCCAAAGTCTTTCGAAAAAAATGATACCTCTCTGTGGGTTGGCCTAGTGCCCGCAACAGGAAACGGCCCAACGCAACGTGGACACAGCACTTTTTCCAATGAAAGCTGACACTATTTAGCAAAGATTTTGCTAGCTGTAGATTTTGAACTCTAGCTCTGCCAGCATCTAGAGAAACTTAGCAAACCTATACATTTTTTAAAAATTGAAACCCAAGGGAATTCAGGATGGGGTGACTTTTCTGGCTCTCACTAGGGTCTGATACCCAGAGTCCCTTACAAACCTCAAAATTTGCACAAAAAAACACTTTTTCCTCACATTTCTGTGGTGGAAAGTTCTGGAATGTGTGTAGATCCACAAAATTCCACTCACCCTACATTTCCCAAAGTCTTCTGAGAAAAATGGTACCTCACCTGTGTGGGCGGGTCAAGTACCGGCGACAGAAAAGGGCCCAAAACCTATTGAGGCAACATCAAAATTACTTATCACAAAACACCCCGGTTTTACAAAGGGGGTACCATGAGTTTTTGGCCCCGGGCTCGGCGGCCATTTAGAGAAACCTACCAAACTCACATATATCTGAAAACTAGACTCCCGGGGGAGTCTAGCAAGGTATGGCTTGCGTGGGTCTCCCAACATTTCCCTACACAGAATCAGTTGCAAACCTCAAATTTAGCTGAAGAAATCATTTTTTCTCAAATTTCTGTGTGGGAAAGTTCTGGAATCTGCGTGGATTCACAAATTTCCTTCTACATAGTATTTACAGAGGTCTCTCGATAAAAATGGTACCTCACTTGTGTGGGTTAGTCTAGTACCCGCAACAGGCAAGGGCCTAAACTGATTGATGAGACATCAAAATGACCTATCACAAAACAACCTGGTTTTGAAAGGGGGGTCACCTGGGTTTTTGGCCCCGGGCTCGGTGGCCATCTAGGGAAACCTACCAAACCCACACATTTCTGAAAACTAGACACCAGGGTGGAGTCCAATGAGCTATGGCTTGAGCGGATCCCCTGACGTTTCCCTACCCAGAACCTCCTGCAGAAAGACTGTGGCATCTTTTTGAGGTGGATGGGGCATTGGCATATCCATTCTTGGCAGACCCTACCCCGAACTTTGGAAAAAAAGAAAATCCCTAGTGTCTAGTGGGCTTTTTACCCCTGCAGATAATGTGCTAATGCCCCATCTGCCTCCCAGGGCGTGCAGAAAGACTGTAGCAATTTGTATTTGGGTGGGGGCATTGACATGCCCATTCTGGGTAGCCTCCACCCCTACCTATATGTATAAAAAGTTCCTGGTGCTTAGTTGGCTTTCTGCCCCCCGGGAGCAGATCGAGGTCTATTACCCCATCTGCCTCCTGGGGGGGCAGAAAGTCTTTTGTTTTCTTTGGGTGGTAGGGTGGGGATATTTGCATGCCCATTCTGGGCAGCCCCACCCTAGAAAAAAAATCCCTGGCATCTAGGGTGCTTTCTGTTCCCCCGGGGGCAGATTGGGGGCCATAGGGCAGAAAGACTGTGATTTTGTGGCCGGGGCTTGATGCATTGGCATGCCCATATTAGGCAGCCCCATCCCTATTTAAAATGTAAACAAAAATCCCTGGTATATAGTGGGCTTTCTGCCCTCCCAGGGGAGCAGATTGGGGGCTACTGCCCCATCTGCCCCACAGGGGGTGCAGAAAGACTAAATTTGTCCAAATTCATATGGGGGAGCAAAGGCCTTTGCCCAAGGGGCCACTCCCCCATCTCTGGGGCCTAGTGGGTGGGTGCCTGCTTGGGGATCGCCCTCCTGGATCAATCCCCAAGCACTAGGGAGGTACAAGAGGTGCAGAAAGAAGAACGTGAAGTACAGAAAGAGGCAATAGAGGTGCAGAAAGAAGCAAGAGAAGTGCAGAAAGAGGCAAGTGAGGTGCAGAAAGAAGCAAGAGCAGTGCAGAATGAACCAAGAAAGGTGCTAAAAAAGGCAAGAGAGGCGCAGAAAGAGGCAGGGGGTGCAGAAGAGGCAAGAGACATGATGAAAGAAGCAACAGACGTGTAGAAAGAAGCAAGAGAAGTGCAGAAAGAACCACCAGAGGTGGAAAAAGATGCAAGAGGGGTGCAGAAAAAGGGAAGAGAGGTGCACAAAGGGACAGGAGAGGTACAGAAAAGGGCAGGAGGGGTGCAGAAAGAAGGAAGAAAAGTACAAAAAGAAGCAACAGAGGTGCTGAAAGAGTAAGAGATGGGCAGAAATAGGCAAGTGAGGTACAGAAGGAGGCAAGAGAAGTGCAAAAAAAGGCAAAAGTGTTGCAGAAATGGGCAAAGGGGTGCAGAAAGATGGAACAGGTGTGCAGAAAGAGGCAAGAGGGGTGCAGAAAGAATCAAGAAAGTTGCAGAAAGAAACACAGAAAGAAGCAAGAGAGGTGCAGAAACCGGCAAGAGAGGTGCAGAAAGAAGCAACAGAGATGCAGAATGGGGGAGGAGGGGTGGAGAAAGAAGCAAGAGGGGTGCAGAAAGAAGCAAGAGAGGTGCAGAAAGAAACAAAAGAAGCACAGAAAGAAGCAACAGAGGTACAGAAAGAGGCAAGAGGCGTGCCGAACGAGAGAAGAGGGGTGCAGAAAGAGGCACAAGGTGTGCAGAAAGAAGCAACAGAGGTGTAGATAGAGGGATTGAAAAAGAGGCAAGAGGTGTGAAGAAAGAATCAACAGAGGTACATAACGCAACAAAAGAAGTACATAATGAAGGAACAGATGTCCCGAAATAGTCAAGAGGAGTGCAGAAAGAGAAGAGGAGTGCAGAAAGAGGCAAAACAGATACAGAAAGACGCAAGATAAATGCAGAAAGAAGCAACAGATGCAGAAAGAGGGAAGAGGGGTGGAGAAAGAGACAAGAGAAGTACAGAAAAAAGCAACGGACATGCAGAAAGGGAAAGGGGGTGCAGAAAGAAGCAAGAGAGGTACAGACGGAAACAAAAAAAGTGCAGAAAGAAGGAACAGAGGTACAGAAAGAGGCAGGAGGAGTTCAGAAAGAAGGAAGAGGGGTACAGAAAGAGGCAAGAGAAGTGCAGAAAGGTACAAGAGGGGTGCACAAAGAAGCAAGTGAGGTGCAAAAAGAAACAACAGACATGCAGAAGAATGCAAAAAAGGTGCATAAAGTAGAAGAGACATGCAGAAAGCGGCACGAGAAGTACAGAAAAAGAAAGAAAGGTGCAGAAAGATGCAACAGAATTGCAGAAAGAGGCAAGAGCGGAACAGCAAGAAGTAAGAGTGGCTTGCACACCATTAGTACGAATTTAACACCCACATTTAGCAATAAGTATCAGGTGACCATTCTAGGCTTAAAAAGGACCTTCCACCATCCTTAACACTTGGTGCTGTATTTTTGGTAATGTTTGATCTGTTTGAGCTAGAGACAAGGCTTTTTTGTTCAAATCTGCAGATTAGGCAGCAGATGATGAATCAAGTGGCTAATGCGGAAAATGTATGATTGTGCCAAAGTTGGTGCAGCCAAACAGTTGCATAATTCCAGTGGCCCTGCTCATACCTCTGACTAGGTCCAGAAGTGCTCTTCAGTGATTGCTTATTTTTTTGTCTCGGGATGAGGTTCACTTTAGTCCTGAGGTCCTCAGGACACAAGAAGACCTCATTATCCCACCAGCAGTGTGCCAAGAGGCTAGTTTGCAGAGAGGTATAAAAAGGGGCATGGCCTCAGACCACCTCTCAACATCCCACTGTGTGTGGCTTACTGGAGGTACCTGGTGGGCTAGTTGGCCCCCAGGGGCCCTCAGGATTCATGGGGACTTAATCCCCCAACTTAGATCGCGCCAGGAGGTATGTTCATACAGTGGTGCAAGGAGGAGGCGGGGCCTCTTACGAGACAACAGCATTTTTTAAATTAGCTTTTTGGAAGGGGGGCTGTGTGGCCTCCCCTCCCTTTATTATTTTTGGGCCCTGGGAGCCCTGTCCACCAGAGCCTGAGCTTTTTCCCCTTTTTAAAAAAAAATGGGAAGAGCCCCGCAGGCCCTCCTCCCATGGCCGATTTCAGCCCCAAGGACCCCATCTCCCGGGGCATTGCCACACATTTACTTTTGTTAAAAAAATATTTTTAAGGAGTGGCGCCTTGTGGCCCCGATCCTGAGGCCAGTTTAGGCCCCGGGGACCCAAACTTGGGGCCCAGCCTTATTATTATTTTTTTTTTAATACAAGAGGGAGGGGGGCCGTGTGGCCCCCCTTCCATGGTCCCAGGGATTCCATCCCCTGGGGCATGGCCTCTTTGATGGGGACCATGGGGGGAGCCCCAATGCCCCCATGGTCCCAGCGAGCTTCCCGCCCCCTGTAAATCAGGTGTGAGTTTGTTTTATGTGAATATATCCTTCCACTTTTTGGGGGACCACTTTTATCTCTGGACACTACCACGCTACACCAGAGATTGCCTCAGGCTTGAGGCTGGCATATAGCACAAATTTGGAACACCCAATGATAATGTCATAATGCATATGTGGGGCGGAAAAATGATATAAACCGCAAAAGATACATAGCGTTTATGAGGGTGATCCATAAAATCTATCTGTAACGTGGTTACAAGTGTCCATTCTCTATTGATTATATATACTGAAATGGGGAATTGAATGGACAGTCAAATCCCTCTTCCCTACTCTGACCGATATTATGGTGCTTGAAACACCCCACACATTTTTTTTACAATCAGAGCCCCAGGGAGGTGGCACTTCCCGGGGCTGCAGGGTGTACGTGCGCCCCACATTTAATTAATAAAGCCCCGGGGAGGTGGTAGCCCCTGGGGCTGCATGGGGGAGGCATAATCCCCTCTATGCGGCCCCCCCTTCCCAGCGCCTTGAGACCCTAGCGGGTGAGTAGCGCGCTTTATAAATGTTATTGATTGATTGATTGATATGCCTTTTAACTATAATAAAGCCCCAGGTGGTGGCTGTCCCCGGTACTGCAGGGGGGCTGCGCGCCCCCGTAGATAATAGGCTTGGCTCAAGTGAGGTAGCGGTCCCCGGGGCTCCGGGGGCTCCCACGTGCCCCTACATTATATTTTGTGATTGCCCCAGGACCCGGCCCACGTGGGGGCTCAATTAAACGAAGCGCAGGAGACCTTTCTTAGTTTTTTTTAATTTTCGGTCAGATTCCTGCACGCAGTACGAATTCTGCCGATTTCATTTTAAAAAAATGCTTTATTTGGCCCTGGACGCCCTGAGCAGTCCTAGGGGGGCCAGGGTGTTTCTACCTTTTCTTGTTTTTTACCTTTTTTTTTTTTTACTGTTTTCTTGTGACTCAGTTACTGAGTCACAAGATGGCTACCAACACTTCCTGGTTTGGAGTGTTGGCAGCCAATTAGAATGAAGCTTATGCTCGGGAGGAGTTGCAATTACTCCTTGTGCTCAGGTGTCGATATTTAAATTTTTTCAATTTCTCAGCAACTACTGAACGGATTTACACTATTTACAAAAAGCACGCTTTCTGAACCAAGACCTACCCTTTTGCCAGATTTGGTGAAATTCCTTTCAGTAGTTCGGGCTGTAGCTTTGTCTAAAGTTCCTATGGAAAAGAACATGGGGAAAATGTGTTTTGGGACCCCCCCATTTTTCTCAGCCCCCACTGATGAATTACCCTGAAGCTTTTAAGACAGGAGCTGATCTAAGCTAACCATTAGTTTTGAAAATTTCGCTAAGTACTGTTTGTTCAGAAGTAGTGGATTTGCTGAGGTGCTAGGGCAGAATTTAACCATATTTTTTTTTAAATCTTTTTTATTAGCAGAGTAGGTAAGAACAAATACAGTGTTTCCGACATAGTTATAAGTTTCGCATTCTGTTATTACCACATACCATCAGTATTAGTTCAATAATCAAACATTTTCATTTTCAACAATTCTCATACTAAACGCCCCCCAACCCTGCCCTCCCTCCCCCGGCTCTCGTATTTACTCACACTAGTCATTTGTGGTACATGACTCTACCTAGCACGGCTGATTCACAATTCTTGACTCATCACAGACCTTCCGGGGACTATATACAGTATGGTGTGCGTAAGGTCTCCGTTCTTTGCACCCAGATCTGTTCTCTCCCAACAGAGTGTAAGTCGGCGCCAGCGATAGGGGAAGCTTCACACATTCCGAGCCGAATACTCTACATCCTAACCGGCAGTGGATGATGAATCAGATGCATTGTCCCCACCCGCCTCAAATGCCCCAAGTGTAGCATTCCAATCCAGTGACATTAGGGTCTTCCTGAGTCCCCTGCGCTCTTCGCGCTGCAATGTCTCACCCTCTGCCATTCCCCAACTCACCACCTCTGCCCTCCACACCTCTGGGTCTGGCGGCCTAGCCGACTTTCAAAGCATTGTTATTGTACGTTTCGCAAGTAGCAGAGCCAGATCAGTAAATCGTGTAGCTGCGCTTTTTTTACGCTCCACAGGCCCCAGCCCAAATATGGCATATTCTATAGTGGCGTATGGCTTGGAAGGAGCCAATTGAAGTAGAGCCCCATGGACCGTCTTCCAGTAGTACCCTAGTTTCGGGCAGTCCCATATCATATGTATTAGTCACACATCATCCGCACCGCATAGAATTTAACCATATAGTCAGAGTAGATGATCTCCAATATCGATTTCTCAAAGAGTCACAAGTCACAAAGGTTCTTGCAGCACAGTCAGCAGGGGTGATAGCACAGTGCGAGCAAGCACTGATTTCTCATATGATATCAGGTCACTAAAAGAGGTGGTGGAGTATTCATCATTTGTAATTGTAGTTCACATGTTTGCTGCGGGCTGATCATTCAGAGGACTAGGGACCCGTTGTTCAGAGTAGTAACATCAATGACTTGTATACCTTCATGACATTTTAATTGAAAATTCAGTTTGACTATTTATATATTTATCTGTATTCATCCTGCATTATGAGGCATGCTATTTTTTCAAGGATGATGTCCTTTGTTCAACCAATTATGGTGCCTGTGTTGGGAATTTTCCATGTTTTAATCATGCTGCTTGTAGTGAAAACCCTCATAAGAATATAAATTCCAAAAGCCACATACATTTGGGGGGATATCTTTCCACTTCTATTCTAGTTAAATTTTACTGCATGTGAAGTAATAAGTCACCTGACTCACATGTAGTTCAGACTCACAATATCTGTGCTGAAGAAAATCTCAGTTTCTCTCAAGCTAACACAGCTTTAACCTTCGCTCTCCAAGTATCCAAGGGAGGTAACCACTGCACCTAAAATCTGGAAGCCTCAGCCTCAGTGTTCTAGGCTCCAGTAATCGAGCCATTGTGACATCATTAGCAATTCCAGGCTTTTTATGTTTCTACCTCTGCAGCCTGGCAATGCTTAAAAATGCCACTGACACAGATACATAGTGTTTGTGGGATGTTCAGTTATGTAGCATAAACTTTTTACCCAGAAGAAGGGATTTTTCACATTTTTTAATTGAAATAGAAAGTGCATAATATCTATGAACATTATTGCCTTGCTCACCAGACTTACTGCTGACCTGAAACTGAAATCTCTAGGCTGTTCTGTGACTTGCTCACCAGCCATCAATATTTTTTTGTTTGACTATCACAGAGAGTCATTAGCATGAATACCAGATTCCAAACTCCTATTATTGCTATGACATGGGAAACCTGGGAAACAAAAGTTGTTTCACACTGTTGCAAACTGAGATATCCATTCCAGGCTATTTTGACAGGTGTCTCAGAGAACCTGTCAGCCTTGGATGGAGAGCGGAGAGCACAGCTTCAAGTGTGGAGGGGAAGGAAAGCTGTAGAGAGGGGTGTGGTAGAGTGGTTGAAGGCCAGGTAATATTTTTTTATATTTAGGCAGTAGAAAGATTTGAAGAGAGATGCGGTGGGAGGCAAAATACCAAGCTTATCATTGAGTAAGGCAATGGTTTTTATATCAGGGTACTGAGATACATTATAGACAACTCAAGCTTTGATCTTATTGTCTATTTGATACTACCTGGGATACCTGGGTGCAAAACTTGGCAGTTGAGTTAAATGCTTGCTAGTCATTATGTTACATTGATCCATGAGAAATTTCAATGGATCTAATTCAATAATCAGCGTTAGCATTTATTTGTGGATTACACGATTCATTTGACCATAAATATTACTCAGTCAATAGGAATAATACAACCTGTAAAGGATGATGGTTCTTTGTAGTTCAGCTTAAACTTGAAGAACAGTGTCCTTTATAGCTAAATCATTTTGGGGAAAATATACAATTGATGATAGCACACTGTGACAATAACATTCTGTTGCAAGGTGCACATGAAATTCCAATGGTCTTGTCTTGCAAAGGAGTGTTCTGTTAAAATGTCTGATCAAATCATTATTAGTGGGAATTAGTTAGAAAAGGTCTGAATAAAGATTCTTGAAAACCCTGCATCACTGGCCCCCATGCCACAAAGGATAGATTCATTCTGAGGTCATCTATGTGACATATCATCCAGTTGCACATGGACCAAAAACCTTAGAATCATCACTTGGGACTCAGGACTTGTGGTTTTCAGGCAAAAAGAGAACACTCTGATGCCAGCTAGAGGTTCAGGACCTGGATGGGCACCTCTCGAGGATCAGCGCTCACTTCAGCAGAGGCCAGCCCCAGGGCTCAACCAGTTCCATTTGGTGCGGGTCAGCTTGATAGTTGCAGGGAGGCCTGTGGAAGCTTGTTTCTTCCCTGTATCTCAAACAGGAGGTTAGTCAACTGACTTGGAATCAGTTCTGCAGAGCCTTAGTTTAAGAGAAGCAGGTCCCATTCTTCTTCTTCAGATAGCAGGGCAGTCCTTTTCCTGAATCTTCCACATGTCCAGCAGTGTTTTGATGAGAGATTTTGAAAGTCCCACTATTATCCTCAGTGCCTGCCTGCGAGCAAGGGATGCTTCCTTTGTCTAAACGTCCCTCTTTCCTGTGTTTGGCTCCAAACTGTCTAAGGTAACAAGGGGTGGATACGTCTGTTGTTCCTACATGATGTCATTCATAGAACTTTTACATGTCATGTAGAATGTCCTGTGCCAGCAGCCTATTCTGCTGTTGGATCTTGCTGTGTCAACTGCTCTTCTTTTCTTGTGGATGTCAAGTTGTCATTTTCCTTCATTAGTTCATCACTACAACGTCTAGTTAGATGACGAACTGAACTTGTCATGGCACACAGTGCTTGTGTGCTAATGACGAGCTCAGCTTGTTATCACACCCACCCCTGGAAATCCCTCTGGTGCGGGCACCAGAGAGATTCCCTTTTCTCCCCCAAAGCCTCAGGAGCTGGGGAAGAGCTTCCCCAGCTCCCGAGGCCGCCCCCGGTTTTCCTGAAATGACAATGAGCGTGCACGTCACGCTGACGTAATTTCAGTGAAACCGAATCTGAAATGAGCCAAGAGGCTCATTTCAGTTTCCCTTTCTACGTGCTCAGGGGGCTATCTCAGCCCCCTGAGCATGTAGAAAGATGGGAGAGGTATTGCTGGAAAGGGGACAATCTCCCCTTTCCAATGGTACCCCTCCTTAGTGTATCCCTCCTTGGGGATCACCACAGGAGGGCAATCCCCAAGCAGGGATCCACCCACTAGACACCAGGGAGGGGGGAGCGGCCCCTTGGGCAAGGGCCTTTGCTCCCGCCAATATTATTTGGCACAATTTAGTCTTTTTGCCCCCCCCCTGGGGGGCAGATGGGCAGAAGCCCCCAATTTGCCCCACCCGGGGGGGCAAAAGCCCACTAGACATCAGGGATTTTAAAATATATTTAAAATAAGGGTGGGGGCTGCTCAAAATGGGTATGCCCATGCAAACACCTCCACAATTATTACAGTCTTTCTGCCCCCCGGGGGGCAGATGGGGCATCGGCCCCTAATCTGACCCTTCGCGGGGGCAGACAGACCACTAAACACCAGGGATTTGTTTTTTGAAGTTTTTTTTAGGGTGGGGCTGCCCCCGCAATTATTACAGTCTTTCTGCCCCCCCCGGGGGGCAGATGGGGTATTGGCCCCTAATCTACCCATTCAGGGGGGGCGGAAAGCCCACTAGACACCAGGGTTTTTTTTAGAAAGTAAAAATAAGGGTGGGGACTGCCCAAAACGGGCATGTTCATGCCCCCACCCCTAGCAATTATTACAGTCTTTCTTCCGGGGGGCAGATCGGGCAGGCATTGTCCTCTAATCTGCCCCTTCGGGGGGCAGAAAGCCCACTGAACACCAGGGATTTGTTTTTTGAAGTTTTTTTTAGGATGAGGCTGGCTGCCTGAAATGGGCACACCAATGCCCCCATCCACCCACCACCATTACATCCTTTCTGCCCCCCCTGTGGGGTAGATGGGGCAATAGTCCCCAATCTGCCCCAGGGGGGCAGAAAGCCCACTTGACACCAGGGATTTTATAGGGTGCAATTTTTTTTTAGGGTGGGGCTGCCCACGTCAATGCCCCCACCCCCGCCACCATTACAGCCTTTCTGCTCCCCCGGGGGACAGATGGGGCATTGGCCCCTAACCTGCCCCTTTGGGGGGACAGAAAGCCCACTTGACACCAGTGAATATTTTGGGGCAAATTTGAATTAGGGTGGGGGCTGCCCAAAACGGGCATTCCCATGACCCCCTCCCCGCAAAAATGACAGCCTTCCTGCCCCCCCCGGGGGGCAGATGGGGTAGTAGACCCCAATCTGCACCCCCGGGGAGGGGGGAACAGCTCACTAGTCGCCTGGGATTTTAATTAGGGTGGGGGCTGGCCAAAACAGGCATGCCGATGCCCCCACCCCCTCCCCCGCAACAATTACAGCCTTTCTGCCCCCCCCATCGGGGGCAGTTGGGGCAGTAGCCCCCAATCTGCCTCCCGGGGGGAAAAGCCCACTAGACGCCAGGGATTTTTTTGGGCAAATTTGAATTAGGGTGGGTGCATTTGCATGCTGTTTTGGGCAGCCCCCACCCTAATTAAAATTTGTCCCAAAAAATCCCTTGCATCTAGTAGGCTTTCTGCCGCCCTGGGGGGCAGATGGGGGCATTAGCCCCCAATTTGCCCCATCTGGGGGGCAAAAAGCCCACTACTCACCAACGATTATGCTGGCTTTTTTTGTGCATGGGAGTGGTGGCTGCCCAGAATGGGCATACCAATGCCCCCCCCCAAAAAAATAGCCACAGTCTTTCTGCTGTCCCTGGGGACATAATGGGGCAACCCTCCCTCCGATATCCCCTCCCGGGCAGCAGAAAGCCGACTAGGCATGGAGTTGTTAATAGCAATATGCCTACCTGTGGATTTTGGGCCCTAGCTGCACATAGGGAAACCTAGCAAACTTGTAGATTTTTGAAAAGTAGATACCCAGTGGAATCCAGGATGGGGTGACTTGACTGGCTCTCACCAGGTTCTGTTACCCAGAATCCCTTGCAAAACGTAAAAAATTATCAAAAAACGCATTTTCCTCACATTTCTGTGGTGGAAAGTTCTGGAATCTGCGTGGGTCCACAAAATTCGACCTACCCCGCGTTTTCCAAAGTCTTCAGTGTAAAATGGTACCTCACTTGCGTGGGTAGGCCTGGTGCCCGCAACAGGCAAGGGTCCAAAACCTATTGAGGCGACATCAAAATTACCTATCACAAACCAACCTGGTTTTGCAAGGGGGGGTCCCATGATTTTTTGGTCCGGGGCTCGGCGGCCATCTAGGGAAACCTACCTAACCCACACATTTCTTGAAACTAGACACCCTAGTGAGTCCAGTGAGGTAAGGCTTGCATGGGTCCCCATCATTCTCCTACCCAGAATCCCCTGCAAACCGCAAATTTCACTCAAAATGTTACTTTGTTCTCACATTTCTGTGTGGGAAAGTTCTGGAATCTGCGTGGATCCACAAATTTCCTCCCACCAAGTGTTTACCCAGGTCTGCCGATATAAATAGTCCCTCACTTGTGTGGGTAGGCATAGTGGCTAGAACAGGAAATGGCCCAAATCATACAGTGGAGACTTCAAAATTACCCATAGCAAAACGACCTGGTTTTTGGGGGGAGCACGTGAGATTTTTCCCCCAGGCTCGTCTGCCATCTTAGGAAAGTACCAAACCCAAAAATGTTTGATAACTAGACACCCGGGGGAGTCCAATGAAGTATGGCTGCGTGGATTCCCCAATGTTCCCTTACCCAGAATCCCTTGCAAACCTCAATTTTAGATGAAAAAATCAGCTTTTTCACACTTTTTGTGTGGGAAAGTGTAACATCACCAGGCTCACACAAATATCCTACCACCCAGCATTCCCCCAGGTCTCCCGATAAAAATGGTGCCTCACTTGTGTGGGGGGCCCTAGTACCCGCGACAGGCAAGGGCCCCAAACGTAGTGAGGCGACATCAAAATTGCCTATCTCAAAACCACCTGGTTTTGTAAGGGGGGGTTACCTGGGTTTTTGGCCCCGTGCTCAGCGGCCATCTAGGGGAACCTACCAAGCCCACATATTTTTGAAAACTCGACACCCGGGGGCTTCCAAGGAGGTATAGCTTGCGTGGATCCCCCAACGTTCCTTTACCCAGATTTCTTTGCAAACCTCAATTTTAGCTGAAAAAAACTTTTTTTTCACACATTTTTGTGTGGGAAAGTGTGGCATCACCAGGCTCACACAAATTTCCTACCATCCAGCGTTCCCTCAGGTCTCATGATAAAAATGGTGCCTCACTTGTGTGGAAGGAGCAAGTACCTGCGAGAGGCAAGGGCCCCAAACGTAGTGAGACGACATCAAAATGCCTATCTCAAAACCACCTGCTTTTGCAAAGGGGGTCACCTAGGTTTTTGGGCCCGTGCTCTGCGGCCATCTAGGGAAACCTACCAAACCCATACATATTTGAAAACTAGACACCGGGGGGCTTCCAAGAAGATATGGCTTGCGTGACCCCCCAACGTTCCCTTACCCAGAATCCCTTGCAAACCCCAATTTTAGGTGAAAAAATCTGTTCTTTCACATATTTTTGTGTGGGAAAGTGTGGCATCACCGGGCTCACACACATTTCCTACCACCCAGCGTTCCCTCAGGTCTCATGATAAAATAGGTGCCTCACTTGTGTGGGAGGCCCAAGTACCCGTGACATGCAAGGGCACAAAACGTGTTGAGGAAACATCAACATTGCTTATCAAAATTGTTTTTGATGCTTTGAAGCTCAGGAAGGCTGAGCACAACTTTCTAGGATAACCTGGTCAGAAGGCCCTGTTTCCCCAGTAAATGGAAGTAATACACAAAACACCACAGGAGAGGCATTCACAGTCATGTGATCCTGCACCTTGACAGAAAAATGCACACGGTCTAAAATTGGCTTTTTCAGAAAACAACTTAAAATCTGGCTGTACCATTAAAGAGTATCTCAAATTACAATTTATTTGAGTGGGACAGTGTTTCTTTCTCAGGTCCAAAATGTAAGGTATGGTGTAATAAGTTAACCCAGTGTTAGTCTATGGGAGAGCTAGCTTTACAACATTGAAAACTGACTCTAGGATTTTTTCTTTGTCAAGTCATGTAAAACTGAAATAAACATGGCCTACTTTTTACATACAATGTACACTGCCCTATGAGCCTTTCGGGTCGGACTTAGGGGTGACTTATAAGTATTAAGATAGAAGGTTTAGGCTTGGCAAAAGGTTTGTTTTCCCTGGGGGTAAATACCAGTTTAAAACAGCACTACAGAATTCAGTAGGGGCCTGAGATATGTTTTGCAGCGCTTCTTCATTGGGGGGTGGGCACAAAAACTTCTGCAGCCCACTAGTAGCATATAATATCCAAGCCCTGTGTACATTTAGTCCAATAAACTTGGGTCCTACATGTAAAGTAAATGTAATCAATCAGGCTTAGGCCAATTTTACCCTGTTTTGATGTGAGAGCAAAATCACTTTACCACTGATTAGCAAGAGCCAAGTGCACAGAGTCCTAAAAGCTAACAAAAAACGGTTTCAGCAAATGAAGGAAACAATCTGGTGTGACCTTGCATACAGGGCCAGGTTGAACACCACCTCCTTCTGTTCCTGGTCATAACATCTAGAACGAATATTACTGGCTCACTGAATATTAATATTTTGGCAGGTTGTAAGGCTGAACAACAGATATGAAACCATCACCACTGACATTGATTAGCAGCAAAAATGCATCAAAAGCATCTATTTATTTTTCTCTTTGATAGGTATACAAGCCCAGCCCTAAAGTAAACATTTATTAGATATCTCTAGATGGTAAATAGTATTTGAACAGAACACAAGTAATCCTTCTTTCACTTCACCACAGCCTGTAGGTTTTCCTCTTGTTCTGTACCACTACCCAGGTTCCAAACACGTTTGTACAGCTTGGGAGTCCTCAAGGACTAAACTCACATGAACAGGAGGAGCAGAGTTTATTAACAACAATTCCAGCCCAACTGAGCAGCAAAAAACAAAATTCATCAGAAAACCTAAATGTGTGCAATAGCAAAGCAAAACTAGATGCCTATAGAATTTCGTGGGCAATAAATCACAAAAAATATGTTTCCATTTAAAAAAAAAAACAACAACTCTAAACAACTAAGGGAATGTTTGATGATAAAAGAATTTCCCAAATTAGGTAAGGCATACCATTTACAGCCTTCAGCCCCTAACACTTAAAACACTTCATGCTCAATTAACACATGTTTAGATGTTTTAAAAATACAAAAGAATATATATAATCAATCACAAAAGAAAATTAAACATGGAAACATAAATCATAATCTTTTTACGAAGTGAAAAATCATCTAAACTGGCACATGGTGCACAAATATCTTTGGGTACTTAATTGAAACTGGGAAAGAAGAAGATCGGAGAGACGTACACATTTGTCATAGAAATTATTATAGATAACAATAAAACTATGTACTCAAGGGGTGTGTGTGTGTGAGTGTTTGTACCTTGATATTCACATTGTTTACTGTGAAATAGGTCCACTTATTTCACAACACTTCTAATTGAATTACTGGTAAAGTGATGTCTTTCACATTGAGATGAATTGAGTGCACTGTTACTTGTGAATAGTGAACCTGCATATTTTTCTTACAGATGGGCAATAAATTCACAAAACACTCAATAGCGTACTTCATATCTAAAACATTTCCATCTGTATTATTAAAGAAATATAAAAGCAGGGTTTCTTTAATCCTGTAACCCCCACCCTGAATCCTCTCCCCGATAACCTTAAAAAGATCCCCTAAATACTTAAGCCATACTTCTGTCCCTATACCTTATTTTTCATTTTTTTAAACTCTATTCCCTTAACCGACTAACTCTACACCCAGAATTGTCAATACCTAGACCATACATCAAACAATATCAAACTGCATTGTCTGTAACTGTCATCACTCTAACTCTAACCCTTTAACTCCTTAACATTATACACAAAGCCCTTAAAACTTAAACCTGCACCTCAGCACCTTAACTGTTATACCCTTAACCTAAAACCACAAATTTCAAACCCCATACCCTCACATCTATTCTCCTATTGCATAATCCCTCATCCCTGAACTTTAACATAAAGTCTCATCTTTTGTACCCAGTATGTGTGTGTTTAAGTGTGCATGGATTCTGAAAATACATAGACCTTCAGAAGTTGAACAGTGTCTAAATTCTATTTTAGTTAAATATGAATATAATGATTTATAGTCAAAATGTAACAGAAGTCCCAGCCATCATATTCCAAGTGTATTGTAGTCTAAGGAACCTATAATATGGTGGAAGAAGTATCTGTCCCATTTTGACTGAGTATATCTTCCACGTACTCTTAATAGGATCCTCAGTCAAGCAATCTAATACACAAATGAACTTACCAGTACTAGTAGTATTCAAGCACACTAATAAATGTTAGTGTTGAAAGAATTTGCAGTTCTCACAAGCTAACACAGCTCCAACCGCCTCTTTCCAGGTTTCCAAGGAAAGTGACCACTGTGCCTGAGATCTAGAACTCTCATCCCCAGTGTCCTAGGCAACAGCAATGGAGCCATCATGACACTGTCAACAACCATCTGCTTGTTATGTTTCCATTTCTGCTACCTGGCAATGTCTGATGATGTCACAGACACAGAATCTGTATGGGGTGGAAGACTAGGTTGAGAATCCTGGTGTGTGGGAAATTCCAACAAACAAAAGAAGAAGGATTAGCCTTAAGTAAAATGCAGAAGAGGTCATAGTTCCTCAATAAGGGGCTGCCAAGAAGCTTTCCAATACAGGTAAAGATTTGTTCCAGTTACAAAGTGTCACAGAAACCATATCTGGACATTCTCTATGTCATGGGATTCAAGCTATACCTGTCTGATGAGCCTTAACTAGGGCAAAATAAGTCCTCAGTTGCTTGTGTTTTTGTTCAGGGAGAACCTTTCTTGTTCCCATTGGAACTAAGTATGGGCGAAATTTGAGAATTAGCGGTCCGCAAATTCGCGTGAAATGGCAAAAAAATTCTGCGAGTTCGCGAATTTTGCTGCGAACTCACGGATTTTTTTGCCATTTGCACAAATATGTGACCACGTGTGCCTGTAACTTTGCCAGCGCGCCAAAAGGCGCTGAGGTCCCTTGAGTGAGCTGACCATTATAGTGGGGACGGGCGGGAAGACGTTTCATACCGCTAGTGTGTGGCGGACGGGGCCACATGCATCTTGTTTATAAAGGGTCAGAAACCGAGCAGAGCAACAGATGAGGAGAAAGCAACATATGGTCACAGGAGCTACACGGGGATGGCTCTCGGGAAACTCATGGATGCAAAAATACGTTTGGCACAGGACCCCAGAATCCTTCAGATGCCCAAGATAGCTCTGCTGCGCGTGTTGGTACAAAGCCATTCTGATCCTGCTCAGTGGGTTCAGGTGCATGCAGCTGCTGCTGCTGGACAATGTCCCATCTCATACTAAACTGCCCCGTATAGGCTTATGCTGGCACTGGGCAGTAGTGTGCAGTGGCATGCGGGTGCTGCACGCCTGGTACATGCTCACACCGGTGCCAGGAGGGACACGTGTTTATTGGTGCTGTGTAGCAAGTTATGACTTTACATTTTGACTGCACCAGATGGTGGTACCACCTACACGGATCAGGAGCATCCAGGCACCAGACTTCATGGTGCAAGAGCATAATGGTGCTGTGCGGTACGGGTATATATATACTGGGGCAGGGGGGCACTTAGCACAATGTGTGCTCACACCCAGAGGGCTCCCAGGCAATGGAACACAAATGATTTTCACACTGAGAGGGCTCCGGGGCAGTTCAGCAGCACGGGGGCTCACACCCACTGGGCCCCGGGACAGTTCAGTCCAGGACCTGGATGGGCACCTCTCGAGGATCAGCGCTCACTTCAGCAGAGGCCAGCCCCAGGGCTCAACCAGTTCCATTTGGTGCGGGCCAGCTTGATAGTTGCAGGGAGGCCTGTGGAAGCTTGTTTCTTCCCTGTATCTCAAACAGGAGGTTAGTCAACTGACTCTTGGAATCAGTTCTGCAGAGCCTTAGTTTAAGACAAGCAGGTCCCATTTGCCTTCTTCAGATAGCAGGGCAGTCCTTTTCCTGAATCTTCCACATGTCCAGCAGTGTTTTGATGAGAGGTTTTGAAAGTCCCACTATTATCCTCAGTGCCAGCCTGCGAGCGAGGGATGCTTCCTTTGTCTAAACGTTCCTCTTTCCTGTGTTTGGCTCCAAACTGTCTAAGGGTGGATACGTCTAGTTAGATGACGAACTGAGCTTGTCATGGCACACAGTGCTTGTGTGCTGATGACGAGCTCAGCTTGTTATCACACTCACCCCTGGAAATCCCTCTGGTGCGGGCACCAGAGAGATTCCCTTTTCTCCCCCAAAGCCTCAGGAGCTGGGGAAGAGCTTCCCCAGCTCCCGAGGCCGCCCCCGGTTTTCCTGAAATGACAATGAGCGCGCACGTCACGCTGACGTAATTTCAGTGAAACCGAATCTGAAATGAGCCAAGAGGCTCATTTCAGTTTCCCTTTCTACGTGCTCAGGGGGCTATCTCAGCCCGCTGACCACGTAGAAAGATGGGAGAGGTATTGCTGGAAAGGGGACAATTTCCCCTTTCCAATGGTACCCCTCCTTAGTGTATCCCTCCTTGGGGATCACCACAGGAGGGCAATCCCCAAGTAGGGATCCACCCGCTAGACACCAGGGAGGGGGGAGCGGCCCCTTGGGCAAGGGCCTTTGCTCCTGCCAATATTATTTGGCACAATTTAGTCTTTTTGCCCCCCCACCTGGGGGGCAGATGGGGCGGTAGTCCCCAATTTACCCCCCCGGGGGGGCAAAAGCCCACTAGACACCAGGGAATTAAAAATATATTTAAAATAAGGGTGGGGGCTGCTCAAAATGGGTATGCCCATGCAAACACCCCCACAATTATTACAGTCTTTCTGCCCCCCCCGGGGGAAGATGGGGCATCGGCCCCTAATCTGCCCCTTCGCGGGGGCAGAAAGCCCACTAAACACCAGGGATTTGTTTTTTGAAGTTTTTTTTAGGGTGGGGGCTGCCCGAAATGGGCATGCCCATGCCCCCACCCCGCAAATATTACAGTCTTTTGGTATTGGCCCCTGATCTACCCATTCAGGGGGGGCGGAAAGCCCACTAGACACCAGGTTTTTTTTTAGAAAGTAAAAATAAGGGTGGGGGCTGCCCAAAACGGGCAGGTTCATGCCCCCACCCCTCGCAATTATTACAGTCTTTCTGCTGGGGGGCAGATCGGGCAGGCATTATCCTCTAATCTGCCCCTTCGGAGGGCAGAAAGCCCACTGAACACCAGGGATTTGTTTTTTGAAGTTTTTTTTAGGATGGGGGCTGGCTGCCTGAAATGGGCACACCAATGCCCCCAGCCACCCACCACCATTACATCCTTTCCGCCCCCCCTGTGGGGTAGATGGGGACAATATCCCCCAATCTGCCCCGGGGAGGGGGGGGCAGAAAGCCCACTTGACACCAGGGATTTTTTTAGGGTGCAATTTTTTTTAGGGTGGGGCTGCCCACGCCAATGCCCCCACCCCGCCACCATTACAACCTTTCTGCTCCCCCGGGGGACAGATGGGGCATTGCCTCTAACCTGCCCCTTTGGGGGACAGAAAGCCCACTTGACACCAGTGAATATTTTGGGGCAAATTTGAATTAGGGTGATGGCTGCCCAAAACGGGCATTCCCATGACCCCATCCCCGCAAAAATGACAGCCTTCCTGCCCCCGCGGGGGGCAGATGGGGTAGTAGACCCCAATCTGCACCCCCGGGGAGGGGGGAAAAGCTCACTAGTCGCCAGGGATTTTTTGGGGGCAAATCTTAATTAGGGTGGGGGCTGGCCAAAACAGGCATGCCGATGCCCCACCCCCTCCCCTGCAAAGAGTATAGCCTTTCTTCCCCCGGGGGGCAAATGGGGCCGCAGCCCCCAATCTGCCCCCACAAGGGGGACAAAAAGCCCACCAGACGCCAGGGATTTTCTTGGGCACATTTTAATTAGGGTGGGGGCATTGGCATGCCCGTTTTGGGCAGCCCCCACCCTAATTGAAATTTGATCAAAAAATCCCTGGCATTTAGTAGGCTTTCTGCCCCCCCTGAGGGATAGATGGGGCTATTAGCCCCCAATTTTCACCCCCACGGGGGTGGGAAAGCTCACTAGTTGCCAGGGATTTTTTGGGGGGCAAATTTCAATTAGGGTGGAGGCTGCCCAAAACGGGCATGCCGATGCCCCCACCCCCTCACCCACAAAAATTACAGCCTTCCTGCCCCCCCCGGGGGCAGATGGGGCAGTAGACCCCAATCTGCCCCCAGGGGGGCAAAAAGCCCACTAGACGCCAGTGATTATTTTGGGCACATTTTAAATAGGGTGGGGGCATTGGCATACAGTTTTGGACAGCCCCTACCCTAATAAAAATTTGCCCAAAAAAATCACTGGTGCCTAGTAGGCTTTCTGCACCCCCTGAGGGGCAGATGGGGGCATTAGCCCCCAATCTGCACCCCTGGGGGGGGAAAGATCACTAGTCGCCAGGGATTTTTTTGGGGCAAATTTTAATTAGGGTGGGGCTGCCCAAAACAGGCATGCCGATGCCCCCACCCCCTCCCCTGCAAAAATTACAGCCTTTCTGCCCCCCCCCTCCCCCATCGGGGGCAGTTGGGGCAGTAGCCCCCAATCTGCCTCCCGGGGGGAAAAGCCCACTAGACGCCAGGGATTTTTTTGGGCAAATTTAAATTAGGGTGGGTGCATTTGCATGCTGTTTTGGGCAACCCCCACCCTAATTAAAGTTTGTCCCAAAAAATCCCTTGCATCTAGTAGGCTTTCTGCCTCCGTGGGGGGGCAGATGGCGGCATTAGCCCCCAATTTGCCCCATCTTGGGGGGGCAAAAAGTCCACTACTCACCAACGATTATGCTGGCTTTTTTTGTGCATGGGAGTGGTGGCTGCCCAGAATGGGCATACCTATGCCCCCCCCCCCAGAAAAAATAGCCACAGTCTTTCTGCCGCTCTTGGGGACATAATGGGGCAACCCTCCCTCCGATATCCCCTCCCGGGCAGCAGAAAGCCGACTAGGCATGGAGTTGTTAATAGCAATATGCCTACCTGTGGATTTTGGGCCCTAGCGGCACATAGGGAATCCTAGCAAACTTGTCGATTTTTAAAAAGTAGACACCCAGTGGAATCCAGGATGGGGTGACTTGACTGGCTCTCACCAGGTTCTGTTACCCAGAATCCCTTGCAAAACGTAAAAAATTGTCAAAAAACACATTTTCCTCACATTTCTGTGGTGGAAAGTTCTGGAATCAGCGTGGGTCCACAAAATTCGACCTACCCCGCGTTTTACAAAGTCTTCAGTGAAAAATGGTACCTCACTTGCGTGGGTAGGCCTAGTGCCCGCAACAGGCAAGGGTCCCAAACCTATTGAGGCGACATCAAAATTACCTATCACAAACCAACCTGGTTTTGCATGGGGTGGGCCCCATGATTTTTTGGTCCGGGGCTCGGCGGCCATCTAGGGAAACCTACCTACCCACACATTTCTTGAAACTAGACACCCTAGTGAGTCCAGTGAGGTAAGGCTTGCATGGGTCCCCATCATTCTCCTACCAAGAATGCCCTGCAAACCGCTAATTTCGCCAAAAATGTTACTTTTTTCTCACATTTCTGTGTGGGAAAGTTCTGGAATCTGCGTGGATCCACAAACTTCCTCCCACCTAGTGTTTCCCCAGGTCTGCCAATATAAATGGTACCTCACTTGTGTGGGTAGGCATAGTGGCTACAACAGGAAATGGCCCAAATCATACTGTGGAGACTTCAAAATTACCCATAGCAAAACAACCTGGTTTTTGGGGGGAGCACGTGAGATTTTTTCCCCCAGGCTCGTCTGCCATCTTAGGAAAGTACCAAACATAAAAATGCTTGATAACTAGACAACCGGGGGAGTCCAATGAGGTATGGCTGCGTGGATCCCCCAATGTTCGCTTACCCAGATTCCCTTGCAAACCTCAATTTTAGCTGAAAAAATCAGCTTTTTCACACATTTTGTGTGGGAAAGTGTAACATCACCAGGCTCACACAAATATCCTACCACCCAGCGTTCCCCCAGGTCTCCCGATAAAAATGGTGCCTCACTTGTGTGGGGGGCCCTAGTACCCGCGACAGGCAAGGGCCCCAAACGTAGTGAGGCGACATCAAAATTGCCTATCTCAAAACCACCTGGTTTTGTAAGGGGGGTCACCTGGGTTTTTGGCCCCGTGCTCAGCGGTCATCTAGGGAAACCTACCAAGCCCACATATTTTTGAAAACTAGACACCCGGGGGCTTCCCAGGAGGTATAGCTTGCGTTGATCCCCCAACGTTCCCTTACCCAGAATTCCTTGCAAACCTCAATTTTAGCTGAAAAACCAGTTTTTTCACACATTTTTGTGTGGGAAAGTGTGGCATCACCAGGCTCACACAAATTTTCTACCACCCAGCGTTCCCTCAGGTCTCATGATAAAAATGGTGCCTCACTTGTGTGGAAGGAGCGAGTACCTGCGAGAGGCAAGGGCCCCAAACGTAGTGAGACAACATCAAAAATGCCTTCTCAAAACCACCTGCTTTTGCAAAGGGGGTCACCTAGGTTTTTGGGCCCGTGCTCTGCGGCCATCTAGGGAAACCTACCAAGCACATACATTTTTGAAAACTAGACACCCGGGGGCTTCCAAGAAGATATGGCTTGCGTGGATCCCCCAACGTTCCCTTACCCAGAATCCCTTGCAAACCCCAATTTCAGGTGAAAAAATCTATTCTTTCACATATTTTTGTGTGGGAAAGTGTGGCATCACCGGGCTCACACACATTTCCTACCACCCAGCGTTCCCTCAGGTCTCATGATAAAAATGGTGCCTCACTTGTGGGGGAGGCCCAAGTACCCGTGACATGCAAGGGCACAAAACGTGTTGAGGCAACATCAACATTACTTATCCAAAAATGTTTTTGATGCTTTGAAGCTCAGGAAGGCTGAGCACAACTTTCTAGGATTACCTGGTCAGAAGGCCCTGTTGCCCTCGTATCTGAAAGTAATACACAAAACACCACAGGAGAGGCATTCACAGTCATGTGATCCTGCACCGTGACAGAAAAATGCACACGGTCTAAAATTGGCTTTTCCAGGAAAAAACTTAAAATCCGGCTTTACCATTAAAGAGTATTTCAAATTACAATTTATTTGAGTGGGACAGTGCTTCTTTCTCAGGTCCAAAATGTAAGGTATGGTGTAATAAGTTAACCCAGTGTTAGTCTATGGGAGAGCTAGCTTTACAACATTGAAAACTGACTCTAGGATTTTTTCTTTGGCCAGTCATGTAAAACTGAAATAAACATGGCCTACTTTTTACATACAATGTACACTGCCCTATGAGCCTTTTGGGTCGGACTTAGGGGTGACTTATAAGTATTAAGAAAGAAGGTTTAGGCTTGGCAAAAGGTTTGTTTTCCCTGGGGGTAAATAGCAGTTTAAAACGGCACTACAGATTTCAGAAGGGGGCCTGAGATATGTTTTGCAGCGCTTCTTCATTGGGGGGTGGGCACAAAAACTGCTGCAGCCCACTAGTAGCATATAATATCCAAGCCCTGTGTACATTTAGTCCAATAAACTTGGGTCCTACATGTAAAGTAAATGTAATCAATCAGGCTTAGGCCAATTTTACCCTGCTTTGATGTGAGAGCAAAATCACTTTACCACTGATTAGCAGGAGCCAAGTGCACAGAGTCCTAAAAGCTAACAAAAAACGGGTTCAGCAAATGAAGGAAAAAATCTGGGGTGACCTTGCATACAGGGCCAAGTTGAACACCACCTCCTTCTGTTCCTGGTCATAACATCTAGAACGAATATTACCGGCTCACTGAATATTAATATTTTGGCAGGTTGTAAGGCTGAACAACAGATATGAAACCATCACCATTGACATTGATTAGCAGCAAAAATACCTCAAAAGCATCTATTTATTTTTCTCTTTGATAGGTATACAAGCCCAGCCCTAAAGTAAACATTTATTAGATATCTCTAGATGGTAAATAGTATTTGAACAGAACACAAGTAATCCTTCTTTCACTTCACCACAGCCTGTAGGTTTTCCTCTTGCTCTGTACCGCTACCCAGGTTCCAAACACGTTTGTACAACTTGGGAGTCCTCAAGGACCAGACTCACATGAACAGGAGGAGCAGAGTTTATTAACTACAATTCCAGCCCAACTGAGCAGCAAAAACCAAAATTCATCAGAAAACCTAAATGTGTGCAATAGCAAAGCAAAAATAGATGCCTATAGAATTTCGTGGGCAATAAATCACAAGAAATATGTTTTCATTTAAAAAAGAAACCAGCAACTCTAAACAACTAAGGGAATGTTTGATGATAAAAGAATTTCCCAAATTAGGTAAGGCATACCATTTACAGCCTTCAGCCTCTAACACTTAACACACTTCATGCTCAATTAACACATGTTTAGATGTTTTAAAAATACAAAAGAATATATATAATCAATCACAAAAGAAAATTAAACATGGAAACATAAATCATAATCTTTTTACGAAGTGAAAAATCATCTAAACTGGCACATGGTGCACAAATATCTTTGGGTACTTAATTGAAAGCTGGGAAAGAAGAAGATCGGAGAGACGTACAAATTTGTCATAGAAATTATTATAGATAACAATAAAACTATGTACTCAAGGGGTGTGTGTGTGTGAGTGTTTGTACCTTGATATTCACTTTGTTTACTGCGAAATAGGACCAGTTATTTTGCAACACTTCTCATTGAATTACTGGTAAAGTGATGTCTTTCACATTGAGATGAATTGAGTGCAATGTTACTTGTGAATAGTGAACCTGCATATTTTTCTTACAGATGGGCAATAAATTCACGACACACTCAATAGCGTACTTCATATCTAAAACATTTACATCTGTATTATTAAAAAAATATAAAAGCAGGGTTTCTTTAATCCTGTAACCCACACCCTGAATCCTCTCCCCGATAACCTAAAAAGATCCCCTAAATACTTAAGCCATACTTCTGTCCCTATACCTTATTTTTCATTTTTTTAAACTCTATTCCCTTAACCGACTAACTCTACACCCAGAATTGTCAATACCTATACCATACATCAAACAATATCAAACTGCATTGTCTGTAACTGTCATCACTCTAACTCTAACCCTTTAACTCCTTAACATTATACACAAAGCCCTTAAAACTTAAACCTGCACCTCAGCACCTTAACTGTTACACCCTTAACCTAAAACCACAAATTTCAAACCCCATACCCTCACATCTATTCTCCTATTGCATAATCCCTCATCCCTGAACTTTAACATAAAGTCTCATCTTTTGTCCCCAGTATGTGTGTGTTTAAGTGTGCATGGATTCTGAAAATACATAGGCCTTCAGAAGTTGAAAGGTGTCTAAATTCTATTTTAGTTAACTATGAACATAATGATTTACAGTCAAAATGTAACAGAAGTCCCAGCCATCATATTCCAAGTGTATTGTAGTCTAAGGAACCTGTAATATGGTGGAAGAAGTATCTGTCCCATTTTGACTGAGTATATCTTCCACGTACTCTTAATAGGATCCTCAGTCAAGCAATCTAATACACAAATGAACTTACCAGTAGTAGTAGTAGTATTCAAGCACACTAATAAATGTCAGAGTTGAAAGAAATTGCAGTTCTCACAAGCTAACACAGCTCCAACCGCCTCTTTCCAAGTTTCCAAGGAAAGTGACCACTGTGCCTGAGATCTAGAACTCTCATCCCCAGTGTCCTAGGCAACAGCAATGGAGCCATCATGACACTGTCAACAACCATCTGCTTGTTATGTTTCCATTTCTGCTACCTGGCAATGTCTGATGATGTCACAGACACAGAATCTGTATGGGGTGGAAGACTAGGTTGAGAATCCTGGTGTGTGGGAAATTCCAACAAACAAAAGAAGAAGGATTAGCCTTAAATAAAATGCAGAAGAGGTCATAGTTCCTCAATAAGGGGCTGCCAAGAAGCTTTCCAATACAGGTAAAGATTTGTTCCAGTTACAAAGTGTCACAGAAACCATATCTGGACATACTCTATGTCATGGGATTCAAGCTATACCTGTCTGATGAGCCTTAACTAGGGCAAAATAAGTCCTCAGTTGCTTGTGTTTTTGTTCAAGGAGAACCTTTCCTGTTCCCATTGGAACTAAGTATGGGCGAAATTTGAGAATTAGCGGTCCGCAAATTCGCGTGAAATGGCAAAAAAATTCAGCGAGTTCGCAAATTTTCTCGCAAACTCACAGATTTTTTTGCCATTTGCACAAATATGTGACCACGTGTGCCTGTAACTTTACCAGCGCGCCAAAAAGGCGCTGAGGTCCCTTGAGTGAGCTGGCCATTATAGTGGGGACGGGCGGGAAGACGTTTCATACCGCTAGTGTGTGGCGGACGGGGCCAAACGAGCGGGGCTTCTATGCGAGTTCACATGTATCTTGTTTATAAAGGGTCAGAGACCGAGCAGAGCATCAGATGAGGAGAAAGCAACATCCTGGTCACAGGAGCTACACGGGGATGGCGCTCGGGAAACTCATGGATGCAAAAATACGTTTGGCACAGGACCCCAGAATCCTTCAGATGTCCAAGCTAGCTCTGCTGCGCGTGTTGGGACAATATTCTGATCCTGCTCAGTGGGTTCAGGCGCATGCAGCTGCTGCTGCTGGACAATGTCCCATCTCATACTAAACTGCCCCGTATAGGCTTATGTTGGCACTGGGCAGTAGTGTGCAGTGGCATGCGGGTGCTGCACGCCTGGTACATGCGCATACCGGTGCCAGGAGGGACACGTGTTTATTGGTGCTGTGCAGCAAGTTATGACTTTACATTTTGACTGCACCAGATGGTGGTTCCACCTACACGGATCAGGAGCATCCAGGCACCAGACTTTATGGTGCAAGAGCATAATGGTGCTGTGCGGTACGGGTATATATATACTGGGGGCAGGGGGGCACTTAGCACAATGAGTGCTCACACCCAGAGGGCTCCCAGGCAATGGAGCACAAATGATTTTCACACTGAGAGGGCTCCGGGGCAGTTCAGCAGCTTGGGGCTTACACCCACTGGGCCCCGGGACAGTTCAGTAGCGCGGGGGCTCACAACCCCTGTGCAGCTCAGCAGCGTGGAGGCTCACACCCACAGGGCTCCCGGGCACTTTAGCAGCGCCACCCTCTGGTTCATCACTGCCACCCTCTGGTTCATCACTGCCACCCTCTGGTTCACCACTGCCACCCTCTGGTTCATCACTCCCACCCTGTGGTTCACCACTGCCACCCTCTGGTTCACTATTGTCACCCTCTGGTTCATAACTGTCACCATCTGGTTCATCACTGCCACCCTCTGGTTACTCACAGCACCCTCTGGTTCACCACTGCCATCCTCTGGTTCATCACTATCACCCTCTGGTTCATCACTGCCCCCCTCTGGTTCATCACAGCACCCTCTGGTTCACCACTGCCACCCTCTGGTTCATCACTGCCACCCTCTGGTTCATCATTGCCACCTCTGGTTCATCACAGCACCCTCTGGTTCACCACTGCTTTACCACTGCCACCCTCTGGTTCATCACTGTCACCCTCTGGTTCATCACTGCCACCCTCTGGTTCATCACAACACCCTCTGGTTCACCACTGCCACCCTCTGGTTCATCACTGCCACCATCTGGTTCGTCACTGTCACCCTCTGGTTCATCACTGCCATCCTCTGATTCATCACAGCACCCTCTGGCTCACCACTGCCACCCTCTGGCTCACCACTGCCACTCTCTGGTTCATCACTGTCACCCTCTGGTTCATCACTGCCACCCTCTGGTTCATCAAAGCCACCCTCTGGCTCACCATTGCCACCCTCTGCTCCCCACTGCCACCCTCTGTTTCACCACTGCCACCATCTGCTTCATCACAGCACCCTCTGGTCCACCACTGCCACCCTCTGGCTCATCACTGCCACCCTCTGGTTCATCACTGCCACCCTCTGGTTAAACACTGCCACTCTCTGGTTCATCACTGTCACCCTCTGGTTCATCACTGCCACTCTCTGGTTCACCACTGCCACTCTCTGGTTTACCACTGCCGCCCTCTGGTTCATCACTGTCACCCTCTGGTTCATCACTGCCACCCTCTGGTTCATCACAGCACCCTCTGGTTCACCACTGCCACCCTCTGGTTCATCACTGCCACCCTCTGGTTCACCACTGCTACCCTCTGCTCCACACTGCCACCCTCTGTTTCACCACGGCCATCCTCTGGTTCATCACAGCACCCTCTGGTTCACCACTGCCACCCTCTGGTTCATCAATGCCACCCTCTGGTTCACCAGTGCCAACCTATGGTTCATCACTGCCACCCTCTGGTTCATCACAGCACCCTCTGGTTCATCACTGCCACCCTCTGGTTCATCACAGCATCCTCTGGTTCATCACAGCACCCTCTGGTTCACCACTGTAGATTATGGGGAGAAAGCACACCTACCTGCCCAGCCAGCCTCAATTGAGACAAATTAATTTGGGGCTGGTTAATGTGTTACTGAATTTGAGCTTAAAGTCCGGCACCTGCTTCCTTATCTGTAAGTACTTCCTGTTGCGGTTTAATTTTTGTGACAGGAGCATTGTGGCATACTTGTAACTATTCTCTGACCCTGCTTCGGGGGCCAGAGCAGGGTCAGAGAATAGTTGCAAGTAGGCAACGAACTCTGGAGGCGCCACTCAGGAAGCACTTACAGGGTTACAGCAGGTGCCCAAGTTGAAGTTAATTTCTTTGTAACCATTTTGTAAATGGTTACAAAGAAATTAGCTTCAACCTGGGCACCTGCTGTAACCCTGTAAGTGCTTCCTGGAAAAAATGTGTCCCGCTCGCGAATTCGTGGATTTTTCCGTAATTTCGCGAGATTTGCGGATCGCAAAATTGCTGAAAATCCCCAAATTCCGCAAGCGGAACAAATTTTTGGCCCATACTTAATTGGAATAGAGTCAAGACTGATTTGCATACGGCTGAGTCTAAACTGAGCAAGCATGATATGGAAAATAATTATGGTGTTAGGACTCGCGCTACTTGTTCCCTGTTTCAGACTACATGTCCCAGAAAGCTTAGCAGCGGAAGTGGTTGTGTGCTGTCCCATGCTGCCTTTGGTCGGGTCAGGTGATGGGGGAGGCTCTTACGCCCTCCAACACAGAAACACAGTGCTTGGCTTTCCTGGCGTGGAACCTTGACCTGGCTGCTGTGTCGTGTTTGGTTTCTCTTCCCTGGATTACCCTATGACATTTCCCTCCCTTCTGAGCCTCATGAAAGATATCTTTTTGCAAGAGCAAGGAAGCGCTGCCATCTGAGCAGGGGTTTTGCCTGCTACCCTGTTTATGTTTATGTGCACTCAGTTTGTTTACCGCTTCGTGCTTAGGGGAACACTGCTACAGTTCGGCAGCCTTTTTTTTCCCTTTCAATGTAACTTTATTCAGCGCGAGGTTGCGCTGCAACCTGATTCAAGCCTTCCTATTCACAGCGCGAGGACGCACTGCAACGTGATTATCGCCTTCCAACGGAGTTAACCCTTTCCTTCTACCAGCGCGAGGAAGCGCTGCAAAGCAACCATAGACTTGACTTATTTTTTGCGCGAGGACACGCTTTACCCCTTAAGTTGCATTTCGTGTATTTTTTTGTGCTAGATGTGCTGCTGACTTTGCATGAGCTTGCCTTGAGAGCTACCCACTACCCCCTGATCTAGGAGGCAAGCCTGAGTGCTGATTCTTTCTTCCGGCATCCTTTTGTTGTATCCCCTTTACGCGCTCACAAGCAAACAGGAGTTTGCTCACAGTTCTTTTGTGCATGTGACAGGAGAAGCGCAGATTCTCTCTGCCTTTCATTTTTTATTTTCTTTGGAGACCAAGGAAATTTATTTGGATCCAGAGCTGCCATGAGCAAGTAAGTGTGGGATAGCACACAACCAGGGGGCTGGAGAAGTATAAGAGGTGGGGTCGTAATACATTCCCTGGTTCTTCCCAAGTAACTGTGTGTGTTTATATTTTTTGATCTTTCTTGACAGTCTTCTGGTCCTTCGCTGACGTGGATCTCCTCCTTTTGGCTGTCTGTGAATTGGATGGACAGTCCTTCTTGGTCTCTTCATTTTCGAGAGTTACTTGCTTTTCTCTGGTGTGTTACGGTGTGACACGGAGAGGGTTGTATCTTTGGAGAAAGTAGAGTTCCTAGCTTCGCTCCTGTGGAATTGGTTCATCTGCTTGGTTAAAACCTTGGTGGTCTGACAGAAAGCCAAGCCCAGGTTATTTAATTCCCCTGAGCGAATAGATTCCATTACAGCCAATTATGGATGAGGCCCTGGCAGCTGAAATTTCAGATACCACGATGAGGGAGTTAACCGCAGCCGTAGTTAATCTGCAAACTGAGTTAAAATTGGTGAAAAGTGAGAACCAACGCTTAGTCACTGAGATAAGTGTACTGAAAACCCAGAAACAAGGAGAGCTTAGGGGTACAGAGGCTAATCCTAAATATAAACGTACTTACATACAACCCGCACATTTTCAGATACCTACTTCTGATTCTCCTTCGGAGGCTACCTCTTCTCCTGTTAATGTTACCGTGGTCAACCCTCCCCAAACCCCTCTTGCCATGCCCGAGGGATTCACGGGGGACAGTAGTAGATATGGGGTTTTCATGAACCAATGTCACCTGCAATTCCTGTGTCGGGCAGCCTCGTTCCCGCGTGATGCAGCCAAGGTTGCTTTCATTATATCGTATTTAAGTGGCAATGCCGCCCTTTGGGCTGTGCTATTGGTAGAAAATGATGATCCTATTCTATACAACTTAGCGATGTTTAAGGATAGGATGAAGAGCCTTTTTGCCAGACATTCCTACATGCAGGCCAGTGACAACGAACTAATAAATCTTAAACAAGGGTCCAAAGACATAGTGACTTATATCACTACCTTCAATAGATTGGTTACCGAGACCCACTGGCCTGAAGAAAAACGGACCTCTCTGTTTTACAGAGGTCTTAAAGATGAACTCAAAGACATATTGTCCCAGATTGTTGACCCCCCTGAAGAGTGTTCTGCCTTCATGGATTTAGTGGTTAAATTAGATCCCCTCCTAAGTGAAAGAAAAGGAGTAAAAAAATGGGAGAATATTCTAAATTGTTTCTAACCAGAGGTGAGAAAAAAGATTCTAAGGAAACTAGCGAACCTATGCAAATAGGAGGGATTCGAGGACCTCTGTCCTGCGAAGAGAAAGAAAAACGTAGGAAACTGAACCTTTGCCTGTATTGCGGTAAATGAGGCCATTTTCCAGAGAATGTCCCTCTAAGCCTAAGGTGGCTTTGTGAACTTCTATAGGAAAAACCAGGATGACCGTACAGTCGGAAAACTAACTAATTTGGGGAGTAAAGATGTCCCTCTTCCAAGTCCTCCACTGTCATTGACCTCTCACTACTTAGCTAATACTCTGGCTCCGGTACCCACACATTTTTCTATAAATGTGGTATTTATACTACCCTCTCAGCTGAGACAGACTATGGCTATCTTGCTAGATTCCGGAGCTACCGGAAACTTCTTAGACATAGCCTTGGCCAAGGCCTTGGGTTTAGAGTTCATTCCCAAGAAACATCCCGAAAAGGTAAGGGCTGTGGATGGGTCGGAATTGTCCTCCGGCATGATCATGTATCAAACCCCTGACCTTATCATGATGTGTGACAATGGGCATTCTGAGACAATTGTTTTTGACTTGATTGATATCCCCAATTTAGGATCCATTTTAGGAGTTCCATGGCTCCAGAGACATAACCCTCAAATAGACTGGGTTTCTAGGAGAGTGACATTATGCTCCCCCTTTTGTATGACACATTATTATCGAGAAATGATGCACTGGCATTCTCCTGTGCATTGTGCCCTCTCAACAAGTGATACACAGATACTCCCCGTGGAATACCAACAATTTTCCGAGGTCTTTGACGAAGTCAAAGCAGTAGCTTTGCCTCCCAATAGGTCTTATGACTGTAGAATAGATTTGGTGCCGGGTGCAGACCTACCAGTCCGCAGGGTTTATGCCCTCACAGAACCAGAGACCAAGTATTTATATGACTACTTACAAGATATGTTAAAAAAGGGGTTCATAAGACACTCCACCTCCCCTGTCTCCTCCCCTATTTTTTTTTATACCTAAACGGGAAGGAGGACTGAGAGCATGCCTGGACTATCGCTCATTGAACAAGGTGACCATCAAGAATAAGTACCCTCTTCCTCTCATCTCCAATCTCTTGGATCAGGTCAGAAAAGCCACAATTTTTATAAAACTTGATCTAAGGGGCGATTACCACCTGATCCGTGTTAGAGAAGGAGATGAGTGGAAAACGTTTTTTCGCACCAAGTTCGGTCTTTATGATTATTGCGTCATACTGTTCGGGCTGTGCAGTGCCCCTGCGGCCTTTCAATTTTTCATTAATGAGATCCTGAGAGAATATCTGGACGTGTTCGTCATCGTCTATATTGACGATATTCTGATTTACTCCCAGAATGATAAACAACATGTGGAACACGTGAGTCTGATACTAAGGCGATTGCTGGAAAATCACCTATTTTCAAAATTGGATAAATGTCTTTTTCATGCTCGTAAAGTAGCTTTCTTGGGGTTTGTCATCTCCCCAGATGGGATCCATTTGGATCCGACGAAGGTGTCTACCATTACCAACTGGGTTAGTCCTACCACTGTTAAGGAGGTGCAATCCTTCTTAGGATTCTCGAACTTCTACAGAAGGTTCATTAACCATTTTTCTGAACTCATCACGCCCATCACTAGACTCTTGAAAAAGGGAGTGGAGTTTAAATGGGACCCTACAGCTGAAAGAGCATTTCAGGCCCTAAAAACTGTTTCATTACGGCCCCCATCATCCGTCATGCTGTGTAGAAGCTGATGCCTCACAATATGTCGTAGGAGGCGTAATATCCCAAAGAGACTCCAAAACAGGCACTCTCCATCCAGTCGCTTATTTTTCTAAAACTCTTACCCAGGCAGAGCAGAACTACACAATTGGAGAGAGAGAACTCTTAGCCATTAAAATGGCTTTCCAAGAATGGCGTCATTACTTATTAGGGTCTCCGCATGTCATCACCATCTATTCCGACCATAGATATTTACAATATTTCAGAACAGCCCGAGCCCTTACCCCAAGACAAATGACATGGGTGGCCTTTTTCTGTGAGTACAATTTTGTGATCCTATTTCAGTCAGGGGTTCGACAAGGAAAAGCAGACGCCTTATCTTGTCTGGGTAAAGAAAACAAGACCTATGCAGAGTCTCCTGTACCTATTATTCCTGAAAGTAAGATTGTGGCCCTAGGAGATAGGGTTGTGGACTCCTCCACTTTCCTTCCCCACCTAGAACAAGCATTTTCCTCTTTGGACAAAAAACGAATGGCTCATAAATCCTCGTCATACCATAACAGACCATCTTTTCTTTCATGACAACAAATTATTCCTCCCCACAAAAGAATCACAGACATTGATTATGAAATGGTGTCATGCATTACCCATGGCCGGTCATCCCGGAGAAGCAAAGACAAGACAAACTTGCCAGAGATGGTTTTGGTGGCAGGTATGACCCAAGACATCGCTGATTATGTCCGTTCTTGCCCAACCTGTGCCCAACAGAAGACGGTCCACTGTGCTCCGGCTGGCCTATTACAACCTTTGCCAGTTCCCAACAGCCAGTGGTCATCCATTAGCATTGATTTTATTACAGACCTACCTCTGTCACGAGGATTTACTACCATATTAGTAGTGGTAGCCTTATTGTCCAAAATGGCTAATTTTGTTCCCCTTAGAAAATTACCCACAGCTCTAGAACTCACTGAAGCGTTCATACAGAATATTGTTCGTCTTCATGGGTTACCCTCCATGATTGTGTCAGACAGAGACCCCAGTTTATCTCCAAATTTTGGCAAGGATTATGCAAGATCCTCCATATTGATCATCGGCTTTCTTCTGCTTTCCATCCACAGACAGATGGTCATACGGAGAGAACTAATCAGACCCTCAAACAATTCTTGAGATGTCTGATCACTACCATCACTGGAGACTGGGTTCAAGCCTTTCCCTTGGCCGAGTTCGCCTACAATAATTCCACACATTCTGCCTCCAAGATATCGCCCTTCTTCTTCACTAGAGGTTATCATCCCAAGTTTATACCTTTACACTTGCCCCCTTCCCTTTCACACACACTTGCAGTTGTAGATCATCATACACACCTTCTAGCTACTTGGGAACAGGCCAGACAAGACTTCATCGAAGCTAAAGAAGCCATGAAAACTCAAGCAGACAAGCATAGACGACCTGCTCCCAGTTACAAAGTGGGGGATTTGGTATGGTTAGCCTCCCAAAATCTCAGATTAGAAGGGCCACTTAAATTACAACCCAGATTTCTAGGCCCCTTCCCTATTCTAAAAATGATCAATCAGGTGGAAATAAAACTAAAACTCCCTCCAGAAATGCAAAAACACCCCGTTTTCCATACCTCTCTATTAAAATCTTATATTCCACCAGCATGTCCTGAACCTCCACCTCCTCCTGTAAACGTAGGAGTGGAATTGGAATATGAAGTCCGTCGTATCATTGACTCACGAAGACCTAGAGGTAAATTACAGTATTTGATTGACTGGGTGGGATTTTCCCCAGAGGACAGAACCTGGGAGCCTGCTGAAAACGTAAATTCACCCGCGTTAGTCAGAAGATTTCATGCCCTACATCCCTCCAAACCCAGACCTCTGAGGAGGCCGTTAGGGGGGAGAACTGTTAGGACTCGCGCTACTTGTTCCCTGTTTCAGACTACATGTCCCAGAAAGCTTAGCAGCAGAAGTGGTTGTGTGCTGTCCCATGTTGCCTTTGGTTGGGTCAGGTGATGGGGGAGGCTCTTAAGCCCTCCATCACAGAAACACAGTGCTTGGCTTTCCTGGCGTGGAACCTTGACTTGGCTGCTGTGTCGTGTTTGGTTTCTCTTCCCGGATTACCCTATGACATTTCCCTCCCTTCTGAGCCTCTTGAAAGATATCTTTTTGCAAGCGCGAGGAAGCGCTGCCCTCTGAGCAGGGGTTTTGTTTGCTACCCTGTTTACGTTTATGTGCCCTCAGTTTGTTTACCACTTCGTGTTAGGCGGACACTGCTGCAGTTCGGCAGCCTTTTTTTTTCCCTTTCAATGTAACTTTATTCAGCGCGAGGTTGCGGTGCAACCTGATCAAGCCTTCCTATTCACAGCACAAGGACGCGCTGCAACGTGATTATCGCCTTACCTTTCTCAGCGCATGGAAGCGCTGCAACTGAGTTAACCCTTTCCTTCTTCCAGCGAGAGGAAGAGCTGCAAAGCAACCATAGACTTGCCTTATTTTCAGCGCGAGGACGCGCTTTATCCCTTAAGTTGCATTTCGTGTATTTTTTTGCGCCTGATGCGCTGCTGACTTTGCATGAGCTTGCCTTGAGAGCTACCACATTCCCCTTGATCTAGGAGGCATGCCTGAGTGCTGATTCTTTCTTCCGGCATCCTTTTGTTGTATCCCCTTTACGCCCTCACAAGCAAACAGGAGTTTGCTCACAGTTCTTTTGTGCACGTGACAAGAGAAGCGAAGATTCTCTCTGCCTTTCATTTTTTATTTCCTTTGGAGACCAAGGAAATTTATTTGGATCCAGATCTGCCATGGGCAAGTAAGTGTGGGATAGCACACAACCAGGGGGCTGGAGAAGTATAAGAGGTGGGGTCGTAATACATTCCCTGGTTCTTTCCAAGTAACTGTGTGTGTTTATATTTTTTGTTCTTTCTTGACAGTCTTCTGGTCCTTCGCTGACGTGGATCTTCTCCTTTTGGCTGTCTGTGAATTGGACGAACAGTCCTTCTTGGTCTCTTCATTTCTAGAGCTACTTGCTGTTCTCCGGTGTGTTACGGTGTGACACGGAGAGGGCTGTATCTTTAGAGAAAGTAGAGTTCCTAGCTTCGCTCCTGTGGAATTGGGTCTTCTGCTTGGTTAAAACCTTGGTGGTCCGACATATGGATTGGGATACCGACCGAGTAATTACCAGTGGATGAGATTATTTCAAGCATTCCGTCCATCACTTTTCTATACACTCTAATGAAAAAGCAGACATTGCTTTTTTACCATTTACATCATATGAAAGGTATCCTAATTTCAAGATATATTTTTGGGCAATTCTTGAGGCTAACTTGCTTTAGTTTCCAATGTTATCCAACACCTAAAAACCAGTGGCTATCAATTTGTACACTTTTTGTGTGTTGTTATCATTTTGGTCCACTCTTTTTTTGTGCGCACATGGACCTTTTCTTTTGTCATGAATTACTTTCAATACCGAAATTGCATGAGACGTATTACAGAGTGGTGGTAGACACCCTGTAGTTATAGTTAGGATCCCCAGAGTTAGGAACTTCATAGATATTTGAGCATTAATCAATGTATGCCTTTTTGATGATTCTCCACGTACCTTTGCAGACCTATTGCTTGTTCTACATTGGCAGATGATGCACAGTTTCATGTTGTTTGGTCAAGGGTGTGCAAAGAAATCAGATGGTCCAAAAACACTTTTCTTCCTGAAACATTCCTTTCAATACACGTTTTACTTGTGTTTAGGTAAGTAGTGAATACATTTTAAAAGTTATAAAGCATTTAAACTTAGTGGTATGTAAGGCCGTGATACACAGCTAAATTTCACAGTAATTTTGCGGTACTTGTTAATGACAAAGCAGTATAGTTCAAGTTCAATTTATTTATGATTTTGGAACTCAAAAGAGATCCACATAAAAAGAAGGCACAAAAGATAAAACATACATTTTCGGACGGTAAAATATGGTTTACAAATACACAAAATCTTGTAAAACGTCAGATAAAATCACCAATGATAATCATAACATCCATATGAAATTTTAATACATATCTAAAAAACATTTAAAAAAGTTAAAAATCCTGTGACAAAACATTTCATTAGGTGGATTTTAAATGGCGTCTATAAATGAGGTGGCAGACAAAATGGATAGTTGTAGGCAGATTGGCCTCATCCACTTACGTCGATGCAATAAAAGAGCCGGACAAATAAAGAGCACATGGGTAACATCCTGGATAGAATTATTACACAAATTACAAACTGGGGAGGAACCGTACCATTTGAACAATATATTATTCAGTGGAAGAGAATTCTGCCTCAATAAAAGCCAAAAACGGCACACTCCATGGGGGAGGTTCCAAGTAATATAAGATTGTACCTTATTTATCAGACAGGAGTCAATAGCTGGGTGAATGCCTCTCTTTAAAATATGGGCTTCCCTGTCCATAGTGAAACTTAATTTCCAGGTGGCCTGTTTCAAAATGGCCTTTAGCTGATATGATGATAAAGTAAAACGTACAGATTCGTCCAATTGAAGCAAGTCAACCGCAGTCCAAAATTTTTTACAATTAATGATTGCTCATTTAAGGTTCCTAATAATTCTTTCTGAATAAAAGATCTTAATGTACCAGCAGTATATGATTGCATGATGGCTTCCTTTATCAATGTAAGAGGCAGCCATGTTGTTTTACCCACACTTTGGCTGAGTTCTGGGTAATCTACTACCAGTTTAAAAAAGTGGTACAAGGTATGGCAAATTATCTTTTTTTTTTTTAAAATAGTTTTTATTGAGATTTTCAACACATTTTTTGTACCCCCTGCACCGGGGATGAGGAACAAATTACTATATACATTCGGTCATGTTTTCCAAACCAAACAAATCTACTAATACATTTCAAACAGAGGAACATATACATCATATACAAGATTTTTAACTATATTCGACGAGTAACAAAATAAGTCTAGAGAGAGAGAGAAAGAGAAAAGAAGAATAAGTAAATCAACAAGCAGTTAAGAAAAGGGTAAGCAAGAAGGAGTGGGGAAGAGACCATACAAGACATTATTTCCTACTAGACACTTGAGAACCCTACCTCCTGTCAAAATAAACATTACGAGCCTATACGTCGTGATACATTATATTTCTTCCTTCCATTTTGTTATTGGCTCCCATATTCTCAGCCCCAGTTTCCTCCCCTTTTTTCCTTTTCTAGAATATATTGCTTTTTCCAAACTGTAAATATTTAGGATCCTGGCTAACCACTGTTGAAATACTGGTGGTGACTGATCAAGCCACGCTGAGGCAATACATAATCTCAATACAGCCATTGCCACAAAAATAAAATAACAACCCTCTCCCTGGGTGCTGTCTGAGTTCACTCCCAGTATCACTATCGTAGGGGTTAAGTTGACTACGTTTCTGGATATTTAAAACAAATATCACAGAGTACTAAGGTACCATCTTGGAAGTACAGTGGAACTTGAAAGAAATTACAAACAAATACATATGTAAAAATTGAAAAATGCACTGTACTACACTATATTTTACAAACAGTGTTCCGAACTGGTTGTGCAATTAACATTTCTTTTTTTTCTTCAAAAAAGAATAGTAATTCAGCATTGCAATACTACGTATAACGTGCTGCACTACTGAATTTTATTTAAAAAACTGTGTAAGAAAAATCCTGTGCATTCTTTAATTTGACATTTTTATTTTTTTATTTTTCCAGTAAGTACCATGGTACTTTGTAGGCATTACTGTGGCACTCCGTAAACTTTTTTTTTTTAACTATAGAAAAAATGTATACATTTTCCTACTATAGGAAGTTGAGTTTCTCTACTCTTCCTTGCCTGAAAGAAAGACTGGTTTGGCTGAGTCTCCTCGCTTTTGGACAGGTGGGGGCTTGTGTAAGAAGCTGGGTTTCTGTTGCAGTAACCTCTCACTTGTTGCCAGCTTTCTGATGCACTTTGACTTGATGTGCCCTGGGTCACTGCCAATCAGGTTCCCAAGGCATGTGTTTGTTCCCAAAACTGTACCTTTGTACCCCCAATTGGCACTCATCCAGCCAAATTTAAGTTTGTTGTTAAAGGTACCATGGGTACTGAGGCCACTATGACCAGGAAAGACTTCGAAGGGCTGCAGCACATATTGTGCCATCCTTAGAGGTCCTGTACCTTAACACACACACACACACACACACACCGCCATTGCAGGCTGCATGTTTTGGTGCAGAGGAAAGTGATGAGTCGATATGGCACACATTTCTGTGTTCCATGTCTGCAACCCAATGCCTATGGTATTGGTCAGACACCCCTCTAGCTGGGTGCACTATAACACTGGTGAAGGTATAGTTGCATGAGCACTGTACCCCTACAGTGTCTGAGTCCATTCTTAGACATTATAAGTGCAGGGGTGCCGCTTAGTCTTAAAGAGCTTACAGAGGGCTGCTGTTGCTGTTGTGTCTCGCGGGGTCCTGCCTGCTGGACTGTGAGGTGATCTCTGCTGGAGGTCTAAGAGAGGGAGAACACCAGCTTGCTCCCCGCCGCCCCCGCCTGCCGCGAGGGATTCCAGGACTATGTGTCCCATCAATCCCAGTGCTCGACCCAGCGCCTGGAACACCTGAGGCTTGTCAGGCCCCATCTCTTTCCGGTATATAATTGACTATGCCGCCTGCTACGTGGGACGCGCACAAGCGTGTGCCGGGCAAAGCCTGGGCCAAGGGCGGGCCCATCTGAGCCCGTCCGAGTTTGTCCAAGGCTGGGCTGGGCTGGGCCATTTTCTTTGTTTTTTATTTGTACGTTTCTTTTAGCTGACTTGCCCATTATATTTAAGCCTTTTATTAAGGATAAGGTTTCACTATAGTCTACCATGATACTGTTTAAGTACTGGATGTAATGTATACATAGGCTTTGTGTTTAAGGTTCATGTGATTTTGGATTCATTATTTGTTTTATTTTTTAGAAAATGTCTAAACGTAAGGGAATGAAAACCCCTGTTGAACATGCGGGTGCAACCATTGATACCTATCTGACAAAAGCAGTGAGTGCTATTAATGTAGAGATTGATAGGGCTGAACGCCGACTATTGTTGGGTTTGAGTAGTTTGCCGGCTGTGCCACCGACTGTACCTCTTGCTGTAGAGCGTGATGACTCCCCTAGACTGGAAGCATTATTAGCCCATGAAAGATTTGAAGCAACCCCTCCCTTGTCGCCTGATGTACTTATCCAGGCCCCCAATTTATCACCCTGTAGTAGGGCATCTGCCCCTAGAGTAAAAAGGGGCTGTAGGAAGCAACAACCAAAACGTCAGATAGTTTGTGTTAGTTTGTGTTAGTAGGGGATCTAAACCGATTCCTGCTCCAGCCTCTAATACAGATGAACGATCAGATGACATTAATATTGGGGTTCTAAATGGTATTCATATGGATCAGATCATTAATGCATTGGTTGCTAAAATTGAAGTTTATTTCAAGCCATTGTCTGATAGATTGATATACTTAATAAAGAAATGCCAGGATAGGTGGGGAGTTAACCACCCAAAATGAGTTACTTAGGACACTGAATGTCACACCGGTGGTAACCCCGAAAGATATAAGTAATGCAACCATAGAAATAACACATGTAGGTAATGATGGGGGAGAATATTATAAGAGGGAGAAATAGTAAACAAACACTGCGTTCTAGGGAGAACACTCAGGATACAAGATCTCTTGAGGGAAATCGAAGTAATACTATTAATTTACCGCCAGATTGTGCCCCCTATGTGGCAGTTCTGATGAAAGTATCGGCCCTTAATCGAACCCAAGAGGAAACCCACGACTCACTTAAGAACAAAACTATCCACTGGCTTAACCTTCATTGTGGGTTCCCTGCGAATCCTTCCGATCAGATCCTCACTACTAGAAGGGTCAACTGGATAGGACAATCTAAAAAGAGTATACAGGGTGATTGTGCCATAATGAACTTTAAAAACCCTCATTATGCTAGCACTTCCCTGATTAGAGCAGCAATGATGTTAATGTTAATGTTAATGTTAATGTTATGGGTGTCTTATATAGCGCTCGGCTACTCCAAAGAGTGTCCCGGCGCTTTCAAACCCACAGCAGTTTCCAGGTGGGAGGCAGAAGAAAAAAAGACAAGAAACAAGCAGATCACTGTCCATAGAGCCACGTCTTAAGGCCCTTCCTGAAAGCAAGCAAGTTCGTAGTGCAGCGGAGCGACAGAGGGAGGGTATTCCATAGCTGTGGAGCCATACGTTTGAAAGAGCGTCCCCCTACCCTTGCTTTCCTGACAGCAGGGACAATGGCAAGACCAAGAGATTCAGATCTAAGGGATCTAGTTCGTTTATAGAAGGCAAGACGTTTCTGAATATATTCAGCTCCCACAGCATGGAGTGCCTTATGCGCCAGCGTAAGTGTTTTAAAAACAATCCGCTTCCGAATAGGGAGCCAGTGTAGGGAGTGTAGGAGATCGGCGGCTCTCGCTCGGCGAGGTAGGCCAAAAATTGCCCGTGCCGCTGAGTTTTGGACCACCTGAAGTTTTTGTAGTAAATAGTCTGGAAGACCCAAATAAAGAACATTTGAGTAGTCCAGCCTAGAACAGATGAGAGCCTGGACTGTAGTCTTCCTATGCGCCAGCGGGAGCAGGGGAAGGAAGTTGCGTAACATTTTACGGAGACCATAGCAAGTGCCAGTCAGTCCAAGGATCTGGGATTTGAGCGATAGGCTGTTGTCAATTTTGACTCCCAAGTTCTTAGCAGCCAGAGAGAGGATGCGGGAGGGGACATGTTCACAGGCCACCAATCCTGCCAGCTCGGGTCAGCCTGACACCCGAAGAAAAGCACCTCAGATTTATCTGGGTTGCACTTGAGGCTATTTCGCTGAAACCATTCGAAAACAGCTCCAAGACACCCACGGATGCTCTCTCCGTCGAACTCAGGCCCCTTACCACAAGTGAAAAGGAGCTGGGTGTCATCAGCGTATGACACGATCTGAGCCCCAAAGGACTCAGCCAATACCGCCAGAGGGGTCATAAAGATATTAAAAAGAGTCGGGCTCAGCACCGAACCCTGAGGGACTCCGACCTCCAAAGGCGGCACTTCGGCATTGTATGGGGGGGCCCAGACCATCTGTCGGTGACCAGCTGAATATGATATAAACCAGCTCAACACCGTCCCTCTCAGACCGATCTCATGGAGTCTGCTGAGGAGACCCTCATGAGGGACGGTGTCGAAGGCCGCCGACAGGTCTAACATTACCAACATGGCCCTTCCACCTGCGTCCAGCACTTCCTTAATGGCCTCATTGACCTCCAAAAGTGCCGTCTCGGTATAATGATACCCATTAATGTACAGGGTATGACACTACGACCACTTGGCTTCTTTTTTAGCCCACAAATGTATGAAACGGGGGAGGAAAGCACAGAATCATCTGAATGGTCGGGCCGCACTATCTAAATTCATTTTGAGGTACCTTTATTTAATCGATTTCAAGCACTCAACACCCTCGATATGAATGATTGACAGGTTCCGGACCGCCCTATATTAAATGGGACGGATAATCATTGGAATACTGCCATAGAGGGGGTGATTACAGTTGGCCATGGAGTTAGGATTAGGGATGTCCCATGGCAGGTTAATCCTTCAGGAGGAGATTGTAATACTAATACAGGGAGGGGGCACCACCTGAACAAAATACCAACTCATTGATCGAACAGGATTTGGGCCGCCCGAACTGGATAAGGTGGATAATTATAGGATTTCTGCTACAGAGGTGAATTATATAGTGGGTCACGGAGCCAGGACTAGGGATATTCAAGGGCACCCACCCGAACAAATTACCAACCCATCGACCGAACCGGCAGCTATGGGTAATAGTACAAGGATATCTATAGCAAGCTGGAACATATCTGGGTTGGCCTCAAAAAGAGAAAAGCTGGGGTGGAAGGATTTTCTTAGCTCTTATGACATTATTTGTCTTCAAGAAACTTGGTGTACTGAAGTGGTTAGTTATGATGGGTATGCCTCATATAATTTACCAGCTGTGGGGTCGGCGTCAGGAAGGGCAAAGGGAGGCCTTTTCATTCTTGATTTAACAAGCCTGCCACTATTAGTGAAAAAGCACTTGATTATTGGGGCTCATCTGCAGATTCTCTGGCTTTATCAAAAACATGCCCGTGATGTCCTACTAATTAATTATTACAATAATATTTTTCATAATTCACGGTGCGAAGTTATAAAGGATTCAGGGATTGAGATTGAGATTGAGAAACTTAGTACGGAAGAAAATGTTGTTTTTGATTTTATCTGGGTTGGAGATTTTAATATTTCTATATGTTTTTTGTCCCCATCAAGGGTATGTGGGGTACAGAGAGATACAGGTGAAGATGATTTCAACTTTCCTCACAATCCATACGGCGAGTGGTTAAATAAAATGATGGCTAATTATGATTTGGAATTGTTGCAACCTGCACGGGATGGATGTGGTAAAGAGATCCCTAACTCTAATTCAACCATTGATCATGCTCTGGTATTACCCCCTTTTTTCCACCCCTAGGATAGAGGAATCCTTACTTAGAACTGTATTACCTTGACTACTTCATTATGGGAATCCAGATCTGATAGAACTATAAGAACTGTGGGTAACATTGAACCACACAGATCAAACAGAACTAGGATTAAATAGAAAGGGGTGAATGTGGACAAAGTGCTAAAAATTATAGAAATGACTTGTTCCACTGAGATATTTGATAATTTAAAGATTAATAGCGAGCCTGCATCGATTTTATGGAATTTTATCAAGATTAATTATACTATTGATACTATTTTCACAAGGCATGGTAAAAGAGGAACCAGTTATAATAAGGGATGGTTTGACCACGCTTGTACTATTCTGCTCACACAGATTAAGCAGGCCCTAACAAACAGACCCAGGGATCCTATGCTTGTTGCAAACCTTAGTGTAGATTATAAACTGGCTCTTAAGAGGAGGAAAAAGGAGTTGCAACAAGAGGCATGGGATAAACTCACACAAGCGGCTGAGACAGCAAATAGCCAACTATTCTGGGTGACAATTAATTCACAATTTTTAAAAGACGATCAGGCGCCAGAGTTATTGTCCCATGTAAGCAGTGAAGCTTGGGTCATTCATTTCTCTGGAATATTTAAAGCCAGTGATGCCCTTAGTGTTAATACGGACCCCTGGCCAATAGTGCGGCTAAACATTACTTTAGGTGAAGTGGAAGATGGTATTAAAGTAAGTAAGGGAAGAAAGGTACAGGGCCCAGATGGGGTACCCATCGATTTTTATAAAGCTGTTCCAGCATTATGGGGCCCTCTATTAACAATTGTTTTTAATGCCGCAGTAAGTAACGGAGTCCCAACTACATGGGGACAATCTATTATAATACCTATTTTTAAGAAGGGGGCTAAAACAGAGGCAAAAAACTACCGCCCAATTTCCCTTTTAGATTCCTCTGTTAAAATTATGAGTAGGGTACTGTTAGTTAGGTGAGAAGAGTGGGCAGAGATTAATGGGATTTTAGCCAACACTCAATACGGTTTCAGGAAAGGCAGAGGAACGTTTGAACTGTGCGTCAATCTTGATTTAATAATTGGGAAATATACCTACGCCAAGCAAGGTTCCCTCTACCTTTGTTTTGCGGATTTAAGCAGTGCGTTCGATTTAGTAGATCACTCAATTTTATGGAGAACGCTACTAAAACTTGGGACCCCCGAGGGTATAGTTTATTTTTTAGCACAGCTTTATGAAAAATTACAAACGTCCGTTCGATATGGGGTTAATGGTGAATGTACTCCAAAGTTTAATATTAGATGTGGCATCAGACAAGGCTGCGCCTTGCCCCTTTACTTTTTACTTTATTTATTATTGATGTAGATGCAGCATTAAAAACAGTAAACAATAAAATCAGACGCCCCCCCAAGCGAGTGGGATAGATATACCAGTTCTGCTTTATGCAGATGATGCTGTGCTACTGTCTAGGCCCACTCTCCCACATGCAGTGAGCACACCAAGGGTGTAGTCACACTAAGGTCAGTAGCTCATTGGATACTGACTTCAACGTGGTTTGTGGTAGTGGCCGTAATAAATTGTGTCCTTCTTTTATAGACGGACAGAAAGTCCAACAAGTAGATACATTTTGCTACATGGGGATCAAGTATTCAAGAGATAGAATGTGGTCCCATGAAATAAGTAATGTACGGGCAAAAATTGCCAAAAGTGCCTATTGAGTCTTCAGATTTGCAGCTAAATTAGGAGATAGACGCATTAGGGACATGGTGCAGATATATCAGTCCAGATACGTCTCGATCGCACTCTATGGGGCTGGGGTATGGGGATATTACCGGGATGGTAGCTTACAAATTGAGGAAAATAATTTCCTTAAACTCTTATGTTTACCAACCTCCGCCCCAACAGAACTAATCCATAGAGAAGTAGGGATTAGCCATCTGTCTGATATGATAGCTCTAAGGCCTTTAATGATTTGGTGATCTATTTGGAAAAAGGAGGAGACTGTTTTTAATAGATTAGTAATTAAAGATTACATTAATCTGGATAATTATTTTATGATACCCTGGCTAAAGTACATTGTATGTAGTTTTGAAGAAATTTATGATTTAAATATTCTGGATGATCCTTATGCTGTTGTAAAAATGCCTAAAACAGTACTGAAAAATATGTATCGTTATATAGAGCTAAAAGGTGGTCTGTCGATAGCGGGCAACTAAAGACTTGCATATTCTATAACAAATATCTAGTATGTGAGGGTTTCCAGTTATATCTGAGCCTGGTGACAAGAAATTCACATAGGTATGTTCTTACCAGATTGAGGTTTGGGCTGGCGCATCACCTAGTAGCTTTTCCACACCTTAAAAAGCACCCGGTAGGACCATTCCCTTATGATGGCCAAACTAAACAATCCGCGCTGCACTTTCCTCTCATTTGTAACCTTTTTATGAATCTTCGCATTGCTTATTTGAAACCAATGTTTTTAAAATACGGCATTTTTAGTGTAGATGCAGCAATGAGGCTGCTTTTTATGATGCAGGAACCTGATCTCTGTTTTTTTACTGCTACTTTTTTACTTAAATCCATTAATGTTAGAAAAAGTATGATATTTTAAACCATGGTTTTTATCTGTAGATATTCTCTGTACTAAGTCCATCAAATTGTATAATGATGTATTCTTATTTTGTGCTTTTATGGTTGATTTCTACATGAACCGAATAAAGCTTTATGAATTGAATTGAATTGAAGTGCATGAAAGTCATAAAGAGTGTATGGGCTGGGAGTTTTTCGTTATGAAGTCCACAGCACCATAATGGCTTTACTGAATTCTGGGAAGTTTGGTAGCAAACTTCATAGCATAAAAACCCACACTGATGCCAGTGTGGGGTTTATTATACCATGTACTTAGAGGGCATCTTAGTAAACATCAGCCTACCACCACAAGACATGTTTCTGGACCCCTGGGGTGGGAGCCTTTGATCACTGAGCCCAGAAACAAAGCCTTTCCTGGGCAGAGGTGGTCACACCTCCCCCAGGTCAAGTCGAGCAGGAGAGCTTTGCAGGCCTAGTTGCATTTGTAACTTGACCCCCAGCCTATTCTGCTATCAGAAACAGGTCCCCTTTTCAGTCTCCCCTCCTTTTCAGCAGTAAGACAGGTGGGAACAATTAGAACAGTCCAGAAGGTGTGTCCACCTATGTCAACTTCACCCCTCAGTTGGAGGAGTTGAAGTTGAAGTGAAGTCCACACTTCAGTTCCTGTCATCTTGTAGATGGCAGGCATTCTCTAATCAGGATCAGGGATTGTGCCCATTCCCCCTAATGCAGTGAGCACACCAAGGGTGTAGTCACCCTAAGGTCAGTAGCTCATTGGATACTGACTTTGAGATCCCAAATAAGCCCCCAAAATACAGTATTTAGGGGCAGCCTTGAACCAAGAAGACAGATTCCCTCAACCTACAAAGAAGAAGGACGAAAGAAGATGCCATCCAGAGGAGACTGCAGAGAACTGACTTGGCTCCATCCCTACCGGCCCGTCTGCAGTTTCCAGAAAACATGTGCAAAAAATCACCTTGTCCTGCAGCCAGCGACATCCAGAACCCCTGGGTGGACTGACTGCCTTCAACAAAGACCGTATCCCCTGTGAACAGCAGAGCTGTTCAACAGAATCCCCAAAGAAAGACTCTGAGCCTGACTCCTGGAACCATCACTGCACCCGACGCCTACGGCCCGAGTCTGAGTGGCCCACTGGCCCCAGCAAGGTCCCCCAGAATTTCAAAATCTATATCCATTGTCGGTTGACCCCTCCAGGACTCCCCGACGTCACCTGCGGACCCTGTAAGAAGACCCCCCACAACCGCGAGAGCCGCAGTAAGGTAAAATCGGACCTCAAAAGGCAAACCTACATCCACCTAGCCCTGCACCCTGGAGAAGAGAACCTGAGGTGCACCTACGTCCCATAGTCCTCCTACTTACCTGCTCAATTGTTGGTGCATCCCAGAAGACTTCCTACACTGATATTGCAGCCAAAATCCAAAATCGGCATCTCCCATTGAAAACGACGGAGCTCCAGATGCCAAAACAGCACCCTGCACCCTGCCGCCCTTGTGCCGTTATGGTTGCACTTTGTGTGCTAACTCGTATCCCCCTTTGCCCTGAGCTTAAGTACAGGAGCTTTGATCCCACAACCTTTTGGCCTTCTTGTGAGCAGTCACCAAACGGAGGCCCCCTTTCACCCATTGGATAACATTCAGCCTCATCACTCTGTACCCAGCCGCCCTAGTGCTGCCCAGGGTACTTTGAGAGTGCATCGTTGACCCTGTGGAAACCCTGGCTCTAACCCCAAAAAAACAACTCTCAACCATGAGTACTTACCTCGAAACTGATAACATTTTTTACTCCCATAGGAATGCCTTGACTGCTTTTGTGTGAAATTTGTTCTGTGTGTTGAGTTGGTTTGTATGAAACCCTAAGAAACTTTATATGTGCAAAAACTGATTTACTTACCTTTTCTCTAGTAAATATCCCAGTGTGATATTTAGGGGAGCTGCTGTTGCTTGAACTTGCACCCAGAGGAGCCCGTATTGTGGAGGACGCCGCCTGTGCTTACCTGGGCTTGCCTGCCCAACGCTGCATCTCGCCGCACCCGCTTTGCGGGTGCCGCTTCACGTTGCAGGACCATGGGGGTTGCTTTTTTTTGGCCGTGAAGAGGGGGAGTAGGCTGCTTGGATGCCACAGGGACTCAGTTGTCCAGGAGTCCCTGCGAGACCTATTACATCTGGTCTGCGCCTATTGCTCGGCCCCGCCCACCACGAGGCTTATTTAGTCCACTTGCTCACACTGTGCGGGAGCACGCAGGAGTGCGCCGGGCTAAGCCCGGGCAAAGGGTGTGCCGTCTGTGGCCGTCCGGGGACGGCGAGGGACGGGACGGGCCACCCCCCTAAGAACCTTACCCCGGTTGCTTTTGACTTTCGGTATGTGGACTGCCAGCTCTATTAACTTTGTTTAGTCCCACTAGTTGCGTTATTATACATTCTTTCTTTCTTCTATCTGCAGACCTCTTCTCCTTTTATTATGTCAACACGGTCTGGGAAGAGCCTGAGGGGGGGAGGCGGTTGTGTGAGTGGAACCATGGACCAGTTCATCACTCGCGCAGTCACGTTGGTAGAGAATGAGATTGTTTTAACGGAGTGCTGCCTTTCCCGTGAGTCGCTTGCTCATAAACGTTCCTCCCTGGGACCCTTGGCATCGATCTCTTCCCCTCTGCAAGTTGCTATCCCTTTGCTCGAGGACTGTCCTGGCCCAGATGACCAACTGGTTAGTACCGTTAGGGCCAGTCTGGACAGATTATATTCCATAGCTCAGGGTGGGGCTAGAAACTCCTTACCAGCCCCAGGGCCTGCCGAGTCTCCCCGCCCCTTAGTTTGTCTGTCCTCACTCATCAGCCACGAAGTTACTACTTCCCAGTCTGTGCTAGTTTTGCCGGTAGGAGATGGAGTGGTACCTACCAAAAGGAAACGCATTGTTAGCCCCCGTAAGGGTAGTTGCTCTAAACCCTACAAAAAACTAAGTTAGAATTGTAGCAGGGGGGGCGGAGCTATGAAGGGTATGGGGGCTGGAAGCAAACAACCTGGTACCTTTATGGGAGGTGGGACTCCTCGTATTCCGCGTGAACAACTGGATGATGATTTGCAAACCGCCCCCCCTGTAGGTGCCCTAGCAGAAACCACACTGTTTGCTCAGATCGAGCAATTAATGAAATCTTTAATCCTCCCCGTGCTAGAAAGATTGAAAGGTTTGAATGAACGTCTGGACAGATTTAAACAAGCTTCCCTGGATAATTTTTTCTCCCTGAAATCTCTAATTAAATTACATACTAAAATAAGAGAGGATGGGATGTCAGGGAATCCAGCCTCTAGGACAATAGCCCCGGATGCCACCTGCTATCAGAACCCAGTAGGGATAGTTCAAGGACCGATCGAGGTAAACACAAATACATCGACGGCACACTTGGCTGTCTCCTCAGGGTCCCCGCCAGGTGAAGGGACGGAGGCCGCGGATGCTCTAGTGCATTCTGAAGCCCCTAAGAAAAACAGCAAAGAGGCCAATAAGGCCAAAGACCCCGCCCACTCTGTTGTTGGATGCCCAGCCAAGAATAGGACCTCCGCTTATAGTAAAAGAGACAAAATGACTGGGTCTGGTAATTCGAATGCAGCCCCAAAAGGCCAGCAGGAAGGCGAGAAGGCTATAATTACAGTCCAACACGCCAACTTACCACCCGACTGCCATCCATTTGTTGTTATCTTAACGGGGGTACCTCTGCTTACATCAGACAAGCAGGAGTCTTATAACGAATTGATAAATAAAACCCTTTTTTGGCTTAAGGAAAATAGACCCTTACCTAACTTTTTGGATGGTCGGGTTATGCATGTGAGAAGGGTTAGCTGGGTAGGCACCAGGCCTAAAGACCAAAGAGGAGACTGTATTTTGGTTAATTTCAAAGACCCTAGGGTAGTTAGATTAATTTGCAACCAGGAATCTAGTGGTGATCCCTCTGGTATTAGCACTTGTGACCTCAGCTACTTTAATCCATGTCCAATAACCCCTTGGCCAAGTGACTGGTTTTACGGGAAGGGAAGGAGAGGTGGGTACCCCCTTCACGACCCTGCTCCCTTTAGCTTGATGCGACAGAACACAGGCCCTAGTTCCCACTGGCCATGGTGAGGTCACTGACCCGCTGGCCACAATCTGATTAGAATCTCACCTGCTTACATTAAATCAGCTACGAGTAGCGGTAGGACCAGTATTGTGGACATGGCCCCCTCCGGCCCACACGAAGCTTCTACCCTTCTTTCCCTTTGGTCCCTTACACACGTCTGCTCTTGGTGGCCCAAGCCTGACTAACTCTAGTATAGCTGTAGCGGCGGAGTCCGTAACAAAGGAACCTGGCCCTGAATCCAACTTGATTATGCCCCGATACCTAGAGGAGTATGTGGCAAGGGACAATGAGCTAAAGATTGTTAGCTGGAATATAGCGGGCCTTTCCTGCAATCTAGAGTCGACAGAGTGGAATACCTTCATCGAGTCCTTTGAGATATGTATCTTCCAGGAGACTTGGTGCTTGGAGCCACACCATAAGGTCGGATATACAACCTACTTTGTGCCCGCTATTGTCTCTCCCTCAGGTAGGGGTCGCCCCTCAGGCGGCCTACATGTTTGGGTCAGTATCTCACTGGGCTGCCAGATTAGGCACATAGACACCAGGTCTCCCGACCTTCAGAGAATTGCCATGAGAGGGCCCCATAGCGGCCGCACCCTAGAAATCTTTAACATATATGTAGGAGGCCCCAATGGGGGCTTGGCAACCCCAACTCTAGTGGCCCTCGAGGATGAACTTAGAACCTGTTGCCCTAACGGTTATCTTTTGCTTGCCGGTGACTTTAACTGCTCTTATGAGCCCCTGGCAGCAGATGATATTTTGGGTACCCTAGACGAGGAAACCAGGAGAGGAATACCACCTCTAACTGTAGCACCAATCAAGAGGTGGTCCAATCGGGTGGTGCAATTAAACACCCTCACATTGGAATTTGGGCTAAGGGCAACTAACAGGAAAACAGTCTCTGACCCTGATGGCGCTCACACATTCAACAGGATTGGCCACTCATCCAGAATTGATTACATATTGCTAGACTTTAAGCTTTGGACCTACCTGCTGGACATGGTAGTTCAGCCATCTGTGGACAGTGACCATAATCCACTTATTCTATCCCTAACCACCTTATGGAGGGCAAATAAAGTTAGCTAGGTGCCTCACGTCTCGAGGTCAACAAATCTTGTCCGCCCGCGAACTGTGGGAGACGCCTAAAATGGGCCAAGGTTGCCATCGATGAGGAGAAGATCTTAGAAATAGGGTTAATCATGGTTGCGACCGCAAATAGGCTGCAGCTCACTAGTACGAATCCCCAGGAGATATCATCTCTTTTTTGCCTTACCGCCAAAACTTTAGGGGATCTCTTCATTATCGATAGTCAAGGTGGCAGAGCAGGCAAGCAGGGGCGACCTAAGGGCAACCCAGGATGGTATTCTACTCCTTGCAGGAAGGTAAAAAAGGATCTAATTAACGCAGTTAAAACCAAGGAGATTGGGTCGATTGGCATTGCTAGGAAGAAGTATAGGGCCGCAATTAGTGAAGCTAGGAAGGGTGGAAATATCAGTTCTGATGTGACCTGAAAGCAGCAAGTGCAGTGAGAGATTCTAGGGGTTTTTGGGACTTAGTAAGATCTAAGAATAGGCCCACTGACTCACTTATAACTTGTAATATCACCGAGGGGTCATGGTCTGAGCAGTTTGCTCGCCTTTACACCATTACTGCGAAAGATGGGCCAGCCCCCCTCGAACCATTTGAACTCCCAGTGTTGGGTCCCCCTGGGCTGAGGGAGGGTATGGCATTCACTGCTAAGGAGGTGGAGAATGCCATTAAATCTCTTGTACCTAATAATGCTGCAGGGCCGGATGGTTTACCGGGGGATCTGCTTCGCCTCAACTTGTTGGAATGGGGGATTCTTATTGCCACCCTGCTTAATGCTACCTACCTCAATGCCACTCTCACTGAATCCTGGATGGGCGCTGAGGTCGTCCCAATTTTTAAAAAAGGGAACCGGGACAACCCAGCTAACTATCGCCCAATAAGCTTAATTGACTCATCCCAGAAAGTTGCAAGGAAGGTGGTCCTTGGGAGGGTGCTCCAGTGGGCGGAAGAAAGTAAGATTCTGTCCGACTTCCAAGCAGGATTTAGGTCCGGCAAGGGGACTATTGTGCAGTCGTTCCGACTGCTGATGTTATATTGGAAGGTGGTGTAATGCTTCGATTCTCGAGCCATTCCCCTCTCCTATATAACAGCAGTTGCTTAGCGTTCTTGCTCCAAGCCCTGTTTCCGTCCTGATACGACTTTGCCTGACTTCCGTTTCGTCATTTCCGGTTTTTGCGGCATCCTTCCTGTGTGGACTTTGGTCTCTGTACACACAGTACCGTGCTGAACTTTAACGGTGCTTTGTTGGTGTTGTTTGAGTGTGCGGTTAGTTAACGCGTTTAGTGGCATGTGTGAGTTTCGTTTTGTTTGTTCTTGGCGTTTTGCCATCTTTGTTTTCCTTTATCCCCGTTACCCAGTCGGGTGCTGCTTTGTGCCTCTCACTATCCTCCCCTGGTGCTCCGCTGTCTGGTTGGAGTTTCTCCCGCCACGCTGTTGGGCGCTGTTGTTGTATTGCACTGCCCTCTTCCTGGTGCTACGTTGGGTGGCGGATTTTGTCCCGTTACCCAGCCGGGTGCTGCTATTTATTTACTCCTTTTTCTCCGGTCCTGGTGTTCAGTGGTGCAGCCAGACTTGGTCCGGCTGCTCGGCTTTGCACTACTTTTGGTCAATCCTGCGGCAGAAGTTATTCCCCCAGCTTCTCCGTGAATCCTTATTTAACTATACCTTGGGGACTTTGCGTGGTCCACACCCCAGTGCAGTGTATATTTACGGTTCATCTCTTCTGAACCACGGTAACAGCATTTTTGCACTACCTTTTTGTTACTATATGAATGTGTTGGTTTATTTACCAGATTCTTAGTCTGATAACATCCTTGACAGATTGCTACCTACAACTAAGGAACTAGCACGTATATAACATTGAGAAGGCCTATATGGTATAAACCTACGAGCCCTTTTTTGCTTGCCCTTGCAGAACTAATTGGTGAGCCTATTTTCCCTCATTCAGAATATGCATATATTAAGTTGGGTTAGTGTATATGCTTTGTTTGTCTGTTACACAGGAAAACAGTGAAGGTGCTCCAATAGACTTCCATGCATGCTGACATATAGAAGCCTAGTAGGAATCCCATGCATGCTGCCATCTATGTTAACTACTAGACGATCATACAAAAGTCGTAGGTTAAATGTTAGTGTTGTCATCATAGGTCTCATAGTGTTACATAACTAGTGCTGATTTAACCCTTTCCTTTCATTACAGCCTGTTCGTCTTGCAGAAATCTTTTACCGTGGTGCCATCGACAAAGAGCTGTTTATTTCTTTCCCCTACCTTTCCTTGTTTTGTTTCCCTGTTTTCCCCTGGCATGCCACTCGCTACTCTAGAGCCTGATAGAGTCGAGAGGCCGTAGGGGAAGGCTGAGGACTATTCATCAGTTTCCTGACGCTCCTGTGGAACGATCCAGCAAACCATTACAGGTGGTGGTGCTGGGCAAAGGCAGTTTGTATCTTGCATTCATCGATCTGCGAACTGCCTTTGACCTGGTGCCCCGGGACCGCCTATGGAGGGTATTGTTCGATTTGGGAATGCCTCCGTATCTATTATCATTAATAATGAAGCTCCACTCCGGGAATTTTGCCCAGGTATGGTGGGGCAATCAGGGCCAAAAGACTGCTCGAATAATAGTAAATAGAGGAGTTCGCCAGGGGTGCGTCCTTGCCCCCACTCTGTTCTCATTATATGTGAACGGAGTGGTGGAGCATCTTTTAAGAATCCCTGCTGACGCACCATCCCTGGCGGGGAGGAGAATACCCACTTTATTATTTGCAGACGATACCCTTCTAATTTCCAAATCCCCGGTTGGTCTACAGACCCTACTTGACAATTTCCAATCTTTTTGTGAGATTAGGGGGCTAAAGATAAACACAGAAAAAACTAAATATTTGGTCTTGAATCCTCCGAAAAACCTTTGCTGACCACCCGCTCTAAACATGGTACCCTTGGATAGAGTTAAGGAGTTTGATTACCTTGGTATTCGCCTCTCCGATACCATGAAGTGGAATAGTCACCTCCATAAAATGCTACTTAGCCATAAAAGAGTGGTGGGGGCTCTCCTTAAGGAACAGAGGCTATCTACCCTTAAACCCATTGCCCCGGTGCTAGATATTTATACGGCAAGAGGCGTTAGTGCGGCGCTCTACGGGGCTGAGCTTTGGGGAGCTCAGAACGTAGATCAGCTATCCTGCTCTGAAAACAAATTCCTGTAGGATCTCATGTCCCTCCCCAATAGCACTCTCACCCTTCCTTTGCTTTTGGATATGGGTTGTCGTCCCATTAAAGACTTGGCACGACTAAGACCCCTTCTCCTTTGGGCTCGCATATGGGGGGGTCCCTGAACTTGGCAGTTACGCAGAGGGGCTGAAGGAAATATTATCCATGCCCGGCTGGTCAAAAATAAGGTGGTTAGTGGACGTAAAGAACTTGGTAGAAGAGCTGGGCCTCGGTGAGGCGTGGCACTCTAGGTCCGCTCCCCCTAAGGTGGCTCTGAAAAGAGTGTACTGGAAATGGGTAATGAACAAGAAAAACAATGACGCCAATCGATGCAAATCCTCTAGGGATTTCTTAATGGTAAAGGATGTAGCCCTCCGGGAACCCTATCTCGATATTATTTCAAAACCTAGAGATAGGGCCTTATATTTTAAATTCAGACTAGGTGTCCTTCCTGTGGGAGAACTGACGGCACGTTGGAAGATTCCGGCGCAAACTGTTCCTTATTGCTGTTTCTGCCCTTCCAGGACTCAGTCTGTGCCCCATTTCTTGTTCGAATGCCCTGCTTATAAAGCGCCCCGAAATAGATGGTTAAAACCACTGTGTAAAGATTTGGATACCAGAGATCACAGTGTGGCAATGCGAATTCTAAAATCTGACATGCGGCCTCTGTTTGTTTGTGGTATGCAGAAGTTTCTAAGTTGGGCATGGTTAATTAGGTCAAAAAGGCTTTTGCACATTGTTTAATCTAGGTCATTTGGTCTGACCGTTTTTTAAATAATTTATTACCGCCATTTTAATTGTATCTCACTTGTATTCTGTCTAAATCAAATGTATGGCTATCTTTTTAAGATATTATGTATATCTAAATAAAGCCAATTTGACTGACTGGCTGACTGATATTTAGGCATATCACACTGAGCAGAAAAAGTAACTTGAAAAGTAATCTGAAAAGTAACATGCAAAGTAATCTAAAAAGTAACTGAAAAGTAAGTCCAATTGTTTTATGAATAAGAGACTTACCTGTAACCAACGCAATTGCATTCAACTGTATTCAAACTGTATTTGCCTGCATTATTCTTGCAAAGTATTATCACACATATCTGTACCAGTCCTGGCTTGGTTCTAGAAAATGCAAAAACAACAATTGATGGACAGAATGCAGAACAATGTCATAGATTCACCCCAGTACAGAGATCTGGGCCTGAATCCATCGTTTTTGTCGCACTCCACGCGACCCCAGTTCAGACATGGCCATATGCAAATCAGCCTTGACCCTGTGCCTCATGGGAACAGTCCAGCCCGAACTGTCAAGCCATGTCTTTCCTGGACCGGAATCAAGCATTCTAGGACCGGTTTTTGGCTATCAGCCGTCTTCAGCCAGGATAGCTTGGCTCCAGTGGTGTGGAGAGCATGGGACTCACGTCTGAGCATACCCATCCCACTCGGGGTGACAAGTGCAAAAACAACAATTGATGGACAGAATGCAGAACAATGTCATACATTCACCCCAGTACAGAGATCTGGGCCTAAATCCATTTACAAGGAACGTGAACAGCTCAGTTTAAGTCCATGACATTAAGTATTCCTGCTGCGCTGTTCACGTTCCTTGTGAATGGATTACTGTTTCCCCTGCGCACTTTGCAAAAGAATACGGCCTGAGCTTTTAAAGAAGCACGTGGGCAATATAAAATGCAAAGAGACTTCCTCCTGTGATCAAGGCTCTACGGAGCAAAAACGTTGGGACTGTGAGCCTCCTGCCTCTGTTCATTTTCTATGAATAAACGGATTTGAATGAAACACAGCCAGAGTCGGTGCACCTTTTTTCATTGTGAAGGAGGGATTGTGCGTATATATATATATATATATATATATATATATATATTTATTCACTGAAAAAGCCATAGGTTTGACACCAGTTATAGTTATCTGGAAATTTTACTGACATAAAACCATTGAAATTCCCACGTTATAGTTAGTTGGACTCACTATAACTTGCGCGCCTGCAATTAACTGCTGATGACGTCACATATTACATCACTCATGACATGGTCAGTGACATCACTCATGACATCACTGATGACACCATCCAGTGAATGTGTGTCTTTCTGAAAAATAAATATGTTTTATATATGTACATGTAAAGGTCGATGGAAGAATAAATGTTTAAATAAGTGTCTTAATGGATGTTTTTTTAAAACAAAATTGATTGGTTAACTGGCTTATTAAGTGTATCTTAGTGAATGCATATATTAGTGAGTATTGTTTAAATATTTAAATGTTTTTATCAGTGTTTCACTTTGTGTATAAGTGGCTGCATGGGTTGGTGAGTAGCTACATGTGTGTGTATATGGGTTATTAGATGTTTTTTTAGTATCAGTATGAGTGTCTGTATGGTTTGGTGGGGGTGTTACTTAGCACATAGATGCATCAATGACTGACTCACTGTTTGTATGTGTTTTGAAGACAGCATATGTGCAGGACTGTATGGGTGGATGAGTGTGTATATGTGTGTGTTAGTGAGTGAATGACTGTCTCACTAGTGTCTTTATCAGTAACTACATATGTTTTAATCTAGTATATGTGAGTATTTATGTATATAAGTGAGTATATGTGAGAGTGAGAGATTGAAAGAGTTCTTGTTTAAATAAGTATGTGTTTCTATAAGTGATTGTTTAAGAGAGTAAGTATGTATAAGTTTCCTTAGAAGTAAGGAGGTAGTATGTTTATAGCTGTATATGCAAATAAATGAATGTTCAATAGTTTATTTGCATGTGTGATTATGTGTGTGAGTAACTTTTGGATGACTGTCGTGTGTAACAAGATGTATAGGTGTTTCACTACATATGATGAGTGAATATATGTATGAGTGACTATATAGAACTGTTGGTGAATGAGTGGATGTGTATATAGATGGTGGTATTACTGAATTGGTTGTTGTTACTGGTATGGGTATCTCTATTTTTTTGAAAATGTTAGTTTCTATTTTTGAATATGTGTTTCAAGGGTTACATTACACTGAAAGGAGCTCTGTCACTCTGTCACAAGGATGGTGTCATCAGTGATGTCATGAGTGATGTCACTGACCATGTCATGAGTGATGTAATATGTGACGTCATCAGCAGTGCATTTCAGGCGCACAAGTTATAGTGAGTCCAACTAACTATAACGTGGGAATTTCAATGGTTTTATGTCAGTAAAATTTCCAGCTAACTATAACTGGTGTCAAACCTATGGTTTTTTCAGTGAATTTAATAGGTTTTTTAAATGCTAATACCTAACTATAACTGGTGTGAAACCTATGTTTTTTTCAGTGAATTTCAAAGTTTTTTTTAATGCTAATTCCTAACTATATAAGACCTGAAAGCCCACCATGAATCTCCAGTATGCGCCAGGGGACTGCATTGCAGAGAGGTGTAATGAAGCCACGCCCCTTTTTACACCTCTCTGCAAAGCAGCCCCCGTGCATGTTTGAAGAGAGGGAACTAATTCCCCTTGCATACTGGGGGCCCCTGGGGGCCAACTAGCCCACCTGGAACCTCCAGTATGCGCCAGGGGGATGCATTGCAGAGAGGTGTAATGAGGCCACACCCTTTGTTACACCTCTCTGCAACGCAGCCCCCGTGCATGTTTGAAGAGGGGGAACTAATTCCCCTTGCATACTAGGGGTCCCTGGGGGCCAACTAGCCCACCAGGAGCCTCCAGTATGCGCCAGGGGGATGCATTGCAGAGAGGTGTAATGAGGCCACACCCTTTTTTACACCTCTCTGCAACGCAGCCCCCGTGCATGTTTGAAGAGGGGGAACTAATTCCCCTTGCATACTAGGGGTCCCTGGGGGCCAACTAGCCCACCTGGAACCTCCAGTATGCGCCAGGGTGCTGCATTGCACAGAGGTGTAATGAGGCTATGCCCCTTTTTACACCTCTCTGCAATGCAGGCCACTGGCTCGTTTGCAGAGGGGGGACTAATTCCCCTTGCATACTGGGGGTCCCTGGGTCATATCTGCCCAAACACCGATATTCCGAACGATTGAAAATGACTTTTCTTGAGAAACATTTGGATTTGGATTATCATGTCCTATAGTTTGGAATTTTTGAAAGACTGACTTTGAGGATGCTATAAATTACTCAAGTCTGCCCGAATTGTGTGGGTAAAATTGATACCTAGTCACTTTGAATAAGAATGTACTTACGCCTCGTCTAACATTTGGAAGAAATATCTAGTTATATGACAACAGGATACCGACATAACTTGAAGGAAATAAGAACGCCCTGAAGAAGTTCTGTTGTACAGAACGAAACGTTTCGGCTGGCTGTGGTACATAAACTTAAGGGAAATAAAATAAAAGCATTTAAATATACACCAAGATTCAGCGCTTCAATAAGGACTCTAAGTGATATGATTTGATTGGACTTATTGTGCAAGTGGTGCTGTGCCAAACTTTGGAATATTCTCCACTACTCTCTACTACTTACTCTCTCCTACTCCACTACTCTCAAATACTCACTCTCTACTACTCATTCTCTACTACTCTACTACTCTCTCTCTACTACTCACTCCCTACTACTTACTATCTACTACTCTCTACTACTCTCTCTCTACTGCTCACTCTTTACTACTCACTCTCTTCTACTCTCTACTACTCACTCTCTACTTCTCACTCTCTACTACTCACTCTCTACTTCTCACTCTCTACTACTCTATCTCTACTACTCACTCTCACCTACTCACTCTACTACTCACTCTCTACTACTCTCTACTACTCACTCTCTACTACTCTCTATCTACTAGTCTCTACTACTCACTCTACTAATCACTCTCTACTACTCTCTACTATTCTCTCTCTCTGCTACTCACTCTCTACTACTCTCTACTACTCACTCTCTACTACTCACTCTCTACTACTCTCTACTACTCACTCTTTACTACTCTCTACTACTTACTCTCTACTGCTCTCTACTACTCACTCTACTACTTACTCTCTACTATCTACTACTCACTCTCTACTACTCACTCTCTACTACTCGCTCTACTATTCACTCTACTACTCTCTACTACTCACTCTCTGCTACTCTCTCTACTGCTCTCTACTACTCTCTACTACTCACTCTCTATCACTCACTCTCCACTCTTTACCTCTCTACCTCTCTCTACTAGTCTCTACCTCTCTACCGCTACCTCTCTACCTCTACCTCTCTACCTCTACACCTCTACCTCTCTACCTCTCTCTACACGCACATATATACACATATATATATATGCATATATATGCATTTATCCAAACGGGTCCTCACCAAGGCACTCAGAGCAACGTTCAGCCACGCTACCTTGAAGAAAAACAGCAGGACCAGGTATTCCGTGAGTTGATATTTTTTATTTGGCAACAAACGGCAGCATAACGTTTCGGCCTCTCACAGGCCTTGATCACATGGTGCTATGCAGTCGAAAGGCAGAATTTAAAGTGCTAGTGCTAAAAAAGCGGTAACCAACCAGAGTGGAGTAAAGTGCATGGTGCAATAAACATAGTCGAAATACTATGAAATTTCATTATTGCCAAAAATCGCGCACTCAACAGTTTCACCAATGTACAAAATTAATTAAAAGTTTTAACACTGTTGGGATAAATCCCCCTAACAGATCACTAAACAAGTGTTAGTCTGTATATCTTGAAGGTGTGTATATGCACATGTTGATTACTTAATAACCGGATAAATCCGTTGGCAGAATCAAACACATTCAGATGAACACATGAACAGACAAATACTGTATATATTTGTGCAAAGAATTTGAAATAGGCAGCAAGAATAACAACGCTTTTGTCAATGTATGGATAAATCCACATATTATCTATTAAAACCAATGTCAATTTAATAGATGCACATATTTGTCTGAGCCATTGTTAAAGTGCATACACCCTTAGACCAGGGAACCTGCTTGTGAAATACACTTGGATCTGATTAAACCATTGGCTAACTGTAAATTCACACTGGTTGGATAACCGAAATGTAAACCAAAGTGCAAGTGAATGTGATTAAATTTACGAACAGATCCCAAATCGATTATACACATGATCATGATGTAAAGTATAATATAATCAGATCTGTCGACTAAAACAGTAGGATCACTAGGCGAAAAAATTATGACATGTGGGCACATATATCCCTAGACAAACCACTGGCCAAGCTGGAAATACTGAACACAAACCATATTGTGGGATATCTAAATGAGATACATGTTATAGTACCGCAAGGAACAAATCAATAGAGATAATCTGTACAGAAAGCAAAGTTATAAACAGGTGTAAAAATCTTCTGATGCATTCAACCCATTGGGAAATTTGCTATCTAGCATGAGAATATAGCGTGTTTCCAATCTTCTCAGCGCTGCTTCCCTGTTACCACCCCTTCTCATAGGTGCAATAGTGTCTATAGCATAATATTTTAAGAGAGAGCTGTTGCTGTTATGTTTCTCTCTGAAATGCCTAGCAACTGGGTATGCTGGGTCGTTGGACTTTATGGCCCGTAGGTGTTGAAGGACCCTTTTGTGCACCTGTAATTTGGAACTGCCCACGTAACGAAGGCCACATGGGCATTCCAAAACATACACACAGAATTCACTTTTGCATGTGATTTTTTTCTTGATTTTACAAGGGGTGTCCGAAAAGGGAATGCAATACTCGGTCTTGTTCACTCCCTGAATACAAGCTTTGCACAAAGCACATTTTCTGAAGCCTTTGCTCCCAGCCAACCAATCTTGTTTATTCACTAACTCAGGGCTTGATTTCACTAGTGCGTCCTGTAAGGAAAAGGCTTTTCTATATGTAATCGCCAGTTTTGTGGGCATGTATTTACCTATAATGGGATCGCATTTGACTAGACCCCAATGCCTATTTACAATTTTTCTTAGCGCACCATGCTGGTTGTTAAAGGCCCAAATAAGTCTGGTAGGTTGTTGTGTTGGGGCTATGGTGGAATTACGTGTCCCCCTATGTTCCAGGGCTTCAGACCGGGGTATGGCATTGGCTTTCCTGATGGCAGCCAGGATCACCTTTTTGTCATATCCGCGGGCCAGAAATCGTTGTTTGCACTCTTCCTGGGCTTTCTGATTCTGTGCTTCAGTGCTGCATGCTCTTCTGATCCGTAGCATTTCCCCATAGGGGATGCTACGGATCAAATGGGGAGGATGGTGGCTCTGTGCACGCAACACTGTATTGCCAGCCGTGGGCTTTCTGAACAGAGATGTTTGAATTTCTCCATTGATGATATTAATGGCAATATCCAAAAAGGTGGCATTAGTACTGCTGATATCAGAGGTAAATGACAAGTTGTAATTGTTCTTGTTCAACTTGTCGATAAATTCTGTGACTTGCTCGGTGGTTCCTTTCCAGATCATGCATACATCATCGATGTATCTGAACCACCGAACAATGTGATTCCTACAAGTCTCAGAGTGTTCGCCAGTGAGGACCTGCCTCTCCCAGTACCCCATGTGAAGGCAGGCGTAACTGGGAGAAAAACAGGCCCCCATGGCTACACCCCTGACTTGCTGGAAATGCTGTTTATTAAACATAAAGTAATTGTTACTCAAACAGAATTTTATCATTGATAATAGCATTTTGTTGTGTTCTGCCAAAACAATCGGGCGGAACCCCAAGTAATAGGCCACTGCCCTGAGACCATCTGCATGGATGATGCTGGTATATAGGGCAGAGACATCAAGTGTTACAAGCAGGTATGATGGATCCCACTGAACAGTGCTTAGCTTTCTTAAAAAGTCACTGGAGTCTTGGACATAAGAGGGTAATCCTAACACATATTCCTGCAAGAATGAGTCCACGTAGATTGTAGTATTCTCTAGCAACCCCCCACATGCAGAGATGATTGGTCTTCCGGGGGGGTTCTGCGAGTTCTTGTGGATCTTGGGGATCAGGTAGAGCACGGGCATGATAGGGAAATCATTTTTTAGATATTTAAGTTCATCCATGCTAATGAGACCTGATGAACGCCATCCCATGAGCAATGAATAAAATGTACTTTGGGCATTCTTGATGACCGCCAGATCACAGTGTCTATAACAGGAGATATCATTCAACTGGGCAGTCGCCTCTTCTAAGTACAAGTCCCTTGCCCACAAAACGATGTTGCCCCCCTTGTCCGATTGACGGACAATCACATTGCCAGCTTTTTGGATCTTTGCCACCAAATCAGTGTATTTTTTGTTACAGTTATTTCTGTAATTGTCGTTCCTCTGTGTCTGTGAGTATAGTGTCTTGATATCTTTCACTATGGCCTCCTGGAAGATATCTAAATTATCTTGCAGCATCTGTGGAGTATATGTAGATTTAGGCTTGAATTTTGTGAGGTTACCCATGATGTTGCTCGCTTGGGAAGCACTGTCAACATCCGTCTGTTGAGACACAAATTGTTCTTGTCCTAGGCTTTCCATATCTTGAACGAGTGGCAAATCATGAACAATTAATGGTGTACTATCATCACTGTTACTAACATCCTGATTCCTAGGCTTATTATTTAAAAAATGTTTTTGCAATTTAAGTTTCCTTGTGAACTTAAATAGGTCGATTCTAGTGTCCGCATAATTAAAATTTCGAGGCGGACAAAAAGATAAGCCCATAGACAATGTTTTAAGTTCGGAATCTGTGAGTTGTAAGGAGGTTAGATTGATGATAGAAAAATTGGACACACCTGTTTGTTCTATGGTTGTTTCTTCTTCTTGCTCCACTGTTTTTTGTAGGGTTTGCGTTTTGGAGCGTCGTCCTGCTCTGGCTTTTCGGCGCTGTCGTCGTTTGGCGCTGAGGCTTTTGCTGCCTTTTGGCGGTTGACTCTGGGGCGTAATATATCCCTGTTGTCCTCGTTCACCATCTCCATCTCCTGCGCCATCGTGAACCGGGTAAACCCCAACCCCAACCGGGTTCTGCCTCCTTCATATTCAGAGCCGCTGTCTACATTAGAACTTAGATCCGCATTTGATGAGCTGGCTGATGATGTGGCCCGTTGGGCTCCTAGTTCTTTAGGAGGCACCGTGCTTTTTGGCGGCTGGGACGCTTTCCTGGCGTCGTACTTCCGTGCAAACGTGAATATGCGACCTTCCAGATAGTCTGTTTTGTCCCGCTGAAATTTGTACTGTTTGCGCTTTATGATGATGTCCTCCTCCTTCTGGACACGGACCATCATTTCCTCTCGGAGTTTAGTGCTTTCTGCTAGCTTGTCGGTACTTAGCTCCTCAATCTCGAGGTTCAGCGCATCAATTTGATTTTATATTTTCAAGCGGTCCGACTCAGCATAACGGACTAGTATTTGCACTAACTTCCTTGAAGACTCCAAATTGCACTCCGCCCACTCCCTGAGCATCTCCGGATCAGGTTGGTCATAGCTGGGGGCCAGCAGTACTCGCAACCCCCTCGGTATACGATTCACTTCCAGATATCTACTCAAAGAGCGGTGCTCCCACCACTTGGCCTGCTCACGTTTGATTAGTTTCTCCAGTTTCTTATACAGGCCTCGTAAATTCACAGCACTGTCATTGCTTTCCACAGCGGAGCCTACTGTAGTCGACCCCCCAGCCGGGGAGTCATCAAATACGTCGAGGGCTGCCACTTCCCTCCCTCGTCTACCACCAGCTGCCATGTTGCAATACAATCAAAGATATGTAAAACGCGTTATCCCGCGTCACTCACTGGTAATGTTGGTTTCAGGACGAATGCAGCTGTCCGACAAACCGGGAAAAACTCCTTCACGGAAAGTGTCCTTTGGCGCCGATAACCTTGAGCGAGCTCAACAGCCCGGGCACCCGACCGCCGTCAGCACGCCGAGTCGGAACTCCCTCTTCGGATCAGCGCCACTCACTGGATATTCCGGGGCAAGGCGGTAACTCTCCAACGAGAGACAACAGTCCCCCCGGGTCACCGGAGGTTGCGGCTTCCTGCCGCCAAGCCGACAATTGAAGGAGGGTCCTGCTACGCCAGAGAAGCTCCCAACCGGCTGAACAATCCAAACGGGTCCTCACCAAGGCACTCAGAGCAACGTTCAGCCACGCTACCTTGAAGAAAAACAGCAGGACCAGGTATTCCGTGAGTTGATATTTTTTATTTGGCAACAAACGGCAGCATAACGTTTCGGCCTCTCACAGGCCTTGATCACATGGTGCTATGCAGTCGAAAGGCAGAATTTAAAGTGCTAGTGCTAAAAAAGCGGTAACCAACCAGAGTGGAGTAAAGTGCATGGTGCAATAAACATAGTCGAAATACTATGAAATTTCATTATTGCCAAAAATCGCGCACTCAACAGTTTCACCAATGTACAAAATTAATTAAAAGTTTTAACACTGTTGGGATAAATCCCCCTAACAGATCACTAAACAAGTGTTAGTCTGTATATCTTGAAGGTGTGTATATGCACATTTTGATTACCTAATATATGCATTTATATATATGTATGTGTATGTATATATATATATATATATACATACATACATATATAAACATATATAATCTGTATATCTATATAAATACAAATATAAATGCATGCATACATATACATATATGCATACAGATGCATGTTATTTACATGAAAGTTTGAATATACACCAAGATTCAGCGCTTCAATAAGGACTCTAAGTGATATGATATGATTGGACTTATTGTGCAAGTGGTGCTGTGCCAAACTTTGGAATATTCTCCACTACTCTCTACTACTTACTCTCTCCTACTCCACTACTCTCAAATACTCACTCTCTACTACTCCTTCTCTACTACTCTACTACTCTCTCTCTACTACTCACTCCCTACTACTCACTATCTACTACTGTCTACTACTCACTCTCTACTACTCTATCTCTACTACTTACTCTTTACTACTCACTCTCTTCTACTCTCTACTACTCACTCTCTACTTCTCACTCTCTACTACGCTCTACTACTCACTCTCTACTACTCTCTCTACTACTCACTCTCACCTACTCACTCTACTACTCACTCTCTACTACTCTCTGCTACTCACTCTCTACTACTCTCTCTCTACTAGTCTCTACTACTCACTCTACTACTCACTCTCTACTACTCTCTACTATTCTCTCTCTCTCTGCTACTCACTCTCTACTACTCTCTACTACTCACTCTCTACTACTCTCTACTACTCACTCTTTACTACTCTCTACTACTCACTCTCTACTGCTCTCTACTACTCACTCTCTACTACTCTCTACTACGGACTCTCTACTACTCACTCTCTACTACTCGCTGTACTATTCACTCTACTACTCTCTACTACTCACTCTCTGCTACTCTCTCTACTGCTCTCTACTACTCACTCTCTACTCTCTATTACTCACTCTCTACTCTTTACCTCTCTACCTCTCTCTACTTCTCTCTCTACTAGTCTCTACCTCTCTATCGCTACCTCTCTACCTCTACCACTCTACCTCTACACCTCTACCTCTCTACCTCTCTCTACACGCACACATATACACATATATATATATGCATATATATGCATATGCATTTATATATATGTATGTGTATATATATATATACATACATACATATATAAACATATATAATCTGTATATCTATAGAAATACAAATATAAATGCATGCATACATATACATATATGTATACAGATGCATGTTATTTACATGAAAGTTTAAAAAACACTAATAAAAGCAAAGCTAAAAAGCCACCTCATTACAAACAGAATGGCTTTAACTTAAACGAGGGCGAGATCTATTGCATTTTCAATGCTTGTTTACTTTGGTCCCATCAAGAAGGCATTCAGATGTGTCACACATTTGCCATGAATTCTGAATGTTAGCACTCTAGTTGCTCATTAGATCACTGTAGTAAAGCTACTGCTCACCAGGGAAGTCTGCTGCTGGTATTCAAAGTGCATGTTTCAGTCTGCATGTCAGAATTTTTTTAATGAAATAGAAGAGGATTTGAGAAGTCACTCAAAATGATCCCTAATTTTTCTTTCTGCAGCACTAATCATACTTTCTATGGCAAAATATACCCCCTCATTTTGTTCCTTTTTATTAAATTAAATGTTTTAAGAGTTACCACTTTATTCCAATCAAGATGGCTTCAGGTGTGCTATACCGTTGTAATAAGTAGGACTGTTAGCGCTCTAGTTGTTCTTTAGAACACTCTGGGACATTCTGTCATTGGGCTATACTTGGGCTACATCTGGGTGATATTTGGGCTACATTTGGGCTCCTTTGTCTCTGGTGGCCATCTTGGGAGACTGCATGTCAGAATTTTTTAATGAAATAGAAGAGGATTTGAGAAGTCACTCAAAATGTGCCCTAATTTTTCTTTCTGCAGCACTAATAATACTTTCTATGGCATAATATACCCCCTCATTTTGTTCCTTTTTAAATTAAATGTTTTAAGAGTTACCACTTTATTCCCATCACGATGGCTTCAGGTGTACTATACCTTTGTAATAAGTAGGACTGTTAGCGCTCTAGTTGTTCTTTAGAACACTCTAGGAGGCTGCAGTAGAACACAAAGGAATCAACTGACAGTCTCTGTCCTTGTTGGATGTACATGTTTTACTGAGAATGTCAGACTTCATTCTCACATGACTGAGAAAGATCATGTGAATTTACAGAAGATATGCTTTCAGTTTAGCTTATAGATCCCCTTCCAAACCACTGTGGGAAAATCATGAGATATTAGTTTTCTTTCAAACATGATTCATGATATCACAGCAGAAGGCTTTTTCACATGGTAAAATCACCTTAGAACACACCACAATTCCTAAAATGAGTATGGTACCATCAACAAATGATTTATAATGTAACTAAAGTCCTAAAACCCTCTATTAACTACAATGCTTTTTAATGAGGTGCTATCATGATCATGTATATTGGTCCCAAGATGGCTGCCAACACTTCTTGGATGAAGTGCTGAAAGCCAATCAGATCAGATGTGTGGTTAGGCTCCACCCATATATATATATATTTTTGAACCTAAATTACTCAAAATCCACTGGAGCACATATCTTGAGACATAGCAAAGGCACATCGGGCTACCAGTCCCTACAATTTTGCCAAGTTTTGTGAAAATTCATTCAGCCGTTCGGGCTAAAAGTGAGTCCAACCGCCCTATGGAAATTAACATGGGGAAAACACGTTTTGGGACCCCCCTTTTATCTCGGCCCCCGCTTGACGAATCCCCCTCAAACTTTCAGGGAAGGAGCGGAGCGCAGCGAGGCAAATTTAAGGAAAAGTACAGGCAGATTCCTTAACCGGCGCCAAAGTTATTCCCAATAGAATGGTGCGGATTTCCAATAGAAAACAATCCTAACTATAACTACCTACTGGCGACTGCTAGTAGGTAATATATATATATATATATATATATATCCACACAAAGTTCAGAAATGATGGCACTCCACTCGGGGAACTTTTCAACAGAGTTTATTACTTAGCTGCCAATGGTGTTTGTAGTTAATTTTTCCAAGTGGATGCGATGCTCACTCACTGATGTTTAAATGCAAATGTTAAGCCCCAGTGGGTAGATGCACTGTGTTCCGTGCTCGGGCTGCCCTGCTTTACAGTTATCAAGTGCGAACTCGTTGCAGGCTCCAGTCCTGAATTGCAGCCTGCAATGCTTCCTTCTGATAATTTCATGCTTGAGATTCAAGCTTGAACAGACCCGCTTGAGCACCGTGAGCCTTCCTCGTTAGGTGTGCGTAGCCCCACAAATCCAATCAATCAGGAAAGCACAATTGAGAGAGGCCGCTGGAAGCTTAGTAAAAAGTTCATTTATTATGCACTCGAACACTTGCCAGCAATCCAAACACAAGACAACAGGCTTCTCCGTGTAAAATGCTCTGCCAGTTGGAAAAATGAACTACAAACACCATGAGGCATTGGGAATGCCACGCCCACATGGGCAGGTGTTTTAAATTGAAACTTTACCACGACGCTTGCACCACCGTCCATGCCACTGATGAAAGGAGTGTATTTCCTGAAACGCGTCTGGCAGAGCATTTTACACGGAGAAGCCTGTTGCCTTGTGTTTCGATTGCTGGCAAGTGTTCGAGTGCATACTAAATGAACTTTTTACTAAGCTTCCAGCGGCCTTTCTCAATTGTGCTTTCCTGTTTGATTGGATATATATATATATATATATATATATATATATATATATATATATATATATATATATATATTCTACCAATGCGCTCCAGCGCTTTAGAAAAAGGCTCACCACCACATTCTCCAGCCGGATGGCTGATACTTGACTCCCGAGCAGTTGTGCAGCCTTCCCCAGCATTAAAACCTTGAGTCCGACGCGTTTCGGGGCCAAAACCGCCCCTTCATCATGGACATTACACAGAGGCACACCACTCTCACCTGCTGATTCAAACGCGGTTTATTTGAATAAGTCCTCCCTTAGTGGCCGTGGTTTACAACAATTCGTCCCCAGGCTTGCTGGTTACTGTAGTTTTGCAGGTAAGTTAACATTGAAAGCCTTTAGTAGGTTGCGTGCCTCTGTGTGTACAATTAATCCTTCTTTACAATCCTATAGTAGGAAGTGGAAGATAAGCTGCACGGTTGCATATTTTCTGAGAACGTCGCGCTGTTAGGAAAAACGCTGTCATCTCTCCCCAGTCTCTGCCGGCGTGGAGAATGTGGTGGTGAGCCTTTTCTAAAGCGCTGGAGCGCATTGGTGGAATATTTGACAGACGGTCGGCTCGGACCGTGGAAAAGAGCTCCACTTTGAACAGGCGTGCAGTGATGCCACGCCGGCAGAGACTGGGGAGAGATGACAGCGTTTTTCCTAACAGCGCGACGTTCTCAGAAAATATGCAACCGTGCAGCTTATCTTCCACTTCCTACTATAGGATTGTAAAGAAGGATTATTTGTACACACAGAGGCACGCAACCTACTAAAGGCTTTCAATGTTAACTTACCTGCAAAACTACAGTAACCAGCAAGCCTGGGGACGAATTGTTGTAAACCACGCCCACTAAGGGAGGACTTATTCAAATAAACCGCGTTTGAATCAGCAGGTGAGAGTGGTGTGCCTCTGTGTAATGTCCATGATGAAGGGGCGGGTTTGGCCCCGAAACGCGTCGGACTCAAGGTTTTAATGCTGGGGAAGGCTGCACAACTGCTCGGGAGCCAAGTATCAGCCATCCGGCTGGAGAATGTGGTGGTGAGCCTTTTCTAAAGCGCTGGAGCGCATTGGTGGAATATTTGACAGACGGTCAGCTCGGACCGTGGAAAAGAGCTCCACTTTGAACAGGCGTGCAGTGATGCCACGCCGGCCGAGACTGGGGAGAGATGACAGCGTTTTTCCTAACAGCGCGACGTTCTCAGAAAATATGCAACGTGCAGCTTATCTTCCACTTCCTACTATAGGATTGTAAAGAAGGATTAATTGTACACACAGAGGCACGCAACCTACTAAAGGCTTTCAATTTTAACTTACCTGCAAAACTACAGTAACCAGCAAGCCTGGGGATGAATTGTTGTAAACCACGCCCACTAAGGGAGGACTTATTCAAATAAACCGCGTTTGAATCAGCAGGTGAGAGTGGTGTGCCTCTGTGTAATGTCCATGATGAAGGGGCGGTTTTGGCCCCGAAACGCGTTGGACTCAAGGTTTTAATGCTGGGGAAGGCTGCACAACTGCTCGGGAGCCAAGTATCAGCCATCCGGCTGGAGAATGTGGTGGTGAGCCTTTTCTAAAGCGCTGGAGCGCATTGGTGGAATATATATATATATATATATATATATATATATATATATATGTATACTAGCAGCCCGCCCCAGCGTTGCCTGGGGCAGAAAGGGGCTGGAGGCAGTACACCCGCTCCCGCCCAGCCCCCCTCCCGCCCCAACTCACTCGCGCCCCCCTCCCGCCCCGACTCACTCGCGCCCCCCTCCCGCCCCGACTCACTCACCCTCCGACATTTTCATTTACTGCTGCCGCCTTCTTGCCTCCCCCTTCATCACACAGTGTCACTTTCCCTTTCCTTACCTGTGCCGCCGCTCGTCACTGCACCGCCGCTCCTCCTTCGTCGTCATCACGCACGTTGCGTCGTGGCCAGTGCTAGGTCCCGGTCGGCGCCACTTTCAGGAGACTACTTTGTTTACAAACTTAATTTTTTTAATTTACTTTTTTATTTTTATTTATATAGCCTATGTCCATCTACACACCCCGACATTTTCATAGATGTATCGGGTGTGTAGATTGGCGCTGTGGTTCCCGAGTTTACCTGGCCAAAAGGTGCAAGTTCTCTCTTTATAATAGTAGTATAGATATATATATATATATATATATATCATCATCTTTATTCGATTTGAGGCGATTTGAAAGCACCAACAATAAAGGCTTAATTTTGCACCTACTTTGGGCCCGTATCTGTTTCTGCAGCCTCGAAACTCTGCACTTGATTTGGATATCCTTGGAATATATATATATATATATATATATATATATATATCTATATATATATATATATATATATATATATCACCGAACACCCTACTCCACAGGAAGCAGGCTGGGGCCCAGAGGGGAGTCCAAAGGAAAGCTTTATTTCACAGGTACAGCAGGAAACAGTGGCGGCGTATGCATTTCGGGCGAATGGATGTGCCCTCATCAGCGCCCTTCCCAGATAGAGGGCTTGTAAACCCCGCTCCCCTTCACAGATTAAAAAGAGGTGTGTCTCTCCTCCCCCGCCGGAATATCCAACACCTGTAAATTCGCTGCAGTCCAATGTTTCCTACAACTCCCAGAATGCTGTGGAATACACATTCTGGTTGGTGATGACGGAGGTCAAAAAATGTCAATTGATGGAGCGATAATTGAACTTCAAACAGGTTCACTCGTGCTGCGTCCAATGTTACAAAGTGTTCCCTCGGGTCCCCTCGGACTGTCGCAACCATTTGGCACTGGAGGAAATTTGACAGGGGCCATTTGTGCAATGCACGCGAGCCTCCCAGGCTAAATACCTCGGACCTAGTCGGTCCCTCCAAAGCGTTGTGGTGGACACCGGAGTAGTCGATCCCTCGACTCTTGAAATTGCTGCGAAGCAAAGCCAGAAACTTCCGGGCCTCTTGTGCGACAGGAACACACAGCAATGCGCTACTGGCCAGCGCAAAATCCATCACCGAACACCCTACTCCAAAGGAAGCAGGCTGGGGCCCAGAGGGGAGCCCAAAGGTAAGCTTTATTTCACAGGTACAGCAGGAAACAGTGGCGGCGTATGCATTTCGGGCGAATGGATGTGCCCTCATCAGCGCCCTTCACAGATAGAGTGCTTGTAAACCCCGCTCCCCTTCACAGATTAAGAAGAGGTGTGGCGCTCCTCCCCCGCCGGAATATCCAACACCTGTAAATTCGCTGCAGTCCAATGTTGCCTACAAGTCCCAGAATGCTGTGGAATACACATTCTGGTTGGTGATGACGGAGGTAAAAAAATGTCAATTGATGGAGCGTTAATTGAACTTCAAACGTGTTCACTCGTGCTGTGTCCAATGTTACGAAGTGTTCCCTCGGGTCAACTCGGACTGTCGCAACCATTTGGCACTGGAGGAAATTTGACAGGGGCCATTTGTGCAATGCACGCGAGCCTCCCGGGGTAAATACCTCAGACCTAGTCGGTCCCTCCAAAGCGTTGTGGTGGACACCGGAGTAGTCGATCCCTCGACTCTTGAAATTACCGCAAAGCAAAGCCAGCAACTTCCGGGCCTCTTGTGCGACAGGGACACCCAGCAATGCGCTACTGGCCAGCGCAAAATCCATCACCGAACACCCTACTCCACTGGAAGCAGGCTGGGGCCCAGAGGGGAGTCCAAAGGTAAGCTTTATTTCACAGGTACAGCAGGAAACAGTGGCGGCGTATGCATTGCGGGCGAATGGATGTGCCCTCATCAGCGCCCTTCACAGATAGAGTGCTTGTAAACCCCGCTCCCCTTCACAGATTAAAAAGAGGTGTGTCGCTCCTCCCCTGCCGGAATATCCAACACCTGTAAATTCGCTGCAGTCCAATGTTGCCTTCAACTCCCAGAATGCTGTGGAATACACATTCTGGTTGGTGATGACGGAGGTCAAAAAATTTCAATTGATGGAGCGATAATTGAACTTCAAACGGGTTCACTCGTGCTGTGTCCAATGTTAAAAAGTGTTCCCTCAGGTCCCCTCGGACTGTCGCAACCATTTGGCACTGGAGGAAATTTGACAGGGGCCATTTGTGCAATGCACGCGAGCCTCCCGGGGTAAATACCTCGGACCTAGTCGGCCCCTCCAAAGCGTTGTGGTGGACACCGGAGTAGTCGATCCCTCGACTCTTGAAATTGCCGAGAAGCAAAGCCAGCAACTTCCCGGCCTCTTGTGCGACAGGGACACCCAGCAATGCTCTACTGGCCAGCGCAAAATCCATCACCGAACACCCTACTCCAAAGGAAGCAGGCTGGGGCCCAGAGGGGAGTCCAAAGGTAAGCTTTATTTCACAGGTACAGCAGGAAACAGTGGCGGCGTATGCATTTTGGGCGAATGGATATGCCCTCATCAGCGCCCTTCACAGATAGAGTGCTTGTAAACCCCGCTCCCCTTCACAGATTAAAAAGAGGTGTGTCGCTCCTCCCCCGCCGGAATATCCGACACCTGTAAATTCGCTGCAGTCCAATGTTGCCTACAACTCCCAGAATGCTGTGGAATACACATTCTGGTTGGTGATGACGGAGGTCAAAAAAAATATATATATATATCATCATCTTTATTCGATTTTATAAACAAACCATGCAAGCATATAAATAACAGTCATTAAAAATGATTCACAGAAATTCCGTTTTTCTAAAATAGGCTAAAATATAATATCATCCGTGGAAAGTCCTTAACCTACTATGCATATCCTCATTAATGCACTCAGTCCCCCCTTGTTATTCGTAGTTTTAAAGCGTCCTTTAAAAAGTTTGTCACACAATAAAGGGTAAAAACATCAGTTGACATTTTTAAAAACAGCAAAGGTACCCGAGCCTGCCTGAATCTAGCTCGCCTTAACAGGTCTTTCAGAAACAGTTTCCTGGGGAAGGCATTGTACGGGCATAATAAAACTAGGTGAAGTGTGTCCTGCAGAGACTTCATGTCGCAGCCGCAGGGCCCTCTCTCTTCTGAGTTTATAATAAAACCTGCCGGTACTGCCAATAAGTGGTGGATATAATTTAGTCTATAACGGGGTACTAAAAAACGATCAGGGGCATTAGTCATAAATGTTAGATAAGGTTTTATGCCCTGTGACTTTTTAACTAAAATATAATCTCTAACCGAGTGTTTCCCCAGTTCAACAGTTTTGCGCTGCGCCATCGCAAACATTGAGAACAGTGTTTTAATATCGCTTATATCTTATAACTTTATTTTCTCAGGTTTGTCAAATAAGCCTACGCGCCCTAGGTTAACAAACGAGTCCCTGACGCATTTCAGCCATGGAATTTTTCGTGCATGTTCCAGAATGAGACAATCCTGTACTACCAACCTTGTCAGGCCCACCTCTTCGTTGGTCCAGATCTTCAACCAACCTACTAAAGGCTTCACTCCTATACTGTCTGCGATGTAACTAACATCCAGCTCCTCATGGATACAATAGGCTGGCGTGCTCTGTGGGACTTTCAGCATTCGCCTTAGATATTTGTTCTCGACCCTTTGCAGGGAAGTAGGTTTAACAAATCCCCACACCTCACTGCCGTACAGGACTTTGGCACAGCAAACTGCTTTATACAATTTTAAAATCACATCTGAAGTCCAGTACCCCAGCCTCTGGGCATAATTTGCAATTGAGCCCGTGGATGTATTCAAAGTCATACACTTATCGTCTATAAGATGTTTAAAATTCAGGTGGTTATCAAAAAACACACCCAAATAGGCGAAGGCTGGGACTTTACCCAGGGTGTATGAGCCTATAGGGTAATTATATTTTTTGCTGGGTTTCTTTCCCATCTCCATAACGTATGATTTTGCAAGATTCGAGGACATGTCCAGGTGTTCCATGAATTTTACAAAGCTGTCTATTATGCGCTGTAAGCTGTGTGGGGTGCGGGCCAGAAGCACTGCGTCGTCTGCGTACAGCAGCACCGCGACTGTTCTACCCCCTCTTCTAGGTATATCAGCCTCAATGTTCCGCAAGCTAGCATCGAGCCCATTAATGAAGATGGTAATCAAGAATGGAGCTAAGATACATCCTTGTCACACCCCACTAGAACAATTAAAAAGCCCTGTAAGTTCCCCCTCCTTTGTGTATCTTACAGCTGCTGTTGTGTTGGAATGCAATGAGTGTATGATATTTATTACAGCTATATCTACCCCAAGGTCCCTCATTAGAGCCCACAACTTGCTGCAATTCACGCGATCAAAAGCCGTGGTGAGGTCCATAAAGGCTAGGTATAATGCCCCGTCCTTCACTATAGTATATTTAGCAGTAATAAGATACAGGACAAGACACTGATCTACAGTGGATTTTCCCGGACGAAACCCATATTACACATCTGTGATAATTTGTGTCTCCTCTGCCCAATCCATCAACCTATTTAAAAGGACCCACCCCAGGACCTTAGCTGCAACATCTATCAGCTATATTGGCCGATAACACTGTGGGCTATCCCTATTCCCCTTCTTGAAAATCGGGACGATAATAGCAGAGGACCAAGAATCTGGGATATTTGTGTTTACTCCTGCGGTCAATACCATTGTTAAGAGAGGGGCCTAGACCTCAATATTGGACCTAAAAAGGTCCGGTGGGATCCCATCCGGCCCCGGAGCCTTATCCCTCGTAAGACCCTCTATTCCTGATGTTACTTCTTCGAACGTGAAGACAACAGGAGTGCAACCTAGTGCTATATTTGGGGTTTTCTGATGATTGTTGGTGGCAAGGTGGTAATACAGACCCTGAAAGGGCTCTCGCCTTTGATCTGGAAGAATGTTATTGCTTATCTCCGGCTTGTCTGGATCAGAGAAACAGAGATTATTGATTACATTCCAGAAGCGGGCAGAGTTCTTAGATTCTGCTGCTTCTGAGAGTTCTTCCAATTTAGCGCGTTGTAATTCCCTCTTTCTTCCTTTGACCACTACCTTGTAACTTGCGCGACAAGCATTCACCAGAGCTCTATCTCTGGGTTTCTGTTTAAGTGCTCCTTTCAGTTTTCTCAGGGCCCCTGAACATTGACTGTCAAACCACTTTGGAGTGTCCACGCTGGGTCCCTTTAACGGTGCCTTCAGTAAGTTTGCTACTAGATGTGCGATGTTCTTGAAGGCCTCTATTATTTCCTCGCTATCCACACCTAGATCTAGGCACTTCAATATATCCTGCTGTTCTTTGTCAAATAGAGAGGCATTAAAAGAGCCTGTGTCGACCTGAGCTCATTTAAGCCTTCTACCTTGGTCCGTGGCAAGAACTTCCTTGAACCCGCCTGTTTATCCAATACTCGTAGCTGTGACTGTGTCCAGAGCACTAGGGTAAGTGGGTTATGATCACTGTAGACACTATGTTCAATATCAAATCTCAATATATCCCTCCTTAATAGGGGTGTGTTAGACCTGTCAGCCCTTTGGGTGGTCCCTCCTATCTTTTGTTTTTTTGTCTCCTTTCAGCCTCTGACAATTTATTGTTCCCTTTTTTTTGGTCCACCATATTTTTGTGGCAATGTCCTTAGAGCTCTGGGTGCCTCATTGTTTTTACGCCATGAAGGGGCACAGGTGCTCTTTTAAAATGGAGGTGGTAGTGTAGTGATCCCTTACAAAATGGAGGCCTACTAACTGTCAAGTTGTAACCTCAGGGCTTTGTGCCATAGGGAGACATACGGGGTTCTGGAACTTTCTGGACTTCTCTGGACACCCTGGACCAAAGCTATATAAGGTAGAATGCTGGGCGGCCATTTTAGATCAGACGGTAGTGGAGACTGACAAAGCTTGAGTGAAGGCTGTAGGGCGAGGAGGTTGGCACGCTGTGAGGGGTCCGACTGCCTTTAGGGGCTGCTACCCTCTTTCTGATGCTGTCCCTCACCTATTGACCTGGCCAAGCAGGAAGATAGATCACTGAGTCTACTGTTGTGAGAGGAGCAAGTAACCACCTTGAACAGGGCAGTGAGGTCATGAACTGAGAGGGAGTTGACAGGTGAGAGCGCTGGTGGCTACATTCTGCGAAGAGACAAAACCCACACAAAATAGGCCTGTTCTAATGTTGAACCTTTTACACGCAACCGGAAACCTTTGAAGGCATTACCTGATTTCAAAGGCGGTATAAAAAAGCTCACCCTCATCGTTGCTGAGGTACCGGGCATTCTGGCATCCCATGTGCTGTGTGCCGCCGCCAGGCTGAGGAAATTCCAGAGGTTGCTAGGGACGCGGGGCTCGAGTTTCAGAGCCTGCTGCGGCCGCTGGATAAACCCCTGAGTGCTCCGGCAAGGCGTAGAAGTCAGTGTCGGGCCCCGTCTGTGGGCCGGTTCCGAAGGGGACGTCAATTTCACCTGAAAGGAAGGGAGGGTGCCCGGTCCCAAGAAACAAGGCACAGGGGAAAAGGAAGTGTGGAAGAGAAATCCCCGCCTTAGCGTCGGCTAGAGGCGGGATTAGAGGAATTGAGGCTGGCCTGGAGGCGTTGACAAGGGAGGAGCCCATCACCGTGTAGGGAGAGAAGCGCGAAGGCCGCGCCAAGAACTCACGGCGGGGAGCGCTTCCCAATCCAGAGAGAAACTCGGCCTTCAGAGGTCTGTCCCCTGCGAACTGGGCCATAAACTTTACTGAGGAGTAAGGAGAGAAATAACGGCGTAACTCCGCCACCGGATCACGGCTGATTCGAAGGAGTGAAGTAAGCGGAAATTGTGGGTTGTAGGGCTAGGAAGGGAAAAGGTTTGGGGCACGGAAATCTCTACGCTGAGCCTGGTGGTTTGGGCCTACTTGCACAGGCTGAAATGAATGTATGGCTTAGCAGGGAAACGGTAAATGGGCAGTACTGTTGAGAGGAATCATCACCTTCTTGTACAAAGAAGCAGCTAACCCAGGAACACTTAAGGAACAGTAGTGAATACGTGTTAACCCATTTACAACAGCTTATTTATGGGTGTCGAACTGTGTCTCATCAGGTAAAATTCATGTGAATGCGCTGTGTCCCATTTCTTTGACTAAGAATATATTTAGGCTGCCAAGCTGAGTCCAAAACATAAGCGGAACCAGGGTGATGTGCCTTTAACCCCTTAAGTGCTGCGTCGGGGCGTTGGCCGACGGCAGCACTACCTCCCCAGTGCTGCGCACGACCATTGGACGTCCATTCAGCACTAGTTCCAATGGACAGCGCAGCACTGGGGAGGGATGTTTACGAGCATCTATGAGGTTAAAGAAGATAACCCTTTTTCTAACTTCTAGCATTCACCTATTGAAAAGTTGTGCACTGCTTATTTAATCCTAAAAGTGATTTAAAATTGATTGTTCCAGGGTCTCACTCTAGATAATGTGGTATGCAAACAAGTAAGTGTTGAGAAGAACTGTTCCACAACCCAGTGACAGAGTAATGATGTAATTAACCAAGATTTACTGGCAACATATGTTTTAGTGCTGTATATTCCCACAGACGAGTATTCAAAGTGGAGTAATGAGATGCTAAGAGAAGACAACCACAATTGAGAATAAACCTTGAGAAGAAAAGACAAACTTTTCTACTTTTATAAAAAGAAGGTGTGGTGTCAATTTTTGAATGGACGTATGCTGGGTTACTGTGTGAGGGTGACGCAAGTTCATCCAACAGCTCCAGAGTTAGGCTTACCTCTTGAGCCAAGCTAAGCCATGTGGACTGGTAACCCCAGGTCCAACAGGGTGTAACAAAAATAAAATCAATGAAAGAATGACAACCTCTCCCTTTATATGTGGGGGGGATCAGGCTATTCTGTTTGTTAAAAGACATATAGCCACTGTGTGAATTAAGCAAAATGGGTGTAGCATGTCAGAGAGTTCTCTTCCCACCTGGGTGTGCTCCATACGAGGGCCTTTCCTTAGTGGGCAAAATAGCCAATCCTCCTGTGCAATCCTCAATTGAGGGCAAAGATGACAATTAAAATCCCCAGCTAATAACAGTTGGGATTGAGCCATCCCGTTCCCTCATGTCTTGTCTAGCCATGTGTTTAATTCACGAAGACTGCCCCTGCCCTGTGGGTTTGATGTTACATTGTAAAAATTTATTAGAATGAGTCTGACGGAGTTATTAGTGAATTTTACAACTTGAAGAACCTTTGAATCCCAAGCCAGATTCTTCCCTTTGCCTTGTAGTCTCAGATCTACAAATATAATCAAGAACCCATTTGCTCTTCCAGACACTGATCTAACTGCCAGGGAAAAGAAGGATTTATAACCTTCAATAAAAAAGTTCTTACTTATCACCCATGTCCTCTGTAGACATATTGTATGTAACTTCCTCACAAAGGCGAGCCACTACTCATCACCAAATTTGCTTGATAACCCCGCTATGTTCCATGAAATAACCTTTATATCTCCTCCACTATTCCCTGTGTTTAAAGCAGTAGGTCCATTGCTACTCTGCGGGCTTAGAAGAACCTCCATACAATTTGCCTCCCCGTTCATCACTTCACTGGATGCTGGCGGGGTGGTAGAATTATCTCTAGGGTGGATTTATATCTCCTCTCTGCCACCCCGGAGTTTCCTAACTGCCTCTAGATGACTCCCCCCTGACCCTCCCTGTATGACAGTCAATCAATATAATTCAAATCCCTCAGTGAGGCAAATACATTTGAGGATATCCCCCACCCCATATCCTGATCCGGTCCCTGTTCATTCCCCACTTGAGATTGAGCATCATTTATACTAGGCCCTGGTCTATAAAAGTATCCCAGGGACAAAGGTTTAATGGTGGGCTCTAAGGCAAATATACCAGATGAATACAGGAGGATACCCTTTGCCAGTCTTGGATTTCTGAATGTGATAATAATCCAGTCACCCGGGAATGCTTTCCTTGATTTACCTATCCAGGTGACTCACCTAGCCATGAGGATCTGGCGATGCTCTTTGATGTTAAATCCAGCATACTTGCACATCCAGTGCGCCACTTTGTTAATCAACTGGGGGGTGGTCTCCTCATGGGTATTGTCATGCCCGGGACACCTGTCAATACCACTGTGTATGGACAACATGGCGGTGGGAGATCTAATACTGGGAGCTCTGCACTATGAGGGACCAACAACCTTGCTTCCCCTCCCCTTGGCGGTTGGATTTCAGGGCCCCTTGGGGATATATGCAGTATTGTTACCAATTCAGCAGCACTTTGTCCTACCACTGTTGAAGTCTTAACAGGGTCTGGTCGCGTTTCGGGGCAGGCACCTGCCATATTTAATTGGGTGAAGCTGTTTGGTTTTTCCTTGCACCTCCCTGATCTTTGGGCCAGCTTCGGATCAGACACAGTTGGGCGTGATATGTTAGCGGTCCCTGTCCCTGGTTCCACCCCTCCTGCTGTCCCCTGATCAACCAATGATGGGGTCCCTATGCGTAGTTTACAACAGCACTCCCGCAATTTTGAGGAATTTACAGACCCCCTATTCAGCTGAACAAGCGTATCAATTTTCTCTTCAAACAGCCTTAATAGACAAATTAGGGGATCTAACAAAACTGACACCAATGACTCTAGTTTTTTCCAATACTCAGTGCTGGGACCCGAGTCCAAAAAACTCCAGTCTGGGCCCTGAGGCCTAGATTGCATTCCCATGTCTGTAGGATCTTCTTCAGGAATTTTGAGGGTAACCTGCTTGGACTTCTGCTTTCGTCTTTATGGAGGAACATTCCTCAGTCGTTTTGCTGGTGGTTCATTAATAGTTATTGATCCCAGGCCCACCTTTCGCCCTCTTGGGTTAGCTCTTAAATGCTTCTTGGCTCTTGTCGCCATCTCTCTTAACCTTGGGCCCTGTTGCTCCAGTACTACAGGAGAAAGCGGGGGAGCTAGAGAACCACATCCAGTACATAAAAGCTCTGGGGGTGTGGACGACTCTTGCATTGGCGTGACGTCATCTCCCACCCACAACGCCTTCCTCGCATCTGCGATAACTCCGATAACTCTGTGTTGTGCACGTTAACTCCATCAGTCACATCAACCGCCTCCCCCTCACAACTTTCATTGGGGGCAGACACTATTTGCATATGTGTCGGGCTTGTATGGGTACTAACAGGAGATTTCGCTTCTCTTATCTCCCCCAGGTACGACCCCTGTTTGTTCGCCAAGTTACCCAGCAAGTCTTTTTTCCGTAATTTAAATTGCGTGGATTAAAACAGATTCTGCTCGAGTCAAAAAGGCATCCAATGTCCCCACTATGCCTCCTGGTCCACCTAAGGAAGAGCGAGCCTCTTTACGTTTTTGGCATTTGGCCATTATGAATTATAAAATATGCAGTAGGTGTTGGTAGTAATTAACAATAATTGACAGTACCTTTACTGGGTGATGCAGAGAACCCCCTCTCTTATGATGGATGTCAGAGGGTGGGTCCAGCCCAATCTTCTCCGGTCCTCGGCGGGCAAGGACGCGATGCGGGAGTGGTAGCGGGCTTTATGCGCCGGATGACGCTTTCTCCACAACGTGGCTCCTGCTGCAGAGCCCCCTGGTTGCCGTAGACCCGGAGTATCAGACCGGGCGGGTTGTTGGGTTTGTGGAAACTGAAGGTCAGACCAGGCCCACCAAGAAGTCAAGTTTTAGAATTGTGTGAGCGGGTGTGCACACTCAAGCCCGTGCAACGGCACACCTGCAGGTGGCTGACAGGCAAGCTGGCAGACTGCTCTGTGTGTGGCTCAGGGGTTAGAGGCGGCAGACCTGGAGCTTGAGTTTCGGCCCTGGACCAGGGTTCAATTCCCCGCCTCGGCGGGTCTTGGGCTCAATAATCCCATGGACTCGATAATTCTCGCTCCGGTGCCTTCTCGACTCACGGGTTCACACTCTGCGACTCTGGGCAATAGCTTGCTTAATCTCCACATTGGCCCTTCGCGGCGGGATGCCTGGCTTTCACCTTGTGGATACCCTTCCAGGGTTATCTCACAGGGGAATACCGGGACGGGTTCCCTAAGCAAGCGCGGAGATGCCCCAGGGTAAGTCCTGCGCTATATAAGTTTCATACATTTACCAGACCCCCAGGGACACAGACAAGACCCCCAGTCAGGCAGGCAGGTTGGCAAATGGCTCTCCCAATTTAGCACTGTGCCCACTTCTTAATTGCCCCCGCTTAACTCCACTCTCCAGGGATTGATGATCTTAGGGTGCCGGACAGCTGATGTTCAGTGTGGGGTATCAAGGATACAGGGCTTGCAGTTCAATTTTAGTTATGTGATTTTATGGGGTTGTGGTTACCGTTGTAATCTCCAGCTACAATGCAAAGTAATGGCATGCATGCCAAGAAGGAGGAAGAAGGACTCACAACAGCTGGTTGGTCACACAGCCCCTTTTCTCCGTTTACACAGACAGCAGTCAAAGACCGTGGAGTGGAAGAGTGCCTTCCAAGGGTTCCCCAGCTGTGACCATGACTGCAGCCGCCTCTTGCTTCTTGCAGCCTGATCCCCTTAGCTGGCCCAGCCACAGGCAATCAAGCAGCTGGGTGTAAACGTCAGATGAAACGGGTGTGAAACACCGTCATCACCCACTGGGTTGACAGCCGTCAAGCTTTGAGTGAGAGATTAGAAGAGAAAAACGCCCGATATTCCACGGGTTTTTTGGTGTTTTTCTCGGCTCCCTTCTCGGCCCCCTTGCTGCCTCCTTCATGCTCGGTCGCTCAGTGCTGGCTCAGTGCTGGCTCGAAACACTGAAAAATCCGGACTGTAGTAGGGCATGTCTACCACATATAGAGAGTAAAGTATTATCTACTTTAGCCTCTACCTACCTTTGGGGATCCACTGGACTCGGTGCACACTATACCTTACTTTGGCATAGTACATACAGAACCAGCTTTCCTAGTTGGTGGATCAGTGGTGGGGTCTACATCTTTGCATTTGTTGGACTGACTTGGTCAACAGCTGATCACACGACAGAACTCCTAAATAGTCTTTAGAAGTCTGAATTTTTTGAATAGACACATTTTTTCAAATGACTCAAAGCCTTGTAAGGGCCTTGGTTAAGTCCATTTAGAATTTTAGAAAAATAAAAACTCACCATAGTTATGGGTAAGAGGGTTTCAATTTTTTTCAGAACGTCTCTTAAAAAGAACCCAACTGTTAGTGAAAACATGCCAATTGGCATAGAGAATATGGTTGAGGAGCTCGACCTCACCCCTTACCTCCATTTAGAATTTAAGGAGTTAACGTCTCTATGCAAACTTTAAAACATTGTTATGGGGTCCCATCCCTCCAAACAAAAGCTCAAATATCTGTTGGCAGGATCGGCAATGGACCACACCTCTGAGCAAGTTGAGGTCTTCTCAAATGGGGAAGAAGGAGGAGTGGGTGAGGATAACTTTTAGCCACGTCACTTCTTAGAGAGAAAAGGGTCCCTGTGCCCCTTACTCCAAGAATACAACTCACAGCACCTAGATACCACACAGGTGGGTCAAATGCTTCTGAGTCTCTTGAGGACAGCCTCAGTGAAGAGACCACTGTTTAGTAAGGTTGGCTAAAAGATTGGACTAAAAGACCGGACTCCTGGCCCCAGAAAAAAGAAAGAGCAGAGATGGGCCTAGCTCCAATCAATGATGGCAGCAACTTAATAAACAGGGCCAGAGAGCAATCTTATGATCCCAAAATCCCCAAATGGATTGTTCCCAAATTTGAGGATGGTAATCATATCACCAAGCGGTTCATAGCCTTTGAGAGGGCTTGTGAAGCCAGAAAAGTGACAAAAACTCACTTGGTAGCACTCCGTTGGGAACTGTTCTTTGGTAAAAGCAGAGACAGACTTCTGACTCTTAGTGGGTTAGAAGTAGAGTCCTATGAACTCATGAAGGGCACCCTGATTGAGGACTTGGATTCGAGTATCGAATTAGATTCAGGAGGGCTCAGAAAATCCAGAGTCAGCCCTGGGTGGAATTTGTAGACCACTCAATGAAAACACAAGGTGGCTGGATGACTGGAAGTAAAGTGCAAGAATATGACGGTATTTATAATTTGTTTATGAAAGAACACATATTAAGTAATTGCATTGATGAAAAGTTGCATCAGTATATGGTAGACCTAGGTCCAATTTGTCCCCAAGAATTGGGAAAGAAGACGGACTACCGGGTCAAGACAAGGGTGACTAAGACATCTACTGGGAGTGACCAAAAGAAAGGGGTAAAAAAACTCCCTAGAGGAAAGACAGTGTGCTTGTTAAAGATAAAAGAAAAGAGTCTAAGAGAGCCTCCCAAAAACCTGTCCAGGAGGGTGGGCCCAAAGACATCTCACAAACTAAACCTAGGTACCAAGGTAAGAGTTGGAATCTCAACAAGGTATGGTGTCAAAACTTTCAAAAGACAGGACACCACACCAAGGACCCTAGCTGTTCTAAGAATAGAGCCCCTAGTGTAGCTCCAGGGGTTGCCAGTGTAGCTTTGGATAGTGATTCCGCAGATGAGGAAGACCCCCTAACTTTCAATTGGAAAATGGGCCCAAAAGGTAAGTTGGAGATTCCAGAGAAAAGTAGACACTTCACCCACCTACTGGGGAATGGAATCACAGCCTCTGCCCTGAGAGATACCCACGTCAGTCATACATGACAGGTTGGTACTCTCAAACCAGTATGTCCCAGGGGAAACACAAAGAGTAAGGGCTATGCCAGGGTGGTCACTGTTAGGCCTGTAGCTGTATTGCCCTTAGAAATAGCTGGGTCCCTTAGTTGGAGAAAGGTGGCAATCAATAAAGACCTCCCCTTCATTGTCTCCTTGGGAATGGCCACTCAGAGGTTGGTGAGAGCCAAACTGATTTACAGGTCCATAGCCGGACCTGATCCAAGAAACCAGGGGAGGCTGAACCTGTAGTTAAAGCAGATAAGCCCTAAAAGAAAAAACAGTGTGGGGAAGGTGGGCATCTGTTAGCCACAGTTCCAGTGGGCCAAGGAGATTCTACATTAGTAAGGGAGAACTCCAGAGTTGCCACTGGTGAAGTCCTCCCTAGCCCACAAAAATACCTCACTAGTCAGGCAACTGTCCAGCCTGAGTTGGTGGCTCCTCAGCTGATAGAACAGAGGTTGGAAGAAGGGTGTTCACTACAACGTTTAGTGGCCCCTACCGTAAAACAGCAGATAGGCCACCAGAACCCAAAGAAGCCTGTAAGTTAGTCCCTTCACCGACCAGTGAAGAGCTTAAAGTGTGGGTCTGGGCACTGACAACTGTCAGTGTCCTCTACTTGGGGTTAGCCTTCATGGCAGCACTGTCCTTGGCATGGTAGCCTAGTCCCATGCCAAATAGCAAGTCAGGCCCCCAGACCCTATTGGTCATGGTGGGGTTAACCAAGCAATGGGTATACTCTGTGGGTAACCTGGATTTTCCTTACTAACTTAGAATTTGCAGAGGTAGGCACCTCTGAACCTAAACTAAAAAGATAGTATAAATACAAAAAAGATCTAGAAAAGGAGCATTGGGAATAAAGTCCTGAAACTGTTGAGGTAGGTCAGCTCCCCAGAGGGAATGACCTGGACAGAAGGATGTAAGGCAGAACAGGCCCTGCAACATTCAAACCACTTTCTCTATTCTTCCTTGCCTGAAAGAAAGACTAGGAAAACTCTACCTGGTTTGGCTGAGACTCCTGGCCTTTGGGCTGGTGGAGGCTTGTGTAAGAAGCTGAGTTTCTGTTGTAGTAACCCTCCCACTTGCTGTCAGATTTCTGATGCACTTTGACTTGATGTGAAGTGTGTCCCTGCCAATCAGGTTCCCACGGCCTGTGTTCTCTCCCAAAACTGTACCTTTTTACCCCCAATTGGCACCTCTTTGGCCACATGTAAGTCCCTTATAAAAGGTACCTTGGGTACCAAGGGTACAGTGATTGGTAAAGTCCTCTAAGGGCAGCAGCACATATTGTGCCACCATTAGAGGTCCTGTACCTTACCTATATTGCCATTGCAGGCTGGCTGTTTTGCTGCAGAGAAAAGTGAAGGGTCGCCATGGCACACATTCCTGTGTGCCTTGCCTGCAACCCACTGCCTCTGGTATAGGTCAGACACCCCTCTAGCTGGCTGTACTTTACCACTGGTGAGGGTAACTTTACATGAGCACTTTACCCCTACAGTATTGCAGTCAATTCTTAGACATTGTAAGTGCATTAAAGCCATAAAGACTATATGGTCTGGGAGTTTGTCATTATGAACTCCACAACACCGTAATGGCTTCAATGAATTCTGGGAAATTTGGTAGCAAACCTCTCAGCAAAATAGACTGATGCCAGTGTGAGATTTATTATAGCATGCACTCAGAGGGCATCTTAGAGATGTCCCCTGAAAAATGACCAGCCTTTTGGGAGGTTCCCTGACTGATTAACACCAGCCTGCCACCACAAGCCATGTTTCTGGACCCCTGGGGTGTGAACCTTCGATCCCTGAACCCAGGAACAAAGCATTTCCTCAGTGGAGGTGGTCACACCTATCCAGAGTCAGGAAGACCTATCTGTGGCTGGGAAGCTTCAAAGGCCTTGCCACCTTTGCAATACAACCCCGCCTCTCCTGCTATCAGGAGCTGGCCCCCCTCCTGTCTCCCCACCTTTACAGTGGATAGACAGGTGGGAACATTAGAACAGCCCATAAGGTGTGCCCACCTATTCCTACTCTACCCCTCAGGTGAGGGAGGCGTGGTGAAGCCCACTCTTCAGTGCCTGTCATCTTGCAGATGACAGGCACTCTCCAATCAGGATTAGGGATTGTGCCTGCCATCACGCCCCACGCTGGATGAGCACACCAAGGGTATAGTCACTCTAAGGTCAGTAGTCCATTGGCTTCTGACCTCAGGACCCCTAAAATGCCCCTGAAATACAGTATGTAGAGGGCACCATAAACCAAGAAGACAGATTCCCCGAGCCAACGAAGAAGAAGGGCGAAAGCAGACACCCGCAGAGGACACTGCAGAGAAGTCCTTAGTTGGCCCAGCCCTACAGGCTTTCTGCAATTTAAAGAGATCCTGTGTAAACTTTGCCTTATCCTATACCCTGCAACCTCCAGAACCCCTGGGAGGACAGACTACCTTCAACAAAGACTGGATCTCTTGTGAACAGCGGCTCTGTTTAACAGAATCGCCAAAGCCATCTGCTGAGGACAAAGGAACCCGACGCCTGGAACTACCACTGCATCCCGATGCCTTTAGCCAGAGTCTAAGTTGCCCATTGGCCCCAGCGAGGTCCCCCAGCACTCCAGAATATGAGTCCACCGTGGGTTGACCTTTCCAGGATTATTTGACGTCACCTGCAGACGATGCATGGAGGCCACCAACCGCGAGTACCCCGGTAAGGTGACAACTGACCTCAAAAGGCACCCCTGCATCCAGCCACCCTGCGCCCTGGAGAAGAGAACCTTAGGTGCACCTATGTCTCCTAGCCCTCCACCTTACCTCCCCAGCTGTTTGTTTATCCCGGAGACTTCCTTGACCAAGCCTGCAGTCAAAATGCAAAACTGGCAACTCCCTTTGAAAACAACAGAGCACCCGCTGCCAAAACAGCACCCTGCACCCAGCCGCCCCTGTGCTGCTGTGGTTGTACTATGTGTGCTAACTTGGATCACCCTTTGCCCCGAGCTTAAGCCCAGGATCTTTGCTCCCGCTACATTGTGGCCTGCTCGTGAGCAGCCACCATCCGGAAGCCCCTTGTCCCCAATTGGATAACATTGGGCCCCAGCTCTCTGCACCCAGTCGCCATAGTGTCGCTGAGGGCGCCTTGAGAGTGCATCCTGGACCCTGGGGGAGCCCTGGCTCTAACCCCAGAAAACCAATTCCCAAACCTAAGTACTTACCTCGAAACCGATAACACTGGTTTCTCCAACAGGACTGCATTGACTGCTTTTTTGTGAAAATTGGTCCAAGTGTGGAGTTGGTTTGTATGAACCCTATGCAACTGCATATGTACAAAAACTGATGTACTTACATTTTCTCTAGGAAATGTCGTAGTGTGATATTTAGGCATATAATACTCAGCAGAAAAAGTAACTTGAAAATTAATCTTAAATGTAACGTTCAAAGCAATCTAAAAAGTAACTGAAAAGTAATTCCAATTGTTTTATGAACGAGTGACAAAGTTGGTGCAGACATTGCTGTATATCTCTAGACATGTATTTCTGAGTTGAGCCCGTCATCAGTAGAGAGCAGTAGTATTGGAGAGCAAAGAAAATCCATCTGGGGTTGATGGAAATGCTGCTAAGTTTCTCTCAGGTCACAGTACCACTCACAGGCACACAGGTGCATCTCCAAAGCGCGCCAACTTGCTGGATCAAGGGAGCCTTTTAAACAGAATGGGGGTTGGCAGCACACTGCCTCAAAGTCCCAGCACATTTCGCCCCTTTGCATTCTGGTAAATGCAGTACACAGTTCAAACTTACTTCAAGATTTGCTGGAGTTTTTCACCAAAGTTGGTGCAGACATTGCTGTATATCTCTAGACACGTGTTTCTGGGTTGAGCCCGTCATCAGTAGAGAGCAGCAGTATTGGAGAGCATATATAATTAATCTGGGGTTGCTGGAAATGCTGCCAAGTTTCTCTCAGGTCACAGTACCACTCACAGGCACACAGGTGCATCTCCCAAAAAAAAAAAGTGTTGTTCTCTACTGAAGCAGGACAATTATCCTGAAACACGTGTCTAGAGATACACCGCACTGTCTACACCATCAAGGGTAAAAAACTATAGCCTGACATTGGAAAAAAGAGTTATCATGCACTGCATTTATTATGATGCCTCGGGGCAAATTGAGTGCTGGAGTGTGAGGCGGTGTGCACCCAAACCCCTCCTATTTGAAAAGGCTCCCTTGAGCTAACGAGCTGACGAGCTCTAGTTGATGCACCTGCGCCCAGCGAGTGGTACTGAGACCTGAGAAGACTTTGGACAGCATCTCCAGCCCCCCAGAAAAAGAGTTGCTCTCTACTGAAGAAGGACAATTATCCTGAAACACGTGTCTAGAGATACACAGCACTGGCTGCACCAACAAGGGTGAAAAACTATAGCCTGACATTGGACAAAAGAGTTATCATGCACTGCATTTATTGTGATGCCTCGGGGCAAATTGAGTGCTGGAGTGTGAGGCAGTGTGCACCCAAACCCCTCCTATTTGAAAAGGCTCCCTTGAGCTAACGAGCTGACGAGCTGACGAGCTCTAGTTGATGCACCTGCGCCCAGCGAGTGGTACTGAGACCTGAGAAGACTTTGGACAGCATCTCCAGCCCCCCCAGAAAAAGAGTTGCTCTCTACTGAAGAAGGACAATTATCCTGAAACACGTGTCTAGAGATACACAGCAAGGGTGAAAAACTATAGCCTGACATTGGACAAAACTGTTATCATGCACCGCATTTATTATGATGGCTCTGGGCAAATTGAGTGCTGGAGTTTGAGGTGGTGTGCACCCACCCCCCTCCTAAGTGTACAATAAATGCTTATCAATACTCTCTGATAAAGCCTTACTAGTCACCCATATTACCACAAATAGAGAGTAAGGTATTATCTACTTTAGCCTCTGTCTACCTTTGTGGATCCACTAAACTCTGTGGACACTATACCTTACTTTTGTATAGTATATACAGAGCCAGCCTCCTATACCTACTTATTGCCACTTTAATAAAGTGGAAATAGGTGGGGATCTTCAATAAAACCTACAACTTGCCTATATCTAAAGCCATAACTTAGAACACAGCCAAAGTGTGGGAAAACTACATGGTTGCCATTTAGTTTTGCAAGGGTAGTCATTAAACAATTATATACTGCCTTGTGCTCAGCATGTATCTAAGTATCCCCCAAAATTATTGCGATATACTGCAGTACAATGTATATCTAAGTGTTTTGTCACTTAGAACTTTAACAATACTTCTCCAATTTACAGGTAACACCAGAAACCTATCTTCATGTCATAACCTATCTTCCTGCATATCTTCATCTACATCTGTTCCCACTCTTTCACATTACATTTCTTTAGACTACACTCCACTACACCAGAGTTCACTCCACTCTACGCCACTATGCTCTATTCAACTCTTGTTTACCCAAATCTAGTCAACGCTATTAAACTCTATGCCACTCTATTCTATGCCACTCTACTATATGCCACTCCACACTGTGCCTTTTCAATCTATGCCACTTCACTCTACACTATTCCATTCTACTCCACTGGACTCTAAACCACTCTACACCACTTCACTCTACGTTATTCCACTCTATGCCACTCCACTCTATGCCACTTCACTCTGTGCTACTGCACTTCACGCCACTCCACTGTAACTGTAACTCACATCTTTACAGTGCACTGCTTATACCCTTTCTTATTACATAACTTATACTATATGAAATCATAGCTTTCATAAAAACACTAAGAATATCTCAAATAGGATAATTTGTGAGAACACCATGCATCTTAAAGGTGCATGAGATAGTATGGTAGTGTGACTAGTGAGTTGACAGCACTGTATTTAGAGGTTCCTGAGTTATAGAATTTGAAGCTGGTGAGTAAGTTATATATTTAGGACATAACTATAACTTCAGAATTTCTGATATTTTTGTAGTTTAGGTTTGGTTGTATGGAAACAATAACTAGATTTTTTTCTAACTCTAATTTAGGACCTGATTTAGAACTCAGTGGACTGGTTACTCTGTCACAATGGATGACGGATATACTGTACGCGGTAATCTAAATCCTATGGGATATGGGCCCTCAGTTTTAACTTTTTAAGACATTTGAGGTGCACTAATTGCATTAGAATTGTGCATCAAGAAGGAACGTTGTATTGTTGCTGACAAAATTCATATAGAGCTGCATCATCATGAGAAAGTCAATCAAGTGTACATCACAGTGAGGTGCATGAGGAAGATTAACAGAAATACAACAGCAACTGACTATTGGCTCTGTAAAATCAATTTCATATATTGGAAAGCCTAAGTAAGTGGGAGGCAAAACACCAGTTTTTTCTTTTGTAAATAACAAAATAATTTGGTTTTGAGGAGACGATTGATGCAGAAGATGCTGAGTGTGGACAGCAAGACACCCTGTACATTTGTTGTAAATATTTGCAAAGGGAAGGATAAAGTAATGCTAGGGATTGTCTGGAGTGTGGCAGGATAACAGATATTCCTTTTTGGAGTGAGGTGATATAGGGATGGTCAGAGGTTGAGGAAATATGTTTCAAGACACCAAATGTAACACAAGGCAAGGTGCTGAGGTAGGTGAGTTTAGAGTGCGTTTGGCTCTCCCATGACTCCTCTAACCCTGCATAGATGGTAAAATCAGGGACATATGATTTGAGTGTGCTATACATAACATACACAACAAACATAAAAGTGTAGATTGGTGTCAGTGAATAACATCAATATTTTTCACCTGAGTGTTCTGAGAAGCATCATAAATAACTCAAGGGGGAGTAAATCCTGCTGCTCGCTGCACACCAGCTACACGGAGCCACACGGAGACCAACTCACCGCCGGACGCCACTCTGCTCCTGGGGCCCTGACGCTGTGGTCTCGCCGCTCCACGCCATCGCGGCGGCTGGAGACTACAGCTCCCAGAGGGCAGTGCGACGACTTCCGGCCGGCCACTTCCTGCCGCTGCGCGCCCGGAGGCGCTACTTAAACAGGGAGTCCCCTCGGTGGAGCGGGGAGTAAATCCTGCTGCTCGCTGCACACCAGCTACACGGAGCCACACGGAGACCAACTCACCGCCGGACGCCACTCCGCTCCTGGGGCCCTGACGCTGTGGTCTCGCCGCTCCACGCCCTCTGAGGCCCTCAGAGGTCATCAGTGGTCGGGCGGGCCACCCCTCTAACATTCCTCTCGAAAGGTGAGCATTCCATTTGGATTATAAATGGGCGATTGTAACGCTATCAGCAACATCACTGATGTAATCACCCAGGGCGTTGAAACCTCTGTATCTCTCATTACATCTTTTGAGACTTTGATAGATACTGCATTTAATGAGATTGTTGAAACTGAGAGGAGGTTCTCAATGGGTTCACTTACTACCAACCAATTAAGTCCAACAGGCAGTTCAAATGGTAACATGCACATAATCCCTGAAGTTATCGTGGTCAAACCATCACATCCTGCTGTTAGTGTGCCCATTGTCCTTGAAGACGAAAATACTGTCACATATATAGCCCCAGTCGCAGCTCCAGACCCTGCCTCATTATTACCAACTACTGAGGTCACTACTGAGGTCACTGAGAACATAGGAGCTAAGCGAAAAAGGGGCCCAGTAAAATTAACTCACAATAAAAGGAAGCAGCCCCTTAGGAGTGCTAACCAACCAACACCACAAAGCATGTGGAGTAGGGGAAAGAAACAGAAACAAAATCAACACACAGTATCCGTGCAGGACCAATCTCATCTGGGTGATGTCATAGTTATAGATAACGACGCCTCAAATTCAATGTCTATCTCCACTCAGACTGAATTCCCCAATGCAAATAGTTACCATTCCAAATCAGAGGGGAATCTTATTGAGACCATTGCGGATACAATTTTTAAGCAACTTGAAGGTCAAATGATCAAACAATTTAATAATATTTTTAAAAGACTTGACAGACTGGAAAATTTAATCAAAAATGATGATGCCAAGAGAAAAGGTACAGTGTGTTTGGATAAATTAAGAGTTGAACGTCTGCTAAAAGACCTGGAATCCACCACCCGTGCGCTTACCAGTGGCGATCACATTACCAATAGGGCTAAGGAACCACAGGCTGCTACTAATCTACCCCCGACTATAACATCTGCGGGAACCAAAAGCATAAGAGGAAGTAATCCGCCTGACTTCTTGACTAAATCTCCTCTGCCTTCCAATGCTGTTACCAGCGCCCCTGATTCCTTGACTAAACCTTCCTCCTCTCCCAATGTTGTTACCGGCGCCTCAAAGAAAAATCATAAAAGTAACCCTGTTACAGGAACTACTATGCAGAAGGCTTCTACGAATTCCAGCCAGCGTTACAATAAGACCCCACATGAAGACACCAGGCCTGTCAAACATCAAGGCCCTGCCTTACATCTTCCACTTGAGGCGTGTCCATACGTCTTAGTTCTGGCTGGCATCCCACCTCTCAGGGAAGGGCAAGGAGAATCGTGGGTTCAATTGCATAACAAGTGTATCGACTGGCTAACGAAGCACAAGGGGGTGGGTTATGACATTTCCAAAGAGATCATATCCACACGTCGAGTAACTTGGGTAGGTCCTCTTTTTAAAAACATTAATGGGGACTGTATCGTAATCAATTTCAGGAACCCGGGCACTGCGAAATTTCTGTTGAATAAAAACTTTGTTCAACATGGCCCATCCACTGTGGTGACCCCTTTACCGTTAAATTACTTTTATCGTCCCCCACACAAAATGATGCAGCCCCCACCTGTATTCCCATTACATAACAGGTTCTCAATATTCCACGACTTGGGAACACTGGATTGACTGTCCCCCACTATTGAAGAACCTGTTTCTGTGTGTTTTGCTCTTGACCATACAGTGGAAATATTATCTGAGGTACCTCCGCTAACACCCAAGACCTTTTCACCTAAAACATCATGTGAACAACAGGGGCATATTACAGCAACACTTTCCCCAGGAATTGACCAGGGCCCTTGCTTGAGGCTAGATAAAAATCTGTCAATCCTTAGCTGGAATATTGCCGGCCTGAAGGCCAAGATGGAAATTACCTCCTGGAAGGACTGGGTCAATTGCTATGATGTATTAATGTTTCAAGAAACCTGGTGTATTGCTGACTTGTTATTTGAGGGGTACAGCTGCCATAATAGGATTGTTTCGGCCCCCCTTTAGGTCGTCCTAGTGGGGGACTATCTATCTGGGTCAAAATATCTGCAGAAGTTAAAGTCGACATACTCCAAACCAATTGTCCAAGTTTCATGGCATTATCATATATCGAAAGGACAAGGCTATGTTTGATCAATTTCTACAATAACGACTTTTTGTCCCAACTAATCGCAATTTTATTCTTTTATTTGATTTTATCGATGGAATTATGGATGGACAGAAATAGGGGAAATTTGACGGCATCTGTCTAGGAGGGGACTTTAATGCCCATATACACTCTAGAAATCCCTCATGTAGAAGAGGTACAGAACTGTCAAATCTCCTTGCAACTAGAGATCTTGTAAACTGCATGGAATACGTTGGCGCGGAAACCAGTGCCGCTCCATTTCCCACTTTTATTGGCCATGGGGGCGGTACTACAATCGATTATGTTTTTGTCTCACCTCCTGTCGCTAATGCTTTAACAAAGGCTGAAGTTGTATGTAAAGTTTATAGCGACCATTACCCTATTGTTATTCACCTACTACTTCCGAGGGGTAAGTGCTCACGAAATGAAATAGGTGCAAGAAACCTGGAGGTTTCAACTGATAAATTGAGGGTAATTTGGAGGGGCGTGGATAACAGGGGAATCCTAGCAAAAATTATTAAAAAACATCCAGTTCTGATTGAAAACTGTCTCACTACTGATGACCACGGGGTTAATATAATTACATCATTTATTGAACTCTGCTCTGTAATAAAAGGTAAGATTTCCAGACCTGCTTCGAGGAAAGCTGAGGAAACACCTAGATGGTTTGATGCCTCTTGTTCAAAGGCAAATAGGAAGTTAAGAGCTGCCCTGAAAGCCGAACCTAGGGATATCCCCCAAATAAGGTTACTCAGAGCAGAGTACAAACTTACCCTACGTACTAGATCTAATGAACTGCTTAAGACCCACTGGGGTTCCCTGGCACGCTTGGCCGAATTGAAAGACACTACTGGGTTTGGGAGGGAGGTAAAGAAGATAAGATCTATAGGTTCAAATTTAACGGCAATCAATTGTAACATCACCGGACCTACGTGGGTTGAACATTTTGCTAAAATTTATGCCACACCAGACAACCCCGCTCCAACCCTCCTCCCCTTAAGCCCCCTTAATATCTCTGTGTCTGAGGTTGAGGATGCCATATCTGAAAGCGCAGGAAATAAAGCGCCCGGCCCTGAAGGGCTCTCAATAGGTCAGTTAAAGTGTCAGCTTGATTTTTGGGCTCCACTGCTATGTAATGTTTTTAATAATTTAAAGAATGAACAAATCCCAGAAACATGGTCTTGTAGTACAATCGTCCCCATTTTCAAGAAAGGCGACAGACTGGACCCTGGGTGTTACCACCCCATTTCGTTAATCGATAACACCTTGAAAGTTCTGGGGAGGGTTATCTTTAAAAGGATTAGAACCTGGGCGGATGAGAGTAAGATTCTACATCCCAGCCAGCTCGGTTTCCGTAGCAATGTTGGTACGGTGGAACAATGTTTGAACCTGAGTCTGATTATGGCAAAATATAATACTGCTAAGAAATCCCCTCTATATTTTGGTTTTCTGGACTTAAGTTCTGCATTTGATTTTGTTAACAGTTCCCGCCTATGGTCCACCCTTCTTGATTATGGTTTGGATGATTACTTGGTCCACTTTTTAGCTTTTCTACATAGCGATCTAAGAGCACGTGTGCGTATAAATCAATCTGGCGAAGTCTCTGACGACATTAGCATTGGTAGGGGGGGTCAGACAGGGGTGCGTGCTGGCCCCCCTCCTCTTTATTCTGTATATTAATAATTTGAGCTGCTCACTGAGTATTTTAACAAAAGATGTACCCCATGTAAATGGTGTCCCCATACCTACCCTCCTTTACGCCGACGATGCGGTCCTGATGGGTCGCACACCAAAGGCACTTCGCACTTTAATCTCAGGCTTTGTCCTTTTTATGGCAGACTTAGGCCTGACCACTAATTTTAAAAAATCCCTAATCATGAGTTGTGGTCCCAAAAAATATAACATTGCCGAGATTAAATCAGGGTCAAATGTTTTGAAAAGCACTTGCACTTTTCCCTATCTGGGGCTGCTATTTTCAAATACTGGTTCGTGGCAAGCACATGTATCTTATGCTAGGAACAAGTTGGGTAAAGCCATAAATTGCGTCACCTCCTTGAGACAACCCAACTATGCTGATGTGATTACACCACTAGTTAAGATCTACCAAACCCAATGTATTCCAACTGGCACTTATGGCGCCGAGGTTTGGGGTTACACAAACTGTACCCATATCCAAACTGAAGAAAATAGGTTCTGTCGGAAGGTGCTGGGTGGGGTTATTTGCTCCCCTCACTATGTATGTCACAATGAACTAAACATCTCATATATAGAAGACTTTGTAAGATCTAGACCAGCACTCTTCTGGCTAAAGATATGGATTAACCCGGCTGCCACTTTGACCCGTGATATAATCCTGGACTGTTTAAAATGCGACAGGGCACACTGTATACCATGGTTAAAAGCTGTAAAAGATTGCCTTGATAGCGTAGGACACGGTTTTTTGTTTACTACACCCAGTTTAATAAATCGCTCTCACAAGACCATTATTCATAGGGCACTATATCATTTGTATAGAGAAGAGCGGGAAAGGAAGAACCTGTCAAAATGCACTGTTATAAAATACATGGGCTATTCTGAACCTCACATTAAACATCCAGGCCCCCCATACAGGTATTTATGCTTGCATCTTGGCAGATGGAATAGGAGCTTACTGTTTCGCTTCCGAGACGGGAGTATAGTAAATTTACTAAACTTCCCCTTGGGTTACAATAAACACTTAGAAACCCTGAGTTGTCCATGTAACCCTAAAATGAAACAGAGCCTTATGCACTTTTTGTTTTTCTGTGGTTTTTATAAAAAGCTTTCTGCTCATTACTTAATGCCCTACTGTAGAAAACATGAATTGACTAGCTTTAGAATAGCATTGAGGTCTTTTTTATTACTGGGTTCAGATGAAGTAATATTCAGGGTGAGCTGCTTCCTTAAAGCTGCCGTTAGATCACGAGCCACTTTATATATTGATGTATAACATCCGCACATTGCACTCTTTTATGCACTTTAAAATTCCTTTTTTGTACATTTTGCATCTTTGTACATTATTAATGTGGACCTATTAACGATGCTGATATTATTCATCCATTTTTTAACTATGTTTGTTAGAAACCATTTTTAATTGTATATCATTCTGTTTTTAGTAAGGAGGGACAATCTGTGTATTGAAATTGAAATTGATTCATTGGTCTTAAATCTGTTTGCCAGCTGTCATATTATTGTACTGTACTGTTTTGATTGTATTCTGTCTGTACTTTTATGGATGTTTTTATTCCGAATAAAGATCTTTTGACTGACTTGACTGACTGACTCAAGCTTCAAGCTCATTGTCTTTTTGATGTCACTCAGGTACTCAGTGATCAAACCGTCTAAACACTTGTGTGAAATGCTTGCTAGTCTTAAATGTTTCATTGCTCAGTGAGATACTGTAAAGAATATAATTGAGTAATTGGCATCAGCATTTAGTTGTGCACTAAATGAAGCATTTGACCATAAATATAATTCAGGGAATAGGAGCAAAAACACATGCAAAGGATTAAGGCCTTTAGTGGTTCGAGTTAAACTGGGAGAGCAGTGACATTCACAGATAACCGATTTTGAACCTTGGGAAAATACAAAATTAATTTTAGTTCAATGTGGCAATACATTTGTGTTGGAAGGTGCACATGAAATTGCCTTGTGTCTTCTCTTGTCAAACCGTGTTATCTAAAAAAAGTCTGAACAAAGCTTTGTTAGCAGGAATCATTTTGAGAACGTCGGAAAAGAGGTAATTGAAAGCCCTGCCTTATTGGCCCCTATACCACAAATGATAGATTAATTCTGAGGGCATCCATGTACACTCATTTCAAAAGAATGTCAAGAACCTGAGGAAATGTCCATGCATTTACTGAATACTCACTTTTGACTTAAAGCATCAACTCTTAGAAACTAAATAAACCAACTTATTCCATTGCTCTTGATAACATTCAGAGCTCACAATGGCAGCCCATCGAATAGGAAATACTGAAGCCGGTTGTTAGGCTGACCAACAGCTATTCAAACTATCACCACTGAAATGAATTCATTAATTATATGCAAGTATCTAGGTATTTAGTATGGGTATGCAGGAAATCTCTATGCTTTTTACTATGTGATAGATTGACAACCCCAGCTTAATTCAAACCTATATTTGATTTCTCTGTATGAGGAATAGTGTTCCATCCAAACACCAGTAATGATTCTTTCTTTTCACCACAGCCTGTAAGTTTGACCCTTGTACCCTACCACTATGCAGGTTCAAAACATAGATGCACAATATGACAGCCCTCAAACTCTAATCCAACAGAGCAGCAAACAACACAACTTACCAGAAAACCTGAATGTGTGCATTAGCAAAGCAAAAATAGAGATGCCTATAGAATTATGAGGACAATAGGTGACCAAACATTTTTCTCAGTTCAGAAAGTCAACTCTGAACAGCTTAGGAAATATTTTACAATGAAAGAATTTCACAAATTAGATAAAGCGTAACATTTGCAGACTTCAGCACCTAGCACTTAGTTCACTTCACACTCACTTACCACATTTCTAGATGTTTCAAAAGCAATCAAAATCATCATAGAAGAAAATGCAAACATAATCATAAACTTTCTTCGAAATGAGAAGTCACCTAAACTGGTTCATTGTGCACAAACATATTTGGATACTTAGTTTAAAACTAAAAAAGAAGAGAATCAGAGAGACATACCTGTTTGTCGAAGAAACTGTTATAGATAACAATAAAACTACGTACTCAAGAGGTGTGTGTGTGAGTGTATATGTTTTTGTAATTTGATAATTCAATTGTTTACTGAGACATAGCTCCAGTTATTTTGCAACACTTCTAATTGAATTACCTGGAAGTTCACATGTGTTCCATGAAATTGATTGAGTACAATGTTACTGTGAACAGGGAATCTTCATTTTTTAGACAGATGGGATAAAAATACACAAAACACTCATTACCATACCTCATATCTAAAACATTTCCATCTGTATCATTAAAGACATTTAAGAGCAGGGTTTCTTTAATCCTGTAATCCACACTCTTAACCCTCTCCCCCATAGCCATAGCGAATCTCCATAATACTTAAGCCATATCCTTAGGCCCTATGCCTTATACTCCAATTTGTTAAACTCTGCTCTCTCAACCTTTGAACCCTGCACCTAAAAGTGTAAATACCTATACTGTATATCCCACAATATTGAACCATATTCTCTATAATCATTCATCATAACTGTAGTAACTCCACCACACAGGATGTAGGTTCCAAGTAGATTTATTCTTGAGAAGAACAGCTTTACAACCACGAGTAGGAGGAGAAGTCCTCACAGCATCAACTCCACAATAACAGTGCAAAATCAAGGCAAAACATTCTAGATGACTTAAGCTAATTCTAAATGACATAAGGTGATTCCAAATGACATCAAGTCATGGAATACCACACACCTCCCCCCCTTTAAAAAAAATCAAAACAACAAAAAAAATAAAAAATAAAAAAATAAAACTCCAAGAGAAACAAGAAAATAAAAGATAAAGAGTTAAGTTCTAACATAATCTTTAAATTTTGAAGGAACACATTTTACACGCTCACTGCGTCTTAAAGAAATTTCTTCACAGTCTACATTTGATGAATGGTTGTCAACTTCAACACAAGGATCAGGTAGAACATCAGAATTGGTCACAACATCAGAATTATTTACAAACTCATTTTCTAAATTGTCATATACCTCATCTGTACCAGGAAACCAATTGGAATTATGGTCAGAAATGGACTTCTGTGGGAAAGTAGTCTTTTGAGTGAAAGGAAGAACAGTAGTCTTGCATAAGGAGATCCTCCTCAAATTCCATATTTTTCCTCCTTCCACTCTGACAGCTTTGCTAAAAATTTCAATAACTTTGACAGGATCAGACCATCTAGAAACTTTCCTGTGTAACAATCCACCCAACTTTACACGAACAAGATCACCAATTTTTATACTGCAAGTATTGTACTTCTTCTTGGCAGAATGTTGAACCATCCTTTCCTGGTATTTTCCAATTTTATCTTTCAATTCTTTAAAATCTACCTCATAAGAAGAATTACCTTTTAACCACCAAGGTAAAAGTCGAGAGCCTGGTTTTCTACCACGTAACAATTCAAACTGAGACAAACCAGTCACCGAATTAGGAGACAAACGATAGGTCAACAAAGTCGCTTGAAGAGCTTTCTTCCACTTCAAACCACTCTTCACAGCCAACTGGCAAGATTCCTTGATGACCCTGTTAAACCTCTCAACTTGGCCGTTGGCTTGTGGAAAGTAATTCGAAGTCCTTTTATGTACAATTCCACAATTACTGAGGAAATCTTCAAATTCGTTACTAATGAACTGTGGACCGTTGTCTGAAATAAGTTCTTCCGGTAAACCTTCCCTTGCAAATATTTCATCAAGGAATTCAATCACATGCTCTGAAGAAGTTCTCTCAACAATCTTCAGCTCAGGCCATTTAGAGAAGTAATCAATAAGGACTAAAGCAAACAATTATTTTCCAGATTGATAACTGAAAGGTCCAATAATGTCAATAGCTAGCCTTCGCCAAGGACCATTGGCATATTCAATGGGAGTCATGTCAACAGACACACTCTTCACAGACTTGTCACTCAGCAAGCAAGGAGAACAATTCCTGACCCAATTATCCACCATAGCATCGACACCAGGCCACCAGTAATGTTCCCTAATTCTCCTTTTAGTAGTAGACATACCCATGTGTCCTTCATGTGCTAACTTGCAAATAGTTTCCCTTAGTTTCAAAGGAGGAATAATTTTATCAGATCTGACAATAATGTCTTGGCGCAACATTAATTCATCCCTGACTTTGTAGATTGATGATATATCACCGGAAAGTTTTCTCTCTTCAGGCCAACCTTTAATCAAGAACTGCTTAACCTGGTTCAAAACATCATCATTTTTCATAGCTTCTAACCAATCTTTCTCGGAAAAGACTAAAGAACCCTCTTGACTTAAGATTACATTAACATCTGCAAACGAGTATGCAACATCGCAATCAACACTTTTACCAACAGTTACGCTTGCAGGAAAACTTGACATACAATCCGCATGAACATTCAAACGTCCTGGGACGTACACAACCTCACAACGATATTCTTGTAATTTGGCCGCTAACCTCGCTAAACGAGCAGTACTTGTCAGGGTCTGACAAATGTGCCTGCCTAGATGATGAACTACACCTACCAGAATGCTTTGCACCTTGGAGGCTGCTGTCAGAGAGTATAAAGTCCTGTGGTAACTTGTAATAGGTGCTCGTGATTTGTCCAATGGTATGCTGTTGTTGGCGGACGCCCTGTCCCCGCGGATCTGCTGGGAAGGCGTGGTTCGTCTTTTTGCTCTGCGGCTGTAGAGCAAGTTGGAGCGAGACGAGTGAAGACTGATCTTGCGTGAGTCATCCGCAAGGCGCGTGAGACGCCGGATTGCTCCCTCAGCGCACTTGCGGAACGGAACTTAATGTTTAGTGAGTAACCCGGAGACGCCGGATTGCCCCCTTCGGGTCGCTCACGCACGTAGCCAAGAACCGCGTTCTCGGCACCGGCTGGTGCCTTGTTTGTTATTTGCGTGTGAGACGCCGGATTGCCCCCTCCACGCCTTTGTGTTGTTCTTGCTACTTTTCCGGGCGTGTACGTGGAGACGCTTGGATTTCCCCCTTCACTACACGCCGAGACTATGAGCTCATTGATGAGTTAAGTATCACGAACAGGAGACGCCGGATTGCCCCCTCCTAATTCGTTCGTGTTTAACACTGTACCGAATATCTTGTCAAGAGTGAAAAGACGGTTGGCTGCATTTCAGTTTAGTTATAATATTATTTCGATCAGGAACATCGGAGATTTCATCTGACGATAAAGAGCGGGGGGAAGAGCTTGATCTTTCCTTAAATCCATCGGTGATCTCCTTACTACATCCCTTCTTTTGGCAACTGGTGAGTGAATGTGTGTTGAGTTGTTAGAGTACATACACCTGAAACATAGAGGGTTACAAGAGAGCCATAACCACTGTTTTGTTGTTCTACCTTTAGCTGAAGAAGGGACACAAACAAGGGAAGGGTCGCATCCTGAGCACTATCAGGTGAGGGTTCGTGTTCACACCAGTGAGATTAGGATTAGAATACCAGGGAACCTTAGTTAATGTATTCCTCTTATCATTTCAGGTCCCTGTCCCGGATGTTCCTGTTTTCTACTTAAATTTTCCCTCGCCTGACTGCCTTGCACTCTGAGGTTTTTAGTTAGAGTGCGGGGACGTCTGGAGGTGGACCCCATTAGAGCATCATTCCGACCCTGAGGATCAACAGCCGTGACAGAATCACGAGCCTACGTTGTTATTACCTCCTGGTCGGAAGAAGGCTCAAGCTATGGCAACTATGGACGACGTGCTTCAGGCCCTGTTGTTGGTACAGCAGGAACTGGCGGCGTCCAAGTTGGAGGCCACTGCCTTAAAAGAGAGGTTAGATCGTCAACAGGCTAATCCTTTTGATGCGGCACCAGGAGGTCGCACCATTCAAGTAACGGTGCCTCCTCCAATACCTTTAGCCAGTCCAGAGAGATACTCTGGTGACCCTCAGAGAATTCAAGCCTTTCTGACCCAAATCACCCTTCATTTCTCGTGTAGGCCGGCTTCGTTCCCCAATAATATGTCCCGAGTGGCGTTCGCCATTTCTTACTTGTCTGGGGATGCAGCGAACGATGATCCCATATTAAATGACTGGACAGCGTTCCGTAGAGAGTTCGAACGGGTGTTTGATCGGAGAGCGACAACACTAAGTGCAGATAGGGAATTATTGGGGCTCCGACAAGGGAAGAAGGATTTAGTGTCATATATGACTACTTTCAATCGTCTTGTGACGGAGACAGGCTGGCCAGAAGACAAAAGAATGGCATTATATTACCAGGGCCTGTCCGATGAGTTAAAAGATATCATAGTACAGATTGATCCCCAACCCACAACATGTATTGATTTAATCAATCTCACCCTGCGCCTGGACCATAGATTAGGGGAGCGGGGAGGCGACCGAAGGAAACATGATAGGCCCTCTGATTCGGTGGGTCACGTACTTCCGCCGGTTCCACGGGCTGGAGACAGTTCAACGGAACCAATGGATGTCGGGGCCATCCGATCCCCTCTTACTAAAGCCGAAAGAGAGAGCCGCCGCTCTCAGGGGCTATGTATGTATTGTGGGAAAAAGGGACACTACGTTAAGGAGTGTCCCTCCAAACCCAAAAGGTCCAAAACCTTTTACTCGGCTAAGAAGGTGGCTCTTACCACTGTTGATCCCGATACCAGTGATGAGAGCCCTTCCGTGAGTGAAAGGCAGAAGACAAAAGAATGGAGACTGACATCATTGGCCTCGGTTGAGGGCAAGGCCCCTATAACACATGTTGCCTTATCCTCCCTATTGTTGAGCCAGGGCAAAGAACATGCAGTGTGGAGCATGATAGACTCAGGGGCTACTGGGAATTTTGTGGACGAAGGCCTCGTGCGTCGTTTGGGGCTGGGAAGAGTGACTACAAAAAATCCAGAAACCGTGCTGGCAGTGGATGGTACCCCCCTGAAATCTGGTCCTATCGTTGAACGTACCGAAGAGGTGGTATTGGTTCTGGAGAATAGCATTGTCAAACATACTGAGAGTATCATTTTGAACATCATCGAGGCTCCACAATATGAGCTAATACTGGGTATCCCATGGTTAGAAAAACACAACCCTTCCATAGACTGGAGGGAAAAGACTGTGAGCTTTCAGTCGGAGGAGTGTCAGAAAACTTGTATGAGTACCCCATCTTCACATACGATAGCCTTGACCCAGATAACACACATAGCCACTGCGGTGGAAAAAGTAACTGTCCTACCTATGGAATACCACGAGTACAGTGAGGTGTTTAGTGAAGCACAAGCTGAAGTACTCCCTCCCCATAGGGAGTACGATTGTAGAATAGATTTGGTGGAAGGCGCTGTTGTTCCCTCTTGCAGGGTGTATGCCTTGTCAGAGCCTGAGTCCAAACATCTGCAAGAATACCTGACACACTTCAGTGCTATAGGGTTCATTAGACCTTCTCGCTCACCAGCAGCGTCTCCTTTGTTTTTCACGACGAAGGCCAATGGGGAGTTGCGTACCCTCATTGACTATCGCCAGTTAAATAAACAGACCATAAGGAACCGGTACCCTCTTCCCCTCATCCCCGTGCTGCTGGACCAGGTGAGAGAGGCAGTGATCTATACACGGTTGGATCTCCGTGGTGCCTACCACTTAGTCAGGATCCGTAGTGGTGATGAGTGGAAGACGGCCTTCAAGACCAGGTATGGTCTTTTCGAGTATCTGGTAATGCCGTTCGGGCTTTGCAATGCCCCGGCGGCATTCCAGTACTTCCTTAATGATGTATTGAAGGAATACCTGGACCAGTTCGTCATCGTATATATAGATGACATCCTTGTTTATTCTGACTCACGTAACCAACACACCGATCATGTTCTCCTGGTGTTACAGAGGCTGTTGGAATACCGACTCTACTGTAAGCTCAGTAAATGCGAGTTTGATGTAGAAGAGGTGGAATTTCTGGGGGTTATACTCACACCTAGAGGGTTTCACATGGCAGAGAGGAAGGTTGATGCAGTGAGTGCATGGCCAGTGCCAAAGAGTGTGAAAGAGGTGCAATGCTTTCTTGGCTTTGCCAATTATTACAGACGTTTTATTTCTCAGTTCTCCTTGTTGGCTTCACCCATCACCAAGTTGTTACGAAAAGGAGTTCCCTTTCAGTGGAATACCGAAGCCATGAGGGCGTTCGAGTTGTTGAAGGAAGAGTTTGTTTCTGCCCCAATCCTGAAACATCCGCAACTGGATCTACCCTTTATAGTAGAGGCGGACGCCTCTGATGTCGCAGTGGGAGCTGTCCTATCGCAAAGAGATAGAGAAACAGGCCAGTTACATCCAGTTGCCTTCCTGTCCAGGAAATTGAACTCCGCTGAAAGCAACTACTCAATATCTGAAAAAGAACTGTTGGCAATAAAACGAGCCTTCCAGGAGTGGAGACATTACCTGTGGGGATCACAACACACCATAACGGTATATTCCGACCACAGGAATTTGTTGTTCATGAAAACAGCTCGTCACTTATCGCAACGGCAAATGAGGTGGATGCTGTTTTTCGCGGAATATAATTTCATTGTCACCTTTCGGCCTGGAACTGAAAACAAGAAAGCAGACTCACTCTCCAGGCTAGGGGGAGACCTGGCATCGGAAAAAGAACAAATAAAAGCGATCATCGCACCCGAGAAAGTGGTGTGTTTAGTAACAGCTGATCACTTTATAGAACAAGTACAGAAAGAACGAAACCAAGTGCAATGGCAGAAGTGGGTAAGCCAGAACCGCCTCCGAAGTCTCCAACACGGGGTGCCCTTGCATGGAGGGAAATTGTTTCTCCCCTCTCACGATCTACGGCTTCAGGCCTTCAACTGGTGTCATGGGGAAGTGCTGGCCGGGCATCCCGGGGTGACAAAAACCATCCATCTGGTAAAGCGACATTTCTGGTGGGAGACAATGTCAAGAGATATAGAAAAGTGGATAGGACACTGCGATACATGTGCAAGGGCAAAAGGGGATCATTCCATGAGTCGTGGGAAACTCAGACCACTACCCACTCCGTCCCGCCCTTGGCACACCATTAGCATGGACTTCATTGTGGGGTTGCCAATGGACCAAGGATACAACGCTATCATGGTGGTGGTAGACAGTTTGACAAAAATGGGACACTTTATTCCATGCAAAAATCTTCCTACTGCCAGTCAAACTGCTCAATTACTGTTGACACAGGTGGTCCGGATTCACGGAATTCCTCGCGTGATCATCTCGGACAGGGGACCACAGTTCGTGGCGCGGTTTTGGCGCATGTGGTGCAAGGCTCTGAGGGTGGAGGACGCTCTATCCACCAGTTTCCACCCTCAGACGGATGGCCAGACCGAAAGACTAAATCAGACACTAAAACAGTACTTGAGGTGCTATTCAGAAGAAGCTAGCCGTTCCTGGGTCTCTCTTCTCTGGCTGGCTGAGTTGTCTTATAATAATGCATGGCATAGCTCAACTGGGGAAACACCGTTCAAGGCCAATACAGGCTTTCATGCTAACACCCTTCCATTGACCATACCAGAGGAAATCCAGAACCACCCTACGGTGGCCGCCCATGTGAAGGCCTTGTTAGAGTCACATCAACGGATACAGAAAACTCTTGTCCGAGCAAAGACCACATACAAAAAATGGGCGGATAAGCACCGACAGGAGAGTACTCTGTATGAGGTTGGGGACAGAGTTTGGCTGTCCACAAAGAACATTCGATTCCGTTATCGCAGCATATTCCACCCCCGTTTCATTGGTCCGTATGTGGTCATCAAAAAGATCAATCCCGTGGCTTACAAATTGAAATTGCCCATGTCTATGAGGATGCATCCTGTGTTCCACAGCAGCCTGTTGAAGCCGGCCGGTTCTATACGGAGCAAGGCTGCCCCGCCGGTGCTGAGAGATGGTCAACTGGAGTACGAAGTGCGTCGCATCTTGGACGCGAGGCTCCGTCAGGGGAAGCTGTGGTTCCTTGTTTCCTGGAAGGGTTACGGCTCAGAGGATGACTCTTGGGAGCCCAGTCATGAAGTCCATGCCCCTCGATTGATCCGTTCATTCTATGCCCGTAATCCGAGGAAGCCGGGTGCTAGGAGGCACTGGGCGGGGGGGCATACTGTCAGGGTCTGACAAATGTGCCTGCCTAGATGACGAACTACACCTACCAGAATGCTTTGCACCTTGGAGGCTGCTGTCAGAGAGTATAAAGTCCTGTGGTAACTTATAATAGGTGCTCGTGATTTGTCCAATGGTATGCTGTTGTTGGCGGACGCCCTGTCCCCGCGGATCTGCTGGGAAGGCGTGGTTCATCTTTTTGCTCTGCGGCTGTAGAGCAAGTTGGAGCGAGACGAGTGAAGACTGATCTTGCGTGAGTCATCCGCAAGGCGCGTGAGACGCCGGATTGCTCCCTCAGCGCACTTGCGGAACGGAACTTAATGTTTAGTGAGTAACCCGGAGACGCCGGATTGCCCCCTTCGGGTCGCTCACGCACGTAGCCAAGAACCGCGTTCTCGGCACCGGCTGGTGCCTTGTTTGTTATTTGCGTGTGAGACGCCGGATTGCCCCCTCCACGCCTTTGTGTTGTTCTTGCTACTTTTCCGGGCGTGTACGTGGAGACGCTTGGATTTCCCCCTTCACTACACGCCGAGACTATGAGCTCATTGACGAGTTAAGTATCACGAACAGGAGACGCCGGATTGCCCCCTCCTAATTCGTTCGTGTTTAACACTGTACTGAATATCTTGTCAAGAGTGAAAAGCCGGTTGGCTGCATTTCAGTTTAGTTATAATATTATTTCGATCAGTAACATCGGAAATTTCATCTGACGATAAAGAGCGGGGGGAAGAGCTTGATCTTTCCTTAAATCCATCGGTGATCTCCTTACTACATCCCTTCTTTTGGCAACTGGTGAGTGAATGTGTGTTGAGTTGTTAGAGTACATACACCTGAAACATAGAGGGTTACAAGAGAGCCATAACCACTGTTTTGTTGTTCTACCTTTAGCTGAAGAAGGGACACAAACAAGGGAAGGGTCGCATCCTGAGCACTATCAGGTGAGGGTTCGTGTTCACACCAGTGAGATTAGGATTAGAATACCAGGGAACCTTAGTTAATGTATTCCTCTTATCATTTCAGGTCCCTGTCCCGGATGTTCCTGTTTTCTACTTAAATTTTCCCTCGCCTGACTGCCTTACACTCTGAGGTTTTTAGTTAGAGTGCGGGGACGTCTGGAGGTGGACCCCATTAGAGCATCATTCCGACCCTGAGGATCAACAGCCGTGACAGTACTCTTCCACCACCCGCAGACAACATAGTGATCAAAGGTTTGTGATCAGTTCTCAAAGAGAATTTTGTTCCCCACAAAAATTGTCTAAAGTGCTGAGATGCCCAAGTACAAGCAAGTAACTCTCTCTCAATAGTTGAGTAATTCCTTTCAGCGTCACGTAGGGCTCTAGAAGCATACAACACAACAAACTCACCAGATTTATCTTTTTGCATTAATACAGCACCTAAACCAACATTGCTCACATCAACATAGACAATGCACTCCTTACCCACTGAATATGGCTTCAAAAATGGAGCCTCAACAATTTTACGTTTCAAAATCTCAAAAGATTCCTGTTGTTCGTTGCCCCACTCAAATTTAGCATTCTTTTTTAGTAAGATCCTCAATGGATGTACAATGTCAGAGTAATTTTTTACAAATTTACCATAAAATTCAGTCAAACCTAAAAAAGAAAGTAATTGTTCTTTTGATTTAGGTGCAGATGCATTGACAATACTCTGAACGTGGTTAACCTTGGGTTTGATACCATTCTTTGAAATTTCGTGGCCTAGGTACTCAACTTTGTCCTGTCTAAATCTGCACTTGGTAAATTTTAATGTAAGACCCTTAGACCTAACTTTCTCCAAGACGGAAACTAAATTCTCGTCATGTTCAATGTAGTCTTTCCCAAAAAATCAAAATGTCATCCAATCAAAATGTCACCCCTTTGCATTCCATTAATAACTCTTTCATAAGACGCTGGAAAACAGAGGTTGCACTCGCCAAACCAAAAGGCATACGCAAATATTGAAACATCCCTTCTGGAGTGACAAATGCAGTTAACTTCCTGGAGTCCTCATGTAACTCCACTTGGTGGTAGGCGCTAGCCAAATCAATGGAAGAAAAAACAGTAGCACCAGATAATGCAGCAATTAGCTCGTGTATGTTTGGTAAAGGATGTTTGTCTATCCATATTTCTTTGTTAAGGCTGCGAAGATCCGCACATAAACGAAGTTCGCCTGAGCTCTTAAGTGAAATCACAATGGGCGAAACCCAAGGGGAGGATTCTATAGGCTCAATTATGTTCCTTTTGACTGAGTCATCTAACATTTCCTTTAATTTAGGCCTATAAGCTAGATGAACATGTCTTACTCTGTGCCTAACAGGAACAGCGTTATCATTCAAAATAATTTTGTGTTTAAAATCAACGTATTTCCCTAACTTGTCGTTAAAAATTTCAGGAAACTTTTCAAGTACCATCTTAGTGAAACTAACACTGTTAGATACATCTAGGGTTAAATTCACCATAGAATCAGTTGCTAACTTCTCAAAACGGGGCTCATCAACATAAACTGGAGGATTAGCATTAGGATCCAATTTGATTCCTAAACCACGTTGATGAGGCCAACCAAGAATAGATACACCTTTAGTAGAAACATAAACTTTTCCCCTGATGTCCCACTTCTTAAAAGTTAGCTTCGCCCAGAAAAAACCTTCTAGGGCAATCTTTTGTCCTGTGTACCCACCAGGATATATATCTGGACTTAATAATTCTCTTTGGTGCCACAATTATTCAAAAATGTTCTTACTAATAATGGTGTACCATGCACAAGAATCAACAAAGATTTCAACAGGTTTATCATCCATAAAGATTGTACAAGAAGGAAAATTCTTTTGAACACACTCATCAACGGAAAGTATACAGTTCAAACTATTAAGAACCTCCTCTTCTTCAGGATATATGTAGTTGATTTTCTGACCTGACCTGTATACATTACCAAAATGCCCTTTTTTCTTGCACTTTACGCAGATTTTGTCCCAAGCAGGGAAACCTCTGTAATTGCCCACATGGTTGGAACTTCCACATCTATAGCAAAATATTGTACCCTTCTTAACAAAACTTCTATTATCATTAGCATTTCTCACATATTCCTTTTTTAAATTAGTTTTACTAGTGGAAACTCTCAAAGTGGGTTGATTTTTTCCTCTAATTTCAGACACAAATATTTTAGAATGTTCTATACCTTTTGCTATATTCACTACTGCAGCTAATGTAGTCTCAGTCCCTAACCAAAGTCTTTCTTGGATCTTTTTGCTTTTAGTCTTCATCATAATTTGATCCCTAAGAACTTGTTCATATGATATAGTTTCAAAAGAACAAGTACAAGCAAGTGAACGTAATGCTGCAACGTAATCTTCAATTGTTTCGTCAGGTTTCTGCTCACGAGAGTAAAATTTGAACCTTTCCATTACAGTATTTATTCTTCTACCAAAGCGAATCTTCATTTGTTTGGCAGCTTTATCAAAAACATCCATGTCACCAGCATCCTCTAAGGGTGGTAAATTATCCAATTCTTTAATTCCAGCACCCCCAAGACAATGTCTTAAAAGAGCAAGTTTTCTTTTTGCAGAACAACCATATTTTTCTAATACTTCTACATATGCAATAAACATGGGGTACCAAAGATCCCATTCTATGGAAGGGTCACCTGCAACTTGAAGAAAATGAGGAGGTGCAGCAATATTAGACATTCTGTAAGTAAAAGTTAATATTGAAACAATATAAATAAGTAAATAAATATAAAAATAAAAGAGAAAAATAATAACAGTAATGGTGTGCAAATCACCGTAGTTATGGATTTGCTGAAATAAAGTTTTCTCTTTTTTTAAAAAAAATGTGAGAAAAAGGTGTGCAAATCACCGTGGATGTTTGCAGCAAAGCGTATTGAGTGAAAATAGTAAAGTTATATATTATCGAATATAAACGTTTCCTTCCTCGATAAATTCAGAATAAACACGAAGCTTTAACTTCAATCTTTACAAAGATGGCCGCCGTGAGCGTCTTGTTGTGCGCGAGGACGTGCGCGATAACGCGGGTATCGAAGAATGCACTGGGTACAGTCCAAGAAGTAAACAAACTCCGGGAAGCTCGAGGTGAGTTTCTTCAAGTATTTCCTTTAAAAGTAAACAACCCAGGGAAAGCACGCACAATGGCTTAATTAAATGAAGCAATCCGCAATGACTGAAAGAGAACACCGCTCGATGAGTGCGGTCGAAAATATCGTGCAAGCGCAGGGTTTAAATCCAAAGTTAGTAGTTTAAATCAGACTAGTTGAAAGAAAAACAAACTTACGTTTGTAGAGCAAAATCGAGCAGGTTCTTTTGACAAGGTTCAAAAGTATATCGTAGAGAAACTTCTCACAGCTGAAGAAGAAAAGTTTTTCTTTAGTTCAAAAAAAAAAATGTAGATTTTGCTTAATTTAAAAGAAAAACAAGTGAACGCTGTCTTCTTCTTAAATCTGGATCCCAAACGTCGCCAGTAATTGTGTAGTAACTCCACCACACAGGATGTAGGTTCCAAGTAGATTTATTCTTGAGAAGAACAGCTTTACAACCACGAGCAGGAGGAGAAGTCCTCACAGCATCAACTCCACAATAACAGTGCAAAATCAAGGCAAAACATTTGAGATGACTTAAGCTAATTCTAAATGACATAAGGTGATTCCAAATGACATCAAGTCATGGAATACCACAATAACCCTAACTCTTAACCCTTTAAATCCTTAACACTATAACTAAAACCCTTAATTCTTAAACCTGCACCTTAACATCTTAACTATCATACTGTAGTATTGAAGTTGGATGGACAACAGGTTAGTTTGTAGTTCAAGTTTATTCAGCTTAGGAGAAGCACAGCGACAGGCAGCAGGCAAAGCTATCAACTGCCAGAAGGCAACATTCTACTACAAAGCCATAGAACATAAGAACACAAGGGTTCTAACTACAGGTGCCAGGAAGGCACAAAACAGTGAATACTACATTATCCTCTTTTCAGTAAAACAAAAGAAGAAGCGTTCGTACTAGGAGAAGGAGAGGAGAAAAGGAAAGAAAGGTACAGAAGAAGAAAAAGAAAAGAAGAGAGAAGTAGCCAGAAAATTAGAACGAGAATAGGAGAAGGAAGAAAGCACAACTGGTAGTGAAGGAGAAGGCAGAAGCAACAGGTTATCTGAACCTGGCAGGAACCTTACACACTCTATGACTCCTGCGAGGTCCTGGAACAGAAGCATCAACAACATTTCTGCCATTACCATTAATAGCAACAGTACCAAAACGTTTGTCACTTGAAACAGAGCTGGGATTGGGCTGAGAAACACCAGTGTAAGCATCATCACTACTAATTTTAACAATTTTGCAGATGTTCCACCAATCCTTATTATTCACACGTACAGCATTTCCACAGACCTTGTCAACTACAACTGGTTGAGAGAATTTGCTCCTACCTTTGGTGACATGAACAGGATTTTTAATTCGAACCACATCACCAACACAGATGTCATGGGCAACAGATCTCTTCCTTTCATCAAAATAGGTTTTCTGCTTCTTCTGAGCATCGGAAACATTGTCTCTGACAATAACATCAACTCCATCCATAACATTCATTTTTACCCACTTGGACATCCAACCCGGACAAATTTTGGTGGAGGGTTTTCTACCCCTCAGGAGCTCAAAGGGGGAGACCCCAGTAGAAGAATGGGCTGTTGTACGATAAAACCATAACATGGAATGCACAGCATTCTCAACCACACACTTGCTAGCAATGGCCCACTGGATGCAGTTGTTGAGAACACGGTTCATCCTCTCAACGAGGCCATTGGCCTGGGGGTGGTAAAGGGAACTTTTCTTATGTGTCACACCACCTTGTTTGAGGAAGGATTCAAACTTACAACTGACAAATTGGACACCATTGTCAGTCATGACAACAGAGGGAAACCCCTCTCTCAAGAAGATGTCTTTCAAAAAAGAAATTACACTAGCAGAGGAAGCTTCACTGACGAAGCGAATTTCCGGCCATTTGGAGTAGTAATCAATGGCAACAATGGCAAAACGGGAACAAGAAGGTAAAAGGTAAAAAGGACCGACCAGGTCAACCCCAATCTTTTCCCACGCCCTTTCCGGGAGTTGAACGGGCTCCATAGGGGGAGACCTAACCTTATGACTTTTATCTGAGGACTTACAAATTACACAGTTGTCAACCAGAGAATCAACGCACACGTCCATCTGTGGCCACCAGAACACATCTCTCAACCTACGTTTGGTGAAAGTCTTCCCTAAATGCCCTTCATGTGCACCATCCACCAGACGCTTCCGCAAGCTCTCAGGAGGAATAAGCCTCCCACACCGCATGAGAATGCCATCTTCAACAGTGAGCTCGTCGGCAACCTTGACAAAAGTTTGGAAAAGCCCAGTAACATTCTTCTCTTTGGGCCAACCAGACTTCAGATAGTCGACAACCTGTAGGAGAACCGCATCCTTCAATAACTCTTTTTTCCACTCACCCTCACTGATTGCACACATGCCTTCAAGATCCAGGCCCGCAACAAAACAATCCTCAAGGTCTTCATCTTTTTCAACCTCTGAGTCATTATCAGTTAAAGGAAAACGAGAAAAGTAGTCGGCTCTGACATTCTTTGAGCCTGGCAGATAAACAACCTTAAAGTCATACTGAAGAAGCTTAGTGGAAAGCCTCGCAATTCTAGGGGTGTGCTCCTTAATTTTTTCCCCGGACAAAATAGAAACTAGGGGACTGTGATCGGTACGAATAGTGAAATGACTACCCCAGATATAAGGATTGAACTTCCTGACCGCCCACCAACAGGCCAAAAGCTCTTTCTCAATAACAGAGAAGTTAACTTCTGCCCCACGCAGTACCCTTGAGGCATATACGATGGTGTTGTCAACTTGTCCATTCCTCTGAATAAGGACAGCCCCAAGTCCAAACCCACTTGCATCAACAGTCACGACACACTCCTTGTTGGGATCGAAGGGTTTGAGAATACTCTCCCCAACAAGCTGAGATTTGATCCACTTGAAAATCTCTTGGCAATTTTCATCCCAAACGAAAGGCACACTTTTCTTTAACATGTTAGTCAAAGGTTGAACCTTTGACGCGTAGTCTTTGATGAATCTGGAGTAAAATTCACTGAGACCAATGAAAGATTTTAGTCCAGACTTGTCGGCAGGTGGAGGAGCATCAACAATGGCTTTCACTAAGCCAGGACGTGGTTCCACACCTGCATGAGAAACAACATGACCCAGAAATTCCATCTTTTCTTTTAAGAAAACACATTTCTCTTTCTTTAAAACAATACCCTTTTCTTGCATGATTTCCAGGACCTGATTTAAGGAAAAGTCATGATCCGCCTTGTTCTCGCCAAAAATCAAAACATCATCCTGGAAGACAATCACTCCAGGAGTGTCCCTAAACATCTGACTCATCAACCTTTGGAAAACTGCGGCCGCTGACGCAAGGCCAAACGGCATCCTACAGTACTGAAAACTGCCAAAGGGGGAGACAAATGCAGTCAGGTGTCTAGAAGATTGACTCAACACCACCTGGTGATAAGCGGAGGCCAAGTCCAGCTTAGTGTACCACCTTGCCCCCCTGGTAAGGGACAACAAATCTGTTATTTTTGGTAAGGGGTGTGAGTCAATCCAGATGTTCTTATTGAGACTGCGCAAATCCACACAGACGCGCAAATCCCCATTCCTTTTTCTGGCGACAACAAGAGGAGACAACCACAAGGACGACTCAATGGGTTCTATGACTCCTTTTCTGCATAGACCCATCAACTCCTTTTCTAAATCATCCCTCACGCTGAAAGGAACACTCCTCACCTTATGTTTTACGGGGATGGCACCATCCTTTACTCTAATTTCGTGGTTAAAACCCTTGATGATGCCAAGGCCATTCCCGAAAACTCTTGGGAATCTGGAAATTAAACTCTCAATATTGTCACCTGAAACAATAACAGCTAAACTCTCTACATTATCACAAGATTCCTCAATACTGATCTGTTCTTTGGACCCTGGTCTAAGGATCATCTTGAACAAACCCTGGTGGAACCAACCCAAAATGTTTAGGCCCTTCAATGAAACGTACACTTTACCAAAGATCCTCCTTCCCCTGAACTGAATAATGTCTTCAAAAAACCCCAGAAGAGCAATTCTACGCCCTTCATAAGAAACAGGGGTCCTGTCAGGAGGTAGGAGGTTCCTTTCAGGCCAAGTTACATCAAACAATTTTTGTGTAATCATAGTTACTCTAGCTCCAGAGTCCACTAATAGGGTAATTATCTTGTCACCCACACCAAAATCTTCGAGAGGATCAACACAGTCAGATGGATCACCTATAATGACCCCATCGTCTCGTACTACTACAACCATGTCTCTGAGGTCATCTTGGATGCCATTCATAGAGTCGGAGTCATCATCGGTATTTCCATAGGACTCTGAGACATTCCCAATAGTGTTGACGGTACTCAGACTCTGAGACTTGTTGCTGAAGGTAGAATTTCCCTGTTTAGAGATTTGGCAAATTTTTGCGAAGTGCCCAAACTTCCCACAGTTCCGACAAGTAGAGTTCCTGGCAGGGCAAAACTTGTTATTTTTATTTTTGGAAGGATTTCCACATCTGTAACAAATGTCATTTCTTGAAAAAGCATTTCTCTCAAAACGTTGAGAACCAGGAGTGTTGTTTCTATCAAAACATTGACTGCCAACCACTTTACTGTCTTTGTTCTCCTTGGTTCTAACTATCGAAACTCCCTCATCGCATTTCTTTTCAAGTTCCTTTACTTCTTTTTTTGACAGCTCTATACTCTTGGCCATACGAATGGTCTCTTCAAGTGTGGGATTGCCCAAAGTTAGAAGCTTCTGCTGAATAGACTTATCGGAGCACTTACAAACATATTGATCCCTAATTAATTGCTCTCGAAAACCTTCAAATTCACATTCAGCACTTAGTTGTCTTAGGCAAGAAACGTACGTCTCAACATCCTCCCCAGATAATTGTTCTCTTTTGAAAAATTTGTGTCTTATAACAACAAGACTTGGCTTGACATCGAACCGTAACTCGAGCCTTAATCTGGTCTCTGTGTATTCGTCTACATCTTCTTCAGCGTTGTTCCTTACTAAGGGAGGTAAATGCTTGAAGATTTCTCTTCCCTCGAAACCCAAGGAATGCAGTAGAAGACACTTCTTCCTTTCTGCGCGATATCTGGACGCACCTATAGCCCCCAAATAAGTCTCAAAGGCATCAAACCATTTCCTCCAGATTATGGGAGGATTGCCTGGGGTCTCGAGAAAAGGAGGAGGAGGAGAAACAGATTGCATACTGGAAAAGATTGAAAAATTCCCTCTTTAAAGACTCTGTCGCTGTGCAAAAGTAGTTCAGTATGCAAAAAAAATGGATTTTCCTTAAGAAAGGACCATGTGATAATTTTTCCACCACTAGATGGCACCTTCGTGTAGATTTTGAAGACAACGGACACCTTCCCTTTAGAGAAACAATGACTGTGCACTGTTGATCAATGACACTTTTCCTTATGCTATGTTCAGCAATGTCAGTGTAACAGTAGGTTAAAGATACTTTTCTTTATGTTCAGGTGTTATTGTTCCCAAAGGAAGTGGTGCCAGCAAGTGAATGACGCAGACCGCCTTCAGAGGCTACAGGATGGCAAAGCGCGAACAGGCTCAGAGACGCGTTGTCAAGGAGACGCGTCTGGTTCACGTCAGGCGATTGTTATTGATTGCCATGGAGACGCCGCTTACGGAGACTTCAGGATAGCAAAGCGCGAACAGACGCGGAGACGCGTTGTCAGGGAGACGCGTCAGATTCACGTCAGACGATTGTCCTGGATTGCCATGGAGACGCGTCAGACTTCCTCGCGCTGATATGACGTGGCGCGCTCGCGCTGGAAATGACGCTGCAGCTTCCTCGCTAGACAATCTCGCGCTGACACCAATGACGTCGCGCACTTGTGAATTAAGCTGATTAATGCGCCTAAAGTTAATTAAAATCGCGCAGAAGGAAAGCGGACCACTTATCTCGCTGATGATCTTCAGCAGGGAGTCGAACAGCTGCTCTTCAAATACACTCGATCCACAGTGTACACTCCACACGAATACGAGGAGAAACGAGGTAAGGCAGGTTCCTTTACCTTCTCCTAAGCAGCATCGTCGCCAACAAATTTGTAGTATTGAAGTTGGATGGACAACAGGTTAGTTTGTAGTTCAAGTTTATTCAGCTTAGGAGAAGCACAGCGACAGGCAGCAGGCAAAGCTATCAACTGCCAGAAGGCAACATTCTACTACAAAGCCATAGAACATAAGAACACAAGGGTTCTAACTACAGGTGCCAGGAAGGCACAAAACAGTGAATACTACACATACCTTTAACCTAAAACCGCACATTTCTAACCCCATAACCTCACATCTATTCCCCTAATGCATAATCCCTATCCTGTTAACTTTAAAGTAAACACTCATCCTTTGGCATCAGTATGTGTGTGTTTGTGTAAGTGTGCATACATTCTGAAAATGCATAGGCCTTTAGAGGAAGAACAAAGTCTCACTTCTATTTTAGATAAATATGAACATAATGATTAGAGTCCAAACGTAACAGAAGTCCCATCTATCGTATTACAACTGTATCATAGTCTAAGGCAAGATGTATCTGTCCCATTTTGAGTATCCCATCCGCATACTCTAAATAATTACCTCAGTCAAGCAATCTAATGAATAAGTGAACTTACCAGTGGTAGTAGTTTTCAAGCACAGTAATTAATGTCAGCGTGTAAAGAAATTGCGGCTTTCACAAGCTAACACAGTTCCAACCTCCTCTTTCCAAGTCTCCAAGGAAAGTGACCACTGCGCCTGAGATCTAGAACTCCCATCCTCAGTGCTCTAGGCAACAGTAATGGAGCCTTTATGACACTGTCATCAACCATCTGCTTGGCTTGTTATGTTTCTATTTCTGCTAACTGGCAATGTCTGAGGATGTCATAGCCACAGAATCTGCCTAGGGTGGAAGACTGAGTTGAGAATCCTGGTGTGTGAACTTCCAACAAACAACAGAAGCAGGATTATCCTTAAAGAAAATGCAGAAAAGGTCATAGGTATTCAGTAAGCTTTGTTCCAATAGCACAGTGTTAGACCTGTCTGGCTTTTTGCGTAGTCCCTCCAATTTATTATTTATTTTGTCCCCTTTTTGCCCCTCATTCCCTTAATAATTTTTGTGTCCACTAACTTTTTCTAGGTGTTGGTCAAGGGGATAGGTGTTCTTTTTCCCCTCATAGTTTTTCACCTCAGGCCCAGAGGCCTGTTCTGACAGGAAAAGTTGGAACCACAAAATGGTGGCTACCAACTGCCCTAACTGCCAAACCCAGACCTAGCCCATAGACTAGTATAGGGCGTTCCAGAACCTTCTGGTCCCTTCTGGACCACTGAGGGTCAGCCTATATAAGGCGGAATGCTGGGCAGCCATTTTGTCTACCTGAGAGAGTCAGCTGGAGGACAGGCTATCCTGGAAGGTGGGGGGAGACTAGTGTAAGGGTTGATCTCCTGGACTGGGAAGCAGCCTAATTATTCCACTTCTCTACCCCTCCTGTGGGTTTCTTGTCTTGTCCCCGCTGTGAAAGATTAAGGGAGACCCTGGGCGCCTGACTAACCCCTAGCTTAGGAATAGCGGGGTGTAAAAGGAGAAGGAGACTGCAGTGCTGCGGTGCGCAGTCCTCTGCCCAGCAGAGAGAGGCTCTTTTTGAGCAGTGTTCAGTAGAGGTAGGGGTAAATCTTGTGACCCCCCCCCCCCCTCGTGCAGTAGACATCTGTATCCTGCCACTGGCTGCCGTGACTTTCCTTGGTGAAAATTACAAAAAACAATTTGATGGACAGAATGTAGATCAATGTCTTACATTCACCCCAGTACAAGGATCTGGGCCTAAATCCATCGTTTTTTGCACTCCACACCACCCTGGGTCAGATAATGGCTTTATGCAAATCAGCTCTGACCCTGTGCCCCATGGGAACAGTCCAGTCCGAACTACAACAGCCATATCTTTCCCAGACCGGAAACAAAGCATCCGAGGACCGGACCGGTTTTGAGGTAACACCTCTCATCAGCCCAGCTAGCTTGACTCCAGTGGTGTGGAGGCTCTGGGACCCATGTCTGAGCTACCCCAGTACACTCAGGGAGAAAATTACAAAACACAATTTGATGGACAGAATGTAGATCAATGTCTTACATTCACCCCAGTACAAGGATCTGGGCCTAAATCCATCGTTTTTTGCACTCCACACCACCCTGGGTCAGATAATGGCTTTATGCAAATCACCTCTGACCCTGTGCCCCATGGGAACAGTCCAGTCCGAACTACAACAGCCATATCTTTCCCAGACCGGAATCAAGCATCCGAGGACCGGACCGGTTTCGAGGTAACACCTCTCATCAGCCCGGCTAGCTTGACTCCAGTGGTGTGGAGGCTCTGGGACCCACGTCTGGGCATCCCCAGCGCACTTAGGGCGGCAATTGCAAAAACAACAAGTGATGGACCGAATGTGGATCAATGTCACACATTCCCCCAGTCAAAAGATCTGGGCCCAAATCCATCGTTTTTTTGTACTCCACACCACCCTGGGTTAGACAATGGCGATATGCAAATCAGCTCTGACCCTGTTGCCCCATGGGAACAGGGTCAGACCTGATTTGCATATCGCCATTGTCTAACCCAGGGTGGTGTGGAGTGCAAAAAAATGATGGATTTGGGCCCAGATCTTTTGACTGGGGGAATGTATGACATTGATCCACATTCGGTCCATCACTTGTTGTTTTTGCAATTGCCACCCTAAGTGCGCTGGGGATGCCCAGATGTGGGTCCCAGGCACTCCACACCACTTGGAGTCAAGCTAGCCGGGCTGATGAGAGGTGTTACCTCGAAACCGGTCCGGTCCTCGGATGCTTGATTCCGTTCTGGGAAGGACATGGCTTTTGTAGTTCGGACTGGACTGTTCCCATGGGGCAACAGGGTCAGAGCTGATTTGCATATCGCCATTGTCTAACCCAGGGTGGTGTGGAGTGCAAAAAAACGATGGATTTGGGCCCAGATCTTTTGACTGGGGCAATGTGTGACATTGATCCACATTCGGTCCATCACTTGTTGTTTTTGCAATTGCCGCCCTAAGTGCGCTGGGGATGCCCAGACGTGGGTCCCAGGCACTCCACACCACTTGGAGTCAAGCTAGCCGGGCTGATGAGAGGTGTTACTTCGAAACCGGTCCGGTCCTCGGATGCTTCATTCCGTTCTGGGAAGGACATGGCTTTTGTAGTTCGGACTGGACTGTTCCCATGGGGCAACAGGGTCATAGCTGATTTGCATATCGCCATTGTCTAACCCAGGGTGGTGTGGAGTGCAAAAAAACGATGGATTTGGGCCCAGATCTTTTGACTGGGGGAATGTGTGACATTGATCCACATTCGGTCCATCACTTGTTGTTTTTGTGACTTTCCTTGGTGGCAGAGCCTTCCCCCCCCCCCCCCCCCCCCCCCCCCTCCTCCCAAGTTCATCACTTACTGGCTGGGGCAGAGTTCAGCTGTGGAGAGGAGCCATCCTTAGGAGGGGCGGAAGCAGAGGAAGGCTGTGCAGATTAACCCCCAATTCAGCACCTGTGGAGCAGCGCTGGATTAGCGCTGTGGTCGCTGGTCGCGTGAGGAAGCGAGGCCGTTGCTAGACATAAGAGCAGCCCTGTGGTGGTTTCCCCGGTCCCAGAGGGTGAGGAGAGAGAGGGGAGGCGCCGACGCGAGTGCGCAATCTCCAGTGTGGAGACGCTGCTTCCTCGCGCATGCCCAGGCATTGTAGTATCCCTGGCACAGGAGGGGCCTAGGATCGAGCAGGCCCGTGTGTAAAGCGTCCTTCCTGGGAGCTGGCGCATTGTGAAGCAGCACCAACGCGAGCGCTACCGCGCATGTCAGCGAGGGTAGTGGCCCCGCCGAACAACACGGATGAGCGCCGGCTGCCTCAGCAGCCCGAGTGAGTGTCCCGCCTTCTCCCTCTGCTCGCGCGCCACACGGAGGAGCTGGCCGAGCAAGGAGGGGGAAGCTGAGAGGCCCGGTAGTGGCCTGAGGGTATTGGGAAATCGGCCTACCTTCCGCTCGAGCGCCAAGCAGAGGAGCTGGCCCGAGTGGGGAGGGAGAGCAGGGGAGCTTTGAAAGGCGAGAGAGCCCTTGCCACACTCGATTCCTTGGCCAGATCGGCTGTTTTCCCCCCTTACTTTTGGCGCAGGACGATTCCAGCAACGACAATTACAAGTAAGGAGGTAGACACGTGGGGGAGTGACTTCCACAGGATTAACTGGTTTCATAGATTGAGACTCTGACCCTGGGAGTACAGCGTCCATGAGGAATCCCTGACAGGGTTTTATTGAAAACTGATTTAAGTGGTTTTTAACCAATTCCTCTTCAACAAGATAAGAAGGAGAACTGTAGAGTTATTCATGTAAAGGAAATTGTTTACCTGATCTAATATAAGTGCTGATCTTGCCAATTTTTAAAGTAAGGCTGAAATGAGAGATGCTGTAGAGTAAGCAGAGTACAGTAAATGCATAACTGTGCTATTGAAGTATAAGAGTTACCTGCCAGTTTTGGTTAAGAGATCTGACTAAATGTAATGTACTGTAAATGCTGGTTGTTAATATGTTTTAGAACTTAAAAGTGGAGTTAATGCTTCCATGACAAACTGAGTGCCTAAACTGTATATTTTGAAACCAAAGAGCAGAGTATATTATTTTTATAAACCAGTACATATTTTCATAACAAATTGGTGTAGTGTCCTTTTTAAGTGTTATTGCGTGGATTTACTGCGGGTGGTTTGCAACCTTCACACTTGTGCCTCTGAAATGCATGTCTTGCCCTAGGCCAGGCTACCCTAGGTGACCTGACATCCCAGGTTCTAACACACAGTGTAAAGAAAAAACAGGTCTGCACATACACTTTGTCACTGGAACCAAGCTATACCTGTCTGATCAGCCTGAACTAGGGCGAAACTAGTCCTGGCTTGCTTGTGTTCTTGTTCAGGGAGAACCTTGCGGGTTCCCATTAGAGCAGAGCCAAGACTGATTTGACTGGGCCCAAACTGAGGTGGCATGGTATGGAAAATAATAATGGATCGGGATGAGCCCGAGTAATTACTGGAGGATGCGATTAATTCAATCATACCTTCCATTACTTTTCTGTACACTTTAATAAAAAAACAGACATTGTTTTGTACTTTGTATCATGGGAATGGTTTAATTTCCAGTTATATTTGTTGTCAATTCTTGTGAAACTTTTCCATTTATAAGTGGTTATCAATTTAAACACTTTTTAAGTTGTAATATTTGGTGGGCACTCTATTTTTAGACATGTAGTGAATTTTGCTTTTATTATGAATTACTTTCAATACTACCACTGCATGAGATATATATTACAGAGTGGTGGTAAACACTCTGTAGTTCTAGTTAGGATTCTCAGAGTTAAGAATTCCACAGGTTTTTTACCACTATTAACTTTCACTTTTTACACTGGCGTGTGATGCCAGGCTTCATGGTGATTGGTCAAACGATTGCAAAGAAAAAAGGAGCGTCCCAAAACACAGTTTTTCCACCAATGCATTTTCAATACACTTTCTACTTGTGTGCAAGTAAGTAGGGTATATATTTTTCAAGTTCTAAGGTTTACAGTTAAAAGTACAATTTACCTACCTGTACCAAGTCCTGCTTGGTTCTAGAAATAAAATACAAGTATACCCTTTTTATAGTTACCTAATTGATCTGGATTATGTTAAGTGTGTGCAATCAGTCTTGATTCAGTGAATACAATAAATGCTTCACACACCCACTGGATAAGCCTACAGTCTCGCCCACACTACCACAAAAAGAGCTGTTAGTACTTAACTAATTTAGCCTCTGGGGAATCCCTGAACTCTGTGCAAACTATACCATATTTTGTTACAGTATATACATAGCCAGCTCTCTATGATACATATGATTGATTAATACAATTTGGGGTCTCTTTACATGGGCACTTCTTAATCCATGTGCACAATAAAGCGAGGATGGAGATTGGTTGGTTTTCCGTGTCTGTAAATGGTTTTCGGATTGTAACTGCTAGGAGAGATGAAAGTCCATGGCAGAGGTGTATTGCAAAGTCATTGTGGGTAAGTTGGCAGTGACATGGGTTGTGGTTTAGTGAGGGTATGTGCTTGGTGTAATGAGGAGTGGCAGGTAGCAAATACTTTGAGTTCACTGTTTTTCGGAAGGAGTGGATTTGTTGAGGTGCTAAGGTAGCATTTACCCATATAGTCAGAGTAGATGATCTCAAGTATTGATCTCTCAAAGGGTCACAAGTCACAAAGGTTCTTGCAGTACAGTCAGCACGGGTGATAGCACAGTGAGAGCAAGCATTGATTTCTCAGATGATCACAGCTTGTAGGAAGGTAGGATCCTTCTGCAAGTGTACCCCTACTTTTTGCCTGGTGCTAAGCTGGTTTTTGACTAGTCTGACTGGGATCCTGCTAATCAGGACTGCAGTGCTTTGGCTTTCTCCTTAAACCATTGTGTTATGAACTTAGGAACACCCCAGATTGGATATTGGGGTACCCTCGTCAGTCCCGAGTATATGGTACCCATGGACCCGGGGCATAGGTAACCCAGAGGTCTCCCAAGGACTGCAGCATGTATTATGCCACCCATGAGAGACCATTCAAAATGGAACTACAGGCCTGCCATTGCAGCCTATGTAAAGTGGTGCATGCACCACTTACGAAAGATATAGGTTTACCATTTCTAAGGGTCGCTGCACTTAAAACCTATAAGTCACCCCTATAGGAGGCTTTTGCAATCCTGAGGGCAGGTTGCTTGGTTCTAAGTGAGAGGGTACCCATGCGTGAGCAGGGCACCTCTTCAGCCTACAGAGTCCATTCTCCCGGGTTGTCAGTGAAGCAGCCATATACTAATATAGAGGTGCATTGCGTGACCGCCGAATGACCATCACGAAAACGGTTGCAATGAACCCTATCATGTTTGGTGTCAAACATGTTGGAATCATATCCCCACAGCATTACCGGTGTGGGTGGTTTGATTCCACCCACCGGTAGAGCCCTCCATTAGAGCTCTTAGTATTCCGGTATCAGCCTTCTGGTCCCGAACACCACAAAATGGTTGCTGCCGACCTGAGACACTTTTCTGCCTTCCTTCTGCTGAGTCCAGCTTGAGCAGGGGAAGGAAGGACAATAGTCATCCTGTCACAGTGAGGTGTGACCACCTCCTAGACAGGATTTAGTGTAATTGGGCTTGGTGGGTGCACTTGCCAGCACGTGAAAATCTGCATGAGAGGCACATTTGGTGTCTCTGTGCATAGTACAGTTCAAACCAGTCCTGGGAGCTGTTGGCTCCTGCTCTGGAGGGAAACTGGACAAAGGATATGGGAGTAACCTCCCCCCTGTCCTGACCTTCCCCTGGTCCCCTGAATCTTTTCAACCCTTTCCTGAGGCGACTTAAGGGCTTACAAGAGTGTAGGTCCCAAGATTAATCATGGACAAGATTCAGAACTGAAACTACAGCACTTCTACTGTCTGGGCACTCTGGACTTCGTTTGGGTCTGACTTCATCTCCCTTTCAGTCTGCTTCCTCGTCTGTGCCTGTGCACCTTACAAAATTCATGCAGGGCCTGTGGAGCATCCAAGACACCTGAAGATAAACTCCCTTGGAGTGAAGGGGTCACTCCCTTGCTTTCACAGGCCCCGCAGCACTGCTGACCTATCTGCTGATCCTGAGCTCCTACTGACTCTGAAGGGTTCAACAAAACAGGAGGTGGGTTTCTACGTCCCTCGCAGCCTGAGCTGCCCTCTCACTCAGTTTGAGGCTAGAATCCCTTGAGGGGGCTGCGATACCCGAACCCCTGTGCACAGAGTACATTTGCAAGTGCAAATGCTTATTGGCAATTATGCAGCAGGTGCATTAGGTTCCATGTAGCCCCAGCTTCTGGCAACCTCTGCTGCAAAGAACTTCATCCACATCACACCGTGTGCTCTGTAGTCTGTAGTTTTGTAAACCTGCAAGAGGTCCTCCTGCAACTCCAGTGTCTTCGACCTGTGGGTCCTATAGAGGGTCAACTATGTCTTCTTTTGGCTTTATTGATTTCTCTGGTCTTGCCCGGACTCCCTTGCTGGTAGTGAGTTTCCTGGACCTTGCTGGTCCTTTTCCTGCAACTACTTGTCTCCCTGTGTGGTTTGCTTTTGCCAAGGATAGGACAATAATCATTAAACAGAGTAGGCCTGGGCAGAAAACAAGGAGAGCCCCCCAATAATGACAAGTCTATACAAAGACTCCGCAGGCCCTGTCCCAGGGAAACATGGCTCACCAAATATGGACATACTCATCTCACACACGATTCCCAGCTCTTTTCCATTCTTCTACCAAAACTACCTCGGTGCACTGTAAATCTGTATGCCTATTGTGAGGAGAATGTTTAGTTTATTCACAGATTTGTGTGGCCAATATAGGTCCAGGAGTTTTGATCTCCACCAGGTTTTCAGGATGACAAGTCAGTTGCATTTAGATTAATTCCATGTAAATACATTTTATTTGGCTAGCATAAAAATCTGAATAAGAAAAACACAAAATTGCCTAACCACCATCATTTGTACACAAAATTCGACAAGGTCGAAAACACTGCTTATCTAATTCGACCAAGTATTTTTATTTATACCTCTTGCTTATATCTGTTTTTAAATTTTTAAAGGAAACATTTTATCAGCAAATAAGACACCTATACATCAACATATTTACACTAATATACAAAGCAATTTACAAATAAATGATGACAATACAAAAAAACTTTAAATCAAATGAGTGTCATTATCCTACATAAAACACAAGACTATTAGACACGACCATACGTCGTGTAATCATGTGTCTTGAAAAATAACACTTCAATCAATTCAAAATCAAAGGAGATAAGTCAATAAATGACGACTATTTGGGCCAGCATTTGCTGGTTTAGTACTTTGAATGACCAAAAGTCCTCCTTATTACATGCCGACACGTTTCGATACCAGGACAAAGTTCCTGGGATCTCTTCAGGGCGTTGTCATTGTATCTATGGAAGATGCAAAGAAAACGATAAAGTTTTATTCACAACATTCCAGACTCGTCCCTGTTCTAGTTACTCAGTTGTTATGACTTTTGTGAGGACCTACCAGAACATTTCAGAATAGCACCCAAACCGGGCTAAATAGCCTGTCCGAGATAGCGAGGCTATAGATCACCTGGTGCCCCTCTCCTTATCAATAGGGTGTCCATGAAGTGCTTTGACTGTCTTTGCTAACCTCTGAATTGCTTTTTCTTAAGTACACCTCGTCTAATGTATACTGTAGAGAGGCCAACCATTTCTCTTAACAGATTGGAGTTCTCCATTTAATATGGAGGCAATCATGAAATAGACAAGGAAGACTTAAAAGGCTGCACTTCCACGTGAAAAAGTTTGTGGAAGCAATAGAATGAATCCCTCAGCTCCCATTCCTTCTAAAATGTTCTGGTAGGTCCTCACAAAAGTCATAACAACTGAGTCTCACTAGAACAGGGATGAGTCAGTTTCAGTTTCATGTTTATTTGTTTGATTAATTAAAATCTTACGAAACAGATACATAGTTAAAATATCTTTAAGTAATCAGAGGTTTAAAAACGTCATGCACATAATTATGCTCATATTTCATAAAAACGAAATCTAATTAAAATTTTCCTAAAGATTTTTCACGAACACAGATTAAAATTTTACAAAAGCAGAGTTCATTGGTAGATCTTTCGGGTTTAGGCAAGCCATTACTGCTTGTCTACAAGTCCTTATACCTCGGGCATTAAATAACCTCCTGAGGATTGCTTTCCTTTCTGTATCCATTGCAGAACACAGACATACCAAGTGCAAAATATCTTCTTGTCCCAGTCTACATAACCTACATGTCAGATTGCCCTCAATGGCCTTCCATGGTGGAAGATGGCACAAGCCTGGCCAGAGTCCAAATCGTACTCTTATAAATGATCGCTTACTTTGGTGGGACCATGGAGTTTCAAGGTATTTTTGGACTTGCTTTTTTTTATATTCGTTTAAAATTGGTCATGCATGCTTTCTTTTTACCAATAATTCTTTGTCTTTTAGCAGCAATAGGTGAGTAGCCAATTTATTAATTGTTTTTTTAAAGCTTTCCTGGGTGATTGTATTTTCCCAAATTGCTGTTATTCCAAATTCTTCTTTTGCTTTATTTAGATAAGCCCAGGCTTGAAGTTTACGATTGTCTCTTACTTCTTGCCATAAAGCTCGGCACAATTGATTATCCTGGTCATTTTTTACACGGTTCCAGACTTTCAAAATTTGGCCTTGTCGGGCGTATTGTTGATTGTTTATCCCAAACTCCAGCCTTACTTGTGCCTGCGAGGCATTGCATGGTAGCTGGAATAGTATTTTGTAGGTTTTTGCCACTGCGTTGTTAATTAAGTCCGCATCCTTACCATTTAGGACTTCGGCACCGTATGTTAAGGTCGGTAATAGTTTAGCAGTTATGATTTTTAGTAAAGGACCGTATGTCAGAGCAGTTAGTTTCTTTTGTATGGTTCTAAAAGCCGCAATCAAGCTATTTGCTTTCCTAGTGATATCTTTCCTCTGGGGGAGAAAACTTCCATTCTCATTAAATAGGACACCGAGATACCGATAGTTATCAACTTGCTCTAGCTAAGTTTGTCCCAGCATCCATTTGTTTTTTTGTCTTCTATTCCTTGTAACTACCATTACTTTTGTCTTTGCCTCATTTATTACCGTTTGATTATCCTTTGCATAACTAAGTGTTCGATTAATTAGTCTTTGCAGTCCTACTTTTGTCTGACTCAACAACACCACGTCATCTGCATATAACAAATTTGATAATTGTGTTCCTGCTAGCCTTGGTGGATGTGAGTTCACTTCGTTTAGTGCATTGGTGAGGTCGGCTAAAAATAAGTTAAAAAGTAATGGTGCAAGGGCGCAACCCTGCTTAAGGCCACGCATCACCAATATTTTACTGGATAAGGTTCACCCATCACCGATCCTCACCCTGACCCAGTTTTCGGAATACATTAATTGAATAAGGTTCAGTAGTGAGCCCGGGATTCCATAATCTTCAAGTTTTTTCCATAGAAGGGACCTGTTTACAAGATCAAATGCCGATTTAAAATCGATGAAACAAAAATAGAGGGTCTGTTTAGATAAAAGTGCCTTATCCGTTAAAACTGATAGAATTAAAATATTTGTTGCGGTACCTAAACCTTTAATGAATCTGGTTTGGTTTGGGGGTAATATTAGCTTTTCTTTACCCAATCTGACAAAGTTGCTAGTAGAAGACCCGCAAATTGCTTTGCATCCGTGTCTTGGAGAGTGATCAAGCGATAATTTTCTGGTAGTTGCCAATTACCCTTTTTATAAACGGGAGATATTAATGATCCTCTCCAGGATTCCGGTATTTGCCTTGTTTCGACAACTTCATTAAACCCCTTTGTCAGGTAAGTAGCCCATAGAGCCGGGTCCTCCTTATAAAGTGCAAACGGTATTTGGTTGGGTCCCGGTTCTCCATCCTTTTGTTTCTTTATTAGATTGGCTACTTCGATTTCTAAGAAGACTTTTACCAGATCCATTTCTTGCCCTCTTTCAATATTTGATTGTCCTCCTTGGGGCAGAATTCTGATTCAGCAAATAGGGTCTTTTTAAGGAATCTTACCCAATCCTCTTCCGTTATTGGTGAGGCTACAACGTGTTTGTTAGATCTGTTAAGATCATTAATTATTTTCCAAAATTCTCTAGAGTTTGTGTGATTACTTGCGTGAAAGATTTTTGTCCTCAATTCCTGCTGGGCTTTGTTTTTTTCAGACCACAACAATTTTCGCAAGTTATTGTTCGCACTTCTCAGTTGATTTCTAATTTCCTCGTTCTCTGGTAACCTGGTTAGCTGTTTCCTCAGTTTGTTACGGGTCCGCCTTACTTTTTTAATTGTGTGTGGAAGGTTAATACCAATATCTCTTTTTACGCTTATCCTTAGTTGGGTTTTCCTACTACTTGAAGTACCTTCATCCAATTCGATCGCATTCTTGGTAAACTGTTCCCAATGTTTAAGAGTAGATTGGATAGAATGTTCATTAAAACATTCTTGGACCGGGGGAGGAGCCAAGATGGCGACCGGAGCAGAAGCGTAGGCTCCCGGCTCCGCCAGCCTTTGAGCCCCGCACCGTAATCCTGCTCACTATCCTGGTTTATTTTGGCAGCGGGACGCCTGTGAAGACGCGCTGACATCCCTCGCGTTCCCCCGAGTTCTCTGCCTGCCTGGTGACCGGAGATATCTGCGAAGCCGTCTGGCGACCTCCGCGGCCCTGGAACCGTGCCTGAGCCGCCGTGCGCCGCCGGACTCAGATGGATCGATAGCGGCCAGATTGGCCCAGGCGGTGCCGGCGGTTGGGAAGCGTTGCCTCCTGAAGGGGACACGGACCGGATTGCGTAGCTCCGACATTGTTTATCGCACATCGCGATTGCAGCACGCTTGCGAGGAAGGGGCGCACTGTGCGTGCATCTTCTTTGTTGTGCACTGGAGGTGTGCCGTGCAGACTCCATTACTGATCTTGTCCGACATCGGCAGACCACTCCTGGATTTGCCCCAGCTCTGTACCGGAGACGGGATGGCTCCCTGCAAGGGTCGTTTAATTGCAGTTGGCCTTGCTAGCATCAGTGGCTCAGATTGTAGCTCGCCCATGCCGCACTCGCCCCAGCTTTCCCATTGCTTTCCCGGCGGGATGGACATGCCCGATGGCTCACAGAATGGGAAAGATCGCTTACCCCTGCCCTGGGACTGCAGTACCCTGACTGATGTTGAGCTGGGGGACGGACTGCATGAGACCTCTCGTGATGTTGAGATGGGGGGACCGCAGTCTGTACTGTCCTATGGGGCCGTCCTAGCTGCCCTTTGTAATCTACAGTCTGCGCTGGTAGATGGCTCCCGTGTATTGGGTGAGAAGTTTGATGACATCGTGTTCGTACTGGGGCGGATGCGGCGGGCCTGCTCCCAGCAACGTCTGGATTTGCCTTTGCCGCTGATTGAAGGGGCTACAGTGTTTCCACATGTTCACAGCGAGGAGTGGACTGTTTTTGACTGTACTGGCACCTGCGGACGGCCGTCCGCCAGCTCTAACTGTGCTACAATGTTTCCCCCTCCTCCGAGGAATGAGTCTTTGTCTATTTTACCACCACTATTGACTCGGGCACCGCCTATGCAGCTGCTGGCCCCCTCGACTGCTATCTCTTTGCGGACTCCGATCTCCCCACTGTGGAACTTGTGCCATTGGGCGAACCTGGAGGCGCTATTCATTGAGGAAGACGGAACTAATGGTGACTGGCGATGTCCATTTTGTATTTACGTGCCTCTCCTCTCCCGTTCGCGGCCATTTTGTCTCTTTGTTTCAGGTGGGGCTGGCTTTCCCCAGGGGGTATGTTTCGGGAGGCATCCAAGATCGGGCCAGGGCTAGGTGGTTTCTTTTGTAGTTGTGATTTACTGGCTGGCGGAGAATAGGGTTGGAATGCTTTTGTAACTGATTCGGACGCGCAATATGTGATGACTCTCCCCATTTGCACTCGTAACTGTTATTTGCTATTTTGCTACTGTTTCATAGGGTGGAGGATGCATGCGTGGCTGGGGAGACCGGGAGCACACAGATTTGGCCCTCCTCTTGGTTCATATGTGATTCTTTTTTCTTTTTTCTTCCTTTTCTTTCTCGCCTGTATTTCGGGTACTCCTTTTGGGCGACAGGCACACTGCAAGGGGGGGGTAGGCCGTAGCCTCTGCATGCGTGTAGGGTGGGGGGAGGGGGGAGGGGCTTCTGTTTGTCTTCAGTTCTATGGGCCTTATTTTTTTCTTCCTTTTTGATCTCTGTTCTTTTCTTACTTCTTTCTTTGGATCGGTGGGGTGGTTAGGTGGGGGGGGTAACGATCGGCACGCAGTATGATTAGTCATGATCTATCCTTATATATTGCTTCGTGCCGCTACATTGACTATGTTTTTGCTTGTTTAATGACTGCTGGTGGAAGTTGCCCGCTCCGGTTCTAGATGGTTGTTTGGTCCCTGATCCTTCTTAGCCTCTATTCTTCATAGTATATTTTAAAAGTTTTAAAAATTAACCTTCATACCTCCTGTTTCTCGGCAGTTCAACTATATCCAGTGTAACTCGGACTGATTGTTAACTTGTACTGCGATACTGCTGAGATCCATCTATCTGCAAATGTGCTTACAATGTCATCGAGGCCGGCCGGATGGTTGTAGGCCCGTATTTGTTCGCTGTTTCTGCACAATAAAGGTTTAAAAAAAAAAAAAAACATTCTTGGACCAATTTTTGGGCCTTTTTTTCCAAAACATATTTTCTATTCGGTTTCCAAATGAGTTTCCTATGGTTAATCGTACTGATCTGACCTTGGGTAGTTAAATAGTTTTGGTGTTTTGGAAGTTCAAAATACATTTCTAATATTTGCTGGCTATGGTCACTCTCAATTACTTTTCTTAGTCTATAAGAACCAATTTTATCAAAAATATCTATTGACAATAATGTAAAGTCTATTCTTGATTTTGATTCTTGATTATGAAATGACCAGCCAGCAGGTTGATCAGTTGGGAACCTACCGTTCAATGTTCGTAGTCCCATTGCTTCCATATCCATCAGTAGGCATTTTCCAATTGAGTTTTGTTTGGTATTTATGCTAACGTCGAGTACCTGTTCCGGGATGGACCATTCGTAATTTTGAGATTGGATGAAATCATCCCGTGTCATTTGAATCAGCAAGTTTATATTAAAATCCCCCGTGCTAGAATATTAATGGTCGGGTCAAGTATTATTTGTTCCAGTGCAAATGCTACTAGTTCGACACTTATGTTCTTGCGCGATGACTGGTTTGGTGGAATATATATGTTAATTATTATTAACGTATTTCTGTTTTTTTGCTCACAGGTTGTAAATGATATCTTAACTGCTTGTATATTTGCGTTATTGGTGACCACCTGTTCATGCTTGATTTGCAAATCAATCCCAATAAGTATTGCCAATCCCCCACATGGATGACCAAATTTGCAATATCTGATTGCTGGCACGTAGTACCCTCTATAACCTTGCAGAAAGAAGGGGTCAGTTTCTCATGTCTCTTGTAGACATATGATTTGATAGAGATTTGACAGGGAATCTATTTCAGCATTTTTGATCTTTTTACACAATCCATTTATGTTCCAGGAGCATATAATAACCGGTTGCCGAGCATACTTCCTTTCTTCCAATTTATAACGTTTTTTTTCCTGTCAGTGGTCATGTAGTGCAGTCCTTATCCAATTTTCTTTTATTTGATTAAATTCTACAACTTTTATTTCTTCCATGCTCTCTTCATTGGCCTGTTGTGTACTACCCTGTGGGTTTTTTAATAAAGAGTACACCGGGTTGTTCTTTGGTTCCCTGGGAGACTTTTTTGGAGGTTCCTCCTTTTTAAACGGAGTGGGGTAAGGCTTGGGCATAGGTTTACTAATTTTTATCCCCCAACTTTGAAAGATCTCTTGCTCCTGCATGATTTGATCCACTAAGCAGACAGTATTTAACGTTAAGATTGTGAGCGGTTGGGTGCCTTCCAAATTTTGTACAAAGCCCACAGATTAAATGTCTTTTGTTGTTACTTTTTCTAATGAAGGTATTGATGTCATTAGTTGTAGGATATTACCTTGATTCAAAATGTCACTGTTGCCTCTTGAATCGTATAACGGTGTCAAAAGTATTTGTGTCAAGATCTTTGAGGGCACTAAATCTATCTTGTTTTCATTTCCTTTTTGATGGATTTTACAGATAATTAGCTTCTCTTGGCCAGTCTTTGTGATAGTTAGTTCTTCATTGTTACCTATGTAATCCCCAATATACACCTTTTTATTTGCTGGTTCTGAGTTAATCGGGGCTTCACATGACTGTTTTCCGATAGGATCCAAGTATTTTCTTTGTTGCAAGGAGTTAGTGGTTGCATTCAGTAAGTTATTGTGATCTTGATGAATTGTTCTCTGTAGCCTTGAATCTAAGTGATTTTTTTCGATGGTTAGTGATATGTTAGACTCTACTGCAGAAAACACGGTCTTTGTTTCATTCGGGTTACTTTGAATGTCACTTGGGTGGCTCCAGGAAATACATCCATTTCCTTTTTGAGAACGTTTTAATTTCCCGTCATGAATTTATTTTCCTCCTTTGTTGTTGTTTTTTATTTTCTTTGGTTTGCCCTTGCGCCAGTTGTTTTTGATCCATAACATCTTCTAATTTAATTTCATTGAGTGCATGTTGTTTGTTATCTATGTGGGCTTTTGTCGACTTATTGAAGATGTCAGTTGTCGACTAATTGAAGATGTCAATTGTCGACTTATTGAAGATGTTGAGTCTGGAATGTTGTGAATAAAACCTTATCGTTTTCTTTGCATCTTCCATAGATACAATGACAACGCCCCGAAGAGATCCCAGGAACTTTGTCCTGGAATCGAAACGCGTTGGCATGTAATAAGGAGGACCTTTGGTCATTCAAAGTACTAAACCAGCAAATGCTGGTCCAAATAGTCGTCATTTATTGACTTATCTCCTTTGATTTTGAATTGATTGAAGTGTTATTTTTCAAGGCACGTGATTACACGATGTATGGTCTTGTCTAATAGTCTTGTGTTTTATGTAGGATGTTGGTACTCTTTTGATTTAAAGTTTTTTTGTAATGTCGTCATTTGTTTGTAAATTTCATTGTATATTAGTGTAAATATGTGTATGTATGGGAGTCTTATTTGCTGATAAAATGTTTCCTTCAACAATTTAAAAAGAGATATAAGCAAGTGGTATAAATAAAAATACTTGGTCAAATTAGACAAGCAGTGTTTTCGACTTTTTCGAATTTTGTGTACAAATGATGGTGGTTAGGCAATTTTGTGTTTTTCTTAACTAAATAGGGTCCAGCCTATCCACTTGTCCATATGGGCCTAACTTCTTAGGTTAGCATAAAATCTGGCATGGATGTGATATGGGCCCAGCATGCTTGGATCTTGGTTGATCACTGTATTCTAATTATGTTAGCCATATATGTACCACTGAGCCATGTTTCGTGTGATTGAACCACCTGCACACCTAACTCTCTCTCTCACTTCTGTGCATGTACACACCTCTCCCTTGTATGCGTATAGCTTGCTGGAACCTTTATTTACCAAGCCTTATCTTACATGTGCACATGTGCTGCCCTTTAGTGTGCGCCCATAGTTCATTTTTTCAACTGTGGGCATATAGTTACATCTCACCTGCATGCACCTAGCTCCCTTTCATTTGTGTACACTTTTCAATTCCTCATATCACCTACATCCAACAAACAATGCTCAATGCTCACCACTGTAAACATAGAACCTCTGACCTACATGCACCTTGCTCTCATCTGTGCATAGTGCTTTTTCTAAGTTTTAATAACTATGAGAAAAAATACTAAACATGGCAATCCATGTGCATGTTCTTTTCTCAAATGAATTACATCACTAGGCCTAACAAGTCTGGAGTAACGAGGTCCCCAGCCAGGGTGTAGGTTCATGTAGATTTATTGAGTTCAGATACATTTAGTTGAGAAGTTGAGATGCAGCCCCACCAGGAGCAGTCAGCCTGCTGCTCAGCCCATACTCGACTGTCACACTCAAGCATCCAGGCACCCAAACATTCCATTCAAGACCATGAGACCAACATTCCATGCGTCACATTCATACTGGCCAGCAGACCGTACTTCATTACTGACCCAAAAACCCTAGTCACTATTGGGGCCCACAGGTCTATTTCATGCTTAAAAAAGTCTACGGGAAACCCATCTGGGCCTGGGGCTTTGCCATTTCTGCTTGCATTTAACGCTTGGAGAAACTCGCTTATAGCGAGTTCTAGCAAGATGGGATAAGCTACCATCTCGGGATTATCACTAGGTGCTGCATCAACCCCTGCTGGATCCGGACCTTTCTTAAATATTCTCGAAAAGTGATCCACTCAGGCTGATCCCTCAATGGCTACTTCTATGATTGGGAAATTTTTACGATCTGCTAAAAAGGGAGCTTTTACCACTCTCCAAAATGCCTCACTGTTCTTGTCTAGAGAGCTTTCGTGGAGTTGGTCCCATAGATCTTGTTTTAATTCGGCTTTCCTTTCTTTACATGTTATATTATAGTCCTTTCTTAGAATCCTTATTTCTTTTTGGTCTCTGTTCGTTTTTTTTAGTGCTGATTTCAGTCTTTTATGCGCTGCCGTGCATTTATGATTAAACCATCCTATTTTCCTGGGTCGGTCACTGTTTAGTTTGGCCGTTAATAGTTTGTTTGTTTCCCCATAATTACCTCAAAGTTATATGGGACTTCCTCCTCCGAAACTCCCAGATCTAGGCATTTAAGTATGGAAGGATACACTGCGCATACCACTTTTCTGGTTATTTTCCCAGGATCTACTTTCTCCCATCTTAGGGAATATCCATTAATCTTGGCTAAGTGTAAGGTATTCTGGGTTAAAGCACGGGCTATAATCTGTGCAGGCTGCTGAGCATGTTCTAGAGAAAATTCTAGGCTAAGAGCTCTATGGTCACTTAATGTATACACCAATAATTCAGAACTCTGCACTCTATTTGCCAGAGTGTTTGACGCTAAGATGAAGTCTATTGTAGTCTCACAGCCCTTCCCTAAAAAGGTTGGGTCTAGCCGTTGGGAAATCATATTTACTTTATTCACCATCATGAGCCCCAGATCTGAAAGCACTTCATTTAGATATATCCCCGTAGGATTATGGCTAAAATGAACAATTGGCTCTTCTTGTTCATCCACCAACCCACAAATGCTGCTATTATTGCGAGTACAGGGGTGCTGATTTAAATCACCCCCCATATAATGCTTACACTAGCTCTACCTCCTACCTTCTGTGTCAGCTTGGGGAGCTTGTGACGTAAGGAACCCAGAACATTCAGGGCCTGTCCTTCCGCTAGATTATTATAGAAACTAAGCAGGAGGATGGTCTCTTTGTTGTTAAACAAAAGACTGAGCACTGGTAATTTGAATCCAGGTGTAGAACCGTTGTTTTCAAACCCCCAATTGTGTTGGCTATAAAGATCGACAAACCTCCCTTCGCCCTACCCGAGGTGGCTGCTATTGCGGATGTTAAGTAGGTCTTATATCCCACCAAGTGCAATTCTGTTGTGGCCCATGTCTCCTGGAGACAGATAACACTATGGTTATGAACAAAGTTTAGGGCACTACCATCGTCAATCTTCGTACGGAGGCCCGCAATGTTCTAAAACATAGGTTTAAGTAATTGCCCTTCATTTGAAGGTAAACTATCCTCCAAAGGGGCACAATAGGCACCCAGCTGGACTTCATCTACATATGTCTCCACCATGCTTTCTTCAATATATTTGATGGGTCCTCCCATAGGGATTCCGACTTTATTTTGGTCTCCCATACTATTTGCTCTCTGAATGAGTTGCATTAATGGGGGTTTGTTCCTGTTATCCTCTTTCTGGACATCTAAACCTTCTGCCATGGAGATTTCAAGTACTGCAGGTTTAACAGGAATAGTAGATTTCCCAGTGGCAGTCGGGTGAAGTCAGTCCACATCTTCCAATCCATAAAGCATTAAAAAATGATTGAAGGTGGGTAAATTAAAACCTTGATGTACTGTATTGAAATTGTGGATTCCCTGGTTTAGAGAAAATCTATTTGGGTAATTGAAAAATGTTTGATTAGGACCATGGTGTTCTATGCCGTGCCTATTTGGAATCTGATTTCCTAATAAACATTCTTTGGGATATGGGGCTAACGTCTGCGGGTTAAAGTAACTAAGATAATGCGTAGAGATAGAGTCACTACCTATTACATCATACCAGTACCAATATGCCTCACTGCTCTATGATCTTTAAAGTTAATAATAATAGCATCCCCCTTTCTGTCTTTTGGACGTGAACCGCCCAATTTACACGCAATACATTCAAAATTTCTCCATTTATGTGGGCGGCAGAGGTCTATTATTACACAACCAGTATATTACTTTATTTCTTAAGGCTCGTTGGTCTTCCTTTATTCCCGCAGGGAGCTCAGGAACTCCTGCCATGATAACAACATAGGGGGCGGATTCTGGCGGTAAATCTACTCTTATGTTGGATGGTCTATATATATTTTGCGGGACATTAGTCCCATTATCCTTATCAATCTTACTTTGAGAGAGTTCCATTTTTTTCCCTGGATCCGTTTTATCCCCCTTTTGGTGACTCATATTTCGTTTAGATGCTACTTTAAGGGCTTGCGTCTTCTGTAATAAAGAAGAAGTCTGTACTTTTTTGGGGGACTTACGTAGTGACTTTTGGACTACATGATTGACATTTGTGGGGACTGTAGGACAAGGGGGACATTGTTTAGTGGGCAACGTCGAGTTTACGGGATTAACCGGGGGATTAGTGATGATCAGACCTTTTACCAGGTCGGCTAATAAAAGTGTATTGCCTCCGACCTGTTTCTCAATCTGGTATAACTTTGAATTGATCATCCTGGTTCTCTTTAGGAGTGGGAGCATCAGGGATTTCACCAAGATTTCAATTTTTCCCAGGAGGCTGCCCTCATCAGTAGGACAATCAGGGGGATAGGTGGGTATTAAAGGAGCCCTAGAAGGAATTGGAGGCTGAGCAGCAGCTAGCAATGTCGAGGTCGAATTCTTCTTTTGTACTTTTGCTTAACGGGCCTTTAAAGGGCCACCCTATCTTTTTTTGCTGATGGGTTTGGTCTTAACTGGAGTCCTCTGACTCTAGTTGTGGGGAGATGGAATAGATAGCCTCGGAGAGTTCGATAGCGCAGTATTATCACTACTGGAAGACAAACTCAGAGGAGTTGAAACAATACTAGAGCCATCCAACTCTTCCTCAGCGTCCTCGACATCCACCAACATTCAATGCATCACATTCACACTGGCTGAGCAGCTAGGGAGTACGTAACAGAGAATAACCAGATAAATATAATACAGGTTACAACAAAGTTAAGTTCTTAGAGTGAATTAACCCTAGTATGTACTCAAAATGGTTAACACGCTGTCCAAAATGGAATCTTTTGCTATGTAATCTCAACAGTGGCAGAAGAGGAAGAAATTGGATGAGAAGGAGAGACACACTTAAGGAAGAGGGGGAGGGTTAAAGGGAGACACTGACTAGGAGGAAGGGGCAATTATGGAAACGAGATAGTAATGGGGAGAGAGAGAGAGTGAGAGAGAGACAGAGAGACAAACAGATGCAAGAGGGGTGAAGAACAAGAGAGACTGGAAAAGACAGACAAACGGAGAAGGCTGAAATGTAAGGAAGGAGGAAAAACATGGAACATAAAAACAAAAGGAAGACAATAGGCTGTCTTAGAAGTTTGAAGAGAAAAATGACAACGGAAGAGAAACAAACAAACCCTGATTTAGAATTTGACAGATGGTACTCAGTCATCAAGTTATCTGAGGACTTTGCCTCTGTCATCCTGAAGGACTACTGTCCATTAAATTTAGAAAACTATAACTGGCCCAGAGGTCATCTCTGTATATTGAAAGGGATCACTATACAGGTGTTCATTGCGTTATGTAAAGATTTGTTGGACAGCTCATGCCAGTTTTGACGGCCATCCACCAAACCTTTAAAAAATGTTGTTTTTCAGCAGGAGTTGATTTCTGAAAAACAAAACATAACATGCCCTGGCTTCGATTGACAAGAACAAATAAATAAATGACACCCTAAATAGGGCAGGCAGTGTAATGTCCTTTCTCCAACGGCCCCTACTTTGTTGGCCTAATAGATGGGAAAATGTAAGGTCTGTCACTCTCTAAATGAGGCAGGAAGGCAAAGGGTTTGGGGGGAGAGGGTACTCTGTCATATTGTATTGGAATACTCTGTCTGCCAGACTCTAAAGTGGGCCCAAAATGTGGAGGACTGTGGGCGAGGGGAGGAGAAGGACATTTAAAAATGTAAAAGCAGGGCATAGGGGGAGAATTGAGCAAGTGAGAGAAAATGAGAAAGGAGAGTTGGAAGGGGCAAAATGGGAGAGGAGAAAGACAGAGGCAATAGTAGGGAAAGAAGAGATAGAAACCAGAGGTGGGAGGAAAGAGAACAAGTGAAACAGGTGCTGAGAAAATTGGTTGATGGGGAAATGCTGTAAAGAGAAGATGGTGGCAAAAGGAAAGATGGAGTGAGTGAAGAGGGGAGAATGAAAGATATGAAGAGAGATGGTTAAGTTAGGAAGGTGGGAAATTAAATTTGGAGAAAGAGACATGACAAAGACAGCAAGGGAACAGTGTGTTGCAAAATGAAGGATGTAAAGGTAAAAGGTAGGATAGTGGGTGTTAGATGCTTTTTTCTTTAACAACAACTGTGAGTATGCATTCTAACACCAGTTTCTGAGAAGGTTCAACAATGTAGGCTACCATTGGCTCCACATGTAGTCATGGAGGGAGTCTGTAAAAAGAATAGTATTCAATCATTTTCTTTTATCACTGAACTAGAACACTGATGTTAAAAAAAACCTCTTGTTCATGGCAATTCAATGTGAAAGGTCTGGAGTAATCTGGTAAACCTAATACTGGTGCAGGGGACAGTGATTGTTTCAATTAATTCTTGTTCTACCTCTTTGGACCAGGGCATAGTTTCAGAGGTATCCTTGTATACACAATCTTGCAATGGTTGGACAACATTGGCATAACCCAAAGATCACTCATGGCAGTAGCCTGTCATCCTCAAAAGAGCGCATACCTGTGAGACTGTAATGGATCCTCATAGCATATAATCATACCTTTAGTCTGATCTGCAACAGGTGCCGCTCTCCTACCAAAATATGTGACATAAATATCTAACACAAGGCAAGCAAAATTGTATTTTTCCTTCAGAAGCTACTTGCCCCCTCCTAGCTAATTCAGTAAGCAGCCTTGCACTGACCTAGAAGCAAGCATTAAATCATCAACAGATTGAATCATTGTAACACGTCTGTGAAGATAAGGGATTCCAGAGCCTTTATGAGGACTTATAAGAAGACTGAAGGAGATTATGTGTAGATTTGAGGTAGTCAAGATCACATGATTTAACCCCTAGAAAATGTAAAGTAGTAAAGGAGAAGTGATACTTACTCTCAGGAAATATCTGATTATAGAAGAAAGGGAGCTCAGGTAAACATGCCATTATTCACACAGCAGTCATCCGTTTACATTAGAAACAGGAAAGGATTGGGTACAACAGGAATACTTGGCAGTTCAGCAACATTAATGACACATACATATTATACAAATCCTTAAGTGTCTTTACCAGGCTTTTTTGATGGGCAAATGGAGGGTGCCAAACAGTAGGCGGCAATTTGATTTGGTTTGCAATTAGTGCACAAATGATCTTGGGTGTCTTGGCGCTGGCAATCTTGTGAGCAAACCTAAAAACTACAACGGGGGAACAACTAGAAACTATAGGGACAGCGGAAACAACTAACATTTAGGTGTTTCTGAAATCTAAGGAAACTAGGCTGACATTTGAGGTGCGTGGGCAGTGTTTTCCAGAGTTGGTAGGTGGGATATATGAAACTTCGACAACCCCACGAAGCCTTCATTACTCTTGGAGCAATTACTGAACTGGACGCAACAGATCAAAGCAATCTTAATGAATGAATGGATCCCGACCTCAGGATGTAAGTGGTATGGGTGTCTGGAGGAAAAATTTTCATCGTTTGGAATCATATTTTTATATTGCTCAGAATTGAGAACACAGTTTTCATTATTAGCAAGATCAGGCCATGCGGTGGAAGACACTTGGATAAGCACATCCAACACTGATTGACGTGAAGGTTTAACAGAATAGCTAGAACAGCATTCTTGTTTTCACTAAGCGCATTCAAAGAAACACCATTGTGAGTGCACTGCACTGTGCATTTAATTTGCATAATAGATCCTATCTCAGAAAGTTCACAGAGAAGTTGGGGTCTACACAAAAAGCACGTTGATCAGCGATGGGACCCTGAGACACAGACACAGGCATTTTAACATAACAGGTATATGTGTATCAGAAATGCCACTGTATCACTACTCTTGCCCGAGAATGGTAATGAAGGAAGCTATGAAGTTTTCAGTGTAGACCTACTGGCACCAATATCAGTAAGGCATGAGATGAACTTCCCATTAATGACAATTCATATAAAGGACCCATTTTAAAATACAGGGATTAGAGTAACACAAAGTAGGACAATGGAAATTCCAGTGGCCAGGCGGAGCGGATTCTCCCCTTTCTCGCCTCTGGCTCTGCCTGGCCATACTTCCCCCTTACCCACCCTGATAATTTTGTCTCCATATACCTCCATGGCCCCTCCTTCCTTCAGACTGTTTGTAGGATCACTAGCATTTTACAGATGTAAATTTAGGTTTGGTAGATTCTTTCCCTCTTTTGCTGCAACACAATGATGTACAATATGGTCCAGTTCAGAAAGACCTTTAAGCTGCCCCTGATGCAGGTGGAGAGCAGCTGTTCCTGTACCTTAGACAGTAATCCATGCACATATAGAGTACTAAAAGAGCATATTAATTATCTTTACCAATACCAGAAACAAGTACATCTTTCAAGCTATTAGGATAATCATCTAGAGACTCACCTTTACTTTGTTTTAAATCTTGATCCAAGCTGGTTTGACCAGACTGAGAAGGGAAGATTTTTACTATATAAATATCCTGGGACGTTCTCATCACTTAGCTAGCATGAACCCCTGTGTAGGCCCTACTGTTCAGAATTATAGGCCTTGGTTAGATTGGCCCGAGTACTGCCATTTTGTAGTACTGCCATTTTGTGTTAAGAAAGCAGAAAGCAGGTCTGACCACGACTTCACCCAGCACCACTTGTCTGCGAAGCTTCTCCTCCTGTTTAGAGCCCCCACCCAGCGTGTGTGCTAAAGGTCAACTTCCATCCAATTCTTTCGACATGACAGGAGGCCACATCCTCTAAACTGTATTTGAGAAAAGAGGAACTTGGGTCCCTCAGCCCAGCCATGCAGCTGTAATGGGAGTCGTAACAGGATATGCAGATGGTACATCCTCACATAATATGTACTGTAAGGCGATGTTTCTGTTAAATTACAACTAAAGCTAATTTAGGGTAAGCCTCAAGTCAACAAGGCATGACCTTTGGCCTAGCATAAAGTACCATGTTTGTGGGAAAGGGCTGCTTTTTGAACATATGGATGGGAAGGGTACGGAACATACCATAAATGACGGTGTGAGAATAGATAGCACGAGGTGGCGCAAGATGACGTTACCATAAGACCCCTCACCACGTTAAAGAGTATAAATCGGAGGTTCACAAAGACATCTTTGAATTACTCCTCGTAAGTGAGTTCTTCCCAAGGGTTATTTTAGAACCCTTGTATTAGTACATGTACTTTAAATTTTCATGCTTTATGTTATATTCTGTCCTATGAAATATTACATTTGAAATGTTGCCTTTGCTATATATTATGTTAACCTTGCTTTTTCCTCATTATATTTGAAGAGTTTATATTGTATTTTCAGGATTTCTCACTTATAGGCAGATGTGAGTATTCCCGGATGAAATGTGCCTTGCTTGTTGAATGTATTTTATCTCAACTTATAAAGGTGTCTTTAAGCTTTTAAGTTATAGGCTCTCTCTGACTGTTTTAAACTGTCATTCAGTAAATGTTATCTGATCCACGTGGCTATCTCAGAATGCAGGGCCGTCGATCCAGAAGTCTGTGATTTTTATGCCTTTATATTATTGTTTCTAGAAGTTGCATCTTCTTAATAAAACTGTTAACCTTTCAGCTTCAGTTTCCACGGCTCACATATCTGTTTTTTTCTATTTTTAGAGCAAGGGTTCCTGCACACCCCGGTACAAATTAACGTGCTCCTTTGTCCCTAGTTCTCTCTCACGATCTTTCCAGCGCAGGCTTCAGAGCCACTGCGCCCAGCTCCCTGAACCCTTCTGCCCTGTAATAAATCTCCCTCTATCATTTGAAGCCGTGACTTCGGATTAGTAGCACCAACAGACAGGAAGCATCTGGCCCTGGAGGAAATACAGGCTGCTAGAGCAGACGTGCAGCCCTTCTGACTGAGCCATAGGAGAAGCACAACGCACGGGGTAAGTTTATAACTGGACTGCCTTGGTGCTTGTCTTTTTCTGGGCTGCAGTGGAGAGGTGATTGTGTTTTGTGGAGCGGCTGTGACCCTTACAGGTTATCAGTTTCTTCCTGTCTAGTGGTCTCGCTACGCATTTTATTTTTCTAAGAGAGGGGAGGTTATGTGAGGAGTGGAATTCTGAAAAATGAAAGTGAAGTTGGGATATTGTACATTGTACAAACAAAGTAGGAAAGACTGCGTCTTGCGTCTTTCAATGACCATTCTTTTGCTGAGCCTCTCTGAATAAAAGGGAGGGCCTCTGACTAGTCTAATAGATTGTCGGGGAAGGAAAGGTGTGTCTGGCGTCTTTCAAATGCTTATTTTTGCTCTTTAAGGGATCCTCTGTCCAATAGATATAGGAAGACAGGGAAGGGAAAGATTGGAGCAGTCATCTTTTCAATATTTACCTAAACTGGAGTTTCTAAGTGAAGTCTCTGTATAATAGAGATAAATACCCAGTATTTTTTTGCTTTTCTAGGTGATCCTAACTGGAGTTTCTAATTGAAGTCTCTGTATAATAGAGATAAATACCCAGTAATTTTTTGCTTTTCTAAGTGATCCTAACTAGAGTTTCTAAGTGAAGTCTCTGTATAATAGAGATAAATACTCAGTATTTTTTTGCTTTTCTAAATAATTCTAAGTGAATCTCTGTATATCGTCTACTTGACCTGATTCTAGGTGAGTCTCTGCATGTAGTCTAAGTGACATGATTCTAAGTGAGTCTCGATATATAGTCTAAGTGACATGATTCTAAGTGAGTCTCTGCATATAGTCTAAGTGACATGATTCTAAGTGAGTCTCTGTATATAGTCTAAGTGACATGATTCTAAGTGAGTCTCTGTATATCGTCTAAGTGACCTGATTCTAAGTGAATCTCTGGAAAGGAAACCCTCCATTTCAATAGTCAATGGAGATGAAGCTAAATCTGAAAACCACGTAGCTAATGGTTTTTCTGATGGCGCTTATGTAAATAACTAAGTGAACTAAGTGTACTAAGTGATTCCCCGTTGTTGAAAGTATAGTATTTTTGCCATTGAAAAGCTTTTTTGCATTTTTTTGTTCTCTTTCTGTACACCATTTGCATAGGAAGCACTTTAATGCCCTCTAGTGGCCAAAGTGCGCATTTTTTTTTTAAAGTGATTCAAGCACAAAAAAACATTTTTTTTCTCTTTTTTTTTTAGAAAACATGAATAAATGATCGCTATTTAGTAGGCACTTATAGGACTACATGTCATTGCTTGGTGTTTAGTGATATATGTATAGAGGTTTTTATTAGGTATAGCTACTAAACTTTTTGAGATTATTATTATTATTATTATTATTTCTTCATGGTCATTGAATTGGAAGTCACTGGCTGGTACAGAGGCTGACCTTAGTTAGACCATAATATCTAGGCACACATTGGTTGTCCCTTTTTTTAGGATTTGTTGGTTGAGTATACGCACACGTATATTAATTGTGGAGTAATACTGCTAAAAATATTTTGTGAACATTGTTGAAGGCCACTGACAAATGCAGAAGACTGGTTCATTAGTGAGATTAAATAACTAAGGAGATTGTAAATGCATGTATGTATCCCCATGTGTATTGATCTGCCACTGACTAACTGAAGAGATTCTGTAAGCTAAGCATCGTGAGCACCATAATTGTCACAGACATACTATTTTTATGCTATTACCTTTCAGTGTGCATTCAGACTAGCCCCCCCTTATCAGCACGGCAGGAGAAGCCAGAGAAGCTCACTGCCGTTTAAAATATATAGGTGTCATTTAGGTTTACAGAAAAAGTTTTTCTTTTAAATTACATTTTCACACCAATGAATAGGATACAGGGTTACAGAACATACAAGACTGCACACACAATACATGTGCATGTTTCTATGATAACACCAGGATTAGAGATATCCACCATTGTGATCACCTCGTGGCCCCGCAAACCCTTGCACAGCAAGGTCCTCATTGCTTGCTTGGGCGAACACCCTAGTGCTCTACAATTCCCTGACCTCTCTCCAGAAGGTGTTTATAACGGCCCAGATAAAGAAGAGAATAAAGAGGCATTCTATTTAGTCATCAAAGAGGCATTAGGGGACGAACTTGAACTAGACTATCCTGCATTTTTAACAACTGACACATAAGGGCAGCGATAGTACATATAAAAATATATATATTTCGCTACCAAATACAGATGAGCTATAGTGGACAGCAACCAGTTGAGGTAGTTCTGCACATATTAGACAATAAAATTATATCAGTACAAAACATTAGCGCACAAACTCTGAGAAAATGTAACAGACGCCAAATCTCCGTAATATCTAAAGCGTGGAACTTGTTGGGAATCCCACTCACACAGGGTACTGAGATAAGGGCATCTACATTCCATCTAGTGAGACTGTGCCTCCCAGCGCAAATCTTTACATCCCCTACCGATAGTCCACACCTTGCACTTGAGGGACCACAGTACTCACAAAGCTCCCCTTCTGTGGAAGACACTCAAGACATACCTTTACACCTACCACTGGTGTCCCCATCAACATCATATACTACTGAAGGGCCCCCCTCCACAGAACTAAATCAGTCAGTAGGTAGTGTAGTAAATAACGAAAGCCCTGATCTCGCCCACCAGCGTTCACTCACCAAGCACCAACTGCCTCGAGGGGCAGGGAGATTCACAGGATACTCTCACCCCACTAGGCTGTGAACATCACACATTATTTCTACAGGCACTGCACAACCCCACCTTACCCCTGGTTCGTGGGCATCACGTCCAGGAGCTCCACGACCAGCTGCAGCAGCAGCCATCACCAAGTCTCACAGAACTATTACAAAGACACCCTTCCACAATGCATTATCCATGAATGTGGGCATATTTACAAAACCGCCTGTCAAAAGGAGAATAATTTAGTCACATTCACTGCCACAGATTGCCCACCCCAAAGGTAGCTCTAGGGTATGAGCAGACAGCCCACACGAAACCCAAGACTACAGATCACGGTACACATAGTGTTATTGCCATTTCTGAGGATACAACACCATCATCTGTTCAGGTCTCGCCCCTAATGCATACAGTCATCTGGACACTAATATCAGCCCTGGGAATTGACACAACAAACTTGCAGCGGGTGAGATTGACTATAGCACATAGTGGAGTTACACCCTTACTCCTTTCTACACACGACGCAGAAGAAGAAGAATGCCAATACCCACAGCAAATTCACCAGCATATGACGCAGATGACATGTATCCAGGACAGGTTATCAAGACCGACCTAGAACACTTACCAAATGACCAGGCGGGCATAGGCCATGACGATGTCTCAGTCCGAGACATCTCAGATGATTCACGAGACAGTAGACCAGAGGGGATAGAACAGGGCCAGATATCCCTAACATCCCAAGGCCCGGTGATGCAGGGTGCCACTTAAGGAATGCCAGGTCAAATTGACGCGCTATTTACAATAAAAATGACTCCTGCACCCAACTCAGCAGGCCCCCAGCAGGAAGAGGACCAAGAGAGCAATGGGGCCTCTGGCGGTTCACAGTACAGCTCCCAGGCTCCACTCCCAAGACTTAACCGCCCAGCACCCACATCCCCCACTGAGGACCATATTCCCGCAAGAACAAGAACTAGACATTATGGCCCATTCCGATCACCTAGCCAGCAGCATTACAATACACAGACACACTGGAATTAGTGGCAGCCCCTTAACACTGGTCCCAAGCGAAAGGAAGAACACCTGCTACAGTTTAATGAAGAAAATAGGGACAGTAAAGAGTATCCCTCTGAGGTAGTAACTGAGGGAGACATTAGCAGGAAGAGGACAGAACGCAACTTATGCCAAAGACTCGATAGAGAAGCAGGGGACATGTCACATGAACAGTACTCGAGAAGGCCCACTGGTAAAACAGCAACACTCTAGCAACTGTCATTACACGTAGGCAGGGTAGAGGATAGAATGACTGAACTGATGGGTGGCTTGGGCCAATTTAGTAAGAAGCAACAACCAGCACTCAATGAATTAGAAGGTGCTGCAAGCCTAGCAGGGTCACACAGTGGTGGGGTCCCAACTATCATGCCACAGCAAGTGCCATGGATAGATTTACATCAGGAAGCCCAAAGTGCAGCCCAACCAGAGAGCAACACAGCAGCTTCTCTCACAGCCAACTACTTAAGTGTACCCCAAGCTCTGTCTACAGTCGTTAATTATAACACTCAGGTGACACCACCACCTACGCTCATACCACAGGCATCACCTCCATTAGTTACACCAGGTAGGCTAGTAACGCAACAGCTAGACCAAGATAATTTGGATCTGCCAAATATGCTTGAACTGGCACAAAGGAGGAATAGACAGAAAAGAACAGAGATAACAAATGTTACAGTGTTAGGTAACGAAGGACGACCTGAGGACATCCCACAGGAATATGATGTATCAGGTACAGCACGCCTGCGCACAGCCAGATCTAGAGGACTCAACAACATTGCCCTTTACAGGCCAAGACCGCCATTGACCAATGGTCTGACGCCAATTGAGATAGTAGTACTTGGAGAAGGGTCTGACTATTATGTCGATCCATTCTCAGATAACTTAGCAGGCTGGACAGAAGCTAATGCACCTCAAATGAATTTCTGGCCCCAAGATGGATCTTTTGAGCCAGAGGAAATGGCCACTGCTGAAGAATATATCTTGTAGGAGGCAGTAGAAGACGATTGGAACTACACCTACATGCGCCAAGGCCTAAGGGTCTGGCAGAAATACGCACGTGGGAACGGTCACACAAGACCCACAGGGGTAAAACACCAGCTGCCTCTGCTGTCCGAAGAGGTCAATGACCCCCCCATCTCAGTCACTCTGTACCTAACGGACAAAGAACATATGAAAAAAGAACTCCCACCCCTCACAGAGGGTGCGGGAAAGTGGATACAAGCCTTTGAAAATGACACTACAGGTGTGTCATTGGGTATATGGGATGTGAAAAGTCTGCTCACCTCCCTGATTGGAGAAGAGTCAGAGGATATTTTTTTATGCATCGACACAAGACTTTCCACTACTAATTCAGAAGTAGATGGTGATCCTTTGAATAAAATAAGATAAGCGCTATGGAACGAACTGCGCCGAAAGTTTCCCGATGTCTCAGACATCGGATCTCTAATGTCACAAACAAGGCAATTAGCTATTGAGAACACAGCTGCTAAATCAGAACAGCAAAAATTAAAGAAAAGAGAGACTCTTGATGCAGTTATGTAGCTACACCAGTGAGTCAAGTGACTACTGTCACTAATTTTTCACAAGGTGCCTTAAATGTACTGGGAGGTAACGCACAGGTAACAACACATCACATACAACTACAGCTACATCAGCAACACATGTCTGTGTACAAAATGGTGCCCCAGACTCAAGCTCTTGTATCACAGGGAGCTACAGTACTGCCCCCCATCAATTCGGTTTCACAGGGCACCATCCAGCAGTACCAGGACGGAGGATATTCAAATTAGGACAGCCCACAGATAACTCTAGTGTGTCCTGTGTTGTCATGTCTCACAAACATTAGAGAGGACCCAGTTGTGCATGTCATGATTAACAACAACACGTATAGTTTCCTGATTGACACAGGTGCTAAATTCTCCTGTATCAAGGAGGGGGAACTCCCCATCTCCAACAAAAGTACAAACACACTAGATATCTCTAGGGCAATAACAAGGGTCCCTTTCACGAGCCAGTACCAATAGAAATAGGAGGTTAATGTATTCAACAGCGTCTACTTTACACAACACAGTCCCCAGTAAATTTCTTGAGACGTGATCTCATGGCCAAATTAAATATGAGAATATATTTCAGTGAGAACGACACAATGACTTTCTCCATTCCTGATGCACCACCGACCAGAATGAGGGCTGTCAAACAAAAATTCCTCACGTTATACCGTATTTTTTGATCATATGGCTTAAAGACTGCCCTCTTCAGTGTCCCCTTGCACGCTGACAGCCAGTATTTATTCGCATTTTCATTCTGAAATAAGCAGTTCGCATATCAAAGGTTACATTAAAACTACTGTGAGCCCCCCATTGTGTTCAACAGAGCTGTCAAAGAGGATTTGCAAACTTCCTATGTGGCAGCACTATGCTACAATATGTTGATGACAACTATACTCCTCTGTAGCACCACAGAGCAAGGATGGCAGGATACAATTGCTCTGCCTTACAGACAGTACAGTCTACTTTGTTGATGGTTCTTCTACCATTGATCAAGAGACAGGAGTAAGATACACAGGAGCTGCAGTAGTCAGAGCACATCAGAATAAATGCTCAGACTCTCTAGACATTGTACAGCAGATAGCAGTGCCATCACATTACTGAGCACAAGCAGCAGAGTTAGTGGCACTGATTGCAGCACTCAAACATGGAGGTGATGATAGAGTTACTGTATATTCTGATTCTGCTTATGTCACCACGACAACACATTCACGGATCCATCACTTCCATACACAATTGATAGTACACAGCAATATGATCTCTTTACACAAGTGCACCTCAGAGAGATCCAGGGAAAGTGCCCCACCTAAAGAAAAAGAGTTGTGGAAGAAGAGGGGAGAACACAGGACGCATCAGATTTTATTTATTTATTTAGAGACAGACAATGACAGGGAGGCTTTTGCAAATAGCACTCACTTAATTGCACCTTCCTACACATGTCCCTCGTGATATCATGTCCACAACTTTGCAGACAGAGTGGTTCATCCCCAATGCATATGAGCATATACAACTCTTTGTTCATTAATGCCTCATGTTGTCAACAGCATTCCCTAATCCAGCTATAAAAAACATAATTTGACTTCAGCCTATCACCCCCAAAGCAATGGTATTTGTGAGCACCTCAACGGCCTGTTCAAAGCCAAGATCAGTAATATAAGTGCCCAATTGGAAAGAAATGGCTATATTACCTTTCCATTGCTCTGTTTACACTTAGAAACACTCCGAGTTCTGATCATCACCTCACACCTCACCAGCGTGTCACTGACAGATCAATGGATATGGTTGTTCTCTCCACCAGACTTAAAACAAGACACTGAGCCTTCTTCTGATATTGTAAAATATGAATTGTTTGTTCATTTATGTGCCCTAATGCGTGCTTTACAGTTCCTTTCCATTCAGATATCAAAGACAAAGAACAAGGGTCCTATCTCTGATGCACTTCCGCCTATCTGCTTTGGGACACACAGCTTTGTAAAAGAAGCAGTCCAGAAGAGGAGAGACCTCAAATTCAATGAACACTTGCAAAATTGACTTTTTAACCACGGCTGTCCGAATAGCCAAAAAGGAATGGATTCATCGTAGCCACGTGAGGATCCACTGGGCACCATCCGAGATCTGAACATTGACCGAAAAGAAGGCATCATGTAACACCTGACTATCCAAGAACGAGAGTATGGAGATCTTATGATGGTCTATGGATTAAGACGCAGCAACAGAACCACCCTCCATGTCAAGTTTTCAGTGAGAAAGATATGCACTATTGCAATTATTTTATTTGTTATATTTGTAGCTGCAGTAGCCATATTCCACTGGTTAGCATTGCGATTACAGAAAGAAAAAAGAGCTACCAGCGACCTTAAAAATGTCACTACAAAAGGACACCCCATGCACAAGACACTTCCTGATAACAAGCAAACTTGGATAAGCACCAGCAGTAGCTATGACACCCCCGAACCCACCTTGACACCTTCCATACCCCATGCTGACCCCAGAGAATGGGACTTGGTACCTGATTTTACCCTGAATACCCCTATGACAGGTACCCCAGAACGTTCCCGCAAATATAAACAAAGTGTTAAAGATAAAATAGGTCGGAATAAAGTGCTAGTCGGATGCACATCACGTACAAAAGTTAAGGAAGAACAGACTTTGCAAATTTCAGACTGGGTCAGTAATCTCCAAAAGACAGTTGTTTACACCTTCGACCAGCACACTATACTTGATAGTAAGACAGCAGAGAATAATGGAATTCACAACGCCCTATTAGACAACATGTGGTACAAAAACATGAGAGAGGTTGGAAGGAAGATCACAAATGAGTGATGCTTTGTATGTTCACACATTCCCCACGCTGTAAGCGCAGATAGATTGATCTTTCCCAAAGAAGTCCCACCGCCCACAGCCAAATGTCTTTTACACCTGTTTCTTTGCAGCATACATGGTCAGATACAGCTCCACTCAGCCAAAGTGGATGATGCATTTGTAAATACCACAGATTGGGATGACAAGTATGTAACATTTACGGTCATCACTAATCCATTGGAAATTGAAAGGAGAATGGAGGTTTACCGTGATATGAAAGTACCTGCAGACATAATGCAGGCTTGGGAACATCACTATAAGATACTAGGGTACTTCACCTTCCCAACGCCTTCATCGAAATGCCACTCACCCCAACATCAACGAGCTAACCATACACATAAGACAAGCCCTTGTCAGTGGAGACCAATTCTGCACCTGAAGGCCAATATTTATTTTAACAGCAAGTGGAATGGTGCACATGACTTAATATGTAATGCAGCCTCCTTAGGTAGCCCAATTGTAGGACAAGAGCACAAACATTATTTAAATGAGGATATAGAGAGGGAGTGTGCTGAGATATGGGCTAAGGAAAGTAGAAGATACACTTTCAATAAGGGTACACCATACAAACAGAAAAGAGCATACAAGCTAAATTCTCCTCTCCTTTTCTTCCTAGGTAACGGAACAGTTCCTGTGGGTCGAAATACTAATTGCAGTAACACACTTTTTAATTCGGACCTTAAGTACGGCACCTCCAGCCCATGGGCATCTATTGGGCCTGCGGAGCTCACATCTATCTGCAGCTGCCTCCCCAATGGCAAGGACTGTGTTCCATCGTGACAATGCATAAACTGCATCTGGTTGTTCCAGCAGAAAACATTTCTCAAATTCATACCCACCCAATGACAGATGATGTCACCCTGCTCCACCACCAGAAAAAGAAAGTCAAGAAGTATTTCTCACATGGCCCATTTCAGGACATTCCACAAGAATTCCAAATGTTCAATGATGCTGAACTTTTCTTCGGGGGCGTTCTCCCCCTTTTCCAGACCAAAGCTAATGCTCGCTGGCTCCAAGTGACGAGGTACGAGCTGATGCAGCTTGTCAACAACACCCGTGATGGGTTCAATGCCGTGAAAGAAGAACCACGACCTTTGAGACTCATGGTTCTGGAACACCACTATGTTTTGGACCAACTAACTGCGATGAATAGTGGTGGATGCGCAAAAGTGGGAAAGTCGTCCTGCTGTGTCTTCACTTTGGCCAATGATGCAGATAACGGAACACTTACAAAGGCCATCAAGGACTTGGACAATTTGGGGAGACAGATGCCTGAGGAAGGAGGTGCAAAAGCAGATGTTTTACATAATTGGTCCAACTTGGACTGGATGCCTTCATGGCTATCTGCAGTACTAAAATTTATAATGCCTATATTATGTGTATTGGTGCTGATGTGTTTCGGGACACAGATTATGCTGTATTGTGTTAAGAGATTGAGGTCTAAGGTAGTTGAGATGAACTATGGAGACTCAGGAGAATACACAGGAATACGCATGGGACAAGGGGACGGGGAAGAGTTAGCAATGTTAAACATAGTAGAGCTTACCATCCCTGACTCTCACACAGCACAGGTTCCTCCTGATAGTCAGTACCAGGCCCAGGTTCATAGTGGCCCACCACTTCCCTTAGGGAGAGACTTGGTACTTCCTTATGAGACAATGTGTGACCTATCAGGGGCACCACATGAAGACGTAGGAACTGCCCTGAACACCAAAGAGTCGTTTCTTCATGACTCACCATGGCCACTACCCCCGGCACAGGTTAAAAATGCAGATCAAATGATGTTCAATGTTGTTCAATAATATGAACAAGAGGAGGGCATGAGAGAGGGGAAGATTTTTACTATATAAATATCCTGGGACGTTCTTATCACTTAGCTAGCATGAACCCCTGTGTAGGCCCTACTGTTCAGAATTATAGGCCTTGGTTAGATTGACCAGAGTACTGCCATTTTGTAGTACTGCCATTTTGTGTTAAGAAAGCAGAAAGCAGGTCTTACCAAGACTTCACCCAGCGCCACTTGTCTGTGAAGCTTCACCTCCTGTTTAGAGCCCCCACCCAGCTTGTGTGCTAAAGATCAACCTCCATCCAATTCTTTCGACATGACAGGAGGCCACATCCTCTAAACTGTATTTGAGAAAAGAGGAACTTGGGCCCCTCAGCCCAGCCATGCAGCTGTAATGGGCGTCGTAACAGGATATGCAGATGGTACATCCTCACATAATATGTACTGTAAGGCGATGTTTCTGTTAAATCACAACTAAAGCTAATTTACGGTAAGCCTCAAGTCAACAAGGCAAGACCTTTGGCCTACCATAAAGTACCATGTTTGCAGGAAAGGGCTGCTTTTTTAACATATGGATGGGAAGGGTACGGAACATACCATAAATGACGCAGTGAGAATTGATAGCACGAGGTGGCGCAAGATGACGTTACCATAAGACCCCTCACCATGTTAAAGAGTGTAAAAGGGAGGTTCACAAAGACATCTTTGAATTACTCCTCGTAAGTGAGTTCTTCCCAAGGGTTATTGGAGAACCCTTGTATTAGTACATGTACTTCCAATTTTGATGCTTTATATTTCAATTTTCAATTTCAAAATGCTTTATTCGGTATATATATATATATATATATTATTTCCAACCAGTATGAATTTAAAACATGTCAATGATTTAGATGTATATGCATTTGCACTTTGAAATCGTGGTTATTAATCATGCATGCTCTTCGAAGCAAAGCTAAAACTAATAGGTGCACTGGGCAAAATGACAATGTGACATGAGTTGACATGTGGATTTATCCAGGTATTAATGAATTACAATTAATGAGGGTAACCTCTGTCTTTAATCCATTGTATATGTGTGCATGGTAATTGTCTGCTTATGTGCTTAGCCTTTGTGCCCAATGCAGCCAACGGATTGATCCGGGGATTTTTTTAAAAGTGGGTTTGGCATTTACACACATGCATACAGTATGAATCAATGCTTATTCAGTATTTTTGAGCATGGGATTGATCCCAATACTGTTTTATGACAAACCATGATTAATTGTGTGATTTAGTGCGTGACATTTTTTAAAAACGAATGAAATGTCATAGTATTTCAACTATGTTGATTGCACCATGCACTTTACTTTGTTCTGGTTGGCTCCCGTTTACAGCACTAGCACTTTAAATTCTGCCTGATGACTGCATAACACCATGTGATCAAGGCCTGCGAGAGGCCGAAACGTTATGCTGCCGTTTGTTGCGCAATAAAAACTTCAACTCACGGATTTCCTGGTCCTGCCGTCTTTTCTTCAAGGTAGCGTGGCTTACTGCGGCTCTGAGTGCCTTGGTGGGGACTCGTGGTGGATATATATATATATATATATATATATATATTACCTACTGGCGGTCGCCAGTAGGTAGTTATAGTTAGGATAATTTTCAATGTTAAATCTCAACATTCTATTTTGAATAACTTTGGCGCCGGTTGACGAATCTGCCTGAAATTTTCAGGAAAATGGTCTCATGGCGGTCCGGTCCTTCCCTGAAAGTTTGGGGGGGATTCGTCAAGCGGGGGCCGAGATAAAAGGGGGGTCCCAAAACGCGTTTTCCCCATGTTAATTTCCATAGGGCGGTCGATTTCACTTTTAGCCCGAACGGCTGAATGGATTTCCACCAAACTTGGCAAAATTGTAGGGACTGGTAGCCCGATGTGCCTTTGCTATGTCTCAAGATATGTGCTCCAGTGGATTTTGAGTAATTTAGGTTCAAAAAAATATATATATCTATAGGCGCTCTCCCGTGCGCGCACCCGAGTGCGCTCCAGGCGCGGCACGCGACTTGCGCGCAGGAAGCTGATTGGCTCTCAGTTGTCTGTAAACATTCTAAACAGTCCGGAGCGGCCGCCATCTTGTGTCTCGGTAAAATCGAGACACAAGGGGTTTGAAAAAAAAAGGGGCAAATGACCATAAGGGGGAAGAGTAGACCCCCTCTGACCCCCTAGGTTTGATGTAGGGACTAAAATAGGGTCCTGCAGGGCATTAAAATTTTTTTTTCGTTTTGCGCGGGGGAAGCGCATGGTACGCGCACCGGCGAAGCACGGGGAAAATCCAGGATTATATTTATGAAGGCCTTGCGCTGTTAGTTTTGCGCTTCCTGTGCGTCAATTTTTGTGACGCACCAGCGGTGTAAAAAAATGCGCATTGTTATGCAATATTTAAAAAGTGACGCATCTATCTAGATGCGTCACTTTTTAAATATAGTGCAACGAGGTACATTTTATTACACTGCTGGTGTTATGCGTCACTTTTCTGTGCGCACTCCTTATGACATTCCAGATGTGTCATATTTAATGTATGACGAATCATGTTGCAGATACAATATGGCGCAGAGTTTTAAAAAGTGACCCATGTACCTAGATGCGTCACTTTTTAAAAATAGCGTCAGGTATAATGCATGCAGAGGGGGTGTTCTCCCGCAAAAAGCTTTGTAATAGCGACGCAGTGAAATCTTTCAGATTTCACTGCGTCAGTTTTAGGATGCTGTTGCGTCAAAATCTTGTGCCTGCTTTACAGCAGGTGTTAGACTGAGGCAAGACCTTTCATATGCTGCTTTCCCCATTTGAAAGGACACATTACTGGAGTTGCGTCACTTTTGTGACGCACTCCAGCAATGCGTTACTTGGAATGTCATAAGGAGTGCGCACAGAAAAGTGACGCATTGCACCAGTAGTGTAAAAAAATGTGCCGCGTTGCGTTATATTTAAAAAGTGAGGTATCTAGGTAGATGGGTCACTTTTTAAAATCAAGCGCCACATTATATCTGCGTGAGGTATAATGCATGCAGAGGGGGTGTTCTCCCACTAAAAGCTTTGTAATAGCGACGCAGTGAAATGTTTGAGATTTCACTGCGTCACTTTTAGGATGCTGTTGCATCCTTTAAATATAGTGCAACGAGGCACATTTTATTACACTGCTGGTGTGATGCGTCACTTTTCTGTCCACAGTCCTTATGACATTCCAGATGTGTCATATTTAATGTATGACGAATCATGTTGCAAGGAGCTACAGATACGTCAGTATTTCTGACATATGTGTAAACATAAAAGTGATGCGAGGCCGGCGCAAAATTTTGACGCAATAGCATCCTAAAAGTGACGCAGGGAAATCTCATAGATTTCAGTACGTTGTTATTACCAAGCTTTTTGCGCGGGATTGCCCCTCTGCATACAATATACCTGATGCAGATACAATATGGCGCAGAGTTTTAAAAAGTGACCCATGTACCTAGATGCGTCACTTTTTAAAAAATAGTGTCAGGTATAATGCATGCAGAGGGGGTGTTCCTTGCAAAAAGCTTGGTAATAATGACGCAGTGCGTCACTTTTAGGATGCAGTTGCGCCAAAATCTTGCGCCTGCTTCACAGCAAACCTTTCACATGGTGCTTTTTCCATGTGAAAGGACACATTACTGGAGTTGCGTCACTTTTGTGACGCACTCCTGCAATGCGTTACTTTTGTGTTTACAGATATGTCAGAAATACTCCAGTTTATTCACTGTGTCATAACTTTCTTTTCTAACACTCACCTTCTTTCATTCCTCCTACTTCACTTCCTTTCACCTCTCATACCTTTCTGTTCTTTCTTACTCATTCTCCTTTCAATTATCAATGCACTATATTTCACTTACTCTTCATTTTTTAAGATTATAGCTCTTTGATGAGAATTGGAGGTAGTTCTGAAAAGAACTTTTGGTTTTCTTCTTTTAACTGAAGAGGAACAAAAACAGGGAATAGAAACTGCTCAACAGGAGCAAAAAGAAAAGAAAAAAATTAGGGGTGGGAAGGGCAGTGATGGTTCTCCAATGCCCGAACCATGAGCAGGACACTTTGCTCCCCATAGGTGAGGAGTTGATTGCAGTATCTGCATTTGACGACCCCATGGTTGAATGCAGGTTGAATGTTTGCTACCTGCCCCTGAGATTGTTCTCTTCCAGAAGAAGTTGCTCCTCCTGTTGATGTAGAGGCCCCATCTCTGGGAACCTCCTGTGCCAGAGCCCTGACACTTTCCCGGGCAAAATTCTGGGGGTGCCTCCTCTCCACATGTCGGATCATCGTAAAGTTCCCAAAAGAGTATTTTTTTTGGGGGTTACCCCGTGACAGGACCTGTTTGCAGATCCTGCACTCTACTTTTGGTGCATTCACCTTCTTCTGGCCTTCTGGAAACTTAAAAAATTTCCAAATGAAATGTTCCTTCACCTTTGGGGTAGGAGGCTCTTCATCAATGAAGTCATCTTCACTGCTGGATGGTCTGGCAGCCATGATGAATCCAGGAATATGGAGCAGCAAAAAAGGCAGGTCTTTCAGTCACAAAAGTGAAAGAAGAAGTGAAGGAAATGGGTGGGGATTTCATTCATTGTAAAAAAAAACTGTTAGCAACCAATGAAAAGTGTTATTTGAGGGTCACATGACCCGACGCGTTTACGCTGCGCGCTCCGGAGCACTTCCGGGTGCGTTTACGCAGCGCGATCGTAGGCGCTTCCGGGGCGCAAACGTGGCGCGATCGTAGGCGCTTTTCCGTGCGTTTATGCGCCGCGCACGTATGCGCTTCCGAGGGCACTTACGTTGCGCGCCGAAGTGACGTCATCAATCTTTTATAGAAATGCATAATCATTTTCCATATTAAAAAAAACTAATTTTATTTGTATGGTACGAAATGTTTTGCATTATTATTAACTTTTCATTCATATTTTTTTTTCACGAACGACAGTTGCGCTCTGGGTGCGCTTTCAGATGAGCTCTCGGAGAAGCTTACAGGAGAGCTTAGCTGAAAGCTTCCCGGAGCGCGCACCCAGAGCGCAAAAGAAAAAAATTATAAGAAAAAATGAATACTTAAAAAAAAACAGCAAATTGTAAAAAAAAAAAAGGTTAGAAACTCGATATACAAAGGAATTAGCATTTAAAAAACCTATGAAATTCACTGAAAAAACCATAGGTTTCACACCAGTTATAGTTAGGAATTAGCATTTAAAAAACCTATGAAATTCACTGAAAAAACCATAGGTTTCACACCAGTTATAGTTAGGAATTAGCATTTAAAAAACCTATTAAATTCACTGAAAAAACCATAGGTTTCACACCAGTTATAGTTAGCTGGAAATTTTACTGATATAAAACCATTGAAATTCCCACGTTATAGTTAGTCGGACTCACTATAACTTGCGCGTGCAATGCACTGCTGATGACATCACATATTACATCACTCATGACATGGTCAGTGACATCACTCATGACATCACTGATGACACCATCCTTGTGACACAGTGACAGACCTCCTTTCAGTGTAATGTAACCCATGAAACACATATTCAAAAATAGAAACTAATATTTTCAAAAAAGTGGATATACCCATACCAGTTACAACAACCAATTCAGTAATATCACCATCTAATACACATCCACTCATGTGTATGTATATGGGTTATTAGATATTTTTATTAGTATCAGTATGAGTGTCTATATGGTTTGGTGGGGGTATTACTTAGCACATAGATGCATGAGTGACTGACTCTTTGTTTGTATGTGTTTTGAAGACAACATATGTACAGGACTGTATGGGTGGATGAGTGTCTATATGTGTTTGTTAGTGAGTGAATGACTGTCTCACTAGTGTCTTTATCAGTAACTACATATGTTTTAATCTAGTATATATGAATATTGATGTATATAAGTGAGTATATGTGAGAGTAAGAGATTGTAAGAGTTCCTGTTTAAATAAGTATGTGTTTCTATAAGTGATTGTTTAAGAGAATAAATATGTGTAATTTTAAATAGAAGTAAGGTGGAAGTGTGTGTATAACTCTATATTCAAATAAATGGATGTCCAATAGTTTATTTGCACGTGTGAATATGTGTGTGAGTAACTTTTGGATGAATGTCGGTGTGTAACAGGATGTATAGGTGTATCACTTCATATGATGAGTGAGTATATGTATGAGTGACTATATAGAACTATTGGTGAATGAGTGGATGTGTATATAGATAGTGGAATTACTGAATTGCTTGTTGTAACTGATATAGGTATCTCCATTTTTTAAAAAATTTCAGTTTCTATTTTTGAATATGTGTCTCAAGGGTTACATTATAGTGAAAGGAGGTCTGTCACTATGTCACAAGGATGGTGTCATGAGTGATGTCACTGACCATGTCATGAGTGATGTAATATGTGATGTCATCAGCAGTGCATTGCACGCGCAAGTTATAGTGAGTCCGACTAACTATAACGTGGGAATATATATATATATATATCACAAATCCTGTGTTTAGACACCTCGTACACTCCACGCGGAATCAAAGCAGGGCACGGACCCAATTTTCTTTGTGCCTCAAATGTTTATTTCGGCCAGATGTCTGAGACGCGTTTCGCAGCGCGAACGCCGCTTGTTCACTCGACAATCACATTTGAGCGCGAAGGCTTATTTAAAGTGACAGTGCTGTGTGATACTATGACCACGTGATTACTCAAGTCATAGACATGAAAAAAATACATAACATTCCGGTGTAATCCTTGTAAAATACATTACTTATGTTTGACACTGGTTGAAATCTTTGTTTGATTATATATTCACTGAAAAAGCCATAGGTTATAGACCATATATAGTTAGGGATTAGCATTTACAAAACCTTATTTTACTCGCACAAACCCATTGAAATTCGCATATATAGTTAGTTGCACTAACTATATATCGCGCACCCGCAATCCACTGCTGATGATGTCACATATTACATAATTCATGACATGGTCAGTGACATCACTGATGACATCACTGATGACATCTCAAATGACATCACTGATGACATCACTGATGACATCTCATTTGACATTACTGATCACATCACTGATGATATCATTCATGTGATAATACGTTGAACCTCTTCAGACTCTAATATAACCTTACATACACTCAGTGTAAACAGACACTCACAGACTGTCACTCATCCACGGAGTTACTCACACACGTAGTCAGTCATGCAAAGAATCAATCACACCTCCATTTCCTCAACTATACAGTTATACACACCTTACTTATTCAAACATATACTAACACATATTTACTCTTTTATACAATCCTTGATTGAAGTTCACAATGATCCATACAGCCACTCACACATTCACTGGCTCTTATGCACAGTTATTTATATATGTCAACTCTCACATGTACTGTGTTTTACATATGTACTTACTTTGACATGTAGCACTGAGATATCCATTCACTCACCAATACACTCATGCACACAGTCAACTGCCCATACAGCTGTTTCCACATGCACTTTTGAACCCATACATCTAGTGAATCAACTGCTCACACATCTATGCACAGAGTCATACACCTCCCAGCCACCCACACACATACTCGGTCTCCCATACAAATACTTGGGGTACCAATCAATAACCCATATAGTTACTCATATAGCTACTGATTAACACATGCAGCAGTTTACAGAACAACAGACATAATGATGCACAAATTAAGACAGTTTAGTCACTAACCCATGCACTCAGTGAGACACATTTAATCACTCTCTCATACAGTCAGTAATGCACCTACTAAATCCTTCATCCAGACACTTATACATCCACTCATTCTTCAATATGTAAGACATATTTTAACTTTACAGAAACATACAGTCACTGGATGATGTCATCAGTGATGTCATCAGTGATGTCACTGACCATGTCATGAATGATGTATGGTTTTTTCAGTGAATTTCAATGGTTTTTTAATAGCAAATATCAAAAGCTGTAAAATGTATTCTTCTTTTAAATGAAAAATATATTTTATATGTTTTTATTATAATTGTTTTATGCATCTGCCAAACCCTGACCTCTTAATAGTGCACTGTGGTGGAATTGATTTTGGGACTATGACTGGGGTTGGTCTGGAAATGCTTTTAAAGGACACCTTTCATCAATTGATGACACTTTTTCCCCAAACTGCCTTGGTATATTCCAATATATACCAATGACAGAAATGGAAGTGGTCCAACCAATTTTTTCCCCAATTTGAGAAAGCACGGAAACATGTGAATAAATCTGTTTCTGCTTACATGAGAGAATTTACAATGGGTTTAATATACAACAATAACTTGCGTTACAACATGCAAGACATCTACAGAGGAGATGGTGTGCACTTCTCAGATGAGGGGAATAGAATATTCCTCCTGAATTTAAAACTGTGCATTGGAACCTACTTGTAGGTACCTAAATCAGCCACAGAACCCAATAGCTCTTTTCAGAGCTACCCTACCTCTGATCATTCTAAACGTATATCTTTTTCTAACTTTTTTCACTATTTTTCACCAAAGTACGCTCCCCGGTTCGCTTACCGGTGCGCATACCGGGCGCTCCCCCGCAAAATTTTTCAATTTTTTATTTTTGCATATATCAGCGTCCTAAGCCCCCCTCAGAAAACCTAGAGGGTCACAAAGTGTCTACCGTGCTCCCTTCTACACATTCCGAACATTGTTTCCCCTCCATCTTGTGTCTCAATTCTACCAATACACAAAATGGAGGACTCCCGTAACGCTGCCGGTTCGCGTACCAGGGCGCGCACCGGTGAGCGCTCGCTAAAAAAAGGTGGGAAAGTAATCTACAGAAAAACCACTGGAGACACTTTCATCAAATATAGAATAGGCCCTACTACATAGCAGTCCCTACCATTTACCCAAATTTGATGGAATTCCATTGAGAAAATTATGCTGTAGGACTGACTAAATATCCTGAGGCAAATTACATGACAGAAACACATATGAAGTGTTAGAATTGACAACCAATTAAAATGTTACTTTCATTTTCTACTATTATTTCAAGACATTTGATTGGTTATGTACCTGAATATATATAAAGAAAGAGAGAGAAACACAGCCATTTTGACTACTACTTCCTGAAGTACATTTCAAGAGCATTTTGACTGTCAACTTTAACTTCTTTTTCAAAGGTTAGATATAATTTTAAAAATTTGAAAGGAGAACTATGTTATGCACTTTAAATTAAATAAGGAAAACATTTTCAGATAGTTACATACTGTCCTTCTATAAGAGTTAGTCATTGAGAAACACTTAATTATTTAAATTATTGATTGAGTTAGGCTTCTGTGGTATAATTATGAATTTACTTAGGCTTTATCACAGGCCCTATTTAATAGTTTTACTTCCTGCCTGAAACCATGCACTGCCCAAAGATTACTTCACTGTTAAAAACTCACAAGCACCTGTCTGAACTTAAACTCAACAGTGCCCTATCTCCACTGATATATATTTTTTAATGCCATTTACAGCAAGAAAATGGAAGCACAGCCAAAAGAAAATACAATTTCATTTGAAATTAAGATTGAAAGCAATCCAAACCATGAAAAAGAAGAACTAGACTTTATGGATGAATCAGTAGACCAAGAATTGTTAAAATGTGCTGAAGAATGTGAATGTGATTCTTGGAATGAAAAGGAGGACATTCCTGATGATTTAATGTTACAAATTCTCTTAGATTTTGAAAAATCAGAACAATAAATTTAAATTTTAAAAGTTAAAATTGTTTGAGACTTTATTCTTTTTAATATGAAAATTATGAAATAGTACCCAAAAAGATCAAATATAAACTGAGACTTAAAATATACTATGCAACTTTTTTTGTGTTACATAGTAAGTTTGCTCATAGTTACTTCCTTTCTCCCACTATATTATCGCCAATGTGTATTTAACATCTCTTTATCATCTCCTGCCTCCATGTTCTTTCTGCTTTCCTGACAGACCATGCTATTAATTCCATATACCACAATAACTTCTGAAACAACATGCAAGATATCTACAAAGAAAACGGTGTATATTTATTTTTAGACTCTGCATTGGTACCTACATGTTGGTACTTAAATAAAAAAAATATTAAAAAAATACAACAAAAAGAACAATCAATAAACATACAATATTTGAACATTCTTTCATTCTTTTTTCTGTATATTACGCTCCCCGGACCGCTTCCCGGTGCGCGTACCGGGCGCTCCCCCTGCATAAAAAACGATAATACGGTTTTTTTTTTGCCCCGCGGGGCCCTTTTAAAGCCCCCTCATCAAACCTAGGGGGTCAGGGAGGATGTACTCTGCCCCCTTATGCTCATTTCCCCCTTTGTTTTTGCCACCTCTTGTGTCTCGATCCTACCGAGACACAAGATGGCGGCCGCTCCGGACTGTTTAGAATGTTGACAGTCACCGGGGAGCCAATCCGCTTCTTCTCGCGAAGTTCCGTTACGCGTCAGGTAGGCGAACCGGGGCGCTAACCAGGATGCTGTCACAGATATATCTGTTTTTTAAAACGTTAATTTCTCAAAATCCACTGGAGCACATATATTGAGACATAGCAAAGGCACGTCGGGCAAACCATATCTACAATTTTGCCAAGTTTCGTATAAATCCATTCAGCCGTTCGAGCTAAAAGTGATTCCAACCGCCCTATGGAAAAATGAATGGGAAAAACGCGTTTTGGGACCCTCCTTTTTTCTCGGCCCCCCTTGACTAAACCCCCCCAAATTTTCAGGAGCTGCTCAGAAACAAAATGTGCCATTTTCCTGAAAATGTCAGCCAATTCCGTCCACAAACGCCAAAGTTATTCGACATAGAATTTTCAGAAATCCCATAGGAAAAAAATCCTAACTATATATACCTACTGGCGACCGCCAGTAGGTAATATATATATATATAACCATATAGCAGCCAAAATAACATCGCATAAAACATAATATTACATCTACAATAATATTTAGCCCAACAGTGTCAGAATCAGATCACAAATCATCAGGTACCAAGTACAGACAAATAGTACTCACTGTTGAGCAAAAATACACATAGTAGAATACGGATCACCTTTTCTAATACATGTGCAAAGTTCGCGATAAAGTGACATATGCTAACATTCAGTGGAGAAAGTACATGATTGGTCGTGCAAAATTCGCAATAATAAAGTGCAATTTTCATCTTTCGATACATGTGCAAACCTTGCGCTAATAAAATGCTTGTAAGTTAAGAACACAGATTTAAAATTCACAGTGTCGCTAGTATTCCATCATTAATGACCTTAAAACATATAGTAGGGCCAAAAAAGATGCCATCTTTCCCATTTTACGGTAGTATAAGAACTATTTGTACTGCATATTCATACAATAATCGATTTCCGTGCAGATATGCATTTTAAAATATATGAGGCTACATAAAAACATACATCTGGACTTTCTAGGTTAAACATTATCTGCATAGCTGTCTTAGTGCATCGTACCTCATATTTAAAAAAGATGGGTTTTAGATAAAAATGTCCTAAAAGAAATATAAAATTTACAGATTAGCATAAAATGACAACTACTCTGCTTAGAAGTACCATCACAAGGGCATGGGGAGGCACTATGATGCTTAATCAAAGGGAATGCCACTAAGTAATGCACAATGCCCAAGCGTAAGCGAGTTAATACAAAATGATGGGAGTTTCTTGTGACTACTATTAGATATGATTGGAAGCCTTCACTTATGCTATATTCCTGATACAGAGTAAAAGTGCTTTGTTTCGTGTATTCAATGATCCCGGCGTTACTTTTATCTTTTAAAAAGGATTCTTTAAGCTCTTTTTCAGATATGGAAGAAGCCAGCTCCGGCTCATGAAAGGGTTCAAATTCATAAAGTGTTTTATACCAGTGTTGGATATGTCTAAGCCTTGGTATACGTGAACAGTGGTCAAGTTTTAGACAATCAGTTATCACGTCCTGTGTTAATTTGGTTTCAATTTTTAGCCAGATTGATCGCCATAATTCCAGCGGACGAAGGGCTGTTAATTCCTTGACATAATAGGCCCACTTCCCTGTGAATTATCTCAGTGGAGGCTGTAGCCGGGGCACAGAGCATGCGTTTCAGAAATGAGTTTTCCTCATTCTGAATTAGCTTGCCACTGTGAGTGTGATAACCCCATACGCCCGCCCCGTATAGGGCTGATGACAAACACCTAGAATTATAGATCGACACCATCTCCTTTATTCTGCGGCCCCCTAGTTTGGCAGCAAATCTAAAAACACTATTAGTGTTCCTGACCATTTTAAAACGTACGCTTTCTTGTTCGTTGGCCCACCTTCCATCTCCGGAAAATGTCATGCCGAGGTAACAGAACTTTTTTACAGTTTCTAATTTCTCCCCATCTAAATAAAAAGTCCTATTTTGTCTGGTCTTCTTTCCACATGACATTACGAATGTTGTACCTTTATTAATTAACAATTTCTTGCTAGTTATAAAAGTCTGGAATTTGTTAATAAGGCTTTGAAGACCATTTTGAGTGCGCGACAGGAGGACCGCGTCGTCCGCGTATAAGAGTATTGGGATGGGGTTACCATTAATAATAGGGGCATCCGCTGAGATTGATCTAAGAATTTGATCAATTTGATTTATAAATAAAGAAAATTAAAGGGGTGCTAAAACGCATCCTTGCCAAATGCCTCTATTAATCTTAAAAAAAGGGGTACATTCACCAGTAGTTCCAAATCTGACTTTACTGGACAAATTTTCGTAGAGTCTTGCCAGGAAATGGATAATCTCTGTTGGTGCTCCCATTTCTAATAAAACCGGCCATAAAAGAGAATGTTCAACCAAATCAAATGCAGAACTTAAATCGGCAAAACATAAAAATAAATTACCTTATTTAGCTTTTGTGTATTTACTGATAATGAGCTCGAGATTTACACACTGCTCCATCGTTCCCATCCCCCTTCTGAACCCGTACTGCACTGGTGATAAGATGGTGTTTTCCTCAGCCCAGGTTTCTAATCTCTGTAGGAGGACTGTAGTCCCCCTTAAGACCTTAATTGACTAGTCCAGAAGGGAGATGGGACGATAATTGCATGCCTCTGACCTCGAGCCCTTCTTAAATAGGGGAACAATAATCGACTGGCCCCATGTCAGTGGCAACTTGTCTTCAATAGCAGCATTAAATAGGCGTGTCAATATGGGTGCCCAAATATTCATCTTGTGCTTATAGAGGTCCACTGGTACCCCATCGGGGCCCGGGGCTTTACCGCCCTTGCTCTTTCTTAGTCCCTCATATACCTCAGTCAAACTGATAGATAACTGCTTTATCTGCCAGTTTGATTTGTTTTCCGTAATTATATCTAAAATCAACCCATCTGAGTTAAAAATCCTAGAAAAGTGAGTTATCCATGCACTACTGCTTACATGGGAGGTGATTTCAGGGAAATTTTCATTCTTTAGGAATGGACAATTGATGGTCTCCCAGAATAACTTGTTATTTTTTGTGGCCGCCGCCATGTCCAGGTTAGACCAAGCCTAATTTTGCAATTCTTTTTTCCGAGTCGCCAAAGAGGCCTTATAGTTATGGCGCTCCTCCCTGATTTTTGCTATATCACTTGGCTTGACATCTAGGGCCAGTTTTAATTTAGTTAATGCCTGGGCACAATTTTTGTTAAACCATACCACCTGAATTCTCCTCATCTTCCGACTCCTAGCAGTCAATAAATCCTCAATTACCATGCTTGTTTTACAAAAATTGGTAAGCAAGTTTCCAGAGGTTACCTCGTTACCCAAACAGTAACTTATTTCTGCACTGCATTTAGATTGGATATCCACTAAAAGTTGATCGGGTTAATATTGACCCATTTTATTCTCATGCCATTTAGTCTTTCGGCTATAACCCCTTGAATGGGTCTCCCATGACTATAGGTTTTGCGCCCCTAACCGTGCAGTGTCTGTGAAATGCTATTGTGATCGCTCACAGTCTGCTCGACTACCCATAAATTAGAGTAGGCTGAACCGTAGAACACACATGTGGTCGATATTGGAGTGGGCATCCCTTCCTTTAAATGATGGACAATCTCTGTTGTCCCTATTGTTTGTGCAGTCCAGCAGCTCCAAAGCCAATTTAGCAACTAAGTTGTTCAATACATTTCCGTAGTTGGTATGAGGGAAATGATTGTGTGGAGCGCTGTCTCTGCTGTTCTGCTCGCCATGATGACCACAAATCCCCTTTTGTGCATGTCTGCAGGCTTGTATATTAAAATCTACTGCCCAGAGGATGACCAGTAAATCTCTGGATTGTGCTAGGATCCCATCTATTGCCCTACCTGTGTCTTGGATTATCGTCCCCTGTTAGCACTAAAATGATTATTATAAAAATTACTTATAATCAGGTCCTTGCCTTTATCGTGCTCCAGACGCAATAACTGTGCATACGGGGCAACCTCGGAATAACTCCCAAATTTGAACTCAGTTAGCTTGGTTGACACCAAGGTTAGAAGTCCCCCTTTCGCCCTGCCTGCTGCAGGAATTACTGCATCTACACTATAAGATGAATAGCCTTCGACATGGATTTGTTCTCTATGCCATGTCTCCTGAAGACAGATTATGCCATACCCTTGTGTGGTAAAGCTCTTCCAGAATGGAGTAGTTCATTTCCCAGCAATACCTGCTACATTCCTTGTGGTAATGTTAAGCCCTTCGTCAGTTGTATTATGTAGGATGGTATGAGGTTGAGCTATTACTAGACTGTCAGTTGAGCTGGTATCTATAGTCAAAGTGACATTACTTTTGGCTATAGTTACAGTCGTGTGAATGCCATCTCTTGATAACCCCTCTTTTGTGTAATTGCCTGCGCTCTTCAAACCAACCACTTCTGAAATAGTTTTGGATCTAGGTGGTATTTCCCTAGGGTCAACTATGCCTCTCCGAGAAACCTTTCTCCTGCTATCGGCCGTTACATCAACTGCATACGGTGGTGTAAGTTGGTCCCCGAGTCAATCAATCTCATCAGTTGGGTCTAAGCATGGGCGGAAAATCCGTTCCGCTCGCGGATTTTGCGGATTTTCGGGAAATTCGCAATCCGCGAGATTCGCGAATCTCCCGCAAAATCCGCAAATCCGCGAGCAGCGGATTTTGCTCGCACTGCTCGCACTGTTCGCGTGAGTTCGCGCCCCGCGAATAAGTGCAAAATTGCAGAAATACGCTCTTAGCAAAACTGAAAGTAATGTAGCAGGGTTTCCGTTCTCCCACAGAACTGTGCATAGAGATCTAGAACCTCAGTGAGTTAGGATGATCCAAAACTCATCTCAGTGTCAGAAATCTCCTTACCTAGCTAGCTACAGTGTCTCATGGATCATTATGGAATGAACCATGTCTTAGACAAACCAGAACATGATCTTTAGAATACCTCAGGAATCGTGGAACACATGAACACTCTTTCGTTATATAATCATTTCAAACCAAAACTGAGAGTCAAAGAACACAAGTGCAAGTTTGAAATATTTATTATTCAATGCAAAGTTCTCAAACGCAGTATCTTGTATAATACCAAAATGCAGATTATAAAAATCAGAGTCAGCAGCATAGTCACTAATCCATAGTAAGCAAAAGGTGCTAGCATGTTATAATGCAAAACCTATAGAAATCTATATCACCTATATTTCGCGCACCCTATCTAGCATATTATTTTATATCTAAGAAGGTCTCATTCGGGCTTTAGCAGGGCGGCCCCATACCTCTCAATGTCAGTAGGAGCAGTTCACATCAACAGCTACCAGCTCTCTTCATGCGCAGCACCAAGTGTCTACGTTCATTCCGTGTAACTCTATCTTAAACCCGCGTAGAGCCCAAAATGTTGGCATCAACATTATTTGTGTTATGTCTAATGTGGTGCGAGGATCAGGCCTCCCAGCAACCTTGTGTTAGGTTAATCTTAGAGTGTGCAGCTCTCAGTGTGCAGACAGTTGTACCAAGTGTACCAGGCAAAGCTGATAGCATGGAAATAACATATTATTCTCAAATAAACCACCTCATCGCTTCTAGGGTGAAAGCTACAACAACAAGTATGTGTCGTGTGCAAAACTGAAGCCGAAGGCAAACCGGCTGTTTAAACATGTAATACACTCATGCTAACTTAACGCAATATATGTAATGAAGTATCCATATGACACCCCCCCATTGGTCCGAGCACCGTCAAACATAAGGGAAAAGGCAATACTAAATCAGACACAACAATTGAAAGCAAAGTTCAATAATCTTGAGCTAAAATAAGCTAAAAATATGTATGAATGAATATGTATGAATGCCTACAGTGGCCTCAAATCTAAAAAATAAAAACAAAACGTTTGAACCAAAAGTCATCCATCAGGTCTCAAAAATATGAAACGTAGGATCAGGTTTCATCAATTCAAATGTTTGTAAGAGAAAAAACAAGGCACGTATCCGATTTCCAAAGTCATGTGCCACATTGACGTTATCCCCAGTGACATCACATGATTGTACTCTCCATCAGCTGAACATAGTTCATCCCTCCATTCCAGCGAGGGGAAAGTCATATTTCACAACAAAGCACTCCTCCCAGGCATCTCACTATTGGAAAGTATATGCAAAGAAAGTTGCCACAGCCTCCAGCATGAAATCACTGCCATCATCCGAAAATAGTTCAGCAATCCAATTTAGCAATGGGAAAGAACATACGTGCTCCTCCAGCATCGGATCCTCCTGTAACGTCAGAGGACAACTCGGTGGGTTCACCAGATCGCTGTGTGTCAGAAAGGCATCCGCCGCTGCAGAGATCTCCCATTGGCCCAGAACTCCATTTATCGCTGCCAAGGCCATAACTCTCTCGCCAGAACAGATCAGCTCGTGAGCCACCACGGGACGCATTAGCTGATCAAAATCGATGTCAGGAGCAGTCCTCAAGCATAGGCACAAATCAATGGCCCAATCGAACTCGCAGCTCAGGCAGTGAAACACAGGTTGGACACACGTGAAGTCGGTGAACCGAAATGACAATCTATAGGCCGTGCTTAATGCTGCAAGCGGCAATGTTCCATAGTAATTGAGCATCCGATTACGGCACAGTGTCAGGAGGCGTTGAACGGCGTCTTGCGCAGGACGGGCATCCATGTTTTATGAAGAAAAACACCAACAGAATTCCTGCGGCTACAGCCAGCAACACAGGTAGTCCACCAAACAAACTCGAAAAAATAGTGTGGAAAAACGTGGGAATGATTCCAAAAACTTTTTCAAATGTAGTCACGAGGCCACTGCTTACTAATTTAAAAAAATGTGCAAGCCCAGTCGTTGAAGAAGCGTTAAAAATCTGGTGCACCAGTTCACAGAAATGAAACGGCAAATCAGTATTTAAAAGCGCCTGCACCTCTGTGCGGGTGTTAGCTATGTGAAGGACATAAGTTTCCCGGGCCGAACTCAGGGTCACTTGTTTTTGAGACAAAAGGGCCCTTATTCTGCTTAAACCATTGAATTTTGCTTCCAAGGTTGGAATCCGTGGCCAGATGGAGACATCTGAAGACCCATGCGTGGGTGGGTATAGAACATTCTTGCAGCACACCACACGCTCTGATACAGTTACCACATAAGCCACACCAATTAATAAACCACAACATAATTCGTTGTTTAAAAGTAAATAACTACCATTAGCTAATAATGTAAACGTGGGAACTACTGCTGGAACTGGCGTGCCTTTTAAAACACATGCTAAATTTGGGCGGTCCTGATTACAAGAACCGTGTAACTGAATGTGTCTGCATATTAATGACTGGTCAGGTGACTGTGTGCAATCCACACCATTAAGATTCACTTCTTTTCCATCCTTCAGACATCTGTATGTGTATGGTAATGACCATGCCTCGTGTAAGAATGCATTGCCTAGTGGTTCATATCGTCCTATAGCAATATACCGCATACAGTTAGTAAATTTATATAAAGGAAATGGTAATGTGATTAAACTATGAATCAGCCACGTGGCAGTAGTGGTTTCAGCAACAGAGAAAGGCAAGGATTCTAGCTTCTCAATATGTAACATAGAAAATGATGCATCACGCATTGAAAGCATGCGCTGTTTTTCAGTAAGATTAAAAGGGGCGAAAAGGGATGAAACGTCCAATGAGTTCCAGGGAACTCGACCTGCCTTAATTGTCTGTAGAGTCCAGGCAAACTGCATTACAGAACGCAATTGATTTTGACCATGGTATAACGTGGACACTTCATCATGTACAATATCAACAACAGAAGAAACAATATTATCCAATGTGTAAATCCTGGAAGAAAGCATGTTAATACTGTTATCTACTACTGCTAGCACTTTTTCCAAATTAGCTTGATCAATCGCTCTCAGGCGTTTAGCTGCCTCAACCTGTGAAAATTTCCAAATTTCATTGTATACAGCATAAATAAAGCGTTTAGATCTACCCCTAGTCGGGCCTTTTATAAAATCATTTAGCTCTATATTCTCATTCAACTGGGACAGATGCAGTTTAACTGCAGCCAAAGTGGAATGTTGTAACCAGTTCTGACACAATTTACCTACTGAATAAGTGGTAACAGTGTGATCTGTTTCAAACCTGGGATCTGGCCTGATGTGCGTAAAACCTTCAGATAAACCCAAAAACCTACGTTGGCAAGCATCAGTGCTTCTTTGCCACAAAAGCCAACCCTCCGGATCAAAACGGGAAATATTAAAGGAGGAATTCTGCAAAAGCGCTTGTATCTCACTGATGGATATTGTAGTGAAATTACTCCAACCTGAATACTCTTCCAAGTCAGGGATAGTAGGGGTATTTAATTTTTTAGATGTAGCCAATCCAAAACATGTTGTTTGAGAAACAGTAGAATTTAAAAACAACATGTGATTCGGGATGAGACATGCACGATGCAAAGCCTCAGTGCCTTGTACCTGCCAATCTTTGGTACCCCAAACCGATTTAAGGTCAATAGCATCCTTCCATAACTCATAGCCATCCACAGATAACCTTTCTAAAAAGGACTTTGAATACAGCAATTTTGTATCAGTAAGTCTAACTTTGGGCATGAATTTCTGGTTCACTTTAAAATAAAACGACTCAGGATTCGATTGATTAAAATCTGTAAAATAAGAGTATTTTCCCAGAAATGTACTTGAGCTCCCCTGTAAGGGAGTAGGGCAATGTTCCCACTGAGTGTAATTCACAGGAACCCTCCTGGAACTTGTCTTGTGTAAGAAATGATTCCCATAATGTTGATAACAAAACAAATCACCATAATTGACAGAATCTAAGTACAAATCCTCAGCATCAAAGGCCGCATAATATTTCAAATCAGAGAACAATGCTTCTACGGCCTGAAGATCCCAATCATCAGAACGAACATTTTGCTTAATCACATCTCCCATGTTTACTCTAAGCACATTAGGAACATTAATAACTTCTGTGGGGCCATGTATCTGAAACCTAACCGCATCCCACACAATCCCATCAAGGACTGGCCAAGCAGTAATCTGTACTGAATGTAAGTCTCTCTTTAGTCTGTGTACTGAATGTGAGGAGGATAGAGGGGCCAATGTTCCATTAAGGTACCGAATTCCTGTTCTTTCTTTCACATAATGGCCATCGATCAGTCGGAAAAAATAAAACACAAAACCAATCGACATAAAAAGATGAAATAAAAATAGTATCAGCCAAATGTATGTCCAAGGTGGAATTAAAAAATGTTTTTTAAACAACGTGGCATATTTTGCAATAGTCGATGGTTTCTTTGAAAGTTCCGAATCAGAGTCAAAAGAGAATCTGGATTGGTTAGCCAAACGAGCTTGTAAATCGGACATGGATAAATCAGCAGGATCTGCATAGGTCACCTCATCAATGTTAGTAACAGGAATAGTATTTAATAAAGGTCTGGATATGGCAGGCATCTCGAGGGACACCTCCTGATCTGCACCAGATGTAATAGCCAGCACAGAGTGCCTCACCATGGAAGGACAGGATACAGCCGGTGTCATGCTATGAAGAATCGGCCACCCTGTGTGTCTTGACATTGTCAATAGAAATAAATCTGTTTTCTTTACGACCTGGAAGTGGTGGTAAAATGACTGTTCTTGTGCCCTTCACTCCAAGTACTCGGACTGGTGCTCGATATGAGGGACCAAACTCTTTCTTGTTATCGATCTTCTCTCGAACCAGTTCTCCAACTTGGGGTAGCCAGCCAACTACCGGGATCTGCAACGCATCATCCGACGTGGAGGGCAAGTGTTCCTTTGCAAGACTGTCTCTGGTCTTTTGTAGATCCTGTAAAACATTGCAATGTTCATCTACGTCAAAGGCCGCGGCCTGGGCCTGGCAGTCTGCACCATCAAGGTCAGGTACGTACATCTTGATACCAAAGAGCATCTCGTATGGGGTCCGCCCACCCAGAGACCTTCTAGGGAGATTATTAAGCGCACGCTGCACGCCATAGAGGTGGGTCAGCCAGTTTCTACCAGTGCCTATAACACGGGCTGTCAAAGATTGCTTTAAGTCGCGGTTCATTCTTTCTACTACAGAATTGCCCTCAGGCCTGTAGGGGCTTGAAAACTTCACCTGTACTCCCAACGAAACCATAGCATCCTTATACGCCTTAGAGGCGAAAGCCGGACCCTGGTCCGAATGGAAAGTACCACAAGCAAAGATTCCCACAAAGACACGCAAATCCTTAATGACAGTTCGCGAATCAGCGCTTCGATGCGGCCATACCCATACAAAGCGTGTGCATGAGTCAACTGCTACTAAGATGTATTTATACGCAGTATCAGAAGAAAAAGGACCGCAGTGATCCAAATAAACACACCCAAGTGGTTTATTAGAGATGTACAACTGTGTCTGAGGCGGACGCGCAGCAGTAGAAGGCTTGATCTGCTGACAAATGTCACACATAAGGACATAATCGCGCGTCTTTTTGTACAGTCCCCGCCACCAGAACCTCTGTTGTAGCTGAGATACAATGGCTGAGACGCCCGCATGCGCAGACGCCACACCTTCATGAGCCGCTGTAATCAGAGAAGCTCTGCGATCCGAGTTGGGAACTAGACGCTCTCCAACTTCAGGAATTTTCACATAAGGAACCTTATCGGGACTTAAGTGGTATGTGTACTTCGAAGGGAACCCCGCAGGATATTTACCTCCCTTCTCCGTGGCAGCAACAGCCGCCAAGATGTCATCATCTATTTTGCTTTTGGACCTCGTGACTGCTGCAACTAAGTATTTTGATACCGCCGACTTCGCTGCTTCATCAGCAAGCGAGTTGCCAACAGCGTGGACCCCCACGCGCTGGTGGCCGAGAGTATGAATCACAAACACGAGCGGCAGTTTCTCTTTAAGTTCCGCCACTCGGACCCAGATCATTTTATGTTTTATTGTGCTACCCTTGGAATCACGAAAATCATTCTGAATCCAAAAGAACAAGTTCTCATTGTAAGACTGGACACAGTAGTAAGAATCACTTACGATTAAAGTCGTCACACAAGGATCAGCGTACTCCAATGCGAGCATAAGAGCACGAAGCTCTGCCAATTGTGCGGTGCAGTCCCCTAGCGTTTGCGTGTGCACAACACTGGACTTGAACTCATCGTTCACCATGGCACCGACTACAATGGCGCAAGCGGAAACGTAGGCGTGTTTAGAGCCATGCGCAACCTGCGCCGAACCATCCGTGTAAATGATACAATGGAAATCCTCCAACGGCCGCATTGCTAAAGGAGCAGGATGAACAAATTCATACTGTAAATACTCCTGCGACCGTAAAGCGGCGTCAAAAATAAACGTGACATCCTGAGATGTCAAGGATGTAGCCCACTGAATCCACCGAGGGTGCAAAGCTTTAGAATTCGGTACACTGGCTTTCGTGACCGCCTCCAAGGCTGGACACGGGGTGACAACCAACATGCGCTTTCCCTGCGACAGGGCACGTTCCTTAAGAATTGCCATCTGCACAGCCGTTAAAACTTTCTCCACAGTGGAAAAACGCAGTTCAGCCGAAGTGTACAAGTGTGACTTGTAAGCAATAGGTACAGTATCCCCTTCATTAAAAGTCAGGTATGTGAAACCCACCGTCCCAGGGATAATTCTTATCACCAGGTTGGTCTGGTTATCACGAGTCTGTAAGTAGTCAGAAGCTAGCATATCAGCCTGCAAGGACTGCAGAATGGCTGAATGCTCAGGCAGCCAGCATGATTTGGAAAAAGATGGTTGTACCAAGGCATATAAAGGCTTGATACGCTGGGCATATTCCGGAATGTATGTCCTCCCGAAATTTAAAAAGCCCAGTAAAGACTGTAATTTTTTCAGCGTTGTCGGAGAGCGCAACTGCGCGCACTTCTCCAGGAACTGAGGAGCCAATCCCTTTCCTTCATGGTTAAGTTCATAACCTAGAAACAACACTGTATACTCCGCAATGTGTGATTTTGCAAAGTTAAACTTGTAACCCATGTCTGCAAAGTTACAAATTATGCTGTTTACTCGACACAGATGCACCCAAAGTTCGTCGTCTGTGAGATAAATGTCATCCACATACGAACATGCAACTGGATCGAAACTCTCTAAAAGAGAGACTATGCGGGCGGAAAACACTCCAGGACTATTTTTATATCCCATTGGGAGTCGATTAAACTTTTTTTGTACGCCGCCGCACGTAAAACTGGTCCATTGGGAACTTAGACCATCTAATCTATGTGCATAAAAACCATTGGAAATGTCAAGCGTGGTTTTGAACCGTTTACGCTCAAGACTATTCACTAGGGCAGAGCCGTGAGTATTCTGTACTGCACAGTTACGGCAATGCGAGTTCAAATGCCGGTAATCCAAAACCAGACGATATGAGCCGTCCGGCTTGTTAACAGTAAAAAGGGGATTATTCATTGGTGACACACACGTTTCAATTACACCTTGATATTCCAATTGTTCAAGGATAGCCGCGACCGAAGCTTTAGCTTCACGCCGTATGGGATACTGGGGTTGTGGCTGCGGCTGTGACCGTAAAGGAATCTCATGGCTAGGGGACAATTTATCCCAGCCACACTGATTTCGGTACACAGCCGGCGCAAGCGCCAGAGCCCACTCTTCTGCAAAATGCAGCGCTTCCACTCTCGACACAGTGTGCGCGAAACTGGGGAGGATTACCTCCTCCCCTCGCGGAGCTGCGAGAACAAAAGGTGGGGGCCAGTCAGCCTCCGAAAGCAAAATGTCATACGTATCCGAAAGATTCTCCCAAAATACCCCTTTTACAGTTCGCTGCATGTCACCTTCAATTAACAGGACAATTTCAAAAAGTCTTTCAGGGGGAGCAACACGTGTATCAGCTGTTTCAATCACAATAAAAGTATCAGTCGCTGTCACCTTCAACAGTGGACGGAGGGCCTCTCTCACTATGGTAATCTCCGCCGCGCTGTCCAGCAAGGTCAGAGCCCACGTCAGAATCCGAAGCCGCGTTCTCACTATCTGGGGCATATCGATGCGCCGTTAAGGCAGCGACTTTCTTCTTGGCAAACTGCGGTCTCTTTGGCGTAGAGTCGTCCCGCTGATCCCCTTCACTTCGCGTGCGGGGCTGGCCACGTCCTTGCTGGCCACCCCTGCCCCTGCCGCCCCCTCCACCACCGGTTGACGGAGCCGATGAGTCCTGAAAGGAACGAGGAGAGCGTTGGTCAGATGCCTGATATCTGTCAGGCGATTTAATCGTAGCGCGATCGCGCAATTCATAAACTCGATCCGACTGCGCAGGTTGTGAAGGCGCCGGACTAGAAACCTGTGTCTGTTGTTGTTGTTGCTTACCCTGATTCTGTTTTTTAGGCCAATTTTGTTTTTTGGACTTGGGTTGTCCACCCGTTTCCGAAGACTGTCCCTGGGGCTGCTTCTTTTCTTTTTCAAGAAAAACCTTTACACCCTTAGAATTGCGGCCAACCGTTTTATAAGCCGCCACAATAATTCTTGCCAGCTGACGGGGTTTCTCGGCATCGGGAACTAACGCCAGACCATTGGCCACCTGAAAGTTCACTGCATCCCCTTTTACATTAGCAAGGATAATACCGCAAACCGTCTCAAATGAACCGCTCAGGCGCATACCCAACTCAACCGCCGACTCCGGTCCGTGATCATCCTGAACACGTTTTAGGACCGCAGACAGGTTCGACACTGACGGGGTGCCAAAGCACCTCGAGTAAACCGCTGCAAAAGTCTTACCCCATGTTTCACAGTCAGCAAGTTCAGGGGCTAAATCCTTCGGTAAACTAAGCGTAAGAATCCGGTGTTTTTCACCCGGAGTCGTATTAGGAAACACAGCCTCCAGCTGGTCGAATTTCTCGGCAAGCCAGTAAGGAAAATCATCCTTATTTTCTGGCTTTCTGCCCATTACGGAATTCACCAAGACAGGACTGATTTTCAAACCAGCCTGTTCCGCTCGAAGCTGCGCACCTGCGGGGGCTGCGCCATGTATATTACGACCAATGTAATGAACAAGCGCTCTAATCACGTCAACCGCGACATCATGCAGTCGCCGCAGATCACCCACATTACAAGTGGCGCGATTAGGATGTGGAGTAAATCCACCCAAGGCGGGCCAGGCCGTGCCCGCAATGGACAACGGACCTAACCTCGGAGCCGTTAAAGAATGGGGTAGGGCGCCACCAAACCAAACTCCGTGCTGCCAAACATCTATAGGTACTTCCAGTGCTCTGTACGGAGCATAAGCCGCCGGAACAGCCGAGGCAGTGTATGAGTGGTAGACGCCCGAATTAGCGTTTACTTCCGGAAACGTCACCCAGGAATAAAACAATTCGTACGGGTACGCATGTTCCGCACTCACCACTAGAACCACAGCCAAACCTTCCGCAGGGACATTATATGCCCGCAAGTGGTCGCGAACCGCGACGCGGCTATGCTGCGCTATGTCCACAGCCATGTTAGCACCGGAAGTGAAAAAAGACAAAGAACACTTTGTAGCACAACTGGGTAGTAATTCAAAGAAACCGTTTAAAGTAGAATTCAAGCTTGAAAAGACCTATTTCAAAAACAGGTAGGTTTTCCGACACCACCGTTTACCGGAAACGGGAATGAAGGTGTCAAGGTATGAATGATATACTACTCGAGTGTCATGTTTTAAGGCCAACCAAACCGTTGGGCGCCATGTAGCAGGGTTTCCGTTCTCCCACAGAACTGTGCATAGAGATCTAGAACCTCAGTGAGTTAGGATGATCCAAAACTCATCTCAGTGTCAGAAATCTCCTTACCTAGCTAGCTACAGTGTCTCATGGATCATTATGGAATGAACCATGTCTTAGACAAACCAGAACATGATCTTTAGAATACCTCAGGAATCGTGGAACACATGAACACTCTTTCGTTATATAATCATTTCAAACCAAAACTGAGAGTCAAAGAACACAAGTGCAAGTTTGAAATATTTATTATTCAATGCAAAGTTCTCAAACGCAGTATCTTGTATAATACCAAAATGCAGATTATAAAAATCAGAGTCAGCAGCATAGTCACTAATCCATAGTAAGCAAAAGGTGCTAGCATGTTATAATGCAAAACCTATAGAAATCTATATCACCTATATTTCACGCACCCTATCTAGCATATTATTTTATATCTAAGAAGGTCTCATTCGGGCTTTAGCAGGGCGGCCCCATACCTCTCAATGTCAGTAGGAGCAGTTCACATCAACAGCTACCAGCTCTCTTCATGCGCAGCACCAAGTGTCTACGTTCATTCCGTGTAACTCTATCTTAAACCCGCGTAGAGCCCAAAATGTTGGCATCAACATTATTTGTGTTATGTCTAATGTGGTGCGAGGATCAGGCCTCCCAGCAACCTTGTGTTAGGTTAATCTTAGAGTGTGCAGCTCTCAGTGTGCAGACAGTTGTACCAAGTGTACCAGGCAAAGCTGATAGCATGGAAATAACATATTATTCTCAAATAAACCACCTCATCGCTTCTAGGGTGAAAGCTACAACAACAAGTATGTGTCGTGTGCAAAACTGAAGCCGAAGGCAAACCGGCTGTTTAAACATGTAATACACTCATGCTAACTTAACGCAATATATGTAATGAAGTATCCATATGACAGTAACTACCAGGTTCAAAAGTTCAGGCTCATCATTAGTAGCCATTTCCTGTAGTGCTTCCTGAGGGGCCCCTCCAGAGTTCAGTTGCCAGTTGAAACTATTATGTGACCCTGCTCTGAACCTCAGAATAGTTACACATATGCCACAAAGGTCCTGAATTACAGCTAAGGGAGACAAGCAGGAGCCAGGCTGGAAGTTAAAATCCATTAATCAGCCCCTAATTCATTATTGTCAGTTGGGGCAGGGCAGGTGTTGTAACTAATTTTGCAACAATGAAAGCACTTAGCAAGTGCAAAAGATCACTAATCAGGGCGCACTAAGGAAGCAGGTGCCAGCTAAAAAAATATTCTGTGACACATTAATCAGCCCCAAATTAATTCAGGTCACTTGAGGCAGGGAAGGTGTGCTTTGCTTTGCCGAAAATAATGTACACTGGACAACCAGAGGGTGTGGTGATGAAACAGAGGGTGGCATGGGTGGGCCAGAGGGTGGCATGAGTAGTCAGAGAGTGGCAGTGGTGACAGAGAGTGGCAGTGATGAAGAAGAGTGTCCCAAACAGGCTGGACACGTAGAAACAACAAGTTCGCAAAACTTGCGACCCGACAGGTAAGTTCGCAAATTGCGAAATTGTAAAAACCCTCGCGAACTGGCAGAAACACGGGCGAACACAAAAAAAAAAAAATCTGCAAATTCGCGGGAATTCGCGGATTTTGCGGATTGCGAATCCGCAAATCCGCAAAATTCGCGAACGCGAGATCCGCAAAATTCGCCCATGCTTAGTTGGGTCAAATGTAGGCCTGGGCTTCCGAATCGGCTACGCCCACGGAGTAGGCATAGTGTTGCCTCCTACGCATTTTGCGTAGACAGCGTAGCCGGCAACACTACGCCCACTTCGTGTGCGTAGCCGAGTTGGCCGCCAACCGCCTCCCTCCCGCCCTCCCCTACATACATTATTTAAGCAAAATACCTTTAATAAAACAAGTTTAAAGCAGTTACCGTGTCCGGGGCTCGTCCGGGGCTCCCTTTTGGAATAGCGTCCCTTCATAGATACCAATGCGCATGCGCGGCCGACCGCGCATGCGCATTGGTATCCATGACGACGCGATTCTTAGAGGGAGCCCCGGAGGAGCCCCGGACACGGTAAGTGCTTTAAACTTGCTTTATTAAGGGTATTTTGCTTAAATAATGTATGTAGAGGAGAGCGGGAGGGAGGTGCGTAGTGGGGCTACGCGGAGTGCGGGAGTGAGCGTAGCTTCTCGCCCACTCCGCGTAGCTCCGCAGAGCCCCACTACGCCCACTACGCCCACTACGCCTGGGCCTAGTCAAATGCCTGGAATCTATTATATGTGGGAATTGAAAAGCTGTCCCAGAGTTTAAATACAGGGGCAAAATTATGGGCTGTATTGTGATGGTTTACTCTGGGACGATCAATCATTTGCACTCTAGGTTGGTTACCTGACTTGCTCCTATAAAAATAGTCTAATGGGAGTAGAGTTGTATTGTATTCCCAGTTGGAAGGCGAAGATTGAGTCCCTGGCCCAGTCTGATGTCCTGAAATTGATAATGATACAATCCCCATCAATTTCCTTTTTACTGGGGCCCAACCAGCCCACTCTTTGAGTCATGATGATCTGATTTGCCCCATGCATCGGAAAACCTCAATTTCTAGAAAGCCAATGCAGTGTTTTATTTTTAAGTATTTCTGGGTTCTCGGATTGGGTAGGCTTTAGCTTTGGGACATTAGCAAGGATAGCTACATAAGCACTACATTCAGGGGGTACATTTTCCACAGCAGGAATTACATTTTGAATTTTTCGCACAGGTACTGGTACTCCCCTGCTCTTGTTAGTTGGCTCTGTGCTCCCTTTCTTCATTTGTTCTATTGGCCCTGTATGCCCAGTAATAGTAGTCTGGCCATTAGAAGGTAATTTTACCGGAACAGTTGGTGCAGAGCCGCCACTAGCCAGGTTATTTGTAGGTTTTCCCGGGTGTACAGTTTTCTGTGCCGTGCCATGTCTAGGTATAGTCATGCTGTTCTGAACCTCTTTGGCTAATGTATTTCCTTTCTTTGGTACTTCCGCATGAGTTGCTGTGCTATATTTCTCCATTTTGTTACTGAGTTTATGTATTTCCCTGGCCATGTTATCAATTTTGTCATGGATCGGTCTCATTAGCTCAATTAATTTACAGTAAGTAGCTTCCATGTCAATGGTATTTGGCGGTACTGGGGTGTTTACTTTGGACCTAGTTGTAATCATATTTCCTTGTGTTAAGTTGTTATTAACCGTGTTTTCCTGTGTGTTTTTCTGCCCCCCTTTCTTTTGCCTCTTGGATTTCTGTATAACAGCAGGCTCAGTTATATTATCAGGGGTTACAGGAGCAGCTACTAGTGACAGGTCAGGGGTTCTAGAAATACGCGAGCTATCTTCATCTATTCTAACCACATCTGCTTCTTGATTAAGACTAAAGAATCAACAGAGGCTGCTGGCAGATGTAGGGCTTAACTCTATTTGTTCCCCTGGAAACGAACTTAACCCCAATGAGAGACGTCTTTCTGTGCGATCAATTTCTTTGGCTATGGCCCTCAATGCTTTAACTAAATAGTTGTCTATGGTGTTACAAGCCCCTGCAGGAATTAGCTGTTCTCTCTTCTTCCCCATAGTTCACAAAATGACCAAGTAACCAATGGATAGATGTTATAAGTGTTCGCAGTAACAGCACGCTAGGCAGCAAGCTTACCACTTAGTCCTCTACTGTATAGGTCAACAATGTATTGTCCGTACAGGTCCTGTTTATTCCTTCAAGGGTGTAGGGCTGAACGATAAGGGGGGTGGGCCGGCATGGCCTCATCTGGCCCCGGACGGCCACAGACGGCCCGCCCTTTGCCCGGGCTTAGCCCGGCTAGTCCCGCGCTCGGTCCCGCGACGCGGGTGCTGATCTCCTTTTTTAATTGCCTCCTGGCACCGGAAATGCGGGTAGGAGCGGCTTCCGCCGCCGAGGCGTCTGGGGCTTGAAGTCCTGATGCCCGTGGGCCCCCCTCCACACAGCGGTTGCTGGAAGATGAAGACTGCGGCGGTGGGAGGGAGACAGGCAACAACTGCGGCAGGGAAAATCAGCAGCTGAGAGGCTGCGCGAGCCAAGGTATGCCCCTAGATAGTGTGCTGGGACCCCCACTCCGTCGGGGCTGAGCTCCTTTTTAATTGCCTCCTGGCGCGGGAAATGCGGGTAGGAGCGGCTTCCGCCGCCGAGGCGTCTGGGGCTTGAAGTCCTGATGCCAGTGGGCTCCCCTCCACACAGCGGCCGCTGGAAGAGGAAGACTGCGGCGGCGGGAGGGAGACAGGCAACAACTGCGGCAGGGAAAATCAGCAGCTGAGGGGCTGCGCGAACCAAGGTATGCCCCTAGATAGTGTGCTGGGACCCCCACTCCGTCTGGGCTGAGCTCCTTTTTAATTGCCTCCTGGCGCGGGAAATGCGGGTAGGAGCGGCTTCCGCCGCCGAGGCGTCTGGGGCTTGAAGTCCTGATGCCAGTGGGCCCCCCTCCACACAGCGGCCGCTGGAAGATGAAGACTGCAGCGGCGGGAGGGAGACAGGCAACAAATGCGGCAGGGAAAATCAGCAGCCGAGGGGCTGCGCGAGCCAAGGTATGCCCCTAGATAGTGTGCTTTATGTTATATTCTGTCCAATGAAATGTTACATTTGAAATGTTGCCTTTGCTATATATTTCTGTTAACCTTGCTTTTTCCTCATTATATTTGAAGTGTTTATATTGTATTTTCAGGATTTCTCACTTAAAGGCAGATGTGAGTATTCCCAGATGAAATGTGCCTTGCTTGTTGAATGTATTTTATCTCAACTTATAAAGGTGTCTTTAAGCTTTTAAGGTATCGGCTCTCTCTGACTGTTTTAAACTGTCATTCAGTAAATGTTATCTGATCCACGTGGCTATCTGAGAATGCAGGGCCATGGATCCAGAACTCTGTGATTTTTATGCCTTTATATTATTGTTTCTAGAAGTTGCATCTTCTTAATAAAACTGTTAACCTTTCAGCTTCAGTTTCCACGGCTCACATATCTGTTTTTTTCTATTTTTAGAGCAAGGGTTCCTGCACACCCCGGTACAAATTAAGGTGCTCCTTTGTCCCTAGTTCTCTCTCACGATCTTCCCAGCGCAGGCTTCAGAGCCACTGCGCCCAGTCCCCTGAACCCTTCTGCCCTGTAATAAATCTATCTCTATCAAGACATACCGCAAAAACAGCATTTAACAATGCATCTGTAGCAGTAACAGGAATAGGCACATCAACATGTTCTTGTCGTGGCCAACTGGTATAAGTAATAGTCATTGTTCCACTTCTCACTGCATAATAATATGCAGAAATTGATTAACATCAGCCCAGTTAGGTTTATAACATTCAAATACAGTCTGCTATTCTTTACTGAATCTTGTATATGCGGGAACTGTTGTTTGACATTTGCTGGATCAACAGGGGACCAGGGAACATGGACAGTGACTAAACCTCCTACTTCAAAGCCAGTGTTTTCTGTTAGAGGCCAAAGGCTATCTGATTGGACATAGGCACTATTGTTTGGGACATCACTTTATTCCTTGCTACCCAAAGAGGGACAATGCTCTAGTCGGAGTGTACGCTCCATTTCCCTCACCTTCCACCTAGCAATCTTCAGAAAGCTACAGTTGGGATGTGAGTTTTATCACTCTAATGTGTTGCCTTGGGGTGCTGAAGTACAGAACCAGACCACACTTGAGTGGGCAAGTGGGGAAGTCATTTTGCTGACTTCTTGTTGTGTCTTTTTGCCTGTCCTGCTGTCCCTTGTTAAAGTCTCCACACTTGTTTGTGCCGGATTTGATTGAGCCCCACTTACCAGCCCTGATCCATGCCTAGCTGCATCCTGTGGCATAACTCAATCATGCCCACTTCGCAAGTTGTAATACATAACATCTAGAAAATACTCCTCCATTTCTTCGATTCTTACATTCTCACTATTAATTTTGGGGAATAGGGAAAAGGAGGAGGTGGCACCTCAAATTATTAATGTGGTATCTCTGTTTCCCAATGGTTAAGTTTGATAGTCACCTGTAGCTCAGTACTTATCTTGACCCTGTGGAAGTAAAGAGGGTGGATACTCAGGAGTGTTAGTCACTGAGCATTTGCGTACCTGGTGGTTTCAAGGAGAAGAGTTTCTGGCCCTAGGCCTTTTTATAGATATCTACTAGGGGTCTGTGCAATGAGTTCTAGTTGCCCCTTCCACTGCCTAACTGCAACCTGCACTAGCTCTATACTGTGGATTACGCTTAAATTTTTGACTCCTGTTTTCCTGAGACTCCTCCTGTACCTAGCTGAACTCGATTTACGTCATCATCACCTACCTTGACTCAACTTTTCAAGTCTTAACATTTTATACCCTCAATAAACACAACCAGACTTCATATCCATACATTTTGAAGTGCACTACTGGTCTGACCTGCTTGTTTGGTCAAACGTGGTGTTGTCCTCCACCCATGCCCACTAGGAATTTCTCTGTCTTAACTTTGGTAAATGGGATCATATGAAGTACGGAGCAGCTCTGTTCTTTGCTTACGATGAATGGCAGGCACTTCCTAGCACCAACGCAGAAGGCCGGTCAAAGAAACTCTACATTCAAGTCAATTATCGTTTAAGTAAGTTTATTAAAAAATCAAAAATTAGACTATTTTGAATCAAAGATTCAGCTGACAACAAGGAAACCCCAAAGTCTTATAAAAGGAGTGCAGATGAGAAAAAGGGAGACACAAATATATATTATTGTATCACAGTATTTTCAGGTTAAAACAGATGGCTTCAAAAAAGCAAAGGGGGTACACTTCTGTAAGAGACTGAGGTCATGAGAAAGAAGGAAGACAGCCTTCAATTGATAGGAGAATGCAAACTTTTCAGGTTGGGCAAGTTAATCATCACTTTCTCGTCTTGAGGCGCCAAGATGTAAAAAGAAAAGTTCTAAACATCAAAAAGAAGCACATTCTTTAGGCACAGTTAGCATGAGGAAGAAAACATTGCTATTGCACTTAAGCTGTCGATGGCTTACCTTGTCAATGGGTAGATGCTAGTTTCTATTTCAAAAATGTAGATTTAATAGTTTCTCTCAGACTGTTATCAACTTTAATCATAAACATCCCTCGAACTTTTTCTTATTGAATAGAATGGTTTCGCAGGAAATATTGTACACAGAATTTGATTGGTTGAATCAATACTCAAATGTGTATGGGCTATTCTTCGACTCTTCTTTCATTACCGGTGTATATGACATAATACATTTAAAAGTCAGCATCAGCTGTTCTTTCTTTCACCATTAATGTCATTTTTTATCGAGATACCAGATAGTCTTCTTTTTTTCAGTATTTCTTCACTGCTACCTTGCATTCTCATAACACTTTACTCTAAGGAAGATTCCTAATGAACTATTTCAGAAGTTAACTCATACCCAGTAAAACAGTGGTTAGATCTGACTCCAACTAATCTATTTTAAAGCTTTCTGTAATAGTGATGTCTAAAACATAATGTTCAGATTACTATGACATGAGGGTCTTCTTTATAGAGTATTTATAATGTTTTTAATATATCTTTTAGTTGAGATTCAGGACATTAATGAAAGTCAAATATTTCCTCGTTTCATTCCCCCTTACTTGTATACAGTCTTTTCCTTTGTGCGTTCTAAAAAAAATAAAAATTCTCCGAAATATGCATAAAGCTTCCCTTTGCAACGCCAGTTGTTTGCAAAATCTGAATTTTAGTCACCAATTTCTTCAGAAAATAATACATACAACGGTTGTGAAAATTTAACAATTACTTGAAACGGTAGGTCTCATAGTGAAACTTTCTGATCTCCTAAATCTTTGGAAGAGCATATAAAACAAGTGTCTAATGAAAATTTTGTGTCAAATAAAGACCAGTTTCAATATCGCCTTTTGTAACATTTCAGATATCAAAACTGCAATTTGTTTTTATTTCAATAAGTGGGTTATGATCTAAGCGATTATATAAATGTATTTCTAATACATTGAAAACATGTGTTGTAAAAATGCATATCCATATTGATCAATGATCCAGCTTTAATCATTTGTGTTTGTGTTTAACATCAAAGGGCTGTCTTTCTATAATTTTACAGTGCTTGTCACTCCAATATCCTGAGATTCATTTCTCTCTTGTAGTAAGCTTAGCATGTACGTCTTACTCAGGAGGCTGTAGAGTGTTTGAAAGCCAGAAACTGTTTGACAACAGTAATTATATAAACTAAACTCAATGTCCAGTCAGAGTTATTGTTTTTGAAAAGACTTTGGACCTTATTATGACTACAGCGATCCATAGAACAGCTGCAGTCATTGTGGCGGTCCTCCTGCCCTATTACAACTTGGGCGGTTGGACCGCCATAGGACTGCTGCAACCGCCAGGAACCTGTGCTCCGTGGCGGTTGCGCAGAGGTCAGAGGCAGCAATATGCTGGTTGTGCCGCTATGACATTGCCAAGCATATTACCAGTTGCCTCACTGCCATCATTTCCATGGCTGTGGGTCCACTCAGGGGGCTGCCTCTGGGCCTGGGAATACATGTAGGGGGGAATATGTTGAGCCCCCCCTGTAGATTTGCAACACCTGTTATTGAACAGAAAGAAATGCACAACATTGTGCATTTCTTTCCATGAAGGAACAGGCACAGGCGGTCTCCTATGTGTCTTAAATATGCACAGCAGTGGGACTGTCGCAGCAGGACAGCCACACAGGATTAAGTCGTAATCTCTCGGGCAGTCAGACTATGGGTTAGGTGGTCTTGCAGCAGTGCGCTGGTGTGGCGGCCCCCTGCAAGACCGCCAAACTTCTAATAAGGCCCTTGATCTTGATCTTTTATTACGATTGAGGACAGTAAGGAACAACACGGAAAACCGAGCGGTCCTGTAACACTTCGCAGTTCAGATACAATCCCTAATTCAAGTGTTATACTGTGTGGCACTACAAAACACATAATATAGAGCCATAGCTAGAGGAAGCTGAGATTAAAACTATGTCTACAATGTCGGGCAAATCCAGATATGCTGCCTACTTTAACAATTAGAAGTTTACAGACTACACCCATAGCGAAGTACAGCTTCATACAACTGTATTGCCCACAGCAGGATCTCCGATTCAAAAGTATCAGAATAGCAAGCTTCTTGGAATTGCTTTTGGTGCTCCCATTGAGGACTACCATGGTGGCAGCAGGGAAACACGATGAATGACAAAAATATTGAATCTAAATTATTGTATGAAATAAACAGCGTACAAAATGTATATTCACTACCAAAATATCGAGAAACAGCATATAGAAGTAAAGACTAAAGCTTTTTATGTATATGATATCGTTTTTCAAAATATAGTTGCATATAATATAATTTAATTTAATATAGTTGTATTAAATATTTGTTTTAATTAACTTAATATACTTGATATTCATTTTAGATTTTACTATTATTAATGTAATTGTTTTATTTTTTAAGTATAGTTTGTAATGTTTTACACTTATTTAGTAATTTATAACTTAGTAGGGGTTGTTGGCTTTGTAGGGGAACAGAGGGGGAAGTTATTTCAATGATAAATTATTGCATTAAATTTTAATTAACTTTTTAAAAACTTTAAAATATTTAAAAAGTATTTAACTGACTATGTACATTGATTGACTAAGTAATTATTATTTGAATTATATGAATATACTTTGTGATTTTAAATGTTTATTTTAATTTGTATTGTTAAATTAGTAATTTATATTTTAGTTGTAGATTGTTGGAGTTGTTGAGGAACATGGTAGATTTTTTTTATTATATATTTGTGTGACAGATTACATTTTGTATCTTAATTAAATATTCATTCAGTAATTAATTATGTAAATCTCAATTGATTATTTGGTATGTACACTTTTTTAATTCATTGTTGATTGAATATTTAGGGGCCTATTAGGATGACGGGTGGACTTTGTCTGCCCGTCATCCTAGCGGGGAATGGGACCACCCGCCATAAGGGCGGGGGTCCCATGGGGGGAATTAGGATGTGCCCACCACAGTGGCAGGCACATCCTGCATTTTTAGCATTGTGGCGGGCGGTGATCTCAGCACCGCCCGCCACAATGCTAAAAATGCTTTACAGCATTTGCATAAACAAAGCGACAGGCACCGCGCAGTGCCTGCCGCTTTGTTTATGCAAATGAAGGGGGGTACCACAGGTACCCCCCGTGTGCACCCCCCCACCTCTCCTTCACTCTGGGGGCCCACATGGGGCCTCCAGAGTGAAGACCGCATGCCTTTCTGTGGCGGCATCGCTGCCACGGAAAGGCATCTGATATGGGCCATCCTAATATGGCTGGCGGTGTCTATTAGACACCGCCACCATATTAATTCTTTTCTGGCCCGGCTGCAAGGCGACCGGGGCGGAAAAGCGGCGGACGGTCTTTCCGTCCGTCGCGGTCCCCCGCCATTCTAATATGGCGGGGGGAATTCAGGACAGGATGTCTGGCGGATTGTCACCACCAGGCCGGCGGTGGCTACCGCCAGTCTGGCGGGGGCAATCCGCCCGACATCCTAATGGGCACCTTAATGTGTTTAATAATACAGTTTGTAAATGTATTGTATGTTTTTTATTATTACGTGTAATTGTATTTTTTTTAAATTAATACTTTAATGTAATTATTGGTTTATTAATAATTTATTTTAATTGTTGGAGGGATTTGTTTTTTGGATAGTAGGAAGGGAAGTGTATTTTTGTATTTGTTAAATTAATTTTGTATTACTATTTTTATATTTAATGTATTCATTTATATATAATTATTTTTTTGTTTTGAATGTTTTACATTTTTATTTTGTTATGTATTTAAATGTCTATTAAAACATTATTAGGATTTGGAGTGGTATTGGTGACTTTTTGTAAGTCCAAATCCATGTTTTCTCTTACGTTTGACTGGGAATAGTAAATGTAACCCCTTCAAAGTCCACTACTTACCCTACTTTTGCTTAGCTCGGAGACGGATTAGTAAATGTAACACCACCAAATTGCAACACTTTCACTACTGTTGTTTAGATTACAGTGGGAACAGTAAATCTAACCCTTCCAAAGTCCATCACTTTCCCTGGTTTTGCTTATTTTGAAGTAGGAACAGTAAATCTAACCTCTCCAAAGGCCAACACTTTACCTACTGTTGGTTGGATTGGGGTGGGAATATTAAATCTAACACCTCAAAGTCCAACACTTTCCCTACTTTTGCAGGCATAGAAATATTAGCAATATAAACTTAAGTGTGGCTTCATAATTTTTTTTAAAAAGGGAACTTATGTTGGAATTCACAGTAAAATATGTATCCTTTGCCTATGACTATACTTCAACACTTCCACCAGTATTTAAGACCTTTGGGTCTTTGTGTACTTTGTATATGAGTATGATGAACCAGTCCTAGGGAAAGCCTACTAATATGATATAATGCTGAAACATGACAACCACTCAGACAAGCAAGGTCTAAGAGTTAGATCTGCTGATCATTCTCTAATTTTCCACCAAGTGGAGAAGTGCTAATAACATCACTGTATAAGTATAAGAATTTTAACATGCTAGGGTTTAATCACTCTTCGTACCTCTTGCAAAATAAACAAAATCTCACCATCCCACTACCAAATATATACAATAATAGGGAAGTCTGGAGCCCAACAAGCTCAGCCAGGATGTCCCCTTTTACTAGATGAGGAACTCAGCGATGGACCATGGTACACATGGTGGGTGAGGGTTCATCATCTCGGTCGCGGTGCGGTGGTGCCCGAGCTACAGGGGGCCCCCTCAGCATGGTACTGTGGTCCGAGAGCCCCTGATAATATCCGGAGTGGGGGTACCTCCGTGCACCTTGCAGGGGGAGGCCCTCAAATTTCATTACACCACTGATCCCGGTGAATACTGCTGTACACCCTTTTCACTGCAAAAATACGCCAAACAAACAACCAGGCTGAACTGTACTCTTCTCTATAAATCATGGTCTTAGGAGGATGTACAGTTAATTAGAAAGGTGTGGGTGTGAATGCACACACATGTTCGCGAGTGCAGTGCTGATCTGCAGTGAAGTATAGCTTACAACTCATCATTACATACTTGTAGCGCCAGAAGAAGGGCAGTGTCCATGAGTAGTGCCCATGAGTTGGAGGTGGATGCACCAAGTGGGGTAAAGGATGCATATATTACGATTAGTTTTGTCTGTAATGTGTTTCCTGCAGGTGCCTTTGAAGACAGGAGCAACAGGTATAAGAGCATGAGGCCTCATGCCAGTGGATGGCGCGAATGTAGAGGTAGGCAGGGATTGAAGGAGCCCACACGAAAGCGGATGACCCACGTGGGCTAATAACACAGCTGAAACATGTCGCCATACATTTCACGATAGATGAATCATTGATATTCATCAAATAGGGTTGCAGGCACTGCTTGGCTGGATCGTCTGCAGAATTGAGGGTGGAACTACTCATCAGTGCTCCCAATTCAAACACCAGAGTCAGAGTCAGCAGATATCCAGCGCCTCCTGCGCGCTGGAAAACAAAGCGGAGGTAGAGGCAGAGGCTTCTTCCGTATTTCTTGTTTATCGCAAGCAGCTACAAGATCGGAGGAAATATTTCTCTGAGGATTTGTACCTAGCGCTGGGACAGGCAGTGTGCAGATTGATATTCTCGCCCCTTAACCCTACCGCGGTAACCAGGTGTGGCATTGCCAGTTCAGCAGCTAATGACATGCCTTCCAAAGCCGCGTCTGCAGCGGCAGCCCGCTCGAGATTAGCAAAGGCTGCCAGAAATCTGCGTGAGGCGGAATTAGAAGAACAACAGCAACATCAAGACACTTCACAGAAAGGAGCAGGGTTTGTATCTGGTAGTAATACAACCACGAAATTTAGGAATAAAAAACAGCCTATTGCTTCTGCTGAGTCTTCACCACGACAGGAGGTGCTGGCGTCCAAACGCAAAATAAATAAGGATAACATGCCGACAATGGCTACTCCAGGAAATACAGTAATAGATCTACTGCTGAGAAAGCAAGGTGCTACAATAAATGCCTCTCCGAACTCTCAACATCTCAACTCGTTACCATTGACGAATCTGGAAAATGTTTGTAACTCTTTGGGTTCGCCTAAACGTGCGCAGCCTGCTATAACCGCCAAAACCGTGAGTATACAAGTCATTGGAGAGCCTAATGAGGCGGCACTTGTTGATGTTGTCATTGTCGATTCACGTTCTAGTACAGGCATTAGCCAAGAAATAATTACGGGAAAACATAGTATGTCATTCTCTGGGGCTGGAGAGAATATCATGGGTGTAGCTGAAACTGCTGAAGGGCAAATTACGTTGATCTCCTCTGCAAATATAACTTACACTCCTAGCCAGGAGATAATTGAGACTGGGATTGAGCGAACTAGAACAGACATGCTACTACCTATCCCAGCTATTATTGCTTATGGACAGTTAGCTACCGACCCTCCGCCTCAGTCGTTAGACATTGAACCTAAACAAACTCAATGTTGGTGAACAGCCAACGTCCGATGTTGACCCGAAAAATTCTAATCACCCTGCTTTTATTGAAGGTGAAAAAGAGACAAATGTATTTTACTCATTCTCAGACGAGACAGGAGTAGAGGTTGAGTCAGAATCTAGATCACTTGATGACGGAGATGAAAAACTTAGTGATGAATCCGAAGATGAAAATGACGAATCTTTGCTCTTTTCTAACACTTCAGATGAAGGAAGCCTCGAGGAGGATTTACAACTAAACACAATCAGATCTAAGGCTAAAACAGTATCCAGGTTGAGTCATCGAGCGCCAGTTGAGCATCCTGCTATCTCTCGAACCAATATGCAATCTACACAAGCTACACAAGGGTCAGATGTAGATGCAGACAAGGTCAATAGCCAAGAGATCCCTTTAAATGCTGTTGAAACAATATTACAGGCTATCGCTACTCATAGGGAATAGACAGGTTTTGACAGCAAACGATCCCGGGCAGCTATACGCAAAGTTCAAGGGGTGGTTAAAAAATTGACTAAGACATGTAATCAAATTGGGGAAAGAGTCACCGAAATAGAAGCAAGGGTACTCTCTACAGAAAACGAGGTAACGGCAAATTCAGGGAAAATCAAGCTGCAAGACGCTGAACTAGTCAACATTAAATGGAAGCTGGAGGATTTTGAGAATCGGCAGAGAAAGAACAATTTACGCATATTGGGGGTCCCCAAAAAGATGGAGGGCGAAAATATACGTACTTTTGTTGTGAAACTACTTAGCAAAGCGATGCCGGAACTAACGACCTGGGATTGGGACGTTGAAGTTCAGCGTGCCCCTCGAATGCCCTTCAACCCCTCCGCCCAAACCAGGACTATATCCTCGAGCCATATTAGTGTACTTTGGTAACGTTTTGTTAAGGCAAACAGTAGCAGAAAAGGCGAGACCTGATCACAAATTAACCTTTAACGAAATTACTTTCTTTACTAGACCCGACTTCTGTCATGCTACTGTTGAGAGACGTTGGCGCCTAAGGTCATTAATCAAACCCTTCCAAGAGAAAGGAGCCCAAGCATTTTTGAATAATCCGGCTAAGCTCAAGGTTGTCTGGGGTGGCCAAACTAAATTCTTTGTTTCCGAGATCAAAGCAAAAACCTACCTAGAGGATTTGCATTAATAATTTGAATAGAATATTAATGGAAAACTAGATTTGCAATATTTTTCTTGAGTGTACTACTATAGCTAAGAATTATTCTTATATTTATCTATGCTTTTCATGCCTTTTCTAAGTATGTTTAGATATGCTTAAAAATGTTTAGTAGCATGCTTTCTTTTTCCTTCTCTGGTATATTTAATTTCTCTCATTACACTAATACACTATAAAACTATTCATTCTCCTTTTCATTTAGTTGAAGCGGTAGCTCAGGTGTTACACTGCTTTCATCATCCAGACTCTGGTAGAGTCTGATGGCCTACACTTCGGGGGGGGAAAGAGAGCGGGTGGGGTGGGCGGGGTTGCTAGGGGTGGTTGGGGGGGAGGTTGGTGGGGCACTCATATAAAAAACAAAAACGAACCAGATTCGATGACAAAAAAATGTTTCAATTTCTTTTTTATCAAACATACTAAAAAATCTATGAATTGGATAATAAATGATCATAATAATAAGACACCTAAAGAATCTTTTGGTCAATCTTTTGTGATAAACAATGGGTAAATTGGTTATACAAACCTGGAATGTAGGGGGACTATTGAATAATGAGAAACAATGTTGGTTCGCTGAACTAATTGGCCTGAATCCAGTAGATATATTGTGTCTCCAAGAGACACATGTGCCATGGGCTAGGAGATCACTATTGAAAGTAAAAGGTTATAATTTGTTAGTTGCATCAACGCAGTCATCAAATATAAGAGGGGTCGCAATCCTAGCCAAATCACACCTAGGTGGGCCGGTACGTCATCTCTGTGATTCTCATGGAAGATGGGCAATTGTGAAACTTTCCTTAGGCATAACCATCTGTACTATTTACGGCTCCAATCAAGATGACCCTACAATCTTTACATTTCTTGAATCAGAACTCGCTACTTGGCAGGGCCCTCTAATTATGTGTGGGGATTTCAATATTTCTCTTAATCCTATGCTTAATAATATTAGTCTTATACAACAGACCTATACCGGCCGGAAACCTAAAGTATATAAAGCAATTAGGAGACTTGTAAATAGTTTGGGGTTAATTGATATATGGGAGGAAAAAAATCAGAACATCCAGAATGCCGGGTACACTTATTTTTCGCACCCACATCAAAAACACGTTCGTATAGACTATGTATTTTCAACCAGGGATTTAGCCACACAATCCTCTATCAGTAAATACCCCAAAATTATATCAGATCACAACGCCCTTGTCTTTACAATGAAGGTAGAAATCTCAACTAACAAATCTAGACAATGGACATTTGATCGCAAATTGCTCTCTAATAATGATTATATTAAATATGTCAATAATTGGACAGAGGAATTCTTCAATATTAATCGTTTTAGCGCCACAAGGAATGTGGTATGGGATTGCTATAAATCAGCATTTAGGGGGGAAACTATAAGCTTTCAAGCCAGGGCTAAAAAACAAAATACCAGCAACTATAGCTTGAAACTGGCGGCCTTAGCAAAGGTGGAAGAAAATAACACTTTGATCATCTCACGAAGATTAGATGCAAAACAATCGATGTATCAATTATCATTGTTAAAAGCGGAGCTGAATGCAAGCCTTAGTGAAAAAGCGGCCCAAACTTATAAAGCTTATAGGAAAGATGTTTATGAGAGTGGGGAGAGAGTTGGTAGGCAACTGGCTCTACGCACAAGACAAAAAAATGTATCTAGTTATATCAATCAGACAACTGATAGTGGTCGAACATACACTAATACTCCCGATATCATTCATCAATTTCAACAATACTATCAGAAACTCTATACTGAAGAAACTAAATCTACTGATAATGAAATATTCTGTTTTCTTAATAATCTCCTTCATAACCATGAGGCATCAAAAATCTTAGATGATATTACTAGGGAAGATTTAGAAGCTGAAATCACTTTACACAAAGTGGAAAATGCTCTGTTGTGACTCTCATCGGGCAAAGCAGCTGGACCTGATAAAATACCAACAGATCTGTATAAGATACTAAGTCGTCAACTATGTCCTCTGCTTCTTGATCTTTTTCTAGGAATACAATGGACTGGTGTATCTCCGCACTCATGGAATGAACAAATATAATTGTCTTCCCTAAGAAAGAAAAAACCCCTGAGCAACTAACTTCATATCACCCTATTTCTTTAATCAATTCGGACTCCAAATTATACGCCAAAGTCATGGCCACGAGACTCAGCAGGGTTATTGAAACACTTGTCTCCCCCTGGCAACATGGCTTCGTTCCCGGTAAAGGCACTACCGATCATACCTGTAGGGCGATAGCCCTTTTTGATGCCATGTCGGTCACGGGGGGGTCGGATGTCAATGATCCTGCTGGATGCCGAAAAGGCTTTTGATCGTGTCTCGTGGAGCTTCTTTTGGGCAGTTATGTTACACAATAATTTTGGCCCTAAATTTATTAAATCCATTAAATCTATGTATATATTACCTAAAGCAAAACTTCAGATGTTAGGATCTGAATCTGGTCATATTAACATCACCAGGGGCACCAGACAAGGGTGCCCATGCTCACCCCTATTATTTGCATTGTATATAAATCCATTAATTTTAAAATTTCTTGAGAGCCAATCCATCAATCCAATTATTTGTGATCAATACGTGACAAAGGTTTTGGCATATGCTGATGATGTCGCGGTTATTACATCTGACCCGATTGAGGCTATGGAGGAAATCGTGACCCTAACCTCCAAATATGGTATCCATTCAGGGTATTCTCTGAACCGGGGGAAGACAATTGTACTTTGTACAGATAACATTAACTATATCGATCAGAGAAGAGCTGAGAAGGCTACCTATTTAGGAATCATTATTAGCCCTGATGTTAAATTATTAAATGGCCTTAATCATAACGCTCTTATTGAAAAAATTAAAAGAGATCTGGATCGGGTTAATGGTTTGCACCTATCAATCATCGGAAGAGGCAATTTTCTTAAAATGAATGTGCTGCCTAGATATCTATATTTGTTCCGTGCAATTCCCTTTGCAGTTGCCTCCAAAACCTTAAAAATACTCGATTCTCATATGAGTAAATTCTTATGGCAACAAGGAAAGATCAGGAGATCTCATAAGTTATTGTCACTACCTAGAGATAGAGGTGGGCTAGTCATTCCCAATACTAGCCTATACCATTGGGCAGCACTCCTTAAACAAATGTCACCCCTGCTCAATTTTAGTCCTGAGATAGCTATCGTAGACACTAATGGTTTACCATCAATCTATGAGCTAGTTCTTGGAAGGGATGCAAATGGGCTGTTTTTACAACAAACAGAAGCAAAAGATATTAGAAAGAAATGTAAATTTGAAATTGTAAGTAGTGCTTGGAAGGTATGGGCTAAGATCGTCAAGCATATGAAAATCATGAAATTTAATAGATACACCTCACTATGGCAACCGAAAATCACTCATGGCCTCTCCCATGATGTTATAGCTAGGAAATGGCAAAGACTTGGAATCTGCAAAATAAAGGACTTTCTGTTAAATAATTTTGAAACTAAGTTTATAGACTTAAAGAATAAATATCAATTATCTAATGGTGAATATATCAAATATGTACAAATCTATGCTAATCTTAAAGCAAAAGGATCGGCCGTAAGTCTAATGAGAGTGGATATTATCGAAGCCATTAATAGACCAAATACAAAAATAGGATTGCTGTATGACATTTTATTAACTAACATCCAAGATGATTTGGAGAAAACCGAAGCTAACTGGGCTAGTGAACTTAGCAATTCTAATGTTGATATTTATAAAGTGTTGGAACTAAGCGACTTACTGTTTATGGCTAGTAATCTCAAAGTTCAGACGTATAAAACGGTATTCAACCTTTATTATACTCCTGCCAAATTATTCATCTGGGGTAAAAGGGAAAATGATTTGTGTCCTTGATGTTTACACGGCCCAGAGACACTAATACATATGTTTAGCAATTGTCCCAAGCTCGATCTCATTAAAATAGCGATTAGTGATTATTGGCAGGTGATATTTGGGGCGTAAACTCCCTGAATCCGAAACACTGTTTATGTTTGGCTATGACTCCTCGTTAGAACTTTCAAAACATGAGGAAAGATTGCTATTTATTGTAACGGCTGTTCTTAGAATCATTTTGTCAGCCCGCTGGAAAGAACTTGAACCCCTAGGTTCCAGATGTGGTTAGCTCGATTCTTAGCAGTTTTAAGCTTCAAGACGGCTATTTATGCTACTAGGGGAACTAGAGCAAAGAAACTTGGAGATTCAATATGGCACCCAATAACAAATTGGAAAACTGGTGCCGTAACTATGAGTTAATTTAATTTTATTTGCCTGAATTTTTGTTATATATTCTGTGTTATATATTCTTTTTTATAACTCTATGTCGCTTCCTTCAATTGTTATACTGATTCAGTTATTGATGTATTATTTGTATTATTTGTAATGAGCTGATTGTAATTTGTCTTTTTCTGTTTATACAGTCTGTTCGGATCTGGTTCAATAAAAAAAAAAAAAAAAAAGATATTCATCAAATATCGGAACTGTGTGATTTGTAATCATATTTAAGGTACCTGACAATTAAAGGATACTCCCTGGAAATACCTTAAGTAATTTTTAAGATACATATAGATCCCTGATTCAATTCAATATCAACTTACCAATCTGAAGCACAAATCAACGCCACAAAGGTGGTATTTTTCTACCTTGATGTGGATAGCTTTCCTATGATGAATCATGCCACAATACATTGTCGGTGAGGCCATGCATCCAAAATCTTTCAAATACCTACAATTTGGGGAATTCTTCTCAGTAAAAAGACCTAGGCATTCGTTGTGTAAAGTTAAATCAACCATCATCACTAAGCAATGCATCTGACACATGAATGCTGGCACATTTTCTGTCATGTTTACATCAGATGTGCCTCATTGTCACCAAGTAAGCTTTGCTTGGGGTAAATATTTTGCCTTTGCTTTTTGAGTTTATTGTAAGACTATGCAATGTAAGCACTTTTCGTACACTTAAGCCCTTCCTCCTGATTTTTTTGTACAGGCATTTCCTATTTCATGTTACTGAAGGCACACAAGTTTAGTTAATATATGAATATGTAGTATTATTTGTGTAAAAACTGACCTATGCATGGCAAATATGAAGCAACATAGGCAAAAATGGGCAGGACTTAATCTGCCTGTAAACATGGGAAGGTATAATTAGATTCTATGACAAGTTAATGAAATTGTAAGCATAGGTAAGTGTGAATGCGTAGGCATACTGATGCTTAGAATTGCATTTTGAAATGTAGCTTTATGACTCAGGCTCATTATCATCAATACAATTCAGATCACAGGAATGTGGGGGATTTCTCACAGAGAATGAATAATGGAATGAGGTTCTGAATGCAATGTCTTATAAGTTAGCAGTAGATTGACACGGTGAATACGAAGAAGTTGTTTTGGGAAAGTGGAACTCAAATGTTTGAGTCTGGATATGACTGTGGCTTGACAAAACGCCTGAAAATATTTTTTTATAGTAAATCAGAGGCAGATAACTTCATAAAATGAAACAATTCTACTTTAATGTTCTTTAGTTTCACTGAATTTAAACTGATAAAATAATAATTAATAAAAATGGAGACTTTATCTGAATCTTAATAATTATCTGATTACCAAAGCTGTTCCTCACTTATTCGGCGAGGTGTAAAAACAGTGCTTCAGGCCTGGTTACAAATGCCCCATGAAATGATGATCCCTGCGGGCGGAATGCAATATATCGGGCATGTGTTTATGGACGTTGGGAATTATCTGGTGCATTAAAGTTCACCACCCTCATTAAATTTCAACAGGCCTAACCTGCCAGAATTTACCAGGTCAAAAATGCCCGATACACAGGCACAGATTGGGAAGGCGGGCAATTGGGCATTGGTCGATGGGCCGGTGCCCCAGGGTCACCTGTGGGCTGTTTTTTTGGGGCCTCTGGAAACCAGCCCAAGAGGCTGACTTTCTTTCCTAGTCTCCGCCAGGCTACTTTAATGTGGCGCCAGTATGGTCACTCCTGTAAATTGAGGCTGGGGGCCAGGGGTTGCTTTAGCCTTTGGGGCATTCTCACCTTGGTACTCTGCCTCGCATGCCCTTCCAGAAGCAGTGTTATCCCTCGCCGGGCCATCACATTTAGGCCATTGCGGGTGCATGCAGGGGTCTAACAGGGGGGCAGGTTTTTTTAGGCCATTCTCACCTACGATCCCCCCCCCTACACACCATGTGCTTTTTGACACCACCCTTGCCAGGTAAATGCCCGGAGTCAATAATGGGCCCGGAAAGGGGTAAATAGGAGAAGTGGCCTCCGTAGCAGCCAGGTTGTGTGACCTCATCCCAGTGTCTTTCAGGACTTGTTGAAGGGAGAGGAGAGGGTTGCATAAAATTGCCCTATGGTCAGTGTTGCAGATGTTGATACTAGGTTTGAGTTCCAGTGTCAGCTCAACATCCTTGGATTCTGGGCAAATCACCTCATCTCCATACCGAAAGTGAATTTGATCTTGTGTAATGTAACTGGTGCTCATGTACATTGCTCCAATGACTTTGGGCCGAGTTCACATTATACAAAATTATAACAAAAAATAACTGGCCAGATTCCAGTGAGACTAAACAGATGGTGATCCATGAAAGGGATGATCAGGGAATGTGGGCCACTTTTTTTAGAGTGCCCTGACCTAATTGTGATCCGAATTTCGACTCTGCCGATACATACTGGCACATACATGTGGAATTTAATGTGGAAACACCAATGAATGCATCTTATACCCCATTTTTAGGAGAAAATTCGAGATAGGCGATAATTATCATATCCGATAATTTCTCTGCATCTTTGCGTGCTGCTCGGCTGTGTGGCGGCAGTCTGACAGGAAAGCAAAAAAAAATAAATAAGACATCCTGTCTGCTTCCTTATCGCATTCTTTATTGTGTTTTCATTTATAACCATTTACACATTCAGCATATGGCTGGCACTGACAGCCAACCGCAGATCCTAGAAGTTAAGGGCCAGATGTATCAAAGGGTTTTACTCATTCTGTGTCTATGGGAATATGCTTTAGTACATATGGCCCGAAGACCGAATAAATGAACGGAGGTTGCATAAAAGAAAATAAAGTTGATATTTTTTTTACGTTATGACCTTGATGGCATATGTTGCCCGCTCATGTTGGCTTGAATGAAGATGTGTGCATTGATGTAATTGGTAAAGCATTGGTGACCGGGCCATGGGTGTCTGTCCCAGAGATCATTACCATGAGCATACTCCTGGAATCCATGTTTGTACTTTGTAGAAATGTTTTTCAAAAACGGTCCATCCGTTTCAGCCATGCATAAAGGGGGGAGGTCGGCCCTCCATCTTTGTGCGGTGTGGCACTTTGCCATTAGGCAGCCCATCCAAATCGCCCTGTCTTCAGGGTTGTATTGGAAAGGCGTGCAGTTCGACAGTGGCTGCTGGGCCGGCGCCTACGGATGACTGTGGGCAGAGACGTTTTAATTAGGCATGGGCATAGTGGGCTCTTGGCCCAGGGTCCTGGACTTTCAGGGGCCCCCTTGTACAGCCAGGACTGTTCTGTAGAGTGATGCGCTGATGAACTTGACAAATTGTTTAACAGATTATTTGAAATACTATTTTCCTTTATTTTTAACTTGAGTGCTGTGTGAGAGTCTAATACAGACATTTTGCAGAGAAATGTTGTGCTAATTTTTCAAGCAAAGTCCATAAAAAGTAAATTCTTTTAGATCAAAATAGGACACACATATGAGAAATGGGAGGGTCTCACCAAAATTATTTGTAGTAGTATTAGTGAGCTGCTGCTGTGTTACAATATTGAAAATACAGATCACTACTCCTGACTATTAGATGCAAACACATGTAGAATTTGGGGAATTTGGGCAAGTGTGCCTGTGCACTGCTAATGACCTGGCAAAAGAGGGGATAAAAGAGCTGAAATTGAATCATAAATTCAAAACAGTTCTGAATAGGGACCCTAAAAATACTCTGGCCTAGGGCCGCAAAAATCCTTACGATGTCCTTGACTGTGGGCCGTTTTTTTGGGCCTCTGCTTCACTCATCCCCTGCCAGGCCATTGCACGGAGGATACGCTGGGCGTGGGAGGAGTGAGTCTGAGAAGAGGCTTGCTGGGGGCAGGTATTGCCCTGTGTGGTGGGCCATCTTCACTCCACGCAGGCCTCGCTGGGGGCCATTCTTGCCTCAGGTTTTTTCCTGACTCCTCCACCATTGGGTCATCAGAGTCAGGCCGTGGTTGGCGAAGGAAGGTAGGAGGATGCAGGGGCCTCGCTGGGAAGCAGCTAATTTTGTGGCTGTTGGGCCAAATTCAGTTATGTCCCCCTGGAGCAGCAGCTGAGTTCTTCTCCTGCTTGGCCATCACCCTGAGGCTATGGTGTGCTGGTGTGGAGCTGAGTAAGAGAAGCAGCCTCAGCCATGTGTTGTCACCACTGCCCCAAAACCTGCAGTCCTTGGTGGAGGAGGCTGCATATGTTTGCAAAGGCCTTGCTTTAAGTCCACTTTGCCCAGAGGAAAAACATAGAGAGAATGTGGCCTTAGGGCCAAAGCTGGTGACTTTGGTACTGGGGAACTAGTAGGCCAATTATGATATTGGGCGGATCGCCTCCGCCGGGCCGCCGCTGGCGATCCGCCCGCCAAATGTCCCTGGTTAACCCCGCCATATTAGTATGGCGGGAGCACCGCGGTGGACGGGAAGACCGTCTGCTGCTTTTCCGCCAGTTGTAATGCCGGCAGGGCAGAAAAGGGACTCAATATGGTGGCGGTACCTTGCAGACACCGGCATCCATATTAGAAGGCATGCTTTTCCATGGTGGAGACTCCGCCATGGAAAGGGATGCAGGAAATCTCTGCGGGGGCCCATTGCGGGGTCACAGGAGGGTGGGGTGTGTGGGTGGTTGCACTGGTGTTATATTTCATAGGTCCAGGGAACATCGTACACTTTCCCTACATCAGGTCCCATCACTTCATATGAACAAGCCTTTTAAGGACTTAACTCCAAATAAGGAAAGACTGCCTTGTATGGACATAAGACTTTATAAGGTCTGCAGCCTTTTATGGACTATAACTTTCACCTAGTTCATGATGAGGCTGGGTTCTGCCCGATTGATAATGCTAAGACATCATCCTTAGCACGTATGAATAATTAATGAGTACACTCCCTAGGAGGTACACTTCACCTCTCCCATCGACGCACAAGGTTTAATCCCCCAACGTCATCCTCATACTGAACAATGGGTAACACACGTACATAGACGGTATAAATACAGCACCACTATCTATCAGTAAGCAGGGGCGAACCGAGACTTCAAGGCCGACACACTGACCAGAGACGCTGCGGCTTCGGCATGCCATCGCTCCAGCTGACAGTCGTCTGACGATCCCTTGGGGGCGGTCCCTCTCAGGTCCAGAACGAAGTCCCACACTCTCACTATTCAGGTATGGGGGTTTGACTAAAGCCTAGCGGGATTCTTCGCTCTTAGACTTAGGCTCTTAGGCTTAGGCTCTCTAGGACCTACTCACATGCTTGGTACACTTAGGTACATCTAGTCAGGCATCTTAGGAGTACGCACTTGATTTTATAAATGCATTCTATATTCATGTATAAGTTCATGACTGTTGCAAAATGGAAGAACAATACTATTCCTTCTTATTCACTGTACTGCTGGTTCTATATCTCTGCTACTGTGCTACAGTCGTAACAGCGCACTTACTCTACATGAGAAGAACTACTGTACAATAAATTCTTATTGTAAACAAGTTCGACTGTTTCTTCTCTGTATCTCTCTGAGAGCAAAAATAAGCAAGCACGAGCGAGTGAGTGAAAAGTAATATATTGTTTACACGAGTCTGAGGTTATTCTAAAGTTGCAAAAAACGAATTTCCCTGATAACTGGAGATTCTAGTGGCACTGCGAGCTAGCTAATGTGAACCGTAGGCTAATATATGCGGCGGGGTGTATAGAGTCAGTCTGCCAGCAGACCCACAGTATATGTTATCCGTAATCATCGTAGGTCCTGCATGAAAGGGTACTCTTTGGGACTACACTACAATGGTACCCCCCATCATTGCCATGCACAAGGTGGCAGGCACCGCGCGGTGCCTGTCACGTTGTGCATGGCAATGCACAACATGGGCATTAACATTGCAGCGGGTGCTGCTTAAAGCAATGCCCGCTGCAATGTTAATGTCTAGGATGCTCCTGCCAGTGTGGCGGCGCATGCTAATTTGCATGGCGGGACCGCCGCACTTTTGGCAGTCGGTCCCTGGCTCTGTTGCGGTGGCGGGCTGACAAAGTCCGCCTGCCATCGTATTAGACCCCTAGGTTCTTATTCCAGTCTCAGCTGCACATCCTTTGATACAGGGAAAATCATTTAGGGCCAAATTATGACATTCGGCACTGCTGGAGTGGGCTCTATTCTACCGTTGCACTCCCGCACCGCCAAAAGTCACAGCCGCCTGCCCTTCAGTTTATACGTTTAAAGTGGTCAGGTGGGTGGCATGGCAGTCCCGCAGCGGTGTCTTAGAAAACAGGCACCACAATGGGACAGCACAAGGTTTCTGCATGGCATAGACTCGAAAGTCGATGCTGTGCAGGAACCAGGGTGTATGCACGCAGGAGGCACAGAAGTCATCTGGAGGCCTTTAGGATATTAAGCACAGAAACAACACAAGTAATAATGTTTACTCTTGCAAAATTCCTAGAGTCTATTTGGAATATGGCGTACCAAATGTTTTGGTGCAAAAGATCCAGTGTCTCTCGAGCATGTATGGAGAGTTACAATTTTCCCGCTCTCAAAGTTTTAGCTAAACTATTGTATGATTAAATATTTCCTGTAAATGGTATTTTAGGTTTAATTTAAATATTTTTTAAGCTTTACATTTTTAATTGATCCATTTATATATATATTGAGAAGAGGGGATGCAGTACTCGACCAGAAGTTTGTGGTTGTAGAAATGTGTTTAGAGGAAGAGAGGATTCTCATTATACACTGTATAAATCGGTTATTTATATTTTTGACTTTTTAAAACAAATGTATGACGTTTTGCATGTTTTAATCCTATTTATTGTATCTTGATTGTACTGTTATTTGTCTTTCCATTTGCATATTATGCTAATTGCCTAGGATTATGTTATAGATACAAGAGTAGATGATGGATGATATAGTGGAGGACTGTATTAGAAGAACAATTGCATGGGGAGTTTCTTTATTTTCATGTAAGTGAATATAATATGTTTGTCTTTGTAAATTGTATGTTGCTTTTATGATCCTAGAGATCGAAATAAAGCTTTTTATCAAACAAAAGCATCCCCATTCCTCTCCGCCACGGTGGTCATGGAGTAGGAACCTCCATGAAACTGCCAGTAGTGAGGAAATTTGCAATATGTTTGGCGAGACTGCTGTGGTCCCACCAAGCATATTGGCGGCTTAAGACTTCTGTTCCACCACCAGGGAACGGTGGTTACCTGGTGGTGATGCAGTCCAATGGAGGTCCGCCCTAGTCGTAATAGGACAGTTGGAGTGCCAGTGCGGCTGTAGCTCGCCCGCCACTGCCGTACTGCGTCCCGCGAGTCTGATGGTCCTCGGAATGCCAGACCCATAATCAGCCCTCAATCTTACAAGGCCTCCCATTATAAATGAATTTGATCTTCTGTGGTGTAACTGGTACTCATGTAAATTGCTTCAATGCCATTGGGTTGAATAAAACTGCAAAAAAACAAAGGCCATTTGTTAATGTTTTAAGATTCTGCAAAGGCTCGCTGGATAATTAAAGAAGACCTTTTATATAAAACATGCATATTCTTTTTTTAACATGGCTTTTCTGCCTTTGTTCAGTTTAGCTATCAGTCACGGATCAATTAGGCCGATTTAGAACACATCTTAAAGTGCTTTCACCTTACATTTAGCCAGATCAGGTGTTGTGGACCTTGAGCCATTTTATTTCCCCTCACTCGCCTGGCAAAAATGCAGGGCTTCTAGTTTTCACCAATGTTACTGTGTTTTTTAGGCTTTCAAATTCTTAAGTTACCAAATATTTCTCCCAAAATGGTGTTTCATAAAAGGGCACGATCAAGGAATGTGAGCCACTTTTTTGGGAGTGCCCGCGCCTAATTGTGATCCCAGTCTGAACCTGCCTGTCTTCTTCTTGTGCTTCTTGGGCATCTCTTACTCACCCACAAGTACTTCATGTCCACTCCACAGGCCATCGCTTGCTCTCCTTCATCCCTGCCACCTTACCTGACGTTTTTTCCTTAAAAACAACCACTTGCAATTTCTCCTCTCCTAACTAGCGGTGAGTTGCTGTCTGCAGCTTTCTGATCTCCTCGGCTACGCAATGCTGCCGCTACCCTCTCTTTTCAAAACAAAGTAGTGCGACCACTGATGAAGGGTATTGTAAGAACCACCAGGCTTCTCAGGACCCTCACTGGACATTTTCACCCCAATCATTACTGTATTTCTCAGGTTATTTGATGCATTCCTGAATTTATTCATTCTGATGCAGAAGGTAACATACTATCCTTTGAAGTTTGAAGTTTATTGATTTATATAGCGCTGAATCACCCCGAGGGGTATCTCTGCGCTTAGGACGAAGGATTTCAGCCAGAGCAAAGGGCTCAGAAAAGGTGGGTTTTCAGACGCTTCCTGAACTGAGAAAGGTTCTGACAGTTACGGAGCTGAAGGGGTAGGGGTATATAAAATGAAATTGTCACAAGGATGGTCTGTAAGGCTCAGTTGCCAATATTTCCATGTTAAGTTAATCATTGAAACTTAACTGGATGGGTGAATGTGCTTATATTGACATTGTTGCATCCAGGAACCCCTATACAAATCAGGACACCCCCATACCTAGTGCACTGCTAGAGATCCAGGGACACCCCCAATATCCGTGCGAGGCTGGCAGGAGGCTGGGTGTCCTGGTTTGTGTACGCATATCTCAACGTCTGTATCTGCGCCTGACAACCTGTTCCCCGGTTTACAGCATCAAGTACTCAATGGTCCCGTAAACAGAGTATTATAGATTGATACTATCTTGCGGAGCAAACACTTGTTTGGAAATGTCCTCCTATTGTGGTATTTAATCCCCCTGTACAGCTGTCATTAACTGGGTAATTCCGATGCACATTCTACTGATGGGAGGAAAGGGAATGGAAATGGTTTGATTGGTTACAAGGAAGGCCACTTGCATTATGCAATCCTGCAGCAGCTAAGACTTCTGCATAATTATGGATTAACTCAGTGGCGGCTCCTTCTTAAGGCAGAGGAGCGTCGCCCCACTGCTTTTCAGCAGTGTGAATAAAGGAAAAATAAAATTATAGTAACTCATTGTTATTATCATTTTAGTTTTTCCTGCTGCGCCGACTTTGCCTTGGCGGGGCTGCTCTACTCTCAGAGCAGGGGGAGGAGTGGTGAGCACTATGTAAGTGTGCATGAATGTTTGGCCGGCCATCTTGGGCCGGCCAAACCATCATGCGCACTTTGCATGTTCTCCACCCAAGCTGTATTACAGCCTGGGTGGAGAACATGCCCAGGCTCCCCGTCCCTGTATGAGCACTGTACCACAGGGCTCAGACCAATCACAAAGCTGCATTGCAGCATTGTGATTGGCTTAGGGCAGCCTGGGTGCTTCCTGTTCCGGCTGGAATTGAAGTGGAGAAATGACGACGGAGGAAAGATGTGGCGAGGAACTAAGTTAATTATTTTACACCCCCCGCCCTACCACCCCCGATCCATGCTGGCCGCCACTGGATTTACCACCCTTGCAAGGTAATTCACGACCTGCATGATTTTCAGTTTTCTCCCTAAAAAATTTCAAGTTCAAACCAATCAAAAATAGTTAAAGAAAAGGCCACACGTGATGTCCCGCATAGGCAGAAAGATTAACTGCTCTCCTTTCAGTTGCTGATTGCTCTTCTCATTTATTATACAGGTGCTAAGGTTGCGAACCTTTTGCTCAGGCTGATATTAATATGTGTTAAAATGAGAAAATAGCAATGAATGAATGAAAAATGTTACTATACGATTGGGTGAAATCATTAGAATATATGAAAAAGATATAGCAACATACCATGGTTAGCAGCCTGTCCTGAAAAGTGACAATAAATTAAAAACTGCAAATGCAATTTGGTAAACATCAATTACATTGTAAAAAAAAAAGTTTTTACAAATAAAGGAGAGGAATCCAATCAGTCCCTGTAAGCAGGGTCAACTCTCAGAAAAATTTCCGAGTTGTGACAACTGCTCCAGGCCACATTTGACCTCTGGAAATTTGCCAGATGTCTCATTTTATTAAGATTTTAATTGAAACATTATTGTCTAAGGCTGTGAGGTTCTATAAAACATGTAAGGGTAGTCAAGGAAAAGGTTCACTCTGATTAGATGATCTCACACTTATTTTTTCTTTATAATGGCCATGAAAAATTTGGTCAACCGGCAGCCCAGTTTGATGTTGGGCTATCATCGCTGACGGTACATTCTTTTTTGAATCATGTTACAAAGCTCTTTTAACAAATGGGCTCTCGCTTTTTAAACCTCAGACAGAGAAAACAGGAGATGATGAGATGACTCTTGAGGGCTTAATTGATTATAAGAACCAATAACAAATCGTGATTGAGTTTCTTTACAGAGCTGGTTGAGGAGATCAACTTCTAGCCTGATTTTACTTTGGGCCACAGTTGGCGGCGGCAGCTGAAATCTTTTTCTGAATGTGTTAGGGAACATAAGCTTAAAAAAAGAAGCATTATCAATTGGCAATGCAGCAATTCCATAGTTTAAGGCAGGGCCAAACGTCCTGGTAGTTGGTTTCAGAAGTGGTTCCAAAGAAGGACCCAGCAGTTTAGCATGTAGCAGTTTGAAAGAGGATGTTAGAGACTTTTCCGTTAATTACAGTGCTCCTTTATGATATGTGAAGGAAGCCTGATGATCAAACGTAAAGCTTAAGTTTTTTTAAAGTTAACAATTTTAAATTTTTGATTGTTGATCACCAGGCTCCTTTCTTTTTGGATCTTTGAGTACTGACCATCATGATTTGTGTTTTGTCTCGATTCCTTTCGAGACTATTTATAGGGCAGTACATTCGCAGTTTGTCTAGTGGTCATTGCAAGCCAGTCGATGTTTTACTCATAAGCAGCGCATCCTCTGCCCATTGTAAGATGGGAAGATGCCAGCTGCGGTTCATGCAGGTAACAGTGGTGGGCCCTGTAAGGGGGGACTTCGAGGGATGATGATGAGGGAACATTAATTATTTATTTAATTTTCCCTTGGCATCGTCCCTCAAAATCCCCCCTTACCCGGCCCCACTGCCCCACCACTGTTACCTGCACGGACAACAGCTGGAAGAAGCAGATGGGCTATTTTAGGTGGCTCACAAATTACATTTCCCAGGTCTCTTTTAATTCTGCTCTGAAAAGATTAAATAGAGTCGGGCAAATACACAACCCTGCTCAAGGCTCCTAAAAGTATGTAATTTTCAGGAGACTGCTCCTTGATTTAAATTTTTTATTCTGACCCCTATGTTTGTACATAGGAGCTGTATGGCCCTTAGGATTTGCAATAGTTTAGACCACAGCAGAGGTTTGGAAATTTTGTCAAAAGCTGATTTCAAGTAGAGACAATAAGTATACAATGTTCTTTTCGTTTTAATCGTCTTCAGTATTAACACTGACAAAGTAATTATATTTTGAACTGTCCCATGACAAAATAGCAAATTATTACTACCCCAGAATGTGCTGCATTACTCCACATAATTTGCTTTTTCTTGTCATATAATTTAGTCAACCTTGACACCTAATTTGACCCTCTATCATCTCATAATTCCAGAGGCCTTAGTTACAGGTCAGGATCCCATACAGCGCCCTGAGGTGATCTTCTAATCCTATTACACTATGGACTTGTTATGTGAACGTGAATCTGCTCTTCACTGTTTGACTCCCACCAAAATAAAAACTCTGATATTGGAGGTAAACTGCGCTGCACCCAACTAGTAATTTGAGTTCACTTTGGCCCCATAAGACTCATAACCCCATCAGAGGTAGTGGGGGCACATCCAAGGATTGACCAAGATACAGGAGCATAACACAGGCCCCTGCAGCCCCCACGGTGCAGGGGGGCCCTCACCCTCCAGGGGGCCCCGTCAGCACTGCACTTCTGCTGGGGAGCTCTAGATTGAGTCCAGAGGGGGCCCCTTCACGTACCCTGCAGGGGTGCCCCCTCAAGGTTCATTACGCCACTGCCAAGATAGTGCTCTTCACCCAAACAGATGGCAAACATAGTCTTGCACATTGTCTACCATGGTGGAAATCTGCTTCATCTGCCTTGATTTGCTTGCCAGAAGCAGTTTGGAGTATTTTTATTCAAACAGCACCATCATCCTTCCGCACTCTGCCATAAGCTCCATGCATTTTTGGGAACTACAAGAGCTTGAGCAAAGATCATTGGTGAGGCTATAGAAGCTATATGTTCTCTTTACAGAGCTCGGCATGGCTCCTGACCCCTTTTTGAGCTCATTGGGAAACAATATTCTTGTATGAGGTAGATTACTTTTGTTAAAAAGTACTTCGCCCCCCATTCTCTTCTCAGTAGGTCTTCGGAGTGGTAATCTCTGAATGTACATGATAACTCTGACTGCGTGATATCAAGGCATGGTCATGTTGTCAAACTATGCGCCTGTACTGACCTCAGAGATCCTGGCATGGGAAACCCCAACTAGTCCTCTGCCCACTATTTCATCGCTAGACTAGACCAACGCTCCGCAGTATTACAAGTGTGGCGGTCTGACTGCCACAGGACTGTTGCATCCGCCGGGAATCCAGGATCCTGGCAGTCGCACTGTGGTCAGGAGCTACAATATGCTGGTGGTGCCTCTGCAGGACTGTCAAGCATATTCTGAGTTAGCTTTTCCACCGCCCCTTTCATGGTGGTGAGTCCGCCATGAAAAAGGTGGCAGAGAGTCAACTAAGGGGACCCCAACAGGACCCCCTGCCGCTCCTGGGCCTGGAGGTGCATGCAGGGGGACACATATTGTGCCCCCTGGATTTACACCCCCAGTTCCTGCACAGTGTGGAAAGCATCTCACGCCGTGTTGGAACATGAAGTCAGTGCTTTCACCAAGCAGTCTCCATGTTAGGCTCTCCTATGAGCCTAACAGACCACTTCTGTTAGACCGCCACTGCACCTCCCGCCCACCATGGATTAAAATCTTAATCTGGTGGGTGGGCGCTCTACGGTCATGGTGGTTCTCCAGTTGAAGGCGTGGTGGCGGCGCTGTTGGAGGACCACAAAAGTCGTAATAAGTCCCTAAGAGTGGTTACATGCGCTCAAGAAAAAGAAACAGTTTAATCCCATTTTTTTTTTAAATATATTTTTATTGCAGGAATTAGTCAAAGTTACATGTTGGTCCACTGTAAGGTAATCGGTGATGAAAACACCGACGATGAAATAACACTACTACACGGCCATTTAGCCCACAACCCGGAGGTCGGGCGGCGTTTATGTTGAATCGATGCATGTGGGCCCAGCGGCCTTCTAGTAATGACCAGTCATGAATTAAAGGTTCACTTCTGCTTTTCTAAACAATATGAACATTCCCCCCCCCCTCAATTAAACTAAACGGTACACAGTCAAAATATTGAGTATGAAATATCGACCTACCAAAATATTGTGTATGAAATTTCGAAGGTGCAGAATATCGATGTCAAGAATATCGTTGGACAGAATATCGACCCTAAGGTAAGTAATATCGAAATTCTTTATATTGATGTAAGTAATATCGAAGTTAGTAATATCGATAGCATATATATCGATGTTACTAATTTCGATGACACTAATATCGATATTTGTATCATTATTTTGTTTTTTATTAAGTATGTGTTATATGTTTTACTTAAGTATTTAAAATATTTAATATTATATGTGTATTAATTATATATATTCATAAATTTATTTATAAGCACATTATATGTTTTAGTACCAGAGCGGGTTGTGTGTTTATAGGGGAATAGGGTGGGAAGTCATTTAATTATGTTAAATTGATTATTAAATAGTAGGATTTATTACTAAATTGTCATTAATTGGTAATTAATTGGTAATGAATTGGAAATTATTTTTAATTAATTGATTAATTGATAAATATGTTCTGTAGCGGGTTATGGGTTTATAGTGAAATAGGGAGGGAAGTAATATAATTAGGTTAAATTAATTAATAATTAGTAGTTAATATTAATTAATTTTAAATAATTGGTAATGACATTTAATTAATTGGTAAATCATTTTAATTAATTGATTAATTGATAAATATGTTCTATAGCGGGTAGTGGGTTTATAGGGGAATAGGGTGGGAAGTAATTTAAATATGTTAAATTAAAAATTAATTAGTAGTTATTAAATAATTGTAAATAATTGGTAAATAAATGTGAATAATTGGTATTTCATTTTAATTAATTGATTAATTGATATATATATGTTCTGTAGCGGGTTGTGGGTTTATAGGGGAATAGGGTGGGAAGTAAATAAATTATGTTTAATTAATTATTAATTAGTAGGAATTATAATAAAATTTAAATTAATTGGTAAATAATTTTAATTAATTGGTAATTATTTTTAAATGGTTGGTAAATAATTTAAATTAATTCATAAATAGATGAATGTGTTCTGTTGCGGGTAGTGGGTTTATAGGGGAATATGGTTGGAAGTAATTTAAATGTAATGAAGTAATAATGTATTGAAAATAATTGTTTTGTTCATAATATAATTGTTAATTAATTAATAATTGGTAATTAAATATTATAAAATGGTATTTTTTAATATTTATTTTAGGTTAAATATATTTAGTTAATCATGTTTTTTATTATTATGTATAGGTATGGTATATGGTTTATATTTATTTAATAGTTTATATAATTTTTATTAAAAACAGCTTTTATTTATAAGTATGTTATTTTAACCCCTAAGCTATCCAACACTTTCCCTACTGTTGCACTCTCTGGAGTTGGAATAGTAATTGTTACTCCTACGCTATCCAAAGCTTTCCCTACTGTTGCACTCTCTGGAGTTGGAATAGTAATTTTTACCCCTACGCTATCCAACGCTTTCCCTACTGTTGCACTCTCTGGAGTGGGAATAGTAATTTGTATCCCTACGCTATCCAACGCTTTTCCTACTGTTCCACTCTCTGGAGTTGGAATAGTAATTGTTACTCCTGCGCTATCCAAAGCTTTCCCTACTGTTGCACTCTCTGGAGTGGGAATAGTAATTTTTACCGCTACGCTATCCAACGCTTTCCCTACTGTTGCACTCTCTGGAGTGGGAATAGTAATTTTTACTCCTACGCTATCCAACGCTTTCCCTACTGTTCAACTCTCTGGAGTGGGAATAGTAATTTGTATCCCTACGCTATCCAACGCTTTCCCTACTGTTGCACTCTGTGGAGTGGGAATAGTAATTTATACTATTACGCTATCCAACGCTTTCCCTACTGTTGCACTCTCTGGAGTGGGGATAGTAATTTGTATCCCTACGCTATCCAACGCTTTCCCTACTGTTGCACTCTCTGGAGTGGGAATAGTAATTTTTACCCCTACGCTATCCAACGCTTTCCCTACTGTTGCACTCTCTGGAGTGGGAATAGTAATTTGTATCCCTAAGCTATCCAACGCTTTTCCTACTGTTCCACTCTCTGGAGTTGGAATAGTAATTGTTACTCCTACGCTATCCAAAGCTTTCCCTACTGTTGCACTCTCTGGAGTGGGAATAGTAATTTTTACCCCTACGCTATCCAACGCTTTCCCTACTGTTGCACTCTCTGGAGTGGGAATAGTAATTTTTACTCCTACGCTATCCAACGCTTTCCCTACTGTTCAACTCTCTGGAGTGGGAATAGTAATTTGTATCCCTACGCTATCCAACGCTTTCCCTACTGTTGCACTCTGTGGAGTGGGAATAGTAATTTATACTATTACGCTATCCAACGCTTTCCCTACTGTTGCACTCTCTGGAGTGGGGATAGTAATTTGTATCCCTACGCTATCCAACGCTTTCCCTACTGTTGCACTCTCTGGAGTGGGAATAGTAATTGTTACTCCTACGCTATCCAAAGCTTTCCCTACTGTTGCACTCCCTGGAGTGGGAATAGTAATTTTTACCCCTACGCTATCCAACGCTTTCCCGACTGTTGCACTCTCTGGAGTGGGAATAGTAATTTTTACTCCTACGCTATCCAACGCTTTCCCTACTGTTCAACTCTCTGGAGTGGGAATAGTAATTTGTATCCCTACGCTATCCAACGCTTTCCCTACTGTTGCACTCTGTGGAGTGGGAATAGTAATTTATACTATTACGCTATCCAACGCTTTCCCTACTGTTGCACTCTCTGGAGTGGGGATAGTAATTTGTATCCCTACGCTATCCAACGCTTTCCCTACTGTTGCACTCTCTGGAGTGGGAATAGTAATTTTTACTCCTACGCTATCCAACGCTTTCCCTACTGTTGCACTCTGTGGAGTGGGAATAGTAATTCATACTCCTATGCTATCCAACGCTTTCCCTACTGTTGCACTCTCTGGAGTGGGAATAGTCATTTTTACCCCTACGCTATCCAAAGCTTTCCCTACTGTTGCACTCTCTGGAGTGGGAATAGTAATTTTTACCCCTACGCTATCCAACGCTTTCCCTACTGTTGCACTCTCTGGAGTGGGAATAGTAATTTTTACTCCTACGCTATCCAACGCTTTCCCTACTGATGCACTCTCTGGAGTGGGAATAGTAATTTTTACTCCTATGCTATCCAACGCTTTCCCTACTGTTGCATTCTCTGGAGTGGGAATAGTAATTTTTACCCCTACGCTAACCAACGCTTTCCCTACTGTTGCACTCTCTGGAGTGGGAATAGTAATTTTTACTCCTACGCTCTCCAACGCTTTCCCTACTGTTGCACTCTCTGGAGTGGGAATAGTAATTTTTACTCCTACGCTATCCAACGCTTTCCCTACTGTTGCACTCTCTGGAGTGGGAATAGTAATTTTTACCCCTACGCTATCCAAAGCTTTCCCTACTGTTGCACTCTCTGGAGTGGGAATAGTCATTTTTACCCCTATGCTATCCAACGCTTTCCCTACTGTTGCACTCTCTGGAGTGGGAATAGTCATTTTTACCCCTACGCTATCCAACGCTTTCCCTACTGTTGCACTCTCTGGAGTGGGAATAGTAATTTTTACTCATACGCTATCCAACGCTTTCCCTACTGTTGCACTCTCTGGAGTGGGAATAGTAATTTTTACTCCTACGCTATCCAACGCTTTCCCTACTGTTGCACTCTCTGGATTGGGAATAGTAATTTTTACCCCTACGCTATCCAAAGCTTTCCCTACTGTTGCACTCTCTGGAGTGGGAATAGTAATTTTTACCCCTACGCTATCCAACGCTTTCTCTACTGTTGCACTCTCTGGAGTGGGAATAGTAAATATTACCCTTATGCTATTCAACGTTTTATATAATTAATTGTAAAAATATTAAAAGTATATTTCTTTTTTTATGTATTTTACATTGTATTTATGTTATTGTTTTATGTTTGTAAATGTATTTGTAATTTAGAATATATTGTATTAATTTATAAATTAGTAAAATAATTATTACAACTTATTGTTCAGTACATATATATTATATAATTACTGTATATATTTAATTAATGTATTTTAATTATATATGTATTATTTATTTATTTTAAACATTATTAGATACTTTTAACTATGTAGATGTTATTTATTAGTGTTATTTACTTTATTTTACATTTATATATTAAAAAAAAAAAACGATATTTTTACATCGATATTTTTAACATCTATATTATTTTTTCGATATTTTTGTACTTACCATATTGTAGATAGGATGTCGATATTCTTGCCCTCGATATTTTAGACTCGATATTTGTAGGTCGATATTTTGGAGGTCGAAATTTTGTCAGTGATCCAAACTAAGCACCCCCAGAGGACTAAGTTCCAAACCTTTAGTGCAATAAGTCTTCAGTGCAGTTGGAAGCTTATGACGCTCCCTCTTACCTCTATCCACCTCCCCCCCTCCCACCCCGCCATTGGTGATCTGGTAGACGTGCACAGAGCGTGTGGTAGGAGACATTATCCTTCCTGACAGGAATACCGCGTCATTATTACTCTACAGGGACGTAGGCTGCTCACCATCATCACTATCGGTGTCACTGGGTGTGTTGTGATCGCGCGGGGCCTGTGCCCACGCCTGTGCTGATTCTAGCGACTTTTCATTCGGCTGCCGCCTTGCCAGCTGATATCTCAAGGTGCTCTCGCCCTCAGCCCATTTAGTGCCTGTCGGACCAACCCGTGCCTTCCAGTGTCTGGTTATTTCCCGCTTCGCCAGGAGTAGCCCCATGTCGATAAATTTACTAGTAACTCTGTTTTTGGGGGTATGCAGAAACCAGTGCAAGATCCCCACCGCGGCGTCAAACTGTAGGGACCTTTCAGTGACCCTGTTAAGGGTGTCCCCTATCAGCGTCCAATATGAGGACAAAGCGGAGCAGGACCATAACATGTGAATGAGGTCAGCCCCAAGCGTCCGGCATCTAGGGCAGGCCGCCGTGTCCGAGGCGAAGTATTTCTGTATTTTCTCCGGGGTCAGGTAGGTGCGATGCAGTATGTAAAAGTGAACCAATTGGAATCGAGCGTTACGCGTGCTCTTCCAGGCCCGGCGCATCAGCTGGGCCCACGTGGTCTCCGGGATGTCCTTCCCTATGTCTGCCTTCCATCGGGTTCTGAGTGTGTCCAGTTCGGTTAGCCGCTCGTTGACCATCCTGGAGTACAAGCACGTTACGGCTTTGACCGCCCCCCCGCCATCATGACATATTGACACGCCGCTGACGTCTGTGGTTCCTCAAAACCATTCTGCCAGTGCGCTTGGAGTGCCCTCGTGACCGCCGCATGAAGCAAGAAGTCGCCCCGGGGGATGTCAAAGCGGTCTTGAATCGCCTGGAAAGGCATCAGCACTCCATCCTCATAAAGGTCCCCTATGAGCTGTATCCCCGCGTCCTCCCAATCCCGTAGCTGCGACCAGTCGCCCCATGCGGCAATGCAGTGAGCATCCCTAGTGGGATTTCCGGGGCATAAGGGTGTTTCATTCCCGACTTGCGGTGCACCCGGTTCCAGCACGATCGTATAGTGCGTTCTTCCTGTGTGAGGTCCCTCAGAGCCAGCCTCTGCTGTAGTGCAATATAGGATAGAACGTGTCTGGGTATGCCCAGCCCCCGCTCCTCCTCTGGGCCTTGAAACTCCCGTGCTATCTCCTGAGTGTAGGTCTGCAGTTGGGCAGCCAAGTAATACGTTTCAAAGTCGGGTACAGCCAACCCCCCTCTGCTTTAGGTCTCATTAGGGTCTTAAGCGCCACTCTGCGGCGGCCCGATCCCCAAAGGAACGCCACGAGCAAAGAGTTCAAGTTCCAGAAGATGGTCGGCAGTATCCTGACCGGAAGCGTCCTGAAGAAATATACTAGCCGAGGAAGCGCTGCCATCTTCAGCAGTGCAATACGTCCTGCCACCGATAGTGGCAGGGTGGCCCAGAAGGACATGCTACCCTTTAATGCCCGGACGCATCGCGAAATGTTGCCCTCGAGGATGTCAGCAGGGCTATGATAAATGTATACCCCCAGATACTTAAGGCAGCTAGGCGCCCATCTGATCGCCCTGGGAGTGTCGGGTTGGGGCTCTCTCCCTCGAACCGGGAACAGGCAAGTTTACGCCCAATTCACCCTGAGGCCCGACATCTCACCGAAAGCCGTGAGCACTGTGTCGGCCCCGGCCAAGGCTCCTCCAGCATCCTCTAGGAAAAGCAACAGGTCGTCAGCATAAAGGGAAATGTACTGCTGCCCCGACAAGGTCCGCAATCTCCTGTAATAGGCCCCGGTGCAAATAGACAGCGCCAGGGGCTCCACCGCAAGCGCAAAGAGCAGTGGGGACAGTGAGCATCCCTGCCTCGTGCCTCATTCCACTGGGTATTGTTGGGAAACCAGCGGGCCTGATCGTACTCTAGCCATCGCCGAGGCGTATAGCACCGCGGTCCATCGCAGGAACCCCTCCCCCAGGCCGAAGCAGCCAAGCACTCTACGGAGGTATTCCCATTCTAAGCTGTCAAAAGCCTTCTCTAGGTCAATCGAGAGGATCATGGGATGGGGGGCCTCAGCGTGGTCCTCCTCCAACAGGCGGAGCAGGCGGCGGATGTTCATCGTGGTATTACGCTTGGGGATGAATCCCGCCTGGTCTTTATGCACTAGGGAGCCCATGTGACCCAGCAATCTCGAGGCTAGAATGCTGCTCAAAATCTTGTAATCGACCGTAAGCATCGAAAGCGGCCTATAAGACGCCGGGTCGTTGCCTTCCTTATCGGGTTTGAGCAGGGGGACCATCAGGGCCTCACGCATCAAGCTAGGTAGGCGCCCCAGGCGCTTCGCCTCCCTGTAGACTATCAAAAGCCGTGGGGCCAGGAGGTCAATGTAGGTCGAGTAGAACTCCACTGGAAGTCCGTCCAGGCCTGGGGTCTTGTTTCGCGCCATCCTTTTTATGGCGCTGCGGATTTCCCCCAGTTCCACGTCTCTCCCCAATTCCTTCGCCTGATCAGTCTCCAGGGCGGGGATTGGTAAATCATGCAGGAAATCGTCAATAGGGGTAGTGTCCGGTGACATCCTACTTCGGTATAATCCCTCATAGTAGCGCAGAAAGCAACCAAGGATCTCGGGTTGGGTATAAACCTCAATGCCCTCCGCATCTCGCATGGCCACCGTGGGAGAGGTACGCCTCGTAGGGTTGACCAGCCAAGCCAGGTGCGCTCCTGATTTATCACGCTCAGCAAGCGACCTAGTCAGATAAGCCTTGTAGTCGAAACTACGTAGCCGTTCAACTTCCACAGCTACCGCTTCCCTCGCCGCCGAAGTCTATTGTTGAAGCTCCGGGCGGCCAGGACGGAGGAGCTCCATCTCGCGGAGTTTCTGATCAGCTTTAGCCAGGTCCTCCAGAAGGACCCGTCGCATTCCCACCTTCTTTGTTATGCAATAGCCCCTAACCACCACTTTAAATGCATCCCATTCAATGGCCCTCGCCCCAGCTGTGCCCTCGTTCTCCGGGAAATACTCGGTGATTCTGTCTTCAAGTTCACTCCGGAACACCAAATCTTCCAATATCTCGGGGCGTAGCCTCCAAGTTGGAACGCAGGGGGTACCCGGAAGCCACCTAAAGTCGGCCAATAGAGGATTGTGGTCGGAGATGTTCCTCGCCAGATACTCAGACCTCACGGCCGAGGATACCAGTTCCGTCGACCCCAACAATCCATCCAACCGCGCATGCAACTCGTGCAGGCCAGAGAAGTGGGAGTAGTCTCGGGCACGTGGGTGTTGGGCTCGCCAAATGTCCGTCAGTCCCCACTTAGTCTGCCATTCCAATCTACCCTTGGCTACCCGGTGGGTTGGTGAGTCCGGAAGGGGAGGGTGAGATCTGTCGAGATCGATGTCCACCACCGAGTTGAAGTCTCCCCCGATCAAAAGAGGTCCCGATAAGTAATGAGCCAAAGAGCCCCACAGTGCATCCAAGAAGGCGAGCTGGTCCACGTTAGGCACATAAATGCAGCAAATGTTCAGAACCTTTCCCCCCAGTTTGCCAGCAATGGCCACAAACCTCCCCTCCGGATCCACAGTGTGTTTAGTTACCAGCAGAGGAACCCCGGCCCGCACCCAGATCAGCGCGCCCCTAGCATAAGCTGAGTATGTGGTGTTGTATACCTGCCCTCTCCACCTATTCTGCAACGCCAATCCCTCTGGCTTGGTAAGGTGTGTCTCCTGTAGCAGCGCAATCTGTATGCCTCTGCATACCAGGTAAGCGTGGACCTTATGTCGCCTGGACATGGAATGCAGGCCTCGTACATTCCAGGTGATGCACTTCAAGGTGGATAGATCAGCCACTGTCCCATGGTATCTCATCAAGTCTTCCCCAGCAAAGCTCAAGTACAGTTAAGCACAGTGTAAGCCCCGCACCGATGGCGAGTCCTCCCCCCAACAACAACAAATCATCCCCCGAACACTTTCCCCCCCCCACCCTCCCCAGAACAGGTCCCAAATAGTACCATCTAGTTCCCATCCAAACTGTGCCCACAAAAAAACCCAAACTAACCTGATGGTAGCCACCGCAGGTGTGCCTTAAGGGCAAAGTGGGGGCTGAGCGTCGACAGGGGGTCTCCGCACCTCAAAGCTACCGAAGTGCGATCGAGCCCTGAGTTATGAGGGCAGGAAGAGGGTGTGACCCCAACCCACCTAATAATCCGTTATCCAACAGTTCCCACAAAGATTCCCCCTCCCCCTACCCCCCCCCCCCAAATGGAACCGGCTCACCCGGAATCATCCCTGTCCATCAAGCAGGCCCTCTGCCATTGCCATCTCTGGGGTTATCACAGGGAGGTTCACGCTATCAGTCTCAGAGTCCTCCGTGTCGTGTGGCCTCCACCCCCGCCTGGCTCCGAGTCTTCAATTATGGGTCCGCCATGGGAGCCTGACATACTGGATACCATCTCCAACACCCCCCGCCGTTCCGCTGTAGTCTCCACTGTCGAGGGTCGGCCAGGTCTACCTCGGCGATTCCGGATCCTTTTAGACCTCCGTTGTAGGCCTATCTCCGAGGAGGTCTGGAAGGAGGACCCAAAGCCATCTTTGCGAGCTCTGTATAGTTCAAGCCAACTGCACGCGTCCTCCGGGGTATCGAAGAATTTGGTCGTGCCGTCCAGGATGATGCGGAGCCTTGCCGGAAATAGCAATGAATACTGGATGCTCTCTCTCCTCAGTTCTCGCTTGATCGCTAAGAAGGAGGCCCGTCTCCGCTGGGTCTCATAGGTGTAATCTGGAAAAATGTTCACTCGACTGTTTGCCACCTGGTATGGCCCATTTTGTCTGGCGGCATTGAGAAGTAAATCCCTGTCGCGGAAATGTAGTAGCCGCGCCACCACCAGGCGTGGGGGTCGGCCCTGTTGCGGCGGTCTGGCCGGCACCCTGTGCGCCCGTTCCTGAGTGTAGAAGGAGGAAAGCCCCTTGGGCGTCACCACGGTCCTAAGCCAATCCTCCAGATAGGCCACGATGTCACCACCTTCCATTTTTTCCGGTAGGCCCACCACACGGATGTTATTCCTTCTATTGCGCCCTTCCGCATTTTCCGCCCTTCTTTCCAGAGCATCTATGCGGGTCAGAGCGTCCTTCATGGCGGCGGCTAAAGTTTTTTGTGCGGGTTCTAAGATTCCCACCGAGCTCTCCACTTCCTTGACTCTGTCCGAGAGCTTACCGTGGTCCGCCCTGAGCAAGCCCAGGCTCGTCGCGACCTGGGCAATGTCTTGTTGGAGGGCCAATCGTGTATCAGTGATCGCCGCCAAGATCCTGCTGAGTTGTTGTTGAAGGTGTGAGCTCCCCGACCTCTCCGGATCCAATCGATCGTCTTTATCAGGCACCTCCACATCCGAGGCGGCCTAAGTGCCACCCTTAGTACTCTTCGGCTTCACCATAGCGGCCGTGGTCTCCAGTGGAGGACCCGGTGGACGCCCAGTCGAGGGAGGGTCAATCAGTGTGCCTCCGGTTGTCGTCGAAATATCCGTGCCGATGCGGACCGCTGGTCGGACCCCGGTGTAGTAGTAGGAGATATCTCAACTATTCGTATACCAATTGCACAGAGTTGGGTGTTCTCCCAAAGGGGTTTGTCCGTCCGCCGAGAATGTAGGAAGCCAGTAATAATGCCAGTGGGACTTTGCAGGCTCGGCGAGGTCGCCGGGATCAGGCAGCAATGGCGTCCGTTGTTGATTCCATATGGCGCGAGCATCCAACAAACTCTTTCCTCTGCCAGTCCACGGAGGCAACAGGTCGGGCGGGGGCCAGCGGCCCCTCTCTTGGAAGCAAAAGGGCGGGAGGGGGCGGGGGAGGGGTCACTACTGGGCAGTAGCGCCGGGGTCTACAATCTCCTCGAGGCACCGTCGCCTCCGCCACCAGCTACAGGCCTTGCCGACCACCAGGTGATTACTCCGAGCTCCGTCCAGCCACTCTCGCTGTCCCTCAGTTCCCGCATTGGGCTCAAATCTCTCCCCGTGTGGTGCAAGTGGACACACACGCTGCCGATTCCGAGGACCAAGATGGTGTAGGTCCGTGTCGTTCCGAGCAGGATGACGTGTCCGACCGCTCCCGCTTCCCCTCGAGGCTTCGTGGCGCAGTTAGGGCTCGGCCGAGCAGCGGTCCCGATGGGCACCGCTTCGAAAGTTCACAGGTGTCTCCAGTCGCCCAGGCAGTCGGCACTGGCGTCGCCCCTCTAGAGGGGAAAGGAATAAGAAGGTGTCGCCGAAGGCACCGGTCCTCTTAGGCCGCTTCAGGACCATGGAGATGGAGCGGGCGCCATCTTGAGCTCCGCTCTGCTCGCCCCGTGGGTTTTCGTTCGCCTCAAACGGGTCTCGCTACAGGTCTCCAAAGTCGCCTCCCGGTTCAGCACCCACAGCGCTCAACGATCTGGGCGTCGGGGCGCCCGTGTCGCCTGGGAATCAGGATTAATGGCGGCTCGATCGCGGAGCCGAGCGCTCAGGCGACCTCCCCCATCGGTGCTCAAGCCACCCCCCGAAACAGTTTAATCCCATATCAATGTATTTCTGAACTTTGACTCTAAATGTTACTAATCAGCATTAAGAAGAGAAGATCAAAGTTCAGAGTTTGAAACCTATTGGATTATGTTACTGTACTGGATAATCAATATCCCATGTTATTCTCCAAGGGATTAATTTCACAGTGCATTTAATGGTTACTGTACACAATCTCATGAGCCGGCCGTATTGTTACTCAATTAGGCCTCAGTTTAAGCAATTCAGTGGTAAATTCAAAGGCTCCATTACCAATGCTGGCCCACCAAGTTCCTGCCATGTTTCAGTCAGATGGCTGTATTTGCTTGTGCCAGTATTTTGGACAGACAAGTGATGAGGGATGGATAGGCCTCACCAGCGCTACTCCCCTGTGTCATGCGCAATTGTGTCATGCCAAAGGGTTGTATGTTAGAATACTGATAAAAATATCATCTAACATAACTATTGTGGCAAAATATAATTTACAACAATACTGCTCCTCTGGTTGTAAATATTCTGTTATTAATTCCAAAGGGACAATATTTATGCAAACAATATGTAGGACCCAATATTTTCAGAAAAAGGTTGGGCTATGATAATCTGATTAAGAAGGAATGTACGTAGATCTAGAATTACATTCGCCCAGGGTATACAAGTGGTGCCTGGTAATAGGGAAATTCTTTGTATTTCCCTGGCCTTACCATCCTTTCACTGCAACAAAGGGAAACACCAGGATTATCTTGTTACCTGTAGTTCTTCTGTACCGTATGGAATATAGGGCCATATGTATGAAGGCAATTTTGGAATCGCAAATGCCGAAATTCGCAGAATTTCAGCGTTTGCGATCGCAAAATAGCTAACTGGTACGTATGAAATCAAAACAGCCTTGCAAAATAAGGAATTGCAAATTTGCGATTCCCTATTTTGCGATTGCATTTAAGGAATCGCAAATTGCGATTCCTTAAATGCAATGTATGAGACCCAGAAAAAGTGCAATTTGGCCATAAAGAATCTCAAATTACCACCAACTTCAAGTTGGTGGTAATTTGCGATTCCTTTGAAAAATGCACTTTTTTGCATTTTTCAAAGTGCCATGTGACGCACATACATGCCACCACATTGCTGTCCATAGGCCTCGAATTAATTGTAATTAGTCATTTTGATTTTTGCTCCATCCTAGTTTCATGGCATACCAATGCCATTTTTTCCCCTTTGGTTAACTTGGTCAAGATGTGGTCGAGCCTGGGACTCACAGGTCAAACTGACGGAGGGCAGCCGAGCAAAGATTCTACAGGGCCCTCCACCCAGGTGGATCATGGGGCATGGTACTGCTACTGAAAAAATAATGTGGGTACAGCGTTAACCGTATGTATAAGTAAATTGCGCATACAATAGGTGTGCTTTCTGCATTTCTTTATTCACCTTAAAATTAGGTTTGTTCACAGGAGTGGTACACTTGGGACTGGCCCCCATGTTGTCCTGAAGAAGAGGTGTAGAGGACACCTCGAAACATGTCGACAGAATATTAGGGATAATAACCACATAACATTTATTTTTCCTTTTATCTACCCCTTTTTATCCTACCAACTAGGAGCAGGAATAAAGCTTTAGCTTACTGGTTAGGTATTTTTAACCAACACAAAACACCACTCTCCACACACTGCACTACACATAGATTCACAAAACCAGTCTTCCTACGTATCCCTCGCAAGTTGTAGCAAGCCCCAAACAGTAGATGCTTGGGATGGCCCCAATGATGAAGCATGTCGCCTAGGGTCAACCCTGGGTAAGTGAGGGGACTCAAGAAAAGACATTCTCTTTTCTTATGAGGCGCACCCATCTTGGGTAGACCTACAATCTCTCCCTGGCTAAGTTCCTAAGATCCATCACCAATGGATTTTTGTGTTGTACTAACTTGGGAAGTACGCAGCACCCCATTGAAGATAGCCCCTGTATATACACTCCGGCATTCGAGACTCAGTCTAGCTATGTCGTCCTGGAGTTACCGGCTTCCAGGTACGTGAGACCAGTCTCAGCTTTTTAATGCCACATGTCCCGCTTACTGGTTATCCCTGCGGTAGCAGATTTCCGGGTAGGTCGCTCGCCAAACGCACTGTGAGTACGCTCTCAAATTGACTGGCCTCCAAATGATATGCTACCACCCGACAACACATGGCAGTTCTTGGAGGTACCTGGTTTGTTTGTTTGTTTTTTCCACCTGAGGTGGCCCGACGCCACTGAGCATGACTCCACTAACTCCTGTGGGGACATAGTATTTCCCCTCTAAGGTAAGGCCTTACGTGCTTTTAAGATTGAGGCCTTTGCCTTGCTCTGTCTCTACACTGCACATTAGTGTGATTACTGTTTGTGTGTTGGGTCACCCCTGATACTCAGTAATGTGACTCTTAATGGTTTTGTCTGTGTACCTCGTTGAGTTAACGGTTATTCCACAAACATTCTTTGAGGTGGTACTGACCTCAGCATGCATAGCCTCACTTTAATAGCGTGCCAGTATATGTACGTTAATTCAAGGTCTTTGCTTTGTTTTTCCCCCCTTTGTCTTTAAGGTCGGTTTAGTAGCCCAAGGTATATTATATACCTTTGTGATTGGTGTAGGGTATGGTTTTGATAAAAGGTATGGTTTTGATTCGCACACACGTTTTACCAACCCACCTCTGGGTATTCTAGCTTTTTTGGTCCTGATGAATTGCAGTGTTAATTTTTTTGAAATTTAACAAGCAAGAACCATGCTGATTACTATTTAACCCCTTTGAACCAGTGTGGACCATTAATTTCCACTTCTGGTCATCATCAGTTTTTAATGTAACAAAGCGATCCAGATATTAAATCGTTTTTGGTTTAGCTTTAGTTATTTTGAATTCACTTGACACCAGCCTACTAATTTCATCACATTCAGACTGCACTTCACTCTTCACATCGGTGACAAAATCAAAAGAACTCCTGTAAAGAGCCTCCCTGTGGGGGCCTTTGGGCATTGTAGTGCCGACCCAACAAGGAGCTGCCTGATAATGGAGCATGACACCCCTCTGGAGTGTGAGAGCTGTTGCTACTGAGGGATCAGATCCCTTGATCTGGCACCTCAGGTGCCTCTTACCTCTCCTTGCCCCATTCTTAGGAACTGTATACCTTTTGATTGAACTCACGTGATTGTATGTATGCTGGACCTTCGTTCACCCATTGTCCCTCTCTTTATAGACTTAACCCTGATAGAAACCCTTGAGGGGTACCTTGTATTACAAGGATGTCATCATGGAGATGGATTTACCGCTATGCTGACACACTCCACTACCCTGCCATCACCAGGACCATCAACCCCTCTATTATAGGGGTAGTATCAACAGTAGCCATAACACCTAAATGGGAGGGTAGTGATGGTTTAAGTACTAGCTAGAGGTCTCCAAAAAGGTTTAAAATTCAGCTTTATTGGTTGTAATTAGAATTTTCTTATTTTCACTATCCTGTATCATTTTTAGAATGCGTGCGATCTTAACTATAAATAAAGTGAGCTATCTTCTAAAAATATATTAGCCTTGACATTTCATCTATGTCTTAATTTTTAAGATACAAAAAGAACTATTGATGGACAGAATGGAGAACAATGTCATACATTCACCCCAGTACAGAGATCGGGCCTAAATCGATCGTTTTTTTCCTCATCATACCATTCCAGTTTGGACCCAGCCATATGCAAATCAGTCTTGACCCTGTGCCCAATGGAAACAGTCCAGCCCGAACTGTAGGCCAGGTCCTCCATGGACCGGAAACAAGCATCTTAGGACCGGTTTCGGGGTTTCACCCCTCTTCAGCAAGGATAGCTTGTTTCCAGTGGCATGGAGAGCACGGGACTCATGTCTGAGCATTCACCCCAGTACAGAGATCTGGGCCTAATTCCATCGTTTTTTAATCACCATGCCATTCCAGTTTGGACCCAGCCATATGCAAATCAGTCTTCACCCTGCGCCCAATGGGAACAGTCCAGCCCAAACTGTCAGGCCAGGTTCTCCCTGGACCGGAAACAAGCATCTTAGGACCGGTTTCGGGGTTTCACCCCTCTTCAGCCACGATAGCTTGTTTCCAGTAGCATGGAGAGCACGGGACTCACGTCTGAGCATGCCCGTCCCACTCGGGGTGGCAAATGCAAAAACAAACTATTGATGGCCAGAATGTAGAACAATGTCATACATTCACCCCAGTACAGAGATCTGGGCCTAAATCCATTGTTTTTTTGATCACCATGCCTTTTCAGTTTGGACCCAGCCATATGCAAATCAGTCTTGACCCTGCGCCCAATGAGAACAATCCAGCCCGAACTGTCATGATGGATTAAACCCAGATCAGTTGACTGGGGGTGAGTTTTTGATTTGCTCAAACGCTCCATCCATCGTCCCACGAAAGCTTGAATGTTTCTTTTTGACTTCTCTGAAAAAGTAACGTACTCTCCAAAGGTGCCTCCTAGATCCATGTATCCTGGAATAAATGCAGAACAATAGCAGGGTATTAAATATACTTAATTATGAATTTGATTTTGCCTATTGTAGAAAAGTGTGACATGTTATTTCTACCTACAGACAATTGACAGAGTTAACCCATGACAAAATTATGCAAAAGAGGCATTTATCTCATCTTCTCCCATTTTCTCAGAATCTATTTCTCATTCAGTTTGGTGGTCCTACGATGGGGAAGTTCAGATCATGACACATTCCAGAGTACCACAACATGATCTATAGGACCTTTAGGAGAAGATAATGTTAGAAATGGGGGGTCTCCAGTTGGCAGAGGTATGCCCCTTTGTCCAAGTAGGGACCCTTGCTTCTAATCAGGGTAAGGGAGTTACACACTCTTGGTAGCTTGGAACGAGCAGACAGGCTTATCCCAAAGGCAATCTGTAAAGTATTTGTACTCAAAACACACAGTAACACAGTGAAAACACCACAAATGGACACCACACTAGTTTAAAAGAATAAAGTGTCTTTACCTAAACCAAACAGGACCAAAACGAAAAAAAATCCAACATACATGTATCAAATTGCGACTTTAGAACAATTATTTAAACAATAGAACTTGTAGAAACAAAATAGGTCCAACTGGGGCTATTATGACATTGTGAAAGGCATAAATCCAAAGTACGGGGCAGACCGCGAGGTGCACAGGATCAGGCATGGAGTCACACGGACCCCAAAAAACAGTATCTTGGAAAATGAAGTCTTTGGACAATGCACGGCGTCATGGAGGGGAGGTGTCGGTGCCGAGGTTGGGGTTGAAGCTGGTTCCCTGGTTACCACGAGGGAGGCGAAGTGGCGAGTTTGTGAGGAGGCGAGGCGTCGAATCCAGGACAGGGGAAGTTAGGCAGCATCGGCTGTGAAGCATCGGTTCCAGTGAGGGGATGCAAAGCTGAGGAGTTTGTGAAGTCACCCTCATTGGTTATCGGCTCTGCAATAACGGGATGCAGGTACTGGCAGTGACGGTGTTGGTGTGAGGGCTGGCGTAGAGAAGGCTGATAACTGCAGGCATAAGATGGTCGTATGAGCTGCTGTGCAGGTGGGCGGTGCATTGTGCATAACATGAACAGTGCCCTCTAGCCTCAGTGCAGGTCATGGCATCCCTGATGGCGGCGCCAATTGAAGTAAGCAAGCCTCAGCAAGGCCTACTAGTGCAAGGGGTTCGCCCTTCTCTGCACAGAGTCCTCAGACCATAGGAAGAAGTTGGCACAGAAACTGGAAAATACAAAAGCATAGTTTATTAAACCTTTAAAGGTGGTACTACAGTCCATACAATACCCTTCAGTATTGAATAGAGTAGCACACCGAACTAAAGCACATGCCCCTTTTATACACAATGAGGGGGCTCAAAAGAAGGCAGTACAGATTACAAGAGCAGTTTTATGACCATATAAGGACATTTCTGAACACAATCGATACATGGGTGGAGTTAACGGTTCTTGAGACCCCCAAAGGCACATTCTTAACAGCTTCAGACCGTACTGGGCATGCCTGGGCATGTTGAAAGCCAGGGATGCTAAATATAGCCTGTTGCTGGGCAGATTTTAGGCACAGTTAACAAGGAGGTAAGACAAAGCACATGATGAGCACATGGCAATGTGTGGCATACAAAATGGCTGCTAGGAATACAAAATGGAGTCGGTTCATTTGCTACGATAATGGTCAAATATAGCATGTCTTCTGCTAATGCTTAACCTAATCGCTGTTGATTTACAACACAATGGCGTTGTTCTTGTTTTTCCTGCCCCGGAAGCTTGTTTCCTTCCCAGTGAAAGAATTGGCTTGGTAGTTTGGTTTGCCCTGTTCCCATGATGCACTGGGCCAGGGACAGACTAATTTGCATATAGCCAGGTTCTGAGCTGGGATGGTGCAGTGAGCTAAAAAGCGGTGTTGGATTAAGCCCTGATCTCTTGACTGGGTGAGAGTATTCTGCTTAATTCAGAAACTCTGTCCATCACCACCCCCGGTTGTTTAATTATTTTGTCCACCATAAGCGTGGAAGGGTATACTCAGATGTGAGTCCCTTGCTCATTGCACCATCAGGATTCAAGCAAGCCGGGCCAAAGACGGCTGAAATGCCAGAAACCGGTCCCCGGAAGCTTGTTTCCTTCCCAGTGAAAGAATTGGCTTGGTAGTTTGGTTTGCCCTGTTCCCATGATGCACTGGGCCAGGGACAGACTAATTTGCATATAGCCAGGTTCTGAGCTGGGATGGTGCAGTGAGCTAAAAAACGGTGTTGGATTAAGCCCTGATCTCTTGACTGGGTGAGAGTATTCTGCTTAATTCAGAAACTCTGTCCATCACCACCCTCTGTTGTTTAATTATTTTGTCCACCATAAGCGTGGAACGGTATACTCAGACGTGAGTCCCTTGCTCATTGCACCATCAGGATTCAAGCAAGCCGGGCCGAAGACGGCTGAAATGCCAGAAACCGGTCCCCGGAAGCTTGTTTCCTTCCCAGTGAAAGAATTGGCTTGGTAGTTTGGTTTGCTCTGTTCCCATGATGCACTGGGCCTGGGACAGACTAATTTGCATATAGCCAGGTTCTGAGCTGGGATGGTGCAGTGAGCTAAAAACGGTGTTGGATTAAGCCCTGATCTCTTGACTGGGTGAGAGTATTCTGCTTAATTCAGAAACTCTGTCCATCACCACCCCCTGTTGTTTAATTATTTTGTCCACCATAAGCGTGGAAGGGTATACTCAGACGTGAGTCCCTTGCTCATTGCACCATCAGGATTCAAGCAAGCCGGGCCGAAGACGGCTGAAATGCCAGAAACCGGTCCCCGGAAGCTTGTTTCCTTCCCAGTGAAATAATTGGCTTGGTAGTTTGGTTTGCCCTGTTCCCATGATGCACTGGGCCAGGGACAGACTAATTTGCATATAGCAAGGTTCTGAGCTGGGATGGTGCAGTGAGCTAAAAAACGGTGTTGGATTAAGCCCTGATCTCTTGACTGGGTGAGAGTATTCTGCTTAATTCAAAAACTCTGTCCATCACCACCCCCTGTTGTTTAATTATTTTGTCCACCATAAGCGTGGAAGGGTATACTCAGACGTGAGTCCCTTGCTCATTGCACCATCAGGATTCAAGCAAGCCGGGCCGAAGACGGCTGAAATGCCAGAAACCGGTCCCCGGAAGCTTGTTTCCTTCCCAGTGAAATAATTGGCTTGGTAGTTTGGTTTGCCCTGTTCCCATGATGCACTGGGCCAGGGACAGACTAATTTGCATATAGCCAGGTTCTGAGCTGGGATGGTGCGGTGAGCTAAAAAACGGTGTTGGATTAAGCTCTGATCTCTTGACTGGGTGAGAGTATTCTGCTTAATTCAGAAACTCTGTCCATCACCACCCCCTGTTGTTTAATTATTTTGTCCACCATAAGCGTGGAAGGGTATATTCAGACGTGAGTCCCTTGTTCATTGCACCATCAGGTTTCAAGCAAGCCGGGCCGAAGACGGCTGAAATGCCAGAAACCCGTCCCCGGAAGCTTGTTTCCTTTCCAGTGAAAGAATTGGCTTGGTAGTTTGGTTTGCCCTGTTCCCATGATGCACTGGGCCAGGGACAGACTAATTTGCATATAGCCAGGTTCTGAGCTGGGATGGTGCAGTGAGCTAAAAAACGGTGTTGGATTAAGCCCTGATCTCTTGACTGGGTGAGAGTATTCTGCTTAATTCAGAAACTCTGTCCATCACCACCCCCTGTTGTTTAATTATCTTGTTTTTCCTGCAGCACCAACCACACAACTCTTACGGCCCAGGTACTATTATTGGTGTCCTTTTGAATGCAGGAGTCCACACAGGGGTCCAGGTGTTGGTCAGTGGGTTGTAGGTGAATACTTTATGTCCCTGAGACTTCAGAACAGGAGGTCAGCACACACACGCCCTTGTAGATTCTTCTTCAAGCAGGTTCACAGCAATGCTCCAATCTTTGTCCTCTCCTTGGCAGAAGAAGCAACTGCATGCCAACCCAGCCAAGCATACACAGCAAAGGGGTAGTACTCCTCTTTACAGCCCTCCAGCGCTTCTCCTTTACAGAGGTTCCTCTTGAGTCCAGCAGTGATATACTTCTCTGGGGTTTAATGTCCAATACTTATACCCCATTTTCTGTCTTTTCTCTTTTTTGCAACAGTCTCTGAGCCCAGTCCAAACCAGTTCTGGCCTGTATGGTGCAGCATGACCACATGAGGTGGAGACAGCATTGTGCAAATGAGACACTGCCTATTCAGGTGCAAGTGAAACTCCTCCCACCACTCTAAATGCAGCCAAGGTCAATTAAGCCCAGCTAAGAGTCACCCAGGAAAGGCAGGACACACCTCAACCTGTCTTGAGGCTGTCTACAGTAAATACACATCCACAGTTCCTGTCACTCCAAAACCAGAGAGCCCGTACACAAACAGCAGAAACACACAGAATGGTTAGACAAGAAAATGCCCACTTTCTAAAAGAGGCATTTTCAAACACACAATTTAAAAAACATCTCCCTAACAAGATGTGTTAGTAAATTCTGAGTTCAGAAAGCCTAAACTCCAATCCTCTATCTTGTCCCAATGGAAAGTTATACTTGTAAGATGTTACAAAGCAACTCCCATGTTAGCATATATGACAGATAGCCTTTCAATAGTAAAAAACGAAATTGGCAACATTTCACAATCAGGACATGCAAAACACACCAGCACATGTCCTACATTCTATACTGCAGCCTGCCCATGGGGTACATTGGGCCTAAGTGAGGGGTACCTTATATGTAAGAAAAGGGAATGTTGGGACCTGGCAAGAGGGTGCACTTATCAGGTCGAACATGGCAGTTTAAAACTGCATGCACAGACACTGCAGTGGCAGGATAGAGATACATTTACAGGGCTACTCACGTGGGTGGTACAGCCAGTGCTGCAGACCCATTAGTAGCTTTTGATTTACAGACCCTGGGCACACACAGTGCAGAGTACTAGGGCTGACCAGTTAATCAAATATGCCAATCATGGATAACTAATCAGAATCACAACTTACACAGAGAGCATATACATTTTATCACTGATCAGTCGTGGAAAAGTGCCCAAAGTCCTGAAGCAAGCAAAAACAGGTCAGGAAAAATAGAAGGACGAAGCAAAGGTTTGGGGATAACCCTGCAAAAAGGGCAATTTCCAGCAATAGTCTATCGGGTACCAACAGTGCATGAAACAGTAGGCTCGTCCAGAGAAAGACAATCAATCTTGTGCCAATACAAGCACAACTCAAATGTCCCAAAAACAGGATGGCCCAAACTCAATCCTGACTAGAACCTTGACCTTATTGCAGTGCCACAAACTAGGGATAGCTCCCCTCATCTTTACAAAAAGAGATTTTTTCAAATATGTTTATGAACTTTATGTGAATACAAACAATGACCAAAAATACCACCACCTTATGCAGATTTATCATTATTCTATCACTAATTCTGTATAATGAATCTACACTAAAATAATTGGAGGTATATCTACATTAACATGTTATCATACAGTCACTGTGGAAGCCCATTTTGTGTTGTTATCATAATTGGGGCTTCCAGTTTTATGATGTTTATTATTTACATTGTCCATCTGTATTTATCAATTATTATTTGTGTCTCATTTTCTATGGATTTACCTATACATTTTTTTAGTCTTTTGTGAGAAAAACGAAGCTGTAACTAATAATAATACCTGCCATAATGCACTTACATTTGTGCTCGGAATTCAATAGGAGTATTTGTTGCTCAGAATTCAGTGAGAGTACTTTTCTGTCTTTATCACCTACACCAGTGACCACATACACATCATAGACTTGAGGGCCAGTGATGGAAGTGGGAAAGGGGGAATCAGATAAGGGAGGAAACAGACACAGGCTTCACCACAATGATTCAACACTCCTGTTAATCAAGCCAAAAAGATATCTTTAGTAACCTGTCATAGAAGATTTGATTCTTAAATGTAATAGAGAATGGATATACCATAACAATCTCTTGTAACCAACTCTCTGTACTTTGATGTTAGCTTGTAAACTAAACACACAAAGAATGAGTACCTCAAATAAACATATACACCAGCACGTCTCCCTAATTGTTTAATAGCTACCTCAAGCTCCGTCACTTTGCACTCTCCCGGGGAAGATCAGCTTTAATTTGTACTTGACTCATGTAGAACTAAAGGGGAACAAGCAAAGTTAATATCCTGCTGTTCTGTAGCCTTGGCAATGAATTTTTGCATACTAGAACTCTAATACTGGTGCGTGACATTTATGTATACATGTGGATTAAAGTCCAGTCTAAGAATCCTTCTTCACCGGCACTTATTTATGACAGTCTGCCACATCGTGGGCTATTTGTCTGATTTATAGTGAGCAAAATAACAGTTTGTTTACTAATTCAATATACGTTAAAAATTACTATTACCTGCCACCCATGCTAATCTTTTAGCTTTAGGGCCCTGGAATAGTCTGAACTGTCATACTTGTAGGAGTGTGATGGTTAGATGCTGGTTTGTTTTCGTACTGTGACTGGCAACGCAGGCAGTGACAATGGGTGGTGTAGGTTGCAGTGGCCGCCTGATGAGGGCCCGGGCACTTAATTTTCTTAATAATTAAGCACTTATTAATATTAAACAGTTTCCAGACTTAGAACAGTTCATATAAATGTTCAAGAAATAGTTATGTTTATTTTTCATCCACAACTTTCTGAAAACTTTTTTGAGTCCAAATGTTGGTCAGTACAAATCCATAGTAAGTATACAGTTTGATAAGAAACTCTAAGATCTTTTGAGCAAGGTTCTGGCTACAGCCTGGTTGCCAATAAAGACACTATGGGCAATGAAGGAAGTTATACCAAGATATCCAAAACAGCTGCTTTTTCTCCAGAATATTGTGTATAAAGGGGGTAACCCATATATACTACCTGACCTGGGTCAATAAGTACAGTATCTAAAAGTGTGGTCGCAGCAGCAAAAAAAACTTTTCATACAATTCTAGTAGCACAAAAACACAACAAAAATGTATATGGCAGAGATACCCGCCACCCCCTCTCGACGCAATCCCCAAGGATGGGAAACTGGAAACTGTTCTGAACTTTTGGAAGGCGGGAGGGTGTGACCCTCCCGGCCGTATTTATTAAAATATGAAACAAAATTAAAACATTAAAATAACAGTTTCATATTATGTACAATTTCATTTCCACATTACGATGTTTGGCTAACCTTAACAGATCTCTAATACAAAGGTTCTCCTAGCCGAACTAACATCCTACAAAACATTTGACTTGAAATTGTACATCCTAACGTTAAGGGCCAACGGCAAGGTCGTAACCGGTGTCAGATCCCTAAACCAGAAAATACCCCCCTCACTTGTGAGGGGGGGCGACCGCACAGAGGCGTACCTCAAGTGCATCTACCAATTTCCCTTTGACTTGACGGGGGCCCCAATGGACTCGACGCCATTTAACGGTCGTCCGAGGACTCGTGTGAGGTGTCTAAAAGGTAGCGTAAACCCCCTCCCGAACCCCACACAACTTACCCATCTGCCGTCGCAGATGTCCTGGCCCCGGGAAATTCCCCAGGAGGGCCCGTAGCCCCTCCTATCCAGGAAGGGGCCTTGACCGCCTTTCCTTTCCTTCCGGCGGCCCATCCTTAGAAGGGACCGCCTCCCCGTTGAGGGGCCAATGGCCACCTCCCCCGAGCGCTCCCATCCGTAATGGGTGACGCCCCCCCATAGGGATCTTCCAATTACTGCTCACCGATCATGACCTTACCGCCCGACCAAAATAAATACGACAATTTTAACTAAAATCACTCAATTACAAAACAACCATAACTATTTCACGTATGATTAATGATCAATACTAGTGCAGAATTACTTTATTTGAAAAAACATACTGTAGATGACCATTCTTTATTGCATACTCAAAATAACACGACAATCATCACAACCTGCAAGAAATAGAGTTACCACATCAAAACTTTATTCAAAACAACTGGCTGTCCTCAGGGGCTGGTGGGTGGGTCAAAATTGGCTCTTCGTTCCGTCTCGAGCTCACGTGCAGCGGGGAGGTGCAGCTTCAGAGCACAGGAACAAGAGGATGCTTTCTTGGCTTGTTGCTCCTTTTATCCGTCTTCGGGCGGGCGTAAACCCGCCCCCGCCTGCCCCCCGGGGGCGTGGCCGGCGGCGTCAGCGTCTAGGACAACCCCCTACAGGGCGGGAAACGGCGCGCCCCGGCTACGCCGCTTCGGGCATACCAGCCGGGACTCGCCCCCCGCCCAAGATGGCCTCCCGGGGGGATCGGGGTACTCCACCATACGTTCGGGGGGACCGAGTGGTCGCCCCTTTCCATATGGCAGAGATACCCGCCACCCCCTCTCGACGCAATCCCCAAGGATGGGAAACTGGAAACTGTTCTGAACTTTTGGAAGGCGGGAGGGTGTGACCCTCCCGGCCGTATTTATTAAAATATGAAACAAAATTAAAACATTAAAATAACAGTTTCATATTATGTACAATTTCATTTCCACATTACGATGTTTGGCTAACCTTAACAGATCTCTAATACAAAGGTTCTCCTAGCCGAACTAACATCCTACAAAACATTTGACTTGAAATTGTACATCCTAACGTTAAGGGCCAACGGCAAGGTCGTAACCGGTGTCAGATCCCTAAACCAGAAAATACCCCCCTCACTTGTGAGGGGGGGCGACCGCACAGAGGCGTACCTCAAGTGCATCTACCAATTTCCCTTTGACTTGACGGGGGCCCCAATGGACTCGACGCCATTTAACGGTCGTCCGAGGACTCGTGTGAGGTGTCTAAAAGGTAGCGTAAACCCCCTCCCGAACCCCACACAACTTACCCATCTGCCGTCGCAGATGTCCTGGCCCCGGGAAATTCCCCAGGAGGGCCCGTAGCCCCTCCTATCCAGGAAGGGGCCTTGACCGCCTTTCCTTTCCTTCCGGCGGCCCATCCTTAGAAGGGACCGCCTCCCCGTTGAGGGGCCAATGGCCACCTCCCCCGAGCGCTCCCATCCGTAATGGGTGACGCCCCCCATAGGGATCTTCCAATTACTGCTCACCGATCATGACCTTACCGCCACAGGCCGGATAGTTGACCGGCTATCCGGACCCCCCACAAAACTCCTACCTAAAGGTCATGTTTTAAACTCTTCAGCCATGCAATGAAGTCTCCTATGAGTAACTCATTCCCCACCCGGGACAAATGGACCCCATCTCCCAAATACATACTGTCCCCTTTGATCCATGCGGGATAGAATGCAGTGCACTTGAACGAAACAATCTACCCAACTTTGTTATTTACTTTCTTCACTGAGTGGTTCAGAGCAGAAACCGAAATCGCCCCGCCACATTTTACGTGGAATCATATGGGACCATGCAATGGTGCACCCTGGAACTCTTCTCGCCAACCAACTTACAGTGGAAAGCATTGCCTCGAGAAGCAGTCGTCTACCAGTGGTCACCAAATCATTACCCCCAAGATGGACTATGATTATAGACGGGGGTGACCTTGTCCGCCCTAACAAACCCTCGAAAAAGGATTGAAACTGGTCAATACAGAGCCCGCCCCTTCCGTAGAAGGTTACCCTGTACCCGTATTCCCCAGCCATGTGAATCATGTCACCTGCCTTGAATACGTCTGCGGCACGCCTCACGTATGAGTGGCCCACGACCCACACCTCTCTTTCCGCAGCCGGTGATGTCTGACCGCTGGTTCCCAATTGTCGGGTCGACTGCACAGTCCGCCCCGCCTCGTAAGGTTGCGCAACTGAAAACCAAACAAAAACAAGAAGCATGAGTACATCATTACAGCTTCACAACATGTGCAACCGCACATACCTTTTGTAACAGTTCGAGGACCAACGCCCTAAACGCATTACTTTTTCCACACTCAGACCCCTGGCTGTAGCCTCAGTAGCAGCCCCTATCCGAAAGGAGTGGGTCCCGAACTCGCTGGGGTTCAAGCCCGCGGCCGAAATTGACATCGCAAGCACCCGCCGGAACTGAAACCTCGTCAGTGGGGTGGCGTCAGCGTGTCTCAACAAGGTCCCCCCCCATGATGCCACCCTCTGCGCTAAATACTCCTCTACGCAAACAACAGGGCACATGGAAGACCCGGGAATCCTCTGAATGATTATGCAGTCCCCAATCGCACCCTGATCGGTTTTTGACCTGAAAAACGAGACAGTCATCGTCTCGACCTTGACCCGGATGTGCTCCCGGCACAGTCCCCCCATCGTATCCTGCTTGTTCTTTGCCACCAGTTCGCTTACCCGCATAGCCCCATGGAATGCTAGCGCAATTGCGGCTCGGAATAACACAGTTTCATACTGGGATGAACCTGTTGCAGGGAGTACGGAGAATAACAGGGCCAACCTATCCAGACCTATCGGGTGCCTCTCATCTACTCTGCGACCCTCAAGGCGTTGCCACCCACGTAGCGCTTTCTGAACCACAAAAGACGCTGTCGGGTCCTGAATCCCATGAGCCTTTGCCATAAAGGAAATGGCGGCCCGATGCCTCTGGGCCGTAGCTACTGATTTGCCTGCCTGATGTAAAGACAGCAAGAATTTTACGACAAGCTCTTCCTGTCCCCAAAGCTCCCCCCTAGCAGAACCCAAAAAGGACCAATAGGAACGGAACGCCCCTTCATATGCCTTCCTTGTCCTGGGTGCTAAACTCTCTCCCACGAGGTTTTGTAGTTCGGGGCACCGAGAGACCAGAGAGCTTCGGGAAAGGGTGCCGCCACCGGGTCCGCTGTGGGCAGAAAACCCCAGAAGGCCTGCATACGGAAACGAGAAAGTGCATCAGCCGCTTGGTTCAGTACCCCCGGGACATGTCTTGCCCTAAAGAGCACATTCAACTGCATACATAATAACACAATTTCTTTGAGCAGTCTCAGAATCCATTTGCAACGTGCTGCCTGACTATTGATACATTCAACCACAGTCATGTTATCAGACCAGAACACCACAGAGTGATCCCGGAACCCCTCCGGCCACGTTTTCAAGGCCACCAGAATAGGGAAGAGTTCGAGAAAAGCAATGTTACTCGTCAGCCCGCACTCGTGCCACCATGACGGCCATTTTTGAGCCGACCATTGTGTCCCAAATATGGCCCCAAAACCTATACTCCCCGCCGAATCTGTCCAAAGCCCCAGCTCCTCGGAGGACACCGCTGGTTTGTTCCAGACAATTCGACCATTGAAATCCGCCAGAAATGCCAACCAAATGCGCATGTCCTGGCGAACCTCTGCCGAGAGCCTCGTGCGGTGATGTCCTTCCTTCAGGCCGACCATGGCTTGTGCAATCGAGCGGGAAAAGGGGCGGGCCATTGGCATCACTCTCAGGGCAAAATTCAACTGACCCACCACTTGTTGCAATTGATGCAGGTTTACTTTCGTCGCACGAATACATGTTTCAAGGGATGTCCCAAATTTTAACACTTTTTCCCTGGGTAATCTAAAACAACCTTCTACTGAGTCGAGCTCGATCCCCAGGAACTCGAGCAAAGTTGAGGGACCCACAGTCTTACCTGGTGCCAATGGCACACCAAATTGATTCATTAAGACCCGAAATTCATGTAAGGCCTTACCACATTCAGGATCCCCGGCTGCCCCCAAAAACAGAAAGTCATCGAGATAATGCATAACATGTCGAAAACCCGTTTTCCTTGTGAATACCCATTGCAGAAAACAACTGAATTTTTCAAAATAGGCACAAGATATAGAGCACCCCATTGGCATACATCTATCCATGTAATAGCGACCCTGAAACATAAAACCAAGGAGACGCTGATCGTCTGGGTGTACCGGGAGCAACCGGAACGCTGACTCGATGTCCGATTTTGCCATCAGCGCCCCGGGCCCCAGGCGATTCAACATGGCGACGGCCTCATCAAAAGATGCGTACCGCACCGAACACACTTCCGGGTCTATCGCATCGTTCACGGAAAGACCACGTGGGGCTGACAAGTTATGTATTAGCCGAAACTCACCCGGGTCCTTCTTGGGGACCACCCCTAGAGGGGAACAAACAAAGTTAGCAACCGGTGGAAAATCGAATGGACCGGCAACACGACCTCGAGTCACCTCCTTCCCAATCTTTACCTGAACCACCGCCGAATGCTGCAAGGCCGACAGTTGGTTCTTACAGTTTGCTACACCCTGAAAATCTCCCACTGGGATGCGGAAACCATATGAAAACCCGTCCCGCAACACCCCAGCGGAAGCATGATCCGGGTATTCGTTGAGCCAAGGAATCATTGCCATGGTATCAATCAGAGTAGGTAAAGGCACCCCTCGGACTATTTCAGACCTGTTTGGCGCTTCCCTTATCACCGTTATCACCCGTCTTGGCTCTGCACATGGACTCAGGATGGGATGACTGCCCACACCCCCCGCATTCATGTCTGAACTTGCATGACCCCTGGGGCCTCGTACATTTTCCCCTGTTGAAACTCTAACAAATCCCCTTTTTACCTGTGTTGCCACTCGACTTCGAGTGGTGTTCGTTACCTGCACCTGTCCGAAAGGGTGTCCCAGAGGATTGGCGGGAAGATTCACCCCCATTACTCCCTGACAATGGCACTTTTAACATTCCTGAACCCTCCATTTTCTGCCACGAGACAGAGTCGAAACAATCCCATGTTAGAACTGGGTTGTGCTCCTTAGCCTTTCTAAAAAGATTGTCATAACAGAACCACTGATTGCCCCCGTACGTCAGGGAATACTCCATGATACGTGACTGATAAATAGGCAACTCGGTCAATAACTCGGGCCTGCGCTCACCCATGATGGAGGTAAAAATGCCCCACGCTCTGCCCCAAGTACCTATGTTTTCGTCAACTTTAAAGGCGGCCATTTTCGCGCGCCAAACACTCGGATGCATGAGCTCCTTTTGGCTCTTCACATGCTCTATCTCGTAGTGGTCGGTAAGCAATGAAAACATGTTTACATACTTATCCGCCCAAATCATTTCCTTAATTTCCAGTGGAACATGCTGGGCAATCTTCTCCCTTCGAGAAGGTACAGCCCCCTCCCCCGCAATCGGCAATGGCCGCTTACCTGAAGTAGAATCCGCACTTGCCGCCGAACTTGGGCCTGCTGCACTTTCAGCCGCCGGAACCTGTGGGGGAACAGAAGATGGTGCCTTCGCGGCCTCTCCGGATTCCCGCAGCTGTCTCATTACTGCCCGGGCGTCGTCAGCCGTGGCGCCCTTACTATCTTTCCCCAACCATGCTGCCAATTGCGCCGCCAACTCGGGGGGCATATCTTCCCCGTTCACGGGGGTGACCACCACGGGGATCGGATGCCCCTCCTTCGGAACCGAGGTTGGCTCCTCAAGTGGAGTATCGGGAACCGGGGTTTCCCCCCCAAGTGCCCCCCTTTTTGACCTCTTGCCTCTCCCGCTAGGGACTACTCCCGGCAAAGCTGGTCCGATGACTCGCTTCGGTCCTCCCTCCCCGTCTTTAGCCGCCATCCGCTTCTTCAAATCGGCTACCTCCTTTATGAGCATGCGTAGCATCTGATCGGTACCGACCCGCTTTCCGACCTTCTTGCCCGGCATTCTCAAGCGAAGATATCTGTAAGACAAAGAGAAAGATTACAACGCTCAAAATTGGCTCTTCGTTCCGTCTCGAGCTCACGTGCAGCGGGGAGGTGCAGCTTCAGAGCACAGGAACAAGAGGATGCTTTCTTGGCTTGTTGCTCCTTTTATCCGTCTTCGGGCGGGCGTAAACCCGCCCCCGCCTGCCCCCCGGGGGCGTGGCCGGCGGCGTCAGCGTCTAGGACAACCCCCTACAGGGCGGGAAACGGCGCGCCCCGGCTACGCCGCTTCGGGCATACCAGCCGGGACTCGCCCCCCGCCCAAGATGGCCTCCCGGGGGGATCGGGGTACTCCACCATACGTTCGGGGGGACCGAGTGGTCGCCCCTTTCCAAATGTGGTCTAAATCCACTTCTGTGACTTTGTAGTGTTCAAGGATATCTGATGCATTTCAATTCAATTCAAGCATTTACAGATAGGAGCTATACCAGTGCTCATTGAAACAAAAATGCAATATTTAACAGTGCTCTGGGTGAGGTAGGAAAAGGAATTGGGATGGAGTGTCCCTACACTCGAGGCGAGACCGGCAGAAGAGGCATGAAGGGATTTTTCCCAGCACCTGCAAACGGACTGTGCTGCAGCTTTGCCATTGATATGCCCCCACCCTCATTCTAAGAAACACATATATGTTCCTTACCAGTCAGCTTCTGACCACTTCCTATTATTTGAAGAGCCTACCCAGCCCAACATTTTTATTGACATGGCGGATTTCCTCCCTCATCCTTTCCACAAGTGCTCACCCAGTCCTGATGAAGACCCCATCCCAAGGACCTATACCTGTCCTGACTTAAGGGGTAGAAACGTCGACAACATTCGAAATACAAACTCTAGTGACACCACATAAAATCAATTCTGGGTCCTGTTGAGTTATGTATTACATTGGGAACATTTAACCATGTATGGAAACGTATACAACAATCTACGTTGATGTATATATGTCACTATTACCTTTTCCTTGTCCCCCGCCTACACTTGGACACTCCATCCACCATTCCTTTTCCTACCTCACCCAGAGCACTGTAAAATATTGCACTTTTGTTTCAATGAGCAATTGTATAGCTCTTATCTGTAAATGCTTTGAATTGAATTGCATCAGATATCCTTGAACAATACAAAGTCACGGAAGTGGATTTAGACCACATTTAAATTTGTGTTGTGTTTTTGTGCTACTATAATTGTATGAAAAGTTTGTTTGCTGCCACGACCACACTTTTTGGTACTGTCTCTCCAGAATATGCATGGGTTCATAGCCTGTTGGGATTTGTAGTCCCTGGTTGGAATGCTGCCAGGTAATGTGTTTTCCACATGCATGCAGCTTCAGTCAGACAGCAATGACACTTCTTGATGACTGCTAGCCTTTCCTTCCCTGAAAGAAACTTAGCAGAAGCAGATTTGGAGTATTGTTGTACAGCGTTCAAAACATACCAGGGGCGGAGCGTTGCCCCACTACAGAGCAGTGCAGCAAAAATAAAATTACAACGTTATTATCATCATTTTATTTTTTGTAGCTGCGGGCCGAGTTAGGGCAGGGCGGGGACTGATGGCACAGGGGGAGGAGTGGTGTGCACTTCAAAAGTGCTCATGAATTGTTTGGTTGGCCCTCTTGGGATGACCAAACGGTCATGCACACTTTGCATGTTCCCCACCAGTCTGCATTACACAGCCTGGTGAGGAGCATGCAAAGCCTCCCTGTCCCTGTCTGAGCCCAAACCATGGTGCTCAAACAAATCACAACGGTGCATTGCAGTGTTGTGATTGGTCCAGCGGGTAAGTGGTAAGTGGTATTTTTATTTTGTTATTTTGTCTGCCCCCTCCACCGCCGCCCCTCCACCCCGTTCACTGCCAGCTGCTACTGAAACATGCTAAAGGGGTAGCAGTGTTTCCAACACATAGCTTCCTGACAATATATTTTTGCATTTATCTGAAGAGCCATGGCTTTAAGAACTAAACTAAGCTAACTAAATGAAGCCAACTGAAGTGCACAACTCATAAACAATACACTCAGATGAAAACGTCAGCATTGTGTTTGCAACACATGCGCATCTGCTGCAGTTTGAAGCTTCAATAGGGGTCCTTGCCCCATTTATGTTTTATATATACCCTGAAATTCATGGTTAACACCATTGGAAATCACTAAAAAGACGACGCTTTTCAATGTTTTCCACATTTAAAAATAAAGAAAGAAAAGCTAGAATCTGTTTGTATTTCACTATTAAAGATCAGTAAAACCAGGCCGTCAACTCACATGTGCAACCACAGGACAGAGGTTTCATGTCTCATCACAGAACCACACAGTGAAGAAGCACAGTAACACGGATCAGCTGGAATCTGTTGCACAGGAGGGGTTTCCAGCTCAAGTGCAAATGGTCTGCGTAGCTGAGGTTCAATTAAAATATGTCCAAGACATAGAATATAGCACCAGGTAGGTTATTTTTTCGCTTGAAGTAGGATAGCTGTGTTTTTTAGGCAGAGCAGGTGGTTCAAAACCCCACCCAGTATGTCCCTGGTCCCTCGCCAATGCCACACCCTCTTCTGAGCGATACAGAGCGAAAGTCCCTTGCTTACTTTGCCACTGGATTCAAGCAAGCCGGGCTGAAGACGGCTGGAATGCCAGAAACCGGTCCTCAGAAGCTTGTTTCCGGTCCAGGGAAGACATGGCTTGGCAGTTCGGGCTGGACTGTACCCATGAGGCGCAGGGTCAGACTGATTTGCATATAGCCATGTCTGAACTGGGGTGGCAGAGTGGGCTAAAGAACGGTGATGGATTAAACCCAGATCTTTTGACTGGGTGTGAGTGTTTAATTGATTCAGATGCTCCGTCCATCACCACCCCCTTTTGTACACCCTCTTCTGAGTGCACACTTACATGGTCGAACATACTCTTAGGTTTGCAAGTCTGAAAAAGAGATAATAGAGAGTGTTAATCATAATTAGGGTTTCCAATGTTTGGATTTAACCCAATTTCGCCAGCAAATTCTCCCATGAGGTAAATTGTGCAGATGGCAAATTAGTTTCTTAGTCCACTCCATGATTCTGAAACAATGATCTTCAAATTTTTCAATATTCCCTTCACGTAAACATATTTCATCGAGCCCCCAGGAATTCCATATTTTGTCACAATAATATATACAATTTGCAACTGTGAACATATTTAACCCCTTGCCTGGTGATGACGGAACCGCTCCGTCATCAGCTGCGGTGGCGCTGTGCTGATGACGGAGCGGTTCCGTCATGGCCCGCCCGGCACTCCTGCGCGGCGCGAATTCCGCGCCTGCGCTGAGCGTTCCATTGAGCGGGGCGGGCCATGCCGGAACCGCTGCGTCATAAGCACAGCTCAACCGACGCTGGTGACGGAGCGGTTCCGTCACCAGCATGCGGCCGCCGCGCGGCCGCCCCGCCCCCTTAGCACTGCCGCCACAGTGAAGGGGTTAATACTTCAAATATTGTTGTTATGTTTAGTTGCCCTTTTAAAAATATAATGCAATACAGAATTGCCTACATACTACTGGCAGTCTCCACAAAAGTGTCAAAGTCTCCACAGAGAGAGAGAGATTTTGAGAGTTCTTTGAAGCTCTCACTGCCACCTCGCTCCCACACTTTGACACATTCAGCACATGAAAAAAACATTACTGAAGACTCATTACAGAGTGGCCCACTGCCACTTGTTTTCTGCCACTAAAGACTCAGCACTTCCCTTAGTATATTGTTTGTCTTAGTTGGTCATGAATGCTCTCCTTGGCCAGAGCCTGACCCACCCTAAGTTTAATTCAGGTCCTCCTAGTGCTGCCTTAAAGGGGGAGTTGATCAGCTATGTTCTGAAGTCAGAGGTGACACATTACCCCTATCAAACAATCAATCAATCAATCAGTAAACATATACTACTCACCCATGAGGGTCTCAAGGCGCTAAGGGCCAGATGCATCAAGAATCCATTTTGCGGTTCCTTATTAGCGAAAAATAAGGAATCGCTAATAAGGAATAGCAAAATGGAATGCATCAAGCAATCACAACAAAAATAGCGATTCCTTAGAATTCCTTAATTGCGACTCGCAAATTGCGAGTCGCAATTAATGAATACCTCCCCATTCATTCCTATGGGCCTAGAGGCCCATAGGAATGAATGGGAAGACAATCTCAATTTGCGTATCGCAATTAGCAATTCGCAAAATGAGATTGCGAGTTCAAGAGTGCAGGGGTGTCCAAAGGACACCCGGTAGCACCCCTGAATTTGATCTGTGCACATATGTTGCGCACACACACATGCCCTTAGGGCATGTGTGTGCGCAACATGAAACTTTGCAAAATGCACGAAAGTGCATTTTTCAATGTTTTTGCAAATTACCATGAAGTTGTACTTCATGGTAATTTGCGTGCCCTATTAGCGAAATCGCTATTTTTTGAACTTTCATGCATTGCATTTAAGGAATCTCAATTTGAGATTCCTTAAATGCAAACAATCGCAATTTAGCGAATTCTCTATTTGCGATTTTTGCCTTTGGGATGATGCATCCCGAATGCAAAAATACCGGTCGCAAAGGGGCAGATTCTAAGAATCTGCCCCTTTGCGACCGGTTTTTAGCTTGATGCATCTGGCCCTAAGTGTGTGCGGGGTCTGCAGTTCAGTTGAAGAGCCAGGTGTAAGGTCCTTCCAAAATTGCAATAGTAATTGCCTGAGGTGCAGAAGGGACTTCCAGGTCTTCGGAGCGAGGTTGGAGAAGGATCTTCCTCCAGCCGTGGTCTTGCAGATCTGTGGGATGGTGGCCATGGTCAGTTGGGCGAGGCGGAGATGGTCCTACAGATGCAAAGCCAGGGAGATTTAAGCAAACAAAACCAATTTGCCTAAAGAATAGAGAGTGGACCCTGTTATTGAGGGAAGATGTATGGTGTATGCTTCATGGGTTTATGAGCTGAGGAAGAGTGGGATGAAGCAGAACAAGGGAGAAGTAATGTATTAAAGAATCTCTTTAATCTCCGGCTGATTGCTGTGAAGGTGTGCAGATTACTGAAAGAATCTGTAAAGGACACATTAGTTAATTACCATGAATAATGGCTCCTGGAAAGATGCGCATATGGCTGGCATTTACAGCTAGCTCTCACTCTCATTTGAGCATTAGCATGCAAGCATTAACTCAGCTCATTTTATCTACTCAGTTAAATGACTTCCGGCGTGGACTATCTCCCTTTTTTAAATGTTATGACTTTTAGTCATGTTTGAGCACGTTTACGACCTTATATTTAATAATGCATCTTATCTCTAATAGTTTAAAACGAGATCTGAAAGTGTTTGTGTTTTTACATTTCATTGCATCTCACAGGTGGTTGTATGTGGAATATATTTTACATAGCTGGTTGTCTATACCGATGTATAAGAGAATAGACGAAGCCGTTTTATCGTAAAATTACTCCTAAATGCAGTTTCTACATATTTCTAGACATTAGATGTGACTGTGCAATATTTTCCAGATTCTGGTTCTAGTTATTTGTGTGCTCGCTTACCCTTATATATGCAGAAATGATATGTCTGAATAATACAAGTAAAAATGACTTCTAAATTCTGCATTTAAATTTCCTTGCACATTGTGGTGGCTATATGTTTTTTTACACAGTTACATTTTAGGGCATTTGAGTTTTGTGGTCTCAAAATCTATGATTCGCTAAGCCAGAAGGTGTGAGACCACAAAAGTGCCTTTCACAATGTTCAAAGGCCATTTTAAGGGGCAACACATTATTTGTGACTCGTAAAAGGATGTTTGAACCCTTTTTGAATTGCAAGAAGGAAGCGACCAAAAAGTGGGATTCCACTGTCCTGTTGGAGCTTTAGAAAGGGATATATCAATGGCTTGTGACAGGATTGGTCAGTTAGCTACTGACCCACGGGTCTGGTTGGTAACTGATTTCAATTGTTTTGACGGCCTTCCCCGTCCTCCCACTGCTCCCTTGTCTTCTGGAACGAGAACCTTTTTAAAGGTACCTGTTCCTTTAATAGAAACAGCTGCTTTAAAAATAAATGCTTTTGGAAAAAACAAAGTCAAGGACTAAAGTCAAGGACTGTTGCAGGCTTTTCTCCATGCATCTGCAGTCAATCACAAGGGGTCGCAAATTGCGACCTGTTTCATTAATATTCATTTGAAAGGTCGTTTGGTGACCCGCCCCCAGTGACTGCACAAGTTGTGATGCACCATATGACTGCATAAGGTGCATTGCAAATTGCATTCCCAATCACAAAACAGTCAGTGGGCCTGATGTACTAAAATTCTTATAAAGAATTTGTAAATTGCATCAAATAATAATTTTCAGTTTCATATAAGAATCTATTCAAGGGGATCTGGTAGAAGTGGGTGAAATTTGTGCACCACGTCTACCGAATGCATTAGTATTTTGCGAAGCAACCAATTTAACAATAGGTTGGTTCACAAAATACCAGTTCATAGTGGGTCACAATTTGACCTACCTCATTAATAATCATGAGGCAGGTCGCAAATATAGACCCTCTACGATTGGTTATAGTCACAGGTATGGTGGCCTACTGGGATCAACAGACCACCATGTCTGTGACTGCCTTTAAATAAAGCAATTGGTTTTTTTTAACCCCTTGCATGCGGGGCTCATTCCCCTGCTGTGCTGGGGGGAGGGGGGCACGCACAGCACCCCGGTTCTCATGACGAGCACAGCTCGTCATGAGCCACGGTGGTCGTGTGCTCATGACGAGCTGAGCTCGTCATGACCACACCCTTTTGTGTAGAACGTTCGCACCGCAGGGGAATTAGCCCAGCGCGCGAGCGTTCCAACGGTCATGACGAGCTCAGCTCGTCATGAGCACACAAGCACCGTGGCTCATAACAAGCTGAGCTCGTGATGAGCGTTCAAGGGGTTAATGCAGCCTGTTTTTCAAAAAGGAAAACAGGATGCATTTAAAAAAGAAAATGAATACTTTTTTAACCATTGTTTAGGAGCACCTGCTCCTAAAAAATGTTTTTGTCAAAATTCACAAAGGGAAAGAGGGGTCCCCTGGAGACCCCCTCCATTTTGCGAATGGTTTCCACCAATTTTGATCTGGTGGTTAATATTAATGTTTTGCGACAGGATTTCTGTTGCAAAACAATAAACACAGAAGCTAAAGTATTAGTATTTGATAGGGACGCCCTTTATACGCCCCTTCTCAATACTGATTCTATATTTATGTTAAAAAACAAAAGGTGATTCGGTAATTCGGTAAAATGTTCCCGAATTGCAATTTGGATTTTGTACATGTAAAAAAGCCATTTTGCTATAACAAAGGCTCAAATTTGACCATTGGGACTGTAAAATCACTGGGTACATCAGGCCCAGTGGGCATGCTGCACATCCCTGATTTGTAAACGGAAATAACACATCTACATCCTTGTCATTTGTAGCCTTGTTTACACTTTTAAATGCACAAAAGGTTATTAATCAATACAATTGAAATGTAAAATGTAATACATTTATTTTCACCTCAGAGTTAGCTACATATGCAATATTTTTGCCACTGTGGGTTTTCAAATAATTTGAAAACTCATTTATACTTTTACATGTTTTGTTTTACTGTAGATGTATTGGTATTGAAACATTTAAAAAAAACGCCCGTGGATATTCACATAAGACATTTTGATAAACAATACACTTGTACACTGTTTTGACAAATGCACGTACGGCACAATGTATAACATTCCTATGTAAAAAAACAGGTTGTAATTTGCAATAAAGTGTTTTTGTGACCAGTAAACAGATTTACCAGATGATCTATGTGCTAATAGGTTGGTTCATTAAATTCCTATTCTGGGTGAGTCGTAATCTGAAGTATCATATCAACAGTAATGAGGTAAATTGCGATTCACTCCAATTGCTGTCCATCACAAGGATGGTGTCCTGCGAGGGTCAGCAGACCTCCATGTCTGTCATCACCTTTAAATTAAACTAACTGCAGTCCATTTTCTTTAAAGGAAAAAAAAGTTTGCTTAAGTGTTGGAAGTGGACCACTATCCACTGTTAAGCAACCTTTTTGTGTTACATTTCCAAAGGGGAAAGGATCCCATGTAAAGCCACAAGCCCACATCTCCCCGTCCTCGAGGGCCTTCCATGGGTTACCGGTTATAGAAGCTCCACCTTCAAGCTGCTTTGCACACCTACATAGCAATACATGGACCAGGACCACTTTTTATCAGGAATACATTCTCAAAATACATTAAACAAAGGAACCTGCACTCAAGATTGGCACTGTGCCTCAAAACCCTACCATACAATAAAAAGGCCATAGGAGGTACATCTTTCTCTGTTCAAGCAGACGAACTATGAAATTCATTACCCGAAACATAACATCCACAGATAACGATCTCATCTTCAGAAGACTACTCAAGAGTTGTACAGCATACTCCTGTGTATGTAAACATTTATAATTTGATTATATGTCTCTAGATATGTGTATTTCTTTGTACAAATATGTATAACTATGTTTTTCAAAAATATAGATATTCTTTAGGCCTGCTTAACAAATGTATACACTACTTGAGGTATATATATATATATATATATATATATATATGTACTTTCTTTGATTTACATACCACAAAGTCGGTGCCTGATTTATAACAGTGAAACCAGGATTGGCGAAATATATATATGGTGCTCCTTGACTTGTCGGCAGCGTTTGACACCGTTGATCATTCCATCCTTCTTCAGCGGGTCGAAAACGCCGGCATCAGGGGCACCCCGCTCAAGTGGCTTGTCTCATTTCTACATGATCGTAAGCAAGCGGTTCGTCTTGGCCCTTTCCTGTCTGAAGCCAAGGGCCTGACCTGTGGGGTCCTGGCTCTTCCCTCTCTCCATTATTATTTAATCTTTATATCTTTCCCCTCATTTCTAAGCTGCGGGAAAGATCAGTGGTCATCTTCAATTATGCGGATGACCTACAGCTTATTTTTAACATTGATTCCTCTCCCGCTTCCATTGAGAAGTTTCAGTCGACTATGACGTATATCAGCAGTTGGATGAATGCGAACCAGCTCAAGCTAAACCCGGATAAGACCGAGCTGGTTCTCACTGGACCCCCGGGCAACCCCTGGAACTCTAACTTCTAGCCGCACTCGCTGGGCAATGCTCCCTGCCCGGTGAACTTGGTTAAGAGCCTTGGAGTTACCATCAGTAAGGATCTGTCCATGAGACCTCAAATTAAATCTGTGATGTCGGCGTGCTTCTTTCATCTACGCCGCATAAGAAAGATCAGCAGATTCCTTACTTATGAAGCCCTGGTCCAAGTCACGCTGGGTCTGGTGATTTCCCGTGTCGACTATGTGACCTCATTGTATATTGGTATTCCTCTCTACCAGTCCCATCAACTTCAACTCATCCAAAACCAAGCAGCCAGATTGATCTACAGGCAACCTAGGACTAGCTCTGTTAAATCTCTCTTGAGGAGTCTGCACTGGCTTCCTGTAATCCAGCGCAGCCTCTTCAAGGTCAGCTGCTTGACTCACCAGGTCCTCTCTCATCAAGGCCCGGCCTTCTTTGCCTCTCGCCTTCATCGCTACATTCCTTCCCGTGTCCTTCGCTCTTTTGGTTCTAATCTGTTGTCTGTCTGTCCTTTCAAGCGTAAAAGGCTTGGAGGACTAAGATTCGTTTTCCAAGCACTTCAGTTCTGGAACACCCTCCCTCCTGATCTCCGTCTTATCCCTTCGTATCACTTATTTAGGAGAGCAACGAAGACTTGGTTGTTTTCCCAAGCCTTTGATTAATTAAGGTCACCTCATTGCAGTCCTGTCCTTTGCCTGTCCTAAAGCGCCAAGAAGCCGTTGGTGAACGTGCGCTGTATACATTTCTTTTTCATATCATATCATATCATATCATATCATATCATATCATATCATATCATATCATATCATATCATTTCAACTGTGCATTGCAGTGTTGTGATTGGTCCAGCGGGGCTCCGGGAGCCGGGTGCTTCCTGCTGCCAGGACTGCAGTAAGAGGACAAGGATGGAGGAGAGGCAGCGGCCGGCAAAAAGGTAAGTGGTATTTTTATTTTGTTATTTTGTCTGCCCCCTCCACCGCCGGCCCTCCACCCCGTTCACTGCCAGCTGCTACTGAAACATGCTAAAGGGGTAGCAGTGTTTCCAACACATAGCTTCCTGACAATATATTTTTGCATTTATCCGAAGAGCCATGGCTTTAGGAACTAAGCTAAGCTAACTAAAAGAAGCCAACTGAAGTGCACAACTCATAAACAATACACTCAGATGAAAACGTCAGCATTGTGGTTGCAACACATGCGCATCTGCTGCAGTTTGAAGCTTCAATAGGGGTCCTTGCCCCATTTATGTTTTATATATACCCTGAAATTCATGGTTAACACCATTGGAAATCACTAAAAAGACGACACTTTTCAATGTTTTCCAAATTTAAAAATAAAGAAAAAAAAGCTAGAAACTGTTTGTATTTCACTATTAAAGATCAGTAAAACCCGGCCGTCAACTCACATGTGCAACCACAGGACAGAGGTTTCATCTCATCACAGGGCCACACAGTGAAGAAGCACAGTAACACGGATCAGCTGGGAACTGTTGCACAGGAGGGGTTTCCAGCTCAAGTGCAAATGTTCTGCGTAGCTGAGGTTCAATTAAAATACGTCCAAGACATAGAATATGGCACCAGGTAGGTTATTTGTTCGCTTGAAGTAGGATAGCTGTGTTATTTAGGCAGAGCAGGTGGTTCAAACCACCACCCAGTATGTCTCTGGTCCCTCGCCAATGCCACACCCTCTTCTGAGCGATACAGAGCGAAAGTCCCTTGCTCACTTTGCCACTGGATTCAAGCAAGCCGGGCTGAAGACGGCTGGAATGCCAGAAACCGGTCCTCGGAAGCTTGTTTCCGGTCCAGGGAAGACATGGCTTGGCAGTTCGGGCTGGACTGCTCCCATGAGGCACAGGGTCAGACTGATTTGCATATAGCCATGTCTGAACTGGGGTGGCAGAGTGGGCTAAAGAACGGTGATGGATTAAACCCAGATCTTTTGACTGGGTGTAAGTGTTTGATTGATTCAGATGCTCCGTCCATCACCACCCCCTTTTGTACACCCTCTTCTGAGTGCACACTTACATGGTCAAACATACTCTTAGGTTTGTGTGACGGGGTGGGTATGCAGGACCCCGTGGCAGGGGATCAGAATACGCGGTGGTGGGCTGCTGCCCCTGTTTCACCTCCCTCCATTGCCTCCATGCAGAACCCTGATAGCCCGGACAGAGACGAATGGAAGGCGGCAGACCCGGACTACTGGTGGCCGACTGGGCAAGAACGGGAACCCTACACCTTTAAGGGATGGGAGACCGCCTTGGGAGACACACCCCCATCACCCCACGTGACGACGTCAAAAGAGCAACAGGAAGAGGAAGAGACGGACAACGTTTCCCCGGAGTCGAGTGGACGCGAGGAGAGAGACAGCTGTTGCCCCGTTGAGCAGGAGACCCTGAGAAGACCGGCAGACGAGATCCTGAAGAGCCCCACAGCTGAGACCTCGAGGAGCCCAGGAGAAGAGACCGAGAGGCCGGGAGAGCCGAGGAGGAGCGATCCGCCCCGCCACACGCCCACGGGAGGAGTGTGGCTCAAGCAGGTACAGGGGCGTATGGTGGGTTGGATAGGACATCGTAGTCTACCCCCGTTCTCACACCGGTACAGCCCCGTGTACAGTCGGCCTCCTTTTCCCCACCCACTCACGAGCACAAGTCGGACACTAAACCCATTTGTTGTCACACGTGTGCGTGCACTGGTTTCCCTCACCCCCCGGTCCCTTAAGACAGCGCTGTTTGCCTGAGCCTAACCTTCTGTTTCTCTTACACCCCCGGTACCGGCGGAGCTGACGTCAGGAGAAGACCGGACCCGTGACCTTGTCACCCTGGAGCCTCCCCGGACGGCCCCCTACGACCCTGCAGCGTTTGCGCGGGAGCGCCTCACGAGCAGACAACGAAAGACTTACCCTAAACCTTTAAAAATAAAGCCTTCTCTGAAAAGTCTAGCCCAGTATTCCGCCTCTACTTCTGTAGCAGGGCCATTGGAGTCTCCTGTGGTGGTAGAAGCAAGCAGTAGCCCGGGGCCCTTTCCCAACCCCGTACAGTTTGCAAGTCTGAAAAATAGATAATAGAGAGTGTTAATCATAATTAGGGTTTCCAATGTTTGGATTTAACCCAATTTCCCCAGCAAATTCTCCCATGAGGTAAATTGTGCAGATGGCAAATTAGTTTCTTAGTCCACTACATAATTTTGAAACAATGATCTTCACATTTTTCAATATTGCTCATCCCTTCACGTAAACATATTTCATCGAGCCCCCAGGAATTCCATATTTGGTCACAATAATATATGCAATTTGCAACTGTGAACATATTTAATACTTCAAATATTGTTGTTATGTTTAGTTGCCCTTTTAAAAATATAATGCAATACAGAATTACCTACATGCTACTGGCAGTCTCCACAAAAGTGTAAAAGTGTCCACAGAGAGAGAGATTTTGAGGGTTCTTTGAAGCTCTCTCTACCACCTCGCTCCCACACTTTGACACATTCAGCACATGAAAAAACATTACTGAAGACTCATTACAGAGTGGCCCACTGCCACTTGTTTTCTGCCACTAAAGACTCAGCACTTCCCTTAGTATATTGTTTGTCTTGGTTGGCCAGGAATGCTCTCCTTGGTCAGAGCCTGACCCACCCTAAGTTTAATTCAGGTCCTCCTACTGCTGCCTTAAAGGGGGAGTTGATGAGCTATGCTCTGTAGTAAGAGGTGACACATTACCCCTATCAAACAATCAATCAATCAATCAGTAAACATATACTACTCACCCATGAGGGTCTCAAGGCGCTAAGGTCCAGATGCATCAAGCATCCATTTTGCGATTCCTTATTAGCAAAAAATAAGGAATCGCTAATAAGGAATAGCAAAATGGAAAGCATCAAGCAATCACAACAAAAATAGCGATTCCTTAGAATTCCTTAATTGCGACTCGCTAATTGCGAGTCGCAATTAATGAATGCCTCCCCATTCATTCCTATGGGCCTAGAGGCCCATAGGAATGAATGGGAAGACAATCTCAATTTGCGAATCGCAATTAGCGATTCGCAAAATGAGATTGCGAGTTCAAGGGTGCAGGGGTGTCCAAAGGACACCCTGTAGCACCCCTGAATTTGATCTGTGCACATATGTTGCGCACACACACATGCCCTGTGTGTGCGCAACATGACACTTTGCAAAATGCACGAAAGTGCATTTTTCAATGTTTTTGCAAATTACCATGAAGTTGTACTTCATGGTAATTTGCGTGCCCTATTAGCGAAATCGCTATTTTTGGAACTTTCATGCATTGCATTTAAGGAATCTCAATTTGAGATTCCTTAAATGCAAACAATCGCAATTTAGCGAATTCTCTATTTGCGATTTTTGCATTTGGGATGATGCATCCGAATGCAAAAATACCGGTCGCAAAGGGGCAGATTCTGAGAATCTGCCCCTTTGCGACCGGTTTTTAGCTTGATGCATCTGGCCCTAAGTGTGTGTGGGGTCTGCAGTTCAGCTGAAGAGCCAGGTGTAAAGTCCTTCCAAAATTGCAATAGTAATTGCCTGGGGTGCAGAAGGGACTTCCAGGTCTTCGGAGCGAGGTAGGAGAAGGATCTTCCTCCAGCCGTGGTCTTACAGATCTGTGGGATGGTGGCCATGGCCAGTTGGGCGAGGCGGAGATGGTCCTACAGATGCAAAGCCAGGGGGATTTAAGCAAACAAAACCAATTTGCCTAAAGAATAGAGAGTGGACCCTGTTATTGAGAGAAGATGTATGGTGTATGCTTCCTGGGTTTATGAGCTGAGAATGAGTGGGATGAAGCAGAACAAGGGAGAAGTAATGTATTAAAGAAACTCTTTAATCTCCGGCTGATTGCTGTGAAGGTGTGCAGATTACTGAAAGAATCTGTAAAGGACACATTAGTTAATTACCATGAATAATGGCTCCTGGGAAGATGCACATATGGCTGGCATTTACAGCTAGCTCTCACTCTCATTTGAGCATTAGCATGCAAGCATTAACTCAGCTCATTTTATCTACTCAGTTAAATGACTTCCGGCGTGGACTATCTCCCTTTTTTAAATGTTATGACTTTTAGTCATTTATGAGCACGTTTACAACCTTATATTTAATAATGCATATTATCTCTAATAGTTTAAAACGAGATCTGAAAGTGTTTGTGTTTGCACATTTCATTGCATCACACAGGTGGTTGTATGTGGAATATATTTTACATAGCTGGTTGTCTATACCGATGTATAAGAGAAAAGATGAAGCTGTAAAATTACTCCTAAATGCAGTTTCTACATATTTCTAGACATTAGGGGCCAGATGTATCAAAAGGGTTTTGGCTATTCTGTGTCTATGGGGAAATGTGTTGATACATATGGCCCTAGATGTGACTGTGCAATATGTTCCAGATTCTGGTTCTAGTTATTTGTGTGCTCGCTTACCCTTATATATGCAGAAATGATATGTCTGAATAATACAAGTAAAAATGACTTCTAAATTCTGCATTTAAATTTCCTTGCACCATTGTGGTGGCTATATGTTTTTTTACACAGTTACATTTTTGGGCAATTGAGTTTTGTGGTCTCAAAATCTATGATTCGCTAAGCCAGAAGGTGTGAGACCACAAAAGTGCCTTTCACAATGTTCAAAGGCCATTTTAAGGGGCAACACATTATTTGTGACTCGTAAAAGGAGGTTTGAACCCTTTTTGAATTGCAAGAAGAAGGCGACCAAAAAGTGGTATTCCACTGTCCTGTTGGAGCTTTAGAAAGGGATATATCAATGGCTCGTGACAGGATTGGTCAGTTAGCTACTGACCCACGGGTCTGGTTGGTAACTGATTTCAATTGTTTTGACGGCCTTCCCCGTCCTCCCACTGCTCCCTTGTCTTCTGGAACGAGAACCTTTTTAAAGGTACCTGTTCCTTTAATAGAAACAGCTGCTTTAAAAATAAATGCTTTTGGAAAAAACAAAGTCAAGGACTAAAGTCAAGGACTGTTGCAGGCCTTTCTCCATGCATCTGCAGTCAATCACAAGGGGTAGCAAATTGCGACCTGTTTCATTAATATTCATTTGAAAGGTCGTTTGGTGACCCGCCCCCAGTGACTGCACAAGTTGTGATGCACCATATGACTGCATAAGGTGCAATCACAAAACAGTCAGTGGGCCTGATGTACTAAAATTCTTATAAAGAATTTGTAAATTGCATCAAATAACAATTTTCAGTTTCATATAAGAATCTATTCAAGGGGATCTGGTAGAAGTGGGTGAAATTTGTGCACCACGTCTACCGAATGCATTAGTATTTTGCGAAGCAACCAATTTAACAATAGGTTGGTTCACAAAATACCAGTTCATAGTGGGTCACAATTTGACCTACCTCATTAATAATCATGAGGCAGGTCGCAAATATAGACCCTCTACGATTGGTTATAGTCACAGGTATGGTGGCCTACTGGGATCAACAGACCACCATGTCTGTGACTGCCTTTAAATAAAGCAATTGTTTTTTTTTAACCCCTTGCATGCAGGGCTCATTCCCCTGCTGTGCTGGGGGGAGGGGGGCACGCACAGCACCCCGGTTCTCATGACGAGCACAGCTCGTCATGAGCCACGGTGGTCGTGTGCTCATGACGAGCTGAGCTCGTCATGACCACACCCTTTTGTGTAGAACGTTCGCACCGCAGGGGAATTAGCCCAGCGCGCGAGCGTTCCAACGGTCATGACGAGCTCAGCTCGTCATGAGCACACAAGCACCGTGGCTCATAACAAGCTGAGCTCGTCATGAGCGTTCAAGGGGTTAATGCAGCCTGTTTTTCAAAAAGGAAAACAGGATGCATTTAAAAAAGAAAATGAATACTTTTTTAACCATTGTTTAGGAGCACCTGCTCCTAAAAAATGTTTTTGTCAAAATTCACAAAGGGAAAGAGGGGTCCCCTGGAGACCCCCTCCATTTTGCGAATGGTTTCCACCAATTTTGATCTGGTGGTTAATATTAATGTTTTGCGACAGGATTTCTGTTGCAAAACAATAAACACAGAAGCTAAAGTATTAGTATTTGATAGGGACGCCCTTTATACGCCCCTTCTAAATACTGATTCTATATTTATGTTAAAAAACAAAAGGTGATTCGGTAATTCGGTAAAATGTTCCCGAATTGCAATTTGGATTTTGTACATGTAAAAAAGCCATTTTGCTATAACAAAGGCTCAAATTTGACCATTGGGACTGTAAAATCACTGGGTACATCAGGCCCAGTGGGCATGCTGCACATCCCTGATTTGTAAACGGAAATAACACATCTACATCCTTGTCATTTGTAGCCTTGTTTACACTTTTAAATGCACAAAAGGTTATTAATCAATACAATTGAAATGTAAAATGTAATACATTTATTTTCACCTCAGAGTTAGCTACATATGCAATCTTTTTGCCACTGTGGGTTTTCAAATAATTTGAAAACTCATTTATACTTTTACATGTTTTGTTTTACTGTAGATTTATTGGTATTGAAACATTTTAAAAAAACGCCCGTGGATATTCACATAAGACATTTTGATAAACAATACACTTGTACAGTGTTTTGACATATGCACGTAGGGCACAATGTATAACATTCTTATCTAAAAAAAACTGGTTGTAATTTGCAATCAGTGTTTTTGTGACCAGTAAACAGATTTACCAGATGATCTATGTGCTAATAGGTTGGTTCATTAAATTCCTATTCTGGGTGAGTCGTAATCTGAAGTATCATATCAACAGTAATGAGGTAAATTGCGATTCACTCCAATTGCTGTCCATCACAAGGATGGTGTCCTGCGAGGGTCAGCAGACCTCCATGTCTGTCATCACCTTTAAATTAAACTAACTGCAGTCCATTTTCTTTAAAGGAAAAAAAAGTTTGCTTAAGTGTTGGAAGTGGACCACTATCCACTGTTAAGCAACCTTTTTGTGTTACATTTCCAAAGGGGAAAGGATCCCATGTAAAGCCACAAGCCCACATCTCCCCGTCCTCGAGGGCCTTCCATGGGTTACCGGTTATAGAAGCTCCACCTTCAAGCTGCTTTGCACACCTACATAGCAATACATGGACCAGGACCACTTTTTATCAGGAATACATTCTCAAAATACATTAAACAAAGGAACCTGCACTCAAGATTGGCACTGTGCCTCAAAAACCCCACCATACAATAAAAAGGCCATAGGAGGTACATCTTTCTCTGTTCAAGCAGACAAACTATGAAATTCATTACCCGAAACATAACATCCACAGATAACGATCTTCGGAAGATAACTCAAGAGTTGTACAGCATACTCCTGTGTATGTAAACATTTACAATTTGATTATATGTCTCTAGATATGTGTATTTCTTTGTTAAAATATGTATAACTATGATTTTCACAAATATAGATATTCTTTAGGCCTGCTTAACAAATGTATACACTACTTGAGGTATATAAATATACATATATACATATATATATATATACACTACTTGTTGAATATATATATATATATATATATATATATATATATATATATATATATATATATATATATATATGTATATATATATATATATATATATATATATATATATATATATATATATATATATATATATATATATATATATATATATATATATATATATATATATATATATATATATATATATATATATATATATATCCAAGACATCCACTCCAAAAGGAGCAGAGAGAGGCCACACAGGGGATATCGTAGGAACACCTTTACTGGATGCCAGCGTGTGCATAATGCATTTCGGCCCGACGGCCTTCCTCAGATGTTGCTGGTTGGGCTGCGTGTGACTCCACCCGCACATTTCAATTGTCCAGAAGCCCTGCCCTCTGCAGCTCTCTCACAACTGCAGCACCCAGAATGCATCAACCTGGTAAGTGTGGATCGGCAGAAGCTGAATGATTCAAGCCCCCTCAGTGGGTGAATTTGATTGCTGGAAATGTGCGCAGTGTCCAATATCGAGTTGCAGCCCTCATTCCTCGCCGGTCTTCCTCCGGTCCCCATCTTCGTTACCAACTCGTGGCATGTTTGCCGACTGAACCTCGAAACTCCGGCACAGTGTCCTCGTCTCCCTGTCAGTGACAGGCTGCTTCACGCAAAAGTTCAGGGTTAGGCGTGTGTCACGAGATGGGCTGGAGGTAATTCAATACCTTGAAAAGTCTGTAGCTGCGAGCAGCAGGTTGTCAGTAAGACTCCAGCCTCTTTAATGTAACGGTTCCTCTCACGCGCCTCTGACTGGCGCGATAACATCCAAGACATCCACTCCAAAAGGAACAGAGAGAGGCCACACAGGGGATATCGTAGGAACACCTTTACTGGATGCCAGCGGGTGCATGATGCATTTCGGCCCGACGGCCTTCCTCAGATGCTGCTGGTTGGGCTGCGTGTGACTCCACCCGCACATTTCAATTGTCCAGAAGCCCTGCCCTCTGCAGCTCTCTCACAACTGCAGCACCCAGAATGCATCAACCTGGTAAGTGTGGATCGGCAGAAGCTGAATGATTCAAGCCCCCTCAGTGGGTGAATTTGATTGCTGGAAATGTGCGCAGTGTCCAATATCGAGTTGCAGCCCTCATTCCTCGCCGGTCTTCCTCCTGTCCCCATCTTCGTTACCAACTCGTGGCATGTTTGCCGACTGAACCTCGAAACTCCGGCACAGTGTCCTCGTCTCCCTGTCAGTGACAGGCTGCTTCACGCAAAAGTTCAGGGTTAGGCGTGTGTCACGAGATGGGCTGGAGGTAATTCAATACCTTGAAAAGTCTGTAGCTGCGAGCAGCAGGTTGTCAGTAAGACTCCAGCCTCTTTAATGTAACGGTTCCTCTCACGCGCCTCTGACTGGCGCGATAACATCCAAGACATCCACTCCAAAAGGAACAGAGAGAGGCCACACAGGGGATATCGTAGGAACACCTTTACTGGATGCCAGCGTGTGCATAATGCATTTCGGCCCGACGGCCTTCCTCAGATGCTGCTGGTTGGGCTGCGTGTGACTCCACCCGCACATTTCAATTGTCCAGAAGCCCTGCCCACTGCAGCTCTCTCACAACTGCAGCACCCAGAATGCATCAACCTGGTAAATGTGGATCGGCAGAAGCTGAATGATTCAAGCCCCCTCAGTGGGTGAATTTGATTGCTGGAAATGTGCGCAGTGTCCAATATCGAGTTGCAGCCCTCATTCCTCGCCGGTCTTCCTCCGGTCCCCATCTTCGTTACCAACTCGTGGCATGTTTGCCGACTGAACCTCGAAACTCCGGCACAATGTCCTCGTCTCCCTGTCAGTGACAGGCTGCTTCACGCAAAAGTTCAGGGTTAGGCGTGTGTCACGAGATGGGCTGGAGGTAATTCAATACCTTGAAAAGTCTGTAGCTGCGAGCAGCAGGTTGTCAGTAAGACTCCAGCCTCTTTAATGTAACGGTTCCTCTCACGCGCCTCTGACTGGCGCGATAACATCCAAGACATCCACTCCAAAAGGAACAGAGAGAGGCCACACAGGGGATATAGTAGGAACACCTTTACTGGATGCCAGCGTGTGCATAATGCATTTCGGCCCGACGGCCTTCCTCAGATGATGCTGGTTGGGCTGCGTGTGACAAATATAGATATTCTTTAGGCCTGCTTAACAAATGTATACACTACTTGAGGTATATATATATATACATATATATATATATATACTACTTGTTGAATATATATATATATACTTTCTTTGATTTACATCCCACGGAGTCGGTGCCTGATTTATAACAGTGAAAGCAGGATTGGCGAAATATATATATATATATATATATATATATATATATATATATATATATATATATATATATATATATATATATATATATATATATATATATATTACCTACTGGCGTCTCGCCAGTAGGTATATATAGTTAGGATTTTTTCCCTATGGGATTTTTGAAAATTCTATGTCTAATAACTTTGGCGTTTGTGGACGGAATCGGCTGAAATTTTCAGGAAAATGGCACATTTTGTTTCTGAGCAGCCCCCGAAAATTTGGGGGGGTTTCCTCAAGGGGGGGCCGAGAAAAAAGGGGGGTCCCAAAACGCGTTTTTCCAATGTTAATTTCCATAGGGCGGTTGGCCTCACTTTTAGCTCGAATGGCTGAATGGATTTGCACGAAACTTGGCAAAATTGTAGGGACTGTTAGCCCGATGTGCCTTTGCTAGGTCTCAATATATGTGCTCCAGTGGATTTTGAGAAATTAACGTTCAAAACAAGATATATATCTGTAACAGCGCTCCGGGCTGCGCTCCGGTCCGCTTACTTTTCGCGAAACGGAACTTTGCGATGCGAAGCTGATTGGCTCCCCGGTGTCTGTCAACATTCTAAACAGTCCGGAGCGGCCGCCATCTTGTCTCTCGGTAGGATCGAGAGAGAAGAAGAGGTGAAAAACGAAGGGGGAATTTAATGAAAGGGGGCAAGGTATACTCCTCTTGACCCCGTAGGAATGTTGTTGGGGTTATTAAAGGGTCCCGTGGGGAAAATAAAAAAAAAAATATTTTTCACGGTAGAAGCGCTTCTCGGGCCGCGAACTGGGCCGCAAACTGGTAGCGAAACGGGAATTCGCCATTTTGTGCTTCGTTTTAATTAAATTACTAGGTATAAGGGGGTGCGGGAGACGTATCCTAATCCCTTATGTTTTCTGAGGGTGGCTGAGGAGGCTCATATATGTTGATATATGTCTTCCAGCGGCTATGCGTGCGCCATCTTGTCTCTCGGTAGGATCGAGAGAGAAGAAGAGGTGAAAAACGAAGGGGGAATTTAATGAAAGGGGGCAAGGTATTCCCCTCTTGACCCCCTAGGAATGATGTTGGGGTTATTAAAGGGTCCCGTGGGGGAAAAAAAATTGATTTTTCACGGTAGAAGCGCTTCCCGGGCCGCAAACTGGTAGCGAAACGGGAATTCGCCATTTTGTGTTTTGTTTTAATTAAATTACTAGGTATAAGGGGGTGCGGGAGACGTATCCTGATCCCTTATGTTTTCTGAGGGTGGCTGAGGAGGCTCATATATGTTGATACATGTCTTCCAGCGGCTGTGCGTGAGCTTTTTTTTTTTTTTGCTGCGTGACGTCTGTTAACGTTCGATTCGATGGAAATCAGGAAGTGTTGACCGCCAATTTGTCAGTGCGATAAAATATTTTGTTATAAATGAATCCTTATTGATAAACATTGTCTGCGCCATCTTGCCTTTTTTTCCAATGCCACAATTTTGTCGTGCACGGCAGCCATTTTAGATGCCAGGCCGGTCCCAGGCTATCACCTAGCCCTGCGGATGTAGTTTATGGCCCCAGCTGTAGAGAATCCAGACATGCCAACCCTCCCGATTCAGGCGTGAGACTACTGATTTCAGTGCTAGTCTCCCGCCTCCCGATTTCTGCAAGCAAAAACCCGGGGGCATATTACCAACAACTAGCGATAATTTTTGTCTCTAACTTGTTTAGAGACAAAAATTATCGCCGCACATCGGCGATTTTTATCGAAGATAAACCTTGCTATTAGCAAGGTTTATCGCAAATGCGATAAAAAACGACCGCAATGCATGAATATCGCTGAAAAGTCAGCGATAATCATGCATTATCGAGCAAATGCTCTTAGCCATGTTATCCACCTCCCATTGGATAACATGGCTAAGAACTGCTCAGGGCAGGTGTTAGCTTTTGGAGATATTCGCGCTTAGCGCGAATATCTCCAAAAGTTGGTATTAGGAGATAGCGATGTTAGGGACTGTTTCCAGTCGCTAACATCTTGGCACGCCCACTTTGCATGTCATTAGTGATAAATATCACTGACATGCAAAGCGGGGCCCATGATGGTCGCTATCTCCTTTTAGCTGTCACTAACTGGTGTTAGCGACAGCTTGGTAATAGGGAGATAATTTTATCTCCGCTTTCTTGGCTTTTAAAGCCAAAAAAGCGGAGATAAACCCCCTTGATAATATGCCCTACGATTCCTCGGGGGTTTCAGGTGACAGGGCTTGGTATTGTGTTACGTGGTAATTCTTCCAGGAAACGTCAGAGGGTCGATGCAGGGGTTCTAGAAGGGGTGATAAACCATTTAAGCCTCATGAACAAGCGCATGGTCTTTTAAAGATCTGTGAAGTACTCGGGGCGGCGGTGTGTGTGTGTCCTCTTTCAGGAGCGGGCGGGGGGGGGGGCACTGCCAGCAACTTGCCAGCCAGGCAGTGTTCAACACTTGCATCACCCTTTCTCTGCCTGCTATTGCGCTCCATGCTTCGGAAAGGTAAGAAAAAGAACGTGCATTTGAGTTTGAAATGTCCGATCCTGTAGCAGTACACTTGCAAAGCCCACACATGACAATAACCCGATTCAAGGCCCCATTCACCCGATTTTTTAAAAATATATAGCACTCCAACAAAGTAGGATTATAAAACTTTATTAACTTTTAAATATAACGAACGCAACAAAAACTGTAAATACATTTAAACATTTTTTGACAAAAAAAAGCAACAATGGTCAGAAGCTGTCTTTTGTGCGAATAGTCCCAAGGCAGCACAACGTGCTGAGTTCTGGACGGCACCCAGGTGATGTCACCTGGGTGCCGCACTGGTTTTTGGTTTCCTACAATGCAGCTCAGAAAAACAGCGTGGGGCGTCCCGGGTGGTGCGGGGGGAGGCCTCGTCAGTAGCGGTCTGTTGTGCGAATAGTCCCAAGGCAGCAGAACGCGCTGAGATGTGGATGGCACCCAGGTGATGTCCAGTAAACTGCCGCACTGGTTTTGGTATCCTACAATGCTGCTCCGAAAATTGGCGTGGGGCGGCCCGGGGGGGGCGTGGGGGAGGCGGCGTGAACGGGCCTCCCCAGGTGGCGGCCATCCAGCTGAGTTGCGCCTGCTCTTGCGGCTACAGCGTCTCGCTCACCATGTAGTTGACTTCCGCCCACTCTTGCAGTGCAGCGATAGGCGGCTGCCACAGGACTCTTAAAATGGCAGACGGCTCTTCGGTTTTGGGCCTGGTCCACTAAAATGGACCTGGGACACCTTGGAACTCGGACGCTTGCCTGCTAGGGCTTGGGCTCCATTCTCGAAAGCGTCCCCTCAGCCGTGAAGATTCTACAAAAGTCTTGGGGGCCCTCGACTCCTGCAGGCTTCCGGTGGGGAGCGGCTGCCATGATTGCTCGCGGAATGACCACGACGGAGCCACAAGATGGTGGTGCTCTCATGCTGACGCCAGCTTCAGTCTGAAACATCCAGAAACAAGGTGGGGCTTTCATCGTTTGGGAAAAAAAAATGTTCTAAACCAATGAAAAGTGTTATTTTTAGGTCATATGACCAAGCCTTCCATCTTTAGGAAACCAAAAGTAAAATGAACCAATGAAAAGTTTTATAAACAAGTCACATGACCTGTTATGCGGCATAGGGCTACAAAAAGTGTAGAAAATCCGTTGGCACGTGAGGCGGCGTCAGTAGCGGACCGATGTGCGAATAGGCCGAAGGCAGCACAACGCGCCGAGATCCGGATGGCACCGAGTTAGTGTCCAGCAAGTTGCTGCACTGGTGTGGCTATCCTACAATGCTGCGCCGAAAGTCGGCGTGGGGCGCCCCATTGGCCTGTGAGGTCGCGTCAGTCAGTGGGGGCTGTGCGTCTCCCCCAAGATGGAGGCTCCTCGGCTGCAGTGGAGCGCCCCTTAGCGTTTCACTCGCCGTCCAACTGAGTTGCGTCCGCACTTGCGGCTACAGTAGGCCGAAGGCAGCACAACGCGCCGAGATCCGGATGGCACCGAGGTGGTGTCCAGAAAGTTGCCGCATGGTGTGGCCATCCTACAATGCTGCGCCGAAAGACGGCGTGTCCAGCTGAGTTGCGGTCACTCTTGCGGTACAGTGACTCGAACGCGCAGAGATCCGGATGGCACCGAGGTGGTGTCCAGCAAATTGCCGCACTGGTGTGGCCATCCTACAATGCTGCGCCGAAAGACGGCGTGTCCAGCTGAGTTTCTCCCGCTCTTGCGGTACAGTGACTCGAACGCGCCGAGATCCGGATGGCACCGAGGTGGTGTCCAGCAAGTTGCCGCACTGGTGTGGCCATCCTACAATGCTGCGCCGAAAGTCGGCGTGGGGTGCCCCGTTGGCTTATGAGGTGATGTCAGAGGGGCGTGGCCAGCAGCCGATGCAGACGGTCGCAGCCTAACGAGGCTCCCGACCCACTGCCCGTGATCCGTTCCAATTATCCTGTTTCGGACCCGGGATCCCCGCTGAAACCGGGTCGATCCCGAGAGCGACACCCAGGCCTGTCCCGGTTGGTGTGGCGAGCAGCGGCAATACCCACGAAGGGCACTGCAGAGCGAGGAGCTCCCGGACCCTCGGAGCGCAAGATGGCGGCCGCCTGACCGGCGGGGACGAGAGGACGGCCGTGAGTCCACCTATGGGGTCTTGCTGCCCGGGAAAGGAGGGCTGAGCGACATCGCGCACTAAGGGGAGACTGCGGCTACCCGGTATACCGGCGGACCCTGAAGGCTGTGTGCGGCCCGGCCGCGAGACGAGCCTCCGGCGTGGCTCCGCCCCTTTTGCGAGGCGGAAAATCCAGACCCCGGCTTTGCGGCCTGTGACCCCAATGTTGCTGCCTGCACCCTGGCCCTGACGGATTGCCGGAAAGAGATTGCTCCGAGGTGGGTCTGGTCCCACGGGGGCACGTAGGAGACTCGAGGTGGGATCTGACCACCGATGCATCCGAGCCCAGCCCGGGAGGCCCGCTCTGCGGATTGAGGTCCCTGGCCCCGTCTACACCGAGGCGCTGACTTTGGCGGAGAGCCCAGGAGGGGCTCGGGTCGAGCCGCTGCATCACCGCGTAGGACCCCAGCGACGCTGAGTCGGTGCCTGCCTGGGCGCTGGAGACTGCACTCTCTCCCTTGGGGGAGCCCGGCGGAGACCACTGGGGGCCACCTGAGCCCCGACCTGGAGCCACGTGAGTGACCGGCACCCTTGATTCGAGTGTTGGGAGAAGTCGGGGGAGCCCCCCTGAGACCACTGCGGCCCAGCCTCGTGCTCCGGGCGGGACCTGCCGGGGAGTACCGGCGCACCAGTCCTGTGGGTTGGGACAGGCCGCCAGAACCTGCCTGCCCCCCCCGATATTTTAGGGGGGCCCTCTCTTCCGGGTGACGGCGGCTCCGAATCGCTACTGCTGCGCAGTGCGGATGCCCTGGTGAAGGGCTGAGTGGGGGGAGAGGACTGGAGTTTGCCGCGCAGACCCCGAAGTAGATCCCTGGCTCTCGAAGCAGTGGAGGCGCACTGTGTGATCCCGGGTTGAAACTCCCACGACTGGTGCCCGATCTGATCCCCGCAGACCTTCCCTGAAGAATCACCACACACCTGGACATCGGGCCGGTGACGGAACCGCCGAGGGGCCGCCGCCCCGCCGGTTCCCGGGGTCGCCGCCTCTACCCGACCGGCTTTGGAGGCCCGGACCAGCTCAGAGAGTAAACAATGGGGAAGCCTAAAGGTCCCAAAGGAGAGGGGGGCCCATCCACGGAAGCGCCGGACGACTCTGCACGGCCTCCCACGGAGCTACAGCAGATGCAGGACCGGATACTGGACGCCATTGCGGCCACGAAGGAGGCTCTGCACCAGGATATTGGTCAGGTGGCGACGGGGCTGGGGCTTCTCCGAGCGGATCATGCGAAGCTGGCGGACAGGGTCAAGGAAGCAGAAGATGCCCTGAAGGATGTTGTACCGGCTCAAAAGTCGATGGAGGGACGGCTCACGGACGCGATGGAGCGGATACAGACCCTGGAAAGGAGGGCGGAGGACGCTGAAAACCGCAATCGGCGGAATAATGTGCGTTTGGTGGGCCTTCCGGAAAAAAAGGAGGGCACGGACATGGTGGGTTACCTGACCAACTGGCTACAAACTGTGGTTGCCCCGGAGGGCCTATCTCCCTTCTTCACCTTGGAGCGGGCGCACCGCGTGCCTTCCCGACCCCCGCGTGAGGGCCTGCCACCCCGCCCAGTGGTCATCAAACTCCTCCACTATAAAGACAGAGACTGGCTCCTACAGCGGGCCAGGGATGCAGGCCCATTTCAAGTGGACAACAGTAGGGTTACATTATTCCCGGACTACACATTTGAGACCCAGAGACAGCGTGCCTCCTTCCTCTCTATCAAAAAGGAACTACGTACAGAGGGGCTGAAGTATTCGCTGCTATTCCCAGCCAAACTTCGAGTGATTGTAGACGAGAAAGCGTTGTTTTTCGAAACTTCAGCAGAGGCGTGGACTTGGTGGGACTCCTACAAGGCGGGAACGGATGGGGCCCGGTTTCGAGCAGAGGAAGAGCGCCAGGGCCACTCAATCAGGCGATCACGTCGGCTTCGTAACCGTGGCAGGGGACCCAGGAGACCAACGACCTCGCAAACAGAAGAAGAACGGAAGGCGGCGCTACAGGCGGTGAAAGAGGTGTCAGGACCGGCACCAGCCCTATCGTCAAGGGACTCGGCCTCGGAGGCCCTGGCTACGGGCTCGGACACTGAATTGTCGGGGTTGGAGAGCGCCAAGGGCCCGAAGGTCACGCCACAAACTTCGGGAGAGATCATCGGACCCTGATAGCTGTCCGCGATGATGATGAGGTATGACTATGAAGGCGTTGCCCCCAAGAACACTGGGACAGACCACTGTGAGACTTTCTTTTATGGGTCACATTGAGTACTATTGGGCAGGGGGGTTTGGGGATGGGTTTGGTAAGGGTCAGTAGCCAGTTCACGTACCACAGGGCCCATAAGGCCTCCGTGGTGTTTACTACGGACTAAACAGTTTCGTGGGCACGTTTGCTCACAGGTTTGGATGGGAGTGACTACTTTGCAGTTGGGTCCTATTCTGGGGGTGGGAGGGCCTGGAGTAGTTGGGGAGACTCGAGGTGGGGTTTTGGGTGGGGGGAAGGGGGGGGGGGAGTTGGGGATGGGTAGGGGCGGGATGGTGTTTGGTGTCCGGATGCGAACTGTTGTTGGACTGCAGCGGCTACGTTGGGGCGATGGCTAGTATGGGTTCGCTGAAATGTGTGTCCTGGAATGTGCGGGGACTGAATTCAATGACGAGGAGGCATAAGATACATTCCCACCTCGTTCGTAGAGGGGTACACATCGCCTTTTTGCAGGAGACCCATTTAACCAAAAAAGAGGGGACTGCTTTACAGCGGAGATGGAGAGGTCACCTGTTTCACACCACATACTCGGCGTTTGCCAGAGGGACACTGATTTGGATCCGGGCGGGGGTTCCCTTCCAGGTCACTAGGCACACTGTAGACCCAGATGGGAGATATGTGGCGGTAGAGGGGTTACTCAGGGGTCGCCAGATAGTTCTTTGTAGTGCCTATGCACCGAACGTAGAGCAGGCCTCATACTTCACCAGGCTATCCAGGCTGTTGGCGTCCTATTTAACTGGGCCGGTACTGATGGGGGGGGACTTCAACTCAATCGAGGACACCACCTTGGACAGATCACATCCACCACTGCAGGCATCTCCGGTACACAGACTAGCGAAGCACAGATCTACTTGGCAGGGACGGTGGGACCTGACAGACGCATGGCGCGCACAGCACCCGACTGAGAGGGATTATTCCTTCTACTCGGGCATACACGACCTTCATGTCCGCATAGACGCGTTCCTGTGTTCCCCCTCGGTATTACGGTCGGTTGCCCGGACGGAATACCTGGCACGAACGATATCGGACCACAACCCCCTGCTCCTCACGCTGGCCTGGATGGACGAGGTCTCACCGGTCCCGACATGGCGGCTTCGTCCAGACACGCTAGATGACCCACCATTCAGCGGAGCGCTGGAGGAGAGGATCTCCCAATACTTTGCGGAGAACGAGGGAACTGCCTCATCCAGGGCCGTGGAATGGGACGCACTAAAGGTAGTGGTGAGGGGGCACTGTATAGGAAAATTCGCGGGTGCGCAGCGGACGCTAGTGGATGACCTGGACAAGGCTGAGCGAACCCTGCGAGCGGTAGAGAAACTGAGACCCAACCGCCCTGATTTGCAGGACAGGGTATGCGCAGCGCGAGAGGCAGTGGCTACGGAAGTGGAGCGCCTCCGTAGTTTTGATTACAAAACGTACCTGACGAAGGCGCTTGCTGAGGGGGACAAAACTGGGACACTCCTGGCCTGGCTGGCTAACCCCAGCAGGGGCTCTGCTCCGATACTATCCATGGTGAATGCGGATGGAACTTCATCCAACTCCCAGCCGGACATATTGCGCTGTTTCACGACATATTATGAAAGGCTGTATGGGAGAGACCTAGTGGACCGAGCCGAGATGACTGACGCCTTGTTGTCGGAGATCCAACTGCCACATCTCGAGCAAGAACAGGCAGAAGCCCTCGGGGGCCCGATTGAACTGGCGGAGATTAGAGGGGCCATAAAAAGAATGGCGCGCAACAAGACACCGGGTGTAGATGGCCTACCAGTGGAATTTTATAGTAAATATATAGATATCCTAGCACCGCGCCTCCAGCTCGTATACCGCGAGGAGTTGCCCCGCTCGATGCGCGAGGCGATTATGGTTCCCTTATTGAAACCGCGTAGGGACGGCACTGATCCGGCATCGTACCGACCTTTGTCGATGCTGACGACAGACTATAAAATACTGAGTACTATACTAGCCGCCAGATTAGTGACCCACATGCAGGACCTGATCCACAAGGACCAGTCGGGCTTTATACCCACCAGAAACACGTCACACAATATCCGCAGGTTGCTGAGGCTTGTGGCGGACCCCCCACCGCTCGCCAGAGCCCCTATGGTTATGGCGATCGACATAGAAAAGGCCTTTGACAGCCTGGATTGGTGCTACCTGTATAAGGTGCTGCACAGTTTTGGTATAGGCGAGGGATATGTGCGATGGACGAAAGTGCTCTATGCGTCGGTTGGAGCTAGGGTGCGGATAGGAGCACTGATATCGAATCCCTATGCAGTGCATAAGGGTACTAGGCAGGGTTGTGCACTCTCCCCCCTATTATTTGCCCTCGCGATGGAACCGTTGGCAGCGCTGGCCCGGAGAGGGGATTATTACCAGGGGCTGGAGGATGGCGGGACCCACCACTACATATCATTGTACGCAGACGACCTCCTGCTGTTCCTGGACAATGCAGGGGAGGCAGTGGAGGGGGCGGAGCGCCTTTTGGCGCGATTCGGGGAGGTCTCGGGCCTGAAAGTGAATTGGGCAAAGACATGCCTCTTCCCACTCCGGAAAGCGGAGCGATGTCCCTGGGCCCACCCCAAGCTCCGTTGGGAGCCGGACTGCCTCCCTTATTTAGGGGTACACGTCTACCATGAACCCGCTGACCTGCTGGAAGGCAACGTTGGCCGCTGTCTCCGTACGTTACAAGGAAATATGGCCTTTTGGGCCACTCTTCCGCTGTCCGTGACAGGTCGGGTATCCCTGCTTAAAATGATAGCCCTACCGCGGTTGTTATATTTCTTTAGGACTCTCCCAGTGTGGATACCGGGAAGCGTCTTTCGCCGCCTGAAATCTCAGATGGTGTCCTTTCTGTGGGGTGCTGGTCGGCGGAGGATAGCTTTGGCGACCCTGACCCGCCCGAAGAACGAGGGCGGCCTCGCGGTTCCGGATTTTGAACTCTATTATTTAGCTGCCCAGCTACAGTTTTTCACGCAGGAGGTAGCAAGGGTATACCGGGGCCCGGAACAGGAGAGGGATGCTGGTACCCCCCGCCACGTACTGGCGTATATTACCTTGCAACAGAAACTCATACTCCGAGGATTATCCCAGGAGGAGCGGACGCTGAGGCTCTGTTGGAATCGCATGCAGAGGCGTACAGGCCCTGGTCATCCGTACTCGCCTGAGATTCCCCTAGGTATGTTGACAGCGTTTCCACACGGTGGTGACTGGTCAAACCTCCAGGGCTGGGAGGAGGCTGGCCTGCAAGTGGTGGGGGACCTATACTCTGATGGGGTGCTCATGCCTTACCAGACCTTGCAGGAGCAGTACGACCTTCCGAGGGGTGATTATCTTTTGCATGCGGCCGTGGTGCGCGTGATCCAGGCGCACTGGGGGGAAGGGCTGCTTGAACCTCCAACATCGCCTGCATGCCAATACACGATGATGGCTGTGGGGACGATCAAGGCAGTCACATGTCTGCACTCTAGACTACTCGAGGCTAATTTACAGCCCCTGACGCGTCTAAAAACCCAATGGGAGATGGATCTGCAGAAGGAAATCCCGGACACGACGTGGGCTCAACTGGTTCAGAGGGCCAGGAAGGGCACCAGAAACGCCCGCTTCCAGTTAATACACCTCTACATACTCCATAGGGCCTACCTTACCCCGCAGAAAATCTCACGGTACTTTGGTGCCGAGGATGCAGCGTGCCCCAGATGTGCGCTATTAGGCGCAGACTTACTGCACATGCTGAGGAGCTGTCCGCACCTACAGGACTTCTGGAGGGAAGTGGGCGACACTCTGAACGAAGTCACAGACAGGGACCTACAATATGACAGTGCGACTACGATCTTACATTGGTTTCCACACACACGCACAACTAAACTGACGAGTAAATTCATAGACATGGGATTACTTATCGCAAAGAGGGAACTTACCAGGAGATGGAAGTCAAAGGCGGCGCCGACATACCGGAAGTGGCTGACCGAGTTTCAGAAATGGGCGGCAGCGGAAAGCACAATCAGATACCAACTGGCACGTCGGGGGTCAGATGAGAAAGCTCAGGAAACGGCGCTGGCATGGGAAATCTTGGTCCAAGCACTCAGGGACAATGCAGTGGAGAGTGAGGAAGAAGAGGACATAGTAGACTCCGGGGTCCAGGGGGCGGCGGTGCCGATCCCAGCACCTACCACGGGCACACACACTCCATGATTTACTCTACACTTCATAGCTTGCCCACACACTTCAATACACTGCTACCGGACGCAGGCACCAGACACCACGGAACACCGAAGGGGAGGGGGGAGGGGAGTGAGGGGGGGGAGGGAGGTGTAACACCCCAACGACATCAGGAATTGCAATGCACACTGTTGGGATGCTGGAAGGGAGGGTTTTGTTCGAAAAAGTTAAAAGCAGATGGCGGTTGACCACTGGCAATGCTAACACTGAGGAATGAGGAGAACGAACTACTTGAGATCGACGCCACCCGGCCTCCGGGATGCGGGTTATAAGGCTGTGTACAAACTACTTAATAACACTGTGAATACTAGGGTCCCGCGCTACCAAAATTGTATATACACTGTTATGTGACTATTGGAATCTGCAATAAAAATTGTTTTACAAAAAAAAAATGAGGTGATGTCAGTAGTGGACCGATGTGTGAATAGGTCGGAACCAGCACAAGGCGCCAAGATCCGGATGGCAAGTCCTGGATGTTGAGTGCCATAGTTGAGAGTTCTGAGCAGTGCTTGTAAGACTGTCTGAAGCTTATTTGCACCTGCTGCAGCTTCACTATTGCCCTGGTGTGGCCAAAGATCGCCCATGACATAGGCGGCCGGCTCCCGAGGTCCGGCGGAACTTTTTTCCTTTTCCTTTCTGCTTCTTGTCCCACAATCCGTTTCACCTGAAGACACGACCAGGTCCCTGAATGTGTGCAGGGGGACGTTATTGATTGAATCAAAATGGCGGCTTCACACAAAGCTGACTCAAGCGTTGCTGTTGATGCTATACAGACAAAAATTGGTTTTCAGTTTGTACATTCTTCAGGATTTTTTTTTCCATCCAAGGCTGATTGAGAGTTTGTAGAAAAATGGCTTCAGATTTTCCACATACTACTCTTCAACATTCTTCCTAAATGTAACAATGTGAGACTCACTAGGAGAACGGCTGTTTATCTTTCCTTTCAAAATGCTGCCAACAATATTTTCTGAATGGAAGACACCATCTTGTAGCATAAAGGGCCGAAATGGGTTCTGGTCTGGCCGATGGTTGGTGGAGACATTTTGACTATATCTTGGACCTGCCCGGCCTCGCCCAAAATGGCGCCGGTATAAATGGGACTCGTAACTCCTTGTTGTGTACTGGTTGAACAACTTTGATATCACGAGATATGAATGCAGTTTTGATGCTCATGGCGGGCGGGGACGAGAATTGATTGAATATTTTGACATCCCTATTGATATTAAGTTCTGATGTGTTATTGATTACTGTAGTATTGAAAGTTCGAATTAACGTCACCCATGGTACTTGCCCGCAAATGTATATCTAGATGATTTTTTTGTAAGTGGCCCTGTCGTAATTTAATTACAAAATGTACGTCCACCGATTCCGCAACTGTTAGACACCTTAGTTCTTGCAACCTAATGGCCCGCTCGTTACGTTCCTCTATAATGTAAATGTCTCCTCATCATATACGATTTCAGTTTGCTCCGTGGCCGGCCCACGTGGTTATAGGCCCGTATTTGTATACTGACATTTTCACAATAAAGGTTTTTAAAACAAAACATGGTAGTAGTATTTACATTGGTAAAGTTTTTACTTTTAGTCACTGTTTTCGAATCAGTAAAAGGCAAGTGAAATAAAGCAGTCCAATTACATGACGGATAAAAGGTATAATACGTAGGAACGCAGTAAAGATAAATGGTCAAGGGCAGTTGTGTTTTCCACTCCTGCAACATAAAGTGATCGATAAGAATCTGATAATCAGGCGTATCGGCGACTAAGACAGCAGGCCGAGTCTCTTTTACTCAATGGCTCCGTCATGGAACGAAGAAACGCCCTTTTTCTCGAAAAAGGAATATATTTTACTTGCAGGACAGTTGTAAATTTTCCGGGAAAGTACATTAGCCTGGAATATTATAACATATATGTTCGAAATCAATAAAAAGCGTATTTTTTAGGTCATATGACCAAGCTTTTCATTATTAAAATAACAAAAGTAAAATGAACCAATAAAAAGTTTTATTAACAAGTCACATGACCTGTTATGCTTACGTTACGCGCTGCGCGCCGCGCCCCGGATCACTTCCGGGTGCGCTAACGCGGCGTGTCATATAACGCATTACGCGACAACGTAGGTCAAGAATATAGTCAAAATGTCTCCACCAACCAGCGTTCGGAACACAACCCCTTTCAGCAGTCCAAAAAGTTCTGTTAAATGACAACAGAGGGGACAGGCAACAAGAACCATCAGTCAAAGAGGGGAGGGCAAGTTCTTCTCTACCGGGTCATGTTGGGGCTATACCGGAACTGATCGAATTGGTAGTCTACAGTGTTTCTGGATGTTTCAGACTAAAGCTGGCGCCAGCATGAGAGCACTACCATCTCGTAGGTCCGTCGTGGCCATTCCACGAGCAAACATGGCAGCCGCTCCCCACCAGAAGCCTGCGGGAGTCGGGGGCCCCCAAGACTTTTGTAGAATCTTCACGGCTGAGGGGACGCTTTCGAGAATGGGACCCAAGCCCTATCAGGGAAGCGTCCGAGTTCCAAGGTGTCCCAGGGCCATTTTAGTGGACCACGCCCAAATCTGAAGAGCCGGCCGCCATTTTGAGAGTCCTGTGGCAGTCGCTTATCGTTGCATCGCAAGAGCGGGAGCAACTCAACTACATGGTGAGCGAGACGCTGTAGTCGTAAGAGCGGGCGGTAAACAGCTGAATGGCGGAAGAGGCACAGTGTAGCAAAAGCGGGCGGAATGGCAACTAAAACGGTAAAGGGGCGCCCCACTACAGCGTGTCTTCAGGTCAAACGGATTGTGGGACAAGGTCCAGAATAGAAGAGTCATCAAAAGGCAAAAAGTTCCGCCGGACCCCGGGAGCCGGCCGCCTATGTCGGGGGCGATCTCAGGCTAAACCGGTGCTATAAGACTTGAGGAGGGGGTCGGAGCCAAGCGTCTTCTCCGAGTCCGTGCCATCACACGCCCCTCGGGGGCCTCCGTCAAGCGGTTTAGGGAGGTACCATATCACATTGTTTTCAAATGCAGTCATGTCCACAAACGACCCTCACTTACTTTGAGAATAGTGAAGCTGCAGTAGGTGGAAATAAGCTTCAGACAGTGTTACAAGCGCTGCTCAGAACTCTGAACTATGGCACCCAACATCCAGAACTTATGCCATTTGAGAATGGCAGTGACATCGAAGCAACTCAGGGACCAAAACCATTAACGTACTTTCACGTATGAAAATCTTACTTGGGGAGGGGGCAGGAGCGAACCGCCCCCTCCCAGTCCGCGCCACCACACCGTATGTTGAAAATCTGAAGCCATTGTTCTACAAACTCAACCAACCTTGGATGGAAAAATCTAGAAAAATGTACAAACTGAAAACCAGTTTTGGTCTGCATAGCATCAGTAGCAACGCTTGCTATCAGAGTGCATGAGTTTCATGCTCGATCGATTGAGCTAGCCGGATCGGGCAATAAAAAGTATAAAATAGTTATGTAAATAGTTATTTAATAAAATGTTTTACCCTGTTTCTTTGCTGGTGTGTTGTATATATTTTTAATATTTGCATAGGGTTTGTCGTTATTTTGGGCGGGGTGGGTGACGGAGCCGAGCTGTCTTGCAGCCCTCATGGTGTGGAGCTCAGTTCATCTCACTATTTTCGTATTTCTCATGAAGGGTTGTTCCTAATATTTCTATTTTAGCGAGGTCAAAAAGAGATCCAATTAGTGGCCTACTGATTTTGCTCGATTAATTTTATTTTTTTACACGATTTTTCACTATCTGCAAAGACTAAACAGAGTATTGCGACTTTGTGCTTGTTTGTAAATAGAGAATGAACCAAAGAGAACCAATTGTAAAACAGTAAATGCTTGGATAACAATCAATCAAATGGAGAGACAAGCAGGCACGACGGATTACAACGGGGGTAAAGGCCTGCGTTAACTACTCTTCACTATCTGCAAAGAGAGAGTACTAAGATTTAAAGAAGAATACATTTTACAGCTACAGATATTAGCTTTCAAAAAACCATTGAAATTCAATGAAAAAACCATAGGTTATAGAGAATATATAGTTAGGAATTTGCATTTACAAAACCTTGAAAATTCACTGAAAAAACCATTGGTTATAGACCATATATAGTTAGGGATTAGCCTTTTCAAAACCTTATTTTACTCACACAAAACCATTGAAATTTCATATATAGTTAGTTGCACTAACTATATATCGCGCACCCGCAATCCACTGCTGATGATGTCACATATTACATCATTCATGACATGGTTAGTGACATCACTGATGACATCACTGATGACATCTCAAATGACATCACTGATGACATCTCAAATGACATCACTGATGACATCTCAAATGACATCACTGATAAAATCACTGATAACATCTCATTTGACATGACTGATCACATCACTGATGATATCATTCATGTGATAATACCATGAATATATAGTAAATAAATATATAAAAATAATAAAAAGTCAGTATAAATATATATCTAATAAAACAATAACTATATTTTAACCTAAAATGACATATATCATTGTTCAATCTGGGATACGGGGTTTGATACTGGAAGACTTATAACCATGTATGAAGGTCTTCCGATGTATTAGGACCAGGTGGATTTTTACTGTCTATTTCTAAAATTAGCTTAGTTTCCAGTCTTCTGAGTGCTGCATCTCTGTTTCCTCCTCTCCTTAGAGGAGGAACATTATCAATTACATAGTATTTTAGATCTGTTGTTTTTCTACTATGGATCTTATTAAAATGCCAGGCCACCGGATATGCACTATCATTATTTGTGATGGCCCTTAGATGCTGAAGGATCCTTTTATGTACTGGAAGACGGGTACTCCCTACATATTTTAATCCACAAGTACATTCCAGTACATATACTGCATACTCCGACTTGCAATTTATCTGTTTATTAATCGTCGTGGGATTGTCTTTAAAGCCTGTATTATACGTTGTACGATTTTCAACATATTTACAGGCCTTACAACTTGTACACTGGACAAAACCCCTCCGTTTACTAAGCCAATTTGTGTTCTTTACAAGTTCTAGACTGCTGGTTACTAAGTAATCCCTGGTACTGCAAGATCTACGAAAAGTGATTATGGGAGATACTGGCATTTTGTCCCCAATTATGGGATCACTTTGGATCATATGGTAGTTTTTCTTGACGATGTATATATATATATATATATTACCTACTGGCGGTCGCCAGTAGGTATATATAGTTAGGACCTAGTTACCATAGGAAATTCCGAACATTCTATTGGGAAAAACTTTGGCGCCAATTGAGGGATCTGCCTGTAATTTTCCTTAAAGTTGCCTCGCTGCGCTCCGCTCCTTCCCTGAAAGTTTCGGGGGGATTCGTCAAGCAGGGGCTGAGAAAAAAGGGGGGTCCCAAAATGTGTTTTCCCCATGTTAATTTCCATTGGGACATTCTAACAAGGCTACAGCTCGAACGGCTGAACGGAATTACACCAGATTTGGCAAAATGGTAGGGACTGGTATGCAGCAGTGCCTTTTGTATGTTTGGTGTAAATCCCTCCAGTAGTTTTCAAAAATTTTGGCCAGCTCCGCTCCTTCCCTGAAAGTTTTGGGGGGATTCACCAAGCGGGGGCCGAAAGGGGGGTCCCAAAACGTGTTTTCCCAATGTTAATTTCCATAGGGACCTTTAGACACGGCTACAGCCCGAACGGCTGAATGGAATTACACCAAACTTGGCACAATGGTAGGGCCTGGTATGCAGATGTGCCTTTGCTATGTTTGGTGAAAATCCCTCCAGTAGTTCTTGAGAAAATTGAATTTGAATTTTTTCAAATGGCATTTTCTATGGGACCTTTAGACACGGCTACAGCCCGAACGGCTGAACGGAATTACACCAAACTTGGCAAAATGGTAGGGACATGTATGCAGTAGTGCCTTTTCTATATTTGGTGAAAATCCCTCCAGTAGTTGTTGAGAAAATTGAATTTGAGCAAATTATATATCTATATGCGCTCACCGTACGCGCACCGTAAGTGTACGGTACGCGTACCATATGCATATGTGCGCATACCCTTACGTGCGCAAGTGAGTTTCTGATTGGCTGGCAGTCGACTGTCAACATTCCAAACTGTCCAAACCAGGAAGTGTTGGCCACCATCTTGTTTTTCAGGAAAACTGAGGCACAAGAGAGCCCAAAACAAGAGTGGAAAACATGAAAAGGGGGCAGGGTAGAGACCCCCCAACCCTCTAGCCTTTCTCAGGGGGTCCCAAAAGGACCCCCAAGGGCAAGAAAAAAAAGAAAATCAACGCGTATGGTACGCGTACCGTGCGCGTACCCCGCGATTTAAAAAAAAAAAATTGCACTTCGTGGTCCTTCTGGGACCCCCTGAGAAGGGCTAGGGGGTCAGGGGGTCTCAACCCAGCCCCCTTTTCACGTTTTCCACTCTTGTTTTGTACTCTCTTGTGCCTCACTTCTCCTGAGAAACAAGATGGCTGCTCAGGTGGTCCCAGAAGGATCATAACATATATAAACGTTATCCGCTAATAGAATTAGTATTTACAAAACCTTTAAAATTTGTTGAAAAAAATATAGGTTTCACGCCTGATATAGTTAGGAATTAGCATTTGAAAAACCTTGCAAATTCACTGTAAAAACCATACGTTTCAAGCCTTATATAGTTAGGAATTAGCATTTAAAAAACCTTGCCAATTCACTTAAAAAACCATAGGTTTCAGGCCTTATATAGTTAGGAATTAGCATTTAAAAAGCTTGCAAATTCACTTAAAGAAACATAGGTTTCAGACTTTATATAGTTAGGATTTAGCATTTTAAAAACCTTGCAAATTCACTTAAAAAACCATAGGTTTCAGGCCTTAGATAGTTAGGAATTAGCATTTAAAAACCATTGAAATTGCTCCTATATAGTTAGTTGTACTAACTATATTTCGCACACCCGCAATCCACTGCTGATGATGTCACATATTACATCATTCATGACATGGTCAGTGACATCACTGATGACATCACTGACCATGTCCTAACATGTTTCGTTCCCCCTGGAACTTTTTCACAGGTGAGCCTTGCACCAAAACACGTTGTTTTTCCACAGACAGGTGTTCTCCATTGTTATTCTTTTGCATCCGTTGCTGGCACTGTTTTATTGCATCATTTCCTTTTGTTGACGCATTGTGGGATCTGTGGTTCAACGATTGTTTTATCCCTCCAACGGGTGGTGTTTAATATCCCGTTGAGGTAAAAAACATTGTTCTTATTATCCATCCATTTTTGGCAGAAAGTTTCCCAGTCACTGGATGATGTCATCAGTGATGTCATCAGTGATGTCATCAGTGATGTTATTTGAGATGTCATTAGTGATGTCACTGACCATGTCATGAATGATGTAATATGTGACATCATCAGCAGTGGATTGCGGGTGCGCGAAATATAGTTAGGACAACTACCTATATAGGAGCAATTTCAATGGTTTTTTAAATGCTAATTCCTAACTATATAAGGCCTGAAACCTATGGTTTTTTAAGTGAATATATATATATATATATATATATAAGCAGGGTGGACCTGTAGTGAGCAGGGTGGACCTGTCCGCCGAAACGCGTCTGATCGTCTTTCTTGCAAATAAAGACCCTTGATTACAAATCTCACGGAGTCAGTGCCTGCTTTTTGGAAAACTTGAACACAGGATTGGGTTTATATATATATATATATATATATATATATATATATATATATATATATATATATATTAGAGTGACACTTCAATGGTAGCGGTCTCTTCTGAAGTGAACGTGAACGATAAAAAAGGAATAGAAATAATATGGTTTCGTATTAAATTTTGAATGAGAGAGACATCATTTTTTTTAGTGGAGCAGACAAACTTAGTTGTTGATGAATTTCCTTGCATTACATTGTGCATTTGTTTAGAAGAACGTGCAGTAAAAAATAGTAAAGGATGGTGAACTGCTGCAAGGGGCAAGAAGGATGTTACCATGTGTCACGCTGCGATTGGTCGTTTGGTGTAAAGTCGAGTGAGATTGGTTGAATACGTTATACAGAGTTGCAATAATATTGGTTGTGATTACCAAACTAAAGGATTAGGGGAGAATTTAATTCCCTCATTTTGTGGAAAACATTTGTGAATACAAAAATGAATAAAAAATTAAATTTCTCAAAGCATTATGAAAATTAATACAGGGAGAAGGGACCATACCTGTTAGAGTAGTAGAAGACATACTGCCTGAGGGTACGCCAGTATACATCGTAATGATGGATAAAGGATTACATCCATTTATTTGTCTCGAACAATGGCACAAAATAAAAGAAAAAGGAGAAGGTTTACAGTTTCCACATTATGTGACATTTCATTTGAGAATCATTATGAAACTAAGGAGAACAGTTTACTAAATGAAATGAGACCGCCACCTAGACCTGCTCAATTTGAGGCATTAAATACCTGGGAACACCTAGCTCATCAAAAAGAGGAAGGAAAGTATAAGGTAAAAAAGCTATAGATCTGTACATGGAAGCTAAATGGGATGCACAACAGAAAGCATGGAGAGCTGATGTCATTACGGGAACCAGAATGTATCCATTGATAACAGATAATGCAGAAGCTAGGGGAAGATAAAAAGAAAAGAAAAGAGGAAACACATAGAGGCAGAAAAGAGTGATGCTGAAATAGAAGGAGAAAGTAGCAATATAGATGATGATTTCTTGAATGACTTAATGATGAATCGTTCACCACCATACAATGAATTACAGAATGAGGGTTTAACAAACAGAAATTCACCTGAAATTCCAAATGCTCCAATTATACCTGAAAAATCTAGAGAGACTACACTTTTTTCTCCTATAGGGGGGAGGATTAATGGCTCCTTTGAAGCCATTAGAATTGAATGCTCCAGATGTTTTGACTGTTTCTGTTACTATTGATCCTGTTATACCGCTCTATAAATTTAGGTCACAGGGAAATATTGTTCATACTTTGGCCATATCTACTGTAATGAATACTTTCTATGCTAACCCATTAGATTTGACAACAAGATCATTGCGTCAGATGCCTATGGTTTCAACTTGAAGCAATACTACAGGTACTAAGAGTACATGTGCCATTTTAAAGCAGCAACATTTTGAACTCGCTAGCAGAATAATTCAGAGGTTACCACCTTTTTACGTCCCCAGAACAGGCGAGATTCTTGAAACAAGTTACGTTGCTTCTGAGACGAATGTACCAAGGGGAATTTCAGTTCCTGGAACAACTTTTATGTAACCTGAAACTAGCAAAGATTTGACTAATGGAGATATGTATTCAAATACCTCAGGAGAACAATCGGAATTTATTCCTAAAGAATTCGATGATTGGGCCAAAGGGTTGAGTACCCCAAATAACAATAAAAGTCATGAACCTGTTCAAGTCCCAGAAAAGGAAAGAACATTAGATGTGGCCAAACAAAAGGGAGAGTTAGACGCAAATGATTTTGGGATATCTTAGTCCATCTCAATTAGATACCTACCAGGAGAACTATTGTTTCACTGCAAAGATATTACAAAACGAGCTAGGCAAACTTGTGAAAAACTGATTGAATTGGCTCAGAACTATGAAATTGATGTTCAGAAATCAAAGGTTTTGCAAAGAACCTATAGATTAGATTTTAGCAACAGAGAGTTTACTAACATGAGGGCAGTTGGCATGAAATTACAGACTAAAGAAATAATGACCCTGGTTATGAAATTAAGCGAGAGAGAAAAAGGGGAAGGTAGATGGTCGAAAAAGAAGGAAACGAGAGAAAGTTAGGATGTAAGTGTCTCCAGTTTCAATCAATGGAGGAGAAGAAAAAATACAAATGCTTCCTATGAGAGAAGTACCTGGTGGAGGATATGTACATGTGCCTTCGACTAGAGCTGATGTTTTGCCTTTCACAAATGAATTTGGAAATTGAGAGAATATTGATTTGAATGGGACAGGCAGATTGAAAGGTTTCTGAACATTTTGAAAGTTTTATTGATTGATTCAAATACCTTATTTGATATTGTGGTTCCAGGTCACCTATGTACTGAGTGTAACATTTCTGTGGATTGGCCCAATGCAGAACATGGTAGAAGTGAGGGTCTCTAGTTGGCAACGGTTTTCACCTTTGTCCAAAAAGGGACAGGCTTATCTCGGAGGCAGTGGGTAAAGCGTGTGTGCATGCATACAGTAACACAGTGAAAACACTACAAATGGACACCACAGTAGTTTAGAAAAATAAGTAATCTTTATCTAAACCAAACAAGACCAAAACGAAAAACCTCCACCATACAGTACTAAAAGTATGATTCTCAAAAGGTAGAAACAGTTCTGTTCAAAGAAAATGTTGGATGCGACACTTTTACACAAAGTACCTTGGATGCATCGAAAAATGAAAGCAAAAAGGGTTGCATGGAAGGTGACGCGTGGTTTCATTACACTCAGGAAAGGTGATGCATCGGTTCCTTGCTCCAGGGGAGGTGGTTTGTCGGTTCTTTCCTACTGCCCAGGAGAGGTGATGCATCGGTTCCTTACCAGAGAGGAGGTCATGCGTTGGTTTCTTACTGAATCCCCCAACGATGCAACAGACTTGGCGCTTCGATATGATGCATGACAAACTGGTACGAATGGATGCGTGAAGACCCGGGATGTACTGCGATGATTTCAGCCACGTCCCCTCGATGCGTCGGTACTTCCACAACGGGGCCTGCATCAGAATCGGAGATCTTGGACTTCGAAGGTCGGTGCATAGGATTCATCGCACAGCAGACACTTCAGCTGCGAGCCGGCGCTGTGTCAGTTCTTCGGCGGTGTTGATGCGTTGGAAACAGGCGATGTATCTATTTTCACTGTTCTTGCAGTTTCCAGTCCCAAAACAGCCTCCAGCGGTTCAGAAGACTGGCAGGCACCTCACAGCAGGTCAGAACTCCAGCAAATAAGTTCAGGAGGACTGGGGATGAAGTCTTAGTGTCTCTGAGACTTCAGAACATGAGGCAAGCTCTATTTCAAGCCCTTGGAGATCTTCCTCAAGCAGGGGACACAGCACACAGCAAAGTCCTTTTCCTTTCATTGGTAGAAAGTAGCCAATGCAGGGCAACCCCAGACAGCAAACAGCACAGGGCAGTATTCCTCCTCAGTTCCTCTTGAGTCCCAGAAGTAATCTTTGAAGTCTTTTCTATCCCTGAGACTTCCAACATGAAGCAAAATCTACTTCAACCCCTTGGAGAAAACTCTAACAGCAGGATGATGAAAGCACAGTCCAGTCCTTTCACTGCCCAAGACAGAAGTAACCACTGCAGGCCAACCCCAACAGCACACAGTACAGGGCAGCACTCCTCCTCAAGGTTTCCTGGGTCTTCCTCCTGACAGCTTCCTTAGTTCAGTAGTAATCTAAAATTCAGGTGTTTGGGCCCCATTTTTATAGCACAAATTTATTTGTTCTCTGGTGGCAGAGAAGTTCTTTCCCCAACCAAAACCAGTCTGTCCTCTCTGGTACAGCTGCCCGGAAGGAGGGGGTGGCAGCATTATCCCAGGCCGCTTAGGCCCATTCAGGTGTGAAATAAATCTCCTCCCCCTACTCTAATTCCACCCCAGATCTATTCAGCCCAGCCCTAACTCATTCAGGAAAGGGAGGACAGACATCAACACCCCGTCCCCTCTTACCCCGGTGGCTGTCTGAGAGAATGCACATCCACAGCCCATGTCACTCCAAAGCCAGACAGCCAATACACAAACCTTGCAGAGGCACACAGGATGGCTAAGCAAGAAAATACCCACTTTCTTAAAGTGGTATTTTCAAACACACATTATAAAAATCATCTTTACTAAAAGATGCATTGTTGTATCTGAGTTCAGGCATACTTAACTCCATCTTTCTAATTTATCCCAATGGGAAGTTATATTTATAAGATGTAATAAATAAACTCCCATTCTATCCTATGGCACAGATAGATATTTAATAGTGAAAAATGAAATATGCAGTATTTCACTATCAGGACATGCCACACACATCAGAGCATGTTCTACCTTTCCCATACACTGCGCCCTGCCCACAGAGATACTTTGGGCTTACCTTAGGTGTGAATCACATGTAAGGAAAGGGAAAGTGAGGGCCTGGCAAGTGAGTGCACTTACCAGGTCGACATGGCAGTACCAAACTGCCCAGTGGCAGGTCTGAGTTACATTTACATGCTGCTCATGTGGGTGGCACAATCAGTGAAGCAGGCCCACTAGCAGCATTTGATTTACAGGCACTGGGCATACACAGTGTACTGTATGAGGGATTTACCAGTAAATCAAATACGCCTAAAACAATTGGAAATCAAATGTACGACCTGTCTGGACCAACTGAATAATCGATCATCAGGAGACATTACTGGGAATGTAGACACTAGTCATAACTTCTATACAACAATGTAGAGAGGCTATCAAATCAACCACGCACTCAGAGCACCCAGGACAGAATACCTCATGCCTATTGCCGATTAGATTCTATTGTAGGGGAGAAACCAGGTAATGCCCTGCCCCATTAGTCAACACCTTATCTACAGAAGCATCACAATTACATCCAACTGAATTTTTAAACCTCCCCCCGGCTGCCATCCCATATGTAATTGTCCTGGCAAATGTTCCACCTTTACTTCCACTGAACACGGAATCGTGAACCTCCCTTAGGAACAAGGCATTAAATAGGCTAGGGGTCAGATCAGGTCTGATGGAACACTTTTTTGATGATATAAAGATGTTAAGGCAAACTAAATGGGTCGGCAGGACACAGAAATCTCTACCAGTAGACTGTGTTGATCTATCTTTTAAAACACCAAGACTGGTGGAGACCGTCCTAAATAGAACCAGTAACCAAAAAGAGAATTCCTTTCTGTGTATTTAGATTCTAGGTAAACAATAACATTTGTTTTAATCAATTGTATCAACAGCCCCCCAAAACATTGCATTTAAGTCAAAACATAACATTTGATGTATCTAAATATATTTTATTATTTCTTTTTAAAAAACAGTTTCTTTCATATACTCAGTATACACAATTTATTTAAAAACAAAATCATATAGATTTTCTCAAAAGGACAATTTACATATATCCACTCAATTTGTCATAACATAATACATAATCAAAAAACAATACAGTTTAAAAAGTTTGTCGACGCGTTTCAGTGCTTCTTTGTTTGGAACACCTTCCACAGGACTATTTAAAACATCTTCTTTCTAGAAGTAGATACATAACATTTGTTAGTTTTGCAATGTATGGGGAGATTTTTACTGTTTAACTGTTGGAAAAAAGAGACTTAAAATTATCTTACATTTAAGGCAATATTATTTTGTAGTACCGGAATCGGTCCAGGAGATGTAGTAAATTTAATAACTCCTCATCTCCGCTATTTCGTCAGGTAATTTTAATGAAACCTCATCCCTGCTGTTACGTCAGAGAATCTGTACATAAAAGTGACATCATATTTTAAATTCAGTAAACCAATATAGGGTTGAGTATTACGTAAACCAGATTTATTTAGCATTTTCGCTTACTTATAGTTTGCGCAGAAGCAGTTCGTGGCATTGGCTGGACTCTTTCAGACTTTAGAGTTTCTTTTCTTCCGTTATTTGGTCTGGCTTGGCCTGGTCCTTAATTCTTCACGGAATCGTGCATAGATCCCTCCTCTTTTTTTAAATTGAGGCGATCAGCAGCGTGTAAATAAATAGTATACATGTTGTAGGTGTTCTACCATTTCTGATTTAGTGTTTACACATTCATTCATGACGAATTTCGTGAATATTACATGCTGCGCACAGTCTTATAATCCTCAAGTGGGAAGTTGGGCCATTTAATTCCCCATTACTTCCTGAAGTTATATAATTGGAATGGGATAAAAACCCCTCTGAATTTCGATAGAAGTTATATTATTAAGTCGAGTTTATGTAATGACAAACAATCTTTTCTTTTAAAATTAAATTCATTATGTATAGAGTGATCTTTAAAAAGTGCCCGACTAAGGGGTTGGTTCCTTAAGGGCAAGTTACCGCAAGGCTAGGGAGAAAGGGAAATATCAGTAGATGGACCCCCTTCGGTTGTTTTCATTAGGATTCCTCTTACCTCTCGTAGTAGTGAACGCTCCGCCCGTCCGGTCTCCCTGGTTGCCCGTACTCATTTAACTACTGCACTGAGCCTTTGCCTTATATACCGGATTCGGTTCTAATTTAAAGGCAATTCTAAACACCTGTGCTTAATTAAATCGTAACAAGTCCACTTTTAGAGCCATGATTGTAGTTTTTTAGAAAAGTCCAATCCACATTAGAGAACGGACTTATGTAAACTCAAACCCACAATCATCAATTTACCTGATGAGTTTATCTATTGCTTTTATTCAACTTAAGGTGGCTATTTACATTTTATTTATAGATAGCCATCGGTTGTGAGTTTAGGCGTTAATTTAGTGTTTGCGATCGTATAGCGAAATGTAATCCGCCATTTTGGTAGTTTTTTGGGTTTCAAATTACCTAACACCTTCTCATTCGCAGTGTAGCTACAGTAATGCTTATATATACACATCATTCCTAGCGAATGAGTTAATTATTGAAAAGCGGACGTTTTCACTGTCCCTGATGAGTCGTAATCAGTGGCTAGTAATATCGTAAAGACGAACCCTCCGTCCCAAAGGTTATGTTGATAGATAATTTTTTTAGATGATTCGGGACCCTTATTTTCTCATTTAAGTTTATACAAGGTACCAGGTTAAGTAAGAGCGTCCGCTTTTCTACCAATTGTTGAAAATACAGTGTGTTAATATACAAATAGATTAGACGTATTTAGGGCGGTATCATTGTGTCCCGTACAGAGTACATAACAATAAACATAGGAATAAAATATGTTTTTACTAAGAAGGATGATATTCTCCGATTAGTTGTACATTTATATATCCCGCCCGGGAATTAAAATAACACACATATTTTTACCATTAATCAACATTTTTCGTGTAATACATATGGTTTCTTGAACAGTTATTATTGTATCCTTTGTTTCATGGAGACAAGTAATATTGTGGGTGTCTCATTTTACTTTAGCATAATAGAGATATATAGTCCATATATTCATGAGGTTGCATTTGGTCTACAACACTAACAATTCATATGGAAAGCTCACTTGGTCTGATTTTAACAATTTTCCATTTCTACAACGTCAGGGTTATACATCAAATACACAAATTGCCTCATACGTATTTCTGATTTTTCTAATATTACTCATGCTAGATATGGTTGTCCAATGTATACAGTCAGTTGAGTGCTACCTCACTATTCTTTCCCATTCTTCTCTACTGTTAAGGCCTTCAGTATATGATCTAAACTTTGACATAAAAAATTGTTCTCTCTGTTTGCGTCTTTTCTCAGTGTTACCCCCTCTCATGGATGTCTTAATTTTATCCAATATGAACCATTTAAGGTCATCTTCTTTATGGTTCTCTGTTACCCAATGTTCGACTAAGGGGGCATGTTTCTTTTGATTTTTAAGAGCTGATCTGTGTTCCGATAGACGCAAACACATTTCTCGGCCAGTTTCACCAATATAACCCTTTTGACATGGGCATATCAATAGGTATATAACATTGGATGTCCTGCAGTTGACATGTTCATTCATCCAATGTGATATACCATTGAGTTCAACTTTGTCAGATTTAATGATGAATCTGCAGTGGGAACACGTTCCACACGGCAAATTCCCACGAATGGGTTTGCCCTGATCAATGCTGAGTTGGCAACTTTTTTTGGGTTCTCTATATGTCTGAACCAAACAATTACGGATCGTTTTGTTTCTTCTATATGAAAAGGTTGGTTTAGGTAAAGGTTTCTGTCCTTTTCTGTTTAGAATTGACCAATTTTTGTTGATAAGTTTTTTAAGTTTCAGGCTCATACCATTATAGTCTGAAACCATTACAATGTTGGTTTCAGGTTGTTGTATTTTATTTTTAGGTTCAAACAATATTTCTCTATTCTGGTACTTCGCACGTTTGTAGCTTTCTCGTATTAATCTTTTTGGATAGCCCCTTTGGAGCAATTTGTTTTTTAAATTCTCAGCATGTTTTTCAAAAGTCTTTTTATCTGTACAATTACGTCGGATTCTAATGAACTGACTATAGGGGATACCATCCTTTTGACTTTTTGGGTGGTAGCTCGTGTGGTGGAGTAGTATGTTCCTGTCCGAAAGCTTTACGTAAAGTTCCACACATAATCTGCCACCCTGTGCCAAGAACTTAATGTCCAAGAAGTCAACTGCCACTTGACTCTTGTTGGCTGTGAATTTCAAGTGTAAGTCTCCACAATTAAGCCAGTCCAAGAAGGCATTAAGGTCATTCTCACTTCCGTCCCAAATGAAAAACACATCGTCTATAAATCTAGACTAGTGTTTGATGTTTTCATAGAAAGGGCTGACCTCATTGTAGATATGTTTTTCCTCAAATTTTCCAACGTATAGGCAGGCTAGGCTCGGCGCACATGTGGCTCCCATGCTCGTCTAATCTATTTGTATATTAACACACTGTATTTTCAACAATTGGTAGAAAAGCGGACGCTCTTACTTAACCTGGTACCTTGTATTAACTTAAATGAGAAAATAAGGGTCCCGAATCATATCAATAAATTATCTATCAACATAACCTTTAGGAGGGAGGGTTTGTCTTTACGATATGACTAGCCACTGATTACGACTCATCAGGGACAGTGAAAACGTCCGCTTTTCAATAATTAACTCATTTGCTAGGAATGATGTGTATATATAAGCATTACTGTAGCTACACTGCGAATGAGAAGGTGTTAGGTAATTTGGAACCCAAAAAACTACCAAAATGGCGGATTACATTTCGCTATACGATCGTAAACACTAAATTATCGCCTAAACTCACAACCAATGGCTATCTATAAATAAAATGTAAATAGCCACCTTAAGTTGAATAAAAGCAATAGATAAACTCATCAGGTAAATCGATGATTGTGGGTTTGAGTTTACATAAGTCCGTTCTCTAATGTGGATTGGACTTTTCTAAAAAAGTACAATCATGGCACTAAAAGTGGACTTGTTACGATTTAATTAAGCACAGGTGTTTAGAATTGCCTTTAAATTAGAACCGAATCCGGTATATAAGGCAAAGGCTCAGTGCAGTAGTTAAACGAGTACGGGCAACCAGGGAGACCGGACGGGCGGAGCGTTCGCTACTACGAGAGGTAAGAGGAATCCTAATGAAAACAACCGAAGGGGGCCCATCTATTTCCCTTTCTCCCTAGCCTTGCGGTAACTTGCCCTTAAGGAACCAACCCCTTAGTCGGGCGCTTTTTAAAGATCACTCTATACATAATGAATTTAATTTTAAAATAAACGATTGTTTGTCATTACATAAACTCGACTTAATAATATAACTTCTATCGAAATTCAGAGGGGTTTTTATCCCATTCCGATTATATAACATCAGGAAGTAATGGGGAATTAAATGGCCCAACTTCCCACTTGAGGATTATAAGACTGTGCGCAGCATGTAATATTCACGAAATTCGTCATGATTTAATGTGTAAACACTAAATCAGAAATGGTAGAACACCTACAACATGTATACTATTTATTCAGACGCTGCTGATTGCCTCAATTTAAAAAAAGAGGAGGGATCTATGCATGATTCCGTGAAGGATTAAGGACCAGGCCAAGCCAGACCAAATAACGGAAGAAAAGAAACTCTAAAGTCTGAAGGAGTCCAGCCAATGCCACGAACTACTTCTGCGCAAACTATAAGTAAGCGAAAATGCTAAATAAATCTGGTTTACGTAATACTCAACCCTATATTGGTTTACTGAATTTAAAATATGATGTCACTTTTATGTACAGATTCTCTGACGCAACAGCAGGGATGAGGTGTCATTAAAATTACCTGACGAAATAGCGGAGATGAGGAGTTATTAAATTTACTACAACTCCTGGACCGATTCCGGTACTACAAAATAATATTGCCTTCAATGTAAGATAATTTTAAGTCTCTTTTTTCCAACAGTTAAACAGTAAAAATCTCCCCATACATTGCAAAACTAACAAATGTTATGTATCTACTTCTAGAAAGAAGATGTTTTAAATAGTCCTGAGGAAAGTGTTCCAAACAAAGAAGCACTGAAACGCGTCAACAAACTTTTTAAACTGTATTGTTTTTTGATTATGTATTATGTTATGACAAATTGAGTGGATATATGTGAATGAATGAATGAATGAAAGGCGTCTTTTCCTGCGCGAACTTAGCCCAGTGGGCGTTAAGGCGCCTAATTCAAAATACCAGCTCATATCCATGGCGTAGCAGTCCATCATTAATAGGCTCTTGAGAAGCACCACTTTTTTAAGGCCTTTTTGAACAAGTCCATTGAGGGTAGGGTTTTAATCTCAATTGGAACAGCGTTCCAGAGCTGGGGGGCAACGACGGAAAAAGCCCTAGCTCCCCATCTGGTCAGCCTGAATCGGGGAACAACAAGTTGGAATAATCCCGCAGAGCAGAGACACCTTGTTGGACAATAGCGGGTGAGTAGAGAGCTAATAGCACCCTTAGAGCCATCATCGAGTGCTCTATACGTCAAGCACAAAATTTTAAAATAGATTCTGTGCTGGACAGGAAGCTAATGGAGATCCCTCCTCGGTGTGGTGGCAGATGATGTCTTAGGAAGGGCTAAGATAAAACGCGCTGCAGCATTCCGCACGATTTGCAGTCGATGTATGAGGCCCTTGTTGGACTCCATGTATAAGGAACTACAGTAATTTAACCTGGAGCCAACAAGGGCGACTGCAATCTGCTTGCGCGCCTGAAGGGAGAGATAGCTACGGATTCTGTTGAGTATCCTGATTACACCCCAGCAGGTGGCCACGGTCCGATTCACTTGTAGGGACATCGAGAGTGACGTGTCAAAGACCACACCGAGATTTCTGGCTGATTGAGAGGGGGTGGGGCAGGTGCCAAGAGAGGAAGGCCACCACTCACTCGACCAGACATCTTGGTCCTTCCAAAAGACCAATACCTCTGTCTTGTCGCCATTCAGCTTCAGGGAGTTGATGATCATCCAGTCTGCCACATGCTGCATGCATGACCTGAAGCTGAAGGCAGATGTAATGACAGAGGAATGAGTGAGTGACACCATGATCTGGGTGTCATCGGCGTAAGATACCACCTCCATCCCCTGCGATCTTACCAGCCTAGCAAGGGGGGCCACGTAGATGTTAAATAGGGTCGGACTTAGTGCCGACCCCTGTGGCACCCCACATTGCAGAGACTTGGCAGGGGAGAGGTGGTTTCCGAGCATCACTCTCTGTTCCCTATCAAGGAGGAAAGAGTTAAGGAGACTCAGGGCCGACCCAGTAACACCTGCCTCCCTAAGCCGAGATGTTAGGATGGCGGGAGACAGGGTATCGAACGCGGCCCTGAGGTCAAGAAGCACTAGAACTGTAGTTTGACCAGAGTCCACTTTGCGTCGGATGTTATCGACCACAAGAGTGAGAGCAGATTCTGTGCTGTGATGTTTTCTAAATCCGTGTTGGGTGTTGTCAAGGTACTCGGAAGCATCCAGAAAGGAAGACAGGTGGAGGTTGAGATGTGCTTCTAGAATTTTTGCTGGTGCAGGGAGTAGGGAAATAGGCCTAAAATTTTTAAGGAGGCCGCGGTCAAGTGATGGTTTTTTGAGGAGAGGCTTCACAATAGCCTTCTTCCATACTGATGGAAAGGAACCCTGGGTAATAGCCTTGTTCATCACCTCCAACATGGAGGGAAGAATACTGCTTCTACACTCTTTGAGTTTTTAAGAGGTAGAGGGTCCATAGGGGAGGAGGATTTCGTCCTGTCCAGTAGAAGGTTCAGTCCTTCAAGAGACAGAGATGGAAATTCCATGAATGAACTGGAAGGAGCTGCATCCAAAGAATCCAAAGTACTAATAGCAGGCGGGATCTTCTCGTCCAGGGAATGACGTTGTACTTCTAATGAGGTATGGATGTCAAGAATTTTATTGTGAAAAAAGTCTGAGATGTCATTGCATAGATCCTGGGAGCTGACTACCGGATCTGGGAGTTGAAGGGAGCATAGCGAGTCAGCGATTTTAAAAAGCTCCCTAGAGGAAGTGAGAGAACTCGTAAGGTTGGAAAAGTATTCCTGCTTTTCCAATATCACTTTCTGTTTATACTCCCGCAGAGCAGACTTATGGGCCTCCCGGTCCTTAGGGTCCCAGGATTTCCTCCATCTTCTCTCACTGCTTCTGCAGCCCTGCCTTAAGGATCTCAGCTGGTCAGAGAACCACGGTGCTGTAGGCTTGCGCCGGGCTACATAACGCAGGGATGCAGGCGCAAGCTTTTCTACTGCGTTAGTAATAGAATCCATCAAGTCTTGAGCTGCCTCATCCGCGTCTTTGGAGGAGAGGACCTCGGGAGAAAGAACTAGAGAGGCAAAGGCCTCATCCGTGATGTTTCTGAGGTTTCTTCTAAGAGCGAGTGAAGTTGTAGCCTGATTAGTGGGACATGAGGCAGAAAGAGCAAGATATAATGGTACTGCAAAATGATCAGTCCAGACCAACGGCAGAGGAGAGCCGCTAGAGAGTCTCGAGTCACTAGAAAATACCCCGTCGAGGATGTGACCTGCCTTGTGTGTGGGATTGTTCACAAGCTGAACAAGGTCACAGGCTCCGAGTGACTCAACCAAAGACAGGGTATCCTTTGAATCAGCCTCGTCAAGATGGAAATTGAGGTCGCCCAATATGGTAAAACTGGGCTTTCCAAAATAGGGTTCGAGAATTCTCAATAAGTCAGAAGAGAAGCTGGCTCTATGGCCAGGCGGCCTATAGATCAGAATCCCCGTAAAAGAGACCGATGGAGCACACATGATACAAAAGTATAGAGCTTCAAAGCGATCTTGTAAAATATCCTTTTGAGAAAATCTAGATGATTTTGTTTTTAAATAAATTGTGTATACTGAGTATATGAAAGAAACTGTTTTTTAAAAAGAAATAATAAAATATATTTAGATACATCAAATGTTATGACTTAAATGCAATGTTTTGGGGGGCTGTTGATACAATTGATTAAAACAAATGTTATTGTTTACCTGGAATCTAAATACACAGAAAGGAATTCTCTTTTTGGTTACTTTCTCTCTCGGTCCTTTCTGGGTTAAGCAGGGAAAACTCTCTCTTTTTTTAACTAAATAGAACCAGGCCCACTCATGTCACCACAAATACGAACTCTGCTCTCCCACTAGGTTACTTCTAACAACCAATCCGTACTGGGGTCTTTAATCGATCAGTGCTCCCACGTAATCTGATAACCGTTTTTATAGTGTCCCAACCCTAAATAGGTTTTGAGAATTAGAAAACCTTGATGTGTTAGAGTGACCCGATGTGGAGCACAGGGAGGGTAACGAGGGGAGTTAGGATAGGAAAACTGCAAGGATTAACCACAGAGAGGGAGCACCTACTAAAGAATTATTTGGTCCAAGTACTTTAAACTCTGCTGCTTTTGTACAGCAATCCGCTGAGCCCATTATAGATACAATGTTAATTAACAGTGCAGGGATTTGTTCCCATCTTTCTGTCAGCAACATTGGATTTTTGTTCTGGAACGTTTCAGGTCTCCGGAACAAAATCAATAGCCTAGAATGGTTAGAATTTGTTGATGGCTTTAACTGTATTTGCCTCCAAGAGACCTGGCTCAAGGAACCTGTGCATATGAGTGGGTTTAGAACATTTCACGTAACTGCCATTTCAACTACACATGGCAGAGCCAAAGGAGGCCTTTGCATCTTTGATTCTAATAATAAGTATAGTTAAAGAACTAAACAAACCTTATTATCAAGTAATTGTGTGTGAAGCCTCAGGTCTGTCCAGGTTAGCAGTGATAAATTTGTATAACAATGCCACAAGTTGCGAAATTATAACTATTTAAGTTAAATGAGTACTTGGAATACTTGGACAATAGCAGTAGGAAGAAGCTCTCTAATCTGTGGGGAGGTGATTTTAGCATTCATGTATGTAGCTAATTCTCTGGCAAAACATGCGGTATGAATAACTTAGATGATGTGGGCCAAACACATTTCACTCTCAATTAATTTAGAGATAAATTAAATGAACTTATTTATAAACTGGATCTGTCATTCACAAATAAAATTTCATCTCCTTATGCCCCGTTTAGGTGCACCTTTAATGGGAGAAATACCAACAGTATTATTGACTATGTTTGATCATCAAACAATATTGCCACCCACGTTTTTAATTTTAATACTCACTCTGTCCCATTAAGTGATCACTTTCAACACTCTGTACAAATTTAATTGGCGCTATTCACTAGAAAACAGCATCATCATGGTTCGACTCATACTGGAGAACTCGAGTTAGCTACTTTTAACGGCTACTCCCTGCGGTGGCAACAAATCACCCCTGAAGGGTTTCTAAGAAAACGAATCCGTAATACGGGGGAAGCTTTTGAGATCTGCTTAAATGATACTTTACAGCCAAAGGAGATCTTTAATTTCTCTTTGACTATAACACAGGCTGTAAAGGAGAGCCTCCACACAACTATGAAAACAAATAAAAAAGAGTAGTGGCTGGTTTGATTCATCATGCACTAAGGTCAATAGTAGGCTCAAGGAGGCGGTACACAAAAATCATAGGTGTAGAGCTGGGGTCCTGTTGTGCAGACTTGCCTCTAAACAGGCACTAAAACAAAGGAAAATACGGTTAAGAGAAGAGGCATGAGATGCCTTTCGCAAAGCAAGTCTTAACAACGACGAATATGCATTTTTTAATGTTGTTAATTTTTCATCATTGAGGGAGGACGGCGGTCCTGGGTTTGTGGGTTGCGAAACCAGAGGATGATTGGATTACTGGATTAAACACTTCTCAAGCATCTATTCTTTTTTTTTAAGTTTGAGTTTATTAAAATATATGAAGTACAAAGAAAAAAATCATGGAATCGGGGGACAATGAGGAAACAGAAAAATGAAAAGAACAATCAAAGGAGAGGCAATCAAATATCATTAAAAAGAGGGGGAGGGGGGAGGGAAAAAAAGGGGAATCATAACATTGGATAAAAAAGCAAAGCAATAAAACAAGCATTATCTCAAAATATGAAAAGTAAGCAGAAAAAGAAAAAATAAATCGCATAAACCAATATTCGGACATTGTAAGGAACTATATAATTCAGGGTGGTTTGCGGACCTCGAGAGAATGAGCATCAAATGTAATGGAAGAGGGGGAGGTGGAGGAGAGGTAGTCAGACAATGGAAGCCAGAGAAGGTCTCTTTTTATGGCCAGTGAGATAGGGGAGACAAAGTTAGTATCTAGTCTGTGATGAAAACAAATTGCATTCCACCACGACTTAAAGGAAATGGAGGAGGCTTGCTTCCAGTTAGAAGTGATGTGGTGAAAGGCAACAGCCAGAAAGAGATCCATAAGATGGTAGTGAGAGCGACCTTGGGGAAGTGCTGGAGATAGGGAGCCCAGAAAAGCGTGAGTAGGTGAGAAGGGAGTGGAGAAATGGAAAATCTTTTGAAGATGTAACCAAACCAGTTTCCAAAAATGCAGAGTGGAGGGGCATTCGAAAAGCATATGAAAAAGAGTTGCTACAGGGCAAGGGCAAGACCAGCAAGTGGGAGAGGTGTCCGCTGAGAAAGAGGACAGCGTTGTGGGAGTAAAGAGAGAGCGATTATAGAGAAAGAAAAGAGTTTGGGTCGTGTTGGCAGCTCTAGAGGTCTTATGGATCTTAGTCCAGATTTTGTCCCAAAGGGCGATAGGCCAAACTGAGGAAAAGTCCTGCTCCCAGGCCAATTCAACCTTCGTCTTGGTTCTGTCTATGAGAACTTGAAGTGAGCGGTATAAAAAGGAAGCTGAGGGAGAAGAATCCAGAACTGAGGCTATGGGACGGTGAGAAATGGGGATGGATTGAGAATCTGGCAGAGATGCAAGGTACGAGACAAGGATGGGATAAAGAGCATCATATTGGGATCGTGAGCTAGCAGGCAAGGAAAATTGAGACTTGAGAACTGAGAAAGGTAGAGGGACATTGTGAGCAAGTAATTGAGAGATCCAGCGGATACCGCGGGAATGCCAGGATTTCCAGAAGAAAGTACGATTGTGTAGCAAGAGTGATTTGTTATGCCAGATAGGTTGATCATGCGTTGAAGAAGAGAATGGATAAGAGGAGGAGAGAAATGGAAACAAAAGCTTGCGAGAGTGAGAAAGAACGGGAAACCGAAAACGAGTCAATGAGGAAGTAAAAGAGAGATATTCACGAAACTCAAAGGGAGAGAGAAAGAAAGCCTCAAGGGAAAGCCAGAGGGGAGGATAAAAAGGTAGGTCTGTAGAGAGCCAACGAGCCGATTGTTTGAGAGAAAAAGCCCGATGGTAGGTTCTGAAGTCAGGGAAGCGGACCCCTGAGTGAGATTTATCTTTACGCAAAGAGGATAGAGCAATACGGGACTTCTTACCCTTCCAGAGGAACTTCAACAGGAGAGAGTCAATTTTTTTAAAGTAGTAATCGGGTATATGAATTGGTATCATTGAGAGAGTGTAGAGGAGAAGGGGGGAGAGCATCATTTTGATGGAGTTTAGGCGACCCCACCAGGATAAGAAAAGTGGATGCCAGCGAGTGATAGCGTAATCCAGTTTTTTGGAGATATAATCGAAGTTAAATTTCAAAGTGTCAGGTAAAAGGGGGGCAAACCATACACCCAAGTATTTAATTTTGGATGGCTGCCAAGAGAAACCAGAGACATCAAAGAGATGCTTCTGACAGGACGAGTTTGAGGGGAGGATTTCACATTTGTCAACATTGAGACGATAACCCGAAACGGCTGAGAAAGAGGAAACCTGTTGTAAAAAAGCGGGAAGGGAAGAGAGTGGGTTGGAACAGTATAAAAGAATGTCATCAGCGTAAACGGAGAGTTTAATCTGTTGAGGACCGAAGGGGAAACCAGAAATTGAACTGTCTTGTCGAATTTTGGTAAGGAAGGGTTCTAAGGCGAGAACAAATAATAAAGGAGAGAGAGGGCATCCCTGACGAACCCCCCTACTGAGCGTGAAATAATCAGAAACCGCGCCATTGACGAAAATCGACGCCTGAGGGCAAGAGTACAGCAGTGAGATAAGAGAGATAAACTTAGGTGGTAAACCGGACCAAGAAAGAGCACGAAACATAAAGTCCCACCCAATCCTGTCAAAAGCCTTCTCCACATCAAGGGAAATAGCGGCAAACGGAAGGTCTAACGATGAAGCTTTGCTGATGATGTTGAAAAATACTCTTGAATTGTCTGAAGCGAGACGACCCTTCACAAAACCGGATTGTTCAGGGCCGATCAGGGCTGGCAAGATAGGGTCCAGTCGTAGAGCTAGAATTTTGGCCAGAATTTTATAGTCCGTGTTAACTAATGATATGGGCCTATAGTTTTTGCACAGAGAATGATCCTAACCGTCTTTAGGAATAAGGCAGATGAGAGCCTGTTGAAAGGATCCGCTAGAGGAACCAGAGGTCAGAAAGGTATGATAGAGAGAAAGCAGTTTAGGGAGAAGAAGGGAAGCAAAATGGGAATAAAATTCAATGGTGAAACCATCGGGGCCCGGAGCTTTACCATTTTGAAGTTTAGAAACAGCATTGGAGACCTCAGAAAGGGTAATATCAGCAGATAAAGGTTCAAAATTCACGTGTGAGGAAGGAGGGGGTGAGAGAGATTGGAAGTAAGTAAAGAGATCGTCAGGGGAAGGGATAGATTCCGGCGTGTAGAGATTTATAAAAAAGCAAGAATTCATGAAGAATATCTTTATCCCTAAAGAGAGCATCGCCAGAGGAAGATTTAATTTGTTCGATTTTTGTGCGTTCCTTCCGGACTTTAAGGTAGTTAGCGAGTAGTTTCCCCATCTTGTTTTGACCGCCATAGTAACGGGCATTGAATTTTAGGAGTGAATTAGAAGCAGCTTTGGTGGTGAATTTATTAAAAGAAACCTTGGCCGCAATAAGTTCTTTAAGAGAAGATTCCGAGTTCGTGGAGTGAAAGGCAAGTTCCAACTTCTTGATATTAGCAAGTATGGAAGAGGATTTGGCTTCGTTGGCACGTTTCTTACGGGAGACAAAATTAATGATAAAACCTCTAGAGGCTGCCTTATAAGAGTCCCAAACTGAAACATCAGAGGTAGGAGGAATAGCGTTGAGTGAGAAAAATTCAGTGGTAAAATTAGAGAATTCTTTGCTAAAGAGGGGGTCGAGAAGAAGGGAATTATTGAACCTCCACCTGCCAGAGTGAGGCGAGAATGGAAGGAGGTCAATGTCTACGAGTACCGGGGCGTGATCAGAGATTAGGATAGACCCTATGTCAGAGTGTATAGCATGTTGAGTGAGGGATTTACTGAGGAAGAGATAGTCTATTCGTGATTGTGAGTTGTGAGCGGGAGAGTAGAAGCTATATTCTCGAAGGTCGGGGTTACACAATCTCCAAATGTCCACCAAAGCATTATTACAAACAGCATTAGTGAATTGAGCATGCATCTTGGAAGGGGAGAACCTGACTTTAGAATTACGATCGAGGAAGGGGTCGAACACCAAATTACAGTCCCCCCCAAAAATATTATATTCTTCAGTAAGGGAAGAAAGCTTAGTAGAAATCGAGGGCCAAAACAGCTTATCAGTACCAGTGGGGGCATAAACATTGAATAAAACAATCGGTATCTTATCAATAAGCAAGTGAACTAAAACCCAACGACCTTGGTCGTCACATTCTTGTGAAACAATAGAAACATTCAACTTTTTGTGTAATAAAATTAAAGTCCCACCCTTCTTAGAATCAGTAGGGGAGAAGAGAACATGACCCACCCAACAACGTTTAACCTTTAAGGCCTCTGCCTCAGCGAGATGAGATTCTTGAATAAAGGCTATATCAGTATTTAGTCTAGCTAGATGAGTCAGTACTCGCTGTCGCTTGATAGGGTTATTTAAACCCTTGACATTCCAAGTAACTACACGGAATGAAATAACAACAGGAAAAATATACAACAATGCTTAAAACTGCTTACTAATTCCAGGAAAAGAGAGAAATGAGAAAATGGAGACAAAAGAGTTGTAAGAGATAACAGGAAGATGAGATAAATAGAAAAGAAGATATGAGACAGAAAGGAAGGGGAGAGAAAAGAGAGAGAGAGAAAGAGAAAGGAGAGAGGGAAAACAAAGACAGATAAGATCAAGAAGACAGTACACATCCAAAAAGGACGACTGATTATCATACTTACAAAAAACGAAAAACACAAGCAGTGGGGGGAGTGGAAGCGCCGGTGGGGAAACGACGACACCATCCAGAGCCGGAACCAAAACTCGGGAAAAACAGGGAATCCAAGGAATACTGTACGAAACAGAAACAAGTACATCAGGAAAGGGTGAGGGACAACACAATAGGTGCCGCAGAGACAAAGGAAAAAAAAACGAGATGAATACATAATAGGAATAAAAACTCGATAAAAACATGAGGAAAAGATTAAGGCAAGAATAATATGTGCAGACAACCATGAAAGAAGACTAAGAAAGCATCGTCACAAGTGGCAACAAGAGAGAAACAGTCGCAAACAGAACAGGAGGACTCACAAAAGCCATTCAAGGGGGTCTGGAAACATCCATAGCATCAGAGCCTTGTCGACATAGGAACTCCCGAAGAATGGCAGGGTCTTCGTATGTGGTGGTCCTGTCCTTATAGGTGACCTTAAAAAGACAGGGGTGAAGGAGACCATATCTTGCACCAAGAAGTCTGAGTTGAGGGCGTAGGTCCAGGAATTGCTTTCTTCTGTCTGCGGTGGCCTTGGAAACATCTGCGACAGATAGAGACGATGGCCCTCCCACACGATTTGTTTCTTAGACTTGGAAGCCGAGAGTACCTGCAGAAGGTCAGTAAATTGGAGGAACAACATGATGACACCTCGAGGTTTGGAAGAAACTCTAGGGCCCAGGCGGTGAGCTCTCTGTATGTTGATGGAGGCCAGGGCAGGAACATCAAGGATTTTTGAGAGAAAAGTTGGGAAGAAGGCCATTGGATTGGACCCTTCTGACAGTTCCGGAAGTCCGTAAAGGCGAATGTTATTCCTGCGGTTCCTATTTTCCAAATCCTCTGTGTGTTTCTTGAGCAGAAGAACCTCGGCCTCCTAAGAAGGAAATCGTGAACAGGTAGAATGTAGAGCCTCTAAAGATTGTTCCAGCAGTGAGACTCGAGAGTCCAGAGTCGACCATTTGTCTTGCATAGCCTGCATGTTGCTTGTGGTGGCCTCTATAAATGGTTTAAGGGCTCGAATTTCCTCCAAAATAGTGTCTAAAGATGAAGGGGAGACACTATTATCAGGTGAAGGAGGATTTTGTTTGAGACGTTTGATAGTAGGCAACGATGAGGAGATCTTCCCTCCATTTTGAGCTTTAGGGACTGCACCAGATATGGCGTCCGGCTTTGACATGTTGGATATATCCGTGTCCTGAAGAGGCGAGTCGGAGTCAGAGCCAGGAGGAAGTTTGGTAGTCGCGGCAAGTTTGAAATTGCGGAGTTTCCCCATAAAGAGTCACTAAATAGCAAGTGGTGCGACCAAGGCCGGACAAAAATATACAGTGGGGAAGCAAGCGCGACCAGACCAATGCAGAGAGAGCAAATGAATTCACTAGGAGGATATCTCACACCGTGCAGAACAAGAGGAGGAAGCTGTATAGCTCATATAAAGGTGCACGGCAGCATGAGCTCAAAGAGGCATCTTTCTCGTGGATATAGCAGACAAGCAATGCAGATCTATGAGACGTAGGTGGTGAACCTCCATAGGCGACTGGGCGCGAGCGTGATGAGAAGAAAGGCAGTCTCTGGTGTTGGCAGGCAGAGAAGACAAATGGTGCATATCATATGAAATATAAAACAAACAATCAGAGACGTGCCAGTAAAAAAGATATGGGAAACTCCTTTAGGCGACACAGGCCAAGTAGAACCGGTGAGAGCAATATTAGAAGTCAGCCAGAAGGTAATCGCATGTAGAAAGTCATTGGTAGTTCACAAAATGGTGGTCATGAGTGTAAGTACAGGCACTTCAGAAAAACAGGCATGAAAGGGTTAAAACGTGAAGGCACATAGTTGCAGACTCACCGCTCAAGGGGAAGAGCAAGTTCCGAGGCACTAGTGAGGAGTCCAGTGAGAAACGAGCATCAGGGTTCCTCAGGTGAGAGGGTGCGCAGTGCTCACGAAATGGCGGCCGTTACCGCGAAAATCTGAGTAATGTAGACGAACTCCGTGAAAAAGCCGCCTGAATGCAGAAATAGATACACACTATGCGCCCCTCACATTCCGATGCCTGCTGGTGAGAGCTGAGGGGATTCCGGCTTCAGAAAACGGCGAAAATCATCCAGAAACCGAGTCTGGGCTCCGGAGCTCCGGGACTACGCCGCCATTCTCCTCGGCGCTGAAGCCACGCCCCCTCAAGCATCTATTCTGCCCCCTCTCCCACATCACATCCTGTTCAGGCACCTAAACTTAATGACAACTTAGATTTTAGACAAACTACCAGCATTACACTGTTCAGTTTAGAGGAAGTTAACAGAGCAATTAAAGCCAGCAAATGGAGGAAGGCACCTTGTCCCGATGCCATCCCTGTGACCTGTATAAAGCTAATACTGCTTTCTGGAGACCTATTTTAACTGTTGTTTTAAGGGCCTGTTGTAATTTAGGTTTTCTCCCCACATGGGCGGAATCCATAATAGTACTGATCTATAAAAAAGGTGATCAAAATAACCCTGCCTGCTACAGGCCAATCTCATTGCTCGACTCACTAGTGAAGATAGCGGGCCGAATAATTTTAAACAGGCTTCAAGAGTAGGCCGAATCTGAGGGTATTTTGACTTATCTTCAATATGGGTTCTGCACCGGAGTGGGGGCTATAGAACAGGGCCTCAACCTGAGCGTGATATTAGGAAGATATACTAAGATCAAGGATGAAAATTTTTATTTGGGATTTGTAGACCTGTTTTCCATCTTCGACTGCGTCAACCACTCTAAGCTATGGGCAATGAGGTCTGATATGGGAATGGAGCCTTCAAATATCTCCTTTTTGAGGGATTTGTACTCTGGCATGAAAGGAAGTGTCAGATATGGGACTATGGTTGAATGTTCACAGCCTTTCAGTGTTAAGAGAGGGGTGAGACAGGGCTGTGTTCTCGCACCTTTTCTCTTTTTGCTTTACATAAATAACATAGGCACTGCTCTTACCTCAAATTCTAAAGATCTTGCTCAGGTGGGTCATCTCCCAATGCCTGCCCTCCTCTACGCAGATGATGCTGTTCTAATGGCCCACCACCCCTTGCGATGCAGTCTGTACTTAATGATTTTGTTACGTATATGCAAGATCTTGAGTTGCAAGTGAACCAAACCAAAACATTTATAATAAAGAGTGGAAGGAAAACTGGCACTTCTCGTGCCATCAAAATCCTGGACAACACCATAGAATTCACTAATAAAATTCATATCTGGAGATTTTATTTGACAAAGAAGGCACATGGAATCTCTCTATTAAGATCAGGGCACTACAATGCAGAAGCGTCTGTATGGCTCTATGAAAATTCACCATCAGGTTAGATACAAATCCCCCTGGAGAGATGCTCATGATTTATAAGGCTAAATGCATTAGTAAAGCACTATATGGGGCTGGTATATGGGGGCATGCAAATTGTACAGCGTTACATCTTGTGGAAAATGAGTTTTTTTTAGGTATTTGCTTGCCAACCTATCTTACTGTGGCATAAAGTCTGGTCACCTGAACATACTTCCCTAAATTGCTCTATCATAAAGGACTGTTTAAAATCAATTGTATACACATGCATGCCATGGCTGACATACATACAACATTTTTCTCAGGATTTGGGACTCCCAGACTATTTTAACAACCCTGAATCTCTAGTTAGGAACAGTAGGAAAGATCTAAAAACTGAATGTTTAATGCACCTATAGAATTTAAGGTTGTCTGTGAAATTACTAAAGCCCACTGTCCTAAGGAATCAGCTCATTTTAACTAATTATGACATGCAGTATTACCTGATAGCTGTACCTAACAAAAAGCTTTGATTCATCCTGACTCACTTCAGAATTGACACCTTTCACCGGACGGTTAGCTTCCCCGGACCCAATGATCGGTCCTCAAACTTATGTAAATGCCCCTGTGACAACACCATGACTCAGAGTACAATGCATGTTGTACTCTTTTGTAAATTTTATAAAAAGCTGAGAAACGTCATATTTTAAGCCTTTTAAAGTCTCTATTGTTCACCCAATATCTTCCGGAGTACCTCAGACACTGCCCACCACTGATATTTGTGTAAGAATGTCAAGTTTTTTATGGAGTATTTTTTATGCTAGGAAGAACATTTTGATAGGTGATACGAATAACCCTATATGGTAATTGATAAGTGATCACATATAATACATGTCTGCTAAATCAACATGCTTTTCCCTTAATATTAAAATATGGATTTTATTATTAATTCATTTATAAGAATCAATATCAGAAACTAGAATAGGAATGTATGGCGTCCCCAGATGTGTGGGTTTTACACTCCTGCACACACATTTCTGATTGCATGTTTAGAACTTTAGTGGGGGCAAGCTGATCGAGGTAACAGACAAATATTTAACTGGAAATTAGATGAACTGTTTTTAAAATATGTATTATTGTTAATGCTATGGGATTATTACTGTATTGTACTTTTATGTATCTTTGTTTATGTGCTTTCATGGTCTAATTTATTTAGATCGAATAACGTTAATTGGTAAGTAAGTATATACACCAATAATGGAATCACCAATCCATGAATACAATTTACAGGGAGAGCATATGCACTTTAGCACTGATCAGCAGTGGTAAAGTTCCCAGAGTCATAAAATAAACAAAAACAGGTCACAAACAGAAGGCCAAAAAGCAAAATGTCTGGGGATAAACCCACTAGAGAAGCCAGGTCTAAAACAGAACCAAATAGGGATCCTAAAACAGGTGCACCCTCTCCAGTGGTATTAAAGAAATACCACCAGGTAATACATTTCCTGGAAATGAAGATTTCCCTTAAAGAGTTTGATTGGTTGAGGACTGACAGAACAACCCAAGAACTTAAGGAAACAGTGCATGCCTATGACAAGAGATTGATACAGGTCTTCAGACAGTTCAGTGAAATAGAAAATATGGCCAAGAAAGATGTGGGACATTTTGTTTACAGGTTTGTGAATGGTTTGAGACCACCCAAACAATGCTACCATGATTCATCACTTGGCAGAACAAGCCGATTGATGAAATCCTGCAATATGCAAAATATTGCGGATATGAAATAGTAGTGAAACACAAGAGATTGAAAGAAAATTGCACAAATGAAAGCTGTGCAAAAAGGACAGAATCAGTCAGGATTTGAAAACATGATTCCAGTACAGGGAGGATATAATCAGATTCCAATGATGCAAGGTGTTCATTGTATTTAACAGCAACATTTTCAGTCACAGGGTAAAGGTTGTGCTGGTCCAGTGGTTCTAGAAAGGGTTTTGATGTATTAGCTTTGAAGAAAATGAATCTGTGTCAAGTATGTGGCAAATTTGAGCATTGGATATGCTAGCATAGGCTTAATGTGAATAATGATGATAATCAGATACTTGTCTCATAGAAATACCATGGTTCAGACTCAACAGACACAAAGACAGAGTTCAAAATCTTATTACATCCCAGTCAATGCAAATACCACAAACTCCGATGTCACAACAAAATGTTCAGGTAGCAAGATATAATATGAATCAGAATCAGCAGACAAACAGAAACTCTCTCCCAATTCATGGTTCATCACAACAATATTTGGTTCACACAGATGCCTTCAATCAGGACCCATTGGCATGACAGTGCTTGAGGCAGGAAGCGAGGAATGCGTGCTGGTGGCAGCCTTAGAGGTAGACCAGGGTAGTCCATATGTGGACGGAGAGGTAAATGGGAGCCATGTCTTATTCTATGTTGACAGTGGTGCTATCCGCTATACTGTAAGAACAGCAGAGAGTTCTAACCTACCCCTTTCGGGATAAAAGTGTCCAGGTTGTAGGAGTTATAAAAAAATGATGGTCACCCTGATTTCTGAAGCACTTCCAGTTAAAATATGGTCTTTTGAGGATCGACACTGATTTGTGGAGTGTGATTCAAGTCCAGTTAATCTACTCTGACGAGAATGGTTGTGCACGCTTAATTTTTCTATCTATTGCACTCCAAATGGTATTGCATTTCATACTAATGATGAAGATGATGTTTTTAAGATTGCTAGACAAAGATCTGACATAGGGATGTATACCCTTTTAACTAGAGATGACCTGCTTATTGAATTACGAGACATTGATCTATCCAAATTCTGGGACTTTACAGGTAAAGATATCAGAATAATCAAAGGTGTTGAACCTGTCTGAATCACAGTGAAGCCAAATGCAGAATATCCAAGAATCCCACAGTACAATTTGTTTCCAGATATTATTGCCGGTATTACTTCTGTGATCGACTCAATAATTGAGCAAGGGATCCCGAAGGAGATAATGGGAAGTCCATATAACTCACCTATTATGGGCTCGCATAGGCAGAATGGCAAGTATTGTATTGTGCAGGATTTGTAAAAGGTGGACACCTTGTTGTCCAGTGGTACTGAATCCAGCTGTGATACTATTTCAGATTTCATGAGATGCCTAATGGATTTCAGTCATTGACTTGTGCCAGGCCTTCTTTTCTGTCCCTCTGCATGAGGATAGTCAGTATCTTTTTGCTTTTTATTTTGTCACGTTTTGGCATGGTGCTGAGTCCCACAAGCTTATACAAAAAAACCCTCAATCTTTCATCAGATCATCAATACGAATCTTGAGTCTCTAGTAATGCCTTATCATTCAGTTCTAGTGCAGTACATTGACAACCTATTGGTGGCATCAAATACCAAAAAGCTTCCAAGATTGATACTATTTCCCTTTTAAGTCATATAGCTGAAAATGGACATTAGTGGCAATCTCTCTTTGCATAATGCTGATGTTACTATCTTTCAAATTCTGTTGATTTGAAAAGAATCAACAGGGAGAGAAAAGAAAAATATCTGAAGTTGAATTAGAAGACGAACAATGTAAATACTTGGATGAAATGAAATTCTGGAGGAATCCAGAAGAAAGAGGCTTAAATGGCAAACTGTACTCTGTGATGATCCGATGTTGGAATAAAATTAAATGGCTTAAATAGCCTTTTAAAGTGGGGGGGGGGGGGTTGATCCAAAGTAAATGCTATTTAATCTTTACACAACATTAAAATCGATTTTGTTAATGAAACACTAATGTGCACTGTGAACACATATAGAAAAAAATCATTGAAACTGAGAAAAGTTAAAGAGCCAGCAACTTAAAGTATGCTTGGATTTGGAGAAATAGAAGAGCTTAGGATATAATGAGTTTGACATGCTTATTAATTGGTTTCCTTATTATGTTAACAAAGTCATAATGAAAAGATTATTAATGAAAATGCTTGCTATAATGAAAATTAATAACGAATTGTTATTATGAAACAATATAACCATGTGTAAATGAGTCTCACACACAATTGTGCAAATATTAATGTTGGATCTTAGCATTTTTAACTTCTACTTTGTAATGCACCATAGCAAATGAAAAGTTGGTGCAAAATCTTAATGCAGCGCACTACATAGATGAAACTTTCAGCATTACACCTTTGAACTACTATAGTCTTAGATTTCCTAAAATTAAATTTTTATATTATCTTTGAAAAATAATTTACAAGTATGCACTTTCACAATTCTAGTTGTAATCCATATTTAGAGTCGAACATTTCTTTGAAATAGTCTCTGACAAAGTTATAATTACCTTATAATGTGACATGAATGATTGAATTCGCTATGCTTGAACTTAATTATGAGCTCATTTACTAAATAAGAAATGTTGACTTTAAAATGCATTTAATTGCCCTTTTCCCTTAATCTAGCACTGTTTCATACCTTGGTGAGAAGGACTCTTGCCACATTTCTTACTATTGCATTTTTTACATTATTTTCACGTCATTCTTTAAAGGAACAGGTACTTTTCTCTCTACATCTTTGTGTGAAATCAAGGAGAACCTGACCTTTCACTTCAAACCATGAAGAGCAACAAAGTAAATAAGCTGTGTCAACTACCTGTGGGGACGGAATGGACACTCCCTTCCCATAACAGATGTGAGAACTACTTTGAAACTTTCCAATTTGTACCCCTCGAGTGGAAGAATAGTCACATGTTGACAAGACCATGGTGGTGTTACACAAAATGTCACAATTTGACTATTTGAACTATAAAAAGTGACTTTCTTGGAAGGAGACAAGTCTTATGGCTGATGGCTCATTGCTTGAGGCTCTTCACATTGACCCTTGAACTTCATGCAGATATCACTCTGGATCCTACTGCAGAGCCCCTTTCGTTTTATTAGTATTGATGCTAATTGCGGATAACCTTGCCTGCTGGGCAATTTGGAGCTCTCTGGTGAGAGACCAGACAAGAACTTTCCTGACCATAGCTCCATTCCCCTTGACAGGTCCATAGACTTTTCCTTTGCAAACTATAAATGGACCCTTTGTCCATGCTCAGAGAACTTTCATGATCCTTCTGGCCTTGTTGGCAAGAAACTTAAGCCTAGCTATCCTTTTCTGGACTATTTAAATTTTAATTCTAACAAAATTTATGGGTTTATACTACGTGTTGTGAGACTCATGACAGAACAGCTGAAGATTCTACCTATTTGCATTGATTTTGGATCTTTATTACAATAACCAAACAACCTAAATTTGTCGGAGTCTTTTATTAATTGTGTCACACATCTTCTATCCATGAAACTGTTTTAAAAAGATTGGATTTCGGTGCATTTCAGAGATAGTCATAGGTTGTTTTCAGAACATCAGGTTCTTTTGCTTTTGTTCTGCTTGGCTATAGCAGAGGTATTGGTTTGTATGATTCTTGTTAGATTAAACTTCTTCAGGTGGTTGCCATACTTTATATCTATAATATGGTTCTGAGAGTGGTGTTTATTATTTTGATCACTAACTGGTGAGTTGCATTTCAATTATTGGTCCTCATTTGGTGGCCTATGGTTCGGCATCCTAGTTCTCATCCCTCACTATGACAAGCATGGTCCATCGGAGAACCAATGCCTGTGTGGGTAAAATTAGAATCTGATAAGAGTGACTATGTTTTAAAGGAGTATTTGTGCCCAGAATAACTTCCACTGCAACAAGGATTACTCCTCAGCCTTGCCCTGCCCATGCACAGATTGGACATATCTGTTCTCTCCAATGTTGCTTACTGCATACATGCAAAGATTTGAGAGCACATTGGCCTGAGATCTGTGCTAAAAGAATGTAAGCAGACAATTTCTTTTTTACATTGGAATAAAATAAATTTTAGGTGAGGGAAAGCTAAAATTACATCATTTGTAGTGTAAAAAAGCTGGAGACTCCTGGTTGAATAGGGAGTGTCGCTATGTGAGCTAATCTATTAACCTTGGCCATGTTCCGAAGACTGGCTTCTATGGGATTTACAGGTAGCATTCATTACCAATCATAAATTAGCACGGCTGAAACCTGGCCTCAGCAAATATACTTATACTTGCTTCTATGACAAGGCATCACTGCACACAAATCCTACCTGTGAAAACTTTATCAGGAGTCCAATGATAGACTGGGCTCAGAGTGCATCAATCAAGGCTTTTTATCACTGATTTCTTGGGGCTCAACCATACTATCGACCTCAAAGCTGACCATTGTTAACACCCCTTTAGCACTTGGTCCTCAAGGTAGCCAATTTTGGCAGCTCAAGGCTTGCTGAGGGAGGTGATATTGAATTTGAGACTAGAACTCAAACAATCTGCCAGTACAAGGCAATAACTCAATGTCAAGCCAATACTCATTCTCTGGAATTAAGAGGTACTGTGCTCACAACACAAGGAAGACAACATCAAACATATCAAAGATGGAAGCAAATTATAGTGCTTATACTGATGCCTTTCAGCGATTACTGAGGAAATAGCCTGCCTATTACTTGTGTACAACCTCTTTTGTATTCCTCATACAACAGTTCATGATCAGCCCTTGGTCATCCCCTGCAAGTTTGACCTGGTTGTGGGCCAGGGTTTAAGAAGGTTGTTCCCTATTAATGAGAACGTTGCCCTCCTCCTGGGTTCTCCCAGGTTTGCACAGTACAATTTAATTTCATTGTATGTTAGTTTGTTGCAGGTGCAGGCAGCGCCCATATTCTCAGATAGGACAGCACTGCTCTGCTGGTTGTGTGCCTGATGGCTCATGGTCGACTAGGAGCAGAGATCTGGAAACTGTCCTGCTGACTGGTGCATGAGCAGTGACTATGATGCTGATGCTGCAATGCAAAACAAAGGAAGAGTGTCATATGCAACGGTGTCTGTGTTGAAACACAGAGGCAAAGACTGTGAAAAGGACTATAGAAAGATACCCTCTTGTAGACACATTGGAAACCTTCAAGGGTTTTATGGGAAGCCCTCACTCACCAACCTGGTTGGTGACATGCTTCATCATCGGGCCCACCAGGAGAAGCCGAGTGCCTCCCTGGTGTGCTACAACGCCAGATTACTGCGGAACTGGATTTGGTGACATTGATGTGAAAAGTGATGTTAAAAATGTCTAATACTGTACCAACCAAAATTATTTATTTACTGGTCAGTTTAGACATGGTTAAAAAGGTATGTGTGGAAGAACTACCACTGATTATGATGGGAGTTTCCACTTAAAGTGGGGTCAACATGTTTCTGCCCTTTATAAGTGTAAGAATTACGTGGGCATTCGTCAGGACCGTGTAGCGTGTACCTTGACGGTATGGGCGCGCTAAGGCCCACCCTAACCAAAGGACGTGAAAGTTAAAAATTGTGCTATGTGTAAAAAAGTGCAAAACAAAACACAAACCACAAGTTGTGGGATTTACCTCCACTCAGAGGAACCTGTATAGTCTGGAAAAGAAAGAAAGACAAACATACATGTAGGACAAAACAAATAATTAATGTTTGATCGTTTGTGGTTGTCTTGACAGTCTCTGCGTTCAAAACGCCATGGATTGGTCTAGAGATAGACCTAGTGCTATAAATCTATTTTAGTGCCAGAAGCGCTGTATGGTTGCCCAAGGGGCATTACAGGCATGTGGGCATGCACTGTGGTGAAAGAAATGCAGACCGTAGGACAGAGCGGCTATATTACAGCACTCGTGGATAGCGATCAATTGACCAATGATAATGGCCTGAAGTGCTAACTCATGAAGGAATTGGGTGACACACAAGAGTTGGGTTAAAAGATGCAGCATAACAGGTAAGCCGAGCAGCACCAATTCCAATCCAGGAGACTCCAGCTGGTTTGTGGTGCTCATGAATCATTGGATCATGCAATTTGGGTTTTTACTGGGCTCCGAAGAGAAAACCTACACTAAACTCACAACCCATATATGCTAGATGTCTATGGTTGCAATCGGGTGCCCCTGAATACAATGGTGAGCATTCTCATGCTCATGCATGGGTACCACAAATGCCTCCTGCACAGTTGGCCAGCTCTCTTCTTCAAAGCAGGTCCCAGATAGGCCCCCCTAAGCAATTTTGTAGAAGTTTCCAGGTTACTGGTCGCAACCTGGCAAGATTAGTGGTGGTTATTGCTCCATGTGGGTCAGAAATATCGAAGGCAAACTAACTTCTAACGTTACAATATCTTCTAACACCACAATAAGGTCACGATATCTTAACCTGAATGTCGAGGGACAAAATATCAAAAGATACATTTGTATAGATTTTCTATACCTAACTCCGCATATACGCACTGTGATGATATATATATATATATATTCACTGAAAAAAATATAGGTTTCAGGCCTGGTATAGTTAGAAATTAGCATTTAAAAAACCTTAGAAATTCACTGCAATTAGTTCAGCTAACTATAACTCGCGCCCCCGCTATGCACTGCTCATGATGTCACAAATTACATCATTCATGGCATGTTCAGTGACATCACTGATGACATCTCAAATGACATCACTGATGACATCATCCAGTGGCTGTGTGTTTCTGTAAAGTTTAAATATGTTTTATATATATATTCCAAGGAGTATTGAAGAATCAGTGGGTGTATAAGTGTATGGATGAAGGATTTACGTAGGTGTGTGACTGATTGTATAAGTCACTGATTAAATGTGTCCTACTGAATGCAAGCATTAGGGACTAAACTGTGTGAATGTCTGTATCAGTGTGGCTGTTGTTGTGTGAGCTAGTACATGGGTTAGTCAGTAGCTACACAACAGTTTATATGGGTTACTGATTGTTTGCCTGAGTATTTGTAGCGGTGCCTGAGTGTGTGTGTGGGTGGGTTGGAGGTGTGTGACTCTGTGCATAGATGTGTGACTATTTGATTCACTGGGTGTATGGGTTCAAGAGTGCATGTGGAAACAGCTCTATGACTGGGTGAGTCTGTGTATGGGTGTGTTTGTGAGTGAATTGAGATCTCACTGGTACGTGTAAGTAGCTACATATGTAAAAGGCAGTTTATGTGAGTGATGGTGTATATAAGTAAGTATATGTGACAGTGAGTGATTACGAGAGTGGCTGTATGAATGAGTGTGTACTTGTATCACTGATTATACAAGAGAGTAAGTATGCACTACTATCTGTGTGAATTAGTGAGGTGGTGTGTGCATAACTGTATAGGCGAGTAAATGGGAGTATGATTGATTCTTTACATGACTATCTAGGTCTGTGAGTAACTCCATGGTTGAGTGGTGGTATGTGACTGTCTGAATAGGTGTATGACTCCATATGATAGTGTTTTATTGATGAATCACTGCATGTATGAGTGGTTGTATGGGTGAATGAGTGGATGTGTGTGTAGACCAAGGAATCAGGGAGTGGGTATGTAGTAACTGGTATTGGAGTGTCTATGGTTTCAAAAATGGTAGTCTATTTTAGAATGGGTGTTTTAAAGGTTATAATAGGGTGTGAGGAGGTGCTTCAGATTAGCACGTGGATGATGTCATCAGTGATGTCATCAGTGATGTCATTTGAGATGTCATCAGTGAGGTCACTGACCATGCCATGAATGATGTAATATGTGACGTCATGAGCAGTGCATTGCGGGGGCGCGAGTTATAGTTAGCTGAACTAACTATAACAGTGGAATTTCTATGGTTTTGTACGAGTGAAATGTCCAGCTAACTATAACACCCCTGAAACATATGTTTTTTTCAGTGAATTTCTAAGGTTTTTTAAATGCTAATTTCTAACTACAATATCCATGTAACCTATAATGTTTTTTAAGTAAATTTTAAAAACACATGTATACTTTTTATAGCGAAAACGAACATAACAATAGTCTTTTATACCTTATAGTTATGGCTCCTGGTTTTATGGTATTTATTTTTAAGCATTTCCGTCTGTATTTATTCATATTTTTTTTAAATAATTGTATCTGTATTTACCCATATATATTCTGGGTTTTGTGAAAAAATTAATCTGAAATTAGTATATTTCCACATTTATTTGTCTGATAAATATGCACTCATGGCTGAAGGACTGACCGTTTTCAGTCATATAAACACTCTTAGATGATAAACTATACACAACCTTGATATTAATATGTGCATGTTTTCTTATACGAGCATATATATTGCTCTTTAAGGCTCTTTACTAAAAGTCTTTTATTGTTTTAACCCTTTTACTTTTAGAATGACAGACCTATTGGCCTGGTACTCATTATTGACAGCATTTAGAATCGCTAAAAAAATAACCCAATATCCGTTTTTATCCACATTTTAAAAAATAATACAGAGAGGAAAATAAATACTTTTCTGTCTGTATTTATCTGTAAAAATCAGTAAAAACAGAAAACAAGGAGCCCTACTTATAATGTAACAGTGTTTTCAACTTAATTAGCAGTAATTAACATATAAGTGTGGTAAAAGTATGACGCAGCACCTATAATACCTGACTTCGAACAACAACGTTCACAGTTCGATTCCCGACTCCAGCAGCATCTTAGCTCACCACTATCTCACTGTGGGTAACACCTTGCTTAATCTTCCCAATGCCCCCGAGTGCCTTTCCGGGGGTAGCTTTACACTTAAAATAGTGGCATTTTTTTTATTTAACAGCATAGTGATGACAAATATTAGCACCGTTTTTTTTTAAATTGTAAACGATTTTTTTTAATGTCTTCTATTTAGATGTTTTAAATCATGAGAATGTAAATTACACAGTTTTGTATGTAAATAACACTTTTTAAACTCTCCAACGTATGTAGATATTAAGGAACTTATACGTGTTACAATGGAAATCGAAACCTTTACATCTTCACAGTTTGTGACTTTTGCCAACAAGTGACTTTGTATATTATAATATTGACACTGTACTTGACCTCAGAGGTGTTGGTGACCCGTCGGCTCAAACCCTAAACATTTACATACAACGTCACCACCTTCCAGTTGTTAGTCTGCTTTCCCTCAGGGATCATATACTGTTAATAGGTCCGGAGTTTCTGGTTCACCGAGGGAGAGTTCAGCAGCAGTGTGAGCGGGAGCGGAGTGGTACAGGAGCGGAAGACAGGAACGCCGAGAACCCCCCGCTCTCCTGCTTTGGATCAGCCTTGCTTGGAGCCCGTTGAGGCTTTGGCTGAGGAAGGACTCGGAAACCGGAAAACCGGATGGAGGGCTGAACCGTGTAGTCAAGGTGTCGGGCGCTGCTGCCGTTGCTGTAGATCCACGCCCTGGGGTCTACTGAGGACGGAGAACGATTGCAGTGGGCAAGTACTGCGAGCGTAGGGGGGGTAACTTTCCATTTATCCTCCGCTCACCTCCAGCTAACCTCCAGCTTTCTCGTTCTTGGACTCTGTTTCTTTGGACTCCGTACAGAGACAAGGTACACAGAGAATTTAGCAGTAGCAGCGCAAAAGTCTCTTTGGGTTCCTGAAGGAAGAGAATCATAGGCGAGAGATCGAATGTCAGGCAGACCGACTCTGAATAGTGGTGCCGCTCACAGTAAAGATTGTCTTGCCCTTGCTGCAACCGGGTTCAGAGGGTTTTGAAGGAATCCTTGGTTTTCTCGACACCCGCGGCTCACTGGGCTGTGAACTTTGCCTTTTGACTGCTGAGCTGTACTGAGGGACTGCGAGGACCAGCAGGCCTTTCCAAACGCAGCTGCAGCCTCTTCCCTCAGCGCCCACGCCCCCTGCTGGGAAGGTTTAAGACTGACGTCAATCCACCGCGACACGGGACGCACGCGGGTGTGTGCCGGGCGAAGCACGGGCCAAGGGCGGGCCCGTTTAAGCTCGTTCCTGACCGTGCAGAACCGGACCGGACCGGGCCACCCCCCTTGGTTTTAAATTTATTTTAATTCATTATTTTGTGTGGGGTTGAGTCATTGCCGTAAGGACTCTGACGTGAATCCTGGGACATTGGAGCACCGAAGCCATAGGAAAATGACGAACCTTGAGACCAGGAGTAAAGCTACAGCATCGAGTTCCATGGTGGCAGGTACCTTGGACAACATTTTGGCTAGAGCCAGCTCCATAGTGTCCAAGGAACTAACTGTTGTAGAAAGATTTCTTTCGCAAGGGATTGTCAATGTCAGGAGATCTTCTCTGGGTTTAATAGCAAATGCCAAAACTCCAGAAAGGGGTGGGGCCTCTTCCGCTGCTTTATTGGATACTATTGATCAGACAATTGCAGCTGTCCTGCAAGACCTCGGGAACAGCCCTGGTGTGCCTAGAAATTCTCTCCCGGCAATTCCCGAAACCGTATTAGTGCCACTCACTGTTAATGATGGGTTACCTATTGCTAGGCACGATCCTGATACTAGACAATCGCAGGGGATGCGGGAAGGGGCTGTCCCAAAAAGAAAACGCGGGGCTCAGGAGAGAGGCGGGAAAAAAACGAAGTTAGACAAAGGCTTGCGCCATAATGACCTATCCAATCACGTCACTAGTCAAGTACAAAACAGTGATGCCCCGATAGTTACCACTGGTGTCACCACCCCACCACCCCAAACTCTCTTTACACCGCACTCAACTGTATTCAGATTTGGTGATAATGCACAGGCTGGCGAGGATCAGTCTAACCATGCTCTGGGCGCTCTTCTGAAATCCCTGCTAGACCCTCTGTTTGATAGGCTCAATTGTATTGATCATAGGCTCCTAGCAATAGAAACGGCCACAGGGGTATTGATGGATCATCTGAAATCAGTGGGGACTCCGCAAAAGGGCCCTGACATCAATGGGGGGGCACTTTCATCTACTATCTCCCCTCAAACAAGAATCCTGGCTCCAGTAATCCCCCCTGGCCCGGCACAGGCACCTGTAACTGTCGTCATGGATAACTGTATGAGTAATACAGAAAAGAATGACGATAGTAATGACCGAAATATAGCCGAGGGTACTAGAGTGAGGTGGAAAAATTTGGTCAACCTAACCCCCGAGGCGGCGCCCTTGGTAGTGGTTTTAACGGGCGTCCCGGAGCTTTGTGACTCTACAGCAGAATCCTATTCTTCACTAAAAAATAAGGTGGCAAGTTGGCTGAACATTCACAGACCCCTCCCTCCACACATGCCAACCGAAATTGTAATGGTTAGAAGGGTGGCGTGGGTGGGCCAAACTACTAAAAAAAAATTAAGGGTGACTGCGTTCTGGTCAACTTTAGGAATGCTGGGATAGTCTCCCATATATGTAACTGGACGGGCAGTATGGATGGCACTGTTATACAGTCCCGTCCGCTGTCCTTCTTTTATCCACCAGTTAGTGACTATGCTTTTGAAGCAGGCTGGACAAGGGTGGGCTCCAGGAGATGTAATAGAGGGGCTAGGATAAATTTTAATGACAACTTTTTGCCCATTGATCAATTCCACTACAATAGATTCAGCTGCCTGGATCAAGTGGACTGACTTCATGGTATAGCCAGAACTATCGCTAAAGATGGTGGGATGAGTGACTGGGTCCAACAAAGAGCTCGAGAAGAGGGATGCGTGATGGATGAAGTTAGAGGGATGGGTTTCTCGTGTGAGCGTATAACCGACACAATAGGTATGGGGTTAACTAGCATATACATGGTGAATACTTCTTCCTGTGATCCAGATTCTTCCTCATTAGTCTCAAACCCTATTACCGATAACAAACCCCTCAAAATTGTGTCCTGGAACGTTGCAGGCCTTTGTAACAAACTGGCCTGCCCTGACTGGGGCACTTTTATAGACGAGAATGATATATGTCTCTTTCAAGAAACCTGGGCTAGGGAGGATCAATTTCGGCTTGGTTTTGCTCCCTTCTCAGCTCCCGCAAGATGGGGGGGGGGGGGAAGACCTTCGGGGGGGATAACAATCTGGGTGTGAACTCACTTGGGTTGTAGTGCTAAGGTCTTGGAGACCCCGACAGAGGATGTCCAATGTGTATTGTTGGAGTGGCCAAATGCTTCCAGACTCGCCCTGGTTAACATCTACTCTAGACCAGTGAGTATTACAACCGAGTCTGGAACCATTGATGAGCTCTCCAACTTCCTAAGTGGGATCCCCGAGGGGGTTAATTATGTGGTGGGGGGTGACTTCAATTCTCACTTTGAGCCTCTAGTAGACTTGATGGATGGAGCAAATCAGGCAGAGGACGACCACTGGAAAATACCTCAGGTGGTGGGTCCCCCACCTAGGTCCTGGGCTCCTTTGGCGGTCCAAATATTGGCCCTGACTTTAAACCATTCAATAAGGGCGGGCAATGGCCGTGTAAAATCAGACATTCCGTCAAAATGTACTTTTAATAAACCTGGCCAAGAGGCACGAATGGACTATATATTGGTTGAGTGCTGTGCTTGGTTTAGGGTTGTTGACTTTAGTGTGGTAACCAGGGGAGAAAGTGATCACAATGCGTTGATCCTAGATTTCCTTTCCCCAGGCAACCCCGGGGATGGTCATAAAATAGGGTCCCCCCCCAGATGATAGGGCCCTCCTCTCTACCAACAGGCGTAGGATTAGATGGGACAAAGTGGTAACTCGACCTGAGTTACTAGACGAGTTATACGCTCAGGTAATACCGGCGCTGGAAGCTTTCTGGCGCCTTGAGTATAAAACACCCCTCCCCTGTTGTGTACACACAACTTGGAAATCTTTATAAGGCTCTAATTAATACCCTAGCTGAAATTTTAAACCCACCTGGGCTAATGAGGAGAAGAGTGGGCTCCAACCTACCTGGTTTAATTCGGCCTGTAGGAAGGCGAAACTGGACCTCCTTCCGGCTTTGAAACAAAAAGACGATAGGTCACTAATAAAAGAAAGAAGGGCAGCATATAGGTATCGAATCCATCATGCCAAGATAGAGTGGGGCAATGAGAACTGGCACAACTTATCAACAGCTCTTAAAACAAGAGATCCCCGGAAGTTCTGACAAATTGTGAATACCGGGTCAGCTGAACCTGTTTCGGCTATTGTCCCTAATTTCGCTGCAGAGGTGTGGGAAGAACACTTCCTTACTCTGTACCAGGGCGAGCCCCATCCCTGTGACTCAGATATGGAGGGAGCTGTTTCCAGTCCTGTCACGGAAATTAACGACCCTGAGTTCACCGAGAGTGAGGTCTGTGCTGCTATTCTTAATCTCCCTTCTGGCAAAGCACCAGGGTTAGATAAATTGCCTGGTGATCTCCTGAAGCATGAACCAAGGGTTTGGGCTCCATATTTAACGGTTGTTTACAATGCGATTTGGGGTGGCATGGCGGTCCCTAATACTCGGCTGGGAGTAGAGATAGTCCCTATATTCAAGAAGGGTTCACCTCTACTCCCAGCCAACTACAGGCCAATAAGCCTTATCGATGTACCCCAAAAGCTTTTTTCGAGGCTGATCCTAGACCGCTTGTTGGTATGGATTAAGGAGCATTCCATCCTAAGTCCATTACAGGCAGGGTTTAGAAAGAACGTTTCCACCACGGATCAGATCTTCCGATTAACCCTACTCTTCTGGAAGACAGTGAAGATAGAGGGTGGCTCACTTTACACAGTTTTTGTGGATCTCCGCGCGGCCTTCGATCTTGTGCCGCGCGGCAAACTGTGGACTGTGCTCAGGGATCTGGGCATATCGCCCCTGCTACTAAATATGATAATCCGACTCCATATCGAGAACTTTGCGCCGGTGAGGTGTGGGAAAGACGGTGCTCTGTCAGGCACATTCCCTGTTGGCAGGGGGGTAAGGCAGGGGTGCGTTTTGGCCCCCACCCTATTTTGCCTCTATGTCAACGGGGTAATCTCACACCTGGATGTGGTAGTAGATAGTGATGCTCCAAAACTCGCTGGCCGTCGGATCTCTGCAATTATGTTCGCTGACGATACCTTACTGCTCTCAAAGACACCCATGGACATCCAGCGAGTTTTGGACGGGTTCGTATCTTTCTGTTGGGACCGGGGGTTGGAAATAAACACCTCAAAAACGAAATTCATGATTTTTATCCCCCCGGTAGTAACACGCCCAAACCCCTTGATAGCCGGAGTCCACTTGGAAAGGGTTCACACCTTTGTCTATCTGGGCCTTACGCTGAATGAACCCATGACCTGGGACCAGCATCAATTAAAATCGCAACTAAAGCTGACTCAGATAGCGGGGGTATTCTCAAACTGCTGACTAAATCCCAGGTTAAGCCACTTGGCCCACCACTAGAAATGTATAAACTTCGGGCCCCGGAGGCAGTAACCTATGGAGGTGAACTTTGGGGACACAATGGCTGCTCTGCGATCTCTGTTGCGGAGAACACGTTTTTAAGACATCTGGCCCCCGAGTACACCACTAATGCCCTTAAGGCTTGATTTGGGCATTAGACCCATCGATGAGGAGCTGGGCCTTAAGCCACTAACCTTCTGGCGGAGACGTTGGGTTACTCCGGAGCTCAGGAATTACAGGCAGGAGTTAGCCGACGTTCTGAGGTTTGCTAATGTGGGTAAACTTCCCTGGCTCAAGTATGGCAGAGAGAGTCTGGAGAAACTGGGCCTTGCATCAATGTGGTCTGATCCGGAGCATGCGTGCAGTAGAATTTCGTGTAACCAGTTGGTTAATATGTATCGTGAAAGTAAATTGGCCCACCTCATGTCAAACTCCCACTCTGGCACCCTTACTGGTATGTTTTTAATGACTAAGGATTTTTATCAATTTGAACATGTCTTAGACAATGTTAGCCCTATTGTTGCAAGGAAACTGTACCTCCAATGGCGCCACGGCTCATTACCCATCAGAACCTTTATGTTTAATGGCATCCTTCTTCCCCTAAGAACTGTCTAGGTTGCACCTCAGACTTGGAAAATGAAGTGCATGTTTTGTTCTTCTGTCCTGCTTATTCAAAATCGAGAAGGAGGTGGATTATTCGCTATGCAAAAATTTGGGGATAAGGCACTGCTTCCAAGCATATAGAATTCTAAAAACGGACCCCTCTCCTGTAATGGTCTTTGCTGTATCTAAATTCTTATCAGCAATGTGGAATATAAGAAGGACCTTGGTGAATAATGTATGAACTTGTTCAATCAAGTTACTCTTGTAGAGCTGGACTGATGCTCGATTCCAAAATACGGAGGGGAAATAACATATAATTTATTAAGGTGTATTTGTTCTGTCATTCGCCTATGATATGTGTTTTAACTCCATTTTTAAATCCTACCGCTTACTTTTACTGTTTTAATGATGTATGCTTTCATGACATTCTTTTTGAAATAAAGATTTTTGATGATGTTAATATGTATATTATAATATGAACAGTCATGGTGATCTTAGTGGACTTCATGACCCGTCAGCACAAAGAGTAAAGATATATAACCAACGTCACCAGCTTCTGGTTTTTAGTCTGTTCCCCCTTTTGATCATATACTGTGAATATGTATATTATAATTTTCACAGTCATAATGATCTCAGGGGAGTTTATGATCCGTCGCCATGAAGATCAAACTTTGACTTCCCAGAGAAAAAAAAGCTCAGAAAATAATTACCACTCGAAAGTATTTCGTTATGAATCTTCTGTTCTGTAGATAACTTTATTTTCCTTTTCTTTTTTGTGTAACAATGGTGTCATTTGTTATATAGTAATAGACTGTCCTATTGTTACATTCCTATTGGCGCCATCTGTAATACAGCTTACGAAACATTAGAATGTACTTGATCAGATATTTTTTCAGTGAGCATATTTTACGAAATTGCAGTATACAGAAATACAGCTTTCATACATACTTCATTACTTTAAATATTTGATAAACCCTACATTTCTGAATGCTATTTTCTAATTTATACTCTTTTCAGTTACGGTTCCTATTCATGTTTTCTCTATAGAATACATAGGACCAGTACTGTAGATTATAATAGTACTATCCTATATATTCTTAAATGAGTATGTGATTTGTTAGCGGAACAATGTGCGATCTCTAAGCACTACGACAGAACATTTCCAAATTCTACAAAATACAAATTTGAAAAATTATAATGCATACATTCCTATCTAATATGAAGTCATTGGTGTTTAACTGTTTTTTACTTGTTCTTCTGACCTCAGATAATGTAGTGCGGGAGTGTCTGTTGTAGCACTTCTATTCTACTTTGTCTAAAAGTAACAGATGCCCTCTTATTTTATCTAGAATATGGGGCAACACTTTTACAAACTATAACAGAAAAAAGGAGGGTGTTGCTACGCTTTCTGAAGAAAGGTTATTTGTATTTGCTGAATAAAAACTGTTTCAAACCTAGACTGAAATTTTTGCTGCGCAACCACACCTCTCCGTCAGTAAAGTAAACACCACATTATAAGTAAATAGTGCTCCTGGGAAGTATCCCACCCGCAAACTTGCTTAAAAAAACACAGCAAGACATTGTCATTTTTCCGTCGTGATTTGTACACAGCACAGCAATTATATAAAAGGCCCATAAAACATATAAAAAACTATTTTTACCTTCACAATCCCTGTCCACCACCTTGTGCCCGCTGTACAGAGTTAATAGTGTTCCTACCCTCCCCTCTACTACTTTGTTTTCCCGTACTCCTTTGGTAGTGCATCACAAAATGACTGACAACAGTGAACCGTTCCCACCCAATAAGGAGCAAACTTGCACTCGGAACACTTTAGCCAATAAAATGTCCATGTTGTTCCACAGAGGAGGAGGGAATGACTGCCAACACTTCTACTTTTAATGCTTCACAGCCAATCAACATTAAACTTCGGAAGGTCCCGCTTGGAACATGTTACCCAATGAAATGTCCCTAATACTCTGCGGAGAGGGAAGAAATTGCTGACAACATTTCTACTTTCAATAGTTTACAGCCAATCAACATTAAGCTTGAAAAAGTCCTCCTTGGAATAGGTCAGCCAATCAGATGTCCCGCCTACTCCGCGGCGCGGAAGTGAATGTCTGCCAACACTTCTACTTTCAATAGTTCGCAACCAATCAACATTAATCTGCGGAAGCTCCTCCTTAGAGCACATCAGCCAATCAGATGTCCCTCCTACTCCGTGGAGAGGAAATGAATGGCTGGCAACACTTCTACTTTCAATAGTTCGCAACCAACCAGCATTAAGCTCTGGAAGCTCCTCCTTAGAACACGTCAGCCAATCAGATGTTCCTCCTACTCCATAGAGAAGAAGAGAATACCTAGCAACACTTCTACTTTCAATAGTTCGCAACCAATCAACATTAAGCTCAAGAAGGTCCTCCTTACAACATGTGATCCAATTAGATGTCCTTGTTGCTCTGCGGAGAAGTAAATGGCAGAAAACACTTCTACTTTCAGTGGTTCGCACCCAATGAACATTAAGCTGGTTGTTGGAACACCTCAGCCAATTAAACATTAATTTTGTTCCACGCACACATACAGAACACGCCCTCCTGTTGTAAATGAATCTAGGACCCTAGTGTAAATTTCCCCGATTCATGCCTTTATATAGGTATACATTATCCAATCCTTATATAGGCATAGAAATCATTACCATATTTAGACTGAGCCTATGCAGCCCAAATACGTCATGGCTACTTCCACTAAGTTCCAAGAATCAACAACGATTTCTTAGAAAAACTCGCCTTGAGCAGCTAGGGACTCACCCTTGCCTGAATACTAATTTATCTAGGAAATCATGGAGTTTGCAGAGAACTGAGTCTTTGATGACGTTATTAAATCCAATCTCACGTCAAACTCGGCACCTTCAAGGTATAAATATGCCTACATTTGCCCAGACAAAATCACAGTGGTTTGGAGCAGATTGACTAACTACTTGCCCGACGCCCTGCAGCAGCAAGTGCCGAAGGAAGCCGACCCTCCAGCTGACGCAGTGAGAGACGCTGTCTTTTCTCTTGCCGAGAAATGCAGCTCCAGTGTTTCCGGCTTACCCTTGCGGGTATCTGGGAAATCGAGTCCTGAGAGAGAGATACAAGACCTCCTTCATTCTAAACCAAGGTACGGAGCTGATTAGACCTGTAGAGAATTCTTGATTCGATTATTGGCAAGAAATACTAAACCTAAACTACTCCTCACTTACTTCTACCCTTGTGCTAGGCTTAGGTCAGGTACACCAGGTAGGCGTATTTTAGAAGCACCAGTTGAGTACTTTTTGCCATCATTTTAACACGGTATGTATTTTATCAGTTTTAAGGCAATTTATGGCTTAGAAACCATATCATGCTTTTACAGTACTACTTTATAATATTGTTTGTGTTATATACTCTATACTTTATTACTGGTACTACGATTGTAGCAGTACATGTCTTATGCTTGAGAAAGAAGACTGTTCAATAAATACTGTTATTGGGAACGCCCGTCTCTCTATTTTCTCAGCACCTCTGGTCAAACGAAGCATGCACGAATGACTGAGTAAAATAGCTATCCATTGTTTCCACGACTCTAGAGATTGATTTCTTATTCTTGTGAAACAAAGTTGTCATGTTTATGCGGTTGTCAGAAACTAATCCCTTATTGTAATTTCGAGAAAGTTTCTAGTGACCTCTGAGCTAGCTGGCACTCACAATTAAGTCTAATATATACGATAGAGACCTAGTTGACTTCAGTCCTACGTCTAAACTATAGTATATGTTATTCCAGTGCGCAGAGCCTATTGGGACTATAGGAACTACACTACACTCCCACATATTAATAAATGTCCTGTAACAAAGTGACTCTATCCGTAACAAAAGTAAACACTGCATAATAAATAAACATTATTCCACATTACATTAAGGAAATGCTGCATTACAGCGCATTGTTGTTTTCCCGATATAATTTCCACAGCCTACTGCACCCTCCTCCCAACATGAGTGAAGCCCCGGGACTGCAGGGGCCCCAGCGAGCCCCCGCTATTATTTTTTTAACAGCTTGACAAATCACTCCCAAACTTTCAGGATAGGAGCTGACCTGGATAGACTTATTTTTGCGGAGAATTTCAGGAACATTAATCAAACGACGCCAAAGTTATTAGAAAATTAAAAAAATATTTTCCTATGGAAACTAGGTTCTAACTATAACTACCTACTGACCAGTAGACAATATATATATATATATACATACACATATATATATATAATATGAAACCTCTTGGAAGCCTCACCAGGGTGAAGATTTAGATGGGGTGCTTAAGAAGTCTAATTTTTCTTTTACTGATTCTACTAATTCCACTTTCATGGACACATTCAAGTTGTCAGTGTGGAGTCCGTATAGTGTGGTAAACACCATTTCCTGTTTTCTTGTGCCACCTAACAGACTAGACATTGCATTTGGCAAATGCACCACTTTCTGAATTTGTGCTGTATTCTTCCGCTTTCATGGTTTGTTTTTGTGTGCCAAATCCCGTTTATTATTTAGTCCCGAACATCTCTATTTTCACTAACATCCAATTTGCACTGGTGCACGTGGCCTATGAGCATGCATGAGGGGGTCACTGGTCATCGATCTGTGAAGTGAAAGTTAGCAATTTGTGTACATATGGACGGGGAAAATAGAGTGGGGAAGGGATACCAAAAACATTTTTATACAAAGCCAGTGAATGAAAAAGAAAAAAATAGGTGCTTTGCTAAAAACAATAAGTTACATGGAATACATGGAATACAGTTTGTGTCGATTATAACAAAGATGCAGCAGTTTGGTTTCCTGAACGTAATGGCAGGAAATACCATCTGGGATTAATTAGAATTTTTCTGGGAATTTCACTTCTTAAATTAAGCAAACACATATTTGCGTTATAAGTGCCTTCAAAAATTACTTTGCAGTTTTAGTAAAAGTGGCAAATCAAATTCGTTCAAAGTGAACACTGCAACCAAATAACAGAAGGTTGTGTTAAGATGTTCAGCCTTTGTGTTTATCCATTCTTTACTCTATATCAGCTGGTCTAGATCAGGAAACCAATGTCGCCTCTATCAGTTTGTGTCCTATGTAGGCCCAGGAGACCCTAATTCCTGTCTGAATTTCAGGGTTAGCACTGGGTTTGTGCCTGAGTTGCATTTAGATTTAATGCTTGAAAATTTAGCTCGTGTGGATAACATTTTTTTCATAGCAATTTATTCATCTTCAACAAACTTTAAAAGTTTTTTTTCAGATAAAACCATAAAAGTCATACACATATCAATAGAACTCCATGTATATTCAAAATAACCAAACAGTGTGACCGTTTTAAAATGACTACCGTGTAGATAACCTTTTTTGTTATGTTATGTTATGTTAACTACAGCTTATATAGCGCCAAATCACCGTCGGGTCTCAAGGCGCTATTGACAGAAGAAAAGCTATGCCAACAGAGAGCAAAAACATAAAGCCCAGGCACTAAGAAGAGCTTTTCATAGCTCTTTATTTATTTCTCATCTTTATAAATCTACCCTACATATCACAATTTGTACTTAAGATTTTTGCCCTATACGCATCATACATGTGATTTTTAAACGTGGTGTATTAGTTCCCACGATAAAAACTATATATATAGTTCAATAATGAAACGTCTTGGTTGCAAAAGCGCAACATAGCGTTAATTCACATTCACTAAAATTGCAGCACTATACTTTATATCATGCCACCTAAACATTCCGGGTGAGTCTTTCCTAAATGAACTTAGTCTTGGACAAAAACATGTCTCCCAACAAATGTTAATAAATAATTGTCGAGGTGAGTGGGCCACTAGGTGACAACCAACACTTGGTATAAACCCCAATCATCCCCGGCATTATGGCCCCTATATCATAGAAACCACCAATGTCATACATGTGCTCCTAACTTGACTTCAAGGAGGGTGCTCATTACACAGTCAGGGTCACTGGGATTATGTGATAACCCTCGCACTCGCCCCCACCTCCCCTTTTTGTACCATTCACCATACTGCATTCCCCGTCTCACAACTAAATAAACCAATATACACCTTGGGATTTTGTGGTCATTTGTTGGCCGCAGTTTTTATTTTTGGAATACAGTGAAAATATACATAACTTTTGCATTCTGCTGTTTAGTCTCTTTTTGCCCTTGCGGGCCGTTCTTCTTTTTGGTAGGTTGGATTTGGGCTCCCCTTGTGCGCAGGGAGGAGGGGTAGCTTCTTTCCCGGGAGTTAGGCCATGACTCGCTACTTTTCTTGTTCTGGTTGTGCCCTGCCATCCGAGGGGGCTGGGCTGCGAGCGCCATCTCCGTTTTTGCTACCCCCCCCTTTTTGGTAAGCCGTCTCACCCAGCCGTGAGGCATCTGAAGGTGAGTGGTCTTACCCTCTGGCCTTTGGCCAGCTCTCCCAGCCGTGAGGCATCCCAAGGTTAGTGGTCCTGTCCTGGCACACCGCCCTCCAGTGTGCCTCGTTACCAACCCTTATCCGCGTAGTTCTCTGCCACGCCGTCTGGGAGGCTTCCGTCTCCCTACGGCTCCCCCTCCAACTACGCTGTGTGTCCAGTTATTTGCACCCTGCTAATGCCACGGTGACCCAGAGGTTGCTCCAGAAAAGGCCCATACCTTCACTAGACAGGTGCACGCCGTCTTTGGCGTGTAGTTCTGGGGTGTAAATGAGCCCATGTCTCACTGACGCCAGGCAATGAGCCCTGCAGTGTTTGCTCACTACCAGATTCAATTTCTTGCTGGAATTATCGACTGCCTTTTGTGATTCTGCTCCGCGCCATTCGTGCCGGCTGATTATCTCAGACCACACTACCGCTGAGCCCCTGAATGTCGTGGCTATTTCCGCGAGCTCCCTTTGTATATTGTGCAGCAGCGTCCTCCTCCCGAGCTGTGCCAGGTCATTGCCGCCCAAGTATATTATTAGTACGTCTGGGTGCCATGCTGTGTCTGCCCTCAATTCCTCGAGGCAAGCAGGCAGCAAACCACGCAGCATTCTTGGTCTTTTATGCAATACATTTGTATCCTGGCTCCCTTCCCCGCTTGGTCGGTTTTTGACCATCTTAGTACTATCCTTACCCCGTTTCCACGGGGTGACACGTCGCTCGCCTGTATGCATATCCTTGCTGGTCCCCATTTCGTTGGGGCTACTAGCTCACTGAGGCAGAAGACTCCAAAGAAGGCGGTGGAGAAGGCTGCCCGAAATAGCACCAATTCGAAATCGTCTGTTACCGCTCCCCCAAGGGCGTCGAGTAATATACGCAGACGTGTGAAATCAATGGGATGCCTGGTGTTCTTTCTAGGGTCATATTTCCTTCTCCACCCCTTCGTTGCTGCCTTGATGTAGTGTGATGCTACCGGGTCCTGCCCCATTTCAATCCTTGCGAAACGAGCCACGGCGGCCAGGAGGGCCTGGGTCCAAGACCTGGACTTTCCTGCCTTGAATGCCCATTCTATAAACTGCCCCACTGCCCTGGGTGTTGCGCATAAGTCACCCAGGGACACGATCCCGCCTACCCACATCACTGTCTCCAAGTACTTCTTGTACCTTTTGGCCGCTTCTGGGGCGAGTACCTGGTGCACCAGCTCCATCAAGCCTGTCCCGCCAGTTTCCACAGTTGCTCTGGAAAAGGTGTCATGTTCTGTGCAGCCCTGGGTGCCAGCCTCCTGAACCTGTCTGTCTGCTGTCTGGATAAGGCATCTGCCACTTCGTTCTCCACTCCCGGGATGTGGCACGCTCGCAATTGCATGTTGCCGTCCAGCTGCAATGCAAACAACCAACGCATTAGACGCAGTGTATCCAGGCACCTAGCTGAGCCCCTGTTGATGGCCTGTACCTCCCCCTTGTTGTCTGACCAAAGAGTTAGTTTCATGTTCTGCATTTGTTCACCCCAGATCGTCAGTGCCACTATGATGGGAAACAGCTCTAGGAAGGTGATATTCTTGGTGATGCCTTGCCTGTGCCACTCGGCCGGCCACTGCCCTGCACACCACTTATTCCCCAAGATAGCTCCAAAGCCTGTGCTACCTGATGCATTCGGGTACAGCTCGATCTGTTTGCTAGTTATCCATCCCTCATGCCAAATTAACGTGCCGTTAAAGTGTGTCAGGAAGGAATCCCACATTGCCAAATCCTTCCTTACTTCCGCGTCCAGCCTGACGTGGTGGTGCTTCTGTGTGAGCCCACGGGTCAACTGTGTTAATCTCCTGGCAAACATCCTGCCTGCCGGGATCACCTTGGCTGCGAAATTCAATTTGCCTATTAGCTTCTGGATTTCCCGTTATGTTGCCTTTTCCTTTCTGCATAAGCCCCCAATCTCCTTCTGGAAGTCCTCTACTTTCTCTGAGGGAAGCCTGGAGGTGCCTGCTACCGAGTCCAGCTCTATCCCTAGGAAGGTGATCCTGGTGGCTGGCCCCTCTGTCTTTTCTTCCGATAGGGGAATCCCTAGCTCTTTGGCCAATCCCTTGATTGCTGCAAAGATGCTTTCGCACTCAGTAGCATATGCTGGGCCTGTGAAGAGGAGGTTGTCCAAGTAGTGGAGCTTCCCCCCCGCTGGGTGCCTATTGTGTAGTGCCCACTGTATGAAGGTGCTAAAAATCTGGAAATATGCACATGACACTGAGCATCCCATTGGCAAAGCCTTGTCTATGTAGAGGCTCCCTTCCCACTGGAAACCCAACAAATGGAAGCTCTCCGGGTGCACAGGGAGGAGGCGGAAAGCGGACTCAATGTCTGCTTTTGCCATCAGGGTCCCCCGCCCCGTTGCCCTTACTAGGTTTATGGCATCTTCAATTGTGGAGTAGCTTACTGAGCATATCTCCGAGCTAATCCCGTTGTTCACTGAAGCGCCCTCCGGGAACGATAAGTGGTGGATTAGGTGGTACTGCCCTATTTCTTTCTTGGGAACCACCACTAGTGGAGAGATCACCAAACCCTCTCTCATCTTGGCGGGGAGAGGACCCTCGATTCTCCCCAGCTTCCTCTCCTTCTCAATCTTCCTGGTTACCACCCCCGGGTGTTGTGCCGTGGACTTTGGATTTGTTTTGCTGCCCGGGGGGAGGGTGCCCCTGAAAGGGATGGGAAAGCCTTCTTTGAAACCCTGCACTAGTTTGGCCGTGTCTGTCTTGTTGTGGTACCTGTTGGCTAGTCTGTTCAATGCTGGTGTTTTGATGGGGGACCACGGTAGCCAGAAGTTCTGAAGACCTGCTGTGTCGACCTCTCCCCCTGTCACCCCCCCTTATTTCTTCCTCTCTTGTTTGTCTCCATTATTTTCCTTCCTACGCCGGCATCATGTTGCCGGGTGTCCTCCCCCGCATGTGGTGCATATGTGTTGGAACTTAATGCAGCCCCGTATGTGCATTTGTTGGTCTCAAATTTCCAGCACACTGCTGGTGGACCGGTGTTGTGTGTGGGTTTTCCGTGCCATAGTGCCTAAGCCTCTGAAATGGTTTGCCCCTGCCCCTATGGGCGTGCCGGCGAAAGGACTGCTCACTCCTGCCGTACCATGTCTTAGCTTCCTTCACCTACCATCATCTTATGGATGAAACCTGACAAATCTTCTTCATTCCACTCCATTTCTGGGTGAGTCTGCATTTTTAGTCTAAAACCTATATCGTATTCGAGCCACGTATCGCCTGGGAATTGCCTTTGTGCGTTATGGATGCTTGCCTCATACAGCCACAGATCCGCCGGGCAGCGCGCGAATTTTTCAATGATGCATGCCATAATTCAAAATGCGTCCAGCCAGTTATCGAAGTTCCGATCTTTGCGCTCTTTGCGCATTTCCCTTTTCTCTTCGTCTTTCCTATCGCATGTAAGGTCCAGCCCCTCTAGCTGCATCTCTAGTAGCGAGAAGATATCTACAAACTCCTTCCTCCAAATCCTTTTCTTAACTGCAAGCGGTATTAAGCTTGTGAGCCCTGTGGCCCTGGTGGTCAGTGATGCAGGTTAACTGTTCCTAGCGCTGGGATACCCACGGGTGACTACGCGCTCTACAAAATTTATTAATAATAATAATAATAATGCCGGCCCGGGGATGGCCGTGCATAAGGTTCCAGGGCCGGTGCTGGGGGACTGGGGTCAGCGCCTGCCCCCCATGCTACCACTGGTGACCCGTCCCCTGGTCTATTGCTTGTTGCCCCCTGGCCTGCTAGTGCTGCCCGGCGTGCGAACCCGGGATCAATTAGGTGCCAAGGCAACCCTGACGATTCCTCTTCATTATCTGAGTCCTCTGCTGCCCCCGCCCTTCTCGCGCCTGGCTGCCTTCCCACTGCCGGGTTCCCTAACGCCCTGCAATAACATTCATTCAATAACATTGGTGCCATTGCTCTAATGCATTCCGCCACTATTGTGCTTATATGCTCACCCGCTGCCGGTGTGTCCAAGTCTCCCCTGCCTGGTCCAGCCGCCGCGGTGGTAGGTCCAGGTGGCCAGGCCATCTTTGGGGTTGTTCTCTTGTGGGTCATCGCCTCTGCCAACTTGGCTGGCGCCCTCCTCTGTCTCTTGCCTGGTGGTGCGCTGGCTTAATCTTGCCTTGGGTTGCTTGGCCCTTCACCTCCGTTCTCCCACATGTAGGCCTGCAACCAACCGTTCCCGTGCACTGCTGATGCTTTCCTGATCCTCCGCAGCAGGTCTTTGAGGTCCTCCAGTTGTTTCTTGCCTCTTCCCCTCTTTGCCATTCTGCCCTCTCTGCTCCTTGCCGCCTGCCGGTGGGCTGTGGTCGCCAGCTCCTGTCTGTGCACTTGTGGCGAGGAAAAGTGTGCAAAATCGGGGAAATCCTGGGGTGTTATGCCACCTGTGCTGTTTGGCGGGGTGCTGCCACCGCGGTTATGCACCAACCCCTTGCTTGCGCTCTCGTGTTTGTAGGAGACACTGGTACGTTGCACTGATTTTTATTTTCTTGGCAGGGTGCTGCCGCCGAGTTTATGCACCAAATCAACTGGCCGTGCCTACTCCTGGAGCGATGTGTCAAGCGCACTGTCCCGGCGGGGAGCTGCCGCCTACGTTATACACCAACCTCTACATTCCCCCGGTGTCCTGTGCCGCTCCACTGAGAGCTTCTCTTGCCCCCCGTGGGGACCGCTGCTGTCGGGTCCCCGCTGTGCGACCTCGCCTCTCGACCCCGCTGCTTATTGTGGGTTTACCTTGCTGGTGGGGCGCCTTGCGCGTCCCCAGCGTTCGGCCGCAGTTTCCTTCCTTCCTGCTGGGGCCGCGGATTAGCGAACCGCTGCCAGCGGGCTCGTGCAGCGAGGCGCGATCGCTAGCTCCTGTTTGTGCCCGGCTGCAGCTTCCCTCGGTCCAGCTGCAGCCCCGGTGTTAGTGAGCCGCTGCCGATGGGCTCCAGCAGCGAGGCGCTGTGGCTAGCACACCCGGGCTGTACCGCCGCCCCGCCCACCAGCGCTTCCGGCTGTATGCTCTGGGCAGTGCAGTGGCGGTCCCGGGCACGCTTCTCCTTTGCCAATTGGACTCCTGTTCCTCACACTGCCAACCTCATCTCTTCCTGCCGGGTTGGCTCCGGTGTCCTCCGACGTAGTCCCTCTCCGCTCTTGCCGGGTGGGGGTTTCACTGCATCATCGTCCTTTCTTTCTTTTTCTGCCGGGTGGGCTTCGGCTGCGCCGCGACGCAGTCCTTCCCTTCTTGCCGGGTGGGCTCCGGATCTCTCCGATGCTGCAGTCGCCATTGTCAGTCCATGGCCGCTGGCCCCGTATGCCACCTGGGGGAGTTGGCACCCTGGTCTCCTGTGCTTGTAGCCGCTTCGATCAAGGTACGCCAAACTTCTTCAACTTCCGTCGATCAAGGTATGCCAAAATGCTTCCCCAGGTGCTGCTCCCCCTGCTTCGGCCATGGACATGGAGCTACCTGGGGGAGCAGGCCTTATATCCCCCCACTCCTTTGTTCCCTAGCCTGCCTGCTAGCTAGCTCCCTTATTGGGGGGTTCGTATCACGCTTCCCCCTTATTGGCTCCAGCGGTCCCCAAGGGGGGAAGCAGCGCACCCGGGCTGTTTACGCGCCCGGCTATTTGCGCGCCAAAACCAGTGCGCTGATCTGTTCCTGGGAGAGGAGAGGGGCACGGCAACCGTTATGGTGCCGGCTCTCGAGCCCCTCCTTCATGGAGGTAGCCTCTGCGATTCTGCAGCTGTGTTAATTTTCCACATAATTATGGATGTGATGTATTTGCCATATAAACCATCATCTGCTGCATAATCTGCATGTTTTACAAAAAAAATGTTTTTAGCTCAAACGGATCATAAGTTACTAAAATCATGGCAACGTGTTTGTGCGTTGTGAAAAAACAACTGGGCGTCTTTCAGATGCTTATTTCTGGATTTCGTTGTTAAAATGGTTTGAATGAGGTGAAATATTTGCCCAGACAGTTCTACCATGTGTAATACAATCAAAAAGTGCTGCATATACCACATAATTTGCATTTTCTTGCCACATAATTTAGTAAACCATGCCTCCTAGTCTGGCGCTCCCATGCCGGATAATGTCAGTGGCCCTCCCTGCAGCTCAGGTGTATAACCTTAACCCTGGCATGGATCTGGCCTTTCTGGACCTACATTGGACACCACTGAACAAACGCGCCACTAAAGCCCATTACGTTCTCAGTCTCCCACAAGCCCCTGACAGTGAGCAGGTAATTAACTTTGAGAGACGTGCAATTATGTCATTCAAATGTACTATGTATCCGAACAGTATTGCGATAGAGAATCATTTACTAACAGTATTGTAAAAAAAAAAAAAAAGTCTCCTATTGGTTCTGCGTCACACGCTGGCAGAAAAAGAGAGCAATTAACAAGATAATGGCAATTTTGGCTGCTGGTTTACCTTGGTGACCAGTGGGAGCAGGAATCAAAGCTCAACTAAACTGTAAATTAGATGAGAGCAAGAGCGTCTCTGGTGCTTTCTGCACAGGTTCAAAATAAAATTTTAGCTCAATTTCGACTAAAATACTTCCCTGCTGTCTAAAAATATCTGCGCCACAGGTCCACTTAGCAGTGCCATTACTTAAGATGGCGCCTGGTGTCAAATGCAATACATTTCTCAAGCTGTATATTTTGGGCTCAGCCAGGTATCCTCCAAGCACTGCCTGGTAATAACAGGACAGAAAAATGGGAGTCTTAAAGCGAGAGAGAGAGAGCAGAGATGTGATAGGACCCAAATAGGCGATAGAGGAAAGAGAAAGGGCAGAGAGAATGATGCGATGGGGGAAGTTTGCGAAACTGATAGATCTGAAACAGACCAATCAGTCGTATCCAGGTGAAAAGTGAAGTAAAACCGTTGCAGTCGATGTTGCTGCTACAGACTCCAAAACAACCTTTCCACCCAAAACTGGTAACACATTAAAATAGCGTTGAAATAAAGGAAATAGGAGAAATGCAGCACATCTGATTACGGTTAAAACCTCCACGTCATGTTTCACTCAGTGTTGGCACTAACTGGTGAAAAGCTTTTAAGTAAATTGTGACTATTACTGTAATAGTCACAATGTACTTAAAGATGTCTTGTAATAGCATTACAACATATCTTCCTAAAAATATAAAGCCAAACATCTTTCCAATGTGGGCGAAATTATTTGTCTAACTGCCCCATGTATGGCTGGACACCTTTATGTAGTTTGGGATTTTTAACCAACAGCAACTTAGATATCAATTCCACAAAATGGCATGAGTTGACGGTGTGACAATATATATCCTTTGTCCATATAATGACATCACAAAAAGGGATATCGCCTACTTGTGAGACAAAGGATATCACAGGAAGCTATGCTATTTGACTCTGATGCCATCACAGGAAGTGACAACGTGCAGGATTTACAAAAAAATCTATTAGGGGTTTCTTCACCACTGGCAGATTTATTGCAGATCACAAAAGTGACAAATTGAGGTATTTGGTGGAATTTTAATACATTCAGCGCTTTTGGCAAAATAGCCCCTAGGAAGTAGAAATGTCATACAGGAAAATTCTTTGACACTGGGAAGTAAGACAGTGAATCGATGGCTGCATTGTAAGGTGGTGCACATATGAAGTGTGGCAGACTATCTTAAAAAACAAACGTATCCACAATTGTATTGGAAACAGGTGAACGTATGCTGCAGGCCAGTACTTTGTTTTGAAAAAGAAATAATGCACTTCTAAATAGTGCAGTGAGCAGATGTTATCTTTGCCTTCTAGGAGGCTGTGGATATTGATCTTGGAGCACTACCTCTCTGATGACACCTCCACTGGCTTCATTGATCTGCTCTCACAGTGTTGCAGGTTAATTAGTTTTTCCTCAAAGTTCCTGCTAAGGGCCAGGCCGATGGCTATGATGAAGCACTGGCTGCATTGAGCCAGAAGTTGGTGGTTCAGTCCAATCCTGACTATGGGCCTGATTTAGATTTCAGCTGACGGGTTACTCCATCATACAAATGGGGGTGAGGTTGCACACTACTCACACACCGGCGGTGTCGCCCCTAAGGACTCTAGTTAATATAGTAACGTGTTCGCGATGCATCATCTTTTGATATTCTGCTATCTTCGCTGTCTTCGCCATCCCTGGACACGTGTTTCGGGGTATCACCCCTCGTCAACAGGGATAGGCCGTGTTCTGGGGTTGCCGATGGCTGCCAAATATCTGCCAGGTTTAGTACCACTCAGGCGCGTAGGTGCGGTTACTCCATCATAACGGTGACGGATATCTCGTCTGCCGAAATAGAAATCTCATCTATTATGGGATTTACATTTCAGTAGATGGGATATCCGTCACTGTTGTGACAGAGTAACCCGTCTACCGAAATCTAAATCAGGCCCTATGGTTCTTCATCCTGAAGTTGGCAACTCAAGTGGCTAAAGAACCAATTAATATCTGTCCGTATGTGTGTGGTATTTGTATAGCACGAATGTAATGAAAGAGTGTAGTGCATTACAAAATCTTATAAAGGTGGATACAGTCTCTGAAAGATGAGAGAGGTAGCTTTATTCTGAGAGTGGAAAAGCACTGTTTCTTTTTTGAGATGTATTCGTTTAAGAAACGTTTCTTTAGATAGTTCCTAAATTGGAGCAAAGTTGGGGTGGTCTTGATGGACAGAGGGTTATTGCCCCAGATCCTAGCTGCACGAATGAAGGCAATCTGCTTGTCATCCATGCCTGCTGAGCTGGTGAGCACTGGCCAAATCAGTATTTGCCTATTTTTCTTGCAGGATCGGGTAGACAGAGGGCGGAGAGTGGGGGGTGCACGGTCTCCTTCCACGGCAGGGGGGGCTTCGCCTCAGTCAGTTCAGGGATTATATGTCGGATTTACTAAGAAGACATACTGCACCTCCTTCGGCGGTGATCCTTCATCTAGGGGGAATGATCTGGCAGGTCTGGGTAGAAGGGTCCTCCTGGAAGAGATTATATCAGCAGCAGGGTGGCTGGCAAAGCGGTTACCGGGGAGCGTGATTGTATGGTCACAGCTGATACCGAGAATGCAGTGGAGAGGGGGGGACTCAGTTAGCGCGTTGAATCACTCGGTAAAGATGGTCAACATCAAGCTGGACAAGTTATTCAGAACTCCGGTTTTACAGACCATACCTCATGGGTGCATCTGGGGGGAGCACTCTTACCTGCGGGACGGGGTCCATTTAACAGAGGCGGGAAATGCCCTTTTCATAAGGAATATCTTGGCATGGGTTGTGGTCTTTGCAGGTAGGTTATGACCTTTCTATAGGTGGGTGCGGGGGGGCCAGATAGTCGGTCAACTATGCTGGCCTGTGGCGGTAAGGTCATAATCGGTGAGCAGCATTTTAAGGTCCTGAGGGGGGGGGGCGGGCCCATTCACGAAAGGGGCCGCCCGTCGGGAGGGGCCATTGGTCTCTCCCAGAACTTCAGGGGCAGGATATGATATCCATTACTTAGAAGGGTGCGGGGGAGGGAGTCTACTAAGCATGGGCGAATTTTGCGGATCTCGCATTCGCGAATTTTGCGGATTTGCGGATTCGCAATCCGCAAAATCCGCGAATTCCCGCGAATTTGCGGATTTTTTTTTTTTGTGTTCGCCCGTGTTTCTGCCAGTTCGCGAGGGTTTTTACAATTTCGCAATTTGCGAACTTACCTGTCGGGTCGCAAGTTTTGCGAACTTGTTGTTTCTACGTGTCCAGCCTGTTTGGGACACTCTTCTTCATCACTGCCACTCTCTGTCACCACTGCCACTCTCTGACTACTCATGCCACCCTCTGGCCCACCCATGCCACCCTCTGTTTCATCACAGCACCCTCTGGTTGTCCAGTGTACATTATTTTCGGCAAAGCAAAGCACACCTTCCCTGCCTCAAGTGACCTGAATTAATTTGGGGCTGATTAATGTGTCACAGAATATTTTTTTAGCTGGCACCTGCTTCCTTAGTGCGCCCTGATTAGTGATCTTTTGCACTTTCTAAGTGCTTTCATTGTTGCAAAATTAGTTACAACACCTGCCCTGCCCCAACTGACAATAATGAATTAGGGGCTGATTAATGGATTTTAACTTCCAGCCTGGCTCCTGCTTGTCTCCCTTAGCTGTAATTCAGGACCTTTGTGGCATATGTGTAACTATTCTGAGGTTCAGAGCAGGGTCACATAATAGTTTCAACTGGCAACTGAACTCTGGAGGGGCCCCTCAGGAAGCACTACAGGAAATGGCTACTAATGATGAGCCTGAACTTTTGAACCTGGTAAGTAGTTACTTTCAGTTTTGCTAAGAGCGTATTTCTGCAATTTTGCACTTATTCGCGGGGCGCGAACTCACGCGAACAGTGCGAGCAAAATCCGCTGCTCGCGGATTTGCGGATTTTGCGGGAGATTCGCGAATCTCGCGGATTGCGAATTTCCCGAAAATCCGCAAAATCCGCGAGCGGAACGGATTTTCCGCCCATGCTTAGAGTCTACGCTTTCCTCAGGCTGGTAGCCACCCCTCACAGACACTATGATGTCATCAAGGTGCGCGAGTGTAAGGGCCCTCCTGTTATGGTTTAATGGAGTTCAGAGCGCACGTGGGTGAAACGTGCCCTGGGTTGCGCATGCGCATCTCGAACGTGAGAGCGTAGCTGTAAAGGATCTGACACCGGTTAGCGACCTTGCCGTCCGACTTAATTATTAGAATGCATTTAATTTTCAGGATGTTAGATTCGGTTAGGAAACACGCTGTACTAGATATTTGTTAAGGTTAGCCCATCATACAATGTCAAAATGGATGTTAAATCTAATGTTCTGAAATGTGCATTTAATAATTGTCAAAATGTTTATTTGATTAAAAATTTTCATTTTATTTCATATTTGAATAAATACGGCCAGAGGGTCCCTGACCCCCTGCCTTCCAAAGACCCATGTGTTGACTTGTTGAATTAAGTAATGCATTTTGTGTAGTAAGGAGGGGGTGGCCGGTAGTCCCAGACCATGCTGCCGCACCCATCGGTCGCACTGCTGTATGAGAAAACTTCCCTCATATTAACCCCTTCCATGCTGATGACAGAACGGTTCCGTCATCAGCTACGGGTGAGCTGTGCTGATGACGGAACCGTTCCATCATGACCACACCCAATTCTGAAAATGCAGCACAAGAGGAAAATATCCTTAGCAGCGATGAGGTTAAACAATTGTTGTAAGTTTATCCATTTTCGCCATTATTAATGTCTTTAAACATACTGGTCCTCATTCTTTCTTCCTTCAAACTTTATAAATTACTGCAGAGACAGCGGAGGTCCATCCTGTTTCTTTATTTCATATTTCATATATCCACTGAGTGCTCATAAGGCATTTCGCAGTGACACGTTTACATAAAGATCAAGATAAACATTTTCAGCAAAAAATAACTCATTTCATCTGCCCAATGCATTTCGAGCCTAACTGGCTCTTCGTCAGGGGTCTCTGTAATGAAACAAAAACACATTTCAACTATCCATACACTGTTGACCTTAACGAAACATGCCTCTCCCATTAAACTCAAAATGCAGTAAAGCTGCGTGTGCTCCGAAAACATAACCCACCCACACCTTCAAACCCCTTCACCCTTTAAAGTGTGACAAACTATGGCCGATCCTAAAACTACTGACATTACTCGATTTCCCAAATCAGCTCTTAATCTACCCTCGCTTCAACCAACTGCCTCCCCTCCCTTCGTTGTCATATGCATCATAAATACCTAGTACGAGTCACCACCAGCAGCCTGACCTCCACATGTTCATTGCTTGCTACTCGTACTTAGGGCCCCATTAGGATGGCGGGCGGGCTTTGCCCGCCCGCCATCCTATCGGACATCGGGACCGCCCGCCCTAAGGGCGGGGGTCCCGCACTCAGCATTAGGATGTGCCCGCCACTGTGGCGGGCACATCCTGTATTTTTAGTATTGTGGCGGGCGCAGCTCTGTGCTCCTCCCGCCACAATACTAAAAATGCTGTGCAGCATTTACATAATCAAAGCGGCAGGCACCGCGCGGTGCCTACCGCTTTGATTATGTAAATGCAGGGGGTACCACAGGTACCCCCCCGTGTGCCACCCCCCTTTGGCCTTCACTCTGGGGGCCCACAGGGGACCCCCAGAGGGAACACCGCATGCCTTTCCGTGGCGGCAATGCCGCCACGGAAAGGCATTGTAAAATGCCCATTGTAATGATGCGGGCGGTGTCTGACAGACACCGCCTGCATGTTACTCGTTTTCCGCCCCGGCCGCAAGGCGACTGGGGCGGAAAAGTGGCGGGCGGTGTTTTGCTCCGCCGTGGTCCCCCCCGCCATTCTAATATGGCGGGGGGGAATACAGGGAAGGATGGCGGGCGGATTTCCCCCGCCAGGCTGGCGGTGGCTACCGCCAGCCTGGCGGGGGCAATCCGCCCGCCATCCTAATGGGGCCCTAAGTATTTATGATGCATATGACAACGAAGGAGGGGAGGCAGTTGGTTGAAGCGAGGGTAGATTAAGAGCTGATTTGGGAAATCGAGTAATGTCAGTAGTTTTAGGATCGGTCATAGTTTGTCACACTTTAAAGGGTGAAGGGGTTTGAAGGTGTGGGTGGGTTATGTTTTCGGAGCACACGCAGCTTTACTGCATTTTGAGTTTAATGGGAGAGGCATGTTTCGTTAAGGTCAACAGTGTACGGATAGTTGTAATGTGTTTTTGTTTCATTACAGAGACCCCTGACGAAGAGCCAGTTAGGCTCGAAATGCATTGGGCAGATGAAATGAGTCGTTTTTTGCTGAAAGTCTTTATCTTGATCTATGTAAACGTGTCACTGAGAAATGCCTTATGAGCACTCAGTGGATATATGAAAAATGAAATAAAGAAACAGGATGGACCTCCGCTGTCTCTGCAGTAATTTATAAAGTTTTGAAGGAAGAAAGAATGAGGACCAGTATGTTTAAAGACATTAATAATGGCGAAAATGGATAAACTTACAACAATTGTTTAATATGAGGGAAGTTTTCCCATACAGCAGTGCGACCGATGGGTGCGGCAGTTCGCGCCTGATTTTTCACTTACGTATGAACTGTGACCGGGGCGGTTCACGGGATCTAATGGCACGCATTCATAGATATCATGTATTTGAATAATGAAGTTACAGAATATGACAAGGGAAGGAGTGCATCCCTACTTAATAACTCTTTTTCAGCTTAATATTGTGACAGATCCCTCCTTTATACTGTGGCACCAGAATATTAATGCCAGAATATCATCTGACATAAATATCATGCCCTAAATATCTTTTCCAAAAGCGTCACTCCATCAGAGTTGATAAAAGAAAATCAACACCCAATGGGGCGATATTTTTGTAAACAATATTTAGGACACAATGCTTATGTAACTCAGTATTTCTTATATGATATTCTGGCATTCAACTTCCCTTGTGTGCCATTGTGCCCAGCAAAAGGGAAGAAAAGCTCCGCTCTTAGGAAGCCCTACCATTTTGCTTAAGGTGCCAATCCTCACAGACGTACCTATCATACCCCAGACCAGGTCTGTGCCTTGTCAGCAGACACTAGGAAAACAACACACCTGCCTATGCTGAGCAGCTATTTTCTAGAAAACAACAATTGTTGAAATGTACATGAAAAAATAGCATGAACACTTGCTTTAAGGATTGCAACGTTAATTTTAATTATTTGAAGACTATTATGATTTTTAGTCTTTCTTTGTTTTTTTAGTGCATGAGAATACAAAAGATATGGAAAAAATATTATACATTTATATACAAACAAGAAACAAACTTTGGTATGTACATAATTCAGACAAACTCGCACTCAACACATTCTTGGCCATCCAATCATACAAAGACACATTCATACTGGTCCCAGTGTCATAAAACAGTTGTGTAAATACAAAGACAATATCATTTGCTGATTTTTACACGTTAATCAAACTTTTTCAAAATTTTTGGAAAAAGAAGGAAATGATCTTTCAGTTAATTGGCACATTCCATATAGAAAAGAATGACACGGGACCGGGTCGGGTCGACGCGTTTCGAACCCTATAGTTCTGAGGGTTCTCTTCAGGACCACAGTTTAACTATAAAGAAAGAGGAAAACAATCGTCACTAACCGAAACCTGCGAGATCAACGTCTCAACCAATGCACAGCTTCCCTCAGCCTACCTCAACAAGTGGGTCAGGGCTCCACAGAAAGCAAAGGGAGACAGATGTATTCCCAGCGGAGAGCGAGCGAAAGGTGCTGCAAGAGAAAGAAGGTATACTCAATCTCACAGTGTATCTCACATCTAACTGTGCCTAGGCTAGTTGAATGTCGAAGTGGGTCTGCGCGCTTACCTTAAAAGCCGCGCGTGTGTGCTCAAAAGGATGCTTCCCAGTCGGGTTGCGCTCGGTCCGAGGGATTTGGATCCGGCGTCCCTGAGGTTGGGGAATGAAAAGGCGGAGATCGTAAGTCGCCGTCATGCGAGGGGAGTCGCATTGTCAGTTGCTGGTTATCGGCGCTTGCTGGCGCCTAGGTATGCTTACCGTAGTTTCGTTTTCAAGAAGTCAAAAAGATATTCGAAGTCCTCGCTCCTCACCCTGCAGTCAATGGCAGGTTACTGAGGCCTCACTGCGGGGTAGCTTAAGGTATGGCTACGCCCCGGGGGGTGTAGGGAGTTGTAGTCTTGTGGATGGTGTACCACGGAGGATTCTGGGAGATGAAGTCCTCTTGACAGTTTCAAGGGTAGGTTTTATAAATTTCAGAAATTTTGTTTAGTCCATTGACCGCTGTATCATATTTCATGATCAGCAAAGCTTCTCTTTGATTCAGTCTTGTTTCCAAATCCCCTCCTCTTGGGTCTTTTTCGATTTTGGACAGAACGGTCCACTTGAAATTATTTTTGTCATGTTTCTTAGTCACCCAATGGTGCACCAAGGGCGCATTCTCAACTTCTCTGCGCAACCTGGATTTATGCTGAGTAATGCGTTGCCTGACCTCTTGGGTGGTTTTCCCAATGTATAACTTGGGACAAGGGCATAGAATCGCATAAACCACATTCCTTGTTTTGCAGTTTGTGAAAACTTCATGCTTCCAGTGGATGTTGTTGAATGAGAACAATGTTTCCTCTATGGTGTCATGACAACAAATGCAAGTGCCACATTTATGATGTCCTTTAGTCTTAGGAAAGCCGAATAAACTTCTTAGAGTCGGTAGTTGTTTACTAGGTAATGCTGCCCTCACAATGTGGTTAGCCACGCTCTTTTCCTTTTTAAAAGCAAATAAAGGTGGATTCCTAAAGTCCTCGTGCAAATCTTTCACTAGATGCCAATTGAGATTTATCAACTTCTTGAGTTGATTTGCAGCAGGGCAAAAGGTTGACACACACACCACTCGATTTTGCTCCACTTTAGCTTTTTTGTGCATTAGTGTCTCGCGTGGCGTCCACCATGCTCTTTTAAGGGATAATTTTAAAAGTTTCCTCGGATATCCTCTTAGGAGAAGCCTCTCCATGAGTGAATTTGCATGGTCGAAATATTCCTCTTTGCATGAACAATTCCTTCGAATCCTGAGGAATTGTCCAAATGGTAAGTTTTGTCTCAGACTTCGCGGATGGTTGCTTGTGAATAGCAGCGCTTTATTTCTGTCTGTTGATTTTCTGAATAAAGTTGTTTCCAGGCTCCCATTGCGGGGTACAACTTGTACGTCCAGGAATGTGATGGATTGGTTAGAGGATGTACAATTAAATTTTATATCACTTGTACGTCCATTGAGCCATTCAACAAACCCATTGAGAGTTTCTACGTTCCCAGTCCAGATGAGGAAGACATCATCTATATAACGCATATAATGCGAAATCTGATGACTGAAGGGATTATCTTTGTAAATGAATTTTTGCTCGTAGAGACCCATAAACATGATCGCTAATTCCGGGGCAAATGGACACCCCATAGCTACTCCCTTGACCTGAAGGAAGTATTCGGAGTCAAAAGTGAAAAAATTCTTTTTCAGTGCGAAAGAGGCCAGCTGGAGGATGAATTCTGAAGGGACCTGACACGGTCTAACACGTGTGTCCAAGAAAAATGAAAGTGTCTCAAGAGCTTGATCTTGAGGGATCTGAGTGTATAGCGAAACGACGTCTAGCATCACTAGAAGCTGGGTACTTTGTTCGAACGATATTGTGCTGATTCTTTGGAGGAAAGCCGTGGTATCTTGAAGATGTGCTGGGATCTCTTCAATGAAGGGTTTTAAGAAAAATTCAATATACTTCGCCACTGGTTCTAATAAGGATTCACACCCAGAAACTATAGGGCGTCCTGGTGGATTTACTTCATCCTTATTTATCTTAGGTAGTAGATAAAAAACTGGAGTTCGTGGATTCTTATTCTGTAAAAATGACAGTTCTTTGGGTCCGACAAACCCTAGATCGAATCCTTTCTGGATCGCTAGGAATAGTTCGCTTTGAATTTCAAGTGTAGGGTTTTTTGTAATGCGTCTGTAGCATGAGTTGTCACCCAGTTGGCGATAGGCTTCCGTTTTATATTTATTAACATCCCAGATGACCACTGCTCCCCCCTTGTCTGCTTGTTTGACTACTATAGTTTTGTCATTTTTTAAAGTTGTTAAAGCCTCCTTTTCCATGCAAATTCACTCATGGAGAGGCTTCTCCTAAGAGGATATCCGAGGAAACTTTTAAAATTATCCCTTAAAAGAGCACGGTGGACGCCACGCGAGACACTAATGCACAAAAAAGCTAAAGTGGAGCATAATCGAGTGGTGTGTGTGTCAACCTTTTGCCCTGCTGCAAATCAACTCAAGAAGTTGATAAATCTCAATTGGCATCTAGTGAAAGATTTGCACGAGGACTTTAGGAATCCACCTTTATTTGCTTTTAAAAAAGAAAAGAGCGTGGCTAACCACATTGTGAGGGCAGCATTACCTAGTAAACAACTACCGACTCTAAGAAGTTTATTCGGCTTTCCTAAGACTAAAGGACATCATAAATGTGGCACTTGCATTTGTTGTCATGACACCATAGAGGAAACATTGTTCTCATTCAACAACATCCACTGGAAGCATGAAGTTTTCACAAACTGCAAAACAAGGAATGTGGTTTATGCGATTCTATGCCCTTGTCCCAAGTTATACATTGGGAAAACCACCCAAGAGGTCAGGCAACGCATTACTCAGCATAAATCCAGGTTGCGCAGAGAAGTTGAGAATGCGCCCTTGGTGCACCATTGGGTGACTAAGAAACATGACAAAAATAATTTCAAGTGGACCGTTTTGTCCAAAATCGAAAAAGACCCAAGAGGAGGGGATTTGGAAACAAGACTGAATCAAAGAGAAGCTTTGCTGATCATGAAATATGATACAGCGGTCAATGGACTAAACGAAATTTCTGAAATTTATAAAACCTACCCTTGAAACTGTCAAGAGGACTTCATCTCCCAGAATCCTCCGTGGTACACCATCCACAAGACTACAACTCCCTACACCCCCCGGGGCGTAGCCATACCCTTAAGCTACACCGCAGTGAGGCCTCAGTAACCTGCCATTGACTGCAGGGTGAGGAGCGAGGACTTCGAATATCTTTTTTGACTTCTTGAAAACGAAACTACGGTAAGCATACCTAGGCGCCAGCAAGCGCCGATAACCAGCAACTGACAATGGGACTCCCCTCGCATGACGGCGACTTACGATCTCCGCCTTTTCATTCCCCAACCTCAGGGACGCCGGATCCAAATCCCTCGGACCGAGCGCAACCCGACTGGGAAGCATCCTTTTGAGCACACACGCGCGGCTTTTAAGGTAAGCGCGCAGACCCACTTCGACATTCAACTAGCCTAGGCACAGTTAGATGTGAGATACACTGTGAGATTGAGTATACCTTCTTTCTCTTGCAGCACCTTTCGCTCGCTCTCCGCTGGGAATACATCTGTCTCCCTTTGCTTTCTGTGGAGCCCTGACCCACTTGTTGAGGTAGGCTGAGGGAAGCTGTGCATTGGTTGAGACGTTGATCTCGCAGGTTTCGGTTAGTGACGATTGTTTTCCTCTTTCTTTATAGTTAAACTGTGGTCCTGAAGAGAACCCTCAGAACTATAGGGTTCGAAACGCGTCGACCCGACCCGGTCCCGTGTCATTCTTTTCTATATGGAATGTGCCAATTAACTGAAAGATCATTTCCTTCTTTTTCCAAAAATTTTGAAAAAGTTTGATTAACGTGTAAAAATCAGCAAATGATATTGTCTTTGTATTTACACAACTGTTTTATGACACTGGGACCAGTATGAATGTGTCTTTGTATGATTGGATGGCCAAGAATGTGTTGAGTGCGAGTTTGTCAGAATTATGTACATACCAAAGTTTGTTTCTTGTTTGTATATAAATGTATAATATTTTTTCCATATCTTTTGTATTCTCATGCACTAAAAAACAAAGAAAGACTAAAAATCATAATAGTCTTCAAATAATTAAAATTAACGTTGCAATCCTTAAAGCAAGTGTTCATGCTATTTTTTCATGTACATTTCAACAATTGTTGTTTTCTAGAAAATAGCTGCTCAGCATAGGCAGGTGTGTTGTTTTCCTAGTTATTGTTGGCTCAGCCTTGCTGAGTTTTGAGTCAAGACCCTCTTTTGTTATTGAAACTTGTCAGCAGACACAGCCTGAAGGTGATAAGTAAAGTTAAAAGCAGGTTAGGAATGAGTTGGATCTTGAGTTGGAGAAAACTGGGACATTATCACATAATTCCTGCCGGAGCCGACAGCTCAAAAGTCAACAACTCAATGAAAATGCAGATTCAGCCAGTCACCACCCAGATTGATATCAATGCCACCCCCTTTTGAACTGCTCTGTTCGAGTCACAGCAAAGAAGGATTTCAGATCAAGCCAGAAATAATTTGACATCACTTAGGACAGGACAGACTTTGACACAATAAATTGGATTGCTGCTGGCATGCTGACGGTGTACTTGCGCCCCCTTTCTGTCCTCTTACCTTCCACATTAGTGTTTAACTGTTTAAGTGGTTGTGTTTTACTCGGCCTCACACAATGGATCACCCTCAGCACCGACGAACTAGCACCCTTGAAAAACCATCAAATCAAGCAAGGTAGCCAAAAATCCCCCTGGTTCAACGATGACCTTAAGAAATCCAAGAAGCTCTGCCGCACCCTCGAGAAAGCCTGGAGAAAAAACCCAACCACTGACAACCTGGCCATCTTCAAGAACGCCACCCGCAAACACCACCAACTGATCCGATCCACCAAGAAATCAGCACTCAAAGATCGACTTGACAACAACGCCCGAAACAGCAAGGAACTATTCAACATCGTAAAAGATTTTACCAACCCCACCGCCGGCACCAACGACATCACTCCCTCCCAAGACCTCTGCGACTCATTATCCTCATTCTTCCACAACAAAATCGCCGACATACATAACAGATTTGAAAACCAGTCAGAAGACCAGTCAACTCCACCCACCCCGAACCAAAACAGCATTCTAACAACCTTTGCGCCTGGAACCCAATCACTACTGAAGACACCATCCGCCTGATGAACTCCATCCTCTCAGGATCGCCAACCGACCCATGCCCCCACCACATCTTCAATAAAGCAGACTCCATCATCGCACCCCATCTCCGCGATGTCATCAACTGTTCCTTCAACTCCGCTACCTTACCGGAAATCTGGAAACATGCCGAACTCAGCGCCCTTCTGAAGAAACCCACAGTGGACCCCTTCGAACTTAAGAACTACCGCCCCATCTCGCTCCTCCCGTTCCACGACAAAGTCATCGAGAAAGCCGTCAACAATCAGGTCGCCGCCTTCCTTGAATGCAACAAATCCCTCGACCCCTCATAGTCCGGCTTCCGAGCCAAACACAGCACCGAAACCGCCCTCATCGCAGCTACAGACGACATCGGAATGCTTCTGGACAACGGAGAAACAGCTGCCCTCATCCTTCTTGACCTCTCCGCCGCCTTCAACAGTGTCTGTCATAACACCCTTATACAACGCCTCAGCAGCGTCGGAATACATGGAAAAGCCTTGGACTGGATCATCTCATTCCTCACCGGAAGAACCCAGAGAGTCCGGCTCCCCCCCATTCAAATCAAAGGCCACCGAAGTCATCTGCGGCGTACCACAAGGATCATCACTCAGTCCCACCCTCTTCAAAGTTTACATGAGTCCCCTCGCATCCATCGCGCGACAACACAACCACAACATCATCTCCTACTCAGACGACACCCAGCTGATCCTCTCCCTCACCAAAGACCCAAACACCGCCAAAACCAATCTACACGAAGGAATGAAAGAAGTAGCCGAATGGATGAAGAACAGCCGTTTAAAACTGAACTCGGACAAAACGGAAGTCCTCATCTTAGGATCATCCCCCTCTGCCTGGGACGACTCATGGTGGCCACCGGCCCTGGGTACAGTACCCATACCTACAGATCACGCATGTAACCTGGGCTTCACCCTGGACTCCTCCCTCTCGATGACCAGACAAGTCAACGCCGTCTCATCATCATGCTTCAACATCCTACACATGCTCAAAAAAATCTTCAGTTGGATCCCCACCGAAACAAGAAAGTTGGTCACCCACGCACTGGTCACAAGCCGACTGGATTACGGAAATACCCTTTACGCCGGAACTACAGCCAAACTACAGAAAAAACTCCAACGCATCCAAAACGCCTCAGCCAGACTCATACTGGACATCCCCCGTCAAGCTCACATTTCCGGTCACCTGAAAGACCTCCACTGGCTCCCCGTCAATAAGAGAATAACATTCCGTCTACTCACCCATGCACACAAGGCCCTCTACGACCTAGGACCCAAATGCCTCAACACACGACTATCCTTCTACTCCCCCACCCGCCAATTACGATCGTCCAATCAAGCCCTCGCCGCAATTCCGCGCATCCATAGATACACCATGGGGGGAAGATCCTTCTCCTACTTAGCAGCCAAAACCTGGAATTCTCTCCCCACCCACCTCCGCCTTACACAGAACCACCTCTCCTTCAGAAAGCAGCTAAAAACCTGGTTATTCGATAAGTAAAGCACCCACCCCCCCTCAAGCGCCTTGAGACCCTCTGGGTGAGTAGTGCGCTATACAAATCTCTGAACTTGAACTTGAACTTGACAGTCATGCTTGTTGGCTGTAGCAGGAAGAGGCTCGGGCTGCCCTCAGGATTGTTAGTCCTCATTTTTAAAAAGAGCCTACCAGACAGCGCAAGCTGATGGTTGCAAAAGCCATATTGTGGGCTTACCCAAAACATAAAGAGACTTCCAGTCTGCCCATTGCTTGTCACTGGTTTGCTTTCCTCTCACTCTCATTTGCCTGCTTCTTATGCAATGGCGTTTTATGCGCCAGCTTGTCAATCTCTTGTTTGTCCCTCCAGTGGAGCATAGCCTCTTCACTATTCCTGCTGCCATCCCTGTTTTTTTTTTTGCTGCCACAAACATAGACATACAGAGGCTCCCGGAAATCACATACTCTTGGGAAGCCAATGTGTTGTCTGCCTGGGTAGGGCACCCATGGACTTTCTGTGGCAGTGAAGTTGTTGCTCAGGAAGAGTGAAAGAGTAGAGTAGTGACACATGCAAGGAGAAAGCACAGCATTGAGCCTCATGAAGAAATCCCTGTCACCTGTAATTGTTCATCTTTAAATAATTTTAACCTGTTGCGTGCGTCGAACAGCCGAGGGCCGGCCAAACTGCGCCCACTCATTATTATGCCCGCACTGGAGCGAAATTCGCGCCGTGGTCAGCGGGTTAGGACCTTTGAGGCCTTTGAAGCTTAATGTGAATAAAGAAGACAGTGAATGCTTTTCTTTAGTCAAAAGTAGGGTGAGCGGAGGAAAACAGGACGCGAGGCGGTGCCAAAAGAATCATTTTCCATGCTTCTCAGCTTGATGGTGGTACTGTGTCTGGATGGCAGATGACATTATCTCCGCCACCCAAGGGACCTCCGCCTGCCATATTTAGAGTTGTCCAAGGGCCTGCAGACAACTCTGTACATTGACAGGAACAGCAGTCATTTCAGTTCCTGTGTATATATTTGATCCTAAGGAATTATAAATATGAATACAAATGGACAGCTTCATGCAACACAGAGGAAAAAATAGATGAAATAAATAAGGTAAAAGAAAAAGTAATGGAAAATGAACAACAATTAAGGAGAGACCAGGATGATGAATCAGAAAGCTCAAACTCAATTTTCAATTTTATAAAGCAAAGTTTGAAGAGGGGACTGCAAATCTGGGGAGGCATCTTTGGAGTCAAGGAGGGGGCAGAGGAGTTGGGATCCTCCCACCCAGTAATCACCATTTAGTGAGCCTACTTCACCCGCTGCCAGGGCAAAGCCCAGTCCAAGAAAGGGTCTGTCTTTGACCTTCAAATACTCATAAGAGTCCTGGCTGGGCCACCTCTCTTGACTTGATATTTTAAACTTAAGGTACTGTTGGAGATATTTGTTTTCGTTTCTTCATCCATCTTTTGTAAACTCCAGCTAGTCTGCTTTGTAGTTTGACTTGGGAAAGAAAGATGAAAGCTTCACCTGAGGTTACGGCTCCCAGAGGGTGTATGCTAGTGGACAACATTTTGATGCCTTTGAAATTTGAGCCCCTAAAATCCTGTAGTAGTAGGGGTATATCTAATTACAAGCTAAATTAATAATCTATTTCACTCTTAAATAGTACGTTATGGGCAAAGGGAAACTAACAAGCATCATACTGCAAAACCTAAAAGCCACACCCTGGACTCATTTTTAGCTCAGGCTTTAGGGGTCATCCCAAAAGAGATTGTCCTTGCAGAAAGGTGCCTGTCATTGGATCTGAACATGCCCCTAGTTGTTTTACCATGCAAAGGCCTCAACAAACAGGCTTTGGGTGCCAATCGTACTGCCAGCCCACCACCCGAGTCTGACTCGGCTGTCCTAGACGGCTCTCAACTCAGCCAGGGTAGGTCAAACTGAAGCCCTGAGTGATCTATCAGCTAACCAACCTTTAAATGTTCTGCAGGGCGATACTGTGGGGACAATCAGGGCAGATTTAGATGGCTCCAACTGGGAAACATTTTTCTCAACACGCATGATCATGATTGAGTCTTATGTCAGGCCATTGGTGGAGCACTTAGAAGCCCTGGAAAAATGAAATTGCAAATGTGACACCATCACAAAGAGGTGATTAACCATTGCACAAGGAAGATGCTGCTTCCCCAATGATGTCAGCCATTGGCCCCAACGATCGGACCTTGGTCCTATAAGCCTTCCACTTCCAGGCTGAAATGAGCAAGCCCCACTGGCAACTGTAGTGCAAGGAGGCCACAGCAAGAACACTTCTGGAAATAAAATTGAAAAACCTGGAGAATCACGGAAATAGCGCCTTGACAGGCAGCGATACGAAACCACCAACCCCCATGTTTAACCTCCACACAGGAGCATGCCATTATGTGTCTGTCACGGTCAATGATCCTGGAGTTGCATCAACTGCCACAGAAACACCCGACCAGTTGAAAAACAAGGCCTATTGTAATATCTCAGATTATTCAAATATCCTATTTTTGGGAAGAGTGAGCTGGTTAGACACCTCAAAGAACTGTCTAGTTATAAATTGTAGATGTCTAGATCTGGCACTCCACCTTCATTACCAAAGCTTTGCTCGACCCTACACAAATAAGTGTGTAAGTCTTTTGCCTTTGGGTTTTCTCTATAAACATTTGCAGCAGTTACCAGTCACAGTTCATGGAGCTCATCAATCAGCGCCCTTCCCTCAAAGGACAGATCGTGCACTGTTACATCACTGACTCTTTCCCATTCAGAATAGAACGTGAAACGTGGCTGGGTTAACCTTGCGCAACACCAACTTGCAACAGTAGATTCTAATGTGAGTGGCTCAGGGAAACAAGGGAAAAACTGCCACTTACGTCCCCAAACTCCTCTGTGTAAACACAGAGAATACAAGAAAAAAGAATTATTGTCCCCGAGCACAGTACAGCAAGTATTAAATCTTAAAAGAAAAGAAGAACCAAATCATATTCTTTCTTTATCACAAGTTAATTAAATCAGTTCCTTTTCTTTTCTTTTCTTTTCTCTGCACAAGTGTGAAGTTTCCAACACTGTCAATCTTCAATATTCATTGGATTCGTACAAAGTGTAGCCAAAAAAGCAAAGCCTACACGTCTTTCGTCACGGGAAACAATCACCCAATGACTTCTTCAGGGCTAAGAAAAGTTTTCACGGGCATAGACACCACATTTCAGGTAAAACCTGTCTATGGTCCAATACTTTATAAAACTATCCAAAGTCGGATTCTCTTTCTCGTTCAAAAGAGATTGTATAGTTGTTTCTGGGAGAGTACTCCCATCGTCGTCTGTTGGATTTCCAAAAATGTAGCGACGCTCTTTTGAACGATTATGGATTGTTGAACTACATGGAGATACTTAATGTATTTATGATGGATGATGGATGCAGATTTGATCACTTGAAGAGAATCCGACTTTGGCTAGTTTTATAAAGTATTGGACCATAGACAGGTTTTACCTGAAATGTGGTGCTTGTGCCTGTGAAAACTTTTCTTACGCCCTGAAGAAGCCATTGGGTGATTGTTTACCGTGACGAAACACGTGTCGGCTTTGCTTTTTTGTCTACACTTTGTACGAATCCAATGAATATTGAAGATTGACAGTGTGGGAAACTTTACACTTGTGAAGAGAAAATAAAATAAAATAAAAGGAACCGATTTAATGAACTTGTGATAAAGAAAGAATATGATTTGGTTCTTCTTTTCTCTTAAGATGTAATACTTGCTGTACTGTGCCCGGGGAAAATAATTCTTTTTTCTTCCTCATTCAGATTTGAACAACAAGCATTGACAAAGCAAGTGTAGCAATGTCCACATATACTTGATACCTTTGATTACTGGAAACCCTCCTGTTCCCTTGCAATGCCAGCTGGCAACTAAGGGGAGGGGAGCGGGCAAGCACATGCTTATAAAAAAAAAAAAACTTTACTCGCAGGACCTCCTAGTGTTAAAAAGGGTTCCAAAGACAACCGGTAACCAAAGACCCTTTTATGTTGCCCGGCGGTATCGCCTCTATGACCCACCAATATTAATCAATGAAGAAGCAGGCGCTGGAGACTGGAAGGCAGGAAACGAGGATTTTATTCTCTCCGGAGGAGAACACATCAATTCAGACAGCAAGTATCGTCACGAGGTGCTCTAACCACATCTCTGAGGCCTGGCCTCTTATACTAGGGTTTACGACCTTTATTGCACATAACACATTCTCGCAATACTTTAGTACTTGAAAGAACATCCTCGGAATCTCCCCTTCAGACCCTTTCCCACATACATTTACAGTTGGATTCCCCACCCCGGTCACAACAGGTGATGGTTGTCGCACAGCAGGGCATTCCGCCGATTCACGGAATGCATGGGGTTGATCGGATCTCATGGGGTGGGGGCTTTGATCGGTTCGGGGGTCTTTTGATGGGGAGGGGAAGCTTCCTACTGTACGGGGTAATAAACAGTATCCGCAGAGCCAGGTGGCGGCCTGGGAACAGGGAAGACAAACGGGGACACAAGAAAAGGGGTTTGCATCAAAAGGGTTTGAGGCCATGAAAGGAATGAGGGGAGGTGTCGCGCTGGGAACAGGATGGGATTCAGTGGTGAAGCTGCGCTGAAGAGGGGTTTATGACCCAAGGTATGAGAGAGCGGGGGTTGTCAGTGTGCGGGGGAATGCTTGCGAGGTTAAGAGAGAGAGAGACGCGCTGGCTATCAGCGAGGGGCAGGGAGGCCATGGCGCTCAAAATGGTTGCCGCTTACGCGCACGAATGGGCTTGAAAAGGGGCAAGATGGCGCCGATAATGTTCACCAAGTTTGTATTTATTTTTCACAGTCCTCCCTTTAACATTTCCAAGACATCTTGCTGGTCTATTTCCTATCTACACCTATATGCAGCGATCATAAGTAACTGTACATAAACATCACATTATAAACATCATATTGAAAAATCTCATCATTTAGTAGGCGGGTTCATCGTTAAGTTGGTTGCAGAAAAAGTCATCGTAATGCAATATCGGACTAGAATTACGTAGCGAGGGCGTTGGGTACAGATCATAGAATAAGAACTGGTAAGTTATCATATAAGTAAGTCCTTTTTGTATACTGCGGGTGCATAGTCAGTCCAATGGTGGTTGGGAGAGAAATGAGATACAGTAAAGAATATATATATCAGAGTTCTCGTTGTCTTTTGTCGTCTTCTGTCGGCACTGTTGAGCACCTGGATTACCTATCAACAGAAATGTTCATGTGGATTGAGTCGTTGGGGGTCTGCGGGTAGGGGTGCATTCTGTTTGGTTTCCGTCAGACCTCGTAGGAGAAATGCGTTACCGTTTTGGAGCAGGTGCATCTTCTTTTGTAACGCAGAGCATAGATTTGCAATAAAAAAATGCGATTGTTCCAGAATTGTGAGATCTGTTCGTTTCTTGAGTCTCTGTGGTGGGCATTTCCTGTTGCTTCCATCATCTTCAAGGTGCTTGGTAGCGGGCAGAACCACAGACTTTGTTTATCTTTTCTTCGGGGGCGACCCTTGGTGGAGTTCTAGGTCACCGTTCTAGGATTAGCATAGTTCGTGGTCTACTTAGTCGGAGCTCCCTCCCTTCTGACGCAGGGAGTACTCTTCTCTGGGTAGCTCAGTAGGATTTGGAGGAACTTGGGAGTTCGGATGGAAAGGTGTGTGTGTGAACAGTCCTTATGGTAGGTCGGAGGAGGAGGGGATGGAGCAAGGCCAAGTCGGGAACAGATCAGGGGGAGGCGGAGAGTTTGCGACAGGCGAGTCCGTAACCATGTTCAGAGAGCGGGGGCTTTTGGCACACGTTGATCATATAGCAGGGGCTTCAGGTCAGCCCTTTCCTTAGTTTTGTCCGAAACGATGCCCCGTCCGGCGTCTCCTTACTGCTGTGGTCTCGCCTCGGCCTCCGTCGCTGATGTTCCACAATCCGCAGTCAGGCCGCGTGCTCCCACATCCGGTCTCTTTCTCCTCCGACAGCGATACCCTTAAATGAGTTTTGAAAAGACAGTCTTTAGAGATATTGCAGAAGAAGGTAACTACATAAGTTTATTTCTCTCCCAACACCAAGCAACTGGGGTAAGCACTCGCTACATTGGAGATTCTTGCGACTAACGTATAAACAATTGATGATGGGTTTGCTGGATTCCTTACAACTTCCTTTTGTTGGCTAATTCTTTGACGTGTTGATGATTATTACGTTCATTTGTCATATGTCTATTATAGTAGATGTCAGTTCTTCTGGCAGAGACCCATTTCCCTAGTACAAGTCTTGAAAGGCTAGGCTGGTCTTCAGGGCCTTGTGCTTTACAAAAAGTGCAACGTGCTATTCACCATAGTCTGATAGGCATCCTTCTGAGGGATGAACATAGGCTAAACAAGTCTTCATTACATCAAAAAAACATCTTATTTTCAGCAAGGCTTACAGCAACAAGGTCTTTCGATTTTCGATCTGATTTTTTTTTTTTAACTTTGCATACATCTTTCTAACTTTCTATAAAAATCCTCGCAACCTGGTTACTACAAAAACTCGGGAGGGGTGGTTTGCAATAATTATTAAACTTATCCTCGGGGAAGGAGGGATCTTATGGACAACAATTAGGGACACAGTGAATTAGAGCAGGGGGCGTTTTTCAGGCTCTCGTTCAGGGCAGCTGACACAAAACTGGGGGCATTTTGGGTAGATGGGGGTGTCTCGATCACTTCTTACAGCTTGGGGTACGGAGACAATTTTCAATGGGGATGGTCGCATTACCACAGACACATTTTATCATAGAAGCCACTGACAAATAGTTCCCTGAGAGTGGGTCAAATTTAGGGAACCTTTGTCGTCTTACCTGTCCCTTTCCTATCGGCCAATTTAATTTTCATCCATATTTTAGTAGAAAAGGAGAGGTAGTAACGTGGTACCGATACAATTTTATTTAGGACAAATTTGTACAAATACTTGTGGTATTTGGTGCCAATCAGGAGGTGCACCAGGTTCGCCAATTAGGTGCCAGTTGTTAGGAAGAGGGGAAGTGTGGAGGGGTGGAAGAGTGAGAGAGAGACAGAGAGAGAGAGAGAGAGAGAGAGAGAGAGAGAGAGAGAGAGAGAGAGAGAGAGAGAGAGAGAGAAAGATAGACAATAGGCCAAACAGTACACGTGCGACATGGGGAATGACCGTGTATTGTTTGGGCTATTCAGTGCGTTACCTAACGTTTAGACGTTTCGGGTCTGTGTTAGGAGGTAGAAGGCATGCAGTTTTGGGACAGAAGAGCATTAGATCAGGTAAAGAGGTCGTGAGAGCGTCCTTGTTGTGCCGTTTTGCAGCGCAAGTCCGTCTTCATGCATCGGGCGTGACGTGGTTCCAGATCCCTTATGATACTCTGATCGGGATTCTAATGAAACCTGCAGAGGAAAAAAGGGGGAAAAAGGGAAGGTAGGGGGACAACATTCGAACACATCAAGTGTATGGGCACGAAAGTCCTTTACTTACCACATACTCGTATTTATCTCTTCGGGATATAATCCCTCAGGGTTCTGGTTTCCTAAAGTCATGGGGGCAGGCAATGTGATAGGTTGTTCATGGGGAGGTTCGAGGATGGCATTAAGGATCGTGCGTAGTGAAAACGCTAAAAAGAGGAATCAGAGGTGCCTAGCGTGAGGTACCCGGTTTTGTAGATGTATCCGGCCATCGGGATCCCTAAATCATTCCCAAAGCTGTGATGTTCTAAGGCATATCAGTTCTTCGTTCAACCCTGTACCTTAGTACCTTCGACCACCATATCTTTATATCATTTTATCAATTACACCGTTGTACTTTACCCATTCTCAGAAGTCAAGGTCCTTCTTCATACGTCAGTTCCTGAGCTTAGTCGCATATCTTGGAGGCAGCGTATCATACCTTTGATTCGACCATCAACCCAGGGCCGAACAACCATTTCTCGGATAACCTTAAAAAGAGAGCAGAACAGTTGCGCACAGAAAAACCCTCCCACCGATACCCGCATTTAAAAAAGTATGCGATGCCTATCCATAGCTTTTTAAGACCTTTATTTGCAGAATTATTCAGTACGTAAAATGTGAGAGCGCAATTCATATTTTGGCCTGATATGTCGTCGATGGAAGCACATACAGTAGGGGGTTATTTTGTAACACAAGAACATGTGAAAAAGGTCTAATTAATTATTTGCAAGTAACCAAAAACATTTCATTGCGTGACGAAGGAATCAGGGGCATTTCAGTTCATAAATGGAAACACAGCCAAGCTCATCATAATCACATTTTCTAGATGTAAACCGTGGGTATGCATCATAGGCGGCGTTATGTATCAGTTACAACAAATATCAGAAATAAATTGTTCATTGAAATCAACATTTTACGGAACCCTTCTCAAATGTTCGCCAAGCGAACCCTCCTCCCTCTAACATTGAGTGCGCAATGGTTCGTATATATATATATATATATCTTAGTACATCAAGTTTCATTAGCTAAGGAATACCACGAGGCATCCGTTAGTTTCCATTGATACCGGCGCCATTTTGGGCGAGGCCGGCTTAATCCGGAAGTAGCATCAGAGGAAAAATGTCCCCGACAATTGGCGGTTGGACCAGAGTCCCTTTCGGCAGTTCAAAAAACTGTGCTAACAGAGGGGCTGGTGGTGTGGACCGTCAATCAAGAGAGGGAGGGGGATAGAGTCTTTCTTACCGGGTCATGTTGATGCTCAGCCGGAACTTACTCAAGTTCGTTAGTCCATAATGTTCCTGGGTGGTTCAGACGGAAGCTGATGCAGACACGAGAGCACCGCCATCTTGTTGCTGTGCCGTGGTTATTTCATTTGAGATCAATGCAACTGTTCCTCACCGGAAGCCTGAAGGGGCCGAGGGCTCTTGGGACTTTGGTAGAATCTTCAAAGTCGAGGGGATGTTTGTCGATGGTGGGGGCTTGCGCCCGGGTGGGCAAGTGCCCGAGTTGCAATTTCGGACAAAGTTACTCCAGCGGCCTAGACCCGCCTTTCGAGGGCCCAGGCGCCATTTTGAGACCCTGTGGCAGCCACCTTTGCCGTATCCATCAGGAGTGGAAGAAACTTCTTGTGATGGCGAAAGACAGAGCATCATGTTGCTGGAGCAGGACATTTTGGTTCGGGGCGCCAGGGTGCAGCAGTGGAGCCTTCGTCTGGGGAGGTGAGAAAGGCTCGTCCGTGCCGCCTTCCTCTCCCGGCGCATCCTACGCCGTCCCTTGGAATCAGGGGCGCACATGATGACCACCCTACACCCCTGATTCCGACTCTTGGGGGACCACTGTACATCCGGTGCTCCGTAAATATGCCCGTCGGACATTGTATGTCCTGTTCTGAGAAAGTATACCAGCCGGGCATTGTATGTCCTGTACTACGCAAGTATACCAGGCGGGCATTGTATGTCCTGTGTTGCGGAAATATACCAGCCGGACATTATATTTCCTGTGCAGCGTAGGTATATGGCCGTCGCCCGGCTGGAGGACATCGGCGTCGGGCCAGGGCAGGGAAGCCTCCTACCTGTGGAGGTGGAAGAGGCTCGTCCGCGTCGCCTCTTCCTCCCTGCCCACCCTGCATCCGTTCGATGGAGGAATTCGTGATGGCCGGACCAGATGATACGAGGGAGGGGGTCATTTGCAGCCGCCCCCTCCCTACTCGCGGCCCGGGGGACGCCATCCCTGGAAGGGTAGTATGGAAAGACCATTTCATTGCCTGCTTGGTGGAGCCTCCAGGACCTTCTCGCCGGCGATCCCTTTTTGGCTCATGGCTGCTGGCAGGCCCCGCCCCACACGTGCTATGTGTTTCGGATGGGCGGGACCATTGAACTGTTACATTTCGAGGACTTCCGGAGTGAGCATAACATGTTTTGTATTTCTCCTATTAGTCAAGTTTGCTTTTTAGAGAGTTCTACTAGTTATTCTATTTACTGTTGGTTGTGTGTTTTACCGTCATTAAATCCTAAGTTATATAATAGACGCTTGGCTTTCTTGAGTCTTTTCTCTAACGGGGGGTTGTTTACACTGACCTGCAGTTGCGTTTGTTTTTCAGAGTGGGGGAGCAACAGAGAGCAATCAGTCCCAGAACTCTAACATGTCATTAAAATTGGTCTGACGAAATCTGTGCCACCGAGCATAATCGAACGGGGTGGTTCTGTCTGTTCTGTCTGCACTAGTCTGATTGGTTTTTATCTCACGTCTTTTTCCTTTCTGTCGGTCCGTCCTTTCTGTCAACCCTCCATTCTTACCTATGCTTTGCAGAGTCGGGCATTGGGCTTTCCAGTGTCCAAGACATTTACAGAAAGCACATTGGTTTTGTTTTAAATCTGTCCGTCCTGTGCGTAATGTCGGGGGATTACCTTCGGGTCGTTGTGTTCCGGGGTTGGCTTGTCGGCACATCCCTTTACACCGTTCGCTTTTCGTGTCTACTCCTCGGGGCTGTGCCATCGCTGGCCCTTCCCTTTGCCTACTAGACGTTTGGAGGGTTGTCCGTCGTGTCCCTTCACCTTTTCTAAATTCGTCGCCTTCCCTTCGTCGTGCAGCTTCTTTGCGCCACATACCGAGGCTATCGAGCATAATAGGTGTTGTTTCATTCCTACGAAGGGCTATTTCTACCGTTTCTATTTTGTCGAGATCAAAGGATCCTCTCAGTGGCCACTGTCTTTCTCGATCCCTTTTCGTATATTTATGCCACAGCTCACTATAGGCTATAGCAATTAATCCATGCTTCATAACCATGTCCTTATTAGGGGTGCCTTCCAGCGGAGCCGGATGGTTCATCTCTAATAAGCGGTCCGGGTTAAACAGGCTACTAACCAGTGGGGAGAAGACAGGCATGACGGATCACAATGGGATAATAGTCAGCACTACCTATCTTATCACTGCGCGCAAAGACTAGACAGAATATTTCTATTCTACGTTGTTTGCACGTAGTGAATACCTCATGAACCAATTCTGAGCAATCAATCAACGTTAGGTCAAAAATAAAAAATCAATATGGTCAATGGGGAGAATAAGTAGGCTCGCAAAGGTTCGCGTCACCTACCCTTTCACTATCTGTAAAGAGGGGACCTATTTTCCCTGTTTGCAGACAGAGAATCTCCAGAAAACAATCTATAACAGTTAATCAATGGGGGGAAGGGGCAATTGTTCAGTGGGGGAGAAAGATAGGTCCGACGGGTGCGTACCTATCCTTCGCTGTTTATAAAGGGAGAGCCTGTTGTTTCTCCGTTTGTAGACAGTGAATCTCCAATAAATTAACAAAGAGTAATACTAGTATTTTCTCAACAATTATCAATTATTTTCAATTATCTATCACTTTCGCAATTCGTCGTGTTTACACGACCTTACCCGGACCGCATGGACAGTTTCTCGTCTTCCGAATCCAGCGCCCGATCGTCCTCTTCTCTTCGTACTTCTCGTGGCACTCCTGATGGTTCCCAGTCAGGACCGCAGATCACTCGAGAGAGGTCTGTTCGGAACCAGTGAAGTTCGGATGATCGGCTGTCAGACGAGGGTCTATCGGACAGGGTACCTTCCGATCGTTGCAGTCGTTCACTCTGTCGTCGGGACCTCTCCCACTGGATCCACGAGTCGCTGATGGGCCCCACGTTTGGGACGCCAATTGTTAAAAAGGGTTCCAAAGACAACCGGTAACCAAAGACCCTTTTATGTTGCCCGGCGGTATCGCCTCTATGACCCACCAATATTAATCAATGAAGAAGCAGGCGCTGGAGACTGGAAGGCAGGAAACGAGGATTTTATTCTCTCCGGAGGAGAACACATCAATTCAGACAGCAAGTATCGTCACGAGGTGCTCTAACCACATCTCTGAGGCCTGGCCTCTTATACTAGGGTTTACGACCTTTATTGCACATAACACATTCTCGCAATACTTTAGTACTTGAAAGAACATCCTCGGAATCTCCCCTTCAGACCCTTTCCCACATACATTTACAGTTGGATTCCCCACCCCGGTCACAACAGGTGATGGTTGTCGCACAGCAGGGCATTCCGCCGATTCACGGAATGCATGGGGTTGATCGGATCTCATGGGGTGGGGGCTTTGATCGGTTCGGGGGTCTTTTGATGGGGAGGGGAAGCTTCCTACTGTACGGGGTAATAAACAGTATCCGCAGAGCCAGGTGGCGGCCTGGGAACAGGGAAGACAAACGGGGACACAAGAAAAGGGGTTTGCATCAAAAGGGTTTGAGGCCATGAAAGGAATGAGGGGAGGTGTCGCGCTGGGAACAGGATGGGATTCAGTGGTGAAGCTGCGCTGAAGAGGGGTTTATGACCCAAGGTATGAGAGAGCGGGGGTTGTCAGTGTGCGGGGGAATGCTTGCGAGGTTAAGAGAGAGAGAGACGCGCTGGCTATCAGCGAGGGGCAGGGAGGCCATGGCGCTCAAAATGGTTGCCGCTTACGCGCACGAATGGGCTTGAAAAGGGGCAAGATGGCGCCGATAATGTTCACCAAGTTTGTATTTATTTTTCACACTAGCTATGGATGTCCTCGTCGCTACTGCAACCCGGACACAAGGAACGCCCTTGACCAATCAGGGCGCTACTCTCACCAGCATGAGAGCAGCATCCTGATTGTTTGGAGGGAGCGGCCTCACTTGGAGGCATGCACTTGCTCTAACCCAGCAGTCTTAAGACAGCTGGGTTAGAGATGTTTAAAGTGTGCATGTGTGGCTGTTGTCGCAAGACGGCAGGTCAAAAAGACATGCACATTTTAAACAATGCAAACACAGTTGCCCTCCTCCCTGCTGCTGTCACTCAGCAGCAGCCCCATCCCCATTCCCGACCCCCGTCCTGACAGTCTGTTTAAGGCGGGGGTGATAAATAAAATGGTAATGAATTACTATTTTATTTTTCCTCTTGGGGGCATTTAAGTGAGGTGTCGCTCCTCTGCTCCAATGGAGGAGCAGCCCCTGTTCCCTTAGTTGTTCAATTTGACTCCAGTAGCAAGGTGCCATCCCTCAACTTGATTTGTTGGAACATAGCTTGTATTGCTTCTAAAATTGCCAATAAAGATTGGCTTAATTATGTCAAACAGCACAAGATTATTAGGTTACAAGAAACCTGGCCCACTGAGGATATTGTATGGGATGGATGCCACAGCCATTGTACACCAACAGGCAGAGCCAAGGGGTGGTTAGTAACTTTTCTTTGGGAATCCTTGGCCCTCAAGGTGGTGCCTGTTCCACTTTTACTTCAAATTCTCTTGATCTTTCAATCAGTGTCTAATTTGTAAAACAATAAGTGACAAGGCCCTCGTCAGGAGACCACCACAGCTTACACCAACCCTTGTCACCGGCAGTAACAGTACCTACACACCTAAAAACCATCACACTGCTACAGGTGTGACATTTCAGATTGTTCAAGGCCCCCAAAGTTATTGCTTTGGCTACAGGTATTAGTTCTTTTTAATGTACCGCTGCAAGGCTGGTGCTCGACCTTCCCTCCCGCACCCCTTCACTACCCTGCTTAAAAACCTTGCATTGGCTCCCAATACAAAAACGCATTAAATTCAAACTATGTTGCCTCGTCCATAAATCCATCAATGGTCATGGCCCAGCATACCTAGAACAAAAGCTTAAGATCTACCACCCGGTGAGAACGCTTAGATCATCCAACAAGTTGCTCCTAAGTGTCCCTAGGGTGCGTACAGCCTGAAAAGGTGACAGGGCATTCAGCAAAACAGCTCCTGAAGCCTGGAACTTCCTGCTCCTTCAGATCAGGACAGAACACGACTACCTGAGATTCCACAGACAGCTAAAAACATGGCTCTTCTAGACCTGTCTTGCCCTGCCTGGTCTCTGCTAGGAGGTTTCTCTGCAAGCGCTCTGAGACCTTCGGGTGATTTATGCGCTATACAAATGTAAAAAATGGAAAATGGAAATGTATATTGAATTAATAAACAATTGTTGTTTTGCTCATCTTTTAATTGCATAAACAGCAGATGTCATAAGTGCTGGTGTTAACAGTTAAGTGCCAGGGCCAAGCACTAGAAGCCTCCGGCTCAAATTAAGCACTGCTTTCAATCAATAACTAATTTTTTTATTTTTTATGAACTCTTATAATGTTGTGAACTGATGAGACAAATGTTGCAACATTGATACATTGTTCACAGTGATTGGAATTTTGAAGTAACAGTCCTCCTCTATCCTAAAATGTTTTAATGTAATCATGGGGTGCTTTAATGCAAAGATTGGATCCAGTACCACCTTTTCCGATCTCTTTTCTATAAGATACAAAATAATACACCAATCCAAAATGGATGTAGGGGCAGCTAAACTTTATAAAAGTGTATTTGACTTTCATCATAGCAATTATGTCGAAATTTTGTGTGAGCTGAATAAACAAACTCCAACTTTCATTGGCTTGGTACAAGGAACTATAATCGATTACCTATTTACCTCATGATCCATTTACCCAAAAACTAAAACTGGGGAAACCATTACAAATCGCTACAGTGATCACAAGCCTAACAACTTAGGGCCCAATGTATATGTTGGTGGTGAGGGAACTTCGAAGGTGTTCCCACCCAACCAACATAGTTGTCCGCCTACACCATTTTCAAAACAAACAGTGGATACACGTTGGGAATTAAGGAGATCTGCAACCACGGCAGAAGGCTACCTGATCCCTGCAGGACAGGAGCGATGTTGAACTGATGCTACCGTTTCAAGAGTTTCCCCATTGAGTGAGACAGAAAAGGAGTCGAATATTAGAAAACGGCTGGTTGGAACCACGATCAGCATACCTTGATGGATAATAGAATCACCTTGTTAAAAAGGATTCTTTCTTGGCTGACTAGGAGGCATAAGTTGTGTAGTCTTGCACCTTCGGGGTCATCTTTAACCCTTGGTTGCCCAACTATTGAATGTCCTGATGAAGACTCGCACGGTCCAGGTTTAACTCACCGGATGACCTTAAGTCGAGTCGAAACGTCGACGATACTAACTCCACCTTGGACCCAGTTTTTTGCTAAAAAAGTGCACGCATTTAACATGACTGTTTGTATTTAGATGACCCAGAGATTAGTTGTTATTAACTTTCATGTGGGCCAGGTTGTTGTATTATGGAAAATTGTAAGACCGTAACTACAGAAAATCAATGTGAATATTTTGCTTATTTTCTGTGAATTTCCTTTCTTTCTTGATTCACTGCACTCTTCTTTGATCACTTCCTTTTGTGCACGCTCCTCCGGGAAACCCTTTTTTATTCTAAAAATATTGAGAAAACTGTGTGGAATATCAACCTTGTGATTAGAGACAATGAATTAAACATTGTTTTCCCCCCTTTTTTTATATATTGGTGTTGTAGTGATATTCCTTTTATTCTGAGTAACTCAGCTCATTTATGGCTTGGTGCGGATTTGTGAGGAACGCCCATGAACTTATAAATGTTTGAATATGCACTGATTGAATCAGCTTATTAAGAAATAGGTTCTGGACCATTGTTTATTCTTATTACACCATTTTCAAATCGGGCAGACCTAAAGTTTGAACCCAGCGGTGACTACTCTATTATGGCCATTGACAAATAAACGTTTTGAATGGCCCAATGGAATACGGATTGTTGGAAAAATTACTATATGTCAGTCCGCCCAATTAGGATGGGTGGAATATAGCCATTTCTTACTGTCCGTCACTGCCTGAGAAACCCTGGCGGTAAGACAAACCAGGGGGTAAGGAACATTAACCCCTTCGATGCTGATGACGACCTCAGGTCGTCATCAGCCACGGGTGATGTGTACGGATGACGAGCTGAGCTCGTCATGTATCGCGGTAAATGGAAAACAGCCGCACAGCGCAAAAATCACCGCAGCAGCGATGCGGTTGAGAAACTAAAAAAGCCCCCCCCCCATTGCCATGGGAGGTGACCCTTATCTTTCTTATTTAAAAAAAACAATAATCCCACTTTGTTTTCTAACGATGCATAACATACCTCACCACAAGAGACAAGGGACTACAATTAAGGTGGTTGAGTAGTCAACTTTCAAGTATTACTGTGCAATTTACATTCAACTCCCAAACTACTGACATCTTTGTCACCCTGGGACAAAGTATCAGAGAGTCACTTTTGTCTTTTATTAACTTTAAAAAAAGTATACCCAGAGAAGCGTGTTAATAGGCCCAGCCATGTGGCAAATAGGCACTTGAGAACTACCTTGAAAAATATACCCGGAAGCAGGGCTGACAATGTCAAACTGAGGGCTCAGTATAAGCAGGCCATTAAGTATAGGAAGCTCCCCATAACAAATGAAAATGTAATTGGTGATTGTGCAACCAACAATACCAGATTTTTGGGGGAAATGGCAAACTGTAGCTATCCTTTTTTCTTTTAGTCAGACACCCCGGCCACCAACATCAAAGCAGAAACTTGTGTTGAGCATTTCAGATTATTTGTTGCCTTGGAACAAATGTGGAAGATTTATCAGCCAAGTCACAGCCGCACTTCCTTTTCAACATCAGATTTGAAATTCATGAAGTAGAATCAACTATTACCCAAAAGCCATCTCTTAAAACACCTTGCATTGATGCAGTCCCTATAGATTTTTATAAAAGCTAATATTGAGCTCTGGGCACCCATTATCATCAATGCTATAAACTCAACAGTAAGATCTAAATTACCATACTCCGACGTACTTCAGTCATAGTTTTATTATTATAGAAAGGCAATAGGCAAGATCCCTCTTGTTACAGGCCCATTTCTCTGCTGGATTCTGTTGTCAAAGTTGTTTGCTGCATGGCCCTTCTCAGCATCGTGGCCTGGACAGAAGGTTCCAGGGTCCTGTCTCCAGCCCAATAGGGCTTTAGAGAAGGGCCAGATACTCAGGACTAATGCTTGAAAATACGTTTGCTCATAAATAAATACCCCATAGCCAAGAAGGATGCTTTATATCTCTCCTACACGAAAAACTAGGAGGAAGTAATGTTTTCGGAAAATGAACCCCACCAACCAGGAATCTAAAAACATATTTACTCTGCAAAAGGAAACTAAGGTAATAAATCATTCAACAGATACAATGGAGGCAATTCACAAAGGTAACTTTACACGTGTAATTTGCTCTTACCTTTTTGAGTAAATGTACTACTTTGAGCAACTCAGACAATCTGAGAGCACAATTACTCAAAAGTGTAGACTTACACATCTTCGGTCCCTGAAAAAGGGGTCAGAGTCAAACTTACAGGTATCAGTTACTACTGAAAAAAAGACAGTAGTATGTATTACACCACACATGGTCACCCACTGGTACTGCAACACCCTCCCATTGAAAAGAATTGAGACAGGGACTTAAATTTAAATCCCATAGGAAAGAGTGTTAAATTAATTTAAAATAGTTAAACTCATAAATAATTACAATTAATGCTATAAATATATATACAATTAGTACATATTTATTATTTAATTAGAAAACACGTTAATACCTTTTTTTAATTAAAAAATGAATGTAATAACACATTTTTATTAAATATAATTACACTATTCATATTTAATTATGTGCACCACTTTTAATACTTATTAATGCATAATTTTTTTCACTTTAGGTGGAAATGTATTCTTTAATTTAAACTTCAAAAAAGTAAATTTTCTTCCATTAAATGTATTTAAAGGAATTTGAATCTTAGTTGATATTAAAGTTAGTAGTGCCGGGTATTGTATTTTTTTAGTTCAATGTTCAAAATAAACATGTAAAATTAACTTACATTAATATTTAACATACACGTATGTTTAGAAACATTTTCTAAGTTTAATAAACGAATTACAAATTTCCTATACTTTACCATTTTTAGATTTTTGCCACCTGGTGGACATTTCACTATGGGAAAGTATAGGGAAAGTTTAATATTTCTTTGGTAATGATTGATTTATTTATTTTTCTTTAAATTTAGCAGGTAAGTTACATTTATACACACAATGATCATAAGATGTTTAATTGGTTGGACATAAACCAAGTGAAATGCAATTCCGATAAATCTGAGATTTTCTTTTTCGGAGCTCCACCTTCTGAGGACCTCCACTAGCCGTTCTTCAAAACTCAGTAAAAAAGCTGTGTATTCAAATTGATAATTCTTTATCCATGAAACCCCAAATTCAAGCGGTGGTAGGCACCTGTTTTTGGCTGCTGCGCACCCTGAGGAAATTTATACCCCTTTTTTCTACTGACACAAGGAAAATAGTGATTCAGGCCCTAACCAACTCCAGACTTGACTATTGAAATGTCCTATACTCAGGTCTGCCAGACTGTCTTCTGAACGGCCTGCAAGAGGTTCAAAAGACAGCAGCGAGACTCATTTTTTATCTGGCTCCCCAAACCTATATATCCCCACATCTCAGGGACCTGCACTGGCTGCCAGTGAAAAAGAGGATCACATTTAAGACACTGGTATTGGTTCATAAGACCCTAGATGTTAATGGTGCCAGTTACATCAGGAGGAGAATATTGCACTACATCCCTTCCAGAACTCTGCGGTCTTCATCCAGCCATCTGGCTATCATTCCTGAGATCTGCTGGGTTAGAATCGGAGGCAGATCCTTCACGTTCCTTGGGACCCAAGCCTGGAATCAACTTCCTCTGGCTCTTAGAGCCACTGCGGAATTGTCCTCTTTCAGGAAGCAACTAAAAACGTGGCAATTTTGCAATTAAGTGTTTCCTAGGTTATAATGGGGAGATAACTGACAGCACTAGGACACTCTATGGAGTATTATGAGCTTTATAAATGCTGTTTTTTTCATTCATGCATTCATTCATAAGCCAGCAAACATAAGCCAACATGTATTTCATCACGTATGGGACTGTCCTACCTGGGGATTTGTTAAGGCTGTCTGGCCATTATTGGTTCTTCTGTTTGGTAAAAGCTACACTTATCATCAACTGTATGCTGTGAAAGCCCCCTCCCTATTCAAGGTCACCCTTTTCTGTAAGATGTCCCTTTTTGGACTTCTTTGGGTGCATGTAGGATGGTCCCCTATCCAAAAGCAGCTCTCTGGGTCATAATAGTCTGGGTGTGTTTTTAATACCCTGACCAACCTACTGTTACCTAATGCTGGTGCAACAGTGGACTAAACATTATTTATGTTGGTTGGGCAAATTCCATTATGTTTCCCTTTGCACCGTGCTACCTCCAGATCTGATTATTCCTTGAGCTCAGAGTGTGTGACAGGGCAGGGTGGGTTGGGAACATAGGGATGAACATTTATACTAAGAAGTGGGTCTTCCTTTATCACTGGCTGATAATTCTAGATTGGCCAACTGTGATCACTACGCCACTGGGTCCCGTGCTCTCTACGCCACTGGAATCAAGCTATCCTGGCTGATGACGGCTGATAGCCAGAAACCGGTCCTAGGATGCTTGATTCTGGTCCAGGGAAGATATGGCTTGGCAGTTCGGGCGGGACTGTGCCCATGAGGCACAGGGTCAAGACTGATTTGCATATGGCCATGTCTGAACTGGGGTGGCTTGGTGAGCAAAATAACGATGGATTAAACCCAGATCTGTGACTGGGGGTGAATGTTTTGTCATTGTGCAACATTCCGTCCATCACCTAGTGTGTTTTGCTGTTCACCCTATGTGGGAAGGGTATTCCCAGACGTTGGTCCCGTGCTCACTGCTCCACTGGAATCAAGCTTTCCTGGCTGATAGCCGGAAACCACTTCTTGGATGCTTGATTCTGGTCCAGGGAAGACATCGCTTGGCAGTTCGGGATGGACTGTTCCCTTGATGCACAGGGTCAAGACTGATTTACATATGGCCATGTCTGAACTGGGGTGGCTTGGTGAGCAAAATAACGATGGATTAAACCCAGATTGCGCAACATTCCATCCATCATCTTGTGTGTTTTGCTGAGCTAGAAAGGAGTCACATCCAATATTTGATTGCCTCTTCTCCTTTTTCGGGAATCGCATTGAGTACTTCCGCTAAACAGCAGAACAAATCTGATTTTCTCCTGAAACACCTCAAGGGAGGGACCATCCCCTGGGGTCTTCAGGTGAAGAATGTACCAGTGATATTCATTGAAGACTCTGAACATAAAAAAGGCTTTAGCTACATTAACACCAAATGTAGTAGAAACCTCATGGTACATACTATAGAAACGGCACAGAGACTTTGCCGGAAGGAGGAAGAAGAGATTGAGGAACTTACTCAAGCTATAAAAAACAATCAGGCAGTGACAGATGCTAAGGGTCTTTTAGAGAAAATTGAAAAAGAGATCCAAGTGTTCAAGGATAATACAATCAACGATAAAAGTACTAAATTCGAGAGAGATATAAAAGCCTTTAAAATTGATCAAGTTTACCCTTTTTTAAAGGACGACTACTACACTCTGATAGACTCGCTTAGGGCATTATCAACCTACCAAGGGAGATCTAGAAATAGATTTAAGACTTTTTCAGAAACATCATCTTCTGATTCCTCTGGTTCAGAAACAAGAGGCACTAATTCCAAAAAACAGGTGGCTTTTTTAGAGCAAGGCCAACAACCAAAAAGTCGGTACAAGGCACCATGGGAAATGAGAACAAGGAGCCGGTTTTACAAATCATAGACCGACCAAGTACGGTAGTCAATTTATCATCGATGGTACTTTCTACTGATGTGGAGGCTGTTTTAAATTTGGGTCTGAAGTTCGTACCTTGTAAACAAACTGACTTTACTAGGTTAAAACTAGAGGCAATAGAATTTTGCAGAAAGATCAGATTGAAGGCTTTTTTTTCCAACCAACCTACAACTATGAATAATGAAACCACAGGTCTCAGAAATAAATCAACATTCGTCCCCAGTAAAAACATCACAAAGCAAATTTATGCTTTTGAACAGGTTCTATTGTCATCCATTAACAAACTTGAAAAATCAAGAAGTATGTTAAGCAAAATATCAGTCAGAAACAACGATTGGCAATACAGACACTGAAGGAGGATTCATCGGTCGTGATAAAACAAGCCGACAAAGGCGATGCGGTAGTCATATGGCCCGCGATATGTATTTAACTGAAGGACTCAAACAAGTACAGAACGAGACATGGTACCGGTTGTTATCGGAGGACCCAGTTAGACAGATTCAAGGAACAATTGCAGATATTCTGCAACTAGGAAAAGATGGAGGTGCTTTGGGCGTGAAAGAATTTGATTTTTTAATGAAAAAGTTTCCCCGCACCCCCATCCTTTATCTATTACCAAAGATTCATAAAAATCTGCACGCGCCCACGGGACGGCCCATAGTCTCGGGGTGTGATTCTTGCCTTGAGCCCATCTCAAAATATGTCGACATCTTCCTTAAGCCGTTCCTTAAGGAAGTTGAGTCGTACTTAATAGACACAACAGACTTTTTGACAAAAGTGGAAGGTACTCCTTTTGATGAACATACACAAATAATGGTCACATTGGACGTGACATCCCTCTATACACAGATCCCTCAAGACGAGGCGCTAGAGGTCATGGGACTGTACCTTGAGAGCAGAGAGAGACCGCACAGAGTGCCTACCTCATTGATTCTCAAATTGGCTGAAATAGCCTTGAGAAAGAACTATTTTAAGTTTAACAATCAATTTTACATGCAAACGAAGGGGACTGCCATGGGATGTCCTTATGCCCCAGAGATGGCAGTCCTCTTCATGGCACAATATGAGAAAAAATATGTTGAAACAAACAACCCATTTGAGAACCAAATCAGCCAGTGGCTACGCTATATAGACCACATCTGGCTCCTGTGGCAGGGGAGCCAGGTGGAACTAGTAGCGTTCCACGGATGGCTTAACGCAAGACATGCTGATATTAAGTTTTCCCTTGAGTTTAGTACAACTAGAATGACATGCCTTGATGTGGAACTAACGTGTGTTGATGAACACCTGAAAGCTTCCTTATATAAAAAAGATACGGACAAAAATACCATACTACATCATAGGAGTGCCCACCCTAGGAACTTAAAAAAAAATCTTCCTTATGGGCAGCTCCTAAGAATAAGGAGGAATTGTACAGAGCTAAGTGACTACGATCAATATGCCCAGACTTTCTGTGGTGAAATGATACAGAGAGGCTACCCGAAGAAACTTTTGAAACATTCTTTCAAAAGAGCAAGGTTCACGCCTCGTGAATGCCTTCTAGAAGCCAAACCAAAGGAAGATCCACTTATGGACCTGACACACACAAAATGAGGCAAGCTGTGCTCAAAAACTGGCACCTCCTAGAGGGGTTGGAGTGTACATTTGCGTATAAGAAAAAACAAAGTATAGGCCAACAGATAGTCAAGGCTGAGATCACTGTACCAAAAGCAAGAAGTGACTTACTTTCCCAATGGAATATGAAACCAATGGAGGGCCACCACAAATGTGGCAATTGTGTGGCCTGTCCTAGTATGATTGAAGGTAATGAATTACAGTATTTGGGAGTAATATGGAAACATCTAGGGTTCACGAATTGCAAGACTAAAAACGTAGTGTACGTGCTAGTGTGCCCATGTAGAAAGATCTACATAGGTAAGACCAACCAACAAATCAATCTGAGAATCAGTCAACACAGGTCCCGTATAAAAAAGAAAGTCATGACAGCTCTGATGGTTGAGCATTTTGTCGAAAAAGAACATAGTGAGAATGACTTTAAGTGGTCAATTTTATTCACTTTGAATCAGGCAAAACGCCCGACTGATGTCGACAGAGTGTTGTTACAAAAAGAAGCATATCTTATCCTGAAATTTAATAGTACGTTGACAGGATTAAACAGCCTTTCAGAATTATCCAGAATATGAACAAACAGAATGCAACATCTGCCCCCTTATAATCACTGCCTTACTTGTGTTTGAGAATTATCTACAACACTATGGTATCACTCAGCACTTGATCTAAGCTTGAATAATTGATAATCAGACAATCTGCAGGAATCAAATGTTTAAAACATCTTCTTCATTTGAAAAACTACGGGTCCCATAATTCCCTGTTTGATGAAAAAGGATGTAAATATAGGCGTTTCAAAATGGCCACCGGCAGAGCAGAGCAGAGCAGAGAGACCGAGTGACACGAGTGCATGTTCCAGCACAAGGTCTTGCCCCGAATAATGTCTAACTTATACTTGTACCACTGAATTAAAGAACGATCGTCCAAGACGCGCTAAAACCCATGTTATTGTGTTTGTAGGAGCCGAGCGAAATTAGAGAGCCAGCTCACATAAACCACTGGTGATTAACGCGCAGCTAAATCAGGTATGCCGAGCTTTAAATGGATTGTGAGCTCAATAACAGTGCCACAAGTATTGCTGAAATGAGCAGACACAAATGTATCGTTCTCTCTTGCCACAGTAGCTATTCAGATGCTCAAGAAATCAGCAAAAGATCAAATAAGACCAAGCACCTTCTGCGCACGCACGAGCAAAGGTACGTGGCGTTGTGTGTTTTGAAACTGTGCAATGCACTTTCAACAGGTGGATGTTTGGGTCTAATGGGTAAACTTCCCCTTTGTTTCCATTGGAATTTGCCTGTATTACTGGAGTACAAGTTCAATAGCGACTACAAGTGAGGCATCGACTTGTAAACTGAGGTAAAAATAGACCACAATTTTGTAGTTCTGCGTAAAGGGCAGTATTTTCCTGCCTCTTGCCCTCCAAGTGTATATTTTCATGTACACGAAAATGTTTTCCTATTTCAGGCAATTAATAAAATGCCTTGAGGTCCAATATCAGCCACTATTTTTTTAAATAAAGACTGAAATACATGAACAATTGAGCCCGTCCTTGACATTAGGAAAGGCCAGGACATCAGATACTAACAGGTACAATGTTGATACCTAGCAGTGTATTACGAGATTGAAGAGAGGTATTCAGATAGTGAATAAAACTTTATTATTTCTCTGCATTTTATACAGAAGAAGTTACAAAGCCCTGATGATGGGAACTGGTTTGCCTGGACTAGAAACGCGTCGGCACAACTGAGGGAGCTATTTACATCATTAAGTGTCTCAACTGGCCTTGGCAGTGTTGAAGTTATCCTCGTTTGAGGATTGTGCTCCCTCTCATGACTTTGTCTTCTCATTTTTTTAATATTGATTAACTCCACTGTAAAATTTTAATTTTTGTTGTTTATATATTGTATGTTTATGGAATGCATGATAATTGTTTATAGGAAATGTAAATATTTGTTTGTATATAGCCGTGTATTGTAATTGTATATTTTGAATGTACAGTATTTTCCTTTTTTTGCGAAATGTGGAAAAATAGTTAAAGAAATCCCAAAAGAGAAAGACAGGTAGGTATAAATAAAAAGTACCGGGTCAAACTAAAAGAATTTGTGTTTGCCCTATTTACTAAAAGTAAGCGTTTAGAAAACTTGTTGGGTGAAGACATTTTTTGTGTGTTTTGATAGAATAGGGTCCAGCCTACCCCGTACCCTGTAAGGACCTAACTCCTTATATTCACAGAGCTAAAAAGGAAGGCACAAGCATCAAAGAAATATTATTGCCAAGAATCACAATGGAACTTCCTCTTTTAAAACAAAATGACACTAAATCTAAAAGACTGGGTTCTCATCCTTCCTGAATGCTTCGCACGGGAAGCAACAGAGTCATCAATGCAGTCCTTGTTAGCATTAGCAACACATTCAGCATGATCACCATATTCATAAAGCATCTCATTAGGACTCCAAGAGTTAGTATCACATGCCATATTATTCTGATTTTGGTTGTCCCTGGGCAACTTAGTCTAAATTTCTACTTACCAAAACAATTATCTGAGTCTTATCTGAATCACAGAAGTCACATAAGGCTGAATCCATTCCAGCATCATCAGACCTGCCGTTCCGCACTCTCCTTTCACTTTGCACCCTTCAGTCACCACACTGTTCCTGTTAATTTTTGCCACTTTAATTACCATTCCTTATTAGAATCTCCTGCATTACTTGGCTTGAAAAATGTTGACCCACTCACCAGGTTTTACATCAATCATATTTCCCTTTGTTTGACCTCCACACATTTGGCAACTTTCTGGCAGAAACTCAGAACCTTCATTGTCCTTGTTATTCCAATTTCTTTTCTCAAACCACCATGCAGATACTCAAGAGGTAGGTCCCCTTCTTTTTAACGTCTTAAATGGAGATTATTCAAGGGTGCTACGTGATGTGGTAAGCGCACAATCTTTCCAATCAAGACCATTATATAAAGTCCACTCTATGTTGTCCTTGGTAACACAATTGAACCTCTCCACCTGGCCATTAGTTTGGGGACTTTATAGGACACTGGTCATATGCCTGATGCCACAGTTTTAAAGGAAATCGTTCATGATGACAGACACTAACTGAATGCCATGGTCAATTACTAATGTCTCAGGTCAGTCTTCTCTAGGGAAGAACTCTTTGAAAAGCTCAATAACCGCTTCCATGAATGCTTGTCCAACAAACTTAACCCCGGCCACTTAGAATGATAATCAATAGCTACCAAATCGATCTATAATCAGACGGCAACTGGTAAAATGGTCCTCAAATATGAAAGATACCTTTTGCGTGGGGTATTGCGGCCAAGAAACAGGCATGAGTGGTGTTAGCCTAGTCCAAAAAGATCTCTCACCTCTTGAACAATCTTCATATTCTCTAACCCATTTTTTAGCACAGCATCAATGTCAGGCCATCAGAAATATTTCCTCAGTGCTTTTTCATTAAGGATATTCTGGTATGATCATAATGAGCTAACTCCAACAACCTTTTCCTTACTTCTTTCAGAGGTACACATTTGTCTTTTTCTTGCAACAAATTCACAGGCTTCTTTAAAAAATACAGCACACTCATGTTAAACAAGTATAAGATCTGGTGATCCATTATTCACATATTCCTTCACATGCTTGACAAGTTCATCCATATTCTTGACCTCTAACTATTCTAATTCACTTAGCTCAGCACTTTTTCCAGTGATCATTTTGCTCACTATGGCACCAAACTCTGTGTCATATTCATCAACATCAGTCCCTTTATTTTAATTTCTTTGTTGAGGATGTAGCAAATTTAGTTCACATTAAACAAGGTGATATAACATCCACTGCAACCAATACTATTACACAATACAAAATGTAGCGAAATACAAAGTAAACGTGAACAAGAATTTGCACCTATCCTATTTACATTCCCATTTGGGGTCAGCATAGTACTAAAAGACTAGGTGAGACAAAGTGACATGTCAAACATTTCTGCCAACTCCAGAGGGTGCATAGTGCAATAGCCCCTGCTGTGGCATCTCGTGACTCTTGCTTACTCCCCAAATAATCTCTGATGTACCCAAAGTAGGGTTAGAAGTATAGTACCCACACCTTCAACAAGCCTCACCCCTGAAAGGATTCTCGCTAAGGAGGCGTGCGACAGGGCAACTTAGTGCCCTCAAGAATCAGTACTGTTATTGAGCTACAATGGGCTCTAATTTAGACAATTTGGGTGGCAAAATATTCAATTAGCAACTTCCGTATCACAACAAGGGACAGAAAGGGGGCAACCAGGTGCTTGCACACTTTTAATGGGTCCTACCTCTGCCCCTCCCCTCAGTCGCATACCCTTCCGGTCATAACACACTTCCACGGTGGAGCGACTAATAACGCTCACCTGCAAATGGCGTGTGGCTCTTAGCTGAGATGAGACCTTCATATATATGTAATGCCAGAATAATGGGCGAGAGCTCAAGGAGTGTCAGGTTCTTGGTCAAGCCTCTCTCAAACCTTCCTCTGGCCAGTGTTGCATATACCACTTGTTCCCCAGGATAACTCTTAAGCCCACGCTCCCTACTGAATCTGTGTACAGGTCTAGTTCAGCATTACTTAAAGACAGCTGTGGCCAAATAACTGAGCCATTAAAAACTTGCAGACACTTCACCCAGACATGCTGATCCTCTATAACCTGTCTTGAAAGATGGGCGTGGTGATGCATAGCTTTTAAGCCCAACATGGCCGTGGCAATGTTCCTGGAAGAAACCCGCCCCATGGGGATTATCTTGAGGGCAAAGTTAAGCTGCTCCACCAACCTCTGTAACTGATGGAGGGTCACTTTGGTTAAACTCAGGCAATTCAATAAGGTTTACTGGAACGCCTCAATTTTAGTAGATGGTGGCCTGCCTACTACCGCCTCTGATTCAATCTCAATGCCTAGAAATGTCAGCCTAGTCCTGGGGCCCTCTGTTTCTCTGCAGATAGTGGAACCCCTACTACTTTAGCTAGTTCTTGGAAACTTTGCAGGGCGCGCTTGAAAGCATAGGACCCATGAAGAGGAAGTCATCCAGGTAATGAACAATGTTCTCTGACACCACCAGATCTTGAGCTGCCCATTCCAGAAAACAACTAAAATCTCGAAATGTGGACATGCACAGCCCATGGGCATGCACTTGTCAATGTAGAACTTGTCCTCAATTGTAAAAGCTGAGATATGAAAATCTTGTGGATGCACTGGCATAAGCCTGAATGCTGACTGGATGTCAGCCTTGGGCATAAGGGCCACTGTACCCAGTGCTCACAGCTCATTATGGGCCTCATCAAATAATGTGTACTGGAACGTACACATGCTAGCATCTAACCCATCATTGACTGAATGTCCTGAAGGAGAGGAAAGGTTGTGAATGGGCCTGTATTTGCTAAGCTCTTTCTTAGGCACTACATCCAGTGGGCAGCAGCCTAGATTCTCTAATGGTGGCTTGAGGTAAGGGCCAGCTACCCTAACTGCCTGTATCTCTTTCAAAATATTTTATCTGGCAATATCTATGCAATGGCAGAATTTTAATTTTTAGGGGGCAGAGGATTGTGAATTAAATTGGCTAGTATGTGGAATTCATCTCTGAATCCATAGTAAAGGACATGAGCCTCATGCATCTTGTTATATCTCTCCAGCAGGTGAGCCAGAACATGCAAACGCTTAGGGGAGAATGCGTTGGGTAAGGAAGGCTGCACCAAAATCTGATTTTGGATATTATTCCCAGGGTGAGGCCTGTCTCCTGAAGTTTTTATCTGGCTTTTCAGTGTGTTGCTTGAGATAAACTAATTAGGTTTAGCTGACTGGTCCCTGAGTTTCCCGAATTTCTTCAAGCAATTAGCTTCAGGGTGCCTTTTTCCACTACAGAAGGAGCAGATGTGCTTGAATTTACAAGCAGCCCCTTTTGCACATCCTTTCCGGTTGAATTGCCAGCATGTGTTTTCTTCTCACACCCTTGTCAACTGGCCTGAAAGGAATGGTTCACCTTAGCTGCATTGTGTGCGACTTCGAAGTCTGCATGCCGTAGATTTATATCCCTCTGATCCTTTGCGATTTCTGGGTGGAAAGTCTTCATCTCCCTAAACTTTGTGGCATACTGCATTTAAGCTGTCCCATGGAAGTCTGATGCAGCCCTATAAATGAGGGAAATATAACCAATGATTTGTGGAGCCAAGGAGGGAAACATTTCCAAAAGGATCACTGCATAAATGGTGAAACCTGTCACCCTGTTCTTCAGTGATCTCTCAAAACCACATTTTCTTAGGACAAAAATCCCCATCCCTACCTTGCCTACCCATCTCTGGCAGTACCCCTGTATTGAAAAGTTCAAAGACATCACAAAACTCTCCCTTACATATTCTTTCTTTCATTTCAGATGATACATGCTACGCTATGGACCTTGGTGAGCAGACTGTTGGATTTGCACTTCTGAAAACTACTGTTGCAAATGGGAAATCTCTCCAGATTGAGGGACTGTTAAACCCCTTGCCTGTCCATATGCCGGCATCTGCTGAGTTTTTGGTGGTGCTGGTACAATGCTGGTGGAAGGAGTCCCTAGAACTATGACCCGGGCATGAACTTCTTGACCATTGCCCAGACAACGGCCCTGAAAACCACTGGGTGTGTCTAGTGGGCTGTTACACTGGAGTCCCTCCCATACCATAGCTGCTGGGTTAGCATTGCCCTTCACCATATCAGCAGGACTTGTACTTCTGAACACAGGCTGCTGAAGCAACACGCAGGCAGGGCCAGTACCAGTAGCGTCTCTCCCTGGTAGTTCGTAACCCGCTGTTCCTGCACAACCAGCAATGGTGCAACCTGACCCCGATGTCTAGGGATTTAGGTGGTTGATCCACCTTCTGCTCAGTTGTCTTGCCATTTTTGGTAGGCAAAATAACAATTGTTTGCTGTCCAACCACACCCAGGTTTGTGTTGCTAATTCCATTCCGCCCCCCCCCCCCCGGGGAAATCGGGGCTTGTGTACCCACATTGGATATCCTCCTAGAATGGATGCTGGCAACCCACCCTCTGCACTTGCTACTGCTATGCTTGGGGATTTTGCTGTTAACATGGCCTCTCTTGAGCCTGAGGGGGCCTCTCTGAACCTAGCTGGTGCCCACTTTGCCCTCTTAAGCGGCTTCTTAGAGATGTTGGCCCCTTTGGCTGCCAGGGACCATCTTCGACTCTCCTGCTTGCCCAGTCCATTCCATGTTGCTGTGCTTCTACCCATAATTTCATAAGCTGCATCTGCATCAAGCCCTTGTCACCACCAGCTGGACTACGGAAACACCCTCTTCACTGGAATCACCGCCCATTCCTTAAGAGACTCCAGATGGTACAGAACTCAGCTGCCAGACTCATCCTCAACCTCCCAAACAGACCCACATTACCCCCACCTCAGGAACCTCCACTGGCTCCCTGTCCAGAAGGAATATCAGTTCAAGATACTGACACACATCTACAAAGCCCACATGACCAGTGACTAGCATACATCAACCACCGTCTGAACTTTCACCAACCACCCAGACATCTGCGTTCTATCTCCCTCGCACATACTCCTTGCATCTGCCGGAGCCATAGTGGAGGCCATTCCTTCTCCTACTTTGCTGTAAAGGCCTGAAATGACCTTCCCCATCACCTTCGAACATCCTCATCTCTAATGGACTTCAGCAAAGGACTCAAGACCTGGCTTTTAGACTGAGCCCGGCAAGACTTTAAGATCTGCCCTCACAGGTGAGTAGCTGCACTTTATAAATACCAAATGATTGATTGATTGATTGATTGTGCCGTAGAGTCAACCCCATCTTGGACCTCTTGAATTGCCTCAGACGGATGTTTCACTGCGGAATGTGCTTGCTTAGGTGCCATCCAAAAAGGTACATATTGCTAGTACTGAGAGTGTGTACAAGATAACAAACCCTTGTTAATCATGGTAGAGAGTATAAACAAGATATATAGCCCTTGTTCGTGATGGTACAAGGCATATGGACAAAAGAGAGAAGGGGGCCTAGAGATCTACCCTGAGACATGATTAATGACATTATGTTTAGTCTTCCCCTGTTTAAACCCAGATAAAGTCCACCTTTGACCATCCTCGGGCGTGCCACTGATCACCCACAAGGCACCACTCACATGAAATCCGAGTCCAGACAACATGGACCTCTACCCATAGCCAGACTTTTATCCAAATCTTTGCGAGCTAGACACCATACCTTGGGAAATGGTCCTGGCACCTCAAGAACAATTTCCTTTAAATAAATTAGTTGTTAAACATTCCTAGCAGCTTGTACAGAATTAACGCTGCCATAGTAAGATGAACTACCTCACCCCTCTTTGCAGCCTCCAGTAAGATGACCTACTTCACCCTGCCCTACTTTGACCACTGGATGCAAGCCACTACTAACCATGGGATTGCTGGTTGTGGCCACTAGATATTGCAAATGCTCTATTTGCCCATGCAAATGTGACACAAAATTTCAAGGGCAAACAAAGATACATTGCAACCAGGGGTATGCGCACGGGCACTTCAAACTTTCACCAGCACTGCCTATATAATCCATGACTGATAAGTGAACCGGCGTAGAAGTTATTCTGCTAATTAAGTACGTGTTTTTATACGAGCTGTATTTTAATATTGCTTTTGGGACCTAGCAGCCTCGCAAAATAAAGAAATTGGTTAAATTACTAATAATTTAGATTTTCCCTTTATGTATATAGGAAATCGATCAAAGGACACTGTTGTGCCGAACACGCTACACATCTTTATTTTTTGATCTGATACCGGGACTCGCACCTTCATCATTTGGTTGCAAAGCCAAAATCTCTCACCACAAACCCACATCTTCAATGCTATTCATAGCTGAGTCGCACAGGCAATAACAGATTGGGTAGTATAGTCCCGCAACGCCATAAGAAAATTGCTGCCCCGGGACATACACATGAGACACAAAATGGTCACAGCGGCACAGCTTCCAATGATTAAGTGTCATGCCATGCCAGAGAGACTCTAATATATTGGGACACGTAATGTGCTCAAAAAGCTCAAATAACTTTAGGGGCCCATTTACAAGCCAGTGCGCAGCCGGAGTGTCACTTTTTGTGATGTTCAAGTGGTGCACAGGGCTTAGCCATGTCTACAAAGACACGTAAAGCCACCCTGCATGGCTTTTCATGGTCTAGTAGAGATGAAGTGAGGCAACACAGCTCATGTTGCTGTGTTGCCTCACACTACAATGGGGGACGTGCCATGGGCTTTACGGTGGGTCGTCCTACGTAACACCGATGGCATATGACACATTCCCAGATTTAGAACAAGCTGTAAACCTGGAAATGAGTCTAAAGCATATGCCTACCCAAGGGTGGCGTAGGGGAGGTGCAACGAGGAGAAATAACATTATTTCTCCTCGTTTTTTCCTCTTTCTAAATGTGCTTCATCCTGCAGCACACATAGAAAGATGAAATCGCCTCCATTGATTGTTTTTGTGCAGGAAGGGGTCCATTCGTGGACAAAAAAATCATCCCTACAACGCAGACACCGTTGCACCATGATACAAGGGGGCCTGCGTTCAGTTGTGGCTGGTATCTATGGGGAAAGGGGGGAGGGTGCGTGGGCAAATACAATTAAAATATTAAACACTTACATTCAACAGGATGCCCTCTGGGCTGGACCTCTTCTTTCACCTGCTGAACACGAACTAGATGCTGCAACTCCCTTGACCTATTCTGGTGCTGATCACACCATGACAGCAGCACCCTTATTGGATGGAGTGGCTTGTCTCTGCACTCCACATGCACTGGAGGCCTGCATTTGCTCTCAACTAAGTTGTCTCCAGACAGCTCGGTTTAGAGGTTTAAAGTCTGCATGTCTGGCTGGCCGTCATAAGACAGCTGGCCAAAGTGACATATGCACTTTGAAAAGGGCCCAAGCAGCCCACCCTTCTTCCTGCTCCTGTCACTCAGCAGGCCCGCTCGTCCTGATGCTCTGTTTGGGACGGGTGGATGAAAAATAAAATGGTAAGTTATTATCATTTTATTTTCCATCTTGGGGCTTTCTTTGGTGGGCATTTAAGTGGGGCGATGCTCCTCTACTCCAACGAGGAGCCACCCCTGCATGCGTTGGCCCATGGCAGCCAATTGAGATCCAGCGCAGGGAAAGAGGACAGGAATGCGCCGTATATGATACATACGGCTTTTACCGTAGGGCAGCAGGAAGGCTTGCAGTGCTGCGCATATGGCAAAATATTATTAATGAGGCCCTTTTATCTTTATCCCGTTCCATGCGCGCGTCGGCCCACGGCCGTCCCGAGCACTATCTGGCTAGTGCTTCGCACGTCCGTTGGCTGACGCGACCCCGCCCACTCTTTACAACTCCCGCACTGGGGCGGAATTTGCACCAGGGATAGGGAGTTAAGAAATACTTCTGTGAAACTTATTGTAAAACGAATCCCATTGCTTTGCCCAGCCCCTCGTGCTGCTCACTTACCTGGAAGACAAACATAATTCAATCAGTGACTCCTGCAGTGCATCAGTGGACTAAGAGCAGACCACCAAGTGCAAGCCCACTTTTAAAGGTTCCAACTCTGCCCCCACCCCTCAGTCATGTGACTGAGGAAGTGGGTTATGACTACCTCTGGTCATAACGCACTTCCTCCGTCCCCACTCCTCCGCAGTGGAGTAACCAATGACACCCACCAGCAAATGGTGATGTGCTCTTAGCAAGAAAGGCAACCAACAGATGTCTTTTCCCTAGGAATGTAGATCATTTTGAAGCTATATTCCTGTAGCCTTGTGTACCATCTAACTATCCTTGATGTAGCATTACAACCCCACCCCAGGACAATATAGAAGTGGTTTTCTGGGTAGATCTTATGTCAAAGAGTGCTCCCCAAACATAGTCCCGGAAATGTTCACTTGTTCTTACACGTGACATCAATTCCCTTTCTATTATGGCATTCCTGATCTCAGTAACATTTTTCGTGTACAAAGTAAAATCTGTGTTCCATTCATCATTACCCCCACCATGGGAAGGACTGCTCCAAGACTGCTTAAATCAACGAGAGAGAGAGGACTAGATAGGCTAGACCGTATCCCCTGGGTTATATATATATATATCAATGAGGACTAGCTAGTTTAAAGAATGGAGTACTAGTTATGACCTCCAACGTCTAGTGGGGTCTACATGTTTCAGCCAGTGCCTTGTAGATTTAAAGCTGGCTTTCCTCAGGACCATTTAGATATGTGACAAGGTGCAAATTAATTAATAAACTTAAATTTAAGTGATTGTGTGATCTTTTGGCTATGTGTAGCGCACACTAAGGCGCTATAACTGTTAGAGGGCGCCGCAGAAGGACGAATAGGTCCAAGGAGGAACCAGACCGAACTACTCGGTCTCTTTCTCTGCCAGGCGACCCATGAAGCTTTTTACAAGAAATAACAGGTCAAGCTTGAGGGTATCCCCCTCTAACAGTTACACATAGCCAAAAGATCACACAGACGTTGGAGGTCATAACTAGTACTCCATTCTACGTCTTCCTGCCTTTTTATCCGCTAACAGAGGCCCAGTTCATTAAAGTTAAGTAACCCTCGGGTGCTGGGACCCCCTGTATAGCTTTTAAATTTTCTCCTTTCTCACCCTTTTCACTGCACACTCAGCAACATACCAGCTCCGCAGTCACCTGGCGTTGTAGCACACCCGGGGCACATTCGGTGCCACTGTGGTGGGCCCGATGATGAAGCATGCCCCGACTAGGTCGGTGGGTGAGGGCTTTATAAGGAAAACAGCGTTTTTCCTTATTTATTGACGTACCTACCTGAGTCTCCTAAATCCTCTTTAAACTAGCTAGTCCTCATTGATATATATATACTGCTCCAAGACCATACATACTTGCGCCCACCATTTTCACCCTCTTCCTACCCTCAAAGACAGGCTTAAAATTGTGTGTTAATCGTGGTGAATGCCAATTGTTATTCTTCTCACCACGCAAATTCAGTTACTTTTCTAGCGAGATTCTTCTGAAGTTCAATTTTCTCAACAAACTTGCTGTAGTCCTTGCACAAGCCTCCGAGGGACCGTTCTCCTTTCCTGTTTGGTCCAGGAGCATTTTATATAGCAGTGCTTAATTTCATGCTCGGCACTTGGGGCCAGATGTAGGTAATCTCAATTTACATATTCTTAAATACCGAATTTTACCGATTCGGTATTTACCGAATCGGGTAAATGGGATGTAGATCATTTTAGGAAAAAATTACCAAATCGGTGAGATTCGGTAATTATGTATCGGTATTTACCGATTTGGTATTTACCGAATCGGTAAATACCGATTCAGTAATTCCCATTCATTCCTATGGGCCTGGAGGCCCATAGGAATGAATAGGAATTACCGATTCGGTATTTACCGATTCGGTAAATACCGAATCAGTAATAGCGAGAACCCTTTCAAGGGTGGCAGAGTGTCACATTGACACCCTATTGCACCCCTGAATAGTGCATGGGTACACATGTGGCACACATACATGCCCTAAGGTCATGTATGTCTGCCACATGGCTCTGAATAAAAAGAAAAAAATTGCTTTTTAAAAGGAATTCGTTATTTACCACCAACTAATAGTTGGTGGTAAATAACGAATCCTTAAATGTAAGAAGCACTCACTCAAGTGCTCCCTACATTACGGATTCGGTAATTTACCGAATTGGTATTTTAAGAATTTGGGGCTAGATGTAGGTAAAATAGATTTACCGATTTTTAATTACCGAATTTTACCGATTCGGTAATTAAAAATCGGTAAATCTAAGCTGTGGACATGTAGGTATTCCAGATGTGCTGGAATACCGAATCGGAAGTATTCGGTATTTACTGATTCGGTAAATACCGAATCGGTAATGCCCATTCATTCCTATGGGCTTTGAACCGATTTCCACAAGGGTGCAGGGGGTGTCACTTTGACACCCTCTGGCACCCCCAAAACAGGCTCGGGTGCCATGTGGCAGGCATACATGCCCTAAGAGCAGGTCTGCCTGTCACATGGCATAGGTGTGCATGCACACATGTGCATGCACACCGGAATCAGTATTTTACCATCAAATTGGATTTGATGGTAAAATACCGATTCTGTAAGGCCTCTGGGACTCAGAAGAGTCCCACCTACATCTGGGAGCCTCAGATTCAGTAAATTTACCGAATTTTTATTTTACTGATTCGGTAAAATTACCGATTCGGTAAAATTACCGAATCGGTAAAAAAATGCCCCCTACATACCCGTCACCCATTTACTGATCGGTAACGGCCAAAATCGGCCGTTACCGATCGGTAAATGGCCTGAAACGGCCACCTACATCTGGCCCTTGGTAATTTACCGATTTCTTAAATTACCGATTCGGTAAATTACCGAATCCTGAAATGTGGCCTCCTACATCTGAAAAGCCTTTTACCGGTCGGTAACGGCCGAAATTCGGTAATTCCAGCCGTTACCGACCGGTATTAGGCTTCCTACATGTGGCTCTTCATAATCAACACAGGCACTTTTCATGAGCAGCAGTTAAGGTCACATTCATCTACAGGGAGAATAACTGATTTGCCCAGGATCAAAGGATGTTGAGCTGACTCCTAGACTCCCTGGTTCCCCAGCTTTGAAGTCGGAAGCTCTGGCCATTACGCCGCACCCTTTCCCCACTTTTATGGTTAGTAGTACGTTCTGTTTTCATCGGCGCTAGCAGGAGAAATGGGCTGGTGCAAGTTGCATCATGACGAGGTCCCGGCACTTATTTTTGTTTTGATAAATGTACCACCGTTGTACAGCATCAGCTATGTATTTGTTTGGCACAATCCATCACCAGAAATGGTGTGACCCAGACACTCCACTTCTTTACAGAATAGCCTACATTTCTCTTCTTAAGCGTTAAACTATCCTTGTTGACAGATTTAAGTAGGGAGACAAAGATTATCCCGAGGAAAAGCGATCTTTATTAGTAAGTGCAGCAGGCACAGCAGTCCAATTCAACTGTCAGAAATGGAACGCAGATACAAATAATATAGCAATAAAACACAAGAAGAATGCTGACAGGGGCATGAGCAAGGAGCTCGAGCTAGGAAGAGCGACAGAAACAGGAAAGCGCAAGCGCGAGCCTCTAAGAAACGAAACAAAAGGTTCACATGAACTCCGGGTAACTAACTTGAATATTGTAAAAGGCGGCGGTCAAGACAGTACTGAACAACTGGAAAGACACGGGGAAGGCCTCTCTCAAAACCTTGTTCAACGGGGTCACCTTTCTAAGGGGGGCAGACACCATAACGGCCAACCACACACCGAAGACACACACAAAGTGCGAAATGTGGCTCTCTCTGGACAACTACCTGTCCTCGCGCACAAGCCGCCGTAAACATCGCAGCAAGCAAAGCTCCTGCAGGAGTCATAATCCCGCCTAGAATAGTAACGCACGCCCTCTAGTACCACAACCAAACTAAACTCTCCCTATACCTCCCACCTTTTGCTCCTTCTCTTTTCCTGCCACTGAGGGGGTGGACAATCAATGGCCACGAAAGGGACAATGTATATATATTTTCAATTAAAAAATTACTGAAATAAAAAAAACACAACACATTATTTTGTCCCCATCGTGTGGAAAGTACCACCTTTCATTTCCTTCACCTAAGATGTAAATCTAGGCTGCCACTCAGTGTTTAATTTGTAAAAAAAACATAAGTGCCGGGCCCTTGTCAGGAGCCAACTGCAGCTCCCACCATCCATTGCCCCTGCCAGGCTACCAAAGACACCACAAACACAACTACCGACCACCACATTCCTACGAGTGTGACAATTCAGAGTATTCCTGACCTGAAGCGATAAGAATGGCTTCGAAGGCAGGTGTTACCCATTTTAAATGTATATAGAATTAATATACATTTATGACGTACAGTAGTTTAATCTACTGTATGTCATATTCACCCCTGCACTTACGGCATGTTTGACAACACATTATATAAGAAACTTTCTCTGGTCCATCATTTTCATCACTGGCCAACTGGCCTTTTTGTTTTTTGTTATTTACTACTTCTAGAGTACTAGTACACTGGAGTTCTTGGAGCTGAAAAGAAAATCATAAATTAAAAAGATTTAATAAAAAGGAGAGTTGTCAGAGCCTTATGAAAATCATATTGTGAGGGAGTGGAATGCAGAGACAGTGGTAGTTTGTTCCATTCCCTACCAGTACTTACCTACTGCCCCTTATGCTGACTGGCATGTAGAGCAGCAACAAAGGCCCTTCACCCCTGTCTGTCTTGGGTACGTTTCTGAATGGTGCCTCAGCTGTGGTTCAGGTTCTTCATTTCTGTTTCACTAGTTTGCCTCCCGGTGTTCTTTGGCCTGCCTCCTTTCCGTTTGCCTTGGAGTGCAGTGGAGAGCTGTTTTTTTGATTGAATCTTATTCTCTTCTGATGGTGTGTCCAATGCATCTCCATCTTTTTCTCATAATAATGGTTGCTGTGCTCTCTTTCTTGTTGGAGTTGGTTCACGGCTAGAAAATGCGTAAGATTCCTCTCAGTGTATTGGTGTGGAACGCTGACAGTTTCGTGATCCGCCTGTATTCTGATCCATAGGAATGAGTGGACAGAAAGCAGCTCCGGTAAAGCCTCAACTTGGTGTTGGTGCTGTCCTGACATGACCTCCACATATTGTTCAACATACTGAAGGCATTACTGGCTTTCTTTAGTCTTCTCTTGATGTCACTACCTTCCTGCCATCATGTCTGATAGTACTGCATAGGCAGGCAAACTCTTCAGATATGGCTAGGTCCTGTCCATCTACCTTTATTGGTGAAGGGTTTGGGATGTTGAATGGCATGACCACTGATTTCTTCATATTGATCTTTAGGCCCACTTGCTGTGCATAGACGTTGAAATGAAACATCTGTTCCTGCAAATGCAGGTGTGTGTGAAAGAGGAAGGCTAGGTCAATTGCAAAGTCTAAGTCCTCCAGTGTAGATGATAAGGTCTATCTGATACCGCTGGCTTGGTGTTCTGTTGTGCGTCACATCACCCAGTGTAGCGAGCACAGAAGAAAGGTCAGTGAGAAGGCGAGTTTAGTTGAACTGGTATTTTATTAAATGGGGTCTTTATATTCCCTTATCAACCAGTCTGTCAACAAGACAAAATAAATCAATATAACTGGAGAGTTATCGGCGCTCTTCCTGAGGATTCTTCAGCTCCCAGGGTCTTCCTTCTAACGTCTTGGTCTTCCTCCTCTCTACTCCTCTCAAAGACCCCGGCGGTATGACTCCGGGATTCCCAGAAAGAAAAAAAATGAAACAAGGGCAAGAGTCAGTGGACTTGTGAATAAGGGATACAATGGGAAGGTGGTGAGGGAGCACCCCAAAGTATAACCAGTGACTTCAGGACCGGTTGGGAATGGTTTACACTATGTACAGATTCGAGTAGCAGTAACAACTTAAGCGTCTGGTCTCTCCCGCCTCCCGACCAAGCCCGCGAAGCGCTCCCGTACCTGGGATAGCCACGCTCCTCCGGGAGCGTGGCTCTACAAACCGCCTCCTCGTGGCATCCTGGCTTTCTCTTCAGGTCCGTCTCTTCCTCCGCAAGCTCCCGGCTCCATGGTCTTCTTGGGCGTACTGGGGACTCCTCCTGGTCTTCGGTCCTCGCTGTTCCGCTGTTTTCACCCTCCGGCAATCACCGGAGAACACCCTCTCTGGCTTCCTGTTGTTCCCTTTTCTTATTGGGACAAAGGAGAAGACTTCCTCATCAGGGGCGGAGTTGGCTCTCAGCGTGTCCCAGTTAAAGGGACCCTCCTCGGTTTCGTTGAGCTCCAGTTGTGACGGCAAGAACCATTCATCCTGTTGATGAAAAAACAGAAAAGCAGTGACCTCACAAGCCTCCCACCAGTCCTTTTCCTGTTTGACTGCCACCCCGGGTATGTCCGCCCTGTTACACCCAGTCAATGACTAGGTTGCAAAGAAACACTGACATTACACATCCCTGTCTCACACTGGTCTTGACTTCAAGGGTGTAGTCACTATCTCCCACCGTGCAGGTAAAATTATCATAGAAGCTCTTGGTGAGGAGAACTAGCTGCTGCGGTATGCCATATACTCTTAGAATATATCAGATGCCATCACAGTGGATACTGTCAAAGGCTTTCTCAAAATCAATTAAGTTAATGTATAGTTGCCTCTGCAACTCAGTGCACTTCCCTATGATGTTGCATAGAGTAAGGATCTGATCAACATGCTCTCTGCTCTTGTGGAACAAAGCCTGCTATTTTCTTAGAAGGAAGTGGGTGCCACAACGGTTCACACACAAATAGACAGGACCCAAATTGTAGCTACTAACACAAGCCTAGTCGGTGGTTTCACCCAAGGACTATCTGGAATGAGATAGAATGAGATGGAATGAGATGAAAGGGTTTTGTGCCTTCAAAATGCACTTCAATCTCAGGGTAGGTGTAATCCAAAACTTGCGTTGGTATCAAAGCGACTTGACATGGTTTGTCGTTGTGGTGTACAGGGAGGAAGTAAAAAGGTATTTCCTTTTCTTTTTCTTTTTCCGGCTTCCCTTTTGCTTCATTCATGCTTGGGGTCACATCTATTACATACAGATCACTGCAGAGAAAAAATCATTTCTAGCTAAAAGGATTGAGGAAGCAGATAGCTCCTGCAACGAGATCTTTAAGATTGTTAAAGAATTCATCTCTCCTTCCTGCTGTACTCCTACGTCTGCTTTCTCGGAACCATGGATCACGGAGCTTGCAGCATTTTTTACTAATAAAATCCGCACCATCCAGTCGGCCTTGCAAGGAGCCCATTACATCTCGGATTCTGGCTCTCTAGCCGACGGCTCTCTTAACCCGTGGTTACATCCACTGGCTTCGCATACGGATTCCCTGGGTCCTACCCTGCACTGTTTCCCCTCCTTAGAGCCTCAGGCCTCGCTTGACCTTTTGTCTAGCCTGAAATCTGGCTCTCCACTGGACCCTTGTTCCGCCAAGTGTCTTGCGACCCTGGCGCCTGCTCTTAACCCGATCATCAACCCTATCATCAATGCATCTTTGAGCTCGGGCAAAGTCCCCTTATCTTGGAAACAGGCCCTAGTTCTTCCCCTTATTAAAAAGTCGAATACAGACGCTAAATTGCATTCCAACTACAGGCCAATCTTGTTGCTGCCTGCCCTGGCCAAAATAACGGAAAAGCATGTTCATACTACCCTTACCAACTTTTTAGAGGATAACTCCTTATTACATCAGTCACAGTCCGGGTTTAGATCTAACCTGAGCACAGAAACCGCTCTACTCGAGGTAACCGAGGCTGTGAAGGAGACTCTGGACAGGGGTGGAAAGGCCTTGCTCATCATGCTCGATCTGTTGGCGGCCTTCGACACCGTTCCCCATGACCTTCTCCTAACAAGACTCTGGGAGATTGGCCTGCGGGGAACGGTGTTCGCATGGTTTCAATCTTTTTTGGCTGACCGGAGACAAACGATCTGGGCCCCCCCTTTCTCCGCCCCGATGCCGCAGCTTGAGGTGGGGGTCCCGCAGGGCTCCATACTTAGCCCCTCCCTTTTTAACATCTTCCTTACACCTCTGGCGGCACGGGTGGAGGAGTTAGGGGCCCAGATCGTATCCTATGCGGATGATACACAGCTCCTGTTTACCTGTGACAGGGGCTGTGACTTCGACGGAGCGGCCATCCGGAAGTGTCTGGAGTTTGTGTTTGATTGGTTCGGGAAAAGTGGCCTCAAGTGCAACTTCGACAAATCCGAGATATTGTTCTTTGGTTGTCCTGCAGACCTGAGATGGAAGCAATGGTGGCCTTCGGCTATGTCTCCCCCTGCCAGCGATTCTGTTACAGCTAAGAATCTGGGCATGATGGTTGATAACACTCTTTCCTTCAAAGCCCAGGTTGCTGGCCTGACTGGGAAGTGCTTTGCCATCTTAAGGATGTTGCGTAAGTTTTTGCCATACCTATCTTTGGAGCACAAGAAGATCACAGTGCAGGCCCTGATAGGCTCTCGCCTAGACTACGCCAACATCCTTTATTTAGGTCTTCCTGAATATCTGCTGACCCGTCTGCAGATAGTTCAAAATTCAGCAGCCAGGGCAATCTTTGGTCTAACCAGAAGAGCCAGGGCCAGCAATCTCCTTGTTTCTCTGCATTGGCTGTCGATTCGTAAGCGCATCTCCTTCAAGACCTTAACTACAGCTTTTAAGGCGCTTCACAATTTCGGCGCTGGATATCTGCAGAGAAGGGTCAATTTCTATCTTCCATCTAGACCTTTGAGGTCCGCTGCCCAGGCCAATGCCATCGTGCCGACAGTGAAACGTGCTCGTTGTGGAGGTCTTTCCTTTAGTTACCTCGCACCCCGTCTCTGGAACACGCTGCCCCTGACGTTGCGAACATGCTCCAATCTGTCTGTCTTTAGAAAGGGACTTAAAACGTATCTTTTTGCCCTGTAATGTTGTTCTGGTGAATTCTGGTGCTGTTATGGCTGCTTGTTAGTTGCTGGTATTGGTGTGATGATCTATAGCGCCGGGACGCTCTTCGGAGCAGCTGAGCGCTCTACAAAACAAACAGTAACATAACATAACATAACCTTAATAGGGAGCCCTATGCAACAGCTCGTAATCTCCTACGGATACTTTTAACTCACTGCATGCGGTGGTGCTCACTTTTTCCAAGCGCTCACCCTTCCCTCTCTATATAGTTATTCCCTTACACAGACGATTAGCCCAAACTATTTGTTATGACCTTTTAGATGATAAGCCCGAACAATTTACCATGACCTTTATGGTAAGTGAGATTTTTGGTATGATATTAATTGACGCAACATGATTGGTAACATAATGAAATTGTAAAATGTCTTTCTTTCTAACAGATTCATGTGGCACATTTGCTCATCATATGTTTTTACCCTGTATTTGTACTGCTACTTTTAACGTATGGGAAGTCCTTTTCTTTTCTTTTCAAATGTATCTCCTACTACCGCAATAGACAGGATTCAACCCATAGGTTTATGTTAAGAAACAGCCTCTACATATATGTTTGAGCTGGACCTTACCAAGTAATAATTACATTGCTTCATGGCTACTGACTTTGCTGGTGGACTCCAAATCCCATGGGACCTTTGAGCCTTGCAATGATTGCCCGCACCTGTGCCTGCCGCTGCGCGGACTACTACACTGCTCGCCACTCCCGCTTTGTGGGAGCCACTTCGTGGCTACTGACTTTACTGGTGGACTCTAAATCCCAGGGGATCTGTGAGCCTTGCAACGATTGCCCGCACCTGCGCCTGCCGCTGCGTGGACTACAACACTGCTCGTCCCTCCCGCTTCGCGGGAGCTGCTTCGCGGTAGCTGCTTCGCGGGAGCAGCTTCGCGGGAGCAGCTTCGCGGGAGCTGCTTCGCGGGAGCTGCTTCGCGGGAGCTGCTTCATGGCTACTGACATTGCTGGTGGACTCCAAATCCCAGGGGACCTGAGAGCCTTGCAACGATTGCCCGCACCTGTGCCTGCCGCTGCGGGGACTACAACACTGCACGCCGCTCCCGCTTCGCGGGAGCCGCTACGTGGCTACTGACTTTTCTGGTGGAGTCTAAATCCCAGGGGACCTGTGAGCCTTGCAACGATTGCCCGCACCTGTGCCTGGCGCTGCATGGACTACAACACTGCTCGTCCCTCCCGCTTCGCGGGAGCTGCTTCGCAGTAGCTGCTTCGCGGGAGCTGCTTCATGGCTACTGACATTGCTGGTGGACTCCAAATCCCAGGGGACCTGGGAGCCTTGCAACGATTGCCCGCAACTGTGCCTGCCGCTGTGAGGACTACAACACTGCTCGCCGCTCCCGCTTTGCGGGAGCCGCTTCGTGGCTACAGACATTGCTGGTGGACTCCAAATCCCAAGGGACCGGTGAGCCTTGCAAAGATTGCCCGAGCATGTGCCTGCCGCTGAGGGGACTACAACACTGCTCGCGCTTTGTGGCTGATGACATTGCTGGTGGACTCCAAATCCTAGGGAACCTGTGAGCCTTGCAACGATTGCCCAAACCTGTGCCTGCCACTGCGGGGACTACAACACAGCTCGCTGGTGGACTCCAAATCCCAGGGGATCTGTGAGCATTGCAACGATTGCCCGCACCTGTGCCTGCCGCTGCAGGGATTACATCACTGCTCGCCGCCCCCGCTTCGTGAAGCCCTGGCCAAGGGCGGGCCAGTCTCACCCCGTCGGAGACCGGACGAGGCCGGGTCGGTCCCCCCCTCTAAACTTGATCATACCGTAAGCTCAGTTCTGCTAAACACTGTATATGTACTCCACAAATATCCGTGAATACTGCTGACTGTTCGGGCTCTGATTCTAATATCAAAGATGAGCAAGCGAGAAGGGAAGAGGATTGGTGCACTCCATGGCAGTAGTGTGGCGGGGACGTTAGATCGATTTATATTAAGGGCAACCTCTGTCTTGGAAAAAGAGATAACGATAACAGAGCGCCGTCTATCCCTGGATCCGCAACTAAGTAAAAGATCGTCCCTGGGTACTATTGCCACAGCCCGTACTCCAGATTATTCTGTTGTAAATTCTACTACGGCCACGATTAACAATGAGGCGAGCGGCTTCGTATCTACCCCAACTGGGTCATTGCAGGGCATTGTAAAATCACCTGTAGCCACAATTTAAACTGTTGCCAGTATGCCCCTACGAACTTCAGTTACATCTATGCCTAAAAACAAAAATAAAATCAACCAATCTATCCATGACCCTGCAGTAAAAAGGAAGAGGGGAGGTGGCCCACAGAGGCCTTCCACCGCCAAAGCGCCAAGGATTACCAAAAATGGGAGACATGCCTCAGTAGACGAGTGCTGCACACCAGATAATGCTGCTTCCGCCTGCTCTGTTTTTAACTTTGTCTCTATGGGTGGTCCTAGCCCAAATTCTAATGAGGAAATGTGGAGAAGACTCAAAAATTTATTATCAATATTATTAACTCCCATTACCTACAGACTGCGCCGGATTGAGGAACGTCTAACTAACTCTGAATCCCAGGCCAAGACTGTTTTTTCTGTCCTTGAGGGCCTTCTTGTTCAACCTAAGCCCACTGCTGTGAACATATCCAGTAATCTGGGGAACATGGTGTCAGCCTCGGTTACAGTCAATCCCAAGCTTCCTAGTCTACAAGCAACAAAACCAACTGTTCCCGGGCTGCCCATCAACGCAGCCGGAGCACTGCATAAACAAGCATTTACAATGCAACGGTCTCGCCTTTGCAAAAGTTAGAGCTATTGGCATTGTAAATGACAATTTTTTTATTTATGTGTTGGTTTTGAAAACAGATAAATAAATGGCATTGTCATTTACAATGCCAATAGCTTAATCTCTCCCAAATGCCACACACAAACATACAGACCCACACACACACACAGAGCCCCACACACACACACAGAGCCCCACACACACACACAGAGCCCCACACACACACATAGAGCCCCACACACACATACACAGAGCCACACACACACAGACCCACCCACACACACACACACACACACAGAGCGTCCCACTCACACAGAGCCCCAAACCCACACAGAGCCCCACACCCACACAGAGCCCCACTCCCACACTGAGCCCCACATTATACGCTTGCCTGTTGATGACGAGAGACTTGGAAATTAATTTGTAAATCATATAACATGATGACATGGATTACATCAAACAGTTACTGGGGAAGACAGTCATGAGGACTAGGTGGGCAAGGTAGTATGGAAGGATATGATTAATGTTTAATTATGGAGGTTCATTTACAGACACAATGGAAAAGGCAACAAAACATCAACTTTCATAACACAGGGCATGCGCTACAAACACAAGGATATGCCACTAAACTGCTGATTCTCCAACAAAGGTAAGAGTGTTAGTCTTAAATGTTGGCATTGTTAAAAACAGTGGAGATTAACAACTGTATGAAGTGAGAGGATGGTTTGCATGGTGGGCTATAGGAGAAATCTTGTGGTGGGGAAGTTGCCAGGGACCACCAAACAGTAGTTGGGACTCGAGAGATAGGCAAGCGCACAATCTCTCTCTCACACACACACACACACACACACACACATGGCTACTGTCAGTAGCTGGCCCGAAAGAGCGATATCTGGAGATCGGGGAAGGTGTTAGACACAGCTAGCAGTTTATGCAGGTCAACATGTTGAGTCTCATCTACAGCCTCAGGCGCCTGTCCACCCTCTTTTCCCGCGGGCAGCAGGAGAGCGGACTGCTATAAGTAATGCTGCTGACGGCACTAGGTGCTATACCTTCATACAGACATATTAACATTACCGTTGTAATCCGTAATAAGAGAGTGATGCTCACAAGATGGACTGCACGAGCGGTTGTCTGCACAACTACGAAGTTGCAATGTGCGTCACATTAATAATACTTGATTGTAGGGCTGCAGCTCTAACGCTGCTTGACAGCAGGGTTGCCATCTCAATATTACTTCCATACCGAATCGTCACTTAGCTATTACTATAGAACACATAATAATATTAAATATAGGTACCACTGCATTTACTATGTTAATTAGATGTATTTTTGACGCAATGATCCTCTTGCAGTACCGCTGTTTTAGAACTTTAACATTACAGCTGTAATAATACTTTATGACTGTGATGGTGCTGTAGTTACCCACTGGCAGCACTGCTGCTTTGGCAATGCTGCTATGGTAGTTTCACCAGCTGGAAGTTTTAGTGATGTTTCAGTGAGTGTCTCTGCCAGCACTCCTGCTTGTTACTTTATTACTGCTGCTGTTGTAATACAACCGTGTGACGGAAGTGCTTCTTTAAGCTTTGTGTGAGTGTCTATCTTTCGATCCCAACTGAGACCTGTCACCTTAATACTTCCTGGTGGAAGTGCAGCAATAGTACTATTCTCCAGCGCTGCTGTTGTTTCACTGTTTTCCTGGCACTGCTGGCACTTTCATGTTCCTACTCTTCGGCAGCAGAGCTCTTTTTACTCAACCGTTGAAACTTTGTGTTTCTTACTGTGTTCTGGGAATGTGTTTTCATGGTTTACTTACTGGGGACTTAGGGCATGTACATTTCCACCATTGGGGTATTTGTGAAGGAGTGGCCCCAGTTCACAACAGCTGTAAACAAGGATGGACCTGTTGAGCTAATGACAGAGCCCTTCTTAGTACGAGGTGGGTCATAGAGCTAATAATTCCTGGCTACTTGGGACTGTCACTTCCGGGAAACCGTGGACATCGGATAGTCATGTCTAGGATCCCCAGCCTCCCCCTGTCAGGTGTCCGGAGCCTGAGTCAGGCTGGAAGACCAATTTCCGCCGCACCCACTCACCGTCATCCTGATCGAAGGGGTTGGATCCGAAGAGCAGCATGGTGCCGGCCTCCGATCCCACTGGTCCAGGCACCGCTGTCACGTGACCGTACGTCAACGCACCTGCGCAGTTCCAGCCTCAAGCGCCGCCCTCCTGTGACTTCTTAAATCAATGTTGCATCTCATATTGTAATGGTTTTTATTAACTACACAATAAAGAATTTTTCACTTCTCCCTCCTGTGACTGATGCTAAGAGACTACTATGTAATAACGTGAAGGGCAGAAGGCGGAAGTCCCGCCCCAGGGAAGGCTGTGAAATGCTGTAGGCACGTAGGAGGAAGAGAGGCCGCCGATGCAAGAGAGGGAAGCCCCGCGTGACGGAGCCTGTAGCCTGGTGAGTGGGGCGGGTGGGTGGGACTTAGTTGTAGGGGGGGTGGGTGTGTGTCTGCATGCGTGTGTGTGCATGTGTGTGTGCATGCGTGAGTGTGGCTGTGTGTGTGCGTGCGCGATTGTGCCTGCGTGTGTGTGTGTGTGTCTGCATGTGTGCATGCGTGAGTGTGGCTGTGTGAGTGCACACGCGATTGCGAGTGAATGTGGGACAGGAGATGTGCATGGCTTCGGGCTGGACGTGCGCGTCCACCGACCCCAATCACCACGCGTGCCCAGGTCTGTCTCTCTTGAGAGGTATCTCGACGACAATAGGTCTCGAAGGCGAGACCTAAAAATGATGGGAGGGGATTTATCTGACTAGATATAGAAGCCCTTTGTGGGATACAAGTCTGAAGGCTTTTCAGCATGGTCGTATACACGAAACTTAACGGTGTTAGGCTTGTTGTCATTAATGTGGCTATTTCACTGTACCTGGATGAGGGATGGGAGGAAGAGTGTGATGGCCACAAGGGGGGATGATCCTTGGCAATGGGATCTCTTATGGACGATAATGTCTTACTATAACGGTTTGCTTTGAAATGGTGTTGGATGGCACTTGTGACATTCTTGTGGGTTTGAATGGTGTTTACTGGTGTCTAGTCCGGATGGTTACTCTACTTATTAAGTCGAGATTTTTAGTCAAATAAACACACTGTCTTGATTATCTTCGAAGTTCAAAATCAACAAAAATCTAATGGAAAAAATAAAACCATCTTCCGCAAAGCACGTTTGGTTTAAATTGAGTGTTTATACGCGCTATGCATGTTATGCAAGGCTCCCGTTTTGTAGGGAAAGTACTTAAGCACCGACACACATAATGACAATTTTCTAAAGAAAATAAAAGCAGAGGTTCGAATTAGTAATAATTGTGATTAGGTGAGAAAGAAATGGATGAAGTGCATTGGTCTAAAAGCATGCTGCAGAAACAAGTCAAAGTGCTTTATTCGAGTTGTTACTCATAAAAGCATATTATACACAAGAATTTTAAAAACAAATTAAATTTACAATCCAGCACATTGACGCAACACTATAAGTTACATATAAAGAAGAAATTCATTCAGTTAAAAGAAGAATTAAAACATTAGATAAAAATACTTTTCAAGATGAGAAACGCTGGAGTCTAAAAGCAATTATACAAATGCAAAAAATCAATTATCAAGACAGAGAATAGTTGGTTAACTAGCAGTCTCTATCTTGATACATAGTCCTTGATAAATAAAAAAGCAGTAATGTCAAATTCATGAGGGCCAATTTGTCACACAGAGAATAGTTATTTAACTAGCAGTCTCTGTCTAAATTGTCGGGCAGAGAATAGTTATTTAACTAGCAGTCTCTGCCTGAGCATCCATGCCCAACCCAGATATTTTGCTGTAGCTATCAGGATCCAAGAAACTTGAGTCGTACAAATAATTCGCATAGCTACAGAACTACTTGATGTCCCAAGGTTCCTGCACATTGGAGCTAACCATACTCGTCTTGGAATAGCATATGATCCGCATGAAAACAGAAAGTGACCCAGAGACTCGTCCCCCAACCCGCAAGCTGGGCAGGTGCTATTTCCACCTGAACCCCATTTAGCTGTCAATACTTTTATAGGAAGTGCACCAGCTCTCAGTTGGAATAAGAGCTTCCTATCACCTGGTTTGGAGATGATATCCCAATATGGTTCCAAGACTGGATACATTTTGGCCTCAAGAAAATGCGAAGACATGGACCCAGAGCTTGCAACATTTAAAGTTTTAGTAGCAATCCATTCCCAAAAAATATCTTTTAAGACACGCTTAGAAGGGAAAGATGTCCCAGCAGGGTCCTGCCATAAAGAACTCAGCCCTAGCTCAAACAGTATAGATTTCAATGATTTAAGCCAGCTTATCTTGTGAAAGCCATCAGCCTTGATCACATCCACAAAACCCGCGGCATAATGTGAGAGCTCAGGAGTGGTCCAGAGTCTGCGCCAATACAAGATCGGGCGTAATCTGGCCAAGTCCTTGATTTGTTTCCTTCCTAGATCGTATCGGAGAGGCAACAACGGAGTACTTTTAGGTGTACCGGTGAGAGTTCTTAAAAATTTATTTTCAGAGGCTTGTAGAGATGTAAGATTTTCAAAGCCCCACATTTCAGCGCCGTAAAGTGCAGACCCAATAGCCTTTGCCTCATATACCAATAGGGCTGGTTTAACAGGTTTGGTTAGCGATTTCCTGTGTTCAGAATTAATTGTGCCAGCTATTTGTTTGTGTCGCAAAATAGCAATATTTATATGCTGGCTCCACCTGTGGTCATCAGTTATTTGGATACCTGGGTATGTGAATGATTTAACTAACTCTAAAGGCCCACCACTCATCATAATTTTGGACTTAAAGCTACGCTGCGGCTTGAAGCTCATTAGTTTAGTTTTCGTAGTATTCACCTCCAGTCCATGTTCCCCACAAAAGTTCTCAAAAATTGTCAGAGCACGCTGTAGTCCACTAGGGGTTTTTGATAAAATTAGCGTGTCATCCGCAAACATTAATATGGGGATTTTTAGTCCTGCAAGAGAAGGAGCATCAACATTCGCAGTTACCAATCGAGAAACTACCCCGTTTATGAACAATGTAAATAGTGTGGGAGCCATTGAGCACCCTTGTCTGACCCCTTTTTCAACACGGAAATCAGGAGTGACCATCCCGTGTCCGCCCCACTGAATTTTTGCATAGTTAGACTCGTGGAGGCGCAATATCAGGGTTAGTAACTCATCGGAAACCCCCAAGCTATGCAAGACCTGCCACAGTTTTGCACGTGGGACCAGGTCGAATGCAGCCCGCAAGTCGACAAATGCCGCGTACAGGCTACACCCCCCCAGAACCACGGTTTTCCACTGTAATAATTGGAAGCGGAACACTTGATCGATCGTGCTTGTTGCCCTTCTAAAACCTGCTTGGAATGGAGATAGAATATTAAAATCCTCAGCCCAGTCGAGAAGCCTATTGACCACCACGCGACCCACGATTTTTTGCACAGTGTCAATAAGGCTAATAGGCCTATAGTTACAGGGCTGAGCTCGGTCCCCCTTCTTATACACGGGATAATAACTGCACCCCTCCATGAATCAGGGACATCTGCTCCTTGAGCAATTGAGTTTATAAGCAAATGTATATATTTGCACCAGCGTTCACTATCATTTAGGAATATATCAGCGGGTACTCCATCTTGTCCTGGAGCTCGCCCGCGTTTTACTGCACAGATTGCAGACATAATCTCTTTGTAGTTAAAATTGTCATCTTCAAAAAACTTCATAGCCGTACTGACGTCAACTGAGACCCGGGTATTAAGAGTGTATTGCAAACTAAAAAATTTAACCCATGCCTCCTCTGAGACGTTATTACTTGGTGACTCTTCAGCTCTCTCAGAACCCCATTTTACAATATTCCAGAATACCCTGGAATCCTTCCTGTCACTGGCCATTTTCAGTTTGCACCAGTGTTGCTCGTCCCAATCCTTCTTAGCTTTAACAATGCATAGTTTATATTCTTTCCTGGCTAGAGAAACAGACACACAGTCTCGCTTCTTGATTGCCCGGCCAAGGTCGAGTCTTGCCTTCCTACAATCAGAGTTATACCATCTAGCATCTTTTCTGGTAATAACCCCCTTATGTTTATCAGGTCTTAGAAAGTGCGCCTTAATCTTACCAAAGAGGGTATCATGTATTTTAACCACTTCACCCAGATCCTTAGGAGAGGCATTAGCCAGTTCCGTAGCTAGAATGGCTTGATCGGTTTCACTGTTAATAGTATCAATAGCCTGCTGATTTCTCGCTACAGTGTCCCAGCGTAGCCTACGCATATTGTTCTCGGGGATAATGGGTGGAGGGACGAATTCATTCATGCACCTAAAGTTTGATTCAGCAGGCCACCATTTGTGAGTCACACTTAGGGGGTTATGGTCACTCTCAGATCTTATGATGACTTCCATATCACAAAGGGCAGGCCACAGATGCAAACTGCAGATCACATAGTCAATTCGACTTTTGTGCCTCCCATTGTCGAAAGTTGGTGAACCAATTCTGTCCCCAGCTGTTCTCCCGTTCATAGCCCTCAAACCTTTTTCAAGACACAGTGCATTAATAGCTATAATGTCCTCTGTCCAACGGGAGACTGGTTTCAATTGTAGTTCAGGGATGCCCCAAAAGGAATCCTCATCAGCACCAGTGAAAGCATCTCCCACAACCAATGGCTCGAACGTCCTATTGAGGTCTCCTGCTATAACGATGTTATTTTTAATGGAGTGCTCCTCGATGAGGTCGGCCAAAGTTAATAATGTTTCAGATCGACCTTTGGAACTCCTAATATAAATATTGTAAATATCAAGTGACCCTGTTCTGTCATTAGAAATCCTAATAAGCTGAATATCATTGTGTCCAGTAGCTATATTTTTAACTGAGAAATTTAGTGCTTGTCGAATCCAGATAGTAAGCCCCCCCATAGGTCTACCTTTCGGACCCTTGACAGCTGCCACATAAAAATTCAAATAGCTTAATACAAAGACAGGATCGCAAGCCCAAGTCTCCTGGAATATACAAATATCAAATTGGGTAACAAAGCCAAGCCAGTCCCCACAATCAAGCTTGGATGTCAGACCAGCTATATTCCAGCAGAGTAGGTTAGCAACTCCAGACAAGCGACCCTGGCGTAATCCAGGAAAAGTGTTTAGTACACAAGCCTCACCCTCTGGTTGAACAACCAAGTTATTCAGCAAATCATTAGTAAGGCAATTAACATTCTGGGTAGATAAGCTATCCGAATTTGGATCCCCATTAGCTAGTGGTACTTGACTTAGATTTATAGAGAGTCAATCACAGTCATCAAGATTGGAAAGGGCTGAAAATCTATTCTCTAGATTTAAACCCCTCTCTGGTTGCTTCACTTCCCTCCGCCCTTTTGTTGGGACAACGTTCAACTTAGTTTTTAGCATTGTTTTATTAGAGACCCTCCTACTACACTGATAGAAAAAGTCTAAAGTGAGTGGAATGATTTCAGTCGATCTCCGCTGCGGAGGTAGAAGGTTGGGTAGAATATTGGCCAAAACCTCTGGGTCAGAAAAATGTAGGATGACGCAGTCACCCAGAAATTTCTTTGTACTATTACCTATCCACCTCACCCTTCTAGCCTTTACTATTTCGTCAGCCAATTGGTGCCTACCCCTAGGAGTTATTACCATGTTATTTGTTAGCCAATAAAGTGCTTTAGACAATAGGGATGAGGTAGATTCTTCCTGACCAGGCTGCAAAAGAGGAACATTGGCTAAAACCAAGACCAATGGAGAGGCCTCAACTATCAACTCTACCGAGCCATTTACAGATTCTGGGGCAGAGGATGTATCTGAAGGAACGTTTTTGGTCTCTGCACTATCTATAATGGATATCAAGGGAGCCACCGAAGGAACTGGTAGTGAGGAAGCCCCACCACCCACCAAAGAAGAAGAGGCCTTACTGGACTCCACCCTGCTAGAAACAGCTTCTGGTAGTTTGCCTACTTCAGATAAGGTTTGATTCAGTAAACCCCCAAGGCGATTCACTTCCTTAGTGAGTTTATCAATTCTGCCTAACAGCGGATTAACAATGTCCTTTATCTTAGTGTCTATCATACTCAGTAAGTTCTTAAATTGACCACTAGTAAGAGACATAGAAACGTCATCCAGAGTGACTTCTTTTTCCCTTGCGGATTTGCTAGGGGGCGATGCAATCTTTTTGCGGCTTGATCTAAGCCCAAATCGTTTTGGCTGTGGCTGTGGCTTTTTAGCCCCTCTGGTGGATCGTGGAGCAGGCACCGGAGTGGGGGCTTTGTCCTCGGTTAATTGTTGATCAGTGTCCATCTCACTCTCGCTGTCTAACTCAATCAGAGCCGACTGGTTCATTACAGAGATATCAGCTTGGTCAGATTCATTTACAGGTGGACAGTAGGAGGTGGGTTGCTCCGTAGACTCGGCACAGGCTGAAGCCGGCGAAGTTGGTGAACTCAGGGCAGACGGTGAACTCCGGCCAAGCGAAGTTCTCCTGTCACTATTGATTTTGGCAACTACCTGAAAGATATAGTTGTCCATAGTGTTTTTTGCAGGGGATAACTTTTTGCCGGGCATATTTCACTAACAGACAATGCTTTTCAAAAGTACGGGGTAAACAGGTGCTCCAAGAGTCAATAATTCAATTAATAACCCCCAGCTATAACACAGGCTCACCTCCTGAAATCAGGTTTTCTAGCAGAGTAACGGGCCCAACCCAACCTTGGCCAGCCTCGGACGGCCTCAGACGGCCCGCCCTTTGTCCGGGCTTCGTCCGGGCGTCCCGCGATGCGGAGGGAGCAGCGTTTTTCTAGGGCCTCAGGGCGCGATGACCCCGCTGGAGTGGATCCGGGTCGCTGGGCAGGCTGGGAGTTGTAGTCTCCCTCCGCTCGGCGGCCGCTAAGGTAACAACAGCGGCGGCGGGAGGGAGACCGGGCACAGCAAAGCAGGGAGAGAGGTCGAGTCAGGGCGACCAGCAGCGTTGAAGTCTCCTCTTGAAGAACAGAACACCCGCTCTGCCGAGGGAGCAGCGTTTTTCTAGCGCCTCAGGGCGCGATGACCCCGCTGGAGTGGATCCGAGTCGCTGGGCAGGCTGGGAGTTGTAGTCTCCCTCCGCTCGGCGGCCGCTAAGGTAACAACAGCGGCGGCGGGAGGGAGACCGGGCACAGCAAAGCAGGGAGAGAGGTCGAGTCAGGGCGACCAGCAGCGTTGAAGTCTCCTCTTGAAGAACAGAACACCCGCTCTGCCGAGGGAGCAGCGTTTTTCTAGCGCCTCAGGGCGCGATGACCCCGCTGGAGTGGATCCGGGTCGCTGAGCAGGCTGGGAGTTGTAGTCTCCCTCCGCTCGGCGGCCGCTAAGGTAACAACAGCGGCGGCGGGAGGGAGACCGGGCACAGCAAAGCAGGGAGAGAGGTCGAGTCAGGGCGACCAGCAGCGTTGAAGTCTCCTCTTGAAGAACAGAACTGCAGAAACCACACTCCCATTTGTTCGACTGTTTGTGACCCACTAAGCTTGCTAACAAAAACAAGCACCGCAGAGTTGAAACCCAAGTGCAACGGGCGCACCTAGCAGCAAAACAAAGAAACCGAGGTCAGCACTGAATTGCAAGAATTAATGCAGCATGCCCCCTTTTCTGCACACAAGTGAAAGAGACATGAGCAACCCGTCTGTATACGTCTCATGAAAAGGGTAAGGCTCGGTGGGGAGCTATAAATCCACTACAATCGACAATCTTCCGAGGCCAGTTCCTCCAAACCAGATCCAGTTACGATAGTTAAATTAGTCAAAAAAAGAGCAGTACTCAGGTTCCCAATTGCTGTGAATAAGGCCACCGACGTGACAAGATGCGGCAAGCCGAGCAAATGAAAAGGTTCCAGTCAGCAGAAGGGCTGCGTGCAGTTAAATGGATCAGCATTATGAATAATATGTGGGCAGGAAAAACAGCAGGCGGCAAAAGTACAGAACTTTGTAGCAACCTACAAGGAGCCATGCAATGCTTCTCTGCAGACACTGCGGCAGAAAGGTTACGTAATATAATGGATCGCAGATCAAATACACAAGTCTGCAAAAACGGAATCTGTGCCCACCACATCCGTGGTCGTCAAGAGTCACTGCATGACACAACTGCTTCCACCTTCAGTTCAATAGGCGTGGGCAATTAATGTTCGGATGAGAAGGTAAACGTTCAAAACGAAAAATCACAAGGAGTATTCTCACCCTACAGCCCTGCAGCTTTCATTTTAGGATTATATTAGAATAGCCATGGCTGCTGATGTATATATCTATCTATCTATCTGTAGATGGATATATACACACATACATACAATGTCAAGTACACCACCCAAATGCTTCAATAATTCAAAGTGCAAATCCAGGGCAAAGTCACCATACTTGTAAAATAGCTAAGCTGACACCTGTGAGTGAAACAGGACTCGGGTCGAGTCTCATATTTCTGAGGTGAAAAATAGGAGAACCATTAAGTTAGGTAACAGCACTAGCAGGCCATGATAAGTAGCAGAGAATAAGCACTATGCAAAAAACAGAAGCCTAGACAATTCATCTGCCATGTGCCAAAAGGGAAGTTATATCACCTCATATATGGGAAGGGGTGAACAGGGCATGTCACAAGATGCGTTCTAGGTACGAGGTGGGTCACGGAGCTACTAATCCCACTGGTCCAGGCACCGCTGTACACCCTCAGGCCTCTCTTAGCACCTCTTTGGATTTAGGGTAGAGGAGCAACTAGGAAGCACCACGGACATCGGAACTGGAGACTCACATGACCGTACGTCAACGCACCTGCGCACTTCCAGCCTCAAGCGCCGCCCTCCTGTGACTGATGCTAAGAGACTACACGTAGGAGGAGCAGAGGCCGCCGATGCAATAGAGGGAAGCCCCGCGTGACGGAGCCTGTAGCCTGGTGAGTGGGGCGGGGAGGGGCGAGTGGGGCGGGGTGGGGTGGGGCGGCTGGGGCTTAGTTGAAATGAAATGAAATGAAAAGAATCTTATACCGCGCGACTTAGCCCGAAGGCATCAAGGCGCCTAACAGAAAAGCCAAGGAAGCAATAAAAAGGGACTACAAGTACGCCCTTGCAAACAGCCATGTTTTTAGTGTAGGGGGTGGGTGTGTGTGCATGTGTGTGTGTGTGTGTGTGTGCGTGCATGTGTGTGTGTGTGTGTGCGCGTGTGCATGCGAGAGTGTGGCTGTGTGTGTGCGCACGCGATTGTGCCCGTGTATGTATGCGCATGTGCGCGCGTGTGTGTCTGTGTGTCTCTGGTGTGTGCATGCATGAGTGTGGTTGTGTGAGTGCGTGCACAATTGCGAGTGAATGTGGGACAGGAGATGTGCACGGCTCCGGGCTGGACGTGCGCGTCCACAGACCCCAATCACCGCACGTGCCCTGATCTGTCTCCCTTGAGAGGCATCTCGACGACAATAGGTCTTGAGAGCGAGACCTAAAAATCAGCCTTATCGTTTGGAAATGATGTTGAATAAGTGAACTTGTCAAGTGAATTTGCCCAATCCATCATGAGCACTCCAGGGTATGGCAGAATGGTAGTAGCAGCAGTATCAAACAAGAATAATAACCGTAAAAGTTGTCCTTTAGCTAGACAAGACAGTACATCCTTTGGACTACAAGGATGCAGAGGTCGAGACATAATGCTGTGCAAGCTAACTCCTTCACCCTTCACCTTCCTCCGGCAGCTGCCCCCCTAGTGGTTGTTTTGATGAATGTTCCACCCTTGCGGGGAGCACAGACTGACACCACCGAACAACTATTACTCAAAGCTCAGCACTGGTTTAACACCCGACTTAAGGACATTGGGATTTGGAATGAGGGTGTTGCTAAGCATATGATTCCAAACGCGTTCACAGTGTTTGGATTCTTCGCGTCTTCCGCGTCATACTCCCGAACACTATGACCCCCTGAAGAAGAGCTCTTTAGCTCGAAATGCATCGGGGATGTTCACATTTACAGACCTAATGTATTGAACTGTTCCAATTCATGGATTGATTATGGAATAACCAAACAGTATTTAATTCAAACTTTGTTTACTTCAATGAATATGTTCTAATTCAGAAGGATGAATTGCATTTGCGAAAGAACAAAGTGAATAAAACTTTGAACTTTTTTTTAACATTATCGTGTAAATTGCTTTCATTAGCACACAGGAGTGTTCAGGTTTCTCACCTTACGCCTGTAAGGTATTCCTTCTCTCATTGACACTCTGCCCCTCCCAGACAGAAAGGGGTTCACCCTGAGCACCCTAATGGATTGAACCACACCTATTCATCGTTTAAAAGCCTTTCATTACCAAGGAGTGCAGCGGACCTCATCTTTTTCATTCAACCTTTTTCATTCAATTAATAAATGGACAAAGGTGGCGCTAAAATTAAAACGTTTATTCCTCTGGAGGGGGCTTAGAGCTGCCAACTGGAGATCTTCCTCAGACATGGAAGGTACTAATACCTTTTCTAATGGAATTAGAAGTAGCAGAATAGATTACATCCTCATCTGTTTAGACTTTGGCCCAGATTTGTGGACATGCTGGTTCACCAGAGACCGGAGAGTGATAATGATCCACTACTACTAACATTATCTAGGAAGGGATTGGACCCCCCAAAGGTTGACATGGAACTCACAAAAGTAGAAGTAATTATGTTTCAAGATTGCCGACGGTTGAATTGGGCAGTAGTCTCAGAAGATAAAAGCACTCTAAAGCAGATTAAGTTAATTATTGAAGAAACCCTATTACTGCTTGGCTCATTAGATACCCATGATGATTCTTTTTTAGGCCTCATGAAGGCTCACGAGGATCTATTTGCAAAAATTGAAGACCCTGTTTACAAAAAACAGGAGACCACATAGGCATACAATAAAAAAAATCGGCCAAATAGTACGATGAGGCATGTGGGGTTGCATTTAAGCATCTCTCAAATGTAATCAAGATAGGAGTACCCAAGAGGTTAAAATAGCAAGGGCAAATTATAAAAAAGTACAAATGAAGGCGAAGAAGAACTTTGATAAGGACAGATGGGTAAATCTAACTCATGCCAGCAATGGGAAGAAGTGGATTAAATTCTGGCAATTAGTGAAATGGGGCAGTGGAGTGATTGGGCCTACACCAGTTAATATTGTACCACCCGAACTCTGGGTGGAGCACTACCAAGCCCAATTTGCTTCCTCGTTGAGTACTGTAATTGAGTATCCTGAGGTTAATACTGAGGATGTTTTAACATTGGATAAAAGGGGAGATAGAAAGGGTTTTGAATGGGGTTCCAGCAGGAGGGCTCCCGGCCAGACAGTATCCCGGCTGACATTTATAAATAAGCTAGGAAGAACTGGATGAATATATTTTTATCATCATAAATGCCATTGCCAGAGGTGCGCCAATACCGGATACATGGCGTGGGGCCGAAATCATTCCATATATAAAAAGGATGATCGTGCCAGTCCTAGCAACTACAGACTGATAAGCCTAATCGATACACTACAGAAAATAGTGGCTAGACTTGTGCTAGGTAGAGTCAACGAATGGGTAGTAGCCCAGAATGTATTATCTACCTATCAAGCGGGTTTTCAACCCCACGTCAGCACCATTTATGCAGCATTTGTTGATTTAAAATCAGCATTTGATCTAGTGCCTCGCCACAAGCTATGGGATTCCCTAAAGGAGGCTGGGATGCCATTAGAAATCCTAGGTTTTATTATTAAATTGCATGAGGCGAATTTCGCCCAGGTAAGGTGGGAGCAGCAGGGCGAATTTACTGATCGTTTCCCAGTCAATAAGGGAGGGCGGCAAGGGTGTGTCCTTGCCCCTAGCCTATTCTCCTTGTTTATACATAAGGTTATCATTTATTACACTAATTTTCCAACCGATGCTCTAACTCTTGCCGGATCAAGGGTTCCACTCTTAATGTTTGCAGGCGATACTTTAATCTTGTCTATAACTCAATCTGGTCTGCAACGAGCCCTTGACAGATTCACAGATTTCTGCAATGACCATGAACTTGTAGTTAATGTTGACAAAACCAAGTTTATGGTGTTGCACAAACATACATTTATCAAAGGCAGAGTAGAAATTAGCAATGCACCCTTGGAACAAACTGATACCTTTACATATTCAGGAGTAACTATGAGTAGGAGGATGAACTGGATATCCCAGTTAGACGTCCTAGTTCTTAGGTACAACCAGTTAGCAGAAGCCCTACTAAAAGAACAACGACTTTCAAACACTAAAACGGTGGGCCGGCTTTAACGATTTACAATGGGGAAATCAGAGCTTCTATACTATATGGTGCAGACCTTTGGGGGTTTGAAAACGTATCTCCCCTAGTTCTTGCACAAAACAAGCTTTTGAGATCCCCCAATCAACCCCTATTAAGCCCCTGCTGCTAGATCTAGGCTGTACTTCTTTTGATGAGGTTGCAGGATTTAGACAACTAGCCTATTGGAGGAGGCTCTGGACAACCCCTGAATTGGCGTCTTACGCCAATGCACTAATGCATATTAGGAATGCCGAACTGTCCTCAAAATCAAATGGCTGCAGAAGATTAAGGGCAATTTGTTTGATATGGGGCTCAGCCATCTGTGGGAAGACCCAATAGGGAATTCATTTCCCAATAAAAATGAGTATAAAGTACTCTATTGGGATATGATTACTAATAAGACCCTGTCGATGGTGGGCAGTAGTTCGCTTACAGGCATCTTCCTGGAGCACAAGCTTGTAATGAAAGCAGAAGCCTACTGGAATCTGATTACGAAATCTGTTGATAGGAAATTATATCACCAATTTAGAGTGGGCACTCTCCTGCTAAGACCTTTCATTGCAAAATGGAATAAGGCTCTAGATACTAAGTGTCCCTCGTGTCCATCTCAGGAAGAGTCGATAACCCACGTACTGTTCGTGTGCCCGGCTTACAAGGGCCCACGTCGCAGGTGTCTTAAGCTGTTGTGTTATAACCTTGGTACCAGATCATGTATGACAGCTTTACGTATCTTGGTAACGAACACTCGTGCAGATATTGTTATTGCCACGGTGAAATTTCTTAGCTGACCTGGGCACTGCAAAGGAATAATCTGGAGGTTGCTCTAGGAACTACACCCACTACTTGAGTATGCCACTGGTAAGCGGGCATCCTCATGACAGAATCTGTAGGCAAATGGTCTTATTTGGTTTCGATTTTATAGTCACTTCTTTTAAATAACTGTTAGGTATGTTCGATAATGTTGATATTACATTTTGTAAGAATTGTATGATTTTAGGGTGATATCTTTTTATGACACTTTTATGTTTGTATTGTGTCTTTTATGATTGAAAATTATCGAATAAAGACTAACTGATGATGATGATGATGATGATGACATGTATATATATGACCTAGGTTTTGCTTCACTAATGGTTTACTCAAGATGGCATGTTTATGTGTGTCACCGATGATGACTAATGTTAGATTTATGATATTTTTCATTCCCTCTAATTGTCCTTAATCTCTATATTTTCTCTCATCCCTGTTTTCCCCTTGTCCGGGACATTGGGCACGCCCAGCCTTGCACTACACTTTGTTGGCATGCACTTTACCCGAACACTTCTACATACCCTATTGCTATTTTTGTAATGCCTGTTCTATGAATTTTGGACCTTGTCCCTGCACAATCCTAGCCACCTTTCCTCACAGGCCTACATCCTCTCTCCTTATACCCAACCCATGGTCTCATGTATGCTCACTTGTTTTCATCAGCTGTGAAGAAGCCTTGGCCAACAGGCCACTTGGCGAAACATGTGTCGGCTGTTTCTGTTCACACTTGCATTTTAAGAAAATTATAAATAAAAAAGACTGAACTACAACTACCATTTGGCTTCCTTCCTGTACACCACAACGACAGACCATGTCAAATCGCTTTGATACCAACGTAAGTTTTGGGATTACACCAACCCTGAGATTGAAGTGAATATTTCAGGCACAAAACCCTTTCATTTTGCGAATACCTGCTATTTCCTTACCTGCTCGTCCACGGCATCAGAAATGAGCTGTATAATGATTTTCACCAGGATTTTACTTGGGATTGGCAGAAGGGTGATTCCAAGCAAGTTGTTACAGTCATCCTTCTTTGAAATCTGGATGATAATGCCTTTGTTCTAGTTATTTGAGACTTTCTTTCCTTTCCAAATCAATGTAAACAGTGGTTGGAGCATTTTATCTGATGTCCTGTGAGGACATGTCAAAAGCTATCAGCGACTGCTGTGTTAGCCAGTTCCTGTTTTTCCCGCTGCATTATTTCTGAATATCAAGTTTCTTTGGGACTTCGAAATTCATTGACTTATTTTTATGGCAGAGCTAATTTCCATGTCTCTCAGGCTCCCCATACAGGTTGAGTTCCTGCAAGATACAAAACATCATCTACTTTAATCACGGACACACTATACTTTTTTTTCACTGCATTAACAGGCAGTGTCAGTCTTGTCTTTTTGATACACGTTAATCATGTTTAATCACTTTTGTCTATCACTTATAAGAAAGTACCAAGCACGTTTTACACTACCACCCACTATGTCGCCCTTTTAATGAATGTAAAAAACAATAATATGTTTCTCACAATTTGTCCAAAATGTAAATAAACCATTCATTTGCAATCAATGTTCTAACTGAGTTTATGGACCACTGTCTGTTTCTGCTGATTCTACACATGGAACAAATGCCACTCTACACATGGAAACCACCACATCAATTTGTAGAATACTTTGTGATTTAATGACACTTGTGTTGCACTGAGACTCCCCATCACAAAGCCTGGATTGCTCTATTGATGTCAGGTTGCATCATGCAGTGACACCCTACTATAGTCACTTACGCTTCTAACATACTATGCGTTACACTCTACTGTTACTCCAAATACTGTCATGGCTTACTTGCGTGCACTCCTTTGTGCAGTACTCCACTGATGTTCAATATGTTCCGGTTGCACAATTAAGGTGAGATCCTTGACTTGTGTCACGGTTCTTCCAGAACTCAGCGCACAATCTCCACCAGGAAGCTTCTGAATACTTATGCAGTTGTGTTGAGGTGAAATTCTTTCCTTTTCACTTGTTGTCAGCGTCACAAAATCCAAATAACAGGCAGATTCAAGAGTTGAGATGAGATTCTGTGTGTTCTGCAGAAGCCACCAACAGCCATTTCCTAACTGCCCACTGTAGATCTCTCTTTCTCACTCTCTCTCCACATTAAAGTCACTGAGTTCCAGAACCCAGTGGAAGGAAGGGCTCTGCAAGTGCATTAAAGACACCACTTAGAGCAGATGGGGCCATGTAGACAGTAGTGGTGAAATAATTGACCCTTGTGGCCTTGTCAGTAAGTAGCTCCCCTTGCCGCACAGCTCCGCCTGGTAGCTGTTGCCCCTGACTCTTCCAGGTCCTGATTATGAGGCCCTCCTCCACCCCCACGCACCCACCTGCTCCTCATCCCTGGTGGTCCAGTGGGGAGCATCTCTGCTCTGCGTTCTGACTTTTCTCCTCTGATCTCTTCTTTTCTACCTTTCTGTCAATGTCTTTCTCTTTATGCACTTCTGCACTTGTAGCACCTTTTTTCTTGCTGCGTCCCTGCCACTGCTCGTCCCCGTGGCCCTTCACCCCTCCAGTGCCGCTTTCCCCCCCTCCCAGCTGTCCAGACATCCCCCTCATTCTACTTAATGGCAGCTGCTGTGCGGTGAAGGAGCTGTCTAACTGACCCTGTCAGTAAGTACCTTCCCTCCCCACACAGATCTGCCTGGTAGCCCCTGATTCTTCCAGGTCCTGAGTTTGAGGCCCTCCTCTAACCACAGGCACACACCTGTGCCTCATCCCTTGTGGTCCAGTGATCCTCTGATCTCTTATTTTCCATAATTTAATCTTTTCTGCCTTTCTGTCACTTTCTCCCTACGTCTGCACATTTGACACCTTTTTTCTCGCTGTGTCCCCGACGTTTCTCATCCCCCGCGGATTTGACCTCCTCCAGCTCCGCTTTCCCACTTCCAGCTTTTCTTGCCTCCCAGCTGTCCATCCCTCCCCCTCACGCTAATTAATGGTGGCCACTGCGTGGCTGCACCCAAGGTGCGCCAAATGCAAGTCCATTGGTACCGGTCCGCGGCCAGCGCCACAGACCCTGGTCCTCGGGCTATCCACAGCTATGATGTCAGCACACTCCACACCCTCAACATCCAATGCCACTCTGCCTTCCACCTGACGTAGCTAAAGAACACCCAAGGCCCATCCACCTGCAACTGCACCTTCACCGGCCTCCACACACCAGAACTAACGACCGCCCAACCCTCAAGAACCTGACCCAACCACCTCAGATGTATCCTACTCAACACCCGCTCCCTCAAAAGACACACTGTGGAGATCTGGAACCGGCTCTACTCCACCTCTCCCAGCGTCACCTTCTTCACAGAAACCTGGATGAGTTCCAGCTCAGCCCCACACATCACAATCGTCATCTCCAATGGCTACAAAATCATCCATTAGGAGCGCGTCAAACGATCAGGATTGTTAGATTTGGTCCGTTAATGCTTATGCAGTGCCCTGTATAAGTTAGCATTTGATGCACCATTTTCTGTTGAGACGCCATTTTAAAAGCTGATCGAAATGAATCTTTGCTATTTCTGAGAAATGCCCTTTGTTGAGTGTTGTTTCTGCAATGAAGAACTGTTATTACCACTGCATAGGTTTCCCACTAGATAGTGGCCCTCTCCCACTTGTCTGGTTGCCATTGGATGCAATGGCCTTGGACTGTGCTCATTTGCGAGGACAGAAACTGTCTTTTTGTATTTTACTGCCCTGCTGCATGTGCCTGGAAAAAGTTCACTGTGGGTGTGCATGGAGTAATTCCACTTACAGATCCAGATCAACCCGAATGCCATCCTCTGCAGCACCCTCGTCTGCAGACCTCTCGGTCCCCACCCTAACTTCAGTGAAGCTATAGCCGACTTCATCGCTCACTATGCTCTCGACTCAACGGTGACCTCAATTTCCACCCGAACAACCCCAAAGAGTGAAACATCCCATTACTACAGGAGAACCCTGCCACCATCAGACTCAAACAACTGGTCATGATGCCAACCCACTCAGTGGGGCACATTCTCGACCCCGTCTTCGTCAGCCACACCTCCGAGCCACAATGGACCAACTACCACTGAGCACACCACCAAACCTACTGCAATCCTCGCAGAAGCTGAAACAAGGTCACCGAAGACCAGCTTACCAACTCCCTCAGCAAAACCCCACCGCAGAGATCCACAGGTGCCAACACCTCAGCACGCAACCTCCACCACAGGATCTCTGACTGCACTAACACACTGGCCCACGCCAAGAAACCCCCAGGGAAGCAACCCTCCAAGAAAGCCATCTGGTTCTCTTCCACTCTACACGAGACCAGGAACATCTGCAGATGGCTCGAGAAAAGATTGAGGAACAGTAAGATCAAGGCAGACCACACAGCCTTTAAATACACCTTCACCGCACATCACCGCCTCATCATAATAAGAAAGAAAGCAGCCATCGAGGAAGGCGTCAATGCCAACGTATACAACAGCAAATAACTATTTGTCATAGTCAGGAATTCCCCAAACCCAGCACAGAGAAAGCAGACATCCCCTATCCCAAGACCTCTGCAACAACATTGTCACATTCTTCTACCGCAAGAGCAAGGCGATCTCTGACAGCTTCGCAACCGAAGACTTATCCACCCCACTCGCAACCACTGCACCCAATGGCTCCAGCCCCCAGTAGACCTTGACCAACTGGACTATCTTCATCTCTGAAGACACCTTCAGAAACATGAAGAGCATCAACTCCGGAGCCCCCACAGATACCCTCAACACGTCTTCAACAGAGCTGGCACCTCCATCACACCCAAACTCTGCTGCACCATCAACTGGTCCATCGAGTCCGCAACTTTCCTGGAAGACTGGAAGCATGCAGAGATCAACCCCTTGCAGAAGAAACTTTCTGCAGACCCGACGGACCTCAAGAACTACAGACCCATATCTCTGCTCCCCTTCCCAGCCAAAGTCATTAAGAAAGCCATCAGCGACCAGCTCTTCGAGTTTGTCGAAACAAACTACATCCTGGACCTCTCTCAATCAGGTTTCAAAAGCAGCCACAGCACTGAGACCTCTCTTCTCGCTGCTACCGAAGACATCTGCACCAAGACAAGACTACAGCCCTCATTCTCCTGGACTTCACAGCCGCCTTCTACACCGTCTCCTATCACACCCTCTGTGCAAGGCTCCACGACGCCGGCATCTGCAACAAAACACTAGAATGGATCCGCTCCTTCCTTACCGGCCGAACACAGAGAGTGACTTCCACTGTTCAAATCGGAACCCACAGAGATCAGGTGCGGAGTGCCTCGGGAATATTCCCTGATGCCCACCCTCTTCAACATCTACATGACCATGCTTGCAGCCATCGTCAGGAGACACAGACTCAACACCATCTCCTATGCTGATGACAACCAGCTGCTTCTCACCCTCACAGATGAACCCAGAGCCGCCGAAATCAACTTCCACGACGAGATAAAGGCAGTCGCCACCTGGATGAGGCCTCAAGCTTAACTCAGACAAGGCTGAAGTCCTTGTCCTGAGCTCCGCCCTCTCTGCCTGGGATGACTCTTGGTGGCCTGAGCACTCGGAATCCTCCCACGCACAAAACCTTAGCATCATCCTGGACTCCTGTCTCCCAATGATCTGCCAAATCAACACCGTCTTTTCCTCCTGCTTCCACGTGCTCCACCTCCTTCGTAAGATCTTCAAGTCGATGCCCACCATGTCCAGGAAAACGCCCACCCATGCGCTCATCAGCAGCAGACTCAACTACGGAAATGCACTCCACATCTGCACCACCCAGAAATTCTCCAAATAAGACTCTAGACCGTACAGAATGCATCCGCCAGACTCATCCTGAAAATCCCACGCTTCAACCACATTACCAGCCACCTGAGAGACCTTCACTGGCCACCTGTCAAGAAGAGAATCACCTTCAAGCTTCTCACGCACACCTACAAAGACCTCCATGATGCCGGACCTGCATACCTCAACCATCGCCTCTCCTTTTACACTCCCACCAGACATCTCCACTCTGCCCAACAAGCCCTGACCACCGTCCCATAGATCAGCGAGACCATCGCTAGTGGAAGTTCCTTCTCCTACAATGCTGTGAAGACCTGGAACTCCCTGCCTCTGCATCTCAGGCAATCATCATCGCTGCCACAATCCAAGGAAGGACCTCAAGATCTGGCTCTTCAGCTGAACCGCAGAAGCGCCTTGAGACCCTCATGGGAAAGTAGCCGCGTTTTATAAGATTCTGATTAATGGATTGATTGTGGGACACCACAGCTAATACATGTATGATCATATTTAAATGGTGGTAGAAACATCGTCTAAACCAGATTAATACCAAAGGATCAAATCCACTTCACAGATAGATGGCTATACCCTCAGGAGTCCTTGTAAGAGGGGTGGTATGGTTGACGACATCAACGCTCCTGACAAATCTAGTAAGACTGGTAGGGGGAGGCCTCAACTGTTGACCAATAGCTTTAGGTCATCTAGAATGAAGGCTCTTTTATGTGAATGGGTCTGAAGCCTGCTCGGAAAGAATGGAGTGAGTTTATTGCCTCATCAAAAGCTGGTGGAAAGATTTTGGCTGGGAAAGGAAGCAAGGAAATTTTATAGAGTTACTTGGATCCGAATGTGAAAGAGTGGGGTTTTCTCCTTGTATCGAGGTGTTGTTGAAAAGTGTGATCAAACTTGAGGCAAGATGTGAGGTTAGTAATCTCATGACCTTGGCTGGGCAAAGAAGGTCTAGAGGTGGAGATAGTTTCAGACAGCTTAAGCATGGGGATTTCTCTCAATGAGAAAACTTCTTGTAAGGGGAGGAGTAGAGAGCAGCAAGAGTATGTGCATCTGTTTGCAAAGCCCTGTTTGACTTTATCACTCCCTGATTTTGTCTATTTTAGAAGGGAAAACTCGGAACGATTATTACAGAGTTTTTTTAAGAGGGTCACTTGATTTTGACATGCTAAAGGAGCTGCCAGATCATTCACGAACCTGAATAATTCCTTGTTCTAATTGGGGGCTTAGCAGATGTGAGAGGAGTAATTGTCTTGCTTAGCCAGTTGGATATGATGTTCATCATTGACAGGGGCAAAGGTGTACTCCACCTTAGCTTACAGTGCTTATTTAAGTTGTATGCTAAGTACACCGAAGTTAACATTTCAACGCTGTGCTGAAGGTAGTTTTTCAAGGAAATTTGGGTTCGGATTTCATTTTCCATTGTGAAGATGCATTTGTTAGATGTCATATTTTGAATGATTGCAAGGATTCTTTATCCAGCAATATATGATGTAGGGCGGAGCGCCACCGCCATGCGGGCGGTGGCGAACTGCCCTACATCCTAATGGACCCCCAAGTTCTGTTTGTTGCACTCACAGTGCTTTCAGTCATCAAGCTAAGGATACCAACTTAATTTTTACCCTCCAGTTTCAAATTCACATTTACAGATCGTTTTAAATGTTAATATTTAAATGTAGCTTTCTTAATGTGTGTGTATATATATATATATATGTATAGATAGATATAGATAGATATAGATATAGATATTATATATATATATATATATATATATATATATATATATATATATATATATATATATATATATATTTATTGCACGAACAGAGATCCAGCAAAATAGGAAATCAGGCGAGCCCACACGATGGATGCAGCAGGTAAGTTTATTCCTGGCAGGAAAGACGACACGTTTCGACCACGTTCGTAGTCTTGGTCACATGACCCACGTCTCCACAATGCAGTCATTTTAAAGATACACTCACAGAGTGATCATAGACATAGAAGAACATAGAAGAACAGGAAATGTTATTGTCACATTTTAACAAAAAAGTGTAAGTGCAAACATTATACTTGTGCATAAGTTAAAAAATTAATATGAAGGACTGCAAGAAACATTTCACAAGTTTGTGGTTAACATTTCAAATGTTACTAGTACATTTATGTTTGATACCATCATGACTTAAGATGTTACAGGGTACAAAGTTTGTGAAAAACATTGGTGGTTGGTAGACGTTGTTTTTGACAGGCAAACAGGTGGTATCACTGGTTGTCATGGAATTGGTTATACAATGTTCACAACAGTTTGTACATATTGCCGATGCAGAGAGAAGGGATTGTCATGTATTTTGCCAGGGTATTCAACTAAAATCCTCATAAGTGCAGGTCTAGTACCTGAGTGTGCTTGTTATCCGAAGTGACTTAGGAGTTAGGGCGAACGCCATGTGCTCCAGTGCTCATATCTTTATCTTGGGCGTGACTTGCGGAGTAGACTGCGCAACACTCTCCTGTAAGAGGAAAATAAGAAGTTAATGCACATTGCCAATCAACATAAGTGTCTACCCCAAGTCTTTCATCTGGTGGTAAGTTGGATGGTATCTGGATTTGCAGTCCTTGATATGAGGTAAGGGATCGGGGATTGAGTGTGTGGTGTAGGGAGAGGAAGGAGAGTGGGTGTGTGGGTGGTTAAAAGGAAGAGAAGGAGGAGAGGTAGTCAGCTAGGCATGGGGAGTATGGAGGTAAAGTTTTATCTATCGGTTTACAGGTGACTATAAAGCTCCTCATCCTGGTTCATTACATAAGGAAATTTGCTACCAGCTAGGAAGATGGACCAGGACTAATCAAGCTAAGGATACCAACTTCATTTTTATCCTCCAGTTCCAAATTCACATTTACAGAACGTTTTAAATGTTAATATGTAAATTTAGCTTTTTTAAAGTATATATATATATATATATATATATATATATATATATATATATATATATATATATATATATATATATATATATATATATATATATTTGCAAATACCTCGCAGCAGCGCTCCTTTCAAAGAGACTCGAGGCAAGGACCAACTTTCCTTCAGCATTCTTTATTTAGCCATTAGGTAGTGTGTCATGACGCGTTTCGGCCGTCCCTGCGGCCTTGGTCACATGGCGAAACTGATTACTTTTGGCCCATTTAAAGTGATAACGTGCAGTCACATGTTGAATAAATGATGGATATAGAAAAAATACTATATGTATAAATACATTTTACATATACTTTCTCCTGGTACCAATACAAAAGTGGAAATAACTGTATGAATACATAGATAAGTCACAATTTGCATAATGTATCAAAAGATATAAAATTATACATATACTACTTCAATTCATTGTGCGAAGAGTACTAACAATTTGATAAAAATTGATAACTGCATAAATGCTTATAACTCTTCTAGATGGTATCGAGAAAGAAGTGTACCATATAGTCCATCAAAATCTATTAAAAAGTATTGTGCGAAAAATAGTGCTCACCCTAGTGTATTAAAGTATAATACCAAATTATAATAATGTTCACTGCTATTTAATGATAGTAGTGAAAGAGAGAGATCCATAAAGAGGAAAATTAATTTATCTATATGGATCAACACAAAAAGAAATGAATTCAAGACGTCAACTGTGCCAGCCAGATAAGGCTCAAAGAGAGGGGAGATTGTGGAGCCTTAACTTACTTACGGTTCCATTCTATCACTCTTATCTTTGGCTATATTATTGCACTTATATTTAAAGTGACCTCGTGTCAATTGGAAAAAACAAATATAATTTCTTCCTCTAAAGTGACATCGTGCAGTCAACAGTGCAAATACAGTTAAAGTGGCTGGTGCTGGAGGTTATACAGTACTGAGATAAAGGGGAAGGGAAGTCTAAACCCTATTGAAATAGAGCTTAGCTTACCATTTTCAAGACAAGATACTTATATACATCATCAATATTGCACATATAGAGAAAATTTCATCACACCATAAAAGCAGTCTAAAAAGGAGGGAATCGGTAGCATGACTAAAATCAGCTGTCACATCAAAAATCAGGATAAAAAACATATTACCCTAATATTTAAAACGACGGCTAAAATCAATCAATTCATATACTTACACACACCAAATTTATGTACACTCAATATATAAATTATACATAGTATACTACAATATGGACATTAATATGTAAAAAAAGTGCATGGTGCGGACCAACTCCTCTTGTAATTTAGACTATGGGCATGTCATGGTGTTAGCTATATGGTTACAGGTGACATTATTCTGAAGTGGTCATAGGTATGTGTGGAGGTCCTCCGTGGTGTTAAGACCTCCCGGCCACTTTGAGTTAAACTCCAAAATATATATATATATACACATATACTCTTTTCGAAAAACCGTGATGTCACAAAGCCAATAGCGCACTCAGGGATTTGGTACAAAGTTACTTTATTCCATCGCCATTGCATACCAGACTCCTGAGTGCGCTATTGGCTTTGCGACTTCAAGGTTTTTTGTTTATAAAATTGTTTGCGGTTTCGCCACTGCGAGATAGCAGCATCCGCCCACGAGAGAGCAGCGGTACAGTTAAGTATATATATATGCCGCTGCAGCTGGGGATTGGGGAGCTATGAGTTTCTATGGATTGAAAATGCTGACCAAACTAGACAGAGGAGGAGACACAGTGCGTCTCCTACGACAGATGGAATCACGTCTCATAATTCAATTCCGAACAAAACACCCCAGAGGCATGAACTTTGGAGAAGATCTCCACATACATCTGGAGTGATATTGAACTCAGCATGAACTGTAACTGACTGTATTAGGGTACTATACCCAACAACGCAGTATTAAGATTATGAATGTATAAAATGCCCTAAGTGTAAATAACCAAGTACGCTTAAGTACTATACTTATACAATCAGAGCACACCAGTCCTTTGTTTTAAATATATTGTTTTAAACATATTGCTTGATAAACTACATATCCCATAATGCCACCTAATGGCTAAGATGGGGCAGTATATAAACAAAAAGCAAAAAGGGACTTGCTGACCGTGAGAAAAGCCGTGAGGCTGAAACGCGTCGGTGGAGTGTTTGTGTGATTAAAGCTTCGTAAAAAGTATCCAGTTGTGCCGCCCTCTTTGTTCTAAAATTAATACTGGGCTATGATCCAGCCCCCGGGCCGAGCACACACTGTTGAGCGCTCTCAGGCTTGAAGGATCGCTTTGGATTTATACGTTGCTGCGAGATGCGCCCGATTGCCTGCGTGAAGCAAGTCTGCTGAAACGCGAAGGAGACGCCCTCGATTGCTGTGTGGAAGAAGCGGCGGGCTCGGCTGCAGCTGTCTAAAGTATCCACTACGAGGTGAGCGTCCCCGTTTAACATTGAAATGACTACGTTAGCGGGTAATCGAAGTGGCTGTTAACAACAACGGTGAATGCGTCTCAGCGTATACGATACGCGAGGCGAGTTGTTGGGAATCAGACTGGAGAAAGTGAAGCATCACTTAAGTGAACCACCCAAAAAAAAGCACTCTTGCAGTAAAGGTGTGCTCTGACTCAAAACTGTGAGTAAACTACAATAATGGAAGCGCGTGTTGCTAAACGCGCTACAAAGGCATCCACAATGTTTAAACCAGGGGCTACAGCGGCAGACGTGACCCGCAAAACAAAGGCACCTGAGAGTGAAAATGTCACGTTAAAACAACAAATGAATGCATTAGAACGTTTGTATAAAAAAGAAGTGAACAAAAGCTGGGAAATTATAACTCTTGAAAACTATATGGAAGTCAAACGAATTCCGTGTGGATTAAGGATATTCACTATGCCAACTCATCCAGATACCAAGGAGGAATTGATTCTGGAATGGTTAGAAAACAACACGACGTGTTCCCTGAATATGATGCTCATTCTTATTAAACACGCCAAAATGGATATTGATGATATCACAATAAAAATAAAAGAGATTGAAGAACTTATTTCCAAAGAAACAAAACAGGAAGAAATAATCAAATTAAGATCAAAAATGGAAACAAGACTGGATGCATACGAAGTAGAAATACAGGAACACAAAGAGCGTAAGTTCAAAAGAGATGAGCTTGATTATCTACATGGTCGCATCCTGACCTTTGCGAGACGCTACGACAACTTAAAAAAGAACTTTCCTCCCACCACACAGGCATCCAGTGGCAGTGAATCAGATGCAAGCCTGATTGAAGTGACAGGCGATCAGTCAAAAAACTTCAATATTTTAGAAGAAGTAAAAATGGTGAACTTAGAGAAGAATATCACCAGAGGGGGAGGAAGAGGAAGAACGTACTTTCAGAACAGAGGGAGAGGAAGAGGTGCACAAAACCAACCAAATCCCTCACCAGCACCTGAAAAACCCGCAGGTCCAAGCAACGAAAGAAGGCAATACCCTCTACGCAACAGGAAGTGACCAATCTAATTGTGAACCTATCGCAATACCAACCAACACAAGAAGAACAAAACGTATTGAACAAAGGTTTATCATTTTGCCCAGAAGCCCATTTCGATTATCCACAAACAAAAATTGACCTGTACAAATTCGTGAGGAAACTAAAATTGGCTAAAATTCACGCCAACAAAGTGACATCAAATTGTGCAAACGACACCACAGAAGAAGCAACGGAGGAAAATATTACCACTACCATTGAACAAATATCTGACCTAAGAGAGACATTTGAGGCAATGTTTAACCCTGATGGCAACATCATAACAGACTCACAAATGCTGGAACAAATGGATATTCAAACCAACCTGAGCAAAAACACTGGATTAAAAAACAAATCTCGATACTGTCCAGTCTTATCACCAGGAAATAAAATTGACTTGTTCTCGGATGCCATGATGGAAGAGCTAGACAATCTCATCAAAGTCAAAGATAACAAGAGACAAAATCTATCAATCAAAGAAAGAGAGGCAACTCAGAATCTGACGAACAATGCAACCATAACGATAAAACCCGCTGACAAAGGGGGAAATATCGTTATCCTGGACACCAAGGATTACATCCAAGAAGCGGAACGTCAACTAAAGGTCCCACAACATTACAGCAAGTTGAAAACGAACCCCATAGTGAAAATGATGTCCGACTTAAAGGAACAACTATTATCCTGGCAGGCTAAAGGACTGATAAATGAAGACGAGAGAAAATATATGACTACGGAACATCCAATCACTCCGTGTGTCTATTTTTTACCGAAAATCCACAAGACACTTATTCATCCACCAGGGAGACCCATTGTGTCCTCTTGTAATTCATTATATGAAAAGGTCTCAAGGTATGTTGATAACTTTCTCGCTCCGATTGCCCAAAGCATGCCATCATATCTAAAGGACACCGGAGACTTTCTGAGAATCCTAATGGATATACCATGGAATCCAAGTTATCTCTTAGTGACAATAGACGCCCTGTCACTCTATACTTCAATAAGGCATGAAGTAGGTCTGAAAGCATGTAAATACTTTCTACACCAGCGCAGCATCAAGGAATTGCAACACACAGCAATGCTTCTCAAGATGATAGAACTATGCTTGACAAACTATGTATTCTTATTCAACAGTGATCTGTACAAGCAAGAGTGTGGCACGGCCATGGGGATATCTTTTTCTCCCAACTATGCTAATATCATCATGGGCTATTGGGAACAATTTTTAGTATGGAACAACAACGAACAGGAAGAACTTAATCGGATTATACTTTGGGTCAGATATATTGATGACCTTTTCCTGATCTGGAATGGGACCAATGATCAATTCCAGAAATTCTTCATCAAACTCAACCAGAATGAGATTGGACTCCAATTCACATGTTCAACTAGTAAGAAGGAGATAGACTTTTTAGACACCAAAGTCTACATCTCAGAAGGAAAACTAGAAACCACGTTGTTCCGCAAGAAAACTGCCACTAATAGTGTTCTCCATGGCACCAGCTTTGACCCGAAATCACTGCTTAAAAGCATCCTGTACGGAGAATATGTTTGACTTAAGAGAAATTGCTCAAAATCAGAAGATGCAGAGAGAATGATACTTGAAAGTAAAACCAGATTCCAATCCAGGGGATACAAAGATTATGTATTGAAAGATTGTAAAAAGAAAGTTGACAAAATCAGCAGAGCAGAAACTTTGATTGAAAAAAAGAAACCCCCACAAGATAAGGATCCCCCAAGATTCATAACCACTTACAACAAGGAGAGTGGGTTGATTGCAAAAAAAATGAAAAAGTATTGGCATTTAATTACCAGTGATCCAGACATTGGGCCACTAGCTGGCAAACATCCTTCCATTACATACAAAAAGAATACATCCTTGCAAGACTTACTAGTCAAAAGCCACTTTCAGATGGACCAACAACCGAAATGGTGGACAGAACAAAGTGTGGACTTCAAACCATGTACCACATGCAAAGCTTGTAAAATAGGCAAAAAAATGAAGAATGTAATGGAACCAAATGGAAAATACATGCCAATCAAACAATATATCACATGCACATCTAAAAATGTAGTGTATGTGGTTGAATGCAAATGTGGTATGAAATACATAGGATCCACAACATGTATGCTGAAGAAAAGAATTCTGGAGCATATCCGGGCTGTAAAGAACTCAAACATGCTATATGCCACAGCCAAACATCTAAAGACTTGTCAGAATGGGGATTGGCGAGCTATGAGTTTCTATGGATTGAAAATGCTGACCAAACTAGACAGAGGAGGAGACACAGTGCGTCTCCTACAACAGATGGAATCACGTCTCATAATTCAATTCCAAACAAAACACCCCAGAGGCATGAACTTTGGAGAAGATCTCCACATACATCTGGAGTGATATTCAACTCAGCATGAACTGTAACTGACTGTATTAGGGTACTATACCCAACAACGCAGTATTAAGATTATGAATGTATAAAATGCCCTAAGTGAAAATAACCAAGGAGGCTTAAGTACTATACTTATACAATCAGAGCACACCAGTCCTTTGTTTTAAATATATTGTTTTAAACATATTGCTTGATAAACTACATATCCCATAATGCCACCTAATGGCTAAGATGGGGCAGTATATAAACAAAAAGCAAAAAGGGACTTGCTGACCGTGAGAAAAGCCGTGAGGCTGAAACGCGTCGGTGGAGTGTTTGTGTGATTAAAGCTTCGTAAAAAGTATCCAGTTGTGCCGCCCTCTTTGTTCTAAAATTAATACTGGGCTATGATCCAGCCCCCGGGCCGAGCACACACTGTTGAGCGCTCTCAGGCTTGAAGGATCGCTTTGGATTTATATATATATATATATATATATATATATATATATATTACCTACTGGCTATCGCCAGTAGGTATATATAGTTAGGATTTTTTCCCTATGGGATTTCTGAAAATTCTATGTCTAATAACTTTGGCGTTTGTGGACGGAATCGGCTGAAATTTTCAGGAAAATGGCACATTTTGTTTCTGAGCAGCCCCTGAAAATTTGGTGGGGTTTCGTCAAGGGGGGGCTGAGAAAAAAGGGGGGTCCCAAAACGCGTTTTTTGCATTGAGTTTTCCATAGGGCGGTTGGACTCACTTTTAGCTCGAACGGCTGAATGGATTTGCACGAAACTTGGCAAAATTGTAGGGACTGTTAGCCCGATGTGCCTTTGCTAGGTCTCAATATATGTGCTTCAGTGGATTTTGAGAAATTAACGTTTAAATCAAGATATATATCTGTAACAGCGCTCCGGGCAGCGATCCGGTCCGCTTACTTTTCGCGTTTCGGAACTTTGCGTGCAGAAAGCTGATTGGCTCTCCGGTGTCTGTCAACATTCTAAACAGTCCGGAGCGGCCGCCATCTTGTCTCTCGGTAGGATCGAGAGAGAAGAAGAGGTGAAAAACGAAAGGGGAATTTAATGAAAGGGGGCAAGGTATCCCCCTCTTGACCCCCTAGGAATGTTGTTGGGGTTATTAAAGGGTCCCGTGGGGAAAAGAAAAAAAAAATGATTTTTCACGGTAGAAGCGCTTCACGGGCCGCGAACTGGGCCGCAAACTGGTAGCGAAACGGGAATTCGCCATTTTGTGCTTCGTTTTAATTGTTTAGAGATAAAAATTATCGCCGCACATCGGCCACAATGCATGAGTATCGTTGAAAAGTCAGCGATATTCATGCATTATCCAGCAAATGCTCTTAGCCGTGTTATCCACCTTCCATTGGATAACATGGTTAAAAACTGCTCTGTGCGTGAGCTTTTTTTTTTTTTTTTTTTTTTTTTTTGCTGCGTGACGTTTGTTAACGTTCGATTCGATGGAAATCAGGAAGTGTTGACCACCATTTTGTCACTGCGAGTAAATATTTTGTTATAAATGAATCCTTATTGAAAAACATTGTCTGCGCCATCTTGCCTTTTTGTCCAATGCCACAATTTTGTCGTGCACGGCAGCCATTTTAGATGCCTTGACCAGGCCCACTCTCTGCACGCCGCCGATCCTCAGCATGGCTTCCCACCCTCGCAAGCATCTCCCCCACGCACTGGTCATCTCCGCTCTGTCTCTCATGCATGGGCCATATACTTCCCCCCATCTGCGCTGCTCTTCTCTGAGAATCACACCCTGTGCCCTCCCGACACCTCTCTTTCACCCTATTCACTACCGCACCCTCTGACACTCCTCTTCCTCTGTGTCCGATTGTCCAGGCCGGACCTAGGCTATCACCTACCCCTGCGGATGTAGTTTATGGCCCCAGCTGTAGAGAATTCAGACATGCCAACCCTCCCGATTCAGGCGTGTGACTACTGATTTCAGTGCTAGTCTCCCGCCTCCCGATTTCTGCAAGCAAAAACTCGGGGGCATATTACGAACAACTAGCGATAATTTTTGTCTCTTATTTGTTTAGAGACAAAAATTATCGCCGCACATCGGCGATTTTTATCGCAGATAAACCTTGCTATTATCGCAGAAAAGTCAGCGATATTCATGTATTATCGAGCAAATGCTCTTAGCCATGTTATCCACCTCCCATTGGATAACATGGCTAAGAACTGCTCAGGGCAGGTGTTAGATTTTGGAGATATTCGCGCTTAGCGCGAATATCTCCAAAAGTTGGTAATAGGAGATAGCGATGTTAGGGACTGTTTCCAGTCGCTAACATCTTGGCACGTCCGCTTTGCATGTCATTAGTGATAAGTATCACTGACATGCAAAGCGGGGCCCAAGATGGTCGCTATCTCCTTTTAGCTGTCACTAACTGGTGTTAGCGACAGCTTGGTAATAGGGAGATATTTTTATCTCCGCTTTCTTGGCTTTTAAAGCCAAAAAAGCGGAGATAAACCCCCTTGATAATATGCCCCACGATTCCTTGGGGGTTTCAGCTGACAGGGCTTGGTATTGTGTTACATGGTAATTTTTCCAGGAAACGTCAGAGGGTCGATGCAGGGGTTCTAGAAGAGGTGATAAACCATTTAAGCCTCATGAACAAGCGCATGGTCTTTTAAAGATTTGTGAAGTACTCGGGGCGGCGGTGTGTGTGTGCCCTTTTTCAGGAGCGGGCGGGGGGGCACTGCCAGCAACTTGCCAGGTCAGGTAGTGTTCAACACGTGCATCACCCTTTCTCTGCCTGCTATTGCGCTCCATGCTTCGGAAAGGTAAGAAAAAGAACGTGCATTTGAGTTTGAAATGTCCGATCCTGCAGCAGCACACTTCCAAAGCCCACACATGACAATAACCCGATTCAAGGCCCCATTCACCCGTTTTTAAAAAAATAGATAACACTCCAACAAAGTAAGATTATAAAACTTTATTAACTATTAACTATAACGAAAGGAACAAAAACTAAAAACATTTAAACATTTTTCAACACAAAAAGCAACAATGGTTAGAAGCTGTCTTTTGTGCGAATAGTCCCAAGGCAGCACAACGTGCAGAGTTCTGGACGGCACCCAGGTGATGTCGCCTGGGTGCCGCACTGGTTTTGGGATCCTACAATGCAGCACAGAAAAACAGCGTGGGGCGTCCCGGGTGGTGCGGGGGGAGGCCTCGTCAGTAGCGGTCTGTTGTGCGAATAGTCCCAAGGCAGCAGAACGCGTTGAGATGTTGATGGGACTGTGTCCAGTGTCACATGGCTGACACAACATGTACGACAGGCACCCAGGTGATGTCCAGTAAACTGCCGCACTGGTTTTGGTATCCTACAATGCTGCTCCGAAAATTGGCGTGCGGCGGCCCGGGGGTGGGGGAGGCGGCGTGAACGGGCCTCCCCAGGTGGCGGCCATCTAGCTGAGTTGCGCTCGCTTTTGCGGCTACAGCGTCTCGCTCACCATGTTGTTGAGTTGCTTCCACTCTTGCAGTGCAGCGATAGGCGGCTGCCACATGGCTCTTAAAATGGCGGACGGCTCCTCGGTTTTGGGCCTGGTCCACTGAAATGGCCCTGGGACACCTTGGAACTCGGACGCTTGCCTGCTAGGGCTTGGGCTCCATTCTCGAAAAGCGTCCCCTCAGCCGTGAAGATTCTACAAAAGTTTTGGGGGCCCCCGACTCCCGCAGGCTTCCGGTGGGGAGCGGCTGCCATGATTGCTCGCGGAATGACCACGACGGAGCCACGAGATGGTGGTGCTCTCATGCTGACGCCAGCTTCAGTCTGAATGATCCAGAAACAAGGTGGGGCTTTCATCGTTTGGGAAAAAAAAATGTTCTAAACCAATGAAAAGTGTTATTTTTAGGTCGTATGACCAAGCCTTCCATCTTTAGGAAACCAAAAGTAAAATGAACCAATGAAAAGTTTTATAAACAAGTCACATGACCTGTTATGCGGCATAGGGCTACAAAAAGCGTAGAAAATCCGTTGGCACGTGAGGCGGCGTCAGTAGCGGACCGATGTGCGAATAGGCCGAAGGCAGCACAACGCGCCGAGATCCGGGTGGCACCGAGGTGGTGTCCAGCAAATTGCCGCACTGGTGTGGCCATCCTACAATGCTGCGCCGAAAGACGGCGTGTCCAGCTGAGTTGCGGTCACTGTTGCGGTACAGTGACTCGAACGCGCGGAGATCCGGATGGCACCGAGGTGGTGTCCAGCAAATTGACGCACTGGTGTGGCCATCCTACAATGCTGCGCCGAAAGACGGCGTGTCCAGCTGAATTGCGGTCACTGTTGCGGTACAGTGACTCGAACGCGCCGAGATCCGGATGGCACCGAGGTGGTGTCCAGCAAATTGCCGCACTGGTGTGGCCATCCTACAATGCTGCGCCGAAAGACGGCGTGTCCAGCTGAGTTGCGGTCACTGTTGCGGTTCAGTGAGTCGAACGCGCCGAGATCTGGATGGCCCCGATGTTGTGTCCAGCAAGTTGCCGCACTGGTGTGGCCATCCTACAATGCTGCGCCGAAAGTCGGCGTGGGGTGCCCCGTTGGCTTATGAGGTGATGTCAGTAGTGGACCGATGTGTGAATAGGTCGGAACCAGCACAAGGCGCCAAGATCCGAACGGCAAGTCCTGGATGTTGAGTGCCTCAGTTGAGAGTTCTGAGCAGTGCTTGTAAGAGTATCTGAAGTTTATTATAAGAATCAGAGTAAGTTGAAGACTGTCTGAAGCTTATTTGCACCTTTTGCAGCTTCACTATTGCCCAAGGTGGTGTTCAGCGGAACTTTTTTCCTTTTCCTTTCTGCTTCTTTTCCTACAATCCGTTTCATCTGAAGACACGACCAGGTCCCTGAATGTGTGTAGGGGGACGCTATTGAGTGAATGAAAATGGCGGCTTGTCCAGCTGAATTGCGGTCACTGTTGCGGTACAGTGAGTCGAACGCGCCGAGATCCAGGACCGATGTGTGAATAGGTCGGAACCAGCACAAGGCGCCAAGATTCGAATGGCAAGTCCTGGATGTTGAGTGCCTCAGTTGAGATTTCTGAGCAGTGCTTGTAAGATTGTCTGAAGCTTATTTGCATCTGCTGCAGCTTCACTATTGCCCTTGTGTGGCCAAAGGTCGCACATGACATAGGCGGCCGGCTCCCGAGGTCCGGCGGAACTTTTTGCCTTTTCCTTTCTGCTTCTTTTCCTACAATCCGTTTCATCTGAAGACACGACCAGGTCCCTGAATGTGTGCAGGGGGACGCTATTGATTGAATGAAAATGGCGGCTTGACACAAAGCTGACTCAAGCGTTACTGTTGATGCTATACAGACAAAAATTGGTTTTCAGTTTGTACATTCTTCATGGTTTTTTTTTCCATCCAAGTCTGATTAAGAGTTTGTAGAAAAATGGCTTCAGATTTTCCACATACTACTCTTCAACATTCTTCCTAAATGTAACAATGTGAAACTCACTAGGAGAACGGCTGTTTCTGTTTCCTTTCAAAATGCTGCCAACAATATTTTCTGAATGGAAGACACCATCTTGTAGCATAAAGGGCCGAAAGGGGTTCTGGTCTGGCCGATGGTTGGTGGAGACATTTTGACTATATCTTGGACCTGCCCGGCCTCGCCCAAAATGGCGCCGGTATAAATGGGACTCGTAACTCCTTGCCCGCAAATGTATATCTAGAAAATGTTATTGTAAGTGGCCCTGTCCTATTTTAATTACAAAATGTATGTCCACCGATTCCGCAACTGTTAGACACCTTAGTTCTTGCAACCTAATGGCCCGCTCGTTACGTTCCTCTACAGTGTAAATGTCTCCTCATCATATACGATTTCAGTTTGCTCCGTGGCCGGCCCACATGGTTATAGGCCCGTATTTGTATACTGACATTTTCACAATAAAGGTTTTTAAAACAAAACACGGTAGTAGTATTTACATTGGTAAAGTTTTTACTTTTAGTCACTGTTTTCGAATCAGTAAAAGGCAAGTGAAATAAAGCAGTCCAATTACATGACGGATAAAAGGTATAATATGTAGGAACGCAGTAAAGATAAATGGTCAAGGGCAGTTGTGTTTTTCATGTCTGCAACATAAAGTGATCGATAAGAATCTGATAATCAGGCGTATCGGCGACTAAGACAGCAGGCCGAATCTCTTTTACTCAACGGTTCCGTCATGGAAGGAAGAAACGCCCTTTTTCTCGAAAAAGGAATATATTTTACTTGCAAGACAGTTGTAAATTTTCCGGGAAAGTACATTAGCCTGGAATATTATAACATATGTTTGAAAAAAAAATATTCGAAAACAATAAAAAGCGTAATTTTTAGGTCATATGACCAAGCTTTTCATCATTAAATTAACAAAAGTAAAATGAACCAATGAAAAGTTTTATTAACAAGTCACATGACCTGTTATGCTTACGTTACGCGCTGCGCCTCGGATCACTTCCGGGTGCGCTAACGCGGCGTGTCATATAACGCATTACGCGACAACGTAGGTCAAGAATATAGTCAAAATGTCTCCACCAACCAGCGTTCAGAACACAACCCCTTTCAGCAGTCCAAAAAGTTCTGTTAAATGACAACAGAGGGGACAGGCAACAAGAACCATCAGTCAAAGAGGGGAGGGCAAGTTCTTCTCTTCCGGGTCATGTTGGGGCGCTACCGGAACTGATCGAATTGGTAGTCTACAGTGTTTCTGGATGTTTCAGACTAAAGCTGGCGTCAGCATGAGACCACTACCATCTCGTAGCTCCGTCGTGGCCATTCCACGAGCAATCATGGCAGCCGCTCCCCACCAGAAGCCTGCGGGAGTCGGAGGCCCCCAAGACTTTTGTAGAATCTTCACGGCTGAGGGGACGCTTTTCGAGAATGGGACCCAAGCCCTATCAGGGAAGCGTCCGAGTTCCAATGTGTCCCAGGGCCATTTTAGTGGACCAGGCCCAAAACCGAAGAGCCGGCCGCCATTTTGAGAGCCATGTGGCAGCCGCCTATCGCTGCACCGCAAGAGCGGGAGCAACTCAACTACATGGTGAGCGAGACGCTGTAGTCGCAAGAGCGGGCGGTAAACAGCTGAATGGCGGAAGAGGCACAGTGTAGCAAAAGCGGGCGGAATGGCAACTAAAACGGTAAAGGGGCGCCCCACTACAGCTTGTCTTCAGGTGAAACGGATTGTGGGACAAGGTCCAGAATTGAAGAGTCATCAAAAGGCAAAAAGTTCCGCCGGACCCCGGGAGCCGGCCGCCTATGTCGGGGGCGATCTCAGGCTACACCAGTGCTATAAGACTTGGGGAGGGTGTCGGAGCCAAGCGTCTTATCCGAGTCCATGGCCATCACACCGCCCCTCAGGGGCCTCCGTCAAGCTGTTTAGGAAGGTAACATATCACATTGTTTTCTAATGCAGTCAGGTCCACAAACGACACTCACTTACTTTGAGAATAGTGAAGCTGCAGTAGGTGGAAATAAGCTTCAGACAGTGTTACAAGCACTGCTCAGAACTCTTAACTATGGCACCCAACATCCAGAACTTATGCTATTTGAGAATGGCAGTGACATCGAAGCAACTCAGGGACCAAAACCATTAACGTACTTTCACGTATGAAAATCTTACTTGGGGAGGGGGCAGGAGCGAAGCGCCCCCTCCCAGTCAGCGCCACCACACCGTATGTTGAAAATTTGAAGCCATCGTTCTACAAAGTCAACCAAACTTGGATTGAAAAATCTAGAAAAATGTACAAACTGAAAACCAGTTTTGGTCTGCTTAGCATCAGTAGCAACGCTTGAGTCAGCTTTGTGTCAAGCCGCCATTTTGATTCAACAAAGCACAGGCATTGAAAAAGGCTCAAACTCAGAACTCTGAACTATGGCACCCAACATCCAGGAGCTTGCCATCCGGATCTTGGAGCCTTGTGCTGCTTTCGATCTATTCACACATCGGTCCACTACTGACATCATCTTATAAACCAACGTTATGTAAATAGTTTTTTAATAAAATGTTTTACCCTGTTTCTTTGCTGGTGTGTTGTCTATATTTTTAATATTTGCATAGGGTTTGTCATTATTTTGTGCGGGATGGGTGATGGAGCCGAGCTGTCTTGCAGCCCTCATGGTGTGGAGCTCAGTTCATCTCACTATTTTCGTATTTCTCATGAAGGGTAGTTCCTAATATTTCTATTTTAGCGAGGTCAAAAAGAGATCCAATTAGTGGCCTACTGATTTTGCTCGATTACTTTTATTTTTTTACACGATTTTTCACTATCTGCAAAGACTAAACAGAGTATTGCGACTTTGTGCTTGTTTGTAAATAGAGAATGATCCAAAGAGAACCAATTCTAAAACAGTAAATGCTTGGACAACAATCAATCAAATGGAGAGACAAGCAGGCACGACGGATTACAACGGGGGCAAAGGCTTGCGTTAACTACCGTTCACTATCTGCAAAGAGAGAGTACTACTAAGACAAAAGAGGGGAGGGGGGGGGGGTGCAGCGTTCAAAGCACATCAGCGTGCATAAATACGAAAATGTTTTTATCTATCACGTACTTGACATTTTAAAGCTTTTCATATTTGCTATTAAAAAACCAATGAAATTCACAGAAAAAACCATAGGTTATAGTGGATATATAGTTAGGAATTTGCATTTACAAAACCTTGAAAATTCAATGAAAAAACCATTGGTTTTAGGCCATATATAGTTAGGGATTTGCATTTACAAAACCTTATTTTACTCGCATAAAACCATTGAAATTCCATATATAGTTATAAGCGCTAACTATATATCGCGCACCCGCAATCCACTGCTGATGATGTCACATATTACATCATTCATGACATGGTTAGTGACATCACTGATGACATCACTGATGACATCTCAAATGACATCACTGATGACATCACTGAAAACATCTCATTTGACATGACTGATAACATCACTGATGATATCATTCATGTGATAATACGATGAACCTCTTCAGACTCTAATATAACCTTAGATACAATCAGTGTAAACAGACACTCACAGACTGTCACTCATCCATGGAGTTACTCACACACCTAGTCAGTCATGCAAAGAATCAATCACACCTCCATTTCCTCAACTATACAGTTATACAAACTTTACTTAGTCAAACATATACTAACACATATTTACTCTATTATACAATCCCTGATACAAGTTCACAATGATCCATACAGCCACTCACACATTCACTGGCTCTTATGCACAGTTATTTATATATGTCAACTCTCACATGTACTGTGTTTTACATATGTACTTACTTTGACATGTAGCACTGAGATATCCATTCACTCACCAATGCACTCATGCACACAGTCAACCGCCCATACAGCTGTTTCCACATGCACTTTTGAAACCATACATCTAGTGAATCAACTGCTCACACATCTATGCACAGAGTCATACACCTCCCAGCCACCCACACACACACTCAGTATCCCATACAAATACTTGGGCAACCAATCAATAACCCATATAGTTACTCATATAGCTACTTATCAACACATGCAACAGTTTACAGAACAACAGACATAATGATGCACAAATTAAGACAGTTTAGTCACTAACCCATGCACTCAGTGAGACACATTTAATCACTCACTCATACAGTCAGTCATGCACCTACTAAATCCTTCATCCAGACACTTATATATCCACTCATTCTTCAATATGTAAGAGATATTTTAACTTTACAGAAACATACAGTCACTGGATGTTGTCATCAGTGATTTTATCAGTGATGTCATTTGAGATGTCATCAGTGATGTCATCAGTGATGTCACTAACCATGTCATGAATGATGTAATATGTGACATCATCAGCAGTGGATTGCGGGTGCGCGATATATAGTTAGCGCTTATAACTATATATGGAATTTCAATGGTTTTATGCGAGTAAAATAAGGTTTTGTAAATGCAAATCCCTAACTATATATGGCCTAAAACCAATGGTTTTTTCATTGAATTTTCAAGGTTTTGTAAATGCAAATTCCTAACTATATATCCACTATAACCTATGGTTTTTTCTGTGAATATATATATATATATATATATATACTCTTTTCGAAAAACCGTGCTGTCACAAAGCCAATAGCGCACTCAGGGATTTGGTACAAAGTTACTTTATTCCATCGCCAATGCATACCAAACTCCTGAGTGCGCTATTGGCTTTGCGACTTCAAGGTTTTTTGTTTATAAAATTGTTTGCGGTTTCACCACTGCGAGATAGCAGCATCCGCCCACGAGAGAGCAGCGGTACAGGCAAGTATATATATATGCCGCTGCAGCTTGGGGGCTTTAGACATTGCGCTCTGAGTACCTGCCCTCGAAACGTGATGGAGCGCCTCTACCAGAGGGACACTCTAAATTTTAAAAAGGTGGACAGTGAATGACGACGAGATCGAAGGCATCTGAGGAAGGCTATGACGCTGAAATGCATTATGCTGATCATTGCACTGCTAATAAAGGAGGAATTTTTACTGACCTGCGTGGGCTCATGTCCTTTCGAGAAGGGGAAGGATTCTTGGTTTGATGTGTTGGTGCTGGCAAGGAGCACTTCGAGCCCCCATTCACAAGAGTCCGGCGGATCTGCGGAAAAATGCTGGTTTTGCCTCAAGGTGTGTGGGGAACGCCGAACCGCCAAACTCCGCAGTGATGTGCCATGCCAGGAACTACTGGGCTGTGACTACATGGCTATACCCATGCTCACTGTAGCAGTGGGTGTCAAGGCACACTGTGGTGATTTGCGGCTGGATGAAGGAGTAAGATTTGTGTTCCTTACACTACAAGAACCATGATTCAGAAAGGTAGCTGCAGGCCGGCCCACTCGGGCAAGTACTTACACAGGTGCCCCTGCAGCTTGGGAGCTTTAGACATTGCGCTCTGAGTACCCGCCCCTGGAAACGTGATGGAGCACCTCTACCAATCGCAGGGGGACACTCTAAATTTTAAAAAGGTGGACAGTGAATGACGATGAGGTCGAAGGCATCTGAGGAAGGCTATGACGCTGAAATGCATTATGCCGATCATTGCACTGCTAATAAAGGAGGAATCTTTACTGACCTGCGTGGGCTCATGTCCTTTCAAGAGGGGGAAGGATTCTTGGTTTGATATATATATATATATATATATATATATATATATATATATATATATATATATATATATATATACAAAGAAGAAGGAGAGAACTCTGGGTAGTTCTTCAGTTTAGGTGGAAAGCAGCTCCTGTTAGAGCACTCTCAACACCAGCGACACTCTAGATCTGCTCACCTCAAATGTCTGTTTTTCTATCAAAGCTTTTAAGCATAGGATTAGCACAGTGCTATCCACGCCGAGATAGAAAATGACAAAGTCTTTTGCCATTTATACAGCAAAGTCTTTAAGCATAGGACTAGTACAGTGATGTCCTTGCTGAGCTGTACAATGACAAAAGCCATTTATGACTCCAGGCACAATATTACAGCATTGAATTGGTAAAATACCAACTCAAGCCAACCGGAAATGAGTAAAAGCAACCCCTGACACAGTGTTTCGCTCTAATTAGAGCTCTTCAGAGAGGTATAGCTTTGTCCAGACACAAGGGAGCACCCAGTATTAAGTCAAAACAAAACCCTTTCAGGCATAGAGTGACGCATAAATTATGCAAAGAAGAAGAAGAGAACTCTGGGTAGTTCTCCAGTTTAGGTGGAAAGCAGCTCCTGTTAGAGATCTCAACACCAGCGACACTCTAGATCTGCTCACCTCAAATGTCTGTTTTTCTATCAAGGTTTTTAAGCATAGGATTAGCACAGTGCTATCCACGACGAGATAGAAAATGACAAACAGCCTGATTCATGTACATGCCGTTTTGCGTGTCCCTAATAGCGAATAATAGCGACTCGCTATTGAGAAAACGCAAAACGGCATTCATGTACTTTTCGGGGAAAAAATAGCGACTCGCACGCGGGCGCTAAAGCCGTTAGCGACTTACAAAAAACGCAGAATAATCGCTATTTCCGGCCACCAGCGATCGGGATTGCGACTCGCAATCCCGATCGCACGGGATAGCGACTCGCAATCCCGATTGCACGGGATTGCGACTCGCAATCCCGTGCGATCGGGATTGCGAGTCGCATTCTCGCGGGATCTGGAAATACGGGAAGACGCATTCCGAGCACCGTGATGACATCACAACCAGGAAGCAGCCAAATCCCACCCCCAAACACCACAGTGACGCTATCCATCGAGTGTACATGACGGAAAGCTGCCGCTAAACCTCCGTTAGCGACTCCCGACCCGGCCGAAATAGCGACCGCCATGTCCGACGAACCTCTGCCTGGCCCCAGCAACAGCGCTGGCCGCAAGCGCAAACTTAAGTTCTCCGAGCAGGAGCTGGAGAACCTCATAGAAGGGGTGGTGGCCAAACACGACCAGCTCTTTGGTGCCAACTCCAGGAGGGTCCCAGAACAGGAGAAGCGGAGGATCTGGGTGGGGATTGCCTCCAGCGTCAACTCTGTGGGCGTTGCGGACAGGTCGGTGGAGGAGCTCAAAAAGCGCTGGTACGACCTCCGAGGGCGTGCCCAGGAGAAGGTGGCGGCGCGCCTCGGTGAGTCATCAGGCACTGGAGGTGGTGGACCGACTGTCCCACCCAACACCCCCCTGGAGGACCAGGTAGAGGACACCTTGGAGAGGGAGGCATGTGTTGGCGTGACCACTCTGGACTCCTCCCGCCCCACCCAAAACACCCAAGGTAAGTGGCATGCGACTGCGACCCTGTCCCCTATGACCGTCCCTGCCCAAATAGGCTCACTCATTGGCCCTTAATCATGCCTATGTTGTGCATCAGGAAATGCCCTGAGGCATTGTGGGAGACGTAGTATGTCCACAATGTAGTAGTACCACAATGCGGCCAGAAAGGTTCCTAAGCGCACAAATCCACAGCCATCCAGGGAATGTCACCCAGCATGCATGTAACATCTGCACGTCTGACAGTCACATGCACCTAATGAGTATCCACTTACCCTCACAGGTGCGGATGATAGCAGTGACAGCGAGAGGCTGGTGATCGTCGAGGAGGCCCAGGAGGAGGAATCCCTACCCGCTACCCAGCCACCAGCCCCTGCCGCTGCGCCAACACCAGCAGCCAGGCCCCCCACCTTACCTGCTGCAACATCTGCAGGCCCACCGGCTGCCAAGGCCAGGCCCCCCACCTTACCTGCTGCAACATCTGCAGGCCCACCGGCTGCCAAGGCCAGGCCCCCCACCAATGTGCCTCCAGTGCCTGCCGCACCTGCGACACCAGCTGCTACAACACCTGCAGCTCGTCCAACACGATCTGGGCCAGCCACATCCGCTACACAGCGGCCGAACATCAGGAGGGGCAATGGGTATCTCCATGCCTGCATGAGCGTGGAGCGGCGAATGCTCCGTTTACACCAGCGCCAGTCGCAGCAGCAAGGAGCCATCCAGCTCCAGCTGCATAAGATCGGCCGCAATGTGGCGGGAGTCGGCCAGCGGGTGGACCGCATGACGGCGGCCATTGAGCGCATGACGGCGGCAATGGAGGCCAATACTGCAGCGCTGGGGAAGCAGCGCAGTGTTGCACGCAGGCGCCACCACCAGCTGTTGAGCCAGCTGTCGACCTATAGTCGCTCAAATTATGTGGCAGCAAATGCCACCACCCAGCTCTCGCGGCGCTCTATGACCCAGCAGCACCAACTGGTCCAGTGCTGCGAGGAGATTACCCGGGTGCTGGAGCACTTGACCACCGCCGTGATCCCACTGCTTACACCTGTGCTACCGGCCATCGTAGGGGGAGATGATGCGAGTGAGGCTGCCTCCAGCGTGAGCAGCAACTCTGCCACGCAGGCCCCCCCACCTAGGCGCAGCACCAGGGCTACGCCTGGTCCATCTGCCCAGGATGAGGATGAGCCTCACAGGCGCCTGGGAAATGTGCGCCGGAAGCACCAATGACATTGTGTCAGGGACACAGGCGCAGGCTGAAGCTAAGCCTGCCATGAATCTTTGCATGCAGTATGCTGGAATACTGGATTTTTTTGTAAATAGTTGTTACCATGACCCTTTTCTCTTGTGATTCAAACAAATACATTTATTTTGCTGCTCACATTCGCCTTGTGTAATCATTACATTTTGCATGCAATTGTGATATGTGGGGTGGGGGAAGGGGGTGGGCTAGAAATTGTTAGCTGTGATGTGGTTGCGACGTCTGTGGCCTTCAGCTGGGTTCTCCCCGCGTGCATGGTGCGCATTTGCTGGTGGCCGGTCGTCCCCCTCAGATTCACTGCCTGAGATGTCAACTGGTATCCGGCGCTTGGTTGCAATGTTATGAAGCATTGCACAGACAGCCACAATGCGGCAGCACGCTGCAGGACTGTAATACATGGCCCCACCTGTCTTGTGCAGTATACGGAACCTGCTCTTGAGCAGGCCAAATGTCCTTTCAATACAGTTCCTTGTCCGGATGTGCGCAACATTGTAGCGCCGTTGCTGAGGTGTGGCAGGGTTGAGGTAAGGGGTCAGGAGGTATTCCCGTAGGGCGTAGCCACTGTCACCTGAATGAGAGGAGCAGATGTTGATTGCCTGTGCAGCGCAGTTACTTCATAGCAATGTGACATTGTCGACAAAGTGTACTTACCAAGTAGGTGTCCTTCCCCAAACTCTCCCCTGATCAGTCGTGTGTGGAGTCCGCTGTGCCTGAAGATGAAGGAGTCATGGGTACTCCCTGGGTACTGGGCCACAATGTCAGTGATGATGCTCTTGGCATTGCAGACCATCTGTATGTTGAGGGAGTGGTAGGACTTTCTGTTGCGGTACATATACTCCGTGCCAGCTGGTGGGCAGATGGCGACGTGGGTACAGTCTATGCAGCCGAGGACATGGGGAAAATGGGCAACATTATAAAATTGTAGTTTAGTGAGGTCCAATTCCTGTTGGCTCGTGGGAAATGTGATGTGCCGGTGGAGCTGGCTGAGCATGGCGTCAACAAAAGTGTGGAGGCAGCGTGACATGGTGGGCTGGGATATCCCCCCAGCAGCGGCTACTATGCCCTGGAAACTGCCGGAGGCCAGGAGGTGCAGGCTGCACAATACCTGCACATGTGTGGGCACAGAATTGTTTCGCCTTGTTGGGTGCTGCATGATGGGGTCGAGTTCTTGTATCAGCCAGGTGATCATTTCCCCATTCAGCCTGTATTTTGCATAAATCTGTTCTCTGGTTTGGCCCAGCAAGGTGACCCGCTGCCGGTAAATCCTTGCCTGCCTCATGCGTCTCCTCCGTGCTGCTCGCTGTAGCCTTCGCCGCCTCACCACCATGTACATCCCAGGCATTGTGGAACGCCTAATGCTGCTGCTGAATGTCCTTATGTGTGATTGGTCAGGCCTGGACCTGTTGGTGATTGGCTAACAGTTTTTCAAATTTGGCTTCATCATGGCTTTTATGGTTACCATCTGCTTTGAGCTGTCCTTAAATTGCGCCGCGCAAACGTGCGATTTTGCGCTTTTTCGCTAATGTATTTCTTTCATGAATGCCGATTGCGACAATATTGCGTTTCGCTAATCATTTCGCAGATTCCGTGGTTGGTCGCTATTTCCGTATCGCTAATGCTCGACTTCCCGGAGTCTGCGACTATTACTGCGTAATCGCTATTCCAATCGTAATTATTTTTTAGCGATTTCGTTATTTCGTACTTGAATGCCGATTCCGTGTTTTGCACCCGCAATTGCGTTTTCGCAGCCATTGCGGGCGCTATTTCGCTTCATGAATCAGGCTGAAAGTCTTTTGCCATTCATACAGCAAAGTCTTTAAGCATAAGACTAGTACAGTGCTATCCTTGCCGAGCTGTAAAATGATCTAGAGTGTCGCTGGTGTTGAGAGTGCTCTAACAGAAACTGCTTTCAACAAGCAGGAAAGAACTCACACTGATGACTGCAACTGGATCTGTTTGCAGCTCAATAAACCCGTTTGACCTGTTCCCCTCTGGGTACCTGCTTCGTCTTTTTAGAGGAAGTTTTTGTGGCATATTTTCCTGTGCAAGCCAGAAGCACAGGTCAGGAACCTCTGCAACGCTAAAGGGTTACGGCGCAACTCTGGCAAAACGCTTCACAGCACCGATTCTTTTCCGAAGAGTGAATCAACCGTAACCCGCCACGTTTCCAGAAGGTCTCGAGCAGTGAGGTATTGTACCTCTTCTTGGACATGGTGCCTTGCATTTTTGCCCCTGCTTAATTGACTCTTTGGTGATGGGGCTGTTGCAGTACGGAGGGGACTCGATGACGGGCCGTTTGAGCAGAGGACAGTAAAGGTGGTCATCACGTCCTGCTAACATCGAGTTGCACAGTATGAATTGCCATTCTACACTCCCCACATTTTCACCGGCCCGAGGTGTTTCAACATAAAGCATCCTGGGAGTTGTAGTGCTGGATTTTGCGAGGACTTACAACAGGTGTGCTACACTGCTGAGGGGAGGGGAGGAGCGGACCGATGCTAGCTATTTTAACAAGCAGGAAAGAACTCATGTGGCATATATATATATATATATATATATATATATATATATATATATATATATATATATATATATATATATATATATATATTACCTACTGGCGGTCGCCAGTAGGTAGTTATAGTTAGGATTTTTTTCAATGTTAAATCTGAAAATTCTATTTGGAATAACTTTGGCGCCGGTTGACGAATCTGCCTGAAAATTTCCTCAAAATGGCCTCGCGGCGTTCCGGTCCTTCCCTGGAAGTTTGGGGGGGATTCGTCAAGCGGGGGCCGAGATAAAAGGGGGGTCCCAAAACGCGTTTTCCCCATGTTAATTTCCATAGGGCGGTCGATTTCACTTTTAGCCCGAACGGCTGAATGGATTTCCACCAAACTTGGCAAAATTGTAGGGACTGGTAGCCCGATGTGCCTTTGCTATGTCTCAAGATATGTGCTCCAGTGGATTTTGAGTAATTAAGGTTCAAAAAAATATATATATCTATAGCCGCGCTCCGGTACGCGCACCGGTATGCGCACCGGGCGCTTACCGCGACTTGCGCGCAGAAAGCTGATTGGCTCTGGGGTGTCTGTAAACATTCTAAACAGTCCGGAGCGGCCGCCATCTTGTGTCTCGGTAGGATCGAGACACGAGAGGTGGCCAAAACAAAGAGGGAAATGACCATAAGGGGGCAGAGTAGACCCCCCTTGACCCCCTAGGTTTGATGTGGGGGCCATAAAAGGGCCCCGCGGAGCAAAAAAAAAATAAAAAAAAATTTTTGATTTTCGCGGGGTGAGCGCCCGGTACGCGCACCGGTACGCGCACCGGTAAGCGTACCGGGGAGAGTACCATGGGGAAAAAGAATGACAGTTTTAAAAGTAACTGTTTAAAAAAAAAATGTTTTGTTGTTTTTTTTTATACATACACATACATATATATATAAATGCATATGCATATATATATATGCATATATGTGTATATGTGTGCGTGTAGAGAGAGGTAGAGAGGTAGAGGTGTAGAGGTAGAGAGGTAGAGAGGTAGCGGTAGAGAGGTAGAGATTAGTAGAGAGAGAAGAAGAGAGAGGTAGAGAGGTAGAGAGTAGAGAGTGAGTAATAGAGAGTAGAGAGTGAGTAGTAGAGAGTAGTAGAGAGCAGTAGAGAGAGTAGCAGAGAGTGAGTAGTAGAGAGTAGTAGAGTGAATAGTAGAGTGAGTAGTAGAGAGTAGTAGAGAGTGAGTAGTAGAGAGTGAGTAGTAGACAGTAGTAGAGAGTAAGTAGAAGAGTGAGTAGTAGAGAGCAGTAGAAAGTGAGTAGTAGAGAGTAGTAAAGAGTGAGTAGTAGAGAGTGAGTAGTAGAGAGTGAGTAGTAGAGAGTAGTAGAGAATGAGTAGCAGAGAGAATAGTAGTGAGTAGTAGAGAGTGAGTAGTAGAGTGAGTAGTAGAGACTAGTAGAGAGAGAGTAGTAGAGAGTGAGTAGTAGACAGTAGTAGAGAGTGAGAAGTAGAGAGTGAGTAGTAGAGAGTAGTAGTGAGTAGTAAAGAGTGAGTAGTAGAGAGAGAGTAGTAGAGAGTGAGTAGTAGAGAGTAGTAGATAGTGAGTAGTAGGGAGTAGTGAGTAGCGAGCAGTAGGGAGTGAGTAGTAGAGAGAGAGTAGTAGAGAGTAGTAGAGTAGTAGAGAATGAGTAGTAGACAGTGAGTATTTGAGAGTAGTGGAGTAGGAGAGAGTAAGTAGTAGAGAGTAGTGGAGAATATTCCAAAGTTTGGCACAGCACCACTTTCACAATGAGTCCAATCAAATCATATCACTTAGAGTCCTTATTGAAGCGCTGAATCTTGGTGTATATTCAAATGCTTTTATTTTCCTTAAGTTTATGTACCACAGCCAGCCGAAAGGTTTCATTCTGTACAACAGAACTTCTTCAGGGCGTTCTTATTTCCTTCAAGTTATGTCGGTATCCAGTTGTCATATAACTAGATATTTCTTCCAAATGTTAGACGAGACATAAGTATATTCTTAATTAAAGTGACTAGGTATCAATTTTACCCACACAATTCGGGCAGACTTGAGTAATTTATAGCATCCTCAAAGTCAGTCTTTCAAAAATTCCAAAGTATAGGACATGATAATCCAAATCCAAATGTTTCTCAAGAAAAGTAATTTACAATCGTTTGGAATATCGGTGTTTGGGCAGATATGATCCAGGGACCCCCAGTATGCAAGGGGAATTAGTCCCCCCTCTACAAACGCGCCAGTGGCGTGCATTGCAGAGAGGTGTAACAAGGGTGTGGCCTCATTACACTTCTCTGCAATGCAGCTCCCTCGCGCATACTGGAGGCTCCTGGTGGACCAGTTGACCCCAGGGATCCCCAGTATGCAAGGGGAATTAGTTCCCCCTCTGCAAACGCGGCAGTGGGCTGCGTTGCAGAGAGGTGTAACAAGGGGCATAGTCTCATTACACCTCTGCAATGCAGCCCCTGGCGCATACTGGAGGTTCCAGGTGGGCTAATTGGCCCCCAGGGGCCCCCAGTATGCAAGGGGAATTAGTTCCCCCTCTTCAAACATGCACGGGGGCTGCGTTGCAGAGAGGTGTAAAAAGGGTTGTGGCTTCATTACACCTCTCTGCAATGCAGTCCCCTGGCGCATACTGGAGATTCCTGGTGGGCTTTCAGGTGTTATATAGTTAGGAATTAGCATTAAAAAAACCTTTGAAATTCACTGAAAAAACCATAGGTTTCACACCAGTTATAGTTAGGAATTAGCATTTAAAAAACCTTTGAAATTCACTGAAAAAACCATAGGTTTCACACCAGTTATAGTTAGGAATTAGCATTTAAAAAACCTATTAAATTCACTGACAAAACCATAGATTTCACACCATTTATAGTTAGCTGGAAATTTTACTGACATAAAACCATTGAAATTCCCACGTTATAGTTAGTTGGACTCACTATAACTTGCGCGCCTGTAATGCACTGCTGATGACGTCACATATTACATCACTCATGACATGGTCAGTGACATCACTCATGACATCACTGATGACACCATCCTTGTGACAGAGTGACAGACCTAATTTCAGTGTAATGTAACGCTTGAAACACATATTCAAAAATAGAAACAAACATTTTGAAAAAAATGGAGATACCCAAACCAGTAACAACAACCAATTCAGTAATTCCACCATCTATATACACATCCACTCATTCACCAACAGTTCTATATAGTCACTCATATATATACTCACTCATCATATGTAGTGATACACCTATACATCCTGTTACACATCAGCAGTCATCCAAAAGTTACTCACACACATACTCACACATGCAAATAAACTATTGAACATCCATTTATTTGCATATACATTTATACACACACTACCACCTTACTTCTAAGGAAACTTACCCATACTTACTCTCTTAAACAATCACTTATAGAAACACATACTTATTTAAACAGGAACTCCTACAATCTCTCACTATATATACTATACTCACTTATATACATCAATACTCACATATACTAGATTAAAACATATGTCGTTACTAATGAAGACACTAGTGAGACAGTCATTCACTCACTAACAAACACATATACACACTCATCCACCCATACAGTCCTGCACATATGCTGTCTTCAAAACACATACAAACAGTGAGTCAGTCACCAACCCCTGCAGCCACTTATACACAAAGAGAAACATTGATACAAACATTTAAATATTTAAACAATACTCGCTAATATATGTATTCACTAAGATACACGTAATAAGCCAGTTACCCAACCAATTTTTTTTAAAAAAACATCCATTTACACACTTATTTAAACATTTATTCTTCCATCGACCTTTACAAATACATATATAAAACAAATTTATTTTTCAGAAAGACACACATTCACTGGATGGTGTCATCAGTGATGTCATGAGTGATGTCACTGACCATGTCATGAGTGATGTAATATGTGACGTCATCAGCAGTGCATTACAGGCACGCAAGTTATAGTGAGTCCAACTAACTATAACGTGGGAATTTCAATGGTTTTATGTCAGTAAAATTTCCAGCTAACTATAAATGGTGTGAAATCTATGGTTTTGTCAGTGAATTTAATAGGTTTTTTAAATGCTAATTCCTAACTATAACTGGTGTGAAACCTATGGTTTTTTCAGTGAATATATATATATATATTACCTACTGGCGGTCGCCAGTAGGTAGTTATAGTTAGGATTTTTTTCAATGTTAAATCTCAAAATTCTATTTGGAATAACTTTGTCACCGGTTGACGAATCTGCCTGAAAATTTCCTGAAAATGGCCTCGTCGAGCTCCGGTTCTTCCTTGAAAGTTTGGGGGGATACGTCAAGCGGGGGCCGAGATAAAAGGGGGGTCCCAAAACGCGTTTTCCCCATGTTAATTTCCATAGGGCGGTCGATTTCACTTTTAGCCCGAATGGCTGAATGGATTTCCATCAAACTTGGCAAAATTGTAGGGACTGGTAGCCCGATGTGCCTTTGCTATGTCTCAAGATATGTGCTGCAGTGGATTTTGAGTAATTTAGGTTCCAAAAAATATATATATCTATAGGCGCTCTCCGGTGCGCGCACCGGAGTGCGCTCCCGGCGCGACACGCGACTTGCGCGCAGAAAGCTGATTGGCTCTCAGTTGTCTGTAAACATTCGAAACAGTCCGGAGCGGCCGCCATCTTGTGTCTCGGTAGGATCGAGACACGAGAGGTGGCCAAAACAAAGGGGGAAATGACCATAAGGGGGCAGGGAAGACCCCCCCTTGACCCCCTAGGTTTGATGTGGGGGCTATAAAAGGGCCCCGCGGGGCATTTAAAATATTTTTTTTTTTTCGTTTTGCGCGGGGGAAGCGCCCGGTACGCGCACCAGGTAGCGCACCGGGGAGCGTAAAATGAGGGAAAAAGATGACAGTTTATAAAAAAAAAAAGCCTTTATTTAGAAATTGGAGGTAGTTCTAAAAAGAACTTTTTTTTTTCTTCTTTTTGTTGTTTTATATTTTTTTTGTGTTTTTTGAACTTTTTGAACTTTTTTTGGCTTTTTAAAACAATTTTATAATTTTTTTGGATTTTTGTCAAGGGAAAAACAGGGATTCCAAAACGGCTCAACAGGAGCAAAAAAATGTGAAAATTTAGGGACTGTCAGGGCAGCGGTGTTGCTGTTTCTTTTGGGCAATGAGTTCAACACTCTGCTCCCCATAGCAGAGCAGTTCGTCACACTCCGTGCACCGAAATTTGATGCCTGCAAACTCTGGCTGTATGTTAGGGACCATTCTTCTACGGGATGGTCCCGAAGGTGTTGCTCCACCAGTGGAGGTGCTGCCGCCATCTGTGGGTAATTTCCGTGCCAGGTCTCTGACACTCTCCCTCGCAAAGTTGTTTGGGTGTTTTCTTTTGACATGCCTGATTAAATTGGCATTTCCAAAACTATATTTTTTCAGAGGATTGCCTCTGGATAAAGTACTACCACATATTTTGCAGGTTACTTTTGGAGCGTTGACTTTTTTTTTCTCCTTCAGGGATGTTATAAAATTTCCAGATGAAATGGATTTTTTTCTTCTGCCTAGGAGGGTCCTCATCTACAAATGCCTCTGAATCACTGCTGGATGACTCTCTTGCAGCCATTGCTGTAGATCAGGAAAGTAGGAGATGAAGATAGTACACAGAACAGCTCTTGCTCTCTCCAAGTACAAAGCAATAGTGAAGGAAATGGGTGGGGATTTCATTCTTTGTAAAAAAAACTGTTAGCAACCAATGAAAAGTGTTATTTTAGGGTCACATGACCCGACGCGCTTACGCAGCGCGCTCCGGAGCACTTCCGGGTGCGTTTACGCGGCGCGATCGTAGGCGCTTCCGGGGCGCAAACGTGGCGCGATCTTGGGCGCTTCCGGGTGCGTTTACGCGGCGCGATCGTAGGCGCTTCCGAGGGCACTTACGTTGCGCGCCAAAGTGACGTCATCAAACTTTTACAGAAATACATAATCATTTTCCTTATAAAAAAAACGGATTTTATTTGTATGGAACGAAATGTTTTGCATTATTATTAACTTTTCATTCATATTTTTTTTCACGAACGACAGTAGCGCTCTGGGTGCGCTTTCAGGTGAGCTTACCGGAAAGCTTACCGGAGAGCTTAGCTGAAAGCTTCCCGGAGCGCGCACCCAGAGCGCAAAAAAAAAAAAAATATATAATAAAAAATGAATACCTAAAAAAAAACAGCAAATTGTAAAAAAAAAAAGGTTAGAAACTCGATATAGAAAGGAATTAGCATTTAAAAAACCTATGAAATTCACTGAAAAAACCATAGGTTTCACACCAGTTATAGTTAGGAATTAGCATTTAAAAAACCTATCAAATTCACTGAAAAAAACATAGGTTTAACACCAGTTATAGTTAGCTGGAAATTTTACTGACATAAAACCATTGAAATTCCCACGTTATAGTTAGTTGGACTCACTATAACTTGCACGTGTAATGCACTGCTGATGACATCACATATTACATCACTCATGACATGGTCAGTGACATCACTCATGACATCACTGATGACAGAGAGACTGACCTACTTTCACTCGCTAATATATGTATTCACTAAGATACTCTTAATAAGGCAGATATCCAATTATTTTTTTTTTAAAAAACATCCATTAAGACAATAATTTAAACAAATATTCTTCCATCGACCTTAACATACATATATAAAACATATTTATTTATCTGAAAGACACACATTCACTGGATGGTGTCATCAGTGCATTACACGTGCAAGTTATAGTGAGTCCAACTAACTATAACGTGGGAATTTCAATGGTTTTATGTCAGTAAAATTTCCAGCTAACTATAACTGGTGTTAAACCTATGGTTTTTTCAGTGAATATATATATATATATATATATATATATATATATATATATATATATATATATATATATATATATATATATATATATATATATATATATATATATATATATATATATATATATATATATATATATATATAATATTATAAAGCACCTCGAGACCAAGGATGGACGATGCCATGTTCTGGCTAAATATACTTTTATTCAGCTGTTCTCGAGGTGCTTGATTATAGACCTTGCTGTGGTGGTCCGCGTTCGACGACACACCCTCTGTTTAGGTGAAGCGGTGGCTGTTACCGGAGCACGGAGGAGAAAAATATATATTGTGGTGTCCTACAATATAATGTTGAAAGTCAAGTTTGCAGTGAGACATGGCCATCCCAGGCCATGATTGCACACAGTATTTACAGGTGTGATAAACATCACACCACTTATAACGGCAATCCCTGGTCAAACCGGTGTTTGCACAGGGATCGTAAATTACATATGTATTAGCAATCGAAGCCTTACCCTGTTATCTTCTCCAAGTCTATTAAAAAGGATGCATTCTAGTTTATAATTATGCACATCGCAACTAGATCCAATTTATTTTGTGGTGTGCTCTATATGTGTGATTTATAGCAATAACAAAATGTTTGAGAGTGAATGAGCTAGGATTTGGATAAAGTGCTGATCAGATCGAGGTAAGAAAATCTTTATGCGAGTGGAGCTGACCTCGATTTCAATTCAAAGTCTACTAACCCTTGTGTATATCTTTCCTTAATGGGAAAATGTAGCCTGATTTGGCAGGACATTTAAGAAGCTTTGCTACTCTTTAAACAGTGTTCAGCATAAGCAGGTTAAATTGTCTGTAAGCTGAAGGGCTTAACAGGGAATGATTAAAGCTGTAATGTTCACACATTTGACTCACAAAGTGGAGCTCAGACAATAAATGTGCCTGAACATTTGATACTTTCATTTCGTAACATAGGTGGCATTACCATCTGCTGGCTTTGATGGGTTCTGCCATGAAGATGAAAACCTTTATTGTGTTAATACCACTACAGTGTGCTGTTCGTGCATGTGCCTGAAAATTGCAGCATCTGAGACTGACTCCGTAATAATCCTTTCGCCTGGTTAAAATCAGGACCGCACACATTTTGTGGTAAAGTAGACTAAATTATGCAGGCAGGACACATTCATACAGGTATCCCAAAAGCCCCTCAAACTTAGCCTCTTCCCATTGTCGGCCAAAGTTCCGAACGTACACCTCTTGTCCAGGCTGAGGTGCTGGATATGGTAGCTTGGTGTTTGTGCATTTAGATGCTCTGTGGCTGACCTGTTTGTACAAAAACCTAGCAGTCTTCATTAATTCTAATTAGTCAATGTGCAGTATACCTCACCAGTAATGTTGCTGCTCCTTTGGCATCGCAATGCACGCAAGGGCCTGCTTCGATCCATCTGGAGTATGGACAAAATTACCACCTGATACCTGTAGTTAGCACATCAGTCATGTCAAGGAAGTTGATGTGCAGTGCCTTCAAGGGTCCCATGGGTCTAGGGATGGACGAAGCTACGACCTTTAGTTTGGGTTTGGGTGAATATAATTTCGCAGAGGCGAACCCCCGAAGGGGCTCAGAAGCCGGCGCCATAACCCGGCGGCGCCCCCGGGAAGAAAAGGGGAGGGGAGGCACAGATTGGTGCGAAAAAGGCCAGTGCCGGGCAAGGTGTCCCCCTCACAGCCCCCCCGCCCCCACCCCGTGCGGGGCAAGGCCCATTCAGGAGGGCGCGCGGGGTTCAAACCCCCCAACCAGCGAAGTGGCGCGAACCCCGGAGGGCAGTTGGGGGGGGGGCTTAAAAGCACGGCTCCCCCAGGTAAGCTCCTAGCATCCAGGAGCGGGGGAGCATCGCAACGGAATTCGGAGGAACTTGTGGGCCTGACGGAGCACCTGGCGGGAGTTGATCGCAGGAAGACCTTTTCCACCAGGACAATGTCGCCGCGCTCCCAACTGACTCGACCGGAGCCCACCCGGCGAACATAAGCCCAGAACTGCGCCCTCCGGCCCGGTGCCCACCCGGGGAACCTTGTGGCGAGTACCCGGTGGGACCAGAGTCCCACCGGAACCTACCGGGCCGGCGCTGCCGCCGTGAATTGAATCCCCCCGCTAACGCCCGGCCCGCGGTCTAGCCGCATCGTGACCCAAACACCGGGGCAGGGGAAAGCATACGCGACCGGACCCTACCAATGTCAGCGCGGGACAGCCAACGAGAAGCCCGACTCGACCGGAGCACACCCGGCGAGTGGGGCGTGAAGAAGCCTGCCGCAGCACGACCCGACGCTACTGGAACTCACCCGCGAAACGCGAGAAAGGCCCGACTCGGCGGGACAGCAAGGAAGGTGAGTCCAACTCGACCGGAGCCCACCCGGTGAGCCGACAACTGCCGCGGCGCAGCCTGACGCGACCAGAGCCCACCCGGTCAGCGCGAGTGCAGCAGCAGGCCTGACCGGCCAGAGAAACGCCCCGCAGCTTGCCTACCGGTTGGGGAACGCGGCAGGCTACATCCGAGCCCCACAAGCAGCGAGGGTGAGGCGGCAACAAGCGCTCGCTAAATCAGAGCGAGAGAGAGGAGCGCCCTCGGGAACGAACAGGGAACAGCTCCAGGCGCCCCCTAGCGGCGAGAGGGCGAATAACAGCACCAAGGACAGGCACGAGGGGACAACAAGCACAGGCTGCTCCAAAGGAATTACTTGGGGCAAGCAACAGTCAAGTTTGGTGCAGGGGTATTGGCGGCAGCACCCCGCCACACCACAAAAAGGTTTCTTGGTGCATAATACCGCGGCAGCACCCCGCGCAGGACACATGGCAAGAAAAGGGGGCAAACAACGGGAGCAGGATGACCTGCAGGACCTAATTGGGAGAATGCGAGCAGCCGCGGCAGTGCATGGCGAGGAATGGTTGCAGCAACAACTCAACTAGGACCCAGGGGAGGGGACCAGCAGACAGCAACGCGGCATGGGCGAACCACCGGAGGAAAAGAGGAGAAGGAAGATGCCTGCCAAATTCGCGGACACGGCAAAAACAACGAAGGCACCTAGCAGACGGATCCAGCCACCTGCTGCCACCACGGCGGCGGAGGGACCAGTCCAGGGGCCCAAAGACACAGCGAAGGACGGTGAGCAAAATAGCGCTATAATTCAAGAATGTTGTAGGGCCATTGCGCCAATGTTGCTGAAAGAATTGGGGGTGCAAGGTACAGTGACACAGGGGGCGAAAGCAAATGCAGGACAAGGGCTGGCAGGAAGTGCCACAATCCCACAGGTAGGGGAGGCCGCAGGGTTACCCTGGCACCTGGTCAACCCCGTGGTGGCGCGACAACAACACTTCGGGCTAGCACTCGCAGAGGGGGAGGCAGGTTCGCCCATGGCGGCATGGGGTATCGTCCTGCCAGCAGTCCCACCCCCGGGAGTGGGGCCATCGCCCGAAACCTACGCGCGGCCCTCGCCAGGTCCGGCATCATTGACCACCAGAGCCACAGGGTTAGCCTGCCTCATATCACTAGCGGTAAAGGAGAGGATCTGGAGGAAAGAGTTTATAGATATATTCTCATTAGTGGAGATTCAGCTAGAGGGGCTGGATTTAACAACATGTGATAAGAAGGAGGAAGAGAGGAGGGAGAGAAGAAAGGAGCGCAAGGAGCGGACATTTGATAATTGGTTAGACGCATTCAGGATCATGGCATGCATTATAGTTGAGAAATTCCCGCGCTGCGCGGCAGACCTATGGCTTTACGAAGCCAACATACACAACGCACAGCAACAGTTTTAGGGCGACGCATGGCTAGAATATGACAAGGGGTTTAGGCTGAAAATGCAGACACACCCAGAGATGGAATGGAACGAGGAAGACGTGTCCGGTTTCATCCATAAGATGAGGGTAGATAAGGAGTCAGGACATGGGGGGGTAAGAGCGATCACTCCTTTCGGCCCCCCTTTCAGAAAGGGAAAGGGAGGCCTTTTCAGCCTTTCCAGAAGCATAAACATGCCTCCAGCACAAGTAGAGGGGCACACGCCAACGGGCCACCAGCGATATGCTGGAAATTTGAGGCAGGAGAATGTACATATGGGCCAATATGTAAATTCCAGCACACATGTTCCACGTGCGTGGAGGGCACCCCGCAGCGAACTGTAGGCATTTCGGTATTCACAGAAGTTAGGACTCCTAACTTTAGGACTCCTAAATGCCTTCTGTGAATACCGAAAGTCTTAAAATTAGGATTTTTCTCAATTTAGTAGTAGTAAAGTTAGGACTCCTAACTTTAGGACTCCTAAATGCCTTCTGTGAATACCGAAAGTCTTAAAATTAGGATTTTTCTCAATTAAGTAGTAGTAAAGTTAGGACTCCTAACTTTAGGACTCCTAAACTGAGAAAAATCCTAATTTTAAGACTTTCGGTATTCACAGAAGGCATTTAGGAGTCCTAAAGTTAGGAGTCCTAACTTTACTACTACTAAATTAAGAAAAATCCTAATTTTAAGACTTTCGGTATTCACAGAAGGCATTTAGGAGTCCTAAAGTTAGGACTACTAACTTCTGTGAATACCGAAATCAGTAAGTGCCTTCTGTGAATACCGAAATGAGTACATGCATTCTGTGAATACCAAAATAGTGGTAAGTTTAGGATTGAGTCTTAAGTTCATTCTGTGAATCGGGCCCCTAGTCTGGGTGGTAGGCCACTCATTTGTCAGACGAATGGAGAAGTGGTGGAAAACAGCGGGGCGTTCACTAGGGGACAGACCGACATACACATGCATCCGGTGGTTCGGCCGGTCAGGCATGCGTTGGGAACAATTGGCGGCGGCCCTCAAGGGCTTACGCGAGGACGCAGGTCGACACCCGGACGTCTTAATCATACACCTGGGAGGGAACAACCTAGCCGGGATGGGGCGGAGAGCGCTGCTCCTCGGGATACAAAAAGACCTAATCGAGACGTCCAATAGTATGGTCTGAGCTAATCAGTAGAAGGGAGTGGCAAGGAGCAGAATCCTACAAAGGGGTGGAGAACTCAAGGAAAAAGCTGAACCTCGCAGTCAGCAAGTTTTGCAGGTTAAACGGCCTGGGATCGATCAGGCACGGGTTGATTCACACGGGCCGCCCAGAATACTACGCCAGAGATGGGGTGCACATCTCGGAGGAGGGCATGAGAATCTTCTGGGCCAACCTGTGGGGCGCCATGGTACTGGCCGGGTGTCAGTAAAAAGCAGGACGCAGGGGGGGAGCCGCAGAAAGACGGCAGCCTCCCTGGCGGCGTGGCGAAGGGCTACGCTGAGAACGGTTGGTACAGAGGCACACCGGAGGGCGGTGCGCCAGAATAAGCCCACTCACCTTCAGATGCCGCACGGCTGGGTGAGGTGGACTAGGGAAAGCGACCTTAGAATGCCTCATGGCTGAGATTCGTTGCTACAAAAGGGAGGGGGTACCAAGCAGAGACGGCGCTCGCAGCCCAGCCCCCGCCGGATGGCAGGGCACAACATAAGTCAGACAAGGTAGCGAGGCGGCCTAACTCTGGGGACAAAGGCTACCCCTTTCCCCGCGCAAACGAGGTGCAAAGAAAATCCAACCGACCAAAGAACCGTCCCAAAGGGGCCAAGAGAGGATCACAAGGAAATGTCGAATGATATAACATGCAAAGTATAAATATAACTGTTTCCTTGTATCCCTAATAAACTACGGCCAACAAATGACCACCACAAGACAAGAAGTGTAGTGGCTTTTCTTGGCGGGAGGGGATGCAACTAAGGGATGTAAATGATGCATACATGTAGAGTGGGGCAGAGTGCGAGGGTTATATCAAACGGCGCACTCATTTAAGTTACTACTTCTGTGCTGTTGGGGATAAACCAATCGATCTGAAGTTCGGTGTAGAAAGGTGGCTACCTGACTGTGGTTACCCCAGATTTTTTGCCTTGTGTTTAGCTGGTTTTCGACTTAGTTGGCCTGGTTCCCTGCTAATAAGGACCCCAGGCTAGCTGCTCTCTCTGTAAAATGGACTCCATGCACCCTAGGTGCATAACCAATCTGGTACTGGACACCCTATCAGCCCCTGTACAGTGCACTATAGGTGCCCAGGGCATAGGTGCATCCAAGGCCTACCAGGGGCTGCAGCATATCTTTTGCCACCCCTGGCTGGACCTTAAATTGACACAACTGGCTGATCACTCAGCTGGGGCAAGGTGGTGTAATCACCCCTTGCTTAGATATAATATACCTATATCTAACCCTATATCTGGACACATATATACCTATAAGTCACTCCTACGGCAGGCCTCAGCAATCCTGGAGGCAGAGTGCTTGGTTTTATGTGAGATGGTGCTCTAGCATGAGCTGAGCCTGTCTGCAGCTTTCGGGACCAACTCCCTTAGCTGTTCCGGGATATTGCCATACCATATACTCTTAAGTGCATTATAATCCATCGCGGTTATGTGCTAACTTTGGTTTGGCTTTATCAAAACATGTTGTGTAAGGTGTAATACGATTTGGAATACTATCCCCTCGCCAGTCCTGGCGACGGGGATAGCATTCCACCCTTCTAGAGGGAGAAGATATGTTACTTTGCTAAAACGCGGTAAATTCTAACCAGAGCCTCAGCATCACAAAATGGATGCTGCTGCCACCGACACAAGCCTGACCTCCTGCTGCTGACCGAAACTTGGCAGAGGAGAACTGGAAAAAGGGTTTCCTGTCGCAGGGAGGTGCTACACCTCCCCAGACAGTAGATAGTGTATTGGGGCAGGCAGGGCTGAAAGAAACTAGACACTGCCTGGGGCGCACAAGGCTTCCCCTTGCATAATCCGGTCAATCCGGTTCAGGCGCACACCAGCCCCAGTCCCAGCGCGACCCTGGACAAAGGGAAAGGGGTGTAACCACCCCCTTCCTGGGTCCCACCCATAGCAGGTAATTCAGCCCACTAGATTGGTATAAGAGTGGGAACAGTGCTAGTGCACACAGATTATCCTGACTGAAACTTATGAAACAAAACTCTGGACCCTTCGACATCCTACTCGGCGTAGAAGACTGAAGAATCTCCCTTGTGGTCAAGGAGTGACCACCATGTGCAAACAGGCACCATCCAGCACCTCGGCGTTTGCTTTGTTGCAGTTCCCGCCAGAACTCGAGCAACAGAGATCAACAAGACCCAGCGTGCCTGCCTTCTACCAGCCCGATCCACAGTCCCTGCAGAGCTGAGACCTGTGGAGGCGACCTGAAGCGTGGAGCCAGCCATCTTGGAAAGACCACGAGGCGCTGTCCGTGCAGCTCCAGAGGATCCCTCGAAGCTGTGCATTGGGGTTTGAGAAGCCCCAGCCCAGAGCCACTCTTGCACCGAAGCTCACCCCTCTACACTCACCGAGTGCTGCGTGGGGTCCTTCTGCATCTTTTGGCTCAACGCGTTGGTCCGGTCGCTTGCCCGTAGGCTAGCAGCCCCAGTACCGACGAACTTTTGAATTTGACCTGCCAGTCCGGTTGCTCTGGACTGGCCCTCGCTCCCCTGAAAAGGAGCACCCGCTCTGACCTTCCAGGTCCGAGTAAGAAGCGATCTTCGAATCCTGTGTGGGTTGCGCTTGCCAAGGTTTATTTGCTCCAATCCAGAAGCCGACACCGCCGACAGTGAGATCCTTTGTGGGAAAGCTTGTGGTCCACTCCTGGACATCCTCGGTGTCCCAGAATCCACGTGGCAGCGGAGACAAGCTTCTCAACAACCACCTGATTGCGCCCAACATTGCCTGGTTCCGTCCTGGTTCCACCCTGGTAACTGCTGAGTGACCCAGACTCTGTCCCCTCTGCTTTCAGGTTCCCTTCAGCTTCGATCCGCCCTTGGATCGCACCGGACACTTCTCTTCTGGCCACCTGCAGCATCTTCATCTCCAGGCTCCATAGATCCACACGACGAACGCCGACACGACTTTGCACCTGTGCACCCGCTTCCTGTGGGTGAGGTAACTCTTGAACGCCGGTGCTCCTGTATTGGTATACACCTCTAGTGTCTAGGTCTAAGGTTTTGTCCTTCTAGGTCAGTCGGAAGACTCTTAAAACAGTAACTCGATAACTTTTAAGCACCATTGACTTTGTATTGGTGCACGTGTGTGCTTTCAGCGCTGCACCCGAATCTCGCGGGCTTTTCCCGACTTCAGCATTGCTAGCCCCGATTGCTCCCAGTGATTCCCCAGGCCCTAGGCGTGCTCACTGTTCGATTAGTGATACTTATACCACTTTTTTAATATATGGTTTGCGGGTCCCCCGGGCCTCATCCATAATTGTGCAACTTTTATATGTTTAACTGTGCTTTTGTTTAAACGCTTGTGCCTCTGCACTCAAAAAGAGTACAGAGGATTATTCTAGTAATAAATACATATATTTGTATAATATATAACTTGTGTGGTGTCCATTCATTTGATATTACAGGATTGTGATTGGTAAAACAGCTTGCTTAACACGACCTCTTGAGTTAAGCCTTTAAGGCTGCTTAGTCCATGCTACCCTTAGGATAGCTTGTCTATAAGGTTGACTTACAACGAGACACCATAAGGGATTGTTGGGACTGATACAAGGTGCCCCCAGAATTGGAGACATCATATATCAGGCCAACTTCTCACATTCGGTCAACATATTTTCCTTTGCAGTGTGTGCCGGAAGGTGCAATTTTGGCAGTGCTCAATTTACGAAGCTCTGAGGCATGACTGGTTTCCCAGTAGGTGGATGTCGATGTATGAGATTGTGTGCTGTCTGCGTACAGCCTATGGCTTCCCATAGCTCTTTCTCATGTTGTAGTGCTGGTTCCTACCGTTCTCCCAGATATAGTTTTGCTGTCTCTGTGTATGGTCTGTCCTGAGTGGGAAGCGTCCCTGTTGCATGTTGTACAGGAAATTTGTGAGTTTCCCAAACCGATTTGTGAGCTGCCTTTTTTGCTGTAAGGTCAGCTAGTGCATGTTCCCATGATATAAAATTCCTACCCCCGTATGCGCATCACACTTTACTATGGCTGCCCGTTTTGGTAGGGTCAATACATTTATTAGCAATGCAAGGAGGTCTTTGTGCATGACGGGTGCACCATGCCATTTCAGGAAGCTTCACTTTTTCCACCTCGCTATGCTCTAATGCACTGTGGTATTGACATAGGCTGAGTCTGAGTAAATTGTTACTATGTTCCCTGTGCTTTGGATGACAGCTACAATTAATGCTATTCATTCCCCTGCCTGTATTGAGAGGTGTGGTAGGAGAGTATTGGCTGCACTGTGACCTGTAGCATTTCTGAATGCGCATAGCTACGAGCTATCCCTACAGCTGACCCTGAGTGCCTTACCCTGTATCTTGATCTATCACAGAGGACCCGTCAACAAACAGTGCCTTACTATCTGGGATGGGATCCTCCTCTGCCTGGCTAATCCTGTCAGTTGAGTATGTTGCACAGTCATGAATCTCCTCTCTTTCCTGTACTTCATGGGCTATGAAGGTGGCTGCGTTAACCAAGTAACATCACAATATTTTCAGTGACTGTTTAGAGAGCATCAGTTTGTAACCCGTAGTGTAGTCAGCATGCTCTTACACGTTTGTATGAATACAAACACTGAATGTTCTGCATACAGTGTCAGCAGTGTCCCCATTACAATGGACGTGTTTTCATCGACAGCACAAGCAAATGCTGCCAACACTTGCTCGCATGGGAAGAGGCCTTGCATGACTGAATCTAGTTGCCCACTGTAGTACCCAAATGTTTGTGACCCAATGGATACTTCTGTATCAAGACAACTGACATGACTGTAGGAAGGTGGATATCTGACTATATGGTTACCCCCACTTTTTGCCTGGTGTTTTGCTGGTTTTTTACTTAGTTGGACTGGGACCCTGCTATTCAGGGCCCCAGTCTATCTGCTTTCTCTATAAAAAGGACTACATGTACTTTAGGTACACACCAGATTGGTTACTGGGTCACCCTTGTGAGCCCTTGTATAGTGTGCTCTAGGTACCCAGGGAATAGGTGCACCCTAGGCCTACCAGGGGCTGCAGCATGTATTGTGCCACCCCTGGTTTACCTTCCAAATTGACACTCCAGGTCTGTTCACACAGCCCGGTAAGGTGGTGTAATCACCCCTTCTTAGATATAGTATACCTATATCTATGTATACATATAGACACATATACACCTATAAGTCACTCCTATGGCAGGCCTTAACAATCCTGGAGGCAGAGTGCTTGGTTTTATGTGAGAGGGTGCCCTAGCATGAGCTGAGCCCCTCTGCAGCTTTCGGAACCATCTCCTTATAGCTGTTCTATGATATAGCCATACCATATACTCTTAAGTGCATTATAATACTCGTGTTAATGCTAACTTTGGTTTGGCTTTATCAAAACATGTTGTGTAAGGTGTCAAACACTTTGGAATACTAGTTCTGGCGGTGGTGGTAACATTCCACCCTTCTAGAGGGAGAAGGCATGTAGCTACTGGTTTACCCGGTTAAAGTTAAAAAGAGCCTCAGTATCACAAAATGGATGCTGCTGCCACAAACACGAGTTTTCCCTCCTGCTGCTGGACAAAACTCCAGCAGGGGAGGCCTGGACAATAGGTTTCCTGTATAGGGAGGTGCTGGTACCTCCCCAGACAGACTTTAGTGTATTGGGGCAGGGAGGGCTGCATTCAGTGAATGCTTTCCAGACACTGCCTGGGGCACACAAGGTGCTCCATGCATTTTCCAGATCAAACCGGTTGCTGGGGCACTCTGCCCCAGCTCTGGGGCGAAACTGGACAAAGGGAAAGGGGTGTAACCACCCCCTTCCCAGGTCCACCCATAGGAGGGACCTTAAAGGTAGTCCAGCCCTAAAACTTAGAATAAGTATAGGAACCCAGTCCCTAGGACTTTAGATTACCCTGAATGAAACTCTGAAACATATAGCCTGGACCTTCGACATTCCATTTCGACTGGAAGATGGAAGATATCTCCCTTGTGGTCAAGGAGTGACCACCCTGTTCAAACAGGCACTAACAGCAACTTTGCCGGTCTGCATTTTCGAGGCTCCCGCCAGATCCCAAAGAATCTGCAACACAGGACACAGACTTCCAGACATCTCTGACCCCAACCTTCGCTCACAGCAAAGCTGAGACCCATTGCAGACACGAGAGACGTGGGACTGGAACTCCTGGACATCCTGCATTTTGCAAGCTGAACCTACTTAACGAGGTATCTTGAAGTTGTGCATTGGGGTGCTTGAAACCCGAGACCCAAGCACCATTTGCACCGAAGCTCAGAGGCCCCCACTCCACCAGTGTTTCGTGGGCCCCGATTTTGCATTGCAGCTTGAAGCATCTTTGCGGTTCCTTGCCCATTGGCTAGTGAGCCCCCGAAGACTTTTCTTTGAATCTTACTTGCTTTCCTGGTTGCTCCAAGCTTGCTCCAAAGGAGAAGTTCCTCGGACCTTGCTGGTCTGCACCGAAGCCCATCTCAACTTCCTGCGTGGGTTGCGTTTGCCAAGGCTTGTTGGGTTCAATCCAGATACCAACACCGCAGTCAATTAGATCCTTTGTGGGACAGCTCGAATCCAGCTCCTGGTCCTCATGGCTGAAGAGACAAGCTTCATCTTCTCACCTGAAATCACCCGACATCTTCCTATCGCCGCCCTGGTCACTTGCAAGTGACCCAGACTCTGTCCCTTCTGATTTCAGGTTCTACAGATCTCCTCGATCCACCTTTGTATCCACCCGGACACTTTTCCCCTGGTCGCCTGCAGCACTTCTTTGCAGATCTCCATTGAAATCGACAACAAAACGTGACACCAAAAGAGACCTATGCACCCGGCTTCCTTGGGTGAGGTAACACAAGTACTTTGGTAGTCTCGAGGGTATTGGCCCTCCTAGTGTCTAAGTCCAAAAGCGTTCCATCGTAGTCTATTTAGAAGTGTCCTTAAATTGTAAATTTATAACTTGTTCGAATCCCATAGAAAGTCAATGGTAACCCGCGGCTGTGTTTAGTCACTGCACGCGGCTCCCGTGGGCCTCCTACATCCTAACCTTTGGTTGTTTAGAGTAGCCCCAGCGATTCCATAGGCCCCAGGCCTGCTTTCTAATTCTCACGTGGTTCTTATACCACTATTTTAGTATATGGTTTGTGATGAAGCCCCGAGGGCAAAACATATACTGTGCAACTTATCGTATGCCAATTAAGTAACTTGTATTGTACTTTTACCTCTGACCTCATAAAGAGTGCAGAGGGGCTGTGTTCAGAATAAATACATATATATTTGATATATACCTTGTGTGGTGTGCTTTCATTTGGTACTCAAGGGATTATAATTGGTAAAACAACTCGCTTAATTCGCTCTTGGAAGTCTTAGCCTGAAGACTGCTCATCACTGCTACCCCTGGGATAGCTTTCTATAAGGTTGACTTTACAACCACCATCAATAAGGGTCAATTAGACTGGTGCAGTGTGCCCACTAGAACTAGTGGACATCATATGCCAGGCTAACTTCTCACAATGACCACTTACTCTTGAGGAACTGATATATCAAAATGCACCTGAGCAGCCTTGTCGACCCTTCATTAGCTTCAAAATCTAGTAAGAGGAACATTCAAAACAAGGCTAGCGGCCGGGTAAAATGGTTGTTTGATGTAACACTTGAGATATTGTTTTTAATATTAGGTAATTTTATCAAATGTTTTGTTTACAGTACAGAGGAAGAACTGTAAATATTATGATAAGAAATAGTTTTTTCTTTAGACAACACAAAAAAGTGATACACCTCGGTTTTTTTATGGATATTTGTTTTAATGTTGGTATTGTTGTGGTTTTATTTAACTGAACAATAAACGCATTTTTACTGGACATGACTCACTAAGGCTGAATAAGAATTCCTACTTATAATTACCTTATATACAGAAGACTACTCAAGAGTTGGCTTTTTCCCACATAACCACCATACTCAAACATAAATATTCAGAATATCTCTGTGTATGTAAGAATTTAATTTACCTCTATATGTGTACCTATATATATATGTATTGCTTTGTATAAGCATGTATAATAATTATGTTTATAAATATATGGATGTTTGTTAGTTCTGCTTAACAAATGTACATATTACTTATGGTTATATTATTGTATGTTTCACATGTATATAGGCCACTGCATAAATAAGTAAATCTGTATCATAACTATTTATCTACAATTCCTTCACTATTGAATTACAAAAAACAAAAACAAAAAACAAATACATTAACTTAAAGTACACCAGCACTTGAAATTCTGAGTTTCTTAAATAAAATTTAAATCTACAAATATTACCTTTACTATACATATATACCTTCCATATACTTATGTATCTTTATATTTATTACTTTATCTCTAATTAAGCAACTCCAATTCCCTACTCTATATCTCACCCTATACCTCTCTCATTCTACTACTCTCCCCAATGCAATACCCAATTTCTCACCCTAAACCTCTCTCAATATATCCTCTACCTCTACTCTCAGACCCATCCCAAACCCCATTCTACTACTATGATCCTCAAAATAACGTTTCTAGACTCCTCCCTCATTGCAGCATCTCATACCTCTTTTACTATTCAGATTTTCCAAACAAGCCTTTCTAACATTAACATTAACAAGTATTAGATGTGACCGGCTGGGAACCTATTGAGCAAACACCATTGACAACTGAAAAAAAGACAACATTTTTGATTAAAAAATTGAAGGCTGAAGGAGCAGCAGGACCAAATGGTCTACCAAACGCCCTGTTCAAACGAGCCCCTGACATCTGGGCTAAATACTTTACACCACTTTTCAACCAAGTGTTTTGTGTTCATAAAATCCCACAGTCCTGGAGGAGTAACCTGTTCCACCCAATTTACAAGAGCAGCTGTAGATCAGAACCCGGGAATTATAGGTTGATAGCCCTCATTGACGTTGAGGCTAAACTCTATGCCTCATGCATATTGCAACACCTACAAGAATGGACGGAGGAAAATCACATCATCCCTAAATTTCAAACGGGCTTCAGACAAGGCATGGGGACCATCTCAAACCTATCCGCATTGACGATCTTGACGGAAAAGGCTGAAAGAAAAAAGGAAGTATTACTGGCCTGCTACATTGACTTGAAATCGGCTTTTGACAGAGTACCACGTGACCGTCTGTGGAATAAACTGAAAGCATGGGGTCTCCCACCGCCACTGATAAAAGCATTAGAATCGTTATACAGCGAAACATGGGCTACTGTAAAACTAGGAGACGGAAGTAGAGTATCATCAAAAATAAACATAACAAATGGACTAAAACAAGGTTGTGTTCTCTCTCCATGTTTATTTAATTTATACTTGGCAGATTTAAACAATTATTTGTTACAAGTAAACGGACACCCACCAAAGTTGGCAAACGAGCCAATCCAATTTCTGCAATACGCAGACGATATCGTGTTGTTGAGCCAAACTCCGATAGGGCTGCAAAGGACCGTAAATAAACTGATAGACTACCTGGATATCCAAGGTCTGGAATTGAACAAATCAAAAACCAAGGTGGTAAGACTTGCGGGCCCGAGACAAGGGAAATACAAATGGTATGCAAAAAACACACAAATAGAGGAAATAGGGGTTTATAAATACTTGGGCATCAAAATGGCAAGAAATCTATCCCGGATAGACCAGAAAAAGGAGATCACAGCAAAAGCCAATTCACTAATATTTGCCTACAAACAGTTGCACAAAAAATTGGAATGCCCTTCACATGGGCACCTCCTAAAAATCATGGCAGCGCAATTGCTCCCAACCTTGTCCTATGGATTGGAAACTTGGCATGGCCAAGAAACTAACATCTTAAACAAATTACAGATAAAGGTCTACAAAACAGTATTTAATCTCTTTAAAGGTTCCTCGCCGGCACAGATACGTTTGGAATTTGGACTCCAGAATCAAGAATTTCAAAGGAAAGCAACCTTGGTAAAATTATGCAGGAAACTTAGAACAGCGGAATTGGGATCTTTGGACAACTTATGTTGGACAGAAATAAAACTACAATACGAACAAAGAATTCCAAACACGTGGGGTGATCATTTGCGGATTGCCCTGGAAGAACTGTAGATTGAGGAAGTATGGAAAAGTACGTTGGAAAGGGCGTCCTTCAATAAAGTCTGCAACAACAGGGCAAAAGCATTATCCTTAGTAGAAGACAAAAGGAGACTAGCAAAACGCCGTCATGCTTGGGTTATAATAAATTCGTATACAAGCTTAAAACCACAACCATATCTTGCAGCCCATTTCCGACTGTCACTCAAAAGAAAGTTCATGGCATATAGATTTGGTGATTTTTGCTCGAAGGACTTAGCCCCCTCCTGTGAAAGTAACCATCAAAAAAAGGCATGTCGTTTATGTGGGTACCATATAGAAACTTTAAGCCACTTACTGTGTGTCTGCGAAATAGTAAAAGCGGAAAGAAGGAACTTGCTAAAAACACCCTTCATTGATTTAAACATTCGCACTTGCAGACATGCTGTGACAAGTTGGATGGGCGCCACATCGAACATTTTAATATGTCGGGGGATAAAATGTATGATAATAGTTGAAAATTTACTCATGAAAGTCGGAAACTACTAAAGGTCCGGCGTCAGATAAGACATTTTTAACAGTATTTGTAAATTTTTTAACTGAGTGGAAAATGTTTCTCTTTTAACCTTTGTATGAAATGAAATGTGTTTTACATACTTTATGGTTATAACAAACCAAATAAAGTTAATTTTGACTGACTGGCTGACAGACTAACATGTCCACCTTTCAAATTTATTTCATATTTCCCTATACTAATTCACCACTAATCCTTTTTGGGTTCCGGAGTAACATGCTACGTGCTGAAAAAACACTTCGATGCCTCGTCAGGGATAGTAAGCGCTTTATAAACTTAATTACTTCTACAATTATAATTACAATGTTTGCATTAAAAATACAGTGTTTCTTATGTGCATATCCTTAACAACGTTGTGAAAAGATTGCTGTACACAAATATCATGTCAAAGATATTGTGATGTTAATGTTGTGGGACAGAATATTGCATGTGAGAATATCATTCTTATATGTTTGATATTGTTTTACTTAATATGGTTGTATATCATTTTATTTGTAATTATATTGTTATAATACTTTTTTGTTATGGTATTATTTTAATGTCAATTAAGTGTAATTATTTTCAGTTGAGTTTATTGTTTTTGGGTAGTATATTTAAGTTATTTTTAATATTATTTAAATTTTTCTTATTTATTGGCAGTTTGTTGGGTTTGTAGTGGAGCAGGTTGGAATGTTTTTTAATACATATTTTATAATTGTTTATAAATAAGGTATCTATTTTATATAGTTTCATTTTTTATCTAGATTATTAACTATATATTGTTTCTACCTGTAACATACTTCATGTAGTTTTTTTCAATAAAATGGCATTTAATTGTTAACTGTTAATTGGTTAATCAGGCTATTAATTATGTCATTTATTTAAATGCTTTAATTAAATCTTATGTAAAATGTTTTATGTTTAAGTATTTTTATATAGTAATTAATGTCACAGTATTTTTTATTATTGTGAACCATTAATTTTGCTATCATTTAATTTTTATTTGTTGTGGGTTGTTGTGTTGTTGTGATTTTAAGGAGCATGGTGGGAAGTGTATTAAATATACATATTTTTAATATTTTAAATTGGTAAAGCATTTTTATTTTATTCATAATTAGGACTCCCGGTTTTCCGTTTAAACGGATATTTACACATAAATACAGACGGAAAACTATTTTTCCTTTGTCTGTATTTATATGTAGATGCGGTTAAATACTAGTAAATTGTGCATGCTGCCGTGCTCCAGCCGAGGTACCTTGCCACATCCCTCAGCTGCAGACAGGCCCCCCTCGTGTGTGGTTGCCTGGGCTGAGTCAGCTTCCCGGGCACGAGTACTTCACAGGTCTTTAAAAGACCTCTAACTTGTTAATGAGGCTTTGTTGTTTTGTCACCACTTCTAGAGCCTCTGTATCTCCAATCTAACTATTGCTGGGAGAGTCGGCTCACGCCCCCCCCCCCCCCCGAAATGTTTTCCCAGCCCCCCACCCCTCACTAAATTTGGCTCTAGTTGCGCCACTGGCTGCAGGGCTTGTGATTTGCTCCTGCCCCTCCACTCCCATCACCGTAAATGAGGTGTGAAAGGCAGGCTGGAAATGCACCAAGCAGAGGTCACATTTCCAGGCTACCTTCACAGACTGGTGAATAACAATTAGAGCAGCCCCTCCGAACTGCTGAAGGACCTGCGCCCCCTAGATTGGTAGCGGGAGGGGGAGGGTTTAAAGACACCATGCCTCCTGCCATACTCTCGCACCACTGTAGTCTAACGAGAGCACTAGGATGAACCCAAACTGCATCTCCCAGAAAGCATTTGGCAACTATTCTTAACATGTAGTTTCTTTATAGCGCAAACCTGGCCCACAGGTATAAGACAGGTTTACAAAAGAACCAGACTGTGTCACTTTTTTGTCACAAGGAGATGAAATGATTTGCCAAGAATCACATGATGTTGGGTCAAGGCTGAGATTTGAACATATTTTCAGATGGTCCAATGCCATAATTTTTCGTCTTGAGACCAAATTTCTCCTTCCCTAGGCAAACAGCAGCTTAAAGATTTTTTGTTTTGCAGCAACCTAAAATTGCTCCCTTTTCAAGGCTGTTCCGTTGCACTGACAACTATAAAAACCTTTTTGCAATATATAAAAATTGGTACAGTGGCATAAAGATGGCTTTCTTTTAACACCTTAGATGCGGCGCAAATAACCCTCCCCAGTGCTGCGCTGTCCATTGGAACTAGTGCTGAATGGACGTCCAATTGGGGAGGTAGTGCTGCCGTCGGCCAACGCCCCGATGCAGCACTTAAGAGGCTAAGACTAAGGACTATTAAATCTCACCTCGACACTCTCCCTTCTCGCATACGCAGATATCAGACCCGCCAGGTACAGCTAAATTGCAAATGCCCTTTAGATCAATTGTTTCTCAGCGATTTCCATAGTGACTGCCTTTGTGGTTTTGATATTCTAATAGCGAGACCACAACACAAATAATTTTTCTTCGGAATCAGTTTTTCTCTCAATCTTTGAAACAGTTTGATAGAAAACACAATTTATTTATGTTTGCTCTGGGGCATGTCTGCGTTCAGGGTTTTTTTGAGAAGACATTGTTATTTGATGAACACAATTGCCATGCTGCATAGAGAATTGGCACACCAGCATTTATTATTTGAATTTATCCTTCTTAGATTCAATAGGCGAGACAGGGTTCCATGAGAATAGACAGAGAGAAGGGACTAAACTCCAGGGAGAGGCAGCAGGTTTCGTTACAGTGCAGGAGCAGCCTCGCACGCCTTTTGGGCACTGTCAGAACCTCGAGTCTGTCAGGAAGACAGACATCTCAAGAACTGAAGCGATGTCTCGTCCACTGTAGCTTTTATGTACTATCCACATGACTGCCACCTGACACTACTGGCTGTCTCACAGTACAACACTGCACTGGGTCTGGCCACACTACCATCTCATAGGCTACCGTACCATTCCAGTAACTGTACTCTCCAGAGGAGCCCCTGGCTGCCTGTTTCCCTCTGAAGTACCCAAATGTCTATAGTGGACCTGGTTACACTGTCTACCTGACTGCCCAGTCCATGCAATAGGTACCCCGACCACTTTGTATTTGTTTTAATTTTATTTTTGTCTCGGATATGGAGCCCCTTTTAAGTTGGCATCACAGCCTGCACTAACTAAATGGAGGGACCGCTGCTGCTGAGAGCAGGGATCCCTTAGCCTGCTGGTACTCTAGGTCTGTAGCATTGTGGGCATCACAGGCTGTAGCGGTTACAATTAGTAAGGGGCAGCGAGACCTGGCCTAGCACGATAGCCTGATGCCAGCGCTGGCACAGACCTATTTATTCATGTATGAGCCGCTTTCACGTGCACTTGCTTCCTATCTTGGCACCAACATAAAAGTGGCCCCATTATCTAACCATAAACCTTTACAAGCATTGGCATAGCCAATAGGTCTCGCCTTTGGGACCTTATAAGTGTTTATCCATGCAACAGTTGATGTTATTGCACCAAGGATATTGTGCTGCATAACTAAATACTTATAAGTTCCCAAAGGCGAGACCTATTGGCTATGCCAATGCTTGTTATTTGTTTTCTAGTACAATATATACTATATTGTACTGGAAAACGAATACAATTGTCAATTTAAATAAATGTGGAAAAATACTAGCTGTAGCGTTGTCTTTTGCTTGTGGCAAAAAATAAATGTGGATAAATACAGAAAAAATGGCAAAAAAAGAAATATGGATAAAGACAGACAGAAATGGCAAAAAAATAAATACCATAAAACCGTGAACCCTATTCATAATCTACATTTGTAATGTTGTAATAAGAATTGTTCATTACTTATATTAATTATGCAATTATTAAAATATTTTATATTTTTTTAATATATTTCCTGAAATACATTTTGGTGTTTTTCAATATATAGTTTTTTTTTTATTTAGGATTGGAAATAGTATATCTAAACCATCTAAAATACATAATGTTCCTTACTGGTGCTAATGTTGGAGTGGGAATAGTAAATCTGACCTTTCCAAACTCCCTAACGTTCCCTCCTGTTGGGTAGGTTGGAGTAGGACTGGTAAATTTCACCCGTCCAAAGTCCACCAGTTTCCCTACTGTTGCTTGGCTTGGAATGGGAATATTAAATCTGCCATTTCTAAAGTCTAACACTTTCACTACTGTTGCTTAGGTTGAAGTGGGAATAGTAAATCTGATCCCTCCAAAGTCAAAAAGTTTCCCTACTGTTACTCAGGTTGGGGTAGTAATAGTAAATCTGGCCTATTCCAAGTTCATCACCTTTCGTAGTGCTGCTCAAGTCAGACTTGTAATAGTTATTCTTACTCTTCCAAAGTCCAATATTTTCCCTACCATTACATAGTTTGAAGTGGCAAGATTGATAATTTCCACTCCAAGTTCAACGCGTTCCTTACTGTTGTTTAGGTTGGAGTTCAAATAGTAAATACGCCTCATCGCAAAACCCACACAAGGAGATGATGGACAGAGCGCTGAAACGTTTTAGACACTCACCCCCAGTAACGGATCTAGGTTGAATCTATCATCGTTCTTTAGCTCACTTCGCCCCCCCAGTTCAGACCCAGCTATAGGCAAATCAGTCTTGACTATTTTCCTTACGGGAACAGTCCAGCCCAAACTGCCAAGCCAGGTCTTCCCTGGACCGGAAACAAGTATCCTGGGACCGAGCTCCAGGAAACACCCCTAATCAGCCAGGCTGGCTTGAATCCAATGGCAAAGTGAGCAAGGGAAACACGTCTGGGCATATCCTGAGAACTTAGGACAAACAAAGCAAACACAAGGAGATGATGGACGGAGCGCTGAAACTTTTCAGACACTCACCCCTAGTCACAGATCTGGGTTGAATCCATCATCGTTCTTTGCTCACTTCACCACCCCAGTTCAAAACCAGCTATATGCAAGTCAGTCTTGACCCTGTTCCTTATGGGAACAGTCAAGCCAGAACTGCCAAGTCAGGTCTTCCCTGGACGAGAAAAAAGCATCCTGGGGTCGGTTTCGGGGTAACAAGCCTCATCAGCCAGGCTAGCTTGAATCCAGTGGCAAAGTGAGCAAGGGTCCCAGGTCTGGGCATACCCCGCCAACTTAGGGCAAACAAAGCAAACAGAAGGAGATGATGGACGGAGTGCTGAAACTTTTCAGACACTCAACCCATGCAAAGTCAGATATTTTCAGTTTGTACTGTTGCTTAGGTTGGAGTGGGAATAGTAAAACTGATGCCTTCAAAGTCCAACACTTTCCCTATTACAACTTAGTTGGGATTCTGAAGACAAAATGGGACCCCTTCAAAGTTTTACCTTTTTCTAAAGTTCATTAGGTTGTATTAGTAATGTTAACATTTTTATTTCTATTTTTATTGTTATTTAATAGAGGTAAAATGATCTCTCTCTTTCTCTCTCTCTCTCTCTCTCTCTCTCTCTCTCTCTCTCTATATATATATATATATATATACTAAGTATGAGCGGAAAATCCGTTCCGCTCGCGGATTTTGCGAATTTTCGGTAAATTCGCGATCCGCGAACTCCCGCGAATTTACCGAGAATTCGCAAATCCGCGAGCGGCGGATTATTCCGGGGGCAAAAGTTGAACCTGTTGTAACTATTTTAGGATGGCGCCGGCAAGCTGCCAGCGCCATCCTAAAATAGTTACTAAGTTAGCTTCAACAGGAAGCTCTAATAGATAAAATCGAGCAGGTGCTCGATTTTATCTATTAGAGCTTCCTGTTGAAGCTAATTTAGTAAGTATTTTAGGATGGCGCTGGCAGCTTGCCGGCGCCATCCTAAAATAGTTACAACATGCCCTTCCTGTAGCGTCGTCGAGGCAGGTGTGCCTTCTTCACAAATCAACCGTGGAAAATCAGCTGTGAGGCTGGATAGAGGCTTTTGCATCCTTGACTTTCACGAGCACAATACCCGTGCTGTTTTTGTGACCAGGGGTTTCTTTCTCTTCATCTGCTGAACTGATCTTTCTCTGACCTTTTATACACACAAGAAGCATGTTGACCGCGCATGGTAGCCCTGTCCGTTTGGCCCCGCCCACACACTCACGGTTTGCACCGTCTGCCCGCCATTCACCCACTATGATGGACAGCTCACTCAAGGGACCCCTGCGCCCGTCGGGGCGATTGCATAGTAACACACACATGGTCGCTCGAACTAGTTGATGCTCAAATTCAGTGACTCATTCATTAGCCCAAAAACAATCGTGAGCGTCGTCGAGGCTGGACAGGTGTGCCTTCTTCCCAACTCTACCGTGGAAAATCAGCTGTGATGCTGGATAGAGGCCTTTGCATCCTTGACTTTCACGAGCACAATACCCGTGCTGTTCTTGTGACCAGGGGTTTCTTTCTTTTCATCTGCTGAACTGATCTTTCTCTGACCTTTTATACACACAAGAAGCATGTTGACCGCGCATGGTAGCCCTGCCCGTTTGGCCCCGCCCACACACTCGGGGTTTGCACCGTCTGCCCGCCATTCACCCACTATGATGGACAGCTCACTCAAGGGACCCCTGCGCCCGTCGGGGCGATTGCATAGTAACACACACATGGTCGCTCGAACTAGTTGATGCTCAAATTCAGTGACTCATTCATTAGCCCAAAAACAATCGTCGTCGTCGAGGCTGGACAGGTGTGCCTTCTTCCCAACTCTACCGTGGAAAATAAGCTGTGATGCTGGATAGAGGCCTCACAAGAGGCATGTGCACTCGCATGGAAGCCCCGCCCCCGCCCCAAATCCGCGGATCCGCAAATCCGCAAAATCCGTGGATTTTGCGGATCCACGATCCGCAAATCCGCAAAATCCGCGGATCGTGGATCCGCAAAATCCGCCCATGCTTAATATATACACTTTTATTATTTCGTACTTAATATTGTAATTAGGCTTATTTTGTACTAAAGCTCTATTTATTTATTATAAATAAGTGTAATATACTGACAAACTTATTTTTTTGAAAAATTCTTTTTTATTGGAATTTAGATTTTTTGTTTGTTTTATTTAACATATATTTTTGTGATTTTATTTCAAAAGTTGTTTTAGTATTAATGCTTTTTTGTACTGTATATTTAGGTTTGTGTTTGAATAATATATTAGACTTATGTATCTTTTATTTTTAATAGTTTAATAATTGCCTTGTACATTTGTATGTTTTTTTAATGTCTTAGTACGTAAGGTTTGAATTATTTTTTAATAACTATTAGTATTTTTATTTCATTACAATTGGTAATTTAATAATTATTTTTGTTTACCTCCTATATTTCTTTTTTTTAAATCTATTTCGGAGTTACATGTTTACTTCTTTAACTAATAAAATGTACTTATATATTTTGTATATTATATGTATATTTTTTAAATCAATTACTTTCAGTTAAAGTATTTTTTAATGGTAACATAATGTTAAATATATTAAATTCTACATACCTAGTAATTACAATATGTTGATCAATTGTACCTTTGTAGGCAATATTTTTGTTATAGTGAGTATATAATGTCGATATTCGTCTCCTTGATATTTCTGGGCAATAATTATTTTGGCAATCGCTTTGTTTTCAATATTATGTCATAGAATATCTTTATCCCTTAGCCAGGCCTCTATAATACCCTCTCTGGCTGCAAATCATCTTTATATAGCTTACCCATATACTTCGAGCTTCCCCTCTGATCTCTGTATTGGTATTCAAAGGCAGCCCAGTTTCCTAACCAAACAAAACCTGTATCATGTTCCTAGCTTTATCTGCTTTGGCTTTCCAAGCCAAGAGCGAACTACATCTCTCGCCATATGAAAAGGGATGCAGCTTACTAACTCTCCATCTATCCTGGATTTTCTTTGCGAGCTGAATCTCAACTTTTGCCTGCACTTCCTCTAATTATATATAATTATAGGATAGATATTCGCGAAGAGCCCTCTAAGAAAGCCTCCTTTTATGTTAATTTTAGCTTGAGATATCTCTTCTCTACTCTGTGCTGCTCGCCTCCTACCAATCATTATGGCTCAAACTACCGCTCTTAGGTATGCCTTATAAGAATCCCATACAGTCTGTAGGCGAGCAGAATCTTTATTGAGCACAAAAAAGTCAGCAGTCTTGTAAGCCAAGTCTGTGACCACTCACTCATCCAAAAATACAGTTCTATCAAGACTCAACCTTCTCTGTTGTTTGTGATACCTTAAGAATAGAACCACGGGAGTGTGATCTGAAAGTACTGCTGGATCATTGGCCACTAACTCAACTTCGTCACACAGAGATTGATCCACCAAAAAATAATCTATCTGTGAATGATGTTCATACTTTTGCTATAAAAAGTAAAATTCCTAGCGGCACCCATCTTCCTACACCAAACATCTAATAAATTGAATTCCACCATCATATCCTTTAACTTATGCAATGTCTTTGAGGTGCTTGTATATTTAGCTCTGGATGTTCTATCAAGGCCTTTATTTAAAACTAGCAGCCCGCCCCGACGTTGTCCTGGTATGAAATAGAATGTGTGCAATGTGTGTAATAGGCAAAGGAAATGTATTTTAAAATCTCTCAGTAGACAACATTTTTAGCATGAAGTGTCACAATAGTTAGGCATGTGAGTGTACCTCGGAGTAAGAAGTATTATCTCTAGTGTGTATGTACTCCACTTCCGTAGGTAAGCGTGTGTGAAAGTGCATTCAGTTGTAAATTTCGTGTCCCCGCAGGCACGCTGAATCGCGTCATCCCCCGCTTGAGGCCCGGCTCCAGTTTTGTTTGATGTTGTGCTTGTGGTGTAAAGTCGTTGATGCAGAGAGTTGAGTGGGTGACAGCGCACGCTGGAGACGCTGCCCGTGTGGGAAAGTGCAGTCAGTTCAAAGGTTAGTGTCCCAGCAGGCGCGCTTATTCGCGTCATCCGCCGCCTGAGCCCGGCTCCAGCCCTGGTTGATGTTGTGCGCCTGGTGTCAATTCGTTTATGCAGAGATTTGAGTGTGTGACAGCGCGCAGGAGACGCTGCAGTTAGTGTCCCTGCAGGCACGGTCCTTTATGCAGAGAGTTGACTAGTTGACAGCACGCAGGATACTGTGCAGTTATTGTCCCCGCAGGCACGATCAGTCGCGTCTGCCCCCGCCTAAGCCCCGGCAATTGCCGCGCCCATTGGCCACGCCCATTGCTCCAGCGCAATTGCCATACCCAATGGCCTTGGCCACGCCCTCAGCCCAATGCACACGTTTGTTTTCCACACGCCCTCAAGGCACTTTTTTTTGGGAGATGTGTAGCGCGATTGTTGCCGGTTGTCGCGCCCATTGGCCACACCCCATGGTGCCGCGCAGTTGCAATTGCCGCACCCATTGGCCTTGTTCACGCCCAGAGCACACGCCCCCAGCACAACGCACACGTTTAAGGAACGCTTTTTTTGTCATCATGCAGCGCCCCCCCACGCCCAAGCCCACAAGGGACTACTTTGCTGGTGAGGTTCTTTTACCTTTCAAATGTATATGGTGGGCATCTGTGTAGCCTATGTCCTTCTGCTGCAACTGCCCTTTCCAATGCTGTATTGGGTGTTGTGATTGGTGCTGTGGTTCCTGCGATTACCCGCCTCAAAGGTTTGGGCTCTCTCTTTATAATATTAGTATGGATGATGTTGAAATCTCCTTCAATGATACCCCCAGGAGGCGCATTGCAATCTATCCAACACTTCTGGATTATCACTATTTGGACCACAGTAAGTTTCACACACTATCTGTGTATCTTGACTCACTAAATTTGTCACCAACCATCTACCCGAGCTATCCGAGTCATACGTCAATAATTTTATTCCAAAGTTTTTCCTAATAATTAAAGCCGCTCCTTTAGTGCTACCCCTTTGATCTGAAAACACTACTTTTTGTACCCACTGTAGTTTACTAAAACAGGATCTACTCTCTTTCCTCTCTAAGTGGGTCGCCTCAAGCTTTATAATATGTGCCCTACCGTCTCTAAGATACTCTGACACCATTGCCTGTTTTCCTCTAGCTCTTAGCCCATTAAGATTCCAGTGCGCATATTATCAAAACAGGCGATACAATTATCGCCCCTTTAGCGGCAGAAAACTGCTGCTAAAATGGTGATAATGGGCTTGATAATATGCTCTATGGAATTCCAATTGAAGCCCAGGTTAGATGTGGAGGACATCTAACCTGAGTTTCAGTTGGAATACCATAGAGCACATTATCAAGCCCATTATCGCCATTTTAGCTGCAGTTTTCTGCCGCTAAAGCTGCAATAATTTTATCGCCTGTCTTGATAATATGCCCCCAGGTTATTATCTAAACCTTCATGTCCATTCTTTGTCACCTTATATATCTAAATAACACCTCTCGGTGAACTCTCCTGCTTGACCTCATGTAATAGAGACTCCACAAAATTTGCTGTATTATTAGTACTAAATTGTGAGATGAGGACATTTTTTTAGATTTGTTTCCTCCTCTGCTCCCAACACCCAGTGCTCTCCCCTCCCTTCTGGGGACCCACCCTCCTATCCATAGGCAATATCGTCAGACCTCACTTGATAGGTGAATTCCTCATACTTCAAAGTTTTCTTCCCCAGCTCATGACTCAAAATTAATTCTTTGACTGTATAGGTAAGGAAGTTTACGAGGATTTTTCTGGGGGATTTCCTGTTAACTCATAATTTGAATAAATCTCAGTTCACACTTTGAATTTCCTTTTTAAAGTCCACATCTAGTCTATCAAGCAAGAACCCTTCTCCTAATAGTTTACCAACAAACTCTCTAATATCCCCTTTCTCAGCATCCTCCGGGATATTCAATAATCTCAGATTGTTACACCTTGAATGATTTTTCAACCTTTCGAGATCACCATGCAAGGTCTTGTTCTGTTGCTTCAAGGCCTCAATATCTCGAGAATTTGTGTTCACCATCAAAGATATTTCTTTCACATTCTTCTCCAAGATCGATGTATGAGGCTGCGAGGTCGAAGGCTATCTAGTTTTTTCCTCTAAAACCACACATTCATCCTGGATGCCTTTCTGAGTTACTTCTGATATCTAGAATTTCATCAACATATCGGACCTTAAATTCAGCAATGTTTTTTCTAAAGGGTCTTGTGATCCAACACCGGTTTGTGGGTTTTCTTTAGAGACTCATTTGCTGGTTTTCTCAGAAATTTCGATGGTGATGCGACTTGTTCCTCTCTATCTAAGTCTGCCAGAAGGGCAAAGCGATTGCTAGTGGCAATAGAAGACTCTTTGGTCCTTAGCAAAGTCTCCTGATCCCCCACTCCCTCGCTCTCCTGCATCTGCACAGCGGATTTTGCCTGCTTCTTTATTCTAAAAAGGAGTGAGCAAAGGTGTAGGCTTCAAGAAAGCATGACCTTCTTTTGAACCGCAAAGTTTTGGCTTTCCAATTGTTTTTAATTTAATGCTTTTTTAATTGGGGCAACTGTGACCACTTCTTTCCCGAGAAGATCTTTGGCCCATGGACTCCATACCTTCTTATTGGGAGCTGACCTCAGCTGGTATCTGTTTTTTGCTGATGGTTGAGGATGTTCCTCTGTAGGAGAGGCCCTCTCTGCCGTACTTTCAGGGCTTTGCAGACGGACACCCTTATTGCTACCATTTTTGTTCCCCTCCAATACTAACTGGTCCCCCGAAAGAGGTTTAGGGTAAATCTCCTTTTTCCACAAACATTTGTTCCCCCACTGCCCGCACTCCTCTTGTCTCCCTTCTTGTCTGCCTTTTGGGAGTCAATCACCACCAAACGGAACTCCTTCACTAGTATGCAGCCTTTCTCCAATCTCGGTTCTCTGAAGAGACGACCACTCCCTGCTGCACTGCGACTGTGCTGACTCTACCGAAGCCAACCTGGAAGTCAGGTCGGGCCGCAGCAGCACGAGAGTGCTGTAGTAAAGCCGACGTCATGCACCACCAGGACTTCCCACAACGCCGGCGTCTGAACCCATCCACCGAGGTCCTCAGAGAGGAGACCGCTGCAAATGGTACAGGTTTTCCTCACTCCCTGACTCACTCCCCCCTGCTACACATCAAACGGGGAGAGAAATATCTTAACCGCAACCAAACACAGGCCCCCCCCATGAGTTTGAGCTACCATAACCAACGTTAGCCCGCCGCTATGTTCCCCCGACTACATGGACTCTAACTAGATTAACAAGGGCACAAGCAGATGTATTAGGGTTAGGGATCACTAAAGAGGAGATGAAGACTCTGTGTATAAGGATGAGCAGTGGCAAGGCTGCTAGCCCGATGGTCTTCCAACTGAGCTATACAAAGCAATAGTCGAGAAACAAATGCCCATTTTAAAGGCGTTGTTTAATGCAATATATATGAAAGGAGAAAGGCCACAGCTTCATGGTCAGATGCCACTGTACCTTTAATGTTAAAACCAGATAAAGACCCAGCTAAAATAGAATCCTATAGACCAATATCCCTATTAAATGCGGATTATAAGATCTTTTCAGGGTTATTGGACTCCAGGGTGGCTAGACTAATCAAGAGTGTCATTCATTCAGATCAGAGGGGTTTTATGCCTGGGTGACTGCTAAATGAGCTTACGCATTTGTTGATGGCGGCCATAGATATGGGAGAAGTTCAGAAATCTCCTTTAACAGTAGTGGCTGTGAAAGCGGATAACGCTTTCAACAAGGTCCATTGGGAATATCTATGGGTAGCCATTAAGAGCTTTGGATTGCCTCAAAATATGATAGGCTCAATACAAAATTTGTCTATGAGCCCTATATCAATTGTTTTGGTAAATAGAGAGCTATCAGACACTTTACCCAAATCTAGAGGTACAAGGAATGGTTGCCCTCTATCTCCCCTTCTCTTCAATCTTTATATTGAGCCCTTTGCGCACCAGATTAGAACAGACCCTACCATAGTTCCATTTAAATTGGCCGGGTTTGAGGTCAAATTAGCCCTGTATGTGGATGATACGTTAATGCATGCAACAAACCCACAATTTGGAATACCTAGTTCGATGGAGAGGGCTGGAGAATTTGGCAAGATATCGGTGTATATGGTAAATGCGGATAAAACTGAGGTCATGATTTGTAACCGGGTGTGATCAGACAGGGGATGAAATTGCAGATGAGATACCTGGGAGTTCTAATAACTCAGAAACTTGAGGACATCCTGCTGGTTAATTCGAAAAAAGTGAGCCAAAAGGTTGAGAAACTCTTAGTGAGATGGACAAACCTGTCACTTAATATCAATGGTAGAGTCAACCTGGTTAAGATGATTGTCCTCCCACAAATCACCTTTCTATTTAATACTATACCTCTTACTTTCCCCAAAGAGTGTATTGCTAAACTGCAGGGTAAAATTGGGAGTTTTATCTATCTGGGCTGCAAAGGTGACTAGGATTGCTTGGAAAAAACTGAGGAGAAAGCTGGGTGCCTGGCGGCTGGCTCTGCCTGACCTCCAGATGTATTGCACTGCATTCTATTTTAATAATTTCCGTATGTTGGCCAACAAACCAGACCAATCCTCAATAGGTAAACTAGATGAGGCAATGCTTACTGGATTGGGACAGGGCCATTTCTTGTTTAAATATGGTGACCCAAAATACTTTCATAAAGTCAGGCTATAGTTTTGAAAACAGCATTAGGAACTTGGGTTTATTTTATAAAGAGATGTAGTAACCCATATTATGTGTCTTCAGCCCCAATCTGAGATTCTCTGGATAATTCAGAATGTTTGAATGATCAGCTAGGCCACCCCCTAAAGACAGATGGCTTAAACTGCTGGGCACATCTGAGCAGGATTTGGGATTGGCAGAGTGCTAGGTGCATGTACTAACAGCCAGTTAACGAGATTCAAATATTATCAGTTACGATCATGGTGGGCAACTCAAGAGTGGGTTGGCGAAGAGGAGGAGGTATGGTTTGAACGGGTGGTGATAGTTGGCCCTTTAAAGAAGGAAGTATCGACATGGCATCGGGCCTTTTTAGAGGCTGAGGAAAAGAAATATCCCGACATATCCTCAATTTAGGAAGAAGAAATCACGGAGGGGAATATAAGGCAGATATGGCAAGTATCTTTCTCTATATTATATGCTGTGATGAAATCTGCCTCACTAAAGAGAAACCATCTGTTTACGACACACAGGGTCTACTAGTCGCCAAGTAATTTGTCTAGAGAGGGAAGAGAATGTGGCCTAATGGCTTGGGTGGTCGACCTCAGAGCTGGGAAACCAGGTTCGAGTTTCGGCAGGGATGCTCAACGTTCTGTGATTCTGGGCAAATCACTTAATCTCCACATGCCTAACAAAAATGAATGTGTCCATCTGTAACATAACTGGTGCTCATGTATAAAGCACTCTCATACTTCCGGATCTAGTTCCCGCTATAAAAAGCTCGAAAAAAGAAAAAAAATATCTGGGAAAGAAATTGGATGTAAGAAATGTAAGCTTATAATGGCAGATGATGTACATATATTTATGCAATCCCCAATTCTGGCTTCTTGTTGTGTTTCCGTATGTAATTTCATCAGCGAAATAACAGGACATCAAGTTGAGTTAAGCCCTCAACTTATATTTTTTGGGATCAGCCCTCAAGATTACTTTAGGGTAAACTCTCCCAATATGAAGTTTGTTTATTATGTCTTTTTTTGGCAAGATGAGAGATATGCAGGCTTTGGAAATCAGCTTTTTAGTGACTGCTCTAAAAACATCAGGCTAATAAGTCAGATGGACATAGCCTGTGACCCAGAAGCCTTGAGATGGTCTGGAAACATTGCGTGAATTGTCAAATAAATAGAAAATCGAATGATTAAGCCATGTTTGCTGAGCCCCCTTGTCTTTCTCCTTTTGAGCCTGGGGAGGCCATTTCGGAACAGCAATAATCTTGTGTGGGTAAATACCTCCTCCCTTCTAGGGGGGGAGACCTATGCCAGCAAGAAAGAGATGGCGGGATGACGATGACCTTTGACATGGATAGTTTGTTTGACTTTCAGGTCTAAATACCCGATCCTTGAACTTTTAGCAAGTTGACACTTATAATACTCCAGCCTTAACGTTATTATCCACAATTTTCTGTATTGTTAAAAGATGGCACAACTAAAAGCATTTCTAAAACATATAAATAGTTTCTTCATCACATACTTTTCTTAAAGTGGTGATGCATACTATAATACTAATAGTGAATTAAATAGTTTCTTTAAAACATATTTTTCTTAACCCCTTCACTGCGGGGGCTATTCCGCCGCAGTGCTAAGGGGGTGGGGGGGCCGTGCGGCGGTTCCGTGCTCATGACGGAACCGCTCCGTCACGGCACGCGGGTGAGCTGTGCTTGTGATGGAACGGTTCCGTCACGGCCCCGCCCGCTCAATAGAACGTGCCGCGCAGGCGCGGCGAGCGGGCCGTGACGGAACCGTTCCGTCACCAGCACAGCCCACCGAGGCTCGTGACAGAAGGGTTCCGTCATGAGCATGGGAGGGGTTAAAGTACTAATGCATAATACAGTACTGGTAATGTAAACAAAATATGTTGGTAAAGTTACGGCTGGCCAATTAAAGTGTAAATGCATGTTTGACAATACTTTCAATGTAAACAATATACTTCTTGCCTTCCAACTTCTAGGACATGAATTTGTGCAAATAACCACTGTGTTTAAAAAAAACCTCTAACTAATGTGTACCTATCTGAATACCCAATTCTAAAACCGTGTAAAAAATATATGTGTAAAATCACTAGAAACTGACGGCTGCTTAACACCAAATGGTTAAAATACAGAAGTCACTTGATGATATAATAGATCAATCTATGTTTTTGTATGATATTAGATGCTCCTAATTTGTTAAAAAAAATGTACGGACTCAGTCAAAATATCATGTTTAGAGCAGGTGTAGAGTTCCTCTGTAATATGAAGACCCCTTGGGGACTTGTTGGGGAGTTGTTGTCGAGGTCTAGAATATAACGTGTTTTTTGCCGCCTCAAAGCTTTCTCCCTGTCTCCACCTCTTTTCTTGGGTGGGACGGCATCCAGTAGAAGATATTTCAGATCCCTGGGGTTTTCTGTATGTGCTTGTTACGATTTACTGTTATGTGTAACGCTGACCTTGTTTGCTTTGATGTACCTACGTTCCAGGGCATGGAACTACAAATCCCATCATGCCCGGAACGTAAGCGACGTGTGACGGTGTCACGTGACCCGGAAATAAGTATGGAGCATCGGGACCCGGCTTCGCCGATTATTCTTGCTTTTGTCGTGTCTCCGTGAACTTCTGAATCAGGGTAAGTCGGTGTTTCTGTTCCCTGCTTCCCTGTCCCCTCAAGGACGCCGTCTGCGAGGAAGATCGTTTATCGAGCGTCTTGCTCGAGAGTTGCGCTTGAGCTGCTCTGCTTATGTTGCTGGTTTGGAATCAGCATTGCTTGCTGTCTATGGTTATATGTGAACGCCTTCTGCTTCCTAGTGCTCATTACGGAACTGTTCTTCATGTGGTGTGCTTTAAGACTGTCATTGTTGTTTGCGTATGGAGTAATACGAGAACAGCGCTATTATCGTGTGGGTTAACACGATTCCTGTGGTGCAGTAAGCGAGGACTATAATAATCATTTGGTGCTCAAGCCATTCCCTGGGTGCTCTCCAAGAAATCATAGAACTGTAATCCTATTGGATAAAGGACTTCTCAGAATATTCTATGATGAGTTATTGTGATACCCTTAAACAGTACAGAAGACGCTAAAGGATTTACCGTACCTTGCTGTACTTACCTGTTTTCTTTTCTCCACAACATGTTCTTTTGGTTTCACGATAGAAGAGAGACTTATTGGGGATTTACAGGGGATCAGTCCTAAGATTACACACCTGATGTGTTGGTAGGTAGTGGCGCACATTGTGACATATGGTTAAGCCTCTGAATGCAATGTTACTCAATGATTGTTGTTTCTTTCTAGTGGTCTGACATCTCCTGAAGTCTCCTTATCTCTTAGTATGTATAAAGCACTACATTTTCTCTTACAGGTAGGGAGTATACCTAATTGTTATTTGAGGTAAAGGAAGTGTATTTACATGACTCATACTCATCCTGGTATTCTGTGTATTGAGTGCATTTGTTATTGTTGTTATAGATCTCCCTCCCCGCTGTTCCCTTCCTTTCCCTCCCTCGCTTGACTATCCTGGTGCTCTGTATTTATAATACCAGACACCGGGGACGTCAGGAGGTGGAACCCATTTATCTTCAGCACAATCCCGAAGATGCAAGAGGACTGAGCCTGACAGAATAATCGGCCCAAGAATCGATTCACTTCCTGATTGTGCTGGAAATAACCTATCATGGCTTCCCTCGATGATGTTATGGCCGCCCTGGCGTTGGTGCAATCCGAGTTGGCTGCTTCTCGTCAAGAAGTAGCCGACTCCAGATCAGAAACAGCACAGTTACAAGCCCGTGTAGACAGGTTACAGGGAAACCCTTTTAACGCCAGTGGGAGCCAGGCCCCTCAGGCTTCAGTGGTAGTGGAAATGCCAGCTCAGATTCCTTTAGCTCCCCCTGAACGCTATTTTGGGGATAATAAAAAGGTGCAGGTATTCATGACACAAGTCCTACTTCATTTCATGTGTATACCTAAAATGTTTGCCACCAATCAGGCCAGGGTGGCTTTTGTAATTTCTTACTTAGGGGGTGATGCAGCGCAATGGGCTGTACCTATAGTAAAAAGAGAAGATCCCTTGCTGTACGATTGGGACGAGTTCCGTAGAGAATTCGAAAAAACATTTGATAGAAGAGCTGAAACCTTCTCTGCGGACAGAGATCTGTTGGAGTTAAAGCAGGGATCATCAGACCTGGTGACATATCTCAATCACTATCGTAGGCTGGTGGCAGAAACCGACTGGCCTGAGTCCAAGCAGTCAGCCGTCTTTTATCAAGGACTCAACGATGAGTTAAAAGATGCGTTGGCACATATCGATCCCCAACCACGTACCAGTGCGGCACTCATTGAACTCACCTTACGGTTGGACCATAGACTGAGGGATAGGAAAGGAGATCATAAGAAAAATGAACGCTCCTTACAACCTTATGAAAGAGCGGGAACAGGCGAAAAACCGACTTCTGCCGTAGAACCCATGGAGATCGGGGCCGTGAGGGCCTCACTAACAGTTAGTGAACGGGACTATCGAAGAAAACAAGGATTGTGCCTATACTGTGGAAAAAAGGGGCACTATCTACGAGATTGTCCGGTTAAACCAAAATCTGGAAGATTCCGATCCGGGCAAAATGTGGCTGGGATCGCTGAGAAGGAGGCGGAAAAGTCCAAAGCTTGAAGGCTGATGAAGGAGAACCTTCGAGCGTAAATATAATTCCTTCATTTTCTCCGGGTATCATGCAAGTGAACAACCATGTGTTCATCACCATGACTATGGTCATAAACGAAGTAGAGAATGAGATACGGGCCATGGTGGATTCGGGAGCCACGGGCTGTTTTATGGATCATGATCTGGCACATAAACTAGGGGCTCTTCTCGTGGCCAAAGAAGTACCAGAAACTGTGTATGCCGTGGATGGGAAAGAATTGGAAGCTGGACCCATATGTTACCACACTCCTGGGTATGTCCTTACATACGAATCCTTTCATCAAGAACTTTTGTCCTTTAACATAATTCAAGCCCCCCAGTATGGCATTATATTGGGTCTTCCGTGGCTACAGACACACGAACCTGTTATACATTGGTCTTCCAGTACGGTACGGTTTGAATCCGATTACTGCCTGTCCCATTGTGTATTATCGTTAGGCACTCCTTCAAGAAGCCTTGCTTGTTCCTCTTACATTGCCACAGCTGCGGAAAAGGAAACTGTGCTGCCTCAGGTGTACCGAGAGTATGAAGAGGTTTTTTGTGATGTACAAGCAGAAATCCTTCCCCCACACAGGGAATATGATTGCCGTATTGACCTCCTCCCAGGATCTGTGGTTCCTAGTGGAAAGATTTATGCACTTACACTGCCTGAGAATGATCTACTCTGTGCCTATTTGGATAAATATCTGGCTGCAGGGTTTATTCGGCCCTCGAGATCTCCTGCAGCGTCCCCTTTATTCTTCATTCCGAAGGCGAACGGGGAGAAGCGATGTTGCATCGGTTATAGGGCCCTCAACTCAATAACAGTGAGAAACCAATACCCGTTACCATTAATCCCAGTGCTGTTGGAACAAGTGCGTCAGGCCAAAATATATACCAAACTTGACTTGAGAGGCGCCTACCATCTTGTTCGCATCAAAAAAGGAGATGAATGGAAAACTGCATTCAAGACGCGGTTTGGGCTCTATGAATATTTAGTAATGCCCTTTGAACTATGCAATGCCCCCGCCGCATTCCAATTTTTTTGGAACGAGGTATTGAGGGAACATCTGGACCAATACGTTGTTGTCTATATAGACGATATTTTGATTTATTCAAACAACACGGAGGAACATGTGGAACACATTAAAAAGACTCTACATTCTCTTCAAAAACACCGATTGTATTGTAAAATCACCAAGTGTGAGTTCCATGTGACTACAGTAGAATTTTTGGGGGTTATGTTAACTCCGTCCGGGCAAGTGATGGCTGAAAGGAAAGTTCAGGCCGTGAAGAATTGGCCTCGCCCCGAACACGTTAAGGACATCCAAAGTCTGCTTGGCTTTGCCAATTTTTATCGCAGATTCATTCGGGGTTTCTCCGAGATGGTTACCCCGTTGACTCGCCTTACGAGGAAAAATACTCCGTTTGAATGGAACGACCAAGCACAGAATGCTTTCTTGCAATTAAAGAAGGCGTTTTCTTCGGCTCCTGTTCTTGTTCATGCAGATCCTGATTTGCCTTTTTGGTAGAAGCCGACGCCTCCGAAGTAGCGTTGGGAGCTGTTCTATCCCAGAGGAATGGCGCGACAGGGCACCTGCACCCTATAGCCTTTATGTCCAGAAAACTGAAACAGGCTGAGATGAACTACACGATCGCTGAAAAAGAGTTATTGGCTATACGAGACGCGTTCCTGGAATGGAGACATTGGCTCATGGGGGCTCGCCATCAGGTACTGGTCTACACGGATCATCGTAATTTACAGTATATGTGCTCTGCACGCCATCTGACACCTAGGCAGTTGCTGTGGATGCTGTTCTTTGAAGAATTCCATTTCAAGCTGACCTACAGACCTGGAACCAACAACAAGAAGGCGGATGCCTTAACGCAGCAAGAGAATCCATCTATGCACGCTGTGACCCCAGAGAGAGCCATAATCAACCCCTCTACAGTGGTGTGCGCTACACGGACGGAGGATTTCTTAGACCGTGTGAAATCAGGAGTCCAAACATGTACTTGGAGAACTTGGTTGAGACATCACAAGGACTGGAAATTGAGAAATGGAGTACCCATGAAAGGATCACAGGTGTTGGTCCCCACTACAGCTTTACGGAAGATCGTATTTTCATGGTGTCACGATAGTCCGCGTGCAGGACATACAGGGTACACTAAAACTTTGGAAAAGGCCTTGCGACAGTTTTGGTGGCCCTCCATACGTCCTGATGTGCAAGTATGGGTGAGGAAATGCGTGAAATGCGCTCAAATGAAAGTAGATAGGCAACAGCCACAAGGGTTGTTGCAACCTATGCCTACTCCTGATGTGCCGTGGGAAAGATTCTCTGTGGACTCCGTTGTGGGCCTCCCCAAGGACCGAGGAAATACGGCCATTATAGTGGTTATAGACTATCTCACTAAAATGGGACATTTTATTGCATGTAAACAAGTTCCCACTGCAGGGCAATTGGCGCATCTCCTTCTTGTGCATGTGGTGCGTCTACATGGTCTCCCCAGGGTTATAGTCTCTGACAGGGGGGCTCAATTCACAGCTCGTTTCTGGAAAACATGGTGTGCAGAATTGCAGATTTCCTCGTCCCTCTCTACCAGCTTTCACCCCCAAACTGATGGGCAAACTGAACGGTTGAACCAAACCCTTAAACAATATCTGCGGTGTTATGTGCAAGAGAACACCGATGCCTGGGTGGATTGGTTGTGGGTGGCGGAGATAGCATATAACAGCACGCAACACTCCTCCACACTACATACCCCATTTTTTTGTTCATATGGTCACCATCCTAGGTTCAACCCACTGTTGATTCCCAGTACCAACACACAATTGCCGGACGTCAGGGATAGATTGTTGCGTGTCCGCAAGCTTTTACTTGCCACACGCTCGAATCTCTTACGAGCCAAGTCTAGGTATAAGACCCAGGCAGACAAGCGTAGACGTCCTTGTCCAGTGTACAAGAAGGGGGAGAGAGTGTGGTTGTCCACTAGGTACATCAGGTTCAAGAAGCATAGTGTATTCAATCCCAGGTTCATTGGCCCATATCAGGTGATCAAACATGTCAACCCTGTGGCTGTGAAACTGCAATTACCAACGCATCTCAGGATTCATCCTGTGTTCCATGTATCCCTTTTGAAGCCCTCTCTTTGTCCTGTTAGGAAGTCCCCTTCTCCTGTGTGGGTACAACAGGATCAGGAGTATGAGGTACAGCGGGTGCTGGATTCCAAGAGGGTGAGGGGTCGTGTGCACTATTTGATTTCTTGGAAGGGTTATGGACCTGAGGAGAACTCTTGGGAACCCGCGGGGGCGGTTCATGCCCCTCGTTTAGTGGCAAACTTCCACCGGAGGAACCCGGGTAAGCCAGGTACTGGTCAGCGTTCCTCGTGAAGGGGGATGTACTGTTACGATTTACTGTTATGTGTAACACTGACCTTGTTTGCTTTGATTTACCTACGTTCCAGGGCATGGAACTACAAATCCCATCATGCCCGGAACGTAAGCGACGTGTGACGCTGTCACGTGACCCGGAAATAAGTATGGAGCAGCGGGACCCGGCTTCGCCGATTATTCTTGCTTTTGTCGTGTCTCCGTGAACTTCTGAATCAGGGTAGGTCCGGTGTTTCTGTTCCCTGCTTCCCTGTCACCTCAAGGACGCCGTCTGCGAGGAAGATCGTTTATCGAGCGTCTTGCTCGAGAGTTGCGCTTGAGCTGCTCTGCTTATGTTGCTGGTTTGTCAGCATTGCTTGCTGTCTATGGTTATATGTGAACGCCTTCTGCTTCCTAGTGCTCATTACGGAACTGTTCTTCATGTGGTGTGCTTTAAGACTGTCATTGTTGTTTGCGTATGGAGTAATACGAGAACAGCGCTATTATCGTGTGGGTTAACACGATTCCTGTGGTGCAGTAAGCAAGGACTATAATAATCATTTGGTGCTCAAGCCATTCCCTGGGTGCTCTCCAAGAAATCATAGAACTGTAATCCTATTGGATAAAGGACTTCTCAGAATATTCTATGATGAGTTATTGTGATACCCTTAAACAGTACAGAAGACGCTAAAGGATTTACCGTACCTTGCTGTACTTACCTGTTTTCTTTTCTCCACAACATGTTCTTTTGGTTTCACGATAGAAGAGAGACTTATTGGGGATTTACAGGGGATCAGTCCTAAGATTACACACCTGATGTGTTGGTAGGTAGTGGCGCACATTGTGACATATGGTTAAGCCTCTGAATGCAATGTTACTCAATGATTGTTGTTTCTTTCTAGTGGTCTGACATCTCCTGAAGTCTCCTTATCTCTTCTTATGTATAAAGCACTACATTTTCTCTTACAGGTAGGGAGTATACCTAATTGTTATTTGAGGTAAAGGAAGTGTATTTACATGACTCATACTCATCCTGGTATTCTGTGTATTGAGTGCATTTGTTATTGTTGTTATAGATCTCCCTCCCCGCTGTTCCCTTCCTTTCCCTGCCTTGCTTGACTATCCTGGTGCTCTGTATTTATAATACCAGACACCGGGGACGTCAGTAGGTGGAACCCATTTATCTTCAGCACAATCCCGAAGATGCAAGAGGACTGAGCCTGACAGTGCTTCCCCAAAATGCAGTGCCACAGGATATGCTGTATCCTTGTTTTTAATGGCCCTGATGTGCTGAAGTGTCCTCTTGTGCCCCTGTAGTATCGTACTACCTACATATCGTAGGGCACAATGACCCTCTAGCACATATACCACATGATCAGATTTGCAAGTGAGGGCTTGGTTGATTTGCCTCACTTGGTCACTAAATGGGGTACTGTAGGTGGTCTTTTTAACATCTTGCCTGCGGCGCTGATTCTCCCCCGGTGCTGAACATTCCAATCGCGGGTGTAGTCATGACAGAACGGTTCCGTCATGAGCACAGCGCGATGACCGATGCTCATGACGGAACCGTTCCGCCATGAGCATCGAAGGGGTTAATACCATATTGGCATGCTTTAAAGACTTTCTTTGGGATAGCCACATGGCCCTGGCTTGAGTAAAGGGGTCATTATGTACTAAGGTATCCTTAATGGATGGCGCCCTATTATACGTAATAGCTGCATTTCTAGGGAGTAGGTCAATCACTGGGTCATCTACAATAAGAGGCCAATTCCTTCTAATGATGTTTCTGATGAACTTTTCCTGTCTGTTGTATTCTAGAATAAATAAATATATATATATATATATATATGTACCCGATCGGCGAAAAAGCACACTAACCCAAGCTGTCAGGAAAATCCTTTATTTGGTATGGATACCATCAACCTGTTGATGTCTTTCACAGCTCGTGCACCGCATACGTCTGACGCGTTTCAGAGTTAACAGTCTCCTTTATCAAAGGCTGGCGGTGGTCAGAGAAAGCACTGTCCGGTACTCACAATTCTTGAGATATGCAAGTTGTGCGCCCCCTGATGGGCTGCTATGAATTAGACTGCGCATTGGGGCCACAGGTTTTAGAAAAAGGACAGTATGTTTTCCAGGTTTATATACGTATTGTTTTAAGGTTGAATCCTGTAATCATTGATTCAGATTTCCAAGCAAGAAATAGGGTCGGTCCAGTTTTAGAAAAAATACAATTTTATTGATGCAGAATTTAACATTGACAGCCGACACGTGTTTCGCCCTCTGTGGCGAATTGCGCCAGGGCTTTCTCAAGGCTAAATTCAATTTATTTTTAACATTCTGTTAAATTCTCTAGTATACATCATTGTGGATATATAACACAATAGATTCCTTGAATATTTCAATCGGGTGGGCACAGGGGCTGGTATTTACCGGCCTCGATATGTGGGGTGCCAACTATGGATTTAGGGTGCTCCCTCATGTTGAGGCTCAACTTTGGGCTTTAACTAATTCATAGAAACAAATGGAGAGATAGGGAGATTGAGAAACACTCTCTTATTCCCCGGTTTAAGGCTATATAAAAACAGAAGAGAGGTTACATGTGTCTCAGAAGCCACAGAGACGGAGTCATGTAAAGAATATACCAGCCAGCCCAATTTGGGAGGATAGGAAAGCCCTCACACACCGACCTAGTCAGTGTCATGCTTCATCATAGGGCCCCACCTCGGAAGTCGAGTACCTCCTTGGTGTGCTACGACGCCAGGAGACTGCGGAGCAGGTTTGTGTGATTAGGCGTGTAGTGAAAAAAGATAAATTAAAAGTGTCTAATGGGTATCTCAAAAAACTTTATTGGTAGATCCCTATAGCACGATTAAAATAGGTCTTATGTGATTGAATTTAAAGCCAAGAGTAATGAATTGGTTTAATTCAAATTTAAATAGTCAGTCAACATGTTTCAGCCTTTACTTGGTTTGAATTTACCTCGGCATTCGTCAGGACTAGTGTAACCCCGGTGGTATGGATTCTCTAATCATCCACCCTACCTGAGGACGTGAAAGTGAAAAAAGAAAAACGTGAAAAAGTGCAAAAAAGTGGGTGGACAATTGTCACATCCCAAAATCCTGGTTTAGGATATATCTGCACCTGCGGGAAAGAAAAGACAGACACAAACAGACATACAAAATGGACATGTTGTCAATAAAGAGTATGAATTCAATGATCTGTCTTAAGGTGCTCCGTAAAGTGGCGATGCAGTGTCTGTTGTTTAACACTCAAGTTAACACCATCCATATAACCCCGAGGAGGATTATACCACTAATAGTAGGAAGTGAGGTGCAAAACAGTGCTGTACAGCAGTACTAAAACTGTGTAAAAATACACATAGGGAATGGGAGAGGTTAAAAATGGCTAAGTGATGGTTAACACTATGAGAAATCAATGGACCAAAGGTCGGTGACCTACTCATGTGTATAAAGCCATGTCAGAAGGTATTCTCACTTTAAAATTTGGCACTAAATGCACCATGGGTCTCGGGAGGGGGGTAGAAACGTCCCTGGCACATCCTGTAAACAGAAAATGAATCAAACAAGAGAGCCGTCAGTTAGGTTGTTACTTAGCTCAGATCTTGTAGTAGCGTGTTCCACGAATAAATGTAGCGTGTTCCACGGGTAAATGTAGCGCACTCACGCCCTCAGCGTTCGCTACCCTCGTCAGCACCTAGCTTCAACTCTCGACCGGACCCCGAAGATCCAGAGCCCGGTCGGTCGATGTTATTTAAAGGATAGTAGCGTTATCGAGCCCGCTTCCTGGTGGGCGTGGCCTGATTGAGAGCGGGGCTTGGAGCGCGTAAAACGCGTCCTGCGCATGCGCTAACCTAGCAAAAACGAGGCTTGGATCACAGATCCAATCCGAGTTTGGCAAGTGAATGTTGCTATGGATACCTGTTGGAAAGTGGCTGGTAGCGTTATTGAGCCCGCTTCCTGGTGGGCGTAGCCTGATTAAGATACAGGCTTGGAATGCGTGAGACGCGTCTTGCGCATGCGTTACCCTGGCAAAAACGAGGCTTGGATCACAGATCCAATCCGAGTTAGGCAAGTGAATGTTGCTATGGATACCTGTTAAAATGCTGATCGCAATCAACCTAAAGGTTAATCGGGTGTCAAATACTGAGAAAGTCTGCATATGTTGTCAATAGCGCACGGAAATAAGTGCATATGAATTTGAAAGAGTGGTGTACAACAATAGAAAATAAAGGTGCTAGGCTCAGATTTCGGAAGCCAAGCACAGATAGTGAGCCAACAACTAAATCATCCCCATTTCTCCATGACTGGTGATATCAGGCATACCATCTTAGCAAGGTTTGCTGAACATACTACATATTCAGTGTGGTTGGACAGCATAATCCCTATCTGTGCTATATGGGTATAGAACCCAATAGGTTGAACTAGTTCCCAAGACATCAGACTTGCTAATAGTATGTTAATGTTAGCATTGGTGATGAATAAATGGATAATTATTGATTATACATCATGACCAATGAAGCAGATGTGTTAGCCCCAATATTATTGATTGTACATCATAACCAATGAAGCAGATGTGTTAGCCCCAATATGGGGGTGAACACATACAGATTTATTACTACCCACGGGTGTAGTGTCTCATACCTCAAGGGCTAGAGTAAGAGCATTTAATAGAGGGTAGCCTTGGTCTAGAACAGGTTAGATTCAGTTAGTGGATTTATATGAACATTATCTTAGGACTGTGTTCCAAGGAATATCGTCGTTCAATCCTTCAATATTGGTACCAAGACGGTAAATCCACAGCCTGTTCGTAATATTGTTTGTACCGGTGACTGTTTCAATGATCGTCCATCTCATGTCATTAGTCGTGTGATTGCTGGAAAGAAAGTGTCTGCTGAGCTTTGTGGTTGTTTTTTTACACCTAATATTGCTACGGTGTTCACAAATCCGCTGTTTGATTTTGCGAGTGGTCATGCCTATATATCTGAGGGCACATGGACACGTGATTAGGTACACAACGTTCATTGAGTTACAGTTAGTGTGTGACACCTGCCTCCATACTTTGCCTTCTTCCAGATTTAGTGTTCTCGAGGTCTCTGTCAGATGACATACACTGCAATCTGTGCATGGGTAATGTCCTGTGACTTGGGGTAAGCCCCACGTCTCTGTGATTGAGGGGGTTTTAGGAGGGATTTTTTCTTTAGGGCGAGTATGGACCAACGCGTCCTTAAGGCTATGACCTTTTTTTAAAGAAAATAGAGGCTTTTCCCAATCTCTTTTTGGCAGACTTCATGATCTTCCAGTGCTTATTGATTGTTTTCTTCATAATGTTTGATAAGCTGTTAAAGGTTGTGACACATGTGAGAGGTATTTCGTCCAGGGCGACTGGTTTGTCTTCCAACAGAGCACTCCTGGGCTGATTTCTTGCTCTTTTGAACCCTTTACTGAGAATTGAGTCTGGATAGCCCCTGTTTTGTAGTTTCACAGTTAATTCTGAGGCTTGTTCCTTGAAGTTGTCAAGGGTGCTGCAATTCCGTCTCAGTCTGAGGTACTGTCCGTATGGGAGATTCTCCTTCAACGGGCGAGGGTGGAAGCTGGTGAACTCAAGTAAATTGTTTTTCGCAGTAGGTTTGCAATGATTTCTTGTAATAAGGCTTGTAGCAGAAACAGAGATTACCACATCCAGAAAAATGATTTCAGTTTTGCTCGAGGTGTGAGTAAATCTTAGATTGTGATCAAGTGTATTTATCCAAACTAGGAATAGTTGGAGGTCTTCATCGCTACCAATCCACAGTAGTAAAATGTCATCAATGTAGCGCTTCCATAACAATATGGAAGCAGCAAAATTGGTGGAGGTTGGTAAAATATGTTTGGACTCAAAGTCTGCCACATAAAGTCCGGCCACACTAGGGGCAAATGTACTGCCCATAGATGTCCCCGAGCATTGAAGGAATAGTTGGTTTTTGAAGGAGAAAAAATTCTCCTTTAGCGCTATAGTTGCGCAATGGATGATGAACGCCTTCGGAGTTTGGTAGTTCCAATCTAGTGCATCAAGTGAGGCCTCCAGGACTTTGATGGTATCGTCCTGTGGGATACTGGTGTAGAGACTTTCAACATCTAATGTTACCAGTGTGATGGAGTTCTCGGCAAAGGTGACACCAGTTAGGAGTTGTAATAGACTTTTCGTGTCTTTCAAATAAGTAGGTGTGGATTGCACAATCGGTTTTAGAAAATGATCACAGAATCTGGAAAGGGGTTCCAACAATGAACCAATTCCCGATACTATGGGACGACCAGGAGGTGGAAGCTTGTTCTTATGCATCTTAGTCAGTGTGTAAAAATAAGGAATTACATCACTGCTGCTGTCCAGAAAGTCTGCTTCATTTTTGGAGATGTGGCCCCTTTCTTCTGCCTGTCTTACTAAGGTGTTAATCTTTTTAGTAAGATTGGTCGTAGGATCTGTAGTCAAGGGTGTGTAGTTCCTGACGTCTTGAAGCAAGTCTTCACAAACCTTATCATGGTCAGTGGTGTTTTGTAGCACTATACCTCCACCTTTGTCAGCTGGTTTTATGGTAATGCTTGTGTCGTTCTGTAGTTGTTGTAGAGCTTGGTATTCTAGCTTGGTGAAATTACCAAATGTTTTAGGGTTTTGACAAGATTCAAGATCTTTGAAAACTGCCTCTTCAAAAGCAGTTATGGCTGCTGGCACTGTGTACGGAGAGGGCAGAACATTGGAATTTAGTCTAAGACCTGTGTCTCCTTTTCGGGCTAACTCATTCGGATCAGTTTTACCTTCAAAGAAGGCCTTGAGCTTCAATTTGCGAAAGAACCCTGACGGTTCGCCATGCAGTCTGAATTTGTCAGGTCTGGATGTAGGGACAAATCCCAGGCCTTTTTCATGGACCTGTGTTTCAATAGGAGTTAACATCCTGTCGGATAGGTTGGTAACTAGACTTACAGTCCGCTCGTGCCTGGTTGTGGGTTGTTGCTCCGTGTGTGGTTCGATACAGGATCTTCCTCTGCCCAGGAGACCTGATTGTTCCCCCGCCTTCTTCCTCTTCCCCTCCGGCCGCTCTCTAAAAAATGCGGTCGATATTGGTTTTGAAAGTTCATTGGGGGCATGAAGCCAGGGTTCCAACCTATGAAAGGGTATGGAGGTTGTTGGTATGGAAAGGAATGGGGATTCATTCCCATTTGAGGTGGCACCTGCCACTGTTGGTGTTGTGTTTGGTAGCCTGACCTTCCTCTGTTGGTCCTGTTACCACGGTTGCCTCTTTTCTTCCTTGAGTTGGAGGAATCCGTACTTGATCCACTACTATTGGAAGAATCATTGTCCGAGTAGTTGGTGTTACTTGTATTCTTGGTCGGGGCAGTGTAGGATGCTGCAGAGTATGGGTACATTTTTTCGAAGTCAAATTTCTTTTGATCCTTCTGTAGTTTAGTGGCCTTAGATTGCATTAGGTTATCTTTGTATTCATTGAGTTCTTTATTTAGTTCATCTAGCCTCTTTTTGTATCCTGTTATTGTTGCTTTAAATTGTGACTCCGTTTCCCTGATTTCAATCATCAAAGCCTCAGATAATCTGAGTGCTGTTTTTATAATGAGGACGAGCCAGTCACGCGTGCAATGCCACGCTATCATGGCCCAATCCTTCCTAAATGTAGCATCATTTAGAAAAATCCGAGGGGCGTTTGTGACAAGCAAGCCTTTAGGTGCTGTGTTGGAAATCAGGTACTGTTTAAGGATGGTGCCATGTAGAATGGTTCGGATATGTTCCCGTTTCTTTTCTGAAAGGGTTTCCCGTTCAGTAGTGTTCGCTATGGCTTGGGATATATGTGGATCAGCAAATAATGAGGAATCAGCCATAAGCGCTTCGATTTCTGATTCAGAATATGTCAGGCCCAGGTTCGCCATGGTGGTGGCCAAAGTGAGGGGTAGGTGTAATTCGTTAAAACAGGAGATGGTGATGGGAGAATTCACCACGTCAAGAATTTAAGAACAGAGCTCTCACAGCTGTGCGCTGCTATATACATAGAAACAAATGGAGAGATAGGGAGATTGAGAAACACAAACAGACATACAAAATGGACATGTTGTCAATAAAGAGTATGAATTCAATGATCTGTCTTAAGGTGCTCCGTAAAGTGGCGATGCAGTGTCTGTTGTTTAACACTCAAGTTAACACCATCCATATAACCCCGAGGAGGATTATACCACTAACAGTAGGAAGTGAGGTGCAAAACAGTGCTGTACAGCAGTACTAAAACTGTGTAAAAATACACATAGGGAATGGGGGAGGTTAAAAATGGCTAAGTGATGGTTAACACTATGAGAAATCAATGGACCAAAGGTCGGTGACCTACTCATGTGTATAAAGCCATGTCAGAAGGTATTCTCACTTTAAAATTTGGCACTAAATGCACCATGGGTCTCGGGAGGGGGGTAGAAACGTCCCTGGCACATCCTGTAAACAGAAAATGAATCAAACAAGAGAGCCGTCAGTTAGGTTGTTACTTAGCTCAGATCTTGTAGTAGCGTGTTCCATGAATAAATGTAGCGTGTTCCACGGGTAAATGTAGCGCACTCACGCCCTCAGCGTTCGCTACCCTCGTCAGCACCTAGCTTCAACTCTCGACCGGACCCCGAAGATCCAGAGCCCGGTCAGTCGATGTTATTTAAAGGATAGTAGCGTTATCGAGCCCGCTTCCTGGTGGGCGTGGCCTGATTGAGAGCGGGGCTTGGAGCGCGTAAAACGCGTCCTGCGCATGCGCTAACCTAGCAAAAACGAGGCTTGGATCACAGATCCAATCCGAGTTTGGCAAGTGAATGTTGCTATGGATACCTGTTGGAAAGCGGCTGGTAGCGTTATTGAGCCCGCTTCCTGGTGGGCTAATTCATCAGGACATTTGTATATTGTACGGGACGTAATTCTGCCCGGTACTCCAATTCCCACTTCACCTTGCACAGTCTAATTCATAGCAGCCCATCAGGGGCGCGCAATTTCCTTTTGCGCCGATTGAGCACCTTGGGAGCATGGGGATATATATATATATATATATATATATATATATATATATATATATATATATATATATATATACCACACAGTTCCCCAGTTGCAGGACCGCACTCCGACCCGGAATGCATCATTCCTAGCAGTTTTGGTGTTTGCGGGAGTGAGTATTGTGCCAGCAAGTTGATGTGACCCCTGGTAGAGTGCGTCCGCCGAACATCAGCTGCCTCCTCCGGTCTCCAGACCGCAGCAAACCCCCAGGCCACGGGGTATACTATCGGCGGGGACAAGGTAGGAAGTCCTCCACGCCCAACGTGCAATCTTGTCGACTGCAGCACCGCCCCATCTTCTCCCGGGTCCGGAGGTGGGCATTGGTTATTCCCTTACCAGGGATGACAAGAATTCCGCAAAAGCAAAGACCAGCGTTGCCAAGGCCAACTTGTGCTGCGGGGGCCTCTCAAAGCGCGACTCTGGTGCACGCGCTGAAATATCAACAAGAACTCCTCCGTGGGAAGAAGAGAGGCCACACCAGGGGAAACAGCGAAGGCACCTTTATTCAGCAAGGAAACACACCCAAAAAGGCGAATGCATTTCGGCGTAAAATTCGCCTTCCTCAGCGCCGGGGGTATGTACAAGGTTCAGGCATCTGTTTTGATTTAAATATCTTTCCTCCTCCTGCTGCTGGACACGTAGCTCCACCCCCTCAGGTGAGTACCAATCGCAAACACTTCCTGCAGCCTGCTTGTAAGTGCGCTGCCTGCAAGACCCAGAGTGCATCATTCCTAGCAGTTTTGGTGTTTGCTGGAGTTAGTATTGTCCAAAACACATACAGTAAAGGGGACCCATGGGCAGTTTAATGACTAGCTCTGAATACAAGCCCACCTAACAGTAATCACAAAAGAGTATCAGAGGGTCAAAAGTGAGACAGGCTAGTTGTAAAAGACAGAACAGGTGTAGCGCTCCCACTGGCCATATGACTAAGGGGCAAAGGCTATAAAATATGCCAGATCAAGATCAGTATCTGGTCTCTGGCTCCCATCAGTCACCACTCGGAACCGCCCTTCATCATTTGGGGCTCCGAGGACCAACACTGTACCAGATCTTGGTATATTAACAGAAAGGGGTGATCTTCCTGTTAGTCAGTAAGTGTTGGTGTTATGGTTGAGACCATATGTGTTGGTTAAGTAACTGACAGGGTTGGAGTTAGTATTGTGCCAGCAAGTTGATGTGCTCCCTGGTAGAGTGCATCCGCCGAACATCAGCTGCCTCCTCCGGTCCCCAGACCGCAGCAACCCCCAGGCCACGGGGTATACTATCGGCGGGGGCAAGGTAGGAAGTCCTCCACGCCCAACGTGCAATCTTGCCGACTGTAGCACCGCCCCATCTTCCCCCAGGTCCGAAGGTGGGCCTTGGTTATTCCCTTACCAGGGATGACAAGAGTTCCGCAACAGCGAAGATCAGCAATGCCAACTTGTGCTGCGGGGGCTTCTCAAAGCGCGACTCTGGTGCACGCGCTGAAATATCAACAAGAACTCCTCCGTGGGAAGAAGAGAGGCCACACCAGGGGAAACAGCGAAGGCACCTTTATTCAGCAAAGAAACACACCCACAATGACGAATGCATTTCGGCGTAAAATTCGCCTTCCTCAGCGCCGTGGGCATGTACAAGGTTCAGGCATCCGTTTTGATTTAAATATCCTGCCCCCTCCTGCTGCTGGACACGTAACTCTGCCCCTTAGGTGAGTACCAATCGCAAACACTTCCTGCAGGCTGCTTGTAGTGCGCTGCCTGCCAGCAAGTTGATGTGCCCCCTGGTAGAGTGCGTCCGCCGAACATCAGCTGCCTCCTCCGGTCCCCAGACCGCAGCAACCCCCAGGCCACGGGGTATACTATCAGCGGGGGCAAGGTAGGAAGTCCTCAATGCCCAACGTGCAGTCTTGCCGACTGCAGCACCGCCCCATCTTCTCCCGGGTCTGGAGGTGGGCCTTGGTTATTCCCTTACCAGGGATGACAAGAATTCCGCAAAAGCGAAGACCAGCGTTGCCAAGGCCAACTTGTGCTGCGGGGGCCTCTCAAAGCGCGACTCTGGTGCACGCGCTGAAATATCAACAAGACCTCCTCCGTGGGAAGAAGAGAGGCCACAACAGGGGAAACAGCGAAGGCACCTTTATTCAGCAAGGAAACACACCCACAATGACGAATGCATTTTGCCGTAAAATTCGCCTTCCTCAGCGCGGGGGGTATGTACAAGGTTCAGGCATCCGTTACAGCGTAATTCTGCCCCCTCAGGTGAGTACCAATCGCAAACATTTTCTGCAGGCTGCTTGTAGTGCGCTGCCTGCAAGACCCAGAATGCATCATTCCTAGCAGTTTTGGTGTTTGCGGGAGTGAGTATTGTGCCAGCAAGTTGATGTGCCCCCTGGTATAGTGCGTCCGCCGAACATCAGCTGCCTCCTCCGGTCCCCAGACCGCAGCAACCCCCAGGCCACGGGGTATACTATCGGCGGGGGCAAGGTAGGAAGTCCTCCACGCCCACCGTGCAATCTTGCGGACTGCAGTAACCGCATACATATTATATATTATGCCGTAGAAGAGTTTCTTAAGAAGGGAACTAAATACATTCAGCAGATCCTTTTTTAAATGTGTTTTACTAGCCATCAAACTTTTGTCCTAAAGAGAAACACAGAGATGTCATTTTATTAACTGTTTCCTCTATACATTCCATAAAATATATTGTGTAAAACATAAACAGAATATGGGCAATACTGCTCTCAAAAAAATAAACCTTCTGCTTATAGGCTCGTTGTATTAACCCAGCCTATTTCAGTTAGCTTCTAAAACCAGTGGAGTAACAAAGGCCCCAGCATCCCCTGCAGTGCTGGTGGCCCCGAGCTCCAGGGGCCCCCTAAATCAGTAATTTTTCAAATTTCAAATTCAAATTCAAATTATCTTTATTCGGTACTTAAAAAGATACCATTAAAGAACATGAAAATACATACATACAGTATTTAAAAAGCATTTAAAAAATAGCAATGTTAAAAATTACAGTTAAAAATGGATCTAAAAAGGCAGTACATTGACCTGCAGCGCTCCTGAGTAGGTCTGGATGAGGGCCCTTCCATGTATTTTGCAGGGTGTGCCCTCAAGATTCGTTACGCCACTATCTAAAACTGTTTCTTGTTTTGAGTCTTCCCTTTGTTCACACTGCATGGCCTTCAATAGGCCTTCATAGCAGTATTTCACTAAGAGACAATTTACGATTTAATGATTTGGACAATACAAATAGATGTAATATACTTGGAATTAATATAAAGACGCTAACTGTCCCCTTAATGAAGAGTCAACAAAATACATAAATGATCATGCTTGCTCATTGACTTACTTTGTAGTGGCATATTCACAAAGGCATTTTGGAGTACTGGACGTAGTACTCCTGCGGTATTCTTTTACGTACTGTTACATTGTTTTACGAATTGATCCCAGAAACATCTAAAATGGGAATACAATGCGAATATTCATATACAATTAGAAAGGGATGTGCCCTCCGCATTTTTACTAATAGGAAGATGAACGTTCTGGAGCTGATACACAGAGACATGTAAGGGTATGCAAAAGAGCACTTCTGGAGTACTGCCTCCCATACTCCACTGAAAGGGGACCGGTTTATTTTTGCAAAGACTTAAGCGCTGTGGTATACAACTTGTACATAACTTTTGATCAGCTTGATTCTGAAACAATTTTTTTGTTCAAATCTGTACACTACACAGCAGATATTGGATTAGGTGGTACGTGTTGTACATTCAGTGTAAGGAGGGGAGTCTTCTGTGCTGTGAATCCGAAGGAGGGGCAGACAGCTAAACAAGCCTTCTTGCCAGGGTGAATTTGTGCCTGAAAGACATGTAAATGTGCGCATCTGGTCAATCTACAAATGTAAAGGGTACTTGGAGGCCGGTATTGGCTTTAATTAATGGAATCAGTTGAAGCTTCCTGATAACACAGGTTTAGGGCCTAATTAAGAGTTTGGCGGTCCATAGGACCACCAATTCTGCGGTGGAGTTGCGTTGTGGTCGGGAACCATCGCACCAGTGGTCCAACTGCCCGATTACGACTACGGTGGTCGGACTTCCAGGGGACCGCCACAACCATCAAGGATCCGATATCCAGATCTGCAGTCTTGCGGCGGTCTGGGGAAGCAATATGTTTGGCAGTGCCACTGTGGCAGGGCACTGCCAAGTATTTTTATGCGTTTCCCCAATACCAGCCTTTTCATGGTGGTGAGCTTGCCATGAGAAAGCTGGCAGTGGGGAAACAAAGGGGGGGCTTTTAGGGCCCCCTGTTGCTCTTGTGCACGAGGATGAAAGCAAAAGAGCACATGTTGTGCCCCCTTTTCTACATGCACCCCCTATCCTGCACCGCATGGACTACACAGTCCATGCCGTGCAGGTACGGTCTTAGGCGGTGCCATTACGGTACCTTTTCAATAGGCACCACAATGGGACTGCCGTACCTCCCACTAGACAACGAGGAAACTCGTAATCTGGTGTGCGGGCAGTAGTTGACTCTGGAGGTTTGGCATGGGTGGTATCCCCAGGGCTTTAAGTGGGCCGGGTCTCAAGGGGTCTGAGCACCGGCAGTTTTTTTCAGGGGGGCTCTGTTTTGAGCCCTGACACAGGCATCCCGTTTTTTTTTCCGGACTGCAATGACCGTTGTTTGCTGTCACTGCAGTCCGGAAAAAAGTGCAATGGAGCAAAACAAAGCCTGATAGAGACCTGTTTCGAGACAGCACCAGGCACATGGATGTGCGCTGCTCACTTCTCAGTAGTAGAGAAGTTACAGCATGACGTCATGCCAGGGGAGCGTTGTGGGGTAAGGGAAATCCTTTACTTTGTGCTCACGCCGGAACACGGAGCTTTAGTCACTTGCCTCTGTAGCAGCAGCTTGCGGAACCCGCTTTGTGGGTCCCGCTTCGCGTGGGAGCCTTTGCCTGCCAGGAACAGACCGGGAGTTGTGTGTGGAAGTTGCCGTCCTTCGACAGTGGCGGTGTCAGTGGGGGCAGACTCGTGCAGGGCTGCGAGCGAGGGCGGGCGCAGGACTTCAAGTCCCAGGAGCGCCCGCCAGACCCAACAGCCAACACCTGGGCCGCTCTCCCTGCACGCCCCTCCCCACCATCCCCATCTTCAAATACCCTTGCTACAGGAACATTGTTGGGACGCTTTTACCTTGTGCTAACGCCAGAACACGGAGCTTTAGTCACTTGCCTCTGTAGCAGCAGCTTGCGGAACCCGCTTCGCGGGTCCCGCTTCGCGTGGGACCCTTTTCCTGCCAGGAACAGACCAGGAGACCGGGAGTCGTGTGTGGAGGTTGCCGCCCTTCGACAGTGGCGGTGTCAGTGGGGGCAGACTCGTGTAGGGCTGCAAGCGAGGGCGGGCGCAGGACTTCAAGTCCCAGGAGCGCCCGCCAGACCCAACAGCCAACACCTGGGCCGCTCCCCCTGCACGCCCCTCCCCTCTCACACAGACCCTACATAACTCCTCCTGGTACCGTTGCGCGGGAGCACGCGGAAGCGCCCGGGGCTAAGCCCGGGCAAAGGGCGGGCCGTTTGAGGCCGTTCGAGGACTGAAGAGACTGGACTGGGCCCCATCCCTTTCGCCCTCTCTTGTGCCTCTGGTACCATCCTTTTGCTATTTCTTACTGTAGCTACTGTTTTGTATATCCTTGTAGGAATATGTGCACACGGGTAAGCCATAGTAGGGCTGCTAAGGGAGGGAAGAAGCAAAACGGGACCCTCGATGACTTTATAACGAGAACGAACATTGCTATAGACAAGAAAATCACTAAAATGCAAAACCGTGTTTCCCTAGACTTGGAGGCAGCCAGAAGATTGTCTCAGGACATTGCCAAGTCCAAAAAATCATCATTGGGCCACATAGCGTCTGCAATAACCCCGGAGCGATTGCCTAACCCGTGACACATTACAACGCAGGTTGATGTCCACCACACTTTAGTTACGTCCCCTGTGCCAATTTCAACCCTATGCCCCACCCAACAGCACTTCAGTCAGAACTCACCCGTGATCATTCCTGAACCAGATCACGGACAACTGAATGCCAATACACCACAGATCACTGAGACCCATGAGAACCCCCTATGTACTAACACTAAGGGTACAGCACACAAAAGAAAACGCAACACAAGATCTGCCTATTCACGCAAGAAGGCTAAAGTCGCTAGGGCTCATCATCTCAATGTTAGCAATTTGCCTGTACACACTGCTGAAGGTAGGGCTGTTTTCCCTGTGCAGATGCCCCCCGGAGCAGATGAGAACGGTGTAACCTTGGACATTTCCAAGGAGAACGCAGTAATAGAGGACATCGGGACACAATTAGATGAGCCGGAGGGAAAGGATGTGGATTTTATAAAAATAGTCTGGGAAACCCTAAAAAAGCTGCTATCCCCCCATGACTTAAGACTCTCACGTATTGAGAACCATCTCTTAGAGGTGGAAAAGAGTATCTTAACCCTAGCAACTCTTAGTTTGTGGGACCAGGAAAACACTAGCGTACCAGATGGTAACCTAGCCGCATTAACACCCACCACTATCCCTCCAGTACCGTCCCTAAGCAGGCCAGTACCCAAACCACGCACAAAGTGCTACGATCACAAAGCCTCCAAACCCCCACCAAAGTCACCGAAGCACCCTACCCCACAACCTATTATACATCACAAAGTAGGAGCTGCCCCAAGGCTGAATGACAACAAGGCTGACTGTCCTATCCCCCAGGGGCCACAAAATAGAAGTAATTTTCGCGGGGGCTATATTGATCTCCCCCCAGATGCAAAGCCATATGTGGTGGTACTGACAGGTGTACCGGAAATTGAGAGTGACCACCAAGAAAACCACTGGTCCCTGAAGAATAAGGTTATCCACTGGCTGAATGTGAATAGACCGATCCCTAACCACACGAGAAGTAGAATCCTAATGGTGCGTAGAGTTCCTTGGGTAGGTCCTTCTCGTAAATCCACTCCAGGTGACTGTATCGTTGTGTCTTTTGAGGACCCACATACGGCCCACCATATATGCTCGTGGACTACCTATGGGGAAAACTCATCCATTGTAGCCAGACCTTTAACCTTCTTTTACCCCCCTCGCACTAACTTAAACTATGGGGGGGAATGGACATCGGTGCGATACCAGGCTCGTGGAGGGGCAAGAGACAAATGGCAAGGCCCAAATAGAAGGTGGCTTGGGGCACCAACATCCAATAGGTTTGGTTGTCTTGAAGAGGTAGATTGACTTTCCATGCCTCTGGGTTTTTCACCTTATGTCAAGGATTACTTGTCTCGACGGGTCCTTGACCTTACACCTCTGGTGACCAAACCTAGTGGAAGCAGCCCCTCAATAGTACCAGAAACGGTTATAGACGGGCCAACGATTAATAATTTAGATTTTAGCTTAGCTGCTCCCTATCCTCTTGGTCAATTAACCGCGGATGCTTCGGTAGAATGGGGGGTGTTGAGTATTTCTATCACCAAGGCAGCTCATGTGACAGACACCCTTCCACTGACCTCCCTAACAGCACAGCCATTGGTCCCGCTAATCAGCAAAAGGATTAATGTTGTTACCAATCATGACACCCGGGTAACTGTTCCTATAAGGGGGGAGGACACTCAAACTCTATTGGGGGCTGATGCTGAGGCTACAGTGTTGCCTCACGGGTCAAGAAGGCTTAGCTCTGTCTCCGTTCCCCCTACACCTGCCCCCATACTGGGGCCGAGGGCCGTAGGAAATCCACCGCTGAGGGTTCTTAGTTGGAACGTAGCAGGACTTGCACGCAACATCGACATTCCCGATTGGAACTCCCTTGTGGAATCCTTTGGGATATGTCTTCTGCAAGAAACTTGGTGCCTGGAACCCCGGTACAGGGTGGGTTATACAACCTATTTTGTGCCTGCATCTCAACCATCTGGTAGCAAAGGTCGCCCTTCGGGCGGCCTCCTGATCTGGGTTAGTATTGCATTGGGGCTAACTATAAGGCACATACCCACAAAATCACTTGATCTGCAGAGATTATCAATCAAATGTCACGGGGGAAAAAAGCTAGAAGTTTTTAACCTCTACCTAAGGGGGGCAAGGGGTGGTGTTTCTATGTTATCTCTAACAGGAATTGAGGATGAGCTCGTATCCTGTAATGCAGATTCCCTTGTTCTACTGGCTGGAGACCTCAATTGTTCTTTCGAACCACTAGCCAGTGAGGATATATTAGACATCTGGGAAGATGATGTTAGGAGAGGTATCCCCTTGCTCTCTCTTAACCCGATCAAAAAATGGACCCAGAGTGCCATAGATATTAATGCCCTCTGTATGGAATATGGCCTTAGGGCAACCAATGGCAGATCCAAGTCTGATACCCAAGGAGCACACGCTTACAATAGGGTGGGGCATACCTCACGGATTGACTATATTTTGCTGAATCATAGGCTCTGGGCACATCTTCAAGATATGGAGGTCCTGTCAACCTCTGATAGTGACCACAACCCACTAGCCTTGACTCTCACTCCCCCTTGGCAAGGCATGATCCCAATCCCACCACCACACATATGGAAATCATCGCATGAACTAGACCCCTTGAATTGTGGCAGGCGGCTGAAATGGAACAAAGTTGCCGCGGATGAGGGAAGGATGGCTCTAGCAAAATCTATAATGTCAACTGTGAAGCTGCGGCTAGACTCCCCGGATTTTAGTAAATCTGATGTCTCTAAAGTTTTTGTAGAAACAACCAAAGCACTAGGTGAGCTGTTCATTGTTCAGCGAGCAGGAGCAAGGGTCAAGAAAAGAGGTACATCTAAGAGCAGCGCAAATTGGTATTCTCCCACCTGTTGCGCTGCAAAACGCGAACTTATCAAAGCAGTGAAATCCAAGGTTCCTTGTCACATCAGTCTTGCTAGGAAAGGCTACAAAAAAGCTCTAGCCACGGCTAGGGGTGCCTATGAAACTACATTTTGGAACGATCTAATGACGGCTAGCTCCAAGAAAGACTCGAAGGCCTTTTGGGAACTGCTGAGAGCTAGGGATAAACCCGCCGATTCTCTATTGACATGCAACATCACTGGGGAGGCGTGGTTTGCCCACTTTTCCAAGCTCTACTCCCTATCTGGGGGTCCTTCAGATAGTCTGACGGATCTGCCATACCGAGTGTCTATTGATCACCAAAATGAGGACCATTTCTTTGTTGCCAAGGAAGTCGAGGGGGCAATTAAGTGCCTGGTTGCTAACAACATATCAGGACCTGATGGCATCCCAGGTGATTTAATTCGGGCCAACCCAGAAGTGTGGAGCAGACTTATTGCTTTACTTCTGAACGCGGCCTTGATGGGTGGGTGTCTGCCAGACTCCTGGAGGGGCGCGGAGGTCGTCCCGATTTTCAAAAAAGGGAGTCGGGACGACCCCGCTAACTACCGCCCAATCAGCTTGTTATATTCCACCCAGAAGGTAGCTGGCAAGGTAGTCTTAGGCAGGGTCTTACAGTGGGCTGAAGAAAATCAAGTACTGTCAGATTCCAGGCTGGCTTTAGATCCGGAACGGGGACCATCGAACAGACATTCTGTTTACTAATGTTATACTGGAAAGTGGTTGTACTGGGCAAGGGCAGTCTGCACCTTGCATTTATAGACCTACGGACTGACTTTGACCTGGTCCCACGTGCCCAACTGTGGAGTGTCCTTGAGGCCTTGGGAATTCCCTCTTACCTACTTAACATGCTTATTAAGCTACACAAGAGTAACTTTGCACAGATCAGGTGGGGTGATCAGGGCCAAAAAACACCATGCATCCCTGTAAATAGGGGTGTCCGCCAGGGTTGTGTGCTAGCCCCCACTCTGTTTTCACTATACGTTAATGGAGTGGTGGAGCATCTTCTTAAACACCCAGCAGATGCACCTTCCCTGGCTGGCAGGAAAATCCCTACCCTCCTATTTGCAGACGACACCCTCCTGATCTCAAAAACTCCAGCAGGCCTCCAATCTTTACTCTCTAGTTTTAAGAAATTTTGCGATTCTAGGTGTCTTGCTATTAATGTAGGTAAAACTAAATTCCTGGTCCTAAACCCCCCAAGGAAAACTGTCATCCCCCCTTCTTTGGACTCAGTCCCACTTGAAAGGGTAAAAGAGTTTGATTATTTAGGTATCCGCCTCAGTGACTCCATGAGCTGGAAAGCCCACCACCAAAAGATTTTGCTGACCCACAAGAGGGTGACAGGGGCCCTGCTGAAGGAATAACGTGCTTCGTCCTTCAAACCAATTGGTCCTGTATTGGACATCTACAGGGCAAGGGGGGGGTGAGCGCGGCTCTGTATGGGTCTGAACTGTGGGGCGTGCAGAAAGTTGACTTTCTGATGCACTTGGAAAATAAATTCCACAAAGACCTCATGGGCTTACTGCACAGTACACCTTCTCTTCCACTCCTCTTAGATGTGGGCACACGCCCAATAAGTGAGCAGGCGAGGTTACGTCCCCTTCTCTTATGGTCACGAATATGGAGGGTACCAGAACTGTCCAGCTATGCTGAAGGCCTAAGGGAACTCCTTTTAACACCTGGCTGGCACAAGGTCCGTTGGCTTAAAGAAGTTAAGCGGCTTCTTTATGACCTGGGCCTTGAAGACGCCTGGGTTAACGGAACTGCCCCGCCCAAACAGACCCTAAAGAAGCTATATTGGTCTTGGGTGGTGGATATTAGAAACAGTAATTCTAAATTATGTAGATCCACCGCAGAATTCCTGATGGTCAAGGAGTTGCCCTTTAGAGAACCATATCTAGATATGATTTCTAAACCATGGGACAGGGCACTATATTTTAAATTCAGGGTGGGCCTATTGCCATTAGGGAAGCTGACTGCAAGCTGGAAGCCACCGGTGCAAACTACACCATATTGCCCTTTTTGTGATAATAGGCACGAGGCAGTTGCCCACCTAATGTTTGAGTGCCCAGCATATGCAGCCCCGCGACGCGTTTGGTTGAAGCCACTCTGTCGGAGTCTCGGCACTAGATCTCACCTGGAGGCCTTACGTATCCTAAGATCTGATTCCCGTCCTTTGTTTGCTTGCTGCCTGGCAAAAATTTTGGGTTGGGCGTGGCGGGTCAGATCCTATAGGCAACTGAGTCTCCCTTAATATATATTGTATTTGTTCTACTGTTAATTCCCATGCTGTTATCAGATTCTCTAGGCAACTGAGTCTCCCTTAATCTATATTGTGCTTGTCCTATTGCCAATTTATATGCTTTTCACAAACGGCTAATTTGTATGCTTTTAATTAAGGAACAAAATGCTAAAATGTATTGTATTTTAATGTTTTTTTGTATTGTAATGCTTTTTAAGATATGATTAATATATCAAAATAAAGCTTGTTTCTACAGATTTTCTTTCTGGATTTCCCTTCTCTTTCTGAAACTCAGGAGCAGCAACATTGTGATAGGGCCACCAAGGATTTAATTGGAAGCTTTGTCAATAATATTTGCAAGTCATAGTAGCAGCTTATTTATCTTCTGCAAGTAATAACCATTGACAAAGCCAATATTACTTACTTATTGTAGGTATGATGTTACTTGTATCAAATATCTGGATGCAATGACGGAAACAGCAAATTACAAGTCGGGCGGCACACTATGCTAAGCACAGATTTTTTGCGTAAGTGATTGAAAGCCACGCCCCTAATTACACTGGCCACGCCCCTTTGAGAGACCCCCCAGTTTTTTCCTCCCACTTAAAGCCCTTGGTAGCCCGTTCCCAGAGCGACAAAGTCGTAACCAGGCCTTTAGTCTTTTGGAGTGGTAGTGCAAGGGAGTTTTCATCAGAACTATGAAGAGTGTGCTTTTTAAAGGCAGTTATTAAAAAAATTTCACTGAATACAGTCTGGGTCTTACTAAATCAATATTGTGGAAGCACTTTTTATCTTAAACTTTTTTGCACATTTTGTAGCATTCAAAATACCAAGGAGCTCAGAGGGAATACGGAAAGGGTCGCCCTCCACTCACAATCTACAATCCTAATCAAGACCCAGTGCAATGGCGTGCACATATATCAGTGACTCCCAGGGGGGTTCAAGTGTCCTACTCCCCACTACACTCTTATACACATTATAAGGAGGTAATGCACTGTACTCCGCCCGCGTTAAAAAACCTGTTCTCCCAGGCAACACCACAGAACACCCACTCATAGTGAGCCAACCCGAAATTGGTCACACAAGTCCACATCAAACATTGGACCCTCCTCTTAATGGAGGAAAAAATGTGCGAGAAGCAAATGACCCCTCACGGAAACACCACCAACGGGGTAACTGGTATGCAATTTCCAGACAGGCCCCTGTCTCATCATCGGTGGTCACTTGCTTCTCAAAGAAAAGTGAGAGGAAAGAAAAGGCGTGTCCAAAACAAACAACACATAAAGTGACAAATAGTGAAGTGCAGAAAATTCCGCTAGTGACAAACAAACACAAGTATAACTGAGTGCTTAAAAACACAAACAGCACACCAGTCCCTTAACCAATTTTATTCATAGGGCGGTGATCGTGTGCTGTAGAATATTAAAAAAGGCAGGTAGCTAATCATGCATACCTGTACCTACTGCCAGTGCCATTTTGTAGCAGCCAATCTTATAATGTGTGTAATGCAAGTTTGAAACAATGACTTCCGTATCACAGTGCCTTCTGTCAAAGATTGACCTCATAGCACTAAGCATATAAAATTCACTATTCAGTGCGCCAGCCAGGGTTCAATTCTGTGGCTCTCTGGTCACACACAGAGACGTCTGCCGTGCATTAACTAACAGGGGTTGTATAATGTACTATAATGCATTTCCGACTGATTAACTTAACTGCATTTATTTTTCATTTAAGCACTGCATTATGTTATATGTAGTTACCTACAGGTGAAGGACCGAAAAAGGTTACGGAATAATTTGTTTAGTTAGTGACTCACTCGACCCGTCCCTTTTGCGCGATGCTCGCAGCATTACAGTTCCTATGCGTTTTTTTAAATACACTTTGACCGCTTATGTACATAGTTTGACATTTTCTCATTTGATAGCTCTCGAACGATTATTATCTTAGAAACCTTCCTAGCAGCCCAAACGGTTTCAGTTTCAGATAACAGATGTAATGTTGCAGTGCCATCCTGTGGCTAAAGACACAACTGCATACATTTACCTGCAGAAATGATCTTTCACAAACCAAAGTGTTAGGAGTGGGTGCGGCGACTGACACCACTACTCGAGTATAATTGCTCACTTAAAAGCTCTTTTTCTAGTGGGCCTGCCGGACAAAAACTGTAGTGTGCTTGCTTAACCCTACAATAACAAGCATTTACAATGCAACAGGTCGCGCATTTGCGAGAGTTTGAGCTATTGGCATTGCAAATGACAATGCCTTTTATTTATGCGTTTGAAAACCTGCAAGCTGTGCCTAAACAAGCACTTTGTACTTATAGTCCTTACTCATGAGAAGCAAGGCTGCCAGTCTCTTTAACTGCAAGCCTTACTTCTTGTAATCAAGGACTATACATGCAAAGTGCGTGTTTATGCGCCACTTGCAGGTTTTCTAAACAAATTAATAAAAGGCAATGTCTCTCTCCAACTCTCGCAAATGCAAGACCTATTGCATTGCAAATGCTTGTTGTGCATTGTGTCGGACAACCCTAGGGAGAGCAGACACTGTTCCAGGAATTTACAGCATTCTCTCTCCCATTTCTTGCCAAAGAGGAGAAAAAATAAAAAGCAGGACTTGTTCTTTTTTATGGACACAAACTATTTTTGTTCTTAAAAAAAGTCTCCTGTTTGGAAATATGAATGCAAGGACGGAGATATAACGATTCCTGCTTCTGCAGCCAACCCAGAGGGGCGCACATAGCAACCTGTCCCATGAATATTTATTAGGCAGATCATTTTGCAACCCTCTGCAAATGGGTATTTTGGGATGCAACGTATTGCTACATAGGTCACATCTAAAAAAAAAAATGAAAGGTGTGCGAGAGGGGTTGTGGAGAGACGGGGCACTGTTGGAGGGCGGTAGTGAGGGAATCCGTGGAGGAGGTTATGGGGAGGAGGGGGGCACCAACGCTAAAGCCAGCCGTGCAGAGGTTCAAGGGTCACGGCCGCAGAGGGTGAAGCTGCACCCCAGGAGCTAAGTCATTTAAATGTCTTCAGGGTGTGATACGCCACTGCAGCGTCACAATACATTAAGTGCATTGAGCGCACGGGATGGAGTCGGCCTGTGCATCTGGAGTGAATGGGCAAGTTTCCAAGCTAACATTTTACTGTGTTGCAAGTTTTTCTGAATAATGCACCCTGAATTCTGTCATTCTGGCACCCACGAACCCCCACTGCGTGCTGTTCCATGTACCCCCCTTCCTTACAATGTAAAGAGTTCTTGGGAATGCATTCACCTGCTCACTTCAGCTAAGCTTGCAGGGTATCAAAAAGCCTAAACAATGTATACATTAGTACAACACAATCTGGCTGTATCAGGTGGACTCTACTAAGATGAAGCGCTCACACCAGTGCTTTCTACTTCAACTTCAAGGCGCTACAAAACACGCCCCAGGGGGACTCGTGGTACACGTCTACACGTCAAAGAATGGGGGTGTGGGGCTGGGGGGCAGCCGGACCCCAGGGAAAGCCCCTATGTCCATGATAGAGATTTAATCGTGGCCAGGAACTCCACCGGAACCAAAATATACTCAAAGTGTGAAAGAAATACACTATAAATAGAAACCTTAATGCAGCGGTGCAGCGCGGCATCTCCTTGGTGACCGGCAGCTCCTCACCTCATCGTGGCCCCTGCTGTGAGTCCGGGCGGGGGCAATGGGTCCTCTGGAGTCCGACCCAGGGTGTCGGGGGTCCCGGGGGCCCCGGGGGCCGCGCAGCTACCAGCCTGATCGCGAAACCGAAAGCGATCACGTTTGCAGGGTTCATTCTACAACATTTAATTAACCTGTGCACTTCTCCCAGCACGGGGTGGGTGGTTCTCCTGCACACAGCGTTAAAGTGCTTTAAGTTTGTTCCTCTGAAGATTTGTGGACGAGTGTTGTGCTTTGAATGTGTAATAACTACAAAGCGGTTCTTTCCATACCTCCCCCCCCCCCCCCTCAGCCACAGGCCTGCTCTTTAACGCTACCTGGACCCGATACAGGGACTTCAACTCAGCAGCGCACCATTAGCACAAAAGATCCTGAAATTGAAGGAGACGCCGGCAACCTCTTGTACTTATGTTAGACCTGGCACCTTGGTGTGAGTTTCCCTTCCACTTTTTGCTGATGTGCCTCAGATGTTTTTGCTGGTGTCCGCTGCTCAGGGCACTGTGCCACGGCCAATCCGTGCCGCAGTGCAAGTGCTCCCAATATAACATGTATATGTGATTGATTTCCATGATTGGCTCATTGGATTCACTGTCAGTCCCCAGTAAAGTGCACCAGGAGTGCCAGGGCTTGTAAATGCCAATACTGCTAGTGGGCCTGCAGCGCTGGTTGCGCCACCCACAGAAGCAGCCTCTTAAAATGTGTCTAGGGTCTGCCATTGCAGAACCTGCGTGCAGTCTGGTACTGTCATGCTGGCTGGGCAAGTGCACACACTTGCCAGCCTCAAAACCTTCCCTTTGCTTCATATCAGTCACTCCTATGGTAGGCCCTAGGGCAGGGTGCATTGTAAGTGTAAGGTAGGACCAGCCCTGATGTGTGTGGCATGTCCTAATAGTGAATTACAGCCAATTTCGTTTTTCACTATTGTAAGGCTACCTGTTCTCTTAGGCCAAGATGGGCTGCTGGAATTATTACACCCTATAATCCCAGCAGGCTCACGGAACATGGTAGAAAGTCAAGTTTAGTATGCCTGAACTCAGAATAATAAAATACTTATTTTAGTAGAGTTTATTTTAATATCCTGTGTTTGCAAATGCTACTTTTAGAAAGTTAGCATTTGCTTGCCTAACCATTTCAGCCCGCCTCTGCTAGGATATGTATCTGCTGTCTGGGTTGTGTGAGTGACAGGGCTGAGGCATGACAGGTGGTGAATGCAAGGATTACCCCTTGGTGGGAGTGCCCCTGGACTCTGAATAGGGCTGTGCTCTGCCATCACAATGCTGGCTCCGTCCCCTGGGGAGCGACTGATGACTCTCCACGACACCTGGCCCAGGAAGAGGGAAAACTGTCAACAAGGTACTCCTGGCTGTACTTGTCATCTGAATGCTGGCTCCACCTCCTGCGGAGCGTCTGATGTGCCTGCCCCTCATACTGAAAGGAAAATCCAGGAACAGCACAACAGAGTGCTTCAAAACTGAAATAGGCTATGCAAAGGCCCCCCTGGCCTGAAAGAACAAACGAAATGTCCTATAAAAGAAGGAGCCCTGCTCCTAAGAAATTAGATCCTGATTGTGAACCAAGATGCCCCTCTGCCCGAGGAGAAGGAACCAAAGGACGCTGAAGGAGAAAGACTCTCCCTGTCCTGGGGGACTGACCAACAGTGGGAACCTTGCTGCCAAAGGAGAGGAAGAAACTCTACAAAAAAGACTTTGCTGCCTTTTACTTTCTGCCAAAACTTGTGTTTCTAAAGCTGATCTCCAAGGGCCTGGAAGTGAGCTGGCCCCCTGACCTGAGCCCAAGGGCCATTGGGCTCTTCTGCTGCCTTCACTGAATCCACAGAGCCTGCTTTGCTGACCCGCCACTGGACCCGCACTTCTGGGGCCGCCTTGAGACCCTAACTCGCTGCTAAGTCCATGCCGTACTGCCTGCACCGTGCGTCTCCGCTCAATCCTCTAGCCGAAGTACGCACTGCCCCAAAGCCAGACCGCACTGCACAGCGTTGTTCCTTCTGCCGCCCAGAGCCGCTGTGTCCCAGCCGCCACCGGAGATCTGCCGCCTCGCAGGACTAAATGCGACTCGTACACTTGGAGCGTACCAGCCGCCCTGCACTGCACCTCTCCCCCTAAGCACCCGCTCTACTGGTGCGACTCGACTGTTATCGCGTACTGCCCCAGTACGCCTCGAGTCCCTGCAAGTACTCTGAAAGTACGTCTTGTACACCAGAAGCGTACCCTGCTGCGCCCGCCTTTGCTCAACCTTCCGAGACGTACTGCCTGGTTCCCTCGGCAGTACGCCTCGCACCAGCCTGCAGCATCCCCTGTGAAGTTACGGCCCGCCCGCCGCCTGAGTGCCTGCCAGCCTGCCCTTTGCCCCCCAGTACGGGGCGTACCTGAGCCGCATTGCAAGCCGCCCTGTGCCTTTGAATCCGCACAGGCCGCTCCGTGCTGCCTTTCTGCATTGGGAGCCCCTGAGCGCCACGAAGGATCGCCTGCACCCTGGACCCTCCGCTGTGCCCCCTCGAGGTCCCGCCTAGACGCCCCCCGGCGTCCCTCTAACCGCCGCATCTCCCAGGAAGGCCCCGGCGAGGGATATCTTCTTTCCTGCCCTAAAGAACAAGGTACATTATGCACAACGCCCCTGGGGGCCCGCAGTGGACCGGATGGTCCATTTTTATTTCTAATAAGCCTCTTGCCTGTTTATGGTAGGGAACCCCCGTGAGGCAGAACCGCACAAAAACGCTATTTACAAGAACATCCCAAGTAAAGAAAGTATTGTGGGCATTGTTTTCTTTACTGATTTAAAGACACTTTGCTGAGAGAATACTGTTTTAAGAAACACCTGAACTGAAGTATTGAATAGCCTAGAAAGTATCCATTCCAAATTGGTGAAAAGTATTGTGTGCATCCTGAATTCCATGTTATTTAAGGACTTGAGATAAGTCTACAAAGCTACTATCTTTTACATAAAGTATACGTATTTTTATATAAATACAGCCTGGTGTCCATTTGTGGGGGGTCAGTGTTATTTATTGTTTGTGATTATAAATGCTTAACTTATGCGCCCTGAGGATTAGCCTTGACTGCTCGCACCACGCAACATAGAGGGTGAGCAGGGGTTATTCTTAAAGAGTAGTTCCCTTGCCCTGACTATAGGAGAGAGTCCCTGTTTGTCACAAGTGCATACCTGTGCCAACCAGAGACCCCGAATTCTAACAACTTCAATGCGTGTTTTGTACTAGTGCTGGTGTTTTTACGGACGTGTTTGTTTCCTCTGCGTGAGCCTTGCTAATAGGGTAACTTGAGATATTCAAATCCAGTTGCCGGGGTGTAAGGAGAGGTGGGTGTGTCAGGTGGAGGGCTGGGGGTAGGGAATACCCCACGCTGACCTCGCCCTCTGGCTGTGGGTGGGTCACATGACCTGGCCTGGTTCTTTCTCTGGAGTGGCTCAGGTAACGCTGTGGTCTTTCTTCTTTGTCCATCCCCCGTGCTCCGGGAGTGAGGTGAGCGCACCAGACAGGGAGCAGCCGCAGTTGCCTAACTAGTTAGGCGAGGGAGTGACACGGCTGCCGAGGGGAGGAACCATTCAAGTGGCATGGAGTGAAGTGGGCAGGTGTGTTCCCCGAGCTTTTGTGTCCGCCTTGGACTTTTTGGGGTGATGTAAAGAACTTTCGGCAGGTAGAGGTGACGACTGCGGGAGAGGCAGTTGGAGGGGGGCAGCAGGTGAGTCCCCCATAGCCGCCTGAGAGATAAGCAACCATCATCTGCTCGGCTTCCCACGGAGCTCTCTTCTGTGGTGGACTCCTCGCCCGTCAGCCTCCGCACTTGGGTTATGGGGGCTTTCATCCCCTCTGCCTAATGACCCTTTGCTGGTTGACCACTGTACCTATCCCTCCCCCCACTTTTTCCCTTCCCCACTACCCAGTTTTAGCCTATATAATTGTAATTGCTGTGTGTTCGCAGCCCCTTTCTACTCCCTAACACAAAGGCCCCTCCTAACCTTTTTTTCCAAGGCTTTCACCACCCAATTCTTCATATTTCTTTACTGCTTCGAAATGCTTTGAGGAAAATAAAATTGTTAACAAAGGAACAGCTCCTTTTTTGCTAAACCTATTAATATTTGTTTTTAATGTATGTTTGGTACACCTATCTTTTTGTTGTTCATTTGTGTCACATTTGCTGTTGGGTGGTAGATGGCTCTTCATGTCAACCCATATCCGATCACCCAACTAAAGTTCATTTGACCCTGTTTACACTACAGTGTTGCCTTGTACAGTGACTATTAATTGTTAAATGGCTACTATTTCCAGGAACATGCCACCCGAGTTCTGTTGGTGCCTTGCGCGCAGCTACTAGCCTGATCGCGAAACCGTAAGCGATCGCATTTCCAAAAAAACAAAGCCGCAAGTGGTGCCCGCGCACAGGCCATATGCTTTCAATTATCGTGCCCGTGCCTGGGTCCGATAATTGAAAGCATATGGCAGGAAATGCACGTAATAGACACCAATAGGCCAGGGGCAGAGCTATGCACCCACCTCTGCCTATTGGTGTCTATTTGACAAAACAACGCGCAGTGAAAGGCCAATAGCAGGCCGCAAATTGAAAATCACACGCACAAGTGTGTGGAATTTACAGGTCCATTTACAAAACTCTGCCAAAAGGACTCTCGCTGCGCGAACACTTCTGCGCAGTGTATTGCGCTAGGTGCGACACCTAAAAAGGAATGCAGTGACAAAAAATGTCTACCAGGAAATAGGTCAGTTATAGTCTGTGAAAGAAACCCCAGGAGAATCTCCACCAGCGTCCCCCCTCCCCCAGTCAGGATCATTGGATTATGGTCCACCTGGAGCATGGGTGTGTAGCGCTCATCCTGCCTGTCTGTTGATGCTAGTCTGTCCCTTGTCAGTCCTGTTAAGTGCACCATGTTCACCTGTAGCAATGACTCAGCGGGTCTCAAACATAACATGACCTGCCGCCTATATTTATTTGCAGAGTTTTATATAGTGCAAACTTGACCCGAAAGCATCAGAGCACTTCACAGTGCTTGAATAGTGGTAGGTATATGCAGGGCTTTAACCCGTTCCATGCGTCAGATGACCCCCGGCTGCCCAAAGGCAAAGTGGGCGTGTGCGGAGGACGGCCGGGGGCCGCCCGAACCCTGCCCACTCATTAATTCTCCAGCACCGCAGCGGAATTCACGCCGCTGTCAAGGTGTTAAGTGGGATGAAAAAACTAAAGGGCCTCTTAAAGGGGCGTGGCCAATGTAATCAAAAGCGTGGATCATAAACACCTTCGCTAAAAAATCTGTGCTTAGCATAGTGTGCCCCAACTTGTATTTTGCTGTTTCTGTCATTGCATTCAGATATATGACACAACAAGTAACATCATACCTACAAAAAGTCACGACTATTGGCTTTGTCAATGTTTGTTAGTTGCATAAGATAAATAAGCAGCAAATATGCCATGTATATCCTATTGAAAAAGCTTTCATTAAAGCCCTGGTGACAACACAACAATGTTGCTGCTCCTGAATCTCAAAAAGAGAAGGGAAATCCAGAGAGAAAATGAGTCTCTTTAAAGATTTCCCTTCCCCTACAACACTCACCTGGCATGACGTCATGCCGTAGCTTCACTAGTGAGGAGTGGGCAGTGTGAACATGCACACATCTATGTGCCTGCTGTCACAGCAGTCTGGAAAGAAAACGGACCGCATGTGCCACTGCCCAAAACAGAGCCCGATAGAGACCCGTTTCAAGGACCCCTTTAAAAAACTGCTGGTGCTCAGCACCGGTGAGACCCGACCCACTTAAAGCCCTGTTTAAATGGTTTACATATTACATATTAGGGTAGACATGATGGCATAAACGAAAAATAAGGCATTAGGATCAGTGGCAAGAAGGCATTAGAATCAGTGGCAAGAAGGCAATAGGATCAGTGGCAAGAAGGCATTAGGATCAGTGGCTGATACATTTTTGAGGTAGCAACAGCTTCTAAGTATAGAAAATATTTTAACATCGCATAGTAGCAGTACATATTTTGGTACGCATAAAGACATTATGGATGGCAGTAAGAAAGCGAAATACATGAAGGCATTTTCGAGGTAGAACTGGCTTATAACTATAGATATTGTTTCAACAGGGCATATTTGCAGTACACATTGGGGAAGGTATAACTACATAATTGCAGGACATAAGCAAAACATAGGAAGGCATTAGGCTCAGGAGCCAATCAAACTAATTAACTTTTTGAGGCAGAAACAGCATATCTGTATAATTCATGTTTAACAGTGCATAGAAACAATTGCACAGGGTTTTACAGGGAATCAGTAAAGATACAGAGAATCAAATAATAACAGTGGGATGTGGCATGCTGTGGATTGGATGGACAACATAGTTCAGGGGTATTTGGCAATGGGCATCTTGGGGCAGGGTGAGTGGAGGCATAAGAGTTTACATGAGATATAGGTGATGAGGCTTAGTCTTGAATTTTGTGGGTGACAGCGCCGGTCAGCCGGAAGCTTTAGGAGGCTGGATTCAAATATAGTTGAGGAGAAGGAGTTTCAATTTTGTCTTGAAGTGAGGGATTCTGGTGGCATTCCCAGAGAAGGAATGAGGTTTCTCCTTCTTGAATTTGGGCAAAATCAGGCGAAAGTTGTTTGAGCTTCGAAGAGGCCTCGTTAGGCCAGCATTTGATAGTTTATTTGAGAGGTAGGTTGTTTTATTCATGTGGAGAGCTTTGTGAGTTATGCATGCAGTTCTGAATATAGCTCTTGCCTCTGTTGGAAGCCAGTTGAGTTGTTTGGGAGTGGGAGTGATGTGGTCATGTCGCCTCTCTCTCACGATAGAACCTGGCCGCAGCGTGGAGTGTTGCATTCAGAGGAGCTAGGTACGATTTTGGGGCACCTGTAATCGCAGCGTTATCATAGTCCAGTTTGGGCTGTATGGCAATACTAGTGCCTGATCAATAGACAGACGTGTGTTCTTCACGGGGTTGGCTCACTACAGGCTATATAAAATGCTCGGATGGCTAAGTAGTAAAAACTCAAGTTCAGGAACAAGGACACTTCTTTTATTCTATGAAATTCCTTTTTTCTCTTCTAATACAAACGTGCTACTTCTCCCACACAAGATCAATCATGAGTGGCTTCAACCTATCAAAGATTTTTTTTGTGAATACCACTGACACAATGGAAAAGAGATTCCACAGGTTAGGTAGTGCCGCCATTTTGAGGACCGTTCACTGCTTCACTAAAGCTAAAGGCAGTGCTTAATATGGAAAGTAGCATGGCAGGTCTCTTTCAGGAGGCCACTCCAGCTTCCATTATTCATTACCACTACCAGCTCCAACGACAAGATATTATTTATCTTTAATGTATATTGAACTTTTAAACACTTTTTTTGCGCTCATCTAAAGATTAGGTAGACAGAGCCACCATGTGGTAACTGTCATTAGTGCTGGTGTTGTGAAGAAAATGGTACACACAAAAGAGGGGTGGAGAATAATGACTACAGCAGTAAAGGAGGGGTACTAGGGGGTCCTAACATCCTTCGCTAGTACCAACATCCAGTCCTTTTTAACCCTGACCTTGGAACCTACCAATAACATTTATATTGGGTATCCAGGAGCCAGATTTTATTCACTCTCTACTGCATTTTCTTGTTTTTCACTGTACTCAGTCTTGATCTGTTGGTTCGTGTTTGTGATAACTGTTGTCACTTTCAGTTGTCTGTTACATGTTGTCCTTGTGTATTTACACCCACATCTTTTTTATTTTTGTTCCCCCTCCCTATGCTCCGCCCGGAGTGTGGCTACACCCGGGAGTTGTAGCCGACCCGATGATGAAGCATGTCACACACATTGTGTGTGAGTGAGGGCAGTTTTTCAAAACTCATGAATGTGCCAATGTTTGCACACTTGTGATCTTTGTTTGTAACTATCTTTATTGTTCATGCTTTGTTATTCTCCACCCCTCTTTTGTGTGTACCAGAGTCATTTAGGGGGTTCGGGGTGGTTGAATTAGATATAGACCCTCTCCCCTCTTGTGTGTGAGAGTTGTGAAGAAAATGACAGCCCCCGGGGAAAGTGAAGCTCGCAGACCAGTCTTTCCCGGGGCTATTCGCGCAAGGCCAGAAGGACAAAGTGGGGGTGGGCATTAGAGTATTGGGGAAGGGGCAGGATTTTAGGAAGTGCATATAAGGTGTCAGGAGAGGAGGAATCCGGCCTCTTCCTGACACCTTAGCAGCACCAGGAGTTTTTAGAAGATAACATTTTGTGTGCAGGTTAGTGGGGGCTGGTGGGTGGATTTGTGTGGCGCGAATTGGGGGCGAGGATGCGGGATACTTCAGGGACTTTCCGCAACTCTTGGTGGGGGGGGGTGGGGCGCAGTGACGTGGGTGTACCCAGTTGGGTTGGTCACGTCATGGAGGCCGTTTATGTCCTTGGGAAATGGGGGTCGGGGTGCCGATCCTTGGGCACCCGGGTATTTAGCCAGCTTTGCTGCCCGGAATCCGGGGGGGGCACTTGTGAGTCGGTGGTAGCCGCGGGGGGAGGGGGGGGCGGGTGCCCGTGCAGCTAGTTGTCCGGGTATGAGCCTGGTGCATAGTATTTCTTGGGGTCGGCCTGTTTGGGGAAGGGCCCTGAGTCACACCAGGCTGGGGTGTAAGTCCCGGGGGGGGGGAGCTATGCAAGTCTCTGCCCAACTCCGGTGGAGGTATGGCCCATGCTAGCAGAAGCGGAATGGGAGGGCTGCGGCCAACTCCTGGGCAGTTTGTTTCCGGGGCGGCCGGCGGAGGTAGTATTTTAGTGGTTGAGGTGGCCGGAATCGCCCGCCTGGCCGTCTCACATGCGGGGCATGTAGATTTTGGCACAGAGCCGTAGCAGGTCCAGGAGGCTGGCTAGGGCCCCTGCCAGCATGCAGCCGGCCAAAAGCAATGGTGGGTCCCTGTGGGAGGTCCCGAAGCAAGTTGCACCACAATGAGGTGAGGCAGGCCTACGTCTGGTGACTTGAAGTCTTCAGAGGTTGGGGGGCCTCAGGCAGGAGGCTGTGCTGGGTGGGGCAGGCTGGGCCTGGTTAGGTTAGTTTCAAGTCAAGTCAAGTCATAAATTTGTATAGCGCGCTACTCACCCAGAGGGTCTCAAGGCGCTTAAGGGAAGAGGGGTTCGCTACTGATCGAACAGCCAGGTCTTGAGTTGTTTTCTGAAGGAGAGGTGGTTCTGTGTTAGCGGAGGTGGGTGGGGAGGGAGTTCCAGGTCTTGGCCGCCAAGTAGGAGAAGGATCTTCCACCCATGGTGGCTCTTCGGATGCGTGGAATCGTGGCAAGGGCTTGGTTGGACAATCGTAGTTGGCGGGTGGGGGTGTAAAAGGTCAGGCGAGTGTTGAGGTATCTGGGTCCTAGGTCGTGAAGGGCCTTGTGTGCGTGGTGAGGAGACTGAACGTGATTCTCTTGTTGACGGGGAGCCAGTGCAGGTCTCTCAGGTGACCAGATATGTGGTTGTGGCGAGGTATGTCTAGGAAGAGTCTGGCGGAAGCGTTCTGAATGCGTTGAAGTCTATTCTGTACTTTGGATGTGGTTCCAGCGTAGAGGGTGTTTCCGTAGTCCAGACGGCTTGTGACAAGTGCTTGGGTGACCGTGTTCCTTGTTTCGGTGGGGATCCAACGGAAGATCTTTCGGAGCATGCGTAGGATGTTGAAACATGATGATGAGACGGCGTTGACTTGTCTAGTCATCGAGAGGAAGGAGTCTAGGATGAATCCCAAGTTGCGAGCATGGCCCGTTGGTTTGGGTGGGCTGCCTAGGGCCAAGGGCCACCAAGAGTCGTCCCAGGCAGTGGGGGATGATCCTAGGATAAGCACTTCCGTCTTGTCTGAGTTCAGTTTTAGGCGGCTATTCTTCATCCACTCGGCTACATCTTTCATCCCTTTGTGTAGGTGGGTTTTGGCGGTGGTTGGGTCGTTGGTAAGTGAGAGGAGCAGCTGGGTGTCGTCTGCATAGGAGATGATGTTGAGATTGTGTTGGCGTGCGATGGATGCGAGGGGACTCATGTAGACGTTGAAGAGGGTGGGGCTCAGTGAAGATCCTTGTGGTACACCGCAGATGACTTCGGTGGCGTCTGATCTGAAAGGGGGGAGGCGGACTCTCTGGGTTCTTCCGGCTCGGAATGAGATGATCCAGTCCAAGGCCTTATCTTGTATTCCGACGTTCCTGAGTCGTTGTACAAGGGTGCGGTGGCAGACTGTGTCGAACGCTGCGGAGAGGTCCAGGAGGATGAGGGCCATTGTTTCCCCGTTGTCGAGCAGTGCCCGGATGTCGTCTGTGGCCGCAATGAGGGCGGTCTCGGTGCTGTGGTTGGCTCGGAAACCGGATTGTGAGGGGTCTAGGGCATTGTTAGATACAAGGAAGGCGGCGAGCTGACTGTTGACGGTCTTCTCTATGACTTTGGCCGGGAATGGGAGGAGCGAGATGGGACGATAGTTCTTAAGCTCGGTGGGGTCCGCATTAGGTTTCTTCAGGAGGGCACTAAGTTCGGCGTGTTTCCAGCTTTCCGGGAAGGTGGCGGTGTTGAAGGAGCAGTTGATGATGTCCCGGAGTTGGGGGGCGATGATGGAGTCGGCCTTGTTGAAGATGTGATGGGGGCATGGGTCGGTTGGCGATCCGGAGTGGATGTAGTTCATTGTGCGGATGGTGTCTTCGGTGCTGATCAGGGTCCAGGCGCGGAGGGTGGTGGTGGGGGGCTTCTGTTCTGTGGTTGGGGGAGTGGTCAGGTCGCCGAAGCTGTTATGTATGTCAGCGATATTTCTGTGGAAGAATGAGGCAAGAGAATCGTAGAGGTCTTGAGAGGGAGTGATGTCGTTGTTGCCGGCGTTGGGGTTGATGAGCTCTTTGACAATGCTGAAGAGTTCTTTGCTGTTGTGGGCGAAGTTGTCTAGTAGCTCCTTGAATGCTGATTTTTTGGTGGTGCGGATCAGCTGGTGGTATTTGCGGGTGACGTTCTTGAGGGCGGTCATGTTGTTTGTGGTTGGGTTTCTTCGCCATGCTTTCTCGAGGGTGCGGCAGTTCTGCTCATTGCCTTTGATTTCATTTGCGCACTGCTGACTGCAATTGACTGTGCCTGATTATATCGTTTTCATAGAGCTTTACTGCCAGACTGCTTTTAAATAAATATTGAACTGTGCACTGCTCGCTTTGCCTGCCTTAATTATTTGTGCCTGATTGTGCCGGTGCCACTGCCCATTTAATAGCGATTTTGCCCCAATCTCGTCCTGTTTCACTTTTGGCTTGCTGCCATTTTGTTGTTTATTGTTGTGCCTCCCAGCCCGGCTCTCCACCCCGCTCCCGCCTCCCAGCTGCTCATCCCTCGCTCCGCCCCCCCTCCACTTTCTACTTATGACTGATACACCTACGCGCAGCGTTCACGCGCTGCGGACGCGCCCCATGCGCGCCGAAGGTGCGCCAAAGTTAAGCCCGTCTACGCCCGTCCGCGCCTGGACTGCGCCCAGCGCCAGACCCCATGGTCCCCGCAAAATCCACTCCACCCGCATAACGTACGACGCCGCCACCTTCTCAGCAATCAACCCCGGCCGTCTCCCAGACTGCTACCAAGCCGCCCCAGGACACACCCATGGACCCTTCACCTGCCACTCCTGCAAGTTCGACTGCATCAGGACCCACACCAAATCTACAAACTCCAAACAGAGCTCCGGCAATAACCACCTGAAGTGCATCCTGCTCAACACCCGCTCGGTCCACAGACACGCCATTGAACTTTGGAACCTACTTGACACCACATCGCCGGACGTCCCCTTTCTTACAGAAACCTGGATGAACGCCTCATCAGCCTCCGACATCGCCATAGCCATCCCGGACGGCTACAAGATCTTCTGAAAGGACCGCATCAATCAAACAGGAGGAGGCATCGCCATCGTCCATAAGAACACCATCCGCATCACAACCAGCTCTGACGATAACCTCGCAGCCGCCGAACACCTTCACTTCCAGATCCACACCGACCCCAAGACCACACTCAGAGGCACCCTCATCTACAGGCCACCAGGACCCCGCACACAATTCAGCCCTCCCCTCCGAGGACTACATTCTACTGGGAGACCTCAACTTCCACCTGGAAAAGAACAACAACAGCAACACCACCACCCTTCTGGACAACCTTGCCAATCTCGGACTCAAACAACTTGTTGACACCCCCAACCACTATGCCGGGCACACGCTCGACCCAATCTTCACCTCCAGCAAGCACATCTCCTTCAATCACACCACAGTTCTCCATTGGACGGACCACAGCTGCGTTCACTTCAACTACAAAAAGACCACGACCCACAACCCCCCACAACCAATTCCCCGCAGAAACTGGAACAAAATTACCACCGACCAGCTCTTCACATCGCTTCACCAAAACCTTCCTGCCAAATCATCGGACCCAAACCAAGCAGCCACCAACCTCACACAATGGATCACCCACGGCGCTAACGAACTAGCACCCTTGAAAAAACCATCAAAGCAAGCAAGGTAGCAAAAAAGCCCCCTGGTTCAACGATGACCTTAAGAAATACAAGAAGATCTGTCGCACCCTCGAGAAAGCTTGGCGAAAAAACCCAACCACTGACAACTTGACAACCTTCAAGAACGCCATCCGCAAACACCACCAACGGATCCGATCCACCAAGAAATCAGCATTCAAGGATCGACTCGACAACAACGCCCACAACAGCAATGAACTATTCAACATCGTCAAAGAGTTTACCAACCCCACCGCCGGCACCAACGACATCACTCCCTCCCAAGACCTCTGCGACTCTCTAGCCTCGTTCTTCCACAACAAAATCGCCGACATACATAAGAGCTTTGGAGACCAGTCCACCCCACCCACCTCCGAACTAAAACCCCCCTCCAACAACCTTTGTGCCTGGAACCCAATCACCACTGAAGACACCATCCGCCTGATGAACTCCATCCACTCAGGATCGCCAACTGACCCTTGTCCCCACCACATTTTCAACAAAACAGACTCCATTATCGCACCCCACCTCCGAGACGTCATCAACTGCTCCCTCAACTCCGCTACCTTCCCGGAAAGCTGGAAACATGCCGAACTGAGCGCCCTCCTGAAGAAACCCACAGCAGACCCCACTGAACTTAAGAACTACCGCCCCATTTCGCTCCTCCCATTCCCTGCCAAAGTCATTGAGAAAGCAGTCAACAGTCAACTCGCCGCCTTCCTCGAATCCAAAAAATCCCTCGACCCTTCACAGTCCGGCTTCCGAGCCAAACACAGCACCGAGACCGCCCTCATAGCAGCAACAGACGACATCCGAACTCTACTGGACAACGGAGAAACAGCTGCCCTCATCCTACTTGACCTCTCCGCAGCCTTCAACACAGTCTGTTATAGCACCCTTATTCAACGCCTCAACAATATCGGAATGCAAGGAAAAGCATTGGACTGGATCATCTCGTTCCTCCCCGGAAGAACACAGAAAGTCCGCCTCCCCCCTTTTAAATCAGAGGCCACCGAAGTCATCTGCGGCGTACCACAAGGATCATCTCTCAGTCCAACCCTCTTCAACGTATACATGAGTCCCCTCGCATCCATCACACGCCAACACAACCTCAACATCATCTCCTACGCAGACGACACCCAACTAATCCTCTCCCTCACCAAAGACCCAAACACCGCCAAAACCAACCTACACGAAGGGATGAAAAAAGTAGCCGAGTGGATGAAGAACAGCCGTCTAAAACTGAACTCAGACAAAACGCAAGTCCTCATCTTAGGATCATCCCCCTCCGCCTGGGACGACTCATGGTGGCCCCCGGCCCAGGGAAACGCACCCATACCAACGGACCACGCACCTAACATGGGCTTCATCCTGGACTCCTCCCTCTCAATGACCAGAAAAGTCAACGCCGTCTCATCATCATGCTTCAACATCCTACGCATGCTCAAAAACATCTTCAGTTGGATCCCCACCGAAACAAGAAAGACGGTCACCCATGCACTGGTCACAAGCCGACTGGACTACGGAAACACCCTTTACGCCGGAACCACAGCCAAACTACAGACAAAACTTCAACGCATCCAGAACGCCTCAGCCAGACTCATCCTAGACATCCCCCGCAATGCTCACATTTCCGGTCACCTGAAAGACCTCCACTGGCTTCCCTTCAACAAGAGAATAACATTCCGTCTCCTCACCCACGCACACAAAGCCCTCTACGACCTAGGACCCGAATTCCTCAACACGCGCCTGTCCTTTTACACCCCCACCCGCCAACTACGCTCATCCAATCAAGCCCTCGCCGCTATTCCATGCATCCAAAGATCCACCATGGGGTGGAAGATCCTTCTCCTTCTTGGCGGCCAAGACCTGGAATTCTCTCCCCACCTACCTCCGCCTTACACAGAACCACCTCTCCTTCAGAAAACAACTAAAAACTTGGATATTCGATAAGTAAAGTACTCCCCCTCCCTCAAGCGCCTTGAGACCCTCTGGGTGAGTAGTGCAAATTTTAAACTTGAACTTGAACTTGTCTTTGAACCAAGAGGCTTTTTTGCTTCCTGGCTTGTTGGGAGGGTTTTTCAAGGGTGCTAGTTCATCAGCGCAGTGGGTGATCCATTGTGTGAGATTGATGGCTGCTTGGCTTGGGTCCGTTGATCTGGCGGGAGGGTTTTGGTTTAGAGATGTGGTGAGCTGGTCAGTGGTAATTTTGTTCCAGTATCTTCGGGGAACTTGTTGCGGGTGGTGGTGGGTCGTGGTCTTTCTGAAGCTGAAGTGGACGCAGCTGTGGTCAGTCCAGTGGAGTCCCGTGGCGTGATTGAAGGAAATGTGCTTGCTGGAGGTGAAGATTGGGTCAAGTGTGTGTCCGGCGTAGTGGGTGGGGGTGTTCACCAATTGTTTGAGTCCGAGATTGGTGAGGTTGTCCAGCAGGGTGGTGGTGTTGCTGTCGTTGTTATTCTCCAGATGGAAGTTGAGGTCTCCTAAGAGAATATAATCCTCGGAGGGGAGGGCGTGCGGGCTGACGAAGTCAGCCATGTCTTCGCTGAATTGTGTGCGGGGTTCTGGGGGTCTGTAGATGAGGGTGCCTCTGAGTGTGGTCTTGGGGTTGGTTTGTATTTGGAAGTGGAGGTGTTCAGTGGCTAAGAAGGTGTCGTCGGTGCTGGTCGTGATGCGGATGGTGTTTTTGTGAACGATGGCGATACCTCCTCCTGTTTTGTTGATGCGGTCTTTTCGGATGATCTTGTATCTGTCCGGGATGGCTATGGCGATGTCGGGCGCTGATGAGGAGTTCATCCATGTATCCGTGAGAAAGGCAACGTCCGGAGTTGTGGTATCGAGTAGGTTCCATAGTTCAATGGCGTGTCTGTGGACCGAGCGGGTGTTGAGCACGATGCACTTCAGGTGGTTGTTGTTGGAGCTCTGCTTGGCGTTTGTGGATGCAGTGTGGGTTCTGATGCAGCAGAACTTGCAGGTTAGGCAGGTGAAGGGTCCGTGGGTGCGTCCTGGGCGGCTTGGTGGCAGTCGGTGAGGCGGCCGGTGTTGAGTGCAATGAGGGACGCGGCGTTGTACGTTAGGCGGGTGGAGTGGTTTTTGCGGGGGCCAGGGGGTATGGCTCTGGGTGCGGTCCAGGCGCGGATAGGCATAGACGGGCTTACCTTTGGCGTGCCTTCAGCGCGCATGGGGTGCGTCTGCTGCGCGTGAACGCTGCGCGCATGCGACTCTGCCATAAGTGGAGAGTGGAGGGGGGCGGAGCGAGGGAGGAGCAGCTGGGAGGCGGGAGCGGGGTGGCGATGTCCAGGGAAGCTCGAGGGAACGGGGGGGCCGCGGGGGAGCAGCGGCAGGGAGCTAGGACCAAATGGCACAGTACAAAATGCAGTGGGGGGGATCGGGGGCACAACCAGGCGCAAGGAAGGCAGAACAGTTGAAAAGCAACAATAATACAATACAAGATACAGCAATACGATCACAGGTGAGATCGGGGGCACAATCAGAGATCAAGCAGCAGAGCTGAGGGCAATATCAGTCTCCAGATGATACCAGGCGAGATCGGGGGCACAATCAGGCGCAAGTAGGTCCAGGGAGCGAGTGGAGCGACCGTAGCTGACTGGGTCAGGACGGTCACAGCGCATCCGCTCGTGGGACTACCTATTTGTTTGTTAGTGGGAGGGAGGAGCAGCTGGGAGACGGGAGCGGGGTGGCGATGTCCAGGGAAGCTCGAGGGAAAGGGGGTGGGGCCGCGGGGGAGCAGCGGCAGGGAGCTAGGACCAAATGGCACAGTACAAAATGCAGTGGGGGGGATCGGGGGCACAACGGGGGGTGGGTTATTTGGCGGCCACGGGGTTACCAGGTAGGGCTGAGGGACTGGCTAAGGATGCAGACAACGGCCTGCATGCAGTGTGCACTGTTCCTAAGGAAACTTAGTTCCTCTATTTTTCAAAAAAACTCTTGACAGACAAAATACATTCAAGATTATATTTTCAAGAATACTTTAAACTCAATTTTCTGATAGAATTATAGAATAAATAATTGCTTCATTGTTTCTCTAAACATCAAAAATATATATATATAGACATGTATCTTTTTTTTTGTTATACATCATATTAGTTGATACGAGGGTTATACATTACAATTATGAAATCATATTGTAAATACTATACAGAAAAATATTGCACATAATCAGTGATCATGTCACTTAAATTTCAGGAAGACTGGTGCCCGATGCATTTCGGGAATTAATTTCCCTTCGTCAGGGGCAGTGTCCTAAAACGAAAAATACATTAATCTATTCCAATTCTGCTAGACGGTAATGGAAGTTAAACACTAAGGGGGGGGAGTACCTCTCTGGGTTGTTAGCGTGATCTGTTGGACACCTTTAATCAGATGGTTTTAAAGTAAGATTGATTGTGATACAGGAATATATTATATTGTGAGAGCATAGGAAAGTGTTGATAAAGTCAGGGTGAAGTAAAAAAGTAGAAAGAGAATCAGCCATAGTAGTTTGTCCATTTCACCAGTGCAGTACATGTATCGGTTTATACCAACTTGGCGTGTGGAAAAATACGTAAGGTACACCTATTCCCATGTGTGCATGCGGTGGGCATATCTAAATTGATTGTACCTGGATGCGATCTTAAATGCGGGTCTTCGTGAACAATATGGTCGTTCAAACGGATACACGGAGCTTGTGAACCTAATGGAAACAGATGATAACATAATGGCACCAAAATGTCTAATTCATTGTCAATGTACCATATCAAAATAGCACAAGTATGCCTGCTTACTCAATTATAAATTGTAAGCATGTGCCAGCGAAAAAACCTCAAGTTAGTATTAGAGTGATTCGAGCGCTCGTCAAAATAAACTGCAACTGAGGAAGCAAACATGATGTACGCTGACCTTAACAAGAAGGGGGACGTGGTGCCTCTTTCCGAGAGATCTGGGTGTAGACCGGGTAAGATCCTGCAGGTTAATGTTGTTGTATCTATAATACATGATATCATGTATAATCATATATGTCTATTGTGGCCCAATAAAAAGTGAATAAGGTCGCCACTTCCACTGGGAACATACCCATATGATAGTTCACGCGTTTCTCTATTTGGTGTGCAAATGATGCTTGTAGCATCAGTCGATATATTCAATCCTACGAATAATAACAAATGGTGCCTGTCAATATATGATAACCCTTCTGAACAGTGCTTAGACCCATTAGTCCATTATTAAGTAAACAAACCTGTTCTGCCGTATCCGTGTTAGCTATTCTGTTTTCCTGCCGGGGTGAGGGACTGCCAGCACGGCATGAGGCCCGGTGGTGCTGGGGCCCTTCCGGGTTAGAGCGGCCTGGAAGGTGGTGGAACCAGGGCCAGTCAAGTGATACCGGCAGTAACGGGGCATCGCCAGTGGGGCCCCACGACGGCCTCAAGGCACTGGCCAGAAGCAGCAGCGGGGTCCGCGGTGGCCTGCCCTTCCAACGAGGGATCGCACAGTGGATTCTACAATGTGGTTATACAATTTGTGCTGACTTCGTCAGTTGCGGTCGCTCCCTCCTGCCCTTGCTCTCTCCTGCCTCAAGCTGGGTATCGTTTGCGCAGCTCTGCTGCTAATCACAGAGATTGTCCGTTGCTGCATTATTTATTTATTTTAACTCCCTGTATTGGCTGCCTTGAGATCGTGTGCCCGTGCTTGTTGTCCATTGCTGCATTATTTATTTATTTTAACTCCCTGTATTGGCTGCCTTGAGATCGTGTGCCCGTGCTTGTTGTCCATTGCTGCATTATTTATTTATTTTAACTCCCTGTTTTGGCTGCCTTGAGATCGTGTGCCCGTGCCTGCATAATTTACCTGTTTTGAGCCTACTGCACTGCTTGTTGGGAGTCCGTGGGCCTGTGCCTACATTATTTTAGTGAGTGCTATTTGTGTGGCCGCCTCGCTGACCACCGCGTAGTTATTTAGTCGGTTTCACCCGACCCGGTCGGCGCTTCCGCCCCAGCCGCCATTGCTGTTGTTGTTGTTGTTGCCCGGAGCCCGCCCCCTCCACCACGCACCCGCCTCCCAGCTGCTCCTCCCTCCCACTAAGCAACAAAGCCTCCTTTCCAGACACCGTAGCGCTGTGACCGTCCTGACTTCGTCAGTTGCGGTCGCTCCCTCCTGCCCTTGCTCTCTCCTGCCTCAAGCTGGGTATCGTTTGCGCAGCTCTGCTGCTAATCACAGAGATTGTCCGTTGCTGCATTATTTATTTATTTTAACTCCCTGTATTGGCTGCCTTGAGATCGTGTGCCCGTGCTTGTTGTCCATTGCTGCATTATTTATTTATTTTAACTCCCTGTATTGGCTGCCTTGAGATCGTGTGCCCGTGCTTGTTGTCCATTGCTGCATTATTTATTTATTTTAACTCCCTGTATTGGCTGCCTTGAGATCGTGTGCCCGTGCTTGTTGTCCATTGCTGCATTATTTATTTATTTTAACTCCCTGTATTGGCTGCCTTGAGATCGTGTGCCCGTGCTTGTTGTCCATTGCTGCATTATTTATTTATTTTAACTCCCTGTATTGGCTGCCTTGTGATCGTGTGCCCATGCCTGCATAATTTACCTGTTTTGAGCCTACTGCACTGCTTGTTGGGAGTCCGTGGGCCCGTGCCTACATTATTTTAGTGAGTGCTATTTGTGTGGCCGCCTCGCTGACCACCGCGTAGTTATTTAGTCGGTTTCACCCGACCCGGTCGGCGCTTCCGCCCCAGCCGCCATTGCTGTTGTGTTGTTGCCCGGAGCCCGCCCCCTCCACCACGCACCCGCCTCCCAGCTGCTCCTCCCTCCCACTAAGCAACAAAGCCTCCTCTCCAGACACCGTAGCGCTGTGACCGTCCTGACTTCGTTAGTTGCGGTCGCTCCCTCCTGCCCTTGCTCTCTCCTGCCTCAAGCTGGGTATCGTTTGCGCAGCTCTGCTGCTAATCACAGAGATTGTCCGTTGCTGCTGCCTTGAGATCGTGTGCCCGTGCTTGTTGTCCATTGCTGCATTATTTATTTATTTTAACTCCCTGTATTGGCTGCCTTGAGATCGTGTGCCCGTGCTTGTTGTCCATTGCTGCATTATTTATTTATTTTAACTCCCTGTATTGGCTGCCTTGAGATCGTGTGCCCGTGCTTGTTGTCCATTGCTGCATTATTTATTTATTTTAACTCCCTGTATTGGCTGCCTTGAGATCGTGTGCCCGTGCCTGCATAATTTACCTGTTTTGAGCCTACTGCACTGCTTGTTGGGAGTCCATGGGCCCGTGCCTACATTATTTTAGAGAGAGCTATTTGTGTGGCCGCCTCGCTGACCACCGCATAGTTATTTAGTGGGTTTCACCCGACCCGGTCGGCGCTTCCGCCCCAGCCGCCATTGCTGTTGTTGTTGTTGTTGCCCGGAGCCCGCCCCCTCCACCACGCACCCGTCTCCCAGCTGCTCCTCCCTCGCCCCTCCCCCATCCCCACCCACTTATGACAGATGCTCTTGCGCGCAGCGGTCACGCGCAGCGGTCGCGCCCTAGTTGCGCCGAAGGTGCGCCAAAGGTAAGCCCGTCTACGCCCGTCCGCGCCAAGCCCGCGCCCAGCGCCAGACCCCCTGGCCCCCGTCCCTCCCACCCCACACGCATTACATACGCCGCCTCCACCCTCCTAGCCCTTAACCCCGGCCGACTCTCCAACTGCGCCCAAGCCGCCCCTGGACACACCCATGGACCCTTCACATGCAACTCCTGCAAGTTTGACGGCACCAAGACCAACTCCTCATCCACTAAATCCAAACAGAGACCTGACACCAACCACCTAAAATGCATCCTGCTCAACACTCGGTCCACATACACGCCATCGACCTCTGGAATCTACTAGACACCATCTCTCTGGATGTCGCCTTCCTAACAGAAACATGGATGAACGCCTCCTCAGCCCCAGACATCACCATTGCCATCCCGGAAGGCTACAAGATCATCCGAAAAGACCGCAACAAGCAAACAGGAGGAGGCATCGCCATCGTCCACAAGAATTCCTTCCGCATCTCAACCAGCTCAGACGTCAACCTCGCTAGAGCCGAACACCTTCACTTCCAGATCCACACCGACCCCAAGACCACACTCAGAGGCACCCTCCTCTACAGGCCACCAGGACCCCGTGCACAATTCAGTGAAGACATCACTGACTTTATCACCCCACACACCCTCCCTTCCGAGGACTACATTCTTTTGGGAGACCTCAATTTTCACCTGGAAAAAAGCAACGACAGCAACACCACCGCCCTTCTGGACAATCTCGCCAACCTCGGACTCAAACAACTTGTTAATACCCCCACTCACTATGCAGGTCACACACGCGACCCTATATTCACCTCCAGCAAACATATCTCCTTCAGTCACACCACAGCTCTCCATTGGACGGACCACAGCTGCGTTCACTTTATCTACAATAAGACCACAACCCACAACCATCCTCAACCTACTCTGCGAAGAAACTGGAACAAAATCACCATCGACCAGATCTCCTCATCGCTTCTTCAAAACCCCCCTGCCCACTCTTCGAACCCCAACCAAGCAGCCATTAACCTCACTCAATGGCTAACCATTAGCGCCGACAACCTAGCACCCCTGAAAAAACGTCAAATCAAACTAGGCAACAAAAACACACCCTGGTTCAACGATGATCTTAAGAAATCCAAGAAACTCTGTCGCTCCTTTGAGAAGGCCTGGAAAAAAGACCCAAACACCAACACCAGAGACGCCTTCAAAAACGCCACACGCATACACCACCAACTGATCCGGACTGCCAAGAAAGCCGCATTCAAAGACCGACTAGACAACAACTCCCACAACAGCAAGGAATTATTCAACATTGTCAAAGAGTTTACCAACCCCACTGCCAACTCCAACGACATCACTCCCTCCCAAACCCTTTGCGACTCCCTAGCTTCGTTCTTCCACGACAAAATCGCAGACATCCACAACAGCTTCAACAACCATCCCGGAGACCAACCCACCCAACCTTCTGCCGTACCTTCACCCCCCTTGAACATCCTTAATGAATGGAACCCAATCTCCACTGAGGACACCATCCGCCTGATGAACTCCATCCACTCAGGATCCCCCACAGACCCATGCCCTCACCACATCTTCAACAAAGCAGATTCCATCATAGCACCACACCTCCGAGACGTCATCAACTGCTCCCTCGACTCCGCCACCTTCCCGGAAAGCTGGAAACACGCCGAACTCAGCGCCCTTCTAAAAAAAACCACAGCTGACCCCACCGAACTCAAAAACTACCGCCCCATCTCGCTCCTTCCATTCCCGGCCAAAGTCATCGAGAAAGCTGTCAGCAACCAACTCGCCGCCTTCCTCGAAACCAACAAATCCCTCGACTCCTCACAGTCCGGCTTCCGAGCCAAACACAGCACTGAGACCGCACTCATCGCAGCAACAGACGACATTCGAACTCTACTGGACAATGGAGACACAGTCGCCCTCATCCTCCTCGACCTCTCCGCAGCCTTCGACACAGTCTGTCATAGCACCCTGATACAACGCCTCAGAAACATCGGAATCCAGGGAAAAGCACTGGAATGGATCACCTCGTTCCTTGCCGGAAGAACACAGAGAGTCCGCCTCCCACCATTCAAGTCAGAGGCCACAGAAGTCATTTGCGGCGTGCCACAAGGATCCTCACTCAGTCCCACCCTCTTTAACGTATACATGAGCCCCCTCGCGGCCATTGCACGCCAACACAACCTCAACATCATCTCCTACGCTGATTACACTCAACTTATCCTCTCACTCACCAAAGACCCTAACGCCGCCAAAACCAACCTACATGAAGGAATGAAAGAAGTAGCCGAATGGATGAAGCACAGCCGTCTGAAACTGAATTCCGACAAAACAGAAGTCCTTATCTTAGGTACCTCCCCCTCTGCCTGGGACGACTCTTGGTGGCCAGAGTCCCTTGGAAAAGCACCCATCCCGACAGACCACGCACGGAACCTGGGCGTCATTCTGGACTCCTCACTCTCGATGACCAGACAAGTCAACGCCATTTCATCATCTTGCTTCAACATTCTTCGCATGCTCAAAAAAACATTTCGCTGGATCCCCACCGAAACTAGAAAAACGGTCACGCACGCACTGATTACAAGCCGCCTGGACTACGGAAACACCCTTTACGCCGGTACCACCGCAAAACTTCAGAAAAAACTCCAACGCATCCAGAACGCATCAGCCAGACTCATACTAGACATCCCGCGTAACGACCACATTTCTGGTCACCTGAAAAACCTCCACTGGCTCCCCGTCAATAAGAGGATAACATTCCGCCTCCTAACCCACGCACACAAAGCACTTTACGAACTTGGACCCGAATGCCTCAACACACGACTTTCCTTCTACACCCCCTCCCGCCAGCTACGCTCCTCCAACCAAGCCCTTGCTGCTGTACCTCGCATCAACAAAACCACCATGGGAGGAAGATCCTTCTCCAACCTGGTGGCTAGAACCTGGAACTCACTTCCCATTCACCTTCGCCTCACTCAGAACCACCTGGCATTCAGAAAACAACTTAAAACCTGGATATTCGACAAGTAATCCCCCACCCTTCTCCAAGCGCCTTGAGACCCTCTGGGTATGTAGCGCGCTATATAAATTAATTGAATTGAATTGAATTGAAAAGTATGATTTGTGTGGTGAGAGGATACAGACTTGGGAGTGTGACGTGGTACGAGGGATGGGGAGTGTTGTTTGATGATAGAGGACATGCGAGGAGGGCTGTGGCTGAGTGGGGTTTCAGGGCAGGGGTTGGGGGTAATGTTGTATGGTGCGATGGAGGCCGGGGAGTTGGAATTGGTGACTGGATGGGAGTGTTGCCTGATGAAAAAAGTGCGGGGTCGGTTGCGGTTGAGTGGGAATTTTTTGGGGGGTGGTGGTAGTAGAGGTAATCAGCCTGTTTTAGTTTTGCAGGAGGCGAGTATGGCCTCGGACCGCACTGTGGATGGGGAACATAAGGGCGTGGCCGCGCCGGAGAGGAGGTGGAGGTCCTGGACGGACTCTCAGGCAATGAATTACACAGAGGCAGGGGTCGCAGGGAGCATGGGTAAGAGGGGACTTCAGCTGGTTGGCTGGGGTGTGTGGGGATTGTGAGATTTGGCACGGTGACAGGTGCAGTGGCGGCATCATGCTGGAGTAATAGGAGCCTGGCGCTCTGGTGGGGATGAGTCCAGATGGACAATGTAGTACCAAACGCAATGAAGGGTCAACCAAAGGAGCACATATTGTTGCTGGCCAGGCTGGACGGGGATGTCGAATGGGACAAGGGGCCAGTAACGGAAAGAGGACATTGGTCTCAACTGGGCCCACATATTACGGTGTGGGGGGCGGGCAGTTGCCCTGCGGATACGCCATGGTTGGCAGAGGAACAACAGGAGAGCTGGGGTTTCTTCGCATGACTGAGCATGGGGGGAGGAGGGCTAGGGTTAGCCCTGACTCGACTGGACCAGAAGGGGCATCGATTTGTTGGTTAGCCTCTCCGCACAGCGAAGGTGTACTGGCATCATTATCTGATTCCCGAGGGATCACTTAATCAATGTGGGGTACTTGAGAGGCACTCCCTTTCATAAGAGGTAGAACAGGGACCATGCAGGGATCAAAGGATGAGCATGCAAAAGGGATGGATAGGGGGGGGGGGTCCTTACACGGTTCCAAGAAGCCAAGGGCTTATGGCGCCTGTCTTTTTCAGATTGGAAGCTGGTGCTTCAGCACTGAAAAAGAAGGGTGCTCAGGCGTGGGTTGGGGGGTCGCGATGAGATCGTGAAGGGCGAGAGGCAGGCACTTTGCAATAGGTGGATGATGACGAGGGATGGCGGACAATGGGGTTCAAAGCAATGGCAGGGTTGGTGGTCCGTGGATCGGCCACCGTAGGGGTGAACTTGGTCAAATTAATAGGAAAGGGGGCAGGGGATTTGCCTTGGGGCTGAGTAGGTATGGGGCTTTTGACGGACGTGTTTTTGCACACTTGAGGGGCAAGCAGCATAGAGGGGGTGGTTAAGAGGTACTCTGCCTCGACCGGGATGTGGTGGGGACCTTGTTGGACACTGGGTATATAATCAGAGGTGGGGATTTGGGTGTGCCACAGTTGTTGGGTGCAATTCGGGGGAAAGGACAAGGAGCCCATGAGGGGGGGGGATATGGGACAATACTGGGGTGTCGGTAACAAGGTGGAAGGGGCCTGGCCTGGGACGCGAGAAATGGTGCGAGGCCCAAGGCAGGTTCCGCGTGTATTTGACAGTGGCAACTTCAACCGAGTTACTTGACGGTTATGGGGGAGGTGTCACGGAGAGATAGGGTGCTGCCGCCCAGGCATGGCTGGAGCGGGCCAGCAATACCGTGGTGTGGTTTCTTTATTTAGTTTTCTTCGTGAAGTTTTATAGCGCACTAGTGAATCCCATGAGTATCGGAGAACTCTTAATGTGCTCAAGAAAAGCAACAATTGCCTTCCATCACAGGACGTGTGGATGCATAAGAGGTGTGCGCAGAATTCAGTCCGGTGTATGCCGTGAAGGGGAGCAATATGCAATGGGTTGATTGCCAGGTTACCATCATCCTTGAGGGGCACAGTGAGAGGGGAGTCCATTGGTTTGTGGACGCCTAAGTTGGTTGACTTGGGCGGTAGTGTCTGGGTTGAGGCGCAAGGGTTCAGGTCCTTGTTGATGCAAGTGAAGGAGGGGTGGCATCTGAGAACAAAGGGGAGTGCGTTTCGCAGCCTAGAGAGCATCACCAGAGGAGAATCGGCATTGGGTTGTTTTTCTCATTTTCAGTTTCCGGGGGATGAGGAGGGAGTTGGTGCTCTTAGATTTCTGTATTTTCCTGGCTTGTCGTTAGATGGTTTGGGCTGAGGGAGACCAGGTTTGGGATGGGACAGTGGGGCAGAATGCAAGGGGGCCTGGAATGTGGCTAGGGAGTATGGTGGTTTGTCAGAGGCAACGTGGGTCTAGGTAACAGAAACCTGTAGAACAGGCGATGGGCGAGGATGGTTCGGAAATGTAAGGGGGGGTGCTGCACAAGGTAGGAGATTCAAAGGAACAAGGACTGGTGTTTTTCCGGAGGTCAGGCGGTTTGGGGTGTTTTGGGGAGTGGACCTTGGAGACGGAGCAATATGGTGGGGACAACGCATAAGCAAAGGTAGCGCAGTGTAGCGCAGTTGAGGCATTTGTGAGGACGGGGGTTTGTACCTGGGACAGGGGGGAATGGGGGTGGTTGAGTTCTTTTGGATGCAGCGGACGGGTGTAGTGTTGCGTGGGTCATAGCAAGCGGGGTAACAGGGAAAGGACTAAAGGAGAAGGGACATAATGCTTGCAGGACTAATCATTCTTTTTCTACTACAGGAAATGGGAATAGATTGGGCTCCAGGGTGGTTGACTGGTTGGGTGGCCATTCTCCGGGGCATTGGACGGCAAAGGCGGCAAACTAGCAGGTTTACAGACGTCACTAGGCAGGGAGCAGTCATCGGGCTGTGCGATGATGGGGGAAGCAGTGGAATGACAATAGGGGGGATTTGTGGCTGGTACGGCTGACATTGTCACAAGAAACTAGAAGGTATGAGGATACATGTGGGAGAAAGAAGTATTCTGGGATGTCAGTTTGGCATTGCATTATGGAACATGGAAGGTGATATGGTTCACTGAAATGGAATGTGGGACAATTTTGGTCACATGAATGTTTGTGCCTTGCAGATGTGGGGAGCGGGGTGCTATCGAACTGAATGGGCAGGTAAAGGCCCGTTGGTGATGAGACTGTTTCGAAGAGAAACATGCAGTTTTGTTTCACAGGGGACACCTTTTAGTCGAAGGTTGGCCCGGATGTTCTTTATTTACACGGTGGCGCAGTTTTAGGTGGTGGATGTGATGGAGCAAGGATTCGCACGTTACGCGACTTGCTTGAACTCATGAACCTCGCATAATGTAATATCATAATCAACCTGTTTTGTTTATTAACATTGCACTTTTACACTACACGCGGGTGTCCCAATGATGCTTGCCTATGGTTTACTAATCCTAACTATGCTTGCAGCTAAAATGGTCGCTGCTATGCGGGATTCTAGTCTGCGCATGCCTCGGTCATACCCATGTGATGTGACGCACTCGCAGTTCTGGAGGGAATTTTTCGCTCATGAGCAGTACTGCTAATATGGCCGCTTTGTTCTAAAATGCTCTTCGCTTGCCACCGCTGCTTTTGTTCAGCTGTTTCATTCTGCTTAACTCCTAATGCTATAGATATTATAAAGTAAGGGGTGTAGAGAAGCCAATCATGGTATACAGTGTCTTCAATTTTTTTTGTGTTTCTAAATTGTTTTCGCTTACTTTTCATGTATCGACTGTTGTGGGCCTGGGAGCGGTGAGCCACTCCATCTTTGAAGCCCGTGTAGTACTAACCACGTGATGAAGGAGAAACGAATCACGCAGTAGTGGAACTTAGCCAGCTGGCTGCCGAAGTTAAGATGCTCCTGGGAAAATGACCCCTGCTCCAGGAGAAGACTTCGATTTGTACCTGAACTTGTTACATGTTGCGATAAAACTTGTATGCCCCATTGTGCTCTGAATTTCTATGCCATGGGAACTGGAATGTAAGGGGTGGGTTCGAAAACTGAATATTAATTCTGGGAAAGTTCAAATTATAGGTGGTGTCATGACCTAACCACCTCTCTTGTCCAATCCGAAGTTGGGGATCCTTTCACTTGCAACATTTGTGGTTGGTACATCGACCCAAAAACAGTATAACTGGCCTAGGTTTAGCTAGAGAAATTGTCCGACTTGTCCGAATAGCTGACCTGTCACTGACCCTACGAACTCTATAGGTGATTAATACAGAGAGCTGCGGAGCACTCTGTCCGTAATTTCCACAAACTTAGTCTGGGGTGGAGAAACCTTTAACTGCTGGCGAAGCACTTTGCTGGGAGATTCGAGAACTCAATCGGGGTTATTGGCAGATTCCTTGCAGAGAGGGCGTAGCGCAGGCGTTGCATCCGAAGCTGCAGGTGTTGGTCGTACCCTTTGGTGAGCCCAGTCCTGATCCAAAATCCTGGGGAGATCCTGTCCTGACTGTCCATGAGCTGTACCTGTTCGCCTACTGGCATTCCAAGTCCTTGAGGGTCCTTTCCCGCCTTTCCCAACTGACCCGTGGCCAGGGTTAGTCCTCATTCTGTCCTAGGTAAATATAAATATATGTGGGTGTTTATCTATCTAAATCTTTCTCTCCTTTTCCTTAATAAAGCAATCTTGCCTATGTGAATTATCTCTGACATTTGACTCTCACAAAAGTATTTTTCTAGTTTGTTCCTTATCTTCTCCTTACCCTTACTAAAACATTGAACTGTTTTGCATATCTAGTATGTTCCACTGTTACCCTTCCTATAGAAAAATAACGCATCCTGAGAGTATTGTTTATTCTATATCGTTTAGTATACTCAAATCAGCATTTTAGTAGAATGTTCCCTTGTTCTTACCCAACCTTTAGTAACGTGAAACAAAATTAGCGTGTTCCTTTTCTTTCCTATTTCCTTTATTTTTCCAAATGTTAGATGCTCCTTACCTTGATTCATAGTTATACTATTTTTCTAATCTTGGTTATAGATGTTTTGATCTGTGTGCATTTCATTCTCATGGCATATGATGATTTTATTGACTAGATAAAGCTTAAAAAACTTCTTGTGTTTGTGGTTATTACAAGGTATAAACAAAAATTAAATGTATATGGTATTGGTGTTTATCTGCTTGAATCTCAAATTCAGCTCCTGATCCATGGTGATCATAGGTACCTGTTCTTGAGGATTGGTAAGTCAGGTACACGGAAATAAATAGAAAGGAAAAATCGAATTACTGATAGCGCTGTGTAGGATACCTGATTTATGAAATAAGTGATATAAACACGTTATGGGCCCAGTAGTGTATATTTGGTAAAATAAGAATCGGGTAACCTGCGCGCTCTATCAGTAATTTTCTGGTAGCAAGATGATGGTTAGGACTAGTTTAGACAGGTAGATAGGTTAATCGTTGATAAACCGTGAAAATTTAAATGTGCTGCTAAAAATAATTTTTTCCCCTTAAGATCGATCGACTGCAAAAATATTGGTTTGAAATGTTATGAAATGTTTAAATTGTTTTTATGAAATGCTGCTATATGATGTTTTTGGATTAACAATTTGTTAGTGACTGTTATATGTTGTCTGGAAAAATCCCTGGGGATACAATAGCGGGTGGTGAGTAGAATCCATCTTGCGGTGAGGTCAGTGGCTCGAGGAAAATTAGTGCATGGTTAGGTAGAACTGGAAGCGCTAATTAGGGTTTTCTGAATGAGCAGTTGAATAAATGGTAACAACGAGTCCGCTAATGAAACTTCAGTTGTGATATTACCTAGTAAGGGTCACACGAGGAAGGAGTAGTAGGTTCATCGGAGCTTGAGTGATAGCAGGGGAGTTCACTGGTGAAACTTTAGACTTAGTATATATCCCGGAAAGAGTGGATGAGTCAAAAGAAGTAACAGGTTCTCTAATGCTTGTGTGAAGGGTAGGCAGAAGGGTCTATCAGTAGTGTATGAAAAGTAGACAGAAGAGGTTTACTTGCAGTAAAACAAAGCGTTCTTTATAGACACTCGAGTACAGTGGCAAATGTTATATGTTGTTAACTAAATTGTATAAGCTAAGTGTCCAGGTAGGAATCATTCACAGTGTAAATTTTACATTCAACAGTGTCATAACTATGATCACTAAATTGAAGAGGGTAACCGAGGGGTTTCAGCAACAGCAAACAATGAATAGTATCAAAAATATATATTTATTTTTTGATTTTCAATTATAAACTTTTTGTGTTTTACAGTTTTATCCAAGAATCAAAAGTCCGGCAACATTAAACCACCAAAACCATATATCACAAATCATATGGTGGCATATAAACACCTTTACCACATAGTGTGGACACAATAAAGGGACCACATGCACGTTATTATATATGCAGCCTAATTCACAAATTGTTATTTCAAGTGAATTATACAATATGGTTGTATAAAAGGTGTTAGGCGTCGACGTTTCGGTCCATGTAGGCCAAAAAGATCCGGAGGACCATCTTCAGGACAAAAAGAGTTGCACAGAGGTATCTAATACAAACATAACAACAACAAAAAAATCAGTGAAACCCTAGGGTACACGGAGATTTTTTCAGCTCAATATAAAGAACAAAGTGACAAAGCACTAGTGACAAAACACTTAACTAAGACATAACTAGGTGTGGCATGCACCTTTAGACAACCACCAAGTGTACGTAAACTAACACAAATGTGCCAAAAAAGGAAGGAAAATGCCAGGAACAAGACCAGTTGACAAGTGCCTTTAGGACCTTATTACTACAATGCCAGGAAGGTTCGGAGCGATAACCCATATTTAGGCATGCACTATCAAATTTAACCTGTGTACTGTGTAGTACTTACAAAAAGCCAACAACCAAAACGCCTCACAGGTCGTTCTGTAAATCAGTAAATGAATGGGTCAATAGCGCTGCGTGAGCTAGAGAATATCGTTCTAAAACTAAGCATGCATGTAGTATCACTTACATCTGGCGGCCGCCCGAACCTCTGAAAAACAGGCAAGTACATAATCAGAAACCTGTATACGCCAAGACTATCTTAAATATAATGCTATCCTGCCTTGCACTTACTTCGCTGGCCAAAAGACGCCGGCTCTAAGGAGTCCGTGTGTCTTCTCCGTGAACGATCGCGGAAACCATCAACTTCCGCATATGACGTATATAACATTAGGCGCCAGGGCGTCACTTACACAGTGAACTTGGCGGCCATCTTAAAGTGGACTAAAAGGCTTGCTAGTTCAGTTACAACAAAACGATAAGCAATCATACAATGGGAGAATAATGACAGACTATTAAAAATGCAAATATAAATATACAAATAGACATACCCAAACGTCCTACACTCCAGTAAGCTTCATAATCTAGATGAATGATTAATTCTCACATACAGCCGTATGTGACAGTCCATCTTAAAGTGGACTGAAAGGCTTGCTGGTTCAGTTACAACAAAACGATAAGCAATCCTACAATAGGAGAATAATGACAGACTAATAAAAATGCAAATATAAATATACAAATAGACATACCCAAACGTCCTACACTCAGTAAGCTTCATAATCCAGATGAATGATTAATTCTCACATACAGCCGTATGTGACAGTCCAGACTCAAAAGACCTTTACATTAGGGTAGCCAATGAATGCCATTCGATAAGAGTGTTCAGCCCATTTTCTACTGTATCATATAGCCAAATCAGTTTGTTCTCTCTTTGAGCAAGAAGTTTTTCCACATTAGGTCGTCTCCTTGTACCCTTTACACACTCAATAACAAACCATTTCATATCAGTGGGGGCATGTGACATGTTATTAAAGTGTTCAACTAGAGGCGCCGTGTGAATTTTATTTTGCATCTAATGCGGGACTGATGTTGTGTTATCCGTTTCCTTATTTCTTGTGTTGTTTTACCTAGGTAGTGTAGGCCACAAGGACACTGGATACAATAAATCACATTTTTGGTCATGCAATTCGAATGTTGTTTCAGCGTCATCTGTCTCCCATTAATGCAGCAGGTTTTTGTTATTTGGGTGGTCGCACAAGCTGTGCATCCACCGCATGGAAAGTGTCCGACAATGGGTGCCAGGCCCCACATGCTACTTAGGGTATTGATCTTGGGTTCCCTATAGGCTTTGACCAAGTGGTCTCATAGATTCTTTCCTCTTTTGAAGGCAAATCTAGGAATGGCTAACTGGGGTTCAACCTTTTGGATCAAATGCCAATTGCGTTTGATGATTTTCTTAATTTCTGTGGATTCTGTACCAAAAGTCAGGACACAAGTTGTGGGTACTGTATCTGATGTGGTATTCGAGTTTGTTAGTTGCTTTTTCTGTAGGAGGGCTTGACGGTCATAAAACCATGCACGCTTCATAGCATGCTTTACCAGCCGGTATGGATATGACCGGGTCACAAGTTTTTCCTGCAAAATTTTTGCATCCCTAAAATAATCTTCCCTCTTTGTACAATTCCTCCGGATTCGGAGGAACTGACCAAAGGGGAGATTATCCCGTAGGTTACGGGGGTGGTGGCTATTATACCTCAAAAGGGTATTACGTGCCGTGGGTTTGGTATATAAACTCACGGCAAGTGTCCCTTCGACATGTATGATGTTAAGGTCAAGAAAATTCAAGGCCTCACAGTTACTTTCCAGGGTGAATTGCAGGTTCCCATCCTTCGTATTGAGCCATCGATGGAGTTCTTCATTTTACAGGATAAAACTGTATATGATCAGGAGGCCCTTAGACAATTGAGCAACCAAGAACACTACAAGAAACTTTCTGGTGACCCTACGGCCAGGATCCGTAAACTTATCCTCACACTGACTACTAAAGGCCAAGAAGGACTATGGCTTAGCAAAAAGGAACTTGATTACCTTAACAAAGATGATTTCAGTATCCCCGCGTTTTATACGCTACCAAAAATCCACAAGAACAGTCAGCAACCGCCGGGAAGACCTATTGTGGCTGGTTGCCAATCTATTCTTCAACCTTTGGCAGAATACGTGGATCATTTCCTAAAACCATTTGTTACCACCACCAGATCATTTACTCAAGACAGTAGAGATGCAATTGTTAAATTGGAAGGTGTCCATTTTAGCCCAAACCATAACATCTTGGCTACAATGGACATCGAAAGTCTCTACACTAATATTCACCAGGCTGAAGCTCTACAAGTAATTTATAACACTCTGGAAACTCGCACTCGGCCCCACCAAGTTCCTACTTGGTTTATTACTGAATGTGCAAGACTTGCTCTAGAGGAAAACTATTTTCTCTTCAACAATGACTTTTTTGCTCAACGGAAGGGTGTTGCAATGGGAGCAGTTTTTGCTCCCACTATAGCGAATTTGTTTGTAGCAGACTTTGAGGAAAAAGTTATCTACAATAATAACCCCTTTATAACAAATCTGGTCCACTACTTAAGATACATCGATGATGTCTGTATAGTCTGGGAGGGAAGTAAGGATAGGCTGGAAGAATTCCATCGATGGCTCAATACGAAGGATGGGAACCTGCAATTCACCCTGGAAAGTAACTGTGAGGCCTTGAATTTTCTTGACCTTAACATCATACATGTCGAAGGGACACTTGCCGTGAGTCTATATACCAAACCCACGGCACGTAATACCCTTTTGAGGTATAATAGCCACCACCCCCGTAACCTACGGGATAATCTCCCCTTTGGTCAGTTCCTCCGAATCCGGAGGAATTGTACAAAGAGGGAAGATTATTTTAGGGAAGCAAAAATTTTGCAGGAAAAACTTGTGACCCGGTCATATCCATACCGGCTGGTAAAGCATGCTATGAAGCGTGCATGGTTTTATGACCGTCAAGCCCTCCTACAGAAAAAGCAACTAACAAACTCGAATACCACATCAGATACAGTACCCACAACTTGTGTCCTGACTTTTGGTACAGAATCCACAGAAATTAAGAAAATCATCAAACGCAATTGGCATTTGATCCAAAAGGTTGAACCCCAGTTAGCCATTCCTAGATTTGCCTTCAAAAGAGGAAAGAATCTACGAGACCACTTGGTCAAAGACTATAGGGAACCCAAGATCAATACCCTAAGTAGCATGTGGGGCCTGGCACCCATTGTCGGACACTTTCCATGCGGTGGATGCACAGCTTGTGCGACCACCCAAATAACAAAAACCTGCTGCATTAATGGGAGACAGATGACGCTGAAACAACATTCGAATTGCATGACCAAAAATGTGATTTATTGTATCCAGTGTCCTTGTGGCCTATACTACCTAGGTAAAACAACACAAGAAATAAGGAAACGGATAACACAACATCAGTCCCGCATTAGATGCAAAATTCACACGGCGCCTCTAGTTGAACACTTTAATAACATGTCACATGCCCCACTGATATGAAATGGTTTGTTATTGAGTGTGTAAAGGGTACAAGGAGACGACCTAATGTGGAAAAACTTCTTGCTCAAAGAGAGAACAAACTGATTTGGCTATATGATACAGTAGAAAATGGGCTGAACACTCTTATCGAATGGCATTCATTGGCTACCCTAATGTAAAGGTCTTTTGAGTCTGGACTGTCACATACGGCTGTATGTGAGAATTAATCATTCATCTGGATTATGAAGCTTACTGAGTGTAGGACGTTTGGGTATGTCTATTTGTATATTTATATTTGCATTTTTATTAGTCTGTCATTATTCTCCTATTGTAGGATTGCTTATCGTTTTGTTGTAACTGAACCAGCAAGCCTTTCAGTCCACTTTAAGATGGACTGTCACATACGGCTGTATGTGAGAATTAATCATTCATCTAGATTATGAAGCTTACTGGAGTGTAGGACGTTTGGGTATGTCTATTTGTATATTTATATTTGTATTTTTAATAGTCTGTCATTATTCTCCCATTGTATGATTGCTTATCGTTTTGTTGTAACTGAACTAGCAAGCCTTTTAGTCCACTTTAAGATGGCCGCCAAGTTCACTGTGTAAGTGACGCCCTGGCGCCTAACGTTATATACGTCATATGCGGAAGTTGATGGTTTCCGCGATCGTTCACGGAGAAGACACACGGACTCCTTAGAGCCGGCGTCTTTTGGCCAGCGAAGTAAGTGCAAGGCAGGATAGCATTATATTTAAGATAGTCTTGGCGTATACAGGTTTCTGATTATGTACTTGCCTGTTTTTCAGAGGTTCGGGCGGCCGCCAGATGTAAGTGATATTACATGCATGCTTAGTTTTAGAACGATATTCTCTAGCTCACGCAGCGCTATTGACCCATTCATTTACTGATTTACAGAACGACCTGTGAGGCGTTTTAGTTGTTGGCTTTTTGTAAGTACTACACAGTACACAGGTTAAATTTGATAGTGCATGCCTAAATATGGGTTATCGCTCCGAACCTTCCTGGCATTGTAGTAATAAGGTCCTAAAGGCACTTGTCAACTGGTCTTGTTCCTGGCAATTTCCTTCCTTTTTTGGCACATTTGTGTTAGTTTACGTACACTTGGTGGTTGTCTAAAGGTGCATGCCACACCTAGTTATGTCTTAGTTAAGTGTTTTGTCACTAGTGCTTTGTCACTTTGTTCTTTATATTGAGCTGAAAAAATCTCTGTGTACCCTAGGGTTTCACTGATTTTTTTTGTTGTTGTTATGTTTGTATTAGATACCTCTGTGCAACTCTTTTTGTCCTGAAGATGGTCCTCCGGATCTTTTTGGCCTACATGGACCGAAACGTCGACGCCTAACACCTTTTATACAACCATATTGTATAATTCACTTGAAATAACAATTTGTGAATTAGGCTGCATATATAATAACGTGCATGTGGTCCCTTTATTGTGTCCACACTATGTGGTAAAGGTGTTTACATGCCACCATATGATTTGTGATATATGGTTTTGGTGGTTTAATGTTGCCGGACTTTTGATTCTTGGATAAAACTGTAAAACACACAAAGTTTATAATTGAAAATCAAAAAATAAATATATATTTTTGATACTATTCATTGTTTGCTGTTGCTGAAACCCCTCGGTTACCCTCTTCAATTTAGTGATCATAGTTATGACACTGTTGAATGTAAAATTTACACTGTGAATGATTCCTACCTGGACACTTAGCTTATATGATTTACATTACCCAGTCCCGGTGGGATTATTGGGTGGCTCTGTTCTAATACTATTGTTAACTAAATTGAGCACTTGCAGTTTAAGAAAAATTCAAAGTTTCCGTTACCTTGTGAAGGAGGGAGTCGGTCGCGAAGCTGCGCTGACGTCACTCCGTGCCGCGCTGGTATTGGTTGAAACAGCGGGCGTGTAACGAAGCTAGTATTGTAAAGGAGGGGTGAGTGCCGGAGCGTGAGACCGCGTCTCGCGAAAAGGCCGCACACCCATTGGTCGAGAATATTTGCAATCCCTGTGTTGATTGGTTATTGAAAAGTTATAAGACGTGCTAGCATTGGAAGAGGATTTGTAAACAAAAGACGTAGTTAACCACAGAGCTTCTGGTTACGAAGTCTATGTGGTATCCTGAATTCTTACCTGATCCACAACATTTAGGTTTTCGCAAGGATCAGATTCTAAGAGGCAGACCTTACAATATGTACGGGAGCAAGAGGAAAATGTCATTTGCTGACAAAGTCAAAAATTATTTCAAGAAAGACAAGCCCATTAAAACTAGAGAAGGTATAATTATTCCACCACCTAATACTCCCGTATCATTTATGATGTTTGATAAAGGTTATCATACCTGCGTTTGGTTGGAGAATTGGGTAAAGTATACCCAAGAAGATGGAATCTTAGCATTCCCCTTAGATGGCACCTTTAATAGTAGAATTCTGTTTAATTTGAGGACCCGAATGAATGACTTACATCCCAGACCAAGATTAACGCAATATGAGGCTTTAGAAGAATGGCAGATTGAGGCCTTAGAGCGAGACAGACCCAGAATGGATAAGGGAATAGGTAAATGGTACCCGAAAATGCAGAGAGAGACCAAAGAGAAAAAGATGAAACAGTGGAGACAGAATATGATGGTCGAGGGACTATTTCCAGTATTTGGTGTAGATGAACCTGTAGGAGGAAAAAGGACAGAGAAAACCTGACACTTAATGGCTATGGGTGTTTCGGAAGATGAATACCTGGAGGATTTAGTTATGAAAAATCCACCCCCCTTTGATTAGGGTTCAAGGTCTTTGAGCTCGAAAAACCCATTCTTCAGATGTCCTAGAAGTAGAAGGGCTAGTGAGACAGATACAGCAGGTCTAGGTAATAGGCAAAATAGTAAAGACAGATTTTGTAGACCTGATACAACTATCCCAAATTAAGACCATTCGGTGAGGAGAGATCCGCTATGACAGTCCCAACTGCCCTGAGTCTGTATCCTCCTTTAGTTCTGCAAGTGTTACATGACACTTCCATTGACAGGGTTTTACACGAACGAGAAAAGGAAGCCTTAATTAAACAGCAAAATTAACTCATTCAGACAATAGCTCAGATAAATCCCAGTCCTGAAGCCCTGACAATTCCAGTAACTATTGGCCCCGTTGTTCCTCTTTATGGGGATAGACAGGCTAGTCCAAAAACACCAGTTATTACACCAGCTGTAGCACAGCCCAGAAAAGAGCCTCTCATAGTTGATGATCAGGCAAGCGAATGCGAATCTGTAATCTCCCTGATGGATCTGCCCATAAGGGAACCGGAAAGCAGTGTACCACGGACAGGAACTCAGACTAGGGCAAAGGAAGTCCTGATAGAAACAGCTTCAGGTACTAGAAGTGCCACAGTAGTGACCCCGGAAGAACTAGACCGATGGACTTGAGAATTAGAAAAGGAAACTCCTCAGCCAAAACCATTCGATATTTACAAGCTAAGAATAGAGCTGGAAGAACTAATAGCCGGAAATGTGGGATTAGACAGATTGAACACCTTTAGTGAGATAAGAGTTACTGTTTATATGCAAAAGCCTTACCCGAAACACCAGAGTGTTCCATGAGAAACTAATGGACACCGCAGCTAATATGGGAATAGATGTTAGCAAATCCAAAGTCCTAGAAAAAACCTTACAGAGCAGAATTCTCGGATAAGGATCTAGAAAACATGAATGTGTCAGGGAAAAAGGTACAGATAAGAGAATTGTTGAATCTGTTACAGAAATGGGGAGATGTAGAAAAATAGAAAGCCAGGTGGGCAAAGAAAAAGGAAGACAGTAAGGCTAGACCAGGGACTTCTGAATATGTCCTAAAAGAAGTCGATAAGGCAGAGACTTTGTATCCCATGAGAGAAGTGCCAGGTGGGAAATATGTACATGTTCCATTGGCCCGACAGGACATTGTGCCATTCACAAATGATTTCCCGAAATTACGAGAGAAGCCTTTAGAGCGGTATAGGCAGGTCGAGAGATTTGTAAAAGTCCATAAATGCCTCCTGAAAGATCTAGATGGATTCTTTGACATTGTAGTTCCCGTAGACCTATGGAGCGAATGCAAAATTGCGGTCGATTGGCCAAGTGAAGAGTACCCTAGGGACCCCAGAACAGGAGCCCCTTCTCCGGAGGTAATGAGACAGTATGACAAAGTAATACTACACTTAAAAGGAAAGGTGCCAGCTAAAGAAACTGATTGGACCCGCATAGATAGAACTACCCAAAATCGTGATGAAACTGTTCACTCCTATTATCAACGACTGTTACAGGTGTTCAAAACCTACAGTGGAATCGATAACATTGAAATGAAGGATATGACCCATTTCATTTATCGATTCGTGTTGGGATTAAGACCTGAAATCTCACAGTGGATTAGAGATGATAAAATCTGTTGGCAGGGAAAACCCATAGATGAGGTCCTGAAGTACGCCATGTATTGCAAAGACGAGATGGAAAACAAACAAAAGGCATTAAAGGAAAAGGTCATGTGGGCTCAAGTGAATTTGGCAGAACAGCAAGAAAAATAGTTAGGTAAAATTAATAATAATACCCCGAACACAAGCTCTGGGGGAGGAGGGAAACCCAGAGTTAAAATGATTCAAGAGGAGGCCATGAAGAAATTTCCCTGCCACAGGTGCGGTCAGATAGGGTACTGGAGAGACGAGTGTCCAATGTTACAGAATGGTAATGTCCAAATTAATGATTTAAATCCACAGGTGCAGAAAGAGGGGCCACGAAAGACCCAGCAACAGGTAAAACAGAATCAGTTGCCTCGCACACCTAGACCTAACTATAGGAACAAAACTCAGCAGAATGAGGGGGTCGAGGTATGGGAAGGAAGAGAGGATAGAAATGCAGCAACCTCGCAATTCCTGTTGAATGATACATTCCTCTGTGATGAACCTTACTGACGGGGCCTGAGGGGGGAGGACAAGGAGTGCGTACTTGGCGCCTCCTTGCCGGTAGACCAGACGGGGCCATACATTGAAGGAAAGGTTGAAGGAAATGACGTCACCTTTCTGTTGGACACTGGTGCTACCCGTTCTACTGTGAGAACAGCAGACGTTCCAAACCTACCCCTCTCGAGAGAAGCTATCCAAGTAGTGGGCGTGTCAAATCAGATAATTAGTACCCCAGTAACTGAACCAATGGAGATCTCAATGGGGAATTTTAAAGAGATGCACAGATTTGTTGTCTGTGATTGTAGTCCTGTGAACTTTTTGGGACGTGATTTGCTGTGCAAAATGAACTGCACCATCTTTTGCACACCAAAAGGCGTTGAAATTCAGACCCCAGATGAAGACGGACTGTACAAATTAATGCTGCTAAGGCCTGACTCAGAAATTAAGAAATTGACAATGCAAGACTTACCTGAAGAGCTCCAACAGACAGTGATACCAGAAGTGTGGGATTTCACTGGAAAAGATGTAGGATTAATGGCAAATGTAGTCCCGATTCAAATAGCCATAAAACCAAATGCAGTTTACCCAAATACCAAGCAGTATAGAATGAATGCAGAAGTAAAGGCAGGAGTTGCCATTGAAATAAAAAGATTGATAGAAGCAAACATCATACAGGAAGTAATGAGCAGTCCTTGTAATTCGCCCATAATTGGAATTAAAAAGCCTAGTAGGAAGAACAGGGTAGTGCAAGACCTGCGCAAGGGAAACAAGATCGTTGTTCCTTGTTGTCCCATTGTGCCAAATCCTGCAGTGATTTTGTACCAAATTCCATGGAATGCTGGATGGTTTACCATCATTGACTTATGTCACGCATTCTTTTCTATCCCATTGCATCCTGACAGCAAATTTCTTTTCTCATTTGAATTCGACAGTCATGTCTATGTCTGGAATCGTGTCCCTCAAGGGTACACAGAAATTCCTTCTATTTTTAATCAGATTTTATTTTGAAAAGATGCCTTAAATCATTAGTCTTACCTGGAGAATCAGTTTTGGTCCAGTACATAGACGACCTCTTGGTGGCGTCTAAAAGTCGGAACAACTGTGTTACTGATACCATTGCCCTGTTGAATCATCTAGGTAAAGGAGGGCATAAGGTATCGCCAGACAAATTACAGTTCTGTAAAAATTCAGTGAAATATCTGGGGCACCAGATAGAAAAAGGTATCCGGAAAGTTACTTCAGAAAGGATTAGGATAATTCGAGACATGGAATTACCCCGTACTCAGAAAGACATCAGAATGTTCCTGGGAGTACTAGGATACTGTAGACAGTGGATTGTGGGATTTGCAGTCCTAGCAAAACCATTAATAAAAATGACCAAGAAAGGAGCTAAGGATCCATTCGAGTGGGATGATGAAAGCATGACATCCTTTATAAAATTACGAAACTGTCTGTGCTCAGCTCCTGCATTGGGAATGCCTGACTATTCAAAGGACTTAGCCTTGTTTTGTGACACACGAGACAATTGTGCACTTTCAGTCCTGACCCAAATTCATGGTCTAACTAGACATCCAATGGCATATTTTTCTGCTACCTTAGATCCAGTGGCTGCTGGATTGCCTGGATGTCTGAAAGCAGTAGCTGCAACTTGCATGAGTCTTGAACAGAGTGAATCCATCGTCATGGGCCATCCGGTAACTGTGTATGTTCCACATGCAGTTGTAATCCTACTGACCTGGACCAAAACTCAGTACCTCACACCTAGTCGGCTGACTAAGTATGAAAGAATTTTAGTGGGTGCAGCAAACGTAACTATCACCAGATGTAATAAACTGAATCCAGCAACTCTATTACCAGATACACTGGCTGCAGAAGTCAGGGAAGAGGTTGAGCATAATTGCATTGATCTGACTGAATATAGCACAAAACCCCGCCCAGATATCAAGGAAACGGCTTTGCCCATAGAAGATAGTGAATTGTTTGTAGATGGCTCATGTTTAAGACATGAGGATGGAGGTCTAAGTGCTGCCTATGCTGTGGTCACTATAGAAAAAACAATAGAAGCATCCTACCTATTTGGAGTAAAGTCTGCACAAGTAGCCAAATTGGTTGTATTGACAAGAGCTTGTAAAAATGGGAAAAACAAAAGAGTAACCATATACACTGATAGTCGGTATGGTTACGGGGTTGTGCATGACTTCGGCCAATTGTGGCTGCAAAGAGAATTCATGACTTCCTCGGGTACCCCTATCAGAAATGGAAAAGTGGTACAGAACCTACTGGAAGCAATCCAGTTACCAAAAGAATTGGCAGTGGTCAAGTGTGCTGCTCACAAATCTGGCAATGACGATGTGACAGCTGGTAACAGATATGCTGACCAAATAGCCCAATATTGTGCACGAAACAGAATGCCATTGAACATCACTTTGGGGGGAGTCGGAAACAGCTGCCAACTTATGGTGTTTGAGGATGTATCAAATTGGGAGGAACTGAAAGGGTTGCAACAGGCAGCAGAACCAGAAGAAAAGGAAAGATGGGAGAAAGATGGTTGTCAACCAAGGAATAGAGATGGTGTCATTGTCTATATTGATGGTACGCCTGTGTTACCAGACAACATGGTTGCTCCTATGGCTAGACTGATACATGGGGACTCACACATAGGGAGAGATGCGATGGTTCGTGTTTTCAAACAAGCATGGTACAATTCGAAGTTCAGGAACATTGCAGAGGCGCTTTGCCAGAGGTGCTTAACTTGTCAGCAGTTTAATCCTGGGAAGAAATCAGTGGTATTACCAAGTACAATTGGAAAGGCAGAGGGTCCTTTTATCAGACTACAAGTTGACTTTATGCAGTTGCCCCGTTGTAAAGGAATGAAGTACGTCCTTGTCATAGTCTGCCTATTCTCAAAATGGGTGAAAGCTTACCCAGCTAAGAAAAATGATGCAATTACTGTCGCCAAGTTGTTACTAAGGGAACTGATACCTAGGTTCGGTTTTCCGGTCACAATTGAATCAGACAGAGGTGGGCATTTTGCCAATGACGTAATAACACAGCTCTTTGAGGCATTTAAAATTACCCAAAAACTGCACTGTGCATATCATTCAGAGGCTTCTGGAGTAGTAGAACAGCTGAATGGCACTATAAAATCAAGACTGGGAAAAATGTGTAACTCTACTGGATTGAATTGGGTAGACGCTTTACCCCTTGTCCTGATGGGACTAAGAAGCATCCCAGACCGAAAAACAGGCCTGAGTCCCCATGAGATACTAATGGGAAGAGTGATGCGGCAGGCATGGGTACCAGGACACAAACTGCTAAGTATTTCTGAAGATTTGGTACTAGACTACTGCAAGCAGCTGGGTGACCAAGTGCGTTCTATTTCTCACTAGATTGGGGAAGACGCCGTCGCTAGGCCAACAACTCCAGTCCATAATCTGAACCCAGGTGATTGGGTTGTGCTTAAGAAACACACCCGGTCGAGTTGCCTAGCACCGTAGTGGGGGAAACCGAGGCAAGTGATTCTTGTCACCACAACTGCGGTGAAGTGTGCAGGTGTGCCAAAGTGGATCCATGCAAGTCATACCAAGAGGGTGACGGGAAAAGAAGCGGCTGAAGCTGAAGGTTGTGCAGCTGAAGGGTCTCCAGACGTTGGTCCTGAAATTGCTGATGACGAACAACCGAGCACCAGTCAAGACGAGTGGTTCCCAGTGGATGATCTGGCTCTTGATCCAATAAGAACCAGAAGATACACCTACTTAGATAGAGAGTGGGATAGTGAGGACGAGACAGGACTAGGAGGAGAGAATCAGATAATCGAAATCCATGACAGATCTGATGAGGAGGGAGGTCAGATAGGGACAGGACAGGTCATCGACACACCTCTAAGAACTCCAGAAAATGAAAAGGGACAGTTAGAAATTAGGGCGGAAGTTCATGCAGAAGAAAATCAAGGGTTCGAAGTGCATGAACAGGATCAGATAGAAATAGACAAACATGTTCAGGAAACAGAATTTGAAACAAACGAAAGTCAAAATCAGCATACACCTGAACCAGGCCAGCTCAGAAACCAGGCGGAAGAAACTGAAGTAAGAACTGGGACTAGTCAGACAGGAAGGGGAGAAGGAAACTTAGAAATAAATGTGCCACAACTGAACGAAAACAAAAGGGCACGTGAAGAAAGCCAAATTACAGTGCCAGTTAAAAGACTTAAAAAGAAGAAAAGTGAACCAAGATTCATAATAAGACTGAAACTGAGATTGAAAACTGTAGAGGAAAAGCTAGAAGACAGAAAAAGGGCTGCCAGTGAAAAGGAAAAGGCTGGAGCCAAGCCTAAAAGAAGTGACAGAATAAAAAGACATAACGAAAAATATCGGAGTCCTGAATGGACTTACCTATTACTAGAGGAATTTGAAGACCTTGAGATAAGTGACGGGAGTGACGAAAAACTGATTGCTGATCAGGGTTCCGAAGAAGGAGACCCAACCTGAAAGTTAACCTGCGTAAGCCACCTGTGTAAAGTTACAAAGAGGGGTTGGAAAACTTCTTTTAAGCCAAAATGTCTGATTCAAATGTGAATGGAAGACCTAGACAGAATTGCTGTAAAACATGCTGTAAAATATGTTTGTGTAGTGTAGCTATAGTACTGATAATATGGATAGGACTAACAGTCTCAATACCTTTCATGGTAAGCAAGGACTCTAACCTGTATCCTACTCAACAAGTGACAAAAGACTCAAATTCTGCCGACAGAAGAGACACCACGAAGTGTAGAAAGACGCGAGAAAACCTCTTGTCATAGACAGACAAAAATGGACGTAGATGCATCAGATGAGGGAGGACTACATTATCACAGAATCAAAAACAGAACACATTTAAATGTATTTGCAAACCTGTTAGTACACTATATAGAAGCCATGGAAATAGAAGACTGCTATGTCTGTATGAAGCTACCAACTTCTGTAGCTGAAGGTGTGACCTATCACCATTTACCCCTAACCTATGGAATTTCCTGTAGTATTTTAGCAAGCCTATTCTATAGAGGAACTTTACAGTACTACTATTCTAACTCTGACATAATATTTTCTGAACTTCCTATTCGAGGAAATCTGAACATTGTTCACACCAAGAGTGATGTGACTCGTTATATGGGAGAATAGTTTCTGACTATAGGTGACATAGATTTAGGTGAAGCACACAGAAATAATTTGACATGTTCATTACATGAACAAGAAAAAATGTTTTTAAATATGGCAGAGAAAAGAAGACAAAGTTTCCAAAGAAAGGCCAATGACAAAAGACAGAAAACTCCTAAATGGGCAGAAAACATGGAAAGCACCTCAAATGGTGAAGAGAACGCTGCACTGTTACTGGATTTCGAAAGAAAGGGGAAACTTTGTCTTCATAGAGAAAAGACTAGTTATTATAATAATATATTCATTGGTTCCAGTGAATGCAAACATAATTATAAGGTAATTATAGGTTGGGGTTTCAAAAATGGGTAAGAACCTGTGTTTTCCGGAATTTATTATATATGTGGGAACAAGGCTTATTTCAAATTGCCGGATCACTGGTATGGAAGCTGCTATTTAGGCATTGTCTTCCCGAAAATATACCATGTGAATGACGCCGCTGGAAGCAATGAAAATACTAATGGTTTAGTGCGTAGTAGAAGAGAAAGTGTAGGAGCAATTATAGGTGATATATTTAGTGCACTGATACCTGAAGTGGGAGTGGTTCTGAATACACACCGAATTTGCAAACTGTCTACAGTAGTGGATCGGTTATCTACTGACACCGCTGCTGGTTTCCTGCTGGTCAATACTGAAATGGTTGCGATCAGATCAATGGTTTTACAAAATAGACTTGCTCTTGATACCTTATTGGCAAAAGAGGGCGGAGTCTGTAGAATGTTGAAAGCACAACATTGTTGCACTTACATTCCTGATAAAAGTGTTGAAATTAAGAAATATGTGAGGAACATAACTAATTTGGAAAAGGAACTCAAACCACTGGAGGTTGACAGTGCCTGGAAGAGACTAACTGATGGTCTCTCCTCTGTAGGTAGTTGGTTTTCTAACATAGGTAAAAGTCTCGTGAGTAAAATACTGATGCCAATAGCAGGAATAAGTCTGATTGTGATAATAATAATCATTTTCTGTAAATGTCAAAAATGCAAAAAGAAGTATGCTGTGAATAAGAGAGGAGTGAAACGGAATGTTGATGAGCTTGAATTGGAAGAGCTGAATAATAAGATTTACAAGAAAATGAAGAATTTCCATCCTAATAAGGATGCAGAAAAAGGCTCAACAAAAAGTTTGTAGAAATTGAGATGGGTGAGATGTGAAAGAGAAAGTTGGCATCTGGTTCCATTAATAGTGATGATAGTAAATATCATCAAAGAGGGGATTGATGGAGCAAGGATTTGCACGTTATGCGACTTGCTTGAACTCATGAACCTCGCATAATGTAATATCATAATCAACCTGTTTTTTTTATTAACATTGCACTTTTACACTACACGCGGGTGTCCCAATGATGCTTGCCTATGTGTTTACTAATCCTAACTACGCTTGCAGCTAAAATGGTCGCTGCTATGCGGGATTCTAGTCTGCGCATGTGTCGGTCATACCCATGTGATGTGACGCACTCGCAGTTCTGGAGGGAATTTTTCGCTCATTCGCAGTACTGCTAATATGGCCGCTTTATTCTAACATGCTCTTCGCTTGCCACTGCTGCTTTTGCTCAGCTGTTTCGTTCTGCTTAACTCCTAATGCTATAGATATTATAAAGTAAGGGGTGTAGAGAAGCCAATCATGGTATACAGTGTCTTCAATTTTTTTTGTGTTTCTAAATTGTTTTCGCTTATTAATGACATTTGTTAAGCGCATGGTTGCACAAGGAACAGTGCGTTCCCGCGCTGAAAATCCCACTAATCATCGTATCAGCTTAGCTCAGGGAGGAGGAGCAATAGGGCCGGGAGGGAAACTAAACTAATTATGCCTTGGGGAAGAGATGGGTTTTCAACCTCTGTCTGAACCTTGCTTCAGACGGTTCCATCCTCCATTCGATGGGCAGGTCATTCCAATCTTTGCTGGCCAGGAGTCTAAAGGACCGTCCTCCCATCCTTGCTCTGTGGATCCGGGGAACCACTAATAGCATGCTGCCCATCGACCTGAGAAGGCGCGAAGGACGATAGATTGGAAGCAAATCCTGGAGATATGAAGGTGCCTTTTTGTGAGCTATGCGATGGGTAATGCACATAGTTTTAAATTTAATGCGTTCCTTAATTGGAAGCCAATGCAGGGAACGCAATGCATGTTTCCCAGAGGCCCTCCTAGGGAGGTTCAGGACAAGCCTGGCAGCTGCGTTCTGGACGCGTTGCAACTGTATTAGGCCTTTTTTACTGAGTCCACATAGGAGGGAGTTCCCATAATCCAAATGGGAGGTGACCAAGGCATGTACCATTGTTTTTCTGGTGCTGGGAGGCAGTAGGTCAAGGATTTTCCTCAGGACCTTCAAAATGCCATAGCATTTGCCGGCAACATTACCAACATGATTAGTGTAGGCTAGGTTAGAATCCAGAAGTATGCCAAGGTTTTTGACTGTGTCCACCGGGGCAGGGACAGAGCCCAGTTCTCCGGGCCACCAAGCGGATGTCCAGATGGAAGGACAGGGACCAACGATAAGAACTTCCGTCTTATTACCATTGAGGCGGAGATAGTTCTGCTTCATCCACCCATCAAGTGCCACCAAGCAGGCCGAGAATTTCTCAGCATCCACAACTGGATCACGGGACAGGTTGAACACCAGTTGTGTATCGTCTGCATAAGAGACTATGGCAACACCATATGACTCCACCAGTTTGGCAAGGGGTTCCATGTACAGATTGAATAACGTGGGGCTCAGAATCGAGCCCTGTGGAACCCCTTGTCTCAGACATCTTAAACTGGATTTGCATGGTGGGCAGTGCACTTGAAATCTCCTGTTCTTGAGGAAGGAGACCAACCACTCATGAGCAGGACCGGTTATTCCCTTCTCACTCAAACGGTCCAGTAATACGGAGTGCGATACGGTGTCGAACGCCGCACTTAAGTCCAATAGGACCAGTGCGGCCGTGTGGCCCTCATCAGCCCTACTCCGCAACAGTTCCGTGGATAGAAGAAGGGCGGTCTCAGTCGAATGTTTGGCCCTAAATCCCGACTGAGATGAGTGGAGGAGCTTATTTTCCTCCACAAAGCTCACCAGCTGTCGGTTAACCAATTTCTCTACTACCTTCGCACAATAGGGAAGGAGGTAGATTGGTCTAAGGTTGTCCAGTTGTGTCATGCTAATGTGGGCTTTCTTTTTTATCGGGACAACTTGGGCCAATTTCCAGTTGTCTGGAACTAGACATTCATGGAAGGAAAGTGAGGCCATGTGACCTATGTGCTCCGCTACCTGGGGAAGATGACTGCGAAGAATCCTCGCTGGGACCGCATCCAAGGGGGAGCCAGAGTGAATGTCTAATAAAATGTTAATTAGCTCCTCTGCTCGGGGGACCACAAACTCCCTAAATGTTTTCATAGCCTGTTTCTCACAGCTAGGATCTGGTGAATTTGTGGGTTCTGAGTTTATCTGAAAAGATGCGTAGATCTTTTCTACCTTCCCTACAAAGAAGTCTGCAATCTCATTGCATGACTCTGTCGAGGGAGGGACTTCCCCTGAACTCGCTAGAGGGGCGGAGAGTTCCTTCAAAATCATAAAGAGCTCTTTAATGTGTTATCTGAACAGTCAATCCTCTTGTTATAGTAATCTCTTTTAGATTTCCTAATCTGACTGTGATAGGACCTTAATCCACTCTTATAGACTTCACGTAGTGAGGGGGCATATTCCGCTCTCCATCTACGCACCAAAGTCTTACATTTAGTTTTGGCGGCGCGCAGCTCGGCGGTAAACCACGGAGCGGATTTCGTGCTCCGTACCATAGCTTTTTGAGTCCAGGGGGCAACTTTATCCAGTGCACCCCCAACCCAATCATCATACATCCTGCATGCCTCAACCAAATTGTCGCTGAGCTTTGGGGGTTCCTGTCCTAGGGCTTGACTGAAGACATCGTGACTGAATTTCCTCCAGTCCCTGCGCCTGATGGCGGGGGGTTTCTGTAAAGGCACCCTTTTGGCCAGTCTTCCAAGTTTAAGAGGGATCAAATAATGATCCGACCACAGGATCTTAATCGGGGCAGATACGCTTATATCTTCCTAATTTACAAAGATTGGGTCCAGCAAATGCCCCGCTTGATGAGTGGCACTATTATCGGCCAAAACAAACATCAGAGCTCTAAGCGAATTGATCAGGGATACAGCCTCTCGGCAGTTGACATCATCCAAATGCACATTGAGGGTCTCCTACAATCATGAACTTATTATGGCGTAAAGCAGATTGCGTTAGGGCCTCCAGGAGACTCTCAATGAACGCGGTAGCCACACCAGGAGGGCGATAAATACGGTAACCCTTAATGGTGCAGTTAGGGCCAACCGAGATGGAAAATAGCCCAGCTTCACAGTTATTAATGGCAGCCGGTTCAAGAGAACATGGCAGCCCGGTTTTATGGACAATAGCTATCCCCCCCCCCCTCTGAATCCCTCTATTGATTTGGAGAATGTTGTAGCCGGATTACTTTTCATGTATCGACTGTTGTGGACCTGGGAGCGGTGAGCCACTCCATCTTTGAAGCCCGTGTAGTACTAACCAGGTGATGAAGGAGAAACGAATCACGCAGTAGTGGAACTTAGCCAGCTGGCTGCCGAAGTTAAGATGCTCCTGGGAAAATGACCCCTGCTCCAGGAGAAGACTTCGATTTGTATCTGAACTTGTTACATGTTGCGATAAAACTTGTATGCCCCATTGTGCTCTGAATTTCTATGCCATGGGAACTGGAATGTAAGGGGTGGGTTCGAAAACTGAATAGTAATTCTGGGAAAGTTCAAATTATAGGTGGTGTCATGACCTAACCGCCTCTCTTGTCCAATCCGAAGTTGGGGATCCTTTCACTTGCAACATTTGTGGGTGGTACATCAACCCAAAAACAGTATAACTGGCCTAGGTTTAGCTAGAGAAATTGTCCGACTTGTCCGAATAGCTGACCTGTCACTGACCCTACGAACTCTATAGGTGATTAATACAGAGAGCTGCGGAGCACTCTGTCCGTAATTTCCACAAACTTAGTCTGGGGTGGAGAAACCTTTAAGTGCTGGCGAAGCACTTTGCTGGGAGATTAGAGAACCCAATCGGGGTTATTGGCAGATTCCTTGCAGAGAGGGCGTAGCGCAGGCGTTGCATCCGTAGCTGCAGGTGTTGGTAGTACCCTTTGGTGAGCCCAGTCCTGATCCAAAATCCTGGGGTGATCCTGTCCTGACTGTCCATAAGCTGTACCTGCTCGCCTACTGGCATTCCAAATCCTTGAGGGTCCTTTCCCGCCTTTCCCAACTGACCCGTGGCCAGGGTTAGTCCTCATTCTGTCCTAGGTAAATATAAATATATGTGGGTGTTTGTCTATCTAAATCTTTCTCTCCTTTTCCTTAATAAAGCAATCTTGCCTATGTGAATTATCTCTGACATTTGACTCTCACAAAAATATTTTTCTAGTTTGTTCCTTATCTTCTCCTTACCCTTACTCAAACATTGAACTGTTTTGCATATCTAGTATGTTCCACTGTTACCCTTCCTATAGATAAATTACGCATCCTGAGAGTATTGTTTCTTCTATATCGTTTAGTAAACTCAAATCAGCATTTTAGTAGAATGTTCCCTTGTTCTTACCCAACCTTTAGTAACGTGAAACACAATTAGCGTGTTCCTTTTCTTTCCCATTTCCTTTATTTTTCCAAATGTTAGATGCTCCTTACCTTGATTCATAGTTATACTATTTTTCTAATCTTGGTTATAGATGTTTTGATCTGTGTGAATTTCATTCTCATGGCATATGATGATTTCATTGACTAGATAAACCTAAAAAACGTCTTGTGTTTGTGGTTATTACAAGGTATAAACAAAAATTAAATGTATATGGTATTGGTGTTTATCTGCTTGAATCTCAAATTCAGCTCCTGATCTATGGTGATCATAGGTACGTGTTCTTGAGGATTGGTAAGTCAGGTACACGGAAATAAATAGAAAGGAAAACTCGAATTACTGATAGCGGTGTGTAGGATACCTGATTTATGAAATAAGTGATATAAACACGTTATGGGCCCAGTAGTGTATATTTGGTAAAATAAGAATTGGGTAACCTGCGCGCTCTATCAGATGGTCATTCACCGCGATGGAGGGCACCTTTTCACGGACAAAGATTGGCATGGCAATGTTACTTGTGACAGGTACAGGCGGTGGATGGTCCTTCACCTCAAGGGGCGCACCTTTCATGGACAAGGTTTAGCCCAACAGTGTAACTTGTTTACACATGATAAGGCCCTGGTGGGGGATGGTCATTCACCGTGATGGGGGGCACTTTTTACGGCCACGGTTAGGCCCGGAAATGTTAAAGGGTACACAGGATGGACGTTGAAGTGGTGGATGGTCGTCCACCGGGAGTCGCAGTGTGGGGCAATGTTTGGTGCACAGGCACTGGGGGAGCAAGAGGTTCTGCGAAGGTTTGGCGCCTTTCGCGTCCAGCGTCTGTCCCAACGATAGTAATTTATATGGGACACAAGTTTAGGTGGTGGTTTGAGTGTCCACCGGGTGCTGCAGGGTCGGCTGATGGGAGGTGAAAGGTGCCCAAGAATTGGGGGGGGGGCAGGGAACCGGGTTCCCTGGTTGGTGGTACTTTGGAGGGGTGGTGAGTCGCATTCGGGCGGATCCACCCCAGGGAGAACGGTACACGGGTGACTGAAAGCGGTGCACAGGAGGCAATGAAGGAAATTCAACAGATGGTGCTTGGAGGGCAAGTGAAGGTGAGAATGGGGAGAGTAAGGAGGTCACCGAGTGAATGGGGAAGAGTCAAACAGGTGAGATGGTTTGGGGAAGGATGAATGTATAATGAGTCTGTATGGGATAGAAAGTATATTTATTGCATTTATGTACTGTTTAATAAAGTCTAAGTGGTTGCAACCTTGTCCTAATAAAATGGTCAGTTACGCTTCAAGTAACAGCGTGGAGTGTAGTTATTGCGTGATGCCGGCGTAGAGCACCAGAAACCAGTGACTCATCTGCAGCACTGGCTAAAGTCATTACAGTACACCTCTCCTGCTGAGGATCTGATCTGGCAATCGCGGCTCCAATGTTATCAATAACAAGGGAGCCAATATGAATGCTTATGCAAAGTCACTACTCCAGTTCAACGGCAACTCACAATCAATGTCTATGGCTGAGTCATTTAAGGGCAAGGCCTCAGATGTCTCTCAATTAATTTGAGATCACCAAGTACTTTCGGCACTGATTCCAGATGTGAGCTGGGTCTCTACCATACAGAACAATGCAATCTGCATAGAAAGAAACTAGAAGCAGCATACCCTAGAATGTCGACCCCAGTTCGGACGCGCCTCACACTGTAAAAGCAGGCAGTGCCACCACAATGGATAACAGCATCAGGGATGACACATGTCAGTGTCCTTTCTCTCCAGATGTTGGTGTATCATGGGAAAGGTGCCCACCGCTCATTCTACGCATTCCTGAATAAAGGCCAATGCTTTGTCTGTGTGTGACTGCACTGCAGCAGCCTGTATCATTAGTAATAATAACACGGCCGGACTGGGAACAGAAACCAGAGCCCTGGCAATTCAGCTCTCGCCCGGCTCCGGGGGCGCTGCTACTGAGAAACGCTGAGGTGCTACTAGAATGGTGTGCTAGTGTCAAGCACAGCTGCCGCTTTTGTTACAGGGGCCCGATATTTCAGCAATGCCGCCAAACTGGCCCATAGTAACACAAACAGCCCTCATGGGTCAGAAACCAGCCCCCACCCTTCCCGCCCTCCAGAAAAACGCCCTGTGCCCGCTACGGCCAGTTCGGCCCTTAGTATTACAAACAGTCTATATATATTATCCATAGTCGAATGGCCAGTGTTAAATCATTGTGGTCTGGACCCAGGCCGCCATGAGGGGTGACAGTATATTAGATATTAGCTTAGCTAGTATTTTCTTATGTATGTTAAACAGACAGAGCAGTCCGTGTGGGGATCTGCTAGTATTGCTTTATATGGTCAAAGTACCTACAGATGGAGCTAGATATAGTAAGTGCATACATTTATACACTCATCTTCAGCATATTTTGGTAGTTGATATTCTGGTCCCAATATTTCTAAAGTTTAATATTTAAAACGTGATGAACACTAATAATGCCTACAATGTGTCACTCTTCTGCTGCTTCCCAGTGACTCCTGGTAAGACACCATATAGTACTTCCAGGTGTTTTCAAATGGTTTGAGTCTTATTAAACCTTAATCAAGATGAATAAAGGATTAATGACACTGCTTGAAGTTTAATAAATAAAAGACTACGCGGTGAACGACAACAACCTGTTTCATGTCTTTTATGGGAAGGGGGCCACTTGCACCCGGTAGGCACACTATATAAAATCAATGGGTGAACACAATATGTTATAGTGGCCCTCACTGATGCAGTATCTACCCAAATCTCTGTACCCCCAACATTAAAGTAAGTACCCGCATGCACTGCTGTGTCATTTCTCACACTTTCTGCAAATCCCCTGCTTATGAACAATGTCATACGCCCACCTTATTACCAAACCTGAAACACCTTACTCAGCGTGCCGCATATTAGCCAAAACAACAAACACCCTTTGAAATCTTGCACCCTGAAGGACGCCTATGATATTGTACAATCAGATCACCCCGCAAATGGCTTTATGCCTTGCCAGGGGTTTGGAAAGTTCTATTTATATGCCAGTCTAACACAATAACATATTTACAAACCCTTTAAATCAAACAAGCATTGCCAAGATACCCCTCATTCCCCTCCCTGCTGTCCCTTTTGAGGAGATTTCTCCTCACAGACAGGTACACTCGTCCTTCAGCCTGCCCTCTACCAGGGCACACTAGGGAACGAGGAAAATATATTCCTGAGAAAAGTGAATCTCATATTCCAAATGTAACTAAAGGTGAAGTGAAGTGTAACAAACCCCCAGGGAGACCTATTGTCCTATTTATCAATGGTTTACAAAAATGCATCTGTATACATTGAACATTACATATTTCCATTAGTTGATCTTCCTTTTGTAAAATATATCACTGACTTTATTGTTTTGACTAATGACATCAGCTGGAAATCATCAGGCATAATGATGTCACTTGATAACTTGCTACACAGCAGCATTTACCACCACAGGGGGGTGGAGGCTGTAGAATGCTTTTTTAAGGCAAGACCACTACTGCACTATGAGCACATTTTGATATTACTAAAAGGTACTTAAAAAGGGTTTTAAAGGTTGAAATTTAAAAAGTAGAAGTTCTCAAAAGGGAAGATCATCTGTTTAAACCCCGAAGGGCCTGTTGACGAGTTGAGGCGCTATTTATCCCCCTGATAAATAGTGATGCTACGGGGAACGTTATTTATCAGGTGTGATAAACAAGACCTATTATGAGTTTATGGGAAATAACATGTGGAGTTTGGTGTTTAACGCACCAAAAATCTGAATAATATGATAAATACTGTATATTTTTCCATGCTGAATTTTGGTGAGTGTGACCTGCTGACATTTAATGAATGTTGGGTTAATTAACACATCCAATAATTATCGGATGCATTAAATAAAACCAAACTCGTCATTCTGTCCCATGCGTAAAAAAGCATTTATGCACAGGACGGAATTTAAGGAGCCATTTAAAATGACACCCAAAGTGTTAAATTAATTGATCATATTCTCCTCTGGTAAACAGTTGCACTATATGGATGGTCACTACCTTTTTTAATCAACCCTACGTCAATAAAAACTATGCTAAAAACATGGGTGTAGCTTCAGAAACAATAAAGCGATTGGACAACTTTTACACAGTTCTCCATCAGTCACATATAGAAAGAACAAGAGTATTAAGAACATTATTGATTCTGATCATTTCCATCACCTAAAATCTAAAAACAGGAACTTGGGCCAAATTTCTGAATTTTTCATCAGTGGCAAACGTAAGGCATAAAATCACAGCAGCAATGTAACAATTTACACCTTACTCTTTAAATGCAAAGAACGGGAGTTTGAGAAATGCATAACCTGTATGTCTGAATACACCATGTGATGCATAATGTGTCCATTACTGAAAAACAATACATTGGTGGCATAATATTTCATGTAACAAAAATAATTCTCAAACATGTGAGAGCTATCTAGAATAAAGACATGAAATTCCCTGTAGACATTTTTCCTCACATGATGCTGATTGGACTAATGCAAAAAGAACAAATGATGGACAGAATGCTAAACAATGTCAAACACTCATCCCTAGTACAGAGATCTGGGCCTTAATCCATAGTTATTTTGCTCACCGCATCATCCCAGTTTGAACCCAGATATATGCTAATCAGCCTTGACCTTGTTTCCCTTGGGAACAGTCCAGACAGAAATGCCAGGGCAGTTCTTCACCGGACCAGAAGCAAGCATCCTAGGACCGGTTTTGGGTATCACTCCTCATCAGGCAGGATAGCTTGACTCCGATGGCATGGTGAGCCCAGGACCCACGTCTGTGCATAACAGTCCCACTTAGGGTGACAAATGCAAAAATAACTAATGATGAACAGGATGTTGAACAATGTCAACCACTCACCCCCAGTACAGAGACCAGTCATTTGCAAATCAGTCTTGACCCTACTCTCCATGGGAACAGTCTAGCCTGAAATGCCAGCCCAGGTCCTCCTGGAAACAAGCATCCTAAGACCAGTTTTGGGGTACCACTCCTCAGCCAGGATAGCTTGACTCTGATGGCATGCTGAGCACTGGACCCCCGTCTAGACATACCCGTCCCACTTAGGGTGACAAATGCGAAAGACCAAATAATGGATAGAATGCTAAACAACGTCAAACACTCACCCCCAGTACAAAGATCTGGGCCTAGATCCATCCAGCTACCTTGAATAAAGACACAAAATACCCTGTAAACTTTTTTCCGAATCACATGATGATGATTGGACTAAGGCACAAAATTGTTCCATAGATCGAGTTTTATTCAATCCAAGATGAGGAGATAGAGAAAGCATTTTAAGACATCTGAAATCAAGATGAACGAAGGAGTGGATTACGTTATCTGTAAAGTGTGACAGCTACTCAGTCAAAGTGTCCCGAAATGTTACAGATCTAGAAACATGAAGCGGATGGACTGAATGTGAAAGAAGAATTGACTGTACATTTGCCATGCTGAATTCCACAATACCAAGATATTTCTTTGGCTTCTTGTAGGTATGGTGAAATGTCTTTTATTTAATAACATTGGTTTTAAATCTACCCTTTTAGTAATTTGCAGCATGATCTATTTAGGATTACTCTAGTGGCCAATGGTATACTCCTTGATGATTTTTGGCGGGAAATAATATGTTTTGTGTATTCTATGATAAAGAAATGTCATGTGTGATCATCCCTAGAAAGGGCTCACTGGGGCATGACTATTTGTGTATTCAATGAACTGTGCACAAAACCCACTGGGGATGTATTTCTATTAGGATAATTCCATGGAATTTGGGAAATGGAAACTGGCATATACAGCACTTAACAAACAAGAGTGAACCAATGAAAGGGGATGATTTAAATGTTGTGAATTACAGGGAGCAATGGTATTCCAATGACATGCATGAAATATTCCTGACCTAAAAAAAGTCTCACAGGCTGAATAAAATAGTATTTTTCACTGTTTAACACAGGATAAAATGAATCATTGTTGGTGGAAATGGCGTGCACCACGAGGAAAGCGGGATGAGAATACAAAACATGTTGGATCCATTATCATATATATTTGTTCCCCCGACAGATAAGATTTTGTCTGGCTGGGTTGTCTGACTCATAACATTTTGATTCTGGATGAGCCTAACATGTCCGAGAGAATTATAAGAGACACCCGCCCATTCTTCTTTTCTCCGTAGGGGCTGTGACATGCGTTAACCCCTTGGGGCTGTGACATGCGTTAACCCCTTGGGGCTGAGGAGAGCTAACGGGTGTCTCCAGACCATGGGAGGTTGACAAAAGCCCTACCTGGGGTGGCTTAGTACTCTCATAGGAAGTGGAAACCCTGCAAATCAAGGAACTTCTTCTTCTTGACAGCAAATCTGATTTTGTATTGAGTACTCCAATGAAGCTGTCACTTTTCCCGTTGGCCTCTGGCTAATTGTAGCATGAGAAGTTAGTGTTTAATGCCTTGCCAGACAAAGTTTTACTAGAACTTTTGTTCCTAAAATGGTGCATTTTCTTCTACCTTAGTTTACATCTTATCCACGCAAAAAGAAGATTTTCGACAGTTTGATCAGTCCTTCAATGATGGTGATGATCACTTCTGGTTAGTGCTAGTCTACCACAATCAGGGATTGTCTACCGTTAGGACAGAGAGGCAAAAATCTATGCCAAGTGAAGGACTGGGTTATTCTAAGACCCAGCGGTGCCAGGGGACAACACCTGAAACCTTCGTGGGTAACCTGTTCCGGCGTACAAATGACAGAGACACGGGACACTTCCTTCAGCGTCAAAGATTCGAGGTTTATTACTGCAGGGAACACAGGAGTCACAAGAAGTACAGCGTGTGTAGGTTCGAGGAGTCTGCTTCAAATTGCTACTGTAGGCCGCTCCTTTTATACACATTTCTCTCATAGGTTAACATGGTACACAAAGGTTTACAGCTTGGTTCCCATAGTAAACACCAGAAGGGGTACTTTCATGTATTCAGGACCCGGAACATAAGTACGGAAACATTTGGTGGTTCCCGACTGTAAAAACCCATCTTCCCACCATTAGTACATTTCAATTGGCAGTAAACGGATCGAAGAAGGAACAAAAACAGGTGCAGAGGAAGACAGAAACAGTGGGGAGATCGGAAAGGGTGTAAAAGGGGTGGTATCGGGAAACACGAGCTACAGGCATCAAAGGGACGTGCCTAATGAGATGCACGGCTGAGACAATAGAGCGGCACGGCAAGATGAACCTCGAGCGGGGCCATCTGCCTTACAGTGTCATCCCCCTCATCATAAAGACACTTTCAAAGGAAACGTGTCTTCCGCAAGAGTCTTGGGAATCCCAGGGTCGCGAAGCGGACAGCGTCCGTTCGCTGGCTACTTGAGGGCAAGAAACGAAATGGATGCCATATCTAAGATGGAACCCGTGGGCTCGGATGTAGAAACCCATGAAACAAACGAACGGTTTAGGCTAGCACAGCGAAAACGCGTACACCCACTAAACTCGTCATTTGCGGTTCATAGATACCATACTCGACCATATTCGTGCGAGTCAAAAACACCACTTACGATCGTCACGGAACCTCAGACGCTCCTTTTGCCCTCATGTAGGCAAGCACTAGTCGGAATCATACTCGATATTCATCAGACCATCTAGATGCTGCTGCAACATCATTCTATCCAACTGAGCTGCTTTGGCAACAGGCGGCTGTCTCATACACGTTGTAGCACAGAGGCCACATAAGGCAGGACCACACTGCACACAAAGGCAACACGTGAATAGAAATGCTGCAACAACCCCAATGATCATCAGAATTTTCCAACCCCAAGTCGACATTAGGCCCCAAAACCACCCAAGTAGCTTCCAATCCCCTACGTCCACGTGTATGGACTCAGAGATCTTATGCAACTTTTGAGATGGCTTGATAGACAGTCGGAGCGTTATCTGGAATGAAAATACAGCAGCTCGAATGGATCACCTTACATACTCCACCTCGATCTGCTAAGACAACGTCTAAAACCATACGGTTTTGTAACGTCATGAGCCTGTCCGCCTGAAGTTCTGCGGTGATATTACCAAGGGCACTGGCAGTGATATTAGCTGTCGATTCCACCACTCGAGTCAACTGTCTCAGGTCCCTACTATTAACCATAGGTCCCCAAAACGGAAAGAAACCTTTGAAAAAGTCTCCTGCCTCTTGACCGGCAGTGTCTTCTTCGCTAATCACGCCCCTCACAACTCTAGTCTTGTGATAGTCTGCATCAACGGTAAACGTCGGAGGCAACAAATTCGCAATATAACATGTGCCCGCAAAGTCGGAGGGCAACCATGTATACGCACGATCATGGCAGACAAAGTACGTACCCTTGGCAGCCAGAAACACAGGGGTAGAGAGCATTGGCAAGACATACGTCTCGGAGCAAGCACTCTCTCCAAGGTATGCTCTCGATCTTCGGCCACGACCTCTTAGACAAAAATTACCAAGGTGGGGTACGATCCATATCGGAGACGAGCTCTTAAGCTGTCTTTCACCCACGAGCACACTATACTCAGCCTCACTCAGATCCCTATAGGCTCGCACCTCCTCCTCTGGGATGAGCGACGGCTCATAGATATCCCTATCTAAATCAGCGATCGCTATAGCCAAAGGCTTGTGGTACGGACCGGGACCAAAGTGCGGAGGACGTGGCTCTCGGTTGGGGTAGGAATCTAGTGCACTTCGAAACATTGTTTGTAATGCTCGAGCTGAATCCTGGGAACTATAAGGAAGGACCAGATATGGAATTCCCTTATCCGTGGTATGTGGCATTAACCCACACACCCAGCAATTAGTAGTATTAACCACTAACTGATGCTGATGAAGGAGCTGAATGAAGGAATTATTTCTGAATTCTGCACGTCTAGCCTGTTCGTGTTGGGGTAGGATATGGAAGGAATGAGGGGACATAGTGGAGGTAGTTTTAGGTTCAGAAGTAGGAGTAGGTATGGCAGAAGGTAGGAAATACTGTATCACATAATACACCCCACCCGCCAATAACGAGGAAACAATTAGAAACAGAAGGAACACCTGAAACATAAAGCATCTGGTACGAGTAATCTGTTGCAGTCTGAATCTTTGCGCCTGAGCTTTTTCCAAGTCCATCAGCTTTGAAAACGCCATCCCCTAAAAACCGTCCGCAACGTTTCTTGACGCACTTCGTTCTGTGTAGCAGTAGTCAATCCCCAGGAGTTCCCAGGAACCGACGGTCTCTGACCTAGTGTCTGGACCTACTAACCAGAAGGAAGTACACGCGCGGCCCTACGGTTCACCTGGATGCAAGGTATTCTAATTCACAAATATATACAAAGTCTCTCAGCTGTGGAAGCAAAAACACATGTGGAAAAAGTCAATATTTACAAAAATCACAGTTGTACGTGTGTTCAGACTGATCGTGGCAAAAAGGGGGTAACGTAGATGTCAAAGGATAGAAACGAAAATGTATTAGTCCTTGGTATTGGATCGCAAAAAGTAACGGCTTCTTCCAGGACGTGTCTGATCGTCAAACAATGGATCCGATGAGGGAACAGAGTTCTGTTGATCAGTCAATTGTTCAGATCTTGAATCTTGTGATGGTAAATGTTCAACAATGTCTTTCTGCTGCACTGAGGATTCTCCGACAAGTTGAGCGTCGCTGAAAGGTACAAAGGTTTGCGATGCTTCAGTTTCAGACGAGGCAATGCCCTTCCTCACCCACGAGTCCGCTGGTAAAGGTATAGGAACCTTTTTAGTATGGGTGGCATGCACCCAGTGTTTTCGGCCTTCCAGACGGACAGCAGTTCTCATGGCAAGGAGGACTTGGTAGGGTCCAGTAAAGCGAGGCTCGAGGTTACGCTTTCTTCCGAAGTTCCTCGTCACCACCCAGTCTCCGGGCTGGAGCTGGTGGCCTGGACCCTCCGTCTGCGTCGGCAGTGCTTCAAAGACCTGTTGGTGAATTAACCTCAGTTTAGCAGTCAGATCATGTAGATAATCGATCAACATTGGATATTCAAGGTCTGAAAACATACTTGGTCTAGGGACCCCCCAAACATTCGCAGGACGGCCGAACACTATTTCGTAGGGACTGAGCCCTACTCGGGAGTGTACAGTCGCCCTTGTTGACAACAGGGCTAGGGGCAAAGCGTCAGGCCATGAGAGACCAGTAGTGGCCTGAATCTTCGCCAACTTTAGTTTAAGGGTGCCATTATACCCTTCGACCAAACCCGCTGACTGGGGATGATTGGCGCTATGGAACTTCTGAGTAATTCCAAGGCCCTTACACACGTTCTTCATCACACTCCCCACAAACTCACTTTCGTTATCAGACCATACAATCCGTGGCATTCCATACCGAGGAAAGTATTCCTTCAGTAGGATTTTCGCAGTGGACATAGCAGTGTTGTCTTTAAGAGGGTAGGCTTCAATCCATCGGGAGAATGCGCAAACCACCACTAAAACGTATTTCAGGTTATTGCATCGCTCCATGTGGATGAAGTCTAGCTGAATCACTTCAAAGGGACATGAAGGGGGAGCAAAATGGCCAGGAAGCGTAGGGGTTCCTTTTCCAGGATTATACATCATACATATCATACAATTCTTGACCAATCTCTCAGCACATTTAGTAATACCGTCATTCTTCCATACATGGGACAACAACTTGCAGATACCTTTCGCACTAATATGTGCTAACCCATGTGCCATCGTCACAACAGCTAGCACATACGCGTCTGGCAACATCCATCTCTTATGCTCCGACAAATCTATCCAACAGCCAATCGCGTCCAACTTTCCAATACTTTCTTTCCACTTCGTCTTTTCAGTCTCGGTGGCCTCATTCTGAATTGCTTTCACACTCTCGATGGTATCTTCACACATACCAGTCTCTGTAGGCCACCTTACCGAACTCGTCACATACATTCTCGTGCTAAGGTTCCGGGCAGTCTCCTTAGCAGTCTCATCCGCAAATGCATTCCCACGACCAACATCATCCGTCACCTTACGATGCGCACTACATTTAACGATCGCCACCTGCTTAGGCAAAGTGAGTGCATCCAAAAGATCATTCACAAGTTGTCCATGCTGAATCTTAGTGCCATGCGACGTCATGAAACCTCTCTCTCGCCACAATCGTCCAAAACTATGCGCGACGCCAAAAGCGTATTGGCTGTCGGTAAACACATTCACCCGTTTCCCTTTCGACAACACACACGCTCTAGTCAAAGCAATCAGCTCTGCAGCCTGAGCAGAACTCTGATTCAATCTCTCAGCTTCCACAACAGTATTCAAAGTTACCACAGCATACGCGGTCGTTACATCACCATTCGGCAATTTGAAACACGACCCATCCACATACAGAGTCCCATCGGGATTTTCCAAAGGAGTATTTTTCAGGTCTACACGACCTTTGGTTTCCTCTTCGGTTCGTAAATAACAGTCGTGAGCTGCTACTTCATCTGATTCCATACTAATTGGTAACAAAGTCGCCGGATTCAGGACGTTACAGCGTTTTATTTGAATGTGACTTGCCAAAGCGTCAATTCATACCCAGACAACCTTGCACTCGTCAAGTGCTGAGTTTTGGTACGATTCAAGAGAGTGTCAACTGCATGCGGAACCATCACCGTAAGCATATTATCCATGACCAATCCTGTAGATTGTCGGATGGACACCGCAGCTGCTGCTGTTGCCCTCAGACAATCGGCAGTGCTCTAGCTACTGGGTCCAAGGTCGAGGAAAAATATGCGCATGGACGCTGCTTACCACCGAATTGTTGTGTCAAAACACTCAACGCACAACCTTCCCTATCGTGAACGTATAGTGTAAACGGCTTACTGTAGTCAGGGGTCCCTAACACAGGATCCGAACACAATGCGTCACGCAGTTCAGAAAAACTTTTCTGACATTCTTCCGTCCATGGCAAAGGAGTTGGAACATCCTTGCATGTAAGAGCCACCAATGGTTTCGCTAGCAATGAAAAATTTGGAATCCATTGCCTGCAGTATGCCGTGATACCTAAAAAGGCACGCACATCTCTCTGAGTCGTTGGCACAGTCATTCGCGCAATCGCTGCAATTCTCTCTGGGGTCAACCTTCTTCCCTCCTTTGACAATAAGTGACCTAGATAGGTTACTTCTTGACAACAATATTGTAATTTAGAAGGTGACACCTTGTGATGTAAGTCACAGAGATGTTGCAACAATGACACCGTAGCAATTCTGCAAATGTCCTGAGTGTCTGCAGCCACCAATAAGTCATCGACGTATTGGATCAAGGCTGCACCAGCCGGCAACACAAATGCATCAAGTTGGCCCTTCAAGGCTTGACTGTATATCGATGGACTCTCACAGTAGCCCTGAGGAGCACGTTTAAACCGGAAACTGCGGCCTCCAAGAGAGAAACCGAAAAGATCTCTACTCTCCTCAGCAATCGGTATACTGAAGAACGCATTCTTCAGATCAATCACTGAAAACCAAGATGCAGAAGCTGGAATCAGAGTGAGAAGTGCCGTGATGTCAGGCACCACAGGGAACTGGGGAACCACAATTTTATTTACCTCCCGTAAATCGATGACAAAACGATAAACAGGGGGTTTTGATGGATCAGTGCGCTTCAAAATGGGCAGTACAGGGCTATTGCACACGTTTCCCCGAGTCTCCTCGATAACATCTTTCTCAATCGAATCGTAGATGATGGCTAACAGTGCTCGTTCACCATCAAGGGAGATACGATACTGGGAATACGTGGCAAACGCACATTAGGTTTCAAGTGAACAACATAAGGGGAGATATCAAGCAGGCCCACGTCATTGGGACCTGTTGCCCACAAAGAAGCAGGAAGAGAACTCAATTCCGGTGGAAGCTTATCGAGAGACAAGTACATCGGAGAGATAACTCTCTCACCCAACGTAAGCTTCACTCCCGCAGGAGAACAATACAAAGTCGCATACAGACGTTTTAGCAAATCCAGGCCCAAAAGATTTTCACCACAACCAGTGGTCAAAATCAACGGAGCTTTCAGCTCACGAGGCCCAATTGTAAGGGGCAAAGGGCACGAAACCGGATTGCTAACAGGGGCGCCAGAGAATCCAACGGAAACATTTGTTAAGCCAGACAAAGGTGCGCCAGGGAGTTTCGAATGCATGATAGAACTTTTCGCTGCACCAGTGTCCAACAGAAAAGGCTCAACGACGCCCGAGGTGGCAACTGAGACGTAAGGCCCTCTCTGATCAACCGGAACTGATACCACTCCCTCTCTTTGTTCATGGCTGTCCTAGTAATTACTATCATCGATATTGTGATCAACATAATAATCGTCTACATTATACTGAGCAGATCTGCTTTGTGATGATCCACGTTGATCAAAACAATTGTTGGAATCGGAAGAATTATTGGAACGATCAGTTTGGACACCACGACCTCTACCACGTGATGCTTGTTGGGAGCCGCTACGACCTCCTCTAGAGGAATTGCCGCTGTTTCGATCACACAAAACTGGACAATCGAATTTCAGATGACCCTCGTTCCGACAATAGGCACACTGATTGTACCCCAACGAAGATCTATCAGAAGAGGAGTCATTCCGAGATTGCGATCTGTTCGACTGAGACTGTGGTCTATTCCGCTGTTGCGAATCGTTTTGATTCGAACGGGGAGGATACGCTTGATGTAACAAAACTTTCGTTTTGAGTCCTTTCGTCTTTTTATCAGCGCGATCATTCTCTTCTTTCTCTCTGTTCTCATAATATTGTGCCGTGGCCAATATTTGAGCAGAAGTAGAAACAGCCCAAGCACTCTCAGAATTTCTTAACTTGTTGCTCAAGTCAGGCAACAAGTTAGAGACAAACTTATCCACGAACAATCGCTGTCCACCCTCAGTACCCATATTCTGACCACTATGATCGATGAATGCCTCCTCAAATCTCGTAAAGAAGTCAGAGACACTCTCGTCCTTCTTTTGCTTGCAAGCGGACAGTTTGTCCCAATTCACCTTCATGGCTGGCATAAGCGTTTTCATTAGGGTAATGATTCTCTGAGGGAGATCGGTAATAAGCTGTTCAGGTTTAGCCCCACCAATTTGACGGATGTCTGCTGCCACAAGAGCAGGCCAGTCACCACCTAATTCTGCCGCATGGTTTTCTTGACGAATCTTTGCCCATACCGGTTGCGGTACGACATTACCAAACAGCATATCGATATCGGCAAGATTCATTATCGTAGCATCTACGAGCTGCGATAATTCTTTGTAGTATCCTGCAGGATTTTTGCGAGGATCAGGCAAAGATTGCTTCACCTGCAAAACCTCCGATCGTTTCCACGGGAGATGTATCCATACTCTTTGAAAGTGTGGCAGGATCGGCGGAGCAGCGTTAGCGTTACCTGGCATCCACACTGGTGGAACTTCGCGCATGGGATACTGACCAGGCACTGCAAGCGATCCCTCAATGTCCTCCACAAATAACGCCCGAGGCATCGTAGCAGGACGAAAAGACAATAATTGCTCAACAGCACGTCGAACATTGGTGCCCACCAACATTCCGCTCGCAAACTGGAGCTGAAGGTTAGTCAGAGCAGTCAATACCTCATCAGATGCGTCAGCCGATATTAGGTCACGTAAAGCCTTGCACATCTCTTCAAACACGAACCGTTGTGTCGGTATGTTGAATTGGCAAAACGTATCTAACACTACACGAGGAGGATTTCGAAAGTGGTATTTCATCCAACCCATAGCCATATTATACAATGAGTCACGCTCCCTACCACCAGGAAGCTGACTTCGTCTTTGAGGACCGTCCGAACCAGCGGACTCAAGAATCGGACCAAGAGAATTAAAGAAGTTAGCAGCTACAGAGGGGGTACGACGTCGAACAGACGGAGACAAAGAGGAACCCAATGGGGTAACAAGAGAAGTACTAGAAACAGAGGGAACAGCTGGAGAAACCAGAACAGTAGAGGCAGCGGAAGCAGGAGTATGAGGAAGTACAAGTGGAGGAGCAGTAGGGACAGAAGCAGGTAGAGGAGCAGGAACAGCTGGAAGTACAGGGACAGGAGCTGGTTGGGGAGCAGGAACAGGGGGAACCAAAGGAGCGGTGGTACCCTGTACATACGGAGGTGGCGACTTCATGAGATAAGACATTAAAGGGTCCTCGGTACCTTCCTCCTTTTTGTCCGTATCTGCCGGTAAAGCGGGATAGCACTTATCTACCGACATACGTTGCAATCTATCAAAAACTTCCTTTTCCTTTTCCTCCTTATCTCGCTGAAACTGCTCTGCTTTCCTTACCATAGTAACAACTCCATCTCTCTGATTACGTTTAATCTGTCTGATTTCTCTCTGTTTGGCTTCCTTACGCCACAACCGAAAGGCATCAAACATGGCCGGCCTTGATTTCTTTTTAAACAATTTAGTCTCAAGGTTATCTAATATCGGAGTCTCAAAACTACCGTGAGGTGGCCAACTAAGGACACCATCCTTTTTAGTATAGCGAATCCAATATTCATTAAAGGTAATCGGACCTAACCCGTGCTTACTATAGAGCTCATAAGTTGGAGTTCCAACCGGAGGTATCGGACACGAGTCCTCCAGTCGGGAATCCGTACCACAACGTCTAAAACAACTGAACAAAGTACTGCGACCAAGCATCTTGCACACTAGCCGAGTTTCACAAACTTCAAGCGTTACGGGATTTACCAAGTCCCTGCAAAGAGCAAAAACCCTCGGTTTTTGGCGACTGCAGACGTCAAATAACACAACAAAGAACCAAGTACTAAGAACCACAAATGCAATGGAACCATGCAACAACTAAGCACCCACAACTAAGGACTCTGGGAGCGACCCACAAATACTTAACTCAAAGATCGATGGCGTCACCAGGAAGGCCCGTCTATCGTCTCGCTGTACCAAGGTCTACGCCAGGTGCCAAAACAGGTCTACAGTCAGGGCAGCAGTCCGTCGCAGCCGTCAGGAGGCGGGAATCTTCGCGGGAAAAGTCGTCAGGCCACTTATTTCGACAACAGGATCGATGAAGCGGGGTGCACCTTCCCTCGGAGATTTCACACGAAGTTCCTCACGATCGTCGGGCTTGGACCGGTACCACTGATGCAGCCCCACGTTGGGCGCCAACTGAAGGACTGGGTTATTCTAAGACCCAGCGGTGCCAGGGGACAACACCTGAAACCTTCGTGGGTAACCTGTTCCGGCGTACAAATGACAGAGACACGGGACACTTCCTTCGGCGTCAAAGATTCGAGGTTTATTACTGCAGGGAACACAGGAGTCACAAGAAGTACAGCGTGTGTAGGTTCGAGGAGTCTGCTTCAAATTGCTACTGTAGGTCGCTCCTTTTATACACATTTCTCTCATAGGTTAACATGGTACACAAAGGTTTACAGCTTGGTTCCCATAGTAAACACCAGAAGGGGTACTTTCATGTATTCAGGACCCGGAACATAAGTACGGAAACATTTGGTGGTTCCCGACTGTAAAAACCCATCTTCCCACCATTAGTACATTTCAATTGGCAGTAAACGGATTGAAGAAGGAGCAAAAACAGGTGCAGAGGAAGACAGAAACAGTGGGGAGATCGGAAAGGGTATAAAAGGGGTGGTATCGGGAAACACGAGCTACAGGCATCAAAGGGACGTGCCTAATGAGATGCACGGCTGAGACAATAGAGCGGCACGGCAAGATGAACCTCGAGCGGGGCCATCTGCCTTACAGTGTCATCCCCCTCATCATAAAGACACTTTCAAAGGAAACGTGTCTTCCGCAAGAGTCTTGGGAATCCCAGGGTCGCGAAGCGGACAGCGTCCGTTCGCTGGCTACTTGAGGGCAAGAAACAAAATGGATGCCATATCTAAGATGGAACCCGTGGACTCGGATGTAGAAACCCACGAAACAAACGAACGGCTTAGGCTAGCACAGCGAAAACGCGTACACCCACTAAACTCGTCATTTGCGGTTCATAGATACCAGACTCGACCATATTCGTGCGAGTCAAAAACACCACTTACGTTCGTCACGGAACCTCACAAGTTCCCATGAAGATGCATTCAATTGTAAGATGCTGGCAGTTGTTCTCCCTCTGGGCTATGTAGCTGAGCAAAAAAGACATGTCTTGATACCATTCTGCAACATTTATTCCAAGCCCTTGAATCAATCTGAGTGGCGCCTGCAGGCCCACACCAACAGACGGGGACACTTCCTCCCCTTCTCATCAGGGTTTTTCAGCAGAAATAGTCAATTTCCAGTAAGTTATTCCATGATGAATCAGTACGCCTGGAGTCTGAGAATCTATTTACTGTCAACAGTAGAGGTTGAATGGTAGACTTCAGGATGACCCTGAATTGCTGCCTGTAGGGTTTGGTATTGAAGTGTTGGCGCCCTGTAAGAATCGTAGTGCCCTCTTTCTTAATTTCAGTATACTAATATTTTGTTGGAGAGCGATAGTGTGGCTGGGAAAAGCAATTGGTTAGATCTTCCACTGAAGGATCCACCTGAGTCAGATCAGCCCCCAGGGAAGGGCATCTACCACTAGGTTAGTGGGGCACCTACTATCAAATATACCCTCACCGCGTCTTACAGGGAAGCATCCTTCATGCATTTCAGTGCCGTTTCATGTAAATGTCCACGTACCAACTCAGATTTTGCGAGATTGAAAATGAAACAGCCACAGAAATGGCTCATGCCTTGGAAACTGCACACCTTTGGTGTGTTCTAGGAGGGGAAGCTGAAGCCTAGCCAAAGATGCTCAGATGGACTTTAAAAACTCTTATTTTTTCTTCCTAAAGGCTGAGAGCAGTGTCCTGGTGGAGATTTAATGCGTTAGAATGGGATAAATGCACTGCTGTTTCTGATTATTTTGCTCCTAGTTAGTCAAGTTAGTCGGTGCACCGGAAGGTAACGTCGAGAGTACCAGCCCGTACCTACGAGAGGACCCGAGTGGAACTTACACTTCCACACATTAAGATCTTACTCCAAAACTGGATACCCCAGTCATTGTCGTTTTCCCTGACGAAGGGCATATTATTGCATGCCCGAAATGCATTGGATGCTTAATGATGACAATGTCTGAAATTTAAAAGATGACAATAATCATGTAAACCACATAAGAAACATGCATACAATGGATTATACCCAATTTCAATGAAATAAAAACACTTAATGAATGATCTGAACATTAGAGTGGAAATCTTCTTACACATGGGAGACAACTTCATGAGTGCCTGTGAAGGGATGGTTCTAGAGCACCTCTAGACCCACTTTGAAGGAGATTTAATGCGGCCATCAATATTTTGGTGGTAGAATGTTGAAGCATCTAATGACTTACACTGATGACCATGAGGCCACTACTACTTCCTGCATGATGCAGCTGCAGATGATACCCCAAAATGTAACCATATCGCCTCATTCCTATTTGCATGGAAACTATTGAGCGTCGAGCGAGTGAAATGATGCATTTAGTCCAGCTTTATGAACCATTGTGGTCTATTGAGATCCGCAGCACCACATTGATCGCTGGGTTGGATGTCCATCTTTATTGCGCAGCTTGGAATACTCATGTTCACTCATAATCTAACTTTACTTGGTTGTTTGATTTTATGTGCACACATATGTGGGATACACCTTTTCTAGGACCTCACTCATTTTCTCTAGCTTTTTTAAATTCCCTTTAATACTTGACACAGTATCTCACATAACCTTCCGAAGGACCTCCTCAATTTTGTCTACCTCTTTCAACTCCCTTGAATAGTTCACATCGTATCCTCTTGTGTGCAAGTGTTACAGGGCAACAGTGCTGCCTGTCTTCATTGCACCACCACTACAGACACGGTAGTGATCCCAGTGTGCTGGACTGCTGCTGCTGGCGAGGCATTCGGAGACAGTGGCATATTGTAGTGTCAATGCAACATTCAGGTAAGCTCAAACAAGTTTATTGGCAGTTTGTCTCCAGTGACAGCGAGGAGATGTTGACAGCTCAGTCAACAGCAGGCAGCTGAATACAGAGAAGAATATAAATAAATATGGGATGTAGTCGTAGCTCAAGGCAATATAGCGCAACAGTTTGAAGAAAAACACTTCTTTATGAGTAAGCCAGTTAAATAGATAGGAATAAACAACATTAGAAATATAGAACTTGTTAAGGGTTATAAGCGCCGAGACGCCCACGGGTATTCGCAGCGCTTAATAAATTATAAAAATAAATAAATAAATAAAATAATACTAAAAGTTAAGTGACAATACAACACATATGTAGAGTGGTGGCAGCATTCACTGGCATCTGCGAAAGAATGAAGGTGGCCATGGAAAGCTTGGCATGCCAGGGCATGCCTGCAGTGTCTCTCTGGCACACCAATGCTGGGATCTGGCGCAAGGGCAATAAATGGTTGCCATGGACTCACCGCAGTGGCTTAGTCCATAGATGGACGACGCTGCATCTCAACAACCTTCTCTACTCCCTCATCACTAGCTCTGCCAAGGACCTCTCCGCAGTGAATCCGCCAGATTAATCTATGCTTTATTCTCACCTACTCCTGCATAAGCCTCACCCTCTACAACTAGTGTCTAATTTTTCTCGACTTCCCTAATTCCTTTCCATGCCACCAGTTACAACTGGGTTGCACTATTGGATCCATATGTAGTTTAATGTGCTTGCACTGGAGACACTTTGGGCCTGATTACGAGTTTGGAGGACAGTGTTACTCCATCACAAACGTGATGAATATCCCTTCCGTCTTATTAAAATTCCATTGTATCTTATGGAACTTGTAAGTCGGCGGACGGGATATCTATATTGTTTGTGACGGAGTATCCTATCCTCCAAACTCGTAATCAGGCCTTTGAGATGTGTGACGTATTAATCCACGGATCACTGACAGAATATCGACCTCCAAAATATCGACCTACAGGAATATCGAGTCAAAAATATCGAGGGCAAGAATATCGAAATCCTATCTACAACATGGTAAGTAAAAAAATATCGAAAAATAATATAGATGTAAAAAATATTGATGTTAAAAATATCGTTTTTTTCTTTTAAAATATAAATGTAAAATAAAGTATATAACACTAATAAATAAAATCTACATAGTTAAAAGTATCTAATAATGTTTAAAATGAATAAATAATACATATATAATAATAAAACATTAATTAAATATATACAGTAAATATATAATATACATGTACTGAACAATAAGTTGTAATAATTATTTCACTAATTTATAAATTAATAAAGTATATTCTAAATTACAAATACATTTACAAACATAAAACAATAACATAAATAAAATGTAAAAAATATAAAAAATTAAATATACTTTTAATATTTTTACAATTAATTATATAAAACGTTGGATAGCGTAAGGGTAAAAATTACTATTCCCACTCCAGAGAGTGCAACAGTAGGGAAAGCGTTGGATAGCATAGGAGTAAAAATTACTATTCCTACTCCAGAGAGTGCAACAGTAGGGAAATCGTTGGATAGCGTAGGGGTAAAAAGTACTATTCCCACTCCAGAGAGTGCAACAGTAGGGAAAGCGTTGGACAGCGTAGGAGTAAAAATTACTATTCCCACTCCAGAGAGTGCATCAGTAGGGAAAGCGTTGGATAGCATAGGAGTAAAAATTACTATTCCCACTCCAGAGAGTACAACAGTAGGGAAAGCGTTGGATAGCGTAGGGGTAAAAATTACTATTCCAAACCCAGGGAGTGCAACAGTAGGGAAAGCTTTAGATAGTGTAGGGGTAAAAATTACTATTCCCACTCCAGAGAGTGCAACAGTAGGGAAAACGTTGGATAGCGTAGGAGTATAAATTACTATTCCCACTCCAGAGAGTGCAACAGTAGGGAAAGCGTTGGATAGCGTAGGAGTATAAATTACTATTTCCACTCCAGAGAGTGCAACAGTAGGGAAAGCGTTGGATAGTGTAGGAGTATAAATTACTATTCCCACTCCAGAGAGTGCAACAGTAGGGAAAGCGTTGGATAGCGTAGGAGTATAAATTACTATTCCCACTCCAGAGACTGCAACAGTAGGGAAAGCGTTGGATAGCGTAGGAGTAAAAATTACTATTCCCACTCCAGAGAGTGCAACAGTAGGGAAAGCGTTGGATAGCGTAGGAGTAAAAATTACTATTCCCACTCCAGAGAGTGCAACAGTAGGGAAAGCGTTGGATAGCATAGGGGTAAAAATTACTATTCCCACTCCAGAGAGTGCAACAGTAGGGAAAGCGTTGGATAGCATAGGAGTAAAAATTACTATTCCCACTCCACAGAGTGCAACAGTAGAGAAAGCGTTGGATAGCGTAGGAGTAAAAATTACTATTCCCACTCCAGAGAGTGCAACAGTAGGGAAAGCGTTGGATAGCATAGGGGTAAAAATTACTATTCCCACTCCAGAGAGTGCAACAGTAGGGAAAGCTTTGGATAGCCTAGGGGTAAAAATTACTATTCCCACTCCAGAGATTGCAACAGTAGGGAAAGCGTTGGATAGCGTAGGAGTAAAAATTACTATTCCCACTCCAGAGAGTGCAACAGTAGGGAAAGCGTTGGATAGCGTAGGAGTAAAAATTACTATTCCCACTCCAGAGAGTGCAACAGTAGGGAAAGCGTTGGATAGCGTAGGAGTAAAAATTACTATTCCCAATCCAGAGAGTGCAACAGTAGAGAAAGCTTTGGATAGCGTAGGGGTAAAAATTACTATTCCCACTCCAGAGAGTGCAACAGTAGGGAAAGCGTTGGATAGCGTAGGAGTAAAAATTACTATTCCCACTCCAGAGAGTGCAACAGTAGGGAAAGCGTTGGATAGCGTAGGGGTAAAACATTTTATTCCCACTCCTGAGAGTGCAACAGTAGGGAAAGTGTTGGATAGCGTAGGGGTAACAATTACTATTCCCACTCCTGAGAGTGCAACAGTAGGGAAAGCGTTGGATAGCGTAGGGGTAACAATTACTATTCCAACTCCAGAGAGTGCAACAGTAGGGAAAGCGTTGGATAGCGTAGGGGTAAAAATTACTATTCCCACTCCTGAGAGTGCAACAGTAGGGAAAGCTTTGGATAGCGTAGGGGTAAAAATTACTATTCCCACTCCAGAGAGTGCAACAGCAGGGAAAGCGTTGGATAGCGTAGGAGTAAAAATTACTATTCTCACTCCAGAGAGCGCAACAGTAGGGAAAGTGTTGGATAGCGTAGGGGTAAAAATTACTATTCCCACTCCTGAGAGTGCAACAGTAGGGAAAGTGTTGGATAGCGTAGGGGTAACAATTACTATTCCCACTCCTGAGAGTGCAACAGTAGGGAAAATGTTGGATAGCGTAGGGGTAACAATTACTATTCCAACTCCAGAGAGTGCAATAGTAGGGAAAGTGTTGGATAGCGTAGGGGTAACAATTACTATTCCCACTCCTGAGAGTGCAACAGTAGGGAAAATGTTGGATAGCGTAGGGGTAACAATTACTATTCCAACTCCAGAGAGTGCAACAGTAGGGAAAATGTTGGATAGCGTAGGGGTAACAATTACTATTCCAACTCCAGAGAGTGCAACAGTAGGGAAAGTGTTGGATAGCGTCAGGGTTAAAATAACATACTTATAAATAAAAGCTTTTTTTAATTATAATAATATAAACTATTAAATAAATATAAACCATATACAATACCTATACATAATTAAAAAAACATGATTAGCTAAATATATTTAACCAAAAATAAATATAAAAAAATACAATTTTATAATATTTAATTACCAATTAATAATTTATCAACAATTATATTATTAACAAAAAAAATAATTTAAAAACATTATTACTTAATTAAATTAAAATTACTTCCCACCCTATTCCCCTATAAACCCAGTACCCACAACAGAATACATTTATCTATTTATGAATTAATTAAAATGATTTACCAATCAATTAAAATTCATTACCAATTAATTAAAATTCATTACCAATTAATTAAAATTAATTTATAATTCCTACTAATTAATAATTATTTAAACATAATTAAGTAACTTCCCACCCTATTCCCCTATAAAGCCACAACCCGCTACAGAACATATATATCAATTAATCAATTTATTAAAATGAAATATCAATTAATTAAATTTATTTACCAATTATTTAAAATTATTTAATAATAACTACTAATTAATTTTTCATTTATCATAATTAAATTACTTCCCACCCTATTCCCCTATAAACCCACAATCTGCTACAGAACATATTTATCAATTAATCAATTAATTAAAATGATTTACCAATTAATTAAATGTAATTACCAATTATTTAAAATTAATTAATATTAACTATTAATTAATAATTAATTTAACCTAATTATATTACTTTTCACCCTATTTCCCTATAAACCCATAACCCGCTACAGAACATATTTATCAATTAATCAATTATTTAAAATAAATTTCCAATTAATTAAAAATAATTACCAATTAATTACAATTTATTAATAAATCCTACTAATTAATAATCAATTTAACATAATTAAATTACTTCCCACCCTATTCCCCTATAAACCCACAACCCGCTCCGGTACTAAAACATATAATTTGCTTATAAATACATGTATTAATATATATAATTAATACACATATAATATTAATTATTTTAAATACTTAAGTAAAACATATAACACATACATAATAAAAAACAAAAAAAAATACAAATATCGATATTAGTGTCATCGAAATTAGTAACATCGATATATATGCTATCGATATTACTAACTTCGATATCACTTACATCGATATAAAGAATTTCGATATTACTTAACTTAGGGTCGATATTCTGTCCAACGATATTCTTGACATCGATATTCTGCACCTTCGAAATTTCTAACACGATATTTTGGTAGGTCGATAATTAATACTCGATATTTTGACTGTGTACCTTAATCCACAATGCCCTGACCAGGCCTTTGAGTGGGTTGGTCCGTCTGGATCTCAGACCCGGAAGTAATTAATGAAGGTGATTAAAACGCTTCTCCATCAGGTCCTATGTTCTGATCTTTAACTTCGATGGCAAAAAACTGAACAATAAATGTTAAAAAAAACTGTAAAAGTAATCCTTATCAGCTCTTTAGCTCCTATTTATATTTCACATTATTACTTAATCTTGCACTCCCTCAGAGAGAGTGCTAGCCATATCCAGGATGTTGTGGTCCAGGTTTTTTTTCGTACTGCATTTAACTTTTGTATAGTGCATACTTTGAACTGAGTTGTCTCCTGGTGGAGGGCCATGATTGAGAGCTCTGGAGTTGAGGCATAAGTCATTGCAAATTTCTTGCTAGGCCTGTCAGTGGCTCAGTAAATATTTTCAGAGTACCTTGTCATCCAAGCCTTGGCCTCTCTGCAGAGCACACAGAGCAATGGTCTTGTATTCCAGTTGCAATTCTCATTCTGTGCAAATGGGTGTGAAAGAGGTACCCAGATGTCAAAATATTGACAAGGCGAAAGAAAAAGACAATGCAGTGCTTACTGGTGAGCAGTTTTGTTGTGTGTTTTGGAGTTAGTGAAGTGAAGGAGATATTAGGAAGTGCATTCAGGAGAAAGTGAAAAGAGGGGGCCAAAAGGAAAGAGATGAGCTGTAAGATTCAAATAGACAAGATGTGGAGAGAAAAAGGGCGTACATGTCTAACATTGAGTGAACATAACAAGAGGGATTGAGGCTCTGACGACCACTACCCCTTCCACAGCCCTGAGTAATGTTTAAGTCACAGTCTCCCAACTTCAGAATTGAAACATTTTCAATATTAATATTTACAACACAATCATTGTTGTTACTCATTTATACCAAACAGCTAACAACCAAAGACAAAGCCAATGGTCACAGCTGGTTTTAGATTAATTCAGCTGTTGAGGTATACATCTGGAAGCAGTAACAGAAACGTCAGAGAGAAACTAAAATGCTGGTCAGGTTGCACATGGGAATTATAGAAATGTTGCACATGTTTAGGCCACTCCCTTAATTTCATATACCACACCCCTTTTAGAGACCCCACTTTTTTCATCCCACTTAAAGCCCTGCCCATGACCCAAACAGGCTGCCTCCAGTAGATAAGGGCTGCTTTGAACATTTTTGCCATGGCACATTTGGATTTCTAGTCTGTCCCTGTCACTAGAACTGCCCTTCTGAGGGCCAAACAAATAATTTACTACATAGCATAAGCAAAGTTGGTCTCAGAATGCCATATTCGGGACCATGTAAAAAGGATGATATTGCCATCACCAAACCAGGTACAACTATCATCTGTTCCTAGGTAGTTCACATGCAGTCTTTTGGGAATGCAATATATCTCATGCAGATATTTAAATTGCAATGGATGTGCCGATAGGTAAGGGATATACATGTTTTGTCTTTCTTCACAAAAGTGGCCACTAGTCGTCTGTGGAAAGACTTGCATCCGTCTTAGCCTCTATGACAGTTTCAGTGTCAGTGACATCACCGGCATGCCAGCAAGATCCTGGTGGACCTGCATCTTTCATCTTCATTTCCTCAAGGGATAGAAGAAGGTTATTTTCTAAAGGATTTCGCTTCAGGCCTATCTACAGCCAATGCAATGCGATAAACAGGAGACATGATCCGGTGCAATTGGAAGCAAGTTCAGAATGAGGTCCCACTTTGTCCATTTTATATGCTCGGTGGGCAGATATGTGAAGAAACAGCAGGACTGGGGCAGAAAATAGGCCAGGGCACTGTGTTTGCAAATTAGGACAGTTTTGAAGTTGTACGGGCACGCTGTAGAACTATTTTGCAAGGTATGGGAGACTGAATTAGCTTGTGCTTCATGCTGTTGCGTGTTTATCTAGGTTCCTGATCGATACTGTGACCTTATGCCCCTATTCGGCTATAAATCAATTTATTCCCTATATTGGCATAACCGTTCAAGTGCGATATTCAGAAAGTCATCTCTGGCCTCACACGAACAGAGCCACATTCCAGCATAGTTCTCTGCCACTTTCTTTGCAACCAATTAGTGCAATGACAGAGCAGAAGTCACTATCTGATATTCCTAGATTAACACTCCGAGTTCTTCAACAAGATAAAAACTCAGCAAACCTGGAAATCCCCGCTTGCTGTGTTTTGATTAGTAATGGAACTCTAATGAGCAACTGATAGCTATCACTTCCTAGTGACATCTTTAATTGACGTCTTATGTCCAGCAAACTTGCGTCAAACCAGGCACCTGTCAGGTATAAATATTACCAACGTTGCCTTAAGCTCGTTGCCTGTTGCTAGCTGTCTGCAAGACCCCTTGTTGGTGAAGCTAGCACCCTGTCGCTGCAGCCTGCTGCCCCGCTGCTGTTGGTGAAGCTACTGATACCATTATCGCTGCTAAAGCGCGAACGTTGGTGTGGTGAGCTTAGGAGCTGAACAGCCGACCCTCTGCGAAGAGCCCAGCAGATTCCAAGCTGCCCGCGGACGCTGTCCCCCCTCCTTCCTTGACGCGCTGAAGAGAGACGCTGCATTTCTTCTGCTGAGAAATCCAGCTCCAGCGTTTCCAGTCTGCCTTCGCGGGTGACTGGGATACCGAGTTCCTCCTGAAGGAAATACCAGACTTCCATCATTCTATTCAGAGGTATGGTGTTGACTAAACCCTTAGATGAGAATTCTTGAAGCAAACCTTGGCAAAACCAACTTAACTTAAAGCTACTCACTTACTCCCCTTCCACGTGTTAGGCTTAGGTCAGGCACACTGGGGTAGGCGTAGTTAGAAGCACCAGTTGAGTATTTTAGCCTAATGTATATATGACTGTATATATGTTTTATTACTTTTAAACCATTGTATGGCTAAGAAACCATATCAATGCTTTTACAGTATTATTTCGCAATCCTTATCTTACTGTACGTACTTTTTATAATAACAAGTCTTGCAATTGTGGCAATACATTTCTCTTGTACGAGAAGAAAGACTGTTCAATAAATGTTAACCCTTTATTGACAAACGCCAGTCTCTCTAGTCTCTACATATTGTGAAAGTAAACTGCACTAACCTGACTGAGTGAAATACATGTCTATTGTTTCACACGACCCTAGAGATTGACTCTTGATCTGAGGAGCAAAGTTGTCATGTTGCACGGTTGTTGGAAAGCTGAATCCCTTCTTGTCTGTGCCAAGGAAGCTGATCACTTCCTATGCAGAGAAGAAAGTTTCCAGTGACCTCTGAGCTAGTTGGTAACACACCCAATTAAGTTTAGCATAGTCAGTAGAGGCCTGGAAGATCCGCACTTCTAAGTCGATACTACTGTTTATGTTATTCCAATGCGCAGGGCCTAGTGGGAAACTAGGAACTACACTACATGGCGACCAACGTTTGGTAAGGCGATAAACTAATGCAAGACGTTAGAGTAACTCGGTCGTGCATATTTCACAGACCCCTTTCTCCCGTAAATACTCCAATAGACGTCTGGAGTGGGTGAAAGGTTAAAATCCGCCCGAACTCAGTAGGAAGAGATTCCTATGTAAAGCTCTGGTTTATTCAACGTTGAAGGATACAGTGTTCAAAAATATTGTGCACCTAATCTTTGTCTCCTTGGAGACCTACTCTGCAAACCTTGCATTTATACAATGCCAGGAGAAAACGGAACCACTGGGGCCGCAGCAGATGCGACTCAGCAAGGTCCCGAACACACAGACCCGGGTGCAATTATCATCCCGGTCCACTTAAGAAAATCTATAACGTTAAAACTTATAGAAAACGGACTGACACCTCAAGGTGGTACAGTAATTTTCGTGATAGAGGCTCACGAGTATCAGCAGACAGAGGTATTCTATTCATGGATAAACTTTCCAGCGGCAAACGCTACAACAAAAGAGTTTCACTATTACGAAATAGAGGAACCTCCGGCAGAGTACGCTCCTTTCGAGGAGATTGAAATTCCACTTAAATTTCAAGAGCACCTGCTCTGGTTTAATGGCGCCCTAAAACACAATGATCACATTACCAGGCGCGGTCCACTAGGTAGACCAGGAGCCACGTGGCCGGTTCTAGCCAGCTACACACCACATCCGGACATTGTAAAAATGTCTAAAGAAGAGCTGTTAGTACAGCTAAAAACATGAATTAAAATACATAGGCAATTAGTCAAATATGCGGACTGCAACAGTCCAGCCAGCTGTTAATGTACCACAGCTGACCCCTCATCAGGGGAACACTAATAAAATCACACCACAGAACATACAGTCATGTCTTGGTAAAACACCCGTAAAACGGGAACAAATTTCTTTCTGGTTAGCACAGAAAATCACTCAAATAGAGGCAGTATTTCCTGATACTACCCCTATTGAGAAACACAGAATCTTGACCATCTGCCTTCCTATGGGAATCGCACCACACGTGGAGGACTGCGACACTTGGGGTACAGTCTTTGCTTCCATTTACACAAAAACACACAGTGTTCCGTCTATGGCGGTAATACCAGAAGTGCTAAAACAGATTCAAAATGAATACGGTCCAGAGCCCGCTTTAAATCTTCGTATGAAATTACTGAAAGACTTCAAGCAGGTCTCGGCTATATTATTAGCCAACATAAAGGGAGAAGCAACAACTGTGGCGATCCGCCAGAAGTTGAAGGAAACAGATATAACAGAGCAGCCAGTTGAGCTTGCCAGAATCATAGAAAAATGCTATGAAGAATTAGGTAGAGACAGCTTGGGTGGAAAACCAGTAAAGCCCCAACTGCTCGAAAATCCTGAAAAATTATTTATTAAAAATAATTCAAACACTCCTAAAAAGAGCTGGGATGGAAATAAACAATCCACTCCCAAGGAAAAAGTTTTCCAGTCCAGAGGAAGGTCTCCTCGACGGAGGGAAAGAACTCCGACTCGAGAACACCAGTCTCCCCAGAGGGAGCCCTCTGAGAAAAGATACAACCTTAGAAATAGGGACAATTTGAAAAAACCTGATAGATATCAAAGTATTGATACACGTCCCTCTCGATCTTTTCCACAGAATTCGGAAAGAAGAGGACGGTCAGACCCAGGAGAGCACACCAAGTCCAAAGACAAGGAACCTCCTCAGAGTAAAAAATCTAAATTTCAGAAAAAGAAGGTAGCCAGTATTAGAGTAATCAACCATGCCGAGAATACTGAGGACACAGTTGAAAAACGGGGAGTGGGCATTGACAATGTTGGACAGTGCAGCAGAAATCAGTATAGTGCGCAAGATCTTGATGAGTCATCTGGAGACAGTGGACACGAATGAATACATTCAGGTTGAAACTGCCGACACCAGACTTAGCGAGCCCCATAAAATATACGAAATAACATTGCGTATGGAGGGTGATAAGACTAGGAAAATAAGGGGTCTATTTGGGATAAGCTCTCAAAAGGCTATGATATTCTGTTAGCTGAAAAAGATTGGCCCCCAGAGTTTGTCAGGGAGTGCCCTCGTGGCGAAGAAGTGATTATGCCTGCCTTCTCGAATCACATTCCGATTCATAAAAAAGATACATATGCAAGGAAATGGGCAGTAGCCCAGGCTCCGGCATTGTATAAAAATCATGTAGGATGGGATGAGGACTCTCCTCCTCACAAAATCCAATTAAAAAGTGAACCAACTGCCCAACGGCAGTATCCCATAAAGCAAGAAGCTAAAAAACAAGTCAGGGAGATCTTAGATCAACTTGAGTACCAGGGGGTGATTGAAACATGCACCTCTCAAATGAACAATCCTTTGTTTCCTGTCTCCAAGCCAGACAATTCATATCGTCTAGTTTTGGACACCTTAATACATGTTGCAAAACTTTTGCAGTACAAAACTCGCATAGTGCAGCCCTAATGAATAACATAGTTAGGAAAAAATATAAAACGACATTAGTCATTTCTAATGGCTTCTTTTGTCAAAATATTGCACCGGAAAGCAGATATTTGACCGCTTTCTCCGCATTTGGGTCGCAGAAAAAATTCTGTCGACTCCCACAGGGGTTCAAGAACAGCCCAGGACTATTCTCAGCTAGGGTAACAGAGTTACTACAAATATATGATGATGAGGCATTATCTTACGTAGATGATATCTATCTCACAGACGACGACTTGGATACTCACTTGAAAAGAGTGAACACCATTATACTTGGGTTCGCAGCAGAGGGTTACAAATTCAACTTTAAAAAGTCTCGAATTGCCCATCTGACAGTACTATTTTTAGGGTACGAATTATCAAGTGAAGGGAAAAGCCTAGCGGACAACTTCTTAGAGAAGTGCGCTGTACTCCAAGCTCCAAAAACGCTGAAGAATTTACAATCCATTCTAGGTTTTCTGAATTTCGGAAGAACATACATTCTAAATTACGCAGAGAGGGTTAAACCTCTCTACGAACTAATTAAACCTGATTTTAAACAAATCAATTGGACTCAAAAACACACAGAAATTTTGAGATCACTGCAAACAGACATGTTAGCAAAAACAAAATTAGATACACGTGACAACACACGTGATCTTGTAATCCGAGTCATCCCAGGAAGATGCGGATTCACGTACCTAACCTCTAATGAGGGAGAAAAGGTACCAATTTCAATTAAATCTCACTTGTACACACAAGCAGAAAAAACATTCAGTCACACAGAAAGAACTGTGAAAGCAGTGCAAATCGCATTAGCAAATGAACGAGAACTAGCACACGGCAAACGGATTAATATCCTTACAGCGGAATCCGCCTTCGAAGCGCTATTCAGCCCAATAAACCTGCCTACAGTGTCACTGGATCCGAAATGGATACAGTATATAGATTCTCTAGGAGCGGAAGATGTGAAATACTATTTCGCCCCGCAATTCAAAGAACTAAATGATTTAGAATATGAAGAAGAATATCCTCTGCCAATCGAAATTCTGCCTCTCCCACAATACGCCTGTATAATCTATACAGATGGATTTGTACAGCATTTCAACGCAGAGAGAAAATCCTACGATGCAGCATGTGCGATTATTAAAGGTTGTTGGCTGTGCGGTAAATTCAGACCGAAAGTAACAAAAACTGAATCTGTAAGAAACTGTTCGGTTCAGAGAACTGAAATCAGATGTTTAAAGATGGCGCTCGAAAATGCAGAACGTGAATTCCCAACACTTATCGTGTGCGATTCTCATTTTTGCGTCAACTCTTACAATAATAAACTGCAGAGTTGGATTGAAAACGACTACAAAGATGACACAGGTGCCACAATAAAGCATAAAATGCTCTGGAAACAGGTAGCTCTTTTACACAAAGAACTACAAAAGACTCACGTGATTCACGCACAGAGTCTTCAACGTGATGGCGTTCACGTTGCAGGGAATTCATTGGCTAATACAGCCACAGCGGAAGCAACTAAACCGGCTTCCGTAGCCACAAAAAAGCGTACAGAAAAATACATAGACGGGGAAACCATGCTGGCAGTAAAAACGACCGTAAAAGGCGACTGTGCAGCACTACCCGTCAACTATCCACTCAATTATGCATACGTAATAGATGCAAACTCCGTTCCTTTTGCTCGAATCCCTGGAGTGGGGGACAGAGTAATTCCAAACAGGAGCAGGAGGGGCTTCCTCTTACTGGAAGCACACATGGGGTTGGGTCTGAGACACCAAACAATTAAGGTTTCTCTGAAAGAATTACAATCAGAGTACTGGTGGCCAGGAATGAGTATAGATATTCAATGTTTTGCTCAAAATTGTGAAAACTGCAACAGAGATCGCAGTAATGAACAGGCCATTGTAGTTTCAGGATCCCTACTAGACAGCAAAAGGCGGTCTATCTGCGCAATCAAAGAAGAGAAGCGCGTCCCATTGTACACAGTTAAGGCTAAACACACTTAAATAATGTAGCCTCCAGCGCTCGGCTGACGCTAGAACGGTTATAAGAGATTTGCGAGTCTTTATCGGCACATACGCAATTACCACGTTCCATTCTGACCAGGGTCCTGCTTTCAGCTCTCGAGCTTATAGGGAGGCCATGGCCAGCATGGGAATTGGGTTGCGGTATTCTTGTCCGTCGCACCCCGAAGGGAATGGTGTGGTTGAAAGAAAAAACCGGGACATAAAGCGATCTATAACAGCGAAGGTATTAGGTTCAGGCGCTGGGTGGGTCAAACATTTAATAAGTGTCCAAACTAGTCTTAATAACTTGCCAAGAAATTCTCTAAAAGGTTTCAGCCCATACAAACTATTGTTCGGAATTAGAATGAACATTCAGGACCTCAATAGTCAGATGTCAGTGGTACAAGAAAAAACAACAGACTTTGACATCAAAGATCGTTTGGCTGTTTTACAGGAACTGAATGAAACAAGAAAATCCTTAAGCAACATAAAGTTAAAGCAACAGCCAGATACCACTGACGAGGCACCACAAGCAACAGCCCCAGCAAGGCCTGTCTGGATTCCAAAGATTGGGGATCTAGTCAGAGAAAAGATCGCGGTGAAGAAGGAATTTGGGCCTTCTTACAGAAAAGCAGTACCTGTCTTGGCAGTCACCGGAACAAGATCAGTTGTGCTACCGCCCCTTGCTGGTAAAAAGGAGAACAGAGTTGTGTCCATCGACCTGGTAAAACCACAAGCATGTGGCCTATAATCAACAGTAGGCCCAGTGGACTCCCAAGAAACAACAGAATACCCAAACCTGCAACAATCCAAGAGGTTCAAACTGAAAGACTAATCACATTCGATCAGCCTGCAGTGCACAGTGAAGGACTATGCAATAATGCCATGGAACTCGTGCCTCTTGAGGCACAGATTGAAACAGTTCGTCAAGAAACACCAGTCTACACTAATGTGGCATCAGAAAGTGCTACCGAGAGACAGATTGAAAGAACAATCCCATCAATTGACAGAACTGCCTCTGGTTATTTCATCAACTTCGACAACTTCTCTGAAGATCAAAACGACCCCGAAGTGATGCCAGAAACAAATAAGACTTTTAAAGAAAAAGCAACGGAACTCTTTCATCAACTAAAGGAAATCTACCTTATTTCACCTTGGTTAGAGTTCTGGTTCGGTCTAGGTGTATTTTTCCTCCTGCTTTGGCTCATCATGGTACTTTCTTTGGGAAAATTAATTGAGGGAAATATATATTACAATGGACACAGCAAGTCAGAACATCAACCTAGTCCTGAAACCACACAGATCATCCCACGTGAAGAAAAGAGAACTGTCAACAGTAAATGTCACAGCAATTCCAATACCTGGTGGGGTAGTATGGGAGAAAACAGACTATGAGATATATGGTCCGGTCGAAATCCTGAAGTATCCTCATCAACTGAAGGTTTCCTTAAGTGACTTTGTAAAACCTAGCACATTCTCTGATGATTGGGACTTTAACAGTATTAATGACATGATGTCTGATTTAGTAATGTCAGCTAGATTCACAGATCATGATTATTTACAAGGTTCATCTAGTTATGAGCAGTTATTCTGTTACACACACTATGGTGATCATTACTTGCATAAATCTGCACAGCCTAGAAATGTTTTTATGTTTAATCAATGGGAACATTGTGCTACACCACCTAAAAGCAGTTCTAAAGCATTTTTTGAGAAATTCAAATACTTCTCAGGGTTTAACACCAGTGATGCAGAAACGTTTTATTATAAACTGTTAGATAAAACAGGAATGAAAACAATGCTGACAAATTCTAAATTGATATATTCAGAAGCATTTTATGACAAAATGATGACATTTGGTTTTGATTATTGGAAAAATAATATTGAAACTAAAACAATCTGGGGTACAAAAGATTGGCAGGTACAAGGCCTTGAAGCACTATTTAGAACCTGCATGATACCAGAACAAATGTTGTTTTTAAATGACACAATACACCAAACATCCTGTCTTGGCCTAGCTAAGATCAAAGAGCTTAAAAAACCGTCTATACCAAAGCCAACACCTGAAAATATAACTGCAGATATTGAATTAGACGTAACACAAATTTTAAATTTTAACAGAACACATCCTGATTGGAAAAAGTGGTTAATCTGGCCTACTGACACAAACAGCTGTCAAGATAGATTCCTGAATAAAACACAGGGGTTAAAAATGACCAGACTAGACCCGAGATATTCCCAGAGACAACATCCAGGGATAATAACAACATACAGTGTAGGGAAACTCTGCCTTGAATGGCTAACATCATCCACACTGGCTGAAATTAAGCAACACTTGTCTTTACTAAAAGATGGTGCTGATTTGCGCGATTTCATTCTTGGACCACGCAAACAGCGTCAAAAGCGTTTCATAGCGACCAGTATCTATGCTGCGTACAACGAGGCTTGGAAAGTCAAACAAATTGAAACAGCTGAAAAAATACGAGAAATTGATCGTATTAATTTGGAGAAATCACTTTCTGTAGTAGACAATGGGTTAATGACTCTGTCTTCCAGAATATATTCGTTGGACAATATTGTATCCTCTGCCTTTGATGTGATAGATAGAGACTTGCTAATGTTACAACATGGCCAATCTCAATTACGTTCTATTATACAATTAGGCTGGACGCTGCAAAATCTTTGTTCAGGCTATGTGCCTTGGCGTTTAATCAACACAACGTCATTATTTTCCATTTTTAACCTTACTGATAAACAGATCAGTTTGGCACAGAAAGGAGCAGACTATACAATCCTGAGCATCGAAAAACTTGAGAGATTACCATTGACAATGTCAGAGAGTCCTGTCATTGAATGGATAATACACGGAATTATCACTATTCCGATAACAACTTTCCGATTTAAAAAGTGCCTTGAGTACATACCTGCTGGCCAGTATGAACAATTGGGTAAAGGATATGTAAAATCAGAATGGAAATTACCATACACACATTCTTGCTATAGTGACAGCGACAAAAATGTATTTCTTAATGGTGACAACTGTAAACATTCACTAAGCGGTATACTTTTGTGTCAGGGTATTAATTTACATGGAGCATGTGATGGAAATTCTAACAACCTTTCATGCCACCAGCTAGTCACACCTGCAACTCAGATAGAGCCCTTCTTTATGCAACTCGCAAACGGGAGTTACATTCTTAGAACGGATCACAGATGTTGTGGCCTAGTGCCAGGGAAAAGTTATCTAGTAAGCGTAACATCCATGGTCAAATGCTGTATGCAAGCATTGTTCCCGAGTGGGCCTGCAGACACAGTGACTCCCATCTGGCCTCGTCTGAATCTCTATTCTATACGAATTGATACTTTAAGCAAAATGAAATCTGTGCTTTTGCAGACAACAGTGCCTATAACGTCATCAAAAGAGACGTATGATCTTCTAGTTGCAAGGACAGCTACTGAAGTTCATGAACTTTTATCAACAAATTGCCCCGTGCATTTCGTAGAAATGCTCAGCCAACTCCTTAACATGTCTAGTGCCACAAGCATCCCAGGCATATTTAAGTCAGTCTTTACGGGACTGCTAACACCTTTTCAGGCAATTTTGGGAATTGTTCCTAATTTTGTACACTCTGTTTTTGGCGGCATACCATTATTTTTGGGACTTGTAGCAGGGATTTTATTTTTGACCCTCCTGCTTCGTTATGGCAAGCCGAAACTCAGACATAGCTCCCATGGGAATGGAAGAGACAATCCTAGCAATGCGCTACCGGGACAGGATAACTAACGTCCTTGGATTGGCCAGGCTGAGAGATCTAAACATGACCTGGTTCCTTTCATTCAGACCTATATGGCAGAACTGTATCTTACCGGTACTAAGATGTATGCTATGCGGAGATGAATGCGTGTTGGACATCTGTCTTTTCACTTCCATCAGCAGTACCAATGGACGTCGATACTTTGCTCAGTCCAATAACGGCTCACGCATTGTGTTGTCCCCAGCGGCTACCAATCCTGATGACAGCATTCGTTGAGACTCCTGTACTACGACTAGGTGGTAACAGTGGAGCGAGTGACAAAAGCAGCATCACCCAGGTACGACCTTCTGTGAGCATTGCTGAACCCGACTATGATGACAGCAATCATTCTCACACCTGCCAAGTTACAGCACTATCGAATTTGGTTGAACTGTCACCTGATTTTGTAGACCAATTCTTTGAGAGCCTGTCTGATACGATGTTCTCACCCGTACAGAAACAATAACTTTTGAGAAGCTTTCCGACATACAGCGTTCCCATGAACTCTGAATTCGGCCTTCAGTTTTGATCAACAAAAACTGCATAAAGCGTTGGAACTCTATTTTCCCGTTCAAGCAATAATTCTTTTGAATTGGATATTTTTTAATATTGACCCTTTTTTGGCACGAACAATTCTTTGCTTAACGTAAAAACTATTCTTAGAGAACAGAAGCTTCAAACTTCTATTTCTAAACACATCTAGAGACATAACAGCTTACATCAGCCTCTAGCACATTTATTGCAATGCATTTATATGTGATGATTTATCTCGCCCTTCTTCTGTTTCAGAGATATTTCATGTGTAATTCTTTTTGCATAATCGTTCATTGATTTCATATGCAATAACTTTTGAATGATTTCTATGCTTCAAAAACGTACAGTACCTACATTTTCACGTATGACAAATAGGCCTATTTCGAATGCATTTATGTATTTTGGGGTGGGCAATGTTACACATGCATCTGATTGCTCTAGTTTTAGTAATTTGATGGACATGAAAACGTGGAGTGGGTGTTGCGTGTTTATCTAGGTTCCTGATCAATACTGTGACCTTATGCCCCTATTCGGCTATAAATCCATTTATTCCCTATATTGGCATAACCGTTCAAGTGCGATATTCAGAAAGTCATCTCTGGCCTCACACGAACAGAGCCACATTCCAGCATAGTTCTCTGCCACTTCCTTTGCAACCAATTAGTGCAATGACAGAGCAGAAGTCACTATCTGATATTCCTAGATTAACACTTCGAGTTCTTCAACAAGATAAAAACTCAGCAAACCTGGAAATCCCCGCTTGCTGTGTTGTGATTAGTAATGGAACTCTAATGAGCAACTGATAGCTATCACTTCCTAGTGACATCTTTAATTGACGTCTTATGTCCAGCAAACTTGCGTCAAACCAGGCACCTGTCAGGTATAAATATTACCAACGTTGCCTTAAGCTCGTTGCCTGTTGCTAGCTGTCTGCAAGACCCCGTGTTGGTGAAGCTAGCACCCTGTCGCTGCAGCCTGCTGCCCCGCTGCTGTTGGTGAAGCTACTGATACCATTATCGCTGCTAAAGCGTGAACGATGGTGTGGTGAGCTTAGGAGCTGAACAGCCGTCCCTCTGCGAAGAGCCCAGCAGATTCCAAGCTGCCCGCGGACGCTGTCCCCCCTCCTTCCTCGACGCGCTGAAGAGAGACGCTGCATTTCTTCTGCTGAGAAATCCAGCTCCAGCGTTTCCAGTCTGCCTTCGCGGGTGACTGGGATACCGAGTTCCTCCTGAAGGAAATACCAGACTTCCATCATTCTATTCAGAGGTATGGTGTTGACTAAACCCTTAGATGAGAATTCTTGAAGCAAACCTTGGCAAAACCAACTTAACTTAAAGCTACTCACTTACTCCCCTTCCACGTGTTAGGCTTAGGTCAGGCACACTGGGGTAGGCGTAGTTAGAAGCACCAGTTGAGTATTTTAGCCTAATGTATATATGACTGTATATATGTTTTATTACTTTTAAACCATTGTATGGCTAAGAAACCATATCAATGCTTTTACAGTATTATTTCGCAATCCTTATCTTACTGTACGTACTTTTTATAATAACAAGTCTTGCAATTGTGGCAATACATTTCTCTTGTACGAGAAGAAAGACTGTTCAATAAATGGTAACCCTTTATTGACAAACGCCAGTCTCTCTAGTCTCTACATATTGTGAAAGTAAACTGCACTAACCTGACTGAGTGAAATACATGTCTATTGTTTCACACGACCCTAGAGATTGACTCTTGATCTGAGGAGCAAAGTTGTCATGTTGCACGGTTGTTGGAAAGCTGAATCCCTTCTTGTCTGTACCACGGAAGCTGATCACTTCCTATGCAGAGAAGAAAGTTTCCAGTGACCTCTGAGCTAGTTGGTAACACACCCAATTAAGTTTAGCATAGTCAGTAGAGGCCTGGAAGATCCGCACTTCTACGTCGATACTACTGTTTATGTTATTCCAATGCGCAGGGCCTAGTGGGAAACTAGGAACTACACTACAATGCAAGCAAAGTTTGTGGTAATATCAGGAAGATTAACAGTAAAAACCAGCCCATCAGACCATAAACAGGCTCAGAAATAGCCCAACAACTGCCCCACACACTTACCTGTCCATCCAACCCATCTGGGATAGTCTGATTGACCCATAGGTCTGTCCAACCTTGAGATACAGAGACACCGGGGAGGACATCTCATCCGAGTCGCCTACATCTTTAACTACCAATGGGCGTACTGATATTATAACTGGAAAACAGATATCAGAGAGGCGTGAAGACCATTGTTTGAAAATGCTCAAAGGAGATGTGGGCAGATAAACAAAGCTACGGATTCAGTTCTTGATGGAACTCTTCTCTTTTCTCTCCTGGTCTGAACATCCAGAGTCATCAACTCATAAAGAGGAGCTGCTACGTTCTAAACATTTTACATTGGGAAGGAGGTCACACTTTGGCTGTTGATATTGGACCATAACAGTGTGAATATGTGTTTTCCATATTTGGAGACCACATGAACATGCATGCTTAATCCGTGTGCATATAATAATCACATGGAGCAATTAGAGTTCTGTAGAATTTACACTTTGTGATTAAAATGGAGTTATCTCATCAGAATCAACCTAACATCTCCCCTTCAGCGGTGCTCATTTCTGTATTGAACTCTGTCCTTTCCAGAAGTTGTGCTATCAGTCTCTGAGCGGTACTAGCAGTTCCATCACACAAGAAGCATCGCTCAGAGGCACATGGTCGCCACGCCTTGTGTCGTTGCTTGGTCCACAGGCATTGACAACCTGTAGGGCTGCGTTATGAGAACTTCGGATCTGCAATCTAATCAGTGGTCCTCTCAAAATCTGGACAGGGACAATGCCCTTCTATCGGGTCTTCCAAACGGAATTTTTGCCCCTTCAAAGCCATTCTCCATGCAGGGGGCAATACTCAGACTACATAACTCAATTGTGAAAGATCTTCACTGGCTCACCTTTAATGCCAGAATTGACTTTAAATTAGCCTATATTACCCATGAAGTACTACATTTTGGTATTCACAGCTACTTGCAAAATATATAAGGCACAGTAGGAAGTGAGAGAGTAGCTACAAGCAAATCCAGCCCATTTTTGGAAATCCCAGAAATCAAAAAGCTGCTGAACCAGGAAATTCTCCTGCCAAGCCTCAAGAGTAGGGAATGGACTCAACAAACCAATGAAAATCTCCAGTTACAGTTAATTCAAGTAACTATAACTTGCTCCCCAACCATGCACAGTGGTGGCTTCAATGATGCCCTTTCAGATGTCATTAGTGATTTTGTCAATGATGTCATAGAACATTTCATGAGTGATGTAATATCTGAGGTCATAAGTAGACACTTGAGTTAAGTATAACTGGTGAATTATGAGTTAAAATGTTATGTTTTGACTGACATGTATACCTAACTACAACGTCACTTTAACATTAGTTTTTTTAATGAATATATATGTATGTCTTACTAATTAAATTAAATAAATACAATTCATTGTAGGTTAGCAGTGCGGATTTACCTGCCTAGTACAATCTCTAACCTTCACGGCTATTGTATTTGGAGTAGGATCAAGTTGTGTCGTCCGAACAGGGAGGCTTCATTTGAGATTATGGGATTGCATTTATTTAACAATTTCTGCAAACTTGCTTCAGTTTAGATTTGTCAGGGACTCTGTCGATTGCTCCATTACAGCTATCAAGCCCTTTAGCAAATAGTGGGGGGAACTGATCTTCAGAGAAGCCCTGTTGACTTGGCCGTTGTACAGAATTTTAATAACTTGCAGAGCCCCTCTGTCCTGCTGCTTCTCTGCCCAGTCTAATATACAATTGTAGTTCTGAGAACTGAATGAACCAATATTCCTCAGTGAGGGACATTGAAATGTTGTAATTGGAAGGTTGGTGAAGGGCAAAATCTACTATTGGAATATGAACGCTGGTATTGGCAGTTTTCCAGTGGCAGCGGCTAGGTTGGTGCTTGCTGGCACAGCTCTCTGTAACAAGGAACTTAATCCATATATAAATAAAGAACTAGAATATATCGACCTTGCGAGGAGGATTTGTCTTTTCAATATTGGCGACTGGATGGTTGGGAGCGGTATCGGTGTAAGAAGAGATCAGGCTATTTAAGAGTTGAGGCGACGCTTTCATCGTGGTCGGCTACAGAGTTGCATCTGGTGAATTGAGGCACTGGGCGAAGGAGTCAGTGAAGTCGGAGCAGGAGGACCGCATAAGAAGCCGTTAACCTGTGGGGACATCAGGATTTTCCATTGCATGGGCTGTAGTGCACAGGAGGCTTGCATAGGAAGCTGTTAACCTGTGGGGGTAGTTACGTCAGGAATTTCCCCTTGCATGTGTCATAGTGCACCTGCGTAGCGGAGGGTCGCAGCACTATGCTGAATGCGCATGTGTGGTTTTGGCGCTGCGATTAAAGTGAAGGAGACAGTTTAGCGGCAATTGAGAGTGGCGTCATTATGCCTTTATCAGGGGTCGCCATTTGTGTCAAGCTTCCTGGAATTCAATGTGTAGTTTGTTATTTACCAGCAGGAACTCAGGTACAGTGCATATTATTGGGCCAGCCGGTCGGTTCCATTAGACCTGGTGATTTTTTAGGGCTCGCCTGCTGAGGCGTTTGCGCATAGCTGGCGAAGCTCTATTGTGGCTTATCCAGAGTTTAACCACTGGCGATTCCACTGGCGATTCCATGCAGTGCATGTGCTTTTTAAGTCATTGCGCAAGCCCTAAAGAGCGCATGCACAATGCCACCAGCCGCCTGCCTGCCTGCCTCGCATTACCACATCAAAGGTAGCCCTCCCAGCGCATTTCTCACCCCCTAATTATTCACGGCCGGCTGGCCGTACTTTCAGTTTCACGGCCGCCAGGCCGTGTCTCCTTTTATGCTCTCTGATGCCGTGTCTCCCGTTTCTCCTCCCCCAGTGTACTTTTTTTAAAACTTGTTTTATTTCACCCTAGTCAGTCTTTGCTTGCAGTCATTGATGTAACAGAGTGCCTACATATTGGCTTTAGCTTCTGATTACATTGTCGCTGTATTCATTTTGTTTTGCTTGTTTTACCTTTCCACTTAACTCTCCTTGCCCCACCAGAAAATCCTTCCACCCCCCGCCTCTCCCATATCCCACGCATCCTCCCCTCCCCCTGACGTCTCCCCCTTTTCCTCACACCCCGGGGCCCTTCACACTTCATCCTCTGACTGGCCGTGTCCCCAATGCTGCGGGAGCACTCGCTGTCCCTCGGCTCTATTTCTCAAGCACATTTCCTGATTTCAGAGAGGCGCTTGATCCGAGGCCCAGAGGCCTCCAGAGCTGGGGACAGCGTGGGCCGCTCCCATCTGCATTTACAAAGACCCCCGGGCCTCTGAGCCTGGCTTGTTTTACCTTTCCACTTAACACTCCTTGCCCCACCATATGTCGGCCCCGCAGTGAAGCTTCACACAAATGGGCTTTCCGGCTCGGTGGACCCCACTGATGTATGGTGCAAAGCTGTCTCTGCTTCTCCCACTGTGTTTGTTACCACAAGCAGCAGGATGACAGTTTGATTACATTCAAGGCTTTCTGGAGGCCAGGGCCCTCACAGCGGAGCAAGGGGGACCGCTGCTTATGAAAGGAAACAGCCCCAACAGTTCATCCTTGGCTCCAGGCATAATCGATAGACCCCCGTTAGCTTTCCACGGTGGGCTTGGAGGAAATTAGCTCAAACTAAAATTATGCAGTTATGCAACAGAACAAACAAAAGAAATTATATTTCAACCAAACATGCCAGTCAAGAACTTCAGTTAAACGCAGCAGAGCATTCCACAACTTCAGTTATACATTTTTTTCACAAATTGTAATGTGTCTGAGATCCCTGACCTTTGTGCGTGACAAATAAACACTATTCTTTCTTGCTCACAAACGAGCGGCAGTGACATGCGCACTGTGCGCCGAGCGTGCTCAAGTGAGTAATGCGCAAGACATGCTGGTGAACAATTATGAATGTGAGTGAAGCCAGAGGCCTATATGGTGCACTTCAAGGGCCTCCATTACATATACTGGCCTTGTTTACGACGCTCTTTATTCCCCGTGATAGATGCATTGTGCTCTAGGGTGCTTGGATGTCGTGCAGTGGGGCGAACGATATGAGCATTGTAGTGTCACAAACTAGTAAAACAGCGTGAAGCATCGAAATGAGGCCTTGCCCTTCTCAGTCGCTTCCTTGTAGTCATGCTTTGGTAGGATAACAAACCTCACAGCCGTGGACCATAAACAATTCTTCTGTAAAATATTAAGCCATTTAATCCATATGTGCATACATTTAAATGTGGTTATTTCTTCGCAGTCTTACTCGTCTATGGGAAAACGGCTTATAATAAACTTATATTTAAAAAGCCCAACGTTTTTTGGCTAGGACACAATGGACTAAATGGGCCTACTTTAGAATTCGGTGTACGTCACAAATGTGACAGAAATCCCGCCGCCCTTACTACAAGTACATTATATCCCATGGCTGTGGCACTTGGACTATACTAGAAAATTGTGACGGACTACCCCCAAACTTTTAATCAGGCTCTCAGTTGCATGTGCTTAGAATTTTTGTGATTCCCTTGAATGTAGTAAAAGGTATTTCTTTGTAAATCGGCTCCCTTTCAGGCAGAGAAATGTCGACATTTAATGTGGAGAAAGCAACGTTTAACATTGACATTGCACAGAAAAAATGCTGGATCAGAGAGGCTAATTGCATCACTTGAAAAGAAAGAAAGCCCAATTGTATTCCCTGCCACAGAAGGATAATGAAAACAGTATGATTACAAGAGGAAACATGCTGAGTGTCACATGGCAAAGGCGTGAGACAGGCTAGTTAGAGTTTTGCCTAGGTAAAGGGTTATGTGTAAGAATGATGTTATTCACCACTGTACACAAAATACTATAAAACCCGGCTTTCACCATGCAATCACAGAAATGCTTAATGAACTTCTGTAAGGCACTATTGAAGTGACTGGGGTCTGGCAGTTGAATACTCCATGTCTTTATGGAAATTTATGTAGACCAAATAAGTTTTGAAACCAGCCGGATTTGCCCGAGTTCATGTGCTCCGTGCACGTTCAAAAACCAGCTAGGTCACAAACCACCATTTGTCTCTTCAAAGGCTCCGCAGCCCACCCCACGCCTGCATCACTCCTCCTCCCACCTCCCACGGCCGTCCTTTCTGCCCGCCTCGCACACCACATCAAAGCGTCCTGTTTCCTGCCACCCAGATCACAGCCTGCCCAGCCTCTGCCGTCTCTCCCTACCCCTTAACCCTTCACCATGCCCCCACCACCTCTCGATATTGCTGCTTGTTTTGCTTTCTTCCTTACTTGATGATCAGCACATTATGACATAATACACCACCTCTTGTTTTTTTTACCTTTCCACTTAACTCTCCTTGCCCCGCCGGAAAGTACTTAAATGGGTTATGTTATGTGTGACAGTCATAAGTAGGCAAAATAAGGATGAAAAAACGCCTGCAGAACCGACGGTTTGTGATGGTTCAATTGTTCTTGCCATATACGTGGTGATACGCAGAGGCTTAAGAATGTGCAGTTCCCCAGACGGTTAACCCTGCACATGGACTAGCATTTTATTTAATGTTTTTATATAGCACTCTCAAATCCAAGGTTATTGTAGCACTTTATGTATAACTGAAATACTTTATACATTTACAGAAAAACATGGAGCACTTTCAACTTGCCAGGAGTTTGTAGTAAAAGTAGACATCTGAGCTGGACAATAAATTGCTCTTAATGATTTGCAGGTTCTTTGTAGGGAGAACAATTTGTATGTTGCACGAGTGGGTACACTACGTGTGAAAAAAAGCTGACTAAGCCTTTCGGCGATAGTAAGGTGGTATTGATTTTTTGCAAGGTTATCTCTGCCAGACATATCGCACTAGGTATACATTGAAAATGTTGACAGTTTTACAGTTTCAAAAGACTGTGACGAAGACAAAACTCATCTCAGCCCTAATCGTCACAGCTTCAAATAAGAGTCCCTATTGCAGAGCACCTGACCACAACGCTCCCACAATAAGAATCTCACCCTCACACCCCCTCTCACCCCCTCACCCTCACACACACCCTCACACCTTCACCCTCACACCCCCTCACACACACCCTCACCCTCACACACACCCTCACCCTCTCACCCACCCTCACCCACCCTCTCACCACTCAGCACCACCACAGCACCACTCAGCGCTAAACCAGCATCACTCAGCACCACCACATTATCACTCAGCACCACCACATTATCACTCAGCACCACCACAGCACCACTCAGCACCAACACAGCACCACTCAGCACCACCACATCACCACTCAGCACCACCCCAGCATCACTCAGCACCACCACAGCATCACTCAGCACCACCACAGCATCACTCAGCACCACCACAGCATCACTCAGCGCCACTCCAGCATCACTCAGCACCACCACAGCACCACTCAGCACCACCCCAACACCACTCAGAACCACCACAGCATCACTCGGCACCACCACAGCACCACTCAGCGCTATCCCAGCATCAGTCAGCACCACCACATTATCACTCAGCACCACTACATTATCACTCAGCACCACTCAGCACCACCACAGCACCACTCAGCACCACCACAGCACAACTCAGCACTACCACAGCACCAATCAGCACCACCACATTATCACTCAGCACCACCATATATCACTCAGCACCACCACAGCACCACTCAGCACCACCACAGCACCACTAAGCACCACCACAGCCACACTCAGCACCACTTAGCACTACCACAGCACCACTCAGCACCACCTCAGCACCACCATATATCACTCAGCACCACCACAGCACCACTCAGCACCACCACAGCACCACTAAGCACCACCACAGCCACACTATGCACCACCACAGCATCACTCAGCACCACTTAGCACTACCACAGCACCACTCAGCACCACCACAGCATTACTCAGCACCACCACAGCACCACTCAGCACCACCACATTATCACTCAGCACCACCACATTATCACTCAGCACCACCACAGCACCACTCAGCACCACCACAGCACCACCACAGCACCACAACAGCACCACCACAGCACCACCACAGCACCACTCAGCACCACCACAGCATCACTCAGCACCACCACAGCACTAATCAGCACCACCACAGCATCACTCAGCACCACCACAGCATCACTCAGCACCACCACAGCCCCACTCAGCGCAACCACAGCATCACTCAGCACTACCACAGCATCACTCAGCGCAACTACAGCATCACTCAGCGCAACCACAGCATCACTCAGCACAACCACAGCATCACTCAGCACAACCACAGCATCACTCAGCACAACCACAGCATCACTCAGCGAAACCACAGCATCACTCAGCGCAACCACAGCATCACTCAGCGCAACCACAGCATCCCTCAGCGCAACCACAGCATCACTCAGCCCCACCACATCGTCACTTGTTCAAATATGTTCTCTCAATGTTTCAAGCTTTATTACAAATGACACAAAAAATGTTAAATAATGCTATAGGTGTCACTTTTGCAAAATTCTATAAATATTGGCATTTACAATAACAAAATTAATACATTTGCTATTATAAAAATATAAACATAACTTAAAAAAATATTAGATTTACAAGGCCAATAGCTCCAACTTTTCTAATGCGAGACCTATTGCATTTCCAATGCTTGTTTCTTTTTCTTTCTTCCAACTGTGTGGGAGCCGATTGGTGATTGGCACACCTTTATCGCACTATTATCGAGCTGATCGGTGATTGGCACACCTTTATCATGCTACCGTATATTCAGTTGGCTGAGTTTGCGGTGCTAAGTTATCGGTGATTGGGCCACCTATTCTTTGTATGTTTTTTGACTATTTGTGTGCTGAGTGGCACACCTATTCACTTTTATTCTTATATGCAATGTATCTGTGATTGGCACACCTATTCTGCATGAGTTACTTTTACCATTTGTGTGCTGAGTAACAGTGATGGCACACCCATACTTTGCTATAGACAGAAGTGTGTGCTTAAGCAGTTACATAGTTTCACACCTTTGTACACCGTTTTGCCATCCTGGTGTATTAACCACCTGTGTGCTAAGTTTTTGTTGGTGACACTTGTATCCAATTTTAAGTGACTATTATTAACTTTGTGGTGGTGTTGCGTGACGTCTAGCGTTCAAGCACCATTTTTTCTGGTAGAGCTTGGGTAACCGCCCATTCAATGGGAGTTATGCGTTGATTTATTTGAAGCATACGTTGAGGTACTGGAGGATGGTGAATGTTCTCCTGAAAGACAGTTGTCCTTACTTGAGCATAGATTTGGGGCTTTAAGGTTGAGAGAATTTAAGAACTTACCGCTTTTGGAAAATGTGGGTGATGCAGATGTTTACCAGTGTGTTGTAAAGCAATTGCATGAAAGGTAGGGCAGGAAGATTAATGTGGTAATGGAAAGATATACAATTTATGACAGAAAACGGAAAGAAGCTGAAACTATTGATCAATTCATGGCTGCCTTAAGGTGGTTAGCAGTGACATGTGCGTTTGAGAGAATGATATATGATCAAGTATTAAGTGATCAATTATTGATGAAACCAAATCCAAGAAGATTGAAGAGAAATTATGGTCTTCTGGGGAATTGTCTCTAAAGGCAGCACCTAAGTTGCTAGAATAATTCAGATAACTGAAAAATGTATACAGGTTGCACGGAAGGAGAAAAAAGGTGATGGGATTGTTTGTGTGGTAGGAGGAGAGAAAAGTAGTAAGGAAAAGAACAAAAATTGGGATGTAAAGCATGCAAGTGGAACTAGTAACAAGATTGAACCAAATAGTAATGCTAAAGGGTTGTTGTGATACAGGTGTTGATCCAGCAATCATTTCTAAAATCGATCAGGTTCAGGTGGAAACTATGGTGAACTTGTGCACATAGTACACTATAATGAGCAAAGAAATTGCATATGGTACAATAATGAGCGCAAACATTGTTTAATCAGTTATGGCCGGGTAAGAAGTTGAAGAATACCATTGATAGACCTGGTAGTTATTCTGCTCACAGGATTCCAATGGTGGGTGTGATGCATGCTAAATTAGAATTTGCTGGTATGAAGTGATTTGGTGAAGTGCTTGTGGCTGAGAAGGGCACTATGATCCTGGTGTGGCCCAAATATTTTTTAACTTGGGATAAAAATTAACCCATGTGTCAACCCGCCTGTGTATTCTGTGACAGATGAAAGAATATCTTGTACAAAGGTCGTGGTTTATTGTAATTTGAAATAAGGGTTTCCAAGTGTGTTTGGGGATCAGTTAGGCAGGATGAGATATTTTGAGCATAACATTTTTTGGTGTGAGAATGCTGTGCCTGTAAGGCAGAAATTGAGGAACGTACCATTGACCTACAAAACGAAATTGAAAAATACATTGCTTTATTTATTCAAAAAAAGACATAATTGACCCATTGAAAGTTCTGACTGGTATCTTCAGTTGTAATTTCTTTGAAATCCATGGGGTTTTAAGATTGTGTGTGGACCTAAGATGTCTTTATGAGGCTATTTGGGTGAATGCATTTCCTTTGCACAATTCGCAGGAACTAGTGTCATCAATTAGGGAGGCTACATTGTTTGCTACAAATGATTTGGCCAATGCATTTCATCATATTCAGGTGGATCATGATTCTAGGCATTGCACACCATTTATAACACCCAATCAATCAATCAATCAATCAATCAATCAATCATATCATTTGTAAAGCGCACTACTCAACCATGAGGGTCTCTAGGCGCTGGAGTGGGGGATGCTGCTACTGCTAGAAAAGCCAGGTCTTGAGGAGTGTTCTGAAGGTCAGCAGGTATTGGGTCTGCCGTAGGTGGATGAGGAGGGTGTTCCAGGTCTTGGCGGCGAGGTGGGAGAATGATCTGCCACCGGAGGTCGCTCTTCGGAAGCAGGGGACTGTGGTGAGGGCGAGGTCGGCGGAGCGGAGCTGGCGAGTGGGGGTGTAGAAGCTGAGTCGTCTGTTGAGGTATGTTGGTCCAGTGTTGTGGAGTGCCTTGTGTGCATGGGCGAGGAGCTTGAAGGTTATCTTCTTGTTGACCGGGAGCCAGTGCAGGTCTCTCAGGTGGGGTGTGATGTGGCTGCGGCGAGGGATGTCGAGAATCAGGTGTGTAGAGGCGTCCTGGATGCGTTGGAGCCGTCTCAGGAGTTTGGCCAAGGCTCCTGCATAGAGGGCGTTTCCGTAGTCCAACCTGCTGCTGGCGAGGGCCTGGATGACTGTTCTTCTTGTTTCAGTGTGGATCCACTTGTAGATCCTGCGAAGCATGCAGAGGGTGTTGAAGCAGGAGGAGGAGACGGCGTTGACCTGTTTAGTCATGGAGAGGGTGGAGTCAAGGATGACCCCTAGGTTGCGTGCGTGGTCGGTGGGTGTTGGGGTGGTTCCCAGTGCGGTCGCCCACCAGGAGTCGTCCCAGGCTGAAGGGGTGGATCGGAGGATGAGGACCTCCATCTTGTCCGAGTTCAGCTTCAGTCGGCTTTTCCTCATCCATTCAGCGATGGCCTTTGTTCCTTCGTGAAGGTTGGTTTTGGTGGTTTGGGGGTCCTTGGTGAGGGAAAGGATCAGTTGGGTGTCATCGGCATAGGAGATGATGTTGAGGTTGTGCCGACGGGCGACGTGGGCGAGCTGTGCCATGTAGATGTTAAACAGAGTTGGCCTGAGGGATGAGCCCTGGGGTACACTGCAGATGATCTTGGTGTCTTCGGAGCGGAAGGGGGTAAGGTGGACGCTCTGTGTTCTGCCGGAGAGGAAGGAGGTGGTCCAGTCCAGGGCCTTCTCTTGGATCCTGGCGTTGTGGAGGCGTGTTCGTAGTGTGTGGTGGCAGACCGTGTCGAAGGCGGCTGACAGGTCCAGGAGGAGGAGGGCTGCCGTTGCTCCGTTGTCCAGCAGGGACTTGATGTCATCAGTGGCGGCGATGAGTGCAGTCTCGGTGCTGTGGTTGCTGCGGAACCCAGACTGGGAAGGGCCCAGGATGTTGCTCTCTTCGAGGTAGCAGGTCAGTTGTTCGTTGACGGTCTTCTCGATGACCTTTGCCAGGAACGGGGGCAAGGAGATGGGCCGGTAGTGCTTGAAGTCCTTGGGGTCCGCCTTGGGTTTCTTGAGTAAGGCATTGATCTTGGCGTGCTTTCAGCTCTCCCGGAAGGTTGAGGTCTCGAAGGAGGTGTTGATGAGTTTCTGGAGATGGGCTGTGCTGGTTTTGTTGAAGATGTGGTGTGGGCATGGGTCTGAAGGAGATCCGGAGTGGATGGTGCTCATGATCTTGATGGTGTGATCGTCGTGGATGTTGGTCCAGGAGAGCGGCAGTTGGCGCGGATGGTGGTCGTGGAGGCAGAGGTCTCAGTGGTTGTCGGGGTGATCATGGCGTTGAAGCTGTTGTGGATGTCTGCGATCTTGCGGTGGAAGAAGGTGGCCAGCAAGTCGCACAGGTCTAGCGAGGGTGGGATGTCATTGGTGTTGGAGCTGGGGTTGGAGAATTCCTTCACGATGTTGAAGAGCTCTTTGCTGTTGTGCGCATTGTTGTCTAGGCAGTCTTTGGAGGAGGCCCTTTTGGTGGATCTGATGAGGGGATGGTGTCTGCGGGTGGCGTTCTTGTGGGCTGCGTGGCTGTCCTGTGTTCGTTCACGGAGCCAGATCTTCTCCAGCTTTTGGCAGGTTTGCTTGGAGGCCCGGAGGTCTTCAGTGAAGCAGCTGGCTTTCTTGTTGGTGTGACTGTTGGAGGGTTTCCTGATCAGGGCGAGGGTGTTGGCGCAGTCGTTGATCCACTGTCTGAGGTTGCGGGCAGCCGTGTCGGTGGGGTCCGCGGGTGGGCTCTGGGCGAGGGTGGTGGTTAGATGGTCTTCGGTGACTTTGTTCCAGCAGCGGCGAGGCACCTGTTGGGTGCGGTGCTGGGTGGTGGGTTTCTTGAAGGTTAAGTGGATGCAGCGATGGTCGGTCCAGTGGAGTTCAGTGGTGTGGTTGAAGGAGACGTGGGGGCTTGTGGAAAAGATGGGGTCAAGCGTGTGACCGGCGGAGTGGGTGGGTGTTGTGACGAGTTGTCTGAGTCTGAGGTTGGCTAGGTTGTCGATCAGGGTGGTGGAGTTGGTGTTGCTGTTTTTCATGAGGTGGAAGTTCAGGTCCCCGAGGAGGATGTAGTCCGTGGATGTGAGGACGTGTGTGCTGACGAAGTCGGCGATGGAGTCGCTGAACTGTGGTCGGGGTCTGGTGGGTCTGTAGATGAGGGTTCCTCTGAGGGTGGTGTTGGGCTCGGTGTGGATCTGGAAGTGCAGGTGTTCAGCAGTGCTGAGGGTGTTGTCGGTGTTGGTCGAGTCTCTGAGAGTGTTCCTGTGGACGATGACAATTCCTCCTCCTGCTCTGTTGGTGCAGTCCCTGCGGGTGATCTTGTAGCCTTCCGGGACGGCTATGGCTATGTCGGGTGCCGAGGCGGGGTTCAGCCAGGTCTCCATCAGGAAGGTGACGTCTGGGGAGGTTGAGTCGAGTAGGTCCCAGAGTTCAAAGGCATGTTTGCGGGTGAAGTGGGTGTTGAGAAGGATTCATCTGAGGTGGTTGGGTTCTTTCCTGGTCAGCAGCATGATGGGCGGATGCTTGTGTAGCTGCAGTTCCGGTAGGTGAAAGCGCCATGGGTGCGCTTCGGGGTAGCCAGGAAGCAGGTGTGTGATCATCCGGTGTTGAGTGCGTTTAACTTAATTTGATTTTGCAAAACTCCTTTTAATTAGTATTGGATTTTGGAAAGAATACAACTTAGAGCTCTGAAGAAGTCTCCTCTGAAACGAAACGCGTTGGCTAAATGGCTCAATGAAATTTGTCAATATTGGATTTTAAATGACCATTGATCAATAAAGAAGATTTTTCACAGTTACCAGTGAAATACAATGTAAAGCAGGGAGAATGTGTTTATTTTTTTGCACTTCTTAGGTAGAGAAATGCTGGAATCTTTATGCATATTTTTACATGTTTCCAACTACTTCAGATTTTTTTTAATTCGTTTTTATTAAACTGACTTGTATTGAACTGTTTCTAATATTTGTTTGCAACAAATCTCTAGCAGGTTTTTGATGTGTTTAATTTTACACTAGAGTTTTTTTTGTATGCTTCATATTTGCAAAGAGCTACACACCAAGAATGTAAGGGGTTTGTAGGAAAGGTGATGGTGTGACCATGTGTTATATGGGAAAATTCCCCCCTGAGGTACATAACATGGATAATGCAAGCCACCTCGGAGTTCCATAACCTCATAAAAGAAGTCTTCAGCCTTGTTCCTCTATACGGTTTTGGAACTCCTCTGTTACTTGCAATATCCTTATCATGTATGTCATGGGGGTACTTTATCCCTTAAACATAGGAGACTGAAGGGGCCAATATATCACAGTCTTCAGGGGTTATCATTTTCTGTTGGACAAGAGGATACAGCACAGACCACTGGCAACGATGTGTGGAAAAGGCCACTTTATTGAAACAGGTGCACATCAATATTAGTGGAGGAACCAAGCGTGCTTGTTTCGTCCAAATAATTCTCTGATCATAATTTCAATGTCACAAAACAAGATGAATCAAGTGAAAAAAAGAAAATAATGTTTTCTTTAAAAAGAACCCTCACTCACCAACCTGGTTGGTTACATGCTTCATCATTGGGTTCCCACTGGGGTGGCCAAATGTTCCCCCAGTGTGCTGGGATGCCTGACTTCCAGCGGAGCACTTCCGTTATTGATCAATGGTTTCGGGCCACGGAAGTGCTTCGGAGTGGTAGCATGCGGGGAGTCGCCGGCTTGCAAACAGAGCACGGCGTGAAGATTACCCCTGCCGTGTGAGCCCAAGTAGCGGCGAATTTCATTGTATATAATTGCGGGCCCTAGTGACGTCTGGGTGAGCCCCCATGGGTAATTCCGTGACTTGTATCAATTTTTCACATACATATCCCCACGGGAGGGTGCGCCTTAGCGCGCGCATACCACCGGAGGATAAAAACTTTGGTCCTGAAGAATGCTGAGCGAATTAAGCTCAATATAGCAGAAACACGTTGACCTGTATTTCATAGGACATGGGTTTCAAATTTACAAACTCTGAACTGTCCATCTCACTTGTTTTCATTCAATGCTGGTTGGCCCTCTATTAAAGTGAATACGGGGTACAGTCGGTCATCTTTTAAATCACTCACATTATTATCACTTTATCATTTTCTCACAAAGAAAAGAACCAGCTCCGCTGTAAGTCAGGCGTCGCAGCACACTGGGGGGACATTCGGTCTCCCCAGTGGAAACCCAATGATGAAGCATGTCACCAACCAGGTTGGTGAGTGAGGGTTCTTTTTAAAGAAAAAATTATTTTCTTTTTTTCGCTTGATTAATCTTGTTTTATGACATTGAAATTATAATCAGAGAATTATTTGGACGAAACAAGCACACTTGATTCCTCCACTGTCTTTGCACCCTGTGTCACTCTAGTTGTTGTTATTTAGCTAATTAAGGGGTAGATGAGTGACTTAAAACCCTAACACTCTTTTTGTTTATATGCACATCAATATTAAAAACCATAGGCAACTTTGCCTTTCAAAACTGGCCAACCTTCCTAATACAACAAGCTTCCTCTAGCTTATAACGAACCCCATCACCCTAAATGTCCCCTTCCAAACGCCTCCCCAACCATTAAACCTTCCCTGTAACTTAACCTCTTATAAATGTAAATCTTTATATTCCTGGCTTCAGCAACTGTGAACATACTCCTCCCTTCAAACTGCTTCCCCAATAGTAAAAAATCAATTGAACCATGCCAACATCTGGGTATAACACCATCCAGAAAACAACTCAGCTTTTCTGTCCACTGAACCCTGCCTGCTTCCTCTCCTCTCCCAGCCCTTCGCTCGCTGATCCTGAGCACCTCTCTCTCAAACTGACCTACAAAGTTGTAACCCCAGTACCCCCAGCAATGCCTCCATCATCTGCATCAAGTAGAGATCCATACCCATAGGTGACTAATGCACCCTGTCCTGAAGGAAAAACTGACTGTATCATACCACAACTCTGGATGCAAAATTCTGCCCACGCCTTCCCCTCTGCAGAACTTATGCATTTCTCTGTTTACTTTCCTCTTGGCTTTATCAATAGCCACTGGCCTCTCCACCACATGCTATTACCTCCAAGGTATCAATTCTGCAGCAGCGGCTGCCAAAAACTAAGGGTGGTGGGGTGGGTGAGGGTCATGCTGAAGGTGTCGCGTGGGGGGGTTAGAAATACAACATAAAAAAACTCACCTTTTTCCGCCGTCCTCTCCTCTTCCTGCCTGGTCCCAGCACAGACTCCTTGTCCAATTCCCGCGCTGGAGAGCTCCCCAACCAGGGGCCCACTCACTCCCACACCTCACTTTCACGCTGTATTTTGAGACATGGCGGTGAGCAAGCCAAATACTGCGGCCACCATGTCCTCCAATGCACGCCTCATAGGACAGCCTCTTCCCCATTGCCGCACTCCACCAACAAATCCTCACATCCCGCCTCAGGCAAGAGGCATACCACTGTCACCACTGCTTCCTTGGCACCAAACCTTCCTCAATAACCTTCCTCCACACCAGTCTGCAAGCTACCAGCCACTGTGTACAACACTTTTAAAATGGTGGCTAGTAGTACAATCTCACCCTCGTTTTAACCAAACCCCAGCCCCTGCCTACCAATATTGCCAAAATCACCTCCAGTCCATAGGCCGTCTGAACCCCCCAAACCACGATTATGTTGTTGTCCCACCTGTAACGGTGCTCAATGTGAACCACTGGGCCTAGGCTTGGGGAGCCTAACAGATGCACAATCACTCAGTGAACTGGTCGGGCCAGAAGCCATGAGCGACCTCTGCCCATTTATGTATGCTCTCTGGCCACGCCTGGCCAGAGAGAGTTTCAAAGGGTAGAGAGACAAAACATCGAAATTAAAATATTGATATACAATAATATCAATGTTTTAATTTCGATGGTATAGAATATCGATGTGCAATAATATCGATAGACAGAATATCGATATTACGGTATGTATGTTAATAATATCGAAATTTTGTTTAGTGTTATGTATTTTATTATGTTGTTTATATGTTTTTTAAACATGTTTTTTAATGTATGTTTAGAAGTTAGTAATTTGTTTAAATTTTGCGTTTTAGTATCAGAGCGGGTTGTGGGTTTATAGGGGAATAGGATGGGAAGTAATTTAATTATAATGAATGAATTAATATTTTTTTAAATATTTTTGATTAATAAATAATTATTAATTAATAATTAATTGGTAAATAATTATTATTAATTAGTTAATTAAATTATTAGAGTTAATGTAGTAATATGTATTATTTTTTCTTATCGTTAATTAATAATTAATAGGTAAATAATTATTATTAAGTGATTAAATGACAATTACAATTTTTATGTGATTTATTTAAGTGTAGTGGGTTGTGTCTTTATAGGGGAATAGGGTGTGACATAATTATATTAAATTAATTAAAGAGATTTTATTTATTTATTGGTATTTATTGTTAATTAATTGGTAATTAATTAATTGGTAATTCGTTTTTTTAATTATTTCATAATATTATTATAAATAATGTATTAAGAAATATTGTTTATTCTTGTAAATATCTTGTTAATTAATTATTAATTGGTAATTAATTATTAATTGGTAATTAATATGTGGTAATTAGTAAATTTATAATTACATCAATGTAATATTATTAATTGTTATTAATCGATTAATTGATATTTATATTAATTGTGTTTTTTTGTATGTGTAGTGTGTGGTGTGTTAAAGGGGGAGTAGTGTGGGAAGTAATTTATACCCCCATGCTATCCAACGCTTTCCCTACGGTTGCACCATCTGGAGTGGGAATAGTAATTTTTACCCCTACGCTATCCAACGCTTTCCCTACTGTTGCACCCTTTGGAGTGGGAATAGTAGTTTTTACCCCTACGCTTGCCAACGCTTTCCCTACTGTTGCACCCTTTGGAGTGGGAATAGTAATTTTTACCCCTACGCTATCCAACGCTTTCCCTACTGTTGCACCCTTTGGAGTGGGAATAGTAATTTTTACCCCTACGCTATCCAACGCTATCCCTAATGTTGCACTCAACGCTTTCCCTACTGTTGCACCCTCTGGAGTGGGAATAGTAATTTTTACCCCTACGCTGTCCAACGCTTTCCCTACTGTTGCACTCTCTGGAGTGGGAATAGTAATTTTTACCCCACCGCTATCCAATGCGTTCCCTACTGTTGCACTCTCTGGAGTGGGAATAGTAATTTTTACCCCTAGGCTATCGAACGCTTTCCCTACTGTTGCACCCTCTGGAGTGGGAATAGTAATTTTTACCCCTACGCTATCCAACGCTTTCCCTACTGTTGCACCCTCTAGAGTGGGAATAGTAATTTTTACCCCTACGCTATCCAACGCTTTTCCTATTGTTGCACTATGTGGAGTAAGTATATATATTAATTTATATGTAGAGTTTTTAATTTATTTTAAATGTATATGTATTAGTTATTATTTTTTAAATATGTTTTAATGTTTATATTGATAATTTGTTAAATTATATGTATTTTTTAATTATTTTTACATTACTATTAATACATTTAAAAAACGATATTTTTAACTTCGATATTTTTGTACTACGATATTTTTTTCTCAATATTTTTCTACTTACCTTTATGTAGATAGAACTCCGATATTTTTGATGTCGATATTTTTATGTCGATATTTTTGAATGTCTATATTCTGTCTGTCGATATTTTGTCATAGATTCTTACAAAGTATGCATGTCCTCCGGGCTAAGGGTCCCTGCCAGATGCACACTCAGCATCTAGACTGCTACATCCTATCCCAAGTCAGTGTTCAAGCAAAGCAACAAAATCAACACATAAAGTCTGTGAGCCTTTGACTTGGTCTTGGATTGGGTCTCAGGTGGTACCTCGGGTGGAGGTCTACTTGATATGCCCGAGGGCTGCCAGGTGATGAGGTACTGGGGATCGCAGTCATCTCAATCTCTGCGGCCATGGGTGAATGTGGGCTCACCATGGCTTGCTCTTCCACGGGACCTGGTAATAGGCCCTCCGCCGTTGCTTCTCCAGCCTCTGCCTGGCTGGGAGGCATCCGGTCTGAGCCTGAGTCTTGTACTCGCTTGAACCAGGATACATTTCGGGTGATTATATCATCACCTCTTTGAGCCGTGTTGGCGGTCCCGTTGATCTTCAGCACAGTCAACAACCTGGTCTCATATGCTGTGCAGAACTTACCTCCGCTGCGTCGGTACCTTATTAGGACTGTGCACCCTGGCACAATGATTTTTGTTTTGGCTTTTCTTTACTTGTTGGCCCTCTCGTTGGTTGTTGTTCTTCGTGCGTAGGCATTAGCGGGGTCATACGGTTCTGGAGCCAAGCCAAAGGCGACGGGGATGTTATCCCGCCAGGGCCCAATCAGCATCAGTGACCAGGGAGATCCCTGTGTCATACAGTTGGGGTGCTGCGATACTCTAGCAGGAACTTGTCCACCGGCCTGCTCGGAGACCGCAAGCCACAGGACTTTATTGATGGTCCCCATGAAACGTTCGGCTTCTCCATTGTCTTGCGCCCATTAGGGAGTGATGCGGTGGTGATGAACTCCCAACAGCGCCAACATGTTCTTGGATTCTGTTCCTTGAAATGGGGGTCCAGTATCGGTCTTGATTTCATGAGGCAACCCAAAGAGTGAGAATATCTTCTCCAGGTCTGGTTGTAGGTGGGCAAAGGATGTGGACGCAATTACCTCGACTATGGGGTATTTTCTGTAGCTGTCGATTAACACTGCGATTACACGGCCGTCTGGAAAGCTCACGAAGTCCAGACCTATATGTGACCACGGGTATGTAGCAGGATCTTCTGTTATCACTGGAGAGGGCCATTCTTGACTGCTTGTGAGCTGAAATGGCCTGCAATTTCTCACCAAGGTGTCCACAGCAGCTTCGAGCCCCAGGAACCACACCTTTTCCCTCTTGCGAGACTTCATCTGCATGGTCCCTTGGTGTCCTTCGTGGGCTAGGGTGTGGCTCGTTCTTGCAGCCTTGCGGGAATGACTATTCGAGAGCCTCTCAATATCACCCCATATGCTGCGGCACTTAGCTCACCCCTCACCTTCCAGAATTTTCCTAGCTGGTCCTTGTGTGTTTCGCTCTATCCATTCACCCCGTGCTAAAAGTCTTCCTATGATCCTTTTTGGAGTGATTTCAGCACCCTTATGAGTACAGCGTCTGCGCTGGTCTCCTCTTTGATCTCATCCAGGGTGAGGGTTCGCGGACAGGCCCACTGAGACACCATGTCGACGTACTCTTCTGTCTTGAGCTCTTGGTCGCGTACGTCTCCAGCCGCCTCTGGTGGGTGTCATGACAAGAAGGCAGCTGGGTTTTTCACCCCAGGTCGGTACACCAGCTCCATAGGGTAGTGCTGCAGTTGTATTGCCCAGCGCTCGATCCTTGGTGGGGGATGTGGTACAGAGCCTCTGAACAGCTGGATGAGTGGCTGGTGGTTAGTCACCACTCAGAAGGAATGTCGGCTGACATACAGATGGTAGTGGTTGCAGGCCCACTTGATAGCTAATGCCTCCCTCTCGATCTGGGAATATGGGGCTTCGGTTGGCGTTAGAGCCTTGCTCGTGAATGCGAGCAGGGTCCATTTTCCTGGTTCCGTTTCCTGAGTCAGGAGTGCTCCTAGCCCAACTCGACTGCCATCCACCAGGAGTCCCATCATCCGTGTGGTATCGGAGGATGTATGACGTTACAACGCATACTTTTACCACACATACCATTACAACGCGGTATTTACATCGCATACCGTTACAACGCATAGCGCTTAGAGGTGCTGGATAGTGGTAAGTATAATTTTATATTCCAACTCCAGTCCCCGTGGACACTAGGGAAGGTGTTGGATATAAAATTATACTTATTCCCTATCCTAGAGCGCCCCCCAGCGCAATGCGTTGTAATGGTATGCGTGGTAATGCCTGCGTTGTAATGGTAGTGCATGGTAAAAACTTTGTTGTAACAGTTGTATACCGGTATCGAAGTATGCCATGGTGGTTTTCCCCAGGAGTGCCGCTTTGATCTTTTGGAAGGCATCTTCATGTTCCTGGTCCCACTTCCAGGTTGCCTCCTTCTTCCTCAGGGCACATAGCGGTTCTGCTAGGTTTGGTATGAGCCGCCCGCAATAAGTAGCCATTTATTTATTTATTTATTTATTTATAGGTTTGTAACGCGCTAGAATCGACTCTATACAGAGTATCTCTGCGCACAGGAGAAAAAAAAGAGAGAGAGAGAAAGAAAAAGACTAGCAGCATCAGTTTAGCATATAGTTCAGTTCAGTATGGACATAGGTACATAGAATAAGTCTGGAATAAGAATGTTTTAAGTTTTTTTCTAAAATGTAGATGTTCTGGACATTGCCTAAGCTCAAGAGGAAGTTTATTCCACCAGGTGGGTCCGACAACCGATAAAGCTTTGCCCCCTTGTCTGACCTTCTTTGTGATTGGTACTCTCAATAAAAGTTGGCTGCTTGACCTGAGAGATCGGGTAGGATTATATGGGATGAATTTATCCTTCCAATAGGAAGGCCCACATCCATGTAGGCTCTCGTGGATCAAGCAGCAAGTCTTCAAATTGATCCTCTTATGGACGGAGAGCCAATGTAATTTATCCAGGAGGGGTTTCGATACGTTCTTGGAGGGGCATTCAATACTAGCCTCGCTGCAGTATTTTGTATCACCTGGAGTTTTGCTAGGACACCTTCATTGGCCGACAGCAGGAGTCCATTGCAATAATCCAGGCGACTCAATACTAATGCCTGTACCAGAGTTTTCCTGGTGGAGTCCGGTAGTATTGGAAAAACTTTTCGTAAAAGTCCAATAACATGGAAACATTGGCCAACCACCCAGTTACCATGTTGTTTAAAAGAAAGCTCTCGATCGAGGCGTACCCCTAGGTTTTTTACAACCTGTTTAGGTTCTGGCACTTGGCCAAGCTCGCACGGCCACCAGTCTGGCGTCCACAAAGCTCTAGCCTCCTCGAAAAGCACGACTTCGGTCTTATTTACGTTGCATTGGAGATAGTTCGATGTCATCCACTTTGCCACAGCTTTCATGCCTTCGGAAAAGGCCATCCTCACTTCGTCGGTGAGACTTTTAAAAGGAAACAAGAGCTGAGTATCATCCGCGTAGGAGACGGGTTTGAACCCAAACTCTCTCAGAATTCTGGCCAGGGGTGCCACATAGATGTTAAAAAGAGTCGGGCTCAAACAAGAGCCCTGTGGCACCCCCTTCGTGATGTTAGTCTCAACCGACCGAAATGAGCCCATGCTGACAGCCTGGGTACGGTTAGATATAAAGCTCTTTAACCAGGCTAATGCTGTGCTCTCAATGCCGATCATGGTCAGGCGTTCAATTAAGATATTATGGGATATCGTGTCGAACGCTGCCGACAGATCTAATAGTACCAGGATAACAGAGTACCCTTTATCCTGGTACATATGAAGGTCATCAGTCACTGATAGCAGTGCAGATTCGGAGCTATGTTTTGGTCTAAAGCCAAATTGAGAACAATCTAGCCTACCAGTCTGTTCGATATAGTTTGATACATGTTTATTAACATGTTCTCTATAAGTTTCCCCAAAAAAGGAAGTAGGGATATAGGCCTAAGGTTAGACATATCAGTCCAGGGGTTAGAAGGGTTTTTCCTGATAGGCCTCACTAGTGCTTTCTTCCATTCCCCAGGAACTTAACCTTCCATGAGTGAGAGATTCACAAGACATTGAATCTGTGGGCTCAGAGTCTTCCCTACTACCGGCACAATTCTGGCCGGGATGATGTCTGAGGGGCTACCGCTCTTAATCTGGCCTAGATAGCATTCGATCTCTACCAGGGAGATGGGTGGGAAGGAAGCTTCGGATCTCTGGCGCGTTCATCGGGGCAGGGGTTTTTTGTATGGCCTGCGATTTTCTTGGGTCTACTCTGACTCCGTCCTGGCTGAATACATAGCTGAAGAAGTCAATGGATATCTGGAAGAACAGCACTTCTCCCTGTGAAGGGTGACTCTGTGTTCAGCAAGACGTTGAAGCATGGCTCGGAGGTGGCGATGGTGTTCTTTCATAGTCACTGAGTGTATCAGAATTTCATTGCTGACATTTAGCACTCCCTGGAGCACTTCCTGGATGGTGTTCTGGAAGATTTCGGCCGCTGATGAGATGCCAAAATGTAATCTCTTGCAGCAGCTTTAGCCTATACGGGTCGAGAAGGTTGTGATGTACCTGCTCTCCTTGGCTAGCCTTAACTGATGGTATCCTGCATTGAGGTTGGGCTTGGAGAACCAGTGGGACCCTTTCAGATCGGCCAGGATGTCATCAACGGTTGGTGTCAAGTGTCTTTCACATTTAATTGCCTGATTGGGTAGGCGCATGCCGATACATAGCCGGATCTACTGAGTTACTTTGGTTTCTCCGCGTTTACCATGGGAGAGACCCAGGGTGTCGGTTCGGTGACCTTCTTGATGACCCCCTAGTTGTTCCAGGTGCTGGAGTTTTTTCTAAACGAGTGGCCTGAAGTAGAAAGGTATTCACCTGTATCTTAAGGCAACTGGCTTCACGGCCTTGTCTATGTGTAGTTTGATCAAGGCTTTCTTTATACAACCAAGTCCTTCGAATAGCTGTGGGAAGAGTTCTAGGATGTCCTCGGTCTGCAGGGTTTTGACTGTGTTGGCAAATGTGACCAGGCCGAGATCCTCAGCAGTGTAGCTCCCCACTAACATGCCAGCTAAGCTTCTCTGTCAACCACGTGGAAGGTAGTGGTGATCTCGTGAAGTTCCGCCTTTACTCGGACGTTCATCTTCTCCTTGAGCGGTAATGACATTTGGCTGCCGTACGTGAGGATCCTAACATACGACGGGGATAATACCGGTCTTGGTTTGAGTTGCTTGTACTGTTGGCACCCCATCATGTTAACAGATGCTCCCATGTCAATCAGCGTGGTGACCTGGGATCCGGCAATTTCTAGGGCGCACGTGGCTTGTGGGCGCCTCTTTCGTTTGAGGTCCATCAATGAGTCCTCAATATAGTGTCTTTGTCATGCGTATTTCCGGGCTGTCTTTGGGTTTTTAGAATCCTCCAGCGATACGTGATTTACTGCCGTTGATGGTGGTTGTCGTCCTTGGCTCCTCAATTCCACTGGCCTCCTCTGCACGCCACTGTGAAGTGGTTGGGGGGGTCACACTTTGAACATGTCCATCCTTGCGCCGGGTAGTCTTCCTGCGGGTGTTCTTCCCTTCCGCAGTATTTGCAGCATGAACATTGTGTGCCTCTCCCTGGCCGCTGCACACAGGCGCCTCCGCTTTGGGTGCAAACAGCATCCGCTGTTTTTGTTTTGATCGTAACTGGTTTCTCGACCAGTTGGGATAAGGCGTTGTCCATTCCTGTCGACCTGGCATCAGACAGGTCGTGCGACCTGGCCAGAATGAGGATATCTTCCAGGGTGATGCCTGTTTGGCGCAGGGTGAGTGTCCAAAGAGTCTTGTTTCGGCATCCTTGCATTACCTGGGCCTGCACCTCTTTGTTCTGGTCGTCGTCTGTACACGTGCTCGCTAGCTCACGCAGCCGTGCATGGAATACGTTCATTGACTCCCCTTCCCTCTGGCACGCTTGTCGCAGTTTAAACCTCTCGTAGTCCGGGTTCAACTGGTGATCAAAATGTGCGTTCAGGGCTCTGACCGCAGCGTTGTAGTCATTGGGCGCTCCGGTGTTTGGTAGGTGGCCAAACAACTTGTAAATTTCTTCACACGTGAAGTGCAACAGTAGGGACCTCTTTACTGCGCCATCAGTTTCTAGCGTTGCTGTAAAATAGTTATCGAACCTGCTGCACCAGATTGTCCATTTGGCGATGCTGTGGCCGGGTGTATGAGCTCGCTGAATAGGGGAAATGCGTTGATTTGGGAGTGTTGTGATGTTGGGCGCAGCTTCTGCTGCCTGGTCCATCATCTTTGCACGTGGACCGCGTGCCTTGCATAGTGCCTTTCTGGTGCGGCGTTGTGGTGGTGCCTAGGGGTGGCTTGAAGACTCCCTTCATCCTCACACCACCTTGTGATGTCCTTCTTGTGGGCTGCGGCCTTGCCTCCTCCATAGCTTACTGGCCTTTGAATGTGAGGCTGCTGCCCCTTCGCAGGAAGTGTCTGGAACTGCCCCTCAATAGCAGGATACCTGAGGGCTTCAATCTTATAGAGCGGTAGCGAGGCTGTTACACATGTGAGCTGTCGCTGGACGCCAGCAGGGGGCGACCTGCTCGTGCGTTCGTCACGGCACGAACAAAGCGGGCTTAAAACTGGGCCTATACCGGGAGCGCACAGCTTCGCTCAGCCTCCTAGCAGACGTGCGGGCTGAGGTAGGGGCAGGCGATGCCTCGTGGTTTGCGCTGCTGCAATAGTGCGTGACTCGGGCAGGTGCGCTTGGTGCCGCTTGGGTCTTTAGCTTACCCAGACGCAGAAATGACACTCTGCTGATCTTTGAGGCCTGATACCACGGCAGGGGCCTGAATGTTGCAACGTCTCCCTCGCGCGATGCTGCAAAGGTGTCGATTTTCGCACCGCTGGGCCGTCGGGAAGGGAGCAGGTGCCAAACAGAACGGTGGGGGTGAGTGACGCTGTGCGTGGACGATGGACGCCCACCCTTGCCGCCAGTGTAATGGTGGTCGATGTGAACCAATGGGCCTAGGCTTGGGGAGCTTAACTGATGCACAATTAATCAGTGCACTGGTCTGGACTGGAAGCCACAAGAGACCTCCGCCCGTTTATTTATGCTCTCTCTGGCCACGCCTGGCCTGAGAGTGTTCCAAAGTATGCATGCCTGTCCGGGCTAAGGGTCTCTGCCAGATGCACACACTGCATCTATACCGCTACACCACCGTCGGGATTCATGCAGCACTGAGAATGACGCCTTGCACGTTAACTGTGCTGGGATGGTATATTGAGTAAATAAGAACATTTTGGTTTACCCTTATTTGTCCACTAGATGGCAGAATCTCTCTAGAATTACAGCTAAATGGGCATTGGAACAAAATCAATTTTTATTCATTTCACAACATTTCGAAAATACATGGAAATAAATTAAAGAAACGTATTTTGTTTAACAAACAGTTTGCAAAAGGTAGACGTATGAGACAGGGTTAAGGGCGTCTTAATAGGATGTCAGAGCCAGCCGTTCTGCTCGTATAACGCCGTAAAGTTCAGCTAGTTGATAAGAGAGAGATGTTGGGGAGGAGGAATTGCTGTGAATGCACGAGTGCTTAGCCATTTTGAAAGGTTTACGTGGAGAGGGTGTAAGGATGGTAAAATATGGAAGCAAGCACAGTGCGAATTTACTTAAACCTTTATTCCACGGAGCGCCGGGAAACACAACCTTTCAGTTTAACGGTCGGCGCCAAACTCACAAAATGGCCACCTTCCGCTTAGGCTATTCCCCTTCCTGTTCCGTCAAGCGGAACACTAGAACGCTGCCACATATCTCCCCCCTTTATGCAATCAACACAAATAAATGAGTTCTTACTTCCAGTCCATGTTAAAGTCTTTATATTTCTCAGGCATCTTCACTTCCCTTCCGATCCTGGTCCTCACTTTCGCTACTCCTGCTTGACTGTCCTGTTCCTTCATTCCTATGGGCCTCCCTACGCTTCCACCTTCAATGTTCGTCACCTCCTGCTTCTCTTCTTCCTTGCACAAGCTCCTCTGCCCTTCACTCGCACCTTCCTCGCCTTCGCTTTCTTCCACTTGCTGCATTCCTTCTTCTACATTCTCACTCCGCCTTCCGCAACTTCCTTCTTCTCCGTCCTCTACGACATTCTCCGCTCCATCTTCTACTTCACGTTCCCATTTGATGATCTTGCTGCATTTGGCCATCCTGTCCTGAGACCATACTTTCCCATCGCTGAGTAGGGCTGATCGGGCGTATGGCTCTAGTACTTGCAAGGGTGGTGAGAATTTGCTTTCTCCTTTCTTCTTGAGGACAGCCAGCTTGACCCTCACCCATTCACCCTTTTCCAATTCTGCTCTCTTTACCTTGTGATTTTTATTGAAATGTGTCGTGTACACCTCCTGTGCTCTTTCCAAGTTTCTTTTTACCACCGCTGGAGACCACTTGCTCTGTATTACTAACTTCCTCCACGCTGTGTTATCCTTGGTGAAGGCTTCTCTCCCCCTTAGGACTTTAAAAGGGCTGTATCCGGTGCTCCCTGGGGTGATCCGATAGGCCCAGATCATTCTTTCCAGTTCCTTTTCCCAATCTAGCCCGTCATTAATGGCTGCCTGGATGGTACCCATGATTACACGATTAAATCGCTCCACTTGGCCATTATTTGAGGGATGATAGATGGGCGTGTGTTTCACTTCTATTCCATTTCTCTCCATGAAGGCAGTCCACTTAGCCGAGGTGAACTGCGGCCCATTGTCGCTGATGATGACCTTGGGAATTCCCTCTCTGATAAAGGTGGTTCGCAGGAAGTTTACCACTGCTTCTGTGTCCACATTCTCCCTCACTTCTAGCTCCGGCCATTTGGAGTACTTGTCTATGAGAGTTATCACATACTTCTGTGCCCCCGCTTTATTTAGCACGGGTCCCATTATGTCCACTGACAGCATTTCCCAGGGTCCGTCAGGTATCGGGAATTTCCCTAGTGGGGGTCTGATCATGCTTTGAGACTTGTCCGCCTTGGCGCACGACTCACATTGTCTCACATGTCGTTCAACTTGTGCGTCAATGGCCGGCCACCAGTATGCTTGCCTGGCAAGAGCTTTGGTCTTGGTGATGCCCTGGTGGCCTTCGTGTAATAGAATCATCAAATGTTCCAGTATGCCTTGAGGCGGTACAACTTTGTCTCCTCGCAACAGGAAAGTGGGATTCTCGGCCAGCGACAGTTCGTCCCTTACTTCCCAGTACCTCCGGAGTTCTTCTTTGAGGTGTCTTTTTTCTGGCCACCCATGGATGACGTATCCTTTGATGGCTTCTAAGTCGGTATCTTCCTTGTACGCCTCTTCCCACTCTTGCGCGCTTATCACCTTTTCGGCATCTTGAATGGTGGCGACCATATATCCTTCCCAATTCTGTTTCTCCTAGCAACTTGCGTCTTCCATGGCTGCCGCCCTGCTTAGGAAGTCTGCCACCTTGTTTTGAGGTCCTGGGATGTGTTCCACATCGTATACAAAATCCAACAGTCGCAGAGTCATTTTTGCGATCCTGGGTGTGGCGTGAGCATGGCCACTTGAAGTTAACACTCGGACCAAGGGTTTGTCGTCTGTCTTCACTAAGAATTTCGCTCCCCACAGGTATTGGCAGAATCTCTCCATGGCCCACACTACCGCGAACATCTCCTTCTCAATCACGCTAAATTTTTCCTCGTTGGGTGCTAGGGACCTGGATGCGAAGCTGATTGTCACTATCTCGCCACTTTCTGCTCGTTGCATTAAGACCGCTCCTAGACCTCTGTCACTGGCGTCTGTCATGAGGATAGACTCTGCACTTGGGTCGAACCCCTTGAGAGGAATGGCTGTGCTCATCTCCCTTTTCAACGATTCGAACTCAGTCTGCTCCTCCTGGCCCCATTGGAACTTGTTCTTTTCTTTGAGAAGCTGACGTAGGTGATGCGTTTTGGTGGCAAAGTGAGGCACGAACTTGCTGTAATATTCGGCCATTCCTAAGAACGACCGAACATCTTCTTTCTTGCCCGGGGTGGGAGCGTCCAGAATCGCCTTCATGCTAGATGTTTTTGGTTTGATCCCTTCTTCGCTCACCTCGTGCCCTAAGTACGTGACTGACTGTACTCCAAATTTACACTTCGACCATTCTGCTGTTAGGCCATTGTCCTGCAGGGTTCTTAATACTTTGTGAAGCTTTTCATTGTGATCGTGCATGGTCCTTCCCTTCACTAAGATATCATCTTGGAAGAACTGTACATCCTCCACACCCTTCAGTAGTCTGTGCATCATCTTCTGGAAAACGGCAGCCGCAGAGGCCAGGCCAAATGGCATTCGCACGAATTCATAACAGCCAAATGGCGTGATGAATGACGTAAGATGGCTGCACGAGGGGTGTAGTCTTATCTGGTGGTAGGCTGACGATAAGTCCACTGTGGAGAACCATTTGATGTTTTTCGTCTTCGCAAGCATCTCATTTATGCGCGGCAGGGGAAACTTGTCAATTATAATGTTTTTGTTTAGTTCCCTAAGGTCCACGCATAGCCGGACCTTTCCGTTGGGCTTCTGGGCTACCACCAGGGGAGAAAGCCATTCAGCACTTTCTATGGCTCTGATCACCCCTTCTCTTTCGAGTCTGTCCAGTTCCTGTTGCACCGCTTCTCTGCTCCTGAACGGGATGTTCCTCACCTTGTGCACCACTGGAGTCGCTCCCTCCTTCAACTTAATGAGGTGTTTGTATCTAGCCAGTTCTCCTATCTGGCCGTTGAAGACTTTGGGGTGTGCTCGTTTCCACGAGTCAGCATCATCTCTCTTGTCCATATCCATCAGTAGAATTTTCTCGATGCCTCCAGGGTTAAGTTGAATCCCTAAGGCACCTTGGTCTTTCCAACTCAGAACCGAGGGGCCTTTCTCCGCAATGTAAAGTTTACATATGGCCTGGCGCCCTCTGAATTCGAACGATAGAGGGCAAAGCCCTAACATCGGGATCTTCTGCCCAGTGTAAGTGACAGGCCGCAGGTCCATAGGGTGCAGTTTCTCTCCGTGTTCAGACACAAATCTTTCTTCCCATACCTTTCTTTGTATGATGGAGATGAGAGCTCCGCTATCTGCTATCATTTCCAAAGGTATTCCACCTATGTGCATGTCCAGTCTGGGTTTGTCAGTTCCAGACCCATCCATTTCCAGTACCTGGACGTCTAAGTATAGGATTTCTTCTAAATCTTCCGTTTCCTCTGATCCCGTGGTGTCGTCCTGTTGCTCCTGGTCCACGTACTTGACTGTTGTTCCCTTGGGCTTCCGGCGGCATACTTTTTCATAGTGACCGAACACTCCACAATACGAACACTTCGCTCGAAATGCCGGACACACTTTATCGTTCCCCAGGTGCGTTGTACTCCCGCACCTGTAGCAGCTTTGCCGCCCTCCTTTGTTCGTTCTCTGGTCTGCTGGATTGGGTTGGTTTGGGCGTCTCCCTTCCTGTTTTCTCTGCTGATCTCTCTGTTTGGAACGCTCACCCTTCCCTTGCGTCATTATCTTGCATACTGTTTGTGTCCCTCCTGTTTCCTTCTTGGCCGCCTGGGCGCATCGTTTGGACAATTCAACCTTCTTCACCATTGCCCAGATTTCCTTGAGAGGCGCATCTCCATTCACCCATAGTTTCTCTTGGACATGGGTGCTTGATGTGTGCATGATGATCTGGTCCCTGATCAGGTCGTCGTGCAGCGCTCCAAACTTGCACGTGAGCGCTAATTTCTGCAGGGCTACTACGTACTCGTCCACAGTCTCATTGCTCTTCTGTTTCCTCTGGAAAAAATTGTAACGGTCGATCGCCACACACACGACGGGTCTGAAGTGTGCGTCCAGGTCGGCAATGGCGTGGCTAAATACGTCGGTATCTGTGGCATCTCTTTCTATCTTGACAATGGTGTCGTAGACCCTTATCCCTTCAGGGCCCAGATTATGCAACAAGATTTTTTTTCTTCTCTTGCTGGAGTATGGCGCGCCCGCCTCTTCTTCCAACGCGTCGAGGTATTTGAGGAAGTACCTCTTCCAGTCCTCCCATAGCCTCTCCGGCTCTCCCGAATTCGTCAGGAAAGGCACCAGTTGCATGAGAGACGATGACTGCACCGCCATGATGTTGGCTCTTCGTCTGGCTGGCTGGATGGGGATTGCTCTCCCCGGGGGGCTGCCTGGCGCAGGTTGCACCGCTGAGTCCCGTTCGCCAAGGTCGCCTTCACTGTCTGTTTCTAGGGAGGCGTGCGTGGGTTCAGGCAGCGCCTGTGGGTCCTCTTCTCCCTCAGGGTGAATAGTGCTCGGCTCCCCTTCGCCTTCGCGCTGTTCCGCCAGCTTGCCAGAGACCACTTTCTCTCCGCTTGGTCGTCCGCCCTCGTGGTACCTTTGGTGAGGTGGAACGCACGCGGGCCTACCTCCTGCAGTAGTGGTCCCGCGGTACTCAGTAGATCGGGGCACACGCCGTCTTGTTCTCGCAGGGGACCTCTGCCACGCTCCGTGGAACGGCTGGGCTTTGCTCCGCCAGATCGGCACTGCTGGTGCGGCACGCTGTGTGTGTGGGTCGGGCGTTATCCCATAAGCCTCGTCGACATTGTAGTGATGGTAAAATATGGAAGCAAACACAGTGCGAATTTACTTAAACCTTTATTCCACGGAGCGCCAGGAAACACAACCTTTCAGTTTAACGGTCGGCGCCAAACTCACAAAATGGCCACCTTCCGCTTACGCTATTCCCCTTCCTGTTCCGTCAAGCGGAACACTAGAACGCTGCCACAGAGGGTAATGCTCTCTGTAAAGACTAGACAGAATCGAGTTACGTTTATTGTTGGGTTTTCGTGGGTAAATATTTAAAGTTTGAAGCAGAGGCTTACGCAAGGCCAGTGGTTGTATGTAATACGTGTTTATTACAGGCAAAGCGAAATTTTGATCCCCACTTTTTGGTGACTTGCATGCCTGAGGCAAGGAATTTTATTATTTTCGGCTCTCTTGACCGTAGCTGTCAAATTTCCCAGTTCCTTGCATATCTAGCAGTTGCAACCCAGGGGTTTATACACATTTGGGATAACCAAGACTACAAGTCCTAGAATTCAAAGAAAAAACCTAGATTAAGCAGACTTGGTAGGGGTATCTTTCTACCTTAGGGGCTGATTACAAGTGCCCTGTTTGCATCCATGCCAACATTTTGGAAGAGGAAAGTTGGAGTTAAAAAAAATACAATAGGAGAATGTATTTTTCCTATTGATTTCTATTGTGTCCTGCATTGGGTATATTGACGTGTATGGGACTTGCAAGTGTGCGGCTGAAGGATCAGATATCAGAATTTAAAGTAGAAGTATTTTCCATACCTGTCAGGAGCACAGAGAAATCGCTATGGCAGGCAGAGAAAGCGTGACAAAAATGTCCACTTCTTGCAGGAGCAGGTTACTGGCAGGGCATAATCTGAGTCACATAAAACCAGGCCCAGCATCTGAATCCCGCTGAGGAATTGGGTTTTTTCATGCAGGAATTGGGAGGCTGGTGACTAGCCTCAAAATTGTAATCTCCTGCCTGAATCAGGAGGGTTGGTATGTATGTTCAGTTTGTTTTCTGACTAGTGCTTAAACCTCTTATGCGCAGGGATTCGAGTTATAAGTAGAAGTATGGGTTCCAGGTTCTATGGGAGTTTTTTTTTTAACATTTCCACCTGTATTTATCCATATGTATTTTGTGTTTTGTGAATTAATGAAACAGTACCTCATGTGTTTCCACATTTATTTAACCAATAAACGTGCACTCATACTTTGATGTCTGTCCGACTTTAGCTCGTGTAGAAGCCAAATATAATACAAATATAAAGCCACATGAAAATATTTACTGAATAGCACAAAAATGTTAAGATATGCAGTTATTTCAGGAAATTGAGCGTGGTTTTGAACTCCACATGCTCTCAATCTGCACGATTACTGGCTAGGAATTCATGAACAACAAGATGAGTCACCGAGAAGATGCTCAGTTTTATGTATTTTTTTCACTTTTTGAAAACAAATACAGACTGGAAACACATTTTTTCTCTTTGTATTTATCTGTAAATGTAATATGAAGTTTGCCAAACAAGATAATTAATGGGTTTCGTAAACTCTGCATTCCCTAATTTTTTCCGTATACATTTCAGCAAGTCAAACCTCTGAGAATTTCCTGGGGGACAGGTAAATAAATATCAAGACATGCAGATTTTGGTGGAGAAAACATTGAAAAAAATATCCCATTTTGGGGAAACCTTGTAATAAGTGGATTCTATTTTACCAAACCAATTACAAACCCCAACATATTGAATTTTTCCCAGTGCACTAAATATCGCGTCCCCTCTTTAGCACTTTTCATGCAGCCTAATAGAGGTAAAATTGCAGGTTTTGTCATGTCACGTCTTTTCATCTCATCTCCCACCACAGTCCCAACTACTTTCTAATGGCCCCTTGCACACTGCTAACCTCATTGACACACCGCAGATTTCTTTGACAAAACCTTGCGTCGCACTTCACAACTTGTCCAAGTATCACCTTACCCACCAAAACCAACCCCACCGCAACACCCATACACAGGGCTCATGTGGCTCTCAGTCCCATAGATTGGTGCATCCCACAGCTGTAACACCGTCAAAGGATGTATGTCCACAGGACTAGAACTTCTCATCAAATACATTTATTTAACAACCTTGTGTATTCTGGGAAATGTAGTCTGGGTAACCTTAATTTCTACTATTTGTAGCACCACACATAAACCACCGGTTTGTATAGGTCTGGACAGGGTGCACAGTGTTCCTGGTGACATGGAGCTTTTTGTAACCCTAACCCAGAATTCAATCAATGTATCTCTGGCTCCAACATCTCGCCCTTCAGTACTTGACCTCACCTTTATCCCAGCACACATTAGTTTCATCCCATAGCTATAAGGCTGCTTCTGACTCATCAAGGCCTGTCCTTCATGCCCGAGCTCAATTCCTCCCATGTCACTATTAAGACTCAACCCAAAGAGTCCTATATTTCACATAAAGACCAAGGCTTCGTCCATCAAACCCCCACCAAGGGGGCGATGGGATCTATTTCTGATCCAGCACAAAGGCTCCTCTGTCTCAGCTCTAGTGCCAGCCCAATGAGTCCTTCATTTAACCCTCATCTCAAAAACTCATTTGAACCAGGTCCCAAAGGTCCAATCAGTACTGCGCCTGCTCCATGATGTAATGTGTGCCAGGTATTCTCTATGCCTCCTTCAGCCCAAGGGCTCCTCCTTCATCCATTGTGCCCTGGGCCCTTCTAAGTCTCACTTAATCTAAGGGTTCCCCCATTACATGCTATGCCTCAAAACTTCTCCTTGCCTTTCTCAGCCTAAGAGCCCCCCCGTGACGCAACTCACACCAGGGTTACTCCTTCTCCGCTACCTGTGCCGCATGGCTTCTCCCTTTCACCACCAGTTCCAGAAATCCATTTCACCTCAGCACAAGGACAAGGAGGTGTCACCCACTAACTCTAATACCCCCATCCCATCCCCAACTCCTTGGGCCCAACCTTTCCCACAGGTTAAAGGGCCACTTTCAGAATTCAATATATTTTTGTTAATAAAGGACGCAAAATCGAGTTGCAGGTTTAAGAGATGGGCCTCATCTCTGCCGCAGCCCGTGTCACACTGATGTGGCTGCAGAATGTGACCAGCCCAGTCTTACTGAGATGAGAGACGTTCCATGTCAGCCATTTTGCCTGGTCAAGATATGATATGAAATGCAATCCAACAAATTGTTGACTGGGCAGAGGGTTAGGATCACCTGGGTCAGGAAGAGTCAGTCATGGTGGTTATCAAGGTCCTGGGTATCATACATAGGTGCCAGTGTACTCAAGTAGCTATGTCAATACTAGGTACAAAGGCACTGTGCTTTCAAACTGCCATTGCAGCACTTCCGTGTTATGTAAAGGACTCTATATACTACAGTGAAACAACAAGCTAATAAGTAGAGGGTCCCATTCGCAAACGTGTTGCATGGGTATTCACATGACACAATGAGAAAGATAGTATCACTTTATTATTCATTTTAAGGCCGGCATACAAAGCACTAAATTACTTTCCATTGCACTTGTGCAGATTTTACTAACAGAAAAATCTTGCTTTTATGGTGCTGGGATCCCTACAATTACAAAAGGGTTATTTAACAAGCCATTCTTGATGCCTTAAATCTGGTGCTAAACTCAATGGAAGACTACCTCTCTGATTACTTGAGTGAAGCAGTAGCTATATACATACTTTTTTATTACACAGTAACCGTCTTTCATACCAACACGTTTCAGCCCTATATTCTCTTTGTCCGCCTCCTCAGGACAATAAGGACATATTCTGTTTTAATTGAATATCTCGAATACTCTGAATTGAACCATGGATGTACTGCATTTTGTTCCAGATGCAAATAAGATTTAAATTACAGTGGCCTGAATTCAAAAGACAAAGATTAGGAGAAACTAAAGGTTGGCACATGAGCACTGCAGGAGCTTATCATTGGAATTTTTTTCACAGAGACTGTGACCTGATGATTTCATGCTATAGATCAAAAGATGAGCGAACCCTTGATTTGGAACATACTTTTATTTGGAACATAATTTTGTTTGGGGCATAACTTGATGCTCTGCACTATAAGAGTTACTGCCCACGTAACTCGGAGTTTATATAAAAAGGAAAGACATTTTATTTACTGGAACAAAATGCAGCACATTCATCCATCTAAACATCGATTGAACATCAATACTACAAGACAATGGTCATGCATTGTACCCTTGTGACCTGTTGTCCAACCCCTGTGCCTGTCATGGACTTATGGTCTCTTCTGTACGTATGTGTCATTAAGGGATGTGCGTTGTTACGATGCGTGGTATTACCATGCGTACCGTTACAAAGCGTATTTTACAACGCAAGTCGTCACCATAACTTGCGCTGTAGGGTGCGGACTTAGGAAAAGTTTAATTTACTATTCCAACACCAGCCTACGTACAGTAGGGAAGGTGTTGGAATAGTAAATCTACTATTCCTTATCCTTTAGCGCCCTCCAGCGCAAGTCGTGGTTACGACTTGCGTTCTAAAATACGCGTTGCAACAGTACTGCGGGGTAACATCCGCGTCGTAAAAGATGTTCCCCGTCATGAAGAGTCTGCGAAAGAACCCATAGTGAGGTTCCTAGGAAGTACAGGTGTCACATCAGGTGTCACAGGCACACCACATCACTGAAAAACTTCAGAAAACACAAACATATAATTTTCAATTGAAGCACACAGTTCCCTGGAGCAGGAGCACTCCACATACGTAAGGCAGGTGCAAGCAGCGAGCGGCGTAGGTGTTCATTAGAGCAACACAGTTCTGGTGGTGTGGGCGCCCTTTCACAGTGCCTTATCAGTGCAGATGCATCATTGTCTTTCAGATGGGGTCACACCATACAAATACCAGATACGTACATAATAATTTCTTAGATTAGGTGCATGTTGACCTATCTGTTATTGTGTGGAGCACTAGATTAAAAAACAGCTCCATCCTTCTCGCTTGCTCTCCCATAAATCACTGTTCTCGCAGGACCCTCCCCTTGCAGATTCACCCCCAAACAGCTTATAATATGTAGTTAGGTGTGCCAAAGATGCCATATCGAGCAATGTCTATCTAAGTGCCAACCTCTTCAGTTCTAGGATCTGCCTTGAGTGGTCATTTGGGGTTTACACAAGGTCCCCGTCTACTCTATGTATTTTGTGTTCTAACTCAGCAATGTCCCTGTGTTTGCAAGCTTTGGCTTCAGCGTGGTAGGATATTGTCTGTCCCCGCAGGGATGCCTTTAAAGCTTCCCAAAGTATGGTGGGTGGATCCTCCATATCTTTGTTAGTGGTGAAATAGTCAGAGATTTGTTGTTGGAGGCAGTCCAGAGATCTCTACCCATGCCATGCAGAATGATGAATTGAAAAGAATAGGAAAACAGGCACCACCAGAGGAAATGAACACACACCTCACAATCATCACAAGTACATCTGTTAGGATTACATTTTTACAGTTTGTTTTGTATGGGTGTCTGCAATGTCTTAAGGTATCCAAACCATTTTTAATCAATTCAATTATTTTTATTTTCTATTGTGTTTTAAATTACAATATCATTTGTAAAGTCATCTGTAAAGTGTAAAGTTTTTTGACACACATTTCTTTCATTTAGTTTAACTACTTTTTTAGTTGAACGTTTTTGTGTTGGTAATAGTATTGTATGCCTACACTGCAGTGTTTAATTTGTAAAGAAAAAGAAAATGAGTGCCGGGGCTCTTGTCAGGAGTCAGCTTGCACCAGCCCATTTCTCCTGTTAGCACCGCCTAACACAGAACTGCAAAAGTGGGGAGAGGGTGTGGCGTAGTGGCCAGTGCTGCTGAATTTCGGAGCTGTGGAATCAGGTTCAAGTCTTGGCGTCGGCTCAGCATTCTGTGATTCTGGACAAATCACTTAATCTCCCCATGCCTACCATAAATTACTGTGTCCTCCTTAACTGGTGCTCATCAAAAGAGCCGGTGTTAATGATGAAGCCCTCGTGCTGAACATCGGAAACCACCAGCTCAAATTAAGCCCTGCTCCTCTGAGTTAAAATACATAAAGGTTATCACAAGAAGGCACAAAAGGAGGTTCTTTAAAACAAGCAGTATCACGAAGGGTTTTGGGGAGTAGTGGTGCAGCGTGGCTCCAAAAAGTCTTCATAAACCATCACCTTAACCCGTGGAGCTACTTACTATTTTCTCACAACTGGGCCCATCATTCCTACCTTGCATTCATTCACACATTTACTCTGCTCCGAGGATTCAGTAAGGATCCAAAAGAGGAGTCGCGGTGCTATAGCGGAGTGCCTAAACTAAACTTTAAACATTATTTACAACTGCAGTTTTATTTCTAATACCATGGTTTTCTAAAAGAAGAATTTTAAAACATCCCACTATTCATTTATTTAATGGATCTGCTTGTAAAAGTTAACTAAAGGACAACAAGACCTGCTCCATTTATTTAATTTTTATTTAGAGATTTTGGGCCCGATGTAGGTAAATCTCATTTACCGACTCCAGAATATCGAATTTTACCGATTCGGTATTCTATATTCGGTAAATGAGATGTAGGTAATAAATCGGTAATTTTGACTGAATCGGTATGATTCGGTAATTACCAAATCGGTATTTACCGATTCGGTAATTACCGATTCGGTAAAATTACAGAATTGTCAAGGAAGACAGGGTGTCACTTTGACACCCTGTTGAACCCCTGATTCTGGCTTGTGTGCCATGTGACACACATACATGCCCTTAGGGCATGTATGTGTACCACATGGCACAGGTGTACATGCACAGATGTGCATGTACACTGGAATTCATTATTTACCACACAATAATATTTCGTGGTAAATAACAAATTCTTAAGGGCCTGTGGCACTGTTTTCAGTGCCACCTACATCTAGATTTACAGAATCGGTATATTTACCGAATCGGTATTTTACAGAATCGGTAAATTTAACGAATCAGTAAATTTACGGAATCTGTAAAATTTAAGCCCCTTACATCTAAAACTCCAAATACCGGTCGGTAACGGCCGAAATAGGCCGTTACTGACCAGTATTTGGCCACCTACATCTGGCCCTAAATCTCCTAGCATGATCTATACGTTTTACTAAAATGAAAATAATTCAGTTATGCAATGAATCCTGAAAGAAAAGTTAAATTTCAATAACATTCATTTATTAGCATGACAGCTTTGAAAAATACGTTTTAGGCATATTACCCAGATATAGAAGCGCAGACAACAGCATAGAATGTAATAGTTCCAAAAGAAAACCTCTCTGTCTCTCTCTCTCTCTATCTCTCTCTCTCAGGACTTCGCACCCATTCAAAAGTTAAAGTTCAGAAAGATTTCAAAGTCCCTGCGCCATAGGAATAATTGCGCAGACCAACAGCATCTCGGGGTGCAAAGATCAGGTCTAAAAAGCGAGCTTTTTTGAATGTCCCAAATGTTCTCTTTTATACCCTTTTTCACTGACTTATCTATCTAAATTCGTAACTCTTAAGTCCTAGAATGTCTGTGATTGGTCAATTTAGAGTTGGATGCGCATCACCTCATCATTTTGCAGTACAATTTGTGTGCGGAGTCATCCTTACGTCGCGGCAAACTGGGGTACCATTGTCCTAAGTGTTACTTCCTTCGAAGTGTCCTTTAAATTGTTATTTGATGTACTTTTCCCACAAACCAACATGCTGACTTCACCAGTCTTGGCTTAAGCCCCATGAAATGGCCACGCTGTCCTTGACCCATACTGCTCAGTCTCAAGCAGCTCGTATCTCCGATCTGGCGCCTGCGCACTTCTACCGCCATCTCGGAATTTCTGTCAGTATCTATCTTTAATGGCTCACAGAGGCCTCAATTTAGGAACTATCACAGAAATAAACACAAATAAATGTAAATTTATGACATAAAGCCCTTTCTGTTTACCTTCCCCTTTCTAAAGATATCCCGGTTAGTATTTACCTAGCTTTGAGCAACATATATGCGTGGTTTGATTTACCAATCTTCATGATTTATGCCACAAATAAACAGACAAAAGCACATTCATGCAATTCTCAATCAGATTATAACAAATGCGTACTCTTTATGACACAATATATGACAAATTAGTAAATTATGCTTTGCAAATCCATGCAAATTAGTATCCCACGTGTATCTGTGTGTGTGCATTCTATTCTATGTTGGTTAATTTCAAAACCACACATTTAGTACTTATTACTGTTATGGAAAGTTAATCTTACAAAGGGTATACAACATTTTTTGTTTCCACCTTGCTCCATCAACTTCCCCCTTTGGTGATTTTATCACCAAATACCTGCCAAAATTAAAAAATGTTTTAACTTAAAATCTTTCAAATTCTTTTGATTAGTACTTGTTACATTTCTGTTTCTTCTAATTTCTTTGCATCTTGATAAAACTTTTCTTTAAATTGTTCCATCTCAATAATACCTTTTTCTCTTTCCCTGTCATGTTTTTCTTCAATCTTTTTCTTCAAAGACCTTTTAACATTTCCTCTCTGCCTACATTGACAACTTAATCTTAAAATTAAGATCACTACTATTAGTACAGTTACTGGTACTAGTATTTTACCTATTATAAATCTACTTATTTCATAAAACCAATTTCTAACTGCTGATAAACTTCTACCAAGTTTCTCAGAACACCTTTTACTTTTAGTGGTTCTATTTCTTTATGCAATTGTGTAATATTTGTAATATATCTCTCAAGGTTCTGACTCATAACAGGAATGTATGTGCAACAGTGTTGGACTTTTAAAATTCCACAGACTCCTCCCTCTTTTGCCAATATTATATCTAAAGGAAGTCGATTGTGAATTACCATACTTCTCATAGGAAACATTTCAGTGTTAACCATGAAAAATCCTCCAGCTGTATCTGTTGACAGTCTATCTACTATTGTTGACAATTGTCTAATTCAATTTGCATTAAATGATATGCCTACTCCTGGTTTTAGTGCTCCAAAAACATCACCTATTATTTCAATTACACTCTCTCTTTTTCTACGACTTAGGGGTTTACCTTTTTCATGAATTCCATTTGTACCTCTGTCAACATGGAACATTTTTGGAAAGACCAATCCAATATAGCAGGAGCCATACCAGTGGTCAGGTAACCTATAATAAGCTTTGTTCCCACAGAAAAAATAAATTCCCGGAAAAACTGGGTCATTTCCACCTTTAAATCCCCATACCCCTTTGATAATATATGTATCTTCACATTGACTTGCACCCAAAAGTAAATGTCATACACAGTGTTATTTCTTTGAATACATAACTTTCCTAACATTGGTGTATCTATAACTTATAGCCACATTTACATTATGTCCTTCAATATTATCATCTGAAAATACCCATTTTGTGGATTTAGTCTGTTTTACTTTTTCTTGTATCTTATAGTGTTGTCTCCTTTCCTCTAACCTATTCAGAAAAGCTTTTTCTTCATTTCTCATTTTACAAGTCAAATTATGTTTAAGAGCATAATCATGTGTTAATTCTTGTGTTTCCCAAAAATATTTACCAAAAACATTAGCAGGCTTAATTTGATTTAGTTCTGCTACAATTTTCAATTTTGCAAATACATCATCTGAATCAGAATAGTAGTATTCTAATTTTCCAGATCTATAAAATAGACTTAATATAACACTACAGGTCACACCATATGTCAACGGAAAATGGTGATAGGTAACACCTTCCGACACAGATGCAGGCAGCTTTACACAAACGTAGCAATCGCTGACATCCATTGTCCTCACATATTCAGACAATAATTTTGAAAAGGTGTTTTTAGAAAAACCACTGAGCGAATTATCTTTACGGATTTCAGGCCTATATACATGTAATTTCTCAGTTTTCAAATCATTATTTTTATCTTTCAAACTCATTTGTTTTCAGTTTTTCAATGTCAGGAGTAAAAGCAATAACAATAGCAAGAATTAACCATATCAACATCAATATTCCAGTACAAATTAACCACATTCTACACCATTTTCTAAAAATAGAACATTTGGATTTAGTTACTTCATTAGTAGCCATGATGATTTTTTTTCTACACAACAAACATTTCAATATTTTTACTTTCAATTGGCTCTTTTTAACCTTGTTTTTACTTACAATGTTCCTTCAATTTCAGTTACAGCTTTCGTTTGGACATATATATATATATCCCTTCCTTTTCACTGTTACACTTGGAAAAAATCCTTTTGCTTTCTTTATGTTACTGTGTACTGACTTTCCTTTTCAACACCTTGGCTATGAAAGTTCTCTTGGCTGCTGTTTACTTCTCTTATTGGAGGCAACACCATGTAGGTCCACTCAGGTGATTTATACTTTTGATTTGGTCTTCTCACTCTTTCTGGCCTTTGCACAACTTCTATTTTCTTTCCCAACAACTAATTTTGACTGGTTATTTCATTTACTTGATCCTCTTGCACGTTTGCTTTGTTAATCAGTTTAATTTTCAGTCCATCAATTTCTTTAGGCCAATTATCTCCTTTTCTTACTCTTTTTATCTCAGGTTCAGTAGTGTTTCGCTCCACTCTCCAAGTTCATTTTCTCGAAATTCTCCTCAAATCAGCTTCGTCATCACTGTCATCTGCCTCTTGTTTCAGATCTTTCTATAGTTTCATTTATAATGAATTTCACAGGATCTGATTATTTTTATGAATTTAAATTGTCTCTGGTCAGTTCTTTCACTCTGTTAGGAACTTCTCCATTTCTGGTACCTGGAAGCTCATCCTCATCGTGAGTTATTTCCTTTTCACCAGTTTCGAGATTTCAGTTCCTGCTTTCAGAGCTTTCAGACTGTCCATCAGTATTTTCCGAATCATCAGTTTTTTTTTCACTTTGCTCAGTGGCCTTGCTGGTATCAGTTTCTACCAAATCTGGACTTACAGGTCCATCTTCAATATTTGGTATTTCAACAATTTCATTTTCTCCTTCTGATGCAGAGCTAGTATCTGATATCTCCAGATGTTGACGAACAGGTCGAGCTTCAATATCTGGATCTCTTTCTGGTTCGCCTTCAGTGTCTGAATCAGTGGTGCTTTCACTCTCCTGCACATTTTCAGGCTGTTGCACACGAATAGTGTGACTGGCGTGCACCCATCTTTTGAATCCAGCACACTTAACTGCAGTGGTACTGACAAGAATGACTTGTCGTGGTCTTTGCCATCAAGGCACCAGACAATTTCTTCCCCTGTGAACCTTTGTCCGTACCCAATCTCCAGGGACTAGATCATGAGCTGGATGTTTTTCTTTCATTTGTGACTCAGTTCCCACCTGATGGAACACATAAGTTACTACGTCATATTTTTGCAGTAATCCAGTATGATATCATCATTTATGCTCAACAGTTTATCAACTGGTACACATGCTTGTCTCATTACTCTTCCCATCAAAATCTCATGTGGGCTCAATCCTGTTCTTTTGACAGGACTACTCCTCAGGGTCATTAGAACAAGTGGCAGGGCATTGGGCCACTTTAGTCCTGTGGCCAAACACATTTTATCGATTCTGTTTTTTATTGTTCCATTTACTTGTTCAACTACCCCTGAAGCTTCTGGTCTGTAAGCACAATGCAACTTTTGATGAATGTCCAGTGCTTCACAAATCATTTGCATTAGCTCGTTATGAAAGTGAGATCCATCTTCTGTTTCAATAGATACTGGGAAACTGTAGCATGGTATTATCTCTCGTAACAGGAGTTTGGCAACAGTCACTCCATCATTCCTCCTAGTGGGGAATGCTTCAACCCATCGTGAGAATAAACAAATGATCACAAGCACATACCTAAGTCTATCACATGGTGAAAGCTCAATAAAGTCTAACTGCATTCTGGTGAATGGACCTCCCTCCCGACACTATGGTTCCCAGACTCAACAGTTTTTTTTTCTTCTTGGGTTCAGTTGTTGACATACAAGGCATCTTTGACAAAGGCTCTCAGCAATCCTCCTAAACTTTGGATTATACTATGTCTGTCTAAACAACCTAATCATAGCACCTCTTCCAATATGAGCTTGACCATGATACATTCGGGCCATATTTGAGATCATGTTATCAGGCATTACTGGTCTTTCATCTTTGTAAACCCAGATTTCATCCTCTTCTCCTTGTCTACATCCTGCCTTTAACCAGTTATCCTTTTCTTCTTCACTAGCTTCTTCCTGCATTTGTTTTACCTCCTGCCATGTCTCCACTACAGTTGTTAGCATCAAAGGACGTGAAACATGTTCAGTTTGTCTATCCCGATTAATAGCTGCTTGATTTTTGGCACAGTATTTTGCAATTGAATCAACATATTTATTACCACGTGTTGTATAGTCATCTCCCTTTTTATGAGCTGCACATTTAACTACAGCTAGCTTATCTGGCAACTGTATGGCATCAATCAACATTTTCAAAAATCCATCATTTCTAATGGGGGATCCTGCCAAAGTCATATAACCTCTTTGGGACCACAGTTGTCCATAGTCATGAACAACCCCAAATCCATACTGACTGTCAGTCACTATTGTGATCCTTATTTCGTCTCCCAACTCACATGCTCGAATCAAAGCAATCAATTCTGCAATTTGAGTTGAACGGATTCCTTTCAGACAAGATGCTTCCAAGACATCTGCTACTGTACAAACAGCATATGCAGCGCTCAGTACACCCTCATCTGTTATCAGACATGATCCATCCAAAAACATGAACTAGTCATATTCAGGTAAAGGTACATCCTTGATGTCAGACCTTGGTTTGATGCAATATTCTAGTGCATCCAGACATTTGTGATCCACTTCATCTCTTACTTCCACATTCATGGCATCAATAATGTAGATGGATTCACATTTACACATCTTGAAATTGTAACATTGTCTGCACCTAGAATTGTCTTCTCATATTTTGTCATTCTCTTATTGGTAAGGTACTGTGTCTTAGTTCTAGGGAGGAGTATCTCCACCGAGTGAGGTACATATACTTTCAACGGAAATCCCATCACTATACCTTCACTTTGTTCAATACTCATGCTTGTATCATCTACTGCTTTCAAACATCCCGGCAATGCCTTTGCAACGGGATCCATAAAAGCAGAAAAGTATGCAATTGGCTTTCTCAGCTTTCCATGTCTCTGTATTAAAACTGACAAAGCACATCCTTCCCTCTCACTGCAGTATAGATCAAAATATTTTTCATAATCTGGCATTCCTAAAGCTGGTGCTTCATATAGACTTGTTTTTAGCTGCTCAAAAGCTTCCAGTTCTGCCGTATTCAGAATTATTGGGTCTTTTACATCTGCTTTTGTCAGTCTCTGTAAAGGTTTAGCTATTAGTGAAAACCCACTAATCCATTGTCAACAATATCTGACCATTCCAAGAAACATTCTCACTTGTCTCCACGATTTTGGAGGTTTCATTCCCCGTATCATTTTGATCCTTTCTAAGGTGACCTGTCTGATTCCCTTAGCAATCTTGTGGCAGAAATATTGCACTTCTTTTTGACAAACCTGTCATTTTGACGGTGACGCTTTATGCCCTTCATCTGCCAGATCATTTAACAAAGTAACAGTGTCTGAATCACACGCATCTTTTTTTATGCCAATAATAGGTCATCAATGTACTGCACTAGAACTGATTCTCCAGGTAGACTCAGATCTTCTAATGATTTCTTTAACAATTGATTAAAGATTGAGGAACTTTCAGTATACCCCTGAGGAATTTGACACCATGCTAAAATACGGTTTTTGAATTGGAACGCAAATATTGGTTGGCTTTCAGGGTGTAATGGAACTGTGAGGAACGCATTACATAGATCAATGACTGTATACCATTCTGCATCATGTGGAATTTGGTATAGAATTACTGCTGGGTTTGGCACAATTGGACAACATGGAACAACTATTTTATTTACTTTCTCTGTACTATTCTGAACGTTCCATTAGGATTTTTCAATCCCATTATCAGTGAATTATAAGGACTGCTTTCTATTTCTCTCAAAATCCCTTGCTCAATCATTTTTTCTATCAATGGCATTATTCCTTCAATTGTTTCAGCTGTCTTTATGTATTGAGGAATATTCGGATAACTTACTCCTTCTTTTACAGAAACTTTTACAGGATCTACATTTTTCATCAATCCAATATCCTCTCCTTAAAATTCCACACTTGTTCTTTGACTACCTCTTTCAGTTCTTCAGGTATCCTCTCTCGATCAAACACAGGAAACATTTTATTATTTTCTGCTTCAATTAGTTTAATTGTCATTTTATACAGACTATCCTCATCTGGAGTTTGGAGCTCTATGCCATCCGGTGAGCAATAAATGGCACAGTTCATTTTAACACAGTATGTCCCTTCTAATGAGATTTACAGGACTACTGTTGTGATACTGAAATTCCGGACCCTGCTGTTTCCACAGGTATCGAGGTCCAAACATTCGTATCACAAAATATCGTCGTACCATGACGAATTTGGTATCGACGGACCGGTAATGATTAGGACATTATCCCTATGCATTTGCGTTATGATTGAATGATGCTAACACCCTTAAATCGTGGTTTCCGTTCCGAACCCTCAGACTCCATTTTGTAAACGGCATCCATCTTATGACTTTCCCTCATATAGTCAATTGATTAAGGCCGAGTTTGATCTGAAAGGACACGTCCACCGTAGATGACTTCCCCTGACCTGGCCGAGCGGACTCCACTGCCTCCAGCCAAACCTGTTTGGGCAGCTCCTCGCCCAGTGGCCGAGTAAGATATCATCAAGGCACAACATGCCATAAACCACTCACTACATACAGACCATGTTTTCCATACACATACACCTGTCCATGATTCTTGTTTATGACCAGTTTTACGACGGGAGGGTGCCCGACCTTATTGGTGTTTCATCGATATCTGATGGGAATTCTGGGCCTGGCGGGGTAATCCATCACGATCCGGACATCTAAAATATGTGCTGACCAGCATGACTTCGCTCTTTGTATTATTATAGAAATATGTGTATAACCATATCATAAACTCAAGAATTCTTGCCAGCAGCTGTTATTTCTGTATATAAGGAGAAGGCTGGTTCTGTAAAAATGAACAGTCTCCTGAGAACTTACAGCCCGTGCTGTTGTAATTCTAGGACACATGTTACTTGGTTGCAACCAATAAACCTCGATCTCTGACTTCAACTAGAAGACTCTGTGTTTCTGTAGTCCAGAACAGGGAGAACCCAGAGGTCTTCGGGTGTGGTCCCCTGGCACCACCGGGTCTCTAAAAACCCGGCACCTCAGTTGGCGCCCAACGTGGGGCGATATCAAGCGGCGACGGTCCAAGCCAGATGTTCGTGAGGAGCTTCGTGTGAAAATTCCGGAGGAAGGCCAGCCACTTCAGCGACCCCTGCATGTCGACGTGGTTCCGAAGTTCTTTGCTGCGAGGTTCCCCGCGTCCCGACGGCTACGAGGGACTGCTGCCCTGACTATCGCCCTGTTTTGGACCCAGTGATCCTTGGTAGAGCGAAACGATAGACGAGTCTTCTAGTGACGTCACCGATCTTCAATATTCAGTTAAGTATAAGTGGAGCGTCTCCCAGTCCTTAGTTTGGTTCTTAGTCTTGGTATCCCAGAGATACGGTTTGTATTGGTTCTTGCAAGCACCAAAACCGAGGGATTCGTGTATTCACGACAATATCATAATTAGATAATCCCTTGAAGTTTGAAGCTAGACTGGTGAGCGAAGATGCCTGGTCTTAGCAGACTTGGAAACTTGTTTTGTCTTGGTTGTAGTAGGGACTCCCGATTAGAGGATTCGTGTCCGGTTCCTCCGATTGGATCTCCAACATATGAGTTATGTATAAAGCACGGAGTAGGTCCTATCACATATAATGAAGTATGGATAAAATACACCCGCAAGGATGGTGTTTTAAAATGGCCCCAATATGGTAGTTTTGACTCAGAAGTATTAGACAACCTCGAGGTCAAATTGTTCAAGAAGAAAGCCCGGCCGGCGATGTTTGACTCTTTTCGCTTATGGCGCAAAGAAGCCAAACAGACAGAAATAAAATTAGCAAAGAGAAATAAAAGAGGTATGTCAATGGTGCAAGCCGCCGTTGCATACAGGGATAATGAGGAAGAACAAGAAAGTGAACGAATGCTTAGGAGCAAGAAACTAGCAGTAGATAAATGCTACCCGATGTTACCACATGAGGGACAAGGCTCAAAGGGAACATCAGAGAAAGATCCGTTAATGTCCCACTTATTAAGCTCACCACCCCCATATGCGTTAGACGCTACTGCACCCCCATCAGCGCTTTGGTATACCACGCCCCAGTGCACGAAATGCAGCTCTTGCACAAGCACCAGCTCCTCTTCAGCTGGTTCCTACTTCTCCGGCGCAGCCTTCTCCAGGGCCGCCGCCTTTGCTACACACTCCGTCTATTTCTCCTACAACTTTGCCTACCGCTCCACCTGTTAATCCTGATACTACCTCTGCTACTGCTTCGACTTCTTCTGCTGTTGCTTCGACTTCCTCTTTACATCAGCCTGTCTTTTCTGGCGCATCTGCCTCGCCGCAAGCTTCTCCTTCTGTCAGACAGAGAATGGCAAGTACTGTCACTAGTCTATTCTCACCCTTCTTTGGGTCGCCTAAAACGACCCCTAAAACAGGACGTAGACAGTTGCGTAGTCAACTGCCCGACTACGAGGAAAGAGAAGTGCTAAATGAGTTAGCACGCAAATGGGTTACTGACACTGCTAAATATGATGTTCAGTCCGTTATGGAAGTTTTCCGTCAGTGGGATGCGCCCACTCAGAGATACGTATTTGAAGAGATGTGTGTATATCTTTGTGAAGATTTGGAGACAAACGATCCCAAACGCAAAATGCAGGAATTATTTCGTATGCGTTTCAAATTCTATGAAGGCATGATTGTAGGTGCCGATGTTGAAAAAGCAATAGATTTGTTATTATCCTATAGGAGTAAGGGAAATGTGTCTAGATCACTGTATGAGGATGATGTGTCAGGTAGGAAAAAGGCACGACAATACCCTATGAGAGAAGTTCCTCCAGTTTGGAGGGAAGGTGATGCGAATGCACAACCACCTGTTCCACCGCATTTCCAGCGTGTATGGGTACATGTCCCCTGGAAAAGATCTGAAGTACTAGCACTCAAGCAGACACTACCCGATCCACGTAAAAATCCTGCAGGATATTATAAGGAGTTATCACAGACCGCCAGCTCATGTATAATGAATTTAGCGGATGTAGACATGTTGTTCGGGAATGTTGTTCCGCATCCTTTATGGAGTAAAATTCGTCATACAGATCATGATCAAGAACTAGGTGACTCATGGGCTAACATTACTGCTACCGATGCTAGACAAGTCGGTGGTTCTAAACCCGAGCCTTTAATAGCAGAACTTCCCGGTAGGATTATCACGTACATGAAAACGTTAATGCCTGAATTACGTGTAAATTGGGACAAGCTATCTGCATGCAAGCAGAAGAAAGATGAGAATGTGTCTGACTTTTTCACGAGATTTGAGGAGACCTTCGTCGATCATAGTGGTCAGGATATGGCTACCGAGGGTGGCCAAAGATTGTTTGTGGACAAATTTGTACACAATTTGCTTCCCGAACTCTGCAATAAATTGAAAGATTCAGAGAGTGCTTGGGCTGTTTCCACGTCAGCGCAGATTTTAGCCACCGCCCAGTACTACAAAAATAGGCGCAAAGACGAGCTAGATAAGGCAGACAAAAAGACTAAAGAGTTAAAAACTAAAGTTCTTCTCCAGCAAGCCTATCCGCCTCGCACTCCTAGTCAGTCCAATTATCAGCAACCACAGCAGTATTCGAGAAACGCGCAAGGAAACGAGTTTTCCCATCAGCGTTCTCCGTATGGCCCGAATCAATGTGCCTATTGAAAGAAGAGGGTCATTTCAAAAGTAATTGTCCAGCTCTTGCGCGACGCTTAAACGGTGTTTCCGGTACAAGAGGTAGGGGTGTTCAACAGGCTCCTAGAGGTAGGGGCTGTGGAAATTTCCCCCAGAATACCACTTCTTTTCCGCCTCAAAATTCCATGAATAGCTTTGACCAACAGAATAATGCGTCTTCCAGGTCAGCTCAGTACTATGCAGATGACTATTACGCAGAAAACGAGAATGAGGGTAATAATTGCTAGGACAGCCATGGACAAAGAGAGGGAGTTGTTTCAGTTCCAGTAGATCAGAATGGACCTTATGTCGAGGTGATTACATCCGGAGTGCCGGAGCCATTTCTGCTGGATACTGGTGCTCCAAAAAGTTCTATTATGCACTCAAAACTTCCTGGCGCACCTTTGTCTGGCGAAATGAATGTTTCAGTAGGTTTTTCTGGCACCCCCGTTAGAAACACGATCTCCAGTCCCATGCCCCTTTCTGTTGGCCCATGCGAATTAGAAGCACCCCTCATTCTTACAACAGGTTGTGGCGAAAACTTGTTAGGTTTGGATTTGTTAAAGAGATTATATGCGACTTTATACTGTTCTCCTTCGGGAGTACAACTTACCCTTGGTAAGAAAGTGATTACCCCGATGTACTTGTCACAGGAAGATATTCCGACTGAATTGTCATCCCTACCGGATGTACTTTGGGCGAATGGTTCTAATGATGTAGGTCATTTGGAAATAGCGCCATATGTCATAACATTGAAAGCTAATGTTAGGTTACCACGCATTCCCCAATATAGAATATCAAACGAATGTGAAAAGGCTTTGTTAGCGATCGTTTACGATCTGATCGAGAAAGATGTCATCGAAGAGACAACAGGCAACATTTGTAACAGTCCTGTTTTGCCTGTCTTAAAGCGTACCGATCCTTCACAGCCCCCTGTGTACCGATTTGTGATTGATCTCAGGGAAGTGAAAAAGATCGTTGTACCACAGTTTCCAGTCGTCCCCGACATTACTGCCTTATTGACAATGGTTCCAGCTTCAGCCAATTGGTTTTCAGTGATTGACCTGAAGAACGCTTTCTTCAGCATCCCGATTGCCGAGGAGAGCAGATATATCTTTGGCTTCAATTTAGGAGGACGAAGCTTCCGCTTTAAACCCGCTCCTCAGGGCTACTGTGAAAGTCCATCAATATTTAGTCAGGCTCTGAAAACACAACTTGACACGATTGTTCTGCAGGATGGTGCAACTTTAATTCAGTATGTGGACGATCTGCTGATCGCTGCAGACACCGAAGAAATTTGCAAACAAACGACATTGTCAGTGTTACATCATTTATGTGACATGAAGCACAAAGTCTCGTTTTCCAAATTACAATTTTGTCGACAAGAAGTAACCTACTTAGGTCACATCTTATCGAAGGAGGGAAGGAGACTGACCCCAGAAAGAATACAGGCAATTGCAGAACTGAGTGTCCCAAGGACACAAAGAGAAGTGCGTGCCTTCTTGGGCATTACATCGTACTGTAGACAATGGATACCAAACTTCTCACTATTGGCCAAACCTTTGCTGGCATTAATGCGTAAAGACACACCCAATCCTTTGCCTTGGTCTGAAGACTGTCAGATGAGTTTCCATGAGTTGCGTGAGGCATTATGTTCGGCTCCTGTATTGGGCAACCCCGACTACAGCAAGCCTTTTACATTATATGTCCATGAGAAGGAAGGTTGCGCATTATCAGTCTTGACGCAACACTTTGGGGACAAACAACGCCCATGTGCGTATTTCTCTGCGACTCTAGATCCTGTAGCTAAGGCATTACCAAGTTGCTTGAGGGCCACTGCTGCAGCAGCTGTCTGTATTCGACAGTCTGCTGGGCTAGTCATGAATAATACTCTGACCGTTATGGTCCCACATGCAGTAGATATCCTACTAAACAGGACGAAAACACAACATCTAACTAGTGCTCGACTATCCAGCTATGAATTGACACTGTTAGCAAGTCACATTCACATAAAGAGGTGTGATACACTCAACCCTGCTAAGTTATTACCCATTCCAGCAGAGACAGATGAGGTTGAAAAACATGATTGCTGCTTTAGGACAGAGGAAGAGACAAAAGGGAGAGTAGACTTACAGGACACTCCCCTCCCTGAATGTAATGATGCGTTTGGGTTGATGGTTCATGTTTCAAGTTGCCAAATGGTGATACGAGACTGCAGCATATGCCGTGACAACATTACACACGATTGTAGAGACAGCTCGCATCCCCCACAATTCCGCGCAAGCAGCAGAGTTAGTCGCACTCACAAGAGCGTGTATGTTGGCAAAAGGAAAACGAGTGAATGTGTATACTGATAGCCAATACGCCTTTGGCGTAGCCCACAGTTTTGGAAGATTGTAGCGTGAACGTGGGTTCCTGACGTCACATGGTGCAAAAATTCAACACGGCCAGCTAGTACACGACCTTCTCGAGTCACTGACCTTGCCCCTCCCTACAAGTTGCAATTGTGAAATGCAGTGCACACAGAAAGATTCAAGATGATATTGGTCGAGGGAATGCATTTGCTGATGAGGTCGCGAAAGAGACTGCAAGGAACACAATGAGTCGGATGTATGTTGTAGGTCCTGCTAGATGGACCCCTGATGTGGGTATGTGTGAGGACACCATTGAAAGCGTAAAATCTATACAAGCTGATGCTACTGAGAAAGAGGTGAATGAATGGAGAGAAAGCAAGGGTAGATTAGATGTGAATGGTTGTTGGGTCGACCTGTCAGAACATCAGCGATGGATGTTACCTAACGCCTATGTGCTCGCAGTGGTGACGATGGCCCATGGAATGGCGCACATCAGTGTGAAAGGAATATGTAAACTGTTGGCCCCAGTATGGCAGAATAGTGGTATCCCAAAATGTGCAGAGAATCTGGTCAGAAACTGTATGGTGTGTTTGAAGCACAATCCCGGTAGGGGAACCCCAACCCCAGTTGGTCATTTTGCGCCTCCAACGTACCCGTTCGAGGTCTTGCAGCTCGATTTCATTCACATGGAGAGGTGCAATAACCTAAAATATGTGCTTGATGTCGTTTGCGCCTTCTCCAGGTGGGTAGAAGCGTACCCCCTTAAGGACAACACTGCATTGTCAACTGCCAAAGCCCTTGTCAAAGAATTCTTCCCTAGATTTGGCATGCCTAGGATTGTCTGGAGTGATAATGGAAGTGAATTCGCGGGACGAGTAATGAAGAGAGTGTGTGAGTGTCTAGGCATCCACCAGAAATTCCACGCTGCAAACCACCCCCAATCGGCAGGATTGGTAGAGTGCTATAATGGTATGTTAAAATTGAAATTGGCCAAGATCCAAGCCAGCACAGGTCTCAAGTGGCCAGACACCCTGCCTTTAGCACTCCTGTCCACCAGAATGATTGTCCATTCCAGATTAGGACTTAGCCCACATGAAATTGTGTTCGGCCGCCCAGCTAACATCTGGGGTGTGCCCAGACCCAAGAGATTGAGTGAAATAGAGTACCCCGCACTGTTTGACTATTTGCACGAATTGACAACTAAACTGCATGCTTTACATCAACAGGTCCACAGCTCCTCTCCACCGGCATCTGACGATCCAGGCCACGCCATCGAACCTGGCTCCTGGATCCTAGTTCGGAACTTCAGGCGAACAAAGAACGAGGAGCCTCGCTGGACCGGACCTTTCCAGGTCTTGCTATCTACCCGCTCTGCAGTACGCGTCCACGGGAAAAAACACTGGGTGCACGGCGCCCATTGCAAAAGAGTCCCGCTGCCCCTTCCATATGACCAGTGGGTCCGGCAAGGAGTCGCTGATTCCGAGACAGAGTTCATACCTCGCTTTGTCCCCTTCAGCGATGCACGATTAAAAGAAACTGGGACCGACAAAGAGAGCGATTGTATTTTGCAAGGATCTGTGCCACCGTCAATGCAGTTGGACATTACAGAACCTGAAACATTGTTTGAAGATCACACCGTACCTGGGAAAGAACGATATAATCTGAGGTCAAGACCAAGGAACTGACATAATCAAATTAGTGCGATTTTCCCTTTTTCCCATGAACTATTTTTGATTTTACAGCTCTCTCGCCCAGGGAACTAGCTCATTTTTGATTTTCGAACCGCCATCCGGTTCCGCTGCTAGGGCCGCGGTTGAAGTCTGAGGAGTGCAGCCGGGGACGCCTAGGTCAACGGTTCTGGTCGGTCTGAGGGAATTACCCCGGACTGGACAGAGCGCACATCTTGGCAGAAGCAACCTCCCACCGCGGGCAGCAACCAGAGGATGGAGTTTCCGAGGGTAGAGAGACCTGCTAGACACATGAACTTTAACAAGAAAATGTGCACTGTGATGGCAAGAAGGAGGTTCTTGATAATATGTATTTTGATGATATGTAGCATAACGATGTTCTTGATTGGTTATACTTTATCCACGTTTCGAGTCACCTTTGTAAACAACACTCAGCCCACACCTCCTCCAACTGTTTCTTTACACTCCTTTCACCCTCTTCCTGAACACGAGTCTGCCAGAAGACTAGAGTTCGTAAATAACTCCTTCATCCAGCTCCTACACCAGCACCAGTCTATAATGAACACATCGAATTGTTGGATCTGTGGACTCATGCCACACACGACAGATAAGGGCATTCCATACTTCATCCTGCCATTCAGTTATTATGGTTCTCTGTGGGCTTTCCAGACCATGTTCCTGTTCGCCCTAGAACCATACCCGCCCCGTTCCACAGAGAGCGATTCCAGCAACAAGGCACTAGTGGTAGGAATAAGAAATATGAGTAGGGATGTTGACACGTATCAAACGATTCCTAAAGATGAACTCACTCCCTACAGCCGTTGGAATGTAACGAAATACGGGATCTCTTTGAATAAAAACCAGAAAACAAAGATATCGTCCCCAGTCTGGATAGTGCCCCACCGAGGTCACTTATGTCTGCAAGGTATTGGCAGGGATCCCAAAGCTCAGTTGAGGAAGAGCGTATGCACGGAAACATATGTGTTTGCCTCCCGAACTTCCCCTCCATTCTTGGCGGCTAGAGGCACCTATTTCGTCTGCCATGACAAAGCCTATACATGGTTGCCCCCTGACTTTTCGAGCACATGCTTTATCTCGTTTCTGCTGCCACCCACCTACACTGCCGGGGCAGATTACCATTGGACAAGGACAGCTAGGGGTGTCGTGAGTCAAGACGACACTGCGGGTCAAGAGTTTGGGGACTTCGCAAAGGGTTTTCTGCCATTTTGGGGGCCTATGGTGAACAGCAGGAACATTCGACAATTGACGAGGATAGTTGAGTCCGCCATGACTGAAACGGCTGGTGCCCTTAGCAACTTGACAGCTGAGCTTCAGTCGGATCGACTTATGACCCTTCAGAACAGGGTTGCCCTAGATGTCATACTTGCAGACCGTGGTGGTGTATGTAGAGTGATCCAATCTAGTTGCTGCATTTTCATCCCTGACAATGCTCCAACAGTGTACCAGGCCATCTCCAAATTACACAAAATCTCTGATTCCCTTCACGTGGAGAAAGGGGATTGGTCCTTGCTAGGGTGGCTGTGGGAACTGATCTCTGCCTGGGGATGGAAAACTCTGATCTTCATTGGGATGATCCTGGCCGTTCTGTTTATGTTCTGTCTGTTTGTACAGTGCGCTCCTGCAATATGTGGCCTCTGTGCTACTTCATGTGTAAGGAAGCCTGTATCAAGGGACGAATTGAGCAACAGAATGATGCTACAGCAGCATCTCCATGAATTCATCAATACAGATTTGGACTCAGATTAGCATGAGTTATTGCCTAATATGAGGGCAAAAGGAGGGGCTGTGGTACTGAAATTCCGGACCCTGCTGTTTCCACCGGTATCGAGGTCCAAACACTCGTATCACAAAATATCGTCGTACCATGACGAATTTGGTATTGACGGACCGGTAATGATTAGGACATTATCCCTATGCATTTGCGTTATGATTGAATGATGCTAACACCCTTAAATCGTGGTTTCCGTTCCGAACCCTCAGACTACATTTTGTAAACGGCATCCATCTTATGACTTGCCCTCATATAGTAAATTGATTAAGGCCGAGTTTGATATGAAAGGACACGTCCACCGTAGATGACTTCCCCATGACCTGGCCGAGCTGACTCCACTGCCTCCAGCCAAACCTGTTTGGGCAGCTCCTCGCCCAGTGGCCGAGTCAGATATCATCAAGACACAACATGCCATAAACCACTCACTACATACAGACCATGTTTTCCATACACATACACCTGTCCATGATTCTTGTTTATGACCAGTTTTACGACGGGAGGGTGCCCGACCTTATTGGTGTTTCATCGATATCTGATGGGAATTCTGGGCCTGGCGGGGTAATCCATCACGATCCGGACATCTAAAATATGTGCTGACCAGCATGACTTCGCTCTTTGTATTATTGTAGAAATATGTGTATAACCATATCATAAACTCAAGAATTCTTGCCCGCAGCTGTTATTTCTGTATATAAGGAGAAGGCTGGTTCTGTAAAAACGAACAGTCTCCTGAGAACTTACAGCCCGTGCTGTTGTAATTCTAGGACACATGTTACTTGGTTGCAACCAATAAACCTCGATCTCTGACTTCAACTAGAAAACTCTGTGTTTCTGTAGTCCAGAACAGGGAGAACCCAGAGGTCTTCGGGTGTGGTCCCCTGGCACCACCGGGTCTCTAAAAACCCGGCACCTCACTGTCACACACAACAAACCGATGCATGTATTTGAAATTTCCAATCTCTATTTCAATTGGTTTTGTTAAGGACGTTTTAATCTGATGATGTGCTACACCTACCACTTGAATGTGTTCACCCGAGAGAGGAAGATTTTGAATTTCCACTGATCTACAGTAGAACGGGTAGCACCTGTGTCCACTAGGAAAGTCACATCTACATCATTCACCTTTCCATTCACATATGGACCAGACTGATTTACCTCTAGAGTAGCGCCAAGCACGCACTCTTCTCCCTCTCTCAGGCACAGTCAGAAACTATCATCCAACTTGCTTCCGTCTTCTTTCAGCCAGTATTGCGGACTCACATACACTCTATTATTTCTTGTTACCTGGTCTCCTGTGCAGAATCCTGTCTCTGTACTGTATCTCTGTAGGTTTACATTGTGAGGAAGTGGAGGTCGTGGCATCTGACACTGTGGATTAACTACCTGTTGCTGTGGCGTTGGTGGCTGAATTATCACATTCTGCACCTGTGGATTCAATGATGTATTTTCCGGATTAACTTTCGGTGGATACTTACACTCATTCCTCCAATATCCCATCCTACCACAATTATGACTGACATGGATATTTTTTCTTTAATTTTTCTATATTTCAGTTAATTTTAGCTTGCTAAAATTTCCCTTTACTCTATTTTGGTTACCTTCTGCATTCTTATTTTCTAACTGAGCTACTTGATGTTCTGCAACCTCTACTTGTGCCCACATTGCTTTCTCTTTGACTTTTCTTTGTTTTACCTCAATTTCATCACTACAACATTTTGCATGTCTCAGAACTTCTTCCACGGAACAGGACTGCCATCCCATCAAATTATTCTTAATCATAGCCCCTATTTCTGGTCTCAATCCAAACACAAAACAATATACAAAGTGACTCATATCTTTTTCATTCAATTCCTTATATCCACTGTACTGTTTAGATACAAATAACAGTCTTTCATAGAATGCATGAACTGACTCTTTGGCTTCTTGTATTGTCCTGTCTATTTTTACCCAATCTGTTTCTTTCAGTGAAATTATATTTTTCAAAAACACTATCACTTGCTCATATTTTTGCATCACTTCAGGTCCAGGAGCACCACTCACTTTATCTTGTGGATATTCCTCTTTTGGCCAATTCACCGTAATCCTACATTCTGACCATGAATCTGCTGGTACTACTATGTCAAACAATCCATCTAAATCTTCCCATAAAACCTTTGAAACTTTCACAAATAGATCTACTTGTCTATATCATTCTACAGGTTTCTCTCTCAATCTGGGTAATATCTTGTCTGCTCCAAAGTACATGTACATAGCCTCCTCCAGGTATTTCTCTCATAGGAAATTCTTTCACCACATCTTCCTTTTCTCTTACCGGGAATGCTAATGTGGATTTGTCACTGCTTTCCTCTCTTTTCTTTGTCCAAATCATTTTCCACTTATCCATATCTCCCCATGTTCTCAGTAACACAATTAATTATTTTATTTGAGTAATTCTCCCTGTTCTATTCATGTTTTCTATATCTTTGTCAGTAAAATCCACTCTATACGGTTTCTGCAGAATTTTGTATTTTGTAAAATCCACATCCATTTCGTTTGCTAGGCTTTCAAATCTTTCATGCATGCTTTTCGTTTTCCACGTAATACTCTTGCACATAAATGTGATCTCATTATCCTGATAATTTTTCAATTTAGCTGTACCAATTGTTCCATTTTTAATTTTTCCATATCAACTTTTAACCTGGCTACATCTAGCCATTTCAAATTTGTTTCTTTCAGGTTTAAAGTTTTGATCCAATCACTTAATTCTTGCTCTGTTGGCCCTACTGGAGTTTGTATTAAATCGAGTTTCTCTACACTTTTCTCATGAGTTACAGAATCTGATTCTGCTCCTGTTGGGAAGTTATACGGAAAACTCTGATTAAAAGTCAAATCTGGCGGTGTCATTTGGTTGGTACGTTTAATTTCTGACAAATCAGGATAAACCTTTTCTTTTACTTTTTGTAAACTCTGATATAAAGGAATAGTTAAAGATGGCTCTTTTATTTTCTGATTTTCAAACACTGGGATTACAGGACCTATTGTTACCGGAACATTTACAGCTTCTATATTTCTAGTAAGCTCCTGTCTCTTTTCAGCCAATTCATTTGTTGAATGTATATATTCAGCAGTACTCTGTTGTACTTCAACTTGTTGTTCTACTCCATTCCATTTCCTTGTTTAGGTGTCACTGTATATCTTGTTCTGATTATTGGAACATCTGGTTCGTATCTCATTTCTACTCTTTCTGGGAGATCTCTGAAATTTGAAAATCGTTTTGGAGTTTTTGCTAATCTATCCTCCAATTGTGGAGCACTTGGAGTTGTACCCATAGAATTTGCTTGGTATGGCGGTGGTCTTCTATTTAGGATCTCTTCCAATACTGCATCCTCAGACCCGCAATCCTCATAGCTCCTCTTTCCTGTTTCTATATTATTCCTCTTTTCTGTGCATTTTTGCCCTTTTTCCTCATTTACCAATCTAACCTGATACATTCCATCACACATGCTTGCATCTCTCCATCTTCGCATTCTAGTCTCATGCTTTTCTCTCCAAAATCAACGACCTCTATTCCTTGGTCCTAGGTAGTCTCCAAACCTCTCTTCCTCTAAATCATGCATTTTATCTTCCCACTCAGCCAAAGCTTCAAATTGAGTTGGTCTAGGTCTTGGTTCAAGCTTCATCATCTTGTCTCTCAAGTTTCTTAATATCACAAGACTGAAAGATCCTTCTTCTGAGAAAGCTAACGCACCATAATTTCTGGTGTACCTTGCCCAATTCTCTACCATATACATGTATGGTAGCCATATTTTGTCATCATGTATGATGCAGGCGTTTTCGGGGGAGGAATTATGTTTCCCCTCTCTAGTTTCAATTACTTGTCTTTTTTTAATACATTTTTCCGTAAACTGCTCCCTAACACCAGCCAATCACAGTGCAGTTCACACTATCGATCGCACCAATTAGAACAAGATACGTTTCACTAGTGCTCAACCAATTATTTCGCTGCTTTCGCTGATGCACCAATCAGCCCTTACTCTGTCTTGGTCATGCGGACCAATCCCAGCGCGACACTTTTGACGTCAACCCTGCTCCAGCTTCTGCAGCTTCGACTGACCCCTCCTTTACAAAATTTATTGGCACACTGTATTTACACTTTTTTACAGCAAAATCAGTTAGTAACTACATAAAACAACTCCATTGATCTGCTTTGCTAAAACCAAAAGGAAAGTTCTTAAATCACACAAGAATTCTGTATTTCCAGTAGACAGCGCTTACCTGTCCTTCACCACAGAATTTTTCCTTTTGCCGATAAAGTAGCACTTCCCTCTACCTTACCCTTCTCTCAGGCTTAGGTTAAACTTTATTACTCTTCTCGGGTAGATTTTCAAGACAGAATACGCAATGATTCCTGTACTCCGACTCAAGATTTCAAAGGTTGCCCTCGTTATACATTCACCACTTTTACACGTAAATGGGGGGTGTTAGAACTGGCTATTTCTGGTAGGCTAAGGCTGACGCCAAAGCCAGGCAGAAACCACCATTCTAGTCAGGGCAAGGAAGTCACACGCCAAGATAACCCCTGCTCACCCCCTTGGTAGCTTGGCACGCGCAGTAAGGCTAAACCCGGAGGCAATGTGTAAAGCATTTGCGCCAGCACACAACAGCAACAACATACTAGGCACACCACAAAAGGAACTCCACACAAGGTTATTATAAAATAACTTTTGTATTGTAAACACACATCAGATAGAAAATTCCCACATGTACATTGTGCCAACTGGCATGGGCAACATTCATAAGGGATTATTTACAAGACAGGGCCACATGGGCCACTGTCAGAATCAACACTTAGTAGAAATTAGAATATAGGATATAAAATCACTGTAGCACAACATAACAGTTATAAATCACATCCAGTAACTACTGGGAACAGGTACCAGGACCTCACTAGGACCACCTGTACTAAAAGAACAACCACCTAAGAATAAAATACATTTAGGGGTATAAGAAAGAAAACATTACCCATGATGCATAAATATACATTCAGAGGAGTAGTAAAGGGAAACACATGATGCATAAACCTACAGATTCAGCTGTGTTAAGAATAAAGCACATGATGCAATAAAATACATTCAGGGGTGCAGCGCAAGAAGACACATGATGCCTGAAACATTCAGAGGTGCAGCGCAGGGAAAAGGAAGACACATGATGCCTAAAAACATTCAGAGGTGCCAGAACAATACAATAGCGCAAAAACACACAGTAGGCAGTCACCATCCTAGACATAGCAGATAACCACATTGCGCACAACTTACATAAGCCACCACCTGTGGCAGTCCCTAGGCCAACTGGCCTTGTTGGGGCTAAGACGCCCTGAGTCTCAATGTCAGGGTGCGCTGCTATGCAGCGCCAGTCTCAAGAAACGAAATCCTAAACGTAGCAGCTGGCACTAAGTGCTGCGCAGCTGTGAAGGCCTGGCACCACTGTGCCCTCTCTGTCCCACACAGGGACTCTCTCCTGAAATTGCGCCTAAACGGTGCAGCTGCCCACTAATTGCTGGGCAGCTGGAGACAAACTGCGACAGGGCCCTCTCTGGCCCTTAGGTGCAAACTGCACCAACTTCTGGAGCCACATAGGCTCTGACTCTCTCATCACCTGTTGGAGCCACACAGGGTCTGGCATGACACGTGCCCCCAGGGAGCACACTGGCTCCTAAAACAATTATGCCCCTTGTCAACCAGGCATCGGCATCACTGGCCGTGGGGACCCCCACTGGGGCTCTTAAACAGCAAACAACAAAATGTGTCCCAGCGTTGGAGTCCACCCTCTGGGGACTCGTGGGCAACAGACTGGCCCTCGAGCCTCTCGCGGGCTCTGCAACCACGGTGGGGCAACCCACTGCCATTCGGGGCCGCCCTTACTCAGTGCCTCAAAGCGGCACCAACATACAGCAATGCGGAGCCCCCCCCAGCCCTTCCTCACTACGGGCGTCACTCACCGGGGGCTCCTCTGGGCAGCGGGGCTCTTCTGCGCTTGCGGTGGGGGCAGGCACCGGCCATGTGCCTCGCGCCCCCTCCGCTCTTCTCACTCGGGGCTCCCTCAGCACACAGGAGCCCCAGCAGCCATCACTTGGCACGCCTTCCTTGGCGCAGCAGTTCCGGTCTCCCTCTCCTCACGGGAGACCGGACGGCACACCATGGCTTCCCCCCCGGCGGGGGGGGGGGGGAGGCAGAAACGACGTCCTCTTCTATTCGGTCGGACTCCCTCCTCACTTCTCTCGGGGCTCCCTCTCGGGCATGGGAGCCCTGCAGCGGCCATCACCACTCTTCGCCTCTCGGCCCGGGCTTCCTCACCGCACATGGCTCTCGCGGAGATCCCAGTCACGTGGGCCAATCCGGTCGCGGCACACAGGCAAGCCTCCACAGATGCCCGGGAGTCAGCCAATGATAGCGCGGCTCCCGGGACAGGCCTGCGATGACGTTCTTGGCAACACCCAATCACCGTACAGCAACAGTGATGACGCTACGCCGCACGGGCCAATCCCGTTGCGGCGTTTGTGAGGGGCTCGGCTCCTTCCACCAATGGGAGTGCGGCGGCTTCGATCTTCGGCCCCGCAGCTCCGATCAGGGCGGCGATCTTTGCAGGGTACTTCTGGCCCCCGGGCCGCGGCGTTGATCAGGCGGAAAAGAATGTATAAGGGCACAGGTCACAACGAGAACACCCTCCCCGTCACAGGATCGTTTTCGGGCAAAATAAGGCGCTCCAAAGCGCTAAAGGGCAAGAACACGCGCCCTCAAGCCCAGGAGTACAAATAAAGCGCTATCAGCGCTAAGAATCAAATTACAGCGCCCCAGCGCTATTAAGACATCCAAAGTCCAGTAAAGTCTTTCAGGAGATGCAGCAAAGTCCTGGGGGGATAAGAAGGTCCAAAGGATCCCAGGGCAAGTCCATCAAGTGTCCAGGGGCTGGGCAGGGCCCAGGGATTCCCCTGAGCCCCAGCAGCAGCATGCCCCTGGCAGATTCAAGTTAGAAACAAGAACAAATTGGAAGGGGACACAGCCCCTTCTTATACACATAAAAGTCTTTGAAGTCTTTGTGTAGGTAGTGTGAGAACCAGCTAGAACTGGTTATAGGGAAGTCCTGTCAGTATCAGGGACAGAGGTGACAGTCTCCCAGCGGGGGGGTGGAGCCAGCATTGTGGCAGGCAGGCACAGCCCTTCACTATCAGGTGCCATCTCCTCCCACTTCCCTGGCAGCAGATGCTGCCTTTCATCCATGGGCTGACTCAGACAACCTCCTGGGCTCTCCAGCCCCTGTCACCCTCAAACCAGACAGTCAATCCACAAGCAGGCCCAGGCACTCCTGGACCAGGCTCACCAGCCAATCACACGCCAGACACAAATTACACAAATATGCCAACTTCTAAAAGTGGCACTTCTAGACTAGACACACTCATGCCGCATATACCATTTCGCAGCATTCAGTCTCACGAGTTCTCTCATACCAAACTCGCCCCTGCACTCCCCACACATCAGGAACTACCATGGGCATACATATTCCCCATTCATTCCTATGGGAGGGCAGGTCACTCACCACACATACACAGAGAGCTCAAGCACTTTACACTGTACCACAGTGAAAAAGTGCGCAGAGGCCTAAAATCGCCAACACCAGGTCACAGACACAGGCTAGGAAAAAGCAAAAAGTCTCGGGGTGAACCTGCCTAAAGGGCCGGGTCCAACATGGGGCCATTGTTTTTGTGGGGCAGCTAATTCACCAGCGCATTTCTGACCTGCCAGACCTTCCAGTCGGCTCACCGGAGCTTGGGGGAAAGCTGCTGTGGGTCTCAATGGCCGTCGCAGGAACCACCACGCGACCGCTATGAGGGGAGACTACAGCCCCCAGCTCCCCCACAAGACACTTCCACTCCCGCCCACATCCGCGCCCGGAGGCGCTTAAGAACGAGTCGCTCCAGCGGTGGAGCAGGGGCCATTGTTTTTGTGGGGCAGCTAATTCACCGGCGCATTTCTGACCTGCCAGACCTGCCAGAGGTCTCACCGGAGCTTGGGGGAAAGCTGCTGTGGGTCTCCCTCGCCGTCGCAGGAACCACCACGGGACCGCTGTGAGGGGAGACTACAGCCCCCAGCTCCCCCGCAAGACACGCCCATTCCTGCCCACATCCGTGCCCGGAGGGGCTTAAGAACGAGTCGCTCCTGCGGTGGAACGGGGGCCATTGTTTTTGTGGGGCAGCTAATTCACCGGTGCATTTCTGACCTGCCAGACGCCTCACCGGAGCTTGGGGGAAAGCTGCTGTGGGTCTCCCTCGCCGTCGCAGGAACCACCGCGCGACCGCTGTGAGGAGAGACTACAGCCCCCAGCTCCACCGCAAGACACGCCCACTCCCGCCCACATCCGCGCCCGGAGGCACTTAAGAACGAGTCGCTCCTGCGGTGGAGCGGGGGCCATTGTTTTTGTGGGGCAGCTAATTCACCGGCGCCTTTCTGACCTGCCAGACCTGCCAGACACCTCACCGGAGCTTGGGGGAAAGCTGCTGTGGGTCTCCCTTGCCGTCGCAGAAACCACCACGTGACCGCTGTGAGGGGAGACTACAGCCCCCAGCTCCCCCGCAAGACACGCCCACTCTCGCCCACATCCGTGCCCAGAGGCGCTTAAGAACGAGTCGCTCCTCCCGCGTCGCGGGACGCACGCAGGCAGCGCCGGGAGAAGCCAGGGACAAGGGCGGGACCGTCTGTGGCTGTCTGGGGCAGGAGGAGGCATGGGTAAGCGTAAGAACACCCAAAATACTGAGGAGGGGGGCAAGAAGGCCAAAGTACCGAGACACTCAGAGACTATCATCTCCTATCTTACGTCTGCTGTGGGGGCTTTGTCAAAGGAAATAGCTACAGCCCAACAGGAGTTGGGCTTGATTCCTCCTCCACCTATCAACCAGTCTACCACCTCAGACACTGCCCCAGCCCCATGTATTCCACTAGAGCCAGAAGTGGTTGTCCTGAACTCTAACCCCTGTGCTGCTACCACTGTCTGCCCAGCTCAAGCCTGCTCCCCTGTTCCGATTTTGCGAGGTCAGCCCTAGGGGCTCGGACATGAGAAAAAAGTTACCACTAAAAGGAGAAAAAAGTCTGAGAGTGCTAACATCATTGAACATTTGGATAAGGAGAATATTGGTGAGCACCTAGAAGCGCTATTCGTCGCTCGTATTGAACCCTTGTTAGTGGGCATAGCGAAAGACATTGTTGACACTTTGAACACTTGCCTCGCTGGTCTTTTAAAGAAATGTGCCCTAATTGATAATTTGGTTAACAAACTGGGCCCTGTCCAGGAATCACTAAGGGTGGATAGGAGTTGTGCAAATATCAGTTCACATAATGCAGCAAGTTTAATGGCCCCATCATTGTCATGCGAAGGAGGGACTGTAGACAACCCTAGGGTATGGGCTCCTTGTAAACCTTTAAGTAGTCCTGCTACTTCCCAGTCAACTTCGGTACATACTGACAGCCACCCCGAGACTCACCGCCAAGTAACCAGCACAAGGGCCAAGGGGTGCCATTTACACTTAGATATGCCCCCGGACGCCGCTCCCTTAGTTGCCGCATTTATAGGGGTTCCCCCGCTAGTAAACAGGGAGTTAGAACCCACAGCGGCACTAACACAAAAGGCCAGTCAATGGTGTGCTCACACTAGTAGTGGTGGGATAAACATTTCTAACAGGATCATATTAGCTAGAAGGGTGGGCTGGATTGGATACTGTCCCAAAAATGTGACTGGTGACTGTGTCATAGTTAACTTTGACAGCCCAAACCTGGCGGATAGCCTGTTTTGGGACGGCTCAGCGATCAGAGACACAGGGAACATGAGACCGGTTCCCTTGGGCTTTTTTTATCCGCCGCCCGTCACACAACACTCATTTTCAGATTCACATCTCAGGTCATGTCACTTGGCCACAGTCGGGAAAGGTTGGAGAGCAGTAACAGATAGGTCTAGACGGGGCAGACCCCATATCTCTGGCATAGGTCCTGACCCAGCCCTGTACAACAGATTCTCTCCACTCGTGGATTTAGAGGAAATTGACTGACAACCAACCTCTACGTTGTCCCCCTTAAATGGCACCCTGACTGTAGAGGGCATAGCACTGTGCAAACTTATTAGCTGGAATGTAGCAGGCATTAGAGCTAAAAGGGCAGACACAGCCTGGATTACCTTTGTTACTAGTCACGATGTGATAGCCATACAGGAATCATGGGATACCTCCGCAAGCTTTTGGTTGGATGTTTTTACCAGCTTTGCCGTACCCGCAACACCCAGTACAGCAGGTAGAGCTAAGGGGGGTCTCCTTTTTCTTTTTTCCTTACAGCTCACTGGGTCATTTAAGCAGCTGGAGTCAGGTTCTGCGAACCTTTTAATTGTGGAATGGATAGTTTCACCCGCCCGCACACTTTTTTTAATCAACTTTTATAATTCCCGAGAAAGGGTAGTGGAGCATGACCACATTGCCTACCTGGATAAATTTTTAGGTAACCTCAGTCTAAATAATTACACCAATTTTGAGCTCATCTTAACCGCATGCGCGCTACGGGTTTTCCCGCTGTGCGCTGAAATTTGAAAATCGCGCGGTTTGTGACAAAGCCAGCTCGTCATCCTCGTAGCGCAGGTAACGCCCATGACGAGCTGGCTTTGTCATCCGCAGCGAAGGGGTTAATGGGCGATTTTAACACCCACCTCTGTAGTAATTCCTGTTATACAGGAGAGTATGAGGGTCTCCCAGGTGCGACAGACCCTCACTTTGAACACACAAGGTCAGGAGAAGCCCTTGAAGAATTACTGGCCAATTCTAATATATATGAACCATTCTATACGGGGGCGAGAGATAATGTACATACAAGGGTACGGGCCATGGTTCTGTCATAGACTATATCTTTGCGTCCCCAGGGATCATTGCTAAGGTCAGGAAATTCAAAGTTATTGCTTCCACTCAGAGCGACCACAACCCCCTGTTGTTGGAGTGGCTTTGGGGCGAATCCCAGTGTAAACAGGTTGGTCCCTTCCAGCCAGGGTCTACAATGGTGCCCACAGACCAGGGGAGAAGGCTCAAATGGGGAAAGGTGGTTCCGGAAAGTTTTACCGGTAATTTGCTTACCAAAATAGAGGGTCACATAGCGACCTCTCTGGACCCAAAGGCTCCCAATCTAGAAATCATAGAGGCCTTTGAGTCTGTATGTGCACAAATCTCGAGGGACCTGACGTCAAACCAGAGTCAGAGAAGGGAAAAGCCCCATAAATGGTTTGACGCCAATTGCTCGAGAATCCACAGGCTCCTTAAGCAAGCCCTTACTTCTACTCCGAGAGTCAAGGCCCTCATTACCAACTTGAAGAGGGAATACAAAAAAACCCTAAATGGGAGAAAAAACGCCATCAAAAGTGATGCTTGGATAAGCTACTATCAATAGATGTACTGCGAGATAGCAAACAATTCTGGGACACTATAAATCAGCCATTTTTCGCAGACTCAGAGAATGCAGTCACAGACTGCGTTATCACCTATGAGAGGTGGCTTCTTCACTTTAAAGAAATATATGGTGGCCATGACTGTGTTGCCCTCAGTGGTCCATTGGTAGCTCTGAATTCTGCCCCCGTAGTTTTTGGTAAGGACGAAGTGGAAAAAGCCATCCTTGAGAGATCGAAAAACAAGGCGCCGGGGCCTGACGGCGTACCAGCAGACCTATATAGACACTCCCTGAAACTTTGGTCACAGGTGCTAACAAACGTCTTTCGTGCTGCCAATGATAATGTATTTCCTACCACCTGGGCAACCTCAATTATCGTGCCAATTTTTAAAAAGGGGCAGCGTGACGATCCAGCATGCTACAGACCCATTTCCCTCCTTGACTCTGCCATTAAGATCTTAGGCAGAGCCCTTCTGTTTAAGTTAAGGGCGAACTTAGAGGTCTGTGGGGGGCTCTCGAATATACAATATGGGTTTAGAGAGAAAAGGGGCACCCTGGACCAATGTTCTAATTTGTGCCTTTTAATCTCTAAATACACGGAAGCCAAGGAGGGGTCCCTTTTTCTGGCCTTTATGGACCTCTCCTCGACTTTCGATTTGGTAAATAGGTCCAAGTTGTGGTCCATTTTACTGGAGATAGGAATTGATGCCTCATTGGTTAAATTTATGGCCTCGCTGCATCAGGAGTTATTTGCCACAGTTAGGGTCACTAAGGAAGGTAGGTGCACGTCTAGATTTAAATCAGAGAAAGGGGTACGCCAGGGATGCATCCTGGCCCCCCTTCTCTTTACTATTTATATTAATGGGCTGGAAAACATCTCGAGGCAGGGGGGGCGGACGTTCCACGTGTAGGAGGAGTCAATGTACCGGCCCTCCTATACGCGGACGATGCAGTCTTAATAGCGTGCACTGGCAATGGTGTCCAGCCTTTGTTGGATCTCGTCGGGTCCTTTATGGAGAACTTAGACTTAAGAGTCAACGCGAAAAAATCCCATTCCATGGTGGTTGGCCAACAGAGAAGAAAGCCTAAAACTAAAACCTTCATTTGTAAGGGGGAGGTGGTTTCAAGGGTTACCGTCTTCCCCTACCTGGGGGTCCTGTTCGACGAGAGGGGGTCGTGGGTTCCCCAGATTAAGGCTAAGAGCTTTTCCCTGGCCCATTCCACGTCCACCCTGATGGGTTTTTCAAAAAGGTTAGGGGCTAGGCCAATGGAGGCCCTTTTGAATGTCTACAACAGCAAATGCATCCCTATTGCCACCTATGGGTCAGCCATGTGGGGCTATGTTGCCCAAGATAAAATCCAAAGGGTAGAAAATGGGCTCCTAAGACAATTCCTGTCCGTCCCTAAGTCCTCCCCCAATATTTCTATCCACTCTGAGGTGGGTTTGGTTTATATAACGGATAGACTGAAATTGGCCCCCCTAGTATTCTGGGCAAAAACATGGCTTAACTCAGAATTAACCTTGAACCACGCAATTCTGTCGGACGTCTTGTCCATGGATTACGCCATGAAAATACCCTGGCTGAACTACCTAAAAAACATTTTTACAGACCTTGGGAGACCCGAACTTTTTTTGTCACCGTCCAACATTAGGAGAGAAGACGTTAAATGGATCAAGAGCCATTTTCTGGAGAGGGCATGTTTGGCCAGAGAGGAGAGGGAACTAGCGAAACCCTCAGTAAGATCACATTTTATGTTAATCACCACCCCTTCTCTCGAACCTTACCTTAAAATTGTCACCAAACCCCTACACAGATTTTTACTGACAAAGTTTAGGTTTAATTTGATTCACCTTTCTTTAGGTTGCTATCTATCATGGGCCAAACCAGAAGAGGCTCCCCCCTGTGACTGTGACAAATTTTCCCATCAAGACACCATGCATTTTATGATGTTTTGTGGGTTTTACGCGGTCGCAAGGAAAAAATATTTATTACCTGTCTTGAGGGAGGCCGGCTTTATCCAATTCAGGCCCGCATTAATTTACCTCCAGATGTTGAGCAACACTCGCATTATCTGTTGTGTGGCTAGTTTCTTAGCTGCGGCTTTTAAAATTAAGAATAAACATGTGCCCCCAATTGCATTATATTAATCATGGTATTACCCACATTGATTTTATCTTTGTGTAATTTGCAGTGTAAATGTTTACTTGGGCTTAGCACTGACTTTGTACATCAATGAATTGCCTATTTTAACTTTGTATGTAATTTTTATGCCTTTTATGAATTTTAACAAATCGAATAAAGTGTATTTTGACTGGCTGACTGACACTTTTACACGTAAAAGGTCCCTAAACTTGTAACATACGACGATGCCACCACTTTGAAACAGACTATGCGATGTTCGACTTAGAGTGACCAGCTTCCCACACTATCCATAACGCAATACGAACTCAACAGATGTTAGTCCTAAATTCTGTACATCACGATTCAACATATTCTTCTCTACACATCATATATCCTAGTTAACCTATAGCAACCTATGCTCTGCTACCAAGAATTACTGGTACAGCGCGGCTCCAAAAGTTCTTCATAAACCATCACCTTAACCCGCGGAGCTACTTACTATTTTCTCACAACTGGGCCCATCATTCCTACCTTGGATTCATTCACACATTTACTCTGCTCCGAGGATTCAGTAAGGATCCAAAAGAGGAGTTGCGGTGCTATAGAGGAGTACCTAAACTAAACTTTATACATTATTTATAACTGCAGTTTTATTTCTAATACCATGGCTTTCTAAAAGAAGAATTTTAAAACACCCCACAATTCATTTATTCAATGGATCTGCTAGTAAAATTTAACTAAAGGACAACAAGACCTGCTTAATTCACCATTTATTAAATTTGTATTTAGAGATTAAATCTCCTAGCATGATCTATACGTTTTACTAAAATGAAAATAATTCAGTTATGCAATAAATCCTGGAAGAAAAGTTAAATTTCAATAACATTCATTTGATAGCATGACAGCTTTGAAAAATATGTTTTAGGCATATTACCCAGATATAGAAGCGAAGACATCAGCATAGAATGTAATGGTTCCAAAAGAAAACCTCTCTGTCTTTCTCTCAGGACTTCACGCCTATTCAAAACTTAAAGTTCAGAAAAATTTCAAAGTCCCTTCGCCATAGGAAAAATTGTGCAGACCGACAGCATCTTGGGGTGCAAAGATCAGGTCAAAAAACGAGCTTTTTTCAAAGTACCAAATGTCCTCTTGTATACTCTTTTTCACTAACTTATCTATCTAAATGTGTAACTCGTAAGTCCTAGAATGTCTGTGATTGGTCAATTTGGAGTCGGATGAGCATCACCTCATCATTTTGCAGTTCAATTTTTGTGCAGAGTCATCCTTACGTCGTGGCAAACTGGGGTGCCATTGTCCTAAGTTTTACTTCCTTCGAGGTGTCCTTTAAGTTGTTATTTGATGTACTTTTCCCACGAACCAACATGCTGACTTCACCAATCTTGGCTTAGACCCCATGAAATGGCCACGCAGTCCTTGACCCATACTGCTCAGTCTCAAGCAGCTTGCATCTCCGATCTGGCGCCTATGCACTTCTACCGCCATCTCTGAATTTCAGTCAGCATCCATCTTTAATGGCTCACTTAGGCCTCAATTTAGGAACTATTACAGAAACAAACACAAATAAATGTACATTTACGAAATAAAGCCCTTTCTGTTTACCTCCCCCTTTCTAATGATATCCCGGTTAGCATTTACCTAGCTTTGAGCAACATATATGCGTGGTTTGACTTACCAATCTTCATGATTTATGCAACAAATAAACAGACAAAAGCACATTCATGCAATTCTCAATTAGATTATAACAAATGCATACTCTTTATGACACAATATATGACAAATTAGTAAATTATGCTTTGCAAATCCATGCAAATTAGTATCCCACGTGTATCTGTGAGTGTGCATTCTATTCTATGTTGGTTAATTTCAAAACCACACATTTAGTACTTATTACTGTTTTGGAAAGTTAATCTTACAAAGGGTATACATACATTTTTGTTTCCACCTTGCTCCATCAGTAGTCATGTAGTAATGTGTACTTGTATCAGATGACCACAGGCCCAGCTCACATCTTATTAGAATAAATGTAGTCTGGCAAAATGTATTTTATGAGAATTGCGGCAACAGCAACCTACACTTATCTTGTTGCCAATAGTGAGACTGCTGAAGGAAGAACATATTGTTAATGCCTTATTGTGGGAAGTAAAATCTAGTATTGTCATCAAACATTGCTAGCAGAAAAATATCACATTTTTGAAATATGATTGAACTCTATCATGCCATTGAGTTCAGTCTTTTCCGTGTTCTTTCACAAAATCCCTTTCATCTCTTTTCTATACAAGATTTGTTCAGCCTGCTACGATGTTGTAGATACAGAGTCAAATGGAAATATGGCATCTCAGTGAAATGTGACAGCAGTTTTGTGGTGGCTTCCTTATGTTTGAAAGTAGTAGCATGTTCCTCAATCCAAACTGTAATTTGTGATTGGTCTATCCAATATAGGATAACCTAAACGTTCATTATATGCTATAAATTGCCAAAGATTTATTGCAGTTGGTCAACTGACGTAAGTAGCAGATTCTACCATTTAGTAAATTCAATCTTTTGTGAGCTTTGTCATGGCGCATGCTCTACAACTGGGACAAAGATAATGTCCACAGAAGGATGCATACTCAGAGTGAAGATGACATACTCCAGAGTGTGAGAACAGAGGTTTATGAACAAGTTTATCCTTTAAGTCACAGGATCATTTGAAGGCAAATCTTGGTTTAGATAATGACCATCCATCCTTGCGAGAAATGCGCATGCGACCGCGCATGCACAGTTTTCAAGAAGAAGTCGCGATGGAGTAAGAGGGAAGCCTGGGGACGCTGCAGATATGGTAAGGTGTTTTAAATTGTTCTTTTTTAACATTTTAATAGTGCAGGCGGGAGGCGGGTGGGAGGCCAACTCCGCTCCGCCGCGAGTGTGCAGAGATTTGCCTGCTCTGCCTAGTTCACGGAATGCTGAACAGGCAAAATTCCACACATTCCGTGGGCAGAACGGAGTTGTTCGCCCACCCCATGTCACGTACAGATTGTTGTCCAAGGTGATTCCAAGATTTCTTGCATCTGTAGCGGGGGTGGGTGAGGCTCCAAGGCTAGTTGGCCACCAGGAGGAGTTTTAGGCGGCGGCTTTTGTTCCAAAGATCAGTTTCGCCAGAGTTTAGTTTGAGGCAGTTGGTTTTCATCCATGCGGTTACCGCAGCCAAGCATGTGGTGACATTTTTTTTGTAGTGGAGGTCTTGTCTGATAGGAAGAGTATCAATTGGGTACCATCTGTGTAGGAGAGCATGTTGACGGTGTATGATCTGATGAGGTCTGCTAGTGAAGTCATGTAAATGTTAAATAACATTGGGCTGAGGGATGATCCTTGGAGGACTCAACATTTAAGGTTCTTGGCCTTCGATTTGTACGGTATCAGGTTGACTCGTTGTGTTCTTCATGTAAGGAAACAACAAATCCAGTTGAGTTTGGGTCCTTGGTTGCCAGTTTCGTGTAGACTCGAAAGTGATGTTATTTGAAGAGTTGTTTTGTTGCATGAAGTGCCTCAGTGTACCAGCTAGCCAGCTTCTGTAATCTTCTCTGTGTGTTGCATTTACAGAGTCCCAGGGAGTCTTCCATTTTGTTGTCTACTCATCTAGGTCTTAGATATTGCTGCTCAGGTTGCTGGTGGAGGTTGGTTGGTTCAGGCGTAAGGTGTCTACCCATTTGGAGACCAGAATGCTGCTCCAGCTTTGCTTGGCCATGTTTGTAGTGGCGGGTCTCCTCAGTAGGGGGATGCTGTTACGGAATGGATGATGGTGTGCTTGGTCCAGGTGAGCGGTGTGGTTGTGGGGATTTCAATGATATTGAAATTAGCGAAGAGAGGGTCGAAGGTGTGTCCGGCGGAATGTATAGATACGGTAATGTGTTATGTCAATCCTAGGTTCTCTATGCTCTCAAGAAATTTGGTTGTGTTGGAGTCACTCTTGTTTTCGAGGTGGAAGTTCAAGCCTCCTAGTAGGATGTAGTTGCTGGAGTTGATGGTGAAGGGAGCAATGAAGTCAGCGATGTTGTTGACAAAAGTGGCTCTATGTCCTGGAGACCTGTATATGAGGGTTTTGCTTAGAGTGTTTGTTGTTGATGCCTGAAGCTTGAAGTGCAGGTGCTACATGTAGGGGGTTGCAAATTTTGTGGTTGTACTGCAGTTGAATCTGTCCTTGAATATAATTCCGATTCCTCCTCCTGGTCTGTGTAGATGGTCTTGATATACGTATCTTTATCCTGCTGGGATTGTCGTGGTAATGTTGAGTACCATTGAGTGCTACAATGTCTTGAATATGTTATATTTGTGTATTGCTTTCGCACTTGATTTTAGTTTCAAAGAGATAATGGGAATATGTTCCAACAGAAAAGCAGACAGTTGAAAACCACATATAGATCCCGCAGGAGCAGAAAGAACTATGAACTTGTGTCTGTCTTACCAAGTTTACTATCTGAGTTTTTCACCAAGGTGGTCTCTACCCTAAACTTAGTACAGAGCCTGGACTGATACTATACTGCACATCAAATGGGCTTCATCAGCCAGTTCCCCTCTATAAACACTTCAGGGTGTCCAAAGTATGACTTTGTGAATGAACTTAGAAAATCCAGCATGCTGAGATCTGAAGTTGCATTTGTAGGGAGGGAGAAGAAACAATATCTTTGAATTCATGTGGCACTGTCTAAAGGTGGAAGAAGGGGTTGAGAAAATCAGCCACCAAATGGACCGGAACAACAGCTTGTTATTTTACAGCCAATGCAAGCGAAATATACTGTACCCTGCAAAAAATAATACTTTTGGTTAATAAGAAGATTTTTTGTTTCAAAATGTTTCTTATTTAGTGCATATTTATGGATTTAATAAACTATCAATTTAAAGGAAGAACAATAAATGGTAATAAGAAGTTGTTTAATTTTGTCAAATCAGACAAGCTTTATGAGGAAGCGCAATCAATACTCTGTCAGCCCATCCCTCACTTTTATCAGGTGAAAGATTTTGAAATATATATTTTTATTCAGTTACCTGCAAATAACAATGGTCATATTCAGCAAAATTATTCAATATTGTCTTTATCTGTATGTTTAAAGTATCTATTAACAAAGGACATTTATAAAGAAACTATCTCCAGCCTTACATCAAAACTTGCCATTAAATTTTACTCATCCACTGTACATACTATTGTAATATTAGCACATTTCTCAACTCACTTCATCAATCTATGCCCTGTGGAGCAGGTTGCCATTTATCTGAAGGACATCAATTACATTTCCAAGTGAAAGCTCATGTCCTCCATCAGCTGCCCCCCAGGCCCCGCCCCCGGAAGTGCACTCCACCGCCAGATGTCACAAGATCAAATAACAATCATCCTGCTGTCTCATGTGACCTATGGGAGCATCTCATTGCTTTTATTTTGTACCATCTCCATTATTACATCCCACATATTCACCACTGATTGCTTTCTGGTCATACTCTGGATATTGGTTAAAAAAAATCCCTCTGCTGTGGCCCATTTCATTGTTTTCACAAACCACTCGGCAAAGGTAGGTGGTCCGGGGGCCTTCCAACCTGTGGCAATCTGCCACACCACTAGTATTGGGCCCAGATCCATGAATGTAGATCCCAATTTCACCTTTTTCGGCCGTTACCAAGTCCTAGGATACACCCCTGTAATTGCAGCAGCTCCGTTTCTCCCTATTTTGCGGCATGATGTCTGTGACCTCCTTCAGCAAAGACAACAATTCTGTACAGCCGGATCCTCCAAAATATTTGCCCATTTCCCATCTGTGAACTGTCTCTACAATTCCGTTTCCCATCGATCTGTTAGTGTCGCTAAACGAATCTTAGTTTCATCTGTGATTGCACGGTATAACAGAGTTATCGCTTTTCGACTCCTGGTACTGGGGCAAAAGTTGCGTGGCATCATGTGGAGTACTTGGGCCAGTGGTCAAAGTGCAGTGAAAACAAGCACTGGCATAGCCAATAGGTCTCCCCTTATGGGACCTTATAAGTGTTTAGCCATGCAACGCCATGCCACAGTTGATGTTGTTGCACCAAGGATATTGTGCTGAATAACTAAACACTTATAAAGTCCCAAAGGCGAGACCTAATGGCTATGCGAATGCTTGTTATAAAATGTTGGCATGTGTGCAAACCACTCCGGACCTCCCCCAGCGCACCTAAATTACCAATAGCTTTGCTGCTTCACGCAGATGATGTTTTTACTGATGTGTGTCAGCACGGGTCAGAAGGAAGGGGGGTTAAAGAGGTGTTAAAAAAACATCACCTGCTGTAAAATAATGAAGGTCGGAAAACAGTTTATGTGCCCCACAGAATATGGCGCCCTGGGCCCAGCTTCGCCATGCTAAAGGCCGGCCCTGGCACTGATGGACTAACACACGCATGTTACAACACACGCACGCAACTACAAAGCACCAGAGAGACAAACGCATCATAGGTATGTGTGCAATATTTCTACAAGATGCCTCCTACTCACGCCCGAAGTGACACTTAATAACCCAGCGTAAAATGCTGGCGCTAGCTTCCTTGTGCCGTCACACCTGTCCATCAATTCAGATCATCCTCTTCATCCCAGTCCTCCCCCCGCAAAGACCGCCCACTCGGCTGTCCATCTCCGAAAGTGTGGCACATCCATGGAAGAGAGCCTTCAGAATGGAGACCCCGCCCGCTCTGTGTCCCAGCATAAATGAACCTGCTCTGATCATGGCATGCATTACAATATAACGCAACCATGAGAGGGCTTTATCCGTACGCCCCCAATGTTTAAATGAAGATGACAGGTTGCTATTGCGATAGAAGGTGCCATGGCACCCCAGACAAGTTTGTTCACAAGGACCTTATCCAGTGCCACCTCCCCCCCCTCACAAGCAGAGCTGCCTGTGTTCACTGGAGCCAGGTACGCAGTAATAAGAGACAGGGTAAATGACTGGCACATCACAATATAACGTAGTGTACTCGCGAGGCTACCACGTATTCTGAAGCAGAGAACCACACAACAGCAAAGGAACACAGCTACGGACTAGGGTCATGTCATGTGGGCTCCCTAGTCAGTGCTGGATTTTCAAGTAACCTAACACACCGCTATGAAGGCGCATGCCACTGAACCAACACACGCAACATTAACAGCAAAACTGCAAGTTCCAGAATGCAACCATCATTTGGCTAAAAAGTCAAGACTAGCTGCAGGGGACGTATATGACCTGGGACAACGTTATTTAGTGCTTGCGTCAGAAAGCACTGCTATTAAGATGCCGGGATAGCAGTTACTTGAATGAATGATGTACGAATATATTGTGTGTAGTTACTTTAACCATTTCCCATGAATAGCCATAATCATTAAATAAATCTTGCAATACATTGCTTATTTTCACAACTAGCCACTGGGGTTGTTAGAGAAAATAAATATTCACAAAGACAATTTTTAAAAGTAATTTTCACTTTTTACTTTTAATAAAAATCCTTTCTGAAAAAAAATATAATTCTTAACTATCACCTGTACATCTTTCCATAAAAAAACAATGACAATTTCTCCCGCTCCAGTGCAAAAAACAACAATAGGGAACAACAGCAGGAGGAACCTGGCTCTTAATCCTTAAAAAGTTGTCTACATCAAATCAATGGCAAATTGGCGTGGCAAAGCCAAAGAAACACCAACACGCCATAGTGCAATACAGGGCCAGAAAGCATTGGCAGTGCCAACGCAGCCAAAATAATACCTAATCTGGATGGAGGAGAGAGATTCAAGAACAAGCATTGGCCGTGCAAGCGGCCACGAGACACAATATGTGGTGGGGGAGTCAGAGATGCGGTAGTTGTGTGTGCACACTAAAAGAAGGACGCGAAGGGGTGCACACGCGATCGCGCCTCCGCTCGTGCATGTGCGCCTAACCGCACGCTCCATGCCCTCAAAAAGCATGTGGTAGGACTTTTCAAAGCCCACTACTAAATGTCTCGCAGAACAGCGCATGCACTGGCTCAGCGAGACCTAAAAAGTAAAGGAAGTGTGATGCTGTGTACAATGGGGGCGCGCCGAGTAAGTGTGGGGCAGGGGTCAAAGGCGTGGCAAAAATAACCCAACATATTCTGTTACTTTTTTCGGTCTTTCATCTTCAGGTATGTACATATAAAATAGTGCACAGCCAAAATGTAAAATAAATGTATTTTAACTTAATCAGTGGGAAATGCACTACCGTACCTTCATTAGTTAATGCACTGCAGAGGTCAAGGGTATGCTCAGACATGGGTCCCTTGCTCACTGTGCCCCTGAAACCCCAAAACCAGTCCTAGGATGCTTATTTCCAGTCCAGGGAGGACCTGGTCTGGCAGCTCGGGCTGGACTGTTCCGATTAGGGGCAGGGTCAAGACTGATTTGTATATGCTGGGTTCAAATTGGAATGGCATGAGGAGCAAAAACACAATGGATTTAGGCCCAGATCTCTGTACTGTGGTGAATGTATGACATTGTTCTACATTCTGTCCATCAATTGTTCTTTTTGCATTTGTCAACCCGAGTGGGACGTGTATGCCCAGACGTGAGTCCTGTGCTCTCCATGCCACTGGATTCAAGCTATCCTGGCTGATGAGGGGTGAAACCCCGAAACCGGTCCTAGGATGCTTGTTTCCAGTCCAGGGTGGACCTGGCTTGGCAGTTCGTGCTGGACGGTTCCCATGAGGCACAGGGTCAAGACTTTTTTGCATATGGCCAGGTCTAAACTGGGATGGCATGGTGAGCAAAAGAATTATGGATTTAACCCAGATCTCTTGACTGGGGGTGAATGTTTTGATTTGTTCTGCATTCTGTCCATCAATTGTGTGTCTTTTGCTTTATCTGGGATTGTACATGTGCTAATGAAACTGACCATGTGCAGTGAAGTTCAGCCTGTGGACAAAATTAATTAATTTCCTAAATTGAAATGATGACAGCTTGGGACAAAATGGGTCTGTTTTGAGAAAATGGTAAGTAGGTATTTTAGGAGAGCAGCTTGTTTTAAGAAGCCAATAAGCTGATGCTTGGGGAAAAACTGTATTTTTAGAAGATGCAAAGCTAACATATGTTCATTTAGTAAACAGAAAATTCTCATATTTGGGAGCAAAATGACAGCATTTAAAGAAAAATGAAACAGTTGATGCATTTGAAGGAAATTAGTTTATTCATTATAAAGAGATACTGGCATTTGGGGAGAAGTTTGGTTGTAAATTGGTTTGTTTTCTAAAATGAATTGGTATTTGTAGTGAAAATGAGAATATTTTAATTCAATGGAAGCAAATGTTTCAAAGAAAATTTGTGATTTTCCTAAATATTTCAATGATGGCTAGTGGACCTTTTATGGTGGCCTGGCTTTAATTTGAAGTAGTAGACTATTTTATAAATGCTGCTTCAGAACTGCTTGTAAAATATATGTTAATTTCCTTGTACAGTTGTCCATGAAAGCACCATTTGACGCACCCTTTTCCCGATATTTTCGTGGGCAGATGGCCTCATGACACTTACCCTTGCTCTTCCCCCAAGAATTCTGGAGGCTGATTTTGGCTTGCTCATTTTGCTAATTTGGTGTAATTCTCACCCAATATCTAGACCATCAATTTGCATGTTCACCAGTGTAATGCCCAGCATAAGTCAGCAGTCTAGTGCTGAAGCCTGTATTCACACTGAACACCCACCCACCGCTGATGTCACAGGTCATGTGACACAGTACTAATAAAAGAGGCCGAGCGCACGTGCTCTGGGCCAGTTGCACCATGCAAGCAGTGTGTCAGTGTCTCGCTCCTTATTAGCATGAGGGCCCAGGGCCCTCGACCCTACAATGGCGACGTGGGCGGACGCTAGCCACGCGTGCCGCAGCTAAAAGAAATCATCATGGAAAAGGGAAGAGGAGAGCTGCCTGCATCGACAGCACACCCCCTTTGAAGCGTGCCAGCCGCCGAGAGGCCCACGGGGCGTGTGTCGAGTCCCGGGCCTGAAAGGAAAAGAGAAGGTGACCGGGAGCTCACCCCGCACCTCTGCAGCCTGCCGTGGCCCGCCCTGCCGAGGCAGTGCCCCGAGAAAGATGAAGAAGCCATCGCGGTGCCCACCCGCATGAAAACAGGCCCGTCGGCCGAAGGTGAGCCACAAACTGTAAAGCACCCAAAAGCGGAGCCCACCCGCCATAGACTATGTGCGCGGACTCGCCTGATATGTCCATTTAAGGAAGCAAGGCTCGCGGAGCCCACCCGCGGCCTGCCTGCAACGTCGGCTGTCCCCCGCCGCGCCGCGTGTGACGAGAGGCGGCCGCGGCGAGGGTGAAAGATATTTAATTAAAGCAGCGCCAGCGGAGCCCACCCGCGGCCTGCCTGCAGCGACACCGCAACTGCCCCGATAACTAAGACAATGCTCGCGGAGCCCACCCGCGGCTTATCTGTAGTGACGCCTCATCGGCCGCCATTGCCCCCGTTAATAAAGCAAGGCTCGCGGAGCCCACCCGCGGCCTGTATGCAGCATCCCCCGCCGCGTGTGTGATGTGTGGCGGCGGGGTGAAAAACTTTAACTTAAAGCGCCCGCAGCGTGAGGGGAGCTGCCAGGCGCCGAACAATTGAAGCGGAGCCCACCCGCAATCAACTAAGGTTTCAGCATTGCCCGCCGGCGAAAATGGGAGCGCTGCGACGCCAGCGGGAAGTCACCCCGCACTGGCGGCAATGATCAGGCTGCAGCTTTGACCCCAACCCCACGCAGCATGCGACCGAAGCTGCCGGGGTTGAGAGGGGGGACAGAGAGAGGACTGTGAAGGCCTGCGGCGAAAGGTAGGAAGCCTACAAAGCGAATCGCCGGCTGCCCTCCCGCCTGACCGGGGAGAGCAAAGAGAAGTGCAGACGGAGCCAGCAGCCCTCAAAGAACTGAGAAGGCGGAATGCCGGTGGGCGATAAAGCACAGCGAATAAGACAATGAAGGCGGAACACGGCCGCATCCACCGGAATTAAAAGAAAAGGACAGGCAGAAATCGTAACTGCCAATAGGGCACAGCCCCATGTGTAAGTGCAACAAGCGGAGCCTACCCGCATTGACAATGAACAGTGCTTGCCCCTGCATTCAGTACACACGAGCAGCACCCGGACCTGTAACAGGGAAAATAAAAAAAGGCAGTAAAAACACTCACTGTAGTCTCGGGGCCCCATTCTCCTAACTGCCACTGAAATCCAGCACCGAACACAACGAAGGAAAAGACTGCTGGTGCCTGCCCACGAGATCCACTGCCATCTAGTGGCCATCTCGCGCAACTGCATCCCTAAAAGTAAAGGAAGCTGCCACGGAACTGAGACACTGGGAACAAGTTCAGGGGCAATCAAGCAGAGACAGTCACAGGCTGCTGTGCCCTACAGCAAGAAAGCCAAGGCACCTCCACACAAGCACTACAGTGCACAAAGAAAAGAGAAGCACGAGGAGGCTGCAAGGATTGCACCCAGGACACTGGAAGAGCGCGCAGGAAAGCGCCAAAGAGCACCACTGGACAAGTGAGGGACACTCAAGAACCCCACACCAAGTAGCTGCGCAACAGCACAAGGTAACTGGAGTAGCAGCAAGACCTGCACACATGACACTGCGTGAAGAGGCGCAGGGAAGCGTCTGGCGTGCAGGAAGGTAAATGCACAGCAACGCTGACCACAGACTCAAAAGACGACGGCGCAGGAGCGCGTCAGAAGCGCAAGAACGCAACAGAATCCCAGGAACGCCCCAGAAGCGCGGCAGGAGAGCAGCAACTCCACGCAAGACACACGAAAATACACTGGCAGCAAACCCAAAGGCCACAAGGTGAAACAAGCCTACGACAAGTAAGGAAAGCCCACAGCCCAGCCAAGAGCGCATAGCCCCCACAAGTGATGCCCAGATACTGCAACAAGGCAAAGGACATTGAGTCACAAAGAGAATCAGATCCAAGCTGCTTAGGAGAAGGAAAATACAGCAGCAGCACAGCACGAGAAGAAAGAACGTACCAAGCTCATCACACAGCCTGAGAAGAAAAACGCGACGGCGCGGGAGTGCACCACAGCGAAAAGAACACCTCAGGAACAGGAGTACAAGAACTTCTCTGAAGACACCCACAAGCACGCCGCAAGTGCGCCGAGAGAAGTTCCAAAGAATCGCAACCGACCACGCAGAAGCAGCAAGACCAGAAGAAGGTCAATGGAGTGGTGACGCAACCCTCCAGAAGCAACACCTCAGAAGCACCGACGCCACGCCAGAAAAGAACACAGCGATGCCTGGTGGCCACAGGCCATCGCTGCAGCAGTATGGCGAAAGTAGAAGCACCACCACACGAACTGACAATGGTTCTGGAACCCAGCATCAGGAAGTGCGAAAGCGCATGACGCAAATGCGCAGCAGTGCGGACAGCACTAGCCCAAAGCAGCAAGTCACAAAGAAGATACGAAGAGCACACCCAGTTGCGCACCAAAGCAATCAAACAGAGATGAAAAGAAAATGGTTGCGCAGTCAACCCGTGGCATTGAAGAATCCACACAACAGCAACATGACCACTCAGCATGGTCACCAAGCACCACGAAGCCTACCTGCTGGACATCGGCAGAAGGGACCAGCACGAGGTCCAAGAAGCTCTGCACCATGAATCCTACCTGCCGGACATCGGCAGAAGGGACCAGCACTAGGTCCAAGAAGCTCAGCACCACGAAGCCTACCTGCCAGACCTCGGCAGAAGGGACCAGCACAAAGGTCCAAGAAGTTCAGCCAAGGCGTGGTTCGCGAACATGGACCAAAGAACTTCAACTTCACAAATAATAGATGCGACTGAAAGAAGAGGTGAAGGTCGCGACGCTAACCCTGGGAGTTAAGTGACAAGAAGACAGTGTCCTAGGACTAGGACAGGACCAGGCAGACCTGTGTGGAGTGCGCGCGCTGCATAGGGAAGCATGGCCAGAGAAGATGAAGAAGAGGGGACCAGGGTACGTCGCGAGAAGAAGAGAAGAAGACAATAAGGAAGAAGTAATCAGAGTGGCACGACTGTCAGGTTAAGAAGAAGGAAGAAAGAACAGAGTGGCCACCGCCACTAAGAAAAGAAGAAAGGAGAAGTCGGAATGGCACGCTGCCACTGCAAGAAGAAGCCGCCCTGCGGAAAGAAGCAAGGTGACAGGCACTGGAACACCTGAGTGCAATGGAAGACAAGCCTGGCAAGAACACCGGCAGCGCAGAACAGAGACAACCACCTACGAGCCACCCATCCACATGGCGATCGCAGAAGAGAGCAAGATAGACTGTTGGCTACATCTACTTCTGGGGTTTGAGCGGAAGATTGGATGGCGAGACTACTCAGGACTCCGGAAGTGGAGGACCTGACCTACCTCACACCAGCCCGTAGCAAACCAGTATCAGAAGCCTCAAGGGACTCTGGTGGCAGCAAGTCCCGCACGGGAGACAGATCTACAGAAGCACGTCTGCAGGACCCAAGTGGATGAAAGCCTCGCAAGCAATGAGAAGAGTCAACAACTCAACCTTCAGGTGGAACTAGGACACGACGGTGAAGCTCGTGGAGCGCCCTGCTCACGGCCCGAAGGCTATGGTAGAGCAACACGACCAAAAACACCAGTCCAGTGGAAACCTGGCAAAGAGGTCCTCCCGGACATCTTGTGGCAGAAGAAAACCGGCGAGAGGGGCATCCTAGTGAGAGGGATGTTCGCACCTACTCTTTTCACCTGCCAAGAAACACACTGAAGCCTGCCTGGAAACATCACGCAACCAGCATGGAGAAAAGAAGCCGGAAGACAATCAACAACCATGTCATCCATCTCTCTTTAACTATTCGTCACCAAGAGAGCAAAGCAAAAGGCAGGGCTGAGAACAGCAGACAGACAGCACAGACAAAGAGTGAACCCGCCGAACAACTGCGAACCGTGCCACCGAGAACTATTAGTCCTGAACACAAGAACTATACTGCCTGCGGCTTGCAAGCAGCCAAAGAGACTTATTTTGAAAGCGCAAGTCCAATGTTATTTTCTGTGTTTTCTTTCCCCCACAGGTTTTTGGACTTTTTCTGTTTGGGTTAATTTTTAACCAATTTGGGGAGGGATGTAATGCCCAGCATAAGTCAGCAGTCTAGTGCTGAAGCCTGTATTCACACTGAACACCCACCCACCACTGATGTCACAGGTCATGTGACACAGTACTAATAAAAGAGGCCGAGCGCACGTGCTCTGGGCCAGTTGCACCATGCAAGCAGTGTGTCAGTGTCTCGCTCCTTATTAGCATGAGGGCCCAGGGCCCTCGACCCCACAACCAGCTCCCTACACATTGAAAAAGTGATAACTTGTGTAAGCATACATATGCTTGAAGGTGTAAAGTAGATGATAGTGCGGCCTGATTTAGAGTTGTACGGACGAGATTTACTTCGGAAGTAAGAATTTATAGATGTGTACTGGCCCAGCAGACATCTCTTGCATTACCAGGAACCTGGCAAAGCATTGAAAGTTTGACCGGTAGCTCCGTCAGCATGACGGAGATGTACGGCAAACATTCAATATTTTTTTCATTTTCAAGAAAGAAATTCTAAAGCGGGATATTCTTTTTGAAAATGAAAAATGCAATGACCACCTCACCAGGCAAGGCTTCTCCCATGGCTTAGGGTAATTTGCAACTGTTCACTGCCCTTTACCTCTAGGTTTCAGGTGGATCGGATGGACAGTGTAAACTGTCCATCTGAATGCCCACTCTAAATCAGGCAGGCGGCCAAATGGCCAAACCTCTGAAAGCCCTTAGTCTTTGAGGCATTGGAGGTGTATGTCAGCAGTCGAGAAGGAATAGTCTCCCCCACTAACATACTGTAGTTCTACCCGACTCTAAATCAGGTGGGCAGAACTTCAGTTTGACAAAGAGGGTACTCGGTTGCTTTTGCCTCAATTGTTTGTGCTTCCTGTATGTAAAACATGCACACATTATGCACACCTCACTTCCACATGGTTGTAGAACAGGGATAATTTCTAAGGGAGTGTTAGAGGTCTCACCAAGAATATGCAATGCAAACTAATCGCCACCCACAAACCTGTAGAGATGCCCTTCTCAGGTTTTTCTAACCACCAAACTTCACTCAATTAGACCTGCTTTACCTGATGAAAAAAGGTGAGAAAAAGTCCACCTAACAACCCACTTTTTTCAGAATGCCAATAATGTTAAAAAGAAAAAGAAGGGTGTATGTGGGTTCAAAAATTGGAGGTTTGAAAGTAAGGACAAGCTAATCTAATTAAAAAAAAAAATACAACTTTATAAAAACCACTGCAAACTTTCCTTGCTTCAACATATTAGACCCCGTGGGATGTATGCAGACAGCTTTTCCTGTATCCTGCTGCCAAATTGCAGAGCATTTTGTCACTTAACTTTGTCTTCGGGGCGTCGCCCATTCACGAAAATGGACCCCATCTGATGCAGTGTGGAGTACTCTCCTTGAATATCAACTCAATTACTACATATACGAAGCAATTCAATAAAAGAAATGGACACAGTACCTATTTTGCATTTGGAATACTATTGATCTTTGGACTCGAAAATACATATCCTATTGAAGCTTAAAATCTATATGCCCTGAGGAAGTCAATTGGGAGATTGTGTCCCATGACGAAACACGTGTTGGCATTTTTTCATTGGCTACGTTGATGTGAATTTGATGAACATTTATGAAGAACGCTCTGATGTATGACGAGACAAGACAAAGAGAAATAAATATATAAATAAGGAACTGATTCTTTGGACTATTGAAAGTATCTTTAATTTTCTAGAGACACTTTTAAGTTTTCTTGTGCTCGGAAACGTTTACCTTTGCCTTTGAATCCTTTGTTTTTACAGAGGATTGCCTTGGGGTCGCTGGTGGCCGCTTTCCCCTGTTCCCTTGAGCCACCTTACTTGGAGATTACAATATTAGTTGTAAGTGCGCATATTATACCCAGCCACCTCCAGTTTTGTATTGCAATCAAAAAACTATTTTGTTCATGACACATTTGCTCTGTTTTGCCACACTGGTTCTGCGGACTGTGTAACCAGAGGGACTGGAGGCACTCCGCCTCCCTTGAAGACCCTGCCATCGCCCCCACGGACTCCTGCTGCCGTCTTTTTGCGGGCACCACACTCTGGTGGGACTCTGAGTCCCAGAGTGCAACACTCCACCACTGTCAGCCCCAAACCATCCGCAGCTGCTGAGGGCGGAGGCGTCAACACCACGCCATAAAGTGCCGCCTCGTGCCTCGCAGTGCGGGGGACATTTGCTCTGTTTTGCCACGCTGGTTCTGCAGACTGTGTAACCGGAGGGACTGGAGGCACTCTACCTCCCTTGAAGACCCTGCCATCGCCCCCATGGACTCCTGTTACCGTCTTTTTGATGGCACCACACTCTGGTGGGACTCGGAGTCCAAGAGTGCAACACTCCACCACTGTCAGCCCCAAACCATCCGCAGCTGCTGAGGGCGGAGGCATCAACACCACGCTATAAAGCGCCGCCTCGCAGTGCGGGAGACATTTGCTCTGTTGTGCCACGCTGGTTTCTGCGGACTGTGTAACCGGAGGGACTGGAGGCACTCCGCATCCCTTGAAGACCCTGCCATCGCCCCCACGGACTCCTGCTGCCGTCTTTTTGCGGGCACCACACTCTGGTGGGACTCAGAGTCCCAGAGATAAACACTCCACCACTGTCAGCCCCAAACCATTTGCAGCTGCTGAGGGCGGAGGCGTCAACACCAGTGCGCTATAAAGCGCCACCACACCCCCCACCGCTGCGTGGGACGCGCCGGGCGAAGCACGGGCCAAGGGCGGAACCGTCTGTGCCCGTCCGTGGTCGACTGAGTCTGGGCTGGGCCCACCCCCTTTGGTTTTCGACCCCAGGAACTTTTGTGACCTGGCCAAGAACAATCAGTAAGACTTTACTTTTCTATGTTCCACCGCCCAGCCTTACAGTAATTGTATATCCTTGGCATTGAATTTGAACTGGGACTGAGTGTTCTTCCATTTCAATAGTATTACATCTTTTTGTAGTTCCAGCTGTCATATCAATGGAGGGGTGAGACATTAGGACAGTCTTGAATTGAAGTAGTCGGTTTCGGTAATGGGCAAAAGAAAAATGCCAAGCCCCAAGCCCAGCTTGGGGAAAAAGATTCAAGCTTACTCTCAACAATCTTTATTGAGCTTTCTCACTGATAGTAATGACATCAAGAATTTAACAATCTTAGTGGAAAGATTAGACCTCTATCTAAGAGTCAATCTGGACCAAATGAGGGCTAGATTGACTCTTATTGAAGATCTCGTCTCGGGTAATAGGAACCAGGGCTGTGATCCATTAGCTGTAGTAAATAAGCAAGGGGAGGGGAATCGGGGGATAACAATACTAATATTAGGCAGTCAAGAATCCCGGAAAGGGCTAATCTTAAAGCCAAAGACAAAGACCCCTCCGTGACGCCCATCTCTACTCCAAGAGCCACTGTTAATTATCCACCAACGATTTATTCCCACCAGAGTAAGACAAACAACACATCAGACATTTTAATTATTAGCGATAAGAATAAAGATAGGGACAGGGAGAGGGACAGTACCCAATAAGGTCATCAGATGGCACAGGCGACTCTCCCCTCCCACATACTTTCCAGCCTCGCCACTATTTAGCGTCAACCTCCACAGGCCCAAACCGGGAAAACCCAGGTTCAAATCTGTTCCTAGACCTTCCACCAGATGCAACACCACACGTAATCGTCCTGGCAAACGTTCCAAAAAAGGGCCCCTCAGAGGCTGAATCATGGTAATCGCTCAGAAACAAGTCACTTCGTTGGTTGTTCATAACAAGATAAGGGCTGGCTCTAATCAGTAAGGCTGAGCCTAATATAGATAAGCAACAAGGAATATGCCAATACTGATACTCAATTCTAAACAGAATAAATATCCAAAATGTATAGACCACAGTTCAATACATCTGATTGCTATTAAATAGCTGTTTATTAAATCAACTTATGATCGATAGTTCAAGGTTCAAAAAATGATTCCAACAAATTTGTGTAACAATAATGAAAAGAAAGGGAAAGGGGACACAAGAGTGGGCCGTAAAGTCACATGTACCAACAATCATAAATCATCAGTCATATCACAATCATACATGTCAGTCATTCATCCATGCATTCAAAAACGTACTCAAGCAAGATGGAGAATGTAAACACCAACTTGTGGAGTACTAGGTCTGCCAGCAATTAGGGAAATAACAACAATGCTGTAAAAGGAAATACACTGTATCCTATTCAAATGGATGACTAGATAAAAACATATACAGCCAGGTTCAGTGTATTATTGCCAAAACAATTGCAAAAACAAATTTAAAAAAGGGCAAAAAGGGCAGACCCATCGGCCTACGTGTTTCGAATCCTTTTAACCCGTGGGATTCTCTTCAGGGCCAAGCAACGTCTGAAAGAAACAAAAAAGGAAAACTATGTTTCTAACATGTCCACATCAAAAAAAGCTAGCGAGCACTACCAATCCATAAAAACAAACCAGCTTACCAGTTGAATGGCGAACAAGCTAATGCAAATTCAAACGTAGAAGGTCAAAATACTCTTATACCAGAAAAGAAAGAAAAAAAAATAGAGAAAGAACCAATGAGTGTAACCGTAAAAAAGCCTATTTTCGTCAGGGCTGAGTGGGGGTCATGCAATCAACAAACAGGGGGAGCCTACTTCGTAGTATAGTCAACGTGTCCAAAATGGTGCTTGTGTGTTCACTCAGGAACTCGCCGCTAGCCCCGAGGGGGTCTGGATCGTCTGTACAATAAAACAAGCATTTGCAATGCAATAGGTCTCGCAGCATTCAAGTTTGAGTTATTGGCATTGTATATGACAATGTGTTGCATTAATTTTTTTACAAACTGCGTACCTGAACCTCTTGTTAGGTGTTACTATTAACTGTCTCTGGTTCAGGTGAGGTAATATAAATTTTTGTGATCGATTGTGTCCCCTATCTTAGACCCCAACGACTCCGTGTACACGCTACAAGTACATGTATGTTCCCTCCACTTCAAGCTATGAAGACGAAAATACATTTGCGTCCAACGTTAACATGTCCTCTTTCAGATCCACCATGAATGGGTCAAATAGTCCGTTCCTAAATATGCCATGCCAACGTCTTTATGTAGTGTACTTTACACGTTTTTCAGTTCTGGCGAAGTAGGCCCTGAATTCTGCCATCGAGTCTTTTCCTGCCTTCTGACTCTGAATCTCAAACCTGGGCCTGCATCTGTACCCGTGACCTCTGCCTTACTCCCCGTGCGGCTAACGGTGCTTGGCTCAGCCTGTTGCCTGCCAAGACTGTATTCACCCTTCGAATTATCTGCTCCACTCCTCGAAAATACATTCCTGTCTAGTAGTTTCATGTCAACATCCTTCCAGCTGCAGAGCAAAGGGCTTGGCCTCACTGTCTCTGTGCAAGTAATTCATGGCTCTGTTTCCATGGTAGGCCCATGCCCTCCCTTGCACCCCTCGCATCTCATGCAGACACGTAGACGCTCATACACGCACTCACAGTCAGTATAGAATAGCCTCTTGTCCGAGAGACCTTTTCCTTCCAGATAATACAGTTCCTTAAACATGAGATATTAGATACGATTTGGGATTAGGTTGATCTGACATCCAGACATCTGTCTCCACATGTAGGGCTAAATGTCAAGTCCCCCTTCACCCCTCAAGTTACACGTACATTACACGTCATACTGCTGCGCGCGCATCTCTGCCATGTATTTCTGCTGACACTGCCGGATTCACTCATGGATCCGCCTACTTGTGACATCATGTTAAATGACGTTCTTATTCACGCCTTCATGCACGCCTATTGTAACGCCTTTTTGTTTTACGTACATGCACTCTTATCTCTCTTCTCAGCTGTTACGCCTCCTGCATATGCCTCTACTGTAATGCATTGACTATACATATGAATGCCTGTCAATAATGTATTGTCGCATACTTGTATACTCGCATATTACCATTGACTCTGTCAGTCTGTCCCTTCCCGAACCTGCGTGGTGACGGAACGGTATGCCACCTTGGCTCGAGCCAATATGCTAATCACCCAATTCCTTTTTAAGGAATAAAACCCTTTTTGAGAAACCTCAAATATCACGGATTTTGCCTCTTATTTATTATGAGTTATTCTTATTGACTTTACCGCATAGAAATTCAGTACCAGGTAATTAAATTTACCACACAGGGGTATTGGACAGCCTCTGTCGTTGTTAATGACGTGTGTGTTCAGACACACTTTCCTTTGAAAAGGCATTCTTTGATTTGCCTATAAGTTTTGACTTCTGGCTATATTGCCCAAAAATTGGCAGTCATTGGGCATAATCAGCTTTGCAACGACATGCCAATTTTGTGACGATGCGTACGGGGGGAAATTTGAGGGGCAGGGAGGTGCATTTTTCCATTTTAGTCCATATTTGCTTGGCTTACAGCAAAAGACATGCTGAATGGATTTACGTGGTATGAAAGTAATTCTTTACTCAAAGTGTGCTTTCATTGTATAGATCCGTTTTTTTCTGCTAGTTTTATATTTGATTTTATAAAATGCAATTTTTATTTTCATGCAGTGGTGAGCGGGTGGGGGAGGGGGGGATTCCCAGCCATGGAGGGAGGGAGAGGTACCATGAGAGGGGGCCGTGTGCATGAGGGGCACACAGAGGCATGGAAAAGAAAAAGCTAAAAAAAACAGGTTTGCTGCAATAAAATCGTGATTTCGTGTTCTGCCCTTTGTTTTCTGGGCTGTAAAACAGGAACCATTTTGTGCTGAAAATAAATTTCAAATTAAAAAAGATTAGGGGTGGGGACCTGTGAACAGCTAAAGGGCAACCGGTGGTGGGTTGGTCGCAGGCATATTGGACACTGGGCCTGGCTTACTCAAGGCTGCCGGGGTGGCCAACCAATGCTGTGCACTGACTTCTGCTGTGTTCAACACATGTTGGCAGATGGTGGCAGGTTGGTTGCTAGGTCCTTAGGCTAATGCATGCTGAATATGCCCTTTGACAGTGCACAGGAGAGTTAGGCCGCTTATCGCAGGTGGCGTGATGGAATTGCCCTGCATTAAACAGAGCTGTTAATGGCCGAAGAAGAAAGTGCACAGCAGAGCTTGGCAGCTTGTGTCTGGTTGGTTCTGCAGCCATTTACTGCTGCACACTAGCAAATGTTGTGTGTGGCAGAGGATTACAATAAAGTAAACTATTTAAAAAAAAAAAAATCTCTAGAAATCATCTGCAAGCAGTCCGTCATGGAATTATGGTCCTTGCTCAAACACGCAAATCCACTGAAATTCGACAGTAATGGCTGGAAAGGCATGATATTATGCACTCTGCCTGCCATGATAAATACATCACTTTGCCAACAGCACAGGAACACAAGACGGATTCCAATGGCAAAACATGTAAACAAAAGGTTAGCGAAATCGAAACTTTCCGTGGTGCGGGACTTCCGGCTTCGGAAGCCCGCGCACACGCCCACGGATAGAAGCCGCGCCCACGGAGAGAAGCCGCGCCCACAGAGAGAAGCACTGCTGGTGACGCGGGGAGAGCCCCGCGGTGGCGGCTGAAGTCCGGAGTGGCGGTAAGTGGGCGGGCGCTCGGTGCACTTGTGTGTGTGTGTGTGTGGGTGTGTGTGTGGGTGTGTGTGTGTATGCGACGGCGGGGGTGGGTTCTCTGTATGTGTGGGTGCGTGCGTGCATGAGTGCTCGTGTGTGTGTGTGTGTCTCTGTTTCTGCGCATGCATGTGTGGTGTTGCTGCTTCCCAGGAGACATATTTACAACAAGGGGTGGTGAGGGACAGAGTCTCTGAATTAAGCAGAAAACTCTCACCCAGTCAAGAGATCAGGGCTAGATCCAACACCGTTTTTTAGCTCACTGCACCATCCCAGTTTCAGAACCTGGCTGTATGCAAATTAGTCTGTTCCTGTCCCAGTGCATGATGGGAACAGGGCAAACCAAACTACAAAAGCCAATTCTTACACTGGGAAGGAAACAAGCTCCCGGGGACCGGTTTCTGGCATTACAGCCGTCTTCGGCCCGGTTTGCTTGAATCCTGATGGTGCAATGAGCAAGGGACTCACATCTGAGTATACCCTTCCACGCTTAGGGTGGACAAAAATATTTACAACAAGGGGTGGTGAGGGACAGAGTCTCTGAATTAAGCAGAAAACTCTCACCCAGTCAAGAGATCAGGGCTAGATCCAACACCGTTTTTTAGCTCACTGCACCATCCCAGTTTCAGAACCTGGCTGTATGCAAATTAGTCTGTTCCTGTCCCAGTGCATGATGGGAACAGGGCAAACCAAACTACAAAAGCCAATTCTTACACTGGGAAGGAAACAAGCTCCCGGGGACCGGTTTCTGGCATTACAGCCGTCTTCGGCCCGGTTTGCTTGAATCCTGATGGTGCAATGAGCAAGGGACTCACATCTGAGTATACCCTTCCACGCTTAGGGTGGACAAAAATATTTACAACAAGGGGTGGTGAGGGACAGAGTCTCTGAATTAAGCAGAAAACTCTCACCCAGTCAAGAGATCAGGGCTAGATCCAACACCGTTTTTTAGCTCACTGCACCATCCCAGTTTCAGAACCTGGCTGTATGCAAATTAGTCTGTTCCTGTCCCAGTGCATGATGGGAACAGGGCAAACCAAACTACAAAAGCCAATTCTTACACTGGGAAGGAAACAAGCTCCCGGGGACCGGTTTCTGGCATTACAGCCGTCTTCGGCCCGGTTTGCTTGAATCCTGATGGTGCAATGAGCAAGGGACTCACATCTGAGTATACCCTTCCACGCTTAGGGTGGACAAAAATATTTACAACAAGGGGTGGTGAGGGACAGAGTCTCTGAATTAAGCAGAAAACTCTCACCCAGTCAAGAGATCAGGGCTAGATCCAACACCGTTTTTTAGCTCACTGCACCATCCCAGTTTCAGAACCTGGCTGTATGCAAATTAGTCTGTTCCTGTCCCAGTGCATGATGGGAACAGGGCAAACCAAACTACAAAAGCCAATTCTTACACTGGGAAGGAAACAAGCTCCCGGGGACCGGTTTCTGGCATTACAGCCGTCTTCGGCCCGGTTTGCTTGAATCCTGATGGTGCAATGAGCAAGGGACTCACATCTGAGTATACCCTTCCACGCTTAGGGTGGACAAAAATATTTACAACAAGGGGTGGTGAGGGACAGAGTCTCTGAATTAAGCAGAAAACTCTCACCCAGTCAAGAGATCAGGGCTAGATCCAACACCGTTTTTTAGCTCACTGCACCATCCCAGTTTCAGAACCTGGCTGTATGCAAATTAGTCTGTTCCTGTCCCAGTGCATGATGGGAACAGGGCAAACCAAACTACAAAAGCCAATTCTTACACTGGGAAGGAAACAAGCTCCCGGGGACCGGTTTCTGGCATTACAGCCGTCTTCGGCCCGGTTTGCTTGAATCCTGATGGTGCAATGAGCAAGGGACTCACATCTGAGTATACCCTTCCACGCTTAGGGTGGACAAAAATATTTACAACAAGGGGTGGTGAGGGACAGAGTCTCTGAATTAAGCAGAAAACTCTCACCCAGTCAAGAGATCAGGGCTAGATCCAACACCGTTTTTTAGCTCACTGCACCATCCCAGTTTCAGAACCTGGCTGTATGCAAATTAGTCTGTTCCTGTCCCAGTGCATGATGGGAACAGGGCAAACCAAACTACAAAAGCCAATTCTTACACTGGGAAGGAAACAAGCTCCCGGGGACCGGTTTCTGGCATTACAGCCGTCTTCGGCCCGGTTTGCTTGAATCCTGATGGTGCAATGAGCAAGGGACTCACATCTGAGTATACCCTTCCACGCTTAGGGTGGACAAAAATATTTACAACAAGGGGTGGTGAGGGACAGAGTCTCTGAATTAAGCAGAAAACTCTCACCCAGTCAAGAGATCAGGGCTAGATCCAACACCAGGGACAGACTGATTTGCATATAGCCAGGTTCTGAGCTGGGATGGGGCAGTGAGATAAATAACGGTGATGGATCAAGCCCTGATCTTTGGACTGGGTAAGAGTGGTCTGCTCAATTCAGACACTCTGTTCATCACCACCCCCTTTTGTAAATCGATTTTGGCCACTATAGGTGTGGCAGGGTATACTCAGACATGAGTCCCTTTCTCACTGCTCCATCAGGATTCAAGCAAGCCGGGCCGAAGAGGCTGAAATGCCAGAAACCGGTCCCCGGTAGCTTGTCTCCTTTCTGGTAAAGAATTGGCTTGGTAGTTTAGTCTGCCCTGTTCCCATGATGCACTGGGCCAGGGACAGACTGATTTGCATATAGCCAGGTTCTGAGCTGGGATGGGGCAGTGAGATAAATAACGGTGATGGATCAAGCCCTGATCTTTGGACTGGGTAAGAGTGGTCTGCTCAATTCAGACACTCTGTTCATCACCACCCCCTTTTGTAAATCGATTTTGGCCACTATAGGTGTGGCAGGGTATACTCAGACATGAGTCCCTTTCTCACTGCTCCATCAGGATTCAAGCAAGCCGGGCCGAAGAGGCTGAAATGCCAGAAACCGGTCCCCGGTAGCTTGTCTCCTTTCTGGTAAAGAATTGGCTTGGTAGTTTAGTCTGCCCTGTTCCCATGATGCACTGGGCCAGGGACAGACTGATTTGCATATAGCCAGGTTCTGAGCTGGGATGGGGCAGTGAGATAAATAACGGTGATGGATCAAGCCCTGATCTTTGGACTGGGTAAGAGTGGTCTGCTCAATTCAGACACTCTGTTCATCACCACCCCCTTTTGTAAATCGATTTTGGCCACTATAGGTGTGGCAGGGTATACTCAGACATGAGTCCCTTTCTCACTGCTCCATCAGGATTCAAGCAAGCCGGGCCGAAGAGGCTGAAATGCCAGAAACCGGTCCCCGGTAGCTTGTCTCCTTTCTGGTAAAGAATTGGCTTGGTAGTTTAGTCTGCCCTGTTCCCATGATGCACTGGGCCAGGGACAGACTGATTTGCATATAGCCAGGTTCTGAGCTGGGATGGGGCAGTGAGATAAATAACGGTGATGGATCAAGCCCTGATCTTTGGACTGGGTAAGAGTGGTCTGCTCAATTCAGACACTCTGTTCATCACCACCCCCTTTTGTAAATCGATTTTGGCCACTATAGGTGTGGCAGGGTATACTCAGACATGAGTCCCTTTCTCACTGCTCCATCAGGATTCAAGCAAGCCGGGCCGAAGAGGCTGAAATGCCAGAAACCGGTCCCCGGTAGCTTGTCTCCTTTCTGGTAAAGAATTGGCTTGGTAGTTTAGTCTGCCCTGTTCCCATGATGCACTGGGCCAGGGACAGACTGATTTGCATATAGCCAGGTTCTGAGCTGGGATGGGGCAGTGAGATAAATAACGGTGATGGATCAAGCCCTGATCTTTGGACTGGGTAAGAGTGGTCTGCTCAATTCAGACACTCTGTTCATCACCACCCCCTTTTGTAAATCGATTTTGGCCACTATAGGTGTGGCAGGGTATACTCAGACATGAGTCCCTTTCTCACTGCTCCATCAGGATTCAAGCAAGCCGGGCCGAAGAGGCTGAAATGCCAGAAACCGGTCCCCGGTAGCTTGTCTCCTTTCTGGTAAAGAATTGGCTTGGTAGTTTAGTCTGCCCTGTTCCCATGATGCACTGGGCCAGGGACAGACTGATTTGCATATAGCCAGGTTCTGAGCTGGGATGGGGCAGTGAGATAAATAACGGTGATGGATCAAGCCCTGATCTTTGGACTGGGTAAGAGTGGTCTGCTCAATTCAGACACTCTGTTCATCACCACCCCCTTTTGTAAATCGATTTTGGCCACTATAGGTGTGGCAGGGTATACTCAGACATGAGTCCCTTTCTCACTGCTCCATCAGGATTCAAGCAAGCCGGGCCGAAGAGGCTGAAATGCCAGAAACCGGTCCCCGGTAGCTTGTCTCCTTTCTGGTAAAGAATTGGCTTGGTAGTTTAGTCTGCCCTGTTCCCATGATGCACTGGGCCAGGGACAGACTGATTTGCATATAGCCAGGTTCTGAGCTGGGATGGGGCAGTGAGATAAATAACGGTGATGGATCAAGCCCTGATCTTTGGACTGGGTAAGAGTGGTCTGCTCAATTCAGACACTCTGTTCATCACCACCCCCTTTTGTAAATCGATTTTGGCCACTATAGGTGTGGCAGGGTATACTCAGACATGAGTCCCTTTCTCACTGCTCCATCAGGATTCAAGCAAGCCGGGCCGAAGAGGCTGAAATGCCAGAAACCGGTCCCCGGTAGCTTGTCTCCTTTCTGGTAAAGAATTGGCTTGGTAGTTTAGTCTGCCCTGTTCCCATGATGCACTGGGCCAGGGACAGACTGATTTGCATATAGCCAGGTTCTGAGCTGGGATGGGGCAGTGAGATAAATAACGGTGATGGATCAAGCCCTGATCTTTGGACTGGGTAAGAGTGGTCTGCTCAATTCAGACACTCTGTTCATCACCACCCCCTTTTGTAAATCGATTTTGGCCACTATAGGTGTGGCAGGGTATACTCAGACATGAGTCCCTTTCTCACTGCTCCATCAGGATTCAAGCAAGCCGGGCCGAAGAGGCTGAAATGCCAGAAACCGGTCCCCGGTAGCTTGTCTCCTTTCTGGTAAAGAATTGGCTTGGTAGTTTAGTCTGCCCTGTTCCCATGATGCACTGGGCCAGGGACAGACTGATTTGCATATAGCCAGGTTCTGAGCTGGGATGGGGCAGTGAGATAAATAACGGTGATGGATCAAGCCCTGATCTTTGGACTGGGTAAGAGTGGTCTGCTCAATTCAGACACTCTGTTCATCACCACCCCCTTTTGTAAATCGATTTTGGCCACTATAGGTGTGGCAGGGTATACTCAGACATGAGTCCCTTTCTCACTGCTCCATCAGGATTCAAGCAAGCCGGGCCGAAGAGGCTGAAATGCCAGAAACCGGTCCCCGGTAGCTTGTCTCCTTTCTGGTAAAGAATTGGCTTGGTAGTTTAGTCTGCCCTGTTCCCATGATGCACTGGGCCAGGGACAGACTGATTTGCATATAGCCAGGTTCTGAGCTGGGATGGGGCAGTGAGATAAATAACGGTGATGGATCAAGCCCTGATCTTTGGACTGGGTAAGAGTGGTCTGCTCAATTCAGACACTCTGTTCATCACCACCCCCTTTTGTAAATCGATTTTGGCCACTATAGGTGTGGCAGGGTATACTCAGACATGAGTCCCTTTCTCACTGCTCCATCAGGATTCAAGCAAGCCGGGCCGAAGAGGCTGAAATGCCAGAAACCGGTCCCCGGTAGCTTGTCTCCTTTCTGGTAAAGAATTGGCTTGGTAGTTTAGTCTGCCCTGTTCCCATGATGCACTGGGCCAGGGACAGACTGATTTGCATATAGCCAGGTTCTGAGCTGGGATGGGGCAGTGAGATAAATAACGGTGATGGATCAAGCCCTGATCTTTGGACTGGGTAAGAGTGGTCTGCTCAATTCAGACACTCTGTTCATCACCACCCCCTTTTGTAAATCGATTTTGGCCACTATAGGTGTGGCAGGGTATACTCAGACATGAGTCCCTTTCTCACTGCTCCATCAGGATTCAAGCAAGCCGGGCCGAAGAGGCTGAAATGCCAGAAACCGGTCCCCGGTAGCTTGTCTCCTTTCTGGTAAAGAATTGGCTTGGTAGTTTAGTCTGCCCTGTTCCCATGATGCACTGGGCCAGGGACAGACTGATTTGCATATAGCCAGGTTCTGAGCTGGGATGGGGCAGTGAGATAAATAACGGTGATGGATCAAGCCCTGATCTTTGGACTGGGTAAGAGTGGTCTGCTCAATTCAGACACTCTGTTCATCACCACCCCCTTTTGTAAATCGATTTTGGCCACTATAGGTGTGGCAGGTTATACTCAGACATGAGTCCCTTTCTCACTGCTCCATCAGGATTCAAGCAAGCCGGGCCGAAGAGGCTGAAATGCCAGAAACCGGTCCCCGGTAGCTTGTCTCCTTTCTGGTAAAGAATTGGCTTGGTAGTTTAGTCTGCCCTGTTCCCATGATGCACTGGGCCAGGGACAGACTGATTTGCATATAGCCAGGTTCTGAGCTGGGATGGGGCAGTGAGATAAATAACGGTGATGGATCAAGCCCTGATCTTTGGACTGGGTAAGAGTGGTCTGCTCAATTCAGACACTCTGTTCATCACCACCCCCTTTTGTAAATCGATTTTGGCCACTATAGGTGTGGCAGGGTATACTCAGACATGAGTCCCTTTCTCACTGCTCCATCAGGATTCAAGCAAGCCGGGCCGAAGAGGCTGAAATGCCAGAAACCGGTCCCCGGTAGCTTGTCTCCTTTCTGGTAAAGAATTGGCTTGGTAGTTTAGTCTGCCCTGTTCCCATGATGCACTGGGCCAGGGACAGACTGATTTGCATATAGCCAGGTTCTGAGCTGGGATGGGGCAGTGAGATAAATAACGGTGATGGATCAAGCCCTGATCTTTGGACTGGGTAAGAGTGGTCTGCTCAATTCAGACACTCTGTTCATCACCACCCCCTTTTGTAAATCGATTTTGGCCACTATAGGTGTGGCAGGGTATACTCAGACATGAGTCCCTTTCTCACTGCTCCATCAGGATTCAAGCAAGCCGGGCCGAAGAGGCTGAAATGCCAGAAACCGGTCCCCGGTAGCTTGTCTCCTTTCTGGTAAAGAATTGGCTTGGTAGTTTAGTCTGCCCTGTTCCCATGATGCACTGGGCCAGGGACAGACTGATTTGCATATAGCCAGGTTCTGAGCTGGGATGGGGCAGTGAGATAAATAACGGTGATGGATCAAGCCCTGATCTTTGGACTGGGTAAGAGTGGTCTGCTCAATTCAGACACTCTGTTCATCACCACCCCCTTTTGTAAATCGATTTTGGCCACTATAGGTGTGGCAGGGTATACTCAGACATGAGTCCCTTTCTCACTGCTCCATCAGGATTCAAGCAAGCCGGGCCGAAGAGGCTGAAATGCCAGAAACCGGTCCCCGGTAGCTTGTCTCCTTTCTGGTAAAGAATTGGCTTGGTAGTTTAGTCTGCCCTGTTCCCATGATGCACTGGGCCAGGGACAGACTGATTTGCATATAGCCAGGTTCTGAGCTGGGATGGGGCAGTGAGATAAATAACGGTGATGGATCAAGCCCTGATCTTTGGACTGGGTAAGAGTGGTCTGCTCAATTCAGACACTCTGTTCATCACCACCCCCTTTTGTAAATCGATTTTGGCCACTATAGGTGTGGCAGGGTATACTCAGACATGAGTCCCTTTCTCACTGCTCCATCAGGATTCAAGCAAGCCGGGCCGAAGAGGCTGAAATGCCAGAAACCGGTCCCCGGTAGCTTGTCTCCTTTCTGGTAAAGAATTGGCTTGGTAGTTTAGTCTGCCCTGTTCCCATGATGCACTGGGCCAGGGACAGACTGATTTGCATATAGCCAGGTTCTGAGCTGGGATGGGGCAGTGAGATAAATAACGGTGATGGATCAAGCCCTGATCTTTGGACTGGGTAAGAGTGGTCTGCTCAATTCAGACACTCTGTTCATCACCACCCCCTTTTGTAAATCGATTTTGGCCACTATAGGTGTGGCAGGGTATACTCAGACATGAGTCCCTTTCTCACTGCTCCATCAGGATTCAAGCAAGCCGGGCCGAAGAGGCTGAAATGCCAGAAACCGGTCCCCGGTAGCTTGTCTCCTTTCTGGTAAAGAATTGGCTTGGTAGTTTAGTCTGCCCTGTTCCCATGATGCACTGGGCCAGGGACAGACTGATTTGCATATAGCCAGGTTCTGAGCTGGGATGGGGCAGTGAGATAAATAACGGTGATGGATCAAGCCCTGATCTTTGGACTGGGTAAGAGTGGTCTGCTCAATTCAGACACTCTGTTCATCACCACCCCCTTTTGTAAATCGATTTTGGCCACTATAGGTGTGGCAGGGTATACTCAGACATGAGTCCCTTTCTCACTGCTCCATCAGGATTCAAGCAAGCCGGGCCGAAGAGGCTGAAATGCCAGAAACCGGTCCCCGGTAGCTTGTCTCCTTTCTGGTAAAGAATTGGCTTGGTAGTTTAGTCTGCCCTGTTCCCATGATGCACTGGGCCAGGGACAGACTGATTTGCATATAGCCAGGTTCTGAGCTGGGATGGGGCAGTGAGATAAATAACGGTGATGGATCAAGCCCTGATCTTTGGACTGGGTAAGAGTGGTCTGCTCAATTCAGACACTCTGTTCATCACCACCCCCTTTTGTAAATCGATTTTGGCCACTATAGGTGTGGCAGGGTATACTCAGACATGAGTCCCTTTCTCACTGCTCCATCAGGATTCAAGCAAGCCGGGCCGAAGAGGCTGAAATGCCAGAAACCGGTCCCCGGTAGCTTGTCTCCTTTCTGGTAAAGAATTGGCTTGGTAGTTTAGTCTGCCCTGTTCCCATGATGCACTGGGCCAGGGACAGACTGATTTGCATATAGCCAGGTTCTGAGCTGGGATGGGGCAGTGAGATAAATAACGGTGATGGATCAAGCCCTGATCTTTGGACTGGGTAAGAGTGGTCTGCTCAATTCAGACACTCTGTTCATCACCACCCCCTTTTGTAAATCGCTTCCCAGGAGACAGCAGCTGAGCGCGTTCGCGAGCGCGTGGCCTGCTGAAATCACCTCCTTGAAGAGGTAATGCGCGCGGCCAGGTGCTGTCTCCTGGGAAGCAGAGTCAGTAACAATAGATCTCGGCGAGTACAGCGCTTACGCGCTGTATCGCTACGAGACCTAAAAACGGCCCACAAGTGCCCCTGGAGCCCCGGCCCATCGGCCAATGCCCAAGTGCCCGCCTTCCCAATCCGACCCTGGTCCTCTGCAACAGTCATGGCTACGCTCACCATCGGGCCACTCAGAGCCTGGAACAGTTGTTGTGCTACGATTGGGGCTGCTACCGGCCATGTCCCTCTTGCAGTGACTTAGCACTTCTTTGGAATGGGGTGCATAGCCACAAGGCACAGAGAAAGATGGCACGCAGATTTCTCAAAAGAAGAAGTAAGTAGTGAGACAGTGTGGAGTGTACCAAGCCTCCCATGGCCGAGCATGTGTGTCAATTAAATTCCTTGGCGGAGCGCGATCAGGCAACTGCCTGCAGTCAGTAAGTGCAAGTTGGACAGTGTGCGTCAGATTAAAACAGTTACTCTAAGGTGACATTTTTTCTTTGCTCAAATGGGTTGTAATGTGTTAATATTTATGATTCCTTCGCCTTGATTGCTTGATTTTGCTCACGAGAAAGTGTCAGTCATAATTACACTGAAATTATGGAAATGTCACACATAGCAATCTGAAAACTTGGTAGCTATTTTGCAAGTGTGTGCCTCTATTTGCTATATATAGCATGGAGTCGTGTGTCCTACTTAGCAGGACACAAATAATGCAAATAAAACCTGCATGCAGCTTAATAATGTAAATGTAAAGGATATTTTTATAGCGCTTTCTATCCCGGACGAGGCATTGAAGCCCTTAAAATACAACAACGCTACTTAAACCGGATTCCACAAATCCATGCTTATCTACCTATATAACCACGAACACCAGATTGTTCAAGTTTAAACAATATTTGGGAGTATAAAGAACCAAATGTAAGGGATGTGCCACATTTCACATCAATGGTGTCATGGCAGTGAAAGTATAAATAATTATTGGAGCCGAGGGCAAAATCTGGTTTTCCCAATAAAATGTGAAATTCCGCACGGTGCTAATGAGGACTCAACCTAACCTACACACGAGGGAGCTTCACTTGTAGTGTTAGGCTACATTAAGAATACTGATGACTCCATATCACCAAGGACGCTTGTACTCTGATCCAGGGTTTTCGTTTAACAGCTGTCGCAAACTAGAGTCCTCGTCCTATGTGACGTCAGTGTATTCAATTGAAAGCAACGACTACTAAAAGAAAAGTTTAGGACTTAAGTAGTATGTACTTGGATACAGATTAAAAGATCAATCTAACAAAAAAATACTTTTGCCGCTCAGCCACTCAAATCAATCAGTTTTTTCTAATCATTTCTTATGTGGCTTCCTTTTATAGCACCATCAACAAATAACTACAAAATCTCTAACACGTCCGAATCGGGCAAGCTTATATCTTACCTCCCGCCGTGGGACTTAAAATTCCCACTTCCGATTCCCAACCGGTAACAATTCATGTTTAGACAGTAACATAATTCAGTGAGTGAAAGGCAGCAAGCAAAGTCAATCAAAAGCCAGTATAAAGAGATTGACAGACGCAATAGCGATACTGGGCGGACCTTAAGGGTTCTGAAGCAAACGATTGGTTACAAAAATTAAGTAGCAACGGAAACGCCGACCCACTCAAACAGCGACAACCCTCCACCGTCCAAATACCCGGAAGTAATTAACAGTCGCCAGTACCCAATATTGTAGTCTTCATTTCTGTCTACAATCGCGTGGCAAGACTTTTCCTCGGGAGTAAGGTGCGTGCGGCAGAGCGCCGCTGCCGCCACACAGTGGAGAAAACCCAAACTACCTTACTTCTAAACACGAACGCCGCCAGGGAAGCTGTCACGCCTCAGAATAGGAAGGCGGGCGGCCTTTTGCCCCGTTTTTCGATAAAAAAGTAACAACTACATACATGCCAATAGATCCGATTGAGGAGGAAGAGAGAAGCACTACTGGTGACGCGGGGAGAGCCCCACGGTGGCGGCTGAAGTCCGGAGTGGCGGTAAGTGGGCGGGCGCTTGGTGCACTTGTGTGTGTGTGTGTGTGTGTGTATGCGACGGCGGGGGTGGGTTCTCTGTATGTGTGGGTGCGTGCGTGCATGAGCGCTCGTGTGTGTGTGTCTCTGTTTCTGCGCATGCGTGTGTGGTGTTGCTGCTTCCCAGGAGACAGCAGCTGAGCGCGTTCGCAAGCGCGTGGCCCGCGGAAATCGCCTCCTTGAAGAGGCAATGCGCGTGGCCGGTGCTGTCTCCTGGGAAGCAGAGTCAGTAACAATAGATCTCGGCGAGTACAGCGCTAATGCGCTGTATCGCTACGAGACCTAAAAAGGGGGATTTTAGTCAAATTCAACTGGGGAAGACTGGCGTGTTAAACTCCTAACCGCTAAGTACTATAGCAAGCGAAAATCACGGATGGTTTCTTCCCAAGATGAGCCGTGTGAATTTGGCGTTCACTTCAAGACACAGGAAAGATCGGGCTTGAATCGCCGGACTGTAGAAAAACAGAGAAATTCTAAGGGACTTGAAGAATAATAGCAAGGCCGTACACGTTTCACAAAGCAGGGTGTTCGGTTGTACTTACCGATTCTGTGGCGAGGTAAAGACCGGGTCGCAGTTTCAGTCCATACCGGAAGTAATAAGGACACTCAACCAAATCGCGTGCTCGTACGCTGGGACTGCCAGGTAATGTAGTCTGAATCGTGTGCATGCGCAATGTACGCTTCGCTCCTCAGTAGGTGTATATTATTTACAAAAAAACGTGGGCTGGTAGTAATTGTCTTTATCCATTAATAAAGGTCGTAAGCTTGAGTAAACCGCATTCCAATACTATTAGAGTGCAGAAAATGGGGAGCAATCTTAGAACGGTCGCCATTGGGCGTGCCCGAAAGAATTTGCTACGCCTGCTGGTATATGTAGTCCACCCGATGTCCACAGCTCGAAGGTCCGTAATTTATGAAGTAGAAGTAATCGTCATAAGAGCTCCGGCCATACAAAATGGATCATAACTGTACACAATCTCGGGGGAGAAAGTACATGTGAATAATCAAAAAGTAAGGGAACCAGCGGTATATATAATTGTTTAGGTGTAACACTACTGCCAAGTAGACCCCAGGACTTACATTTATCAAGAAGGGCAAGGGACCTTTACTTGCAGGTCATATGGGATTCAGTGGGGGGCTAGAGCCCTATAAGAAGCAAGACTTTCATAAAACCCGCAAGCAGGAGTGGCCAAAGATGCTGGTGCTCGACAAAAAAGGCTGGACGGAGGCGTCCCCAGAACAGAAAGACATTGGAGGAAATCACATAAAAGGAGGGGCAAAAACGGGGTGTTCCATAGTTAAAAAACAATGGTATAATAAAGTAGAAGCTGGATATCCAAAAAAAGGGTAAAAAAAACTGTTAAATCTATATAGTCAGTACCAAGGCAGTACACAGTTACAATTTGTAAATCTCCGAAAGCTCATTAAGACCTGACACAGCTGTGTCGAATATGACAACCAAAAAGGCCTCTCTTTATGATAATTTTAGCTCCAAATCTCCTCCCCGGGGATCTCGTTCAACTTTGGAGATGACAGTCCATTTAAGGTCACTGATTACATGATTATTTCTGATCCAGTGATTCACCACTGTGGCAGTCTCCACTTTGTTTTTAATTCGAGATTTGTGCTGAGAGATTCTGTGGCGCACTTCCTGGTTGGTTTTGCCGATGTAAAGTTGTCCACCTGGACATGTTATTCCATAGATGACATATTTGGTTTTATAATTACTAAAGAAGTCGTGTTTCCAGAAGATTCCTCTGTGTTGAAATAGTGAACCTTCAATTGTTAGGTCACAACAGACACAAGTGCCGCATTTGTGATGGCGCCTAATGGGTGTAAGGCCCATTAGTTGTCTTAGTGTAGGTTGTACCTCTCTGGGAGCTGATGCCCTAACAATGTAATTGAAAATACTGCTTTCCTTTTTGAATGCAAACAGAGGTGGTGACTTTAAGCTGGGTTCCAAGTTTTTAACTAGATGCCAGTTTTGTGCAATAATTTTCTTAAGTTTGTTTGAGTTAGGACAGAATGTGGTGACGCAGACTTGTCTCTGTGTCTGTGGTCTAATTTTACGTTACAGCAGGCATTCCCTAGGAGTCCACCTGAATCGTTTCATAGCATTTTTGACCAACTTCTTGGGGTAACCTCTTTCACATAGTTTAGTTACCAATTTTACAGCATGTAGATTATACTCTTCATTGTAGAAACAATTTCTGCGGATACGTAAAAATTGGCCAAACGGCAGATTTTCTTTGAGACTTCTGGGGTGGTTACTGGAAAATAAAAGAGCCTTATTTCTGTCCGTTGGTTTAGTGTATAGAGTTGTCACTAACTTTCCTTCGGCAGGATATACTTCCACATCCAAGAACGAGATTTTGTTGCCCGAATATGCAATACTAAACTTGATGTCCGGTGTTCTAATATTCAACCAATCATAGAAAAGTTGCAGTTGTTCCTCACCACCTGTCCAGACCATGAACACGTCATCAATAAAACGTAGCGACGTTTTGATGAACCTGGAAAATGGATTGTTATTATGGACAAAGGTGTCTTCATACAGTGACATAAACAGAACTGTCAGTTCTGGGGCAAAGGGACACCCCATCGCCACTCCTTTAGTTTGAAAAAAGAACTCTTTACCAAAAGAAAAATAGTTATTTTTGAATGCAAACGATGCTAAATCAACTAGAAATTGCGTCGGCACTTGTACTGGTCTTGTTATTTTTTCTAAGAAATGTGAAAGCACTGCCACTGCTTCATCCTGGGGGATTTGGGTATAGAGAGATGTAACATCCAATGTTACTATTAGATCTTCCTCTTTGTTGAGAATGACCTCATCCAACTTATTTATGATGTTGGTCGTGTCCTGGAGGTAAGAAATCACGTGGTGTATGAATCCCTTTAGAAATCAATCCACATACTTAGCAATCGGTTCAAGTAAAGAGTCACAACCTGCCACAATAGGTCTTCCGGGCGGATTTGTTTGATTATTATGAACCTTTGGCAAGATGTAAAACACTGGGGTCTTAGGATGTTTGTTTTGTAGAAAGTCAAATTCCTTGGGGCCTACAAAAAAGCCTTGGTCAAAACCCTCCCTCAAAATTGTGAATAATTGATTCTGGAGATCCACAGTGGGATCTTTAGAAATTTTACAATATCAGACCAGGTCGTTAAGTTGTTTCATGACCTCAGTGGTGTAATCAACGGTATCCCATACTACTATTGATCCCCCTTTATACGCCTGCTTTATCGTGATAGAAGGATAATTTCTTAGGGAAATCAAGGCGTCCGTTTGTTCCTTGGAGGTGTTAAATTTCACAAACTTTGTTATTCTCCATGTCCGAGATAGCAGACAGAATCGTTGTTTCAAACCGCATAATTTCTTTAGGTATCTTACTGCCGGGGGCACAAAAAGTAGATTTTTTGCGTAACCCTGTGACCTCAAGTGATGTTACTGGAGGGCTATTAGCAAAAAAACGTGGTCAATCTCAATTCCCGACAAAATTCGATGAACTCTGTTTTCATTCTTACAAAATCAGTTTTTTTAGATGGGACACACGATAATCCTTTCGCGAGTATACTCTCCTCGGCTCTGGTTAGTAATCTATTGCACAAGTTGAAGATGGGAGACACCGCTAGTTATTGTAGTGTTGTCTGCTCGTCGTCATCTCCCATGGCTGGTTGTTGTATCTCACCCTTGCCCTTGGCCTGGGCTGGCCTCTCCCTAAAAAAGAATTTGAAGTGAAACCCTGGGGTTGTTGTTGTTGGTTCCATTTAGGGTTACGGTTAGGTCTACTATCACTATTATCCGTCTCGCCCCCAGATGAGGATGACGTGTCCGAGAAAGTAATAAATTGATTTTGTGATCTCCCGCGGTTGTCCGGTAAGTATCTCCTGGAATCTGTTTTTATATAGAAGTCCACCTGTAGGAAAGGGTAAACGTTCTCCAGAGAGAAATTCTTTTTGTCCTTTTCAAATTGGTTTGTTTTTTGGTGATGGTGTAATCCTTAAACTCCTGGATTTCCTTGTCCACCTTATCCAATAGAGCCTTTGAGTCGGTTATGGTTTGGTTATTTTTTATCTCTGATTCCAAGAGTACAATCTCTTCCAATTCTTTTTCAGAAATTCTAACAGCTGTTTCTACAGTGAGGACCATAAGGTCCCTACTGCACTTTGTTTCAATGAGACTAAATCCTTTTTTAAAAATCGGATCTTCAGTGAAAATGACCAGAATATTTCGAATTTGAAGGCCTCCAGGAATAGTCCCTTCCCTTAAGTGCTGCAACAAAAAATGACCGTGCAGGTCTGTTCTAATTTGTTTTTTCTTGAGCCGCAGTAATTTATCTGATTCGTTCTGTGTAGTAGCTGAAATACTGAGTGACACTGAAGTAAAACAGGAGGAGCGCTCAAAAGATTTTTTTTATGATTTTCGCTGTAGGCAAAGGTGTCCTTCTCTGCCATACTACTAATCTAAATTAAAGAAATAGTCCCTCAAGTGAATAATGCACAAAAATGAAAAAATTTAAAATACAATATTAAAGTGATGAAGATGAAGAACAACCACCACCAAACAGAAAAAGGAACTGAATCCTAAAGGTGCCCTACCAAAAAGGGATCCAAACACACTGCCTTCCTGCTTCATTGGTTGAGCAGGAAGACTGGTCTGACAGACCAATTGTTTAATGAGTTTAAGATGGCAAGAAGGGTCCAGTGGGTGGGAAACTCTGGGAAATCGTTACTTGGAGATTGTATTGTCCCTACATTTAGATCCCCCATGTTGGTCAAGAAAATTCTATGGGTGAGTAGAAACAACTTTCTAACAGCAGGCAGGAATAATATCTTGCCGCTTGTTTTTTCTACCCTCCACGTAGCAAGTACCTGACCAACTACATGACATTAAAGCACCCCCATTTTTATGAAATTCCTACCTCTAATAGATTTAACCTGTTATCGGGTTAAGAAGGAATTGATTGACTGGCCAACACCAAATGTAGTGATTCAGGATCAAGGCCAGTCCCATTTAATCCAGGTTAGCACCAAAATTAACGTCCATCGACCTCTAATTGGTCCTCGCGTGTAGATAACTCTACTAGTAAACCTAATATACACAATCCAAAATATCAGCCCGTACAAGAAAAGTCACTTTTGGTCACACTAGGGGATGATTCGCCAAATGGAGAAGGGTCTGAAACTATGATTTTATGTGAAGGGCCCGCCAATCGAAGTTCTGCGTGTTCTAAATCCACTGGGGAACTCAGACTCAAAATGTTTTTTTGGAACATAGCAGGTCTGCGCTCCAAAGTGATCAATGACATCTGGCTTAAGTTTGTAGGAAATTTTAATGTGCTTTGCCTCCAAGAGACATGGCTACATCACCCATACACTTGAGGGCTATTAAATTTATTTTTCATCAGAAATCCCCTCAACCTCTGGTAGAGCTAAAGAGGGCCTGATAGTATTTATCTCTAATCTTATAGAGTTAAATGAAATCATCACATTTAAATCGCAACCAACTACCAAGTAATAATTCTTGAAAGGAACAAAAGTGAAATTTACGTATTGGTAAACTTCTATAATAACTTGCATCAGGCCGAGCTAACAGTAGCCTTAAAGGAAATTTTGTTTGCTTTACAGCAAATAAAAATAAATATACAAAAAATGTCCTAATAATATGGGGGGGCGTTGTCAATCTCACTTTATGCAAACATAACAATAATCTGAATTGTGGTCTCCAGGACGAGAACAAAAACACCCTAACTCATTTTCCCAACACAAGTGGGGATCATTTAAATGAAATATTATTCGTCCAGGAGCTTGTTTTGGCGAATGAGTTAGTGGCCCCTCCTGTTCCACTCACTTATACTTTTAATGGTAGGGGGGCTTTTAGTAATATAGAATTTATTTTTGTTTCAAGCAATGCTGCGTCCCGCATTTAAAATTTTAAAACTCACCAAAATGCAATCAGTGACCACTTTCCAAATAGTATTATAGTATACCTACCGCACAAGTCAGAGAAGCGAAGCTTGGAGAGATATATGGGCCACGATCGTTAATGTTATATAGTTTAAATGGGTACTCTCTTAAGTGGGAAAAAGCAGACCCCGCTGTGATTACAACAGAGGTAGTGACTAATTCATTGACATCTATCAAGAAGTGCCTAGATCCTGTCACTTCCAAGAGAGAGATCTTGGATAGTTTCTCGGCCATAACAAGAGCAGTAAAAACAGCCCTTCATAGAAAATTAAAGGCTAGAAAGGGAAAAACTAAAGTTTGGTTTAATAAAACTTGCAGAAAAGCATACTCAAGATTAAAAGCTGCCCTCCATAAAACAGAACTAGATAAGCAAGAAGTTGCCCATTTTAGAAGGGAGTATAATCAGGCCATAAAAGCCAGATAAGTTGAAATAAAAAACGATTTATGAAATCAACTACATAAAAGCTGCGTTAGGAGGAACAACACTGTCTTTTGGAAAACCATCAAGTCTCCCTTTCTTATGGAAGCTAGGGATAACTCCAAAATAGATATATCCATTGACGAAGCAGCATGGGCTCAACATTTCAAGCAGATATTTGGTTTGTCGTCACAGGCCCATGTCAATGAAAGTGATAAGGAAATGATAAGTTAAAGTTTTCCCTACAGTACTAGAAATTACCTATTTGGAAGTGGAGCCTGCTCTGTTAGCTAGTAAAGGAGGTAAGGCGCCCAGTCCCGATGGGGTCCCAGTTGACTTATTTAAATACAATCTAGAACTGTGGACCCCAATACTGACCAGAGTCCTCGAAGTCTCCTGTACTGTGAGGTTCATAGAATCATGGGTGGATTCAATTTTGGTCCCAATTTTTAAAAAGGGGATCGCCAGTGCCCATCCTGCTATTGGCCAATATACCTGCTAGATTCCCTCGGCAAAGTAGCGGGCCGTATTATTCTTGAGCGCCTTCAGCAATGGGCAGAAGACAACATGATACTCTCGGACCTCCAATTTGGATTCAGAGAAGGACTGGGCACTACAGAGCAAGCTCTTAATTTGACCCTCCTTATGGGTAAATATGTCAATGCAAAGGGCGGGAGCCTGTACATGGTTTATGTCGATTTAACCGCAGCCTTTGACTGCGTGAGTCACTCTAAATTATGGTCTATTCTATCAGACATAGGGGTAGACCCTCTTTTGGTCAACTTCCTACGGGAATTGTATTCTAACACTACGGCCAGGGTCAGCTTCGGGTTATTGGGAGAACTCACGGCGCCTTTCGGTGTAGAGAAGGGGGTAAGGCAGGGCTGCGTCCAGGCGCCCTTTCTGTTCGCACTCTATACATATGGTTTGGAGTGTGCGATGTTGGAAGGGTGCCAGGACTTACCCCTTATTGAAAAACGCCCAATACCTGCCCTACTCTATGCCGACGACGCCGTGATCCTAGCCCGAAACCCCCTAGAACTCCAGCGTGCCCTGAAGAGGTACCATAATTTTATGGCTAACCTAGATCTCAGAATTAACGTAAAAAAAACCTTTGTAATGTCCATTGGTCCCAGACATAAGAAAACCATGGATATCTTTCTCAAAAATACGAAACTTGAGAAGACAAAGACATATCCTTATCTAGGTATTTTAATGGAAAATAAATACTTGTGGAGGAAGGCAATCGAGGCGAGAAAAGCTTTTTATAAGGGCAACAATGGCCCTAGCCAATTTTGCACGAAGGCTAGGAAAGAGACACCCATGGAACTGATTCAAGTTTACCAGGCAAAATGCATAGTTATTGTGGCTTACGGTGCAGGGGTGTGAGGTTATGGTAAGGTGGATGCCGTACAAAAAATAGAGAATAGTTTTCTGAGATTCCTCCTTGCCGTCCCCCAAAGTTGTTCGAGTTATAGCTGTCACCTCGGCCTGTCGTATGTAACCCTGCGCGAAGAACTACGCTCCGTTCGCGGAGTTTCGGCAACTCCGCGCTCCGCGGAGAACGCGAAGTTGTCGAATACTCCGCAAACTGCTGCGTAGCGTAGTTCTCGCGCGCTCAATAGCATTTTCGCGTGCGCGAGGTGCTTGTCGGTAAGATCGAGTTGCCGAACACGCAGAAACTGCAATCTGGCACAGAATAACTCGCGAACACGTTAGAAGTGACCGGAAATAAGGGGACGCGAGCGGGCGGGAGAAACCTCATGGGTAACTTCGCGCGCTACACATCCCGAGCATGCAGGCAATCAATCAATCAATCAGGATATTTGTATAGCGCGCTACTCACCCAGAGAGTCTCAAGGTGCTTGGGGGAGGGGGGTCCGCAGCCATGTCTTGAGTTGCTTCCTGAAGCAGAGGTGGTCTTGGGTCAGGCGGAGGTGGATGGGGAGGGAGTTCCAAGTCTTGGCTGCCAGGTAGGAGAAGGATCTTCCTCCCATGGTGGATCTTCGGATGCGTGGCACGACGGCGAGGGCGTGACTGGTTGATCGTAGCTGGCGGGTGGGAGTGTAGAAGGTCAGGCGGTTGTTAAGGTACCTGGGGCCCAGGTCGTGGAGGGCCTTGTGTGCGTGGGTGAGGAGTTGGAACGTGATTCTCTTGCTGACGGGGAGCCAGTGAAGGTCTCTCAGGTGTCCGGAGATGTGGCTGTGTAGGGGGATGTCCAAGATGAGTCGTCCGGAGGCGTTCTGGATGTGTTAGAGTCTTTTCTGGAGTTTGGCTGTGGTTCCGGTATAGAGGGTGTTTCCGTAGTCCAGTCGGCTGGTGACGAGTGCCTGTGTGACCGTCTTCCTGGTTTCGGTGGCGAGCCATCGGAAGATCTTTCGGAGCATGCGTAGGATGTTGAAGTATGATGATGAGATGGCGTTGACTTGTCTGGTCATCGAGAGGGAGGAGTCTAGGATGAAGCCCAGGTTGCGTGCGTGGTCCGTTGGTTTGGGTGCGCTGCCCAGGGCAGGGGGCCACCAGGAGTCGTCCCAGGCGGAGGGTGATGATCCAAGGATGAGGACTTCCGTCTTGTCTGAGTTCAGTTTCAGGCGGCTGTTCCTCATGCACTCGACTACGTCTTTCATCCCTTTGTGTAGGTTGGTTCTGGCTGTTCCTGGGTCGTTGGTGAGGGAGAGGATCAGCTGGGTGTTGTTGGCGTAGGAGATGATGTTGAGGTTGTGTTGGCGTACGATGGCTGCGAGGGGGCTCATGTAGACGTTGAAGAGGGTGGGGCTGAGTGATGATCCTTGTGGTACGCAACATATGACTTCGGTGGCCTTGGATCTGTATGGGGGGAGGCGGACTCTCTGAGTTCTTCCGGTGAGGAACGAGATGATCCACTCCAGTGCCTTCTCTTGGATTCCGATGTTGCTGTGGCGCTGCACTAGGGTGCGGTGGCAGACCGCATCGAATGCTGCGGAGAGGTCCAGGAGGATGAGGGCCGCTGTTTCCCAGTTGTCGAGCAGGGCTCGGATGTCGTCAGTGGCTGCGATGAGGGCGGTCTCGGGGCTGTGGTTGGCGCGGAAGCCGGACTGCGAGTGGTCGAGGCTGGTTGGGCGAGCGCAATTGGTGATCCACTGTGTGAGGTTGTTGGCTGCTTGGTTGGGGTCCGTTGAGCTGGCGGGAGGGTTCTGGCTCAGTGAAGTGGTGAGCTGGTCGGTGGTGATCTTGTTCCAGTTCCTGCGGGGAACCTGTTGCGGGTGGTGGTGAGTCGTGGTCTTTCTGAAGCTGAAGTGGACGCAGCTGTGGTCTGTCCAGTGGAGTCCGGTGGAGTGGCTGAAGGAGATGTACTTGCTGGAGGAGAAGACTGGGTCAAGCATGTGTCTGGCGTAGTGGGTGGGGGTGTTCACCAGTTGCATGAGTCCGAGGTTGGCGAGGTTGTCCAGCAGGGTGGTGGTGGTGTTGTCGTTGTTGTTCTCCAGGTGGAAGTTGAGGTCCCCTAGGAGGATGTAGTCAGCGGAGGCGAGGGCGTGCGGGCTGATGAAGTCTGCGATGTCTTCGCTGAATTGTGTGCGAGGTCCTGGGGGTCTGTAGATGAGGGTGCCTCTGAGTGTGGTCTTGGGGTCGGTGTGTATCTGGAAGTGAAGATGTTAAGCGGCTGTGAGGGTGTCGTCTGAGTTGGTCGTGAAGCGGATGGTGTTCTTGTGGACGATGGCGATGCCTCCTCCTGTCTCGTTGACGCGGTCTCTCCGGGTGATCTTGTATCCGTCCGGGATGGCGACGGCGATGTCGGGCGCTGAGGAGGCGTTCATCCATGTTTCTGTGAGGAAGGCGACGTCTGGAGATGTGGTGTCGAGCAGGTTCCAGAGTTCCACGGCGCTCCCGAAGATGAAAAATGGCTCGCGAACGGGTCAAGCAAGCTACTACGCATGCTCGCGGAGCTATGCGTAGTTCGCGGAGTGCAAGTGCGTCTTCGCGTAGCTCCGCGGAGTGCGGCTACGCGAACTACGCCCAGGCTTAGTCGTATGTCATTGACATAGTCAAGCTCCAGCCAATTCTTTTGTGGCATCGCCTCTGGTCATCCACTAAAACTACTTTAAGCCAGGAACATATTCAGGATTGCCTCTCTCTTGAAAATGCCCATAAGATTGGCTGGCTCAATTACATTAAAAATATTCTGAATGATCTGTGACTTGTAAGATATGATAACACTCCCACAACAATCTCAGATTATCCAGAAAGGGCCACAAAAAATGATGTTTGACCCAATTGGAACAACTCTGGTTGGCCAACGAGGCAAGCAAAACTTCAGTTCAACACATGTTAACCATTCAAACTACCTTGTCAATACAGCCATATCTTATTTTTAATTTGAGTGGTTATGAGAGGTTCTTGCTAACTCGATTTAGGCTGGATATATTCTACCGTTTGTTGACCTTCCCGAAAATAAACGATTGGTCAGCAAAATTATTACCGTGCCCTTGTGATGGAGTTTCTACCCAATCAACAATTCACGTGGTCTTATTTTGCACATTTTATAAAGAACCAAGGAAGCGCTGGTTGATTCCAATATTGAAAATCATGGGCTTTCATAGATGTCGTCCAGCCTACCTCGTTTTGCAACTCTTAGAGGATCCGTGTGTTGCTAAAAGTATTGAACAATTTCTGAAGTTTCGTCTAAGGCATAGGCCAAACCTAGGGTAGTTGATGACTTGTATAGATTGAGCAAGAATGAAGCCACACTCTATTTTTAAGTACTCATAGATAGTTTTAGATTGCCCATTTACAATAAGCTTGCACTTTAGCACGCTATCTGCTAGTCTGTTTGCTAAAAGTTCTTAACTCTTGACCTTTTTAAAGGATGGATTTTAATCATTGTTTTTATGTAAATTATTGAATGTACTTCTATGGTATTTCTAAATTCTGAAAACCGAATAAAGGACTTTGAAAAACCACAGCAATGTATGCATTGTGTATGGCACAGTATTACTTTGGACTTATGGTACAAAGGTGGCCGCATATATAGCCAAGCTTCTGTAAGGCAATGACTTCATAATCCAATATTTAGATGTACAACCTGTTTCTAATGTTATAACATTGAATTAAAAGCACATATTGCACTACATCCAGGGCCACTGAAATGTATGCAAATCTGCTGCTGTCGTGTTTTCCTCATAATTGAGGCTTTTTCCACAATTGCCACGTCATCCATCATTTGCTGCATAGTTTGCAGATATTAACAAAACATAGTTACAAATGGACCAAAAAGTACCAAAAACGCTGCCACCAGTGTTGCTGTGCAGGACCCTTTAAAATGGTTTACTTGTCACCTTTCAGATTGATCTTTGGAGACAAATTGCTACTAATGAGGTGAAGCCTTTGCCAAACAGTGCTAGTAGGTGTAAAAATGTCAAAATAATGAATAATGTGTCTAAATGCTCAGCATTATATAGCATCATTTCCCTTTTTTTTAAGTTTAGGAAAGCTTTATTGAAATAATTGCATGATAAATAATGCATGTCCAATAACTAGGAATAGATATAGTGAGAACATGATAATGCAGAAAAATATATACACTTAGAACATAAACAGATATGAAAATATTGCATTATAGAGGAAATAGACCGATTAAGAAAAACTTAAGGCAAATAGTACCATATTAATACCACATTTTATGTTTATAATAAGAAGGAAGAGAAGGGCAAACAAAAGAAAAACAAAAGAGAGGGAAGAAAAGATAATAAAAGAAATAATAAATAAAATAGTGCAAGTAACCAGGCTTACCCAGGACAATATTGTAAATTACAATGGGAGAGGATGTAGCCTTACTTCTAGAGAGGTCAACGTCGAAGCTGAGGAACCGGGTTTGAGTCTCGGCAACGACGCTCAACATCCTGTGATTCTGGGCAAATCATTTAATCTCCCCGTGACTAACAAAAATTAATGTGTCCTCATGTAACGAAACTGGTGCTATGTAAAGCGCTCAGGTACCCGATATCTTCTGGTCTAGTTTGCGCTATAAAAAACTAAAAAAAAATGTTTTAAACAAAATACAAAAAACAATAGCATTGTAAACGAGAGTACCAACAATTACTGACAAATAAATGTTGTAACCAATAATGAGAAGATCAACGTGGTTGAAAAACAAAATGACTATCTGAATCTGTACTGATGGAGTAGATAAGTAGATAGTGAAAGATGACCAGAAAATATCCTTCTGAAGGAGTTGATTGGTGGAGGTGGCGGATGCTCTGTCAAGTCTATGATGGTGGCAGAGGAAATCCCCCCATCCAACAAAAGTAACTTTGGTAGCGTCATTGCAGTTAGATATAATAATTTAAAAAGCAAGGGAAACAAGCAAATCCAAAAGTGTACCCGATTTACAAGCACCAATCCAGATAGGTGAGGAACTACCCTCAAAAATAGGTTTGATCTCAAAAGGAAAATGAATGGAGCACATAGTGGAAATTGTTCTACGAGGGCAAGTATGTGACTGTGGGCTAGTGCACGTCCAACATGAGTTTGACAAACTTGAATTATATTTACAAATAGAGGTAGGAGTTAAAAACAATCTTTGATTAAAAAATAGTATAAAGTTTGTGCGGTAATAGTGTTACAAGAGGTATGGTGTATTTTTTGCCAGATGGAATTCCAGGTTTGTATGGAGAAAGAGTGTTGTAATTCTGATTCCCATATAAGTTCTATTTTGTATTTGGGACGACTGGGTGAAGAATAATGGAGATATTTATATATGAAAGGAGGCTGTAGGGGGTAAGTAAAAAAGTGATTGTACCGGAGGAGAGCAAGATGGCGCCCGCATAGTTGGACGCTAGCGGAGCTAGAAGGCAACGGTCCGTGGCTCGGATGCGGGAATCCTGAGAAAAGCTAACCTCCTACGTGTGCCATCCCCCGGTGTGACCCACACCCCAACGCGTTCATAATGCTGTGGTGTTCTTGACGGTCCCGGCCTCAATATTTCGTAATAGAATCCCTCATAAGGCGCTGGGTGTCGGCGTACCTGAGGCGTTTGGTTTCGCGGCTTATCATATCGAATTCCACGATGGCTGCAAAGTTGATGCAGAGCGGCGCAGCCGCCAAGGCGGCAGCAGCGGCCGCAGCGAGAAGAGCCCGCAGCGAAGCTAATCTCCCCCGGGCAAAAGTAGTACGGTCCCCAGCGAAAGCTCCCCAGGTCAGCCTCTGAAGCCACGTCCACTAGAATCAAGGAGAGGGTAGAGCGGACTTTCGAATGCAGGCAATGGCAGACTCAAACCAGCAGGACCGTCAGTGATGGACCTGCTGCAACGGGCAAGGGACACAACGATAACCGTGAGTACCGCTGGGGAGAGTGGCAGTAGGAAGTACAGGGGACACTGTGACTGTTGGAAAAGGGGCCCAGGGGGCTGATGCAGGGGCCACTATCAGAGATAATGCAGGATTAAATATTGAAGTACAAAGTGGTCAAGAAGTCCTAGAAAAAGTGAGCTCTCCTGAAAAATGCCTACTGGAAATATTATCCGGGGCGCGGGACCAGACAGCACCACAGGATCAGAGGGCAGAAAACAACCAGGTGGTAAATCATCCGCCTCTGACTACCCCACCCAATAAGACTGGCAGTCACAATGAGAATGTGGGTGACAACCCGGCTGTTAAAGCGGTTGTGGGCAATGACACGGTCCCAGGAGCTCAGGATGGGAATCCTAAGGAGGATAAAGGTTGCTTGGAAGAAGAGAGGGAACCAAGTGATTGCTTCTTCTCCCTGACAGAGGAAGCTGAGTGGTCCGAAGATATGCTTAGTACGTCACAAGGGGCTAGTAGCCTTGAATCTGATGTGGAGGGGAGCGAGGAGAGTGAGGAGGAGCTACCCCGGACATCAATGAAGCTGCTGAGACATATGGTGAAGGAACAAAAAGGGGCAGGGAAAAAAAGATCTCTCATGGGACTACTCAGCTAATACCCCACTTTCGGGGTCTGGAGATAAATCAAATGCTATGGTAAGACCTGAGGCTCCTACTACACTTGACCATCCACCAGGCGATCCTTTCCCAAAGAGATGAGGCGTGTCAAGATAGCAGGAAAACGCAGGCTGGAATGGGGAAAAGGCAAGGCATAATAAGAAAGCTACCAAAAGCATTCTCCAACATGGGAGATAGAGTGACAAATCTGGATGAAAGGGTGATGGGGGCCGAAGGTGATGCGTCTAAAGCAGTAGCGATGATGGAGGCTCACGATGCACAAATAAGGGACATCCAATGGAAGCTGAAAGAGGCAGAGAACAGACAGAGAAGAAATTATCTAAGAGTCCTGGGGGTACAGGAAGGTTTGGAGGGGTCCGACTCTAGGAATTTTGTGATTAGTCTTTTCTCAAAAGCCTATCCAGAATTAGCAGAATGGAATTGGTCCTCAGAAATACAAAGGGCACATCGCATCCCTTTTAAGAGGCGCACACCAGCAAAAGAAGGCAAGAAACCTCCAGCCATCCTGGTCTTTATCGGAAATTTCCTTTTGAGACAGTCAATATCTGATAAGGCAAGACCGGACGCTAGGAGATCAAGTGGAGAAATCTTCTTTGTGAGGCCGGATTTCTGCCATGTAACGGTGGAAAGGCGCTGGCGACTTAGGCAGATGCTGAAACCATTTCAGGACAAAAAGGTTTTTCAAGAGAATTGTTTAATGATTCATATTTAAGAGTGGAAGTGACTGAGAATATGTTGCGCACGTCAGAGGAGGTAAGAAGATGTGACCCTTGAACTAATTGTTTGACTTGAATTATTCCTTTATCAACCCAATCTTTTCAGAAAGATTTACGATTTGATATCTTAATGGATTTATCGTGCCCTATAGATAATTCTAGGAAAACGTAATAAGAAGGAAGAAATCTGATGAGAATCGAAAAGAGGGTAGAAATAGATTGTTTAATGGTAGTTGATGCAAAAGAGAGTGAAGGTTTAGGAAAATAAGTCAAAGACGGAAAAGGGAAGAGGAAAATCAGGTAATCTTCCCTAAGACGACAAACCGTTAAGGGAGTCAGTATCAAATATCTTTATTCAGCACCTCAAAAGATACCATAAAAGTGCATTAAAAACCTTTAAAAACCACGTTAAAAAAAAAGATTAAAAAAACATTACATTCACATCGTAAATTTCCTGTTATCCAGTCTCTATTTACAAAGTATTACAGTCACTTGTCTCTCTCGTGTTCCTTAGTCTCATTGCCACCCTGATAAAACTCGTTGTACAAGACAGTGTATAAGGATCTGTGGCCTTCTGCAAAAACAATAGGGCTGTCTTGGCATGTTTGAATTTGTCTCGTTTCAAGATTCCCACAAAGAACTTACGCCTGGGATATGAGTAAAATGAGCATAACAGTACAAAGTGAAGGGTATCCTGCGGAGACCTATTGTCGCAGCCGCAGGTACCCTTCTGCTCTACCGATAAATTAAAACCAGAGGGAACAGACAGTAGATGGTGCAACATGTTCAACCTAAAACGGGTCATGTAAAATCTGTCTTGTGCAGTGTGGATCACTGATAAATAGGGTTCCATTCCACTTTCAGTTTTCAGTAATCTGTAAGACGCGACCCTGGGTTTGCGCTCTTCTGTGGCCGCCCTGCACATTAGTGTCCATTCACCAAAAAGTCTCTTGACCGTTGTCTTATTCTGGGCGATAAGGGCTTCAGGCGCGGTGTAAAAGTTCTTGCAGCCAATTGTTTCTAGGGTGTCTTTAACATACTTTAACCAGGGGATGGAATTCCCTTTATCGCGGTTCAGACAGTCCTTAATAATTTGCTTGCTCAAACCGGCCTCGGGATTTGACCACATTTTGACCCAGGCCAGGAGCAGCCTGACCTTAATTCGATCTGTAATATAGGGTTCTCCCAGTTCCTCATGTATGATGTAAGATGAGGTACTTTTCGGTACTTTCAGGATCCTTATAAAAAACGTATTTTCTTCTGCCTGGACTTGGTGTGTGTTTACGAAACCCCAGACTTCTGAGCCATAGGCTGCTTTGGCACAGCATATTGATCTGTACAGGTTCATCACTTGCTCCGGGGACCATCTACCCAGTCTCCTCCCATAGCCCATTATAGCCCTAGACGAGGCCACCAATTTTGCGGCGTGTTTGTCCACCAGGGATTTGAACTTTAAAAGCCCATCAAAAAGTACGCCTAGGTAGGAAAAGGACTGGACCAAGCCCATTTTATGGGAGCCTATCTTTTAAGCGAATTTCTTGTTTGGTCTTTCCCACGCTAACATGACATATGACTTGTCTAGGTTTGCTGACAAATCCCTTGTGGCCATAAAGCTTACGAATCCGTCAATCAACCTCTGCAGCCCCAGCGGTGTTCGGGCTAACAACACCGCGACGTCCGCGTAGAGCAGGACGGGAATTGGGCGAGAACCTATTTGGGGGAAATCACTCCAAGTTTACATAGTTCCCTGTTCAAGTTGTTAATGTACAGTGAGAACAAAAATGGGGCTAAAATACAGCCCTGCCTTACTCCGCTCGTACATGGGAATGGTGAGGTCTTACTTCCATCTTGGTTATAGCGGACATACGCAGATGTCTTCCAATGTAGGGCCTTTAAAGTATCAACTAGATCTTGTTCCACCCCTAGGCCTATCATCAGGGACCATAGTTTCTCGATATTCACATGGTCACACGCCGCAGAGAGGTCCATGAACCCTAAATAGACCGCCCCCTTGTTCGCTATGGTGTACTTAGCGATCAGGAGGTAGAGGTTCTGGCACTGGTCCGTAGTTGACCTTCCCTCCCTGAACCCATATTGGATGTCTGTTATTTGCTGGTTTCTATCAGCCCAATCTGACAGGCGTTTTAGAATGACACGACCCAACACCTTCACCGTGACAAAGATCAGGGATATCGGCGATATCATCCCGATTCCCTTTTTTAAAGATTGGAACGATGGATGCCGAGGACCAAGAGTGCGGCAGTCCCGCCTCTACTGCTGCGTTCAAGACCCTCGTAAGAATAGGAGCCCACAGTTCCACTTTGCTAAGGTAGAGGTCGGGGGGTATGCCATCTGGGCCGCGCGCTTTGTTTTTGGTGAGCCCCAGGATTGCCCCTTCTACTTCAGCCAGGGTAATCTCTAGCCGTGCAATTGATTTTGGTCTCTGTCCTTCATCATAGTTTGTTTCGCCTGTATGATTATACAGGTTCTGAAAATGGGCCTGCCACTGCTCTGGTAGGATGGTGCTCAGGATTTGTGGTGCGTTTGAGTCCTGGAAACACGGTTTATTTATAATTTTCCAAAACTCAGACAGGTCTTGTCTTTCTGCCGCCTCCCTTATATCCTCCCAGGCTCGTCTTTGAAGACTGACTTTTCGAGTTTTTAGCGTCTTTTTATACGACAATCTGCATTGGGCTATTTGAGTGTTATCTCTGGGGCGCTGTTTTAGGCTAAATTTCAGATCTTTATGTGCCTTTGAGCATTCTTTATCAAACCATCTAGGTGTTGTAGTTGGTGCCCTAGTTCTGGTGGTCTTCAGGAGTCCGTCGATGAGGTGAGCCATCTCTTTGAATGCCGTCACTACCGCCACTCCCTCATTATTTAGGTCAAGGCATACATTTATTGCATCTGACCCTGTGGTTATTAGACTTTTATAAAACTTTTCCCCATCTATTTTGGACCATCTGAGCCTCCTCTCTTGGTCTACTATCCTTTTTATCCTATCTACTCCCGGTGGTGTCTTCTTAACTTTTAAGCATTTTATCTCCACCGCTAAAGGGTTATGGTCACTAAATATGCTGTTTTCGATTGCCGCCCTACTAACCCATGATTTAAATGTAGTGGAAACCATTATAAAGTCTATATAAGAATGACATCCTCTGCCCTTAAAGGTTGTACTTGGTTCCCCTTCGCTGCCAATCTTGACCATATCCATTGTATGGACCAGATTTTGCCTTTTCATCACCTTATCTATTTCCCCCCATCTGGAGAGTGTACAAAGTGTGGCCCTTTCTCCACTGTGCACCGGTCCCAGTCCTTATTTAGTGGACTCAAGTTCCCACAAAGGTGGCAATTAAAGTCCCCCACAAGGACGACACGCGGGGCAACTGCTACCTCTGCCACCATTAGCTGGGCATTTAGGCGGGAGTCTAGTTCTTTTATTACACTTACCCTGCCATTTACACCAACAGCGTTATACCAGTTTACCAGTATGAGGTTTATCCCTTTGGAGCGAAGGCCTAACGCCTGCATATTGTGCGAATTCCAATTGTAGTTAGACCATACCCCGTCTATACAGAGATCTACATATATTAGGAGCCCCCCACCGCTCTCCCTGAGGAAGACCTTAGGGCAGGGACTGCAAAACACTTAAACCCCTCCATGGTGAGGTGATTGGCGTCAATCATCCAGGTCTCCTGTAGACATATGACATGAAACCTGGTGATATATTGTCTCCATTCCTGGACCTCGTATTTGGAAGCAAATCCTGCTATATTCCAGGATACGATTTTAAGTCCGTCCTGCCCATCTGACATGTTTGTCCCTGCCCCGGGTGGATAGACTATCCTGTCTCCCTCAATTGTCGTTATGCGATTTGGGACAGTTACATTATCCAAGTTTGTCTCTTCCATTCCCTCTGAGCTGGATGTGTCCCACATATCTTTCCTCGGTGCCTCATAATCTACAAACTGGGTCCCCCCCCTGCTGCTATAAATCACCCTCCTTTCTGCTTCCCTCTCTCGTACTTTTTCCGGGGGTAGTGAGTAGAATGTTTCCTTTCAATATGGGCTCTTTTATGGGATTTACCTTTACAGGTTCAGGTGGGAAATTCTCAGCTTGTTGTAGTCAGTCCACCTCTTCCAGTACACTGAACCTGTTCCAGTGGGCTTGAAGTGGGTTTATGAAATTGTGTGGGAAAATGCCCTCCCCAGGTGCTCGCCACTGTTGCATTCTATTCGGTGGGCCATAATGGCCCCTCCCATGAGAAGCCCTATTTGGGTAGACTGGTCTCTGGGGTGGGGTGGGATAAAAAAAAGATAGATGAAGTGGATATATTTGGCTGTGTGAGCGGCCCGAAGGGGCATTGCAAATATAAATCCACCACAGAGGTATCTCTGAAATTGACTACTATAATATCTCCTGCCACCGTTTTTGGGCCCTTCCCAATCCACTCCCCTCTTCTGACAGCAAGTATTTCCCCTGATATGTGCGGGGGTAATGGTCTGTTTGCATTTAGCCATTGTATGCACTTATTTTTTAAATCAAGGGGATTTTCTGTTCTTCCTTCGCCTAGGGGCGGGACTCCTGTGAGTACTACCACGAAGGGCAAGGCTTCCGGCGGAAGGTTAATGGTCGGCAGTTGGGCGGGACCGGCTTTGAGTGGTGCATTTCTGGTATTAGGCAAACTACTTTTAGTCTCATTTTTTCCCTCTTTGGGTTTGGGGCCCGTTTTGTCTTTGTTGGAGTTAGAGTTTCCACCTCCCTGATGGGTCTGTCCATTGATGGTGATTGTCGGCCGAGGGGGGGTGGGAACTCTGGTAGACTTAATGATAGATACAGGTGTTCCTACATTTATGTTTGTTGTTAGGGGGTTTGATATTGGTGCTACCTTATCCCTCTGTGGATTCTTTTTTGGTATCCCGCCCTGCTTGGACAGAGCTGGGTTGCCTATAGAGTTAACAGACTTTACCGTCGCTGCCCCCCTATTATTTAGGATAGAGACTAATTTGTCTATTTTGGAGACCAGTGGTTTGATGTGGGTAACGATGGTGTGTTCCAGACATGCCTGCAGGTCATCCACCATATTAGTGACCCAACAAGGTATGCCTGGTGTCAGTTGCGGCATGTTATTTGTTGGAGTCACAAGATTATGATTGGTTATGTTTTTTTTCCCTATTTTCTTTTTTGGTAAACTTTCTTTTTTCCCTCTGGGGCATGAATTACTTATTTTGGGGATTTCCAAACCCGGGGGAGGAATCAGATCTGTGGGGGTATCTTCAACCACTATGGGGGTCTCTGTGGGGGCCTGTGTGCAAGGAAGCTCGACAAAGGATGATGTTAAATGAGAGCTTGAGTTGGGGGCATCTGTTACAATGTCTGAGCAATCTCCTCCTAGATCTTGAATACATAAAGTGGGTGTGAGAGATAGCCTTCTCTCAGTATTTTCGATCGCCGTAGCTACAACACCTATAGTTTTTTGTAGCATCTTATCTATAGCTGTTAGGGTAGGTAGAGGCTGTGGCATGGCTGCTTGGAGCCTAGTGTTTGGGCGTGGCATGGACATTTTTGACCTTTTACCCAAGTTACTCATTCTTTACAGAGGTTTACCAATTCAGTGGTGGGTATGGGAAAAGTTCTCACTAGGCCAGTATTCACTTTAGATTTCACACTATGTCACTATTTCCAAAGCATGTGGGGCCAAGGGATTTAGTATCAATGTTCACAGTACCTTTAGTTAGTAGCATGGGCTGCGTCAGCATCCACCGTAGATGTTAGGGGGTGGCCCAGCCCAGCCTCCTCCGGCCTCTGAGGGCCACAGAGGGCCTGCCCTTTGCCCGGGCTTCGCCCGCGTGCGTACCGCGTCGCAGAAGAAACCTTCTCCCTTTCAAGCGCCTCCGGGCGCGCTGGCAGGTGGAAGTGCTCGCCGAGCACTCTGGCACTGTAGTCTCCCCGCGGCGTCCTCCTGCTGCGCTGGACAACTGCGGCGGGAGAGAACTGCAGCGTGGGGTCCCCAGAGGTGGTGAGTGGCTGGTGAGAGTGTCCGCTGCCCCCAAGGTAGGTTTGGAGCTCCTGCTCCTGCGATGTTTCCCCCGCTCCTCTCCTCTGATGGAACCTTCTCCCTTTCAAGCGCCTCCGGGCACGCTGGCAGGCGGAAGTGCTCGCCGAGCACTCTGGAAGCTGTAGTCTCCCCGCGGCATCCTCCTGCTGAGCTGGACAACTGCGGCGGGAGAGAACTGCAGCGTGGGGTCTCCAGAGGTGGCGAGTGGCTGGTGAGAGTGCCCGCTGCCCCCAAGGTAGGTTTGGAGCTCCTGCTCCTGCGATGTTTCCCCAGCTCCTCTGATGGAACCTTCTCCCTTTCAAGCGCCCCCTGGCGCGCTGGCAGGCGGAAGTGCTCGCCCAGCACTCTGGGAGCTGTAGTCTCCCCGCGGCGTCCTCCTGCTGCGCTGGACAACTGCGGCGGGAGAGAACTGCAGCGTAGGGTCCCCAGAGGTGGCGAGTGGCTGGTGAGAGTGTCCGCTGCCCCCAAGGTAGGTTTGGAGCTCCTGCGATGTTTCCCCCCGTTAAGGGAGTCTCATGTGAAATTTCCCATTTCTTGTCACATTGTTTAGTCAAACCTGCTGCATAATATGATGCTCCCCTGACATATAAATCCATTGGCCTTGAGTATATCCCCCATTTTCAAGTTCTTCATTGTCACTTTCTGAAACCCTCAAAAGGATCATCATTGAAAAGGAAGCAGCTAAACAATTAAAATCTGAAAGAATTATTCATTACTGAAACAAAAACAATAATAATTTACCTCAATGAGGCATCACTAAGTCAGTGAGATTCGGCAGATCTGAATCTTACATTTCCCCACTAAGGAAGCAGTTGGCCTCAGGCTGAATGGGTGAGATGGCCAAGGTTCGAATGGATTGTTCCCACAAGGAGTAAAGATAGTACAGATTTCCCTTAGGTGGGTCTCTGGGCCTACTTTTAAGTTTGGCGGACAGGGTTGCCTGGTGCAACAGTTGCAGACCTGCCTGCCTGATTTTTGAGTTGCACAGACAGAACATTATACTTCATTGCCGTAAAACGTTCACCAACGGCCCGATGGAGTGAAGGACATCAGGGGAAAGACACCTGAGTGTCCAAACTATTTAGAGTGGACAGTTAAATGGCTTTTTTTAAACTATCCAATACCACCAAGTATATCCTGGCAATGATGGACAGTAAAAAATTAAGAAGATAACACTCATGGTGTGGGACTCTTTAGTTTTTTGATTAAAAAAAATTAACTCCCACTTTAGGAGTTTGCCTTTGATAAATAAAAAATTCATAAAAGTTTGAAGGTCGGCTGTCACATTTGGCAGAGCTATCTTTCAAACTTTTCCTTCATTGACAGGAACTGCCATGGTGGCAGTTCCTGCAATGTACTGAGATGTACGCAGGGCTGGCGCACATCTCTACATTTTGTGGGTAGAGTAAATGCAGGGTGGCTGACTTAAAGTCCTCCACCACCATGTGTGCCTTTACTCCATTCCACCAAACACTAAATCAGGCTTTCTGTCTAGAGTGGCACTGTGGAAGAAAAAACAGCAACTTGCAATGCAACTCCAAGCTATTGAAAGTTGTGTGATTATTTTCAAGCATTCATCCTATCATCTTTTGGATGTTTGCTTGCCAGAATGGTGCCTTGAAATCAGGTCTGGCTCTAGGGTGGGGCAACCGGTGAGTCTTTTCAGATATATTATGGTCTTAAAAGCACCTACTACCACATTCCTTGCCTCCAGCAATTCTCAGGCAGCAATAAAAATGTCAAGATAATGCTGGTGATTAACAGACTTCTAGCATAGAGGTCTAATATGCCTACCACAAAGCATGTGTACCTTGCCGATCACAAAATTCATATAACATAAATAGTTCAGTAAATTATTGCTTTTGTCACAGAGATCCTTTTGTTACTTGCAGTTTATAGGTTAAGATCCTAATACAGACAGTGAGATATTAACTGTCATCAAAGAGCTGCCTGGAAACTGCAAGGTAAAGGTTAGAGCGTTATGATTTTTTCTCCCAGTCTTTCATCATCCTAATGTTGCCAAAAGGTTAATTTAGCTAGAAATCAATTCTTATTAGTAAAGACAACCCCCAACCATGGAGTTATGTTTTAAATCCTGAGTTTGTGCTTCTCCAGTCCAAGCACTCTTAAACTTTACTATCTATCAGTATAGATGACATGTGACTCCTACACCTTATAGTCTTCTGTCTTATGTAACATTTCCTATACACTGATTTGCACACATATGATTCCTTGTCTCAGTGTAACATGTGTGTAATCTAAATTGCTTTGACACCCTACACTGGTATTGAAACAAAAGAAATACACGTGAGAGAGAGTGGCAATGGAGACTTGAGAGGGGCATTGTTAAAGGGTGGTAGTGAGGGAATCGGTGGAGAAGAAGGACATTGGCGGTGAAACAGCAAACATTGTCACACTGGGCGCCATCAGCACAAAAGCCGACCCTGCTTGAAACCTGAGACTGTCGCAGCTTTCCAAACCTGCTCCTGCCAATGTTGGTGAATTACAAAAAGCAGTACATTATCATTCATTCAAGGAATACTTAAATGTGTGCATATTTGCTTCTTTTTTTGTAACCAAATCTCTATCCATAGTTCCTACAACCAAAAATTCGAGTTAAAACCTCTTAGTGAAATCGGGATGATGAGAAAAACCAACACAGACATAGCAGACCCGACTCAAGGCCCCCAGACACAATTGCCAAGCCAAGAATGCATTTATTTGGGTGTTGCCACCACTCCTGAAGCCACAGCCTTGCAGATAAACATGTTAAATGTTTATGACTAACCTATGAAGCAGCATTAAAATGTGTTACAGTTCTTCAGCTATTTATATAAATACCAGTAGCAGAGAAAACAACACTTCTTCTGCATGTTCAGTCAGCTGCAGAGAGAAATGAAGGATTCGGAATGTGTTTTGCTACACAGCTTACATTAATATCCCCACTCCTACATCCTGCACTATTATAGGCTGTATGCATGTGCACTTTTTTAAGGTCTGGCTACAGCAGCATTAGTTGCTGATAGCTATGATGTTATTAATTTTTCATAAAAGTACAATAAGAAGTGCAGAGAGAGGAGGCTTTCTATCAGTTCCCTTCAGCCATTGGCTCTCATGTCAATAAACCAATCAGTTAGGGTTGGGAAAGCCCGCCTACTCACCCAAAAGGGTCTCAAGGGGTTGGGGGGAGGGGTGGTGGCTCCATTGAGTGCTGGGGTCATCTGTAGATCTGTAGGTCTTGAGGTCCTTCCTGAACTGAAGCAGTGTGGGGGCTTGCCAGAGGTGGATCGAGAGGTGGTTCCTGAACTTGGCTGTGAGGTAGGAGAAGGACTTTCCTCCTGTTCTGGTCTTGTAGATGCGTGGAACGATGGCCAAAGAGAGGTAATCTGATCGGAGGTGTTTTTTGGATGTGTGGAATAAGAGGTGGTTGTTCAGGTATGTTGGTCCAGTGTTGGTGAGGGCCTTGTATGCATGAGTGAGGAGTTTGAAAAGTTATTCTTCTTTTGATAGGGAGTTTCACAACCCCACTCACCTGAACAGCCAGGTACCACAGGAACAAAGAGAGCCTCCTCCCTCACCTCCAAACCAATCCTCCACACAGAGAGTTCTCTATGGGTGATTGATTCCAAGGGGAAGGGGGAGAGAATTGACATCTCGCAATGCTTTTTGGGGGTGAAGGGGTGGCCTCAGGTGTGACGTCAACAGGGGGTGCTGACCAAACGAAAAGGGAAGCAGAAAACGTCTGAGGGATGACCTTCAGTAGGTCCTGGAAAACAGAAATGAAGGAGATTTTACAAAGGTGAGAATCCCACAATGAGGAACATTAAATACTTCTATTCTAAGCAGACTAGAGGGAAACCAGAAGTATCTTACCCTGGAAATAACGCCTTAGGGTTTTTTGTAGGAAATAGTCCCCAGTCAAGGAATGTTCCCATGAATCCTGTAGGGCCCAAACCACAAAACAGAATCTTTCGATACCTCGCGTTGGAGGCGATGCCGCCAGCTCCTGCTGTGTGCCTCTGAGGGAGAACTAAAGGGATTAAAGTAGGTTGGTGGAGGCGGTGCTGCCGGCTCCTGCCTTGGGGAAGGCAATGTCTTACAGTCCTTTTGAAGTAGTGAAATATAAGCATGAGCTCCCAACTAGGAACTTACTATGGGCTAGCAGTTCCTACCGCTCTCACATCGTTGCGTGGTTCCATCTGTGTTTCCGATGTTTAAATGGCTGTTGTCACCTTGGTTTGGTCTCACGGCTCCAGACGCATATTAGGGGGGACCCGGGGAGAGCCGTGCGCGAGCCGGTCTCTCCCCGGGTAGGTTCGCGCTAGTCAATGGCCACGGCAAGTGGGGTGTTGATTAGTGAGGGCCAGGTGGGGGAATTAGGGCCAGCGCAGGGCAAGGGAGCATTGCGCACTAGGGAGGCGGGCGGCGAGGTTCGTTTTTGTTGCAGTGGAGGAGTCTGCGGTGGTACGGCGGGCTATTCTGGTCCTCCGTGGAGCGGGACGCGTGGACCTTCTCTTCCCTGGAGTTTCCGCCACGCCCCTTGTGCAGCTGGATGGGGTCTGCAGAGTACCCTCCCCCGGTCGGATGGTGACCCCCCCCTCTCATGGGCGCTCCTGCGCAGGTACGTTCTGTCTCTTCTGGGGCAGGGGTCCGAGGGGGTGCGTCTTGTGGGCGGTCGGGGGGGTCCTTTGGTTGGGCTGCTCGGGTGCGGGGCGGGAGTTTGACATGGGGTTCCACGTTCAGCTTCTGGAGCCCGGGGGAGGCGGGGAAGGAACCTGGTTATTGGGCGCATCCCTCGCTCGGCTGTTCTTTTATTTTCTTCCCTCTGTTTTATTGATGCGGTTTTGTGTGGCACAGGTTTTCTGCGGGGGTGTTGGAGCGCTTTGCATGGAAGCCAGATGGCAACGGCTGTATTCTCTTTGTACTCATGTTGGGAACCTTTTTTGTACCTTGCACACACCTTTTTTCCCTTGTAACACAGTATGCTTCCTCTCACATTTTGTTTGCCTTTGATACTTGCACAGGTGCCCCCATTGCCTACGTTACGTTTATGCTTGTGCCTGGTTGTCTAGCTTATATTGCAGTATTATACCTCTACTTGTTCTTTGTTCTTGTTCTTTGTTTTCCTTTGTAACATGCGCATTTGTCACTTTTTCCTCCTGACGCTTTTGCTACCCATGTTTTTTGTTTTCTCACAATTGTCGCTTTTACCTCATGTTACTTAACGTCAGCTTTTGTAATCTGTTCACGTGTAATATTCTCCTCATGTATCAGTCTGTTCTTTTTGGGGAGCGCTCTGGCGCCTTCGGGTGGGGTTTGCGCTTTCTGGAAACGCGTGAATGGCTGACTAACTACATACCTATATAACTACGTTTTGCATGAGTTGCATGGGGGATGCAGAGAGGGAACTTGTGAGAGTGCAGGCTGTAGGGTCGCACATTGAGGAGGCTGGTGCTTATAGTTATCTCTGCATACATGGGATGGGAGACGCATGGGTATACTCTACGTGTTACTTAGGAATTGTAGAGTACAGAGGGCTAATGCATATACTAGTGCTTAGAGTTATCTCTATATATATATATAGGGAGGGGATACTAATGGATATATACTCTAAGCGTCACATCGGCATGGTTCTGGGTACAATGGCCCCTCCTCGTGCCCCTGTTTCTTCGGTGTGTAGTGGGGCTGGCCAGGTTTTCACTACGTCTCTCCAATTAATTGGTAGGGCTGACGTGCTGCCCCCCTCTCCCAGCAGGTTCAGCCTGGGGCCCTTGGTTCACTTGTTTCCTCCGTCGGCTTGTTTGTGGGGCATGGGGGTGAGTTGCCACCGAGCTCTGCTCCTTTTCCTTTGGGAAGCAAGGTGGTTGGGCCTGACTCTATGCATGCTGCGGTGTCCTTGTCCGGGAGCCTGCTCCAGGTGGCGATTTATGCGCGGGGGTTTGTGGGTATATCAGTACGGTGCAGTCTGGCTTGCGCGGCTACAACGGCAAGGATACAGCTACAGTGCGTCGGTCCTCGGCTGACAGGACACAGTTACGGGCTGAGCAGGAGGCGTTTCAGTCTGGGGTGGAGGGCTCTGGAAGGGGATCTGTAGCGGATTTCTCTTCTGGAATGTGAGGCGTAGCGAAGTTATCCAATGGCATTCTAACGTTGGTGGACTTGGTGTTGGCAAGTTGCCTAGGGGCTATGGGGTTTATGTTGGACATGATGATGACTTTATTTTGGATGTCTCTAATGATAACATGGAGGGGGGTGAATTACGAATTGAGGATGTTGCACACGTTCAAGTCACAAATGAGAGGGGTGGGTTGGGGCAATCTGTTTCTCTCAGTATTTTGCAGGAGTCCTGTGCGGACTATGCAAAAGTTCAAGTCTCATCGTCAATCAAGTCGCGTCAAGGGGACCCTGAGTTGTTTCAACAGAGAATGTTGCGGTGTCCAAAGGTAAGGAAGGCTTGTGGTCTGTTTGGCAATAAGGTGAGAGTCTCCCCGTTTCGTACTAGATCTATTGGTATTGGGGATGAGGTTGTTGGGGAGCAAGTGGCTCTTCAAACGCTGCTTGTGCGGCAAGCTGATGTGAATAATAAGTTTGCAGGGGGCGATGCCGCCATTCCACGTGAGCGGACAGGGGACTCTGTTGCGGGCTGCCCCAACGGCGGTCTTTTGGGGAGGGGAGAGCAGAAGAAGTTTCTGGAGCGGATTCCTCTTTTCAGGTACAGGGCGCAGTGCGCAGTGATGGTATCCAATGGGAGTATTACGATGGAGGTGTGGGAGATGGGGAGCTTGCTGGTGGAAGTGGAAATTATGTTGAGGATGATGTCTTGCATTGGGATATTGACGATGATGAATTGGAAGAAGGAGAAGTACGTGATGGGGAGGTTAGAAATGTTGCCACAAGGGTGGTGTGGGCAATCCATGTTAGTTTTTTGCAGGAGTCTGGTGCGGACCACGCAAAAGTGAGAGTTCCGTCTTCAACAATGCCACGCCAAGGGGATTTCTCTGGTGTTTTGACAAAAGTTGGTGCAGTTGCCTAAAGATCAGGAAGGGTGGTGGTCTGTGTGGCAAAAAGGGGAGAGTCTCCCCAGTCAAACGTACTCGTTCTCTTGGTGTTGGGGATGGGGATGTTTGTGAGCAAGTTGCTATTACCAAGCTGTCTGAGCGGCATGCTGCTGTGAATTAAGTCACAAGGGGATGATACCGCCGTTCGAGCGGGGCGGACAGGGGATGATGCTCACACAATGACTTCAAGTGAAGGGGACCAGTCTGTTCACCAAAAGTTGCCTTACTCTGGAATTGGTATGCCGCTAGGTTCACACTTATTGGAGAAATCTAAGTGTAGGATTTGGAGTAACAAGTTTGATGTTTTTAAGTTGCCATCTTTGGCAAATTGGCAGGGGTCTCTTTTTATGGGCTTCTGCGGTGGGGAAGAGATCCGGTAGGGGGGGTGTTGGTCAAGGTTTTGAAGGGCCTGGGTAATCAATCAATCAATCATAACATTTGTATAGCGCACTACTCACGCGGAGGGGTCTCAAGGCGCTGGGGGAGAGGGGTACATTACTGCTCAAAAAGCCAGGTCTTGAGTTGCTTCCTGAAGGAGAGATGGTTCTGGGTTAGCCGGAGGTGGATGGGGCGGGAGTTCCATGTCTTGGCTGACAGGTAGGAGAAGGATCTTCCTCCGGTGGTGGCTCTGCGGATGCGTGGAACGGGGCCGAGGGCGAGGCTAGTTGATCGTAGCTGGCGGGTGGGAGTGTAAAAGGTCAGGCAGTTGTTGAAGTACTTGAGGCCCAGGTCGTGGAGAGCCTTGTGTGCGTGGGTGAGGAGTCTGAACGTGATCCTCCTGCTAATGGGGAGCCAGTGCAGGTCTCCCAGGTGGCCGGAGATGTGGCTGTGTCGGGGATGTCCAGGACAAGTCGTGTGGAGGCGTTCTGGATGCTTTGGAGTCTTTTCTAAAGTTTGGCTGTGGTTCTGGTGTAGAGGGTGTTTTCGTTAGTCCAGTCGGCTGGTGACGAGTGCCTGGGTGACCGTCTTCCTGGTTTCGGTGGGGATCCACCGGAAGATCTTTCGGAGCATGCGCAGGGTGTTGAAGCACGATGATGAGACGGCATTGACTTGTCTGGTCATCGAGAGGGAGGAGTTCAGGATGAAGCCCAGGTTACGTGCGTGGTCCGTTGGCTTGGGAGTGGTGCCCAGGGCAGGGGGCCACCAGGAGTCGTCCCAGGTAGAGGGCGATGATCCCAGGATGAGGACTTCTGTCTTGTCTGAGTTCAGTTTCAGGCGGCTGTTCTTCATCCACTCGGCGACGTCTTTCATCCCTTCGTGTAGGCTGGTTCTGGCGGTGGCGGGGTCGTTGGTGAGGGAGAGGATCAGCGGAGTGTCGTCGGCGTAGGAGATGATGTTGAGGTTGTGATGGCGTGCGATGGCTGCGAGGGGGCTCATGTAGACGTTGAAGAGGGTGGGGCTGAGTGATGATCCTTGTGGTACGCCGCAGATGACTTCGGTGGCCTCGGATCTGAATGGGGGGAGGTGGTCTCTCTGGGTTCTTCCGGTGAGGAATGAGATGATTCACTCCAGTGCCTTGTCTTGGATTCCGATGTTGCTGAGGTGCTGCACTAGGGTGCGATGACAGACAGTGTCGAACGCTGCGGAAAGGTCCAGGAGGATGAGGGCCGCTGTTTCCCTGTTGTCGAGCAGGGATCTGATGTCGTCAGTGGCTGTGATGAGGGCAGTCTCGGTGCTGTGGTTGGCTCAGAAACCGGACGGCGAGTGGTCGAGGGATCCGTTCTTCTCGAGGAAGGCAGCAAGCTGTCTGTTGACGGTCTTCTCGATGACTTTGGCGGGAAAAGGGAGGAGCGAGATGGGGCGGAAGTTTTTGAGGTCGGTGGGGTCCGCTGTTGGTTTCTTCAGGAGGGCGCTGAGCTCGGCGTGCTTTCAGCTCTCCGGGAAGGTGGCGATGTTGAAGGAGGTGTTGATGATGTCCCGGAGTTGGGGTGCGATGATAGAATCGGCCTTGTTGAAGACGTGGTGGGGGCAGGGGTCGGTTGGTGATCCGGAGTGGATGGTGTTCATCGTGCGGGTGGTGCCTTTGGTGCTGACCGGGGTCCAGGCGCAGAGAGTGGTGGTGGGGGGCGTTGGTTCGGAGGTTGGGTGCATGGTCTGTTCGTCGAAGCTGTTGTGTATGTTGGCGATCTTGCTGTGGAAGAACGAGGCGAGTGAGTCGCAGAGGTCTTGCGAGGGAGTGATGTCGTTGTTTCCGGCGCTGGGGTTGGAGAGCTCTTTGACGATGCTGAAGAGTTCCTTGCTGTTGTGGACGTTATTGTTCAGTCGTTCTTTGAATGCTGTCTTCTTGGTGGTGCGGATCAGCTGGTGGTGTTTGCGGGTGGCGTGCTTGAGGGCAGTCATGTTGTCTGTGGCCTGGTCGTTGCGCCAGGCTTTCTCGAGAGTGCAGCAGTTCTTCTTGGAGTTCTTAAGTTCGTCGGTGAACCAAGAGGCTTTCTTGCTGCCGGGTCTGCTGGGAGGGGTCTTCAGTGGTGCGAGGTTGTCTGCGCAGTTGGTGATCCACTGTGTGAGGTTGCTGGCTGCTTCGTTGGGGTCCGTTGTGTTGGCGGGCGAGTTCTGGCTGAGGGAGGTGGTGAGCTGGTCGGCGGTGATCTTGTTCCAGCTCCTGCGAGGAACCTGTTAAGGGTGGTGGTGAGTCGTGGTCCTTCTGCAGCTGAAGTGGACGCAGCTGTGGTCAGTCCAATGAAGTCCGGTGGAGTGGCTGAAGGAGATGTATTTGCTGGAGGAGAAGACTGGGTCAAGCGTGTCGCCGGCGTAGTGGGTGGGGGTGTTCACCAGTTGCTTGAGTCCGAGGTTGGCAAGGTTGTCTAGCAGGGTGGTGGTGTTGCTGTCTTTGTTGTTCTCCAGGTGGAAGTTGAGGTCACCTAGGAGGATGTAGTCAGCGGAGGGGAGGGCGTGCGGGCTGATGAAGTCTGCGATGTCTTCGCTGAATTGTGTGCGTGGTCCCGGGGGTCTGTAGATGAGGGTGCCTTTGAGGGTCGTCTTGGGGTCGGTGTATATCTGGAAGTGGAGGTGTTCGGCGGTGGTGAGGGTGTCGCCGGAGTTGGTCGTGATGCGGATGGTGTTCTTATGTACGATGGCGATGCCTCCGCCAGTCTGGTTGACGTGGTCCCTCCGGGTGATCTTGTATCCGTCCGGGATGGCGATGGCGATGTTGGGCGCTGAGGAGGCGTTCATCCAGGTTTCCGTGAGGAAGGCGACGTCTGGTGATGTTGTGTCGAGCAGGGTCCAGAGTTCCATGGCGTGTCTGTGGACAGAGCGGATGTTGAGCAGGATGCACTTGAGGTGGTTGCTGTTGGTGATCAGCTTGGCAGGTGCGGTGCAGGTCCGGATGTAGGTGAATCGGCAGGCATGGCAGGCGAAGGGTCCGTGGGTGCGTTTCGGGGTGGCTTGGTAGCAGGCGGGGTTCCGGCCGGCATTGAGTGCGTTTAGGATGGTGGCGTCGTAGGTCCGCCGTGTGGTCTGGCATTGGCGGGGGCCAGGGGTCTTGGTGCTGGGCACGGTCCAGGCGCGGACGGGCGCAGACGGGCTTGCCTTTGGCGCGCCTTCAGCGCACAATCGGCGCGCCCACTGCGCGTCCGCGCGATCTCCATTTAAGGCGAAGTGGGAGGGAGGAGCTGCTGGAAGGCGGGAGCGGGGAGGACACAGAAGAAAAGGGGGCGGGGCCACCACGTCACGGTAGCGGGGAGCGGAGGGGGGGTCACACCAGGGGAGACTGCAAAAGTAACAAAGCAATAATCAGGGCACAGGAGGGCAAAACTGCAAAGCGGCACAACGAGCAGCAGCGAGGGGGGACAGACACAGCTGGAGGGCCGTGCGGTGTGGGGGTGTCCTGAGGACAGATAGGCTGCAGTCTGTTTCCAGGTGTTTGTGCCGGCCGGTCACTTTGGATTGCTCCAACAAATGTTGTTTCAATTAAGGGGTTGCTGTTATGATGAGTTTGAGTATTTCAAATTTAGGTTGTGTTTTGTGTGGTTGTTTTTTCGGGGGGGTCTTTCGGGCCTTTGAGCTTTTGGGCTTGCGCACCAGGGTGGGCATGACCAGTGAGGAAGTGGTTCTTGAACCAGATAGGTTGCGCATCTGTTTGCGCGCTTCCAAAACGGACCAGCTGGGTAGGGGTAAGTGGGTTTTCTTGGTAGGAGTGGTGTTGTGGCTTGTTGCCCGGTGTGTGAGTGGGAGTGTTTTTGATGTCTTGTGCTTTTTCGTCTGGTGCGATCTTTCGTCACGCTGATGGCAGTCCAGTTACAGTTCTCCAGTTATTGGCTGAGTTACGGAAGGTATTGTTAGCTCTGGGATTGGAGCCTTCACAATTTGGTACCCATTCCTTTAGGATTGGGGCTGCGACTGAGGCTGCTCGGTAGGGGTGGGACTGGTCTCAGCTCCGGAGAATTGGGAGGTGGAGGTCGGGGTGTTGCGAGCAATATGTGAAAAAGTAGCACATCTTTGCTTCGTTAACATTTCTTTTTCTACTAGGTCCCAGGCTCAGGCTGGCTGGCTTAAACCGGAGGGTGTGGATTATTGGACACTCCTTCGTGTTGTGGGCCGCAGTAGCTGCAGAAGGACAACTTTGTGGGCGATCTTTAGGTCTTAACGGTTTAGCACATGAGGTTGTTTGACATGGTATTGGAGGAATGCGTTGGAGGGTTTGTTTCCTTTGCTGGCTACTCTTTTTGTATTAAGGGTGGGGGGCCCGCCTGACCTGCTAGTCATTCTTGTGGGCGAGAACGACCTGGTCTCTTTATCTGGCTTAACATTGATTAAAACACGGCAAATTGATCTGGAGGTACTCAGAGACGCATGGGCGAGCACCATGGTGATCTGGACAGAATTCGTGCCTCGACTTCACTGGACTGGTACAAGGACTGCTTCTGCGATGGACAAAGCATGGAAGAGGCTGAACCGTTCTATGAGAGTGTTTTGTAATGATTTCTGTATTTATGCTTTGGCTCACCCTCATTTGCAGGTTTCGGAATGGCATCTATTTCCTGAGGATGGTGTCCACCTTTCTCGCATGGGTCACTCATTTTATCTTTTAGAGTTACGCGATTTAATTGCAAAAGTTCTTGATTTTCAATTGTGGTGCTCTCAGAGTTCAGGCTAACTGTTTGGGTGGGGCAGTAAAACTCTAAAGGTTTTCCTGGGTGGCAGATTTTAGTGGGGGGTGGGCAGCCTGGAGCGGGTTGATCCATCCTCAAAAGGCAGTTGTAGGAAGGAAGGGGTATAAATAAGAGTTAGGGGCTTCTGGTTTGGTTAGGGTTAACTTGGTGAGGGGTTTATCAGTGGGTAGGAATGATCTGTTAGGCTGAGAGCAGTTTGAATTAGTAATTAAATAAATAAATAAAGAAGTGGTTTGATGTGCTGTTTATAACCTGTCTTAATAAAGTGGCCTTTCTTGCTGACTAAGAAGTTGTGGACAGTGACTTTATTGCGCGAGGGGGGACCCGGGGAGAGCCGTGCGCGAGCCGGTCTCTCCCCGGGTAGGTGCGCACTAGTCAATGGCCAGGGCAGGTGGGGTGTTGATTAGTACGGGCCAGGTGGGAAATTAGGGCCAGCGCAGGGCAAGGGAGCATTGTGTACTAGGGAGGCGGACGGCGAGGTTCGTTTTTGTCCCACCCACCCACCCTTCCCCTTTTATCTTTAGTCCTTTTTGTTTTCCAGTGCTTACGTGCTGGTTTAGTTGGGTTTTTTATTTTGCCACTTTAAGATTGGTTGTTTTTCTTTTTGGGCGGATTTTAGTGGGGGGTGGGCAGCCTGGAGCGGGTTGGTCCATCCTCAATAGGCAGTTGTAGGAAAGGTATACATAAGAGTTAGGGGCTTCTGGTTTGGTTGGCGTTAACTTGGTGGGGGGTTTATCAGTGGGTAGGAATGTTCTGTTAGGCTGAGAGCAGTTTGAATTAGTAAATAAATAAATAAATAAAGAAGTGGTTTGATGTGTTGTTTATAACCTGTCTTAATAAAGTGGCCTTTCTTGCCGACTAAGAAGTTGTGGACAGTGACTTTATTGTGCGAATACCCTTGCGGCGTCAGTCGTGTTTCAAGCATAAACGGCATTATGCTGCGTTACAATATCCTTGCGGTTTCGACCGCGTTTCAAACTTCAATGGCGGTATGCAGCGTTTCAAAAGTCCTCGCTGCTCTGGCAGCGTTTTCAGCATAAGCCGCGGTTTGCTGCATTTCAAAATCCTCGCTGCTCAGGCATCGTTTCCAACATAAGCGGCAATTTATTGCGGTTGCTTTCCAATGTCTGCCAGCTGTTACTACTTAGGAAAGTGTTTCGCGGCTACGGCCGAGTGAGTTCAGTTTTAGCAGCAGTAGCTACTTTTCCATCAGGTCGCAGCTCCTGCTGCGTGAGCAGTTAAGCAGCGGATGCTGCTTCTCAAATCCTAATGCGGCTCCGGCCGCAGATACAATACTGGTTTAGCGATACCGGCCGCAAAGAAGCAGATTAGCAGCGTCTCACTTCTGTTCAATCCTGTCGCGGCTCCGGTTGCTCTTCAGTAGCGGTTCCGATCGCAGGGGGCGAAGTTTCTTTTGAGGCTCCAACCGCGGGGAGAAATAGGGTCAAATAGGTAGCAAGCGGGGTTCAAGACAAACAGGAGTTTATAGAGACACGCACAGGCGTTTTCTCGGGGCCTGGAACCAATAAAGAGTTCTATGAAGCCAAGCACTGGGTTCAGGTAGAGGAGGGACTTATATACTACCTCCCCTCTCACCTGATTCTCTAGTGACCAGTTAGTAAGGGGCAGTAGATAAAGAAAAGGCTTACAGGAAAAATTAAAAAAGGGAAGCAGAAAAAACTGAAAAAGTAGGAACAGTGAGCCAGTGATTTTCATGTTTTTCAATTGATGATTGTTATACTGTGCCATTAGTGTTCGCTTTAGAATTTGGTGATGGGCCATCAAGTACCCCATTTGTTAGGCTGCCGATGTGACATTTAGCTTGAAACTCAGTAGGTGTTCTTTGACGTGTCTACTTTATTGAAATAACATCATTTTTAATTACTGATTTATGTCTTTTTTGTTTAGGAAGTGTTTGCAGTTTGGTTGCCTCATTCTCTCATTAATTTCAAACCAAAGGGGTCATGTCCATTATGGGGGCCTGGTAGGACGTAATAAAGTTAATAAAAAAGAGAGTACCGGGCAACCAATTCACAGAACTGCTTATTTATTTTAGCAGATTAAGGTGCAACACATTCAGTTGCTGTACCTTACTTCATCACTTGAAATCATTTAGAGCAAAGTATACATCGCTTTCCAATTAAAAGAAAATTGAGGACCAGCAGCAGTGTTATAAAAACCAACACATTCATAAGTAAAATACATAAAGGAAGGTTTTTAAAAATAGTTAAAGAGCAATTAAAATTCATCTGTAATAGACTTTTCCTTAAATGGAGTACTCTCTTCAAAAACATAGCAAGCCTCCATACTACATGTTCATTATCCAACAGCTGAAGTTTTAAAAAAGCAGGGCGACATTGCCTTAGCCTCTGAGTTTTTAAGAGTGGAATTAACCCCACTTTCCTTAACTCAGAATAAAATTTACAAAAAAGGACGGAATGAATGTTAGACTGATATGATTGATCATCACAAGGACACAATGGGAGCTGCCTCGACCAGTCATTCGTTTTAGGCCAAGTCACCAGTCTATGAAACATATTAAGCCTAAATCTGGCCAATAACATTCTATGTTACAGGAACAAATGGCAAATATGGCTCCATGCCAAATGTAGGTAATGTAGATTGATGTGGGTTATCGGAGGGCTTCAACAATTGACCAGACAGTTTGACCTCTTCCAACATGTGAAGCCCCCCCGTTTTTAATGTTTTCCTTGAAATCATCTGTAAGGAACTCGGATTAGTAAAATATTCAGGATGCCCTAAATCATTCATAAAATCACAGACCAATCTAATCTATGGCATCTTTAAGGCTCCGTCTAATTTAAGACAATCGGCTAAAATATCCTTGTTTAACTGTGGCTGCTCCTTAGACCAGATACTGTGCCACAAAAGTATTGGTTCAATTTTTATTAAGTCAGAAATAAAAGAGAGACCCAGTTCTTCATGGCAAACAAAAGATGAGGTACTAGGGGGACAGATAAGATAAATCTTAAAAAAGAATTCTCAACTTGTTGCAGCTGCATGGTATTTGCTTGGCCCCACACCCCGGCACTGTACATTGATGAATGTTATGTATTTACATTTCTTAATGTTTTGTTATATTTTGCACAATTTTGTTTCACATGTTGATCAAGTTTTCTTTTTGAAAAACGAAGAATGTATCTTTTGAATGCCTTAATGAAAAACAAAATGTTGCTCTAAAGTTGCTCTAAATGATTTCAAGTGATGAAGTAAGGTACAGCAACTGAATGTGTTGCACCTTAATCTGCTAAAATAAATAGGCAGTTTTGTGAATTGGTGGCCAGGTACCCTCTTTTTATAATTATTCTCTCATTAAGGCACAGTGCTACTAGTTAATTACCTGTGCACAATAATTTGCTTTACTTTGCTGTCAAGATATCATGTTTGTTAAGAAGTAACAAGGAGTGCACATTTTGGCTTCCTTAAAGATTCAACTAAAATACTGGCCTTTGTCAAAAGTTTCCACTATTTAATGTTGTGCTGTACATACTTTTAATCTCGGCAAGGAGAACTCGCCCTTTTGTCTGACTCTTTAACACATTCCGTCACTTAATACTCTCTGTTCGACAGCTTCCATATTCTTGTAGTCCAAGATGTTCCTTAAGAATTAGATTTTCTTTCCTGGACAACTGGGGTCAACACACATAAGGTCACCTTTTATAAAACCCTTCTCCTGACAAAAAGCCAAACCTAATTGCTTTTACCAATGCTTGTTCAGGTACTGAATAATTAAATAATTAAAGATGAAAATAGGTGCTGTGTTATCGCTATTAAATATACATGAGTAAGCAGCTTGACCAAGTGCTAACTCCCAATTTTAAATCTCCAAATGTCTTTATTTTAGCTTTCGCTTAAAACCTCACAGTCCTCAATGTTTATTAATAGGGAAATTAAATGTCATGATTTAGGAAGGAACACCTTCTCAGTTCCCAGGACAATTGCAGTTTTCTCTGCAGTGCTGCCATTGCACATGGTCGACAATAGGACTGCCGTAGCTCCAGCACCCATCCCTAAACCTCCCACTACCTAATTAGGGACTCTAGAGTTATTCCCTTCAACAGGGCTCACCATTTGATCCTGAGATGAGCCATCCCCACACCATAAGACTCTGAAGTCGTCAACAAGACATGAGCTGCACAAGCAGAACATTGCCATAAAGGAAGGGAGTGCCCCTGAACAGTCAGGTCCTTCATACACTGGCTCTGGAATCATATGCTTGAACACGAGCACACGGGCCCCTAATCCCTCAACCTCCAGTTACCTGACTGAGTCTGTCAGGTCACCCTCTGCCTCAGGCCTTGCTGTACAAAACTGGTATTCTTCCTTGGGTCCTGAGATTAAGCCACAATAGCCAGAAGGCCCAAATTGTACAAGCATGGCAAAACTGCAAAGAAAGGAGTGAAGAACCATGCTGATTCCACCCATGTCAATTACCCTTCCACTGACTTCCCTGGCTCAGCAACAACTTAGGACATAGGATCTCTTGAGCTCCATCCCCTCTTTCCTGAATCTCCTACCTCCTGATTGGTCCTGCTGGGGTTGCCCTCTGAAATAGGGGTTTCCACTGGATGCTGGCGTAAAGTACTATGTTCTTCCACTTGCATCAAGTGCATCAAAACCCAGAAGAAAGAACAAGAACCTGTAAGCTGTGTCACTCAAATGCTGTAAGTAAATGCAAGACACTCTGGCCTGTAACTTTCCAGTTTATAATAGTATCATCCATGATCCACCTTTTGAGCACTCATGACCCCCCACATCACTACATACAAATCCTTCTAACCCTCTCTATCATTTATATGGTCCCTACAAGACCACAGAAGACTAACCACCCATCATTTACTTTTATTTCTGCTTCCTAATTAAGGTTATTTCTCCCTGTTCTCTCCAAATAATGCTTTTACCAGCCTGTGTCCCCCTTGTTATTTCAGTCCTGAAAAATGCAACATTCACAAGTTGACTTGACCAACTCCCACTAACTTCACAACTGAAATATGGAGCAATAGTTGAATGGTTTTAAACATTTATTCTTATGCTGACGATTCACAAATTGTTTTTTCACTCTCTCAAATTGACCCCACGGCTCCTTCCCCTTTGCAAACAGGACTCAGCAAAATATCTGAATGGATGAACAGCAACTTACTCAAGTTAAACGGCGGAAAGACTGAGATCCTGATCCTTGGCAACAAACCTGACCTCTGGAACCTGAGACATTGGCCCACTACCATGGGTCCCCTCCCAACTCCATCTGAACAAGTGCGAAATCTGGGAGTAATTATCGATAAGGGACTATCCATGAAAGATCAGGTCAACAGAGTCACAGCCACCTGTTTTACCATTCTACAATGGCTGCGCAAAATCTTTTGGATACTCCCCAAAAGCACCCAGAGATCTGTTGTGAATGCCTTGGTAACCTCCAGATTAGATTACGGCAACGTGCTCTATCTGGGGTCCACAAAGGCCATCACACGGCGCCTTCAGCTGGTACAAAATGCCGCAGCTCGGCTTCTCTGTGGCTGTCGCAAACGTGACCACATTACAAAACGCCTGAGAGAGCTGCATTGGCTTTGTGTTGAAAATTGGATAAAGTTCAAAGCTTTGAGCTTTATGCATAAGATCAAAATCGAATCAGCCCCCCTCTACCCTCAGGCCCTTGTCAGCCCCTACCTTCCAGCTCGCTCACTTTGTTCCTCATCCCATCATCTTTTCAATGTGCCAAAGTTCAAACTTACCAGAATGGGCGGTAGTTCCTTTGCGAACTTAGGACCCAGACTGTGGAACTCACTTCCTCTGGCCTTACGGATGGAAACATGCGATTTCGCAGAGCGGTGAAGACCTGGCTCTTCGATCTCTAAATCTTCTGCCTTATGTTGTCGATCTGTGTCTTAGCGCCGGGAAACCCTCATGGGTAGCTGTCGCGCTCAATAAACTCAATTAATAAATAAAATAAAATAAATAAATAATAAAAATTAGCAATAAGATCGTCTTTGTAAAACATAATTTCGCATCTCAAAATTTGCATCTAACTCTTTCCTACTTCACTTAAACATAGGACATAACCACCCTGCCTCATTCAGGCTAGACATGCTACAGACTCTTATATTCTATGTATCATTAATAGCCAGAACAGTGAGTTCATTCTGAACCAAATCGCTCCTATTACAGCTGCCCCAAATTGCAGTTTCTGTCCTATGACAAATAACCAGATTACTACTTGCTTCCTTTTCCACCTCCTTTTTAATTGTCCTGTTACATCACCTAATGAGGCCACTGGGCTCCATCTTCCAAACTCTTGACCTCCATCTGCACCCTGTGCCAGCAGCTCCCCTTCCCTGATCCTATTGGAACTCATTCAGCCACTATTTCCCATGTCAAACAAACATATCTCAACCACAATCACATCAACAGGTGCAACTAGGTAACTCACGTCCTTGGGGCAAGCCTTTTGTTCTCAGATTTCCTCTAAAGTTCCCTGTCCTATTCTCACAATTTACTCATCACTGTTCTACTACTGACTCTTACAACTCATGCATGACCTTTGTACAGCCTACCACCTTACCCATCATGGTGATGAAATGTGTATACAGCATGGGATCTCCTCCCTGGCTCCTCGACAGTGTTTCCTAGTACTCAGGTGATATCTGACTACAAACAAAGAACTCCTTTGAAGCTGATCTTGCAAACCTTCAAAGTTCCCCAAGGTAGCAATTCAGAACTTACCTCACCCCACCACACACCTTGACTCCTTACAAACAACGTTGTCAACTGTGGATATACAACAAAAGCACCCATATGCGTTTGGGTACGGGATCTCTTGTTTTCTAACATTCCGTCCATGGTAGCTGAGTCCCCATACCAACTGGTCTGAACTGACCACTGCCTGATCCCTTTTTCATTCAGTCTGGAAAAACCAAATTAAGGAGGCGAAACTAACTATCTGCAAAAAAGAAATTGGAAGAAGCTAACTGGTGAGACCCTTGGTCCAGTACTGCGGGAGAGTCAACCGCAACTAACTAGCGATCCTAATGTTAACATGCCTGCACTAAACAGGTGGATCTCCACTGCTCTGGAGACCATCACCCCAGCCAGAGTAGCAAAAACCTCGAAAAAAACTCCCTTGGCCCCCTGGTTCTCGGAGACTCTCAGATTGGAAAAAAGTGGATGTAAAAAAATGGAACGCTTGTGGAGAACAGATTACAGCTCAACGGCCATACTGCCTTATAAGAAAGCCTTGAAAGAGCTCCACAAATTGATCGTCAGCTCCTTTATCTAACCATTGGAGCTTGAAAAGGCAATACAGCCATCCCCCTCACTGTGCGCGAAACTTTTGGATTTTTTCGATAGTAACATTCGGAAAGTCTACAACACCTTCAGGATGGCGATAGAGACAGAAAAAACAGAAGAGAGCGGTAGTCATGAGTCCGAATATACCTTATTGGAATTTTTTCCTATCTCCCAACAGGAATCTCTGGTAGAGGTCCTGAGATGTAAGTCAGGATACCCGGAGGACCCATGCCCCCCCAAGTTGTGGAAGGAGCTGGTCCACTTGGTGAACCATGCTCTGAATCATACTTGGAACACATCACTTTCTTCGGGCATCTTGTCTGATACAACATGCTGTGTTACTCCCCCTCAGGAAAATAATCCAATGTGGATCCGGGAGAGCTAAACAACTATCGCCAGATCTCATTACTACCAGCACCAGCAAAAATGCTGGAAAAAATGGTACAGTGACAGCTGGCCAATTTCATTGCGGGACATGACATTTTGAATGACATGCAGGCCGGCTTTCGGACCGGCTTTAGTACCAAAACGACATTGCTGAAGGTGGCAGAGTCAGTGAGAATGACTGTGGATGAAGGAGCTTCAGCTATGCTTGTGCTTTTGGATTTATCCCCAGCGTTAGACACGGTGGACCACCTAATCCTGGTAGAGAGACTCCAAGCAATAGGAATTAGAGGTGTGGTACTCACCTGGCTGAAGTCTTTTCTTAAAAATTATACACCGAAGGTCACCCTTCAATCCTTTCAGCCGGAACTAAAGACTCACCTATTCCCTAAATAGAGTTCCTCTATAAGTATCTCTCCTCCCCCCCTCCCCCTCAACAGGATTACAAATTTTATAGCGCGGGGATGCCCTTGGGTCACCAGGCGCTTTAGAAATCGTTATTAAATTTTTTAAATTAAACCCAAACAACTTTGGTGTGGGGACCACAGGGATTGGCCTTGAGCCTGCCTCTTTTCAACAAATATCTGCCCCCCCTGTTCTCGCTCATAGCAAACCGGGAGGTGAAGGCAATATCATATGCTGACGGCACCCAGCTGGTGTTTTCCTTCAAGGATTATTCTATGAACTCCTTCATTAGGTTTAAGGGCTGTTTGAGAGACATCTCCAGTGGGTGAACAATAATAAACTCAAACTTAATGTAGAGAAGACAGAAGTGCTGTTCTTCGGCAAGGCTCTCCCGACGGTAACTGATATCTATCAGAAATGGGCCTGCCAGCTATTCCAGCAACCACGGCAAAAAACATGGGCGTAAAATCTCTCTTTCACAGCCCAGGTTCGGCAGGTGTCAGCCTCATGTTTCAGCAAATTGAGAAGTCTGAGGAAATCTTTATATCTACTGCCGGAGGACTGTTGTAGAGTCATTGTCCATGCCACAGTGACATCTCGGCTGGACTATGCAACCTGCCTGTACCTGGGTCTGCCAGCCTATCTGGTCAGGAGACAGCAGATGGTACAGATTGCACCTGCGAGATTAATTAGGTGAGTATAATTTCGGCATCACATCTCTCCGCATACAAGACAGCTCCACTGGTTGCCGGTAGAGAAAAGGATTGAGTTTAAGTCCTTAACTAGGGCCTTTCGGGTGTTACAAGGCAAATTTCCTATTTACCTTAATCACCGGCTATGCCACTACCAACAAAAACGCTCACTGAGGTCCAACTTTCAGAACTTGCTTTGCATACCTCGCTTTGCTAAAGCTTGCATAGGGGGCAAATCCTTTACAGTGGTGACAGCTAAGCTATGAAATTCTCCACCAAATAATATCTGCCTAATCCAAGATGAACCGACATTCAGAAAATCCCTGAAGACCTGGCTCTTTAGCCTTGGTTAGTTCTCTTCGGCTTTACACTTCTCATGCCTCCTACCGCTATAGTGCAGGGCACCTCTGTTTGAAGTAGCTGCCGCACTCTATAAATCTTTGTTATTATTATTGTTATAAGCTTTAAGAAATGCCAGCTCCCCCTCCATTCACCACCATCTGTCCAACATAGAATCCTTTAAATCAAACCAGCATCAGCATTCCATACAATATCCACCACCATAACCTGAACAAACTCCAAGACCCAGCAGTGCTCAGATATCCAGCACCTCAAATTTCTAAGAAGGTGGAGCAATGAGATGATCTACATGTCATCATCCATGGAAACTGAAATTCACTCTCCATCCCTAATGTTCATGTTCCAAGCCTTTCATCCCTCTCTGTCAGCTACTACCCTAATCATTCCCTTGAATAGCGGCATATCAAAACCATTTGTCAACACTGTGTCTACTGCTCATCTAAACCTCCTCAATATATGGAAAATAAGCCACAATCTTTTATCACTACTACCATCTCTTCTGCCCCTATTTAATGCAGACCCTCAAAGAGTACTTTCTTTGCAATGCTTATCTCTCTAATATCCTCCTTTCTATTTTTACTGTTCAGTCTGGACAATCTAAGGTAGAACCTGTTACAATAGCCAACCCATGAACCAACCCATGAATTTATCATGACACTGTGCAGTGCACCTCTAACTGTAAAGAATCTAGATTAATTTGGTTGTTTAAGCATTCCAAGTAAAACATTATGGGGCATATTTACAAGTCCCTATCGACATGGGAAAGCCACTTAACGTGGCTTAACGGCGCCTTGTAAATAATGCACTCTTTCACGCTATACTTAGCGTGAAAGGGGTGGGCAATGGGTATTGCGTTGGGTGTTCCACGGCCACACCCATTGCTTTTGACACTGCATACTAATTATAGGGGTGGCATAAATAGGAGGCAGCTTCAAAATTAAGACTAGGTAAACCAGGTCCTAACATAGCAAAAGTAGGAGAACTGCTTTATTTCTCCTCGTTTTTGATGTTTCAATGTGTGCTGCATTGTGCAGAACACATAGAAAGAGCACATCACCCTTTCACAAACTAATAGTGTCTCACAACTTTATTTCTATCTGTCTCTAGTGATTCTGTTTCGTTCTCAATACTAACACACTAAGTAAGTTCACTGGAGGGAGTGATTGGTAAAGAAGTAACAACAGCTAAGTCTCTTGCCGCACTTTATCCCCGCTGTCCAGGAACTGTTGGCAACCCTGGCTGTGAACAACTCATCTGTTCTAGTGCTAGGTGATTTCAACTTTTGGCCCTCCGACCCTGCTGAGGACCATATGTCCAGAGAATTCTCAGAATTCCTTTGCAGTCTCAACTTCCTGTCTCACGTCCATACCCCAACCCATATTTCGGCCACACCCTGGAACAGGTCTGGTCGCTTAATTGTCCCATTTCTCCCCCAGCTGTTACCCCATGTGCCTGGTCTGATCACTTTTTAGTTTCTTTTTTCTTACACCCCAGTCTCGCTTAAAGACCCCCTCTCCCTAGGAACACCTGGGCGTGCAATTGGAACCATGTCGATATGGCCTCCCTTTGCTCCTCTCTTTCAGCCTCAAGCCCTAATATTGAAGATATTTCCTCCTCCTCCCAAATGGACATTATTAACAAATGGCTCGCTAGAGGGTGCGATCAAGTGGCCCCTTTGAGACGCGTTACTGCCAGGCGCGCTAATGACGCAAATATGTGGTTTAACGCTGAACTCAAAGAGAGGAAACTCACAGTACGGCAGGCACAGCGCGCCTGGAGACGCGCCTACTGTCCCACACTCAAACTGCAATACACCTCACTTCTGAACCAATACAAGAAAGCCATTCTCTCTGCCAAGACTAATTATTTCTCCTCGAAAATCCTGTCTGCCGAAAACTAACCGAGAGAAATCTTCTCTATTGTGCTACACCTAGCCTTTTCCGACAGTTACCCTCAAACCTTCCCCTTCCCAGGCCCTCTGCGATTCTCTCAATATTTACTTCATTGAGAAAATCACAACAATTAAGTCTAATATTCCACCTCCCTCCCCCTCCTTTTCCGATCCCCAGCCCCCGCTTAATCGGTCATATCTCGATCAAATACCTCCCCTGACCAGGGAGAAGTTCCTGTCCCTACTTCAAAGGTTTAAGTCAGGATCCCCTCAGACATCTGCCCTGCACGTATCCTTAGACAAATCTATTTGGCTTGCCCCCTGCCCCCTCTCACCTTTCTCAATGGCTCCCTTGCTCAGGGCATTGTTCCACACCCACACAAATCTGCTACAATAATCCCCATTTTAAAGAAGCCCGGTGCAGACCCCACCTCTATGGCAAATTATCGCCCCATCTCCCTTCTCCCCTTTCTAGGTAAAATACTAGAACAACAGGTTACCAAAGTGCTCAGTGCCTTCGCTGAGGAAAATGGCTGTCTAGCCCCTTGTCAGGCAGGCTTCCGCCCTGCGCACTCTACGGAGTCAGTAGTTCTCTCCGTCATGGACAAACTCAGAGAGGGATTGGACACCAATCTACCCCAGGCTTTGGTCCTTCTTGATTTATCCGCCGCCTTTGATACGGTTGACCACTCCATCCTTCTCACCCGTGTCAGGGGGGCTGGCATCAGGGAATCTACTCTGGTCTGGCTCTCATCCTTCCTGAGGGACCGCACTCAGGCCGTCCAATTGGCCGATTTCTCTGCACCCAAGGTTCAATGTGGCGTCCCACAAGGTTCTTCCCTGTTCCCCCTTCTGTTTAATTTATACAATTTTCCTCTTGTTTCTGCACTACAGCAGATGGAGGTCACGGTCTACAACTACACCGATGACCTCCAGCTTATCTTCAATCTGTCCTCTTCCCCAGAGTCCATTCACAATTTTCAATCTGTTATGATTTTTATCGGGGACTGGATGAACTACAACCACCTGAAGTTAAACCCTGATAAAACCAAATTGGTCCTTACAGGTGGTAGCTCCAGTCCCTGGAATTCTTTGTTTTGGCCTACCTCCCTGGGTCCTCCCCCCTCTCTTCCTCAGTGAAGACTTTAGGGATGAAATTGAACGATCACCTCACCCTGCACTCCCAGATTAGCTCAGTTGTTTCATCTTGTTTCCTGATTCTCCGCACTATCCGAAAGATTGCACGCTTCTTTTTCTTCTCTGCCCTCAAACTTATTCTTTTAGCCATGGTCATTTCCCGCCTTGACCATGGCAACGTTTTGTACACTGGTGTCCCTGCCTATGATCTTCGGTGACTACAGCTGGTTCAAAACCAGGCCGCCCGACTTGTTTATAATCTCCCTAAGTCTCATCACGTCACCCCTTTACTTAAAGCCTTGCATTGGCTTCCTATCCGGGAACGCGCCTTCTTCAAGATGGGTTGCATAACGTTCCAGGCCTGGGCAGGGATGGCCCCTGCCTTCTTCAATTCTGAAATTAAGGCCTACATCCCCTGCAGAGAGCTGCGCTCCTCCTCCCAATCTCTTCTTTCTGTTCCTCGTTTTAGGAAGAAGAAATCGGGAGGCATGAAATTCTCTACCCTTGCCCCCGCCTTTTGGAATACTCTTCCCCTTTCCCTCAGGTCCTCCCCCCCCACTACTTAGAGTTCCGAAAAGCTCTCAAGACATTTCTCTTCTCTCAAGCTTTTCCACATTAGCGGCCTGCTCTCCGCCCTGCCCACGGGATTGCATCCCTAGCGTCAAGAAACCGCTTGGTAGTCGCGCGCTTTATAAATATTTTAAATTCAATTCCAATTCTTGCTGTCGTTAGTTTGGTGTCATGGTCCCATCGATATTTAATATGAACAACATAGGGTCCAGCACTCTTTCCCCGTGCTTCACGCTGCTGTATTGGAATTACTGTGGGAGGCACATGGAGAGCTTACTAGGATTACTGTTCTCATATCCATTACTACCGGGATATATCTTTCCTCCACAGACTTAATTAACTTTGCCGTCGACAATGGCGCCATTTTACACCGTTGTGGTCAATGTGACAATCATTGGTCATTACTGGTATGTAATGAACCATAAAAAGACACTTTTGGTTTGGATGGCGACTCAGTTTTTTCTAATTATTATCGGTGCCTTACTTCACTCAACAATGGGTGCACGTAGTAGGTTTACTACATTGCGGATTAACTATATGGGAAGGTTAAAATGGCGGCCCTCCTAACATGCGACTGGGGGACTCTTTTCTCCATTCTCTATGTCGCTGGATCATCCGACTACTGTGTCATGTGACTTAACAGGTGGAGAATTGATGCGTAGGTAAATTGGAGTGTGGCCACCTTGCTCATTTCCTTGGGACCATAGAGACGCTCGGTTCAGCCGCCGCTTACGAATTTTGTAAGGTGGGTGAAGCAATAGTGAGGGGAGGGAGGCGGTTTTGTCCGTGAAAGTTTGGAGATAACTTGGCCCTTATTGGAGTTTATTTTGAATCATTGATTGTTGTTTTAGGTCTCATCGTATTATGGTTGGACCGCGCTGTGTGGGAAAGTGCGTTATATGCTAAGGTTATTTCAAACTGAGTACCCCTTTAAGCGCTAATGAAGTCTCTGTATACCTGTAAAGGAGGACGATTTGGCATACTGTGAGGTGAGTGTAAGGTACGGGGTAATATTTAGAAACGAATAGGAGGAGGTCATGGGGGTGTTTTCTTATCTGTTGTGGTCTGTTGTTGCAGGTTTCAGCTCGCATTGGAGCATGGACGATAACAAGGGTCCGTTTACAGTTGCTAAGGATGTTCAATAGGTGCGTGTACGGGGATCTGCTCATACTTTGCAGGACATGTCCATATGATTATTTCTCATGTAGGAGATGAATGAATTTAGTGGTGAATGAACTAGGGTCAACCAATGAAGTTTTAACTGTGACTTAAGCAAGACATGGTTTGGAAGCATGCGTTACATACTTTTTGCAATTTTTCAGGCTAATTGATTGCCTGCATCCAGCTTTGAAATTTACTGAACCATCTGCATTTCTTGCACGGATATCAGGACTGTGCCCCGGGTTCCACTTGTGGTATTTGGGTGAGTGGACCGTCTGTACAATATTCTCCCATTAGCTATCATTCTATGGGTAACCTACAGCATCGGGGGGGCAGATGGTGGGCTCAAATTAACAAGAGAGTTGTTGGGTTTTAATAATAATGTCTATACCAGTATGGGTGCATGGGTCAGTTTATGTTGACACGTGGCAACTTCAGTGGTCGCAATAAATCCTGTTCTGTACCTTGGATCAGGGCCCACCGCTTTTCCCCTTTTATGGATCAGTGGACTAGGTTATGAGGATGCAGTCATGGCTATCTGATGTCCATTTTTCGTGCCGTACAGTACAGTTACCTCTCTGATAATGCACCATTTAATTCTGTGTTTCCTAGAACTGGTTTGGGAACGCGTATCGGCAGACTGGTGATTCTGGCATTTTACATTATTACGCAGGACGAATTTTGGTCCATTTACTATCCTGGCTTTTGAATTTAATATTCATGGTTGGTTCTCTCTCTTTTTTTGTTACTTAGTAGATTTATGAATGGGCTTATGGCACGCTAATAGTGTTTTGATATGTTATCGGGTTTATTATATCTCCATAACCTGTCACCTTCTTATTGGCAAGTATAGACTTTATTTTTGCATGTCCTATAACTAGCTCTTCAATTCTATTCTGGTGATTTGGGTCTGTTGTCTATTTCTGTCCTCACATGGGATGTATGTAGTTAATATTTACATCTTATGTATACATGCTATGTTGATAAGTTTATAATAGGAATACATGTATTATGTATGTGTTTTTATGTGGTTTATCATTGTGTGCAATATAAGCACATGTATATATTAGTATATGTTTGTGAATGTAGCTTTTACATGTTAGTGATTTGTACAGAGTGTATATGTTGTCTTATGTAAATGTATGTATTGTATACAGCATATTTATTGTATTATTGTTTGACATTCCAGCCTTGAAAAAGTCTTAGAAAAATACGAAATACGTGTCGGGAAATCGTGTGCTGGGATTTCTTACATTTTTCTATATGTGAATAAAAGACTGCTGAACAGCAAGAAGATTGACCTATCTGGATTTCTGTTTTGATTAATATTGTTGAGTTGTCTCTATTTTTAGTGGAAGGTTATTCATACCCAGAGGAGTGATGAATGTAATCAAGACTAAATAAGGACGAGTGGTGTGCTGCAAAAAACGTAATTTTTGTGTTCGCCCTAGATGATTGTTTATGTGCCGGAAGGTGTCCCTTCCTGCACACAACAGCAATCAATTTAAAAAATGATTATTTTCAACTTCTGCACGATGCAGCACACATAGAAGTTTCAAATAGCCATTTTGGATTGTTTATGTGCAGGAAGGGATACCTACCTGCGCATAAACAATCATCCCACTAAGGTGAAAGAGTGCCTGTGTTGGCTCTAGGCAGCTTATTTACTGCCAGTGCTAGGGAAAATGCAGGGATGTGCTGTATCTTTGTAAATATGGCTCATTCGTGCATTTTCAGAATGGCAGAGTGTGGCGTTAGCATTTTATGCTTAACACCAAGCTCCGCCATTCCCATGTAAATATGCCCCTTATGTTTTTCACAACATTAAAAACACAGGCGGCACCTACTCTTAACCCCTTCGATGCGGCCGCGATTCCCCTGGTGTGCTGTAAACAGCACGAACAGGGGCGGGCCGTGACGAACCCCAGCCGTCATCAGCACACGAGCACCGTAGTGCATGATGGCTGGGGTTCGTCATCAGCACCGAAGGGGTTAAAATGAACAAGATCATCCAATGTTTCTCAATAAAATATTTCATTAGTGCCCCAAGTAGAATCCGAAGTGCAATTCCTCTAGGGACAATATTTAATGTTTAATGGTATTGCTATATTTTTTTTATTTCAATATATCCATATCTTGTACAAATGTTTATAAAAGACACAACTGGCACGTGTTTCGCAACCTTGTCTCTTCTGCAAGGCTTATTCAAGATAACTTATGCATCCATTAAGAAAGCACAATTCCTTATTCTTCTATACTAATCTAGACATTGCTGATATCCGTTCTGCCTAGTTGTTTTCTGTTATCAGGTTTTCAAAAAGGCATTCTAAGCACAACATAGGCCATCATTATGATTAGATTATGTTTTTTACGATCCCTGCATAAACGTGCTTGCTCAGGGATCAGAATAATGGGTGTTAGGACTCATTACTGCATTCCCTCAATTTTGTTCAGGTGAATTTCGGAAGGTTCCACATGTCAACATTTACCGGCGTACAATGCCCTGTAAATGCTTTTACATTGGGATTTTGTTGTGCAAAACATTAAACTTGGCATGTTTCTTCTCACTTGAAGGGGGAAAAATGATGCTCATGACGATTGCAGCTCGTCATGAGGCACAGTGGAACTGTGCTTATGACGAGCTGAGCTCGTCATGAACAATGGTATTCATAGAATGTCAGCACAGGAGGGGAAAAGTCACAGCAGCCAAGGTGTTAAAAGCCCGACAAATACCAATTCCTGGGGTATAGGTGGTTAAAGAGCTAATGTTTTATAGCTGGTATCAAATAGAGGGAATAAAGGTGGACGATTTTTGGTGGGGTCCAATGTACTCGTCCTAGGAAGCAGCAAACAAAGAGTGTTGTACAGAGTTCCCCAATGGGAGCCAGAGATTTAGCTCAGCCTATCTTCTCTCTCACTAGTTAAAAAGGGATAAGTGCATGGTGTAGACCCTTTTCAGAATATAAGGATACCTCACACAGACTACCGGCAGGACCACAACTGTTGTCCCAGCAGATGACCGTCCAGCGTCATCATCGGTATCCTGCTCCTACGGCAGGCTGGCGGTGCAATGCCCGTCGGGCAGCAAGGAGAGCTGCACTTTGGCGGAGATCTTCTATTCCGAGCCAACGGGTGTGTGTGTGTGAGGGGCCTAAGAAGAGTGCAATAGTGAGCGTGGGGGTGTGTGTGTCTAAAAAAAGTCAGTTGAGTCCCTTGGTGAAAATTTTAATAGTCAGGCTCACTGCTTTGTTAAAAATAAAGGGGTATTAAGGAGTGGTGGGCAATGAAACCAATCCTTATTCAACCCTTGTGATGAATGCGGTCGACATGTTTCTTGCCATAAGGGCAATTCGTCAGGACCTTCGTGCTCATATAATTGCTGGGATCCTCTCAATCAAGAGGACACCGGTATACGACCTGTAGAGTATCGTACAGAAATGGTTCCTTGTGGGGGACCTCCTGGGAACTGAGGAGAAATAAGCAGATATTAATGATGTTAAAGTTATTAAGACCGGAATACATCATATCGTGCCTCTTAATCATGGTGACAAAAATGCGCGCCCAGTGGGTACAATCTGTCTGGATCATGACAGAATTGAGTGGTATAGTGAGAGAGAGGGATCTAGAAAATACAGCGCGCGTGAGGGACACGTACTGTATTGGGCTATCATGCTGTTCAGTTATAACATGCATCAAGGTGAAGAGGCCGAATTCTCGGCCGTGCATGCTGAGTAGGGTGGGACATACACAATTCAAGGCCAGTGGTAGTGTTGCACCCTAACTCAGTCAGGTGGCGTGAGGAGCCAGTGTTTTATAAAAAAATATATATATAATTGTGGACTAAGGATTTTAGCCACAATTGGCGAAAAGACCGCACAGATAAAAAGATCGTAAATGGTTTGACACTCTGTATATAAGTGAAGTCGTCGCTGGCGAGGTGGTGGTGATCCCCAGCGAGATTTACAAATGAACAACGTGCTCTGCTCAACGAGTGCGCGTGAGCGAGGACCATGTCAAGATCAATGGTGCACTTACCCATTAGTATTCCTCCCGAGGGCCTCACGAGCTGTCCAGGTGGGACCAGCAGCGAGTGAGGAGTTCCTACAGGGAGAGTAAGGCAACCCGCGGGATCATTAGGCAAAAATACGGAAACCTCGCGTAGGGGAGTAGGCTTGCCGCGTGTGCTGGCAGAATGCACGCGGGGTATCCGGGAATAGCACAACACCTTACCTCAAAGGTCGCTGATGGCTGGCATCTCAGCACCTACCCCTCCCACAGGAACACCGAAGACTGGACAGCCGGCACGGTAGTTGGGCACTGTCTGGTGTAGATAAGGGAGAGTTGAGCGCGCACCAAGGGGTGTGTCTCTCCGGTTGCTAGGTGACGGCACGCGGGAGTAGAAAGCAACGAGGGGTTTACTAGAAACAGCGAGGCCAGTACACCGTAATGCGGGGGCCATCTTGGAAAGGGCAGGCTTATCTCGTAAGGCATATTGATAATCATTAGGAATGGACAGTTAGTCCAGATCGATAATTATCTGGCGAGCGTCGTCCAGGGCACCCCATCGTTTAATCCTAGATCATCGCACTGTAGACGATGTATCCATCTCTGTTCGAATCTGAAGAGAGCCTGTTGATTGAGGTTAGGTAAACATTCAATGACAGTCCATCGGATGTTTTCTGGGGAATGATTGTTTACTTTACAATGTTCGTAGAGCTTGGTGTGTGTCTTGTGACACCGAATGTTGCTGTTGTGCTCCATTATCCGGTGTTTGACGGGGCGCATGGTCATCCCGATGTACAGCAATTCACATGGGCAAATCAAAACATAAATGCATCTGGAGCTATTGCAGTTAGTATGCTTGTTCATAGTCCAAGTGAAGTTGTTTTGGAGTACAATGGTCTTGCCCTGGATGGTCTGAGGGCATACAACACAGGAACCGCAACGAAAGTGCCCAGTTACTGGAGGAAGGTCCCAGAGGGTATTGACAGCCTGGGTGTTGGTTTTCTTAGGGCGGGTGTGAATTAAAGTGTCCTTAAGGTTTGCCGTCCTCTTAAATGCAAACCGCGGGCGCGGTAGCTCCAGCCCAGCCGAATTCAGAATGCCCCAGTGTGTGTTGACAGTTTTTTTAATGAATGAAGAATTTCTCGTGAACGAAGTCACGCAAGTAATCGTGTCGTCTGGCTCCTTGGGATGCACCTCGAGCAAGGCCTCTCTGTTATTGTTAAGGGCTCTTTTGGTGGAATTTTTCAGAAGGCGCGTGGGGTACCCCCGGTCCAGGAGCTTGGTTTGTAGGGAGTGCGCTTGTTGTTTGAAATCACTGATTGAACTACAATTTCTCCGAAGGCGGAGAAATTGTCCGAAGGGTAGATTGTCCCTTAGGGATCTTGTGTGGTGGCTAGTGTAAGGCAATAGACTATTCCTGTCAGTGTCCTTCTTGTAGAGAGAGGTACTGATGGTGGTTGGCTCAAGGGCTATAGTAAGGTCCAAGTAAGGTATGGATTTATTGGAGATCGTGCCCGTGAACTTTAGAAAGGGGTCTTGTTGGTTTATCCATGCACAGAAGGCCTCACAAGTAATCCGATCCCCCTTCCAAAACACCAGGATGTCGTCGATGTATCGACGCCAACACGTCAGATTTTCACGGTATGGATTGTGCTCAGGGGGGTAGATGCATTTCTTCTCAAATGAAGCCATATAAATGCACGCCAGGCTCGGCGCAAAGGTCGAGCCCATCGATGTTCCACGGATTTGGTGGTACAAGTCGGATTCATACTTGAAAAAAATTTCAGTAAGCGCAATATGTGCCAACTCCATTATGAATGAAACCGGGGTGGGGGACAACCACTCCTCTTGTCGTAGAAGGGAGTCCACTGCTTCCAGCGTTGCTTGTTGGGGTATGTTCATATACAACGCTTCCACGTCGAGGGTAAGGAGGAGGTCAATATCTTCTCTGCCATCCATGTCTTCAATGAGACGAAGCACATCTCTGGTGTCTTGCAGATAAGACGGGATAAGTTTGACCAGAGGTTGAAGGAAAGCATCACAAAATTGTGAGAGGGGTTCTAAAATAGAGCCGATGCCAGACACAATCGGTCTTCCTGGGACTGGGGTGGTGCCCTTATGTATTTTGGGCAGAGTGTAAAAGTACGGTATGACCGGGTCCGTAGTCACCAGAAATTCTGCCTCTTTTTTACTTATCCATTCATTCGTCTCTGCTTCGATGACAAGAGACATCACGGTGGTCGTCAGTCGGTTGGTGGGATCCTCTGTCAGAAGTCTGTAGTGCGTCGTATTTGCTAGTTGGCGTCTGAACTCCCGATCATAATCGTCATAGTTTTGTATGACAGTAGCTCCCCCCTTGTCAGCTTGCTTAATGACAATTGAAGTGTCCTTACCAAGGGAGGTAGCTGCCTGTTTTTCAGCGTTAGATAGATTGTTAAAGGGTTTGATTGAGGGTTTGTTCTGCATGGTTTTCAGGACTGCTCTTTCAAAAGTCAAGACCTCCGGTGGTACCATCCCATCAGTGGGGGTGAAGGTGGAAGGTTTCCTTAAACCCGTATCTTCACAGGGGATATCTGGCCGATTATCAAAGAAGGCCCGAAGACGTATCTTCCTGAAGAACTGCTTCAGCTCAATCATTTCCTGAAATGAGTCGGGGATCGGGGTGGGGACAAATCCAAGGCCTTTTTCCAGTACGCTCTTCTCTGTAGTTGTGAGAGTTCTTTTGGAAAGGTTCACGATCAAACTCGTCTCCCTCTGGTTGTCGCGCTCCTGGTTTTCCACCCCAGTCGGCTCTGGCGTCTGATCTTGCCACTGTACACCCTTGTTCCCGCCTCGCTTTCGCCCTCTTCCTCTGCCCCAACCTCTGCCTTGAAAAGGAGGCGGATTAAGGGGGTAGAATTGCGGGGGGCCCTGTGGGTAGAAGGGATATTGCCACGGTGGTGGTAAATGAGGTGGGCCATGGAACACTGGTCCTTGGTGATATCCCTGTTGCCAGGGACGCGTGGGTCGTGCGTTTCTCGCCGGGTAATCACCGCTGGAGTCACTGCTCGAGGAACCACGTCTGGTATCTGTGCTTGAATTTTCGTCCGAAGAGTAGTTGTTCTTCTTCCCTTTAAAATCATCTTTAAGGTAGGGGTATACTTTCTCCTTTGCAAATTTGGCTATATCCTTCTCCAATTTGGTGGTTTTCTGTTTAAGTAGGAAGTCATGATGGTCAGCCATCTCTTGGTTAATCTCAGAGAGTTTTGTTGTAAATGCTGTTTTATTGTTTTTTGAAGTGGCATTAATGTTTTATAGCTCACATAAGGTTTGGACCCTCCATCTTGTAGAAGGTGAAAGAAAGATTCTTCACATGGAAGTCTGCTGTAGAAATGTATTATCCCTTCCGGACACACGACTGGCAGAGCACAGGACAACGAGGTAGCAGCCCAAAAGTTAGCTTCCAAACAATGACTTCCAAATTAGCAACAAAGACGTGTTCGGCGTGATACCCAACATGTCTTCCCACAATACAATGCAACAGAAACACTAGCTCTGTTGAGATGGGAGTGCGGTTGATGTACATGAAAAACTTTACAAGGATTCAGATTCTGGGGGAGAGAGTGTGAGTTATGTGTGGTCTCCCTGGGCTTGAGCACTTCCTCTGATGATTATGGTGTGGGGGGTGGGGAAGGGGGGGGGGGGTTGTTGGGCCAAATTGGTGTTGGTGAAGTAGGAATAAGAATGATGACAGGCATTGAGTCTCCCTTTATGTTAATTGTTGTGAACGAATAGAAGTATTTTTCCGGTGTGGTCTTGAAATCTACATGTGTGAGACTCCTGGTATGTGGCAGCAAGCCTTTTGGAGTTTTGGGCGAGTTTGAAAATGTGATATGTTTTAAGGATAATTCCACCCCAGGCACTGTGCTTGCTGCTAAAATGAGTTGTATAGTTTTGGTTAGTGGGAGCAATCGAATCTACAGATAATATAAAACCCCAATGAGCCTGAGCAGGTGATCTTAAGGATGATCTATTGATAATAGTGTGTGTCTGCACGTGAATTTGTTGAAATGTCAGAATGGCAACAAAGGTGTGTGTGTGTATGTACACACACACGCCGTCACACACACACACACACATTTAGCAAGCCCAGACATACAAGGAATGGGGGGACACAGGTACTACACATCTCTCATTCTTACAAACAATAAAATAAATGATAGTAATTTGCTCATGCTTACAGTACCTGGACAGTCATTCACAATCAGTAATTCCCCAAAAATGTTAAGACAGTCATTCCAATTAGCTCCCTGTTACACTCTCCAACACCCAAACCGATACGCAAAAACAACAAGCAATAGTCAAGGTAAATCTGTGAGGAATAGAGAAAAACATCACTGGCCAAAAAGACATTAGGCTCACGTGACCTCAAGTCAAGCAAAACAATGAGACAACAAGATGGCTGTGGCTAACCTTGCACAATGGGGTCCTGGGGGGGGGGGGGGGGGGGGGCGACCGAAGGGAGGCCTGCCCCGCCCGGGGAAATTTGGGGGCTGGGGAAGGGGGGGAAAGGGGGGTAGAGATGGCGCCGCCCGGGGACAGGTTTAGGTCTGGTAGTTTTTGGGCTGGGGGGCGGGGCTTGGATGGGCTTCCTTTGGTCTGGGCTGGGGACCCGCCCGGCCACGAGGCAGAGACACCATTTTAAGTGAGGTGTCTCGGCCGCCAGGCGGGGGGTGGCGTTTAGACAATTTTTGGGCGTTTGGACAATTTTCTGGACTTTATTTGGCCTGGACTTTGTTTGGGAGGAGATGCCTCGCTGCAGCGGGGCACGGACTGTTCACGGAAATCGCTGGTTTGGCAAGGCTCGATTACACCGTAGAGGACGCAGCTCAGGCAGAGGCGAACTACTGACTGCTACTAATGGCTACGGGTTTTCCCGGCTGGCCGGACACTTCGCTGGTGCAGGGACGGGCAGGACACATCGCTGGAGGCTGGAAGCGCTCGGGTGAGCAGCATGCGGCTCCGTGCGGCCGAGCGGATGGGCCTGTTCTGCTTAGTGCGGGCGGTCCGGCTCCCACGTGGGACTAGGTGAGTCCCGCTGCCCCTACCCGAAGGGTCCGTACGGCCGCCGGGGTTTACTTTGGGGCAGGGGAGAAGAAAGTCGGAGGTGCTTATTGGGGTGATTTCTGCTCTCTCTGCATAAAGGGTTTCTCGCAAGTTTATTTGCATGGCATTGGGTGTTGATTGTAAGGTACTGTGGCATAAGGGGTTGTCTCAGGTTTATCTGCATGGCATGGGGTGTTGCTTGTGAGGTACTGTGGTGGGTGGTAACGGGGTACCGTGGGGAGGGCGATTTGGCCACATGGCCTTGTATTTCAGTATGCTGCATGTTGTAGTAGGTACCCTGTTGGGGGATAAGAGGGTATAGTGGGCTGTGGGACACGTGGTTTGTGGTATGAGCATTGTGGCGGGACTGGTGAGTTGGAAACGTAGCGTCGCAGTGCAGGTACCGTTGTATTGTAATGCGTTGTGGAGCATATCCTGGGGTGGGTAGCAACACACTGATGTGGAGAGCGTAACACTGAAAGGGATAGCATAGTGCTGTGGGGTGGTAGTGGTGTAGGCTGGCATTGCCCCGTGATAGGTACTGGTGTTTCGGGTATCGGCGCCACGCTTCTGTGGTTGCCAGCTTAAGTTGGGGGTTTACGGACTGCGCGGAGGCTGTCGCGTGACTTCCGGGCACTGCTGTTGGCGGGAGGGCACGGGGTAAAATGGCGGGTGACACCACGGAGCATCTGTCAGCACTGAGGTTATCGCAATTCGGACGAACATAGGCTGCAGCCGCTGAGCTGGATCCTTTTCGACGGAGGTCATTATACAGTGGTACTTCCACAATGTGGGGGGCTGTATTCTCAGGGCGGCTAATTGGCGGTGTGAACAGTACAGGAGCGGGATAGTTTGCAACTGCGGAATGGCAAGGAGGGAGAGCGGGGCGGCGCCTTTCCGCTCTTGTCGTGACGCAGTGGTTACAGAATTGACATACGGCATCACATTTGATCCTCGTTGTGTTACATAGCAACATTTCCTAGGAAACGAGACACGGTTATGGCTGCTATCAGAACATCGCCGGGCATTTAGGCAATGATGCATTTTAGTCGGTTCTATTCGTATTTACAGAATGTGGAATACAGTTGGTGTCATTTGGTAGGGTCGGGTACACGGTTATGGGGCCGGTCGCCCATGTAAGATGTACTGCGGCTGTATTATTTTCCTGCCTGTCTTCTTGTACGGCCTCGAGGCATGAATTGCGTGCAGTATACATGTGACGACCTCAGTCAAAGCACAATTTGCGTGCAGTAGACGTGTAACGACCTCGGTCAAGGCCCCTTATCCAGAGCTCAGGTTTTTGCGTGTGTCTTGGCGGCAGGAGACCGAACTTGCCAGGTAATCATCCTCTAGTCCCCTCCGGCATGGTAACTGAGTCAGCATGTAGGGGACAGGAGCTCGACCGGTACTACGAGAGGGCAAATTCCAGAGGGACAGTTTAGCCCTTCCCCTCCCTCGCGCCTGTCAAACCCGGAGCGGAGCGAGCAAGGGGGCCCGTACTGCTCCCATTACTGCGGGCATTGCTACACGCCAGCCTCGGGGGCAGGGGAGGCGAGAGGGGGCTGAAAAAGCATTGCCCCGGTACAGTGAAGGGGCATTGAGGGGATCGCCCTCATCAGGGCTTTTGTGTGATCGTGGGGCGAGTTTTGTATGGTCACCGTTTCACACTTCCCGCAGGCTTCTCCCTTTTCTGTTGTTGGTGTTCCTTGCATCCGTCAACCATGCATAATTTTATCCCATGAGCGTGATCGATTCCCTCTGTGGAACGCCGGGTTTTCAAATATGGCTCGTGGGAGCTACGGCTCAGATTGGCTACGGGTGGGTGAGGGAGCTTGCACGGGCAAAGTGGCGCCAGCAGCGGAGTTTATCAACGTTCTGGCCGTTTTCCGGCCCAATATCGCTTTGACGGGGGGGTGCTTTTATTAGTGTTGGAATTTGGGCTGAAGGTTAGACATCGACTACACCATTTGATAGACATTTCTGTTTTATCACTCACTGCCTTATAGTGCCAAGTATGGTATTGTACGGACTTGTAAAGGGCGCATACTACCCCTGGCGAGGTGCCGGAGAGCTTTTCAGTGGGTAGCTTGCTACTCCTGAACCTATCAAGGATTAGTATGGTGCAATATGAAAGAACCTGAATGGTGGCTAGGTTGGCGAGTTCTTTGGTTTCAGGGGGACCGCGGAAGGACAGTGGAGGGACAGAAGTTTTGCGTTTATGTAGCGCAAGTACAGTCTGTTTCGCACGAGTGCCATCGAAGACCTAATTGAAAGGCAGCTCTTGGTACATTGGTGCTACACAGCTTTTGCTATAGAGCAATGCAGAGTTGCCCTTGGCGCCTCCGTTTCAGTGAAGTATAGCTGGTACTGGGCCCAGGTTACTGTTCTGCATATTGGGTTACGATCCCAAGTGCAGAAAGATATACATACTTTTTCTTTACGGCTTACATTTTGCTGATCTTTTCTATGCAAAGGTGCATTGCGGAGTCCCACGCTGATATCTTCTGTAGGACCATTTTATTAGTGAAACAAGGTGGCTGGCGCATAGAGTTTATGGTAGTGACATTTTTCACAATTGCAGGCCTAGAGTGAAAAACCTGACAAAATATCTGCAAATGCACTCGTGAATACGGAAAACAAAATTACCGTTTACATGGGCCGCGGGCATTTCGAGTCGCGCGTGGGTGAGAGGTACGTTTTTCCATTTTATTAGTAGGAAACAGGGCGGCCAGCTCATGTAATTTGTATGAGTGTCAATTGTCATGCTTGAAGTACTAGAGTGAGCAACCTCACCGAATATCTGCAAATGCACTTGTGAATACGGCAAACAAAATTGGCGTTTCGATGGGCCGCGTGCTTTTTGGTTCGCGCGGGAGGGGTACGTTCTTTGCAGTGGGCTTTTTCCTGGCGGACAGGCTCTGGGGGTGACGCACGGTGTGGAGGACTTCTTTCTGGGCTGAGAGGAAGCACGGTCCCATGTCAGTGTGGTCATTCTCCGTAGTGAGCTCGACTCCATGGCCAGGGAGCACGCCCGCCGGAGGACAGGGGGGTCGCAACGCGGAGTGGGGTCTGGCGTCGAACGGTGCCGCTGCCATGTCGGGTGCTGCGGGGTAGGGTAGGTGACGGGTGAGGTTGGGGGCACTGCGGCAGGGGTTTCTTCCGGGCGAACGGGCGCAGGTGTGGGACACGCATCCGGAGGGCTCCTCTCTGGTGGAACGGCCGGCTTCGGCGGACTGCCTGCGGGCGCGGAGCGGCTTCTCAGGCCTGGTGTTGACTGGGGGGCCCTGGGCGCCGGAGAGGGGGCACGGCCCCGTTTTAGTGCGGCATACCTGTTGGGAGCTCGATTCCGCGGCCAGGAAGCACGCCCCGGGGGGGGGTGACGTCGACTGAGGGCATGGCCCTATACAGTTAGTGTCGGAGGGCATGGCCCTATGCAGGGGTGACGGAGGGCATGGCCCTAGGCATTGGCGACGGAGGGCATGGCCCTACGCAGGTGACGGAGGACATGGTCTATGCATCGGTGACGGAGGGCATGACTTTCTGCAGTGGCGAGGGAGGGCATGACCCTATGCATGGGTAACGGAGGGCATGGCCCTTGGCATTGGTGACGGAGGGCATGGCCCTATGCATTGAGTACAGAGGGCATGGCCTATACGTTGGTGACGGAGGGCATGGCCCTATACATTGGTGACGGAGGGCATGGCCCTATACATTGGTGACGGAGGGCATGGCCCTATACATTGGTGACGGAGGGCATGGCCCTATACGTGGTGGTGTAGAGCATGACCCTATGCGCTGGGACGGAGGGCATGGCCCTGTGGAAAGGGGGAAGACCTGCCGGTGGTTAGAAGGCATGGACCGGACAGCATGGGGCTTGAGGGGGTCCGCGGCGCTCCATATAGTTAGGGGGTGGTCCTGCCGACGGGGTCATGCGGCACGTCCCGGGTTAAGGGAGGGGGAGTCCAAGGGGGGGGTCGAGGACCGTTAGCACGTCCCTCGAGTGGCGGTTCTTCCTAATATATGGGGGAAGAGCAGGAGAACTGTTTGGATTATCGGGGGTAGGTCAAGCACAATAAAGTATTTAGCCAGGTAGAGAGGCAAAGTGACGTTATGCTAATTGTACTGTTGTGGATTGTGGGAATCAGTTAGGGGAGGGGGTGGGGGTGAGGCAGGAAATTACATATGCATGAGGTTTAGATTGTGCGGCGCAGGCCAAGGCTGTTATTGTGCAGAATGCACCTGCTTCCAATAAAGCGGCCTTTATCACACTTACATTGAGCCTCGGGTCGGTGCTTTCTTCCCCCCCCGCCCCCTTTCGCCAATGGGCCCCAAAGTTCCAAGCCCTGCAAATCTTGTGACTTCCTCGGACATGAGGCACACTCCTGAAGAAGTGTTATCCTGATCCCCTCTGGAGATAATGTAGGATTACATCATAATCATGCATAGTCAGACTCAAATATACTCTGTTGTATACTTTATATACTAAAGGGTATTTTTACTTTAAATATATGTATTTAGAATGTGATTAATAATGCTACGTGACAAATACTGTATTAACGTGACAGGGAAGAATAACTTAAAATGTTGTATTGTGAAATACTTATTAGGATGTATACAACTTATGTTTAACGTTTATACATATCATCTGAATTAATCCTGTGTAAATGCATTTACACTAAGATTCATTGTATTTATTTTTGCCTTGAGCAGTTTCATTTCATTTGTGTGTAGAAGGGTGCACATATTCTGTAACCCTGTGCACTTGTTAACTTAGCAAACTAGGCATCAAGAAACTTTGGTTCCGTTGCGTCTCCCGTTATGATTAGAAATTCAAGTTTAACCTTCATGCATGGAATGTAAGCTGCTGAGTTGTTTCTATTCCAGGTGTGGCTAAGCCTCAATATTTAGAATAAAGTTTGTTTTATTTATGGATAAAAGAGTTGGCCAAGGGAATCGCAGTAATATGCAAGTAGAGGAGTTCTCGTGGGAAAGGAGTACGAGAAGTATTCAGTTGTACCAGAGGTATGGAAATTTCCCTAGAAGAAGCCACATGAGTCGATGGCAGGTGATAGTAGGTGTTGTGTTTTTGTTATGAAGAGAGTCCATCTTGGGTTTCCTTAGGGAGCAGACTTATGCTACTGCTTGCGTGGCTTTAAGCTACTCGCCCCAACTTCAGAGTGTTTCTACTGAAGACTCTGATGGCTGACACCTTTCTATTTCCTTAATCAATCATGTCTTTATTTAATGCTGTAATTTAAGGTTACACTTACTAAAGTAGTGTAGGGAAAGTTAGGTTACTCATGCTCGTTAAAGATAATCATCTGAAGCAATTTAACCTTAATTTTTTCTTTCTGATCACAGGCGTCATTTTCTTAGGGTAAGTCATTTGCTTTGTACTATATCGGGTACATCTCTTAAGAAGATTTGGATTTACTGTGACCTTTTTGTACTTTTATATGATTTTATTGAGAATGATCTACAGTGACTTGTTTCTAACCGTATAATTAAACCTACTAAACTCAGATCAAAGAGTTGAGTGGATTAATGAGTAGCCATATTGGATGCACTGTATTGAAATGATAACCAGTGATTTGATTCCTTTCGCCGCTCACTCTACTAGAAAGACCTATCTTGTCTTGAGGGAAATTTTGTGAATGGGTCAGGACTTTAACACTCCCTATCGCCCCATCCTACATTCATACACAGAGGAGATATAGTCACAAATCCCCACTCTTGCAATTGCCAGGGCACAGAACCATCAGATGTCCTTTGACAAGGGGATCATTCACAAGCTTACACATTCAGATCAGAAATCAAGAAGAGCATGGGTATCTGTGGTATATCTCAAAACATACATGACCCACCTGTGGCACAACCCCTGTCATTACAACAACATTTATACAAACATTATACGAATTACCACATCAAACTACACATGCATCTAACAAAAATAAATGTCACAAACACCTCACATTTGTATACAATCTTTGTTCATACACCAACTAGAATAATACGCAGTCTCCATATGTTTAACAGAAATCTTTACACTTATACAATCTCCATTCATACAAAACAAATCAGAACCCTTTCATAATCTCCATAAGTGCAATGCAAATCTAAAACTGTATGTAATCCATTCATGCACAGTATGTAACACACTATTGTACACATTCTCATACGTACATCATATCTAACAGCACATCCAATAAATTTAGTTAAACCCACATGTAAATATCAGTCACACTAGTCGCAATGTGTACGCAAACTCCAAAAGAACACCAGTCCTGCAGGAGGTACTAGACGTCTTTGCCATCTATTCACGCAAAAATAAAACATGCACACATCACATGCATGGCTTCAGAAATTAACACATCTGGAATTATATTGGCAACACGACATACATCATACATGTGCAATCAATTACATGTACCACACTTTCCTGGGGATACTCTACACACTTGGGTAGCTGCCTCCCATACAACAGCATATATATGAAATGAAATGAAAAATTGCACTTATATAGCGCATAACTACCCGGAGGCCTCGCAGCGCTTATATATGTATACTTAGCACCAAAAACGTACATTTCCCGTTCAACATAAATGTCATTATTTTTTTATTCTAAACATATCACTTATAACAGAGAACTACGATAATCACACACCTCTACACCGGTGCTACCTAAGGAGTAGTCCATCCTCTCCAGTATAATGAAAAAATAAGGCCCTTTGGATAAAAATGTTTACTTTTCTTTAAAAACCACCTCTGTTTCTGGGACTGCTTCTCACTAGACTACTTTTCTTATCCATTATTATGTAAACAGGCAGCATCAGCCAGCCAGCATCCAGTCTCAGGGCTGCTCATAGTCTATTTCCTCTCTTCAGCAGCTAGAAGATACACATGCTTAGTCACCACTGTACTTTTTCACTTACAATCATTTTCTCATTCTACCTCACAGCTGGCAGCTTTTCTCTCCGCCATGCATGCAAAAGAAGTCCAGCTGGGAATACTCTGGCGCGTGTATGAGAACAGAAGACTAACTTGCTTCAATGTCTGTTCTGCCTTGTGCCTGTACACTAATACCGATTCAGAAAAGGGGGTGGTGATGAACAGAGTGTCTGAATTAAGCACTAATACCAGCTCGCGCAGACTCCGATGGATGATGATGCACACCATGGACCTAAAAAATGACCACTCCGGTCCTCTTGCACATGACTAAGTGCACTGTCTCACAAATACCACATATTGCTAGGGCCGGTGTTTTTTTTTCTGTCACCAGCAGCTAGATATTGAAAAAAAAAACAATAGCAAATCGTTGCTGCTCCCACAGCACAATGTTCTAATGTTTCAGTAGTTCAGATGACAGGTCAGACTGACCTATAAGGCAACCAGGTAATGCTAGATGGGCTAGTCTGACAGATCAGTGGATGGGACGTTTGTAGGTTGAGCATCAGCGCGCATGTGCTGTCTGCAAGACCTGCTGTCATCAACAATACCACTCGATTCCCTCCTGCTACTCGCCATTGGTCAAACTCCTGCGTCCTTCTTCTTTACTGTCTCATAATTGGTACAGCCAGCGATACCTCACTTCCCTTGTTCAGCAGAGGAGCACAGGCTACGTACGGTATTGTTGCCCATGCAGTGCTTTTCTGTTAGTTTAAGAGAGCTATTTTTTTTCCCCGCCTGGTGCTGCTTTTCGCCCGGTTTATTTAGCAACACTCTTCAGACAGACTCGTTCATTTTTATTAATTTTAGGCATGGGGAGAGTTTGTGATTTGTCCGCAATCACAGGATATTTGAGTTCCTGCCTGAATTGATCCTTGTTCCCCAGCTTCAAAGTCATCCACTTTAGCCATTAAGCCACATCCTCCTAACGCTGTAAACACGTATTTGCAATGCAATAGGTCTCACATTTGCAAGAGTTTAAGCTATTAGCATTGTAAATGACAGTGCCTTTTATGTTTTAAAAACCAACACATAAATGAAAGGCATTGCCATTTACAATGCCAATAGTTCAAACTTAGGTAAATGCGATACCCATTGCATTGCATATGCTGTTTAGCATTGGTGCAGCACAATTTTGGCTACACCTTTACACTTCGCAATTTCATAACATGAACGTGCACTTAGAACAACATTAAAATAAGTGTTGCACTTGACATCTATTTCTGGAGTGCATTTACTGTAGGACTAGTGAATTTACTCAAACTATGTGCTTTAACCGTATTAAAGGAGATGTTAATAAACCATCCTTACTCAGTGGATATGCACTTACAAAAAAACGAATTCAATGTACATAATGTGTGGCTTAATACATTAAATTACATTTACTGTTTAGAGGATCGCATAGAAACCACCCTCATATGTGTAGAATGTGATTGCTCTAGAAAAGACAAAGGCTTATGTAATGTATGTACTAATGTTTCATATATTGCCTTAAATTGTAGTTCTTAAACATACTTACACGCATACCTTTAAGATTTTATTGAATGCCACATGTCATATGAATCTAATGTACTAACATTTTACATTTACGTGTGCTTGCATGTGCATGCCCATATTAAATGGGTACCACTGAGGTAATATTTTAAGTTGCCTTGAGTAGGTCTGTTCCCCATGCTGCATGACATATTGTTTTCCATTTTTTTGCTAACATGACTTTTCTTGCAGGTATTCACACACATTGTTCTTTGAAGAATAGATACATTACTGTACTGGTGATAGATGGATAGACGGAGAGCGTCTGTGAAGAAGACCTTGATTAAAGAACATGCAGAGCCAGAGAGTCAACTAAAAGGTCGATTGAGCAATGTTGCCACTGAGAGAAAGGACACTGTCATTTCCATGTGCATTGTGCAGTCTGCAACGTGAGAAAGGAGAAAGACAATGGACCCCTGATAGGGGTGTTACCTAAACGATTTTAGTGTGAATAATTGGAGGCTACATGGCGTAAGGTTACCACACCTTTCCCTGGACTTTGAGAGATTTAGACCTGTATGCTTCTTTTAATTCTTTTCTGAGTGTGGCTTAGGTTACCACTAACTTCCCTGATCCAAGAACATTCTTGATCAAGCATCTGCAATGCTGACATCTTTCAGCTTAATTTTACTGTCCTGTTCTATTCCCATTATGGAATTTCCCTGATTTGTCAGATCCTTTGGGTTACAGACCTATCCTCTTAGCTTGGACTCTAATTTAGGAGATTTTAGATTTACTTGTGTAGAGACAAGAAAACCTGATACTTTTCTCTGAGCATCAAATACTTTTGCTAATCTTTTGTATTGCTGTGACTGAATTTGTTTGCTTGATACTGGTCGATCTGAACTTCTTTAGTAGGTTAGGCTTCTCAGTGGTTATTCTGTAACTTTATAGTGTTGTGCTAAGAGGGCTGTACCTTAACTTGATTGCTCATTTGTAAGAAACCCTCTTAACCATAGCTACTGATTCCTTGTCATTATTGTGTAGCCCAATGGGGTACACTGTTAATTGAGCTTTGATTTATGTAATGTTAACTCTCATCACCTATCAGTGGGGGAAAAAGGTCTATCCGAGGACCAATGGTAAAGTTGGCCCAGAGTGTTGGATTGGCAGTTTGTGGGCTGTTTTTTAGCAGTTTGTGCGTTAGTTTTATGGTAAGGTGGGCCGGTTTTGACTGATAAGTTTTGTGATATTGCCACAAGCATTACCTGCAGCAAACAGAAATGCATGCAGTCTCCCATCCTTTGTAAAAAGAGCCATGCAGCGTGTCTTTACATGTTAAAAACGAACAATAATTTGCAAATTATTTGTCACTCTGGGCCACTCTTTTTTAGCTATCTGGTTCACTAATGAGGCTACTTTTATCTTGGTGGTCTATTTTTTGTTCCAGACCGACTATGACTACCTATGAATCTCAAATTGAGCCCCAACTTGGATTATAATATAATGTAAAATAAACACATTTGCCATTGCTGAGAACTGTCGATCAAATAAGGGGCTCCAAAGTCTTGTTTTCTTACCAAGAGACCACAGTACCTTCAACTCCAGTTGGTCAGTTACCGGTGCTCTGGGCTCAAAATATACCTAAACAAAATCTCCTTACAAACAGCATGTCCCTATTATACCTTTCGTGGAGTCAGTCCCCGTAAATTGTTCACCCGTTTGCTCAGTCTCTTCATTTCTTAATAATCATGTTCTGTCACAGCAACCATCCCTGCAACTGTCCAGGAAACATCTGTCCTTTGTTCACCAGCTGACACTTCTTGCATCTCCTCAGGTGCAGATCTTTAACATTTGCTGTACAGTATACAACTCTATCAATGTTCTGCAACGCTTTCAGCCATATGCCCGACCTACCAACTACACTCTCCCTGCCCAGCAACCCACTATGACATCACTTGCCAGTGGTTTTGAGGATGGGCATTTGCAAACTAGGGGCCATATGTAGGTAATCTCTATTTACCAATTCTGAAATACCGAATTTTACTGATTCGGTATTTCAGAATCGGTAAATAGTATGTAGCTAAAAATTCGGTACATTTTACAGATTCGGTAATATTCAGTATTACCGAATCGGTATTTAACGATTCGGTAATTCCCATTCATTCCTATGCGAATGAATGGGAAGCCATTCACTATTACGATTCGGTAAATACTGAATCAGTAATAGGGGAACATATTCAAGGGTGGCAGGGTGTCACATTGACACCCTGTTGCACCCCTGAATCGTGCATGTGTGCAAATGTGGCGCACATACATGCCCTACGGGCATGTATGTCTGCCACATGGCACTGAGAAAAAATCAAACAATTGCTTTTTCAAAGGTATTTGGAATTTACCACCAACTTATAGTTCGTGGTAAATAACGAATCCTTAAGGCTAAAATGCACTCACTTGAGTGCTACCTACAAAGGCTTTAAGGAATTGGCATTTTACTGATTCCTTAAAATAACGAATCGGTAAATTACTGATTCCTTATTTGCAGCCTCCTAAATCTCAAATCCCTAAATACCGTGCGGTAACTGTGAAATTTACTGAATTTCACCGTTACTGACCTGTATTACCCCACCTACATATGGCCCTAGATCTTTCTCATCTTGGGACACAAACAGAACAAATAGATCAGTTGCTCCTAAAGAGCTTTTCTGAATCTCCATTCAGACACACAAATATAACATTCTGTGTCACCATCATTCACTCTCAGTATTTGAGAAACCAGCCCAGACTTACAGGGAATCGGGATTCGGGACTCCCTGGATACTATACCCTTCTCTAGATATGGCCAATGAAATACGTGTCTCACAGTGCACAATAGCACACAATAGTACACTATGTTTTCTTATCTCGTCTTCAAGTCTCTGCATTGACTATCACATTCCTACTTGCAGACAAGGGGAAGGATCCTCTTGTGTGGCATTTTTCCCACCTGTCACCTGGTAAGAAGAAGATATCTTCTAGAAACTTTATTTGCAACCTCTGTCATAAAAGGTTTTCTAGAAGTACTGAAAATAAATACTCTCATGGTACTACTGGGATGTGGGGCCACATGATGGCAATGCACCCGAAGCAATTAGCTAGGGCTAAACTCCAGAGGGAGACTCTTAGCAGGTGCCATCATCTGGGGCTGAAGCCGTTCAGCAGGACAACAAGCACCACCTCAAGTGGTGCAGCAGGAACAGGATATTAAACCAGTGTAACAGGATATTCTAGTAACGAGGTCTGTAGCTAGGATGTAGTTTAACTAGATTTATTGAGACCAGTTACAAGTAGTTAAGTTGTAGAGATACAGCCCCACCAGGAGCAGTCTGCATGCTGCTCAGCCCATACTCCAACTGACACACTCAAGCATCCAGGCAACCAAACATTCAATTCAAGGCTCTCACACGGTTGTATGACGTTAAAACGCATGCTTTTACCACGCATGCCTTTACAACGCGTTTTTTACAATGCATGCCTTTACAACGCATAGTGCTATGGGGCGCTGGATAGTGAATAGTTTAATTTACTATTCCAACTCCAGTCCCCGTGGATAGTAGGGAAGGTGTTGGATAGTAAATTAAACCTATTCCCTATCCTAGAGTGCCCCCCAGCGCAATGCGTTGTAATGGTTTGCGTTGTAAAAGTTGCGTCGTAAAGGCACTGCGTGGTAAAAGTTGCGTTGTAAAGGATGTTTCCCCTCTCACACAAACATTCCATGCATCACATACACACTGGCTAAGCAGCTAGGGAGAAAGTAACCAGATAAATACAATACAGGTTACAACATGACTTCTCTTCTTCCACAAAACCAAAATAAAACCACAAAGAAGAAAAAGGCACAAACAAGCAGAAACCCAATAAATAGAAATATGGAAAAGTGGAGAAAAAGCAAGAAGAAAATGAACCCAAACGTGAAGGGATAATAGCAAATATGCCAAGAAAAATCAAGCGTGAGCAAGGAAGAAAATACATTGGATATATGCAAGATTAAGTACAAGAGAAAATTAAATGAAAGATTAAGACCAAGGTACAAGAGAAATGCAAAGAAAATATACAAGAGATGTACAATAAGTACATGCAAGAAAAATAAACCACGTAGAGAAGATGCACTGATAAATATACATAAAATATATATTGCTCACCCATCATCCTCCTATAATCTTTTTAAAGAAACAAATAGAAATGGGTCACAGACACCAAAACTGGCTTTCCCCAAAATATAGGTGAATAAATGGACTAGAAACAACATGGGACATCTAAACCCAACATAAAGCGAAGAAAATACAATGGAAAGAAAGATAATAAGGTTGACTGCTGACCATGATGCCAAAAGGCCAAAGGACAGACAACCACGAGGGTAGGCAGTCTAAATATTGAGTTGTTAATGTCGAAGTACCATATTATCGAGTTCCAAAAGTCGATGGTTAGAAATATCGACAACCAAAATATCGTTGTAGAAAATATCGATTTATGTGTGTGTCAATATTATCGAAGACATGAATTTCGAAATCAGTAATATCGAAGCTTAAAATATCGATAGTCAAAAATATCGATATGTAAAAGTGATGTTTTAAAGTAAGTTAAGTAATGATATAGTAAAATGTTGTCTATATATAAGGTAATTTATATATATAATTCCAATAATTTTAGTTATAAGTGTAGGAGCGGGACGTAGAGTTTATAGGGGATAAGGGTGGGTAGTGTTTTAAAAAAGTATATTGTAATTATTGAATATTAAATTTCGAAATTTAAGTAAAATTGTACATTTTCGAAATTTGATTTAAATATTTCTAAAAGGCGAAATTTTATATAAATTTATGGAGTATTGTTAAATTAATTGTAGTTTGATTTTGTGTATGTAGTACAAATTTTAGAATATATATATTGATATTTAAATATTTACGAAATAATTGTATAATAATTTTTGGAGCGGGATGTAGAGTTTATAGGGGATAAGGGTGGGTAGTGTTTTAAAAAAGTATAGTGTAATTATACAATTTAAAATTTCGAATTTTCAATTACATTTTTACATTTCGATTATTTAAATAAATTTTAGAACTTTTCGAAATTTTTTAGAAATTTGGGGACTATATAAATTGATATTTACATGTTCTTTTGTGTAAGTACTACAAAGTTTTGAAAATATTTAATTTTTTTTTAAATTTTATAAATATTTGTAAATTAATTTTTGGAGCGGGATGTAGAGTTTATAGGGGATAAGGGTGGGTAGTGTTTTAAAATATATATTTTAATTATAGAAATTAAAATTTCACTTTTTAATTAAAATTTCTAAATTTAGAAATTTGAAATAAATATTTGAACAAGTCGAAATTATATCGAAATATATGGAGTATAGTACAACATTTTTTTGTGTGATTTTGTGTATGTACTAAAAATAATTGCAAATATAAACATTTTATATATATTTAACATATATTTGTATAATTATTTTAGGAGTTGGATGTAGAGTTTCAAGGGGATAAGGGTGGGTAGTGTATAAAAAAAGTATACTGTAAGCATACAATAATAAATTTCGTATTTTATTAAATTATTTCTATATTTCGAAATTTTAAAAACATATTTGTTAAATGCGTAATTTTATACACAATTATGTGATGTTTTTTTAAATTTTGTGATTTTGTGTATGTAGTAAAAAGTATAATAAATATATATTTTCTTAGATATTTAATCAAGAAATGTATCATAATTTTAGGAGCGGGATGTCGAGTTTATAGTGAATAAGGGTGGGTAGTGTTTTTCTAGGGAAATTTTAAGGGTTCAGGGTCAGTTTTTAGTTTGTGGGTAAAGGGGTTTTTTAGGTTTCAGGGTCAGTTTTTAGTTTGTGGGTAAAGGGGTATTTTTAGGTTTCAGGGTCAGTTTTTAGTTTGTGGGTAAAGGGGTATTTTTATGTTTCAGGGTCAGTTTTTAGTTTGTGGGTAAAGGTGTTTTGTTAGTGTTCAGGGTCAGTTTTTAGTTTGTGGGTAAAGGGGTATTTTTAGGTTTCAGGGTCAGTTTTTAGTTTGTGGGTAAAGGTTTTTTTTTAGAGTTCAGGGTCAGTTTTTAGTTTGTGGGTAAAGGGGTTTAGTTAGTGTTCAGGGTCAGTTTTTAGTTTGTGGGTAAAGGGGTATTTTTAGGTTTCAGGGTCAGTTTTTAGTTTGTGGGTAAAGGGTTTTTTTTTTAGTTCAGGGTCAGTTTTTAGTTTGTGGGTAAAGGTGTATTTTTAGGTTACAGGGTCAGTTTTTAGTTTGTGGGTAAATGGGTATTTTTAGGTTTCAGGGTCAGTTTTTAGTTTGTGGGTAAAGGGGTATTTTTAGGTTTCAGGGTCAGTTTTTAGTTTGTGGGTAAAGGGTTTTTTTTAGAGTTCAGGGTCAGTTTTTAGTTTGTGGGTAAAGGGGTTTAGTTAGTGTTCAGGGTCAGTTTTTAGTTTGTGGGTAAAGGGGTATTTTTAGGTTTCAGGGTCAGTTTTTAGTTTGTGGGTAAAGGGTTTTTTTTTAGTTCAGGGTCAGTTTTTAGTTTGTGGGTAAAGGTGTATTTTTAGGTTACAGGGTCAGTTTTTAGTTTGTGGGTAAAGGGGTATTTTTAGGTTTCAGGGTCAGTTTTTAGTTAGTGGGTAAAGGGGTATTTTTAGGTTTCAGGGTCAGTTTTTAGTTTGTGGGTAAAGGGTTTTTTTTGGGGTTCAGGGTCAGTTTTTAGTTTGTCGGTAAAGGGGTATTTTTAGGTTTCAGGGTCAGTTTTTAGTTTGTGGGTAAAGGGGTATTTTTAGGTTTCAGGGTCAGTTTTTAGTTTGTGGGTAAAGGGGTATTTTTAGGTTTCAGGGTCAGTTTTTAGTTTGTGGGGAAAGGGGTATTTTCAGGTTTCTGGGTCAGTTGTTAGTTTTTGGGTAAAGGGGTATTATGTTGTTCTGGGTCCGTTTTTAGTTTTTGGGGTACAGGGGTACAGGGAAACAAATAAATTAAGATTAAATTTAAATTAAATTATTTAAATGAAATTAAAAAATAATATTTCTTTTTTTTAATTCATTTAATTTACGATAGTAATTTACATTGAATTAATGTCCAGCACTTACTCAAATTAATTGGTGATTGGAGTTAGAACAGTAAATTAAATAGGTTCTGTGTCCTGCACTTACCCTAATTAAATGGTGATTGCAGTTGTAATAGTAAATTATTACAGATTTTTGATAAGCTATTACCTAAAGTAAATGGTGATTGGAGTCGGAATATTATATTTATTACTTCTGTGTCCTTCAAATATTGATATTATATGTATATGGGTGTATGATTAATAACTGTTATAGGTTCAGTGTATAGTATGTACTCTAATTACATGTGGTATATAGAAATAGATAGAACATTACAGTTATAATACATTTGCAAAAATATAAAAAAATGCTTTTGTAATAGGTAATAGAAAATAATTACACAATTTTTGTTGACTATAAATTTTTTTATTGAACAATACGATCACATATACATTTTATCAAGCTATGTTTGGTATAAATATTAAAAAAAAGAAGGACAATGTTCTTTTAATAATCACATTTTTGAGTAGTTTTCTTGAAAAGTACTTTTAATTTGTAGAGAAAAAGTGGTTACTTTACATAATGCAATATATGATATTATACATACATAATATAAATATTATTTCTTAATACAACATTAAACATGTGTAATGAAAAACATAAATCACAACTTTTCTGTAAATATAGTGATATACAGATGATGATATTAATATATGAACACTTTTAAATGTATAATATAATATAAATATCTTTATTGGAACATTTACATCATCATCAATGATTTTTTTAACAATACAATATTGTTATGTATAATTATTATTATTCATAAATACGTTTTAATAATAATAATATTCACATATTCGTCATATTGTAAAAAAGTAAATCAGGAAAAAAATACAATATTACACATTTAGTTATATAATAATTTTAATAAATATTACATTAAATATTTTTACATTTTTATACTTAATGTAATAAATATTAAAAGTATGTAAAATATAATTAATATACAGCAAAAATATGTACATTTCACAATGTACTATGCAATATTTTGTACATTACACATAATTTCGAACCATTTTTATAACAATAATGGACATTTATAGTAGTACTTTTCACAGTTACATATAATTCGGTTCTGTTATTTTGTAACCACTCTTTGTCTTTTTGCGTTATTTTGGGAAAGGGAAGGTCGCGGTTGGAAGCAGGTTCACGTTTGAGTACGTACGATTCTACTTTTATCTTTTTAAAGTATTGTAATTCAAAATTAAAGGTACTCGTTTGTTATTTTGGGGTTGGTAAATAAAGTATGATATAATGGAGTGCACTCAATACGTATTTTCGTTAACGAGTTTTTGGGCCATTTGAAATAGTTGGAGTTAATGAGTATGTGGTATCATTTAATTAAAATTAAAACAAATCGGAATGTTATGTTTATATATTATGGTATACTCCTTAGTGTTATGTCGGTGGGATTGTTTTCATTTTTTTTTTTTCGTATTTTGAAATAGCTATTTCCGTTTCCGATTACTCTTTTTTTTGGGAAAGGAAGTGTGTTTCAGTTGTTAGAACGGAGATGTATAACATTCTTCCTTCATATTTTGAGTTCTTTGAAATATTTATCACAGTTTTAGATAACTGTCGTCATTTTCAATGGCATTTAAATAGTCATTTTATTTGGATGATGGATAGTTTTAGCACAGTTAATAGAAAAATATTTAATGATTTGTTGGATTAAGTGTTTGAGATTTACACATTGTATTGTCGGTAAAGGATTAATCTTTATGATGTTATTTTAAAGGTAAGTTATTCATTTTTATTATTTTGTTTTGATGGAAACAGTATTTTAAAAAAAAAAATCATATAATGATATATTTATTTAGTCTTTTTATAATAGTGTAAAAAATTATTTTTGACTAAATAAATATAGATTTATTATATTAGAATATGTGTGTTATCATATTCAGGATATTGTTTGATGTTTATCCATTGATTTACTTATTGCAATTAGTTTAATGTTTTGGCTATCATTTTTAAATATTCCAGTCCTCTTGTTGTAGGATATAGTTGGACTTGCTGTTGAAGATATAGATACATTTGAGCAGTTTGTCTAGAGATTTTTGGTTTTATTTGTATGACAGATTGCTCTATACGTAATTCCTGAAAGCTTTGCTCTTTTTGTACAGCTGTGAGTAGCTTGTGTAATGTGGGTGTTGTACGTCCAGTAGAAGAGAGGAAGGCATTGTGCCAACCTTCAACAGCATTGTTCGTTTTTGCCTCTTGGTTCAGCGTTGGTAGATACACATTCCACCAGGGAATTAAAAATTTAGGCTGGCGTCTGTGGCCTGACCTATGTAGTCTTCCTACCCAGTTGTCCTCAAAGTAATCTAAAAGTGGGGCGAGTCTTTGCTCATTTTGGGTGTAGAAAGGACTTTCAATTAATAGATTGTAATGTTCTGCCACATCAGTTACTGGTACATATGCCAGAGCAATGAGATGTTTGATTTGGTATGCAAAAGTGATATTTGTTGCATACTCAACACTAAGGGCAGATTTTTGTAAATGTCTCCAGAGACATTGATTGAAATGAAAATAACATCCTTGAATGGATGTGTGTGGGTAACTTTTCAAAATAGAATTAATCATAGCTTGTTCAAAGTCTATGATGATTTTCATTGGGAAGTAGTCAGAAGTTTGTTCTTTTATTTTTTGCAAAATTTCTGAGTAAGTTGTGGCTTGTTTGTTCGGTAATAAACAGTATATGAAGGGGATACAGGTATTATGATATTGCCCATGAATTGTGTATAATTGGTAGAAAGGTTTTGGGCATATAGAAAAAGTTTCATCCATCATCCAAGTAGCACTTTCAGTTAATTTTTTCATATTGTTATTAGTTGCAAACATTATTATTCTTTTGTCCTTGCTATGATTATCATACAAAATAAATGGCTCGTCATTATGAGTGATTACAAGCTCAGGCGGAATTATGACTTCTCAAAAGTTTTAGGAGTTGGTATATTGGGTCTACTTGCTTTCTTTGTCCTTGCTATTGTTCTTTTAATGGAAGCAATAGATGGTAGCTGACCTCTTGCTTCTCGGGGAACTTTAGGTAGTAATTCTTTCAGAATTACGTTGGTAGGTAGTTCTGATCTGCTACTTAATTCTTTGATATTCTCGAGAGTGGATCTCACTTCGATTTCCGAGATGTTTGGTGGGTGATTATGTTCAGTGGTATTAAGAACACTAGTTTCCCTTGTTGTAGCACGGCCATAGCATTTATTGGAGTAATATTTCGTACACTTCCAATTTACTTTTAGGTCTTTTTGTTTCTCCTGAGTATAAATGTAGCTCATATAGCATAACAAAAATTTGCCTTTCTGAGATGTAATAAATCTTGCATCATCAGTCATTCTTGAGTTCTGGTATCTAGAAAAGTTAATATATAAATATTAATTAAATTTGAAATGTATAAAAGATTTTAAATAAAGCAAGTACTTTTATAGTAATTTACTTACCAGTAGTAATGTTCTATGTATCGAAAGTAGGTGCTTGTTGAGTCCGATGTTGTTGTTCTATTGCCACGGGCTGTTGAAAAAAAATTAAGTTTGTTATAGTAAAAGTTACAATTTGTTTTTTGGTTACATTTTTGTTAGTTTATAACGTTTCTAAAAATACTTTAGTTTAATTGGATTTTAAAAGAGACATTTCCAAGATAATATTAACAGAAGCATACAAAGAGTCATTTTTTGTTCAAGTATATTCTATAGAGTTTATAAGGACTAGTTATGTTTTATTTCTGAACTTACCTAGAGAATTAGAGTAGTAGCAGAATGTTTGTTCTTTGATGTGAAGTATCTGTTTTCTGTAGCTTTGAGGTCTGTTTAGAGAGAAAGTTTTTGAAAATTACCAATGCGTTTATATGTCCTATAAACAATACACACTTGTTATAAAGCATTGTTACTTATTTGCTGAAAAGAACCTGGGATGACACATGTATTATGAGTTAAAGCAAAAGAAACATATTTAAGAACAGGATTAAATAATTTTTCACACAGCATTGTAACGTTTTTTCCCCAAAACATTCTGGCTTCACAATATGTATTAAGAGTTACAGCCGAAGAAACAAATTAGAGAGTTAGAAATTAGGACACTAATTGGCAAATAACGTTCAGTAAATACTAAAAATATGTAGATACCTTTTTTAAATGTAAAGTGTCCAGTATCTTGAAGTTGAAGTATAACTTTATTTGTTTGTAGAGTCTGTTTAAAGGCAAAGTACATAAAAAAACAACAATTTAGGTTACAAATCTTGGTCTATAAGTAATAGTAAAAAAGATTAGCATTTATTAACAGAGTTATATTATTACTTACTTGTAGTTTCAGGACGAATTTTCTTGCACAGAAGAATATAGATGGTGCTCCCAAAATTGGCAGTATGTGGTCATGAAGAATATTCCCTGCAAGTTGTATGGCTGTTTGTGACTGGTTTATATAGTCTATGTGTAATTAAGTTTGCTATCTGATTGGTCAGATATGTAAAGACGAGTTACTATTGGTTAGTTTGAATTTTTTTAACTTAAACATTTAAGATATATCTTCTTATATTGTTTATGTAGAGGAACTGAAATGATATATTTATGTAATAAAAAACTCTTGTAATTAATATAGAATATGTACAATGAGTACTAAGTCTAAAAAATGTATGTTTACAATGACTTTATATCCAAATATCGTTAGTGTGCGAAAACACAATTTTTTACAGTTTATCTTACTTAATAATTTGAAAAAGAAAATAGTGAAGTCTTTTAAAATGTGTGTATTACTAAGAGAATAGATTTATTGGGGTTATATATTAAAAATTGAGTATTATTTAGCAATCGATATTTTTATATAGACGAAAATAGTGTTATCGATTTTTTAGTATTCGATATTATTGTAGTGTGCTATATGTAGTATTGAGTGTCGATATTATGGTAGTCGAAAATACTGTTAACGATATTTGTGTAGTCGATATTTTTGTACATCGATATAGTTTGCTCGATATTTTTGTCGTTTTCATGTTAAGTATAGGGTGTCGATATTAGTGATATCGATGTTTGAGACTCGATGTTATAGTAGGTCGATTTTTGTGTAATCGAAATTCTGTCAGTGATTCAACCACGAGTGTGCACAGTAGTGCGAACAAACAATTATGAACATGGGACTTGTACCCATTAGAACCCCTAAATAGAGGTTAGTAGCATGACAGAACAGCAGAACACATGGGACTTGTACCCATTAGAACCTCTATGTGAAGGTTAGAAACATGAACAGAGCAACAGAACACATGGGACTCGTACCCATTAGAACCCCTATGTGGAGGCTAGAAGCATGAACAGAAGAGCAGAACACATGGGACTCATACCCATTAGAACTGCGTAGATGGGTCTAGAACCTACTACAAAAACAATGGGACTTGTACCCATTACAACTACATAGATGGGACTAAACCCCACAACAATGAAAGCTGTGTTGAATGGTACTAAAACCCATCAACTGTGATGAGGAAAGGATACAACCTAAAACAAAGATTTCAAAATTTGAGGTTTAACAAACCACGAGAATGAGTAAAGAAAATCCATAGAACAATAACATGCACACTTTTGAAATTGGAGCAACACCATCAAAGAACTAGCATTGTGGTAAAGTTAAACCACCAACACTGTACTTGACTGAACACATGCATGCATGTCAGAAAACAAACTAGAAGCATGAGATAACACCAAAAGAAGATATAAATGTAAGATTGCACACCAGAAGGCTTATGGAAAATATGGCAGCACACAAACACTTGCAGTGGAAGCATAATGACAATAATCCCAACTCGAGACAATACTAAAAAAAAATGTCTCACCGGCATCCCGAGATAGAGATGAAAACAAATCTACATGTAACAGACACAATCCCATGTGTGTGTCACAGTAGATCATTAAGAGAGATGACACACCATTTACCCCACAGATGGTGTCCATGCTGGCATACAAAAAGGCACAAAATTCTTGTATCAATTTATTGCAGAATGTTATCTTCACATGAGACGTAGCTGGCGCTAGCATCAGTCAAAAAATCTTCCTGAAAACAATAACGAAAATACACAAATTCTTTGCTACGCGATACCAGCTACCATATTGACGTACTTGGGACACTGGACGTGCATGCTTCCTGCCCCATAAATACAGCGGACTTTATCTCGGTGTTGTGAAAAGAAAAACTCCAAACAGGATGGACAAAGCGGGACACTCCATTGTTCCAGAACATGTGTCCTGCCTCAAACCCTGAGAAGGTATTTGTTCTTACTAGCAGAATGACGAAACGTTGTGCAACAGTGCAACACCCCCAGAGGACGAGAGACACCAACAACAGCAATTAGCAAGCAAAGATGTCGGCACACACATAGGGAGAGCACTGGGAGGCTCAAGGCGCGTACATGCACCAAAAAATGCACATAAAACACACATAGCTGGAGCAAAATGTACTGACGGAGCCACCGGGCCCGTCCACACACGCACGCACGCACACACGTACACACGCATGCACGCATTCATACACCCTGAGGGCGGGCTCGCCCGAAGGGTATAAATAAATGGGCGCGAGACCGCTCGTGGTCTTCGGCCCAGAGTTACAGTTAGCGTATGTGTGGAATCTATCACTGAGTGGAGATTAGGCCCCACTCTGTGGCTTAGGCGTTCCCTTCCCCGTACCACAGCAGTACAATAAACATTTTTGATTTCTGGATAGTGACGAGCTCCCGACGTGTTTCCACAGTCAGTGCATGGTGTGCCCTCGAGCCAAACAGAAGAGGTAGGCCTAGTGCTAGAAAAGCAGTAATTTTAAATTTAAAAACAGTTTGTTTTTTTGTATTTGAATGAAACTGCCCAACAAATCTAGACTCCATGAAGCCCCGGGGTTTAATTTAAGTGCTGTGGTCAGACAAAATGAAGACGGTGCAGTCTGTTAATCAACATTGGCAATGTAATTTACCTCACAACTCAAAGAAACATAACGTTGTGGAGGTCACTGGTGTAGTGGTCAGGATCACACAGGATGTCACAGTAACAGGAATTTCAGTTGTTTAAACAAATTAAGTACAAGCAGGTTGGGGCTGTCTGATGAAAGAGACACTAGTTCGTCTGGTATGCCCTGTACTTCAGACTTGAGGTTTCTTCTTAGTTTCTGTAGCTTTCCTTTAGAGATTTCTTGTTTCAGTAAGACTTTTTTTTAAAACACGTGTAGTTTCGTTTCAAGAAACGTCGCCAAAAATATGTAGTGATGAAGTCTCAGAATCTGGTTCTTTGCGAGCCGATTTCGGCTTCATGAATCTGGCTGAAAGTAACCAGATAAATTCAATACAGGTTACAACGGATATGTCCATGTCCTGCAGGTATTATAGCCTCGATCAGTTTGTTGGAGAGATGATCTTTAGATTGAGTGACAAACTTTTGAAGGAATACAAATGTCCTAAGAAGCCTTACATACTTTTCCCTTTTGGTATGTCTTTAAGTAGATCTTCCAATTTTTTTCTCTTCAAGATTTCAGCAACAAAATTTTTAAAAAATAGAAAAAGTTATAAAAAGGGGAAAAAATAGTTCTTTTTAGGGCCACCTTTTCTAAAAATGATGTTGTATGTGCATGTGCTAATATATAATTCTAGTGTGCTATATGTATGTGAGATTGTGTGTGTATATGAATGTATGATTATACATATGTGTGTGTATGTCAGTGTGTGTGCATGGGTGTATGAGTATTTTGATGTTATATGAAACTGTGTCTGTATATATGTGCCTGTGTGGGTGTGTATATGTGAAAGTGTGTGTGTTTCTATGTTTGTGTATGAGAGAGAGTTTATAAGAATGTGGGATTAGCCTTTGCAGGACGGCCTCTGTCGAGGGGGGAAGGCTCTGCGTAGTAGGCTTTGCCGGAGGGCTGGGCTCTGCGCTAAGACCTCTGTAGAGGGGTGAAGGCTGTGTGCAGTATGATTTGGTAGGGTTTGGTGATGGAGGGCCTATGGTAGAAGACTACTGCAGGACTTTGCAGCACCACACAGGAGCCAGCTGACTCGTGCAGGATCATGGAAACCCCCAAATAGTTTTTCTTTAAATACATTTGACCTCACGAAAGGGCAACATTCTGCTTCATGTTGTGGCTGCCTATTACATTACTCATACCTGCAAGAGTCTCACAGGCCCCACCAATGAGAACGAGTGTTCTTCCATTGGTTCCCACAAGAATCTTGCAGGGTTCTGCAGCAACAAAGATCCATGATCTTTAAACCTTTATTTCACCAAAATTACTGAACACAATTATACCAAACACAAAAGCCTACTTTCTGAGTAAAGAGTTAGCTTTCTGCCAAATTTAATGTAATGCTGTTCAGCCGTTTTGGCTGTAAACTTTTCTAAAATTCCCTACAAAAATTGCATGGAGGAAAAAAGCATGTTGGGAACCCTCCATTTTTCTCAAGCCCCGCTTGACACATCACACTGAAACTTTTCAGGAAGGAGCCGAGGTGAATGGCCTCATTTTTGGATTATTTTGTGGAGATTCGTCAACCTGTGCCAAAGTTATTAGCAAAACAATAAACGCTCTGACTGTGGGCAACTCTAACCTAACTATCACTATATGTGGCAACCACAAATGTGTGACATATATATATCTTACACTTGTGGCTATAGTGCCAGTGTAGCTATGATGAGGTTAGAGTTTCCATAGAAAAGGCATTTTTTGTTGTCTTAATAACATTGGTGCCATTCGACGAACCTGACTGAAACGTTCCAAACAAAAAATACATCCACCTTCCCAAGGGATTCTTTACTTTTCAATACAGAAAATACAGCGATGGCTGGCAGTAGGCAAGGCCTTGAAGCCAACTGCATTGCACATGGATGAAGACCGTGAGTAGCATGGGTTGACAACCTCTGGTGGGTTGAGTGCAAGGCCTTGCTAGAGGTCAGGACATTTGGCAAAGCCCTGCTCTGCATGACCAATCACCATTTGCTGCAGTGTTTGATGCCCATTGAGAGCTGGGTGCAAGGCTACACTGAGGCCAGGACCCAAGGCCAACAACTGCTGCATACAGCTGAAGGCCATGTACTGGGTTGTTTGCCACCCGCAGAAAGTTGGGTGCTGGGAAATCTTGGATATTATATAGGATACAAAAAAAAACACACTGAAAAAATCCAAATTTAGCTTGATTATATGGTTAGTTTTGCAAATAACATTTCAACATATGTTTAAAGAGCATGAGAAATTCATCTAAAACCGCAGATAGATTGTAGCTATGGATGTGGATTAAAATCCAAAAGCCACTGAAATGTGCACATTTTGGTTAGATGCACAACCCATAATATGCCCTATAGACATGCAAAGCACAACTTGCACACTAGGGGTCGCATGATACATGCGCCTCACTTTCCTTACCTTTGAAAGGCGCGCCCAGCGATATGAAGGAGTATGCACCGTATTATGATGAATGCACTGCCCTGGGGGCAGCGTAGTCATGTGAAAAATGGAGCGGCTGCTTTAACGCCGCTCTGTGTTTTCACAGTGCGGGCGGCAACCTGCCTACACTTTTAAAAGGGATGTCTGGGGGTCCATATGGCCCCCTTTTACCCCCTCCAGAGGGCTGCTCTCGGGGGGCGCACTCCTGAGACCTTTTTTGCCTCTGTGCCCGCGTCTGTAATACAGCGCCGGCGCAGAGCCAAAGGGATTTCCTAATTTGCATGGACCACGTCCCCATGCAAATGAGGGAATGCCCCCTGATGATAGTGCTGGCACTTTATGTGCGTCAGCGCTATCGGTATTACAGGAGGGGCACACAAGTGTCTGTGGCCACTTCTGTAATACCAAAGTGCCCTGGGGACGCGCAAATCGGGCACAAATGCCTGTTGTGCCCCCGTGGCACTCTGTGTAATACGGCCCCCGATTAGCTCAAAATATTTAGACCAATAAATAACAGTGACCTGAAACCTAAATGTAATTAAACAACAGCACTACTGGTTTCCATAGATGCTGTGGGATGATCATGGAACTGTTTGGTGACAATATCCTTGTAATGTAAGGCAGGGGCTCTTCATCCAATAATTAGGAAGCTTATAAAGTGAATGAATATATTGAGTCAGATGTTAGGGTGGAAACAGCATTATCAGCAGAGTTCTGTAAGAACATGCTGCCTTCCTAAGCATTTCTAACAGGGACATCTTATGCTCAGCACATCTTTTGAAGCTGAAGTCACAGAATAAAATTGGTAGAAAAAGCAGGGCAGAGATAAAATATACCAAGAGTCTGTGACATACTCTTTGTCTGCTTTTGTCTGCCTGCTTGCTTTGTTTGAATCCTTGGGGCTCTTAAATCTGTGGGCTTATTCCTCATTTACTTTCTCATAACCTACTTCTCCTGACGAGGCCTTAAATGACCCGTTTATTTTTTGTGTGAGTATGCTTAGACCAAAAGATTTCAAGTGAGATGATAAATTCAGATTCCGATGCAAATCAATATTTGTGCATGGATTAGCATTCCAAGTACTACACCAAAAATGCACCCCCTGCAATTTTCCCTTCTGAAATGTTGGCTGCTCAAACCTGTTGGAGTTTTCATGGGGAAATGTGTGGTAAATGCGATACATATGGAATTTGATGTAATAAGCTCCAGGTGCATGTAATTCCTCATTTTTCAGGAGAATACTTTGAATGGGAAGTATTCACTACACCTGGTAAATACTGTCAACATTTTTTGGTCAGTAAATATCTCGCCCATGAATGACTCTCTTGGAACCAAATCCGATGTGTTGTAACTGTGCTGTGTGTTAGTCAGACTATGTTACATTGATGCTACCTGTGCTCAACCTGAGACTCTCTCTCTGCCTTTAAACAAACCCCAGGATTTATGGACATTATTAAGTCATGAAATTTAAAAGCAGTGGGTTTTATCTCTTTCCTTACATATGCAATTTATAAATCTGAGGAAGGGCTAAAATCCGCAGTTGTGTCTCTCAATTAATGGACTGAAACTCATTTGTTAACACCTTGGCTGCTATGGCTTTTCCCCTCCTGTGCTGGAAAAGCTCGAAAGGCATTATTTCATGATGAGCTCACCTTGTCATAAGCACAGTTCCAGTGTTCCTCATGACGTTGGTGCTTTGTGTGCTCATGGTGGGCTGATTGGACAATCAATGATGCTTTCATGAGGAACAGGATGCATACAATATTGATCCCAGAGATGAGAGCTAATGATGGGTCAAACGTCAGTCCAATGCAACTAAAGAGAACTTAAGTAATAGTATTTACCGATGATCAATGTTCTACTGAGGACTGTGAAAACATTGTTTGATAATAGCAATCACCTCTTCCCCCTGAACGAGTCTGGTGAAAATGTATCATGGTCATTTGAGGGGTGTCATGCATACTAGAGGCAATCCTCTGATACCATAAGGTTCTGCATTTGGAGTGCACATGGGTACAAGCAATGTGTTAACACTGATAATTTTCCTCATCTTTTAAATAAATACTACATCATCTTACTGCAGGGAAGTTGGCAGAAAGAGAACCTGAACATTGATCGTTTTGAATTTATTTGTGAACCAGGACATGCCCGGGCAAAGGGGAGACTATATGGGGGCTGCTCAGGATCTTCTCAACAAAGATAATAAGACCTTTAGGAAGGGTAGTCTAAGATAGTAGACAGTCACAAATATCAGTTGCTGGGGCACAGGTAGAAAAAGATGAGAAGGTCACTCTAATTTTAGTAAATATATATCTTCACGAGGAGATAAAGAAAAATGACTATATACTTGTCTCTTGTGATATGTTTCGACTTTTTCTAGATTTTAATATAATGCAGCATGAAGAAAGTGACTATTGGGTATTACAGTGGACATTTATCCTAAAGAAAGCGGTTTTAGCTGAAAAAGTTTTAACTTTAGATATGGATTTTCTCTGAAGGTTACATGCACATCTAGGGTCAATGCAACTTCAGGTACTTATGGAATTTTAATCACCATATGAACTTGGTAACAATATTTCCATGCACTTTAATAAATGTGTTTGGTTTGCCTACCTAACTAAAAACGTGCTTGTAGGCTTATGGGTTTACTTGAAAATAGTTGGAAAGGGAAGGAATAAATACTCCAGCAGTCACAAAAAGAAGTGGTTTGCTCAAGAGTGTAGAGAAGAGGAGAACATTATTTGGAAAGCAACACACTCATACACAAGAGGTTTAAATCGTGTATGTTTAGAACAGATACATACCATAAAAACAAAAGATAAAAATGTGATTAGAAATAAATAAGCAAACTATTACAATAAAAAATGAAATGATATTTTAGAGATCATACAATCAGGTTATTGGAAAACATTTGGGGCCTGGTAAACAATATATTTAGTACACAGGAAGTAACACAATCTCTTATGATATTGGAAGAAAGTTGGGTTCTTCATTTACAACATCTATTTGGTTCTCCTATATCACAAGTAATTAAGTGTACCGTTGATCATCATTTAATTGATTCAATTACTGTGATGCAGATTAAAGAAAATAGATCATGGCTTAAACTAAGCAGGGCAGTTGGCCCATCTAACATCCCCGCAATAAGGATAAAAACTAAGATTGATAGATGGGCTGAAAAAATCATCTGAGACTCCTGCTTAAATGGATCGTAGAATATGGTCGCAGCCCAGATTCATGGTGGGGTTCTGTGATAGAACAATTATTAAAGAAAAGTGATGGGAGAATTAGAGCAAATTATAGGTTAATAAGCAACTTTGATGTGTCTGTGAAACTCCTCTCTAAAATTCTTCTCTCCAATCATGAAGTTTGGGATATGGGAAAACAAATTCTTCCCCTTGACTAGGGCAGTTTGTGGGCAGTCCATTCTACAATTGGTCATTGTTTTGCCTTTTGGGCAAAAATAAAAAAAAAGTTAGTAGAAACAAATCAGAAGATGTGTAGTTGCTTCGTTGTCTTTCAAACTGCGTTAGATACAATGGATAGCTGTACACTGATAATGCTAGTTTGCAACAGTGGCTCGTTTTAATTCATCTCCTGATTTGTAACGAACGGTAAGGTACTTGATACAACCTTCTTCTGTAATCTGGTTTGTCGGAAATATTTACCCGAAGTGGTGAATGTCATTGTTCTAAAGTGAGGTATTTTCTATATGTCGCAAATACCTCCTCCTCCAAACTTTTAAAAGGAAAAAAGAAAAATGAGGCATAATATGCAGAACCTGTTTTTAACAAACCAAATTCCGAAAAATATGCCTTTTTCTGGGCCTTTTTCTGTAATAAAACCAGAAGATTTGACCTGCAGGAATTTATCAGGGGAAACATGTAAAGTGTGATAATTATCCTATAACTCGCAATTTGTTTGCACTGAGATTAGAATTTAAGCCTTAACTCCAAATAAAAGTAACAGTAGCATTCTGGAAAGCCTTAGAGGGTAACATAATTGGAGTAATCTTCTGTAATCAAATTCAGTGTAAAGTGACGAGAGGGCTCTCATTTAAACTAATATACAGTATAACAATCAAAGTAATTCTTTCTGTAATAGTGTATATTTTGAGTAACTTGAACCATTGCTTTTGATAATCAAATTTAGTGTAAATTATTGTGAATAATAATCACTTTCTGTGTTCTAAATCTGAGGAAAGCAGGATATGGCATTGCTGGTAACAATATGGGCTCACGCCTTGGGCCTGCAACTCCAAGCAAGTACTGCTACTCTGTACTAAATACAAGTAATTAGCAGAATCCAACTAATTGTCAAAAGTAGAATAACATAATCCAGTGAAGAATACAGTAATAAGCTTAATATCCTCGTTTAATATAATATAGGTAAAATAATCAGCGTAATGTCTACTGGTGTGTTCCGGTGAAATCTAACCAATTACCTTGGCAATACAGTGTGGACTGAAGCAATCAAAGTAATGTTCTGCAATCAATCAAAGGGTTAGATTACCATAATTTCCTATGTTACTGTGCATGATAAACTCATCAGCGAGCTCTCCTGTGCTCTAATGTAGGGTAAAGTAATTTGCCCTGTCTTCTTCTTTAACTTAATGGAAGGTAAAGTCGTTAGAGCAGTGTCATTCTGTAATTTAATGCCATACTAAGTAGTGATATTAATATCCTGCAAAGAAATCTGAGTAGTTATCAGAGTAATCTTCTCCTGTTATCCAATGAAGAGTAAAGCAATCATGTTAATATACTTTAATCCATTTTGGGCTAATGTAATTGGAGAAATGACTGTTTGTTTTGTATACAAAGCAAAACACCTAGAGTAATTGTATTCTAAATTCAAGTAACAGACAAAGTATAAGAAGAAATATCTTTGCTTAATCATATGCAAGTTAAATTAATCCATATTATCAGTGCAGGGCGACATTGGCAAACACAGCCCTGCCTCAGTGAGTGACTTAAAAAGATGGTATTTTAAGTGGTGAACTGATATAAAAAATATTGTGAAGACACTGCCAAGAAAAACAATTAAATGAGCGTAATAAGGGTTTTTGTGTTTGTGTTTTTGTATGCAAATCTGTACTGAGAAAAAGGAAAGGATTTTTTATAGAGATTATATTGTATATGTCTCTCAATAATTGTGAACATTTTGATTAAATAGAGATTTATACTGGTAAAGGAAATTACATAGATAATGTTAAAATAAAATGTGTTTAAAATCATACATTCAAGTTCAATATAGTCCATGCAAAGTCCATAAAGACCACTACTTAGGTTTAAAATAGAAGGATAAAAGAAGGAAAGATGACAATAACATTACAAGCACAGTAAACATTGACAAGATTCAAAATCCACAAGATTAAAATGGCAGCAAAGGGAGGCCATTTTAGCATTCAGAATGTTCAGGTGCCACAGTTCCTTTTAGTTTCTCATTACTCTCCCAAGTATCCAGGCCATAATTCTATCAGTGCCAACAATTCTGAAATATAAACTGACTCTAGGGTTGCAGAACTTTTGGCCTTGTGATCTTGAATATTTATAGTGCTTATTGCTAATTGTGAAGCTCCTCAAGTGATACAAATCCAGACGTACCTTCCGATTTACTTGTTACCCTCTTAAAGGACTTAGCATTGGGCCTTAGGTCAGTGGGTGCCTACAATTCTAAGATAATAAAGTGACTCTAGATTGATAGCTCTGTTGGCCTGCACCCTTGGATTTCAAAAGTGTTTGACATTTTAGAAGTGCTTAAACGGTTCGAGCCCTATAATTGGAATGACCAGTCTATAAGTTTGGTCTGGTCAGATTATTTTTAGTATGTGCTTTGCCTTTTTTTCAAGATAAGTATACATTTTGTAAAACTGATATTCAAGCTTGTGTTTTCTGGATTCCATGGCTCAATTATATTTTGCCTACATGTTCAGACTGAGAACTGGTTAAATCACATATGAGGCATAAGGCACCATTGTTGTAACAGAGCTGGACAAGTGCAAATGATATGTAGAGATGATTCCTCTGGTGCTTTACAGAACCTGTGATTTGTATCCCCACTGTTTTTCTTCCAAGCTGGGTGGCTGGTCAATGTTGAGTGGATGCCAAAACTGTGCACTATAAATTTGCTTTTTAAAACTCTGAAGAAACAAATGTCAAAGTAGCGCTACGATTTTAAAGTTGTATTTGTATTTATGAATTACCTCACAGAGCTCCATTTAACTGCTATGACTTTGTCCTCCAGTTTAGATTGCTTGTGTGTCAGTGTGTTCAGGGCTAGTTTAGAACTTGTGGTTGAGACCATAGAAAGTCCTTCTGAAACATTCTAATGGATTATACCAGGTAGCCTCTATGCGGTGTCACTTTTCAGGACACTATCATCTAGCGCATGAGAGCTTGTCCAGGGTATCCGGTTGACCATTTCGAACACTATGGCACATTTTGTAAACAAAGCATCTACTAAATAGATCCTGTTTGACCAGGACAAGCTCAAGACATACTTGGGCCTGAGATGAATACTTGGGAGTCTAAAAATGGACCTGTACGTGTGGGCGACTTGATGTTCTAATAATGAGGTATATTTGCACCTCATGATTTCACTTCCACAACTTGTGGATGAAGCCATCCATAACATTTTAAGAGCGGGCTAAATGTGGGACCCCATGATATTTTTTGTAGGGTGTCGAATGCTGATGTTAGTGCCAGTGCTTTGGATTTCATTAAGTAGCTATGTTCTATATATATATGAGCTCCTATTGTCGATACGGAATCCCAAGTATTTACACTGGGTTACGTTTTCAATTTCTGACAATTTATTTGCCATGAGCCCTGGATGTTGATTTACCTTCCTGTTTTATGGGGTTTGGTTTTTACCAAGCTTAACTACCAATTTAGAGGTGGTGAAGACATGCAGGGTATCCTCAATCTTTGTAGGCCTACCACATCTTGCTTAGTAGTAGAAGGTCATCAGCATAGAGTAGATGTGATAATGGCTGGCCGACCAGTTTCAGGGCATGTGTATTAACTTTGTTGAGTTCTCTTGACAGGTTTGAAATGAAAAGATTGAACAGCAGGGGGCAAGCATGCACCCCTGCTTGAGACCAGAGTCAATGTAGACTCTTCGGGACAATTTGGTGCCAACACCTAATTTTTCAAGAACCCATGTTTGTATTCAAGAGTTGAATGGCTCCAAGAGCAGGAGATTTGATAAACTGCCGCATCTTGGTCGAAACCCTGTCTAGTTTAAGGGAACTATTTTCAAGTTAATTGCCTAGTCAACAATGTTGTGGAGGATGAGGCTTGCAAAATATTTGGCCTTGATGTCAAGGAGGGTTATAAGTCTGTTATTAGGTGTGTTGCTGTTTGAACCTCAAGACTAGATGTATTATGGAGCCTCTCCATGATTCCAGAATCTCTCTTGCAAGCAAAGTTGATTTGTATAGTTTGATCGTTATTTTGCCCAGAAGTGTGGGTTGACTTTCAAAACAGCCTGTGGACAGCCGTTTGTCCAAGAGCACCTCGAGTCCGGGTTAGGTCTCTCTCCCACCTCCGGGGCCTGTCTACTCCCCCAACCCTCCCTGGAGGGCCAATGAATATTGATCCTGCAGATGTCCAGGCCGCTTTGGTTATGCTTGAGTTCTACTCATTGACTGGACTTTTACGGCATCATGTATTGTCTTTCTGAAGTATTTGGGATTTTTCTTTTTACTGGCATATAACATTTTACACCAGTACTGATTCTTTGATGTGACTTCATAGCTGACCATGCCTCCTTTTTGCATGTTTTCCTCATGAAGTGGACCTTGGATGGCAGTGCCAGATTAAAGGGGGTTTTCTTCAATATATAAAATTCCATGTTTATGGCTGTCCTCCGCTCCTAAAGGTGTTTGTTCATGGAGGTGGATTTTTGACTGGCTACTTGTGTTCCCTCTAAGCAGGGTGCTTGCACGCCTGTACAGAGAGTGATTTCTCAACTCAGAGAAGAATGTTAAGGGCCTCATCTATAAGAAAATGACGCAGCACGGTGCCACAAGCCATTTAGCTGCACTGTGCTGCATCATTTTCGAAGCACAGGAATGCGTCATATTAACAACAATACAACACATCTTTGTGCTTTCCCCTGCGCTGCCGCAGTTGGCTCCCATGCTCCAACGTAGGCACCCAAGCGTCATTTTGCAAGGATTTCAGCGCTACGAGGATGATTGTTGTTGTGCACAAAAACAACCCTTTATAGGATTTTCCTCTTTCTATGCATGCTTCAGAATACAGCATGCATAGATAGAGGAAATAATGAGGAGAAATAAAAGTATTTCTCCTCGTTGTTCCATTCCTGGGGCCACCGCCGGGAGGCATAGGCTTCTGAAGCATTCCTAGTTTTACAAATTGTTGTAAATCTGGGAATGCGTCAAGTTCCATGGATGTCGTGTGGCAACACCCATGGAACGCCCCTTTCAAGTAGATTAATGCGGGAAAGGGGCCCATATTTGCAAGGCCATGAAAAGTCAGGCAGGGTGACTTTACGTGGCCTGGTAAATATGGGCCGGCCCTTTGCATCACCGGTGCATCAAAAAAAGTGCTGCTCCGGCGACGCAATGGGCTTCTAACGACGCCACTAACGGCGCTCATTGCAAAGCTTTTTCCCGTGGCATTAAAAGTTAATCAGGAGAAGAGATAGTTATCAACATTGTATTTTGCGAATCCTTAATAGCAAATTTTACTGATTTGCTATTATGGACTCGCAAAATGCAATGTATGTAGGTATCGCAAATAAAATGGCAATTCCTATGCATTCCTTATTTACGGCTCATGCATTGCGAGTAGCAAATAAGGAATGGCTTCCCATTCATTCCTATGGGCCTAGAGGCCCATAGGAATGAATACCCAATAGGCACTCGCAAATTGCGCATGCAATTTTAAGGGTGCCAAATGGACACCCTGTTGCACCCCTGAAAATGCATATGTGCACATGTGGAGCACATACATGCCCTAAGGGCATGTATGTACGCCACATGGCACCTAGAAAAATGCAAAAAACTGCATTTTTCTTGGAATTTGCAAATTACCACCAACTAGAAGTTAGTGGTAATTTGCGATTCCTAAAGCCAGGTCGCAATTTTTTTTCTTCCTGCATTGCATTTAAGGAATCGTAAATTGTGATTCCTTAAATGCATTTGCAAAATAGGTAATCGCAAAAATTGTGATGCCCTATTTTGCGAACGCCTTTTGAGATGATACATCCCAAAAGGTTTTTTACTGGTCGCAAACAGGCCAAATCTGAGAATAGGCCCATTTGCAAACAGTAAAACGCTTGATACAACAGGCCGTAAATACATCCCAGTCTTGTGATCAGCCATTCCATTCCCTCATTCCTTCCAGTTTATTTCAGCACCTCAAAAGAACTCCTGACACAGGTCACGATGTTGTGAAAAAGGTGTTTGTTTTGGGAGCCATGTTAGAGACTTGTTAATATTCACCTGCGTTTAGCTCAGCAGTGCAGCAGCCTTTGCTCCTGCAGGCTCTCTTCACCTCTCCATGCACAGGGGGGATTTATATGGCTGAGTAGCTTGTAAATAAACAATAATATGATGGCTTATTGGACAGCACTATCTTTGGCTTCTGCAAAGGAATTGTTGCCAAGAACTGTATTTCTCCCAATTTACATTCCCACAAAACAGCAAAAAGTGAGAGTACAAGCAGGACTAACACAATGAGTATGTCAGAAATCAGCATAACATCAATTGAAGTAGTGAGCAACAAAGAGAGAGACAGAATTATTAAGAGAAAATAGATAGAGTGAAAAGGAGCAAGTGAGACTGTAACGGATAAAGTGGGTGACAGAATGCTGGCAGTAATAATTTAAGAAGAAAGGAAGTTGATAGTGTGACTATTGAAGATAGAGAGCAAGTGTGGGGAGGTATGGTAAAGTTAGAGAGGGAGAAAGAATGTGTGCTGGGAGAGATGGGTAAATGATAGACAGGTAATGTCTTTTCTTTCTGTTTGAGAGGAATTTGCCCTGCTTCTGCCATTGCCTCATGCCTGCTTTTACTGAAAGTTTGCACTGCTACTGCTCATGGTAGGGCGTACTTGTGTTATGTGTTTAAAGGGCCTTCTGATGTGAAGAAAAAAACAGTTCACTATGCCCAGTCCTGCATCACTAACAATCAACAATAACATGTGTTTTAGAATGTTGCTTTGCTTAATGATTTTGAAATAAATGGTTGCATCAGTCTCTGGATGATTCTTTAAATAGTCTTGGTAAAACCATTGGCACTTCAAAGTTTGCTTCTGCTTGTTAAAAGATCTTTATGCACCCAAGAGCGTCCTCACCCCAATTGTCTTATGGAAATGTTGAAGAATGGGTAACCCCCCCCCAACATCTGTTGGAGTCAAAACTGTGGCAGAACAAATGTATAGTGAAGGCATTCTTTATCCTATTGTTAGCAAATATACATTATCAAAGCAGGGCTTTATTTATCTCTGCTTCATATACCTCTCAAACGCCTTCTATTGTCACTCATGTATCTCAGATGTATTCATCAATGACTTCTCTTGTTAGATTTGGACTGGGGGAGAATTAGTGTTAAAAGAGGGATACGGTAAAGATGCATCATAGCGCCCACCCTTTTCTCCCTTTATGTGAATGGGATTGACAAGGAGCTCCAAGCGCTACTTGCCTATGCACCAAGAATTGGACATTGACCCACCCTGGTGCTTCTTTATGCCGGTGATGCGATGTTAATGTCTTGAACCACAGAAGGTCTTCAAAAACTGATGACTGGTTTTGTCGCATTTTCTGGAGCACAAAGATTTTAAATTACATTTGTTCAAGACCTTACTGTGGTGTGTGGAAGAGGTAGATCTAAATAGAAAACATTTTTCGTTAGGGAGCATAAACTAATAGAAGTAAGGAATTTTGCTTATTTAGATGTACTTTTTTCAAGCTCTGGCTCCTGGAATTCCTATTTAGAATTAGCAAAATCCAAATTTGCTAGATCCACCGAGGCCTTATTTAGATCCGCAAGTAAAATGTAAATGTAAATGTAAATGTAAGGTGTTTTTGTAGCGCGCTCAATTACTACCGGAGTATCCTGGCGCGAATGACCGCTGGGGAACCCGTCCTGGCTTTCCCTGTGAGATGGTCCCATGCTGGGTATCTCCAAGGTGAAGCCAGGCATCCCCGGCATCTGTGGGGGGCCGTTGTAGAGATGAGGCAAGCTTAATGCCCAGAGTTACCGTGTGTGATCACTGCCCAAAGTGGGCACCGAGGCGAGAATTATCAGTCCGCTGACCCTGGTCCTCGACCCTGCCGCGTCGGGAATCGAACCCTGGTCCCGGGCCGTTCTCAGCCTCCGGGTCTGCCGCCTCTAACCAGTGAGCCACACCTCTCTACAAGTAAAGTTGGCAACAAACCTATCTGTGAAATACTGCAACCCTATAGGAGTAAATGCATTCCAACAGAAACTTATGGGGCAATTCTCTGAGGGGTGTGGGGGCACAATATTTTTCAAACCCCGAAAAATTACTTTTTGGCTAGATTCCTTGCTGTACTACGTACCATACCTACAAAAATAACTCATAGAAAACTAACTGTAAACTTTGTAGAGGATATAATTGACTTGAGTGCAATAATTGGCTGGTACAATATCTGGAATAAACCAGGCACAACATTCTCAAGAGAAGTAATTACTGATTGCCTTGCTCTCCAGCATTGAACTAAAATTCCCTGGCTGGTTCATGTTAATATGCTTATCAAGGAAATTGATGCTGATCTTCACATTAAGGATCCAGCAACTTTATTACAGTTTGCTAAGAAAGAATTAAAAGCATCTTTACTCATAAGTGAGCAGCCAAGAGAGAATTTAAAGAAAGGAAGAAAGTCTCAGTAACAAAAGATTTGGAATGGCTATTACAATCAGGGCTACAGAGTTGTCTTGTGGCAGTAACAGACGTTTCAAAAAAGGTTCTACCTTACCGGGCTTCGATTAGGTATTGCACATCGTCTTGTAGCCATTCCAAAAAAGAGATGCATGGTCTAATACACTCCCCAAATGCCTGTGTGATGGAGTGTTGGTGCAGTCACGAAGAACATTTTTTGGAAGGTTCCCCTGGTGATTTACACATGGGAGGGGAGCAAATACAACAGAAAATAAAACCCTGTGGTTTGTATATGCAGAAAGTCGCCAGATATAGCGCCTTTATAGCGAACCACGAGGTAGCACCCAACCCCTTAAAATGTAAAATTTAAACTTTACAGCATGTCAATTCTTGGATAGTTACCCAATGGCTTGTACACTGACACCATATACTCGCCCGTACTTATAACACTCTCAACGAATACACAGGGCGTCACGATACCCTTAATTGAAACTTAAATAATCTCCGCCAGACTTAGCGTCTTGTCAATGAATTATGACCCATGACCCTATGTCAAAATTAAAATTATAACAATTATCTTTTTAAAACCTATGCGCAGATAAAACTAAAGAAACAGCAGCCGTCGTAACAGTAAACTGACTGTATATATCAATTATACTGACAGGCTGATGAACAAGAGGAAGTGAATCAAACCCCTTGCATCGGATAAACCTATACCTACCCTCACCGATCGAGTAAAAGCGAGTACCTTAACTGGTGAGTAGGCCTCCAAAGGCGGGAAATGTAGACTGAAGTGTTGGTAATCTCATAATCTCCAATAGAGACCATTACATAATGCGTCTTTTTATCACCAGTGATTCAATGTGAAGAAGGGATCTGACAGTTTAATTGACAAAGGCCGCATAGTAAACTACGGTGGCTCCTCCGTGCCGATTTACAAGCACAGAAGCACATATGAAGGTAACAAAGAAATAGATAACACAAACTAAAATCATTGATTGCAGAATGAGTGTTGAAACTGCGTAAAATCTGGTTTCTCTCTATCTCCAAAAGGTATTTTGCCACCAGATGAAATATAATAGTGCAAGACCCCAATCGACTTAGAAGTCTTCTGATATTAAAATCGTCGATTTGAGGCACTTGTTCACATATTTTGGGCAAAGATGAGGACATTATTAATTTTGTAGATGCCCGGTTTTTCATTCAATACAAGAGTGTGGTGGGTGAGGAATATATGTCTTCCCAAAACATGTCATTTTAAGGAGTTCACTGGGTAAAAGAAAAAAAGAACAGCCATATATGTGTCACTGTATATAAAAATAGGTATCTAAAATATTGTTTTTCAATTTTTAGATTACAAGTCAATATTGCCAAAGTCCTGATGAAGGTGCAACTATTGTAAAGCCACCGAAATGCCGCGTCGACTCTTGCTTTTGACTGTCTTTTTTATTACTGTATAAACACAAAAGAGGGGTGAGGGTCAAGAACATTTATACTCTACCACCCCGGACCCCCAGGAAAATAAGTAGTATGCACAAGAGGGGTGTATAGAGTGATATATATCAACAAAATGATATGACCAAACAAAGGAAGCCCCAATAGGGCAAATTCCTCTATTTGAAAAAACTGCCCTCACTCACATACAGAAGTATGTGACATGCTTCATCCTCGGGTCTGCTTGCAAAACGCCCTGGTGTAGCCACACACAGGGCGGAGCATAAGGGAGGGGGAAGAAAATAATAAATTTTTTCTTAACAGGACATACAGTCAAGACAAATGGACATAAACGACATGTAACATAAATCTTGGTGAAAGTAGTGTAAACTCCAAGTGATCACCACTGAAAAAGTGCGACGAAAGGTGCAGTTAGGGAAAGTGATTTAAAACTGAATAAGGGTGTCAACCAGAACACAACCTTTATTAAACTTTTCTTGACACCCCTAACAGGATTAAAAAGAAAGAAGAGGATGGGAAAATGCCACTACGAGATAATTAGGAATCTCAAGGCTACCCTCCTACCACTGCCAGATTACAAGTCAATATTGCCAAATGTCCTGATGAAGGTGCAACTATTGTAAAGCCACCGAAACGCCGCGTCGACTCTTGCTTTTGACAGTCTTTTTTATTACTGTCCATGTTGTTTTTTACCATGAAGATAACTTTTTTAGTAAATGTTTTTAAATTTAGAGTGTAACCCTAAAGGGAGGTACCACAATAAATCGTGCAAATTGTTTTCATATCCTTGTTTGAATTGCTTATTTAACAATGGTTTGATACACAGTGGGATAAGTGTTCAACATTTCTTTGCCAGTATAATTTGATTAACATTAGGAACTCTCCTTAAGCAAAATTCCCCCACACGTTTCTCCACAGTCAGCATTTTGACTTTCATGCATATACAAACCACAGGGTTTTATTTTCTGTTGTGTTGGTACAGTCGTCGGTGCATTTTATATTTTGCGGATTCTATAGCATAATTGAGGTTTTGCTAGCCTTGGTGTTAGAAAGGCTATATTTTATTAAAGACATGGAGGCGAGTATTATGCTTACTTTTCTTGCTTTCATTTCAACAGAGCGTAAAAAGAAAAACTACTTTACCCAGAAAACCCTGGGACCAAAACTACACAAATACATCACAATAGAATGATCAAACAAACGTTGAGTACTGTAATAATTATCTTGACTGAGAGCAACAAACCCTCTTTTCTTGCTGTTTGCAGTCAAGATAAGTACTCTGCTTGTTCCTTTATATATTAAAATTGTGTCCGTTTTATATTTTGTATTCATTACATTTTGTTGGACTTGGCCCTTTATGCAGGGTCATACCTGAACTTTTTGACTTCCTCCTGTATTGTTTCTGACCTGTTTTTGTTGGTTTTAGGACTCTGGGCACTTTACTACTTCTGATCGGTGCTAAAGTGCATATGCTCTCTGTTTAAAGTGTAATGGTAATAGGTTGTCCATGATTGGTATGTTTGCCTTACTAGTAAAGTCCCTAGTAAAGTGCACTATGTGTGCCAGGGCTGGTAATGCAAATGCTACTAGTGGGCCTGCAGCACTAATTGTGCCACCCATACAAATAATCTTAAAGAGAAAACTCTGGCCTGCCACTGCAGTGCCTGCGCACAGTTTGTTAAACTGCCATATTGTTCTGACAAGTGCACTCATTTGCCAGACCTTACCCTCCCTTTCTATGCACATCAGACACCCCGAATGGTAGGCCAAGGTACTCCTGGGCAGGGTGCAGTGCATGTGAAAGGTAGGACATGTACTGAGGTGTGTACCATGTCCTGACAGTGAAATATTCTCCATTTAGTTTTTCACTGTGGTGAGGCCATCTTGCCCATAGGACAGAGTGGGGACTCTGGAGGCTGTGGAATATGTTTTCCAGCCTATCTTCCTAAAAGCTTAAGATGGAGAGGTGAAATTTAGTATGCCTGAACTCACACTGTAATAACACATCTTTTTATGAAGGTGGTTTTTGCATTGTGTTTAGAAACCACTCTATTAGCAGTGGCTGGGGTTTTGTGCCCTAACATTTCTGTGTGTCTCTGCCTGGTTGTGGATTGACTGGATCTGAAAGTGATAGGATCTGGGGAATGTCTTGACCCAGTGGAGGAGGTGAGACAGCAACAGGCTGACCTGCATCTAGAGTGTAGGGGGGAGGTGTAGCCCCTAGAGGTGAAGAGACCTGGGCTGCAGCCATAAAACAATAGCTCCATCCCATGCTGAGTGATTAAGAATCCAGACCCCCAGGGGGGCATGGCCAAGCGTGGACAGAGATAGCTGCGTAGCGAGTGAGCTCCGCAGTCAGTGAGCCCACTCGATAATCCTACCCGAATATCCTGGGGTCCAGTGTGCCTCCCCGGGTGGCGGAAGGAAAGCGGTACCGGGTCCGTCAGCCCCGGAGTCTCTGGTGGCCTTCATCGCGGAGCGGGGTCCGATCCTGAAGGTGGGCCTAGACTGGGCATCCAGCCGGGGCCCACAGTGAAGAGTGGTGCCCTGGCGCTCGCACTTCCGGCCGGCCGGCTTGTAGAGGCCGCGGCTGAGGTGGTCGGCCTGTGTGACGGCGGGTACTGGGCTACGCTCGAGAAGGAAGACACCTGCACTCTGCTGTTGTGGGGGAGCGTGGGCCACGAACAGCGGCTGAGGGTGTGAATTCTGGTGGCTCCGGTGGCAGCTGACGACTACTGAGAGTGAGGCTGCGGGATCCGGAGGGGCAGTCAGCGGCGCCTCGTGATTTTCGGAGCCTCCGTCCCCCCCCCCCCCCCCCTCGTCCTCATCGGCCCTGGAGAAATCGGCTCGCTTGTGAGTAGAGCCATGGTACATTTTAATGGGCAAAGAGGAGGTGGTGGTGAAGTGCTGGAGTTGGCTGGGAGAAAGTGAGGCCTCCAGAGGTGTGTAATATTAATGAAGACTTGCAGATTTCCACAACGCTGGGGCTGAGGGACCCAATCCTTATACCTGGCCAGTGAGAAAGTGTGATGATAGGCCCCCCGCCTCCCCACTGTATCTCTTACCTCTGACCCAAGGGTGATCGCTGAAGGTATAGGGTCTGCCCTTATTGACTGCAATAAAGTTCCTCGGCTGGAGAGGGAGGGGCGCCCTGTGTGCCGGTTGGGAGTGAATGGCGGGGATGACTGCTGCGGCCTCTGAGGTTAAGACAGATAAGCCCTTCGGGGATGTGCAGGTGGGGACCCCCCCCCCGGAGTAGCTGCCTGTTGTGAGGAGCGGCGCTGTTGGCATTTCAGGATGCTCTTTGGTGATTCGATCTTTGGAGTGCGGTGCTGGGCACCCTAGTGGTCTGACTGCGGTGACTGGCCCCCGTCTAGTGCCGCAGCTTGAAGTATGGAACGGGTGAAGGGTGCGGGGTCTAAGGGCCCGAAATCGGTCCAGGCAAATAAATTGGATCGATACACAATCTCTAAGGACACGCAAAAGGGGAGGCTCTCTCAGGAATTGGCGAAGAGGACCCTGCCTGGGGAAGAACCTGAGATTTCCCTAAAAGATTTCATGAACGCGATAAGGGGGTCAAAGCCTCGCTCGAACACAAGATGGACTCCATGGCTATTGATATCACTTTGATTCGTGCGGACATGGGGAAACTGAATGAGAAGGTGAAGCAGGTTGAGCTCACTACGCCCAGCCTTGTGGATGATGTCTCCCAGCTGCAAATTGAGGTCAGAGAATTGAGAGACTCCCATGCGAATATCAGCCTCAAGCTGGATGAGTATGAAGGCCACCTCCGCCGCAACAATCTCATCTTTGGTGTGCCGGAAAAGTCAGATGGTCAGGCCCCTGACCTCTTTGTGGAGGACCTTATCCTTAACCATCTAAAACCGAAGGGCCTCAGTAAGTTCTTTGTTGTTGAACGAGCACACAGGGTCCCGGGCGGCCGTCCCAGACCAGGCGCTCTCCCGCGGCCTATGCTGGCCTGGGTCCCTAACTATCGAGACAGAGATGCTGTCCTCCAGAGCTCGAGGGCCAGTGCTCCTCTCAAATACGAGAACGCCACCATCTCTTTCTTCCCGGGCTTTACGCAATGAGTTGAGGAACAAAGGAAAACCTTTTTGTCAGTGAAGCAAGATCTACGAGAGAAGGGCATGAAGAACTCGGTGCTGTTTCCTGCCTGACTCAGGGTTGAGGCGGAGGGCCAAGCGTGGTTTTTCGAGCAGCTGCAGGCTGTGATGGAGTGGCTAGAGTACCGGAGCTCCCAGGCCCCAACAGATGGAGGAGAAGGCGGTGGAGCAAACGTTCAGCCTTCCTGAACAGGCAGCCAGTGGGGTGTTAGGGGGGTTTCCGGGGGGTGGCGGGTGGGTGTGTGTGTGTGGGGGGGATATGTTACTGATATGACTGATGGGTGCCGTGGACTATATATCATCATAATTGGACAGCACTCCGGACATGTTATGGTATTAGTTAGGGCGCTGACCGGGGCTCATGGACATCAACCCCCTAAGTACATTTTTTGTTCTGTCTTTTGAATGTTCAGGGCGACAGGCACTCTGAAGTTTTCAATGGGCAGTTCTAAGCCTAATGGGCAGGGCAGCGGGGTGGGGGGTTTTGGGAGGGGCAACTTGCACATTGCATTTGATTGTCACGCAGATTTCAGAGGATTGTCGAATGTTGGGAGGGAAGTTTGTTTCACCAGTTGGGTGAATTGTTTATGGCACCAGCAGATCGAACTTGTTTATTATGCAGCAGACAGAGGATTGTCACATCTTTTTCGCAAATGATGATGGGGGTAGGAAACTGAAGATTTTGAGTTGGAATGTGAATGGGTTGGGGGACAAAATTAAACTCAGTGTGGTTCTCCAATATCTTAAACGCCAGGCACCAGATGTGGTTTTGCTTCAAGAAACACATTTAGTTGGTAATTCATGTAAGGTTATACACAGAATGGGGTACAATTTGGTGGCCCACGCCGGTTTCACCTCTGGTTCCAGAGGGGTCGGTATCCTAATTCGGAAGGCGCTGCCTTTGGTGATAGATTCCATGTGGGAGGATGACAGGGGCAGGTATGTTGGCATTACGGGTCGGTGCCTAGGACATGTTCTTACCCGATTGTCTGTTTTTGACCCCTCGGGCATGCAGAGTATCTCATTTGCTGATTTGGGAAAGCTTTTGCTCGAACTGCCGTTTGGGCTTTTGATCTTGGGGGGTGATTTCAATGCGGTTGTCTCTGAAGTTATGGATAGACATCCCCCGCGAGATATGGGGCGCGCCATGCGATGGTTACCCGACTTCCTCCACGCTATGAGTTTAGTGAACGGGTGGAGATTGCTCCATCCTGACCAGAAACTATACACATTCCATTCCGGTACCCATAACAGCCGTTCCCATTTGGATTACTGCCTGGTCCCGGCGGCCCAGGCGTTGTACATCGCTGAGGCTGTTCATCTCGCCAGGGGTATTTCTGATCATTCCCCGCTCTGGTTTCGGCTTTGTATTGCTTCAGGAACGGCGGGTAGGGTAGCCCCTGGTATCTATGCAACCCCAAACTTCGCAAGGACCTCATTCATTAATTATTTTACTGATAAACAGGGATCAGTGTCCTCCTCTATGACTCTTTGGGAAGCCTTAAGACTGTCAATAGGGGTCAACTCTATCACTGATAGCTCGAACTAAAAAGGAAAGAAATAGGGAGGTTGTTGATGCAGAGGCTGAGATTGGTCGGCTGGAGGGGGAACTGGAACATGAGGTAACATAAGCTAAACTACATCTTCTAAGCCTTAACCAGTATGATTATAAATCGCTAGTCACTGATGGTGCAAGGGCTCTTGGCAGGGAGCAACAGGGCAGGCATTATGACCTCGGGGATAAGGCAGGTAAACTTATCGCTTGGTTGGACAAAAAGGACTGGGATGACCGTGTCATACCAGAACTCGTTACAGAGGAGGGAGCTTTGCTTACGGATCCACAGAGTATTGTCGATAATTTTGCAGAGCATTTCCAAACTGTTTACACCTCGGTCTCTGATCGACCCGAGGAGGACTCTCACCTACTGCTTCGTGATATACAGCTCCCGCTCCTATCTCCTGAAGACCGTGATTTTATGGATAGTGCCTTAACGGCTGACGAAATAGCCCAAGCTATCTGCTCCTTGAACATGGGTAAGGCGTTGGGTCCAAACGGGCTTCCAATTGAACTCTACAAGCTTAGACCTGATAGACTGGCTCCCTACCTTAAATCCATGTTTGTCGAGGCCCGGGAAAAAGATATCCTGCCCAGAGATCAGAGGGTTGCGTCTGTGGTTGTGATTCATAAGGTGGGTAAACCCAAGACCAACTGTGCCTCTTGTAGGCCCATTTCTTTATTAAATGCTGAACCCAAAATTCTGGCCAAACTTCTCTCTAATAGACTTGTGAAAGTGGTTAGCAAGTTGATTCATCCAGACCAGTCGGGCTTTATTCCCCATAGGAACACGGCCCTAAATCTACGTAGGTTGCATGGCGTTATAGCTAGGGCCCATACTTTGCAGGAGCCAGCCGTAATTGTTTCACTCGATGCCACCATGGCTTTTGATACTGTAGAATGGTCCTATTTGTGGGCGGTCCTGTCTAAATTTGGATTCGGCCCTGAATTTATTAGCTGGGTGCGCTTGTTATATACTGAGCCGCTTGCTCAAATAGCCGTTAATAAATCGGTTCTTGGCGTCCTTCTGTCTTGGTCGGGGTACCCGGCATGGCTGTCCTCTCTCACCTCTTCTTTTCTCGTTGGCCTTGGAACCCCTGGTGGCTTGGTTGCGCTGGGATCCATCTATCCGGGGCATTCGGTGGTCCCCTGACCGGGAGGACCGAATTTCCTTGTATGGGGACGATATTCTGCTTTATCTAACCTCTCCCCGGAAGTCCCTCATCGTTGTGTGCGATGTTCTTGCCTCTTTCGGTAGGAACTCTGGGCTTTCCATCAATTGGGGGAAGTCCCTGTTGTTTGTTCTCAGGGGGGAACCCCCGGTCCTTCCGCGGAACTGTCCCATTCAAGTCAGTACAGATGGGTTCAAGTACTTGGGGATCTTTATCTCTCTCGACCCCACAGTTCGGTATGCCCAAAATCTTCTTCCCCCTTTGCAGAGGCTTCGAAGTGATATCGCCAATTGGAGAAAACTTCCGCTCTCCCTGTTGGGGCGAGCAGTCCTTTTTAAAATGATGGCACTTCCTCGGTTCCTCTATGCCCTTCAAAATACCCTAGATGTAGTGCCGGCCAGCTATTTCCGTGAGGTGGAATGGTTGCAGCATAGTCTTCTATGGGAGGGCAGACCCCGTAGCGCTTTAGCTAAATAACGCTCCCCTGGTATGATGGAGGCATTGCCCTCCCAGATATTAAACGGTATTATTGGGCCTCACAGCTGGCCGCGATCAATTATGGAATGTATGGCCCCATTGTAGATCCTGGCTATGCTATGGATAAATGGTTCCTCCCCGGAGGCAGTTATAATAGAGCACTGTACTCAAAGACCGCAAAGTTAGACTTGACGGGGCCGACTAAGCACGTTGTCCGTATCTAGCATGATGCCCGAACTCTTTGGGATGGAGGGACAAGTTGACGCTAGCTACCCCACTCTTCGACTCGGAGCGGCTGGGTAAGCTCTGGAAGACGAAAGGATTCGATAAATGGGACCTGATAGGGATCTCCACCATTAAAGACATATGGGGCAAAGGGAGGGTTAAGTCATTTGAGGAAATGCAGGCAGAATTTGAGCTGTCGCGTTTTGAATATTTCCGCTATGCACAAATTCGGCATTCGCTACAGGCGGCTCTGCCTGGGGACGCTGATCTTCCAGAAGCCTTACCTCTTTAGGATAGAATCTTGTATGTCCACCTCCCCGAGAAAATGATCTCCTTGATCTATAAAAAGCTAATTAACCACAGGGTGGATCTACTTATGGAGTTGAGGGAGAAGTGGGTGCAAGATGGGATAGAACTTGATGATAAGGACTGGCAATCGGTTGTGTCCTCTCCTAGGGTGGTAGCCATTCCTGCAAGGCTACGGCTTGTTCAGTTAAAAATACTACACAGGGTTTATATTACGGGGCCTCGTCTTGTCCACATGGGACTATCTGATACCGGATTGTGTGGACGAAAGTGTGGTCTCGTGGAGATGTTCCTCCATATCATCTGGGAGTGTCAATACATTTATGAGTACTGGCGTAAGATTCATAACACTATACATGAGGTCTTGGGGGTCTCCTTGCTACCTGAGGTGAGGATATGCCTCCTTAACATATGGGAACCCACTGACCTCGACTCTGCACAAACACAGTGGCTACATTGAGTTTCATGATAGTGAAAAGGAATATTGCCCAGCAATGGGGATCCGCGCAGCCTCCCACCCTTGAGATCTGGAAAAATAACCTAGACTGGAGTATGTTTCGTGAGAAGACTGTTTTTATTGCGAGAGGCCGCCCTCGAAAGTGGGCTTCGATATGGGGACCTTGGAATAAATACAGAGGAGAGATTTGTGTGCCTCTCAGGGATGCTGTTTTTGATGTACCCCCATCCCCGTAAGTTTCTGACATGTATTTATTCTTGCGCCCTGTACCACCAGTAGGTGTTATATTGGCTATGACACAATCTTCTGTAACTGTGTCTTTTTCTGATGCTTTGTTTCACTAAAAATAATTGTAAAAAAAAAAGAATCCAGACCCCCCCCACCACCCCCGATCAAAGGAAGAAGGTGTCACTGGCAGGGAGACACCCAGAACTGGTTTGGACAGGGGTCAATGCCCCTTGAACACAAAGACTTCAAAGACATTTAGGGGTATAACTATGAGAGCTGAAACCCCTGAACGTTGGAATTGGATTGATCAAGACTGAAAGGGATTGAAAACTACTTCGTGGTCAAGAGGAACCTCTGCCAAGGAAGAAACAGCTCAATAGACTGAAGGAAAGGACTGACCCTTGTGTGTTCTGGGCTTGCCTGCAGTTTGCTGCTTTAACCAAGGAAGAGGCTAAAGGGACTTTGCTGTGTGCTGGGTGTCCCCGTGCTTGAAAGGAATTTGCTGTGTGCTGTGTCCTGAAGTAACTTATCCCCAAGGGCCTGAGGTGAGCTGGCTCCTTGTTGTGGAAACTCAGGAATACATAAGTTTCCAGAAGTGTCTCAGCGACGCTGTGTGCGTGTGCTTTTTGCAGCCTGAGACCTTCGTAAGCCATGCCCTGTGATTGTGGGCACCTGGAGTCCAATCGAGTCTCAGCGACGATGTGTGCTTGTGCTTTTTGCAGCCTGAGACCCTCAGAAGAATTGCCCTGTGATCGTGGGCATCAGAATTTCAAGGGTGTCTCAGCGACGCTGTGTGTGTGTGCTTTTTTACAGGTTGAGACCCTCAGAAGAATTGCCCTGTGATCGGGCATCAGGAGTCCAAGTGAGTCTCAGCGACACTATGTGTGTGTGCTTCGTGAAGCCTGAGACCTTCGTGAGGATTGCCCTGTGACCGTGCGCACCCGAGGCTCAAGGGAGTCTCAGCGACGCTGTGTGCGTGTGCCATGTTGCAGCCTGAGATCTTCGTTATCGTCATTGGCCCGGAATCAACCAAGACGCATCAGAAGCCCAAGTCGCGAGAGGCGGAGAGGATAGCGAGGTCGTACCCCCCAGGTAACGTGTGTCGGTGCCTGGGGCGGGGTGCAGGCTCAGAGAGAAATGTTCTCAGCCTCTCCCCTTCTGGTAGCACAAGCCTCTGTCCCAGCTCATGTTGCGGCCCGTAAGTTCCAAGGAGTGGCAGTACCGGGGCCAGAGTGGGGAGCTGCACTGTGGTTTACACTGGATCTGTATTGGGGGCATATGGTGACGGAAACTGACAGCGAGTCAGTAAGAGGGGCAGAGAGAACGTCTGAAGCACTGCGATCGGTGCTGGAATGTATTACGCATTGCATTCATTCTGCATTACGAACTACCTGATTGTTGCATTACGCAATCAATCAATCATGGCATTTGTAAAGCGCACTACATACCAGCGAGGGTCTCAAGGTGCTGAGGGGGGAACGCTGCTACTGTTTGAAGAGCCAGGTCTTGAGGAGTCTCCTGAAGGTTAGGAGGTCTTCGGTCTGCCGTAGGCGGATGGGGAGGGTGTTCCACTTTCCTCTTCATTGTGGCACTGCATTATTTCTGCTTAACAAACTGCCTGATTGTTGTATTACGCTTTGCATTACTTTGCAGAACGAAATACCTGATTGTTGTATTACGCATTGCATTATTTTGTAGAACGAACTACCTGATTGTTGCATTACGCATTGCATTATTTCTATATACCAAACTACCTGATTGTTGTATTACGCATTGCATTCGTTTGCAGAACAAACTACCTGATTGTTGCATTACGCATTGCATTATGTCTGCATAGCGAACTGCCGGATGGTTGTATAACGCATTGCATTAGTTTGCATCACGAACTGCATTATTCTTACATTGTAAAGTGCCTGATCCTAGCTTTACGAACTGCATAATCTTGCATTAGGACTGCATAGCATCACCTAGAAGTGCTCAATAATACCGCCAGAACTTACAAGAGCTGGCTGACCTAATAACTGGCCAGGAGGTATTTTACAAACATGCATATGTTTGATTTTTATTGTGTGGTCTCATCGTATATCTTTTTATATAAACTTATACTTGTTTTTATATGAAACTCATGTGGAGTCCTTTTGTGGTGTCACCACTGGGTCACTGTGAGTGTGGTTGCAAATACTTTACACATTTGCCTTGAAGATAAGCCGGGCTGCTCGTGCCAAGCTACCAAAGGGGTGAGCAGGGGTTATCTGAGAAGGTGTCCTTCCTTTCCCTGACGTGGAAGCGAGGGTCCCTACTTGGCCTAAAGTACTTACCTCAGCCAACTAGGGAATCCCGGTTCTAACACATTTGTATTCATTATTATTAATCCTCTTATAATTATGATATGTGTCTTTACTTGGGTCCCTCGTAGCGTGGCTCGTTCCCTGATTAGGACGCTTCACCCCCCTGTAATGTTTGTTATAACAGCAGCTTTCCTCTTCATTGTGGCAGTTCCTCTTATTGAGCGCTTCCTTCAGTCATAGCCTTTTGCCTGGGTTTGTGCTCCCGCCCGCAGGGATATTCCCTCCTGAAATCGGCACCGCTTTCAGTTTCCATCATTGTGTGCCTTTTAGTTAGTCTCCCTCTCACCACTGAAGATGCCGGAGGCGCAATGACTGTCTTCCTCCTGCCTCGGCTCTTGCCCCGCCTATGACAGACCTCACCTGCTACGCCCTTCCCCTTCTTGGTTGAATCCTCGCTCAGGTTAGAAATATGTGTCAACCTTTGCTACCATTGATAAAGCCCAATTTTCCCTGAAGAAGATTTTTTCTTCTTGGGTTTTTGGCAGTGCTGGCAAAGGAAAGAGTTGGTTTGCCAGACGTTATCCCTCCAGTGGTCAATTCCTCCACAGATGCTCCTACAATCAAGGCTCACAAGGGTGTTATCAAGAATACAAGCCTAACTTCTACCCTAATGTTCCGGTGGATTCCAGACCAGGGGGTATCAGAGTAAAAGAGACCAGTACTCAGGTAAGTCTTTTAAATTCTGGCTTTCTTCTTGTATGAGGGAGACTGACTCTCTGTCTAAATGCTTGTTTGTTCCTCACTTCAGATCCTTGGGTAATTCAGACCATTCAGGTCATTCACATTAAATCTTCACCAGATTCAACTTCAATTTCATCTGCCTTCCCCACTTTGTTTTCACAGGAGCAATTCCTTCTGGTTCAAACATAGGTGCAGTCACTCATTTCGAAGAAGGCTATCGAACAAACTTATTTTGATCCTTCAGGTTTCCTCAGCACCATTTTGCTGCTTCTCAAAAATAACAAAAAGTTTCATCCAGTCATCTATTTTACGTTTTTCAATAACTTTGTAGTTTACCATCAGTTCAAGATGGAGACTATTCTCCCTCTGAGGCACTTACTGCTTCAGAATGATTGGCTAGTGCATCTGGATCTCCAGGAAGCTTATTCGACAGTTCCGGTTCACTTGTCTTACAGGAAGTACCTCCAGTTCCAGTGGAGGCATTCGTGTTTCCATTTTAAAACTCTTTTCTTCAGTCTCTCTTTGGCCCCTTGGTGTTTAATCAAGATTCTCAAATCTGTGGTGGCCTTCCTCAGGGCCCAGAGAGTCAGGATCATCATCTATCTAGAAGATTCTTTGCTCTTGGCACAAGATAAAACTTGTCTTCTTGTTTATTTACATCTGTATCAGGATCTTCTCTCAAGGTTCCGTTTCCTCATCCATTTTTCAAAAATCTTCTCTCATCCGTTCTCAATGTCTGGAATTTTTGGGCTACCAATAGACACCTCTATTGATTCTCCAGCTACCCCAGCTGAAGGTTAATCTAATCAAAAAAGAGATATGCCACACTCTTTCTCTATCTCACTGTTCCCTCAGATCTCTGGCTCGTTTAGTGGGCCAGTTAGCGTCATCCATCCAAGTCTTCTTTCCGGGCCTTCTCCATTATTGGGCCTTACAGAGATTAAAGATTCGTCATCTTCGCAAAGGTCTGGCTTACTCAGATTCCGTATGCTTTGATTCAGAATCCAGAGAAGAACTTCTCTGGTGGCTGAGTCATTTAAAACCTGGAATGGCAGAACAATTGTCTCTGCTGCCCAAGATGCCAGTCAGACAGAATGGGGTGCAAGATGCAGTCAACTATCGACTGGAGGTACACGGTCTCTTCAGGAGTCCTCATTGCACATCACTTGTTTAAAGATGCTTGCAGGTTCCTTTGCCATGCAGTCCCTTATGAAAGACTGGGCAAGATGTACCATCCTTCTGCCCATGAACAACTTGTGGGCAGTCAGGTACAGAAATCGTTTTGGTGGCACAAAATGAGAAAGCCCTATCAGTATTAGCCAAGAGTCTATGGGACTTCTGCCTTCGAAGGAACACTTATGTCAGGGCATAATATCTTCCGGGCAAACTGAATTTGGTAGCAGATCGGTACTCCATAAATCTCCAAGACTCAAGCGATTGGCGTATGCAACCTTGTGTGTTCAGTAATCCTACTTCAACCTTTGTCCCTATTTCCAAAAATCTCTTTGCTTCTCGCACAAATTTTCAGCTGGTCTCCTTTTTCAGTTGGAGACCATATCCTTTTGCGCTAGCCACAGATGTGTTTCTCCAATCTTGGCCTCAGGCTATTCTCTACGCTTTTTCTCCCTTTTTCTCTACATTAGCCTAGTCCTAGCTTAAACTCGCAGCCAGCGGCCATCCCTAGTTCTTATCACCCCCTTTTGGCAAGCTTAGCCATGGTACCCATCTCTTCTGGAACTGGCTTCCGACCTTCCGGTTTGGATCCCTTCCTTTCCTGATCTGCCTCTAAATCCTCAAGGGATTCATTACAACCTTATTCTAGAGGGGTACCTTTCCCTCATAGCTTTGAAGATTTCAGGGCTTCCCCAAGAACCCCAGGAATTTCGAAGGAGGCTATCCATCTCATCCAGCAGTCTTGGTACCTCGGCACAGCAAACCTTTACAAATATACTTGGTTTTGCCTGGTGTAGCTGGTGTATGGACAGGAAATCAGATCCCCTTTCAGCAGATGTAACCTTAGTGGTTAACTTCCTAGCTTCTTTAGCTTCCCAAGGGAAGGCCCATCGTACCATCAACACTTATAGGTTGACGATTTCAGCAGAACACATCAGAGTGGACAGAAGACCTATTATGGAACATACTTTGGTATTTAGTTTGTTAAAGGGAGTACGTTTTACTAATCATACTTGTCCCAAATATATTATTATGTGGGATGTTAATTTGGGTTTGTACGTTGATTTCATGGCTAGATGATATGGAGCTCTAGCTCAAGCATCTTTCTGCTAAACTGACTATGCTATTGGTTTTGGTTTCTCTGATCGCTACTTGGACCTCTGCGTTTATTTCTAGGTTAAAAGGCGCGCTACGACCAATCTAATGCCTGTTCATTACCCTTTAGGTAAATTGCAATCATAGTTATGTGTTTGAAATTGTCTGAAGGCATGTATTTAATGAACTACAGGCCTGAGGTTGCCTTCTGCATCCCACTCGCTAAATTCTTTCCAAAACCCCACAAAACTATCTCCTATCATACCGTGGCTTGCTGGGTTAGGTGGTTATGTCCCAAGCTGCTATCAATACTGATGCCTTTGGTGCCCATTCAGCCAGATGAGCTATGGCTTTGAGAGAGCGCAATTTGAGTAAAATGTAGTAGTGCACCATATTTACAAGCACGTTGCACGAGTTTAGTTAAAGGAACATAAGAGTGTCGAATATATAGAGTGCATACACTTATGAGTGTTTAATTAATATAGCATGCATATATCAAGTGTGAGAAGCTAATGTAGTAATGTTTAGAAATGTTAGAATGTTATTAGATTCCATGTTATGTGACTGTTGCAGAAGAGAATGTAATGCTGCCAAACGTAGAAATGTGTAGGCCTCATGGCAGTTCACTGAGAAAAGAAAACGTGCCTTTACAGTTTCACATAAGATGGATTACTATTGTTATAATTCAAAGTATTATTGATCATAGATTGAAAATATATGTTTTATAGAAGTGTTTCTTATAACCAAAGTGTGTAATAAGTTAGAATACTGTTTTAGACTGAGAAATGAAGGTTCATAGAGTGCACAGGCCTGTTCATGTAATTTTGTAGGCCTGGAAAGATAAAGTCGTTTCTTTGATCTGCATGTGCTAGTTAAAATCAGGTCGTGTTAAGCATAAATTGTGGACCATGCTCGATGTTTTACGACTTGTGAGATAAGCTGGAGGCCGGGATTTGGGGCCCACTTCATGGGTGTCTGTTTGCAGGTGCGAGGGGGTTCCAATCAAGAGAGTGATGAATAGAGCTCTGTTCTGGGAGACAGGCACAGGCCTGGAGGAGGCTTCAGGAATTTCCTGGGGGGTACCGTCTTGCCGAGAAGAGCCTGAGAAGCAAGGTCAACGCTAACGAGAAGCCCAGAGGAGTATCAGCATGGAAAAAGCCAGAACCGACACCACGTGAGAGGTATACGTGAGGGGCGTCTCTGAGGGGCGTTTCAACTGTAATTGTGATTTTGTATTAGGGACAGCACCCTTGGGTGGAGTTAGAGCAGATGGCCTGAGGAACCTTAGAGAGCGGATGGGTAGGCAGAGAGGGCACAACTGCGATGCACAGATTTACAACAGAGACTAAGGGAAAGTGAGTGAACTTCTTTGGAAGTCACCACGGCTGACACCTTTTTAGGTTAATATTCTGCTAAGTAGGGATGTCACTTAGTCTAGTGTAGGGACAGTCTAATCTGGATTTTTTCCCTTTTTGTAAATGACGCTCAAGTTACAACTTGTGTCTATTCTTGCAAACTTGCTGATCTTTGAATTAGTCTTGGTGATATTCTTTTGTCGCCTAAGAGCATTTAGAGAATTCATGTTTGTATTGATGCCAGTATATCTTTTGAACCTTATATTGAGATGTTTGTATCTCCAGTTATCTTTGGCTTTATAATAAAACTTTAAAACTTATTCGTGGTAAGTGGTTCTTCAGAGTTGTGTAAAGTCTTGAGCTGATTAACCTGGTAGTGGATTGCTTTTTACTCTATGACAGGTAACAAAGGTTCAGTCAACCTGAGTGGGGATCTAGATCTATAGCAATCAGATAAGAGATCTAAAATCCTGCTGTATCAGTTGGTAGCAGTGTAGGATGGTTGCCTTCTAGAGGAAGGTGATCTAGACTAGGTTAAGATTACCCCGAGGCCCCTAGAGATCGAGAGATGAGCAGCAGAAGAATCGCCTACCGAAGAAGGTGCTGACGGTGCGAGAGAAAAGCAGCAGAGTCGGTCGAGAGTGAGTATAATAAGGGTCATGCGTTGTCAGATTGCGGTGTTTTGTGTTGTATTTGTGTTGTAATGTCATGCGGAGTTGAATGCCTGTAGTGTGATTGAGGCAGGGTTGTGAGCGCGCGCAACCTGGTAAAAATCTTAAGTTCAGGGAAGAGCTTAAGTGGTTCGGGTGTATCGGACATCCAGAGTAATTGTCGACCATTGTAAAGGGGGTCATGAGGTACCATTGATCGCCCACAGGACCAAGATAGGGGGAACGCAAGAGTGAGTGTATGGGTAGCGGACGCTGGTCAGAAGTTACCGTGTGTAAGTAACCTATCAGTTAAGACGACTCTCTGGACGTTCGCGGAAAGACATTTCGTCAGTTAAGGTGACAATTACAGTTAGACTGTGGGCGTACAGTCAAGGAAAGTGATCGCTTGGTCGGAAGTAATCATTTTTCAGGGTATGAATGGGACGCATGCATGACCTGGAGACGAGCTGAGAAAGGAGGGGAACTGCTGCGAAGGGAGACGAGTGACGTCAGAGAGAACCACGCTGTGATAGGCCGGTTGGTGTGAAGCCGCGCTGTGATAGGCCGGTTGGTGTGAAGCAGCGCTGTGATAGGCCGGTTAGCGAGAACCGCACTGGGATTGGTAGATTGTCATCAGGAAGTAAACGAACGCAGGGAATTAGGGAAAATTGTAGATTTTGAACATGAAGTGTTTTAAATGCTTGAGAGCGATCTTTAAGAGAGAAAGGAGAGAATCTTATTAAGGGGAAGAGGCCCCGCCAGAGGGTACACCAGCTCATTATATGGCTACGAATGTTGGGTTGCATACTATACTGTGGCTTAGCACTTGGAGCAAGATTACAGAAGGGAACGAGGAACTGACGTTTCCGAAATACGGAACATTTAGATTAGAAGTGTTGCACCAGCTAAAAGCAGTTATGTCTTCATCGAGACTTTTGCCTAGACCAACACAGTTTGAAGCCCTTAATGCGTGGATTAGAGCGGCGCATGACAGGAATCAGAACAGGCATCAAGAAAGAGTGAGACGATCGGTAAGAGCAGTGCAAGACACCAAATGGGATGAGGAAGCCAAGAAATGGAGAGTACAGACTATCGAAGTGGATAAGTTGTACCCAGTGATAGAGGTTACAGGAGACAAGAGAACCCCAGAGGAGGATGATGAGAGCGAGACAGAGGATAGCCTAATAAATAGGTTGTTGATAGATAGACCGCCTCCGTACAATAGAGAGATGGAAGGTACCGAGCTCCCAAGGGAAGATAGGGTTGGCATAGGGGAGTATAGACCACTCCCTATAACGGATTGGGAACCCACCAAAGGTGAGGAAACACCTCAACCTAGCCCAGTACAGAGAGTAGTTGGAAGGTTTGTGGTACAGAAGGTGCCAGAAACGGAGCGTGCTGAGTCTTACCAATTGCCAGATGCTCTTCAAGTACCCATTACCATAGGTCCTATAGTATCGATTTATAACCCAGAGAAAGTACGAGAGGAAGAACAGGTACGGCTAGACAGAGAAAGAGCAGAAATGGAAAGAAGGAACAACATGACAAATGCCCGGAGACAGTTGCCAGGACCAAGAGAATGGAGCACCCCCTTAAATTCAACAGTGGATCCCATAACAGATCAGGGGGGTCAGAGAGGACCGATGGATCTGAGAGGACCACGGCCGAAATCCTTTAAGGAGTTGAGGGCTGACTTGAGGGAGTGGGATGATGCCACAGGAACACAGAGTAACAGGTCAGGAGCGGAAGCTGAATGGGGAAGTCGAGGCGATGGGACACTGTCTCACTATCGGGCTAGCGAAAGCGGTCAGGAGTGTGATGGTAAGAGTCAGGAGAGTAGAAGAGCTACACGCCATGTCCACAGTGGAAGTAGGCAGGAGCAAGAATGTAGAAGTACAGAGTGTGGAAGGGCGTCTCGTCTCATTCACAGTGAGGGAGACCGAAGGACGCAAGAATACAGGGATAGCTTTAAGTGCACTCACCATACACCTGGTGATGACGTACGGCATTGGAATCGCTGGAACGTGGGGAGCCACGAGGTGCCTCGCCATGCGTCAAGCGATCATGGGCAGGAGCGGGATCGTGGGAACATGAGGAGCTGCGAAGGGTCTTATCATGTGTTGAGCGATAATAGACAGCAGGGGAATTGTGAAAGCATGGGGAATACCGGAGGGTCTTACCATGCACTTAGAGAAACCAAGCAGAATGGGCAGTGTGGGACTGTGGGGAATAGAGCAGTGTTTCACCACACACCAAGAGAGGATGGAACTGCATGGGACCTGAAGAGATGGGAGCATGGGAGGACTCCCCATAACTCGCCTGAGCCCAGACGTAGGGCTCAGAGCTGGGATGGGAGAGATGTCAATGGGCTCTCTAGAGACAACACACTGAAAGCTGTGATAAAGGCAAGAAGGCTCGATGTGACCAGTTTAAAATCTGACCTGGACGAGATAATAGATGGTACGTCGCCTTTAGAAAGGATTGACATGTACGAACAAGATGAGGTGCTGTTTATAGCAAAGGATATTACTCGGAAGGCGAGAGCAATTCACGAGAAATTATCTGAACTGGCAGACAAGTATATGGTAGACTTGTCGAGAACAAAGGCATTACAGGGTAACCATAGGTTGCATTATTCAGATCAGGACCTTGATGAGAGGAGGACAATTGGATTAAAAACACACATAAGGGAACTGATCACAGGAATAAGGACATGGAGAGATCTGGATAAATGGGAAGAAAGGTGGTCCAAGAAAGGGACTGTCAGGCGGAGCACGATTGTGATGTCCCCGGAGGGAGGGCCACTGCGGATGGAGGCATACCCTTTGCGAGAAATTGCGAATGGGATTTATGTACACGTGCCCTGGAGTAGGGGAGATTTAGCTGCATTTACCAATTCATTTCCTAAGTTAAGAGAAAATCCTGTGGAGTGGTACAAACAGGTAGAGAGATTCGTGAAAATCTCGAAGGTACTGTGGATTGATTTGAACACCCTATTTGATATTGTGGTCCCAGGAGACTTGTGGACAGCATGCAAAGGTAGTGTCGAATGGCCCACAGTAGAACCAGAAAGAAATGCTAATACTAATGGACCGTCAGAAAGAGTAATGGAAAAATATGAAAGGGTGATGACATGGCTGAAACAGAAGGTGCCACCGCAGGATATAGATTGGGTGAAAATAGACAGGAACCCAAGGAGACAGTCCATGAATTTTATGAGCGATTTCTGAAAACGTTCAAACAATACAGTGGACTAGATGTAATGGATCCCAAAGACATAGGACAGTTTGTATCGAAATTCGTTTTGAGATTGAGACCTGATATTTGTTTGATGATTCAGCAACATTTAATTTGCTGGCAAAATATACCATTAGATGAAATTTTGAGATACGCAAGGTATTGCAGTGATGAAATAGATTCCAAAGCAAAGAAACTTAAGGAGAAGTTGATGATGGTTCAGTTGCAGTCGGCTGGAAAGGGTGGACAGCAGCAACAGGGAACAGGGACAATGGGAAGGAGATCAAATAATCAGAATAGGGACAACAAGGAAAATCCGAGACCTAGAGTAGACCTTGCTACCTTGAAAAGGACGACAAAGTGTCATCAGTGTCACCAGGTGGGACATTGGAAACGCGAGTGTCCCTATAATCCTTAAAACGGAGAACTGGAAGTAGAGGAGGAAGAAGTTCAGACCATTCCAGTAAAAGGGGTGACAGTACCTAAGAGTAAGGTGGTCAAAGGGGGGACATTGGCTCCTCGAGCCCAGTTTCCTCAACCACCAAAGATTGCGACAGGAGGAAATATCTATAGACAAATGCCTCTTTTAGTAGGAGGAGAAGAGTGTTACTAAGTTGATCTACTAACTGGACAGCGAGTGAGTAGAGAGGAGGACTGTACCCTCGGGGCAGTTCTAGAGGTGGACCAAAGGGGACCGTTTGTTGAGGCTGAAGTGGCAGGATGTCCTACGACATTCTTGGTAGATACTGGGGCTACTCGATCAACTTTGAGATCAGCAGTGATTCCGGACCTGCCAATGTCGGGGGAAACAATTCAAGTGGTAGGAGTCGCAAATAGGAGAATGACTAACCCTTTGACGGAACCAGTGCTAGTGAGAATAGGGAAATACAGCGATGAACATCAGTTTGTAGTATGTGATTCTAGCCCTGTGTCTCTGTTAGGAAGAGACTTATTGTGCAAGCTAAATTGCACAATATATTGCACGCCTCAGGGAGTAGAGGTACAGACTAACGACGATGATGCCACCTTTAAGGTTGCAAATTCAAAAGTATGCGTAGAACTGTGTCCTACCCTAACAGTGGAAGAGCTCCCTTGGGACCTAAGGGATACTGTGTCATCAGAGGTATGGCATTTCACTGGGGAAGAGATAGGACTGATTAAAGGAGTAGAACCAGTGAAAATCATGATAAAACCAAATGTTGAATATCCAAGAACGCCCCAATATAAATTGACCCCGGAGATGATTGCAGGAATAAAGCCTGTGATCGACTCCATGATTAAGCAGGGAATACTGAAGGAAATCGTGGGTAGTCCATGTAACTCCCCGATTATGGGTTTGCAGAAACCTAGTGGGAAATTCAGAATAGTTCAGGATCTCCGAAAGATTAATAACATAGTTGTTTCATGTTGTCCAGTGGTACCGAATCCATCAGTGATATTGTTTCAGATACCATTCCAAGCTGAGTGGTTCACAGTGATAGACCTGTGCCAGGCCTTCTTCTCAATTCCATTAGATGAGGAGAGCCAGTTTCTTTTCGCATTTAAGCTGGAAAATCGCGTCTTAACGTGGTGTCGTATCCCACAGGGGTATACGGAAAGCCCATCGATTTTTAACCAGCTGCTGAAGAAAAATCTTGAAAGTCTAATACTGCCACAGAACTCGGTTCTAGTTCAGTACATAGACGACCTACTTGTTGCGTCAGAAACAGAGGAAGCTTGTAAGATAGACACCATCACCTTGCTGAACCATTTGGCTGAAAATGGACACAAGGTGTCTCCGAGCAAATTACAGTACTGTCTGACAGAAGTACAGTATTTGGGTCACCGAATTGAAAAAGGGAAACGGAAGGTATCACCAGACAGGATCGAGGCGATCATGAAAATGAATTCGCCCACGACACAAAGAGAGGTCAGGATGTTCCTAGGAATGGTTGGTTATTGCCGACAGTGGATAGCTAACTTTTCCCTGAAAGCAAAGCCCTTTCAAAAACTGACGCACAAGGAGGTGAGTGATCCGGTACCATGGGACAAGGATTGTTTGATGTCATTCCTACAGCTGAGAGACGACTTGTGTCGTGCTCCAGCTTTGGGAATGCCAGACTACGAAAAACCATTTTTACTTTACTGTTGCGAGAGAGAAGGTTGTGCTTTGTCAGTTCTAGCACAAATTCATGGAAATGCCCGTAGACCAGTTGCATACTTCTCGGCTACCTTAGACCCAGTAACCGCAGCGTTGCCCGGATGTCTCAAATCCGTTGCTGCAACGGGTGTCAGCATTGAGAGGTGTGAAAGTATTGTAATGGGACACCAATTAGTGGTGTATGTACCTCATTCTGTGGAACTGTTATTGACCAGGCAGCAGTACGAGCCAGACGGATCCACGTTACGGCTTCATTTTCAGGTCCACCTTCACCAGCGCGCACAGAAAAATCGCTTACCATTGGTTCAGCTTCATCCTTCTATTACTTAAAAAGGACATCCACAGACCTCAACTTTTAAAGCAATACCTCCAGCGCCACACAAACTTACCATGCCGTCCGTCTGAGCTGGGAAATCCGAAGCACAAGATTTATAAATTCTGGCAGCACATCAGAACCTCATAACAAGAGAACGTTACACATCTATTTGCTGGAACGTGCCGCGCCTTTGAGCCTACAGATTTACAGTATTTGAGACCACGCAACAGCTGTTACTTCATCCTAGCAGGATCATACAACCAGGGACCATCATATACCTACGTATTTTTTACGTGATGCACCGTTGAGCTATCAGACCTGCTGGAGTTGACACCTCACAACAGATTTTACTCTTGTCCAAGATCCCTTCGCCGGATACCAATATTTTTGTAGATACATATACTGTGAATACATCCCCAGTAGATACCTCAGTACCATACCGGCAATTGAAAATACAGAACTCCTGATGAAGGCAACTCGCCGAAACGCGTTGGATTCAGTTTTGTATTTGACAATAATAATCAGTTGTTGATCTATGCTTTAGTGCTGGGATTATCAATTCTGGTGATTAGGAATATATTGATGTTTAGAAACTTGTATAAATTATTGTAAAAAGTTGTATATATGGTGAATTTAAAAAAAGTGATAAAAAGCAAAATAACATTTGTGAGAAAAAAGTAATTAAAAAGAAGTTTTATAATTCCACAATTTTGGTATTTCAATCTATATAATAACAATATGAGATAGAGTTCTAGAAATACACACATAACCCGGTGTTCAAGTGAGCTTTCAAAAAGTGTCATATCCCTACTAGGGTTCATCCTTTTAGGTAGGGGCCTCCTTCTTCCAAAATAATTGACCAGGACCAAGACACAGCACTTGACCAATAATAGGCTCACGCGCTACAAGCAAGTTATTCTTGCTGCGGAGAACGTGACCCTTAAGAGGTGCTCTGTTTTGAATCCTGCTACTTTGATGCCACTCCCTAATGATATAGAAGACGAGGAATGTGAAGATCACGATTGCCTTAATGTGACTGAACTATGCACCAAGCCAAGACCAGATATTGTGGATGAGCCGTTGACCGACCCTGATGAAATTTTCTTTGTTGATGGCTCATGTGTAAGAGACAATACTGGTCAGTTGAGAGCAGCTTATGCTGTTTGCACCATTACTGGAGTTGTGGAAGCCGCTTGCCTGGAAGGAGTACACTCCGCTCAGGTAGCTGAAATCATTGCATTGACACGTGCCTGTTTAGCAGGTAGCAAAATTCGAGTCACCATTTATACAGATAGCCAATATGGTTTCGGGGTAGTTCATGACTATGGGCAATTGTGGTCTCAGAGAGGTTACATGACCTCCTCAGGTTCACCTATTCGAAATGGGGAATTTGTGCGACTATTGTTAGAAGCGTTACAAGGTCCGGCAGCAATTGCCGTTGTCAAATGCGTAGCTCATACAAAAAATACAGATTTTGTGTCCCAAGGAAACAGATACGCAGATGAGGTTGCTCGCTACTGCGCAGAGCAAGGGTACTCTTTCACGGAAGTGGAAGTGGGTGGGACACAGGAAAAGACAGAATTGAACATGATGCTAGAAACAGTAGATACTTGGGATGATCTAAAAGGTATGCAAGAAAACGCATCAGATTTTGAGAAAAAGACATGGGAAACTGCAGGTTGTGTAAAAATTGAAATGGATTTGTGGATTTCAGCAGATGGAAGGGCAGTGTTACCAAATGAATTAGTGAGTCCAATGGCACGTCAGATACATGGTCCAGTACATTTAGGAAGAGATGCCATGTTGCGGGTATTTAGGCAGACTTGGTATAACCTCAAGTTTAGAGTAGCCGCAGAAGCAGTGTGTCGGAGGTGTGTAACATGTCAGCAATTGAACGTAGGGAAAAGGACACCAGTTACATTGAGTCATATTGGGAGGTCTGGTGGGCCTTTCAACCGGATGCAATTAGACCTTATCGAGATGCCAAAATGCAACTGTCTCAGGTATGTTCTGGTGGTTGTATGTATATTTTCCAGATGGGTCGAGGCATACCCTACACGCAGGTGTGACACCCTCACAGTAGCAAAGTTGTTGCTTAGAGAGTTAATACCACGCTTCGGGGTTCCGGCCTCTTTGGAATGAGATAGAGGAACACATTTCAACAGTGAAGTTGTGAAGATGCTTTGCTCTGCATTAAATATTGATCAGAGGTTGCACTGTAGCTATCGACCAGAGGCTTCGGGAATTGTGGAGCAGATTAATGGGACGATAAAGTCCCGAATTGCCAAAGTGTGTTCATCGACATCCTTAAGCTGGCCTGACGCCCTGCCATTGGTACTCATGAGTATACGTAGCACACCAGACAGGAGAACGGGTCTCTCCCCACACGTGGTTCTAATGGGGAGGGCTATGAGACTTCCATCTGTCCCAACTGCAGCTTTGTTGAATATCACAGATGATCTGATCCTGGATTATTGCAAGGGACTTTCTGATGTCATTCATTCTGTGTCTCTTCAGGTGCGGGCTGCTGAAATTCCATCTTCCAGAAGCCTATGTCACGACCTGTGCCCTGGTGACTGGGTGGTGGTGAAGAAGCACGTCCGGAAGAAATGCCTGGATGTGCGCTGGAGAGGACCCTACCAAATAATCTTGACAACGAATACTGCTGTTAAGTGCAGAGGGCTGCCAAACTGGATACACGCCTCCCACACTCAAAGAGTTCCAGCACCCCTGGAAGAAACAGCTCCTCTCACAGATGAAAATCCAGCTGTGGACGAAGAATCAATAGAGGGGATCAGCCAAGCTGTGGGGGTGTTGGAGGAAGCTGGGAGCGTGTCAGATCAAGCGGAAGAAGGACAGGACGACAGCGAAACTGATGTTGCCACAGAAGGAGAAAGTTGCTGTGAATACGGCTCAGACACTGATCAAGCTGCAAGTGATCAAGAATCGAGTGTGAGGACAAGAAATAGGAGAACAAGGCGTGGAGAAGCTAGTTGGCCTGAAAGGAAGAAGAGGCCGAGCTTGAAGCCAACTCCAGGAAGAACCCTTGCTCCTATATCCGAAGACTCAGATCTGGACGAAGGTGCACAAAATCAAGAAGAGGAGGGTCCAAGAAGATCAAGGAGGGTGCGCGTGCCCTGCAGAAGATACACCACTCCTGAGTGGACCTACCTGGAAGCAGATGTCTTGTGCACGGAGATCCGGGAGGGTGAGGGAAGTGACAGTGACCAGTACTGACCCAATCATAACGTTGGAAGTGGCGTTGTTGGTACCTGGAGTTGAGGCTGAAGGGTTGCTGACACTCACTGTCCCCAATCCTCCTTATCTGAGCAGAATAAGAGAACTGGTTTTAAACAGAGTAGAATTTCCAACTTTTGGTTCAACGGTATCAACACTCGAGGAGATCATTCTTCGCTTAGAACTGTTAGAATATGTGATTAGAGCTGCTGGAACACGCATGATCGTAGATACATAAGGACTTTGTAAATAAACAAGATTGAGAAGATAACCTAGCGCCAAGTGGAAGAAGAAGAAATTTAGGGACTCTTCCATTTAGTGGATGGAGAAGGGCTAGGGTTGTCTGTTGCTATAATTCAAAGGTCTGATTTTGCAAGAAGGATTGTCAGCTTCCAGGTGTGGTTCGAAAAGACCAAATAATCAAAGCAAATATTGTCTAAGGAGCAAAGAAAAGAGACTTTGTGTTACAGCAGAAAAATTAGAACTACACTGTTTTGAGAGCATGGAGGCCGGCAACCCGAACCGCAAAGCAAAATGCATAGTAGGCACACTTTTAGCAGGAGTAATTTTTCTTATAGTTTTAGTAGTTACTGTATCATATATAGTGGGACATGAAAATGAAGTGAAGGCAACAAATGAAGCAAAGGTTGTAGTAACCCTGATACCTACTACTGCTGGTAAAAAGGGGGGTAATACAGAGAAGGATAAAGCTTTACTAGCAGCAGAAGCTCGTAGGTTGCACGTAGATGAATCACAGGGAAACTTCAAGTCAAACGCATATGCTAAATTTCTGTACGAATACATTGATGCCATGGATGCAAAAGACTGTTATGTCTGCATGCAATTGCCAGCCTCTGTAGACGAAGGTATTAGGTATCATCATCTTCCATTGACTTATGGAATTACATGTAGTTTGTTGCTTAGTATATTTTATGAACGCGATAGCTTTGAGTATTATTTTTCAAACTTTGACGCTGTTTTACCAGAAGTCCCGGCTTACAAGCATATGAATAGATGGGACTATTACAAGAGTGAGGATCGATTAAGGAAATTTTTCATTCCTTGGAAAACGTTAGATACTTCATATGCCCGAAGAAATAATTTGACCTGCAAAGTGTCAGAAATTGAGAAAAAGTTTATAGGGCAGGTGGATGATCGATACAGGAGGCAGAAGATTCTAAAAGCTTCAGGCCAATGGAAAACAGATTGGACCAAGGAGGAAAAGTCACATAAGAGGAAGGGTAGTAATGGGCCAATAGCTTTAGATCAAGAGCAAAGAGGGAAGCTATGTATATACAGGGGTAAAACCTACTATGAGAATGTGTTCGTGGGAGAAGTGAGTTGTGAACATGCTTTCCAAATAGAATATTATACAAAGGATTTCTTGAAAGGAATGCAGGTGATCCCGAATGTATATTTTGTCTGTGGAAGAAATGCATACGTGAAACTACCGGATAATTGGTACGGATCATGTTATTTAGCAATTGTCTTCCCCAAAATATATCACGCTAAGGATCTAGAAATCATAGAGGGAAGAACGCAAGCCAGAGGGAGAAGGGATGTAAGCAATGATGAGGTAGTTGGGGACGTATTTGGTGCCATGTTCCCTCTTCTAGGGTTAATACTGAATGATGTCAAGATCAGGAGATTGGCAACAGTTGTAGATAGATTATCTGCCAGTACTGCTAGATCATTAATGCTGGTGGAGGGAGAGATGCAATCGATAAGGGCAATGGTTCTCCAGAACCGACTTGCCTTAGACGTTCTGTTAGCCAAAGAGGGCGGAGTCCGTAAGGCTTTGAAGGTCCAGGAATGTTGCACTTACATTCCAGACAATTCAAAACCTCTTGAGAGTATATACAGAATATCACTGAAATTCATCAAGAAATTGAAGATCTGACAAAGGTGAATGTGTGGGAAAAAGTGGGTCATGGAATGGGTAAAGTTGAAGGTTGGTTTGCCAATCTAGGGAAGAGTTTCATTTGGTACATACTGAAACCTATCATCATAATAGTGATTTGCGTAATCATACTGTGGGGATTAGTGAGTCTGTATCAATGGTATAGATCAAATAGGTTGCAAAGATCCATGAGAGAGCAGGAGCAGAGGTTAGCTGCGATGCAGGATAACCAGTACAGGAGTCTGAGGGCTCTAGAATTGATAAAGCGAGGGAGTGTTGCAACGAGTTCTGTTTGATTCAATTCATTCCTTCAGTAATGGTGTTGTGATGGTGATGACCTCTAAAGGTCATCAAAGGGGGGAACTGAGAGAGCGCAATTTGAGTAAAATGTAGTAGTGCACCATATTTACAAGCACATTGCACAAGTTTAGTTAAAGGAACATAAGAGTATCGAATATGTAGAGTGCATACACTTATGAGTGTTTAATTAATATAGCATGCATATATCAAGTGTGAGAAGCTAATGTAGTAATGTTTAGAAATGTTAGAATGTTATTAGATTCCATGTTATGTGACTGTTGCAGAAGAGAATGTAATGCTGCCAAACGTAGAAATGTGTAGGCCTCATGGCAGTTCACTGAGAAAAGAAAACGTGCCTTTACAGTTTCACATAAGATGGATTACTATTGTTATAATTCAAAGTATTATTGATCATAAATTGAAAATATATGTTTTATAGAAGTGTTTCTTATAACCAAAGTGTGTAATAAGTTAGAATACTGTTTTAGACTGAGAAATAAAGGTTCATAGAGTGCACAGGCCTGTTCATGTAATTTAGTAGGCCTGGAAAGATAAAGTCGTTTCTTTGATCTGCATGTGCTAGTTGAAATCAGGTCGTGTTAAGCATAAATTGTGGACCATGCTCGAAGTTTTACGACTTGTGAGATAAGCTGGAGGCCGGAATTTGGGGCCCACTTCATGGGTGTCTGTTTGCAGGTGCGAGGGGGTTCCAATCAAGAGAGTGATGAATAGAGCTCTGTTCTGGGAGACAGGCACAGGCCTGGAGGAGGCTTCAGGAATTTCCTGGGGGGTACCGTCTTGCCGAGAAGAGCCTGAGAAGCAAGGTCAACACTAACGAGAAGCCCAGAGGAGTATCAACATGGAAAAAGCCAGAACCGACACCACGTGAGAGGTGTACGTGAGGGGCGTCTCTGAGGGGCGTTTCAACTGTAATTGTGATTTTGTATTAGGGACAGCACCCTTGGGTGGAGTTAGAGCAGATGGCCTGAGGAACCTTAGAGAGCGGATGGGTAGGCAGAGAGGGCACAACTGCGATGCACAGATTTACAACAGAGACTAAGGGAAAGTGAGTGAACTTCTTTGGAAGTCACCACGGCTGACACCTTTTTAGGTTAAGATTCTGCTAAGTAGGGATGTCACTTAGTCTAGTGTAGGGACAGTCTAATCTGGATTTTTTCCCTTTTTGTAAATGACGCTCAAGTTACAACTTGTGTCTATTCTTGCAAACTTGCTGATCTTTGAATTAGTCTTGGTGATATTCTTTTGTCGCCTAAGAGCATTTAGAGAATTCATGTTTGTATTGATGCCAGTATATCTTTTGAACCTTATATTGAGATGTTTGTATCTCCAGTTATCTTTGGCTTTATAATAAAACTTTAAAACTTATTCGTGGTAAGTGGTTCTTCAGAGTTGTGTAAAGTCTTGAGCTGATTAACCTGGTAGTGGATTGCTTTTTACTCTATGACAGGCAACAAAGGTTCAGTCGACCTGAGTGGGGATCTAGATCTATAGCAATCAGATAAGAGATCTAAAATCCCGCCGTATCAGCTTCTAGGGCTTTTTGGGTAGTGGCTTGTTTGCATGGTATTCTCAAATATGCAGATTAGTCAAACGTTAATACTTTTACGACTTTTTACTGTAAACCAATAATTATTCCATCTGAATCTATAATTGCTATGCTTTTGAACAAGCATAATATGATTTTCCTAGCCTTGATGTTAGAAAGGCTTTATTTTATTAAAAATACGGAGGAGGGAATTATCCCCGCACTGTTTTTCTAACCCTCCCTGTTTTTTCTCCTGCAGTCTCAGTGCCTTCTACCAGTACTACAACCTCAACCTAACCATGTGTGAGATTCACTTATTTCGGATTCTGGAGGCACTGTAACAGACCTTCTGTTCTGATCTCTCTTCCTATGCTTCTTTTGAATTTTCTCAAGGATTTGGCATCTGTCACATTGTCTTTTGCTTTCGTCCTGTTATGGCTATCCATCTCATCCAGTAGTCTTGGTACCCTGGCACAGCAAAACTTTACAAATATACTTGGTTTTGCCTGGTGTAGCTGGTGTATGGACAGGAAATCAGATCCCCTTTCAGCAGATGTAATCTTAGTGGTTAACTTCCTAGCTTCTTTAGCTTCCCAAGGGAAGGCCCATCGTAGCATCAACACTTATAGGTCGACGATTTCAGCAGAACACATCAGAGTGGACAGAAGACCTATTTTGGAACATACTTTGGTATTTCGTGTAGTCCAGGGGTCTCCAAACCGGTCCTGGAGGGCCGGATATATGCCAGATTTTTAAAATTACTACATGTATCTCAATGGGGATATCCAAAAAATCTGGCATCGATCCGGCCCTCCAGGACCGGTTTGGAGACCCCTGGTGTAGTCCGTCTACTCATGTAGACGGACTTTTAGCAAGAAAAGAGTGTTTGTTGCTCTCGATCAAGAAACTTATTACAGTACTCGACATTTGATTGGTCATTCTATTGTGACGTATTTGTGTCGTTTTGGTCCCAGGGTTTTCTGAGTTAGTAGTTTTTCTTTTTGGCTGCTGTTGAAATTCAAGCAAGAAAAGTAAGCATAATATGAGCCTCCGGTCTTGTAATAAAATTAGGAAACATTGTTTATGGCTGGCCATACGATCAAACAATTTTTTAATGCATCAGGAAGCCTATACTTTTTTATGTAGCCTTAAGACTGACTATATTTGCCATGTTGTTTCCATTTTTATTAGGAGTGCCATAACAGAAAGGAAAATCCTTTCTTTGTCTGACAAACTAGTGTATGAATATGATTAGTGGTGTCAGTATATATTTGTGTCTTATTATTTAATCTTATATATTCCAGACAGTATTGTGTCTTTTATAGTATAAATAATCTGTTCTTTTAACATGTCTTTTTAATTTTGGCTTTTATCCATGATATTTGACATCTTGGTAAACTTATTTAACTATGTATGCTTTTATGATTATCTTAACATGACGTCAAATAAAGCTGATTTTGAACTTTGAGAGCCCTACTCGGACCTCAAAATAGGCCGGGTTCACCAAAAAACTGGTTGTAAAAGGTCTGATAAAAAAAACACTTGTAAAAAAAACACTGGTTGCAAATTGCGATCAGTGTGCAATTTTGTACAAAGAGGTCAGGTTGTAAAATTCTGAATTTTAGTGGTTCGTTATCTGACCTACCTCAAGAATGTGCCACGAGTTAGGTCTCAAACTGGGAATCACTACAATTGGAGAAAATCACGAGGTTTGTGGCCTACTAGGGTGAGCAGCCCACCATGTCTGTGATTCTTTCTTAATAAAGTAAACTTATTTTTAAAATATACGTTTATATGTTTTCTTTAAAGGAACAGGGCTGCATTTGAAAAAGATTTCTTTTTTTAAAAAGTTTGATTGAGAATTGCTGGGATTCCCTGGAGCACTGCCTACTCCCCAACAATTGTTATGGGGAGAATGTGACCGACAGGACACAGTCCCTATTGTGAATACTTGCCATTTTTCAATGTTTAGTGACTAGATTTCAGTCGTGTTATATCCATTCAGTGTTTGGAAGGGATGTCTACAACATGCACTTTCTAAATACTAATTTGGTATGGGGCTGCAGTCCCATGTTAGGAGTTCGTAAAAGTTTATTAACTCCTAAAATGTAATTTATATATAAAAAAAATCATTTTTGTGGTTGCAACTTCTGATTCAAAGCTTTAAAAATAGTACAGCTAACCACACGTTTCATGATGCTTTCAGAGGACGTTCCCATGAAAAGCAGTTTGTGGTAAGTTTGCACACGATGATTGCAAACAGACATATAACTTCGGCTGACAGCTTCCGTGACAGTTTTTTTGGGAGTCCCAGGCAAGATGACATTTTGTCATTTGGGCACTCTTTTATTTTGCAACAATTCCCTGTTTGAGGCCACTTGTTGCCATTTGGCACCCTCTAATGGCCCTTAGTGGTAACGTCAATGGTCTTTGTCTCATTGTCCTTTCTGTAAATTGGGCCTGGCTGCAGAGGGCATCCTTCCTTAGCATGCAGCCTTTCATCATTTTGTGATAGGCCGTTGATTACTGAAAAGAGCACGGAAAAGTCTGAAGAGACATTTGCCACTGGTGTTGCTGTCTCCGGCAGCCAGCCTACCTTTTTTAGACTAAGCAGAAAAACACAGTGGGGCTTGACGCTCGTTAAATTTAGAACACCTCTCACAGACCTCAGAAATGTAGAATTGCCAAAAGAGATTTCTCAAAAAGAATCCAGTGTTTGCTATTGAAAATGGGAACACTTGACCTACATTCCGGCAGAACACGAGGAAGATGTCTTCAGCACAGTTAGTGTGACCTGAATTACAATTGTATCCTTTATTTGGAATAACATTGAGCTTTTTTGAAAATGTAATTGTGTTTAGTGAAGCGATGGCTTTAGAGAAGATATATTACTACCCAAAACAAGTACATTTTACTTATGGGAGGCCTTTGCATTCATTGTTACTTAAAATGTGTATTTTCAATAAATCACCTATAAGTCTCCATTTCCTGTTTTTCTCCGCCCAGCTGTTCGATTATCCACAGAGTCGGATTGTCCACCTGACTCCATGGTTCTCTATCCAAAGCTTTCCTTTCGAACATTTGTGCCATTGCCAGAGGTAGTTTAGTGCAACCAGTTGCGTACACATGGACACAACTACAACTGCCAGAATGCATTTGATTTTTAAATTTAATTCAACATGGACTTCGAATCACCAAAATGCTATTGGTAGCAGCTTCGCTCCCTTTGGCCTCAGTCACATCACAGGAATCGTCATCGCATGACCTTTGACCGCAATCATTGCAGGACGTGACGTCAAATTACCTTTGACCTCATGCTATCGCACAAAATGATATATGCTATGTTAAATGTTATGTTAAGTTATGTTATGTTAAAAGATTTTATACCGCACACGGTCACCAATTGGTTTCATGGCGCTCAGGGACAAAGCAGAGAAGAGTGCAAGGTGTTTAGTTGTAGGCCAGCTGGAAGAGATGGGTTTTGAGGAGTTTACGGAAGCATATATAGTCAGAACAAAGTCGGATAGTGACGGGGAGGGAATTCCAGGTAGAGGGAGCAAGGAAAGAAAAACAGGAGCCGACATGTTTTTTCCGTTTGAACCTGGGAGTAGTTAGAAGGTTATGATCAGAAGATCACAAATTCCTAGAGGGAATGTAACGCTTGAGACTGCGTGAAGTGAAAGCAGGGACAAGACCAGTGAGTGACTTAAAGACAGTGCATCCCAGTTTGAAAGTACATCGAGAGGCTACCGGGAGCCAGTGCAGTCTCCTCAACAGGGGCGAGACATGTTGATGTTTTGGCTGTTGGAAAACCAGTCTAGCCGCCTGATTTTGCAACAGCTGGAGCCGATGGAGATGGTAAGCAGGGATCCCGACATAAAGGGAGTTGGCATAGTCGATACGGGAGATGACAAGGGCCATGATCACAAGTACAAGAGCCTCTGTGGTGAGGGACCTTCGGATTTTGCCAATTCTGCGCAGGTGGTAAAAGCATGCAGAAGTGACGGCGTTGATTTGAGGTCTCAATGATATAACTGTTAAAAACTGCATAATAAGCATACACGTAATAATAACTGAGGTACATGGGAGTTATTTTGCATACCACCTACATTTTAACAGGGTATTACCACAATAACCTTGGGTCTCAATCTTCACCTGCGCAGGGACAGCCATCATACGACTAACACAGCCCTATGGAGTTACAGCCTAAAACACCTAGGTTCAGTCACTGTATACCCAGCGTTCCATTGATCTCTTGTTCTTGCCAGCATTTATTTGCAACTAATAGAATTCATATTATAAAAATCATATAAAAATTGTAATCAGTATTCTGTAAAACCAGCGCATCATCTTTTGAAACCAAACTGTTGAATAAAACAGGTTATTTAAGAAATCATACAGTTACGCTGCTTATCATGTTACAAAACACCAAGGACCTTATTTATGAAGGTCTTGCGCCACCGGTGCGTCACTTTTAAAATGGGAAAAAGTGACGTACCAGTGGCGCAAGGGCTTCATAAATGGGGCCCCAAATGTAAAAGAGTGCTGCTCCAGGCCCAGTGTGCACCACAGGTGCTACCACTGCACAGAATGCCCAGTGCAATCTCCCATCCAGCCTCAAGTACTCATGTTCAGCCTCCAGAGCCTGCTACACCCTTCCTAGACACAGCTCCAGCCTCCAGTGCCTGGCGCAATCTCCCTGGGCACAACCCAGGCCTCCCGCTTGGTCTGCAGTATCTATACTGAAGATTAATGTTCTTCATAAGGCCTATCTGATTTCTAACCTTATAATGTTTATAAATAGGATTAACTTGCCCATCTAATATAATGTTCATAATGCCAATACTTTTGTGATTCCTTCATTTCTAATATGATGTTGAAGTCACACAAGAATTCAAATCTCTCCACAATGGACAATGTGTAAACTGACAGTTAAAATTCAATGTAATTTGTGCTTGCCATTATATCACAAAAGGGAAGAGAGGAAGGGCACTATTGGGCTTACGCCTGCCCGTAGCCACGTGACGCAACATCAAATAGGCGTGACACCCTGAGTTTATTTCTGCGAGCCAAGTTGGTCATGAGCAGAAAGAAACTCCCTAATATCTGTTAGCTACCTACTAAATGCAGAAAGTTCCGGCGTCAGGGCAATTCCAAGAATTGGACCAGGTACTTCTTACACTTTGTTGTGTGTCACCTATACATATACTGTTTTTATTGTTTTTAAATCACCGTCTCACGTTTGTTATCGCCTTTTAAGCTAATGTTTTTAAGATAAGAGAGGCTGTTAATGTACAACTATAGTGTAATTGCTATCACTATGAGCACCGATATTGTTACCTAAGTGCTGCCAACTGTACAAATGTATTTATTTATGCTATTTTCTCTTAAACCATTTTTAGGTTGAACAACCAAAATTCTTCAAATGAGAGATAGGTCCTCTCAGCATTTTATATGGGTGTCTGTTTTTACTTCCCTGTGGTTTAGGGGTGCATAGATTTAGCCCTGATGAATGCCTTTGACTGCTTGGCTTAGAATAGGCAGAAACATGTTGGCATGAAACTATTTTCTAATCAGTGATGCATGTGGGTCATTACATCGCTATATGCCTCCTGATTATATCCTTTGTTATTTTTTAAACATGCCTAGGATACCACCTTAATAAAGGATACTTTTATGGTTTAGCCTAAGGCTTTTTTAACAAAAAATACTGGGTCCTAGTATTTAATCCAGAAAAAATCAATAATTTCTAGGAACTCGCTAGGGCCCGCCCCCTTGTGAATGATTCCGCCCTGTTAGTACCATCTTATTAACCCCTTCGATGCGGATGACAAAGCCAGCTCGTCATGGCCGTTACCTGCGCTGCGCGCATGACGAGCTGGCTTTGTCACGTAAACCGCGAATTTCTAATCTTCAAGACGCGGCAGGAAAACCCGCTAGCGCGCATGCGGTTAAAGTGGGACGAGAAGGCAAATGATGAAGCATATCCCATTCAGTGAGTGAGCCTACCTCGTCCAATTCTTGGAATTACCCTGATGATGGTACTTTCTGCATTTGGGAGGTAGCTAATAGATATTAGGAAGTTTCTTTCTGCTTATGACCAACTTGACACAGAGCAAAAAACCCAGAGTGTCGTGCCTTTGTGGTGTTGTGGTATTTGTGCATTCAATTCAGGCATTGAGAAGCAAACAGGCCACCTGGTGATATACTTTTAAGGAACAAATCATAACACAAATAGACTATTAGAAGCACAGTTCAACTCTGCTGCGCACATTACATTTAACATTATGAAAACGTATCTGTGCTACTGCTTTATTACACTGGTAATCTAAAAGGTATACTAGGAAAATACCTGTACACCCAGTGCATCTTTTGGTAAATTCCAGGTACTTAATATCAACCCATTGACTGGCATTACGTATATCCCTTTCAAAAGATCAGTGCTTAATATGAGCAGGTGCTTTCAGGTGCTCAGCACCTGCACTTCTTTCACAGGGCCGGGGCTACAATTTCTGAACCTGCAGGTGGTGGTCTCAATATTAATTGTTCAATTCAAAATAAAAAGAATAACATACATTGCATGGTAACTGGCTGGTAAATGTTCATAGGCAGGCCGGCATATGCCTGTCCAGGCAGCCATGATTGTGTATCACCACGTTAGTGATGATGTCATCACGCTGATCACAAATCCAAGAAGTCATCGACAAACTATGGCTTGCATTCTATTCCCCATGTTTGCTGCACTTTGCCACTGCCTGAGCCTAAACCTCCCATTGAATAATTGTAGCTGGGGGCTGGGTCATGACAGAGTTGAGGCAAGGAAGCTGGAAGAGCGCATTTGGAACTTGGGAGTGAGGGCTCCTGAGGCAGAATAAATGAAAGTAAGAGTGGACTTTCCACTTGTTGCATAGCCAGAGTAGCATATCCGGCAGCCCTGCATTGCTGCTATCCTCAATGTGCTCGATGAGGCTGTGGCCCAACACAACAGTTGTGCGCCATGGCATCACCAGGAGAATCGGTGCGCTGCACCCCAGCATGGTAATTGTTGCGCGAGAGTGAGAACAGTAGGCACCACAGCCATACTTACCTGCATTGGCAGCATTACTGCTGGGGACAATGCCTGTGCTGTAGCAGGCAGGATCACAGCAAGCTGAGCAGTGGATGCCGATGCTGTCGCCATCCCTGGACCTACTAATTGCAGGCAGCACTAGCAGTGACATGACCTGCTGTGCTCAAGCAACCGCCTGTTCCACAATAAACCCAGTCATACCACACTGATTAATATATGCAAAAAAGCATTTTCATTTGGTGCACATTTTGTTTTTGCACACAGTGTAGGTAGGGAATTAAAACATCTTCAGCTTCTTTAGGAATGACAACAGGAAAACGAAGAGTTCAAAATAGCAAGGACATGTACAGGCTGACGACAGGGGTCACAGGCAGCAGCAGTGTTAGAGAAGAGAGACAGCCAGAGTAAAGAGGAGAAGAAACAACAAGAGAGGAGAGAGATAAAAAAAAGGGAGCAAAGTAGAAGAAAGGGAGGAGAGTAAATCAGATACAAAGAGAAAGCAGCCATTATGTGAAGTAGAGAGCATTAAGAAGAGAGAAGATAGAATGAAAGGATCTGGAGGACAGGACAGAGGAAAAAAAACAGACAAATGATAAAATTGAGACACAGCTAATACCTGCTAGAGAGTGATAGTAAAGAGCCAAGATCGAGGGGAGAGAGAGCAGAGCATGGATAAAAGTGAAGAGAAAAAAGGGCAGGGCGAAAATGAATAGAGGGCAAATCAGAAATACAGGGTGTGACAAAGGTGATAGAAAACAATTAGAAAGGTGAGAGGATAGACTCTTAGAGCAAAGAATTAGGGGACAGACAACAGATCAAGGTTAGAAGATAGAGACTAAGGCAGTGAGAGTGTTGAAAGTGGGGCTCACCGAGCGTGTGCAGTGGCCTCCTTGGCAAAATTTTCAGCACCTGCACTTCTGTTTTTTTTACAAATTAAGCACTGCAAAAGATGAAGACTGGTTTGACGTGCTTGCATTCAACCTTTGACCATGAGGTCAAACAAAGATAGCTGCAGTGCATGCTTTATCCCACTGATCTACCAGACCTGATTTATAAGTATGCAGAGTCTGCCTTTCTACTATTTTACTACCAGCACTTCTTAAAGAATATGCAATGGCTGATTGATGCAATCTGAAACCCATTTGTAGCACTTGAAATGATTAACAATTTTCAGATATTCCTAACCTCTAAATGTTACTTGTTAGGCTTTTAAACATTAGAGCAGAAGACATTTAAATTTTTAAAGCAGCACTGATTGGGTTCCTAATAGGTGTGTCTTCCATGAAACATGAAATGTCAACACACACAAACTGTACCAGGCATCCCCTCCTTCACCACTCAGTCTACATTACACTCAGAGACTCAGGCACCCTTAGCTCGACTTGTCCTACCGTCCTTGTCATGCGCCAGTACAACTGACTAACCACAGCTGCAGGAATTTTGTGAAATTCAAATACGTTTGTGAATTTACTGCATTGTTTTGGCAATCTAGTTTAAGACACAACCTTGGATTTCCACCTCTTTAAAATCCTTCATGGAAGAGAGGTGTCAACTGTGAAAGCCTCCAACAGATCTGAAAGTACCTGGACTGTGACACTCCTCTCCTCTCAGACCCCCAGGATCAACAGCGCCGTCAGTCCCACGCTAGGGCATGGAAGACAGTCTGCTGCATTTGACAGAGGAGGCCACGCTGTGCTACACAATCTTATTTGGAGAACAATGTGCCCACTCCCACTCTAAAACCTAGGCTAAAAAGGGAAGGAGAGAATTTGGGTCATAGTTGTAACAGCCTATGTTATGGAGGGTTGGCTTCTTCTATTTCATTTATTGATTTTCCTATCCCTTTTATTCCTGGCCTCCTCTTTCCTTGGTGTCCTTCCACCTTCTTAAAGGCACCCTCACTTCTTTCTCTCCTTTATTTTTAATGTTGATCCTTCTGTCTCAGCCTGTTCTATGCAGCCCTTCTGCCTACGGTCCATTAGCATATTCAAGTCAGTTTCCCATTCAGACTAACCCTTGAGGGCATGGTTCAAAGTTGAGGTCTTATATGCGTCTTACATGATGCAGAGGCAGCAACAACCAAGGTGTCCCTCACAGTATGCAGGGCGGCACAAGCAGCATTGTAAACTTGACTCATATTCTGAACAGGTGCTGCACAGATAGCTTAATTGCAGGCTTCATCCACACAAAACAGGTAGAACATGCGCTGGAAGACAATATGTTATCAGAAGCACTGCAAGCTTCACTAACATAAGCATTAGAGGAAAATCCCAAAAGTAGCTATGCAAGCTTTCTTCACACACAGAAACATGGGCAGATGCAGTGCAAGCTGTCCTCACAACTTGACACAAAAGGCACAGTATAGACAGCAACTATGAGAATCGCTTTCAGGCAAAGCAGCTAGACGTGGACATTAGCTGGGCTGGCATCGGACATTAGCTGGGCTGGCATCTCTCACGCAACATGGTGCATCTCGGTGGTCGGTGGACATGGAGGAGCGCTTCCTTCACAGGAAGGCGTAGCTGTAGAAATGTCCCTCACACACTAGAATGGTGCCTGCTGTGTGTAGAGCCCCTTCATGTAGAACAAGAATAGCATTTGCAGCAGGTAGGGCACTGAGGGACATCTGGAATGAAACTCACCTCCACAAAACATCCAGCATGGACAACAGCTGGTGAACCGCATGCACACAACACGACAATATATGCTGCAGCAGAGCCGCATGTCCACCTCACAAAATATGTATGTATTTATCTTCTTATATAGCGCTCGATTTTACCCTTGGGCATCTCGGCGCTTGCCTTGGGAACCCGTCCTGGTTTTTCCCTGTGAGATCACCCGTGCTGGGCATCCCCAAGGTGAAAGCCAGGCATCTGCCGCGGGGGGGGGGGGGGGGCTGTTGTGGAGATTAAGAAGCTTGTTGCCCAGAGCTGCATAGTGTGAACTCATGCTTAGAGTGGGCACCAAAGCGAGAATTATCGAGGCAGTGGACAATTGGGTTCAGGACCCTGCCGTGTCGGGAATCGTACCCTGGTCCCAGGTCTGACCTCAGCTTCAGGGTATGCCTCCTCTAACCAGTGAGCCACACACCTCCACTATAGATGCAGGGCAGGAAGCAATGAGCACTTCAAGCCTCTGTCACAAAATATGTACCCTCCGCTTGCAGCATTGAAGTGGCAGGTGTGAAAAGCTGGCCAGAGGCATCATGCACTCAGCCAGACTTGAACGCTGCCCTTGATTTGATCTAATAGTTCCTCACTTGCTGTGATTATTGCGGTAAAACAAAAATGCAAAGTGCTATCGGATAAGAAGCTGGAATAGATAACGGTGTTCCACATCCAGGGCCAACTGGCAGCGATGTGTGTCCTGCAACGATCCTGAGGTGTGCCAGTGCCGGATGGATAGTCGATGGTAATAGATGACACCAGGCAGAGATATCCTGACTGTGCAGTCTGATTACTGTTGTTAAAGTGCCCATTGCAGCTCCCAACGATATTCTACGAGGATTGCAACGATCTGACCTGCAGTGACAGCTTTGGATTTGAAACATTGCCTTTGTTTTTCTGATCTTTGCAATGTATCTGATCCAGGAAAGCTGATCGGCGGCTCCATTCCTGCCAGGCTGCATCAGTCAAGGAAATGCAAAACATACCCACGCTACAGTTTGCAGGGGGCATTGTGGTCTGAGGAAAGTTATGTTAACTGCACACACAATTAGAAAGACTTTCTGTCAGCCTCTGGAATTGCACACTCTTTTTCTCTAGTCTTAGGTCAGAAACTGGCCCAGGCACTTGTAAACCTTAGCAGGAAGAAAGATAATGCTGAAGGGACTTTATTCTTCATGCAGTTAGTCAATTTTTCCCCCTGAGCAGTGGCATAACGAAACTTGAGGGGACCCCCCTTCATAGTTTTTTTTTTTAAACAGAGTTTTATATAGCGCGAACTTGACCAAAATCGGGTATCAGAGCACTTAACATAGCACCAGTTGCGTTACATGAGGACACATTCATTTTTTTTTGTTAGGCACTAGGAGATTAACAGCCTGATTCATCAAGCGGAATTGCGCTCGCAAAGGGCCAGATTCTGAGAATCTGTCCCTTTGCGAGTGCGATTTTTGCAGTTGGGATTCATCATCCCAAATGCAAAAATCGGTAATAGTGATTTTGCTATTTTGCGAGGAATTACATTTAAGGAATCTCTATTTGAGATTCCTTAAATGCAATTCATCATCCATTTTTAAATAGCGAATTCGCAATTTCGGCCCGCTATTTACCGCGAGGTCAAACCTTGTGGTAAATAGCAAAAACTTAGAAAAATGCTTTTAAAAGCATTTTTCTAAGTTGCATGTTGCACACGCACATGTCCTTTGGACATGTGTGTGCGCAACACCTGTTTAAATTTGCATTTAAGGGGTGCTACAGGGTGTCCTTTGGACACCCCTGGCACCCTTTAAATCGCTATCTTATTTGCAATTAGCAAATTGCTAATCGCAAATAAGGAATACTCCCCATTCATTCCTATGGGCCTTTTGGCCCACAGGAATGAATGGGGAGTTATTCCTTATTTGCGATTAGCAATTTGCTAATCGCAAATAAGAAATATGTAGGAATCGCATTTTATTTTGCGATTTCTACATGAATCCCGTTTTCCGAGTCTGTGATAGCGATTCCTTATGAATCGCTATTATAGACTCGCAAAACGGGTCTCTGATGAATCAGGCTGTTAGTGATTTGCCCAGAATCACAGGATGTTCAGCGTCATTGCCGAGGCTCGAACCCGGTTCCCCAGATTCGAGGTTGACCACCCTAGCCGTTAGGCCAACGCCTCTCCCCATAGTATACGGAGGGCCCCACCACCAACTAGAACTTTTGCTGAGGGGGACCCCTAGAGCTTGGACACGCTGCAGGGGCTTTTGTTCTGGGTTGACTTTAGAGCTGGCAGCACCCAGTGCGATAATGTTTGTAGGCGTCCCCCCATCCGTGGTGGCGGTGGTGACCTCCTCCACCACGGATCCCCTCACCACCACCTTTTAACAGTGCCCCTCAAGTTTCCATAACCAATCTCTTTTAGATGCATTTAATTAGTTATATAGAGTCACTCATACCAGTGTAGGGTGTCATAGCACCTTGCATCACACACAAATTACTCAGAGACAATCAATCATACATGTGTAAAAGCAGTGTATAGACAATGTTGCATAGGCCAGAGGATGACAAGGTGTAAGAGTCACATGTCACTCCTACTGGTAGGCAGTGCAGTTTAAGAGTGCTTCATCTGGAGAAGCACAAAATCAAAATTGGAAACGGAACACCATAGTTGGGGGGTTGCAGCCTCGCTGAGCCTGCCGCCACGACCCCGCCCGCCGCTGCCCTAGCTAGGGTGACCAACCGTCCGTAAATTTCACGGACAGTCTGTAATTTCGGCCGTCTGTCCGTTGTCCGTGAAGGATTCTTTAACGGACGCCATTTGTCCGTAATTTTAACCGGGCACGGTCGCACATCCCTAAAGCAGGCACAACTTCCACTCACCTCCCTTCTTGACGCATTCAGGGCTGTTTGCACCTGAATAGATGTCCCTGCTCTCGAAGCTGCAGCCCCCACCCCTCACACCTCCAGCCCTTGATGAGCTGTTAAGAGGTGCTTGAAGGTGGCTGAGAAGGAGGGGCTGCAGCTTCAGGATCAGGGGTCATCTATTGAGATGCAAACAGCCCTGAATGCGTCTTGTATCTGCAATTTGTATTTGTATTGCAAATTTCCTTTCATAATTCAGGTGTGGATAGTGCACATTTATTCACACAAAAATTGCTTGGTAAAAATGCATTTACACTTTTTTTCTAAACAAGACATTTTTTGAGACTGAAAGGAGATTGCATTGTTGATTTATATACTGGGTGTGCTCTGTGTGTGAGCAAAGTTGTTCCTCTTGTTACTTTTCATGTGCTTGTTCTGAGGAAGTTTGTATTTCTGCTATCCGTGCTGCATATGTTCTGGGTCAGTGGACGATGTACTGTGCAGGGGAGAAGATTTCCTTGCCCTGTTTGTGCCGAGCCCCTGGGGGAAATTATGGGTTCTTCCAATCTAACAGTGTGCGCACACTGGTTGGCTGCATAATCTGGGTGTTCAGGAGTTATGAACAACCGTAGCTTCCATGGGACGGTTTCAGCTGGTTCATGAGGCTGAGATCGGTAGTACTCCAGATTAGGGGTCCGGTTCAACAGGGATGAAGAGGGTGCGGAGCAAGCAGCTCTATGTCACCTGCAGAGTAGACACTTCAAGGGGTAATGGTCAGCCCCTCGGCTCTCCCCTCACCCAGCACATTCACAGGGACATCTGTACTCGTGGCAGGAGGAAATAAAATGTCAATGTGCAGACTCCCAGGTCCCTTTTGGAACTGTGTAGTCTCTGTTGGAGGTCATCCGCCAATTTGAAAGCAAACTACAACCAGGCGGAGCCCAGTAGATGCCACCTTGTACAAAGGCAGTTAAATTCAAAGTCCTCACATTCATTCAAGTTGTAGGAGCACTCTCCAAACCTGGCTCTTAACGTGTACAGGGAAGATGACCCCGGTTAAGGGAGACTGGGCGGACGTTTTACATAGCCAATAGCATCTCCTTCTGAAGGGTGCAGGAAGTCCTGCTGCCACCACTGTAAGTCTCTCAGAGCCTGAGGAGAGAGTGCCGTCGACGTGTGTGAGACATTCCCTTTCTGCCCAGGGCCCCAAACATCCTACAACCGGTCTGGATTACACCGTGGCAGCACGTGGTTCTCATCACAGGACAGAGCTTAATAACTGTCACTACATTGTAAACAAACCTCGATTCTTCAAACATGCAGTCTTTAATGTTATAAAATAAAGAAATGGCACAATCGCAACCAAACTGATTAACAAAGTAAGGAGGACAATCAGTTAAATCAGTTCTCTCGGAGTATCTCCTTTAAGTGCTGTACATCACAGTGGGGGCTGGTAAAAGTAACATTTTGGAAAGAGAGACTGGCTTCTCATTGTCTTGTCCAGGAGGGGGTGAGGAGCCCTACCCCACCCTGGAAGAGACCAAGATGATACTAGGATACTGCATGCCTACCCCTGTGCCCACCCACCCTGGTGGATCCTGGTCCCCCTGCTTCCCACCCCCCTCACCCCAGTGATGGATCCTGTCCCTCCCCCTGCCCCCCACCTGTGGTGGATCCTGTCTCTGCCCTGGGTGGCTTCTGTCCCAGTACAGGAATGGCTCCTGCAGCTCAAAAAGGCTCAGCTCAAAATGAATATGAAAAGGTGGGCGAGTGAGTAAGTGAAGGGATGGGTGGATGGCTGGATGAATTCGTGAAAGGGTGCATGAATGAATGAAAGATTGAATAGATGGATAATAAAAGAGGATGGATGGATTGATGAGTGAGTGGTGGAAGGATGGAAGGGAGAAAAGGTAAATAGCTGGATGTATGGGTGGAAGGGTAGCTGGATGGGTAAAAGGGTGGATGGATGAGTGAAAGGATGGATGAGTGAAAAGGTGGATGAGTGGGTGGGTGGGTGGATGGATGGATGGATGAGTGAAATGATGGATGGATTGATGAATTGATAAGTGCAAGGGTGAATGGATGGACAGATGAGTGAAAGGGTGGATGTAAGGATGGGTGAGTGAAAAGGAGGGTAGATGGACTAAAGGATGAATAGATGAGTGAAGGAGTAAAAGGATAAATGGATGGGAGAAAGGATGGATGAGTGAAGGGTCAATGGATGGATTCATGAGTGGATGGGTAGATGGATGGGTGGGTGGATGGATGGATGGAAGGAAGGATTGCTAAGTGAAAGGGACGATGGAGAGAGGAAGGGAGGATGGTGGATGACTGAAAGGGTGGATGGTTGGAAGGATGAGTGACTGGGTGGATGGATGAGTGAATGGATAGATGGGTAGAAGAGTGGATGGATTAGTGTACAGATGGCTAGGGTGAAAGGGTGGATGGATGGATAAAGGATGAAAGAAGGGGTGGATGAGTGAAAGGATAGATGGAAGGATACATGATGGATAGGTTTGCAAATGGTTGAATATGTTTGGATATGGCTGGGCTTACTTATATACCATTGCGCGACCTCTGATGTGTCTGTAAAACTTATCCAATTGTCCTGAAGTTTTGTCCTGAATTTTGACCTCCTGTCCTGAATTTGTGTCCTGAATTTTAACCCTTTGTCCTGAATTTTTACACTCACCGTCCTGAATTTGCACCAATGCCAGTTGGTCACCCTAGCCCTAGCGGGATCGCATCCTGTGCCTGACTGTTGTCTTATAATTTCTGTTGTGTATCTCCAGTGCCCTCAGTGTAATTTCGTGCCTGAATTCTTTATTTTGTTCCTTTTCCCCCTGTTGTTGTTCTTGTAATTCTGTGGTTTTCTCTCCAGTGCCCTCAGTGATTTATCGTGCTTGTTATCGTTATTTTGTCCCTTTTCCCCCGACTGCTGTTCTCCCTGCGCCCCCGTGCCCCCCGCCCCGCTTCCCGCCGCCGTACTCGTGGCCACGCCCCCTTTGCTTTCTGTACCCTCCCCGCTCCCGCCTCCCAGCTCCTCCCGCCCTCCCACTTCGCCATAAATGGCGACCGGGCGCACGCGCAGCGGACTCGCCGATTGTGCGCTGAAGGTGCGCCAAAGGTAAGCCCGTCTGCGCCTGGACCGCGCCCAGTGCCAGGACCCCTGGCCCCCGCAGACCCCAGCCCACCCACCGGACCTACAACACCACCGAACTCTTCGCACTCAACGCCGGAAGGATCCCGGGGTGCTACCGAGCCACCCCGAGAAGCACCCACTGACCCTTCTGCTGCAACGCCTGCAAGTTCACCTGCATACGGACCTGCACCACTCCAGCAGTGCTCAAGACCTCGACGAGCAACAGCAGCAGCCACCTAAAGTGCATCCTGCTCAACACCCGCTCCGTCCACAGACACCCCGTCGAGCTCTGGAACCTGCTCGACACTACTTCACCAGACGTCGCCTTCCTCACGGAAACCTGGATGAACGCCTCTTCAGCGCCCGACATCGCCATCGCCATCCAAGACGGCTACAAGATCATCCGAAGGGACCGCATCAACCAGACTGGAGGAGGCATCGCCATCGTCCACAGGAACACCATCCGCATCACGACCAACACCGACGACACCCTCGCAACCGCCGAGCACCTGCACTTTCAGGTCCACATCAACCCCAAGACCACCCTCAGAGGCACCCTCATCTACAGACCCCCGGGACCATGCACACAATTCAGCGAAGACATCGCCGACTTCATCAGCCCGCACGCCCTCTGCTCCGCTGACTACATCCTCCTAGGGGACCTCAACTTCCACCTGGAGAACAACAACGACCGCAACACCACCACCCTGCTGGACAACCTCGCCAACCTGGGACTCAAGCAGCTGGTGACCACCCCCACCCACTACGCCGGACACACACTCGACCCCGTCTTCTCATCCAGCAAGGACATCGCCTTCAGCCACGCCACCGGACTCCACTGCACGGACCACAGCTGCGTCCACTTCAGCTTCGGAAGGACCACGATCCACCACCACCAGCAACAGGTTGCACGCAGGAGCTGGAACAAGATCACAGCCGACCAGCTCGCGACCTCTCTGAACATGAACGCTCCCACCAGCACAACGAACCCTAGCCAGGCGGCCACCAACCTCACGAAGTGGATCAGCGACTGCGCAGACGAGCTCGCCCCCCTGAGGACCCCGCCCAGCAGACCCGGTAGCAAGAAAGCCCCATGGTTGACCGACAAACTCAAGAGCTCCAAGAAGAACTGCCGAGCCCTCGAGAGAACCTGGCGCAGAGACCCAACACCGGACAACATGACTGCCCTCAAGCTCGCCACCCGAAAACACCACCAACTCATCCACGCCACCAAGAAAACTGCATTCAAGGAACGACTGGACAACAACGCACACAACAGCAAGGAACTCTTCACCATCGTCAAAGAGCTCTCCAACCCCAACGCCGGAAACAACGACATCACCCCTTCGCAAGACCTCTGCAACTCCCTCGCCTCCTACTTCCACAACCAGATCGCGGACATACACAACAGCTTCAGCACTCAACCGACGAACGCCACGACCAAACCACCGCCCCCACCACCACCCTCCGCGCCTGGACTCCGATCAGCACCGAAGACACCGTCAGCACGATGAACTCCATCCACTCCGGATCTCCGACCGACCCCTGCCCTCACCACGTCTTCAACAAGGCCGACGCTGTCATCGCACCCCACCTGCGGGACATCATCAACACCTCCTTCGACACCGCTACCTTCCCGGAGAGCTGGAAGCACGCCGAACTCAGCGCCCTACTCAAGAAGCCATCGGCCGACCCCACCGACCTCAAGAACTACCGCCCCATCTCGCTGCTCCCGTTTCCTGCAAAAGTCATCGAGAAGACCGTCAACAAGCAGCTGGCCGCCTTCCTCAAACAAACTGATCCCTCGACCCCTCGCAGTCTGGCTTCCGGGCCAATCACAGCACCGAGACCGCCCTGATCGCAGCCACCGATGACATCCGAGCGCTGCTCGACAACGGAGAAACAGCGGCCCTCATCCTCCTCGACCTCTCCACGGCCTTCGACACTGTCTGCCACCGTACCCTAGTACAACGCCTCAGCAACGTTGGAGTCCAGGAGAAGGCACTGGAGTGGATCAGCTCCTTCCTCGCCGGAAGGACACAGAGAGTCCGTCTCCCTCCGTTCAGATCTGAAGCCACCAAAGTCATCTGCGGCGTCCCTCAAGGCTCCTCGCTCAGTCCAACCCTCTTCAACGTCTACATGAGCCCCCTCGCAGACATCGCACGCCAGCACAACCTCAACATCATCTCCTACGCCGACGACACCCAGCTGATCCTCTCCCTTACCAACGACCCCGTCACCGCCAGAGCCAACCTTCACGAAGGGATGAAAGAGGTAGCCGAATGGATGAAGAACAGCCGCCTGAAACTGAACTCGGACAAGACAGAAGTCCTCATCCTGGGATCCTCACCCGCCGCTACGGACGACTCCTGGTGGCCCCCCGCCCTAGGCAGCGCACTTAAACCAACAGACCACGCACGCAACCTGGGCTTCATCCTGGACTCCTCCCTCTCCATGACCAGACAAGTCAACGTCGTCTCCTCGTCGTGCTTCAACATCCTGCGCATGCTACGTAAGATCTTCCGGTGGATCCCCACCGAGACCAGGAAGACGGTCACCCAGGCCCTCGTCACCAGCCGTCTGGACTACGGCAACTCCCTCTACGCCGGAACCACCGCCAAACTCCAGAAGAGACTCCAGCGGATCTAGAACGCCTCAGCACGACTCATCCTGGACATCCCCCGTCGCAGCCACATCTCCGGACACCTGAGAGACCTGCACTGGCTCCCGGTCAACAAGAGAATCACCTTCCGTCTCCTCACCCACGCACACAAAGCCCTACACAACCAAGGCCCAGGATACCTCAACAGCCGCCTCAACTTCTACGCTCCCAAACGCCAGCTTCGATCGACCAGCCACGCCCTCGCCGCCGTCCCCCGCATCCGAAGAGCCACCACAGGAGGACGGTCCTTCTCCTACCTCGCCGCCAAGACATGGAACTCCCTCCCCACCCACCTCCGCCTGACCCAGGACCACCTCGCCTTCAGGAAGCAACTCAAGACCTGGCTGTTCGAGCAGTAGCAGACCCCCCTCCCCCAGCACCTTGAGACCCTCTTGGTGAATAGCGTGCTATATAAATGCGATGATTGATTGATTTAATAATAAGAATCCATTTCCATGCACTAATTTGTAGTTTGCAGTGTGCATGCAGTTTTTTTATGACAGTTTTTAATTCAATGTTCTCTAATAGGATTTTAACTTATAAAATGCAAATAGCAAAAGGATGTCTCTTAGAAAAGCAGTAACCCACTGACCTATTTACATTATATGCACTTTGTGATCTGCATGGTGCACGTTCATTGCAGCAGGCATATTAGCCCTCTGTGCTATTTTCTGATCAGTCAAAACCTCAACGGCACAAAACTCTGACCTCTCTCAAAGAAGAACATTAATCATCGGAGTTATCTCGGCATTTTCATTGTTGCTGGAAATTGCTGGAGGCCAGGAACATGGCAGCAGGTGCTTTTAAAACCAAAATAAACTTGCAAACTCATGGCCCCCTGAAGTAAGCACCCGGTGTGGTGGCACCGGTCGCACCGCCTTAGAGCAGACACCACTGTCTCCGAGAGGTCATACCCAGGCCCAGCCGCTCTACCCTGTTCTGGAGGCTCGCTGTAAGCAGCTTCCAGCTTTGTTATGAAAGGTGCTGCATAGTAATGTTTTTGCTTCAGTAAGGGTGCATTTTGTGGTTGAATGTGTTTTGTTTTTTTAGAATTGAAGCATTTGATGCTACAGATAATAAACAGGGTTCATCTGGACCATATGAGCCATTTATCCTTAGCTATGCCTTTGAAACCAATGAGGCCAGGGATGGCTTGAGTCGTGCCAGAGGTCACAAGAAACAAACCAGGTGTCGCAGCTGTGACCCCTGGTAACCTGCAAATGTTGTCCATGAAATCCAGCACTTAATTTGTAAAAACAAAAGAGCAGGAGTCCAAAGATTTATTAGGAACCTACTGCCAGTGCTACCAAGTGCCAGGGATGCCCAGTACCAAGGGAGTCTAGTCCTGGTTGCATCTCATGCCGCTATCTGTGCTGGAACTTGGTGTGCTCATATTCTAGTTATAATCTGAGGGAGTCGGGCAATATTGAGCTCTTGATTAATTTCCAATAATTGCTGTGCTATCTATTACATCTTCATATATTCATGGATTCCTGAAAATGAAGATTAGAGCATCAAAAATTATTTTCCATGTCTCCCTGCCTATTTTTTAGATCCATTCTTGACCTTTGACCTGCCGATTCTCCCTATCAAATGCACTCTCTTTCACCCCTACTCTAAAAGGCATTAAGTATAAAAATAAAAAATGAAGTATACAACGATTTTTAGGTTGAGCATTCGAGACCTCTTGAATATACTTTAATGTATTCTTATTCTTATATATTTATATGTGTATGCACTTTGTGGGCTCTGGAGATCAGCCCTAGGACTTGTCTGCATCCACTTAGGGAGTGCCTCTATTTAACTCTCTTGATAGAAAACAACCAGCAGAGGTCAGTAAAATACCAGAATTGCTTTCTGCTGAGAGACTTTCCTTTTTAGGTCTCGCCTGTCGATGCGCATGCGCATCGAGCAAGCGAGACTATAGGGGCTCATCGACTCTTTTCTAACTTGCAAGGAATCGTGGCGATTCCTTGCAGTGCCCGTGACTTTTAAGGTCAATGCGCATGCGCATTAAGCTTATGCGCATGCGCATTGACCTTAAAAGTCACGGGCGCGTGCATGTCCGTCTTTGTTCACCCGCTCCTCCCCTCTCCGCCCCCGTTCCGCCCCCTCCCCTTCCCGCTGTGTCGCATTTCTCCTCCCCCCTCCCCTCTCTTCCCTCCGGCTTCTTTTTTTTTGTTTATTTTACTCGCACCTCTCCCCTCTCCGCCCCCGTTCCGCCCCCTCCCCTTCCCGCCGTACATTTAAATATCATTGGGAACACGATAAGCAAAGGCGGCTTAGAGGTAAAAGTGATATTAACATCAGTTACGTTGCTCTGGGACGTGAGTTTTAAAGGCGGCTTGGAAATAAAGGTTAATGCTCACTGTGCGTTCTCGCTGCAATTAAGGTGCGAGTGGAGTTAAACTAACTCATTTGTTTAAAATACATTAACACAGCGGAGCTCGCAGAGACACTTGCTTAGGAGAGGGTGCTCAAGGACATAGATGTTAAAGGCGGCTTAGAACTAGAGTTTAATGCTGACTCGCCATATATATAAAGGTAACCTGTTTCATTAGGTTACATTTAAATATCTTTGGGAACAAGCATCCACACGTTGCAGCAACACTTTTCAGCTCTCCGCCCCCGTTCCGCCCCCTCCCCTTCCCGCCGTGTCGCATTTCTCCTCCCCCCTCCCCTCTCTTCCCTCCGGCTTCTTTTTTTTTGTTTATTTTACTCGCACCTCTCCCCGTTCCGCCCCCTCCCCTTCCCGCCGTACATTTAAATATCATTGGGAACACGATAAGCAAAGGCGGCTTAGAGGTAAAAGTGATATTAACATCAGTTACGTTGCTCTGGGACGTGAGTTTTAAAGGCGGCTTGGAAATAAAGGTTAATGCTCACTGTGCGTTCTCGCTGCAATTAAGGTGCGAGTGGAGTTAAACTAAATCATTTGTTTAAAATACATTAACACAGCGGAGCTCGCAGAGACACTTGCTTAGGAGAGGGTGCTCAAGGACATAGATGTTAAAGGCGGCTTAGAACTAGAGTTTAATGCTGACTCGCCATATATATAAAGGTAACCTGTTTCATTAGGTTACATTTAAATATCTTTGGGAACAAGCATCCACACGTTGCAGCAACACTTTTCAGCTCTCCGCCCCCGTTCCGCCCCCTCCCCTTCCCGCCGTGTCGCATTTCTCCTCCCCCCTCCCCTCTCTTCCCTCCGGCTTCTTTTTTTTTGTTTATTTTACTCGCACCTCTCCCCGTTCCGCCCCCTCCCCTTCCCGCCGTACATTTAAATATCATTGGGAACACGATAAGCAAAGGCGGCTTAGAGGTAAAAGTGATATTAACATCAGTTACGTTGCTCTGGGACGTGAGTTTTAAAGGCGGCTTGGAAATAAAGGTTAATGCTCACTGTGCGTTCTCGCTGCAATTAAGGTGCGAGTGGAGTTAAACTAACTCATTTGTTTAAAATACATTAACACAGCGGAGCTCGCAGAGACACTTGCTTAGGAGAGGGTGCTCAAGGACATAGATGTTAAAGGCGGCTTAGAACTAGAGTTTAATGCTGACTCGCCATATATATAAAGGTAACCTGTTTCATTAGGTTACATTTAAATATCTTTGGGAACAAGCATCCACACGTTGCAGCAACACTTTTCAGCTCTCCGCCCCCGTTCCGCCCCCTCCCCTTCCCGCCGTGTCGCATTTCTCCTCCCCCCTCCCCTCTCTTCCCTCCGGCTTCTTTTTTTTTGTTTATTTTACTCGCACCTCTCCCCCCTCCCCTTCCCGCCGTACATTTAAATATCATTGGGAACACGATAAGCAAAGGCGGCTTAGAGGTAAAAGTGATATTAACATCAGTTACGTTGCTCTGGGACGTGAGTTTTAAAGGCGGCTTGGAAATAAAGGTTAATGCTCACTGTGCGTTCTCGCTGCAATTAAGGTGCGAGTGGAGTTAAACTAACTCATTTGTTTAAAATACATTAACACAGCGGAGCTCGCAGAGACACTTGCTTAGGAGAGGGTGCTCAAGGACATAGATGTTAAAGGCGGCTTAGAACTAGAGTTTAATGCTGACTCGCCATATATATAAAGGTAACCTGTTTCATTAGGTTACATTTAAATATCTTTGGGAACATGATGAGCAAAGGCGGCTTAAAGCTAAGAGTGGATATTAGCATAAATTAAGCTGCCGAAAGACGTGAGCGTTGAAGGCGGCTTGAAAATAAAAGTTAGTGCTCGCTGTGCGTATTCGCTGCAATTAAGATGCCGTGCGTGGTACTTGGGAAGGCTGCCCATCTATGCACTATCACTGGGTTATTGAAGCTGTTCCTTCTGCAACCGCAAGCACATGCTATCTCGATACACAGTTGTATTTGCGTGCTCACCCCCCCACGCCCTCTTCACTGCTTGAACCGTCCTCCCAACCCCTCTCTCATAGGGATGAGGGATAAAAACCCTCAACACACACTTGCGCTGTTCTGTACAAAATATAATTATCCCAACAACCCCTCACCCTCAATCCCTCACCCTCAACCCCTCACCCACCCTCAACCCCTCACCCACCCTCAACCCCTCACCCTCAATCCCTCACCCACACTCACCCACACTCACCCACACTCACCCTCACTCACCTTCACCCTCACTCACCTTCAACCCCTCACCCTCACTCACCCCCAACCCCTCAACCCCTCACCCTCATTCACCCTCACCCTCAACCCCTCACCCTCACTCACCCTCAACGCCTCACCCTCAATCACCCTCAACCCCTCACCCTCACCCACCTTCACTCACCCTCACCCTCACTCACCCTCACTCACACTCACCCTCACCCACCCTCAACCCCTCATCCTCACTCACCCTCAACCCCTCACCCTCACTCACCCTCAACCCCTCACCCTCACTCACCCCCACTCACCCTCAACCCCTCACCCTCAACCCCTCACCCTCACTCACCCTCACTCACCCTCACCCACCCTCAACCCCTCACCCACCCTCAACCCCTCACCCTCAATCCCTCACCCACACTCACCCACACTCACCCTCACTCACCTTCACCCTCACTCACCTTCAACCCCTCACCCTCACTCACCCCCAACCCCTCAACCCCTCACCCTCATTCACCCTCACCCTCAACCCCTCACCCTCACTCACCCTCAACCCCTCACCCTCAACCCCTCACCCTCAACCCCTCACCCTCAATCCCTCACCCTCACCCACACTCACCCACACTCACCCACACTCACCCACACTCACCCACACACCCTCACTCACACTCACTCACCCACCCTCACTCACCCTCACCCTCATGCTAAAGATTTACAAAAAAAACCATTAACAATTCTAAAAGCACTAACTCTAATGCTGCGAGACCTATTGCATTTCTAATGCTTGTTTTTCTGGCAACTGCCTCTAATTAACTTTCTTGATAGAAAGCAAGCAGCAGAGGTCAGTAAAATACCAGAATCACTTTAGCATTCTCTAGAATCCAGTCCATAGACATTGTCTTCCGCAAGCACTCGTAGACAATCATATTTTTTTAAATCTTGTATTTTCAGTGATATGACCACCCAAAGCCCTGATTTCATGTTAACACTACCATTTCCGGCTGAAAGGCAAAATCTCTCTCCATGTGTTCCCATACCTGGCGTGTCACCTAGTTTGTTGCTTACTTCCCCTCCATGTTAAAGACAGTAGATGTTTCAGCACCCAGGCTAATGTGCTGCATAGCTAAATACATATAAGGTCCCAAAGGCGAGACTGATTGCATCGCAAATGCTTGTTTAAATATCAGTGATCTTTATTATGCTTGACAATGAATATCTTTCAAACTATTACTGCGCTGAAGATACAATTGATGAACCAGAAGAAAATGAGACTACTCCCCCCATACGTAAGTGCTGTTGTGCTATTGTGAGCTCTGCGTGTCATGGTTACAACTTTCACTTGTACTAGTAAACAGTTCTGTAAATGGGACAAAATAAGTGCGGGTACTCATCAAATTGAAATGGGAGAGGGGCAAGTGGCAGAGGGACATGATTATATAAAGACACTACAGCCACCTTTCAAGTATTCAATTTGTCCTTGGATTACCCTTGTTAATAGTCTCACATTTACTGCATGTGCAAACTCCCTTTGCACATGAGGGCAAGGCATATTTAGGCAATTCATTACTTGTCCCCTACTATGAACCTCTCAAACGTGTAAGACACGTATTGCCTTTAAACGGGCATGTTCTGTTTGGATTATATTTTCTATGCCAAGTATTCTAAGTACAAATTTACGAGCTTGAAAACTGTGCATAATGATCTGCTCAGTGTGATATTAGGACTGCCGCGACCTTGCCCAGCACTGTTTGAACGTAGGCCCTCTCAGTTTGATCATGGACCAGCAGTGTTTGATTCTGTGCCAGCGTTTTGCATTGTTAAGCCAGAGGTGTACAATCTTGTGCTTGTGTTGAGTAAGATTAGGTAAGCAACAGGCAAGACTGAGCCAGCACTTTTTTTGGGATTGATTCAGTGCTTTGAGACCTTGACTCAGTCATGCATTGTTTTGACTGTCCTTTTGCTCACCAGTATGTGATCTTGGCTAAGCTCTGTGTGATGTTGATCCAACATTGCCTGCTCTTGGGCCATCAGCTAGTCGATTTTGTCCAAGCAGTGTCTGATATTGGTTCAGTGCTGAGTGACCTTGACTTACGGTGTGTAATCTTTGGCCAGTAATGAGTGTTCTGGGCGCAGTACTGTGTGACATTAAGCCATCGTGGCCTGATCTTGAGCCTTTGGTGTGATATAGGCCAATACTGGTTGATATCTTGTTCCAGTCCTGTGGGGTGTTGGCTTAGTCCTGTCTGATCACAGCTCAGTTATTTCAATTCTTTGCCCAGTGCTTTGTTCCCCATAGAGGCACTGTCTATGAAAAGATAAGGGTGAGCTTACGGAGAGCAGCCTTTTGTTCCTAATGGCAAAACTCATGATGCAAGTGAGAGATTTTTAGCATAACATTATATTTTAAAGTTCTCATAATTTTCCCCTCATTCTGATGAAAGCTAACCGCTAAATAGAACTATTGAAATGTATATCATCTCTAAAACTTTTCCCAAGTATTGCCAATATACTGCCATGTATACAATGGGCTCTGTTTTGTGAGGTGTCATGGTCCTTCCACCTATCGTTACTACCATGGAAGGGTATTGCAGGTGCAGTTCCTACAGAACAGCTTCAACGCACACACTGACACATCACTGCTTTGCCAAATTTGATATGTTCACTACGTAATACCGGTACACTAGGTAATATCCGTAGAGCTCTGGGCATCACCCCCATCTGCTACACACTTTTCAAGTGGTCCTCATTTGAAGGGCTCCCTCCTCATCATCTCTTATACACAATGGGCACAATCATGCAGTTCACTGTGTGTATGGAGACGGGCCACACCAGGCCAGCCACCTTAGGGCTGTACTGGGGTGAATGTATGACATTGTTCTGCATTCTGTCCATCACCTGTGGTTTCCACACCAGGCCAGACCAGACCAGACCATGAAAAAATGACTGTGGGTGGTGTTGGTCCTGCACAGTGTTGCAGGTCAGCATATGTGACCCCAGGACTTTGGGATATTGGGCGTTGGTGAGATGGTTTGTGATGCTGGGCCATTGTTGTATATTAAACGAGTGCCGTCTCATAATGAGGTTGTGCTTTGTAGTACCAGGTCTACGCCTTTTGATACTGCCACAATGCTGTGAGACCTTGGCCTAACTTGACCTAATTTAAAGGGAGTGGGCCTGCACAGTGTGTTGAGATTGGTGCTTTCAATGCACCAACATTATGTACAGGAAATTTTCTGTACATCTCATTAAATGCTGAAAAGCGCCACTTTGATTATGTGTACCGCTCTGCTCTAATTGAAGAGTTCCTATGTTCTTTCACTGTGGATTCTAAATAGAGAGGTATTAGAATGACTGTTTGTGCACATTTCCTATCCAGTGACTCTATATAGACAATATATATAAACGTGGAATATTTCAGCCCATCACTGCATTCGACGCAGGGATAAGCGTGGGCGGAAAATCCGTTCCGCTCGCGGATTTTGCGGATTTTCGGGAAATCCGCAATCCGCGAGATTTGCGGATTTCCCGCAAAATCCGCAAATTCGCACGCAGCGGATTTTTTTGGCGGCGCGCGGCGTTGGTGATACAATTTTTGCGGCGCGCGGCGTTTATCATCGTTTGCCGAGTTGTTTTTTTCGATAGTTTGCGAGTGCTGCGCCATTTTGGATCTTGCTGTGTGATCCCGCGGGAATTGGCGAGCGCGATTACGTCATCGCGGCTTGCCAGCGAGAGTTTGTCAACGCGAGTACGGCGAGATCACGTCTCGCGGTACTTCGCAAATTGCGAGATTTGAGATGCGGCGCGCGAAAATATAAATTTGCAATTCTGCACAAGAAATCCACCAGCAAGCAGCATAAACCTTCTAGAAATGATGATTTTTATGTGAATAACTCCTTAGTTTGACATTTGCCTGCACTTTTTTAGCGAGGAGTCCATTTTGGGGAGGGGGGCAGGGGGGTGGGAGGAAGGAAGTGCCCCATAGTCTTCAACTTCCTGTTCCTGTTCAGCAGGCTCCTCCCAGTGCTTTGTCCATCTCCTGGTCACTTTTCATTCGGATGTGGACCTGGAAGGATTACCTTTTGTGGATGCTGCTGGATCTTTGGATTTGAGGCCTTTTTGACTTTCTTTGGATCACTGTTGGATTAGAAATTTTACAAGTAAGTTTGTTTGGGGCATTACAGTTGCTGCAACTAAAATTTTGGGATTTTCGATTTTTTTGCTGTTTTGGGGCCTTTTCCCAGGGGTACTCAGTGGTGGGTGGACTGATTCTTTCTGTGGGTTGTCTTGAATTTAAACATCATGGAGGCCATAGATGAATTGGGATTGTGCTGATTTTTCTGTGTTTTTCGATTTTTTTTTTTTGTAAAATTTTGTGTTTTTCGATTTTTGACCTGTTGTTGGGGCCTTGACCAGGGGTAGTGAGTGGTGCATGGGGCCTAGTCTTTCTGTGGGCTGTCTTGAATTTAAACATCATGGATGGAATGGGATTGTGCAGATTTTGCAGTGTTTTTCGATTTTTGGGGGTGTTCATGGGGAGGGACATGCCATGTGGCTGGTGGCCATTTTGAGTGCAGCTACAGGCACTGGCCATGTGCTGGCAGGCAAGTGGCCATTTTGAATGCAGGCTTTGTTGTTAGGCCTCCAACCATTTTGCCTACTTTTCAACCTTTATTTATGCCAGGGGTAGTGAGTCTTGCATGGGCCTAGTATTTCTGTGGGTTGTCTTGAATTTAAACATCATGGAGGCCATAGATGAATTGGGATTGTGCTGATTTTTCTGTGTTTTTCGATTTTTTTTTTTTGTAAAATTTTGTGTTTTTCGATTTTTGACCTGTTGTTGGGGCCTTGACCAGGGGTAGTGAGTGGTGCATGGGGCCTAGTCTTTCTGTGGGCTGTCTTGAATTTAAACATCATGGATGGAATGGGATTGTGCTGATTTTGCAGTGTTTTTCGATTTTTGGGGGTGTTCATGGGGAGGGACATGCCATGTGGCTGGTGGCCATTTTGAGTGCAGCTACAGGCACTTGCCATGTGCTGGCAGGCAAGTGGCCATTTTGAATGCAGGCTTTGTTGTTAGGCCTCCAACCATTTTGCCTACTTTTCAACCTTTATTTATGCCAGGGGTAGTGAGTCTTGCATGGGCCTAGTATTTCTGTGGGTTGTCTTGAATTTAAACATCATGGAGGCCATAGATGAATTGGGATTGTGCTGATTTTTCTGTGTTTTTCGATTTTTTTTTTTTGTAAAATTTTGTGTTTTTCGATTTTTGACCTGTTGTTGGGGCCTTGACCAGGGGTAGTGAGTGGTGCATGGGGCCTAGTCTTTCTGTGGGCTGTCTTGAATTTAAACATCATGGATGGAATGGGATTGTGCTGATTTTGCAGTGTTTTTCGATTTTTGGGGGTGTTCATGGGGAGGGACATGCCATGTGGCTGGTGGCCATTTTGAGTGCAGCTACAGGCACTGGCCATGTGCTGGCAGGCAAGTGGCCATTTTGAATGCAGGCTTTGTTGTTAGGCCTCCAACCATTTTGCCTACTTTTCAACCTTTATTTATGCCAGGGGTAGTGAGTCTTGCATGGGCCTAGTATTTCTGTGGGTTGTCTTGAATTTAAACATCATGGAGGCCATAGATGAATTGGGATTGTGCTGATTTTTCTGTGTTTTTCGATTTTTTTTTTTTGTACAATTTTGTGTTTTTCGATTTTTGACCTGTTGTTGGGGCCTTGACCAGGGGTAGTGAGTGGTGCATGGGGCCTAGTCTTTCTGTGGGCTGTCTTGAATTTAAACATCATGGATGGAATGGGATTGTGCTGATTTTGCAGTGTTTTTCGATTTTTGGGGGTGTTCATGGGGAGGGACATGCCATGTGGCTGGTGGCCATTTTGAGTGCAGCTACAGGCACTGGCCATGTGCTGGCAGGCAAGTGGCCATTTTGAATGCAGGCTTTGTTGTTAGGCCTCCAACCATTTTGCCTACTTTTCAACCTTTATTTATGCCAGGGGTAGTGAGTCTTGCATGGGCCTAGTATTTCTGTGGGTTGTCTTGAATTTAAACATCATGGAGGCCATAGATGAATTGGGATTGTGCTGATTTTTCTGTGTTTTTCGATTTTTTTTTGTGTAAAATTTTGTGTTTTTCGATTTTTGACCTGTTGTTGGGGCCTTGACCAGGGGTAGTGAGTGGTGCATGGGGCCTAGTCTTTCTGTGGGCTGTCTTGAATTTAAACATCATGGATGGAATGGGATTGTGCTGATTTTGCAGTGTTTTTCGATTTTTGGGGGTGTTCATGGGGAGGGACATGCCATGTGGCTGGTGGCCATTTTGAGTGCAGCTACAGGCACTGGCCATGTGCTGGCAGGCAAGTGGCCATTTTGAATGCAGGCTTTGTTGTTAGGCCTCCAACCATTTTGCCTACTTTTCAACCTTTATTTATGCCAGGGGTAGTGAGTCTTGCATGGGCCTAGTATTTCTGTGGGTTGTCTTGAATTTAAACATCATGGAGGCCATAGATGAATTGGGATTGTGCTGATTTTTCTGTGTTTTTCGATTTTTTTTTTTTGTACAATTTTGTGTTTTTCGATTTTTGACCTGTTGTTGGGGCCTTTTCACCAGGGGTATTTGAGTCTAGCATGGGCCTAGTCTTTCTGTGGGCTGTCTTGAATTTAAACATCATGGAGGCCATGGATGGAATAGGAGTGTGCTGATTTTGCAGTGTTTTTCGATTTTTGGGGGTGTTCATGGGGAGGGACATGCCATGTGGCTGGTGGCCATTTTGAGTGCAGCTACAGGCACTGGCCATGTGCTTGGCAGGCAAGTGGCCATTTTGAATGCAGGCTTTGTTGTTAGGCCTCCAACCATTTTGCCTACTTTTCAACCTTTATTTATGCCCAGGGGTAGTGAGTCTTGCATGGGCCTAGTCTTTCTGTGGGTTGTCTTGAATTTAAACATTATGGAGGGCATGGATGGATTGGGATTGTGCTGATTTTGCAGTGTTTTTCGATTTTTTTGTGCTCTATAACTGAACTGATGTTCCTCTGTCTTCCATTTTTTTTAGGTGCACAAGACTCAAGAGAACCACCAGTGCCAGGAAGAAGTCCTGCAGCGGTGTGTGTGTGCAGCATAACGTCACGCGACGTCACGTCTGGCCTCAGACAACTCTACAATTCGTGCAACTGCGGCCTGCTGTCTGACCTGCTCTGAAGAAGATGGCCCCAAAGAAAGTTCTCCGTAGCTCCTCTAGCAAGAAAGTTGCTAGTAAGGAGCAGAAGAAGCAAGTTACCAAGGAGGCTGGTGTGTCACCCGCCACTTTTTTTGGGAGCAAAAGAAAAAGTACGCCTGCAGCAGCAGGATCTGCTGGGGACCAACCTGAGAGCAGCACCCCTGCTCCATTGGGTTCAGTGCCTCCACCACCACGCCAACTTAAGTCAAAGCCCTTGAGTGCTTCAGAGGCAGTCAGTGTACTTCTCCAATCACCATCGACCAGTGATGTTGGCTCATCGCAAGAAAGTAGCAGCAATGTCCCTGAATCAACACAGGTTGTTGTAACTCATCTGACAAGTGTTGAACAACCACAGCCGCAACAACAACACCATGTGCAAGTACACGCCCAAGTACATGTGGAAGGAGAGGCAGCAAAAGGAGATGCGCAAGCAAAGGTGCATGGACGTTCACAAGTGCCCACAATAGTTGTTCCTCCCGAAGTAGGGGCACATTTGGAAATCGACAATGAAGCTGAGGTATCATTGGAAGCCACTCCTCCTGATGATCATTCATTGTCTTCCACATCCCTAGCAAGGAAAAGATCAAGGGGGGTGTCTACATCTTCTTCAAGCCCACCTCGTTCTGGTGCAAGTGATCTGTCTTGGGAACCACGACAACTGCGGTCTGACAGTGAGGCAGAGGCACACCATGATCTGCCACCGGTACCTAAGCGTAAAAGGAAGGTCGTCCAAAAACTCAAACCTATGGAGTGTGATGAGGCTCAACAAGAAGTGACAGATACTGCTGGTGATGAAGCCTCTCACGATGACGACGAGGCAGTCATCACAAAGGTCACTGCAGCCCCACCGGGCATGCAGCAAAGAGACATTTTGACCCTATCCCGAGAAGCTGCTGAGCGTGATGATGATGTCGGCGAGGAGGCAATGGAAATGGAATCATTAGATTTGGAGTTAAGTAGTACACCAAAACCTACCGCTTCCATATTTCTTCCTCGCAAGAAGGTACCCACCTCGTCCTCGACCTCAATTCGTGGTGGTGAAAGTGCAAAACGTACTGAAGTTCGGCAATCCACATCCTCCACTTCATCTGTCATTAGCAGCAGGACCACCACCACCAGTATCGACGCCTCCTCCGGCGGCGGCCCCCGAAGACATTTCAAGTCTCCAGTTTGGGACTTCTTTAGTGTTTGCCCAAAAAAGGAAAACGTAGCCATTTGTAGCCTTTGTAAGCTTCGATATAGTCGTGGTAAGCTTGGTTCTAACTATGGTACCGGAGGCCAGAGAGGTCATCTTGAGAGAAGGCACCCTCTCGAATGGTTTCCGCACCTAGAGGCGGTCAAGAAAGCCGGAATTGCACGTAATGAAAACGTTGATTTGTCATCTGCTGATGACGAGGAGGTAGAAGAAGACGATCCAAACACTTCACTTACACCCAGTTCCCATGTCAGCAGCACACCCCATGGGAGCCACACTAAGAGTGTGGGAGAGAGTGAGACATCAATGCGGAAAAGTTCATCAGCGAGCGTAACTGGGTCGAAGAGATCATCATCCCGTAAATCATTGGTCCAGGGCAACATTAAAAAGATGTTGTTTACAGAAGCGCAATATGAACGCAACCACCCAATGACCCGTCTGTATAACACTAAGCTGGCTAAAATGCTAGCTCTGGACCTTCTCCCTTTTTCTTTTGTCGAAGGGGTTGGTTTTCTAGAATTAGTGGCAGCGCTCTGCCCTAAATGGAAGGTTCCTAGCCGGTTCTATTTTGCCCGAGTTGCGGTTCCAGCACTACATGAAGATGTTCTGAAGGCGATTGGGGCAGCTTTGCAGAAGAGTGCTGTTCACACTATACATCTGACAACAGACATGTGGAGCAGTGGCGCAGGCGCTGATTACATGTGCATCACTGCACACTGGGTCTCTTTTTCAGGGGCTAAAGCAAAGCTAAACTCAGGTGTTGACACTAACATTGTTTTTAAAGGTGCTCGGAAACATGCAACACTAGCCATGTTTGGTTTGGAGAAACGTCACACAGCAGAAAACATTTTGGATGTCTTTAACACAAAGGTCCTTAACTGTCTGTCCCCACTAAAACGCAAGGTTGGTTATGTTTCCACGGACAATGGCTCCAATATAGTTAAGGCCATGAGGGACGGTTACTATTTCAGAGTGCCGTGTTTGGCGCACTGTATAAACCTGGTTGTCCAAAAATTCTTGGGTAATAAACTCAGTGCAGCGTCCAGTGTATTGGAGAACTGCCGAAAAATTTGCAAGCATTTCAGGCATTCTTTTAAGGCCCGCAAGCAGCTGAGGAGCATGCTATATCAATGTCAAATGCCAGTGAAAGCACTCATCCAGGAGGTGGTAACACGTTGGAACTCAACCTTCTACATGCTTGAGCGTCTGTATGAGCAGTATACGCAACTCGATCAATATTTCTTGAAAGAGGGTATAGAGGAGCTGAGGATGGGTGGGCCGCAATGGAACATAGTTGAAAGCCTAACACGCATGCTTCGTCCTTTTGAGGTCTTCACGCGTGCAGTCAGCAAGGAGGACTCTAATTTGGGAAAAGCTATCCCATTGTTGTACATGCTGGAGGACCAACTGAAGGAGGTGTGTTCTGTGTTTCGAAAAGATGACAAAAAGAAAGGCTCTTCTTTGCTTCTGGCTGAGCAATTATTAGAGCTCCTACAAGGTGATGAACGTCTTCAAAAGATCCACTCAGAACAGCATTACATTTGTGCTACTATTCTGGATCCACGCTACAAAAAGGCGCTGGCAGGCAGAGCATTCTTTTCTTTTGCTGATGAAGATGTTACAAAGTACAAACGTTGGCTAGCCTTGTCAGCCAAGAAGTTTGAAACAGAACGGCTGGAAATTGAAGGAAATGGCAGTACATCAGCAGGCCATCCCCAGTCAAAACAATCCACTTCTGCACCTGTGGCTGTGGCACAAGTGACCTCTCAGCCGTTAAAGACACCGGCAACCGCATCATCTGCACGAAAGACAGCAGAAACATTGGAGGCTGAAGAGGATTGGCTAGCTCTGCGTGGGTTTGGTTCTCAAAAGGCCAGAGGCACAGCAAGAGCTACGCAAAGTGGAGGAACCTTGGAGGAGGACCTTGAGTCGATGGTGAAGGACTATCTGAATGACTCCACAGAGGTCTATGTTAATTCTGACCCATTGGCGTATTGGCATGGGAAAAAAGAATTGTGGCCACAGCTCACCAACCTGGCTTTAAACTACTTGTCTTGCCCACTCGCAAGTGTGTCTTCTGAACGGGTTTTCAGTGCGGCTGGTGGGATTGTAACTCCCAAACGGAGCCGCCTCTCGCCCAAAAATGTGGAGAGGTTAACAATGATCAAGATGAATCAGCACCTCATACCACCAGATATAAGAGTACGAGAGAGCGTGCCGGATGAAGAGGAGGTGGCCAGCACCATAGATGAGGGAATTTCTACTCTGTCAGGTGGCACTGACCTCACCCGGGCTGAATTCGCAGAGTATGATGACGAAGCCTTATTCTTATTCCTGGACCGTGATTCCGACTTCGAGCCCTGAAAATGAGACAACGAATCAATAACTTTCTTTTTCATCCTTATTCACTTTTATTCCTGTGTGTCTGTCTTTCTTTGTTGTGCACAGTTAATATAATTCAAACTTTAATCAGATTATCACAAAGACAAGCCCATCAGCAGAACTGTCTTCACTTGTTTGCTAATTTATTTGAAGGTGCCGCAGTCTGCATTCCTCAGGTTCACAAGTTCAGAAGAACATGCTCCTCTATCCTCCTCCTCCAGACTCCTATTTCCATCAAAGCAGAGGGCTGGTTTACGCCCAATGAAGAAAGACTCAGCACTTGTGGGGGTGTTGTTCTACCTCTTTGCAGGTGAGTTGACGGGTCTGGGGCCATTGCTGGGAAGCACTAAAAGTGGTTTGTGCCAAATCCGAGGCGGAAATTTTTTTGTGTTTTTGATGACTTGCTTGCCTTTGAGGTGCTCTTAGGGGGGGTTCCGTCTGTTTGTGGGTGAGTTTCATGGTCTGAGAGCATTGCTGGGACACTCTAATCTTGATTGCATTTGCTTTTCAGGAAATCCGTCGTGCCAACCCCGACTTATGGCCTAGCTACGCAGCGCGTTTGGACCGAAGGCCCAGAAATATTGCAAGTATGAGATTTTGCTTTTGGCCTGTTTGGGGGTGTTATGCTTCTTGGCGGGTGGGTTGCCGGGTCTTGGGGCATTCCTGGGAAGGTCTAATACCGGGTAGAAGTGGTTGGGACAAAATCCAGGCCGATTTTTTTTGGGCTATTTCAGACATTTTGCTCTATGTAGCGTTTTCGGGGGCCTGTTTGGGGGGCTTGCTGGTGTTTGCGGGTGAGTTTCGTGGTCTGGGAGCACTGCTGGGACACTCTAATCTTGATTGCATTTGCTTTTCAGGAAATCCGTCGTGCCAACCCCGACTTATGGCCTAGCTACGCAGCGCGTTTGGACCGAAGGCCCAGAAATATTGCAAGTATGAGATTTTGCTTTTGGCCTGTTTGGGGGTGTTATGCTTCTTGGCGGGTGGGTTGCCGGGTCTTGGGGCATTCCTGGGAAGGTCTAATACCGGGTAGAAGTGGTTGGGACAAAATCCAGGCCGATTTTTTTTGGGCTATTTCAGACATTTTGCTCTATGTAGCGTTTTCGGGGGCCTGTTTGGGGGGCTTCCTGGTGTTTGCGGGTGAGTTTCGTGGTCTGGGAGCACTGCTGGGACACTCTAATCTTGATTGCATTTGCTTTTCAGGAAATCCGTCGTGCCAACCCCGACTTATGGCCTAGCTACGCAGCGCGTTTGGACCGAAGGCCCAGAAATATTGCAAGTATGAGATTTTGCTTTTGGCCTGTTTGGGGGTGTTATGCTTCTTGGCGGGTGGGTTGCCGGGTCTTGGGGCATTCCTGGGAAGGTCTAATACCGGGTAGAAGTGGTTGGGACAAAATCCAGGCCGATTTTTTTTGGGCTATTTCAGACATTTTGCTCTATGTAGCGTTTTCGGGGGCCTGTTTGGGGGGCTTGCTGGTGTTTGCGGGTGAGTTTCGTGGTCTGGGAGCACTGCTGGGACACTCTAATCTTGATTGCATTTGCTTTTCAGGAAATCCGTCGTGCCAACCCCGACTTATGGCCTAGCTACGCAGCGCGTTTGGACCGAAGGCCCAGAAATATTGCAAGTATGAGATTTTGCTTTTGGCCTGTTTGGGGGTGTTATGCTTCTTGGCGGGTGGGTTGCCGGGTCTTGGGGCATTCCTGGGAAGGTCTAATACCGGGTAGAAGTGGTTGGGACAAAATCCAGGCCGATTTTTTTTTGGGCTATTTCTGACATTTTGCTCTATGTAGCGTTTTCGGGGGCCTGTTTGGGGGGCTTCCTGGTGTTTGCGGGTGAGTTTCGTGGTGTGGGAGCACTGCTGGCTATATATACTTTACTTTGCAAGAGGTTTGAAGCAAATCCATGGTGGCTGAGGGGACTTAGGGCCTAGCTGCAGAGCGCGCGCGGAGTGATTTGGGAAATTTGTGAAAAAGTGACTAAGTCCCCATTTTTGTACTTTTGCTCTTTGGCTGTTTGGGGGTCTTCTACTCGTTTTCTCCTGGGTTGACGGCTCTGGGGCCATTGCTGGGAAGCTCTAATACCGGATAAAAGTGTTTTGGACCAAATCCCAGGCGGAATTTTTTTTGTGTTTTTGATGACTTGCTTGCCTTTGAGGTGCTCTTAGGGGGGGTTCCGTCTGTTTGCGGGTGAGTTTCGTGGTCTGGGAGCACTGCTGGGACACTCTAATCTTGATTGCATTTGCTTTTCAGGAAATCCGTCGTGCCAACCCCGACTTATGGCCTAGCTACGCAGCGCGTTTGGACCGAAGGCCCAGAAATATTGCAAGTATGAGATTTTGCTTTTGGCCTGTTTGGGGGTGTTATGCTTCTTGGCGGGTGGGTTGCCGGGTCTTGGGGCATTCCTGGGAAGGTCTAATACCGGGTAGAAGTGGTTGGGACAAAATCCGCGCGGAAAAGCCTTTAGTTTTGGCACTTTTTGTAACTTAGGGTTCGTTAGGGTTAGCCCTAGCAGCAGGATTGCATGTGTATCGGGGTGTTCTAGATTTTTCAAACTGAGTTCTGGGGTCTTAGAGCACTCGTGAGAATGTGTAATTTTGGTTGCAAGTCATTTGAAGAAAATCCATGGTGGGAAAGGGGGGATTTGGCATAGTTAAAGAAAGCCTTTGCCACTATTCTTAACTTAGGGTTCGTTAGGGTTAGCAGTATTTCTATTGCATGTGTTTGAGTGGGGGGGATTTCGAGTCTTGGAGCGATGCTGGCTATGGCTACTTTTGCTTGGTTGCTTGCAAGTGGTTTGAATACAATCCACGGGGGGTAATGGGTAATTAGGGTACTTCGGCCTACTTTTACTTTCAAAGTAAGTTTTGTCTCCAGTTTTCTGCTAGGCCTCGTTTTTTGGGTGGGAGCACTGCTAGGAAGATCTATTTTTGTTCTAAAACACAGTTTACAGTACACCTAGCTTGAGGGGCAAGATCCGCTACATTAATTTGCCCATACTTACTTATCCTTCAAAAGGTGACTCAGAGTACGCACTTTCAAAAACATTGTACTGTCTGTCTACTAGGAAAAACAAATTGTGACTTTTTGCACTCCACAGCCTACATACCTTATATTTATTTATCAGTGGTGTTGTAATATTATATCACTTCCTGTTTTTCGTTGAATAATTACAGGCCGGGTTTCAGTCTCTGCAATGGGGAAAAAAGGATGGAGTCAGGCTTCACAGTAGCGAGCCACAATTCAGCATCAGGCAGGCAGTGGACAGGGTGTCTTCTGGTGACCAACATCGGTGGACGAAGCGTCGGCTGCAATGGAGGAGTGCCGCTAATAGGAGGATTTTTTTTCTGCGGGCAACTTACTTACCACTTCCAACAGGACCACTACAACCACATAGATACAGTATCCCTTGCCTTTTTCTCTGACTGTGACTGCATTTCTTTGCTCTCTCTCGGCTTCTACATTGATCCCTTAACACATCACTTAGTCCACTCCACTATCTGCACCACACATAGTCATTTGTAAGTGCTCCTACGTAATTCGCAAGTCGCAGCACGCCCCAGGCCGTAGAGGACTGGGATGGCCCCAATGATGAAGCATGTCACCAAGGGGCAACCCTGGTGAGTGAGGGGACACCTAGAAAAAAAGCAATTTCTCCTTTTCTATCTACTATACCTTCTGTCAGGTTACGCAGCCCCTAAGCGCCTACCGTACTATGAAACTACATTTCCCATGAGTAGGCGGGAGACTTGCAGACTATTTAGTGAGACTATATGAGAGTACCCTTGTATGTTAGGACATCACTTCACTGATGCCTGTCTTGTCTTCTCTTACAGGTATCCTTTCCCTGCTGACCCTACCTTTACCCATCCCACATTTTTTATTTTAGTTTGTTATTTTTCTCCCTCGCCTAATGCCTCGAACACCCTGTGTTTACACTTCTGGGTGTTGGTGACATTTGGAGGTGGAACCATATTTGCATCGACTGGATCACGGGGAGTAAACGTGACACCTTCCAGACCAACCCCATTGAGTGTTGTTGTGAATGGATTTATAGTGACCAGCAAGGCTCTCGGGTATCTGGCTACAGAGACCTTATGTTGAATATAGTTATCAATAATTCCACACAGGCCCTGTACTGTCGCATTCTTTCTTTCCACAGTTGTCGATGATATATTCTTACTCTGCTTGACAAAGAACCATTGCTAATGTGAAAGAACTTCAACCGAATTAGTAGTTATACTTTACCATTTGTTAGGCTACAATGTGGCACTGCTCTACTGTACTTCTGTCACCTGCTATATTCTCAGTTGTACCGTTGAATTGCTCAGGAGGACAAACCAGATTTCATTTTCTTTTTTTTCATAGGCATGCAACTGCCACTGTGTCACACCACTACTACCACCGCTATGAGGAAATTTTATCCGACCAAGATTGCCAACGTTATTCGGTGTTTCCCGTGGAGCCAGCCCTGGGCCTAGCCCTACTTTCAAACACAAATTACAGGTAAGATAAGCGTTTGGTGGTTTGGGGGTATAATGGAGTATTAGTACGAGAGACGAGAGCCTGAAGGTAGTACTACTAAAGTCCTAGGACTCTTGGATTCACTTCACTTAGTCTGTGAGAGGCACTTAGTGTTGAAAACATTTGGGCATTTACACTTAAAGGAAGAAAATGGAACTAAACTTTCAGGAAAACAGTCAACGTTAAACCCCCACCCACCAGGCAAGCAGTAAAAAACAGGTATGCTCAGATAAAGTTTGAAAAAGTATATTTATATCCCTAACAAAATAATCTCCCGCAAGACCCTCCCTAACCCCAACGATTGTCCTTCAAAAGTCCCCAAAAACCCAACTCCCAATTCCCACCCCCCAAAAGTCTCTAAAAAAGGGGCAAGGGACACTATGGGTGGATGCTGTTCACTTTTTGGGCCAGGGCATCATGCTCCTCGCGGAGCAAGGCGAGCTCCTGCTGAAGGCGGGACACCATCAGGGTGGTGCGGCGCAGGCGTGCCTTCACTGCCTTGCAGGTGCAAGGCCTGTGAGAAGCAGCTGTTGGCCTTGCTGCTCGGGGGTGGCGTTTGCCTTTGGCAGCCCGGCTCAGTCTCGGTGGACCACTGTGCTGGGTCACGGTGGCAGCCGGTGAGGCCACGGAGGACGACGTTGTCGTTGTTGTCGACCGCACACTTTCCACGTCCTCCAGGGCCACCAGCCGCCGATATTCCGCAACAGTGGCCTCGATTCTCCGTTGCCGGGCCGCTCTAGCCAGCTCCTTCCTCCTTGTTCGTTTGGAAGGAGAACCTATATGAAGAAAGAAAGACATAGTCTGTAACCAATGCTCTTTAAGATTAACTCAATCATTCAGCAGAAATGTGTGCTGCAGTACAACTAGCAACTTGCAAGCGCATTACATAACTATTGAGGCCAGTATCTATCTAACCTCACACTTCTTCATCCTTGCTCTAACATTAGTGGGAGTTTAAGGAACAAATTCTATGAGCACTGTGGACTTCCATTGGAGTCGACTATGAAAGTACACCAGTCTTATTCTTCTTCTTGTCTCTTGTTTTGGAAAATTGGTACGTTATTTTCTGCAAGCCGGCATAATGCCAGCGCGGTAAACTTGCACCCGAGAAAAAGAGACGCACGCCATGAGGAGTGACCTAGACTTGCGTTGCCGTTGCGTTACTGTACCCGTCCAGTACATGCAGGTGGTGAATCTCTTACTTTTCTATTACGGGTGGCACTGAGAATACTCTGTTACAACTCAAGGGCTACTGCTTAATTAATTTAACTTTCACCCTACAGTGGAAATGAGTACTAGAAATGGAAAATTGAAGAAGATAAATAATCTGATTATCTATCACTTCACATGGGATGTTTTTGCTTATATATGGGATGACTTTAGGTGCTTTGCTTTTTATTGAGTGACAGGCAGTGATACATCCACACATGAATGACTGAGTACTACTAAACTTATTAAGAGAGGTAGGGAGTGGCCACCATAATAACCGGATCTATGCAGTGCTTGCAATACAAACTACTGCTACTATTTATGGTAGTATTTGGACAAAATTAAAAGTTCTTTTCCTTGCCTTTCCTACACTGGAACGGACGTGCGGGTGCAGTGTTAGTGTTACATGCTCTTCAAAGTTACACTTAGTTCATCCACTGACCGTCTACTCTCTCTAGATCATGGGTACTCACAAACTTTCTCTCAGGGGCTACATTTACAGTGTAGTTTGGGGCCGAGGGCCGCACTGGTGGGGGCGGAGTCAGAGGGGGCGGGGCTAAAGCAAAACGATAACTTGTGACCATGAGGTTGCACACAGGTCCCTGCAGCAGATGCCCTCATCCACTGAGCCACCAGACCCAGCATTTACATACATCTCTCTCCCTCCTGCTGTCCCTCCTGCCCTCCCTCCATCTCTCTCTCCCTCCTGCCCTCCCTCTCCCTCTGTCATCTCACTGTGTGTGTGTCTATCTGTGTCAGCCTTCAGCCCGGGTTGAGACCGCTTCCTCAACGCGCACACACAGACAACAACACCAAAGTACTTAACAGGTCTTTAAAAGACCATTAACATATTATTGAGGCTTTGTTTGTTTTAGCGCCCCTGCTTCTCCACCCTGACAATCACTGCTTGCCCGGCCCCACAGAGCAGAGGCTTAGTTCTATTTCACCTCTTTGTGGCCTTGCATCTCCACTCTGCTCTGTGGGGGCCGGGGGAGCAGTGATTGTCAGAGTGGAGATGCAGGGGCGCTAACAGGTGAAATACAAAAAAGCCTCTGCTCTGTGGGGGCCGGGGGAGCAGTGATTGTCTGCAAGGTCAGCGCACCGCCAACGAAGGCTTGCCGGGCCACCACCGGCCCGCGGGCCGTACTAGGAGTACCCCTGCTCTAGATACACATATGCTATCTAAGAGTCAGATAGTAGCATGATCCAGGTATATGGACACATACAGTTTCTGTGTCACCCACCCAGGCTGTTGTCCTTCCACCCATCATTGCTTCATCATTCACCCAGCCATGCATCTCATATTCTTGCCTTCCCAGCTAGTCTTCAATCTCAATAAGTAAGGAATATATAAGAGCTTACCTCTGGCCGCCACCACCGTCTCAACTCTCACATCCGGCGCCGCCGCCTCCTCCCCTGATGATGAATTGCCCTCCGCCTCCGTGTCGAGCACCACCACCACACTGGCCCCGCCACCAGATGTTCCACCTACAAAGTACATTTAAGAATCTTAGAATAAAGCACTCACTAGTCACTAGTATTTGGTCTAGGAATGAAGACATGTGAAAACAATGTAATTTGTGACTGTCTACGTTAAAGTTAAAAAAAATGTCCCTTTTTCCAGGGAAGGTTGTCTTGCTGCACTTTTTGGCACAACTGATGAAGGCTGATTTTTTAACACGCACCATTTTTCTCCACACAGACAGAAGATGGACTTCTAACAACAAGATCAAGTTGAAACCAGGTGAGAGCTCGGCTCGACCACAAGAAATGTCTTCAATTAATCGTCAGCACTAACCACTTTTCCATTATCAGTTAAACGTTTAGTTTTATTATGACTTCATTTTAATAAATGTGTTTACTTTTAATAAAGCTTTTAAATTTAAATACAATCTGTGTTTTTTGGTCCTCCAGACTAGAGTGACTGAACGAAAGGTTTTGCAATTTTTGCAAGCATGAGTCCAGATAGAACACTTCAAAAGACATTATGGACAATCCCAGAGGACTGCACTAAGTTGATAGAGCTATTGCTGACTAGAATCATGGGAGTTTCGCCAACCGTGCAATCTTAGTTAGCTACACAGACAGACTAATAAGAATAATCTAGTAATACCACAGGGAGTCATAGTAGAGGCAGGATAAGAATTTAGATACAGTCTACAAGAAGAGCAAAGACAATTTTGAAAAAATTCAAATGAGGAACGCTAGGAAAAATAGGTACTAGTCTAAAATGAAAACTTACTGGGGCCAGCAGAGGAGCCCTCGCCTGCCCGATCCTGGCCCTGTTGATGAACAGCATCCGCCGCCTGCTGCTCCTGTGTCCTCCTCTCGCCCCTGGGGGGAGCTGACGTACAACATGAAAGAAAGAACAGAAAACATGGATGATTGTTGCTTGTCAATGTCAACCAAATCAAACATTTCAAAAGAACAATAACAAAATATTTCCGCGAAATTATATTGATTATGGTTACTTTTTATTTATTTGCGGACCTGTGACTTCGAAAGTCACGTAACTCACTAAACAAAGTACTGAAACGTTCACCTAGGACTGGCAGGCAGCAGTCCGCAGGCAAGACGCAAAGTGACAGACAAACTCCATTGTGATTTCAGTCAGATCAGTGACAACACTAACAGTTGCCTGCTACATTACCAGTCATTTAAATAGTCAAACTATCAATCCACCGCCACTATTTTTCTTATTGTCAGGGTTACAAAGGAAGGGGCAGATTTAAGCCCTTGCGGCTCTTTTGCGCCGTTCTTGCGTGACTTTTGTGACGCAGCAGCTAAACAAAAAAGGGCGCCATGGTGCGGCGTATAATATTATAACAACGTGACGCATTTGGGAGATGCATCCCGTTATAAAGCCCTGCGCCATCAGGGGGCGTTCCGGCGCAAGGGAGGGCATTCCTGCGCTGGAACACATCCTAATAGTGGCTGAGGGAAATCTACAAAATATCAATCAGTCACCTTTAGGACAATGATGCGTCACACAAACCCTGCACCTGCTTGAAGCAGACGTACGGCTTGACCCAGCATTGGGGAGATAGGGTACCCCAGAGCATTGATGGAGCTGCGCCATCGTTGCGACGCAACTCCAGCAGTAAAGCTTCGGTGACGTTTTGGGCCCATGGGGAGCCGCATTGCAAATACGGCGCACCATGTTTGGTGGTGGTAGCGGGCCGCACAATTAATGGCGCATCCCTGCTACTTTGCAGGGATGCGACGGTAATTGCAATTCTGCCCCTTAGGGGCATACTTACTTACGCGTTCTGGCGCATCTCCAGAGATGCGCCAGATCAAATGCGTCACGCAAAACTACCCTTGCGACACGGCAGATGTGCCTCATTTACAATGCGGCGCGCCCTGGCGCAAGGGTAGGCACTTGCGTGACGCATCTCGTCACGTAAGAGCGGCGCATCGCTGGAGTCACGTCGCCAACGCAATGCAACTCCAGTAATGCTCAGGGCCACCCAATACTTTACATGCTGTGTCAGTCCTTTCGCCTGCTTCGAGCAGACATAAGGAATTGAATTGACGTAGCAGCGTCGCAGAAGTGCCTGCGTTAAATCTTGTAGATTTCACGCAGGCAATTTTGCGAGGCGCACAGCCGCTGGACCGCCCACCCTGCGTACTAGGAACGCACCCATTGTGGTGCAGGCCCATGGCTTTATAACGTGACGCATCTCCCTAGATGCGTCATGCTGTAAATGACTTGCAGGGATGCGGCACGTTTACGCCGCTGTTGCGTCACGCAAGGCAACGTAAACGTGGCGCAAGGGGCTTGTAAATGTAATCTGCCCCCTAGTGTCTAGCATTACGCAGTTCTGTTAAGTACACTCATACATAATAGTTACTCAGGCCAATGAGACCACGAAATAGAAAACAAATAAGCATAGTAGCAACCCCACTGAGAAGGAGAGCAGTGCACCTGAAATGCACAGAAGATTTTGAAATATAATTTAACTACAATGTAATCGTCATCAGCGGCATTATTGGCTTGCTCCATGTAAAAAACAAATATTTGCAATACAACAACACAGAGCAGGAGAAAACATCATAGTAGTGAGTGATTAAATGCCAATGGCTACTACTACTCACCAAGCCCGGGGATCTCCAAGCCGAGCTGGTCCAGCAGGTCGCGCTCGCGGTCCAGGAGGTCCGTCCAGCGATGGGTGACCTGGCTGTAGGTGCGCTGGACCCCGTAGAGGTGGGATATGGCCCAGCACACCTTCTCCCACCGCTTCCGGCGCTCCCGCATGTTATAGCCGCCGGCCGCGATCCTGCCGCCTCCCGCGATGGTCCTGGGCAGGCGGCGCTGGACGAAGTAGACCAGCGCGCCCACTTCCTCCGGGCTGAATATCTCCCGGCGCGTCACCTGCTCCCCCCTCGATCTCACGCCTGCTGTCCTGCCACTGGGTCCAGCACTACTCCCCGCCGCCGCTGCGGCCCTCAAGTGCCTGGGCAGCTTCACGGCGCCTGGCTTGACCATGGTCTGGGCAGGTAAGGTAGGAAGAAGTAGAAAATTAAGAAAGAATAGGATAGGGAAGAAGAAAAGAAAAGAGTTTACAAAAGTAGTTTAAAAGTAAAGAAAAATAGCAGAAAAGACAAAAATATACAGCTAGGAAAAGAGAGGGATAGATAAGAAGCAAAATCGTAAAAAAAAAACTGAAAACAAGCAAAGGATGGGAAAGATATCAAGAGGATTAAACACCATGCCCAGACACAGGAAATGAATGAAAAACAAGATGGCCGGCGCCCGTTTCCGAGCGCGAAAGTCAGTTCGCGCGAGATTTTCCTCGCGATCTCGTGCGAACCTCTAGATTTCCCGCGCGATCTCGTGCGAACCTCTACTCGCAATGCGCTTACTGCGCGAGATTATACATAGCGGGCGGAAACGGAAATACGTCACGCAAACAAAATGGCCGCGCCCGTACTCGACCTTGGGGTAAATTCGCGTGTTGCGCTGCAAGCGGCTCGCGAATACTGCAAAAAAACTCGCGAAACAACAAGCCGCAAAAAAATAAAATGCTCATTCGCACGAATTGGCGGCTTCCGCGGTCGGTTTCGCACGACGCCGCGCCCCGCGAATAGCGCGAAAAAAACCGCAAAACGATTTCAGCAAAAGCAAAAGCAATGAGCAGGTGCAAAAGGTCAACCTCATGATTTGTAACGATTCTTTGTATTGCTTCCTGAGGGGGCCCTCCAGAATTCGGTTGCCTGCTTGCAACTATTGTGTGACCCTGCTCTGACCTTAACTGTATGCCACAAAGGTCCTGATTTACAGCTAAAGGAGCAGACAAGCAGGTGCCAGGCTGGAACTTTAAATTCTTTCAGTGACACATTAATTAGCCCCTAATTCATTATTGTCAGTTGGGGCAGGGCAGGTGTTGTAACTAATTTTGCAACAATGAAAGCACTTAGCAAGTGCAAAAGATCACTAATCAGGGCGCACTAAGGAAGCAGGTGCCAGCTAAAAAAATATTCTGTGACACATTAATCAGCCCCAAATTAATTCAGGTCACTTGAGGCAGGGAAGGTGTGCTTTGCTTTGCCGAAAATAATGTACACTGGACAACCAGAGGGTGTGGTGATGAAACAGAGGGTGGCATGGGTGGGCCAGAGGGTGGCATGAGTAGTCAGAGAGTGGCAGTGGTGACAGAGAGTGGCAGTGATGAAGAAGAGTGTCCCAAACAGGCTGGACATGTAGAAACAACAAGTTCGCAAAACTTGCGACCCGACAGGTAAGTTCGCAAATTGCGAAATTGTAAAAACCCTCGCGAACTGGCAGAAACACGGGCGAACACAAAAAAAAAAAAAAATCCGCAAATTCGCGGGAATTCGCGGATTTTGCGGATTGCGAATCCGCAAATCCGCAAAATTCGCGAACGCGAGATCCGCAAAATTCGCCCATGCTTACGCAGGGATGGTGTGATAAAGTAAGTTATTTTTGCAACAGATGTGGACGCATATCTATCCTCAAGACAGAAAGGCGTTTCAGTTATACAGGTGCACTGACCATTTCAGTGATTGTTATGAACTTACAACATAACTGACATTATAATGAGTTTGTTTTTTATTACAATTGACTACAAATGTGTTGTAATGTACATGTCTTATACATCCTCCCTGTGTTTTCCCCCTGCTGTCCTGCTTGGCCCTTGATGATGTAATTGGAATGTTGGGTGGTTGTTGAGTAAGCATATGTCAGTTGGCTTGAAGGGCTGAGCAGTGGAACTGCTCCTGGTGGGGTCTCTTGATTGTCTCCTGATTATCTCTAATAAACTTATGATCCTAATATACATACAGACCATGGATCTTCCTTGATTATAACAAAATGCATCTCTGGTTCTCTGGTTGTTGAGTCTGAAAGCACCCTGCAGGGGTGGACCAAACTGTTCCAGAAGTATGTAGCTACACACTGTGAATACAGTGAAAGAATGCCTTTAGGTGCCCAACCCTTCTTTACACAGTGTCATGGAGAAACTTTAGATATGCAAAAGAGGGGTGTGGAGACCTGCTGGGAAGAGGCCCCACCCCCAGCCCAGAAGAGAAGGATCCTCTTAACCTTCAGTGCAGCCACGCCCTCCCAGCAATAGCACTATTGAGCTATTGGTCACCGACCTCCGTGCATCTAGTGAAAGACTACAGAATAGCAAAAATAATGAGTTACAGCAGTTTCAGCACATACCAAAACTTAATATATGTTTTAACATAAACTGGTTAACTCCTTACAAAAAATAAATGAAGGCCAAATAATATGCCATGCTTTAGTTTCTGCATTTTGTGATATTTGAAGCTTCAGCTCTTACATGTTTGTATTAGGCGCAACATTCAGACATTCTCTTGCCCATGAGCGCGGGCACACATAGGCACAAAAAGAAGCAGGCATAAACTCACACAGCATTCCTCAAATTTTCTTTAAAAAACCTTCAGAGAATCTCCTGATGTTCTCTTTGTTGCTTCTGCTCTGTCACGCACAAAAGTAGGCATTCACTCACACAAAAGGCTCACAGCAGAATTAAAAATGTTGCTTTTAATTCTTGCCTCCCACGGCTTTCTTCTTTCAGACTCTCAGCTGGCCTCCTGGACTACCAGTGCACCCACAACTTCACACCTGTGATTTACAGTGCAGGGTCTGATTGGACCCTGTTCTGTCACTCAGCGTGATACTGAGCTTGCTATCATCTGGGCACACTAACATGTTGTAACCGAGTTGCTGTAGTGGGTCGGCACAGGACTAAAGCGGTACTTTGGCTGTGAGAGTGGCATACACACTGCCTTATCCTCAGCAACACAAGTACCACAAAGCCTGCCAGTCATGAGTACCGGTATTATACTTGGCAGTGAAAAAGTGCCAGCACTCAGGGGCTAAAAATAAAAAGTGCTGGTACCCTGTAGCTGTGAGTACTAGCCCATTTAAAGCTGTTCTATTAAAAAATAATAGCACCTTAAACCTGATGCACTTACTTGCATCCTAGTGTCTATTCCTGTTTGTTTTTGTTGCCATAAAGAAGGAACTAATCAATACTTCTTCCTGATGTCCAGCTAAAAAAACACATTTGCCTTTAAAAGCAATTTTCACTTCCAACGAAAATACTCATACAACATTTTCTGATTGGGAGGGAAAGCGGAAAAGGTAGTACTCTGACAAGAAAAACTGGGACTCAAGATTACTAGCAAGTAATCCAAGCATTGCCTTCCTTGTCCATCTTTCTTGGTGCAGTCTTTACATCATGAGGAAAATATGATCATAATTGGCATTGGCATGAGGCTTGGCTTAGGAGCCGATGGGACAGGCTGCGTGAGCACGGAGCCAAGCGCCCGATCCCCTGAGTTTATCCTGTTTTCTGCACCTCCCGGGCCCCTAGGCGGAACTGATGGTGTGACAGGCGACCAGGAACTGAGGGGCATAGCGAATTGCCCGAATCTAGGCGTGGGTTGTGTAGTGTCCGGAGACACGTGGGGCAAGGGAGACCTAGGCCGCAGAGTGGGGCCTAACTATGACACTTAAATAGTCACGCACACACTGTCTGGTAGTTAGGGCCAAAGACCACGAGCGGTCTTCCGGCCGTTTATTTATACCCAGGGGCTACCCCGCCCCTGAGGCGTATGCGTGCGTGTGTGCGTACGTGTGCGGGCCGGGTGGCTCCGTTACTACATCCCTCCAAACTTACAGATCAATAGTCCCGGCCATGAGTTGTCTTTAATCAGTTCATGGTCCATGCATAGTCCTTTAGCCTTTGGCTGGGGGTTGGATTGGGTCGCAGGTGGTATCTTTGGCTTCGACGACATTCCAAACCTTCCAACTCCACTGGTCGCTCCGGACGATGTTGGATGTCACTCGAGGTGCCTTCGGGACTGATGGTGTGGCCCGGCTCGAGTCTCGGTGGAGTCGGTCCTTCCTCTTCTCGTGGGGCTGTGGGTGACTCCTCATGCACCGGCTCCTGGTCTCCGTCCTCAGCACCCTCAGGTGCAGAGTCGGCGTTTCCACTTTCACGAGAGACACGCTTGAACCATGACACATTCCTAGTCACGGCTCGTGTGCCCCTGGCTGCGGATACCATGGTGCCGTGTACATTCACGACCTCCCACACTTCCGATTCAAAGGCTGGGTCGTATTTAGAATGTCTGTGTCTATTCTTGAGGACCACTTTGTCGCCGACTACCAATGATCTGGTCTGGGCTCTTCTGGCCCGGCTGGCTTTGTCGTTCGTGCGCTTCCGTCGTTCTTGAGTGGCTTCCTGGTCCATCTCTGGAGGACACCAGGTAGGTGTAGCTGGCACGCAGTCTCTTGGTACCTTCTTGAACACCAGGTGTGCCGGAGCGCAGCGTGTGGTCGAGTGTGGCGTTTGTCGGTATGCGCTGAGGAATTGTGACAGGCATTCTTCTGCGTCTTCCCTTCTTTCCACTCCAATTTGCAGCGCGCGGTTCAGGGTCCTCATGAACCTCTCGACTTCCCCGTTTGCCTGGGGCCATTGCGGAGTGATCTTTCTGTGGTGGATGCCCCGGGCGGCTAGGTATGCCTGGAAATCTCGTCCCTGAAAGGGAGGACCATTGTCTGATCTCATCTCTTCTGGCAGGCCCACCATGGCGAATACTTTCTCCAGGGCTTTCTTCACGTGAGGGAACGCAGTGGAGGGCACGATTTCCACGATAGGAAAACGGGAGTAAGAGTCAATCAAGACGAGGGTATGCCGCCCATCCGGGAAAGATCCGAAGTCCACACTAACTTTTGACCATGGCTCTTGACAGGGGTCTTCGGTGATCACCGGGTGGGGAGCGGGTTCTCGGCCCGTGATGGTGCACGAGTGACAGTTGGCAACTTCTTTCTCCACTGCTGCATCCATGCCGGGGAACCACACCTTGCTGCGCAGGCGTCCTTTGGTCTTTGACACACCTTGGTGTCCTTGGTGTGCGAGACGCACGACCTCCTCCTGTAGCCTTGCAGGTATCACGATCGCCGTCCCACGTAGGATCACGCCATGGGGTCCGACACTCAGTTCACTCTGCGCCCTCCAAAGTTGTTGTCTTGCCAGCTGCTCCTGCGGTGTAAGGGCGCTGACCCCATCCAGGAAGTGCTTCCAGCTCCTATTTGACAGTGTGGCTTTCACTTTGAGGAGACACTCGTCTTCATCTGTGGCTTTTCCGATATCTTCCAGCGTCAAGGCAACTGGGCAGGCATCCTGAGAGATCATCTGTACGTATTCCTCGACGTCTTCTACGTCGCCCGTTGCTTGGGCTGCGTTGGCGGTGCCGGGGTGTCTTGACAGGAAGTCCGCGGGATTGTCGGCTCCAGGCCGGTAGATGACTTCGAAGCGGTATGTTTGGAGTTGGACGGCCCATCTCTCGATCCTGGGTGGAGCAAGCCTGGCTGTTCCGGCAAAAAGAGGCACAAGGGGTTTGTGGTCGGATACTACTTTAAACTCGTGTCCATATAGGTAGAGGTGAAAATGCTGGCAAGCCCATTTGATGGCCAGTGCTTCGCGTTCAATTTGGGCATACCGCATTTCCGTCGCGGTCAGTGCTCTGCTGGCGTAGGCTGTCGGTACCCATTCGTGCGCTTCAGTCTCTTGCATAAGGACAGCCCCCAGACCAACGGGGCTTGCGTCCACAACTACTTCCGTGCGCCGGTGAGGTCTGAAGTATGCCATGACCTTGTCGTCGATTAGAGCAGCTTTGATTGCCAAGAAGGCTTCGTCTTCCTTGGCGGACCACGTCCACGGTTGGCCCGATTTGGTGAGGGTACGTAGAGGCTCGGATAGGGATGCCAATCCAGGGATGAAACGGCCGCAATAAGTGGCCATCCCCAGGAAGCTTCTGACTTCGGTGGCTGACGTAGGTTTGGGGGCAGTTCGGATGGCTTCCGCTTTCTTCGGGTCGACCTGAAGTCCCTCCCTGGAAAAGATATAGCCGAAGAAATCCACGGATTCCTTGTAGAAGGAACACTTTTCCCTATGGAGGGTGAGCCCGTGGTCGGCGAGGCGTTGCAATGTGGCTCGGAGGTGGACGTGGTGTTCTTCCAAGGTTTTGGAGAAGACAAGGATGTCATCGCTTAGGTTTATGACTCCTGTTAGACCTGAGAGTGTCTCCCTGATGGCGTTTTGGAAGACTTCGGCAGCCGATGACATCCCGAAGCTCAGCCGTTTATACCTCCGGAGCCCGACATGGGTGGAGAACGTCGTGATGTTGCGACTATCCGGGTGAAGCTCAAGCTGGTGATATCCGGCGTTGAGGTCCAGTTTGGAGAACCAGCGAGCGCCGTTGAGGTCTGCTACGATGTCGTCCATGGTTGGCGTCAGGTGCCTTTCCCTTTTCACTGCTTTGTTCGGAAGACGCATGTCCACACACAGGCGTATAGCGCCTGGTTGCTTCGGTTTTGGGGCGATCACCAGCGGCGACACCCATGGTGTCGGGCCCGACACCTTTTCGATTACTCCCAGTTCCTCGAGTTTGCGCAGCTCTTCCTCCACTTGCGGCATCCGAGTCCTTTGAACAGGGTCGGGAAGTCCCGCAAAATGGCTTCCGCGTGCAGTTCATGCACTTGTCGCGCGAAGAAGACTAGTTGCAAATCCTCCGCCGTGTGGCAGCTCAGAAGCGTGCCACGCCTGCCTCCGGTAACATGGAACTTGGTCTTGACTTGTTGGTCATTGCAAGCGGCTGTCACCTCGATCACCCCTCTCAGGGGAAGCGGGTCGTCGCTGTCGTAGGTGTAGATCCTGGCGTTTGAAGGTGACAGTGGTGGGCGGGGTGACAGTAGTTCGTATTGTGTGCTGTCCATCACATTCACTGACGCCCCGGTGTCGATGAGTGCTTGCACGGGAGAGCCGGCGATAGAGATTTCGCACATCGGGGGTGGTCTTCTTCTGGAGCCTTCTCTCCCCACGAAGGAGACGAAGAAAACGTCATCGTCATCGTCATCAATGCGGAATGCTGATCTGGAGGCATCGCTGCACGGGCCCGGATCGTCCAAAGAGAGTTGCCGCACAGCCTGTGCAGGGCTTTTCCCGCTCGAATTGAGGCGGCGGTTACCGCTGCTGCGGCACACTTTCGCTAAGTGGTTCATTTTTCCGCAGTTGGAGCAGACCTTCCCTCTCGCAAAACATCTTCCTCCAGCAGGATGTTCCATGCTGCAGTTCCCACAGGAGTTCCGGGAAGAAACTTGAGATGCCCCCCTCTGGGTTTGAGGCCGGCGCCTAATGGCGTCCACGTGCTCCTCCTTGATATGAGGGATCTTTACGGGCGTGCCGGGTCGGTCGAGAGCAGCCTGCATTTCATCAGCTCTGGCGTTAGAGAGCTCATGCGAGCGTGCAAGGACGAGGATTTCATCCAGAGAGATCCGTGGCTGTCGAAGGATAAGGCGTCTGAGTTGCACCGACCGGCACCCCTGGATGAGTTGCGCTCGAATCTCTAGGCGCTGGTTCGGGAGTTCGCAGGCGATAGCTAGCTTCCGCAGTCGGGCATAGAAAGAGTCAATGGGCTCCGTCTCGCCTTGCCTGGCCTGGCGCAGCTTAAACCACTCGTAGTCAGGGTTCACCCTGGGGTCGAAGTATAGGTTCAATGCCCTTACCGCGGCGTCGTAGTCCTGATCGCCACCCCGATCTGGCAGCGTCTCGAAGAGTTCATACAGCTCATCGCCGCCATAACACATGAGCAAAGAGCGTTTGACCTTGCCATCAGTCTCACGGACGCCGACAAAGTAGTGCTCCAACCTTCCGATCCACAGGCGCCACCTTGCCGCAGCCGTAGGGGGATCCGCAAGTTCGCTGAACGGAGGGAGCGGTGCCGCAAGGCCATGCCCGGGGGGGGTCGGTGCGGCAGCCGCTGCAGCGCCAGGAGCGGGACCAGCACCTGGGGGTGGCACCGTGGCCGGAGGACCAGTCGGAGCAGGTGGCTGGATCTGAGCAGTAGGCGCAGCTGTGGCACCACCATCGGCCTGCTGCAGGCTCATGGTTGCAGAAGCAGGGGCAGCACGTAGAGCGAGGCCAGGACAGGCTGAGATGTGCTGGTATGGTGTAAGGCCAGGACAGGCTGAGGTGTGCAGGTACGGTGGGGAGCGGGTCCCACGTGTCAGAAGAGGCAGCGCTGAGGGTCCAGTCCGTGTGAAGCAAGCAGGAGCAGGCCCCAAAGGATCAAGAAGGCCAGGAGCGGGTCCGGTGATTGAGGCAGCAGATGTGGCCTTAGGTGCGCAGGGATCCCAGCCGGAGTGAGGGCCGATCACACCCCCCGAGAGGAGAACGCCGTCCGCCCAATGCAGTGAGGAGACGCAGGGCTCTTCACACCGGTCGGCAGCCTGATGCGTGAGCTGAGTCAGGGCTTACGCGAACCGGTGCGGTGTGCGCATGCGCGAGCTTGAAAGCTACCAGCGCGGCCGCCGAGGACTGGGCGCGAGGGCCGAGGATTGCCCCCCGAAGCGCCGGCGGCAAACGGAGGAGCGCACACCGGGGTAGCAGGCGATTGCACGCCGAGCAGGCGGGTGAGTGCAGGCGTGAGCGATGGCGGGCCGCTGGAGAGCGGGCAGGGTAGTGGGCCGTAGGCCGCGGCCTCGGAGAGGTGCGAGCTCACCTGGTGCACCACGGCCTGGTGCAGTATACACGTGGCGGTGCCGATGCCGGGGCTCGTCTGAGCAGGGCCCGGGTGTACACGGGGGTACAGGATGACCGGCACCGCTGTGTGGCGAGGCGCGGGTGATAGAGACCGCCTCGTCGCCAGTGTAGTGTCCGGAGACACGTGGGGCAAGGGAGACCTAGGCCGCAGAGTGGGGCCTAACTATGACACTTAAATAGTCACGCACACACTGTCTGGTAGTTAGGGCCAAAGACCACGAGCGGTCTTCCGGCCGTTTATTTATACCCAGGGGCTACCCCGCCCCTGAGGCGTATGCGTGCGTGTGTGCGTACGTGTGCGGGCCGGGTGGCTCCGTTACTACAGGTTGGTCGCGTTGGCCCTTGAACGAAGAGAGGGGGCCGGCCATCGGACAAATCAAAATGGCACCGCTCGCTCTTCTTTTCCGGCCGGAGCTGGCGCTGATGGTAGAGGTTGGGCCTGGCGTGCTGTGGCTGGCGAGGCTCTGAGGTATAGAGCGCGAACCCCCTAGGACGACGACCGGAATAGCAGCGGAGCAGCTGCGAGGCATGGAGTCCTGGGCGGAGATGATCGGGCGCTGCGAGAGCTGAGGACACAGGGTGCGAGACGGGTTGAGCCGGCGGTCCGGCCTCCCGGGACCTCAGACTCAGAGGACCCTGATTGACGCCGGAATTGGCGCGAGGAGTGCCCAGCCAGAACACTGACCGGAGGCTCCCCCTCACCCCCACTGGGAGCACGCGCGAGGTGGCTGACCCCTTTGGGGAGAGCTGCGCCAGACGGACCGGTGGAGGAAGGGAAGTCAGAGGAGAACGAGGCCTCCCTTCCATGCCCCCCCTCACCTACAGATGAGAACCGAGGGCTGGGAACAGGATCACCGAAGGAAGCACTCGAGGTCAGAGTGTGGGCGGTTGAAAGTGACGGCGTAGGGCACTGGGCCTGCACTACCCGGACAGGGGTGATTAGACTGGCGGAGCCCTCCTCTGAAATGAGAGGTGGAAGCAGGATGTGAGGGGCGGCCTAGCGACACAGTGCTGGGCATACGACACCCTGGGGCTGCCTTGCGACACAGCACTGGGCATATGACACCCTGCAGTGAGACCACAAGGAAACCACAGTGGGACTACAGGATAGACTAGGGGTCGCTAAAGGAGCGCAACAATGTGGTGACGAGAGGAGTACCTGGGCCGGCCACCCCAGACACTGGACCATAGTGAAGCGGGGTAGCCCTGGCCTGGAGCACTGAGAGAGGAGCTTTTGTTGGGGCAAAGGCGAATCGAGTGGACTGGCCGCCCTGCTTGGGGATGCTGCGTGACCGCAAATAGCCCTACCTGGATGGCTCATTGGGACTGGGGCTTCTCCTGAGCAGTGTGGCTTTGGTGAGTGGAGCACGTTGGGGTCTCTGAGAAGAGTGAGAGGCGTGACACTGCGAACTTGATCGGGGGTGAAGGGGGCACTGCTGCACAAGATTGAAGGGAATTAATGGTCGCAGCTACGGGCAAGCCTCGCAGTAAAAAGGAGGAAGACCCCCAACCATCGGAGGCTGAGTCCCCACCTCAGGAGAATAGGGCTGAGCAGGAAATCCCACAGGAGCCTGGGATACAGCTCCAATTGGATAGAATATTGGCAGCCATACCGGACACTCGAGTTGCTCTCCAGCAGGACATTGCGCAGATTACAAGGGGACTGGGTTTGCTGCGAGCGGACCACTCGAAACTTGTGGACCGGGTGAAGCAGACCGAAACTACACTTCAAGAGATAGGCCCGGCACAGACCACACTGTCAGCATCAATGGCGGGTGTCCTGGATTGGCTCACGGTGCTTGAGCGGAGGGCTGAGGACGCGGAAGGCAGGAACAGACGCAACAACATCCGTGTGGTGGGCCTTCCGGAGAAAATTGAGGGGTCGGACATGGTGAGCTACTTAGAAACTTGGCTGCAAACTGTTGTAGCTCCTGAGTGGCTATCGAATTTCTATACTTTGGAGCGGGGGCACAGAGTACCGGCTAAGCCACCGTTGCAGGGTCGCCCTCCACGGCCGGTGGTGGCACCCTTGCTGCACTTTCGTGATTGCGACTTGCTTCTCCGGAAGGCCGTAGTGACGGCCCTTACCAGGTAGACAACAGTAGTGTTACGATCTTTCCAGACTATTCGCTTGACACGCAGTGACGTTGCATGTCCTTTCAAGCTGTGAAGAAGGAATTACGTGCGGAAGGGATTCAATACTCTCTGTTCTTTCCAGCCAGGTTGCGCATTGCACTAGACAGAAAGACCCACTTTCATGACACGCCGGAGGATGAATGGGATTGGTTGGAACCGTACAGAGCGGGAAAGGATGGCTGAGTGGCGGAGGCACGGGAGCTGGCTGCTGACTCTCAGCCTCGTAGGTCGCAGCGATTGCGGCGTCGCAAACAGGGCCTGCGGAAACCATCAATCTCGCAAACGGCTATAGAGCGCAAAGGAGCCCTGGAAGCGGTGTCGGCGATCTCCGGTGAACTACTGGACCACACCAGAGGCGTCAGATCTTGGCAGTGATAAGGGCCAGTCGGAGGCGGAGACTTCTGTGTTGGACGATCAGCAACTGCCAACGGTCACTCCTGGGACGGCGGATGGACTGCTGCATGAGTAGACTTTGTGCTGACTGTGGGACTGGGAACTTTGCCATGTAATGGGGAGCTGCAAAGTTTGTTCTTTAGAAGGGGTTGTAGCGATGCAGTGAGAAGGATGGGCGCCTGAAGTGGGATAATGCACTACATTGAGAATTTAATTTTTTAGTGGGGATGGTACTGAAATACTAGTAAGGAGGGGTGTCGGTAGTGTGAATCGAATGCCTAGGACCGGGGTGGCGATGATGGGTACGGGGACCCTGGGGGGACTCGGGAGGTATTGTATCAGGGGGGATCTTGGGGCGAGCACTGATCGTGTTATAGATTTTCCAGCAGGTCGTCTATTAGGCTCTATCCAACCCCCACCGGATGGTACTAGTTACTTTGCCTTAATTTTGCATGGGGCATGTCATTGGGGTAGTTGGATGGGATTCACTATGTTAGTGCCTGTTCTTTGGGGGGGGTGGGTGATGTGTTGGGTGGGGTGGGGGAGTTGGGGGTTGGGATTGGTTTATTTAAGGGGACTTGCCTGGCAGTGAGCGTACTTGACGAAATAATGCTGTTGAGTGTTGGGTATACGTGTGAGGATGTTACCGCCCAGCGGCCAGGGGGGAAGGGCTGCAGTGGCCGGCTATTTTATCGCTGTTACTGGTCCATCACCTGATGTCAAATGTATAACCTGGAATGCTTGGGGCTTGCACTCCATGCAGCGTAGATATAGGATACACTCTTATTTGGTCCGCAGGGGCGCGCAGATAGCTCTCTTACAAGAGACACACCTGACTAAATCAGAGGGGCTTGCCCTGCAGCACAGGTGGCGCGGCGAGTTATATTATACCACTTGTTCAGCATTTGGGCGAGGGGTCCTGATTTGGTTAGAGCTGGGGTACCTTTCCAAATGCTAGACCAACTGGTGGACCCTGAGGGCCGCTATGTCGCGGTTCGTGGCCGCCTTTATGGGCGTGAGGTGACCCTTTGCAGTATCTATGCTCCGAATGTAGACCAGGCGTCCTTCTTGGGGACTTTGTCTTCCGTCCTTGCGGATTATTTCACTACTCCGGTATTGATGGAGCGAGACTTTAACTCAGTAGTTGACGTATCCATGGATAGGTCCCACCCACCGTTACCCACAGCCCCGATAAATAAACTGGCAGGGGCCCGAGCCCGCTGGCAAGAAAATTGGGGACTCCTTGATATTTGGAGAGAGCAGCATCCAGGTGATCCTATTATTCGTCTTTATACGACTTGCACGTCCAACTGGACGCCATTCTGTGCAGCTCCTTCCTGGCACCTCTGGTAGCTGGCAGCGAATATTTGACACAAACCATATTTGATCACAATCCTCTACTGGTGAACTTCTGTTGGATGGCGGAGCGCCCCAGGATCCCTAACTGGAGGTTGCGACCCGAGATGATGGAGGATCAGGTATTTAGAACGGAGTTGAGGCATGGGGTGGAACACTATTTTGAGGAGAACGCGGGCACTGCTGTGACGGCGGCCCTTGAATGGGATGCTTTCAAGGTGGTAGTCCGTGGGATATGTATCGCCAAATGGGTGGGAGTTAGGAAGCTGCTGCTGCAGGAGGTAGAAGCGAGTGAACGGGCCTTACGGGATGCTAAGAGATCTCACTCGGAAGGCTCAGGGACACGAGATGTGGTCCTATCCCAGAAGGAGATGGTTGCTGCGGGGGTGGAGCGCCTACGGTGCTTCGATCACAAATCTTTCTTGGCTCGTGCTCATGCGGAGCAGGACAAGGTGGGCACATTGTTGGCCTGGTTGGCGGACCCCACGCCGAGATGCATGTCCATTTTGGCACTAGCTTCCGCAACGGGACAGCTGGAATATGAGCAACATTGTATCAACGACCGATTTCGATCCTTCTATGCGGATCTTTATACAAGCCAATTGCAGACTGGTGAGGGGGACACTCATGCGTTTCCAGAGGGATTGGAAATGCCCGTTCTTGAGGAGGAAGAGGCAGAGGCGATTGGTCAGGATATCACACTGGCTGAGATTCGTTGTGCTATCAAGCAGTTGGCGCTCAACAAAACACCGGGTAGTGACGGCTTGCCTATCGAATTCTACTTGACATATATTGACCTCTTGTCTCCCAGATTATTGGTGATGTACTAAGAGGCTAGACAGACGGGGATACTACCGGCTTCCACTAGGGAGGCCATCATTGTTCCTCTCCTTAAACCAGGTAAGCAACCGAGTGATCCGGCTGCTTATAGGCCTCTGTCCATGCTCACGACTGATTATAAAATACTGAGCTGAGTGCTGGCTCCCAGGCTCCTCCCCTTTATGACAAGGCTGGTACATCCGGATCAGGCTGGATTTATCCTGACGTGCAATACCGCCATTACATACGTCGATTGCTAGGAATATTAGATGGAGGTCTTGGAAGAGGAGGGCAGGAGTTGGTACTATCAGTGGACATTGCTAAGGCGTTTGACAGCCTAGAATGGCCCTATCTTTTTTCAGTTATGTCGATGTTTGGGCTTGGTGCCGGATATGTTCGGTGGACTGAAATATTATATTCTTCGGCGACTGCTAGGGTTCGCGTGGGTAGGGCTGTATCTTCACCTATCCGGTGGGAAGGGGTACTAGACAGGGCTGCCCTCTGTCCCGCTGCTGTTTGCCCTAGCGATTGAACCATTGGCGGCACGTGCTCGGAGGGGAGAGGCGTACAGGGGCCTATAGCTACGGGGTCAGGTGCATTACATCTCGCTCTACGCGGACGATCTCCTCATGTTTTTGGCAGACGTGGGAGACGCACTGGATGGGACACGCGACCTCCTAGACCGCTTTGGGGACATCTCAGGCCTGCGGGTTAGCTGGGCAAAGACTTGTTTTTTCCCAGTATCGAGTGCATGCTGTTACCATCTGGGCTGACGTGGGAGCCGAGATGCCTTCCCTATCTGGTGACACAGGTATTTCATGCTCAGGAAGATCTTGTGGAGGGTAATATTGAGAGAGCGATGAGGGACTTGAGGAGTAGTATGCGATTTTGGGGGACTCTGCCGCTGTCGGTGGCGGGCCGAGTTGCGCTTTTAAAGATGGTGGCGCTTCCTCATCTGTTGTACTTCTTCCGGACCCTGACCATAAGAATACCAGCTGCTTTCTTCCGGCAGCTGCAATCTGCAGTGGGTAGCTTCATTTCGGGTGCGGGACGACGCAGAGGAGCACTAGATACACTGATGAGGCCAAGAGCTGAGGGGGGCCTGGCCACCCCAGATTTCGAATGATACTATCTGGCTGCGCAACTCCAGATTCTCACTCAGGCGGTGGCGCTGGAGTTCCGCGGACCGGAGAGGGGGACGGTTCCGGAAGTGCAAAGACACGTTCTATCCTTTGTGATTCTGCAGCAACGACTGAGGACTGTGGATTTATGGATAGGTGAGGGCACCCTGAGGTATTGTTGGAAGGAAACGTTTTCATTCTAGGATTGGGGAGCAACGCTCATATGCACCCGAAATACCACTGGGAATGTGCACGGCACTGCCATATGGTGGTGATTGGTCTGGTCTGGCAGAATGGGAGGAGCTGGGGCTGCAGATGGTGGGCGATTTGTACGCGGATGGTGCACTACTGCCCTACAGCACGTTGCAGGAGACCTTTGGTCTTCCACGCTGCCATTTCCTGCTGCATGCAGCATTGATAACAGCCATACAGAAACATTGGGGCGCTGACCTCTTAGAACCACCATTAAGCAGGGCATGTCAATACGTTGTGAAGGCAGTGGGTACATATAAAGCAGTCACCTGCCTATACAAACGCATGCTGGGAGTGGCGGCGGACTTGGGCAAGGCTATCCCGGATGCGACCTGGTCACATATACTTAAGAGAGCATGGAAGGGCAACAGGAATGCTAGGATCCAACGTATCCAATTCTTTATATTGCATAGGGCATACCTTACGCCAGCTAAATTAATCAGTACCTTCAGGTAGATACAGCGGTCTGCCCCCGATGCCGGTTTCAGGGAGCGGATCTGAGCCATATGCTGTGGGATTGTCCTCTGTTGGGAACGTATTGGGAGGAGATAACTATGTCCCTTTGCAGAGTAACTGCGCGGCCGGTCGATATGGATAAGGAAGCATGTCTGCTGCACTGGTTCCCGCTCACTAGTAAAAATAAAATAACTAGCAAGTTTATGGACTTGGGTCTCATCCTGGCTAAAAGGGAAATTACATCACACTCGAAGGCATCGACTGGCCCTAGCTATGTTAGATGGAAAGCAGCGTTCCTTGTGTGGGCGGGTAGCGAGAGTTCTGCTCGAATGCAACAAGCCCAAAGGTCCCATAGTGATAGGGCGCTGGAGGCTGCGCCGGCATGGGAGGCGTTGGTGATAGACCTTAGGCTGCTTGATACAGATACAGATTTGGAGTCAGGTTCATCGATGGAGGGGGAGCAGGCGCAGGCGCAAACGGCTTCCTCTGGCCTTGGGGAGACAAGCGAGGGGGTAGGTGCTCGACCTCCGGATGATCACAGTGATTACCAGTATAATAGATGGGATGGCCAATATATAGAACATACACAAGGGTAGTACATTGCTCACACTCTTTAACAAGATTATGGCGTCGGCAGCAGGGGCGGGGGTTTGGGATTTCATAGACTTTGAGGGGGGCCATGCATAGAGCACTGATTAAGGGTCTGGAGCTTGGGGTTCGGGCATGGTACGGCACTGAATGAGGGAACTAGACATCGTGGAGAAGGATTTGAAATAGGGTCCATGAGCGTTATTAAATTGTCGAAATACTGTTGTGTTTTCTCTCAGTGTATACTGCCTGACACTGTATAATTATGATGGTCCTCCCTAATGTCTTGTTTGTGTCTTGAAACAATAAAAATATATATTTTTTAAATAATAATAATTGGCATTGGCACAAACATCACATTAAGTTTAGCTTTTTGGACTAAAGAGGCATGTGTTCTAAAAGAACTAAGGGACATATTTACAAGCCCCTATTGCAACCACAACGTCACTTTTCACACTGTTGCAGTGGCGATCAGGCTTTGCCTTATTTACTTATTAACATGTGCAATTTGGTGGGCGTGCACGAAATAATAGAGTCCAAAAGATAGAAAATTATTTTTATTTAAGTTCCTTTATTTTATATTCAGTATCAAAGAAAGCTTTAAATTCCAGCCAACGCGTTTCGTTCTCCATCTGAGAACTTCAGGAGGGCTTAAGGTGGAAGTGCACTGATCGGTGTGAGGCCTGAAAATGTGTGGATCTTCTCAATTCTAGGCAGTGTCTAGGGTCCCGGACGTGATGTTTATCAGACCTATTGTACTGGTGTCCTCAATCTTGGCTAATGGAATATTACTTTAGAAAAAGGCGCAAGGGGGATGTCACAGAATCAAAGACGTGAGAGTAGATCCTGGGAAAGCCTGCATCGGATCGTAGGCCAAACGAATACTAAAGTGGTAATCAGTGCAAGCCACTTACGATGACAGTATGTAAGTTAATCTTTCTAGTCGGCACACTTTGCGGTTACCTATAAGGATCTGAAATGTTAAAGTGTAGAACCAAAAAGGTATGGTCAACGTTCCAGGCGATAAAATAGAATACTATGAGGAGATGAGTTCCCAAGGCTGTGATAAGCCCGTTCGTTCCATCCGCGAGGCCTCGCACCGATCGGTGCACTTCCACCTTAAGCCCTTATGAAGTTCTCTGACTGTATTATTCTGGGCACGCCCACCAAATTGCAATTGAAGGATCTGGAGCACAGTGGCACCAATAGACGGTTGATGCCAGGGCATGTTGCGTTGGAACGTCTTGGATATTTGAACTGGCACGAGGTGCAGAAATTTATAGTCAACCGTCTTTTCTCTTTGTAATTACTTATCAACATGTCTTAATGTTGCCTTGTAAATAAGGCACACTTTCACGCAATACTTAGCGTTAAAGAGGGGGGGCAATGGATGTTGCAGTGGGTGTTTCATCGCAACACCCATTGATTTTGACGCTGCCCCATATTTTGTCATTAATATGGGGCAGTGCCAACATTAAGACCAAGGAATACCTGGTCTTATCCTGGCGCAACGAGGAGAAACGTTGAATTTCTCCTACTTTTTGCTGTTTCCATGTATGCTGCATTGTGCAGCACACATGGAAGAAGCAAAAAGCCATTGATTGTTTATGTGCAGGAAGATGTCCCCTCCTGCACATAAACAATCATTTAAAAAATGACGTTTTGCAACTTCTAAGTGTGCTGCATTAAGCAGCACAAATAGAAGTTACAAAACACCATTTAAAGATTGTTTATGCGCAGGAATGGACACCCTCCTGCAATAAAGAATCTTCCCCTACAACGCAGACACCCTTGCACTATGGTGCAAGGGTGCCTGTAAATATGCCCCTCAATTGCTAAATCATCTCCCTGAACTCTTTTCACCTACAAGCTGTCTTGATTGTCATATCAGTGAAACTTGAAGTTCAAACTCATTTTCTATTTTGAGGGATTTGCCTGATAGCTTTATACAAAATGTGTTCCTTTATTCTACTGCCTTATAAGTTTATGAATATTAGACAGGAAAAGTTTTATTTGGCAGCAAAAGGCTGTGCTGGAACTTGGTGTGCTCACATTATAGTTATATCCTGAGGGAGTCGGGCAATATTGAGCTTTTGATTCACTTTCAATAAGTGTAGTGGTACCTATTACATATTCTTAGTTTTCATGGATTCCTTGGAGCATCGCAAATTATTTTCTATCTCCTCCTGCTTATTTTTTAGCTGGATTAAGTTCTTTTTCATAGAATCTCCATTTCAAATGCATTCTGTTTCACCTCTACTCTAAATTGCATTAAGTATCAAAAATATCAAACTAAGTAAACATTTTATAAAACACCAGTGATCTTTATTATACTTGACAACATCTTGCGAACAATTAAGGCGCTGATGATACAACTGATGAAGTAGAAGAAAATTATACTACTCCACTCATATGTAAATGAGAGTGAGAAATGAAAGTATTTTGAGAGCCCTAAGAGGCTGCAGCACAAATGTCTTTCATAGAGGCCCCTTGAAAAGCTGCTACTCCAGAAGTCTAGTAGATCTTCCCTGAATTATGGATGGCAGCGGCACCTGTTTTATACGCTGAAGAAATAGTACACCGAGGGCCCGATGTAGGTCGGTCGGTAACGGCCGAAAATTGGTATTTTTGGCCGTTACCGATCGGTAAAAGGGTGACCGGTATGTAGGGGGCATTATTTTACCGAATCGGTAAAATTACCGAATCGGTAATTTTACCGATTCGGTAAAATAAGAAATCGGTAATTTTACCAATTCTGAGGCACCCAGATGTAGGTGGGACTCTTCTAAGTCCCAGAGGCCTTACCAAATCGGTATTTTACCATCAAATCCAATTTGATGGTAAAATACCGATTCCGGTGTGCATGCACATGTGTGCATGCACACCTATGCCATGTGACCGGCAGACCTGCCCTTAGGCCATGTATGCCTGCCACATGGCACCCGAGCCTGTTTTGGGGGTGCCAGAGGGTGTCAAAGTGACACCCTCTGCACCCTTGTGAAAATCGGTATTTACCGATTCGGTAAATACCGAATCGCTAATGCCCATACATTCCTATGGGCTTCGAAGCCCATAGGAATGAATGGGCATACCGATTGTTCCCGATTCGATATTCCAGCACATCTGGAATACCTACATGTCCACTGCTTAGATTTACCGATTTTTAATTACCGAATCGGTAAAATTCGGTAATTAAAAATCGGTAAATCTATTTTACCTACATCCTGCCCTAAATCCTAATTGTGTTGTGGAAGGCTGATGGCCTTTGTTGGACACTCCAACAGTAACAGTGGTGGAGTGCAGAACTCCTGTCCAACTAGAGAGCTAATACACTGTGGATGTCAAGAGAATGCCATGGAAACCCCTTCTTCGAAGAACGACAACGAAAAACCTTGATAAACTAGATGTTGGAAAAATGGAAAGCTGAATCAACCTTCGGCAAAAAAGAGGGATCTGATTACAACACTACTTTGTCAGTAAATAAACATAATACAAAAAATCATGACGGTAAGGCTCCAGTTTGCCCCAACTTTAGACATGAGTGGAGTGGTGTGGCTCACTGGTTAGAGGCGGCAGACCCGGAAGCAGAGAATGGCCCGGGACCAGGGTTCAATTCCCGACGCGGCAGGGTCGTGGACCAAGGTCAGCGGACTCAATAACTCTCGCCTCGGTGCCTACTCTAACCAGGGATCACACTCGGCAACTCTGGGCATTAGCTTGCCTCATCTCTACAACGGCCCCCCACATTCGCCGGGGATGCCTGGTTTCACCTTGGAGATACCCAGTAGGGACCATCTCACAGGGATAGCCAGGACGGGTTCCCCAGAGGTCTACAGCGCCACGACGCCTCAGGGCAGCAGTGCGCTTTACAAGACACATTACATTACATGAGGAGAGGTAAGGTAAGGAACTTTAAAGGAACAGACTGGAGAGGTTTGAATTTTAAGGATATTCCAATCAGCTTTATTCGACAAAGTAATGTCATAAAAGCAAGTTACATCTAATAGAAACTCATTTTTTATCACAAAACTTCGATACAATAATTCTAAAAATATTATAAAATGATTAATATATATACAACAAACATACACTCTGATTAAACAACAGGAACAATACATTGGTTAAAATATTGGTTTGTCCTAAATAATGCATTAAACATTGATCTGTAGTTAAAAATACTACAAGTGGATAAACACACACTTTGATTCAATAAAAGAAAACTGCAAACATATATGCCCCAGCCATTTGTAAATCAGATAGTGGGGAGAGAGCATGATCTTATGGCCCACATCCAACTCAGGTACGTAGCTACAGCTATTGCAATGCAAAGAAGAGTGTTATTACGCAATGTTCTCGGCTCAATAGTGCATATTCTAATGCACAGCAATCTAGAAATTGGAGCTAGCCAAGCGTTGCGGGGTGCAGTGTATGTTGGGCACACAAAAAGAACGTGGGCATAGGACTCTTCACACGTCTCACAAAAAGGCATTTACTATTGCCCTGACTTGCCCATTTAGCCGTAAAAATCTCAAAGGCAGTGCCCCCACTCTAAATTGGAAGTACAGCTTCCGATCGTGGGGTTTGGATATAATGTCTCAGTACTTCTCTGAATTTGGCCGGGGTTTCACTATCAAGTAAGTACCTGTTAGGGATCAGCTATCACATTTACTGTGACTATTGTGATACACCATGTCCCAGTATCTTTCTATTACACTCTCCTTTGATGGGAATGGGAGGTTCGTTGGTTTTCCCCATAAATTTAGCATACGCATATTTGACAACAATGCTCTTATTTCAGATAGCCATCTGATCTTGTATGAAGAGTCTGCTTTAATTATATCTCTAAGGCCTTCAGCGTATGGTAACAGTTCTGGTGTACTCCAGATTCAGCGCCAGTACAGAATAGGACGCAACCTGGCAAAATCAACCAGAGCTTTACGGCCAAGGTCATGCAGCAATGGCAATATCGAGGTGCTTTGTGGGAGAGTGGTGATGGTACGTAAAAAGCGATTTTCAGCAAGCTGGGGCATATTCTCGAAACCCCAGAGTTCTGCCCCATATAACACTGAGCTCATCACTTTCATTTCGTATATTTGTAAAACAGGGTTAATTGGCTTAGTCAGGGAAGCATTGAACTCTTTTTGTAGGATACCTGACAGCTGTCGATGCTTTAGGGTGGCAGCGTCTATCTGGCAACCCCATTGAATTTCTTTTTGCATCGTCACACCCAAGCATGTGAAGGCGCTGACTTGTCCCAATGGACGGTTGTCTAAAAGTATACCTCCTTCAAAGGCTATATGTGGATTGAACGCCATGAACTTAGTTTTAGTTATGATAATTTCCAAGCCCCGAATGGTGCAGAACTGTTCAAAAAGGTGTAATGCTTGCTGTAAACTGCTCTGGGTTTTGGAAATTATTAACGTATCATCGGAGAACATCAAAATGGGAATTTTAATACCTGGAAGGATGTGGGCGTCAGTTGGGATGGATATTAAATGCTTAGCAATGCCATTTATAAAAAGCGAAAATAATGTGGGACCAGGACACAACCTTGGCGCACTCTTCACAACAGGGAAGGGTGTGGTAACATTTACCTGCATTCCCCAGTGTATTTGGGCAAAGTTGTCCTGATGAAGTTGAGCTATGAGGGATAGCAGTTCAGACGGCATCCCTAGCTCCTGGAGCATGGCCCAGAGTTTGCTCCGAGAGACCAGATCAAATGCTGACCTGAGGTCAACAAAGGCAGCATACATGCTGCCCTTGCCTAGGACCACAGTCCGCCAGTGTATTAATCTAAACCTAATACCCGTTCTATCGTGCTGACATGCTCTGGAAACCCTGCCTGTAAGGGAGTAAGAATGTCCTGGTCCTTGATCCAGTCCTGAACCTTTCCTAACACCAGTCGTGCAATAACTTTTTGTATGGAGGCAATTAAACCTATAGGCCTGTAATTTCCTGGAAGGGTTTTGTCACCTTTTTTGTACTCAGCCCCCTTCAAGGAATCGGGTATAGGCGCTCTAAAAGCAATAGCATTTGCAAGCAGCAAAATATATCTATTCGATTTTGTCTTATGGTGGAGAAAGATGTCAGCCAGGAGGCCACCTATCCCCGGCGCTTTGCCCTCCACAATTGCACAAAAGGCTGCATTAACATCAGCAGCAGTAAAAGGGTTACTAGTATAATAAGTATGGGGAAAAGCCGGAACACTTGCCTCTGCAGGATCAGCAGCATATTGTGATTCAAAATGGTTAACCCATTGGTCTTGTGCTACAGGGTTTTGTTGCTGTGGTCGAGAACCATCCCTAACCCATTTCACCACTGACCAAAACCTACGGCCATTGTTGTTAACACATGCCATTTTGAGATCCTGCCACCTATTCTCATTCCATTCCTTTTTTGCTTTAAGTTCGGCATTCCTGTACTTTGCCCCTGCTATCCAGACACTGCAGGGCTCTTCAGATGACATAGCATCCACAAGATTACTCCTGGCCTTTTTACATTCATTATTAAACCACTGGCACGAGTTTATTTGGGATGTATTTTTAGCCCTACACTCTTTAATAAAAAGAGGTCGTAATTTGGAAAAGAATCTGTTGTGGGAAATGGTTACGGGCACAAAGGGAGCGGGGTGGAATAGGAGAGCCTCCAAATCAGATATTGCATCTTCACTTTCCATGGTAATAGCATCCAGGATATGTGGCTTCTCCAAGACAATTTCCCACTTGAGTCGCCTCATATCATTGGTGGGCATCAGGTCTCGGGTAGTCAGCTTGATATCATGGAAGCTATCTTCCTGTGGGACCAATGATTTAAAAATTTAGCACAATGAGTTGTGATCACTCTCCAGGCGGTCACTCACCTCCATGTCCAAGAGTGTATGCCAAATATTTAGGCTAATTAACATATAATCAATGCGACTCGTATGTCAACCAGTGTTAAAGGTATTAGCCCCATGCCTATAGGAGGGAGTTCTTCTGTTTGCTGCCCGTAGACCTCTTCTCAAGCAGGTGGCTTTGATTTGAATTGCCACATCTGTCCACCTCTTTACAGGTGTCAGCTCAAGGCTTGGAACTCTCCATTGTGCATACCCCTTTTTTGTCAAATCATGGTCCTCAATACCAAGTGGCTCAAAGGTTGAATTAAGGTTCCCCGCCACTATCACCTGGGAGTCTTAAGAAAGATAGTCTAAGTGCTCATCAAGGATTGTTAAGGTCTCCCATCTCTTTCCCCCACTGAGCCCTCTGGAATAGATATTGCAGAGGTCGATTTTCCCATGGGGACCTGCTGACAATCTAATAACTAGAATATCATTACACATAGTTGAGAGCTCAGTTATCTTTAGATTTAGGGCCTGCCTGACCCAAATTGTGAGCCCCCCTGAGGGCCTTCCTTTATCTCCACATCTCGCCTTGATATGAAAATTTAAGTACCCTAGCTGAAAAAGGGGCTCCACTAGCCATGTTTCTTGGAAGAGACATATATCATATTGGTCAATAAATGTAGCCACTCTGGGGATGCACCTCTTGACTTTAATCCAGCTATATTCCATGACAGAAGGCTTATACTAGTAGAGGTGTGAGATTTCTCATTATGTACTGGGACTTGCATTACTACATCCTCCTTCCTTCCCTCGAAAACCATGTTGTTAAAGGGGATAGGTTATACAAAGCTGGGTTTGATTGAACTGATATGGGAGAGATAACAGTAGTCGTGCTGAAAGATGATAATATAGGCTGTATGAATGGAGTGTCAGCAAGAGAAAGATACCTTCAGCCTGTCTCCCTAAGTGGTGACAAACTCAAGTGTGTGGCTGATTCTGGGCAATTAAGCTTAATGTGAATGCTGGAACAAGTACGATTTTGAGGCCGAATATCGAAATGAACAAGGTTTTCCACCAAATTGTGATGGGGTAGTGGCAATGCAATATAATCTAATGGTAGTTCGAGTGTCGGGTGTCGTTTAACCATAAGGATGTCTTCTCTAATTACTTAACGACAACCCCTGACATGTCGTATCCACTGTATACATTTATTGCGAAGAGAGTCCACATCTTCCCTGTGTATGTTACCAGTGCATTGAGGGACATTAGTCATGTATACTATATTTTTCTTAGATGTCAAAGCTTTTAGCTAACTTTTAAAACATATCCGGAATTTGCCAGTTGATAAGCCCACTTCCTCCGCACTGCTTAATGCTTTTATCAGTTGTGGCATCATGTTATAATAATAATAAGACCTCAAAGTCAGTCAATAGATTATTTATTCTCTCCATCACCCCCTCCACTGCTTCTTGTGCTGCAACCAAGCTTTTCCTTTTTGCCCCTTTTCAGCTCTTTCTTTCTTCCCTCAACCATATCACCCTCACAAGATCTCCTTTTTCCCATGACAACAAATAGATAAAAGTAGATCCAGAGGACGGATCAAAGATTAAGCAAAAACTAGCATCAAGAACAGGCAGTCCCATAAATGTCAGTTGCAATAGCCAAAACCTTTGTTCCAACAGACTCGCTATATATACTCAATAAACATACAGGTCAACATTAAAAAGAGGACTAGTCCAATTTGAGCACGGTCCAGTGAAAACAAACCAAGCCAAGGGAAACCAAGAGGAGAGTCTCACCCAGTCTCTTCCTTCGCAGTCACAGAAGAGCATAAGAGGCGTAAAGTAAGACTGTGTTTTGTGTGCAGAGATTGGATTTAGCGCCACCCACTCAATAACTGGATCGTATTGGACGAGCACACTGGGTCTGCTACTGACCCCTCACTCGTGTGCTATACAATGAAGCTAGTATGTCTTAATATAGATGTTCCTCAGATCAGCAGGGCCTGCTTGAGCAGCAAACAGCATTAATAACACTCCAGGGCTGGATTAAGACGGACGTAATGGATCGTATTACTATTTTAATATGACCAACCTTCATCACCATTTCAGTAAATTGCTAATTCCAGTTTATTTCCAAGGACAGGAAAAGAGTAGTGGGAGGAAACCAGCTCACAGTTTTTTGTCGCAGGAATCACCAGAATCCACAGCCAAGGGAGTGACGCTGCCCTGCCTTTCTGGGAGATGACGGGCAAGGACGGTCCCGCACTTGGCCTGGGCTTCGCTAGACGCGTCCCGCACTGCGGGAGCCCGTATTCGTTTTTAAAGCGCTTCCTGGTCTACTGGCGCTTGCAGTTGACGTGCGTGGTGCGCAGTGGCTGCTGGCTCCTGTGGTCCTCAGCAACAATGGTGGCAGTGCAGGCTTCCCACGCTGTGGGATCCTGCGTTGGTTTTTAAAGCGCTTCCTGGCCTCCAGGCGCTTGCAGGTGATGTGAGCGGTGGACAGTGGCTGCTGGCTCCTGTGGTCCTCAGCAACGATGGTGGCAGTGCGGGCTTCCAGCTCTGTGGGAGCCCACGTTGGTTTTTAAAATGCTTCCTGGTCTCCTGGTGCTTGCAGGTGATGTGTGTGATGCGCAGTGGCTTCTGGCTCCTGTGGTCCTCAGCAACGATGGTGGCATTGTGGGCTTCCCGCTCTGCAGAAGCCCGCATTGGTTTTAAAGCGCTTCCTGGCCTCCTGGCGCTTGCAGGTGACATGCGCTTTGTGTGCTGGCTGCTGGCTCCTGTGGTCCTCAGCAACGATGGCGGCAGTGCGGGCTTCCCGCACTGTGGGAGCCCGTGTTGGTTTTTAAAGTGCTTCCTGGTCTCCTGGCGCTTGCAGGTGATGTGCGCGGTGTGCGGTGGTTGCTGGCTCCTGTGGTCCTCAGCACTGATGGTGGCAGTGCAGGTTTCCCCTGCTGCAGTAGCCCGCCTTGGGTTTTAAAGAGCTTCCTGGTCTCCTGGTGCTTGCAGGTGATGTGTGTGGTGGGTGGTGGCTGCTGGCTCCTGTGGTCCTCAGCAACGATGGTGGCAGTGCGGGCTTCCCGTTCTGCGGGAGCCCACATGGGTTTTTAAAGTGCTTCCTGGTCTCCTGGTGCTTGCAGGTGACATGTGCAATGCGCGGTGGCCGCTAGCTCCTGTGGTCCTCAGCAACAATGGTGGCAGTGCAGGCTTCCCGTGCTGTGGGACCCTGCGTTGGTTTTTAAAGCGCTTCCTGGCCTCAAGGCGCTTGCAGGTGATGTGAGCGGTGGACAGTGGCTGCTGGCTCCTGTGTCCTCAGCAACGATGGTGGCAGTGCGGGCTTCCCGTTCTGCGGGAGCCCACGTGGGTTTTTAAAGTGCTTCCTGGTCTCCTGGTGCTTGCAGGTGACATGTGCGATTTTCGGTGGCTGCTGGTTCCTGTGGTCCTGAGTAATGATGGTGGCAGTGTGGGCTTCCCATGCTGCTGGAGCCCACATTGGTTTTTAAAGCGCTTCCTGGCTTCCTGCCGCTTGCTGGTGACGTGTGCAGTGCGCGGTGGCTGCTGTCTCCTGTGGTCCTCAGCAACGATGGTGGCAGTGCGGGATTCAAAGATAAAGGCAAATGCCAACTTGGAAGTTGAATGTGTACCATGGGGTTGCAAAAAGAAACATTTTAGAAGATGGAAAGCCAGAGCATCAAAGGAAGAAAGACCAGACCCCCTATTTGACCTGGTTCCTGCTCACTGACTGCTTAGCTTAAGATGATAGATATGATGGATACAGTAGGACCCAGCAGACATTGATGTCTTAGGAATTCCAGAATGTTACCATGAAGTGGCTTGTAAACCACTAGAAGAACACCAGTTCGCAAAGTGTTTCCAGTATCTCGAATACACCTAGGGAGAACTCTGCCTTCTGGATTGCTTAAAGAAAAAGGCAACTTCTTTAGAACAACGCAATGAATACAATCTTACTCTTTTTACTTCCAGACCCTCATTGCTAAGCTACACAGAGATGTTTCCTAGCAGTTGGGATGACCTGAGAGAAGATGGACGAAATGGGAACCCGTGTGAGGTTGATTTTTTGACTGTCACAGGAGTGGAAACCACAGCTTTTGTTTTTTTAAATTTTTTATTAATTTTTTGTTGCAAGTAAAACAGATTATATCAAATTATTCAGATGTTCAAGATATATACATACATTCTAAGAAAACATTCAAAACGAATTTCACAGAAAATTAGAGCGATAATAAAAAGAACAAATATAGATCTTATTGGGTCGTTTCCCCATCAATCAATTGTTGTATTGGAGTCCAGATTTTTATGTCTAGTTGCTTCCTTTTTCTTCCTTTTGTTTCATGGATTGCAAGTTCAAGTTTGTATCTAGCTAGTAATCGACCCCTCCATATTGAGAACGACGGTGGTTCCGGACTTATCCATTCCTGTGTGATACATGCACGCAGTTCAGACATCATGATAAATAATACATTTTGTTGTTCCAAATCTATAGAGTCTTTAGATATACCAAACAATATTAACTCAGGTGATAAGATTATTGTTTTGCCTATAATTTTTTCTATAAATTTTTCAATATCAGAAATTATAGTTGCAAGCTTTATACAAGAATAAAACATATGTATTGTGTCGGCTTCTCTCATATTACATCGATTGCAGTTTATTCCAACTGTAGCCCCCATTTCAAAACCTTGGCGGGTGTATAATAGAGATCACACATAACCATATATTGTTGAGTTCGAGTTCGCCCTGAAAATAAGATGGAATTAGCCACTTGAATTGATTCTTTTAGCAATAAATCTTTCATTCCTAATTTCTCTTCCCATTTATAGCACATATTATTAAAGTCATCAGGGAGGTAGATCATAAATATACTATAGTAATAGCCTTTTTTTCTTTTAATGGCCAAACTGTCCATAAGCAAAATTGGTTTTAATCCTTGTCTCTCATCGTTAGAAAATGAATGTAAGAAACTATGAATCTGTAAATATTTAAAATAATCTTTAGAAGGGAGTTTATACTGATTCTGGAGATCAGCAAAAGAAAGTAAGGAAGTAGAGTCAGTTATGTATAAATCGGAAAGATAGCGAATACCTTTAGTATTCCACTTCTTCATCACCTGATCTCTAAATATGGGGGAAAAGCAATGAATTGAATTTAATGGGGTGTATCTTGTAACTTTTCTAATGCCGACCAATTTTTTTATAATTCGCCATACTTTGTATGCTGCCACTATAATCTTGAATTTTGTTTTTTTATAGTAGCTTGGTTCTATTATTTTTAAAAGATGATGATTAACTTCCGTGCCTAATACTAATTCATATATAGTTGGATAATGTGCTAATGATGTAGACATTTTATTACCAGCAATCAGAGGGGATATATATTGGAATACAGCTGCTAGGTAATAAAATAAAAAATGTGGTGCAGCCCAACCCCCTCTATCTCTTGGTATAATCATCTTCTTATAAGCTCTCCTGATGCCTCTATATCCCCACAAAAATCTTACTGACATTTTTTCAAGTTCTCGAAAAAAACCTAGCGGAAATTCCAAAGGAATTGTTCTAAATAGGTAAATAAATTTCAGAAGTATTAACATCTTTAATACATTATTTCTACCATGGAGGGATAAATGTAGATGATTTAATCTTTCCAAGGTTGAGTTGACTTTCTTAAGGATCAGGGTATAGTTTAGGCTAGGTATTTTCGAAATTGGTGTGGTTAATTTGATTCCTTTTTTTATTTTTATTTTTTATTTTTATTTTTTAAATTTTTTATTTTCTACAAAAAATCACGGTTACATTTACAACACGCATTATTCAATTAAACGTTCGCAAATACTGACATATTTCATTTCCCACTATAAAAAAAGAAGAAAAGGTAAACATCCAAATTCAAATAAACAATACTAACAATAATCTCCAGCTTTCCGAATCCTTCCAGCTACTAACTTATACTTTATAAGCCTTCCTAACCTCCTCCCCTCCCTACCTTATCGGTCTATTTTTCCAATTCTCAATTGGGTCCCAAATCCTCTTGCCCAGAGATCTTCCTTTTTTCCCTTTCCTGTCATATATTGCTTTCTCCATATTATATGTAGCCAATAGTCTAGCAATCCACATTTGAAACGTTGGTGGTGCTTTATCAAGCCATAATGTTGCAACACATATACGAAATACCGCGGCTACCATAAACATAAACTCAATAGGAATAACATCTTCCCCTGTCACCACCCCCAGCAACAATAATTCATCTGTCAGCTTGACTTTATAGCCTAATGAAACATCGATACATTTTTCAATATCATTTTTTAAAGAGTACAATTGCGGGCATTTTGAGAATACATGAATTATATCTGCATCCTTAGCATCACACCTAGAACACGTAGTTCCTGTTGTACCTCCCCATTGTGCAATCCTTGCCGGAGTATAATACAATGAGTACAAAGTTTTGTAGTGCTGTGACTGTAAGGTTGTAGAGCATAAAGTGGTTCGGCCCAAATCAAGCGATAATTGAAAACCCTCTGGTTTTAAGCCAATTTTTCCCTCCCACTTCCTCACATATTTATCCCTATCATCACTTTTATACTTTCCCAATTCTGCATATAGACAACGAATTGTGCAATGATCACTGTTCTCTATATAATCCATTATACAGCATGAACCAAAACCCAAAGATCCACCTTGTTTATTTGCAAAGTAACTTCTAACCTGAAGATATTTAAAGAAACTATTATTCCCTACCCTAAAAATGTTTTGTATCTCATGAAACTGCATAATTCCGCCCTGTTGATCCAATAAATCCCCAATTCTCTTGATCCCTTTATCCTCCCACCCCTTCATTACTGTATCTCCAAATATCTCCCCCGGGAGGGATCTGTTATTATACAGCCGTGTGTACCTGTTGTATCTTCCTATCCCTATTTTCTTTGATATCGTCCTCCAGATATTATATGCAGCTTTGAGAGTTTTAAATCTTGTGTGCTTGAAATATGTGAAATCAACTGTATTCAAGAATCCATTTATTGCCCCATCCCCTAACAACACCGTGTAAACATTAAAAAACCCTTGTGCCCTACCTCCTTGTTCGGAGTTACCACCACCAATTAATCCCTGAAAGTACTGCAAAGCTACCGCCCAATAATAAAATCTAAAATCAGGCGCCCCCCACCCACCTCTTTCTCTTGATACTGTAAGATGTCTATATGCTCTTCTGGTTTTGCCCTGTGCCCAAATAAATGCATTCACCGTAGCTTCTATCTTATTGAACCAACTATGATCAAAATATAGCGGGATTGCCCTAAATAGATATAAAAATTTGGGGAATGTTATCATTTTGATTACATTTATTCTTCCCATCAATGTCAAATGTAATCTATGCATTCTTTCTGTGTTCTCTTTGACTTTACTTAATAATGGTCTAATGTTAAGGTCTACCAATGCATCCAGATCTGCCGTCACTTTTATTCCTAAGTATGTTGCTTCCTTCACAACTCTACTATCCTGGAATATCATCTGGTTATTCTGTACTATCTGGGTCTTCCCTTTATTGATTTTATATCCTGAAAGTTCTCCAAAATTTGATGCTTCTCTTTCTATCTCTGGAATTGCTATATCTGGCTTGTTGGTGATGACAGCCACATCATCTGCGTACGCAAATACCTTATATCTATTCTCATGCAGAACAATTGGGGGTATCCTATTATTTTCTTCCAGTCTCCGTAAAATGGGGTCTATATATAGGGCAAATAGTAGTGGTGATGCTGGACAGCCCTGACGCGTCCCTCGTTGTATCTGTACAGTCTCAGTATACCCTTTATTTATTCTTATTCTGGCCGTAGGGTTGGAGTAGACAGCCTGTATTGCTCTGATGTACCCTCTACCCACTCCATATTGCTCCATTACCTCCCATAAATAGTCCCAAGAGACCCTGTCGAAGGCCTTCTCTGCATCCAGAAATATAGCCGCGACCGGATCTCCTGCAACCTCCATAGCGTCCAGAATCATGATCATTTGCCTTGTGTGCTGTGTAGTGCCCTTCCCCGGAATAAAACCATGTTGCGAAGTGCTAACTAAGTGCTCTATAACTTTACTTAACCTAAGTGCAAGTGATTTTGTGTATATTTCGGCATCCGCATTCATAAGTGTTATAGGACGATATGACCCAGGTTCTAGAGGTGGTTTATCTTTCTTTAAAATAACAATGATATCAGCCCCTGCCCATGAGTGTGGTATTGACTCTCCCCTCTGTGCTTGAATAAAAATCTCGTGCATATCTTTCCCTAATACATCCCAAAATATTTTATAAAATTCTGCCGGGATCTGGTCTGGGCCAGTAGCTTTCCCACAGGGTAGACTTTTCACAGCATCCTGGATCTCCTGTAATGTAAAACTTATGTCCAATTTCTCCTTCTCATCCCCTTCCAGTACTGGGTGCTTTATCATGTTCAAGTATTCTACGATCTCGGGTTTTGTTCTAATTATATCCTGCTCATAAAGTTTCGTATAGAATCTCTTAAGCACGTCCTCTATATCCGTTACTTTATTTACCACTACTCCTGCCTCGTTTTTAATTTCCTTAATCTCTCCTGCCTTCTGCCTAGTTCTAATAGCAAGGAGATGCCCAATTCTCTCGTTGTACTCATATCCCTCCTCTCTTTTGGCTAAATACCTAGCCGCAGCCCTCCTTGCTACACTTTCACCTGCCTCTGCCTTTTTCAACTCTATATTTAGCAATAAATCTTCCAACGGTTCCTGCATGTTGATTGCTGATATTAGAGAGTCTTCTAGATCTTTTAATTCCCTTATCCTTGTTTCCATTTCCTCTCTCTCCTTTTTAGTTCGTTGCAACGTAAAGCAAAGAGTTTCCCCCCTAATACCTGCTTTAAAAGCATCCCAGACCATAGCAGGGGTTGCTGTCCCTCTATTAGTTTCCCAAAATTGTTTAATCCAGGCTACCATTCTTTTCACATATCCCTCATCTTTCAGAAGTCCTCTCTCAAAAGTCCAGTTATAGCTCTTCCTCTCCTCTGCCATCTTATTTGGTAACGTCAGTACCAGCGGGTTATGATCTGATAACATCCTAGGCAGTCTTTCTAATTGGCTACCATCTACTAATGTGCTAGAAATCAGAAAATAATCTAATCTGACAACCAGACGATGAGGTGCTGAGTAGTATGTACTACCCGTACCTGGTGGGTGGCTCTGTGCCCATAGATCGATCAACGCATTATGTCTCATAAAATCACATACAGCCTTACACACCTTCTTCTTCCTCCCCCCGTACGCCCTACCACCCGACATACCCGACCTACCCAAACCGTTCAACCCATTTATATTCAAATCCCCACAACAAATAATTGGCTCTGGCCAAAGAGACAATTCGTGATCCAAATATTCAATAACCTCAGGGTCATCCTCTGTAGACCCAAATATCGACACTAGTGTACAGCATCCTGCACTAGTTTCACCCTCAAGTATAACCCATCTCCCATTCTGATCTTCTTTTTTTCTTTTTATTTTACAGACCCCTTTCTTAGCTAATATAGCTACTCCCTTAGTTTTGGTATCTTGTCTGGTAAAAGCTAACACCTCAAAACCCATTTGTTCCAGTAAAAATTTATTATTTCCTTCAATATGTGTCTCTTGGAGACATATTATATCTAATTTTAGCATTCTTAGCATTGCTGCTACTCTCTGCCTTTTCCCTCCATTATTAAGGCCACATATATTTATAGAGGCGATCCTCAAAGCCATCGACATATCTTATATTTTTCCATCACTTGACACCACTTTTTATTCTCATGAGCTTTAGCCTGCAGTACTCTTTCCTCAAATGTATTGTATTCCTTTGTTTCCTTTGTTTCCTTATTGCGTGTTGTATTTAACCATATATCAACCTCTTCCTGCCCCCCCCCTCACCCCCCCCCAGCTCTCCCCCCTCCCCCTGACTCCCTCCCCCCCTTTTACGGGCAAATAGGTCAATCCTGACCTATGTGTGGCCTCTTCAGCTGTAGGATCGCCTCTCTCTCCTGCCCTTCCCTGTTACCCCTACATGTTACCTGTAGTGTAATAGTATCATGTTCTATGGTGTTTTCAGTGTATTTCTCTCTTTGTTATTTCTTTCCCCCCCTCTGCTCCGTGAGCTCAGCCAAGTATTCTCCTGCTTTAATCTCTGACGTGAATACCCTAATCTGCCCTTTATTAACAACCTTTAGCCTTGCTGGGTAGAGTAAATATGCCTCTGCGCCTACATTTTGCAAGGGGGAAATCAGCTGTCGTAGCCTCCATCTTCTTTCGACTGTCACATGACAGAAGTCAGGTCTGGCAAAGAATGTAACATTATCAAAAGTCTTCTTGGCATCTGGTCTTGCTCTGTCCATGATCTCCTGTCTTGCAAGAAAGTTTCCTACGAACACAAGCATTGCTCTTGGCAATGCACTCTGCTGGGCTCTGTGATTTTTCTTCAATATTAGTGGGAATCTATGCGCTCTTTGGATTTCCGATTCCCACTGCCACTGGGAGTCCGGAAAAGCTCCTTTCAATAGCTTGATGACATAGCCCCTGGGGTCTTGCCCCTCCAAACCTTCCTCAATTCCAAGTAGCCTTATGTTATTCCGTCTTTGCCGGTTTTCAAAATCTTCTATCTTCCATTGGAGATCTTCAATTTTCTTCCCTTGTTCATTTTTAAAGTCCTGCCAGTCTGTCATCTCGTCCTCCATTCTTCCTGTCCTCTGTTCCACTTCTGACACCCTCTCTTCCACCACCTCATACTTCCTGTTCAGTTTCCTAATCGATGCCTGTATTTTCTTTGTATCCCTCCTTGCCCTCCGACTTTCCACCCTGGCCTCTACCTGTATTTGCTTTAAGGTACTGAACATCATTTCCATAGTTATGTTCTGGGGTGTACTACCAACCCCAATTCCGTCCCCAGACTCTTGGTATATCCCAGAGGTCGCTGAATAGTCCCAGGACAGTCTTTTGTTTTTATTGCTTTCTCCGCTTCTTCTTCTTACTCCTGACTTCTTTTTTCTTTGGCTATTTTTATCCCTTGAGTGTCCAGAGTTGTCTGAATCTAAGCCGGATGTAGTGACCTCAGTAGTGCTGCCCCCCTCCTGCTCACTCAAGTCTGTTGAGTCTGACCCTTCATTTACAGAGTAAAACTCTGGGGACCCCCCTCTAGCACCTCTGCACTTAGCCTGCTGCTGTGAGTCCAGACTCGTAGAACTGCCCCAATTAGCTTTGCCATTGCTTTTCAGTTCCGCGTTTAATCCAGCCTCAACTGAAAGTAAGGCATCCATCATCTGAATATTGTTCCTCTTTTCAAGCGCCCCCAGCTCCCCATTCACATCGCCGCACTCTCCAATGCTCACCGTAATCACCGCTGCTTCTTTTCCTTCCATGCCGGCAGTTCCCACTTGATGCGTGTGAGACTGTGAGGGCTTCGCTGGTTGCCCAGCAACCGTTCCGCTAGCGTCCTCGAGGACGTCTTTCGCTTCCGCGTTCGGAGTGTGGATCTCAGCGCTGGTTGCTTCGTTCTCTGTTTGCTGTTGCTGTTGGCCTGTTTTGGCAGAGAAGGATTCCGTCAAGGTAGGCTGCCTCATACCCGCCGGGTCTTTGGAGGGGAGGGGGAGTGGGTTTATTCTGTGCGCTCTATGTTTCTCCTTCTCCCTGGCAATCGCCGCTTTAGCTGGCGGCGTCTCCTTCTGTTGAGTTAGAATCTCCGTACCCATCTCGCCATCCATCGCTTGTCCCTTCTTTCCAGCCAGCTCATTCTTCCTTTGTTGAGCTTTAGATATCACGATCCCTGGAGCCGGCGTCTGCTTTTTGCCTGGGGCAGCCGTTTTCGGTATAGCGCCCGTGGCTGAAGCTACTGGCGCCCCCTTGCTCGGCCCGTTCTGCTTCTCCTTGTTACGATTGGACATCTTTAGACTTTGCAGCAGGGCTCCGTTGATCCACTTCTTCCACTTCTGTGTGATTGCCACAGCCAACAATGCGAGGCGGCTTTTCCCTCTACCTCCGTCAGACTTGTACTGTGTCAACCAGCCTTCCAGCAATAACATTTTCTTCACTCTTCATCTTCTTCGCTCTGTCCACATGATACTATGTGGCAGGAGAGAGAGCAGAGTGCGACTGCTCCCTACAGCGTTGTGGCGGCCATCTTGCCTCCCCAAAATTTTTTTGGGTTAATTTGATTCCTAAGTAAACTGCTTCAGAAACTACATTTCTAATAAGCGGTGGATTAGGACCTATAAAAAGAATTTGTGTTTTAGACAAATGTAATTTATATCCTGAAAAGGATTGAAATATATCAGCTAGTTCTTAGATCCTCAAGAAAGCTCTTTCAATATCTTTGGTAACCACTACCAAATCATCTGCATAGGCAAGAGCTCTGTAGGAGATGCCTCCTAGGTGTACCAGTAATATGTTCTCATCACGATTCAATTGATTAAGAAAGATATTAATATATATGGCAAAAAGAAGAGGGGAAGATGGGCATCCCTGACGTGTTCCTCGCTGAATAGGAAATAGTGCAGAATTAGTGGGTCCTATTTTTACAGCTGATACCGGGTTTTTATATAGAGCTTTAAATGCGTTTATTATTCCTGGAACAAAACCTTTCATAGACAGCAAATCCCAGAGATAGGGCCATGCCACCCTATCAAATGCTTTTTCAGCATCCAGAAGGGTAATCCCTATTGGTGTATTAGAGGCTTCCGCCCAATCCATCATGGCAATAATTCTTCGTATATGATCTGCTGTATCTCTGTTTGGAATGAATCCATGTTGCCATCGGGATACTATTAAGGATATTATTTTTGAGAGTCGTGTGGCTAATATTTTAGAGTATATTTTGCTGTCGGCATTTATTAAAGATATTGGCCTGTAGGATGCTGGATTAGTTGGATCCTTATCCTTTTTTAAGAAAGTCATGATTACTGATTGGGCCCAAGATTCTGGTGGTATGCCTTTCTGAGCTTCCAAAAAGTAATGAGCATATCATGTTTTATGTTATTTCTGAAAATCTTATAAAATTCTAATGGAATAAGATCGGGTCCAGTTGCTTTGCCTATTGCTAATGAATTTAGTGCATTTTCTATTTCTTCCCAAGTGATTGCTGAATCTAGAAAAGCAGTTTGATCATAAGAGAGAGATGGCAGGACATTTTCCATGGCAAAATTCATACATGCTTCTGACGAATAATGGTCATTCTCTTGTTTATAAAGTTTAAGGTAAAATTGGCGAAAGACTTCCAAAATTGCTTCCGGTTTGTTATGTAACTGGCCTGTTTCGTCTTGTATTACATTAATCGTGTTATAAGTTATGAGGACCAGTTGGCTAATTCCAAGTTCAGAAGGTCCAAGATAGATGGGTCATCTACATTTGGGGCATAAACAGCACAAACAGTCCAGACTATGTTGTTGATTCTAAACTCTGTAATTGCCCATCTACCGTATTGGTCTGCTTTATGCCGGATCAAAGTACCCAAATCCTTGCTAAATAGAATTGCAACTCCTTTTGTTGTTGAGCCTTGAGATGTACATACAGCTAAATTCATGCCTAAGTCTTTATATAAATGTCTTTCCTTCCACATTATATGTGAATCCTGGATACACAGTATATCAGGTTTCATAGATTGTATGATTTGTGCCGCACAGCTTTTGACACCAAGATAGAGTAAAATTTAGCACCTCTGCTTCACCATCCCTGAACCTCTGAGGAATGTTTGTTATCAAGGGACTATGGCGGCAAACAGGAGATTTCTAGGCCAGTGTTGACTCACCAACCTTACCTTCCACACCTCTGGAGATGGAAGAAGAAAGCCAAAGCTAGGCAGAAGAGATTTCTCAGAGGATGCAAACAGGTTGAGTCATGGAAAGAGGAGAGGACAAAGACACAGAGTCACTGAGAACAGTAGAATCTACATCTGTCCAATCTGTCTCCATCCCTTCTCGATAAATTGTGGATACAGAATTGTTTTTTTCTGACCAAGTCCCAGTTATCTCGAACCTCTGGACCTGTCTAGAAGTTTATGTAAAAATGAGTGACTTGATTGCCTGTTCAAATCCGTAGAACCTGCTTCTGAATCAAGAGTGAAGGTCTGCTCCCCTACAGTGCCATTCCACTTTTTGTTGCTGGCATCTATAGTCAAGACAAGAAGCTGTACAGGAGCAAGCAGAATGTCTTTGTAGAAATTGGCAGGATCTAACCACTGTTGTACTCTTTGATAAACTGCTACTGTGACATGTGTCATCAAGTCATAGTTTTCTGACTGGATCCCATTGAGCCAACAGAGAGTTTACATGGGTATGGATGGGGGCAAGCTCAGGTAACTAAACATAGGTGTAGCAAATCAGCCTTTTTTCAGCATGGTCATCCAAATTTCTTCAGTATTAGGCTGGCTATTTTTGCTGGCTTTTGAACTCTGTGCACTTTGCCCCTTCTAAATAAGAGTACAGTGCCTGTACACCTCTTTAAACATGGTAAATTGGCATGCAAATGACTGACATAGTTAGCTTGCCTAGGCATGTATCACTGATTCTGATCTAATAGAGGCTCTCCCTTGTACCCAGGACAATGAAGAAATATTCTAGGGGTGTTAGTTGACCTCCTGTGTGGCTACAGGGACACAAGAAGCTGCAAGAGTCCTTTTTCCTGAAGTGATCAGTTGACTAGTACCAACTGAACTTGGAGTCCCTCTTGGTCCCTGAGTGCAGTCCCGGGGGTCCCTGGAGCCTTAGGAGGGTGTCTGAGAGGAGCTGCTCCAGAAATTCTAAAAAGAGGGGATCTGGAACATTTTTAGACTTGCAAGACCTTTGGAGCTGGTAGGGGGACCTTGCAGAAAAGGTGATTGATACTAACTTCCTAGCATACAGCTTCAGCATTGCCCCACTGGAGGATTTTAAGCTCCAAAAGAAAGTCAGAAGGACCTAAGTACCGTTGAAAACCAAAACCGCTGCCTCTATTTTCCTTGTTGTGAGCCTAAACGTTTGAAACTACTGAAGAGAAGATGACTCTCAGGGATGTATGTGAATTATTTGCCCTTCAGGCCCTCATCCAGATGTGCCTCTTAGCAGCCACGGCAGATGTAGATACAGACACAATAGCACACAATCCATCAAAGATACATCAGATAACATTCTGACATTCTGACTTGCTACTACATTATAGAAAGATGGGTTGTATAGTCCAATCTGGCTGCATTTGTTCTGGCCAAAAGACCTTTTCATGATACCTAATGTTGTGTAATGTATATTGTGCCGAGACCCCTCATCATGCTAACCTCCCCCACTGTGACACCCCAGGCCCTTGTTGCAGATTGCTGGCTCCATTAGAAGTAGCGAAAGAAGAGAACAAGGGAGACCCTACTCACAAAGGAACCAGGGTAATGCGTTTATCCAGAAAAACAATGGTTCCTGTGGCATATCACTTTATCAATTACTTAATAGACTAAGACTTGATAACAATCCAAATTATTAGAGAAAGGGTGGCAGGGAGGAGAGAGAAACACAATTATACCAGTTTTAAACCATTTTTTATATTTCAAATAACAAAATGAATAAAATTGATTTGACTGCGACATAAAATACAATATACAAAGTGCAATGTGTCCCAAGTGATTTGTGAAGTAACCAAAAACAACGTGTGTACAGTTAAGTGAGCTATACAGGTTACAATGGTGGCTATTTACAAGAATGAGACATGACTCAGAGCAATTATTTAAATCAATTATGGAACAGCCGCTATATAATCATAGGCACTGTGTGAGTCTTATTCGCCTCAGAGTACGTCGACGGCGTTTCGACCCTTAGAATGAGGGTCTCATCAGGACTGGGAGTGAGGGACATCTATAAAAAATATATGTAGTGTGAAATTGTAAATATATATACGTAGTCACCATGAATATATGAATATTCTTGGAGAAGGTTAAAGAATTTACCTTATACTGGGGTAATGGAAAGTGTAACCCATGCGTATAAAAGTAAAGCGAATTTACTTACAGTGAACCCAGCTGGGCACTGTCGAGGAGCAGACAGAGAAAGGGCATGGAATTAGCCACATACGTAAAATTATAGTTTATATTTGGTATGTTGCAGCTAGAACAATAATACAACTTAACACTGTCGTGGACAACTTGGTAATTGTAGTCTATCTGGGTGTAGCGGTCGATACCGTCAATGCGCGAAATAAACAGGGAATGCCTGTAATACAAAGCGCTGTCTCAGTAATTGTGAGTTACGAGTAGCATTTATCCCGGCTAAAAGGGCCAAGTAATAATGGCAGTTTATTTCGTACCTGGGCGCGTTTCCAACCAGCCCGATCGCTGCCTTCAGGAAAATGTTTGGTGTGCGGCCGGGTGACGTCACCGCGATTAAATCGTGCGACGCTACGCACGTAATCGCGATAAAGAAAGGACTGAAATGCTTTGTTTACAAGTACGGGGAAATGCAAACCCATATAATATTGCGTAAGGGTATAAGATAGTATAAACTTTTCACTCGAGGTGTGAGATTGTGGTGATGAAATCTCAATCGGAGAAGGACGTATTTATATTGTGGAGATAGAATCGCAATCAGGGAAGGACATATTTCTATTGTTTACAAATACAGGTTAGGAAGGGAGATAGCGGGCAATGTTTACATTTGTGTGAGTATACATATACTGTTCCTGTTTTGCATAAACCCATTTGCTGTTAATGATTTCACAAAGTACACATGATATTAAACAGAATCACCTGTTCAAATAAACATTGTGTAACCAATGCATGTATATAGAGTGTCACAACTTATTGACAATGATGGTATATAAATGTTCAAGATGTCTTCTCATAAGGATGCCACAAAATTATCTACTTATCGGACCATAGTTATTAAACCAATATATACCTGTAACAGTGAGCTTTAAATATAATATCATTCGTAAACATGTTATCTAATATCCAGAGAAGACACCTAGGTCTATATAAACATTCTTCGCAGTGTAGTACACAGCTTATAACATTCAAAGTTCTTAAATACAAGGTAGATATTATTTCCAAGTATTGATTAGGTCAATGTAGAGACAAAGCCCCTCCATTCATCAGCTGAGTTCAATCCTTCATTTATTGAATTGATTTTGTCAATCCAATGACATTCACTGCGTTGTAGAATCTGAGCAATGTCACCACCTCTCTCAGGTAATGTTGCGATATCTAAAACCTGCCACCTCATTTCATCTGCAGAATGCTTGAACTCTTGGAAATGGGCAACGAGAGGAGCTGTCAGAACAGATTTTCTTATGCGGCTGCGATGCTGCCCTATTCTGGCTTTTATCAGTTGTTGACTTTGCCCAATATAGGGTAGGCCGCATGGACACCATATGCAATACACGATATTTCGTGTGTTGCAATTGGAAAATAAATCAAGTTTGTGATCACAATTCCCATGTTTAAAATTGGTAGTTTTACAAGTTAATGGGCAGATCACACAATTGCCACATGGGTGGTGACCAAGGAGAGGAGGAAGATTCCAGGATGTTTCAAGGGTGCCACTTCTCTGAGATGTTTTTTCCGTGGATGACCTAACTAAATGGTCCTTAAGATTTTTTGCCCTTTTGTATGCGAACAGGGGTACATCAATTTCCGAGTCAATACTTTGGATTATATTCCAATTTTTCATGATTGTTTTACGAATTTTGTTAGTATTGACATCGAAAGTAGTGACACACACGATTTTGTTCATTTCTTTCTTTGGTCTGGTGACCAATAATTCCACTCGTGGGCAATACCAGGCACGCTTAAGTGATCTTCGCACCAATCTGTTGGGATATCCTCTCATTAGTAGTTTATTTTTCAAAACTTCTGATTCTCTCATATAGTCCTCTCGTCGCGCACAATTCCGGCGAATTCTCAAAAATTGCCCAAATGGCAGGCCATCCCTCAATGCTCTTGGATGCTGACTTTTAAATGATAACAATGTGTTTTTCTCCGTAGGTTTTCTATGAAGAGATGTGATCAATGTATTGTCTACATTCAAGATATTTAAATCCAAGAATGGAATTGTCTCTTTCTGTAGGGTAGATGTGAAAGTCAAATGAGTTTGAACAGTATTTAAATATAAAATGAATTTAGTGAAGTTTTCTTCACTGCCTCTCCAAGTTAGAAAAATATCATCTATATATCTATACCAGCAATTAATGCTGGCATAGTATGGATTTTGAACATTCAAGACATAGAGTCCTTCAACATGATTCATATAAATGTTCTCCAGATTCGGGGCAAAAATTGCGCCCATACTGGTTCCACAGCATTGTTCGTAAAATTGTCCATTGGAAACAAAATAGTTCCTCTGAAGTGCTATTTCTAACAGTGAAATAATGAATAAAGTTGGCACATTGAATGGTCTTGGTCTTGTGTCAAGAAGTTCTTTTATACAGCTTATACTTTCTTTTTGGGGGATGTTAGTATATAGGGATGATATGTCGAGGGTAGCAAGCCAATCAGTATCTTTGTTGTACGGTATTGCCTCAACTAAATTAATCATATGCATAGTGTCCCGCACATAGCTCTGTTGTAGAGGAACAAAGTCTATGATGAAGAAGTCGATGTATTTACCAATTGGTTCTAAAATTGAACCGCATCCAGATAGAATAGGTCTACCGGGAGGGTGTGTTTTACTTTTGTGGACCTTGGGGAGGGTGTATAGAACAGGCGTCCTAGGGTTAGATGAATTCAAAAAGTCAAACTCCTTTCTTGTGATAAAACCTTCATCTAAACCTTCTTTTGTGATTAACATAATCTTTTCTTTGATCTCCGAGAGAGGATTACGATTAAGCTTTTTGTAATGTTTCTCTTCAGAGATTTGTTTTTTAATCTCAATATCATAGTCTGTCCGTTCTTGGATTACAATCCCCCCACCCTTATCTGCGGGTTTGAGTATTATAGAGGTGTCTTTTTTCAAACTATTGAGGGCCTGTCTTTCTAGAAGTGTTATATTGTATGGTATAAATTGTTTGCTCTTTTTCAAATTCTCTATCTCCTCTAGAATCAATTTTTCAAACGTGAGTACTTCTGGTGGCATCATGCTATTTGTCGGGTAAAAAGTAGATGGTAAGTTTTAACCCTGTTGTCGATTCTTGTGTGTTAAATTCACGATTTTTGAAAAAGAGTTTTAGGCGAATCTTACTGAAAAATTGAAAAAGCTCAGATTTCAGATTAAAATAGTTCGGTCTCTCAGTGATCACAAAGGATAGACCTCTACTTAATAAGGAGATTTCTGATGATGATAACACATGGTTAGACAAATTAAAAATGGGTATCGTTGCCATATTGTCTATTGGGTCTAGTACGGTTGGGGCCCCCATTGATAGTGCTTGTTCCTCGTTTGTCGTTCTCCTGAGTATTGGTGCCAGACTCTTTTCTTGGTTTTGCCTGCTTTGTCAAAAAAAGGTTGACCCTGGTGGTTAAAGTTACTAGGACCTGGTTGGCCGACTGAATCACTGGACCCACCCGATGATTCGGAGAATGTAACTGGTTGGTTCCTCCTAAATCGACCCCAGGTGTTTTGTCTATTTTGATTGGGAAAGGTAGGGAAGTAATCCTCTTTCAGATAGGGAAAGGCTCTCTCTTTGTTATAGTTTTTAATGTCCTTTGTGACCTTATCTGCTTTCTTTTTTAGTTCAAACGTGTTGAACTCTTCTATTGTTTTATTGAGTTTATCAAGCAGTGTCTTGGCTTCCGCCACTCCGTCACCACCTAGAAGTTCCTTCTCTAACTCTTCTATCTCTTTTAACTCAGCCTTGGAGTATTCTATGGCGGTCTCTACACTGAGGACCATCCAATGGCGTGAGCAGGTAACATAAATTCCACAAAAACTGCCTTTAAATTTAGGATCTTCTCTGAAGATACCTGGCACGTTTCTTATCTGTAAGCCTTGGGGTATAATGCCTGCACGTGAGTAGTCCGAGAGCATCCGACCATGTAGCTCTGTACGTACGTGTTTTTTCTTAGCCTTTTCTAGTTTCTCGATCAGTACCTGTCTTGGGCTACTTGTATTTACAGGTAAATTAGAAAACAAAGAGGGTCCACTAGTTAATTTGGTAATGTAATCTTCTGTGTATAACGGTGCCTCTCTCTCTGCCACCCCTGTCTCCAATTAGAAAAGAATATTCATATATTCATGCCGACTACGTATATATTTACAATTTCACACTACATATTATTTTTTATAGACGTCCCTCACTCCCAGTCCTGATGAGACCCTCATTCTAAGGGTCGAAACGCCGTCGACGTACTTGGAGGCGAATAAGACTCACACAGTGCCTATGATTATATAGCGGCTGTTCCATAATTGATTTAAATAACTGCTCTGAGTCATGTCTCCTTCTTGTAAATAGCCACCATTGTAACCTGTATAGCTCACTTAACTGTACACACGTTGTTTTTGGTTACTTCAAAAATCACTTGTGACACATTGCACTTTGTATATTGTATTTTATTCATTTTGTTATTTGAAATATAAAAAATGGTTTAAAACTGGTATAATTGTGTTTCTATCTCCTCGCTGCCACCCTTTCTCTAATAATTTGGATTGTTATCAAGTCTCAGTCTATTAAGTAATTGATAAAGTGATATGCCACAGGAACCTCCATTAGAAGTAGAGCTGCTGTATTTATTTCCCCGCGAAATGGATCCAAATAACGAGTTCTTGTTCCCTTGCAAAGTTGATCCAAATATCAGAGTCAAGCAAGGTGAGAAAAATGTGCTTACTGTGGACAGTTCTCTGATCTATGACATAAAAACTGGCCATGTCTTCATGCTCCTAAGTGAAAACAGGTGCCAAAAACATGGATTGACTTGCAAACAATGAATGTTAAAAACGTTAAGGGAATGCATTTCAGAAAGTAGTTCTTCTCTTATTTCACATGCTTTACTTAATCTAGCATTCCCCAAGAGTTAGCTATTTTATAATTTTGCAGTTTATCTGTATTTATTTCTGTGCATACTTTGAGGCTTGAGCCATGCCAGATGTTTATATAAAGGGCTTTGATTGAGCGTGCTAAGGCAGAAGCTAAAAAAAGTGTGTCAGTGGGTTGGACTCTCTGCATAGCACACAGAACAATGTTTATGTATTCCATTTGCAATTGAAATTTTGTGAATGTGTGTGTGAAGGGGTACACAGATGTCAAAATATTTGCAAGACAAAAGTAAGAGAAATTAAAGTGCTTACATTTGAGGGAGTGCAGTACATGTTTGGAGTGTTGAAGTGACAGAGATACGAGGAAGTGCATTCGGGGACGAATGAAAAGAGGATGCTGAAGAGGAAAGAGAGGTGGGTGGTTGAAGATGTGCAGATGGACAACATATGCAGCAAAAAATAAAAGAACTCCGTTATAGAGCCCCCTCGAGGGGCCCATTGGGCACTGCAGTGCTGGCTCAATGAGGAGCTGCCTGATGATGAAGCATGACACCCCACGGTGTGTGTGAGTGCCTTGCTCCTAAAAGAAGCTCTTTGCTTGATTTACCACATTACAAAGCCTACATCCCCCCATAGGAACTGCTCACTTCTTGTTCTCAGGGCCTGTATACTCATCTTTGCGACATACTATACATCCCAAAAGATATAAATCAGGCCCAAAGTTTTGGTGCGAGTCAACTAGCCTTATGCAGACATTGACATAGGGGCTGAATCTGATATTGTCACAAACATCATAAACCTCACCAAAAGTGTATTTCCAATAAAGAACAATAAAAACAAATAGAACCCAACCCAATAAAACTTTTCCTTTCAGAAGTCACAACCAAATACATTCACCTATCACCCTATCACTGTAAGTGGTGTAAAGTGTCCAAGAGATCCAAAATCCAAAATCCATACATACAGGCTAGGATTTTAAACTTACACATTTTACGGCCACTGCATAAAGTTTTTAGTGTACAAAACAAACAATGTGAAGTAGGCTATAATGTGAGCTGAGGTTTCAAGCAGCTTCTGAAAAGCAAAGTACTTCCATGTCAGTATAAAATTAAATATAAGAACCTTAGGGAAACAATAATGCACAGGGTATGTCGCACTAGTACTTACTCAAATTGAGTGAAGTCGCTGTTTACCACATCTCAGCATTGAGCATTAAAAGTGTCCAAAATGAGCGCCATCTTAATAATACAGTCAACTAAACATAGAAAGTGGAGAAAACAACCTCATCATGACAAATGTACGGCCATCATCTTATAATGATGAAAATTTACCCCGAGGGTATATGTGGAAGCAAGGAACAGATAAACATTATAAGACTGATTACATCATATGTCTATGACACTGGGCAATCCAGCGACATTCTTACTAGACATGGGAATATACTAGTGAGTGACCCCAAGAAGCTCTTTGTTGATCAAGAATCCTAGCATTACATTCAGATGGGGGATTCACACTGCGCAATATAGTGAGACAATCTTTACTTCCCATGCAAATGAGGGAATGCCCATTTATGATAATACTGGTGCTACATGTGTGTCAGCACTATCAGTATTACAGAAGGGGCCGCACAAGAATTTACGGCTCCTCTTTTATTACCATTGTATGCCGGGAGTGCACAAAGCAGGTGCACACTTCTGTTCCACCCCCAGGGCATACTGTATATTAAGGACCCTCTACAAGTTTTGGATTTAGAAACTACAGAAGCTTTCCATTTTATACTGTCATCATGATTAATTCTCCTAATTAAGATGTTAACTTGTAACGCTAATGCATTAAATAACCAAGGCAAGTACAAGGTTTGATGAAATAGCTCTATTAGCAAAACATAGAAAACATCCTTCTTTAGGAAGCCTACTTCAAAATACTCAAATACTCAGTCAGATATATTGATCCCAAGGTCATCAAATTCTTAAATGATAAAATAATAAACTGGAACTGACAAAAATATGCATGGATAATGGCTTCTTTGGGTGGGGATAATCAACGTTGTTAGCTATTTTGGACCTATAGCTGATGAATGTATATTAGTATTACAATCTGGTGACCTGTAAAAATTTGTGAGGATTTTAATTATTTTCAGACAACTCAATCTGACTCGGTCACAATGCACAAAAACAATTAAAACCCCAAATAACCATGCTTATTTCATCACTAAAAACAGACTATGGCTTAGTAGATATGCTAGTTGTTTCTAAAAAAATTAATTCTGCTTTTAATGTTTGTGATCTCTTAGTACATACTTAAGATAACATCAACAATAACTGCAAATCTTTTGCCTGCCCATTCTGTTGTTTAGTTAGAAGTTGAGCTGTAGTCAACTCATCATCCCCTGGTCATCGATGTTTTTCAATAGGAAACTGCTATAGAATGAGGAATAGTGAGACTCTATTCGTCCTTTTCTTAATATTTTGTGCAAAATATAGGTACAGAAGATTTGTTTTGTAACTAGTCTTTCTTGTGTTTTACATTAATTGACAGAATACTTTAAATGCATTTTGCAAGCCATATACTTTTCAGATATCAAACAATTCCCCAACATCCCTCCACCCACCCCTACCAGTGCTCACCCAAGTTAAGTAGACTGCGCCGCAAGTGGAGTCAGTCATTATCTATGCCAGGCTTGACATTAATAGTAACATTTGATACTATATCCTCATGTTGGCCAGCTCAAGGGTTTTCCTCCCATGGCCTTAATGCAAGGGGGCATTGCACACAGTCATTTAGTCACAGGCCATGATCACACAAATCATTCAATCCGCTCCTCAACGCCTACATTCAGATGTCCAGTATGGCCACCCACGCCCTGCAGGTCATTCCCTAGTTCATCACTCTTCTGTGTGTGTTTCATGCGCACCTCCTTGGCCACCACCCGCTCTGAGACATCCCTCAGCCAATCTTCTCAACGTGGAGGTTCCAACGCCAACCATCTAATAGCAATACAGAGTTCCACCAATAACAAGCACAACAGTAGAAACTGGCTACTCAGCTTTTTTCAGTCAGGGAAGGGATTACACCCAGCATATCCTGCTTAATATTCAATGGTATATTCCACCCAGTGGCCCTGTTTTGTTTTTCGAGGATTTCTTACCAGTATGGCACCAGTGGTGGGCAAGACCAAGCCATGTGCAGCAAGTCAGCCTCATCTACCCCGCACCGAGCGCAACTTGCCATGCAAAAGGTAGGGATGGCATGCAGGGTTTGGGGTGTAAGAAAGACCTGTTGAATATAGTTGTATTGTGTCACTTTGAAATGAGCGTGAGAAGAAATTGTCTGCAACTCTCCATGTGTCATCTCCCATTCTGCAATAGAAATAGTTTCCTCTGTTGCCTTCTCACATTTGCCCTGTATTGTAAGTGACAGCGCCTTCCAGTCACCCCACGATGTCCTATACACTATGTATATCAAATGCCGTCCTCCCACCATGTCCAACAGCACTGATAGCATCTGCGAAAGAGGGGGTGACACTGGGAAGCACAGCCCTATCCCGCACGCTGTGGCCGAGAGTTTTGCATACCGCGGATATTGCCCCATGCCCAGTGCAAAGATTTCAATAGCCTCCTCTCTGGTGAGAAATTGGCCATTTGGGTAGAGGCCGCCCAGTTTCTCGCAACCCCAGCTAGCCATCTGTTGACCAACATGGCCTATGTCATTTTTATAGAGGGCTACAGGGACCATATACCCATGTCAGCAGCATATGGCGCTCGCCAGATCACATGCTTCATCGCCATTTCCCATATTTGCCGTACCTGGGTGAGCACATATGACATGTCAGATGGCACACCTGCTCCCCCCATCAACAGTGGAGGCAGCTTTTATGCACCATAGGTGCCCCGCAAGAGGTGCTTCTCTCAGTAATCCTCCGAGTCGAACCAGTGTTTCGCATGCTGTAAATGAGCCACCACATAGTACAGTTCCAGATCCGGGATCTCCACTCTCCTCCTCCACCAGTGCCTTTTGAATGTAGTGAGGCTGACACGGTTTCCTTTATTCACCGACACCAACTCTCTTATAAACTTGTCAATCTCGAGAAAGTCACGGCAAAGGATCTCATGCTTCATTCCCTGTAACATGTATAAGCACTGTGGTAGCAGTATGATTTTCACCAGCGCAACTCTGCCCATCATGGAGGAGGGCAGCCTAAATGGGGTATAAATGCACACTTAATGGCTCAGTGGGTGCACAGTAGCACCCCGCTATCATTTTTCCCTGACAATATTGGAGTTTTCTGAACGGCCTACTTAATCAGGCGAGCGAGCAGTGCCCAGCCTTATTACCCGCCGAGTGTAGTCTCTAATGGTGGGCAGTATAAATAAACCTCTCCAGTCAGCGCCAGTCATCTAAGAGTTCTCTCCTACACTCCTTTCAGTCAGGTATCTTACTAGGTCTGTAGGCAAGTCCATCTCAAGTCTGCACATGTCCCTCTCGTGCTTGTCTAAGCTCTGCTCTAGTTGTCGCATGATCCCTTATGTGGTTTTCAGGCACTCACCTCAAAGCACCACCTTCATGGCATCCTAATCCATGGCCCTGCTTCCTGCACTACCCCAGTTTTCCTAGAAGTAGAGTGTCAGCATCTCATCAATCAGTGCAGTGAACACTGGATCCAAGAGCACTTCCAGCCTCCAAAGCGCAATAGATGGCCATTGGCCCCCACTGTGTAGCCCACCAGCAGTGAAGAATGATCAGACAAATAATGGGCTAAGTAGGTTACCTCCCACACATTTTGAGCCAGAGTTGCAGAAACAAAACAATAATCCAGTCAGCTGTAGGGGCCAGCTGCAGATGTATAACACAGCACATCTTTTCTCCTGGGTGTCTCTCCCTCCAGATAGTCATCAACCCCAGTCCCTGTAGTGTATCGTGCAATGCCCGTCATGTCTGGCTTAGTGTTGAGTTTGGGGGGCTCATGATCCAGCACTCCATTCAGTATGCAGTTAAAGCTGCCCGCTAATATTATTTCTGCATCAATATTCTCAGCCGCCACAGCAGTCAGTCGACCATAAAATTGAGGCAATCAACTTTAGGTGCTTAGGGATTTACCTGAAAAATATCTCTACCATCCACCACCCAATATAGGACCACGTATCTACCCTCCAGATCAATTTTGTGGCCCTTGTGACAGAACAGAACTCCTGGCACCACCCATATGAAGGTTCCCCTCGTGAATCCAGAGTAATAAGGGGCATAAAGCTGTCCCTGCCACCTCCTTTGCAAATTGGGCAGACAATACCCTCACACATGCATTTCCTGTCCTTCCTCGAGCAAGCATACACTCAATGTCTTTTTTCCAACGGGCACAATCCCCTAACATTGCAGGTCAAGAGTTCCATCACAGCATCCGTCACTCTCTCATACTGTCTGTATTCTCCTCAATCTGTCTCTCACACACTCAAACCAGAAAATCAGCTGTGAGAGCAACCAGGACAACATCACTCTGTGAATATGTATGAAAGAGCAGTTCAACTTCCCCCAAAACCGTAAACAAGTAATAAAACCCTTCACCCGCAGCCCGTCCCTCCCCATGGGCAGTACATTGAAACACCCCAACACAGCAACTAGCAGGCTAGGAAACAGCATCCACTACACCATCCCTGTGCAAGAAACATAAAAATCTTCCCACCACTATAACTATTGCTGTGTGAGAAGGCTGCTGTCCAAGAGGAGCCACAAGGCCAAAGTCACTCAAACCCCTTTCCAAAGATCACTGACCTCCATCTCGCCCACCAGCGTATTATACTGAAGACATAGTCATATCACCATGTACAATCCATAAGGCTCCCCCCCAGTACTCAGAGTTTGGCAGAGTACATCAAGCTATATTTCAAGTTCAGGTCCCGCAGTCGTTTTGTGATGGGCAGATAGGTCTTGTGGAGGTCCTGCTCTTTTTCAGTATAAACTGGGAAAATGGAGGTGCTCCTTCCTCCAACCTGGGGTGGCCCCTGCACCCGGAAATGTTGCACGGTAGCATTGCGATCCCGTAAATTAAACAAGTGTGCAATAATTGCCATGGGGGCTGCCACCGGCGGCAGAACCAGGATTAGATGCACTTGTTTAACAGTGAAGAACCTAGAAAGATGCTTAGGCCGCAGTGTATTAGTAATCCAGTCTTCAAGGAAAAATTCAGCAGATTGCCCCTCTGCTCTCTCTGGGAACTCAATAAACTGAAGGTTGTTCCAACATGATCTTCTCTCTGAGTCCTCAAGCTGTACCTTTAGGCACTCTGTCACCTGTCGCAGTGTTCAGATTGTTTCCTTTAGCATGCTCACCACCTGCTGTAGATCTGTTATGTGTTTCTCCACCAGATTGACCCTCTCTGCCACCTTCCATAGATTTGCCCTTAGGAGATTGACCTCTATGGCCACTGATTTTTATCAGCCCTTCCTCCTCGGAGCCATTGATTTTGGCCAAGAGGTCTGTCATGGTGGGGGCTGGGACATTTGTCACTCCCAAAGGTTTTCTTGGGCCATCCGCCACCTCCCCTGGGTGCAATGCATGTGTCACACTTTTATTACACTGTACTGCCTTTACATTCTTCTCCATTTTTATATTGCAATTCACAGCTCTGTAGCGTGAAAGGGTCCCCACAACAGTTCAGTAGTATTCCATCTAGGGTCAGAGTTCGATGTATGCTTCCCCATACACTTTCTGCGCAGGTTCCCTTCTGCGTACGCAGCATGACTACCCGGGACCTCCAGTGCTCAGCTGCAAAAGTCTCTGCCCCCAATGGGGCTGCGTTGTGGTCCGATCATGCAACCCAGGATCTCCAGGCCGCTTGTCTGTGCCCAGTGAGTCAGGTGGTTGGGCCCTATCATCCATGATCATGCTGAACTCTTACCCTGCCTCCGCATTAAGGCCTCTGGGCGATCGCCTTCTCAAATCAGGCTGGTGATCTCTCTTCAAAGTAGACCTTCCCTATAGGGGTCTGATCTCCGCCCTGCATCTTCTGGGCTGCTTCATCTGGGCCCCATTTGGACCAACAATTGCACCAGTAAGTGTGGGCCCTGGGCACAGCCAGCTCTGCAATAGCTATCCCTACCCCCTCCTAGGTCAGAGTTCCGATCGCCACCGAATGTCTCACCACATGAATCCCGGGGCCACCTCCGACCTCTTCCCAGCTCGGGATCTCCGTGCGGGCTCAGTCGATCCTGCACTGAATCAGGCCCCCGCTGTCGTGCCACACCTAGGCTGCAGCTTTTGGATCCTTTCCCCGTTACACAGTGGGTCTTGTCTCGGAAGCCGACCTCACTGCATGCTGGTGCCACAAGTCTGACGAGCCACCTCAATCAATGGCTCCCCTCGGTAGGCTGCACTACACCCCCGTAGCCGCCAGTCCATGGTCCAAATCGGGGGGGGGGAGGGAAGGGAAGGGAAGGGAGGGAACCGGTACCATCCCAATGGGGAGACTAGATGTTTCCCAGTCACGAGAGCTTTGAACTGCTCAGGATTGTATCAGGATTTAGATTGTACGGGCACCAGCTCCATGATGAGTGTCTACTTGGCCATCTTGCTTGGCCAAGACTCCCTGTACAAAATATTTTTGTATTGTATCAGATACTTTCAAGGATGGTTTAAGGAAACAAATTATTGACTTTATTTCAGGAAAGAAAGATCAATAAAAGTATCAATAATACAAGAGTCTGCCAAAAAGTTGTCCTCCCAAATTATAATTCCTAGCTCAAGACAAAATATTCGCCACAGACAAGACAGATTTTAAAAGACTGTTAGCTCTCAGAAGAAGTGATAAATGATAAAATAATGGGACACTACACTTATGGGGAAAGTAAATATACAGGCCAAATATTAGCATGGCCTGTCAGGGTAAAACTAATTGGAACAGAATTACAGACATGTTAGATCACAAGGCAAAGCATCTTGCTAAGCAAGAATATCAGACAATGCAGATTTTTCTTGAGCACTGTAGGATTATCTACCAATCAGTAGATGCTATAGAGTGTTCAATTAATCAGTACTTGGAAAACATATAAAATCCCAAATTAGCAGATGAAAAAGCTCATGCTATCAGTCAAAATATTTCTGAGGCAGAATTAAGGTTGTCACTTGACAACCTACCTAATGTTAAAGTTGTTGCAAATGACCGGATCCCCTTAGAATTTTATACCGTATATTTCCACAATTTCATGGGATCTAGGAGAATTTATTTTATGAAATTCTGTTGGACAGATAAAAATCTTTTTCTGAACTTATAGTTTTCTGAAAAAGGATACACGACCCAATTTCCTATGGACCAATTAATTGTTAATTATTAAACTCAGATTATAAATTATTATCAAACATTTTAGTGAACTGTAGCATACATGTCTCCAAACAACTGATCCATTTTGATCAAATGTTTTTTACTTGGTCCAGTATTATCAGCCAAACAAACTATCTTATTGAAACTCATTGATTATCTTACCTAAAAATCACATATAGTTGCTATTATTATGACTGATACAGAAAACACATTTGATCTTGTTAATTGGGAGGCATTATTTTCATGTTACAGAAATTTGAGTTTCCAGTTAGGATTAATTTAGTTCTTACAAATCTCGATTCTAATGCCTAGCAACAATTATAATAAGTCAAACACAGGCTGGTACAGTCAAAATTACCCGAGGCACTAGACAGAGACTTACTATACCACCGGTGCTCTTTGCACTTTTCATTGAGCCATTAGTCATCTCTATTCACTGAGATCACAGAATAAAACTCCACACTCCATTGCTGGTCAAAGTAAAACTAGATACTGATGAGATGACTTTATACTTAAAAGGAGCATCCAATATAATACATGCATTCAATCAAATTCAAGCTTTTGCTAGGAGGAGTGGATATAAAATAAATCATGCTGAAACCTAACTATACTAATAAATATAGTGCTGCTGATGATAATCTCCCTTGAGAATTTTAACAATAAGCTGCTCTCTAAATTGTTCTATAAGATATTTAGGAATCTACTTATCTGCCAATTATTCTGATTTTTTTGAAAAAGTAATCTTCCTATTTTGACTTTTTTGCCAATATTATAGGATGAATATCATTAGTTAAACTGTTGAGCCTGATTTTTTTTTTTTTTTGTTTTTCAAAGGTTTCCTGTAAATAATTGAGAACATTTTTGAATCACGTTTGTCAATTGCTCTGTAGCTGTGTTTGGAAGACAAAATTTCCATGTGTAATATTATCAAGCATCCAGATAGATAAAGAATATGGGAGACTAGCATTACAGTCAGTGGTGGTTCCTTCGCTAAGGCGGAGGAGCGTCACCCCACTGCTTTTTGGCAGTGAAACAAAGAGAAATAAAACTCATGTTATTATCATTATATTTTCTCCTACTTCTGCCCACAGCATTGCGTGAGAGGGCGGGGCAGGGGTGGAGTGGTTGCCTGGCATGGGCCGTGCCGGGCATTACACTGGGGCGGTGACGTCAGGCAGGGGAGGGTCAGGGTGGGGGGATGTAAAATAAGGGGATAAGGACCATTAGAGGTAAGTATTGAAAAAAATAAATAAAACGAATTTCGTTGCACACTCTGCATCACATTTGGCGATGCAGAGTGGGCAACGAAATTTGTTTTATTTATTTTTTCCGATACTTACCTCTAATGGTCCTTATCCCGTATTTTACATCCCCCCCATCCTGACCCTCCGCTGCCTGACGTCACCGCCCCAGTGTAACGCCCGGCACGGCCCGTGCCTGCACCCTCCTAAAGAGTGCAATGAGTGCTTGGACGGCCCTCTCGGGACGCCCAAAACAGTCTTCCGCACTTTGCATGTTCTCCATACAGGTTGCATTACAGCCTACGCCGAGAACATGCTCAGGCCTCAAGTCAGCAACTGAGTGCCAAAACATGGTACTCAGACCAATCACAACGCTGCTAAGGAGGTTGTGATTGGCTGACTGGGAGCCTGGGTGTGCTTCCTGTGGCCAAGCGTGGGAAGGACTACGGAGGAGAGACACGGCGAGGAAGCGACAAAAAGGACAGTTTTTATTTATTTATTTTTTATAGCTGCTCCCCCCGCATCCTCCCCCTCTCGCATCCTATCCCCTACCTCCCGCGTCCTCCCCCTCTTGCCCCCCCACCACCCTACCTCTGATCCATGCCTGCCGCCACTGAATACAGTAAGAGTAGAGGTAAAGCATTTACACTATTCTTTGACAGAGAGAAAATAGGAAGGCACATTGATCAAAGATTCCTATGTGGCAACAGGAAGAGGAGGAGCCACCATGATCCCTCGAAGTGGGCTATGTTTAAGATGATTTACATTTTTAATAGTATAAGTAATAGCAATACTCATGACGAGGTAAGTTTCATGATGCAAGGATTGGGATGAGGAAGATGAACGCGGAAGGTAAAGGATATTCTTCACCAGTGCATTCCTTTTTTGTCACTGTTTCCTATCTTTCTCTTATTCCTTATTTCTACCTTTCTTTCTCTTGCTCTGGGTCAAAGTCTGCTGATTAAAGATAAGCCCCTTCCCCACTACCTACAATCACTGGCACAAATTAAGCACTGATTAAAATTCTTGAAGTGTAAACACAGCACCAGAATCAAAAAGAGAAGCAGCATAGCTAGCTAGACCTAAAGGAGAGCAAAGCAAGTTTTTGAATCTCCTGTTCATGAAAACAGTTTTAATGCACACAACTATTACTAGAGTAGTCTCCAGGTGCTTAAAATTAGAAAGGATTTTATCTGGCCTTTTCAACAGGGAAATTAGATTATTGACAAATTGACTCTGGGTGGTAGCACTGTATTTTACAGCCAGGTAATTCTGTGTGATGGTCACCCACAGTGGACAGCCTGAATCAGTTTCTAGGAAAAGTTCAGATAAGGTGAGAGAAGAAATCTGGAGCTTTGGTAAGTGACAATTATGTCATTGTGTTAGATCTCTATAGTATATAGTATCCCTTTCTCCTGAACTTCTAATGGCCAGTGCAATGATTTCTGAGCTGCAGTAATGAGGCCCCCACTTGCTCAAACTTTTGCCAATCCTATACCAGCACTGTACACTCCTAATAGCTGTGCAATTCTTCTTTTAGGCAATCGAAGGTAGAGACTGTTACAATAGGCAAGCCGTGAATTTATCATCTCACGGATAAGTTGGATTCTAACTGGAAAATGTCAAGATTGATTACCATTCTTAAACACAGAAAGTAAAAAATGATGCTTTTCACAACAGAAAAACAAGAGGGAAGTTCTCCTGAAATCATCAAGAACTTGAAACCATGCTGTAAATACATTTTTTCCTCCAATTGATTACAAAGTGCAGTTCCTCCAGTGGTAATATGTAATTTTGTATTTTTCCCTTCTTGACGACTTAGGCAATCTAATGTATGCATCCATTGTTAAAGCATAATTCTTTATTCTGCTATAATAGTCACAACATTGCTAATATCCGTTATTCCTGGTATGTATCTCCTATCTAGTTTTATAAGGGCGTTCTAGGCACAACATAGGCCCTCATTATGCGTGGTCCCTTTTCTGTGCTCTCTGCGCAAGGATTGGAATCCCAAGTTTAGCAGTAATTATTTACTGCATCACCTGCAATTTTCCAAAGGGTGAATTGCAGCAGATCAAATCTGCTGAAGATTCCTGGAGTAAAATGACCCATGTGGAAAATCTAGTTGTTATTCCCCATTTGAAAACTCATGGAAAAATTGTGATAGTAGATATTTATTTGGCATGATAAATAACAAACTCTGGGTTATCGTTTTAATCAGTAGTGGCTGCTACTTAATTGCGGTGGGGGTTGGGTCGCAGCGAGTGGACCAGGAAATGGAAGGAAAAGAATAAAGAAAAACACGTATGTCTCCTCACCAGCTTCCAGGACTCCAGGGCGGGAACAGACAGCACCCAGTTTTCCAGACTCCCCTAGCCAATCTCAACGCTTCTGATAGCAGCGTTGTGATTGGTCTGAGCACTGTGGTTCAGTGCTCAGAGAGGTAGTGGGAGCCTGGGCCCGAGATGGCCGGCCAAACATTCATGCGCACTTAGGAGAGTGCCACCACTCCTCCTCCTGCTCCTCTGACACAGGCCAGCCACACCCCTAACAAGTTGAGCAAGGATGAAAAAAAAATTGGAATAATAATGCTTAATTATCATTTTATTTTTCCTTTTTCACCTGCTCACAGAGCCTTAGCAGAGGTTTTTTTAGGGTTCGAGAATAACGCAACCCCCTTCTGGCCACTTAAAATGAGTCCCCGGTTGACATCAGCACTTCCGGCTAGCACTTCGTGAAAAAAAGGCACTACGTTTTTTTTCTTTGGCTTGAGTAGGTGAAGCAAGCGGAAATAACTTGTGGGAAGAATGATGGTAGGTGAATTTTGAGCCTGGCTATAGTAGCAATAATATGGCCTCAGCCAAGTCCCCAATTAACTTATGCTAACTGTGAGCTGCCCTTACTTGGCCCCATGCAAATTGATGCCTGAGATGAGCTTGCCGATTGTGCTGCTGCCCATTAAGCTTAGTGAGTAAAAGAGGGTATTTTGCTTAATAATAGTAAAACATGTGCTTCGTTGCAGTAATATCCATCCAATGTATCATGTAGAAGTTCATAAGCATGAGGAGAGTGAGGAAACCTGATGTCCACAGAAGTAAGGCCCACTTTAGATAGTGTTCAACGGTATCCATGGCCGCTCAGATATCAAGGAAAGTGAATAATCCCGGGCCTCGGTCTTCAACCGTCTCCAGTTGATTGTCCAACACGTTGATCAAGGTGGTCTCAGTGGTATGGCTAGGATCAAAACCTCATTGGAATTTATCAAGGAGCTGAAACTGATCAAGATATGGCAAGGCTTGACCAGCAACTTTTTTCTAAAGCAATTTACTCACAACTGGGAGACCAGCAATCACTCTAAAATTTCCCAGAGTAGCCTGTGTATATATATGGCAATCGGTGCATTTTATGTAATAGAGTATGATAAAATAGTCCCCATGGAATCCACAACATCTGTCCGATAACATGTGAAATCTTGTGAACTTGTTACTGAGGGCACCAGTTTGGAATTGTTATGTTGTGCTAGCTGTACTATGAATGGTGAACATGGTGATGAACAGGAACCCTACGGTGGGCGACCAAATTGGTTGCAATACCCATGCTGTGGGCAAAGGAGGTGGTGGAGATTGATATTCTGTGGGAGACGTACGCTCTGTGAAGGAGATTGAGAACAATGTGCTCAGGGAAAGCGGAGTGGTGGAAACTGCACTGTTTCCCAAACAGCTTCCTAATCTGAAGTTGGAAGAACAAGCTTACTGTGAAACTGTACTGCTGCTAGTGGCCATGCTGTATGTAGAGCAGGCAGCGTGATTCAGATACTGTATTGCTGAGCGGGTATCCAAGCTCCAATGCTAGCAGCCCACTCCGCGATGACTCTTTGAGTTTTGGTGGGAGTCCCCCCTGCAGCCCAGCCCCTCACCTCAAATTCTAGTACTGTACCTGCAGCAGCGGATTGCAGTCGGTAGTGGACAATCAGTGCGACCAGCACTGAAGGGCCTTTAGCAGGGGGGGAGGGGTTGCATAGCAATATTCATTTTGAAATGGTTTCGATACGCTGTGCGGCTATACATTGCGAACATTATAATTATTATTTACATTTTAGAGGGTAGTGAGGATTATTGTGGTAACACATAGATCGAGGTCCTGTAACACGGTAGTTGATGGCTTGGCAGCAGTTCTTTCCATGTGGGGGGAATTAGGGTTACTGCCAAAGAGCATTGGTCCTTTCAATGCCATTGGCGGTGTGGACCACTGCCTAGGAAGGATGTTTTACATGTTGTAGGAGATATTCATACTCTCTATGTTACGGTGTTGCATGGAAATGATCATGACAGTGTGGGCTTCATTTATTTAGGCAATGTTGGTACTGGGAGTATGGCAATGCATGTACATTTCTTATGAAAGATTTTTTATTGTTTCCAATAACAGAAACATGTAAACAGAGTCAACAACATTTTGGCAAGTTGAGTTTTTACAGCCACATGATCTTCATTTTCAAGCTCATTATTTTAAAGAGATGCATACCTTCTACCTGCAAGGATCTAAGCCACTGAGAATCACTTAGAGTTCAGAATACTTAAAATCTGGTTGTTCACAACATGATCCAACAGAGTATCGAAATTATCTCCATTTCAGGCCTCCCAGTCTACAGACCTCTTAGATCCAATAAGCAATAAGAACCACATCAGCCGAATACCTTGACAAATATCCCCTTACTAATTTTAGGGAGAACCACATACCCCTTGGCGCAACCAGGTCTCCATCTCAAGCTAATTCATAACAGAATAATTAAGGGCAAAACCCTGATAAGACATCAATCCTCCAAATGTCATCCAATATATTGTAAAGGACCAGCTATCCGGTCGTATCATATAATCTTCTTACCTCATAGAACACTAGAAGAAGTACAAAGTCAAAGTTAGCTACATAATCTTCGACAACTTTGTAATAAAAAACGGACAGACTCTGTCAACAGCATCAATTTGCCATACAAAGCGACTAAAGAAGCAGCGACTTACACCACCTGCACACAAGTAAGAACTTTCAACCTTTCTTTATATTCTTTATACATCCTCTTGTGGCATCCTATCTCAAAAACCTTCTCCCACCATACTCCTGACACCCTGCATAAAAATTGCCCTTGTTTTCATAGTTAGTGATTTATTTCCTTCATATCTGTTGATTGATCATCTTCTTAAAGTTCATCCTCTGCTTGCCTTAATGCCTCTGAGCGTTGGCTACACAGTCACATGTCAGCCTGCCCTAGTCTCTATTATATTTTAGAACCCTAACCATACCCACTGCTCACATATCACAAACTTGTCCTGAGGTAACCAATCCTTGAGGTTTAACAGTGTCTCTATTTTTCTAGCTTCTCAGCGCTTACCAGTTTGACTCACAGCTCATCCCAGATCACTAACTCTCATTCTGTGTCTCCTCTTTTCGCTATCTAACATTATCCAACCTCCTGTAGCCCAGCTACTCCTCAGGATTTCAGCTTGAATGAACTCTCATTAATAATCCCCCCTAACTCCTACTAACCTACTCTGCTGTTAGAAATGGAAGGACATGCCACCAACAATTTCCACATGTCTAACCCACTAAGTATATGCCAACACCTACCTATGTAGCAGCTCTAAAGCAGGCAAAAAGGATCTGAGACAATGAACATCCTTGACTTGACCCTGAGTGTAACAGCCACAACATAGGTAAACATATGGAGACTGCAGCAGTCCAACCAGTGACTCTGCATGGAGTTGTATATGGGGTCATCAGAGGTCAGTAAGGAACATAAATATATATTTTTTTACACACCATCCTACAATATATGCAACAGATAGTGAGAGACCAAGAGAAAACTAAATACATTATATAATCCTTAATTTGTGGAAGATTGGTCTCACAAAAATATACATAACATTTGCTGTATACCCAAGAACCCTGTACCTCTCTCCTAGGCAGCCGGAGCAGGACTCTGCCCTTGAATTCTCTGTACTCCAAGGCCCATGGGCATAAACTCATTTGCCCTTCCGAGACTGTCCCAGCATAATTACTCCTTAGGTGTATAGCTGCCCATACTGCAATAGGTAAATGTGGGAAAGGCTATTCCTTTCTTCCCAAAATGTAGCAATTAACTGTATAATTTATACATACATAAGAAACTTATACAGGAAACTGAAAGGGCAAATATGATCAATTCTGTTGTGAGGCCTATATATAGCATAAAAATAGGAACCAGTGAATTATAATAATCACAAAATATCAATAGTATGATACACATTTAAATATCAAGTTTATAATGCATTGCACTGTTGTTCTTTTGCTGAAAACACAAAAAGTTAGAGATCATAGGTCAGGACTGCAAAATGACAGGTCATATGGGTGAATAAACACCACCACGGTGGGTGCCCAAGGTGGTGGGGGGACCATGGTCTTGGTCACGGGGCAGATAGAGGCAGCCATATGTAATGGAGTGGCAGATGTTAAAATTCCAAATATTAACAGCCAATTAATTTGGTAATTCGGCCAAAATCTGCAAGACCCAACAGCTCCAGAGGTTGAAATCTCCATGTGCTCAAAGGAACTTACTAACGTTCTAGGAAAACACTAGTTAAAGAGTCTCCAATTTTTCCAGATACACCGCTTCGCACTGTCTGTGGACATTACGATGGCTGGGGGAAGCAGTTGCCAGAGATTAGCATGGCTTGTGGAGAAGGTGAAGAAAGAAGCCAGGCTGCACTGGAAGGCAGCGGTGGGAAAGCCTGGGAAAAAGAAGTGACAGAGACTCACTCCCATCATGTAGTTAGGGAATGTGGTGCTGTTGTTGAAGGAAGTGGAGGGAGAGCTGTGCCGTCTGAAAAAGAAGGTGGTGTTGAACGGCAAGTCAGGGGTTTCCTGTTTCAAACCCCCCAAGGAAGAAGCGGGAGACAGGAGCTTTGTTAAATTGCTCATTTCAAAAGGGGGTGGGGTCGCACACCACTCACTCACCAGCGGGATCGCCCCTAAGGACTATGGTCAGTGTAGTTTTGTATTCCGCGATGTATCTTTCTTCGCCATCCCTGGACACGTGTTTCGGGGTATTTACCCCTCATCAGCAGGGAATAGGCCATCTTCTTATCTTCTGGGGTTGCCGGTGGCTGCCAAATATTGCCAGGTCTAGTACCACACAGGCGCGCGGGTGCGGGGTCCCAGGCTCGTCAGCCCGCTTAAACATTTCAAAAGGGGGTGGGGTCGCACACCACTCACTCACCAGCGGGATCGCCCCTAAGGACTATGGTCAGTGTAGTTTTGTATTCCGCGATGTATCTTTCTTCGCCATCCCTGGACACGTGTTTCGGGGTATTTACCCGTCATCAGCAGGGAATAGGCCATCTTCTTATCTTCTGGGGTTGCCGGTGGCTGCCAAATATTGCCAGGTCTAGTACCACACAGGCGCGCGGGTGCGGGGTCCCAGGCTCGTCAGCCCGCTTAAACATTTCAAAAGGGGGTGGGGTCGTACACCACTCACTCACCAGCGGGATCGCCCCTAAGGACTATGGTCAGTGTAGTTTTGTATTCAGCGATGTATCTTTCTTCGCCATCCCTGGACACGTGTTTCGGGGTATTTACCCCTCATCAGCAGGGAATAGGCCATCTTCTTATCTTCTGGGGTTGCCGGTGGCTGCCAAATATTGCCAGGTCTAGTACCACACAGGCGCGCGGGTGCGGGGTCCCAGGCTCGTCGCCCGCTTAAACATTTCAAAAGGGGGTGGGGTCGCACACCACTCACTCACCAGCGGGATCGCCCCTAAGGACTATGGTCAGTGTAGTTTTGTATTCCGCGATGTATCTTTCTTCGCCATCCCTGGACACGTGTTTCGGGGTATTTACCCCTCATCAGCAGGGAATAGGCCATCTTCTTATCTTCTGGGGTTGCCGGTGGCTGCCAAATATTGCCAGGTCTAGTACCACACAGGCGCGCGGGTGCGGGGTCCCAGGCTCGTCAGCCCGCTTAAACATTTCAAAAGGGGGTGGGGTCGCACACCACTCACCAGCGGGATCGCCCCTAAGGACTATGGTCAGTGTAGTTTTGTATTCCGCGATGTATCTTTCTTCGCCATCCCTGGACACGTGTTTCGGGGTATTTACCCCTCATCAGCAGGGAATAGGCCATCTTCTTATCTTCTGGGGTTGCCGGTGGCTGCCAAATATTGCCAGGTCTAGTACCACACAGGCGTGCGGGTGCGGGGTCCCAGGCTCGTCAGCCCGCTTAAACATTTCAAAAGGGGGTGGGGTCGCACACCACTCACTTACCAGCGGGATCGCCCCTAGGGACTATGGTCAGTGTAGTTTTGTATTCCGCGATGTATCTTTCTTCGCCATCCCTGGACACGTGTTTCGGGGTATTTACCCCTCATCAGCAGGGAATAGGCCATCTTCTTATCTTCTGGGGTTGCCGGTGGCTGCCAAATATTGCCAGGTCTAGTACCACACAGGCGCGCGGGTGCGGGGTCCCAGGCTCGTCAGCCCGCTTAAACATTTCAAAAGGGGGTGGGGTCGCACACCACTCACTCACCAGCGGGATCGCCCCTAAGGACTATGGTCAGTGTAGTTTTGTATTCCGCAATGTATCTTTCTTCGCCATCCCTGGACACGTGTTTCGGGGTATTTACCCCTCATCAGCAGGGAATAGGCCATCTTCTTATCTTCTGGGGTTGCCGGTGGCTGCCAAATATTGCCAGGTCTAGTACCACACAGGCGCGCGGGTGCGGGGTCCCAGGCTCGTCAGCCCGCTTAAACATTTCAAAAGGGGGTGGGGTCGCACACCACTCACTCACCAGCGGGATCGCCCCTAAGGACTATGGTCAGTGTAGTTTTGTATTCCGCGATGTAGCTGACGAGCCTGGGACCCCGCACCTGCGCGCCCGTGTGGTACTAGACCTGGCAATATTTGGCAGCCACCGGCAACCCCAGAAGATAAGAAGATGGCCTATTCCCTGCTGATGAGGGGTAAATACCCCGAAACACGTGTACAGGGATGGCGAAGAAAGATACATCGCGGAATAAAAAACTACACTGACCGTAGTCCTTAGGGGCGATCCCGCTGGTGAGTGAGTGGTGTGCGACCCCACCCCCTTTTGAAATGTTTAAGCTCCCTCGAGCTGTGGGCTGACGAGCCTGGGACCCCGCACCTGCGCGCCCGTGTGGTACTAGACCTGGCAATATTTGGCAGCCACCGGCAACCCCAGAAGATAAGAAGATGGCCTATTCCCTGCTGATGAGGGGTAAATACCCCGAAACACGTGTACAGGGATGGCGAAGAAAGATACATCGCGGAATAAAAAACTACACTGACCGTAGTCCTTAGGGGCGATCCCGCTGGTGAGTGAGTGGTGTGCGACCCCACCCCCTTTTGAAATGTTTAAGCTCCCTTGAGCTGTGGGCTGACGAGCCTGGGACCCCGCACCTGCGCGCCCGTGTGGTACTAGACCTGGCAATATTTGGCAGCCACCGGCAACCCCAGAAGATAAGAAGATGGCCTATTCCCTGCTGATGAGGGGTAAATACCCCGAAACACGTGTACAGGGATGGCGAAGAAAGATACATCGCGAAATAAAAAACTACACTGACCGTAGTCCTTAGGGGCGATCCCGCTGGTGAGTGAGTGGTGTGCGACCCCACTCCCTTTTGAAATGTTTAAGCTCCCTCGAGCTGTGGGCTGACGAGCCTGGGACCCCGCACCTGCGCGCCCGTGTGGTACTAGACCTGGCAATATTTGGCAGCCACCGGCAACCCCAGAAGATAAGAAGATGGCCTATTCCCTGCTGATGAGGGGTAAATACCCCGAAACAGGTGTACAGGGATGGCGAAGAAAGATACATCGCGGAATAAAAAACTACACTGACCGTAGTCCTTAGGGGCGATCCCGCTGGTGAGTGAGTGGTGTGCGACCCCACCCCCTTTTGAAATGTTTAAGCTCCCTCGAGCTGTGAGCTGACGAGCCTGGGACCCCGCACCTGCGTGCCCGTGTGGTACTAGACCTGGCAATATTTGGCAGCCACCGGCAACCCCAGAAGATAAGAAGATGGCCTATTCCCTGCTGATGAGGGGTAAATACCCCGAAACACGTGTACAGGGATGGCGAAGAAAGATACATCGCGGAATAAAAAACTACACTGACCGTAGTCCTTAGGGGCGATCCCGCTGGTGAGTGAGTGGTGTGCGACCCCACCCCCTTTTGAAATGTTTAAGCTCCCTCGAGCTGTGGGCTGACGAGCCTGGGACCCCGCACCTGCGCGCCCGTGTGGTACTAGACCTGGCAATATTTGGCAGCCACCGGCAACCCCAGAAGATAAGAAGATGGCCTATTCCCTGCTGATGAGGGGTAAATACCCCGAAACACGTGTACAGGGATGGCGAAGAAAGATACATCGCGGAATAAAAAACTACACTGACCGTAGTCCTTAGGGGCGATCCCGCTGGTGAGTGAGTGGTGTGCGACCCCACCCCCTTTTGAAATGTTTAAGCTCCCTCGAGCTGTGGGCTGACGAGCCTGGGACCCCACACCTGCGCGCCCGTGTGGTACTAGACCTGGCAATATTTGGCAGCCACCGGCAACCCCAGAAGATAAGAAGATGGCCTATTCCCTGCTGATGAGGGGTAAATACCCCGAAACACGTGTACAGGGATGGCGAAGAAAGATACATCGCAGAATAAAAAACTACACTGACCGTAGTCCTTAGGGGCGATCCCGCTGGTGAGTGAGTGGTGTGCGACCCCACCCCCTTTTGAAATGTTTAAGCTCCCTCGAGCTGTGGGCTGATGAGCCTGGGACCACGCATCTGCGCGCCCGTGTGGTACTAGACCTGGCAATATTTGGCAGCCACCGGCAACCCCAGAAGATAAGAAGATGGCCTATTCCCTGCTGATGAGGGGTAAATACCCCGAAACACGTGTACAGGGATGGCGAAGAAAGATACATCACGGAATAAAAAACTACACTGACCGTAGTCCTTAGGGGCGGTCCCGCTGGTGAGTGAGTGGTGTGCGACCCCACCCCCTTTTGAAATGTTTAAGCTCCCTCGAGCTGTGGGCTGACGAGCCTGGGACCCCGCACCTGCGCGCCCGTGTGGTACTAGACCTGGCAATATTTGGCAGCCACCGGCAACCCCAGAAGATAAGAAGATGGCCTATTCCCTGCTGATGAGGGGTAAATACCCCGAAACACGTGTATAGGGATGGCGAAGAAAGATACATCGCGGAATAAAAAACTACACTGACCGTAGTCCTTAGAGGCGATCCCGCTGGTGAGTGAGTGGTGTGCGACCCCACCCCCTTTTGAAATGTTTAAGCTCCCTCGAGCTGTGGGCTGACGAGCCTGGGACCCCGCACCTGCGCGCCCGTGTGGTGCTAGACCTGGCAATATTTGGCAGCCACCGGCAACCCCAGAAGATAAGAAGATGGCCTATTCCCTGCTGATGAGGGGTAAATACCCCGAAACACGTGTACAGGGATGGCGAAGAAAGATACATCGCGGAATAAAAAACTACACTGACGGTAGTCCTTAGGGGCGATCCCGCTGGTGAGTGAGTGGTGTGCGACCCCACCCCCTTTTGAAATGTTTAAGCTCCCTCGAGCTGTGGGCTGACGAGCCTGGGACCCCGCACCTGCGCGCCCGTGTGGTACTAGACCTGGCAATATTTGGCAGCCACCGGCAACCCCAGAAGATAAGAAGATGGCCTATTCCCTGCTGATGAGGGGTAAATACCCCGAAACACGTGTACAGGGATGGCAAAGAAAGATACATCGCGGAATAAAAAACTACACTGACCGTAGTCCTTAGGGTCGATCCCGCTGGTGAGTCAGTGGTGTGCGACCCCACCCCCTTTTGAAATGTTTAAGCTCCCTCGAGCTGTGGGCTGACGAGCCTGGGACCCCGCACCTGCGCGCCCGTGTGGTACTAGACCTGGCAATATTTGGCAGCCACCGGCAATCCCAGAAGATAAGAAGATGGCCTATTCCCTGCTGATGAGGGGTAAATACCCCGAAACACGTGTACAGGGATGGCGAAGAAAGATACATCGCGGAATAAAAAACTACACTGACCGTAGTCCTTAGGGGCGATCCCGCTGGTGAGTGATTGGTGTGCGACCCCACCCCCTTTTGAAATGTTTAAGCTCCCTCGAGCTGTGGGCTGACGAGCCTGGGACCCCGCACCTGCGCGCCCGTGTGGTACTAGACCTGGCAATATTTGGCAGCCACCGGCAACCCCAGAAGATAAGAAGATGGCCTATTCCCTGCTGATGAGGGGTAAATACCCCGAAACACGTGTACAGGGATGGCGAAGAAAGATACATCGCGGAATAAAAAACTACACTGACCGTAGTCCTTAGGGGCGATCCCGCTGGTGAGTGAGTGGTGTGCGACCCCACCCCCTTTTGAAATGTTTAAGCTCCCTCGAGCTGTGGGCTGACGAGCCTGGGACCCCGCACCTGCGCGCCCATGTGGTACTAGACCTGGCAATATTTGGCAGCCACCGGCAACCCCAGAAGATAAGAAGATGGCCTATTCCCTGCTGATGAGGGGTAAATACCCCGAAACACGTGTACAGGGATGGCGAAGAAAGATACATCGCGGAATAAAAAACTACACTGACCGTAGTCCTTAGGGGCGATCCCGCTGGTGAGTGAGTGGTGTGCGACCCCACCCCCTTTTGAAATGTTTAAGCTCCCTCGAGCTGTGGGCTGACGAGCCTGGGACCCCGCACCTGCGCGCCCGTGTGGTACTAGACCTGGCAATATTTGGCAGCCACCGGCAACCCCAGAAGATAAGAAGATGGCCTATTCCCTGTTGATGAGGGGTAAATACCCCGAAACACGTGTACAGGGATGGCGAAGAAAGATACATCGCGGAATAAAAAACTACACTGACCGTAGTCCTTAGGGGCGATCCCGCTGGTGAGTGAGTGGTGTGCGACCCCACCCCCTTTTGAAATGTTTAAGCTCCCTCAAGCTTTGGGCTGACGAGCCTGGGACCCCGCACCTGTGCGCCTGTGTGGTACTAGACCTGGCAATATTTGGCAGCCAGCGGCAACCCCAGAAGATAAGAAGATGGCCTATTCCCTGCTGATGAGGGGTAAATACCCCGAAACACGTGTACAGGGATGGCGAAGAAAGATACATCGCGGAATAAAAAACTACACTGACCGTAGTCCTTAGGGGCGATCCCGCTGGTGAGTGAGTGGTGTGCGACCCCACCCCCTTTTGAAATGTTTAAGCTCCCTCGAGCTGTGGGCTGACGAGCCTGGGACCCCGCACCTGCGCGCCCGTGTGGTACTAGACCAGGCAATATTTGGCAGCCACTGGCAACCCCAGAAGATAAGAAGATGGCCTATTCCCTGCTGATGAGGGGTAAATACCCCGAAACACGTGTACAGGGATGGGGAAGAAACATACATCGCGGAATAAAAAACTACACTGACCGTAGTCCTTAGGGGCGATCCCGCTGGTGAGTGAGTGGTGTGCGACCCCAGCCCCTTTTGAAATGTTTAAGCTCCCTCGAGCTGTGGGCTGACAAGCCTGGGACCCCGCACCTGCGCGCCCGTGTGGTACTAGACCTGGCAATATTTGGCAGCCACCGGCAACCCCAGAAGATAAGAAGATGGCCTATTCCCTGCTGATGAGGGGTAAATACCCCGAAACACGTGTACAGGGATGGCGAAGAAAGATACATCGCGGAATAAAAAACTACACTGACCGTAGTCCTTAGGGGCGATCCCGCTGGTGAGTGTGTGGTGTGCGACCCCACCCCCTTTTGAAATGTTTAAGCTCCCTCGAGCTGTGGGCTGACGAGCCTGGGACCCCGCACCTGCGCGCCCGTGTGGTACTAGACCTGGCAATATTTGGCAGCCACCGGCAACCCCAGAAGATAAGAAGATGGCCTATTCCCTTCTGATGAGGGGTAAATACCCCGAAACACGTCTACAGGGATGGCGAAGAAAGATACATCGCGGAATAAAGTACTACACTGACCGTAGCTCTTAGGGGCGATCCCGCTGGTGAGTGAGTGGTGTGCGACCCCACCCCCTTTTGAAATGTTTAAGCTCCCTCGAGCTGTGGGCTGACGAGCCTGGGACCCCGCACCTGCGCGCCCGTGTGGTACTAGACCTGGCAATATTTGGCAGCCACCGGCAACCCCAGAAGATAAGAAGATGGCCTATTCCCTGCTGATGAGGGGTAAATACCCCGAAACACGTGTACAGGGATGGCGAAGAAAGATACATCGCGGAATAAAAAACTACACTGACCGTAGTCCTTAGGGGCGATCCCGCTGGTGAGTGAGTGGTGTGCGACCCCACCCCCTTTTGAAATGTTTAAGCTCCCTCGAGCTGTGGGCTGACGAGCCTGGGACCCCGCACCTGTGCGCCATGTGTGGTACTAGACCTGGCAATATTTGGCAGCCACTGGCAACCCCAGAAGATAAGAAGATGGCCTATTCCCTGCTGATGAGGGGTAAATACCCTGAAACACGTGTACAGGGATGGCGAAGAAAGATACATCGCGGAATAAAAAACTACACTGACCGTAGTCCTTAGGGGCGATCCCGCTGGTGAGTGAGTGGTGTGCGACCCCACCCCCTTTTGAAATGTTTAAGCTCCCTCGAGCTGTGGGCTGACGAGCCTGGGACCCCGCACCTGCGCGCCCGTGTGGTACTAGACCTGGCAATATTTGGCAGCCACCGGCAACCCCAGAAGATAAGAAGATGGCCTATTCCCTGCTGATGAGGGGTAAATACCCCGAAACACGTGTACAGGGATGGCGAAGAAAGATACATCGCGGAATAAAAAACTACACTGACCGTAGTCCTTAGGGGCGATCCCGCTGGTGAGTGAGTGGTGTGCGACCCCACCCCCTTTTGAAATGTTTAAGCTCCCTCGAGCTGTGGGCTGACGAGCCTGGGACCCCGCACCTGCGCGCCCGTGTGGTACTAGACCTGGCAATATTTGGCAGCCACCGGCAACCCCAGAAGATAAGAAGATGGCCTATTCCCTGCTGATGAGGGGTAAATACCCCGAAAAACGTGTACAGGGATGGCGAAGAAAGATACATCGCGGAATAAAAAACTACACTGACCGTAGTCCTTAGGGGCGATCCCGCTGGTGAGTGAGTGGTGTGCGACCCCACCCCCTTTTGAAATGTTTAAGCTCCCTCGAGCTGTGGGCTGACGAGCCTGGGACCCCGCACCTGCGCGCCCGTGTGGTACTAGACCTGCCAATATTTGGCAGCCACCGGCAACCCCAGAAGATAAGAAGATGGCCTATTCCCTGCTGATGAGGGGTAAATACCCCGAAACACGTGTACAGGGATGGCGAAGAAAGATACATCGCGGAATAAAAAACTACACTGACCGTAGTCCTTAGGGGCGATCCCGCTGGTGAGTGAGTGGTGTGTGACCCCACCCCCTTTTGAAATGTTTAAGCTCCCTCGAGCTGTGGGCTGACGAGCCTGGGACCCCGCACCTGCGCGCCCGTGTGGTACTAGACCTGGCAATATTTGGCAACCACCGGCAACCCCAGAAGATAAGAAGATGGCCTATTCCCTGCTGATGAGGGGTAAATACCCCGAAACACGTGTACAGGGATGGCGAAGAAAGATACATCGCGGAATAAAAAACTACACTGACCGTAGTCCTTAGGTGCGATCCCGCTGGTGAGTGAGTGGTGTGCGACCCCACCCCCTTTTGAAATGTTTAAGCTCCCTCGAGCTGTGGGCTGACGAGCCTGGGACCCCGCACCTGCGCGCCCGTGTGGTACTAGACCAGGCAATATTTGGCAGCCACCGGCAACCCCAGAAGATAAGAAGATGGCCTATTCCCTGCTGATGAGGGGTAAATACCCCGAAACACGTGTACAGGGATGGCGAAGAAAGATACATCGCGGAATAAAAAACTACACTGACCGTAGTCCTTAGGGGCGATCCCGCTGGTGAGTGAGTGGTGTGCGACCCCACCCCCTTTTGAAATGTTTAAGCTCCCTCGAGCTGTGGGCTGACGAGCCTGGGACCCCGCACCTGCGCGCCCGTGTGGTACTAGACCTGGCAATATTTGGCAGCCACCGGCAATCCCAGAAGATAAGAAGATGGCCTATTCCCTGCTGATGAGGGGTAAATACCCCGAAACACGTGTACAGGGATGGCGAAGAAAGATACATCGCGGAATAAAAAACTACACTGACCGTAGTCCTTAGGGGCGATCCCGCTGGTGAGTGAGTGGTGTGCGACCCCACCCCCTTTTGAAATGTTTAAGCTCCCTCGAGCTGTGGGCTGACGAGCCTGGGACCCCGCACCTGCGCGCCCGTGTGGTACTAGACCTGGCAATATTTGGCAGCCACCGGCAACCCCAGAAGATAAGAAGATGGCCTATTCCCTGCTGATGAGGGGTAAATACCCCGAAACACGTGTACAGGGATGGCGAAGAAAGATACATCGCGGAATAAAAAACTACACTGACCGTAGTCCTTAGGGGCGATCCCGCTGGTGAGTGAGTGGTGTGCGACCCCACCCCCTTTTGAAATGTTTAAGCTCCCTCGAGCTGTGGGCTGACGAGCCTGGGACCCCGCACCTGCGCGCCTGTGTGGTACTAGACCTGGCAATATTTGGCAGCCACCGGCAACCCCAGAAGATAAGAAGATGGCCTATTCCCTGCTGATGAGGGGTAAATACCCCGAAACACGTGTACAGGGATGGCGAAGAAAGATACATCGCGGAATAAAAAACTACACTGACGGTAGTCCTTAGGGGCGATCCCGCTGGTGAGTGAGTGGTGTGCGACCCCACCCCCTTTTGAAATGTTTAAGCTCCCTCGAGCTGTGGGCTGACGAGCCTGGGACCCCGCACCTGCACGCCCGTGTGGTACTAGACCAGGCAATATTTGGCAGCCACTGGCAACCCCAGAAGATAAGAAGATGGCCTATTCCCTGCTGATGAGGGGTAAATACCCCGAAACACGTGTACAGGGATGGGGAAGAAACATACATCGCGGAATAAAAAACTACACTGACCGTAGTCCTTAGGGGCGATCCCGCTGGTGAGTGAGTGGTGTGCGACCCCAGCCCCTTTTGAAATGTTTAAGCTCCCTCGAGCTGTGGGCTGACAAGCCTGGGACCCCGCACCTGCGCGCCCGTGTGGTACTAGACCTGGCAATATTTGGCAGCCACCGGCAACCCCAGAAGATAAGAAGATGGCCTATTCCCTGCTGATGAGGGGTAAATACCCCGAAACACGTGTACAGGGATGGCGAAGAAAGATACATCGCGGAATAAAAAACTACACTGACCGTAGTCCTTAGGGGCGATCCCGCTGGTGAGTGTGTGGTGTGCGACCCCACCCCCTTTTGAAATGTTTAAGCTCCCTCGAGCTGTGGGCTGACGAGCCTGGGACCCCGCACCTGCGCGCCCGTGTGGTACTAGACCTGGCAATATTTGGCAGCCACCGGCAACCCCAGAAGATAAGAAGATGGCCTATTCCCTTCTGATGAGGGGTAAATACCCCGAAACACGTCTACAGGGATGGCGAAGAAAGATACATCGCGGAATAAAGTACTACACTGACCGTAGCTCTTAGGGGCGATCCCGCTGGTGAGTGAGTGGTGTGCGACCCCACCCCCTTTTGAAATGTTTAAGCTCCCTCGAGCTGTGGGCTGACGAGCCTGGGACCCCGCACCTGCGCGCCCGTGTGGTACTAGACCTGGCAATATTTGGCAGCCACCGGCAACCCCAGAAGATAAGAAGATGGCCTATTCCCTGCTGATGAGGGGTAAATACCCCGAAACACGTGTACAGGGATGGCGAAGAAAGATACATCGCGGAATAAAAAACTACACTGACCGTAGTCCTTAGGGGCGATCCCGCTGGTGAGTGAGTGGTGTGCGACCCCACCCCCTTTTGAAATGTTTAAGCTCCCTCGAGCTGTGGGCTGACGAGCCTGGGACCCCGCACCTGTGCGCCCGTGTGGTACTAGACCTGGCAATATTTGGCAGCCACTGGCAACCCCAGAAGATAAGAAGATGGCCTATTCCCTGCTGATGAGGGGTAAATACCCTGAAACACGTGTACAGGGATGGCGAAGAAAGATACATCGCGGAATAAAAAACTACACTGACCGTAGTCCTTAGGGGCGATCCCGCTGGTGAGTGAGTGGTGTGCGACCCCACCCCCTTTTGAAATGTTTAAGCTCCCTCGAGCTGTGGGCTGACGAGCCTGGGACCCCGCACCTGCGCGCCCGTGTGGTACTAGACCTGGCAATATTTGGCAGCCACCGGCAACCCCAGAAGATAAGAAGATGGCCTATTCCCTGCTGATGAGGGGTAAATACCCCGAAACACGTGTACAGGGATGGCGAAGAAAGATACATCGCGGAATAAAAAACTACACTGACCGTAGTCCTTAGGGGCGATCCCGCTGGTGAGTGAGTGGTGTGCGACCCCACCCCCTTTTGAAATGTTTAAGCTCCCTCGAGCTGTGGGCTGACGAGCCTGGGACCCCGCACCTGCGCGCCCGTGTGGTACTAGACCTGGCAATATTTGGCAGCCACCGGCAACCCCAGAAGATAAGAAGATGGCCTATTCCCTGCTGATGAGGGGTAAATACCCCGAAAAACGTGTACAGGGATGGCGAAGAAAGATACATCGCGGAATAAAAAACTACACTGACCGTAGTCCTTAGGGGCGATCCCGCTGGTGAGTGAGTGGTGTGCGACCCCACCCCCTTTTGAAATGTTTAAGCTCCCTCGAGCTGTGGGCTGACGAGCCTGGGACCCCGCACCTGCGCGCCCGTGTGGTACTAGACCTGCCAATATTTGGCAGCCACCGGCAACCCCAGAAGATAAGAAGATGGCCTATTCCCTGCTGATGAGGGGTAAATACCCCGAAACACGTGTACAGGGATGGCGAAGAAAGATACATCGCGGAATAAAAAACTACACTGACCGAAGTCCTTAGGGGCGATCCCGCTGGTGAGTGAGTGGTGTGTGACCCCACCCCCTTTTGAAATGTTTAAGCTCCCTCGAGCTGTGGGCTGACGAGCCTGGGACCCCGCACCTGCGCGCCCGTGTGGTACTAGACCTGGCAATATTTGGCAACCACCGGCAACCCCAGAAGATAAGAAGATGGCCTATTCCCTGCTGATGAGGGGTAAATACCCCGAAACACGTGTACAGGGATGGCGAAGAAAGATACATCGCGGAATAAAAAACTACACTGACCGTAGTCCTTAGGTGCGATCCCGCTGGTGAGTGAGTGGTGTGCGACCCCACCCCCTTTTGAAATGTTTAAGCTCCCTCGAGCTGTGGGCTGACGAGCCTGGGACCCCGCACCTGCGCGCCCGTGTGGTACTAGACCAGGCAATATTTGGCAGCCACCGGCAACCCCAGAAGATAAGAAGATGGCCTATTCCCTGCTGATGAGGGGTAAATACCCCGAAACACGTGTACAGGGATGGCGAAGAAAGATACATCGCGGAATAAAAAACTACACTGACCGTAGTCCTTAGGGGCGATCCCGCTGGTGAGTGAGTGGTGTGCGACCCCACCCCCTTTTGAAATGTTTAAGCTCCCTCGAGCTGTGGGCTGACGAGCCTGGGACCCCGCACCTGCGCGCCCGTGTGGTACTAGACCTGGCAATATTTGGCAGCCACCGGCAATCCCAGAAGATAAGAAGATGGCCTATTCCCTGCTGATGAGGGGTAAATACCCCGAAACACGTGTACAGGGATGGCGAAGAAAGATACATCGCGGAATAAAAAACTACACTGACCGTAGTCCTTAGGGGCGATCCCGCTGGTGAGTGAGTGGTGTGCGACCCCACCCCCTTTTGAAATGTTTAAGCTCCCTCGAGCTGTGGGCTGACGAGCCTGGGACCCCGCACCTGCGCGCCCGTGTGGTACTAGACCTGGCAATATTTGGCAGCCACCGGCAACCCCAGAAGATAAGAAGATGGCCTATTCCCTGCTGATGAGGGGTAAATACCCCGAAACACGTGTACAGGGATGGCGAAGAAAGATACATCGCGGAATAAAAAACTACACTGACCGTAGTCCTTAGGGGCGATCCCGCTGGTGAGTGAGTGGTGTGCGACCCCACCCCCTTTTGAAATGTTTAAGCTCCCTCGAGCTGTGGGCTGACGAGCCTGGGACCCCGCACCTGCGCGCCTGTGTGGTACTAGACCTGGCAATATTTGGCAGCCACCGGCAACCCCAGAAGATAAGAAGATGGCCTATTCCCTGCTGATGAGGGGTAAATACCCCGAAACACGTGTACAGGGATGGCGAAGAAAGATACATCGCGGAATAAAAAACTACACTGACGGTAGTCCTTAGGGGCGATCCCGCTGGTGAGTGAGTGGTGTGCGACCCCACCCCCTTTTGAAATGTTTAAGCTCCCTCGAGCTGTGGGCTGACGAGCCTGGGACCCCGCACCTGCGCGCCCGTGTGGTACTAGACCTGGCAATATTTGGCAGCCACCGGCAACCCCAGAAGATAAGAAGATGGCCTATTCCCTGCTGATGAGGGGTAAATACCCCGAAACACGTGTACAGGGATGGCGAAGAAAGATACATCGCGGAATAAAAAACTACACTGACCGTAGTCCTTAGGGGCGATCCCGCTGGTGAGTGAGTGGTGTGCGACCCCACCCCCTTTTGAAATGTTTAAGCTCCCTCGAGCTGTGGGCTGACGAGCCTGGGACCCCGCACCTGCGCGCCCATGTGGTACTAGACCTGGCAATATTTGGCAGCCACCGGCAACCCCAGAAGATAAGAAGATGGCCTATTCCCTGCTGATGAGGGGTAAATACCCCGAAGCACGTGTACAGGGATGGCGAAGAAAGATACATCGCGGAATAAAAAACTACACTGACCGTAGTCCTTAGGGGCGATCCCGCTGGTGAGTGAGTGGTGTGCGACCCCACCCCCTTTTGAAATGTTTAAGCTCCCTCGAGCTTTGGGCTGACGAGCCTGGGACCCCGCACCTGCGCGCCCGTGTGGTACTAGACCTGGCAATATTTGGCAGCCACCGGCAACCCCAGAAGATAAGAAGATGGCCTATTCCCTGCTGATGAGGGGTAAATACCCCGAAACACATGTACAGGGATGGCGAAGAAAGATACATCGCGGAATAAAAAACTACACTGACCGTAGTCCTTAGGGGCGATCCCGCTGGTGAGTGAGTGGTGTGCGACCCCACCCCCTTTTGAAATGTTTAAGCTCCCTCGAGCAGTGGGCTGACGAGCCTGGGACCCCGCACCTGCGCGCCCGTGTGGTACTAGACCTGGCAATATTTGGCAGCCACCGGCAACCCCAGAAGATAAGAAGATGGCCTATTCCCTGCTGATGAGGGGTAAATACCCCGAAACACGTGTACAGGGATGGCGAAGAAAGATACATCGCGGAATAAAAAACTACACTGACCTTAGTCCTTAGGGGCGATCCCGCTGGTGAGTGAGTGGTGTGCGACCCCACCCCCTTTTGAAATGTTTAAGCTCCCTCGAGCTGTGGGCTGACGAGCCTGGGACCCCGCACCTGCGCGCCCGTGTGGTACTAGACCTGGCAATATTTGGCAGCCATCGGCAACCCCAGAAGATAAGAAGATGGCCTTTTCCCTGCTGAAGAGGGGTAAATACCCCGAAGCACGTGTACAGGGATGGCGAAGAAAGATACATCGCGGAATAAAAAACTACACTGACCGTAGTCCTTAGGGGCGATCCCGCTGGTGAGTGAGTGGTGTGCGACCCCACCCCCTTTTGAAATGTTTAAGCTCCCTCGAGCTTTGGGCTGACGAGCCTGGGACCCCGCACCTGCGCGCCCGTGTGGTACTAGACCTGGCAATATTTGGCAGCCACCGGCAACCCCAGAAGATAAGAAGATGGCCTATTCCCTGCTGATGAGGGGTAAATACCCCGAAACACATGTACAGGGATGGCGAAGAAAGATACATCGCGGAATAAAAAACTACACTGACCGTAGTCCTTAGGGGCGATCCCGCTGGTGAGTGAGTGGTGTGCGACCCCACCCCCTTTTGAAATGTTTAAGCTCCCTCGAGCAGTGGGCTGACGAGCCTGGGACCCCGCACCTGCGCGCCCGTGTGGTACTAGACCTGGCAATATTTGGCAGCCACCGGCAACCCCAGAAGATAAGAAGATGGCCTATTCCCTGCTGATGAGGGGTAAATACCCCGAAACACGTGTACAGGGATGGCGAAGAAAGATACATCGCGGAATAAAAAACTACACTGACCTTAGTCCTTAGGGGCGATCCCGCTGGTGAGTGAGTGGTGTGCGACCCCACCCCCTTTTGAAATGTTTAAGCTCCCTCGAGCTGTGGGCTGACGAGCCTGGGACCCCGCACCTGCGCGCCCGTGTGGTACTAGACCTGGCAATATTTGGCAGCCATCGGCAACCCCAGAAGATAAGAAGATGGCCTTTTCCCTGCTGAAGAGGGGTAAATACCCCGAAACACGTGTACAGGGATGGCGAAGAAAGATACATCGCGGAATAAAAAACTACACTGACCGTAGCTCTTAGGGGCGATCCCGCTGGTGAGTGAGTGGTGTGCGACCCCACCCCCTTTTGAAATGTTTAAGCTCCCTCGAGCTTTGGGCTGACGAGCCTGGGACCCCGCACCTGCGCGCCCGTGTGGTACTAGACCTGGCAATATTTGGCAGCCACCGGCAACCCCAGAAGATAAGAAGATGGCCTATTCCCTGCTGATGAGGGGTAAATACCCCGAAACACGTGTACAGGGATGGCGAAGAAAGATACATCGCGGAATAAAAAACTACACTGACCGTAGTCCTTAGGGGCGATCCCGCTGGTGAGTGAGTGGTGTGCGACCCCACCCCCTTTTGAAATGTTTAAGCTCCCTCGAGCTGTGGGCTGACGAGCCTGGGACCCCGCACCTGCGCGCCCGTGTGGTACTAGACCTGGCAATATTTGGCAGCCACCGGCAACCCCAGAAGATAAGAAGATGGCCTATTCCCTGCTGATGAGGGGTAAATACCCCGAAACACGTGTACAGGGATGGCGAAGAAAGATACATCGCGGAATAAAAAACTACACTGACCGTAGTCCTTAGAGGCGATCCCGCTGGTGAGTGAGTGGTGTGCGACCCCACCCCCTTTTGAAATATTTAAGCTCCCTCGAGCTGTGGGCTGACGAGCCTGGGACCCCGCACCTGCGCGCCCGTGTGGTACTAGACCTGGCAATATTTGGCAGCCACCGGCAACCCCAGAAGATAAGAAGATGGCCTATTCCCTGCTGATGAGGGGTAAATACCCCGAAACACGTGTACAGGGATGGCGAAGAAAGATACATCGCGGAATAAAAAACTACACTGACCGTAGTCCTTAGGGGCGATCCCGCTGGTGAGTGAGTGGTGTGCGACCCCACCCCCTTTTGAAATGTTTAAGCTCCCTCGAGCTGTGGGCTGACGAGCCTGGGACCCCGCACCTGCGCGCCCGTGTGGTACTAGACCTGGCAATATTTGGCAGCCACCGGCAACCCCAGAAGATAAGAAGATGGCCTATTCCCTGCTGATGAGGGGTAAATACCCCGAAACACGTGTACAGGGATGGCGAAGAAAGATACATCGCGGAATAAAAAACTACACTGACCGTAGTCCTTAGGGGCGATCCCGCTGGTGAGTGAGTGGTGTGCGACCCCACCCCCTTTTGAATTGTTAAATTGCTACTTTATTCCACTCCTTTTCTCCGCTATTCCCCTTCCTGTTCCCTGTCTCTTCCTGTTTCTCCCAATGCCTGCTCTGTCTCGAAGCCAGAGTCAGGCATGACGATGCGACACCTCCCCCTCTTGTATTTTGAATGTTCACCTTACTTCAGCGTTCTTCTATGAGCCGAACAGGCCTCCAAATTGTTCTTCGTGGTTGGCTGGCTCGTATCTGGTCAGGCGGGCTCTTGTCTCTCGGGTCGTCAGGCTCCAGTGTCCACCGATGTTCATGATCACTGTTTCTCTTTTGACTTGATGAGTTGGTGTCGCAGTCAGGCTCTTGAGCTCGAGTATGGGCCGATGTGTTGCACCTTTTGAAGTGTGATATATTTCTGGTTGTTTGCTTTCCTTCAGACTCCGCAGTGACCATGGTCCCTTTCCTTCTTGTGACTTGCAGCGGGTGTGCAAGGTAGCGACTGTCTGCTTTAGTTCTCTTGTCCTGCTTCACTAGTACCTAGTCTCCTTCTCGGATGTCAGACGTCTTGGCATGTCTGCGTTGATCAGCATATTCCTTCATTTTGGCTTTCTTGGCGTGATCAAGTTCTACTAGAGTGTCATGGTCTGTGGTCAAGACTCTGGATTGCGTGATAGCATCCGTAGTTGGGAGCCGGGTACGTGGAACTCGCCCAAGCATTAACGTGGCGGGGCATTGATTTGTGGTGCTGTGCGGCGTGGTCTGATAGGCGCGCAGCACTTAATTTAGTGCCGCGTTGAATGTCGCGGTGAGCCAGTTCAGCCTGCTCCATGGCCTTTTTGATTGTTCCCATAAAACGTTCTACCATCCCGTTGGCCTGGGGCCACAAAGGAGTGATCATCCGATGTTTGAAGTTCAGGTGTTAATTCTGCAAATTCTTGTCCATTGAATGGTGGCCCGTTGTCTGTCTTCACCACCGTAGGTATTCCCCATGCTGCGAATGTTTCGTCGATGACGGGTATGATGGCCTTCGCTTTGGTGGAAGAGATTTGATGAGCAATGGGAAACCGGGAGTACTCGTCCATGATGACGACAATGTATTTTCCTGTTTTCAACGGGCCGAAGAAGTCAATGGCTACTTGTTGCCAAACACTGTCTGGGAGGTCCGACATCTGTAGTGGCGCTGGTGGATCATCTCGTCCCACTAGTTGGCAGGATGTACAGTCTCGGAGCGTGGCTTCTACCATCTGGTCGAGGGACGGGAACCAGACGTGTTCTCGTATTGCTTTCTTCGTGGCCACCACTCCTCGGTGTCCTTTGTGTGCTAGGTTGACAACTCCTTGTCTTAGCCTTTGAGGGATCACTATTCTTCTGTCTCTCAGTAGTAGTCCATCTGTACTGATAGACAGTTCTTCCTGGACGTGTTTGAAAGCGGCAAGTTCTTGATTGTTGACAGCTTCGTTTCTGTGAGCGTCGTCTAAGTGTCTCCACAAGTCGGTGCGGATTCGGAGCATAATGTTTTGGATTGTGGCGTCTTGAGCTGATGCTTCTCGGATGGCTTCCAACGGGACCACGGGTGGACAGGTATGGTCGATGATGAAGTGGAGGTATTCCTCTGCCACAGAGTTTCACACTTGTGTTCGGGTCTGTGGTTGTCGCGACAAGTAGTCCGCTGGGTTTTCTGCCTTCCCCGGTTTGTGGATAATAGTGTAGGTGTAGTCTTATAGGCGAATTCTCCACTGTTCAATCCATGGGGGCATCTTGGCCAGCAGGTTACCAAAGATGGTTGTCAACCCCTGGTGATCCGTGATGAGCGTGAAGTGTTTCCCGTAGATGAAAAGATGAAAGTGTTCACACGCCCACACAACTGCAAGGCTTTCTTTTTCTGGTTGGGAGTAGGCTTTTTCTGTCTCGGTGAGACTGCGACTGGCGTATGCGACAATGTGGCGTTGGTCAGCTTCATCATCATACTGTGCCAAGATTGCACCTAATCCCCCCTCGTTGCTAGTTTCCTGTTTCAAACCCCCCCAAGGAAGACGCGGGAGACGGGAACTTTGTTAAATTGCTGCTTTATTCCACTCCGTTTCGCTGCTACTCCCATTCCTGTTCCCCGCCTCTTCCTGTTCCTCCCAATGCCTGCCCTGTCTCGAAGCCAGGGTCAGGCATGACCAGGCTTGTGGAGCTAAGCAGACTCAAAGTGAACACCTGTGAAATTTGCCATGTTATGGATGAAGAAGATGTGAAGATAGTCATGTCCCTGAAGAAGGATGTGCTTGAGGAAGCTATCCTCCGAGTGAAAGAGTTGATGGGGATTGTGACACTGAAATAGTTGGGGGTGAAAGGTCTTTATTAAGAAAACATGTAAAGCACAATTCTTTTCGAATGACAATAAAGCACTGTACTAAAACAATAGAAATAAATGCGAATATTAATCATTCCAATTTCCCAAATATATATTATGCTTTTAAAATACATTAGAAGCACAGTATGCGAGAGCACGCACTGAGGTACAGCAGGTATCTCTGAGGACCAAGAAATCACGTCGTGTGTCTCAGGCCGGGCTGATGCAGGTTTCAGGACACACACAGTCAGAGCTTGAGCTGCTGTGAGCTGGCTGGGCAGTGGATGGCGCCTTATCTCAGTTTCATCTTAGAATTTCACATGTCTTTCAAAGACCGATTACTTGTTAAGGACACTTTCTTGTTTCTTTCTTTATTTTCTGACATTGTTTCCCAGACCCCCCTGCGTGCCCACTCTGCCTATTCCATACATTTGTAAAGTCAGTTTGCTGCCACAGTTGGAAAATGTATTTCAGAAATTTAAGGAATGTTAGGCATGTAGGTTTACCACCTGGCCGATTTTCTACCCGCAAACCGGTGTTTTCAAAATGAGCAAAATCACCTAAGGAAACTATATTTTCAGCCCATACTTGTACATTCTTCAACCAGCAAATATAAACCGAAAGCACCTTTAAATTTGTCTAGAGCCGCGTTAAGATCCCTGACTAATAATTAAACAAAGGTAGAAAAATAATGTTACATATGAATACATACATCATGCCCGGGCCTTGTATTTTTCTCTTGGAAAGGTGGCAACCCTACAAAGGCATATCAAGAGACTGAAAGTTTTTTGCAGGATCCGCAAATCCTTTATTTCCTCCACCCTCCATCCCTTATTGATGTCATAATAGTAATAGTTTAAATTATATTTGAAACCCACTCACCAACAGTGCCCACTTCCTCAGTGTGCATGGGAATTCATCTTGCATTCAGACAACTCACCCATCATTCTCACCGCTCACCCTTCGCTTTCAAGCTCGTGCTGCACTTGCAGCGATCACATGACACTTACACTGCTCCTCATGTACTCGCGCCATTCACCCTCACCTTTCCCTGCACTCACATGATCACAACTCTCACCCTGCACTTACATGGCATTCTGCTCACTTGCAACTCTGACCGCTCGTCCGGCAGTCCCATCACTCACCCTGCACTCACAGAGATCACACTGTACTTACACCACTCACCTTGCACTCACACAGTTCACCATGTACTCATGCAGGTCACCCTGCACTCACAACGTTCACCCTTCTCCTAACCTTCAATCACAATGGCACAACACTCACCCTGCAAACTTATGACACTCCACTCGCCTGTCACTCTCACCACTTATCCTGCACTCACAGCAATCACACTGTACTCACACCGCTCACCATGCACTCATGCCGTTCTCCCTGCATTCATGCCATTCACCATCCTCTTACCTGACACTCCCACAGCACAGCACTCACCCTGCATTCACATGACACTCACATGACATCTCACTGCTCACCCTGCAGTATCACCATTCACCCTGCACTCAATCTCAAACAAGCACATCACACAAAATGCATTGGTTTTTCCCACACTGTACATTCACCCGCACCCAAACTCAAATGTGCACATCACTCACCCGGCACTCACCCTGAACTCACTCCTCTCACCCTACAGTCACAAGGGCACATCGCTCACCCTTCACTCACATAGGCACCCGCGTCACTTAGACAGCTCACCCTTCACTCACATGGGTGCACCACTCACCATGCACTCAAACAGGCACATCACTCACCCTAAACTCACTCCACTTATCCTGCACTCCCTCCTCGCATCCTGCACTCACACAGGCACACTGCTTGGCCTGCACTCACACAGGCAATCTGTTCACACATCACTCACACAGCTGATCCTGCTTGCACAATAGTCTGCCAGAACTCATTGAGGCACACAACTCACTGTGCACTAACTCTTCTCACCATGCGTTCACCAATCACTCCTATAGCTCATTCTGCATGCACACTGGTCACACAGCACTCACACAGGCATACCACTCATCCCTCATTTACACTGCTCACATCACTCACCCTAAACTCATTCTTCTCATTCTGTATGCACTCCTCCCACCCGGCACTCACACGGGCCCTCCGCTCGACTTGGGTCCATGCAGCTCTCCCTGCACTCACGTTGGCACACCTTTTACCCCACATTGATACAGCTCATGCTGCAGTCACTCACAATATTAACATCACCTAGCACTTACATGAGCACACCTCTTATGCTGCATACATAACCAGCATTGGCAAAGTCTTTTGTGATATACAACGCGTCTCGCAAGCAACAGCGCATGCACAAGCAGGGCATGCGTTGTCACAGGAGAGACCTAAAAATTACCCAACTCATGAATATACACATTTCTATAAAGGCACCTACAGAATACCTGCTCTTTCTGTAGAAACTAGATACCTAGTCAGTTCCATCTGCCACCATGTTGCTGAGGGGAGAGGGAACTGAAGATGTGGGATGGGCAGAGGAGCAAGATTAGGGCTGAGGCTTTGGGGGATGGTGCTGGATTGAGGCTGTGGGGATGAGATGGGAGTGAGTGCTACTGTGGTACAGAAGGAGAAAGCAGGCAAAGTCTGCAGAAGGGGGAGCAGGTGTAACAAGCTAAGGATGAAACAATACAACAGAGGCTGTGGGCTGGTGAGCATAAGCCAGCACTAGTGAGTAGAATTGGCAGGGTGCAGAGGGGGCATTTTATGAGTAGAGTGCGCACCTGTCTGCAGAAAGAACAGGAGCAGATATTTGGCAATGAAACAACAGCATTCTCTAATTTTAAAATGGATTAAGGCCTAGATGTAGGTAATTTTATTTTACCACTTCTTAACCCCTTCGATGCTTGTGACGGAACCATTCCGTCATCAGTCACGGTTGGGCTGTGCTGATGACGGAATGGTTCCGTCACGGCCACACCCATTTACATAGGGGCCCAGCACAGCAGGATAATCTCTCTAGCAGCCAAGGTGTTAAATACCGAATCTTACCGATTTGGTATTTAAGAGGTGGTAAAATAGATGTAGGTATTACAGAATCGGTAAAAACCGAATAGTTGAGATTCGGTATTTACCGATTCTGTAAATACCGATTCGGTAATGCCCATTGATTCCTATGGGCATTGAAGCCCATAGGAATCAATGGGCATTACCGAATCGGTATTTACCGATTCGGTAAATACCGATTCAAGCAAGGGTGCAGGGGGTGTCACTGTGACACCCTCTAGCACCCCAAATACAGGCATGTGTGCCATGTGGCACACAGACATGCCCTAAGGGCATGTCTGTCTGTCACATGGCATAGGTGTGCATGCACACATGTGCATGCACACCTGCATTCGGTATTTTACCACCCAATTGGATTGGGTGGTAAAATACCGAATCTGAAAGGCCTTTGGGACTCAGAAGAGTCCCACCTACATCTAGAAGTTACCAAATCGGTTAAAATACCGATTCAGTATTTTACCGAATCGGTAAATTTACAGATTCGGTCAAATTGGCCCCCTACATCCCAAAAACCCATTTACCGGTCGGTAACGGCCGAAATCGGCCGTTACCGGCCGGTAAATGGCCACCTACATCTGGCCCATAATTGCTTACATTTAAATAGGGAATAGGCTTGTTGCTGTATTCTCCTACCTGTATTTCTTCCTGTTTTATAGTCAAAATAGGGCAATGTGGTCCGGGCTATTCCAACAACTCTGTGCAGGCTGCTGCAGTTGGGGAAAGCAAACTGAGACAGTGGGTTGGAAGAGAAGGAACGATTAGCAAGAGACACATCCATTAACTATGGTGCTTCAAGTAAAGTGCATCACAGCACTATACAATATCTTAACTTTTCCAGACTACCGCTTGGGCTTAAGATATGGGTTGCCATGACATAACTCATTATCCAGAAGTGGTTTTATAACACTCTCAGTTTTATTCCAAGATCACATTAGTTTCATTTCTCTCCTTTCATTTACAGCCAAAAAGCAGGAAAAGTTTCTATCTGCGCCCATTGTGCTTTTGATTCTCATTGAAATCTTAGTAAGTTTATGACAGGACTCCATGGAGCTATGTAGTGCACAGTTGTCCTGTCAGAACATGTATCCTATCTAATAGAGCATTTTAATTCAACATTATATTTTTTCCTAAATTAATATGGGCTCTCTTATGGTTTGTTCATTCTGCACATGTTTAGTGGACTCCACCTAATGTGTCAATGCATGGATACTAAACTGATGTATATTTTTGTCTCAATGTAAAATTATTAATGCATATTGAATAAACCTGTTTTGACTAAGGGCTGGCTCCGTTAGATATTTGTTAAACTTTCCCCTGGGCCACCAATCAAGTTCAGACAAAATAAGATGCCCCTGCAATGGGCTAAGCACTCAAAATGATTGCACATTTTCTTTTCCTGTAATTTTTACTTGAAATATACTAAATGGTTTTTAATTCTCTTTTTTTTAAAACTCAGACCAATTACCCTGGACCAATCTTACCAGTTGTTACTTGCCCTAGACAATGAGGAGATAATCTGTCGCACTTGCACTTTTTTAAAAACAGCAGCCCGCGCTCGCAAAATGATGGATGGCTAACTCTGTACTATTGTTGACTGATTTGTATTGTTATTTATTTATCATGGATTGTATACTTGTATATGTGCTTTTATGAATTCCTGTAATTCGAATAAAGATCTTTTGAAACTTGAACGATAAACCTCAATATATATTCTTTCCAATGATTGTTAATGTCTATAAAAGCACACCTACAAGCATGGCGCCTGCTGCAATCTTTATATGGTGAGCAGCATGGATGTTTCATTTTCTTTTCTTCTGAAGAAAAACACAGGAGTAGGTAGCAGGGAAAGCTGATTGGTGCCAAGATTCCTGATACCTGCCTTGCTTCAGAGGAACCTGCTTTAGGTCCGGGAGAAATTACCTACAGCTAAAGAGCGGTCCGTACTCAAGAGACATGAACATGAGACAGGACATCTGTAAAGGAATAGTTGACGATGGGCCCCAAGAGCACAAGAACAGACTGGCTAGAAGAGTTCACATGAAAAAGGGTCCTCCAACTACAGTACCTGAAGAGACATTACCTTAGGACATCCTGATGGCTTTAAAACACAGTCAAAGGCCTCAAAGGCCCTTGCTGTAAGCCTGGCACCCCTGTATTACTTCCAATGCTCTAAAAGATTTAGACCCCCTCCTTCCCTCCCCATTGCTCAATCATTGCTCAATCAAAAATTTAGCAGTGCTGCACACTTCACTAGAAAACAGATCATGAAAACAACCACTCACCTTCAAACTTCTGACCACACAGGATTTTATCAAGGCTGCAAACTCATGTAGACCAGCATGATCACTGGCAGACCCCTGTCCTGCTCATATATGCCAGAACACCCTGATTAATAGTTATGCAGCTAATCCAGTTAGAGGTGGCATCAACTCCTTAGATAAAGGGCTCTTCTTAAAATAACTCCCTAAAACAAAGAGGCCTTGAAACAAGGCCTCCTTCTAACTTCTGACCTATCACCAACTGTTTCTAGAACACAATGATTGAAAGATCAGCATCAAGACAACTAGCTGCATTCATCCATTAATGGTATAGGAGAATTTTTCTGAACTTGCAGTGATAAATATTTCACAAGCAAATTGTCCTGCTACAGAAGGGATCAGGGAATTGACAAAAAGGGTGCTGTCTTGAAATAATTTTGTGAAAACATGTTGTATGTCCTTTGGATTACAATTTATAGTTGTCAATGCACTCAATCTACTTTTTAAACATCACTGTGAGTAGCCCAACAACAGTGTGTTGTAACTTAGCTCTTGGTATCTTCCACTCTCCCGCTTTCCCCCCCCTCCCTATTTCTGCCCTCTTGGTATGACCGCAGCTGTCTCTTGAGGCAGCATTAGAATGTTGTGAGTTTAGGTCCTGTCAAGCTGGGAGCACCTTTGGTGATTGTTACTGAATAAACTTACTGGAAATAAATCCACGTGTGGACATTCATTACCACATTTGTGGCGACGAAGGAAACGGAGCTGAGCCAGGGTCAGTGGGGTGCTCTCCCCTGGAATGAGTTGAGCTTGAACAAGGAAAATAAAATGAAGAAATTAGTTGATAAGCTGCGTCGGGCGTTCAAAGGAGATTGAGAAGCTTAAGAGGAGTAAGACCCGAGTGGATGAACTTTGAATGGAGAGAAAGTTCGTCAGGTGAGCAGCTGAAGCTAATGAGGAAAGCTGAGCGGAGCGGGAGACGAATTTGCTGTTAATTGTTCCCACCGCGTTTTGATGTTGAAATTATGAGCCTTGGTGATGAAGTTGAAAAAAGAGCTCTGTAGGAGAAAGTCCGTGAAATGAGCAACTGAGGCATGTGAAGTGAAGATCTATGTCGGGCGTTCTAATGAAATTGAGTTGGTAAAGAGGAGTAAGACCCGAGTTGAAGAGCAGTGAATTTGGCGAAATATCGTGAGGAGAGCAGCTGAAGCTAATGAGGAAGGCTGAGCGGAGCGGGAGACGAAATTGCAGTGAATCGTTCCCACCGCGTTTTGAAGTGATATTAAAAGCCTTGGTGAAGAAGTTGTGAAATGAGCTTTGTAGGAGAATATCCGTGAAATAAGCAGCTGAAGCATATGAAGAAATGATCTACTTCGGGCGTTCTTAAGAAAAGTGAGTTTGTGAGGAGGAGTAAGACCCGAGTTGAAAAGCATCGGAAGAGGCGAAAGCTCGTGTGGTGAGCAGTTGAAACTAATGAAGGAAAAACCTGGTGGAGAAATGATTTCATGAGCCTAGTCGGGCGTTCTGGCGAGAACGAGAAGCTGATGAGGAGTAAGACCCGAGGTGATAAGTTTATGAACTTTGAATTAAGCGAAAGTTTGTGAGGTGAGCAGGTGATGGAAATGAGGAAAGCAGAGCATTAAGAGAGCTGAGCGGAGGAGGAACGGAAGTATTAATAAATTGTTCCCTGTGTTGTGAAGTTAATCTCATGAGCCTTGGAGGCAAGGAAGGTAATTGAACCCCGGCAAAAGTGAAAGTCCTTACCTGAGGTGAAAAACCTCTGACTGTATGCACGCCGCTATTCTCCCCGACATCGCGTTACCACAATGCAGCACGAAGCTGATCTGGGTTGAGGAGGAAGAAGCGACATCGGTAAACACCCCAGAGGGTGCTGCAGGCGGAGCCGGAGCAGGCATAGATGCGGGGTATTCCTGGGTGTGTGAAACGAACAACTAAGGTAAAGGAGATCCGTCATCGGGGGAGGAGGCGTGAAGAAGAGGTGAGAGGCGATAAGGAAGAGGCGCCAAAGGCAAGTTGTCACACGGCCCCAGCCGTGAGCTGCACTGTGGAGACAGAGTGTTCGGCGTTTTCACCGAGAGACATATTCAGTCAGAAAACGTCCCAAGTTGAGTAGCTGTCGGCGGCACAAATCCCCCGATGAAGTTGAGGTACGAGTCCGTCATCGTGTAGTGTTTGGCTTTCACAAGATGAAGATATAAGTCAAGAAAAGAAAAGTCGTAAAGGGGAAGTTTGAGTGAGTTATTGACAAACGCCTTTGAAATATACAATAACGTTGCTTGTCAAGGGATTTACTGAGTAACGGTGGGAGTTCTCGCGTGTGAAGTGTGAGATAGAAGATTGCCCAACCGGCTGCACTGTGACTTTTCCCTGACACCCTGAGGTGTGCATTTAATGAATAGATCATGAGGAGAATTTAGAGTGGGTTTTAGAATAACAGTTCTCCTTCTCAGAAGAGTAAAGTCGTGAAGTTCGACAGGCGCTAGTGTCACCCCCTACAGTTCGAAAGTGGTACAGACGCCATACTGCACTGCCACCCTGTGGGCTATTCTTCTCAATGCACTCTCGTTACAATCCTGTATCGAGGGAATAAAGAATAAGGACTGAAACATTTAAAAGACGTGAGAGGAGTACTAAAAAAAAAAAAAATTATATAGGGGTACAAATGTTTTTCATGAGCATGTTAGTGGAGAGTGTTATTCTTTGAGGAAACTCGGCGTGGCTGAAAGTGGCAGTAGAGCTTGTCTGGGAAGACTGCGTTCCGGTTTCTGGGGCAGTTGGAACATTGGAAGAGGAGGAACCCGCCACTAGCAGGCCTGAAGGTGCGATTTTACCGAGTGTGTCCTACCCTTTCTGCACATTACTTTTAACCATCTGGGCAAAAGAGAGTACAACGAGGCGCACTTGTTCTGCCATCTTTAGGCGGGAGGTGAACATTACATCTTCACGGGCATTCATAGATACAACAGCACGTGCAACATAGAGTGGGGCCAGAAGTATAATTTTCCGCCACCAGTGCCGTTTATGGAGGGGGATGAGCAAAATGTTGCAGAATGGAGTGTATGGAAAGAGTATTTTGAAAATTACATTTCAGTTTTTGAGGAAAAGGCAGTATCCTTTGTACCTAAGGAAAAGGCTGAATTATTGCTTCACAGTTTAGGAACTGAGGGACTGAAAACGTACCGCGAAATGGAAAAGACATTCATGAAAGGAAGAGTCAGCAATATTTATGAGGACATCTTGAGTGTGCTGGATGAATATTATGCACATGCCTCGGGGAGAAAAGTACCAAGAGAAGAAGTGCTCAAGGAAAGAATGGGGAGCAACGAGGAAGTCAATCTAAGTAAAATAGACCTGGGGTGTACCATCTGCATAGGCGGAGTAATGACAGATATGATATTAGATTCAGGATCACGTCAAAGCTTGGTAAGCAAGAGCGAATGGAACAGTAAATTAGTTAAAAAACATGGAAATGTATTGAAAGAGGCAAACATATCCCTGAAGACGTATACAGGGGAGGACATCAAAGTAATAGGATACCAAGTCATGGACTTAATGCACAAGGGAAATTATACTAGGAGTACCATATATATAACAGAATGTGGACCCACCATGCTAGGGTGGGAGGATCAAGAGAAATTGAGAATAACACTTAATGGAAGCAGAAGAGAACAAATGAAGAAGCAAGCACAGAAACAAAGCATGAGCATAACCAAGGGTAGTGCATTGAAGGTCCTCACGCCGCTCACTAAGGTTGAAGGTGCAGCAAGTATTAAAGAACGTGGGGAATATATAGCCAAGGGCAACCTGAAAGGAAAATGTGAATCTTACCAATGTTTGGTGGATGAGAGGGAAATACGTAAGAAACAAGAGATTAAAAGCAGTGAAGATTTAGTTGGAGAAAAAGAAGTATTCGAAAGGAAGAGAGAACGCATATGTGCCACAGCAAAAGAGAGAAAGAAGTTAAAATGCAAGAGTAACTCATTCAAGTGCAAAGAGACGGGGCGAAGAACCATGTCGCCTGAGTTCAAGACTAAAGTGAGGGAGGAGTATGAGGGCAATGGCCAACAGGAAGGAGAAGGGGACTCGAGTGTGAGTGAACCAAAGAGAGAGTATAAAAGTACATACACTCAAAGGCCCTACAGTGGGAAGGTGGAGAGAAAGAGAAAGGAAATGCAAAAAATACTAAAAGGTTTCCCACTAATGGTCCAGTCAGGTTTGAAGAGTCCACTCTATGATAATAGGAGAGAGCTTAAGTTTTGTGACCCAGAAAACGCCTCTGAGTTCTCCTATGGAAGAGGCGTGACAAAACAGGAGGACGGTATTAGGGCTGAAGAGGCTCTTGTTGATCATCGCGACTTGTTTGATAAGGAAGTCAATAAAGGACTGGTTTCTGGCAATGGCCAAGGGAGGAAGGAGGAAAGATGGCCTAGACTAGGCACCGTTGAGGACACTGTAGAGAGACATAGTGTGCCAGAAGGAGTTGCCGGGCAGTGTTCAGGCCCAAGTTTCTGCATAAAGAAGAAAATATGAGCGTTACCTCCAGGATCATCCCTCCAGAGGGGGATGGAAGGACTAGTAGGAGGAGTGCTGAACTCTGTGTCTTGAGGTTCATCGATGAGACTGCAGAAGAGTAGGTGGGGTGGCTGAGGATGCGTGCTAGGGATGGACATACATTGCGATACCTAGTTGCTTAACCCTGTGCCACACTAGCCAGTAAATAGAGTAGGACCTCGTGGAACAGGATCCCCTGTCCCAGCTGTTCCCCCTGCTAGTTCCGTTTAGAGGTTACCCTCTGGATATAGTTCTCCTTTACAGTTACCTAGATACAGTTCTGCCCGTTGGGACAGCCTTTGCTGGCTCCGGGCTCGGGGTGCTTCCCCTATCCCTCCTTCTCTCTTCCCTGTTTTCTTCTCTTTTGCTGTTCCTGTTCTGGTCCCCTTACACTGCTCTGGTCCCTCTCCATCTTTGTTTCCTTGCCTCATCTGTTCTCTCTATTCTTGCTCTCTCACCCTGTCTCTCTCTCTCTCTCTCTCTCTCTCCCTCTCTCATCTTCCTATTTCTCCTTTGGCTTCACTCCTCACCCCTCGCTCTCTCAGCTGTCCTATGCCTTTTCCCCTTTGCCTTCTTAGGGAGGATGATGTGTTGTAACTTAGCTCTTGGTATCTTCCACTCTCCCGCTTTCCCCCCCCTCCCTATTTCTGCCCTCTTGGTATGACCGCAGCTGTCTCTTGAGGCAGCATTAGAATGTTGTGAGTTTAGGTCCTGTCAAGCTGGGAGCACCTTTGGTGATTGTTACTGAATAAACTTACTGGAAATAAATCCACGTGTGGACATTCATTACCACACAGTGTAAACACAATGAGATGATTGACGGAGTGCTGAAACTTTTCAGACACTCACCAGCAGTCACAGATTTGGATTGAATCCATCATCATTCTTTAGCTCACTTCGCCACCTCAGTTCAGACCCAGCTATATGCAAGTCAGTCTTGACCCTGTGACTCATGGAATCAGTCCAGCCCTTACTGCCAAGCCAGGTCTTCCCTGAACCAGAAACAAGCATCCTGGGATCTGTTTCTGGGTAACACCCTTCATCAGCCAGGCTAGTTTGCATCCAGTGGCAAAGTGGGCAAGGGACCCACGTCTGGGCATACCCTGCCAACTTAGGGCGAACAAAGCAAACACAAGGAGATGATGGACGGAGTGCTGAAACCTTTCAGACACTCACCCTCAGTCACAGACCTGGGTTGAATCCATCATCACTGTTTAGTTCACTTTGCCTCCCCAGTTCAGACACAGCTATATGCAAATCAGTCTTGACCCTGTGCCTCATGGAAGCAGTCCAGCCTGAACTGCCAAGCCATGTCTTCACTGGACCGGGAAGAAGCATCCTGGGACCTGTTTCTGGGTAACACCCCTCATCAGCCACGCTAGCTTGGATCCAGTGGCAAAGTGAGCAAGGGACCCACGTCTGGGCATACCCTGCCAAGTTAGGGAGAACAAAGCAAACACAAGGAGATGCCTAGGAACAGAGTCTAATCTACAATAATATGTTTGCTATAATGCCAGATTTGTCAAATATGTTTAAATTTCCGTTTGTCATTCCTTTTTCTCAAATTGGCTGTGAGGATAGGTTTAACCACACTTCTGGAAATGATTATCCTGACCTATTGCTGAAACTCTTAGAACCCCCCCCCCCCCCCCCCTCCCCCGAAGTCTAGGTCTAGTTGCACCCCTGCAAGACTATATTTAAGCCAGCCAAAGTCAAATAACATCTCAGACTTAAAGGCAACCATGGTCAGTAAGCCAGAACAGTGTGATGTAATCAAACATCTGGCTGATGCTACTAGCTTAGTAGCTAAATTAACTGCCTTTAATACTCTTTAGGAGACCAACATATTAGGTGTGTTGTACATGGCTCTCATCAAGTGTAACTTTCATGAGTTCAGGTTACAAGACAGTGACAAGACAAGTTTCATTTTCTCATTGCTCTGACATCAGAGTAACGAAATACCGAGCCCCGAACACGGGTCTCTGGGAGACGTTGACCAATGCCCTCCTCCGGTCTCAGCAGGCCAGGTGGAGTAAGTGGATTGCAGGTGGCCCTCTTGCATCCATACCTGCCGCATTCACTATGGTATATTGGTCTGTTCAGCTCATGACTGACAAAGGATTCCCGTCCTCGGGTAAAAGTGGCCTTTGGTGAGCTGCTGCCAGTGGGGTACGTACTCTGGTGTGACTGACTACCTATGACTCCTTCATTCTAAGTGACAGTGATGAGACTGACCAATAAAATAGGAAGGTTGCACTGTACACTTCTGGGCAAAGTATATGAAAATCTTTTCAATATTCTCAGAAAAATGGCGGGGACACGTAATATCACCCAACACTTCCCCACTCAGTTCAAACAGGGTATGGAATGACAGACATGGACATCGCAAGGTACAGCAGAGAGCCACAATTCACTTTTCAATAACCATTCACATGTCTTCAACACTAAGAATGCAGAAAGAAAAATTGATAGACAGAAAGCAGAACAATGTAATACATTCACCCCAGTACAGAGATCTGGGCCTAAATCCATTTTGTTTTTGCTCCCCATGCCATTCCAGTTTGACCCAGCCATATGCAAATCAGTCTTGACCCTGCGCCTAACGGGAACAGTCCAGCTCGAACTGCTAGGCCAGGTCCTTCCTGGACTGGAAACAAGCATCCTAGTATCAGTTTCCGGGTTTCACCCCTTATCAGCCAGGATAGCCTGATCCCAGTGGCATGGAGAGCACGGGATCCACGTCTGGGCAGACCCGTCCCACTTGGGGTGACAAAGGCAAAAAGAACATTCGATGGACAGAATGCAGAACAATGTCATACATCCACCCCAGTACAGAGATCTGGGCCTACATCCATCGTTTTTTTGCTCCCCATGTCATTCCAGTTTGAACACAGTCATATGCAAATCAGTCTTGATCCTGCGCCCAATGGGACCAGTCCAGCTGGAACTGGCAGGCCAGGTCCACCCTGGACTGGAAACAAGCATCCTATGACCGGTTTCGGGGTTTCACCCCTCATAAGTCAGGATAGCTTGACTCCAGTGGCATGGAGAGTACGGGATCCACGTCTGGGCATACCCTTCCCACTCAGGGTGACATATGCAAAAAGAACAATTGATGGACAGAATGCTGAACAATGTCATACATTCACCCCAGTACAGAAATCTGGGCCTAACTCCATCGTTTTTTGCTCCCCATGCTATTCCAGATTGAACCCAGCCATATGCAAATCAAACTGGGGTGGTGAAGTGAGCTAAAGAACGATGATGGATTCAACTGAGATCTGTGACTGGTGGTGAGTATCTAACAAGTTTCAGCACTCCGTCCATCATCTCCTTGTCCTTGCTTCGTTCGCCCAAAGTTGGCAGGGTATGCCCAGATGTGGGTCCCTTGTTTACTTTGCCACTAGTTTCAAGCTTACCTGACTGATGAGAGGTGTTACCCCAAAAACGGTCCCAGGATGCTAGTTTCTGGTCCAGGGAGGGCCTGGCCTGGAGGTTCGGGCTGGACCGTTCCCATGAGGCACAGGGTCAAGACTGATTTGCATATGGCTGGGTTCAAACTGGGGTTGCAAAGTGAGCTAAAGAAAGATGATGGATTCAACCCAGACCTGTGACTGGGAGTGAGTGTCTGAAAAGTTTCAGCACACCGTCCATCATCTCCTTGTGCTTGTTTTCGATACTAAGAACGCATCAGTTCTATATAATGGTATAACCTTTGATCCATCTGAAAAATTGGATCATTGTAGAAAGAGGACTGCATTTCAAAGGTTTTCTAATTAATACATGGATAAAAAACATTCTTCAATGACAAGACTCGTCCCCTGGTGTGTATATTAATGACTAAATTCACTCTATGTATTACTCTTCTGTAACATATCAGGGAACCTGAAGTGGTAGATTTTTCATATTGTTATTCTGTCAAACTTAGAAAGACTGGAATGGAGAAAAAAAAATCTCACCACTCAGAAATATTCTACTATTGGGTGAAATTCGAACAATCACTATTACAACATTGACTAAAGGCACAAGATAAAGATCATTGACTTTACAGCTAATAACAGACTAAGTACTTGGTGATCTGGCAACAGACCCTCTTCACACAGAGACAAATGAACCCTCATGGATACACTTAATTGACTGAGAGCTGGGCAGATCAGACGAATATCAATTTTCAGAATCACCTCTACCTTTTTTCTGCATTCTACTTAAACACACATGCCTCACAAATCCTCTGTGCAGAATCTCTGTGCCTGTTATTTGTTCTGTGCTGAATTCCCTTATCAATGTATCTGGATCGGTTTGTCTACCCATATACAGAAAGACCTCATCATACATGAAACAAGAAGGACCTAATCAATCTCATTGATGATTTGAACATTTGAGCCACAAAGGGCCCTCATGTATCTTTAGATGTGAAAGCACTAATTAAAGATATTGCTCAGACAGTATTATGGCACTCTATGGAATTAATTAGAGCTGTACAGAAAATGCCCTTAAATGATCTTCATATGCAAGAAAAATGTGTATGCACAAATAATTGTCACTGGTATGCGTGCTACATTTATCTCAGAAGTTGCAAATATGTATTTCAAAGAATTATTAAGGATCCTGTAACACAGCTCTCACAAGCTCAGCCTTGCATTTTAGCAGAATATGACTTGTTGCAAAATTTATTTGCAAACAAAACCCAGTAATATCAGCACTCTTTTGCATTATGATATTTTACATAGATTGACTTTCAGTCAATAGTTGCCTTTTGGACAGTATTTCAGATTGAGACGTTATCAAAAGAACATTTGGATTTTTAAAACAACAGGCAGCCCACTTTATATCTGAACTAACTCTCAGAGGAAATCCAAAAACTTGCCCAAACAACCTAAAAAAAAGCTAGTACTAAAATAAGGAACATAAGCTAATCCAAGAAGTATAAAACAAACGATTCCTGTGTTCCTTACGGTAATCAAATACAACAATATATAAAGTTTTCTCTGTGTAGGAGGATTTTCACAGAGTTAATTATTTTTTTGAATGAAAAGACATCTGTTGATGCATAATTAAAAATACACAGGCTTTATTATGAAAGTAATGCAATTTTTGCACCCAGATCTGGTGATAATATCAAGTCATTGGACACCGCAAGTGCACTTGTGTGACTCATGCCCTTCTATGCTACTGAATACAATTGTGAGCTTGGAAATATGCCTAGGTACTCAAGGAATTCAGAAGTTGTGTTTTTTTTTAAACATTTATTTAAAGTTTTACCCATCAAGACAATCAATACATCTTAAGATCCACCTCTATTCGCATCTCCCACAATGTAAACGTTTGTTTCATCATGTTCCCCTGATTACATACACCGTAGAACATAAAAAATACAACAGGTACAATATTACAACTCAGTGGCGGGCTCTGGGTCAGTGTGTGAGCTCACCGAAGTCTGGGCCAACAGGTACGATTTAAATGGTTGCCCAAAATCCAGAGGGCGGGAGGCAGGTGGCTGGAACTGGGCATACAATTCTGTATTGGTGTTGCAATAAGTCATGCAATATAACCAGCCCTTCATAGTGGGGGTGCGAAAATAGGGACCTCCCTTTTAGCCATCAGCAGTGCGAGAGCGCAAAAATGCCTACATGACTTGGGGAGATCTCCAACATATCCCAGTAAGGCCATGAGGGGAGGGGTTGGTCCAACATTGAAGATAACGCCTCGAACACTTTATCCCAAAATGCGGCAACCTTGGTACAATACAATGAAATATGCCATGAGGGTCTTACACCGAGGACAAAAGTGGGACCTGGAGGAGTCCATACTGTGGACCATACAGGGCGTAACATAGGACCGTTGGAGGCATTTGAAGTGTAACAATTTATGCCTTCAATTAAAGGAAATCATACGGGTTTGTTCACAACAGTAATGCCACTGGATGTCCAACAAGAGCTGGCCCAAGTCGCGCTCCCATGCCGGTCTCAGTTTCAAATCCCTGGGTGGAAGAAGTGCAATAGCGGCCTTGTACATTTTGGATATTAAGTGGTCACCCGAGAGCCCGCCGTGCATTGAGGGAACTCGTCCCTGCTATACCGGTATTGTCCGAAGCAGTTTACGAGATTCGTCTTTCCTTTTGCCTTCATTGAAAGGTTCTCAGCCACATTCGTGCTGACGACTATCTCCGGTCTAGTGGCTATTCTGGCTTATTTTAGGCATAAATTCATGTCCTGATGATGATTCGCGTGATCTAAAATAGCGAATTGAAACGCCGTTGACACTCCTTTGGCACCTTATACTACCACAAAAATTGAGATTTGATTGTAAAGGTGTTATGGTTTATTCTGCAGTGACACTTTGACAAAATTGTATTGGAAGTGTCGCTAACCAATTGTTCGTTGCCTAACAAGCCTTGTATGTTCTGTTTGTATGTCATCTTGTAAGTGTGCTCTGTGGGTCACAGGCTTGTGTCCCTCCTTGTAATATTGTAACATTGTCTCAAAAATCTTTTTCTATATTAATACACAGACCCTCGCCCGGCTGGGCCGGTCTACTTACTAAATATAGCTACGACTGCGTCTATATTTTATTGTTTCTCTCCAAAATTACTTTTTGCAATGGACCACTGTTGTTGATAAAGTATGGGATAAGTTGGGACAATAGACCTCAGTGCGCTCAACAACCGACGCAATATGAAATGGTCAAGAAAGGTGGCCTCGGAGAAACGGGCATCCTTACAGCGAGAGAAGAACTAATTGTTTGGGAATAGATCTCCAAAGGTCCCCAGGTTAAATATCGATAGGGTGCGTTGCACTATAGCCTCCTTGGTGATGGGGATCCATAGGTACCCTGCCAAAAGGAGGGATGGAGAGTAAAGCATGTGGAACGGGTTTGTAAGTCTTGTGGATTGCGAGGCAACCCCACCGGTAATAGCGCTGACAAGGGGGAGGGGAGAGCGAGATCTACTTCAGGCCTGAGATATGGAATTCGAGCGTCTGCGTGGAACCAATGGCATGAGAAACTACCCTGCGCAATCAGATAATAAATACGGAAATTAGGAACTCCAAATTCCCTGCTTTCAAAGGGCATAGTAAGAGCGTCCCGCTGACTCTAGGCTAACCACCCCCACACCAATCATAGAAGCTGAGTATAAAGAGTCATAAAGAAGCACCTGTACAAGGGTATAGGGATATTCTGAAACAAATATAAGAATTGCTGGAGCATGACCATTTTTATGAGAGCCATTCTGCCCGCCATTGACAAGGGGAGTTTCAACCAGCAGTCGATACTATCAGAGAGTTTTTTTGAGGCCTGACCATAGTTGAGTTGAACAATTTGTGTTTGATCTCTATGAATGTGTACACCAAGGTATTTGACTGAGTCATCACACCACTTGAGGGGGAACTCCGAAGTGTGCTTGCAGTGGGCATCTGTCAGAGGAAAAATCTCGGACTTTCCCCAGTTAGTTTGCAATCCCGACAGAGTGCCAAAGCGGGTAAATTCATGAAGGATCGGTTCTAGGCTGTCATCTGTGTTCCAAAATAAAGAATGTCGTCATCAGCGTAAAGGGTAAGTAATAGAGGACCAGTATTAAATTGAATACCCCTGTGGGAATGTTTGTCTAAAAGGTGTCGGACGAGCGGGTCCATCAAAAGTATAAAAAGGAGAGGGAAAAGGGGACAGCCCTGCCTAGTTCCTCTTGAGAGCTTGAAGAAGGAAGAGTGTGTGCCATTTAACCGTATTCTGGCCGTTGGACATGTGTATAATAATGAAATCACTGAGCTAAACCTTGGTGGAATACAGAGTCGCACCAGGGTGGCTCTAAGAAAAGGCACCACCAGCGAGTCAAAGGCTTTCTCGGCGTCCAGTAAGACTGCCGCAGCTGGAAGAGAAGGATTGATGAGATGGAGAGTGGCGAACAGAGTACACAAATTCAAGGCAGTGGACCGGCACAGGATAAAACCCGCTTGTGAGGGCAAGATCAGGGAGAGCCTGTTAGCTAGTATTTTCGCAAGAATTTTGTAATCAAAATTTAGCATTAAGAGAGGCTTGTAGGATTCACACTGCTGCGGATCTTTACCAGCTTTGGGAAGGACGGTGACAACCGCTTCGCAAAGTGTGGGAGGTAGTTCACCTCGCTCAATGGCCTCTTGAAACAAATCAATGAGGTGCGGGGAAAGGGTCTTTTTGAAGACTTTATAAAAACAACCAGAGAACCCGTCAAGACCAAGCGCTTTTGAGCCATCCATATCTTCGATGGCTTGGAGCACTTTGTCTGACGTGAAGGGTTCAGCTAGGAAGACTGTGTGTGCCTGATCCAGCCAAACCATGGCGATCTCATCAAGGTAAGTGTTACTAACCACCAGGTCAGTGTCAACTCTGGTCTTGTAAAGGTCCTGATAATAAGAGAACGCCCTGTTGGTAACGCCTGTACAGTCAGTGATCAGTTTGCCCTGTAATGCCTGTACAGTCAGTGATCAGTTTGCCCTGAGGGCCGCACAGAGTACAGAAGTTGTGGGTTCATCTGAAACTATTATGCATTTTATTTTCTTTTACTATGTGTACTTCTTACGTGGAAGATAATGGCTGCTTCTGATGTTTATTACACTCAACGTCAAAAGAGTGTTCTCTGGATCTCCTGGACTACACACAATCAGTTTGTTTAGTTTGTGGTTTCCGAATATGCATTCATAGCTTGGCCTAGGTGAATGCTTAGATTAAATTAAAATCCAATGGCAAAGAGTGATTCGTTTAACAACAGAAGACTACTTTAACATTTTGAAATACCATGTGTCTAATCGAACATGTTGTTTACTTGAGTAGCTATACATGATTTCTCTATTAAGGCAGAGAAAAGAGGACCCAAGACCTCCTACAGTGGGTACAAGAGTATATTTAAAGCCATATTTCATTTTGACATCATAATCAGGGTAAAATTAGAATGACGAGTGGTTCGAATATTAAAAGAGAAAAATATCCAAACAAGGTGTTTTTAATTATACACTGAAGTTTGTATCTGATACAAGTATCTTTTTAGTTTATTAGAAATAAGTCAATAGTGGTTTGTCCTTGGTCAATTACATGACCTTGGAGATCCTACACCACTGATCATAACACATCAAGGACCTCCCCAGATCTAAGTTCAACTTCAGTGCCAGGATCACTCAATATGCATACACTATGGTCCCACTCAAGACAACCGGACTACAAACATGTTGGTGCACAGAAGAGCTCAAACTCATAAAGCGCCTCTAAAAGTTGCTAAGGAGCGGACAAAGTCAGTGTGACACCGACAAGAGCAAGTACAGATCAGCCCACCAAGAAATCAGTCGCCAAACACTGCACCCCCACCCAGTGCATCAAATGTAACATCAAAGCACAAAGAAAAACTTTGCCATTGTGAAAGATTTTGTCTCTCTGGCAGCAAGCTCCATTAGTGTCACTCCCTTTTCATCCAGCTGTCCATCTTCTTTAGCATCAAGATCACTAGCATCTATGATTACTTTGAGCCAGACTGGCCCACTCCACCCATGCAGCCACCCTAGCCATCATGTCCAATGCCCAGAGGACAACCCTGTCCACCTGGCCCACCATTACTGTACAAGAGACCACAGTAACCATGTACTCCATAAACGCCGGAGCACCATTGGACCCCTGACCTTTTCAGGTATCCACCAAAGGACTGGACCCCATCAGCTCACCTGGCAGCTCAAATCCCAATAGTCAATATAGCCACCTTCTTGGATACCTTCAAACACAAGACAGTACTCCCTCTTCAAAAGAAACAGACAGCGAATCCTAAAACTCTAATAAGCCACTAGTCCATCTCCCTGCTTCCTTTTCTGGCAAAACTAATGAATAAGATCAAATAGAAACATCTAGCCGCTCACCTCACCAAACAAAAACGTCCTCAAGGCCACACAATCTGGCTTCGGACCTAATTACTACACTGAAACCACCTTTATCGCCGCCATGTACAACATCTGAATGTGCATGAACAGAAGAAACACCGTGATTCCCTCATCCTTGGAATCCTCTGCTTTCAAAACATCTTCCACCCTATCCTAATTCAAAGCCTACACAAAGGCTGCTCTGTATATTATGGTAAGGAGGATGAGGCTGTTTTGCCAACCCTACCACAGGAGAAGGCAATGGCAGGAGACTATTTTCAGAGTCAAGGTGATTTTATTTCACCTTACTGAGGAGGAGAATTACAGCAAGTATAGACTTAGCAGCAGTGCTATTTTAGATGTAATTGCTGAGCCAGACCCTGTGTTGTGTAGGGACCCATACATTCAGGCACTTTGAGGCCTGCAACTTTTAGTCTCAGGAAGCTATCAAGAGGTTGTTGCCACAGCCAGAGGGTTGTTTTGCATTTTTTTGGGCATCACACAGTCATTGTGCCACTGGAACCAGATCGTACCTGGCTGATGAGCCCTAATAAAGGTGAAACAAGTCCTGGGTTGCCTGTGTTCTGGTTCAGGGATGACCTGGTTTGGGGATTTGGGCTGGCTTGTTCTCATTACAGCAGGATCAAAACTAATTTGCATATGGCTGGGTCCAAACTGAGGTGGTGTGATGGCAAAAAAAGTATGGATTGGGATGTGCCCCCTATGATTGCCAGTGGCTGGGATTAATTCAAGCATTTCATCCATCAACTTGTTTTTGCTTCTCAAACTGTAACAGGTATGCCCAGACGTGGGTCCCATGCTCACTCTATCACTGGAACCAAGCTATACCTGGCTGATGAACCCTATTAAGGGGGAACAGGTCCAGATTGCTTGTGTTCTGGTTCAGAGAGGACCTTCGCTTGCAGTTTTGTCTGGACTGTCCTCAATGGAGAATGGCCAAGACTGATGTGCTTATGGCTGGGTCCAAACTGAGGTAGCATGGTGGGTAAAAAAGATGGATTGGGATGTGGCCTGAACGAATATCGGCAACTGAGATAAATTCAAGTACTTCATCCATCACCTTGTTTTTTATGCCATTTTGCGTTTCTTTAGCAATACGTTTAGATGCAGTGCTGCCTATCATTCATATATATGTTTTTTCCCAGCTCACATCATTTTATGCATCGAACCACATTTCATTTGTTGTTGTATGGCACGTTCCCACAGGTCAAAGGCTGTGTTGTTGAGACACATGCCTTAAATCGCCTTCCTAGTGCTATAGAGTTTTTGAACAGGAATCATAAGAGCCAGCCCTCCTTAAACAGTCAAATGCTTTGTGGCTAAATTTCCAGAATCCACCCTTGACTCCTATATTTGGCCCAGTACCCTACAGAACCGTCTTTCAAGAGGAGACTTGGGGAATATTATCTTTTAGGTATTTCCACATTTCACAATTATATATAATAATTCCATACTATATAAGAGTTGATTGAATTGTATTTTTAATTTGTGTTAGGTGACAGTGCTTATGCACTGCACACATGGATTTTGTCCCCATCATCAATTCAAGTACAATTATTAAACACAGTTAATATATTTCCCACAAACGGACAGGGGCAGTTATCGAGTGTACTTTTGGGCTGCTCAAGTCAAGGTTTCACTGCCTTCATGAGAGTGAGGGAAGCTCTTCAGTAGTCATGTTCAGGGGCATACAAGATTGTGCCATTGTGTGCTATGCTGAACAATATAGCATTATGTAAGGGACTTCCAATGCAGCTTGAAAAGAACAGGTCTGATGAAGAGAAAGGCTCCCTCCTCCCACAAAACACTCCCCAAGATGCCAGCAGCTGATGGAAGGGAGGGACACAGTTACATTACCAACAAATTATTTCTAAGGTATGTGTAGTTTATGTAATTGCAATGTATAATGAGTTAGTCACAGTCTGAATGTAAAAAAGAAATTTTTATCTCCATCTTTCTTCACAGGATATATTGAGAATAACAACAAGGACCGGGTTAATCTTTTGTTTTTCACAAAATGTTTTAATGCGCATTACTGTAACAAATTAAATATCTATTTTCAATTTTACCAAACACACATTCAAAGCCTCTTTATTTGTTTTCTGGGAGTGGGTCTCCCTTACTCAGTTGCTAACATATCCACTTCTAAATCAGCTGCCTGACTGTGTGCACTTCTAGGTCTTACAGTATTACAGATAGAGATACTACTGCAGCTAAAAACCTCCTCACTCTCTATGGCGTGGGTAGTTGTACCACTAGAACCTGTTTGGGTAGTTTGTAAAAATTAAAGACAACATGTAATCTGCCCTAAACTTTTAGCTATATCTTTGCAACAGTAAGACATTTTTTGCTGGATATGTATGGTGCAGTGACTGAGTATCCTTGTGGCAGTTTCCAATTTTTCCACACTTTTTCCAAAATGATGCACCTTAAATACAATGTGACAATGTCTTTCTTCTATTTTGTTGCTTTGTCTGATAAACAATACAGCCCCTTAGTGACATCATTTTTTCATTTAACTGTCAATACTATTAATTATTGCAGATCACATCCTACCTTCACACCAGAACTAATGTGCCCCATACCCCATCTTTCTGGTCCAAATCGTACTTTACAAAAGCAGGGGTCCCTCAAGGATCTATTATCTCACCCATGTTTTTAAACATCTACTTAAAGCCATTACCAGCACTGATCAATCAATTTCACCTCATGTGCTATAACTATGCAGATGACATACAAATACTCCTTCAACTGGAATGCCCTAAATACATTAGAAACTCACACATTTTCAGTTGTCTCAGAGCAGTGGATCAATGGATGACATGAAGCCATCTCAAATTAAATGCTTCCAAAACGGAGTGGTGATTGAAAAAATGATCGGCCACTTGCCACATGGCCCGATGATCTGGGAACACATCCCAAAGTATCAAAGGAAGTAAGAAACCTACGACGCCCCAGTGGACAAACTAGCAAGATCAAGCTTTGTTACTATAAAAACACTGGGATGCATTTCCCCACACCTGGGATTTCCACACAAGATCCAGGCTACTATCTCTCTCGTTCTGTTCACACTTGATTACGCCAATAGCCTCTACCAAGGATCACATTTAATAACTATGAAAAGGCTACAACGGATTACGAACTCTACTGCCAGACTACTCTTACATATAAAGTAGAAAGCCCACGTCTCCTCTGCTTTGAAAGCCTATTTCAGAAAACACCGGATTTATCGAGCCGGAAGGAAGACGCTTTGCGATATTTGGGCCCAAATGGAAAGATGTATGGTTGTTTCAAGGCATCTTTGGCTTGATTTTATAAACTAGACAGGTGTTTTCTGAAATAGGGGGAGAGGTTGATTCCCAATAATAATGCATTTGTGTAATTTTTGTTGGTTTAGATATATGGTGATCTTTTGAAGAATCTGGGAACTTAGAAATATTACGATTCAGGCTTATGGCATGAGAAGTGTAAACTGGCATATGAAAGAGGTGAGCATGGAGGTATCCTAATATATATATTTCTTTGTATATATAGAGAAATAAGGGCTTTTATAGTGATGACCATTATTCTTTTGGTTTCCAGCTGAATTTAGAAATATGCCGAGGAGTGTGAGCAGGATGTTGAGCTCACAAGGAATTTGAGCATCTGGGATATGGTGTTTATTTCGGATTTTGAATAAGACTTGACTAAAAGATGAGCTGATGGGGAATAGAGCTGTATATATTTTGATTCTTATACCAATAGAGAAACAAAGGTTTTCAATATAGTGATAATTACTCCTCTTGCATGCAGTTGGATTATCGCATATGTTGAAGATAGACGGCAGAATTTGGTGCTAAGAGGGAATTTGTTCATCTGGGATATGGTAAAAAAACTTTAGGAAAGTGAATAAATAGGGACTAAAAGGTGAGCTAAGGGTTATTCAGGTATATATGTTTGTAATGGGGTCTAAGTAATAGAGCTATGCATATTTATAGCTCTGTAAGCTAATTGGGGACATATGATATTTTTATTGTTTTAACAGATAAATTACTTTTTGTACTGAGCAGTTGCAGTTGAATAAGGTGCAAGATTAGATAATCGACCAAGTGGATTCAAATTGGTTGAAGGTGAGACTTCTTAGCTTTTGGTTCTGGCAGAGCGTCCTTTCACACAGGGTAATGCCTTCTTCATATACACTTATAATGATGAGGTATTGAAATCTGTTCACTTAATATAGGGGAGTGGATAGCTAGAGATACACTAAGACAGAGATCGAATGTTTGGAACCTACCATCCGCTAAAATGAAGGATTTTCGCTATGTGCTTTTTCTATTGTACAAATGTACCTGTGTTAAGTTGTCTAGATCAACGAAATTTTTGGAGATTGTTATATAGGTAGAGTAGAAATTCAATGCTTTAGTTGGAACCATCCGCACTTGTTCAATCATATGTTTGTTATCTGTAATGTATAGTTTGGATGTTTATGGTCGGACTTTGATTTTGTATTCTTTACTTTACAGCCCTGATGATGTCCCGGATGGGGACGAAACGCGTTGGCTGTTAAAAGTATTAACTGTTTTTCAAGTTGGCTGACATTGAAGATTTTACTGAATAAAGAAAAGAACTTGATTTCATACATCTGGAAGATCTTCTTTTGGACTTTTTATATTGAAATGTGATTGCAATTTGTTGTAACACTAAACTCTCCTTCTGGATTAGAGTGATTGTAGTGATTAGTGGTTGGTGACGGTGAACCACAATAAGTTGAGCGTATTCATGGTAAATGAATAGGTTGCAGATAATAAATAAATAGCTTCCCAGTGCACACAGGGTTGGACCCTCATTGTCTTGCTTAGTTTTGAATGTTCCCCAATGTGACCATCATCTTTTTATGTAATGTTGTCTTCTATCTCTGAATATAAAATGTTTTATTAGTGTGATTAATATGCGTGTAATTTTGAATGACTTTAACAGCCTATGTTGCACCGTCAGCCTCTACAGTCTATGATGCACTATTTTGTATTATTTTTAGAAGCCTGATATGTGTTTTATGTTACTGTATTTAGTTACGTAAATATGTAGCTAAATGGTAACACAATATTTAAATTTGTATTCTTTTAAACTGCTAATACCTCTAAGATTCTCATTGAAGTGCAAATTACAGAATGCAATTCATTGAACATGAGGTATGTTAATGGACTGAGCACTTACATGAGCGCAAAACAAATGTTAACATTTTTCATATATTGTAATTACCGATATAATCACTAAATTCAAGGTCCACCATTTGTATTGTGTTAATTAAAAAAAAAGGCAATGTGCCACTGAGAAGGTTCTGAGGTATTAGAATTCAGGGGATTTGATTATGGGGGGTGGGGAGTTTGGTGTGTTATACCCCTAATAATGATGTGATGTGTCTGTCGGATTTCACCATGTATATTGACATACACACAGACAAAATTGAAAGTCTTAAAAAGTGTTGGATAGTTTAAAAAATATGTGGTTCCTCTCACTAAGTACACCTACCAATATGCATTCCTCGCCCTTTCCACTGCCCCTTGAGCCCCCCTCATACGCCCTGCATGTCGTAGAATGCATTTTAACATTACATGCATGTCTGATTGTTGGAAAACCTGAAACGTAACCCCCCCCATGTTACTGACCAAGCAACGGCCCTGTCAATATTAGTGATTCCAGATACAGCCTCCTTAGTGAGGGTGCTTTCGAAGGCTGCTTCTATTGCTGTTGGTGGTGGTTGACTATAAGGTCACCTTCAGTGCCTGCAGCTTCCTGTCTTCTACTGGCCAGTTTCTTCTTTGTTTATGAGTGAATTTCGCTCCACCGCATACAAATTTCAGAAATACTAGGAGTTGTGATGCCCACACTCCAAGCCGGCTCTTTTTTCGGCTTCAGGCTCAGTTAGAGAGGGTTTTTCCAAATAGAAGACTTACAAATCATGGCTTGTGGCATCAGGGTTAAGATGCCTGACTCTCACTGTGAAGGTTGGGTGTTCATAGTCAGGTGTTTCCTTGGCTTATATTAGCAGCAAAAAAATGTGTGTAGGGCCCTTTAAGGGCTGAACGTGGCTTGGGGACTGCAATATTAGCAGGTTAGGTGTGCAAGTCCAGGGGTTCCCATACATAAGCCGCAATAACTGCTGTGGGCCCTTTGGGGGCTGAACGTGGCCAGGGGACGGTTACATTAATCCCCATGAAGCTAGAGATCTGGGCATCTCAGCAAGGACATTGAACACATGTGACGCTGGGCAAAGTATTTAATCTCCCGCGCGACTATGAAGGGTTCCTCATGTAAAGCAACTGGTGTTATGCTAAGCGCTCTCATTTGAAAGCTGTAGTTAAATGTTCCTCAGGTAATGCAACTGGGGTTATGCTAAAGCGCTATCATTTGAAAGCTGTAGTTAAATGTTCCTCAGGTAATGCAACTGGGGTTATGCTAAAGCGCTATCATTTGAAAGCTGTAGTTAAATGTTCCTCAGGTAATGCAACTGGGGTTATGCTAAAGCGCTATCATTTGAAAGCTGTAGTTAAATGTTCCTCAGGTAATGCAACTGGGGTTATGCTAAAGCGCTATCATTTGAAAGTCTGATTTCAATGTTCCCCATGTAATGCAACTGGTGCTATGCTAGGCGCTCTCATTGAAAGTATAAGTTCAAGGTTCCTCATGTAAGGCAACTGGTGCTATGCTAGACTCTCGGAATGGAAAGTCTGATTTCAATGTTCCTTATGTAATGCAACAGGTGCTATGCTAGGCTCTCACAATTGAAAGCCAGATTTCAATGTTCCCCATGTAATGCAACTGGTGCTATGCTAGACTCTCACAATTGAAAGTCAGATTTCAATGTTCCCCATGTAATGCAACTGGTGCTATGCTAGACTCTCACAATTGAAAGTCAGATTTCAATGTTCCCCATGTAATGCAACTGGTGCTATGCTAGGCTCTCACGATTGAAAGTCAGATTTCAATGTTCCCCATGTAATGCAACTGGTGCTATGCTAGACTCTCACAATTGAAAGTCAGATTTCAATGTTCACCATGTAATGCAACTGGTGCTATGCTAGGCTCTCACAATTGAAAGTCAGATTTCAATGTTCTCCATGTAATGCAACTGGTGCTATGCTAGGCTCTCACATTTGAAAGTCTGATTTCAATGTAAGTTTTAAAAGCCCAGTTTCGGGTCAGGCAGCCATCGCAGGCTGAGGACCATTCATGCTTAAAGTGACCTTGGGCTGGTTTACAAGAAACACAAGGTATATATTTGGCATATTACCTGTTACTCTTATTGTTGCTGCACGAACAAATCCTTGCTGAAGCGAACATACCCTTGCTTGCTAAAGATCTATGATAGCCGGGTTAGCTCGCTCTAATTCTCATTCCACATTTTGTGGTCTTACTTACTCGGGGGAGTTACGCTTAGCGTGACAATGTGTCTGGTTAATCAGAGTGCGAAGAACTCAATGTTACACACCCATGGTGGGTTTTAATGTTCACATTTGTAAATGTGCCAGCCTGCCGCCTTTAGTACGAAATGTTTGGCTGTGGCATTTGAAGCCACTGGAATGGGCAAACCATTGATGTTTTTTCAGGTTGAAACATGACTGCCCTACTGTTGACGTCATGAATTACTCTGTTGGCCTCTCATCAAGACATTCCAAGCCGTTATGTCACATTAATATATTCAAAGTCTTTGATTCCAGTCTTGCGAGGCGCTTGCCTCAGTGATGTCACTTAGGTACATTATCAGCACTTATGATTTCACATCAATACGTCCCAGTCCTTTTGGCCACACCTTCGAGAGTACCTATGCATGCTTGTGCTGTAAAAACATATGAATGAGTGGTCTGGGTCAAATAGCATCTATGCACCCATCACAGGTACACATGTGCATTAGAAGCTTGTTATGTCACAAAGGGCCTCTGCGCTTGTGCGTTAGTACACATATTCATTATATGCCTGTGGTTTGTCACACGGTACATATGCACCCTTGTACTCGTACATTTATGCATAATTTTAATGTATTGTGTCACACTGTACCTATGCACCCTTGTGCTTATACAATCAAGCATTATATGCCTGTGGTTTGTCAGGCAGTACCTCTGCATCCTTGTGCCTCAACACTTATACATTTAGATGTCCATGTTGTGTCACACAGTACCTAGGCACTCTTGGGCCTGTACAATTAAGCATTCTATTCCTGCATTGTGTCACACTGTGGGCTTGGGCACAGTTATGCATTAGATGCCTAGGTTGTGTCATACAGTACCTGTGCACCCTGGGCTGTGGGCGTGGGTGGTAAGGGAGTGTACAGTCTCATGATGTAGTCAATAGGGCTGACATGTTAACTGTATCTCTTATCCAAAGGCTAAGAGCACTAATCTTTTGTGTTTTATTTTCTTTATGTATGGCTGGATCCATGACTGTGATACCTGGGAAGTGATCCACACCGCAATGACGGCGAGATACCAGGGAGGTGATCCGCACCGCAATGATGGCATGATGTGGACAAGAAATGAGACCGGAAGATCCGGAACTGGTGTGGCAAGCGGCAGCATCAAGTGTGATGAGCAATCAAGAGAAGGGCTCAGAGGTGCCAGCCTGCATGGGTGAGATGCTGCGGCCCATGCACTGTGGTGGTTGGGTATATGTACAGACAAACACAATTTGCCACCAGCGGGTGTATCTTAGCAGTCCGCTGCGTTACAAAGGTATATGTACACCTTAACACCCCTGTCTTGGAATAGTATCCTGCCTTTAAGTAACAACTTACAGTGCTTGTACACGCAGGTGCCATCTTAGTGGACGCTGCGCAATGCTGGGATGCTCCATAGTAGGGGGAATTTTTCCCACTGAAGGGTCCTGGAAACAAGGAGGCAAGCAAATGGTTAGTAGGGGGAGAGGCTTATTCAGAGCCTATCCCAGAACCTAGTGGCCAGGTATATCTTGTTCGCACATTCCTTGGCTATGTTTATGGGCGATCTTGGGGCCTGTGGGGCACTCCCTGTGTAGTCTTCTGAATTGTTTTACAGTTTCCGGTGTCAGTCGACTATTCCAATATGGCACCAACCATGTTGAGATGGGTGCAGTTACACTAGCAATAAGTCTCATTGTCTGGTGCAACATGTCTATAGGGCGCGTTGTGCTTCTATCATTTGAGTGCACTTAGTGGCTCCCAGATGGTATGTTAATCTCCTCTTAGTGAGCCCAAGTTTAGGGGGATGGGTGCACAGCTGGTACAGAAGTACCTTAACCCCTTCAGCGCGGCGCGGATTTTCGCTCTGTGCTGAAGGTTCTAATGAGCCTATCGGCTCATGACGGAACGGTTCCGTCATGAGCACAGCTCAACCGACGCTCATGACGGAACCGTTCCGTCATGAGCATGGAAGGGGTTAAGGTAGCCTGCCCTGCCAGGAACCTGGCAGTATGCCTGTCACTAGTATTCATTAGAGGCACCCTGAGCAGGTCCTGGAACATGTTTGTTATGGGAGTATCTGCCACCGTGGATAGGGGACGAGAAGAGAGTGGTTTTGGGTTACAAATGTTTTGCAGCACCGGGAATGGTGGTTGGGTTAGGTTTATGCCAAACAAATTTGAGCAAGCCCACCTGCCAGCGATGAAGAGGACTAGTTCTGCATACAGCGAGCCAGCAAAATAAGTGCATAGTTTAAGGCTCACTGGGCCTGGCATCATAAGTAAGGATAGGGTCTAAGGTCCTGCATGGTTTTACCATGGACAGGATCAGGTATGTACACTGCTCTTGCCTGGGTAAGGCAGTATTTCTGAACAACTTTGGAGCAAGGAGCCTAGCATGACCTTCCTAGAAGTAGGAAGGGGGAGGCCAGATAGTCTGTCAACTACACTAGCCTGTGGCGGTAAGGTCATGATTGGTGAGCATAGTTTACGGTCCTTAACCTGGCATAACCATGGTCAAAATAGGGACGCCTGAGGGGGAGACAGAGGGTCTTTCATGGAACTCCAGGGGCAGTTACAGCCGGAAGGCTGGAAGGGGGCGGGGGTAGGGAGGTCACGCTTCCAGTAGGCTGGTTGGCCACCCCACACTCACATGTGCTCAAGGGCGCAAAAACGCATAACTGCAGCAGCCCCTTTTTTGGAGTTGAATCTTTAAGGGCATAGGAGGGCCCGGTGGAGGTATCCATCCGGTAAGCTGGACCCCCTGCGCAAGGTCACCCCGGTCACTCTGGTTGGAGGTTGGGACCTAGCTTGAACTTGACTTTGACCTAGGGCCGCCAGTCATTGACCTTGCCGTAGTCTCTAACAGGGATACACAGAAAGAGAATAAACCCCTAATCCAAAGCAGTGGCAAGTACCAGGCCATATTACCTTTGGCTTGAAAGATGTCGCAGGGCAGGTAAAAAGGAGGAAGTAAGGGAGTGAGGACCAAAAATATAGGGCACGGCCGGAGAACTGTTGGCGCACCCACACAGTGATGCCAGGCTCTGACCACGATTGGTTCATGGGCACAGCAGCAGCGCAAAAAAGACCCTCATTGGAAGAAATTTCAAGAATATCAGAAGCTGGTGTTTTGTGTTTTAATGTAGGCAGGCACCCCCCTAGAATCAGGAAGAGGGCGAGGCAACCCTCTCCTGGAACACGGCAGTGCAGCAAAATGTGCTAGTATTTTCCTGTTTCTAAATATGAATACAGACCAAGGAAAACTTGTTTTCTGTCTGTATTTATAAGTAAAAATCTATTTAACCAGAAGACCAGGAACCCTAAACATAGTACATTTTGTGCAGGGCGACCTCACAATGAGTTTTGCAGTTTAGAACGTGGGAAGGTCACACTCAGTGCTGGCCACATAATGTGGGCAAGCTTTGTAAGTCGCTGTTGCTGAACCTTTGTCCCTGATTAAAGAATAAAATCTTCTGTAATATTTAAAGTCCATTAGATGTGGCTCTAGCTCTACATCAAATATTGCTTGTTGTGCTGTCTTATTTTCTAGCTCAATGAAGCAACAAAACCTACACAAATTCAAATGGCTCTTTGCGGGATCACCCACCTCTGAATCAAGATCTTCTATGGATTCATGATTTTTAAGTCTTTTTGTATTCCTCCAAAGATAATACTATCATTTGAAATTGGGAGATATATCCCAAAATAATAAGCGTCTAATTTAAATTACAATGACATTTATAATTAAGTGATTACATTTTAATTTATTTAACGAAATATACAGCAGTGTATCTAAAAATCTCTTGTAATGTACTGAGTTTTTTTATTGGAACTGTGGGGTTAAAGAAGTAAGAAGGGAACTGCACTGTATATTCATCCAACAGATAAAATAAGCTCACATATATATATATATATACTAGCAGCCCGTCCCGACGTTGTCCGGGTATGAATTGCTGACGGCCAGTAGTATATTGTTTTGTAGGATTTTGTTTTGATAGCATTTCTTATCTGTGACAGGCCTGTGAAACGCTCGGATTCACAGTGCACTGCTGATGCACTTAAGAGTGCGCGTTCAGTAGTGTGTGAACTCGAGTTTCCCTACATTATTTTTCCTTGCAATATTATATAGCATGAACTCGACAACATGGCATGAGCACAATTTACAATACAGAAGAACACATTAATTTGTGGTAGGAACGGGGAGACAATGCGATTTGCCTGGAATCACAGGATGTTGAGCTGAAGCAGAGATTCAAACGTAGCTCCCCAGCTCTAAAGTTCGTAAATCTAGAACTTGTGGCGGGAGGTGTGTCTAAAAGTGTATGTCGGTGCTGGCCATCAATGAGAGAGACCTGTGCATTTTTCAAATGGGTGGCGAAAAAATATGAGTATGTTGCTGGAGATGTGGGCCGCCGTGCCACCAATGTACTTACCGGGGGAGGGTAAACACTCATTATTCCGCAAATTTCTTTCCGCATACCATCACTCCGCATACTTTCATTACGAAAGTACGATGACTCCGCAATGCCTTTCTAACGCAGGGCATTACATTTTATATGCCTTTACCACGCATACATTTACAACGAAATCGTTGTAAATGCATGAATGGTAAAAGCATGTTTTTTTAAAAATGTTTGGATAAGGTAAGTATGGGTATAGGGGTATATGTTTTGGGGTACTGAGGTACATGTTTTGGGGTGTTTGAGTATTTTAAGGGTTCAGATATAGTTTTGGGTTATGGGGTACAGGGTAGTTTTAAGGTTTAGGGATAGGTATGGGTTTTGGGGTACAGGGGTATTTTTAGGGTTCAGGGCTAGGTTTGGGTTTTGGGGTATAGGGGTATTTTTACAGTTATGGGGTAGGTTTGGGTTTTGGGGTACAGGGGTATTTTTAGGGTTCAGGGCTAAGTTTGGGTTTTGGAGTACAGGGGTATTTTAGGGTTCAGGGGTAGGTTTGGGTTTTGATGTACAGGGTTATTTTTAGGGTTCATGGCTAGCTTTGGGTTTCGGGGTACAGGGGTATTTTTAGGGTTATGGGGTAGGTTTGGGTTTTGGGGTACAGTGGTATTTTTAGGGTTCAGGGCTAGGTTTGGGTTTTGGGATACAGGGGTATTTTTAGGGTTCACGGGTTGGTTTGGGTTTTGAGGTACAGGGGTATTTATAGGGTTCAGGGCTAGGTTTGGGTTTAGGAGTACAGGGGTATTTTTAGGGTTTAGGGATAGGTTTGGGTTTTGGGGTACAGGGTATATATATAGGGTTAAGATGGGTTAGGGTTTAAGGGTGTTGGGGTATTTTAAGGAGTAAGGGTGGGTTATGATTATGGGGTGCAGGGGTATTTAAAGGGAGCAGGGTGGGATTAGCACATGATATGAAACATGGCATGAAGGGGAGAACGTACCACACGCCCCCAGCGTTTGTCACGCCCCCAGCACACACCCACAGGACAACGCAGACACGCCCACAAGGGACTACTTTGCTGGCACGGTTCTTTTACCTTTTAAATGTATATGGTGGGCGTCTGCATAGCCTATGTCCTTCTGCTGCAACTGCCCTTTCCAACGCTGTATTGGGTGTTGTGATTGGTGCTGTGGTTCCTGAGATTACCCGCCTCAAATGTTTGGGCTCTCTCTTTATTAAATTAAGTATAGATATACAAACATAAATTTAATTTCAAAAACGAAATGAGCGATGTGGCACTCCAGTGGATAGCACAATGGTTTATTGTGCAAGCAAACAACGCGTTTCGACTAAAAGCCTTTGTCAAGTGGTACAATGTACTCTACTGCTTGAAGAAATGGTTGGTTGGTTGATTGCTTTATTTCGATATGCATATATCATAAAAGCGATACAAAAGATTAAAACAGCATGTCGAAAAAAGTATGACTGTACAATAAGTAGAAAACATTAAAACACATTAGAACATCATAAATTAGTTAAAAGGAGATTAAATTGATATGGACAGTCTTCTAAGTCTAATCAACCAGGCCCATTTTTAAAAACTTGGCAACGGCACAAACAATCGGGGGGGGCTGTGTTAGTTAATAGAATCCGAAGGGCGACAGAGTGCTGGCGAGTACCCAATTCTCTGCAGATAGGACCAAGCCAACGTGATCTTGGTCGGCCGTAATCAGGGCATTCAAAAAGAAAATGTGGCACAGTCTCTGGTTTGTCGGGACAGAGAGCACAGTATCGTGAAGAAGGCTGGGATTTATTCCACCTGGAACAAAGGTCAGCCAAGGGTAGCAACCCCAGCCGGAATTTAATGTACAGGGACCGGTCCATGGCAATTGTTATTAGGTCCATGTATGGCTCGTAGGCAACGACATCTTTTATCAGCAGAAAAGCTGCGGTGGTTTTGCAGTGCTGCTGATTACTGATGCGCTTCACGCGGACCCATTCCCAGAACAGTTTTTTTAGGGTCACCTTCGGGGGGGCGGAGTGACTATGCCAACAAGAGTCCAGGCCTAGGTCCCCTAGAAGGTGTTTGATGTTCTTCAGCCATTTGATACTGTGCCAACCGTCGGAGTGCATCACCTCAGCAAGGCCGTCAGCGTAGGGTTTTAGCTCCGGTACCCTCCACAGACGGGCCCAGAGCAAGAGGGGTCGCAGACGAGCCTGGTCCCCTATTGCTTTGCAGCCAGCATCCATGAGTACTGGGATAGTCGGGCTACTCGATGGTATGGCAAGGAGATCTTTAATGAATTTATTTTCCGCCTTGCACAGTAGATCCACTTTGTCCAGACCCCACAATTCAGCTCCATACAGTGACCCAGGGACCGCACGAGCTTTATATATATCAAGTAGGGGGGCAACACAGTGTTTAGTTGAGTTGTTAAACTCTTTGAGGAGAGCCCCCCCCACCCTTTTGTGGGTCATTACCATTTTGTTGATATGGGCGGTCCAGTTCATCGCGTCGTTGAGTCGGATTCCCAAGTAGTCGAATTCTGCCACTCTTTCTAGGGGTATAGAATTCAAAATAGGGGGGCGGCCAAGTTTGCGGGGCGGGTGCAAAACTAGGTACTTGGTCTTTTCCACATTGATGACAAGGCCCCTGGAGGTGCAAAAGTCCTGGAAGCGATTTAGTAATGTCTGGAGACCTTGGGGGGTTTTAGAGATGAGGAGGGTGTCGTCGGCGAACAGCAAGGTTGGAATTTTTACGCCTCCCAGGGTGGGAGCGTCTGCTGGTTCGCCGAGTAGATGGTCTACCACCCCATTGATATAGAGGGAAAATAAGGTGGGGGCCAGAACACAGCCCTGCCTTACTCCCCTCTCGACCCTGATCTTATCGGTCTTTTCCCCGTTCAACCCCCATCTAACCTGGGCATAGGTGTTTTTGTGCAGTTTGATGAGGAGGTTTAGTAAATACGGGGGCATCCCTAGATCGTGTAGCACCCTCCAGAGTTCCTCCCTGGGAACCAGGTCAAAGGCAGTCTTTAGGTCAATAAAGGCCAAATAGAGACTGCCTTTGCCTAGCTCCACCACCTTGAAGAAATACACTTCTAAGTTCGTAGGCACTGACAAAATACTAACCAATTTTGGTAATCATGAAAAATTACCATTTGTACAGCAACCACAAGATTCCATAAAGATCGATTGATGGCATTTCTCTGAATGTAAATACATTCCCTCACAATAAGTCATTTAATTATGATAGAATTAATTGCGTTTGTGAAAACGATCCATTGACAATCAATAACGTTTTTAATGTTCAAAATCAACAGCATTATTTATATTTCTAAATTGAATCGGCAGCAACATATGAACGGAAGTCATTAATGTTACCACATTAGTGCAATTTAATGCTATAGAGAAATAGGGAAAAATAGTGAAGGAATTGCATAATACCCACAATCAACTGTATTAGTCAAAAGTCACTCAATAATTCATTTGAGTCGACTGATGCGAGCTTGCCAAGTCGTACTGTCTTGTATCTATAAATAATGTGTAAGATAGGTAGACAAGCTCCACAGACAATAAAATACTTGTAATTAGATATTGATATTTGCAAGAATCCTCTGAGTTGGAGTAAAAACCTCATATTGGGCCAATGCCCTGGTAAACTGCAAGAGCATTTCTAATAATAAGCATCTATATGGCTGATATCGAGCAAGAGCTCATGATAATGGTCGACAAGCTCTACAGGCAAAAAAAAAAGGTGTGATGTTTGCAGATAAATATCAATATTTGCAAGAGGCCTCTAAATTAGAATGGACCATCATTTTGGGCAAGTGTCTGCATGATAAACTTCTAAAACATTCCTAATAATAAGCATCCATACAGCTGATAGCGAGCAAATGCTCATGGTAACGGAGAATAGGAACCCCTTTCTGTTACTTCTAAATATTAGTACCTCAGGATAATGTGATTCCTTCATATTAAAAGTGCTACTGCATGAACTAAAATAATGTGAAAAATGATAATGTAAAACATGTGCCTATAAGAAAAGGGGTGCGTGAATGGGAAACAGTTTGAACTGAATCAATGTATGGTCCATCAAGACCCAGTGAGTGTAGCTAATTCCTCTCCACTGTTCATGCCATTGGGGATCCTAGTATTTAGATCAATTATGTGTCTTGATTTAGTGTGAAAAGTTGTTTCTCTCTGCCACCACCCCTAGATTTTCCATGATTCTATCAATGGCAAAGAATGGTATCAAATTTCAATTGCTGGTATGTTTGTCATAAATGTGTCTGGCCACAGAATACCTAAAAACCTAGTTAGTTATCAATCGGAAATGTTAAAGCACTCTCGTTTTTAATAGTAGCTTAGTGCTACCTACGCATCTTAAGCCACAAGGACATTCCAAGATTTATACAACATAATCTGTGGTACATGTAATGAATTTGCAAATTTGTTTAGTCTTTCCATTGTAAGCGACATAGCTATTGCGACTTCTGCTGTTTTTACATGCCTTTACAAGAATTGCATTTTAAAAAACCCTTTTGCACTCATAGCCAGGAAGTGGTAGTGGGCTTTTCTTGATAGCTATGGGCTAAACAAATTAGAAAATTCATTTTATGTACCACAGATTTTGTTGTATCACAATAGCAGTAAGGTAAGCATATATTTACTATTCATAACAACACATCTGCGTACCTTGACAATATACAACTAGATCTAGAATTTAAGAATAGTAAACCTATACTTACCAATATACCTGCCTTCATGATATTGTGGTTGACAATATTTTGGATACAGTATTATTACAGCAATAGTCTTTGTCCCTTGATAATGTGACATCCATCCAAAATTCCTGCTCTTTTTTTTTCACGGCCCAGTGGCCAGACTTATTCATGAAAAATACTAAATTGTCATGGAAAATTCTAAATTATCAAATACAAAATGGAAGCTATGGTAGAGAATAATTTATTTCACATATTTAAAATAGTGCAATTTGCAACACACGGACGGTGCCATCGAAGTAGAAAAGCAATCAAATAAAGTGCTACAGATAAATAAATACTGCATGATAATCTATATACAATGCTATGAAACCTTTTTTCCATTTTCTCCTCAATCTTGTATTCTGCATCCTCTAAATTAAGAATCAGTTAGGAAAAAAACAAAGGAAAGGGACATTTTTTACAGTTCATCTCAGAGTTTAGGGTCATCCACAGCAAATGGTAAAGCTTTCCTGACAGATGTCTCAGCTTCAAGTGTAGTGGACACACCTCCTCCATATCTGCCGATATTTGTGGAAAGCATAACCAGTGTTTCTCCCCCAGGAAAGAGTCCTCTTTGATGCAGTAGCTACCTTTGAGGAAATGTGTGGGGACAATTCCCTCAAAGCCAGGTTGAATTACTTAGACCTCAAATGGATCATGACCATACACCTACAAAATGGGGGTACATTTCCAATCTTAAGTGTCGTAAAAACAGTTTTATCTCAGCACATGGGACACACTTGTATGCTGATCCTCGCCAGGGTGCGATTGATGGACTTGAATGGAGTAGGTGTCATCGAATATGGTTTCTGATTAATAAGAGTACGTTTTTTTGGGACTGGGATTAGTCCTTAGTAAGTCAATTAAGAGGCTGGTCTTGAGCAGCTTTCCATGCTGTAGTTGGTTGCCTCCTCCTTTGATTCCAAGCTAGAGTTTGCAGTTGAGTCTTGGAGCTGCTGGAGATGCACCCATTGTTAGTTTTCAGTGGGTTGTTGTGAGCAGGTGCACATCTTAGTTACTGGCTTGAGGAGGCAAGAGTGAGTTTGCCACTTCCATAGAGCAGTTTCTAAGCAGGCAGGTCTTTGCAGTTCATGTATGGGAGTTTGAGCAAAGTTTTGGGATAGTGCTGCTTGGGTAGCAGGGTAAGAATATGCCTGGAACTTTTGTTTTTTAACTAAACACCATTACTGTGTGGAGTTTTGAAGAAAGTCCAAAATAGATTAGAACATGAAACCTATTAGCAGACCCAAAAGGACTGAAAGGAGCAGGCTGTGCTGTAGATTTAGACTGACATTGGGAATTGCTAGATTAGTGCTGGTGCGGACAGTTGATGCAGTATTGGTGCTACTCGCTGTAGCTGAGGTTACTTTATTGCTGGTGACTGTGCTGCTAGCTGTAGATACAGTTGCATTATGGCTGCTGGCGGCGTTGATAGCTGTTGATAACGTTATATCATGGCCAGTGACAGTGCTGCTAGCTGCAGATACAGTTTTGATGTTGCTGATGGCTGTGCTGCTAGCTGTTGATAACACTATATTTTGGCTGGTGAATGTGTTGACAGATGTAGATAGGGTTGCATTTAAGTGGGTGTCCACGCTACCAGCTGTTGATGCTGTTCTGTTGTGGCTGGTATCTACACTGCTAGAAGTAAATGAGGTCTCATTGTGATTGGGGACTGCTGTAAATAAGGATACATTATGGTGGGTGACAGTGTTGCTAGATGTAGGTGAAGGAACACTAGGGGGCATGCCAGGGCTTCTATCTGTAGATAAAGTTGCATTTAGGTAGGTTCCAGTGTTGCTGGCTATAGATAAGGTTATATTAGGGTTGACAAGAGTGCTGCTTGCTGCAGCTAAAGTAACATTAGGGGGGAGGGGAGTGCTGCTAGCTGTAGTGAGAGTTATGTTAGGGTTGTTGACAGTACTGCTAGCTGTAGTTTTAGTTACGTTAGGGTTGTTGACAGTACTGCTAGCTGTAGTTTTAGTTACGTTAGGGTTGTTGACAGTGCTACTAGTTATAGATAGAGTTATGTTAGGGTTGGTGAAAGTGCTGCTTGCTGTCGTTAGAGTTAAGTTCAGATTGCTGACAGAGCTGCTAGCTGTAGTTTTAGTTACGTTAGGGTTGTTAATAGTACTGCTAGAAGTACTCAGAGTTACGTTAGGGTTGTTGACAGCGGTACTAGCTGTAGTTCGAGCTATGCCAGGGTTGTTGACAGTGCTGCTAGCTGTAGTTAGAGTCATGTTGGGGTTGTTGACAGTATTGTTAGATGATGTTAAAGTTATGTCAGTGTTGGGATTGGTGACAGTACTGGCAGCTGTAGATGAGTTTGCATTAGCGTTGGTGACGGTGATGCTAGCTGTAGCTGAAGTTAAATTTGGGTAATTGACAATGTTGCTAGCTGTAGTTAGAGTAACGTTAGTGTTGTTGACAGTGCTGCTTGCTATAGTTTTAGTTATGTTATGGTTGTTGACAGTACTGCTAGCAGTACTCAGAGTTACGTTAGGGTTGTTGACAGAGCTGCTAGCTGTAGTTAGAGTTATGTTAGGGTTATTGATAGAACTGCTAGCTGTAGTTCGAGTTATGTTAGAGTTGTTGACAGAGCTGCTAGCTGTAGTTTTAGTTACGTTAGGGTTGTTGGTAGTACTGCTAGCAGAACTCAGAGTTACATTAGGGTTGTTGACAGCACTGCTAGCTGTAGTTAGAGTTATGTTAGTGTTGTTGATAGAGGTGCTAGCTGTAGTTAGAGTTATGTTTGAGTTGTTGACAGTGCTGCTACCTGTAGTTTTAGTTATGTTAGGGTTGTTGACAGTACTGCTAGTAGTACTCACAGTTACATTAGGAGTGTTGACAGTGCTACTGGCTGTAGTTAGAGTTATGTTAGGGTTATTGACAGAGCTGCTAGCTGTAGTTAGAGTTATGTTAGAGTTGTTGACAGTGCTGTTAGCTGTAGTTTTAGTTACATTAGGGTTGTTGATAGTACTGCTAGCAGTACTCACAGTTACGTTAGGGTTGCTGACAGTGCTTCTAGCTGTAGTCAGAGTTACATTGGGGTTGTTGACAGTATTGTTAGATGATGTTAAAGTTATGTTAGGGTTGGAATTGGTGACAGTACTGCCAGCTGTAGAGGAGGTTTCATTAGTGTTGGTGATGGTGATGCTAGCATTAGCTGAAGTTAAATGTGGGTTATTGACAGTGTTTCTAGCTGTAGTTAGAGTAACGTTAGGGTTGTTGGCAGGGCTGCTTGCTGTAGTTTTAGTTATGTTAAGGTTGTTGGCAGTACTGCTGGCAGTACTCAGAGTTATGTTAGGGTTGTTGACAGCACTGCTGGTTGTAGTTAGAGTTATGTTAGGGTTGTTGACAGAGCTGCTAGCTGTAGTTAGAGTTATGTTAGAGTTGTTGACAGTGCTGTTAGCTGTAGTTTTAGTTACATTAAGGTTGTTGACAGTACTGCTAGCAGTACTCACAGTTACGTTAGGGTTGCTGACAGTGCTTCTAGCTGTAGTCAGAGTTACATTAGGGTTGTTGACAACATTGTTAGATGATGTTAAAGTTATGTTAGGGTTGGAATTGGTGACAGTACTGCCAGCTGTAGAGGAGGTTTCATTAGTGTTGGTGATGGTGATGCTAGCATTAGCTGAAGTTAAATTTGGGTTGTTGACAGTGTTGCTAGCTGTAGTTAGAGTAACGTTAGGGTTGTGTGCAGGGCTGCTTGCTGTAGTTTTAGTTATGTTAAGGTTGTTGACAGTACTGCTAGCAGTACTCAGAGTTACGTTAGGGTTGTTGATATAGCTGCTAGCAGTAGTTTGAGTTATGTTAGGGTTGTTGACAGAGCTGCTAGCTGTAGTTCGGGTTATGTTAGAGTTGTTGACAGAGCTGCTAGCTGTACTTTTAGTTATGTTGGGGTTGTTGACAGTACTGCTAGCAGTACTCAGAGTTATGTTAGGGTTGCTGACAGCACTGCTGGCTGTAGTTAGAATTATGTTAGGGTTGTTGACAGAGCTGCTAGCTGTAGTTAGAGTTATGTTAGAGTTGTTGACGGTGCTGTTAGCTGTAGTTTTAGTTACATTAAGGCTGTTGACAGTACTGCTAGCAGTACTCACAGTTACATTAGGATTGCTGACAGTGCTTCTAGCTGTAGTCAGAGTTACATTGGGGTTGTTGACAGTATTGTTAGATGATATTAAAGTTATGTTAGGGTTGGGATTGGTGACAGTACTGCCAGCTGTAGATGTGGTTGTTTTATTGTTGGTGGCGGTGATGCTAGCTGTAGCTGAAGTTAAATTTGGGTTATTGACAGTGTTGCTAGCTGTAGTTAAAGTAACGTTAGTGTTGTTGACAGCGCTGCTTGCTGCTGTAGTTTTAGTTATGTTAAGGTTGTTGACAGTACTGCTAGCTGTACTCAGAGTTATGTTAGGTTTGTTGATAGAGCTGCTAGCAGTAGTTAGAGTTATGTTAGGGTTGTTGACAGAGCTGCTAGCTGTGGTTCGAGTTATGTTAGAGTTGTTGACAGAGCTGCTAGCTGTACTTTTAGTTATGTTAGGGTTGTTGACTGTACTGCTAGCAGTACTCAGAGTTATGTTAGGGCTGTTGATAGAGCTGCTAGCAGTAGTTAAATTTATGTTAGGGTTGTTGACAGAGCTGCTAGCTGTAGTTCGAGTTATGTTAGAGTTGTTGACAGAGCTGCTAGCTGTACTTTTAGTTACGTTAGGGTTGTTGACAGTACTGCTAGCAGTACTCAGAGTTATGTTAGGGTGGTTGACAGCACTGCTGGCTGTAGGTACAATTATGCTAGGGTTGTTTACAGAGCTGCTAGCTGTAGTTAGAGTTATGTTAGAGTTGTTGGCAGTGCTGTTAGCTGTAGTTTTAGTTACATTAACGTTGTTGACAGTACTTCTAGCAGTACTCACAGTTACGTTAGGGTTGCTGACAGTGCTTCTAGCTATAGTCAGAGTTACAGTGGGGCTGTTGACAGTATTGTTAGATGATGTTAAAGTTATGTTAGGGTTTGAATTGGTGACAGTACTGCCAGCTGGAGATGTGGTTGCGTTATTGTTGGTGGCGGTGATGCTAGCTGTAGATGAAGTAAAGTTTGGGTTATTGAGAGTGTTGCTAACTGTAGTTAAGGTAATGTTAGGGTTATTGACAGCGCTGCTTCCTGTTGTAGTTTTAGTTATGTTAAGGTTGTTGATAGTACTTGTAGCAGTACTCAGAGTTACATTAGGGTTATTGACAGAGCTGCTAGGAGTAGTTAGAGTTATGTTGAGGTTGTTGACAGAGGTGCTAGCTGTACTCAGAGTTATGTTAGGGTTGTTGACAGTGCTGCTAGCTGTAGTTAAAGGTACACTGGGTTTGTTGACAGTGTTGTTAGATGATGTTATAGTTATGTTAGTGTTGGAATTGGTGACAGTACTGCTAGATGTAGATGAGGTTGCATTAGCGTTGGTGCTAAGGCTGCCAGCTGTAGGAATGGTAGCATTGGGGTTGTTGGGTGTGCTGCTAGCTGTACTTAAGGTCATGTTAGGGCTGCTGCTGGGTCTGCTAGTTGTAGATAGTGTTGCATTAGAATTTCTAGGAGTGCTGACAGAGGATGAGACGCCAGGGCTACTAGCAGTAGATATGATTACAGTGGGGTTGGTGGTAGATATAGACATTGATACGTAAGCACTTGTAGCACTGGTGGGCACAGCTGTGGATACTGGCGGCTTTGGGATGCCACTGCTGCACTGAAACCTGTTCACTTTTACAGAAGCATCTGGGTAAAGCGCCTCGACTCCAGCTCTGCAGGTACTCTGAGTGGCACATCCTCTGAAAGCGGTCTGGAAAGACCCAGAATCTGCACAAAAGGAGAAATTGAGAAAACCTAGATTTAAATATTTTCAGAGCAGAGTTTTTACCACATCACCTTTGGCCTTGAGAATAATAGTGAGGTCTCACAACCCTTACATCTCCTAAAGACATTCTAAGGCTCGTCAGTGAGCTAGGAGTGTGTGGATCACACACAGATATACCCTGCACCAGTTCTATCTGCAAAATAATAGGAAGACACACCAAACCTCAAGGGGCTCAAGTGATTCCCATGGATTAACTGGTGCAATTTGAGGTTCCCAGCTTGACGCACGGGACCATCTAAATATATCTTTGCTGACACCACTTAGCCTGGAAGCATCTGCCCACCCCAAACCAGACATGAGCCAAGAGCATTACCGCTGATTGATTGCTTGCACATTCACACTGAGCGTCCCTATGTCTTTTGTACTACTATAGTTTACTAACACATGCACATTCACACATTTATACTACATTGCAAATGCCACATTCTGTTGTATGATCACAGTACAGTTAAACTGGCATGAGAAAAACGTAGTTGCTGACTGACCGTGTATATGGACTTTACACGGGGAAAACAACTCTCTTACTAGTCACACAGGCAATTCACTGTAAATTTACCTTACCGTATAAATGTTCACTGTGATTTTACTTTACTGTAAAAATGTAACTATTTACATTCTGGTTTGGCTTCAATAACTTTTTTAAAGTGATATATATATGGAAAAATGCCTTGAGAGTTATGGTTTTATGATGATGTCAGCGATCTAATGTTACATCATTCATCGGATGGCTCCTTAAATCCCCAGCATAGCTGCATGAGATACCCTTGGGCATCCATTTTGTGTAGCATACCACATTGGAAAATGGCCACAACGAGTTTGTCAATTGTTCAATAATCCCTCTAGCAAGTGTTCACGCCACCTATTATCTTTATGGCATCAATCTGAAGCAATTACCTGTTTTTACAATCCCAGCAAAGCGAATACATCTGTTCTCTCCTCCTCTGCAGTCGACGGTTGTGTTGGCCTTGCACGAGGCTGCCTTACGCGCATAGCAGGAAGGGCACTGGAAGCCGTTGACGGTGGTGTTCGTGGGAGGCACTGCAAATCAGTCAGAACACAGAAGGTCAAGTAATGATTTTAACCTACATCTCAGAGTGGATGGAGTCCATTAGTGAAGCACCTTGCTTTTTGGACAGTAATGGGTATAGCTTAGCGCCATTTTGTTTTTGAAAGAACATAACTGGAAGAATGTTGGCTATTTGCTTAATTAGTGCAGTGTTCATTTGAGTCCTGTTGTTTCCTGGCATCAAGGGGCAAGGAATTAGGTCACTAAACAAAATGTAATATTGGGAAGTTCTTACATTTTAAAGTAATATCAAGGGCATGTCTTTTTTTTGCAACCCTTCTTAGCCTTGAACCCTTTCTCCTAAGGAATCTTCAGAGTTCTCCACAAGAGATGGGTACCATAATGGAGGTCAAAACTGAGCAGCAAGTTGCTGCTGCACCTACCTTGATTACTGTCAATCAATTCGGAATAAGACCAAGTTGGATTGTCAACTTAGCATGGATTTGGAAAAATGTATGGTCTCATCAGCCACGCCTATAATTTTACAGACAGCTGAGAAACACCTATCCATAGCTGTTGGGTGTAATACTACAATGAACACATCTTTTCTTCATCCTATGGTACTGAAACTTTTTAGCATTTGATTACAGGAGCTGATGTTACACTGGACAACTTCACAGGTTGACCACTTAGACAGGGTACGCAAACATAAAACACGCCTTCTAGATAGGTGGCTGTTGCTTAAGGTACTTACAGTTTAAGGAGCCGGTATTGCACACGTTTTGCCTGCAGCACTTAGAGTAGCTCGTCACACTGAAGTTCCCGGCGGTCACGCTGTATAGTGTATTGCATGTACCAGGCCCTTTAAAACACGTCCTCACAAAAGATGGTGTGCTCACCTTGTCTGTGGTGAGAAAAAAACAGTCAAAGGTGAGAAGATGTCTCCTTTTCCTACCATAATCAAAGAGACGCCGCTATGGCTTCATACAGGATCAAGTAGATTCAGCAAACAGCATGTGCCACAAAGCACTTTATTCGATGAGAATCATATTCTGGGCCACTGGAATTTCGCGAAAAAGAAGCGCCACCTGATGCAGCAGGGTTGACTAAATTATGCAGCAAGAAAAGGCAAATTATGCAGCATATTCCGTGGCAGTAATGTTTCATTGTTCTGTCACTTTAGCACAAATTAATACATTATGAGCAAAAGTGTCACCTCATTGGTACCAAATTAACAACTGAATACTGCAATCGGTAATTAAAAGGGGATCATATTACCTTGCAAAGGGTCTCTCACTGTGATGTGATTCACCACATGGAACACCTTTTGCAAGTAACTTTCAATCAATTTGAGTTAGATGCAAATGTTTTTTGTTGAAATCTGCAAGTTTTGCAGCAGATAATATTATTAATAATTATAATAATAATAATTCCTATTTGTGAAGCGCAAACATATCACCCCTTAAGGGTTTCAAGGCTCTGGGAGCCGTCAGTGAGATTAAGTGAGCTATTGTCCAGAGTCACATGATGCTGGGCTGAGCTGCCCTTGGCAGTAGCACCGTGAGCCCCGCACTCCGGAGTCAGGCGCCCTCGCCGCTGCGCCACACCTCTCCCTCAATGCAGATGACAAGTAAGGATATCCTGAAATGATGCCGAAATTGATGCGGCCGGATATCTGCCATTTTTTCTGCCTCCCTTTCACTAGCCCATACTCCCCGCATCTACGGGAGCAGAAGTGGAGGATGCTCCTTCACACACATTACAGCAAAGACCTGGAGCAGCCTCCCAACGCACCTCCGGACCATCACCATCACCTCAATTCTGGAATTCCGAATGGTCCTCAAGATCTGGATTTTGATTAAGCCTCCGGGATCTGCAGGCGCCTGGATATCCTATTGGGTGATTAGCCGCGCTTTATAGAGCCTGATTGATTCATTGATTTATTTACATAATTCCAGCAGCTCTAACCAATGTTGGACCAGAGCTTTGGGCAATCTAGCACTGCCAGTTGGGCCAGCTTGAAAGGGCCAGTGTGTAGACCATTTATTTCAGTCCTGTTGGTTGTGATAGGATAAAAACAAACCACCTCATGCCCTTGTCTCTCAAAACCGACTCATCTAATCAACTTGAACAATGACTGGCTGAAAGCATACAAATAAGGATAAGCCTTTAAGAGTAAACTATAGGAGTGGTGAAAGTGTGTCAAGTGATAACACGTAATCTACCCAGTGTTCTCACATCATACATGCATGAGCTACGGCTTCTATAACATGCCCTGTTAAATCAGACAGAGAACTGATAAAACATTAATGTGCTCACTGGGGTAATTTTACCAAATTCTTGAAGTAGCAAGAGTGAGATCACACAATCTTTGACACCAAGATGTCAGGAAACAGAGGAAGCACCATTTTCTGACCTTTGACCTTTAATACATTCCAAGAATTGAAGTTTGAGCAGCCTTAATCCTCAAGAAAAGAAAGGAAACCGATGCAAAAATCCTGGAGTCATTGTAAACTAGTTCGTAATAATCACAATTTTCACAGAAGAAGATGATGGCAGGGAGGAAGACATAATGAGGGTAGAGGAGTCACAGTAGTAAGCCCTTGTCCTCTCTAAAGGCCTTCAGTGCCTGCTGGCATGGTCATCACTTCCTGACAGAGACCAAGATGTGCAAACAAAAGACCCCTTGGCGTCGTCCTTGTGATGCTCAGGTTTCACCAGCTGCATTAAAACGTTTGAAACCTTGGGAGTAGAGTCATTTTCTGGTAGGTAGGGGGTGCATCCAGCCATATGCTTAGCCTTGAAAGCCCCACGTTTCCCTTCTGCTTGACTCTGTGAGATTTTAGAGTAGTTAACTTACTATGTTTATTAAATTTCTTTAGTGTCGCAACATTTATTTATGTCATGCAATTGCTAGGATGCGGGGGCATGGGGCCTGTGAATGTTGTCAGTGAGAAAGTGCTGGTAATTCTCTTTCTGTAGTTGTTTGATACTCAGCTTTCAGGGGCGAGGGTGATCTGACAGTTTCTGGAGCACATGGGTTGCCCAATGATGTCCACACTGTGTGTACCCACAGACGACCTCTTATAGGGCCAGATGTAGGTAGGCTAATACCGGTCGGTAACGGCCGAAATCGTCCGTTACCGACCGGTAATAGACTTTTCCTATGTAGGGGGAACATTTACCGATTCAGTAAATAACAAATCGGTATTTACCGATTCGGTATTTACCGAATCATCATTTGCCGATTCGGTATTTACTGAATCATCATTTGCCGATTCGGTATTTACCGAATCATCATTTACCGGATCGGTAAATGAAATGTAGGTAGCACTTCAAACAGTGCTTCTGGGCTAAAAGGATTCGTTATTTACCACCAACTATTAGTTGGTGGTAAATAACAAATTCCTCTGTAAATGCAAATATGTGCATTTACACCTGTGCCATATGACAGACATACATGCCCTTAGGGCATGTGTGTGTGCCACAATGTGCACACCACCACTAATCAGGGGTGCAACAGGGTGTCAAAGTGACACTCTGCCACCCTTGACTTTTTCCCTATTTTACCAAATCGGTATTTACCGATTCGGTAATTGACATTCATTCCTATGGGCCTCCAGGCCCATAGGAATGAATGGCAATTACCGAATCTGTAAATACCGATTCGGTAATTACCGAATCTTAACGATTCGGTCATTTTTACCGAATTTTTATCTACATTGCAATTACAGTTTCGAAAATACCGAATCGATAAAATTTGGTATTTTCAAATCGGTAATTTACAATTACCTACATCTAGCCCAAAGTTCGGTGTAGATGCTCTTGTAAAATCGTGCTGCCTATTGTGACATTGCTAATGCCCTGATTAAGACACTGGGAGTAAATTCTGATTCATCTGCAAAGATCAGAAATCTGAATTCTGTGTCAGGCAATAAAGCCCACCGGCAGTAGTTACCAGGCGCTGTAATTCCTCAAGCCCTGCAATTTTCCTCTGACAAATTCTGTCTGGTCAAACCTACTAAAATGTATTAGCTACAAATGCCTGGAAAAGAGCCTAAACTTGCATGATTTTGGCCAAAACTCAGAACAGGAGACCCCAACTGACTCTATAAATGTATCGCCCTGCGATATTGGTATTTATGGGGTATGGTACACCTTACTCTAACAGGGCCCAACCTGTTTACTTTCACGATACTGTATGTGCACAATCTGGATACACAGAAAGGCAACTGCAGTTCCATGTTTCCAGGCTGTGCTGTCTGTTACACTCGCTCCCACCCATAGCAGAATTGATTTATACTGGTCTACAGTATCCCAGGTACGGATGTTAGCTTTTCGGTTGCACTAGCTTACTATATTTATGCTTAAATTAATTCTCACCATTATTTATTTATTTTGTGCAGGTCTGATTTTTTGATGGTCTTCGTGCCCACACCTGGACTCATCAGATGGGTGTTCCTTTTGAAAAATGTACAACTTGTTGAAATCTTACATGCTTCCCCTGTGCAAGAGCGCAAACTGACCTACACAGTTTGCCTATCTGAAATGTGTTTACACCAGTGAATGAATTTTGACACATTTCTGAATTTTCGCAGGTGCGACCTTTTCCCAAGGCAGGCTGGTCCGTGAGGGAAATGCCTTACAGGAGATATTTCCTTCTGGAACCAGTCTCCAGAAACTATTTTGGGTATGCTCTTGAAAGCAGTTCCACACAAGATGCTGACAAGTGAGTTTTGCAAAATGTCTGCATAATTTTTACAAAGTGTCACTAAAAATGTGTTTCCACCTCTTATCTATGCCTCCTATGCCTACTATAAAGTAGGAGAACTCTACATAAGTTGTGTAGGTGCATAGAGAAGTTGAGGAGGGATGGATTTACTGATAGGGATCGCAAAGAACACGAAGCTGTTGTTAATTGATGTATTCAGGTGTTAAGCTGGTATATGCATGGAGAAGTGCTTGCTCCGACAGTGTTGATGTGTTAAGATTGTACAACACCATAACAGTACTGCCACTGAATATGCAGCATTATAGAGAAAGTTAAAATGAACTTTTATGTTGCTGCATAATTCAGTCAGCCCTGATGTATAATTTAGTCCTTTATTACAGAAAAATGCTATCATGATTTTCTATATGGCTCGCCATTCAGTCTATGGGCATAAACATCCTTGCATTACAAAGGGATGCATTCTGACATCCCTTTGTCTTTTAGAAGCTGTCCTTATGCATTATTTCTCGTCACCCCCAGCTGTAATTAGTTTCACTCTGGAGGCTGTGGCATCTTCACTCCTGAAGAGAGTGGGAACTCTTCCACGCACTCTACATTCATTCTCTGCCAGCCTTTCAAAGAGCTCTGAACACTTGGCTCTTAAGCAGGGCTTAATTAAAAAACAAAAGTGCGGTAGCCCACAGTTTTTCTTAGAAGCCCGCTGCTGGGGCTTCCGAATGCTGGGGCTTTGGACTAACGAGGCGGCTTGATCTTCATTCCATCTCATGCCTCTCTTTTTCACCACCCTCCACTTCTCGTCTCTTTATCTCACTCTTGCAGGTTAGAGTTGATTCCTGCTGGCTTCCTTCATCACTGCCTTTTTTAATGTTTCTCTTCATCCTTCTTTCTTGTCTGTCTCAAAGTCTGATGATGCAAAATAGGTCTTGGTCGCCCTGATTGAGTGCGGGTGCCCACCACCGGTGCAAACTGAGCTCTCCTTTTTGGAGGCAACTGTTACTCGTCTTTCTTGATTTACGCCTAAGTCTGCGTCAAAACCCTGTCTGTGGATGCTCGCTCAAACAAAAAGCTGATTAACATAAATTGACGTAGCATTAGTTTACGATGAGCCAAATAGTTTGTTCAGCGAGTGGTATCCACCATTGAAAGTCAGACGTGTTTAGAAAAAGACGTGGAAGGACTGCTGACGTCAACGCAGAAGAAGGGCTTCCTGTGGTCAACTTCCCCTGTCCAGGACCCGTGTACGTCGGATGCATTGATTGGCTGTGTTCTGTGTGCATGTACGTATGTACGTATATATGGCATTTCTATAGTGCAAACCTAGCCAAAAGGCAGCAGGTCCTCGTACAAGGTCAGACATAAGTCATCAAGTGAGAGAACCTGGAGCTAGGCTGAGGATAGTTAATGCTTTTCTCCTCAGGGTTCTGAGAGGTATTACAGCGGCGGCAGGTGCAGGTAAGCGTGACAGGGCAGAGGAAGTCGACAGATGACGCAATAGGGAAAATTACAGTGGCGGCCCGTGGAGGGAGTGCTGTGGGGAGGCTGGGCGGGGGAGGAGCAGGGTGGGGGGTAGTAAACTATGGAATACGGCCCAACAGAGGTAAGTAAACAAATAAATAAATAAAACGAAGTTCATTGCTCGTGCTGCATTGCGAAATCCTATTCCGTCGTCTGTTGATTTCCCCCCGCCCGCTTACCTGCATGGGCCACGACAGTGTTATTAATGAGAACTCAAGCTTCGCTCTCAATGTCTAGTTGATGTCCTTCAGAACTCTTCCGTGTAGACGGCCCCTCACACACCGGGCTCATATGCCACCAAACCTACACACTATGCCCCTGCTTGGAGCCTGTCTTTACTGAAACATAGTCACTAAACACCTCCTCACACTGTGACCCAGCTCTTGACACTGAACCCGTGAACTGTCCCTGTTTTTACTTTTCTGATTTTTCAGACCACTACTTGTATTCATTCTACAATATTTCACTCTCTAATTGTCCATTTTATAATATTCTATTGAATGTTTATTAACTGCTAACTTTTATGGTTTCCTTATTTTTTAAAATTACAATCTGACTTATTTTCTTTTTAACTGTTTTAAATCTTTGTTGTAACCTTTTATGATCCATAGTGATCGAAATAAAGATTGTAAATGAAAAATGAACAATATTTCAATCATTTTAATTAATAATGCTGCAGGGACAAAGCTGTGCTAAAAGGTTCCACGGCCCATCCTACTGAGGAATGGAGAAAATTATTTATATGAACTGTCTCTTATTGAAGAAAATAGATATTAAACATGAAGCAATGAAAAGTATGCTCCTTTAGTTGATTAAAAAAAAATACATGAAGACGTTATTGGCGAATACTAACTTTACTATAACAGTATTAACATGTTTTACATAACACTTATGCAGTTTGTAAATGTTTGAAAACAACATCTATTAATATGACTCATTTTAATGGTTCTCAGTTTATCCACCTCATTGGAATGTAAGTCTGAGTTTGCCACAGTAGCGTTTAACCCCTTCGATGCTGATGACGAGCTCAGCTTGTCATCAGCCACGGGGGGCGTGTGCGGATGATGAGCTGAGCTCGTCATCTAACGCGGCTTTTAGAAAAAAGCTGCGTAGCGTGAAAATAACCGCCGCAGCGATGCGGTTAAACTCGTGGCGTGCAAATCACAGTAGGCGTCAGTATCGACGTTTCACTCACTGAGTCATCTTGTTTTCTCCTTTTCAATTTGTGGAGGCAACGTCATGATAAATTTAATATATTGATTAACAATTATTAGTGAATCGTCATTGAGTGATCTTTCGCCTTGGTAATCTCTTTTTAGACTCTCACCGAAACAGTCGTGAGAAAGCTTGCTTTTCGTTTAGGGATTAAGATTTAAAAATATTCGCCTATCGAGAATGATCCATGTTGGCATGTTTTTAGAGTTGAATGCCCCCTTATAATGCTGGGAGGATAAAGGATGCTTCGGTAACCGGGGCAACCAGGCCATGTTGGAGCCTGGAGAATGGGCGGTTTGGAAAAGTGTTTGTTATACGAAAACTATAGATGCTGAGCTAAAAGGTTCAGCAGTGCAAATTTCGGAGAAAAAAAAAATCAAACAAATAAACAAAAAAACACATCCCAAAAAATGAAATTAATTTCTCATTAATGTGGAAGAGACTAGGCAGAAGTAAGTTTTAATTTGTTTTTAAATATAAATCAGTAAATCACTATTATTTTCAAGCTTTATATGTTAGTCTTAAAATATTGTGAATGCAGGCTGAGGCAAAATTGCTACATTAAAAAGAAATTCAGATGGCTTTACTGAAATGATTATTCAGACGCCAACTGTGAGCACCTGCAGAATCTCAAAACATGAACAAATGTCTGCTATTTTCAGCTGGAAAGGTGGCTGCTCAAAAAGGGAGAGGAAGCAGGCATGAATGCCCACCCCAAACAGGCCGGGTTTTTATTCTGTGAGTTTTAAGTACCACTGCTTCATTTGGAGGTTGCAGTGCTGGGCTCCAATACACATTTTTGGGAAACAGGGTTTATTTCTGTTCATTATAATATGAGCCAAAACAAGAGTGAAAGGCTGAAATGGACATAGAAAGAGGAAATGTCAGTGTGGATAACAGTGCCAAAGGGAGAAAGTGGAGATGAAAAACAATCTGCAAGTACGAGATTTGGGGCCCGATGTAGGTGGCCAATACCGGTCGGGAACGGCCGAATTCGGCCGTTTCCGACCGGTATTTGGCCTTTTGAGATGTAGGGGACCTTTTTTTGTACGATTCGGTATTTTACCAATTCGGTAAAATTACCGAATTTGAAAAATACCGAATCGGTAAGTTTACCGAGTTTTAAAATTCGGGATGTAGGTGGGACTACTTTCAGTCCAACAGGCCCTTCAGATTCGGTATTTTAACACCCAATCCAATTGGGTGTTAAAATACCGAATCCAGGTGTGCATGCACATGTGTGCATGCACACCTATGCCATGTGACAGACAGACATGCCCTTAGGGCATGTCTGTGTGCCACATGGCACACAAGCCAGTATTGGGGGTGCTAGAGGGTGTCAAAGTGACACCCCCTGCACCCTTGCAGAAATCGGTAATTACCGAATCGGTAAATACCGATTCGGTAATGCACATTGATTCCTATGGGCTTCAAGGCCCATAGGAATCAATGGGGGATACCGATTCGGTATTTACAGAATCGGTAAATACCGAATCTTACAGATTCGGTATTTACCGATTCTGAAATACCCACATCCCCCCCCCCCCTCCAATTTACCACTTCTTAAATACCGAATCGGTATGATTCGGTATTTAAGAAGTGGTAAATTGGAGTTTACCTACATCGGGCCCAAAGAGACAAGAAGTGTAGATGGTGGAAGAAAGAGGCATAAAGATGAAACAAGACCATGCAGCGTCAGAATTTGGCAACCCAGACATTTGGCAGTGTTGGGATCACTAGAAAAAGTTTAGACTCCCGCCTTTATCTTTTTATTTCTTAACACACTAAGCAAAGTTAATTACCTTCTTTAAAAGAGTTGGAACTCTCTAATTAGATGTAGACTCTCCAACGGTCGAGTTCTGGAGCAATCTGTCTGGGCCCAAGGAGCGACCCAGGGCTGGATTGAGCAAAGCAGCAAACGCCTGCAACTGGAAAGCATAGCTGCCAACTTACATGGTGCCACCGTGTGACACACGATATCGGCTCCCTTCAAACGGTCTCCCGATGAAGAGCCAATATCACACGGTAGAAGGGAAAATGAGCTAAAAACCACTGCAAACTGTTTTTCCAGCTCGTGTTCCGATGCTTTGAACTGCCGACGTCCGTTAAAGGGTGTGAAAACAACCCACATCATCGGCACCAGCCTCAGCAAGCTTTTTTATTTTTTGTAGGAGGGTGCTTGGGGGCAGGTGGGGTTCAGAATCCCTCCTAGGTACTTATCAGATCGAGACCCCGCCCCTCTACAAGGCCTCACCTCCTTCTCTCACTGATGAGACTGTTCTTCAAGTCGGCAGGTATGGGAAAGACATTCACCTTTACAAAAACAGCCCTCAGAGCTTTAAGTGGAATAAAAAAACTAAGGGGTCTCTCAAAGGGGCATGGTGATGTAATTAAGGGTGGGGTTTAAAAATATACAAGGAAAAAATCTGTGCTTAGCATAGCGTGATGCCTGACTGTAGCCACGGCCGGCAGTGGGAGTACCTGCTGGGCGGTGACGTGGGGAGGGGGAGGGGCAGGGTGGGGGGTAGTAATGTATGGATTACAGAGTTTTACAGGTAAGTACCGGCCCAGAGGGGATCAGGTCACTTGGTTATGGAACTCCCCCCCCCCGAACTTTTAGGGCAACCCTCACTTGCTCTGTTTCGCAAAGCATTAAAAACCTGGCTCTTCTCTAAAGTATACCTGTAATAGCATACACCAGTGGATTACATATTGGACGACCTGCTTGGCACCTTGATGCCCTCGAGCTAAGTTGCGCGGTAAAAGACTCCCTTCATTCATTCATTCGAGTAAACATTTAAATAAATAAAACAAATTTCATTGCACGCACTGCATCGCATTTGGGGATGCAGTGCACTCAACGAAATTCGTTTTATTTATTTAAATGTTTACTAACCTGGAGAGCTCCGTAATCCATACATTACTACCCCTCACCCTGCCCCTCCCCACGTCACCGCCCTGCAGGTACTCCCACTGCCGGCCGCGGCTGCCTGACTGGTATTTTGCTGCTTCTGTCATTGCATAGAGATATACACTGAAACAAGTAACAATACATCCGCAACAAGTCAGGGCTATTGGCTTTGCCAATGGTTGGTGGTTGTGTAAGATAAATAAGCAACAACTATGGCTTCGTTGTATAGAATATTGAAAATTCTTCAGTTCTGAAATGAATTGACTGTGAATGAAATATGACGAGTCTCTTTCACATTACCTCAAAGGCAGTGAATGGTGATCCTGTTGCAGAGTTAAGGTTTTTTTTTCATCCTGAGGATGAGGGCAAAAATGGAGAGCCCGATAGAGACCAGTCTCAGCACCTGCTTTTTAGAACTGCCGGTGATGAGCACCGGCAAGACCCGACCCACTTAAAGCCCTAAAAATGAGGGCTCCCAGCCACGCTTCTCGGTAAGATATTTTCTGACTTCATGGATTTTCCCACTTGTGCGTGCCTTTACTACTGAATAAACATATTAACTCCCACCTAAACTCGTGTGTACTCACAAATCAAGGTATCATCACCCCAAAGGTGAAGGTGTCGATTGCACCGTTTAATTAAAAGACGAGGGCGAGGCTAAGTTCAGGAAATAAGAAAAACACCTCATCTCCACACCCTCCAAACAAAAAAGAAAAGACTGTAAATGAACGAGAAAAAATATGGTATAAAAGCAGCAACAGCTGCACTGCATAACCACATTCAGACTGTGACACCCAAAAAATATAAAATGTGATGGAAAGCATGTTTAACTAACCCGCCCAAACAGAAACAAACACTCATAAAGCGATTCACAGTGAAAAGGGGAGTAGAGACACAGAAACGAGCGAATAACAGTATTTACTCGAGCCAAACAAGCACGAAAAATACAAGGGACTCGGGAATATTGCCAACGAATGACCGCCCAAATCAAAGAGCAGTGCACGGTTAAATGAAAACCTCCTGGAACATTACTTCCATTGCTATTGAAGCAACATGTTGATGTACACCTGCACACGAACTGCATAAAAGCACAGATGCCAGCCATCGTCACCAACCCACGCCCTGAGGCTTGCACGAAGGAGAGAGCTGTGCATAGGTCCAGGGCAGACAACCTGCCAAGACAGCTCAACCTCACTGACAAACAACTGAAACTGCACACAGAAGACATCAGGAAGAGAAGGGGCGAAGACACAGGGGGGGGGGGGGGGCTCATTTAAAGGTCAACAGTGTGACTGCATGACCATGAGGGTCCACAGAGGTTACAAAGGGGTTTGCGAAATTCACCTTAATTTCATGTGACAAATTTACACCAAACAGCGCAAAATTATGCAAAACTGGCATTTTGTGCTATATTTTAGTGCAACATTTATCCTTGGGTCCCTTTTAGACGCAAGAATGCGTATTGAGCTCAAAAGAAGTGAAAAAAAGTGATGTGCACAGCAACCTCTCGAATTTGCTTATTCGAATTTGTTCATTCGCCTTTTCCCCATGATCCATAAATAGGATGTTACAAGGCCTCGGGAGAAATTTCCGTTAGGCTGGCGCAATCCGGTGTAATTTCTGCCATTTCATGTTCTTGTTTCTCAAAATTCAGGAAATTAAACCATTATGCCACATTGCGTAATTTCAAGTCAGTTCGATTCGAGCCAGTAGCTTAGCTAAACCTTTTGTTGCCCGTGGCAGTCCCTGTGCTTGCCACCCCGCGGCAGGTCCCGTGCTTGCCACCCCGCGGCAGCTCCATGTAAGAGAGCCACAGGTAAGAGCTGGAGGGGAGGCCGCCGCCCCCACAACTCGTGCCGCCCACCCCCCCTTGCTATGCCACTAGTTTCAGCCCCTTTATCTCACTCTTGCAGATTTCTGCTTTCTCCCATGTGATGATTTGAAGTCTTTCTCCTCCACCATCTTTCCGGTTGCTGCGTTTTTCTTCCTCTTGCACTAGGTAAATATCTGATGCGAATAAATAAGTGCCAGCCCCCAAAAATATGTGCTAGGGGTCCCCACTGTCAGTGACCAGCTCAAATTAAGCAATTGCTCAGTGGCGTAGCAGGGAGAAGGGGGGCAGGAGCCAAACGCAGGAACAGTATTACTGTTCTAAGTTAATTCTTTCTGTGTTTTTTTTACCTTTGCATTTCTGACTGTTTTCTGCTTTTCTTTGCTATGTTCCTTTTGCTTCTTCTTGTTTTTTATTCCTTTTGTTTTGTTATTATAATAAGGGAGATGTGTTGTATCTTCTCCTTTAATGGTGTACATTCCTTGCTAAGAATGCAACTAGGTCGTTGGGTTGGAATGTGATGTGGGGGAGTTGGATGAGTTGTAACTTGGTCATGGACTGAACGACTTGCCTCCCTGTTGGGTGTTAATAAACTACTTAATACTCTTTTATTGAGTGTTCATCTTTACATTAAGTTGCCACCCCTCTTACCTGTGGCCGTCACAGGGTGGCAAAGCTCTGACCGCCACAGGCGGTCAAAGGTCTAACCAAGCCATTGCGACTGCCCACATCAGTCCACATAAAAACACATCACAAGTCAGGCTAGGTGAAGCTGCTATGGGCACTGAGATACGCTGGCACTGGCCCCCCCAAAGAGAACAACAGAAAAGTAAATGGGCATAGTGCAACCATCTGTCTCTAAGGCACTATGGCAAGTCACATGATGCAGCTGTTGTCACCACCTTTAGTGTGTGCACCCATACAAAGTTCCACGTACAGGAAATATGTCCTACTCTAGTTGTGTTCACAGACACACACAACCAGCTCCTCTGTAGACTTCTGTAACCACTGATGACTCCCCCACTACCTCTGCCAAGGAGTGTGACTCAATTTAAATAGGATGAATGTTAATGCAGGACGGTGATCACTTCCAAAGATTTTAGTGTGATGATTGTAGTGGAATAATAACACTAAAATTGGTAACTTTTTCAAGGTTTTTTAGGTGGAAATCTATAATTTAATCTGTGATTTATGAGAAGCAGGATTTTGTTGGATGGCTCATGCAAGTGCGACTCTATCATTTTGTGTAAAAATGCTGAATGTTCCTGTGCATATTTTAATAATGTGAATCAGTATTACAGCCTTAAAAAAGCAACACAGAAAGCCTCAGCAGGCATATGGCCTGTTCAGCTGTTGCGATGAAGATGTCTATGGATTATTGTGAAACAAATGAAAAGTTTGAAGAAAACAAGAAAGTGATACTTGGACTGTTCAGCCATGGTATTGATGCCTCAAAATTTTGTTTTCAGCATTCAGGTACACTTGTGTCTCCGCCCTGATCTTGGTGTTGTTGCTGGTGTAACTTCACGCTGTCTGAAACTCATGCCGTTGTACACACCCCGGTTGCATTCTGCTCCCTGTTGACTTGCATTGATCATGCAAATCGTGGTGCCGGCATGCAACTGCACTCTATGTATGCACGTATGTAAATGCTACTTCTATAGTGCGTACCTTGTCAAATGTCAGCCGAGTGCTGGACGGGGTCGCTATCATCGATATCTCTTTTTGTGTGACAAGAGGCAACTTGTGTCTAGCCCAATCACCGGTCTCGCTTTGGCATGCCTGTTGGCCATCGCTCTCTGGTTTGTGGTGTTGTGGCATCACCCGGCACATCAAATCTCTTAGCAAGAATATCACTTATACGTGAATTAGTAGTGCCCGTGACATTAAAGCCTGTCCCTTGACCTCTGCCATCTCCATCGCCCACAATGCCATTATTCACCTCGTGCATGATATCCTGCTCCCACGCCTGCAGTCAATCAGCTCGAAATTTGCTAATTCTAGGTCTCAGTATCAGATTTGCTTAGTTCTAAGCCAGTTTGTATGCTTTTTCCTCTGCCGTTTGGTGGCCATAAAGAATTTGTAAGCTTGACTTCTTGCGGGAACCTCGAATGATCTACTTGGATCCTGGTCCCAGGTACATTCTGCTTTTGGGATCGGATGGAACTCATGGACGAAGATGCACATCTGGGTCAGCGAAGATGATAAAAATATAACGGCGTGGCAACATGCAATAAACAAATAAATTATGAAATGGTCCAGGGTAGAGTTGCCGAGATGCATTCTAATAACTGAAGTCAGTCATAGTCGGCTTCACTTTGTGAGCTTGACGTGACGTGTGGCAGGACGTAGGAGGCAGCTCTGGAAAAAAAAGCTTACGCCTTCTTCTCGACTAGCTCCATGCTGTTGAATTGTCGCTGTCACTGGAGGACGTGTCTGCAAGCGGATGAGCAAAGCGTGCCAGATTTTTCTCTCTTGCATTGCTGTTCCATCATCCCACTCAGGCTGGAAGTCCCATGCATCTGCCCCCCCCCCCAGGACACATTTCATTCAAAATGTGTTCACTATGCCCACATACAATGTCCAGATGTCCTACCTTCAGGTTTCACTCTGAGAGCCTAGGTCGTTCTTCCCCACAGTCAGCATCTATTGATTAAATAATACTAAGAAACATGACGTTTGCTTTTCCGATTGGGCGCTTCTTGCATGTGCTGCGCTGCAAGGAATTAGCGAGAACCTATACCAGTACCGTGGTGAAGCCCTCAACCCAACCCTCCGCACCCTTGCCCTCAGATGTTATGCTGGGAACAGTATTACACATTTCAGTCAAATCCATCAGAGTCTGGGCACCCTGGCTGCAGGTGAGGGCACTCTGTAAGGCCACAGTAGGAGGAGAAGCGGGGAGTTAAGTGATGTCATTTTATTTTACCTTCTTTACACTGCTGAAAAGCAATGGGGTGACACACCTCCGACTCAGCAGATGAGCCGCCACTGCAGCCCTGCCAATTCCTATACTCGCACAAACTCGCTCTTTCCATCCATCCATTCTCCTACTCTACATCTCTCCTGTCTTTCTTCTCCCTCTCTGATCACTTTCCGTCTGTCTTCCCCTTCCTCTGTCTCATGAAGCCTCCCATGCCTGCTGCAATTAACCTCAGGGGGCCTGGGGCAAGTGACAGAGCCACGAGGAGTGGCACTGGGCATTCAAAACAGGTATCCAGGGCCTCCAGCCCACCAGGGAAATACCCGGTGGAATAAAAGGCCACTCCGGCCCTGACTTAGGGTAAGGGCCCACATGCAAACTGGATTCTTAGACCCCCCTCAACAAAACTCCCTGAGATACGCCTGTCACTGTATTGTAGCATTTATACAGTGCCTCATATCCCATTGTGGGCCGCCGAAGAGCAACAGCAGACGGATAGCAATTAGCAAGCAGTAGTGTGGGGTAACTGAATGCATAGTTGACTGACTGTCGTACATCATGGCAACAACACAACTTTTATCATTATCAGTGAACTATTTCGCTACTTTAGTAGTCATCATCTTGTCTTCAACACGTTTGATTTTGTTGTACATATTTCGTCATAACTTAAATTCCTTAAAATGTATTTACCTAGGGTGGTCCTGGTGCGAAAGATGGCGCAGCTCTTCTCCGAAGGCTGACAGACGCTTTTCACACCGACACATCCGTTGTAACCAGAACACGCCTTACACTGAAGAGTGCTCCCTGCAGAAGTTCAAAAGAAAGAAATCGTTAACATCTACAAATAGAATCTGTGAAGTAGAAAGCTTTTCGGCAGCTCTGCACGTGGGTCCATGAAGCCCACTGCTGAGCAAGAACACGTGCTGTCACTTACTGCCGCCAAACAGTACAAGTAGGTGCCCAACGCTGATGTACCGTCCATCACACTGAGACAACAGACCCTTAACCCCTTCGGTGCTGATGACGGCCCCCAGCCATCATGCATTACGGTGCTCGTGTGCTGATGCCGGCTGGGGGCCGTCATGAACCCGCCCACTTTGAAAAAAGCCGCACAGGCGCAGAATCGCGGCCGCACCCAAGGGGTTAAAATAGCTGATCTACCTGACCATTTGAGAGTCCCTCCGCCTGTTGATGGAGTTTTCCAAACCACCTTGTATGTGGAAATGAGGCCCTTCAAAGCGACCTGGAGGTACGCACTTCAAGTTTTTTTTTTTTATTGCAGATTTATATAGCGCAAATTCGCCCCGAAGGTATTGGAGCGTATTACATACGCACCGGTTACCTTACACAAGCACACATTCAGGCACAGGGAGATTAAGTGATTTACCCAGAATCATAGGATGTGGACGCAACCCGAGGCTCGAACCTTGGTTTCCAGCACCAAAGTCAGCATTCTAGCCGACGGACCACATCCTCTTCCATGTATGTGGAGGTGGGCACTTTCAAGAAACCTGTACCTGCAGATGCGGCACTTCTAACCTCCCTGTACCCGGAGGTGGGGCACTTCAAGCCTCCATGTGCGTGGAAGTGAGGTCCTTCAAAGCGACCTGGAGGTGGGCACTTCAAGCTTCCATGTATGAGGAGGTGGGCACTTTCAAGAAACCTGTACCTGCAGATGCGGCACTTCTAACCTCCCTGTACCTGGAGGTGGGGCACTTCAAGCCTTCATGCACGTGGAAGTGAAGCCCTGCAAAGCGACCTGGAGGTGGGCACTTCAAGCTTCCATGTATGAGGAGGTGGGCACTTTCAAGAAACCTGTACCTGCAGATGCGGCACTTCTAACCTCCCTGTACCTGGAGGTGAGGCACTTCAAGCCTCCATGCGCGTGGAAGTGAGGTCATTCAGAGCGACCTGGAGGTGGGCACTTCAAACCTCCATGCAACTGGAGGTAAAACCCTTCTAACAACAAGCATCTGGAGGTGGGGCACTTCGAGCCTGTCTGCATGTGGAGGTGAGGGACTTCAAGCCTCCATGTATGTGGAAGTGAGGCCCTTCAAAGCGACCTGGAGGTGGGCACTTCAAGCTTCCATGTATGAGGAGGTGGGCACTTTCAAGAAACCTGTACGTGCAGATGCGGCACTTCTAACCTCCCTGTACCTGGAGGTGGGGCACTTCAAGCCTTTATGCACGTGGAAGTGAAGCCCTGCAAAGCGACCTGGAGGTGGGCACTTCAAGCTTCCATGTATGAGGAGGTGGGCACTTTCAAGAAACCTGTACCTGCAGATGCGGCACTTCTAACCTCCCTGTACCTGGAGGTGAGGCACTTCAAGCCTCCATGCGCGTGGAAGTGAGGTCATTCAGAGCGACCTGGAGGTGGGCACTTCAAACCTCCATGCAACTGGAGGTAAAACCCTTCTAACAACAAGCATCTGGAGGTGGGGCACTTCGAGCCTGTCTGCTTGTGGAGGTGAGGGACTTCAAGCCTCCATGTATGTGGAGGTGGAAACTTTAAAGCAACCTGCACCTGCAGATGGTACACTTTAAACCTCCCTGCGCATGGAGGTAAAACCCTTCAAACAACAAGCATCTGGAGGTGGGGCACTTTGAGCCTCTCTGCATGTGGAGGTGAGGCACTTCATAGCAACTTGCACCTGCAGGTGGTACACTTCAAACCTCCCTGCACCTAGAGATAAAACCCTTCAAACAACATGCACCTGGATGTGGGGCACCTCAACCTGCATGTGGAGGTGAGGCACTTCAAGCCTCCATGTATGTGGCAGTGGGGTACTTCAAAGCAACCTGAAATTTAAGCAGAGGCTTCAAAACCCCTTCCCGGTGAGGTGGGGCATTTCCAACCTCACTGCATGTTGAGATGGGGCCCTTCAAAGCGCATGCACCTCGAGGGGGCCCACTTCCAAACCTTGCAGCGCCTGCAGGTGAGGCTCTACAAACCTCTGTGCCTGGAGGTGGGACCCTTCCAACCCTTCTGCACCGATAGGTGGGTCCCTTTGAAACCTCAGGTGAAACCTTCAAACCTTCCTGTACCTTGTGGTGGTGACCTTAAACCCTTTCTGCACCAGGAGGTGAGGCATTCATACCTTTCTGCACCTGGAGATGGGGCCCCTATACCCTCTGCACCTGGCGGTGGGACCCATCAAAGCAACATGCGCCTTGAGATGGTCTCCTTCGAATGCTTGCTTCACCTGGAGGTGGGGCCCTACTAACCTTCATACATGTGGATAAGGGTCCCTTTGACTCGCTCACCCGCTAATAGTAAGATGCATGTCAATTCCCTCACCCCGAGGTAGGGTCCTTTCAATTTCCATTCAGCCAGATCTGGACACTTTAAATCCTTTTCCATCAAGTGGCAAGACCCTTAGAATCCCTAATCACATGTCGGTGAGACCTTTGCATTCTGGTGGAGGACACTGAAAATCTTGATAGTTATGTATCCAACTGGATCTGAATGGGCTTGGGTGACATTTTGATTATAATAGCATAATTCGTGGAATTCTGTGTTATGCTTGTTATGTGAAATGCCTGAAATTAAGCTATTGCACCACATTTTTAAGCTACATTCATATTAAAATTGTAGCGCCAGAGATCAGAAATTAAGTGAATGGCCAGATCCCACCTGTCACCCATGTTACTTGTGTTTTTTAGCAATTTAGTTTAGCACAAAATGCATCCTCGTGCCTCAAAAGCAAATTCCGCAAATGTCCTGCACTCCAATCTCTTATATGTCTGCATCTGCATATATACCCCCCAGAAGTGAGCGAGCCTGGTCAAAAACCAACCACCCACTTGCAACAGAGTTCCAACCATGCACAGAAAATGGCTGTCATTTCACAAGCGCACGTGTCAAGACTTTCTTAATTACTGATATACCCTCAGGTTACAATTGAGGACTTCAGAAGCCCTGAGCCTTATAGAAGCAGGTTTAAAAAGGTTAAAAATAGTTCCTCAAAACCTGGGCCCATCTTCCGAGCTAAAGTGGTGAGGATGCTGCGGTTATTTTTCTACTTTCCTTTTATAGGACTGTACACGTCAAACGTGAAAGCAAGCGCAGGGCGACATTCCCAAATATAGTACCAAGAGCTGGGTTAATTATGTCTGCGAGCACATCTGCTCGTGTTAACACCTCTGATGTGTGCTCACTAGAAGCCGCGCGCGTTCTCACTGAATAAAGCGTGCAGCTGGCGAAGACGCGCTCGAAGAAACGTTGACGCAGTTAATTCTGTCTCGACCTGGAAACCACAAGCTTTAAGGTCGAACGGTGTCGGGCTGTATATGTCAAGGAACCGACGGGCTGTATATGTCAAGGAACCGACTATAAACTCACAAGCTTAGGGCCTGAAGTCCAAACTCAGAGGCCAAGGCCTGGCTTAGTTTGTACTGCTTGTTGCAGGGAGTGTGCACCTGCAGCCATTTTGGACAAGCACGTCCTCTTTCATAACGCGACAGACAGTAAAATAGAGAGATATACACACAAATATGTAAATATATATAAAATGTAAGTCCTGTAAGGAAATCACTCTTATTGCCTTGTTTTTCCCCCAAAAAATATTTGGTGTCACATACAAAGGAGGCACCTGGAAATGTTGGAGCAAGGTAAACCCTTGTCACAGTAATCACCTCCTTCAGAGACTGGGATTTTGAGATAAGTGAGTTTTGGGGATTCAGGGAGAACTCTTCCAAGGATGCCAAAGTACAGGCCAAGCACTCTCTTTGCCCAGGCTGTGCCAAGGTAAGTGGTCTCCAGCTCTTCACTTTAACCATATGGCATTGTACCATATTGGTTATTTTCGTGCACCACAAGTGCCAGTTGTGCAGCTTCTAGGCGCAGTTATGTAAGTGAGGTTGGAAATAGGTAGAATTGAAGATAAGCACACTGTAACATCGATAGATAATGACATTGACATTAATGATAAAAAGTGAACAGCTTAGCACCTAAAACGGCAAAAAGGTATTCTCTCTGAGTAGCAAGGGAGTTACATTTGAATTAGAGGGGGAAAAGATAAGTGTAAAAATTCAAAGAAAAAGCCACAGGTGGAACGGCAGAGAAGTATATTGATTTGTTCATGTTTGTCGCTTGAGCAGGAGTTACTTCAGGTTTTTTGGTCAGTCTATGATCCTAGTTTGAAAATTCCTGGTAACCAGGTTCAGTTGGGGCGCTCTACTGAGTTTGGGGTATTATCAAAGCAACTGACTAAAATAACGAGAGTGCTTCCAAGGGAGAGGGAAGGGGTGGTTACCAGACAGCCCCAATAGTCCACAAAAGATGAGGACCCTATAAAGTCACATTTTTGGTCCTCCCTGAGCACCTATATTATAAATTGAAAGTCAAAATTGTGTCATAAGTAAACACTATTCAATAATCCATGATAGATACAGACACATGAAACATTGTTCAATTTGTAATCTTAATCAACACAACAAACACTTGATTTCAATATATCCTTAAATAATTGATTATATGCTATAGTCCATTCTTCATGTCCATTAGTTTTGCAATCAGTGATCCAAAGTCAAAACAGATTTTCTTTAAATCAGTAAAAGACCCAAACGCAGCCAGTATTCCAAAAGTAGATCTTCTTTAATTCCATGAAAAGCAAAGCGCAGCCAAACACAGCCAACATGTGTTTCGTCAAGCACTTGTATGTGCTTATTGACTTCCTCAGGGCTGCAACCCAAGACATCAAAAGACATATATCAATCAAAGTTATAGAAAAACAATATTTCTATGTATCATAAACATCTCCATGAGAGGCTTTATAAATCTAAGAAAATCATAGGAGATGTAAGAAAAAGCCATCCGAAAAACGTGATTATAGTATAAAGAGAAAAATGGACCAGAAAGTAAAGTACGACGCCAAGATGTTAAGGTCACCATTGTGCACAACTCCAACCAAAAGGAAAAAAAGGTTTTGAGTAATAAGCTGTATTCACCTGTTAATATAATCACTATATTTTGAAAGTCAGCAATATATCTATTCACAGTATTTGTCTCTATAAAACATAAGAAACATCCAAAAGGTTATTCCACAACAGAGTATAGTAGCTATACACTTCATTATAAATCAACTCACTTCTAATGGGGTCTAGGATTTGGATATATTATTAGATAAGTTATATCCATTGTATCTATCACTAGTATAACCATAATATTAAATGACTTGAATATAAGGGAACCTCCAACATTGATTATTTCAAGGTTAATCAAATGTTTGAACAAATACTAGAGTCATTGTACCCACAAAGGTAAAGTTCCTAATATAACTTTGACCTCTCACCACTATTTTAGTCAATGGACAGTGTCAAATATGCAAGCTCCTATTCTTCGTGCTACACATAAATTCGGCAACCTCAAATAATATCTGCATTAAAAAAACATGGTAAATAAATAGGATTGTGGTTTAGAGTCTCCAATGAACCACGAGCTTCCGAATAAGAGTCTCTCACCTTGAATATGATATGAACACAATAACACGATATTCCGTTTTCCTATTCTCCAAATCAAAATAAGGCTCAAGTCCTCACAAATTTCTATCTAATATAAGAAAATAGACAAATAATCAAGGATCATTATCGTCATTCAAGAACTTACGAATAATAGTCAAACAAGCTATTCTCCATATCTCACCTCAAGTGTCACAATCTCTACATATCCAAGAGTGCGTGATCTAAAAAGTTAAAATTATACCATAAATACATGTTAGCGTACGTGGATTTAAAGTCTAACTTTCATAGAATATCGTTCCCGTATGCGTCCTCACCTTGATCAGTCACTCGTCCCATTCGAACCCGTAGCTCGCGTACACCGCGGTCGCCATCTTAGCACTCGTTTAAATGAGTAAACTTAGCAGGCGCCATCTTGGAATGGCTTGTAACCTTGAAAAATACTATCCATAATCAGTAATAGGGGATAGTTAAATAATATATCCCGAAATTATCATCGTAAAACTTGACACTACTAATTTTATCAAATTGAAAAAATATACATATCAGTTGAACCTGCCATCCATAAAGACGCTAACGATCGAAGTCCCCTCTCTATATCTATATACCATATTAAAGATATCTAATATCCTGTGTAGTTAGAACAGTAATCAGTGTAATTGTTAGAAATAAGCAGAGCACTTAGGTTATAAGAAAACTGCCTGTAGTGCAAAGTCTCGATGAATGAAGAAAAAAGAAGGAAAAAACAACAATTAAAATAAATTAAGACCACGTATCTGAGCACCCTATTCAAACCAATGGGGGGTCTCTAACTCCCGACCTACAGCATCCCGAAGCATCACTAATACTGTGAGCTATAGTTCAGCTCCTAACAGCAGTCCTAACTAGGTAAGGTACAATGTACCATATTAACATATCCTGATCAAATAGAGCAAATCCCCTGTGCAATTACCAAACTATGACCCCAGTCGAAGAGTAGTAGATCGTTTCAAAAGGTAACAAAGAAGGTCTGTCCAAATATAAATAATTAGTAAGAAGAGGAAAAACAAAAGGGAAAGTGAGAAAGACACACATCAATAAGTTTTCAGAGTCCCAACAACTGATATCTACTATAAGTAAAACAAAAGCAAAATCTATAATGCAATTATGTAAACTGAATATTCACATTAGTGAACAGTTCATTAATAGAGACTACATATTGTCTATAACTACAGATACAGAAATGAGCTTATCATATGATTTAGTATGAGGCTGAGTAACACATTTAACAATTTAAATACATACCCACGTATTTTTCACATGATTACAGTGAAAGACATCAACATAACATATAGGTGACTATTGTCCCAAATAATACTGCAATTCTGAATCCAAGTTCAAACCCTGTTCTACTGCCCTCAATCTCATAATCCACATACATTCCCTACGTCTTAATTGTAGGGTTCTGTTACTACACCTCTTATCAAGTTTCACACAATCAATACCATGATATCTAAATTTATGAATATGTGAGTCTTCTCGGGTTTGTATCAATTGAGCTGCAATGGGATTTCTGGTATCGCCATTCTCAAGTGCATGACAATGCTCCACCCTTCTGTCTTTTAGTCTGCGGATAGTACTTCCCACATTAATTTTGGAGCAGGAACAGATAATTACATACACAACAAAAGTCGTATCACAGTTAATAAATGTGTTGATCTTGTAATCCCCCATATTGTTGTAATTGAATTCACTTATTCTCCTCACTGCCCATCTACAGGAGCTACAATTTCCACAACAAAAAAATCCATGCGGTTGTTTACTCAACCAATTTGTCTTAACTGCCCCTTTGGGATAACTAGGGCTTACTATATTCGATAAGGTAGTCCCTTTCCTAAATGAGATACTTGGTTTCTCCTTCAGAAACAGAGAGATATCTACATCACTTTTCAATAAGTGCCAATATTTATTTAGTATCCCAAAAAATCTCTGATTACCTTAACCATAATTGGTGAACAATCTCACGATTTTCTTTGTCTCATCAATACGATGAGAACTCGACTTTGGTTTGAGGGTATCTTCCCTCCGTAGTTTTCTCTGGCATCATTTATGACCCTCTCAGAATACCCCCAGGCCTTAAACCTCATTGTGATGTCAAACAGATTCTCCTCAAAATCTCGTTGTTCAGAACAATTTCTGCGTGCTCTTAGCATTTCCCCGTAGGAAATAGCATTAATCTAACTCATCGGGTGACAGCTCTTTGCATATAGTAATGCATTACAACTATTTTTTTTACGATACATCCTACTAGAGAGTCTACCTTCTTCAATAAATAATTCAACATCCAGAAATACAAGACGTTCCTTACTGACCTCAGTGGTAAATCTCATGTTCACCTGATTAGTATTCAAGTAGTCAAAAAACTCCTTTAATTCCACAACAGTACCTCTCCAAATAAGGAGGCAATCATCGATGAAACGTCCCCAATAATATAGGTGATCAATCCATCTACTCTTTGGCATCTAGGCATGAAACTCCACTACAGCTGCCAATCGTGGCTAAGGGGGTTTAAAAATGCGGCACTTGCTTCCCGTTATTTAAATAAAAAATAGGACAAATTACATGAATTTTTTTGTTTGTTTTATAAAGCATGAACTTTACTAGACCCGAAGGTATCAGAGCGCTTTACATGAGCACCAGTTACGTCACACAAGAACAAATTCATTTTTGGTAGGCAAGGGGAGATTAAATGATTTGCCCAGAATCACAGGATGTTGAGCATCCATGCCCAGGATGGAATGTGATGCCCCACCTCCGAGGTTGAACGCTCTAGCCGTTAGGTCACACCTGCTCCTCTGAAATTGGCATGTTCTATTTTTTTAAACTGAGAACTGAAGAATCTAAAAAAATTAGGCTTATTTTTTTTTAACATTTTAACTCCCCCCCACTCCCCTCCCCTCCCCCCCCTTCCTCCCCTCCCCCCCCCCTTCCTCCCCTCCCCTCCCCTCCCCACCCCTCCCCTCCAATTCGATAGCAGAGCTGCTAGTGCTATGCAGCCTGGGCATTTGGCACCCCAAAATTCGATAGGCTAGATGTGAGCTTCTGAACTAAATTTTGGACTCAGACACTTATTCTTTCACAAATTAAGCACTGTAAAAATTGGATCTACACAAGAATTGTAATTTAACAGAATTGCAATGTCTGTAATCTGACAGAAAGCTCCGCTGACTAAGATGATAAACGGTGTAGGAAGGACAGCTATGCTGCTGCCTGAGACGTACATTTTTAATATCTCTCTATCAAGAGGAATATCTTTGCTGTCAGTTTTGTTTATTAAACCGCAATGCTGCCTCAAGCCCGAGACCGTAAACTAGATTTTAACTTTTCAATGGTAAAATTCATATTATTGTAGTTTTGTAATGTTTCAACTTCAGTTGTCGCGCACGTATTTACTATAATAGTGTAATAATGGCAAGCAATCAAACAAAAGAGCTATGTGCTAGTGTAAACTATATTAACCGAGGGATAACTCTGCTTTCTGGGCCTGAGACTGCACATCATCAGGTCTGAGGGGTAGCCCTGCTTGCTAATTATTCTTGTGCGTGCAGGTGGTGGAGGTAGATGGGTTGTAGGGGAGAGGCTACTTCAGAGGGACGAACTTTCGAGACGTTTTGAGAGCTCTTGAGTTGGAATCCTGGCAAGGCTGATGCAGCCATTCATCCTAAAAGGGTGGGTAAACTGACTAACCGAAAGGGCTGTGCTTTTATTTTAAGGGTTGTTGGCTCCTTGCCAATCATGCACGTAGTTAAAAAAAACCACAGGAAACACATTTAAAGTTTAAAGGAAGAGTGCGCAATTACCAAATACACCAGACGGAGAAGAGAAGAAAAAACAAATAAAATAAAACCGCAAACGAATAATCGGCGAATAAATGAAGGATACATGTGAGGGTTTACATAATAGTTCATATGCCCAATAATATAATCCAATTATAGGCTATTATTAATATCTGCCTATGATAACGCGTAGAAGCGGCGGAATTAAGCGCCATATAAAAATGAGCTTCTGTTATTGCAGCTTCATGGCCCCGCATAAGACAGTGCAGGAGCAGTGGCGAGACTTACCTCCGGACACCAGCGAGGAGATGAGGCAGAGGTAGATGAAAGTCCTCATGGCGGCGGCAGGTGCGGTGCAACACACGCTTTGTCAGGTGCCTCCGGATTCCAACCGTTTTATTTAAAGAAGGTGGGTCCAGGAATAGAGGTTTCCCTCGGAGGGTGGAGTTCTTTGGGTGCCGCTGTTACGTTCAACATGACTACACCCGCCTGGGGCCTAATCTCCGACCCTTTGTAATCCTGGCTTCCAATAATTGTTTCCTCGATGTGTCGTCTGTAAATAGAACTGAAACAGGTTTTGAGACAGTCACGCCAGGCCCCATAAAGTGACGTCTCAGACCATCCCTACTGGGGTTGACATCTGACTTGACGTCCGCAGATGTTCGCATCTGGAGGGGTGTGGCGAGGCAGGTGTGTAGGTAGTGACGTAACTGAAATGTTGAGAAAGCGACTTCAAGGTGCACAGACGGGACTATTCGATCCCCCTGAAATGCCTTTTGAGAGACATATAGATTCAGTCGGACTGAGACCGGAAATAGGCCCAGGTACCAAAAGGACTGGAACGGAAATAGGACCAGGTACCAAACAGACTGGGCCCGTAAATAGCCTCGGGTACCCCAAAAAAAGAGGTCCCCATTGGCGAATGACGGCCTCACGTGAAAGAAAGGCACAGACTAGTTTGTCCCTGGTGGAATTCGAGCCTTAAACAGGACATGGGTGGGGATAGGTTGTTTAGAGGGGAAGGGGTGGGACAGCGATTTTACATATAAGGGTCCGGCGAGGCGTAAACGGCCTCTTCCGGACCTGTGCATCACCAGTTTAGGGGGTAGAGAGGTAAAGAGTTAATTTGTCCACCCACCGACCCTACTGGATGAGAGGTTTGAAGGAGTGGGAGAATTACATAAGGTTGCAGTTTTTCATATGCCAATATTAGGATGGGTTGCAGGCTTGGCAGGAGGGGCGGAAGTCTTGGGGGTGAAAGAACACATGCAGGCTCTTACTTACACAGGGGGGTGGGGGAACAGGGCGCAGGAGGAAAAACCGGGGGTGGTACCTTGTCGGATAAGGATGGAATGAGAAAGGATGTTTGGTTGTTGAAAGTGATGTGAGAAGTGATTGGATGTGGGATGTTAGGGTATCGTTGTCTTAGGTTATAAGTTGACTTTAATGATTACTATAGTTATTGATATGCAACCATGTCCTAATAAATTGGCCTTTCACACTAGTCATGGGCCATGGAGTGTTTATTGAAGCACGATCAGAGAGCTAAAAAAGTGCCCCACATTTGAAAATCGGAGCAGTTTTGAACTTGTAAAAGGCGCGCTGTAGGTGTTTTGCGAGGTATGGGGCCCGGTTCCAGGATTTGGGATCTGGGAGGGCCATGAAAAAGCACGGGTGGGCCATAACCAGGGCTTTAAGTGGGATGAAAAAACTGGGGGGTCTCTCAAAGGGGCGTGGCCAGTGTAATTAGGGGCATGGCTTTAAAACACTTGCGCTAAAAATCTGTGTTTAGCATAGTGTGCCGCCCGACTTGTATTTTGCTGTTTCTGTCATTGCATCCAGATATGTGATACAACAAGTATATCATACCTACAACAAGTAAGGACTATTGGCTTTGTCAATGGGTATTAGTTGCATAAGATAAATAAACTGCAACTATGGCTTGTTAAATATAATATTAAAAAAGCTTCAACTTAAAGGCCCGGTGGTCTCTATCTGGCTGTTTTGCGCCGGGCACTTTTTTCCAGACTGCAGTGACAGCAAACTGCTGTCACTGCAGTCCGGGAAAAAAACGGACCGTCTGTGGCAGGGCTCAAAACAGAGCCCAATAGAGACCCGTTTCGAGGCCCCCTTAAAAAAACTGCTGGTGCTCAGACCCCTTGAGACCCGGCCCACTTAAAGCCCTGGCCATAACGATGAATTGGGTTATCCAGAGACTCCCAGGTGTCTGAGAGCTGGGTCTATACGTGCTGGATGGTCTTGAACGGATGATCTGCCCACCATTATTATTGCCAGGTTCTGTCTGCTGGTTTAAACTGTGCATTACTAGCGGTTTAAACCTTTGGGCTTGATATTTTTGCTCTCCACCTCACCCTCCTTTCCCTCTATCTCACCTTCCTCTCTCCTGAATTCCTCCTCCTTTGTCTTCACTTCACCCTGCTGTCCCACTCACCACACCCTTAACTTCCTTCTACCTCACTCTCTGCACATCATTCTACTGTCTCTCCACCTTATCCACCTGTTCCCGTGCTGTGCCCTTCTCTTTCTCCACTTTACTCATATTTCTCTTACCTCACCCTCCTCTCTTTCCCCTTATCCTACTGTCTCTCCTGGCCTCACCATCCTCTCACTGTGCATTATCTTACTCTTAGTACACTTTCCCCTTTTCCACTGCATCCTTCTCTCTCCATCTCACCCTTCTCTCTGCCTCCCCTTCGCTTTCTTCCTCCCCCTCTTCTCCGTCCCTCCCCCTCCTCTCACCCTTGCCCACCCTCCTCTGTCTCTCCAGCTCGCTCTCCTTCTCTACTTCTCACGCCCTCCTTCTTTGCTCACTCTCCTCCCTTCTGCCTACTCCCTCTCGCCCTTATGTCTGTCTGCTTCACACTTCCCTCTCTCCACCTCACCCTTCTCTCTATCAGTTTAGGGCCAGAGAGGTATATACACCAAGCACAGGGGTTTGAGGCTATAGGATATTGCACCTATCCACTAGTGTCACAGTAGTATTCTTAATTTTTAGGTGCTATGGACAGGAGATCCAGACCCCTAGGTCTCCCTGGGACTAAAAAGTCTCAAACATACAAAATTCAACACAATGTCCAGCACTCTACGAAAGTGTAAAGGATCTATTTCTATACAGTATAATAAACAAGAAAAAACAATGTTCTTTATGAAAACTGCATCATATAGTCACAGCATTATATTCAGGCAATCCAGGTGAATCAAGAGTCTTCAGTGGTAGAGTAATGAATTCTTTATTCGGATCAAAAAGTGCATGGATTCTATCCTCGTAAAAACAATGTTGTAGCCGGTGCCTACGCGTTTCGTCCAAAAGGACTTCTTCAGGGCTACAAGTAATACATATATACAAATTAATTACCATTTTTACATATATACATACAATGATTACACAATCAACTTTTGCTATCAAACACATTTTTTTAAAAAAGAAGAAACAATTTTTATATCTACACTATTTACACATATTACATTTATTCTACTTATTAAGGTCAAAAACAACTCCACTGAAGATCGTTTTTCTTTTGATATTTCTCAATGGTTCTCATGGTTTTCATTTGGGACTAAGAGCGTTTCTTACACATGTTCTATCCATATGAACATTGACATTTATCACGGATTTTTTGAAATGGTGGGAGAAACAAAAATTGTTGTCAGGGCTAGAGTAAGCAAAGAGAACAGCATTTGGGCAAGGATTGTACTAGAATAGCTGCAAAAAGACACAATTTCAGTAAGTATTATTTCTTCTGGGCAGGCACACACCTTTAAATAAGTGTCGTGTCTCCCCAGAAGAAAAAGCACAAAGTATTTTTTTATTATTTTCTTTCTCTCGGGTCTTCAAAAAAATTTTCAGCATGCTATGTCTCTGTGAGTATCTTATTTTCCATACATTTGGAACATACCTAGAATTTCTATTTCTAGCAAATGGAGGAAATGTCTATAGTCAGTCTTACCAGGTAAGTCACTGTCTTTATTCAATCTGCCGTATCATCTAGGTTGTTATCAGCGAGTTGTTTTCTCAGCAGGCTTACACAAGCATTGTGTTAAGTGTCTAAGAGAGATATATTTACAATTTATTAAAAGAAGTCCCTCATTGAATAAGAGAGGGTGATACACACATAAGTGAAAGATTCTCATTCACTGTTTATTATTACATATATAGTCATCACCTGTCACACTGCATATAGGCCTACCTTGTAAAAAAGTATTATCTTTTGGTTGGGAATCCCTTGTCTTTTAGAAGCGTCTCGTGATGTCTTTGGTAAAGATCACAGCTGAGCCGGGTTATAGTAGGTCCAACTCACTATTTAAAAATAAAGTGACATTTACTTTATTTGGTTTAATTTTGTAAATCATAAGTTGTGAGCCACAGTATTACTTGCAGTGTCCCTACAGATGTATATTGGTAGAGCCACCATTTTTGATTTGCAGGGTTTCTATTAATTTATTTAAGAGAGAGCCATGTATACTGTATTTAAGGTTAAACAAAAGGCCAATTAAATCCCCAGAATTATCACTTGCTAAAAGGTTTTTTTTAAGTGAATATATATAAAAATAAATAAGAAGGATCAAGGTTGTAAATCCTTTCTCATATCTTGAATATCTCTCTAATTAAGGTCATCCAATACTAAGAACGACCAGAAGCGTGTTTCCCTTACACTTACTTGGTAGAGAGTGAAGATCCCAACGTCCATGGCATCGTAACCGCATCCGCTTGCAAATGAGTCTAGTTTTCGCTCAGTTTAAATAGCCCGCTCTAATCAATTGATTGCGCACAGCTGGCCGAGTTCTAGGAAAAGCGGCATGCCGCATGTAAAAACCTAGTCGCCATCTTGTAATGTAGCTTGCTGCCCGAAAAGGCGGTGAAAAAGTAAAGTTGCCTTGTCGGGAAGCCTTCACCCGCAGATAATGGAACAGACATGTTGTATATTTTCTTAACAAATTTATATGTCTGATGATCCAGACATATAAACGCTAAGATAGTTATATTCGAATTGAGAAAATGCGACGAGAACCGCCATTTTAAGACGGTCTCGTTACATTCACGAAAAAGTGGCGAAGCCTCTCATATAGCGAGGGCAAGACTTTTAATCCTTAAGCAGTCGCCATATTATAATTTGTATTACCGCTCTGTTACTGGCGGTTCCAGATAATAAGTCAACCTAGAAGAATAAATTTATCACTAAAAGGTGGTTTTATTTAGGTATTTTTATCTGGGCTTTATTTTGGGGTATTTAAACGTGCATTCTAGAGCCGAAACGGTCACATTTATTCGAAGTATGAGAAAATCGAGCGCCATTTTGGAATGGGCTCGTTCCGTCCATCGAGTTGAGGCAAGACCTCACTTGTAATTATATATATTTTTTTAAATATATTTTTTTAGAGAGCCATGAAGGTGGAGAAATTACAGTTCACTCAAGATGCCATCTAATGGTGTTTGGAATAGTATCAACCAATTTTTATTAAATGGTAGATCGATAATACACAAACTTGTCAGGCATTTGCTAGTGTACAAGCCGAGGTAAATGGGCGCCATCTTAAAAGGGTTTATGTGAAGGTATCCGCAATATCCACCTGTGCCTATTTTATGTGTCTTTCATAATAGGTGATGGATTTATTATCTAGAGTTATATTATAAGGTCTTTTGTAAAAAACATTATCCTGGTCACTAGATATATTTGCTATTTTATTTACGAAGACATTATTCCTGAGCTTAGTATTTTTTTTTTTTTTTATATATAATTGGTAATAAGGTGTTACATAGCATAAGTAAATTTGCGTTTTCTAATAGGTACTTATAGAAAAACTCCTCCCAACCTGTTAGCTGGTGATTCAGTGTGATTACAGGTATAAGGCGGTGGAGTATCTGTAGTACCTAAATATGCTGATCTGGATCGCATATTTTGATTATCTACTTTTAAGAAAAAGGAAGTATTTTTTTCACTATATATAAATTTGTTAAGAAAATATACAACAAGTCTGTTCCATTATCTGCGGGTGAAGGCTTCCCGACAAGGCAACTTTACATTTTCACCGCCTTTTCGGGCAGCAAGCTACATTACAAGATGGCGACTAGGTTTTTACATGCGGCATGCCGCTTTTCCTAGAACTCGGCCAGCTGTGCGCAATCAATTGATTAGAGCGGGCTATTTAAACTAAGCGAAAACTAGACTCATTTGCAAGCGGATGCGGTTACGATGCCATGGACGTTGGGATCTTCACTCTCTACCAAGTAAGTGTAAGGGAAACACGCTTCTGGTCGTTCTTAGTATTGGATGACCTCAATTAGAGAGATATTCAAGATATGAGAAAGGATTTACAACCTTGATCCTTCTTATTTATTTTTATATATATTCACTTAAAAAAAACCTTTTAGCAAGTGATAATTCTGGGGATTTAATTGGCCTTTTGTTTAACCTTAAATACAGTATACATGGCTCTCTCTTAAATAAATTAATAGAAACCCTGCAAATCAAAAATGGTGGCTCTACCAATATACATCTGTAGGGACACTGCAAGTAATACTGTGGCTTACAACTTATGATTTACAAAATTAAACCAAATAAAGTAAATGTCACTTTTTTTTTTAAATAGTGAGCTGGACCTACTATAACCCGGCTCAGCTGTGATCTTTACCAAAGACATCACGAGACGCTTCTAAAAGACAAGGGATTCCCAACCAAAAGATAATACTTTTTTACAAGGTAGGCCTATATGCAGTGTGACAGGTGATGACTATATATGTAATAATAAACAGTGTATGAGAATCTTTCACTTATGCGTGTATCACCCTCTCTTATTCAATGAGGGACTTCTTTTAATAAATTGTAAATATATCTCTCTTAGACACTTAACACAATGCTTGTGTAAGCCTGCTGAGAAAACAACTCGCTGATAACAACCTAGATGATACGGCAGATTGAATGAAGACAGTGACTTACCTGGTAAGACTGACTATAGACATTTCCTCCATTTGCTAGAAATAGAAATTCTAGGTATGTTCCAAATGTATGGAAAATAAGATACTCACAGAGACATAGCATGCTGAAAAAATTTTTTGAAGACCTGAGAGAAAGAAAATAATAAAAAAATACTTTGTGCTTTTTCTTCTGGGGAGACACGACACTTATTTAAAGGTGTGTGCCTGCCCAGAAGAAATAATACTTACTGAAATTGTGTCTTTTTGCAGCTATTCTAGTACAATCCTTGCCCAAATGCTGTTCTCTTTGCTTACTCTAGCCCTGACAACAATTTTTGTTTCTCCCACCATTTCAAAAAATCCGTGATAAATGTCAATGTTCATATGGATAGAACATGTGTAAGAAACGCTCTTAGTCCCAAATGAAAACCATGAGAACCATTGAGAAATAACAAAAGAAAAACGATCTTCAGTGGAGTTGTTTTTGACCTTAATAAGTAGAATAAATGTAATATGTGTAAATAGTGTAGATATAAAAATTGTTTCTTCTTTTTAAAAAAAATGTGTTTGATAGCAAAAGTTGATTGTGTAATCATTGTATGTATATATGTAAAAATGGTAATTAATTTGTATATATGTATTACTTGTAGCCCTGAAGAAGTCCTTTTGGACGAAAGCGTAGGCACCGGCTACAACATTGTTTTTACGAGGATAGAATCCATGCACTTTTTGATCCGAATAAAGAATTCATTACTCTACCACTGAAGACTCTTGATTCACCTGGATTGCCTGAATATAATGCTGTGACTATATGATGCAGTTTTCATAAAGAACATTGTTTTTTCTTGTTTATTATACTGTATAGAAATAGATCCTTTACACTTTCGTAGAGTGCTGGACATTGTGTTGAATTTAGGGCCAGAGAGGTAATAACAGCACTGTAATGAGGGCCACTAGAATTATGCAACACGGAAGGACCAAATTATGCAGCAGAGCTGACTACATTTTGCAGCCTAATGAGAGGTAGTATTGATGGAGCAAGGATTTGCACGTGAAGCGCCTTGCCCCGTGCAAGAACCTCGCCAAATGTATAACATTACTAAAATTCATTATTGTCGTTTATTACACGTTTTTCCAAACACGCGGGTGTCCCCGGATGCTTGCCTGTATGTCTTTTTCCATATTAACGAAGCTTGCGCTAAGGAAAATGGCTGCTTCGCTGAAATTCAGTCTGCGCATGCGTCGGTCATACCCATGTGATGTGACGCACTCGCATTCTGGAGGGAGTTCTGTGCACATGCGCATTGTTGCTAATATGGCCGCTTGACTCTCACCACGCTCTCTGCTATTGCTGCTGCTTCAGCCTATCTATCGTTTCGCACTAAAACCCTTAATGCTATAGTCATTATAAAGTAAGGGTGGGATAAGATTTTTTCATGGTATACAGTGTGATCATTTTATATGTGATTTTAATTTGTTTTCGCTTACTTTTCATGTACCGCGTCTTTGTGGGCTGGGGCATACATGAGCGACGCCATGCTGAGGCTCCTCTGAACCCCGTCACGTGACTGGGAAAAATCCAAACTGCGCAGAAGCTGAACAAAGCCAGCTGGCTCCTGAAGCAAAATGCGCCTGGGAATCCAGCACCCAGTGTGGACAATCACCTTGAATTTGACAAACTTGTTGCAACTGTCTTATGCGCTCACATTTTCTGTTGTACTCTATGGATGGGAACGTGAACCCGGGGGGCGGGTGTATAAAATTGCATATTAAGTATGAGAAAGTGGAATTCTAGGAGGTGGTAATGATCGCACCACCTCTCCTGACCAATCAAAATATGGGAAACTGTCACTTGCAACATTAGTGGGTGGTCTGAGGGTCCCCAGAACTGTATAATTACTCTAGTTTAGCTTATGGAAATTGTCCGACTTGTCCGAGTAGCAGACCTGTCACTGACCCTACGATCTCAATAGGTGTCCAATCTGAAAGTGCTGCGGAGCACTTTGTCCATATTTTCCACAAGCTCCTAAGGGGTGGAAATTCCTAAGTGCTGGCGAAGCACTTTGCTGGGAGATTCGAAAATCCAATCGGGGTTTCTGGCGGATTACTTGCAGAAAGGGGTAACGCAGGCGTTGCTGTCTGAAGCTGTGGGTGTTGGTCGTTTCCCTAGGAGGCCCAGTCCTTTGACCCGAACCTGAGGGGTATCCTGTCCTGATCTGCCCGTGGGTTGTACCTGTTCGTATTCTGGTGTTCCTTTTTCGAGGGTCCTTGTCCCCGTCTTCCCATCTGACCCGTGGCCAGGGTTAGACTTCGAATCTGAATTAGGTAAATATTACTTGTGGGTTTGCGTATTTTCTGTAGCCTGTTTTCTCTCTCTCTTCTCTCTTTCGTATGATCTATTAAAGCACTATTACCTGTGATATTTTCTCTATTGCCGTTGCTGATTTAGTTTGGTTCCTTCTCTCTCCCCCTTTCCTTTAGGAGCTCATTGATTTTATCATAAATAATAGTATGTTCCCGTTTTTCCCTTTCCTTTAGTTGATTGCAGTGAACTTAGAAAGAATAGTTTAAGGATTAAGTACATGTTTAGGTCCCAACCTTATACCTCGTGTCCTAGTATAACGTTGCAGTGATTAGTTCTGATTCAAACCCTACCTCTAGTTTTTCCCATATATCTTAATGGTCGTGATTTTCTTTGTGCAAAGTTACCTTTTGATGTTGATATTAATGTTTGACATAGTGTTCTGCATATCGCTTATTGTCTTGGCATCTTCTTTTTGACTTTTCACATAAAGTGTCAAAACTTCATCAGGTGTCTGTGGTCATTTTACAGAAGGTGGATAAAATATATGGACGTAAAGAAATGTTTTGAGGTCCTGTCTACTATTTTCCCTTTTAGCTCTAGGTCCATCGAAAGTTTGTGCCTGTGGTAAGTCAGGTGCATGGTAAGCAGAGGTAATTCTGAACCATTGATTACTCATAGTAGCGTGCCAGAATCTCACCCGGTTCACGAGAATCACTGATCGAAACTAAATGCACGCCGGGGCCCAGTGCGTGTAAGAAATTGGTGACCCGGGTGAACTGCGCGCTCTATCAGTAATTTTCTGGCAGCCAGAGGATGGTTTGGACTAGTTAGATTAGGTAGACAGGGAACAAACCGTGAAAATTAATGCGCTGCTGACTTTTACTATATTGTTTGAAATTTTTGAAATGTTTTAAATTTTTATATGTAAATGTATATGATTTTACATTGCTGCTATAAATGTTGAATTAACCCAGAATTGTTTGTGAATGTTCAGTGTAGTCCGAATCCCCGGGGAAGTATTTTAGCTAACGGTGAGCAGAATCCGGTTAGCTGTTGAAGTCACTAGGGTCTGAAACATTAGTGCAGGGTTAAATGAATAACTGGAAGCACTAATTAGGATCTTTGTTATATCTGAATAATTGATAGCTACGAGTCCGGTATAAAACTTTCATTGCGATATCACCTAGTAAGGGTCGCATACGGAAGGAGTAGTAGGGTCTCCGAGGCTTGTCTGGTAAGTAAAATAGTTCACTGGTGAAATCCCGGCTCAGTACATATCCCTGACGACAGTGGATGAGTCGGAAGAATAACGGGTTCTATATTACTCGAGTGTGAGGATAGGCAAAGAAGTCTACCCGGAGTGAATGAGAAGTAGACAGAAGTGGTTTACTTGCAGTGAGAGGAAGTTTTTCTATCTTTTTAGAACACTCAGACATAGTGGCAGACGTTGTGTGTTGGTAACTAAGTTTTTCAATCGCACTTTAGGAAAAGTTAAAAGTTTCCGTTACCTTGTAAAGGAGGGAGTCAGTCGGAGAGCTGCTCTGACGTCACTCCGTGCCGCGCTGGTATTGGTCAAGACAGCGGGCGTGTAGTGAAGCCGAATTTGTGAAGGAGGGGTGAGTGCCGCAGAGTGAGACTCTGTCTCGCGAAAAGGCCGCGCACCCATTGGCTAAGAGTTTTGTATTCTCTAACCTGATTGGGTAGTGAGAAATAGAAGTCGCGCTAGCATTGGAAGCACAAAGGTAAACAAAATTAATCAAGCCGAGTTCGAAGAGAGTCCCGAAGATTATATGTGGTATCCAGATTTTATACCGAATCCAAAGTACCTAGGATTTTATAAGGATCAGCTTATGCGAGGTAGACCACACATGATGTACGGAATAAAGAGGAAATTGTCTTTTTCTGACAAAATAAAGAATTTTTTCAAAGCCGACAAGCCCATTAGAACGAGGGAGGGTGTGCTCATTCCCCCACCAAATACCCCTGCTTCTTTCATGATGTTTGATAAAGGGTATCACACTTGTGTTTGGTTAGAAAATTGGGCAAATTATACAGTAGATGACGGAGTTCTAGCATTCCCTGTTGAAGGTACTTTTAATGGTCGGATCCTGTTTAACCTAAGGACCCGCATGAATGAATTGCACCCTAGACCTAGGTTGACCCAGTACGAAGCTCTGGAGGAATGGGAGATTGAGGCTGCAGAGCGAGATAAACCCAGGATGGATAAGGGAGTGAGTAAATGGTATCCTAAGATTCCAACGCCAACTAAAGAGCAGAAAATGAAACAGTGGAGGCAGTCTATGATAACTGAAGGGCTGTTCCCGATGATGGGGGTGGTTGAGGAAAGGAAAGGAAAATGCAAAGAAAAGACCCATCACCTAGCTCCTATGGGGGACTTGGATGATGACCACTTGGAAGATTTACTGATGAAAAATCCACCTCCCTATGATGCAGACTCAGAACCTGTGCCCTCTCGAAATACCTTTGCAAAGTATCACAGATGTAGGAGAGATAGTGATACAGATGGAACCGGGACAGACAGTAAAACCAGTGAAAGGGACGGGTTTTGCAGACCCAAACCTACAGTTCCGAATTATCAGCCGTTCGGAGAAGATCCTCCGCGACTGGTCACTCCGACCGCTCCAAATATTTATCCGTCCCTAGTACCCCAGGTATTGCATGACAAATCTACTGGAAAGGTATTGGGAGAAAAAGAGAGAGAGGTCCTGACTAAACAGCGAGATGAATTAATTCGAACCATTACCCAAATGCAGCCCCATCCTGATTCCTTGACTATTCCAGTAACCATTGGTCCAGCTATTCCTCTGTATAAAAATGACATGACCGGTACCCAGCCTCCTGTTTTCCCCTCGATGCTGCCTACTTCTAGCATTTTGACTTCGAAAAAGGAGATATTCATAGATGAAGATCAAGAGAGTGAGTGTGAATGGGGGAGTTTGATGGATCTGCCCATAAGGGAATCAAGGGCCAGCATAATAGGGACTAGAAGTCAACCCAGACCAAAGGAGGTGGGAATTGAAAGTGCAACGGGAATTAGGAGTGCTACTTTAGTTTCCCCTGAAGAACTAGATAGATGGACAAAGGAGCTAGAGAAGGAGGCCACTCCCCAACCTAAAGCATTGGAAATATATAAATTGAGAATAGAAATAGAAGAAATGATGGCTGGAAACGTAGGAGTTGAGCGCCTAAGATCGTATAACGAAGAAGAGTTGCTGTTTATCAGTAAATATCTGACCCGGAACGCTAGGTCGCTCCATGAAAAGATAATGGATACAGCAGAAGAAATGGGAATAGATGTTAGTCGCTCCAAAATCCTTCAGAAACCTTACAGAGTGGATTTTTCAGACAAAGATTTAGAAAGCCTGAATGTAATGGGAAAACAGATCCAAGTAAAAGAATTGTTGAAACTCCTGCAGAAATGGGGCGAAGTGGGGAAGTGGAGAACCAGGTGGGCAAAGAAAAAGGAAAGCAGCAGGGCTGGGTCAGTGACTTCGGAACTGTTATTAAAGGAAGTAACACCAGCCGAAAAATTGTGCCCCATGAGGGAGGTCCCGGGAGGAAAATATGTTCATGTCCCTTGGTCCCGACAGGACATTGTGTCATTTACAAATGACTTCCCGAAATTACGGGAGAAACCTGTTGATTGGTACAGGCAGGTAGAGCGCTTCATAAAAGTTCAGAAATGTCTGCTGAAAGACTTGGATGGGTTTTTCGACATTGTGGTCCCTGTAGATCTGTGGACCGACTGTAAAATTGAAATTGATTGGCCCAGTGAGGAATTTCCCAGAGATGAGAAAACAGGTGCGCCTGCACCTGAAGTAATGAGGAAGTATGATCAAGTCATACAATATCTCAAGAAAAAGGTTCCCGCAAAGGAAACAGACTGGACCAGAATAGATAGAACCAACCCAAGAACGTGATGAAAGTGTTCACTCCTACTATGAAAGGTTACTGCAAGTGTTTAAAACATACAGCGGTATCGACAATGTGGACCTGAAAGACATGACCAATTTCAGTTACAGGTTTGTGCTAGGATTAAGGCCTGAAATTTCCCAATGGATTAGGGACAATAAAATAAGTTGGCAGGGAGAACCAATAGATGCTGTCCTGAAATATGCAAAATATTGTGAAGATGAAATCGAAAACAAAAGGAAGGCCCTCAAAGAGAAAGTTATGTGGGCACAGGTGAAATTAGCCGAACAGCAAGAAAAGCAGTTAAGTAGATTAACTTCTGATAATAATGCTCAGAATGCCACTGCTGGGGGAGGAGGGAAGCCCCGCACTAAGATGAGTAGAGAAGAAGCTATGAAGAAATTCCCGTGCCATGGGTGCGGCCAGATAGGGCATTGGAGAGACGAGTGTCCACACCTGCAGGCCGGTAATGCCCCTGTAAATGGTTTGAATCCACAGGTGCCGAAAGAGGGGACGAGAAAGAACCAGCAACAGGTAAAGCTACCCCCAGTGCCTCGCGCTCCTAGACAGAATTTTAAGAATCAGGGTCAGCAGAATGAAAGGGCGGAAGTATGGGAAGTCGAGAGTGAAAGAAACGCAGTCATTCCACAGTATTTGCTAAATGATACATTCCTTTGTGAAGGTCAAGATTGACGGGGCCTGAGAGGGGAGGATGAGGAGTGTGTGCTTGGCGCCTCCTTACCGGTAGACCAGACTGGACCATACATTGAAGGAAAGGTTGAAGGAAAAGATGTCACCTTTCTGTTGGACACTGGTGCTACCAGATCTACTGTGAGAACAGTGGATGTTCCTAACCTACCCCTCTCGGGAGAAGCAATCCAAGTAGTGGGAGTCTCAAATCAAATAATAAGTACTCCAGTAACTGAACCCATGGAAATTTCTATAGGGAATTTCAAGGAAATGCACAGATTTGTGGTCTGTGATTCCAGTCCTGTAAACCTGCTAGGACGTGATTTGTTGTGCAAGATGCGTTGTACCATCTATTGCACTCCAAATGGTGTCGAAATTCAGACCCCCGATGAAGATGGCCTATACAAACTGATGTTAGTTAGACAAGATGGTGATATAAAGACATTGACCATTGAAGATTTACCTGAAGAGCTCCAATTAAGAGTAGTGCCAGAAGTGTGGGATTTCACAGGAAAAGATGTAGGCCTGATGGCAAATGTGGACCCAGTTAAAATAGCAATAAAAACGAATGCTATATACCCCAAAACCAGACAGTATAAGATGAGTGCAGAAGTGAAAGCAGGAGTGGCGACTGAAATTACCCGGCTGCTCGAAGCCGAAATAATAGAAGAAGTGATGAGCAGCCCCTGTAACTCGCCTATCATTGGGATCAAAAAGCCTAGTGGGAAGTACAGGGTAGTGCAAGATCTGCGCAAGGTAAACCAAATTGTCGTACCTTGCTGTCCTATTGTACCCAACCCTGCAGTCATTCTCTACCAGATTCCCTGGAATGCAGAATGGTTCACTGTCATTGATCTGTGCCACGCATTCTTTTCTATCGCATTGCATCCAGAAAGGAAATTCCTTTTCAGTTTTGAATTCGACAGCCATATCTATGTCTGGAATCGTGTCCCTCAGGGGTACACCGAGAGTCCCTCGATTTTCAACCAGATACTGAAAAAGTGCCTTGAATCCCTAGTGCTACCAAGAGAGTCTGTTCTGGTGCAGTACATAGATGACCTGTTAGTGGCATCTAAAACCCAAACTGACTGTGTCACTGACACCATTGCCTTGCTGAATCACCTAGGAAAGGGAGGACATAAAGTGTCGCCTGACAAATTGCAATTTTGTAAAAACTCAGTGAAGTATCTGGGGCACCAGATAGAAAAAGGAATGAGGAAAGTAACTACTGAAAGAATCAAAATAATTAGAGCAATGGAACTGCCCAAAACTCAGAAAGAAGTGAGAATGTTTCTAGGAGTTGTGGGTTACTGTAGACAATGGATTGTAGGATTTGCTGCACTGGCCAGGCCCCTGATAAACATGACCAAGAAAGGAGTAGAAGACCCCGTCAGCTGGGACAGTGAAAGCATGAATGCGTGGGTAACATTGAGAAATTGCCTATGTACCGCTCCTGCATTAGGTATGCCGGACTACTCTAAATCTTTTGAACTGTTCTGTGACACCAGAGAAAATTGTGCTCTTTCAGTTCTGACTCAGGAGCACGGTTTAGTTAGACGCCCAGTGGCCTACTTTTCGGCCACCCTAGATCCAGTGGCTGCTGGACTACCGGGGTGTCTGAAGGCAGTTGCTGCTACTTGTGTCAGCCTGGAACAGAGTGAGAACATTGTCATGGGACATCACGTCACTGTATATGTTCCTCATTCTGTTGTAATCCTGCTAACTAGAACCAAGACCCAGTACCTCACACCTAGTCGGCTGACTAAGTATGAAAGAATCCTGATTGGTGCTGAAAACGTCACCATCTCCCGGTGCAATGTCCTAAACCAAGCGACACTGTTACCTGTCCCCCTGGATGTAGAATGAGAAGAAGAAGGGGACCATAATTGCGTTGATCTGACTGAGTTCAGTACAAAGCCCCGTCCAGACATTCGTGAAATAGCATTGCCTGATGGGGATGTGACAATGTTCGTGGATGGCTCATGTTTAAGACATGAGAATGGGGGCCTGAGTGCTGCCTATGCTGTGGTTACATTGACAAAGACCATAGAGGCATCATACCTAAGCGCGGTGAAATCTGCACAGGTGGCAGAGCTCATCGCGTTAACTAGAGCCTGTAAGAGGGGGAAGAACAAAAGAATAACTGTATACACCGACAGCCAGTATTGTTACGGGGTTGTTCATGACTTCGGCCAGTTGTGGTTGCAAAGAGAATTCATGACTTCCTCCGGCACCCCTATCAGAAATGGAAAAGTGGTGCATAACTTACTGGAAGCTATCCAATTGCCCAAAGAATTGGCTGTGGTCAAGTGTGCGGCTCACAGATCAGGAAATGATGATGTGACCGCCGGTAATAGATACGCTGACCAAATGGCACAGTTTTGTGCTCGACATCACATGTCTCTCCAAATTGCATTGTGGAGTGGAAACAGCTGCCAACTTATGTTGTTTGAGAATGTGTCTACGTGGGAGGAACTAAAGGAATTGCAACAGGCTACAGACAGGCAAGAAAAAGGAAGGTGGGCAGCAAATGAATGCGAGTTGAGAGAGGATGGTGTGGTGGTAAATTCGGCTGGGGTGCCTGTACTGCCTGATAGCTTGGTGGACCCCATGGTCAGAATGATACATGAACCAACACATATGGGAAGAGACGCTATGTGTCGGGTGTTTGAACAGGTGTTCTGTAACTCAAGGTTCAGGAACCAGGCGGAAAGGTTTTGCCAGAGGTGCCTAGTGTGTCAGCAATTTAATGGAGGAAAGAAGACTGTAGTAAAACAGAGTACCATTGGGAAGGCAGTAGGTCCCTTTGTAAGAATGCAGGCAGACTTTGTAACTATGCCAAATTGCAAGGGATATAGATATATCCTAGTCATAGTTTGTCTGTTCTCCAGGTGGGTGGAGGCTTACCCAGCATAGAAAATTGATGCCTTAACTACAGCTAAGCTATTGCTTAGGGAATTGATACCTAGGTATGGAATCCCAGAGACTATCGAAACGGACCAAGGTGGGCATTTTGCCAACGATGTGCTAGAAGAACTTTGTAAAGCATTCAAAATGAAGAAAAGAATACATTGTGCCTACCATCCAGAGGCTTCTGGAGTAGTGGAACAAATAAACGGCACCCTGAAGTCCAGGTTGGGAAAAATGTGTGATTCCACAAAAATGAACTGGATAGAGGCTTTACCCCTTGTGCTGATGAGTTTGAGAAGTATCCCGAACCGAAAGACTGGCCTGAGTCCCCATGAAGTGTTGATGGGAAGAGTGATGCGGCAGGCATGGGTACCCGGACACAAACTGCTAAGCATTTCTGATGATATGGTGCTAGAATACTGCAAGCAGCTGGGTGACCAAGTGCGTTCTCTCTCTCAGCAGATTGGAGAGACAGAAGACGAGTGGCCAAAGACTCCAGCACACAACTTGCGACCAGGAGATTGGGTGGCGTTAAAGAAACACACCCGGAGCAGTTGCCTGAAACCCAGGTGGGGAAAGCCACGACAAGTGATCCTCGTCACTACCACTGCTGTAAAGTGTGCTGGTGTACCGAAGTGGATCCACGCCAGCCACACGAAGCGGGTAGCTGGAGAAGACGCGACTGTAGCTGAAGGCAGCTCAGCTGAGGAGGCTTCCGAAGAGGAGAGTCCAGAACTAGCTGACATCGAACTGCCGAGCACCAGTCGAGACGTTGAATGGTATCCCGCCGACGACCCGGTTCATGATCCAATACGAACCAGGAAGTATTCCTACTTAGAGAGTGAGTGGGATAGTCCAGGTGAGCTAGAAATAGACGAAGCAGATCAGGTCCACGAGAATCACATCACACCTGATCAGGAAGTAGGCCAAGTAGGGTCAGATCAAGGCATCGAGACTCCTCCTGGAACTCCGGAGTCTGGAAAGGGACAAATAGTAATTAGAGCTGACGTTCATGCAGAAGAAAACGAAGAGATCGAAGCGCATGAACAGGAACAGATAGAAATAGATCAATGTGCTCAGACATCTGAAATAAAACCAACTAAACAGAAAAAGAAAGTGCGGTTTGAATCTGAGCAGGGTCAGACTAGGGACCAGGCAGAAGAGATAGATGAAAGACCTGGAACTAGCCAGTCAGGTAGGGAAACAGAAGTGCCACAACAAAAAGTAAAAAGAGTGCACGAAGAAGGGCAAGTTTCCTCAACTACTGGGAGGAAAGGAGGCAGAAGTGCACCTCGATACGTAAAAAGACTGAGGCTCAGACTAAAGACAGCCGCAGACAACGACAAAGACCGAAAAAGGGCTCAAAGTGAAAGAAGGACAGCCCAAGGAAAATCGCTGAGAAAGAGCGACAGAATAAAGAAACAGAGCAAACAGTATCGAAGCCCTGAGTGGACTTACTATGTGTTGGAAGAAATAGACGAACCACACCACAGTGGCAACAGTGAAGACGAGTCCATTGCTGATCGGAGCTCTGACGAAGACCCCCCTTGAGAGAGCCCGGAAGTGAACCTCTGGTACAAGGAAACAAAGAGGGGTAGCGAAAGCCACCTGTAAGCTAAAATGTCTGATCCGAGTGTCTCTGGGAGATCCAGATGTGGGTGTCTAAAAACTTGCTGTAAAGTATGCTTATGTAGTGTAGCTGTGCTAATAGTAATATGGATAGGACTAACAATCTTCTTACCATTTATGATAAGTAAGAATCCTAACCTTTCCCCTACTGAACCTGAGGCAGTAGATGTAGGGGCTGACCCGACTGCAGAAACACCACGAAGCTTAGAAAGACGCGACAAGCTAGCAGGCTTGACACACACACGACCTAAATTAGAAGCATCAGATGAGGATGGACTACATTTTCACAAAATGAGAAACAGGACACATCTAAATGTCTTTGCTAACTTGTTAGTGCATTATGTAGAAGCTATGGAAATAGAGGACTGCTATGTCTGCATGAAGCTGCCTACCTCAGTAGCTGAAGGTGTGACATATCATCACCTACCGTTAACCTATGGAATTTCCTGTAGTATTTTAGCTAGCTTGTTCTATAGAAGCACCTTGCAATATTATTATTCAAATGATGACGTAGTTTTTTCTGAACTTCCTGTTAGAAAACACTTGAACGGTGTACATACTACAAGTGACGTGACCCGTTATATGGGAGAATATTTTCTGACTATAGGTAATATAGATTTAAATGAAGCAAGAGAATCTAATCTGACCTGTTCTCTGCAAGAGCAGGAAAAGATGTTCATAAAGATGGCAGACAGAAGGAGAGAAAAGTTTCAAAAGAAAGCAAATGACGAGAAAGATAGAGTCCCTAGGTGGGCTGAACACATGGATAACACCTCGCAAGGCGAAGCTAATCCTGCCTTGTTGCTGGATTTTGAACGAAAAGGGAAACTTTGTATCCATAGGGAAAAGAGAGAGTACTATAACAATGAATTCATCGGTTCCAGCGAGTGTGAACATAATTACAAGGTAATCGGAGGTTGGGGTTTCAAAAATGGGTCAGAACCTGTGTTTCCCGGAATATATTATATATGTGGGAACAAGGCGTATTTCAAATTGCCGGATCACTGGTATGGAAGCTGCTACTTTGGCATTGTTTTCCCGAAAATATACCATGTGAATAATGCAGCTGGAAGCGATGAAGAAACTAATGGCTTAGTGCGTAGTAAGCGCGAGAGTGTAGGTGAAGTTATAGGTGATATTTTCAGTGCACTGATACCTGGAATGGGGGTAGTTCTGAACACCCATAGAATCTGCAAATTGTCTACAGTAGTGGACCGGTTATCAACGGACACTGCTGCTGGATTTCTGCTGGTCAATACTGAAATGGTTGCGATCAGATCAATGGTTTTACAAAACCGTCTTGCCCTTGACACCCTATTAGCAAAAGAGGGCGGAGTCTGTAGAATGCTGAAAGCGCAACATTGTTGCACTTACATTCCTGACAAAAGTATCGAATTAAAGCAATATGTGAAGAACATAACTAATTTGGAAAAGGAACTCAAACCATTGGAGGTTGACAGTGCCTGGACAAGACTGACTGGAGGTCTCTCCTCTATAGGTAGTTGGTTTGCTAACCTAGGTAGAAACCTGTTGTGGAAAATAGTGATGCCAATAATTGTGATAGGTGTAATTATATTGATTATTTTTATCTGCTGCAAATGTCAGAAGTGCAAAAGGAAATACAAAGTAAATCAGAGAGGGGTGAAAAGAAATATTGATGAACTGGAATTAGAAGAGGTGAAGAATACCATCTATAAAAAGGCGAAAAATCACCACTCTCATAGAGAAGCTGAAAGAAAACTGAACAATAAATTTATTGAAATTGAAATGAGTGATGTGGATGAATGAGAAAAAGTTGGCATCTGTTTCCATTATGTAGTGATGATAGTAAATATCATCAAAGAGGGGATTGATGGAGCAAGGATTTGCACGTGAAGCGCCTTGCCCCGTGCAAGAACCTCGCCAAATGTATAACATTACTAAAATTCATTATTGTCGTTTATTACACGTTTTTCCAAACACGCGGGTGTCCCCGGATGCTTGCCTGTATGTCTTTTTCCATATTAACGAAGCTTGCGCTAAGGAAAATGGCTGCTTCGCTGAAATTCAGTCTGCGCATGCGTCGGTCATACCCATGTGATGTGACGCACTCGCATTCTGGAGGGAGTTCTGTGCACATGCGCATTGTTGCTAATATGGCCGCTTGACTCTCACCACGCTCTCTGCTATTGCTGCTGCTTCAGCCTATCTATCGTTTCGCACTAAAACCCTTAATGCTATAGTCATTATAAAGTAAGGGTGGGATAAGATTTTTTCATGGTATACAGTGTGATCATTTTATATGTGATTTTAATTTGTTTTCGCTTACTTTTCATGTACCGCGTCTTTGTGGGCTGGGGCATACATGAGCGACGCCATGCTGAGGCTCCTCTGATCCCCGTCACGTGACTGGGAAAAATCCAAACTGCGCAGAAGCTGAACAAAGCCAGCTGGCTCCTGAAGCAAAATGCGCCTGGGAATCCAGCACCCAGTGTGGACAATCACCTTGAATTTGACAAACTTGTTGCAACTGTCTTATGCGCTCACATTTTCTGTTGTACTCTATGGATGGGAACGTGAACCCGGGGGGCGGGTGTATAAAATTGCATATTAAGTATGAGAAAGTGGAATTCTAGGAGGTGGTAATGATCGCACCACCTCTCCTGACCAATCAAAATATGGGAAACTGTCACTTGCAACATTAGTGGGTGGTCTGAGGGTCCCCAGAACTGTATAATTACTCTAGTTTAGCTTATGGAAATTGTCCGACTTGTCCGAGTAGCAGACCTGTCACTGACCCTACGATCTCAATAGGTGTCCAATCTGAAAGTGCTGCGGAGCACTTTGTCCATATTTTCCACAAGCTCCTAAGGGGTGGAAATTCCTAAGTGCTGGCGAAGCACTTTGCTGGGAGATTCGAAAATCCAATCGGGGTTTCTGGCGGATTACTTGCAGAAAGGGGTAACGCAGGCGTTGCTGTCCGAAGCTGTGGGTGTTGGTCGTTTCCCTAGGAGGCCCAGTCCTTTGACCCGAACCTGAGGGGTATCCTGTCCTGATCTGCCCGTGGGTTGTACCTGTTCGTATTCTGGTGTTCCTTTTTCGAGGGTCCTTGTCCCCGTCTTCCCATCTGACCCGTGGCCAGGGTTAGACTTCGAATCTGAATTAGGTAAATATTACTTGTGGGTTTGCGTATTTTCTGTAGCCTGTTTTCTCTCTCTCTTCTCTCTTTCGTATGATCTATTAAAGCACTATTACCTGTGATATTTTCTCTATTGCCGTTGCTGATTTAGTTTGGTTCCTTCTCTCTCCCCCTTTCCTTTAGGAGCTCATTGATTTTATCATAAATAATAGTATGTTCCCGTTTTTCCCTTTCCTTTAGTTGATTGCAGTGAACTTAGAAAGAATAGTTTAAGGATTAAGTACATGTTTAGGTCCCAACCTTATACCTCGTGTCCTAGTATAACGTTGCAGTGATTAGTTCTGATTCAAACCCTACCTCTAGTTTTTCCCATATATCTTAATGGTCGTGATTTTCTTTGTGCAAAGTTACCTTTTGATGTTGATATTAATGTTTGACATAGTGTTCTGCATATCGCTTATTGTCTTGGCATCTTCTTTTTGACTTTTCACATAAAGTGTCAAAACTTCATCAGGTGTCTGTGGTCATTTTACAGAAGGTGGATAAAATATATGGACGTAAAGAAATGTTTTGAGGTCCTGTCTACTATTTTCCCTTTTAGCTCTAGGTCCATCGAAAGTTTGTGCCTGTGGTAAGTCAGGTGCATGGTAAGCAGAGGTAATTCTGAACCATTGATTACTCATAGTAGCGTGCCAGAATCTCACCCGGTTCACGAGAATCACTGATCGAAACTAAATGCACGCCGGGGCCCAGTGCGTGTAAGAAATTGGTGACCCGGGTGAACTGCGCGCTCTATCAGTATCACTTTATTATTTTGACTTTTTTTTACATGTCAACATCTTGATGTGTGATTCACCCTGTTATACGTATGGGCACCCATAGGGTCCGAAGCTGTCCTGCCATTTAATGCTCTTAAGCCGAGCTCAAGAGTCATAGCGTTCAGCTGGATCGCCCTCTGTGTCCATTTTTTTATAGGTGAAATTGCTAAGGCTGCTATGCCCCTCCTAGAGTCATCCTCCACCACATCCAAGATATCATCTACCGAAAGGGGTTCATATGTGCAATTAAAATCCCCTGCGATCAATACTTGAGTACCAGCACAGCATCCTCCTAGGGACTTTTCAAGCAAAGCTACAACTAAAAATAAACTCCACAGCTGTCTCTCCGAAATGGCCGACTGGATGCGTAATCACTGTCTTAAGCTCAACGCCGGAAAATCCGAAATTCTACTGTTCGGAGGAGCTAAACTATCATGGAATGATTCTTGGTGGCCACCGGCTCTGGGGACAGCCCCCGCCCCGAAACAACACGCCAGGAATCTGGGTGTCATGATGGATGACGCACTATCCATGAAGGACCACGTACGCACACTTTGGGGTAAGGGATTTGCAATCCTGAAACTCCTCGCTAAGATCTTCAAATGGATCCCACTGGACTGTCGTCGCACAATCACACAGGCCCTCCTAGTTAGCCGCCTGGATTACGGCAATGCTCTATTCGAAGGAATGAACGAGCAGTTGTTCTCTCGCCTCCAGGTCCTGCAAAACCAGGCTGCCAAGCTGGTATGTAACAAAGGCAAAAGGGACTCAGCATCGGCATGCTTAAAACAACTCCACTGGCTGCCGATGCGCCAGCGCGCCACATTCAAACTACTCTGTCATGCGCACAAAACCCTCCATAAAACAGGCCCTACTATCCTGCAAGGGAAAATTGAATTTTACATTCCAAACCGAAACTTAAGATCCACTAATTCAGCCCTAGCAAAACCCAGGCGTATCTACAAAACAAGAACAGGAGGACGAGCCTTCTCGCATTTGGCGGCCAAACGCTGGAATGAACTACCGGCGGATCTGAGACACACCACGAACCTCCTTGTATTCAGGCAAAAACTCAAAACTCATCTCTTCCCCAAATAATAAACCCCCGGTCCAAACCTCAGCAGCCCTTTCTCATTAAGCGCCTTGATATCCCTTGGGATGAATGCTGCGCTCTACAAATACCTCAAATAAATAAAATAAATAAAGCTACTGTGGGGGACTCAGAGCTGCCTTTGGTGCCCCTGGCATATATATCAAATATGTCAAGAATCCTCCCTCCGCCTGGCCCTCTCAGTGTGATCCTGAGAATATCTGCGAACTGCTGTGTTTTTGTGTGATTCTACAGCCCAGGGAGATGCTCACCCATATGAGAAGCCCACCTGAGGGCCGTCCCCTTCCTGATGGTGGCAAAATCGCGGGTATGTAAAAGGTTTGGTAGCCAACCTTGTGATTTGGTTCCGGGCTCCAAGTTTCTTGGAAGATGCAGATGTTATAAGACTCCACCAATGTATTCCAATCGGGGAGTTCTATCTTCCTTGAAATACCCGCTACATTCCAACTAATGATCCTCAATATTGACCTATCAGCCGCCTCCATACCCTGTGGGTTATTTAAATAAATAGTGTTGGACGTAAGTGGATCACCTCTAAAATCTTTTACCACAGGAAGTAGCCGGGGAACATGAGGTAGAAAAACCCTTCTATCTGGAGACCTGCTCCCATTTAACCTACTGTTATCAGCTAGAGCCAGCGGGGAATTCAAGGGCGTATGGACTCCACGTCAGCGCCAAAAGGTGCTTCCGCAGTAGTTTGTACCACAGCCGAAGGCAAAGTTTGGGCAAACATCATGATTACCAGCCCTACCTTTGTGAAGGGCCTTCCACTGTGCAGCAACGTATGATCACGTTTTTAGTACCTTTTGATCCATTAAATTTATCTTTTTGCTAAAGTCTGCAAATTATTGAGCGGATGATGGATTATGTGGCAAATGTGACAATTCATAATTGAGCAAAAATGCTGTGGTTGCAGAATCGCATAATTCCAGTGACCCTCACTATAATCCATTTCTGTCTGTTCATGTGACTAAATAAAATAATTTGTTGGAAGAGAATAAATGCACAGTCACCGGCTCTCCAAAGGAGGGGTGGGGGGTGTTTAGTTCCTTCAATTTAAGCTAGCGGGATCCGCCTTCTGCAAGCACCTCAGGAGATTGGTACTAGGCAGGACAGCGGCAGCCCACGTTGCTTGTACTGCCGTGGAGTTATTGCCTGGCCTTTCCTTGTTTATTATGTGTGTGCACTGCTACTTCCCATTCTCTATCTGGATTGTATTAGTAAACCTTAACAAGTCTTTTCACTTCAGAGTGAAAACGTTGCCATTGTCAGTGTTTTATTGCAACAGCATTCCGCATAATTATGGATCTGCCACATAAACCATCATCTGCTGCATAATTTGCAGATTTTAACAAAATAATTGTAAAACTCAAACGGATCAAAAGTTTCTAAAACTACAGTGACGTGTTGCTGCGCAGTGGAAGGCCTTTTGCAAAGGATGACTAATCACCTTTCAGTTTCCCATTTCCGTATTTTGTTGTTAATCTGGTACAGAAGAGGTGTAACCTTTGCCAAGACAGCGTTGAAGTATAAAAATGTGAAAGAAGTAATACTACCACAAAATGTGCCGCATTACGCAATGTAATTTGCCTTTCATTGCCGCATAATGTAGTCAATCCTGCAGCCTAATTTGATTTCCCCGGCCACATAATTCCTGAGGCCCCAATGATAAGTTAAGAATAGCAGTCATTTACGTGCCAATGCTAGTAATTTTGTTTTTCAACCATCATGAATTGCTCCGCTTATTCCTATATATGTTTTGTATATTTAAGGATTCTATATTCATTATTGCGTTTTTGTATTCTATACATTACAAGTCGCTGGAAAGCTTTATCAATTATATGGTATGTGATTGACAGTACCCTTTTTCTATTCTCTTTTTTCTTCTTTTCCTATCTTTTCCATTGCCTCTCTCCTTTTCTTCCTTCTCCTTTTTCCTTCGTTTTCCTTTCTTTTCTTTACTTTCTTTCTCTTTTTTTCCATCCCAAAAAAAAAGCAAAATAAAAAATGCTATTTTAAGTATGGTACTTTGTGATTATATTTTCTATTTATCTTTATTATCTTCTAGTAATTTATGATGTATTATATTATTCTCCTTTTTCCTTTATAAGTAGTTTTACATGTCACCAGGTGGATTTGTTACTATTCTTAGTATTATATTTCTGTACCAGGTTTTCTCTCTTTGCTCAATAAAGCTTTCTAAACTAAAAGTTAAAAAAAAGAATAGCAGTCATAGCGAAAAGAAAGAAACCAAACCACGAATTAGAGATATATCCTGCTTGTGGGCACATTTTCAATGACTTTTCTTGAAATGGCAAATCCTTCACACCGTTTCTGCCATAAAACTGGTTTTATCTCTGAATTACTGTGTCACGGGAGCTTGTGGTCTCCATGTTGTGTCGGTGTCTCACGTGCTCCTTCTATTTCCACTTACACAGTAATAGCACTCACCCCCTGTGACCTCATCCCTGTCCCCAGGCACTTATGGTAGCCCAAGGCATTGTCATTCTATATGAAAGCTGCATATTTAGGCTTTGATAGCCAGGCTTCAGGCCTGTGGTTTTTTTTTCATTAAGTAAAAGAAAAAATGATTCTTTTCGACTTTCAAATAGTCCTTGTGTGGGCCAGGGGCAATTTTGGGAGGGCCTTGGATGAGCCACAGGCTATCTTGGGAGGGCCAGGCCCACCCTCCAGAACTGGGCATGCATGGGAGACTCCATGTGTTTGTACTTATTGCAGGCAATGTTTGTGCCTGTCTCGCTTTCTCATTTTTATTCCAATAGACAAGGATCTGATTTTCAAAGCGCATGTTCTGTATAGTTGTTCTACACGGTTTAGATTACTGCATGTAATCAATAAAATCCTGCCTTTATCTCTAAATCAGATAGAAGACACATGGTCCAAGAGCTAATGCTTTTGCGCATTGAATGTTGCAATTCCCTTCTCAGACCTCTTATCCGTTATCTACATGTTTTACAGAATGCAGCCGCTACATTGGCGCTACAACTCAATCACAACATTGAATGGGTCTTAACCACGCATTCCTTTACCTTTGCCTTTTTCTGATACTGGCTTCCTGTGGAAAAAAAGATGTTTGTTCAAAGCTCTTTGCCTCTGCCACAAAGCTATTCATAGCAATAGACAGGTGATGTTCCTTTTCACTACTTACACTTACACAGCGGCGGCGGAGGAGCATCGCCCCATTGCTTTCTCGCAGTGCGAGAAGCAAAAACATAAAATGTTAATAACTTTTAGTTATGACCATTTTATGTTTGCTTTGTGGGTGGTCCGGTGGGTGTGGCTGCTCTGCTCTAAGGCAGTCGCTATTGGGCGCAGCGTGAAGGAGAGACCATCGTGTCGTCACCTTCCGTTATACCCGAGATATTGAAACAAGAACCCATCCCAACAGGGAACCGCCACCCACGCAGCCCTTCAAGGACTCAACGGGCGAACTATTCGGCTCCCCACCCTTGAGGCATCACAGTACGGCTGTACTGCATTCTATCTCCAAGATAGAGCTCCTCCCAAAAAGGTCATTGCACCACCAATTGGCTCCGCCAGCCCGCCGGTGAAGACTAGAACACATTTGCAATTGACGAGCGAACAGACCCGTTGTCTTATTTTAAATCAGTTCTCCATCCCTGACGATCTCAGGCTGAAACTAAAACCAGGCAATTAAATCAATAGTCCTGATGATGATCCCGGTTTAATGGGAGCCAGGGGATCGAAACGTCGACTTGCATAAACAGTTCTGCAAATTAACCATTGTGTTCATTCAATTGTAGATACTGTATGTGAGAGCTTGCCATAATATGTAACTACTTGCAAGCCACAAATTGGCTCCAACGCTATTGCCTGATACTCTTTTCTTTTATTTTTCACTACTTTTTCTAATTTATGTTGCTTCTTCTTGGATAGGTACAGGACTGTGCCCTATCTATTGTGTTGCATGTCCTGTTTATGATTACTACATCACTGATCTAATAAATATTCCTTGCCCGGCTGGGCACAGGAATTAATTTATAGTACTGACTCTAGTCTATAAATCATTCTCTGAGTACAATTACTTCACTACTAGGACCTTTGTTCTTTATAGTGCTCTGCTCTCCGAGCAGGCCGGGGGAGGAGTGGTGTGCCCACTCTTGAGTGCGCAAAGACTTTTCCAGTAATGCACACTTTTCCCTTCTCCATGCAGGCTACAATGCATCCTGCATGGAGATCATGCCCACCCCTCTAGCCCCTGGCTGAGCGCCGTGTTATGGCACATCAGACCAATCTTAACGCTGCTTGTAGCGGTGTGATTGGCTTATGGGAAGGAGCCTGGCTGTCTGCTTCCTGTTCCTGTCGGTGGCAGGAGAGCAGGAGCCGAGAAGACACGGGACCCGTCCTCAAGGTAAGTTTTTATATTTTTGTTTTCTATTAGGACACCCCGCGTGACCTCTCCCGCGACCCCCCTTCCTTGCGGGATCCTTGCGCCTGCCCCACCTCACCCACAAGCCCTACCGGCGGCAACTGCGCTTACAAGAGTACTGCCATCCACTAATGGGGCTTTATTGTCTCCACCAAATTCAGGAAAGTCAAGTGGTGAGGGGTGGTGGTGGGGATTTTGGGGAGCAGGGTTGGCTTGCCCTCATGTGGTCACGAACCACTGGCAGAATTCTGGAACGCTCTTCCCTTAGCCTTTCGGTTACTACCAAATCTACTGCTATTCAGAAAACATGAAAAAATTATGTCAATTTGGATCTAACATGGTCAATTAATAATTTAGTTTCTCTGACTTTTGCCCAACAGCCTGGCTAGGTAGTGAGAGTGGTGAGGATGCCCTTTTCCTCTAGCACTTCTTAGGAAGTGGGTGTTTGCACTATTGAAATGCCAGAAAATAAAAATAACAAAATATACGGAATTCAACAACAAACACTGGCCCACCAGATCATAAAACAAACCCACGAATAGCCAAACAGCTGCAACACACTGACCTGTCAAGGTAGCATTTCTGGGACTGCCAGAATGCCCTATAGGCCAGTCCAACCTCACATACAGAATGAGATGGTCTATTGTGCTAGGGAAAATTGCACTGCCGCTACCCATGCTGTATGTGCACTGTATTTGCGAGTGTAACCTGCACTGCTGGTTTTAGTGCTGTTTCTGCTTAATGTGTGTGGGTGAAGCCTGCAGTGCTGCTCTCGGTACTTTATCCGTTGTTTGGGAGTGAGCAACACTTGTCTAGCTGGTGCTTTAACTGTTCAGTGTGAGGGTGAATCTTGCATTACTGCTCGCTGTGCTTTATTATCAGTTCTGCGCGTTTGGACGAAGCTTTCACAGTTTCTTTCCATGATGTATCCATTCTATGTGTCAATGAAGTGTGCAGAGCTCTTTTCTGTGCTGTAGTTCTTAATGTGTGGGAGTGACACTTGCACCACTGCTCTCAGTTCTTTATGTGTTTTATGTGAGTGCTAGTGAAGTTAGCACTGGTGGCCTCAGTAGTTGATCTGTTCTGTGTGTGCAGGTGAAGCTTACACTGTTGTTGCTTTCACTGTATACATTCTGCATGTGAGGGAATCTGACACTGTGGGTACCTGTGGAGGTATGTTATGTGGATCAAGGATCTGGAAAGTTTGGTGCTACTTTTGTTCCACTTGGTGTTAATAGAAATGCGGGTGGTACTGGTGTTGCCTCTGAGGTACTTATTTTCTGTGTGAGGAACAATATATGTTCTCAGTATTGTTGTGGTTCTTCTTGGTGTGTGAGAGACTCTTGCACCACTGCTCTCAGTTCTTTATGTGTTTTATGTGAGTGCTAGTGAATTTAGCACTGGTGGCCTCAGTAGTTGATCTGTTCTGTGTGTACAGGTGAAGCCTACACTGTTGTTGCTTTCACTGTATACATTCTGGGTGTGAGGGAATCTGACACTGTGGGTACCTGTGAAGTTATGCTGTGTGGATCAAGCATCTGGAAAGTGTACTGCTACTTATGTTCTACTTGGTGTTAATAGAAATGTGGGTGGTACTGGTGTTGCCTCTGAGGTACTTATTCTCTGTGTGAGGAACAATATATGTTCTGCCGTATTGTTGTGGTTCTTCTTGATGTGTGAGTGACTCTTGCACCACTGCTCTGAGTTCTTTATGCGTTTTATGTGAGTGCTAGTGAACTTAGCACTGGTGGCCTCAGTAGTTGATCTGTTCTGTGTGTGCAGGTGAAGCTTACACTGTTGTTGCTTTCACTGTATACATTCTGGGTGTGAGGGAATCTGACAGTGTGGATACCTGTGCAGTTATGCTTGCAGTGCAGGAGAATTAGGTAGCCCCCTACACTTAGAATCTTCTTGTCCTAAGAGCTTCAACCATTGGCAGAATCTCTAGCCCACGTTCCATTACCTTTACCGCTAATAGGGTCCTGGAATGTTGCAGGGTTGGGAACGAAGCTGTTAAATCCGGAGTGGGGAGAGTTGATGGACAGCTTTGATCTATGATCTATGCCTCTTTCAAGAGACATGGCTGCTGACTCCGCCAGTTAGGGAAGGATATGCGTCCTTCCATGTTCCGGCAGTTAAGGGTCTGAGGGGAAGACCCTCAGGGGGGTTATGTATTTGGGTTATCCTCCATTTGGGATGCATAGTAAAGGTCATAGACTCCCACTGCCCGGACATCCTGTGTCTGCTACTCAATTTTACAGATGGCACGTCGTTGGCAGTGTTTAACATTTCTTGCGTCCCCACCAGCTCCAGCTGGGTTTATCAATTCTGGAAGCCCTGGAGGCTCTCCTTCATTCTTTTCCCCCGTCGGTTCACAAAATCATTGGTGCCGATTTTAATTGTCACTTTGAACCACTCCCGGGGATCCCCTCTATAACCTCGGACGAGGACGAAAGTTGGGTGATCCCGGATTGCACCATGTACCCCGAAAAGCGCTTACTGCCTTTGGCCCTTGCGATTAATAAAATGGTTTTCACACATTCATTGAGGGCCTGTAATGGTAGATTGGCCCCAGATGTCCCTGGAACTAGCACGTTTAATAGACAAGGGGGTAGCTCGACAATCGATTATATCCTGGTGAATGTAGAGTTCTGGGCTCACCTTAAAGCTTTTTCCATGATCCCAAAGGTCGACAGTGACCACAATTTACTGTCTTTAGAATTACTAACACCTTTGGGTAACCAAACAAATCTGGGGCAAGAGGAGACTGCCTCCAATTTAAATCTAGTCATGGCAGCAGGAGGCAGACAGGTTAGATGGGAGAGGTTTGCGATGGCGCCTGATAAGTTGGCAGAACTCTATCAACTTGTTGTAAGCTCCTTCTCCAAAGGTTTTAAACCTCTTGGGCACCACCAGTGATCTTCCTCATTCTAACTCCCAGGGGCTCCAGTGCATACAAAATAAGCTCTTTGGCTCCCTGGCTAGTCACTTCCACTCTAGTCATCCTAAGCGCCACAGGCTAAAAAAGCAAGATCACTGGTTTAACAAAACATGTAGACATGCGAAGAAGCGCCTGGTCAGGGAGGTAAAATCGGGGACAATGCCGAGCATTAGAAAAGCGAGGGATACGTATAAACGCCTGATCAAGGAAGCTAGGTCTGAGTGGGAAGCCTCAAGGTGGGATAACATCAGGGCGGCTCTGGGAGCTCGAGATTTTAGGTCATTCTGGAATCTTGTGCGAGGCGGGTCGGCCGAGGGGATGTCCGCCATCATCCCTAACCTCAGCGAATATGTGTGGCTGGATCACTTTAAGCCCCTCTATTCACTTGGCCGCGTGGAACACCATGGCAAGGCAGTACCCCAAACTAGCCCCCACGAGCTGGCTCTTCCAGAGGCCTCGGTCCAAGTCTGTCCGCCCTGTTCTATCCACGAAGTGCGCGTGGCCCTCGGAAGCTTGAAGCTTGGGAAAGCTCCGGGCCTTGATAGGATTCCCGGTGACCTTTACCGTAGTGAACAAAAGGTCTGGGCCCCCTACATCTGTGTCTATTTCAATGCCATCCTTCAGGGCCTGGAGATCCCCAACACCTGGCTGGGAGCGGAAATAATCCCCATCCATAAGAAAGCCTCTCCCCTTGACCCGGCTAATTACCGCCCCATAAGTTTGATTGATGTGCTTCAGAAACTCTTTGCCCGCCTCCTGTTATCAAGGTTGCAGAGTTGGATGGATGAACAACACATCTTAACCTCCCTTCAGGCGGGCTTTCGTGCGAAGGTTTCTACCATTGACCAACTGTTCAGATTACAGTTGGTCTATTGGAAGACGGTCACTATTGGGGCGGGCAGTCTGTACTTGATCTTTGTGGATCTTAGGTCGATATTCAACCTGGTCCACAGGGGCAAGCTCTGGTCCTTACTGCTGGAGATGGGTGCTCCGGCCTACCTGTGCCACCTACTTAAACGCCTACATCAGGGAACTTATGCAAGGGTGAGGTATGGAAGGAGTGGGCAGCTGTTGGCTCCCTTCCCGGTGGAAAGGGGAGTGAGACAGGGGTGTGTTTTTGCTCCCACCCTCTTCTCCCTTTTCCTCAACGGGTTGATAGACCAACTCTCAGGGGCTAAAGACCTGGACTCTCCCAGCCTAGCAGGGCGAAGGATACCTGCCCTAATGTTCGCTGATGACACTCTCCTAGTGTCCAAATCGCCTGGGGGCATACAGCGGACATTAGAGGCATTCTGTTCCTTCTGCCGGCTGAGGAATTTGGAGATTAATCTCTCCATAACGAAGTTTATGGCATATAATTGCAAACTGGCTAATCGCCCCCGCCCACACATGGATGGAACGGTGTTGGACTGAGTGTCCACCTTTGAGTACTTGGGGGTCACACTTAATGATAACATGGATTGGGGGAACCATAGGGCTAGGGCCAACCTAAAGCTGGCCCAATCATCGGGGGGCATTTTAAAAGTTTTTAACAACACGTCATCAAAACTGCTCAGTCCGCCCCTGGAGATTTATAAGGCTCAGGCAAGAGGGGGCGTGCTGTATGGCGTAGAGCTATGGGGTCATACCAGCGCGGCCCCCCTGACGCTCACGGAGAACAGCTTTATTAGGCGTTTGCTACGCTTGCCTATGAGCTCTCCCCTGACTCCACTGCGGTTGGACCTGGGCCTGGTACCTATTCAGGAGATTGTAGCAAATCGTCCTCTCCTGTACCGGAGACGTTTCTGGTCAGCCCATGAGCTTTTGAGCTATAGGGAGGACCTGATTGACATTTTGCAGAGAGGGACCTCGGGCAAATTACCCTGGTTAAACTATATTAAGCACCTCTGCAACGCTCTAGGTAGAAGTGATATGTGGTTGTCTCCCCAAGAGTCCTGCCCCCTGCTCTCCAAGAAATCTTTGAACATGGCACTAAGGAGTTACCAAATGGAATCTATTACAAGTAACCCTTCCAAGGGCAGGTTGACTGATACCTTCTTGAATATCAAGGCCCACCCTCGGTTCAAAGTTTTTTTGTATGATATTCAGCCTCCTTTGGCCAAGAAACTTTTTATACAGTTTAGACACGGTTCTTTGCCGTTGAGGGCCGTAACACATAAGTGGCTGAATGCTCCCCCTACGGTGAGACCTTGCCCGGGGTGTTCGAGCAGAAGAGAGACAGATCTGCACGTTCTGCTCTTCTGCCCCTCCTACGTCAGGGCAAGGGAGAAATGGATCCTGCAGCTATGTAGGGCTAGGGGCTTCAGGGACTACAGGGAGGTTTTTAGGATTCTTAAATATGACACCACTCCCCTGATAGTGTTTGCCACCGCAAGATTTCTTCATTCTATGTGGTATACGAGGTGTGCAATAGTAAAGTTGGAAGCGCACACTTCACCGCATGTACAGTGGAACATCCTCCGCAATGCTAGCGGCTCTTCTTGATGTCTCTTGGCCAAGGGTTATTTTCAGGGGATGTCATACTTCTTTTTTAATATTTTTGTATACTGATATATTAGTTTTTAACTCATGCCTTTTAACATTTGTAGGAACTGTACTATATGAGATTTTTATATTTAAATCACCCACAATCTGTTTTTGCTGTGTAATTCTGATGTCTGATGTGTGTATTGTTTGTATGGCCTTTTTATGGTATTTTACCGAAATAAAGCTCTTTTGACTGACTGACTGACACTCCACTTGCAGAATTTGCAGAGGTTTCCGCAATTTGCGTTATGCGGAGATCGAGGAGTTCCCCAAAACTCAGCGGAGTTTTTTTCCTTGCTCGCGTTCACCATCGCCAAGTTGGCGAGCGCCAGTGAGGAAAATCAACTTCCCAGCGAGATTTTTCCTCCTGCGCGATCGTCAGCATCAAGTTGGCGCGTACGAGTGTGGAAAATAAACCTCCTGGCGAGATTTCTCAATGCTGGGGGAGGGGTCAGGTTTCTTATTTTGAGTGTTCGTATATGCTCGCCACCGCTCAAGTTGAGAAACTGCCCGTTCGCGTTGAGAAAGCTGCCGCTCTAGTAAAAATCTACTCGAGTGGCAGAAAAGGAAAGCCTTGCTGTGCATGGTGCTGTTCGCGATGATCACACAGTGCGAACAAGCATCTAGCCCTGTGCAATCACAGCGAACAGCATTTTTCTATCAAACTCCGCCGCTTGCGGAGATCCGCGTAGTGCGGCAGAGTTTTCTTACCACTTCGCGGAGTTTCGCATAGCGCAACTCCGCAAACTCCACCCAGGGTTAATAATGACAAACTGGGGAGAAGAAATAATTAACCTCTAATCCATACCTTGCAGTTTGCATGAATCTCTTTGATGATAGTTAATAGCTCACTGTTCTATATTTGGGCTTTAACTTATAAATATCAAGTAACAAAGGGGGCTCTCTGACAGAAGCAGTAACACACTGACCTATTAACATTTTATGCGCTTTGTGATCTGCATGGGGCAAGCGCTTTGCAGCAGGCATTTTCAGCGCCTGTGCTACTTTATGATGAGTACTTCCACTAGACAAAACTCAGAACCCGGTAGGTCAATCAATTACCACAGTTATCTTGACATTTTTATGGTTGTCTGAACATTGCTGGAGACAAGGAACACGGCTGCAGGTGCTTTTAAAACCATGTTGTACTTAAAGACACAACTACCCCACCACCAAAGTCAGTGACCACTAATGGCACCACCCTAGAGCCGACCCTGGGGCTGTAAGAACTTGCAGTATCATTTGTTCTGTGCTTTCGGGAGAAATGCAGACTGCTTGCTGATGGCGGTGTGTGTGATGACAAATGTGACTTCTTCTGCTTGTACTGTACGCTGTACCTCTTCTGTGCATGTGAGGGAAGCTTGCATTGCAACTGTCAGTGCTGTTCCTAGTCTTGCAAGGGAAACTTACACTGTCTCTGCCTGCGGAGGGCTTGTGTGAGGAAAGCATGCACTGCCTCTAACCGAGGTCCATTTTTGAGAGACATAAGAGCTACTGTTACCCATGCTACACCATTATGTGTGAAGGAAGCTTGCACTGATGCTTCCCTTAGTGAGAATGTATGTTGCATGCGTCTGAGGCTTGTGGGTGCCATGGTCTCTGTGTGAGGGTAATTTTTAGACTACTGCTACCCATGTTGTACTGGAAATTGGTATGTAAAGCTGAAGCAGTCTGCCGAGCTCTCACTGTTCTGTGTTTGAGAGAAGCCCTTGCACTGCCATTGCTTGAACTGCTGTGCAACTGTTATGTGTGTGAGAGAGCCTGCAATGCTGGTGCCAGGCAGGAATCTGTGGTGTTCTGTCGGTGCTGTGTTTAAAAGAAGCTTCCTTGGCTTTACTGAACCCTTATTTTACCAGATATGTGTGAGTGGGGGAAGTATGCACTTTTGCTACTCGTGTTGTATTATTGTTTGTTTGAGAGTTGCCTGGATCTGTACAGCTGCTGCCCATTCTCTGCCTGTTGTTAGGGTATTAGTAGTTCTGGTGTGGTGCCTCTCCTTTTTGGAAGGATGCTGGCATTGCTTCTGCCTGTGTTATACATGCTCTGACCTCGTTGGGAAATCTCACACTGGCACTGGCTGTGCTGCATTTGTGGTGAGTGTGTGATGGTGGCTGGCGGCTTTTGGCGAGGTTTGTGGTTTATACAACAAAACCAATAACAAAATAAGATGGTGGGGAATCGCCTTGTTGATTAGTGCTATTGAAACATTACAAAATTAAAAAACAAAAATGTGAGGATTTGCTGCTATTGTGGTTGGGAAATCCCTTGATGGTTGTTTAAGTGTTAACATGATTTTGAGACACTGTTAAAAAGGAAAAATACATTCATATGGATATACAATATCATTCTCCTTTGTTGTCCATCTCTCAATATAGATAATAAGGCACTGGACTTCTCAACAGCGTGGAAGGACAAACAGAGCACAATTAATGGCCTAGTATTTATAAAGAGCAAACAACAAATAGAGGATGGGGACTGATCAAGGAGTCCAATCGTTGAGTGATGTGGGACAGAAGTGTCTCCAATATATATATAGAAGAGTATGATAGCAATGTGAGTGTATGTTGATATGGATTGATTTATAACAGAATGAAAGTTGGTGAATCTTTGACCGTGGATATAGAAATTAACATCAGAATTCTATGAATGGGGGTGGATAAAGGTAAATCCAAGTATGTTTTAAATTGGGTGTGATCCAGAGGGATTTGACATTTTTGTTTGATACATATGGGTTAACCCCAGATTGAAATTATGGTGCCAGACTACATATCATTGTGGGAGAGTCGATAAAATGTGAACTTGCGAAATAGCGTTTAGTATTTGAGATGTTAATATGGAAATAATGAAGCAATATGAATAAAAGATTGGGAGATTTGATAATGTAAATATTATAATAATGATACTTATGTATTTACGTTTAGGCTTCACTGACAACGATTCCAAAAGAGAGATATAAGTTTGGTCTTGACAAAGGTGGTCGATATTTGTGCAACATCACCGAAACGCATCGACCCATTCAATAGAATAAATCTGTAGAACATATTGGCATGCTTGATGAATATTTTGAACTAATCAGATGCCTGTTATGATTATAGATATGTGGATTTGTAAAGAAACTGAAAACAAAGTGTATTGTCATTTGTGTTCTATCTCTCTTTTCCTTTTCTCTTTTTCCATATAAATTTGTATGGTTTTGTTATATTGCAAAAATGATAAAGCACACATGTTCATTCACCGATTTAGGATTTGCACTTTATAGATTCTGATGGGTCTTTCTACTTCTGGAAGATAATTGATTATGTTTTGGAATGCCTATTTCTACAAAACAGTTTTTTATTGACATATTGGATTTTAGTATCATTGTATGACTGTAAGTTTCACATTACTTTTGATAAACATAGACTATTTTTATATTTTTTGTTTGTTTGTGGCACTATAATTAAAAGTGCGGTTTAGATGTATACATGAAATGTGATTAAGCGTGGAATTACACTATTGGTAGTGTTTGGTTAGGTTGAAGACCAAAGGGAACACCAATTTTACATCACAGTCTATATAGAGCCCTGCCCCTCTCTCATAACATTACACGTATAAATAAAACGCACAGACAGATATGCATTCAAATAAATCCATACTAAACCAGAGGGCTTGAAACAAAACAAAAAAGCATTGAAGAATGAGCATATTCTTCCATCAAAGTTGGATAAGGTAGGTTTTATCCAGTCACTTATGCTCGACTTCTAACAGATGCAATAATATTTTATAATACAATTCTGTAATCCCAGTATGAACTCAATTCTCAGATTCGTTTATAATCAGTGACTTATGACCCACTTAGTCACTGATTATGAAGAAAAGACATTAGAACTCAACTATCATAAGCTATTACCATCAAGTTCTGACTTCACAATGCCTGCTGCCAGAAAGCGAAGTGAAAGGCAGGTCAGGTCACAGCGCAAAATTGAAGCAGCTGTTTAAAGCAAGGACAATAAACTGTTGCTTTTCTTTCTGCTGCTCTATTTCTAGGTCGGGTCTAGGCAGCGTGCATGCACTGTTTGCAAGACCTGTTGTATTCAGTAAAAGACTTTGTCCCGCCTGCTGTTTACCATTGGTTCAGTCCAATGGCACTCTTCTTAGCTGCCTTGTAACTGGTTTAGGCACCGATTCATCACTTCTGTTTTTTGGAGAGGAGCACCAGCCAAATACAGTGTCCTTCCGCTTTGAATGCTTATCTGTTATTTGGGGAACTTTCTTTGTTTGCTTCATGCTCGTGTCAGTGCATGTTCAGCTTTGGCGCCCATCTGTACTATCCCCTCCACCACCACCCGCCTGTGTTGTGCTTGCAGTCCTTAGCTTAGGCATGCATCACGCCCATCGACTTATTTTCATCTCCCCGATATGGTGTCCTCTCTCCTCCCACCACTTTCCGCCAGTTACCTGCATCGGCACTCAGTGGTTGCATCGCCAGTGTAGAGGGAAAAGGCATGTTTTGTTTGCAATGTTATAGAGCATGAACTGGACCTCAAGGTTTCAGAACGCTTTACATGACCACCAGTTGCATTACAGCTCGACACATTCAATTTACAGCCGGGGTTGATGCCGAGACTCAAACCTGGTTTCCCAGCTTCAAGGTCCACCGCTCTGGCCATTAGGCCACATCCGATTGCTACTCCCGCCTCTCACATTCCTCACAGGGTAACGTCCATAATTGGCTACACTCGAGGTAGAGCAGTGACAATGGGTCACAATGGCAGGGTTGTTTGCTCGCTTTCTTGGGCTGCTTGACCCATATCAATAGCTTCCCTAAGCAGCCATGTACCCTGTTTTTGACAGCAACCAAGTGAAATGCCTTTTGTGCCCTTCCTAAACCCTCGAACCTGTCCAAGACTCAGGGTCCAAAAGCAAATACCTTCTAAGCTCTCCCCCAACTTCTTTGCCTCAGCTACTTGCACACTTCATTTGCTAGGACCTTCAGAAAAGTGGGTCTGTTTGCATGGATTCCAAGTTGAGACTAAGTAATGTATTTCCTATTCTCTCTGTGATAGTTGCCCGTACTTTCCTATGCCGTCATTCCGGAACAAGATATCGGGGCTTCATACCACATTACCAAGGGGCAAGTAGGGCCTAGGGCAAGATCGATCTTGCATTCATTTTATGCACAGATGCCATGCAAGCTGGACCGGAAGGTATCTAAGTGCTTTACATGACCACCAGTTGCATTACAGATGGACACGCTCAATTCACAGCCAGCGCCTGTTGCCAGGACTCAAACATGGTTTCCCAGATTCAAGTTCCATCTCTCTGGCCATTATGTCACATCCAATCACTGCTCCCTCCTCTCTTGTTCCTCCCACTTTCCTCCTCACATATGGCTATCCATCATTGGCTACATACTGGGAAGGGGGGAGACAACGAGTCATGGCTGTAGCGTGGTTTGCTCACTCTCTTGGGCTGCTCAACCCATATTCATAGCGCTGGCTTGTTATTTCAAGCTTTCCAGTCAGCTTTTCCCAACCTTGTGCTGCCACAGACTGCCCTTGTCTAATGAACATGCCGGTCTTTGTTATGCTGGAATTCGACAGTCTTGTGTATTTTACTACACACCCTGCCATGGAGTTTGGGACCTTGTGGGTGGGGATACAGAGCTATAGCACTTTCCTGTGGCCACTGTAGTAACCACTATGCTGCACCTCCAGGCAAACAGATGTGTGGATGTGTGTCTGTGTGTGTTTTTGTGTATGTGTTTCTGTGTTAGTGAGCATGTGTGTACTTCCAACTGTGCTTGGCTTCGCCTCTCTGTCTAATTTACCACATGATCGGAGCAGAGTGCTCTTGTTAATTGTTGACACCTGGTGACTCCTGGTGTTAGTGGTTCTGTAACATCTGTTACATGTTTGCCACTTCATGTTTGCTGGGAACAGTCTCTTTTCATGAGGAAAGGTCAGATATTATGAAGTACAGGGAGGGCTGGAACATTGCTGAAATGAGAGTTCACATCATGCTTGCCTTAGTGCCTTTATCCAGTTGTGATGTTACAGTGGTAATAGTTTATCTGAAAGCACCACCACAATTTAACAGTCTTGGTCTGTTGATACAAAAAAAATGGAAATATGCAGAAGATTATCAGAGTTCAAACAATAGAAGGTCCTCTGTTTGAAGTTTCAAGTGCTTATAATTTTCAAAGATGAACAGTCTGGTTAGTAGTCCACAAATGAGCAAGATCAAAGATGAATATAGCCAACACGTGTTTTGTCGAATGATGACTTTTTCAAGGCTGTGAATTACAAAATGTTCAAGCTATAAAGGTCTGCAAGAAAATGGCAATCCAAGACATTCTATAATAGCATAGGACATGGCTACATAAATGGAAATGGTTACAGTGACCAATTTTGAGACTCTGATATTTATTGTCTAATAAGGGAAGAAATGGGTGAAATATCAAATCCAGTCTCCACAAACAGAGAGAGTGTCATCCAAGAAACATAAGCATAGAATTCAGCATCAACCCATGCAGGTGCTTGTTAAAATTCCCACACCACCATTGAGTGAGAAACACAGAAAGGTGAGAATCGGGTCATCAACATTCTGATGTTAAGGCCAAAGCCTAAGAGAATACAATACAAGAAGAAAGAACAAAGCAAAAGAAAGTGCAAGCAATGAGCTTTGACCCGTAAAATGTAAAGGAACCATAAAAGCCCGAAAGAGTGATAAGAAATCAAAAAGACCAAAAGGTCAATAAGTATCAATACCGCCAAAAATAAAGGATTTCCACCAAATGTCCTGCAAATCACTGGTACGCCTCAGAGCCCTGAGGACATAAATCAGTTTGTGGTCCCTAGTCCCGTAACAATTAAAACAGCTTCTCTTTTGCATATTTCCAATTTATTTTTTGTGTGTATTAACTAATCCTTGGACCTGTTTTTCCAACAGACCAAGACTGTTAAATTGTGGTGGTGCTTTGGTATAAACTATTTCAAATATGCTTTATTCGATCACAAGTATCATAAAAGCGGTACAGAACCATAAAAAATCTGGAATACCAATGCATTTATAAAATATAAAGAAGTTAAAAGATTAAAATAAGATAAGTTAAAAATTAAAAGCAGAGGATTAAGACATGATTTTCCCAAAGGTAATGCATTGCCTTTACAGGGTAGGGGACACATTTTCTATTATTATTAGGATATCCCCAGCATATCTCTAAGCAACAGTTAATAGCAAAGTTACAATCATGAAAGTGCTTCCTGCACAGAAAATCATTGTTCAGTTTGGAACCACTGCCTTGATAATAATTTTTGAGCGGATAATCGATGCACAGCCCAAGTACTTGGCAACTCCGCATACGAACAGAGTCCTTGAGGCATCTGTCCACAGGATGCGAAGCACCACTAGGTGGTTCTTGGTTCCCAGTTGGGTGTAAATTGGGGTGAGCCATTTTGTCCTAGCCTGTTTATAGGCCGAACATGCAAATAATAGGTGGGCTACCGATTCTTGCTGTGCTCCGCAACACGGAAAGTGGGCTGAGGTATATTTTGTAGGGTCCCGTTGAGCAAGCGTGGAGTTTAAGTATAAGGAGCCAAAGCGGAACTGCATGTAGAGAATCCTATCTCTAGGAAGTCTAATAAAATCTAAATATGGTTCCTGGTTACTAACCTGTTTGTGAAGGAGGAATTTGTCAGTTAGTCTCCCAAGCCTAGAGTGGTGCACAAGCTGATAGTTAACCCAGTTCCAGTAAATTCTTTTAAGCTCTACCTGGGTCACAGGGGCCTGGCACTCCCAGGATTCTGCTAGGCCTAGTTTGCACAATAGATCCTTCAGATCCCTTAGCCATTTTACCCTCTTATTTGTATCCAGAGCAATCATCTCAGTAAGGCCAGCAGCGTAATGTGTCAGTTCTGGGGTGCGTCTTACTCTTGCCCAGTACAATAGGGGACGAAGTCTGGCCTTCTCACTAAATGAGCGTCTACCCATATCGAGGAATAATGGCTTCAGGGGTGTATGGATGGGGGCGGAGACCAAGTCTCTGATGAATTTATTTTCTGATCTTTGGATCTCTAGAGTATTCTCAAAGCCCCAGAGTTCGGCGCCGTAAATTGCCGAACTCACCGCTTTACCCTCATACACCACTAGAGCCGGAGCAACTAATCGGGACATAGAGGAAAGCTGCTCTCTTGAGATGGCACCCGTCACCCGTTTATGATTTAGTAGCATCTTACTCAGATGCGACCCCCCAAGCCATTTTATCAGAAAGCCTAACTCCCAAGTAGTCGAAGGAATGAACTCTCTCTAAAGGAGAACCATTCAGGGAGAGTTTAGGTCTAAAATGGCTCCCAGGGTTGAAAGCCATGAACTTAGTTTTGGTGATTTTAATGATGAGGCCCCTTGAGGTACAAAAAAGTTGGAAGCGAGTAAGGAGTTTTTGGAGGCCCATCGGAGTATAAACTATTTGTATTGAGTAATTGATTTTATGATACTTTTTAACACTAGGTGGGTGGCGCAGTGTGACCGATCCCTGTCTAGCACACATGTTCCTTTCTGTTTAATCTTTACTTACCCTTATATATGATGTGTGACCTGATTTTGTTGTTCACTACCACCCAATCAAGATTATTCATGGTACAGTGGTACATGCCATAATTGTACCTACACAGGCAGTCAGTCGCTTATCTCAGAGAAGTGTTGTTTTTTGTTGTTCTTTGTGAGTATAGGACCTAAATCTGGGCATACCTGTTGCATTTGAGGCATCACAATGTAGAATAAAAAAGTGATGGATGGAATGTTTGAATTCATTTCAGACGCTACTAATTACTTGTGGCTGCATCCCAGTATACTGTTCTTTTACCAACCATGCCACCTCAGATCAGATCAGCCATATGCAAATAAATGTTGTTCCTGCTCCAATAGGATCAGTACAGCCCAAACAGCTAAGTCAGGTCCTGTCTGAACTGGATCACGAGGAAGTCAAGGCTGGTTTCATCTTGTTTGGGCCTGTTCAGTTGGATTCAGCTTGGTTCAGTGACACAGTAAGCACAGAACCCACGTCTTGATTTACCCTTCGCACTGAAGGTATCACAAGGAAGAATACAAAAAACTATGGATGGAATGCTCGAATTGATCTAAGCAACTTTCCACTACGCAGGACCCCATCTCAGTCCATCATTTGTTTGCTCTCTATGCCACCTCAGGTTAGACCCAGGCATATGCCTTCCTCCCATCATGCTTTATGAGTTTGATACAAGTGGCCATGGGTAAACCCAGACGTGGGTCACTTGCTCATTGTGCCACAGCTTCCAAGCTATACCACACTGACAAGTTTTTTCATGGCCAGAAATGGTCTGGGTTGCAAGTATTCCCTTCTGGAGGTGCCTCGCCTGGCAGTTTCGGGAGGAGTGTTCCCATGAGGAGCAGGGTCAGTAATTATTTGCAGAAGGCAGTCCTCTGTGTAGAGTTGCACAGTGGGTGAGTAATGGTGTGTTGGAATGCTACCCTGATAGCAAGTGGTTTTTCTATTTACAAGAATACCTCCAATAATCTGCAGGGTGCATTAAGGAAGCAGTACCTTATGTGGCTAAAAGAGGTACCTTTATAACGCCAGAGGGACACCTAGTAACAGCCTGTGGTACTGAACCCTTTCTTTGCTTTGTGGATTTTTTTATTGCTTTTGCTACTGCTGGGATATTTGTTTACAAAAAAACATAACTAAAAAACCTTGTCATTTGCAGCACTAACAGCTCTAACTTTCACTAATGCGAGACCAATTGCATTTCAAATGCTTGTTTAGCGTACAATGACAAGCAGCAAGAACATCTTTATTTTTTGCACTCAAGATATAAGAAAGCTAGAATCTGTCTGCATGTTTCCACACATTCCGAGCGAATGTAGCTTTTTTTCTTATTAAACTGGTTTATATTGAACTGTTTCTAAGATGTGTTTGCAACAAATAACTAACAGGTTTTTGATGTGTTTAATTTTGCACTGGAGGTTTTATTTCTCTTCTTCGTGTTTGCTCTTCTACATGAAAGAGCTACACACCAAGGTTTTAAGTGGTTTGTGGGAAAGGTGATGGTGTGTCCATGTATTATGTGGATTAAAGTGCTCCCTGATGTACATGGTGTAGATGATATGAATATTGCAAGCAATTTTGGAGTTCTATAACCTTATAAAGGAACTCAGCCATTGGACTCATTGGCAATATATGGCATTTTAATGGGTGAAGAAACCAAAAACATTTTTTTGAAAAACTTTGACACAGCATATTTTAAAAGAACACGCTTTAAGACTATGTTGGGAGCTTATAATATATGGAAGGCTTTTATGAAAAAGTTTGGTTTGGGAAAATTCAATAGATACACGAGGATATATGAGAATATGGCATTTCCGGGAGATATATTCTCTGATTCAATATATGCAGAGTGGTATCGGAGAGGGGTAATAAAACTGGGGGATATTATGGGGACACAAGGGGTGAAACAATTTGTAATAATACAGGAGAAATTCAATTTGCCAAGAAGTCACTTCTTCAAATACCTACAAGTAAGAAGTTTTCTACAAAATAAAAGAGGGGGGACAAGAGGATTTGAAAAAAATAATATACTAGAAATAATAGAGACTGGAGTAGATTGTACTATTAAAAGGTTCTACGCCGAGTTAAATGAACATAGATCAGACGACATGGCTAAATGGGGGGAAACTTGGTCAATGAAGCTGGGTATAGAACAAGATTGTTTTAATGTTTCATTAGACTTAGGGATAAATATCCTTTGTTCTGCGTCATTACAGGCACAGCATTACAAGACCATGTACTGGCTATATTACACCCCTGCTAAATTAGCACAATGGGGGGCGACAGCTGGTATAAACTGTCCTAGGTGTATGAGTGTAAATGCAGATGCTATTCACATGTTTGCAACATGTCCATGCTTAGCTATATTACTTAAGGAGATAGAAATGTTTTTACAAAGGGCACTAAAATTAGTTGCTAATTTAACACCTGTGATTATTTTACTAGGGGTAGATGGAAGTAATGAAGACGAAGCAGGGAAATATTGTATCTTTATTGCTATGGCAGTGTATAGACTATGTATTGCTTCTGCATGGTTAGAACAAATGGCACCATCATTTCAGCAATGGTTAGCTAGGTTGTTGAGTATATACAATCTAGAAAGAGCAATCTACTCAAGAAGGGGGAAAAACTCGAGGAAACTAGGTTTGAAAATATGGGAGGTAATAACGAAATGGAAGGAAGAAGGATGACCTGTATAGGAAATGTATATATTCTGTATATAATTGATAATACTATTTTATGTTTATATAATGTATATAACTGATATCAATATCCTATTTTCAGGATACTGAGTCCATCTCAATAGGGACTGATGTAATATTTTGTTATGAAGAAGAAGTTTTTCTGTTTATGGTATAGCGAGCTGTATTGCATGAATATTCCATGGATATGTACTATTGTTTACTTGTTCCACGCCCCCTCTGGGTTCCAGAGGGTGGAAAATATTTAAAATCTGTTAATAAAAAGAATTTAAAAAAAAAATGAATCAAAAAGGAATGAAATGTCAAAAAAGTATATTGGAAGTGTTTTTTTGAATTTTTATCAGTCCTTAAATACTGACTCCATAGGGGTAACAAAAGAGGGCTTAGAAAAATACTTGCTGTATACTAAGATTAGGCATATTGATGAAGAACATAACACTGTCCGACGTTCAAGAGACTATTTCAACTTGGGCAAATAACTAAGAACCTGGCCTCAATGGCTACTTAACAAAATGAACATACAAATTGTTGGGGTGGGACTGCTCCATGCATGGTAAGTTGATTGTCCTTAGTAGCCCAACTGCATTTGAATCTGGTATCCCTGACTTTTTACTGTTCCATTGACACACTCATTTACCAAGGCCAAGTCCATAGTCATTCCAAGGTCTGGAACATGTTCTGAGACCGGGAGTGGAGAAGTGCACTAAGCATGCCTTGATGGCAAGGGGATATTGTCCATGTTGTGGATTGGTGACATGAAGTGGTGGTGGCCGCATACTAACTTGTTGTGTGTTGCTAACACTGAACAGTCCTTTTTTCTAGTTCAAGTGGCGTGATTTGACTACTGGCCTTATTTGTGTAATGCTCTGCTTGAATATAACACCCACCCAAACACTTATGGTGACATCCCTTGTGGTATGTCGAGTGTACGTGTGCGAGGTGTAAATAGTGACATGACTCTGTAGGTCGGTTTTTATTGTTCCTAGTTTGATGTGGCACAATATGGATGATGGAGTACATCTTCCCCAGGCAATGGAAGTGTATTGTCTGCATCTTGGAGCTTAATGGAAGAGGCCCAGACACAGAAGTTAGAAGGATAGACGTCACTTTGGCAGACAATTGCTCATTAGCCCTTCCAAAGCACTTCATTTTGGTGGATGTTTGGGTTATGGAGTGAGTTAACAAATGTTGGTATTAAAGCTGAAGTAGTTTCTAACTTTTGTCTTTCGCTGAGTGCTACTTTAGAGAGGCTGATGACAGCCGAGTGCAGAGTGCTCAAAAGTAATTTTGCTCATGTTCTGGGGAACTTCTGTTTGGAGGTGGCATCATCACTACCTGCTGTGAAAGCCTTCACCTCGTAGAAGGATTGTGTCTGCACTGTATAAATGAAGTTTGAAATTGAACCACCCTCAAATCAGTGTCTGGAATCAATATTCTCTGTCTGGAAACACCAGAATAAAGGTGGACACAAACCATCCCACTTTGTTTCAGTTCTAAGTTCTGAAAGGAGAAAGTGCTCTGCAGAATACTCAAAGAGGTGGTGAGATGCAGGCTGGGGTGTGCCTGAGAGCCAGCCTACCAAATGATTGCTTAGTGTCTAAAATCCTGCCTTCTCAAAGAAGGAAGGAGAGTGGGTGGCTCTGCAGGAGAGATACTGTTCAGGAGGAGAAGCCCCGTTCTGCTGCCAGTGTACGGAGTTTGCAAACAAAACAGGTGATGGACAGAATGTGGATCAATGTCACACATTCACCCCAGTCCAAAGATCTTGTTTTTGCATATTCCGCCCTAAGTGCGCTGGGGATGTCCAGACGTGGGTCCCAGGCACTCCACACCACTGGAGTCAAGCTAGCCGGGCTGATGAGAGGTGTTACCTCGAAACCGGTCCGGTCCTCGGATGCTTGATTCCGTTCTGGGAAGGACATGGCTTTTGTAGTTCGGACTGGACTGTTCCCATGGGGCACAGGGTCAGAGCTGATTTGCATATCGCCATTGTCTAACCCAGGGTGGTGTGGAGTGCAAAAAAACGATGGATTTGGGCCCAGATCTTTGGACTGGGGTGAGTGTGTGACATTGATCCACATTCGGTCCATCACCTGTTGTTTTTGCATATTCCGCCCTAAGTGCGCTGGGGATGCCCAGACGTGGGTCCCAGGCACTCCACACCACTTGGAGTCAAGCTAGCCGGGCTGATGAGAGGTGTTACCTCGAAACCGGTCCGGTCCTCGGATGCTTGATTCTGTTCTGGGAAGGACATGGCTTTTGTAGTTCGGACTGGACTGTTCCCATGGGGCACGGGGTCAGAGCTGATTTGCATATCGCCATTGTCTAACCCAGGGTGGTGTGGAGTGCAAAAAAACGATGGATTTAGGCCCAGATCTTTGGACTGGGGTGAATGTGTGACATTGATCCACATTCTGTCCATCACCTGTTTTGTTTGCAATTGCCGCCATAAGTGCGCTGGGGATGCTCAGACGTGGGTCCCAGGCACTCCACACCACTGGAGTCAAGCTAGCCGGGCTGATGAGAGGTGTTACCTCAAAACCGGTCCAGTCCTCGGATGCTTGATTCCGTTCTGGGAAGGACATGGCTTTTGTAATTCGGACTGGACTGTTCCCATGGGGCACAGGGTCAGAGCTGATTTGCATATCGCCATTGTCTAACCCAGGGTGGTGTGGAGTGCAAAAAAACGATGGATTTGGGCCCAGATCTTTGGACTGGGGTGAATGTGTGACATTGATCCACATTCTGTCCATCACCTGTTTTGTTTGCAATTGCCGCCATAAGTGCGCTGGGGATGCTCAGACGTGGGTCCCAGGCACTCCACACCACTGGAGTCAAGCTAGCCGGGCTGATGAGAGGTGTTACCTCGAAACCGGTCCGGTCCTCGGATGCTTGATTCCGTTCTGGGAAGGACATGGCTTTTGTAGTTCCGACTGGACTGTTCCCATGGGGCCCAGGGTCAGAGCTGATTTGCATATCGCCATTGTCTAACCCAGGGTGGTGTGGAGTGCAAAAAAACGATGGATTTGGGCCCAGATCTTTGGACTGGGGTGAGTGTGTGACATTGATCCACATTCGGTCCATCACCTGTTGTTTTTGCATATTCCGCCCTAAGTGCGCTGGGGATGCCCAGACGTGGGTCCCAGGCACTCCACACCACTGGAGTCGTAAAGCTAGCCGGGCTGATGAGAGGTGTTACCTCGAAACCGGTCCGGTCCTCGGATGCTTGATTCCGTTCTGGGAAGGACATGGCTTTTGTAGTTCGGACTGGACTGTTCCCATGGGGCACAGGGTCAGAGCTGATTTGCATATCGCCATTGTCTAACACAGGGTGGTGTGGAGTGCAAAAAAACGATGGATTTGGGCCCAGATCTTTGGACTGGGGTGAGTGTGTGACATTGATCCACATTCGGTCCATCGCCTGTTGTTTTTGCATATTCCGCCCTAAGTGCGCTGGGGATGCCCAGACGTGGGTCCCAGGCACTCCACACCACTGGAGTCAAGCTAGCCGGGCTGATGAGAGGTGTTACCTCGAAACCGGTCCGGTCCTCGGATGCTTGATTCCGTTCTGGGAAGGACATGGCTTTTGTAGTTCGGACTGGACTGTTCCCATGGGGCACAGGGTCAGAGCTGATTTGCATATCGCCATTGTCTAACCCAGGGTGGTGTGGAGTGCAAAAAAACGATGGATTTGGGCCCAGATCTTTGGACTGGGGTGAGTGTGTGACATTGATCCACATTCGGTCCATCACCTGTTGTTTTTGCATATTCCGCCCTAAGTGCGCTCGGGATGCCCAGACGTGGGTCCCATGCACTCCACACCACTGGAGTCAAGCTAGCCGGGCTGATGAGAGGTGTTACCTCGAAACCGGTCCGGTCCTCGGATGCTTGATTCCGTTCTGGGAAGGACATGACTTTTGTAGTTCGGACTGGACTGTTCCCATGGGGCACAGGGTCAGAGCTGATTTGCATATTGCCATTGTCTAACCCAGGGTGGAGTGGAGTGCAAAAAAACGATGGATATGGGCTCAGATCATTGGACTGGGGTGAATGTGTGACATTGATCCACATTCGGTCCATCACCTGTTGTTTTTGCATATTCCGCCCTAAGTGCGCTGGGGATGCCCAGACGTGGGTCCCAGGCACTCCACACCACTGGAGTCAAGCTAGCCGGGCTGATGAGAGGTGTTACCTCGAAACCGGTCCGGTCCTCGGATGCTTGATTCCGTTCTGGGAAGGACATGGCTTTTGTAGTTCGGACTGGACTTTTCCCATGGGGCACAGGGTCAGAGCTGATTTGCATATCGCCATTGTCTAACCCAGGGTGGTGTGGAGTGCAAAAAACGATGGATTTGGGCCCAGATCTTTGGACTGGGGTGAGCGTGTGACATTGATCCACATTCGGTCCATCACCTGTTGTTTTTGCATATTCCGCCCTAAGTGCGCTGGGGATGCCCAGACGTGGGTCCCAGGCACTCCACACCACGGGAGTCAAGCTAGCCGGGCTGATGAGAGGTGTTACCTCGAAACCGGTCCGGTCCTTGGATGCTTGATTCCGTTCTGGGAAGGACATGGCTTTTGTAGTTCGGACTGGACTGTTCCCATGGGGCACAGGGTCAGAGCTGATTTGCATATCGCCATTGTCTAACCCAGGGTGGTGTGGAGTGCAAAAAAACGATGGATTTGGGCCCAGATCTTTGGACTGGGGTGAGTGTGTGACATTCATCCACATTCGGTCCATCACCTGTTGTTTTTGCATATTCCGCCCTAAGTGCGCTGGGGATGCCCAGACGTGGGTCCCAGGCACTCCACACCACTGGAGTCAAGCTAGCCGGGCTGATGAGAGGTGTTACCTCGAAACCGGTCCGGTCCTCGGATGCTTGATTCCGTTCCGGGAAGGACATGCCTTTTGTAGTTCGGACTGGACTTTTCCCATGGGGCACAGGGTCAGAGCTGATTTGCATATCGCCATTGTCTAACCCAGGGTGGTGTGGAGTGCAAAAAAATATGGATTTGGGCCCAGATCTTTGGACTGGGGTGAGTGTGTGACATTGATCCACATTCGGTCCATCCCCTGTTGTTTTTGCATATTCCGCCCTAAGTGCGCTGGGGATGCCCAGACGTGGGTCCCAGGCACTCCACACCACTGGAGTCAAGCTAGCCGGGCTGATGAGAGGTGTTACCTCGAAACCGGTCCGGTCCTCGGATGCTTGATTCCGTTCTGGGAAGGACATGGCTTTTGTAGTTCGGACTGGACTGTTCCCATGGGGCACAGGGTCAGAGCTGATTTGCATATCGCCATTGTCTAACCCAGGGTGGTGTGGAGTGCAAAAAAACGATGGATTTGGGCCCAGATCTTTGGACTGGGGTGAGTGTGTGACATTGATCCACATTCGGTCCATCACCTGTTGTTTTTGCATATTCCGCCCTAAGTGCGCTGGGGATGCCCAGACGTGGGTCCCAGGCACTCCACACCACTGGAGTCAAGCTAGCCGGGCTGATGAGAGGTGTTACCTCGAAACCGGTCCGGTCCACGGATGCTTGATTCCATTCTGGGAAGGACATGGCTTTTGTAGTTCGGACTGGACTTTTCCCATGGGGCACAGGGTTAGAGCTGATTTGCATATCGCCATTGTCTAACCCAGGGTGGTGTGGAGTGCAAAAAAAGATGGATTTGGGCCCAGATCTTTGGACTGGGGTGAGTGTGTGACATTGATCCACATTCGGTCCATCACCTGTTGTTTTTGCATATTCCGCCCTAAGTGCGCTGGGGATGCCCAGACGTGGGTCCCAGGCACTCCACACCACTGGAGTCAAGCTAGCCGGGCTGATGAGAGGTGTTACCTCGAAACCGGTCCAGTCCTCGGATGCTTGATTCCGTTCTGGGAAGGACATGGCTTTTGTAGTTCGGACTGGACTGTTCCCATGGGGCACAGGGTCAGAGCTGATTTGCATATCGCCATTGTCTAACCCAGGGTGGTGTGGAGTGCAAAAAAAAATGGATTTGGGCCCAGATCTTTGGACTGGGGTGAGTGTGTGACATTGATCCACATTCGGTCCATCACCTGTTGTTTTTGCATATTCCGCCCTAAGTGCGCTGGGGATGCCCAGACGTGGGTCCCAGGCACTCCACACCACTGGAGTCAAGCTAGCCGGGCTGATGAGAGGTGTTACCTCGAAACCGGTCCGGTCCTCTGATGCTTGATTCCGTTCTGGGAAGGACATGGCTTTTGTAGTTCGGACTGGACTGTTCCCATGGGGCACAGGGTCAGAGCTGATTTGCATATCGCCATTGTCTAACCCAGGGTGGTGTGGAGTGCAAAAAAACGATGGATTTGGGCCCAGATCTTTGGACTGGGGTGAGTGTGTGACATTGATCCACATTCGGTCCATCACCTGTTGTTTTTGCATATTCCGCCCTAAGTGCGCTGGGGATGCCCAGACGTGGGTCCCAGGCACTCAACACCACTGGAGTCAAGCTAGCCGGGCTGATGAGAGGTGTTACCTCGAAACCGGTCCAGTCCTCGGATGCTTGATTCCGTTCTGGGAAGGACATGGCTTTTGTAGTTCGGACTGGACTGTTCCCATGGGGCACAGGGTCAGAGCTGATTTGCATATCGCCATTGTCTAACCCTGGGTGAGGTGGAGTGCAAAAAAACGATGGATTTGGGCCCAGATCTTTGGACTGGGGTGAGTGTGTGACATTCATCCACATTCGGTCCATCACCTGTTGTTTTTGCATATTCCGCCCTAAGTGCGCTGGGGATGCCCAGACGTGGGTCCCAGGCACTCCACACCACTGGAGTCAAGCTAGCCGGGCTGATGAGAGGTGTTACCTCGAAACCGGTCCGGTCCTCGGATGCTTGATTCCGTTCTGGGAAGGACATGGCTTTTGTAGTTCGGACTGGACTGTTCCCATGGGGCACAGGGTCAGAGCTGATTTGCATATCGCCATTGTCTAACCCAGGGTGGTGTGGAGTGCAAAAAAACGATGGATTTGGGCCCAGATCTTTGGACTGAGGTGAGTGTGTGACATTGATCCACATTCGGTCCATCACCTGTTGTTTTTGCCTGTGTACGGAGGACACAAAACAGCCCAGTTCTGATGAGGAGTGTAACGCAGCACCCTTCTGTCAGAAACGAGGACCATATCTCCGTGAAGGTTGCACCACAACTACAGGGCTGAGGCGCATTCTCACCAACATAAAAAACAGCCAGTCCATAATGAGAGACTGAGTGGCTGTAGTGCTTGCCAGAACAAGTGCTTTTGCAGGATTCAAACTGAATTGACACACAGGTCCCCGAATACCCACATTTAGTGATTGCTTCCGTAAACAAAGTATTATTAGTGAACCCACACCTCTACTGATTCCATCCTGTGAGATTTTCTTTACTGCCAGGTCACTGCAGTTGTGTGAAAAGTGAAACCATGGCTCTAGAACGCTATAGCATTTGCACCAGGACCCTGTGGTTGCTCTGGAAACTTTTGGAAATAGTTGGATCTTCATAGAAGTTTGTAAAACCTTTTAGCAGAACCCCCAATACCTCGTCCAATATTTTGTTTTGCTTTTCTGTTCAAATAATTTTATTTTTTTACTAAGAAAAGTAGTAGGCAGGGCAGTATGTTACTGCTCTTCTTTGCTACCACTGAGAGTCAAGTGCTTCGCAGGTTTGCATAGCCATACAAGGACAGACCCTGGGACATCAGAGGCAAACAACCCCAACCAGATGGTTGTGGCCCAACAGCCTCTGTCTCCTCATTGATCCCTCCAAATGGGGTCCTTCAAAATCATACCCTCAATATTGGCAAAACTCTTCCCTTATAGTCTCTGATCCATAATCAGAGACTTCATCAACTATCTGCATGTTTCTCAAGGCAGGCAAGCAAAAAGATAACTATTGGTCATGCTATCCAATATCTATATTGAATATAGATTCTAAAATGTTCTGCTCCATACTGTCACCATATCCTAAATGCTTGTTACCAATTTTTTTAGGAACGAAAAGCATGGGTTCATAGTGATCAAAGTGGTGCACTCTCTTGTAATATTAACTTAACCCCTTCGACGCTCATGATGGAGCGGTTCTGTCATGAGCGCCGGTTGGACTGTGCTCATGACGGAACCGTTCCATCACGACCACGCCCGTTTTTTAGGACCTTCAGCACAGCGCGAAAATTCGCGCCACGCTGAAGGTGTTAACAGTACAATTAGCTATCATTGTATCGATATTATTCTAGCTGAAAGTCAGGAAATCGCATATTTTGCTATATATTTACGTTGAAAAGGAAAATTCTGTGGTTGTTGGTGCAAATCATGGGTTATCCTTTATTATTTATAAAATGCATCCTTACGTTCTATCAAACTCCTACAGTATCAGTTATCTTAAATTATCACTATAACATGTGGTCACACCATCACCCCTGAAGGTAAATATGGTATTCAAAGTCATTTCGACAGTGTCTCCAGTCCGGCCATCTTCACCTACAAATCATCATGCTCAGTCTAATTAGTGCAATTAAAGCATAGAAAGACTACAACAAATAGGATGCATTAAGGGAAAGTTCAGGACTGGAGCTAAAGGTTGTAGTTACCTAGAAGTTCCCGGTCCCCCTTTCTGCTGTACCACAAAATGCTTAAATCCTGGTGTCTTCTTAAATTGAAGAATAAGAGGGGAATCTGTAGTGTGACATTAAAGAACCAAAAAATAGTAATGTGTGGAGAAAAACATACTAGAATCAGTTTTAAGCAAATCAAATAAAATGCAGTAGCTCTGATTGAGCTGTAGCAAGCAGAGAGATTCTATTTTTCCTGTAATGAGCTACAGAGAGCAAAAAATCAAGATTTTGCCATAAATCCCTTCTATGTGATAATCAGTGATCTTTTAGGAAAATAGATCATAAGAAAGAACAGTGTTTAAACTGCAGCTGTATTGATGCTCAGTGACCTGCCTTTCACCGTTGCTGCTGGCCCATGTAGCATGCATCATGACATCACAACTCAGATATAATAAGTTGTTCCATTCGAGTATCTAAATATATTTCTAACTAAAGGTGATGAGAGATGTTACAACTTGAGTATAATATGCAATTTAGAGACCAGAGTTCATGCCCTGCAATATATATGGAATAAAGTGTCCCCTGCCATACATTTTAAGGCTACTGCTGGTCACCGAGGCGTTCTCTGACCATATAGAGGAACGAGGCTGAAAGCCAGGGTTCTTTATAAGGTCCTGGAACTCTGCCTTGACTTACAAATTACAATATTCTTCTAACGTATGGCAATGGGTAGTGTATTCCTCACAATACGTCCATACTTGCATTGATCATGATAAAAGCAGAATCTGTCAAGTGAAATTAAACACACCAAAAACATTTAGTATTTACTGTAAAATATACTAGCAGCCCACCCCAGCGTTGCCTGGGGTAGAAGGGGGCTGGGGGCTGCATTTCAGGTTTGCGTGCTCTCCCGCCCAGGCCCCCGCCCGCCACGGCATTGTCTGTGTCCCGGACAATGTTGTGGCGGGCGGGGGCCTGGGCGGGAGAGCACGCAAACCTGAAATGCTGGCTTCCCCTCCCCCCGCCTGCCCTGACATTCCCCAGCAGCCCGTGCCCCGCCCCGACCCTGGCTGCCCCGGATTCTCACCTTGCCTCTGCTGCTCATACCGCCGGTCCATATTTATCCGCTCTGCCACTCACCACCTGTCCGCCGCCGCTCCTCCCCGCGCCTTATCCGCCTCTCCGCTCCGCCGCTGGCCTCACTTCACCGCTCCTCCCTTGCGCGCCATGTCCGCCGCTCCTGGGACGCTGCTCCTCCCCTGCTCCTGACGTGATGACGCACAGTCGCGGCCGGCGCTACTTTGGGGGAACTACTTTTTGTAAAAATGTAACTTTTTATATAACGTTTTTTTTCAAAATTTTTCAAGCCTATGACCATCTACACACCCTGCCGTTTTCAACGGTGTATCGGGTGTGTAGATTGGCGCTGTGGTTCCCGAGTTTACCTTGCCTAAAGGTGCAAGTTCTCTCTTTATAATAGTAGTATAGATTAGAATCAGATAATGTAAGTTAGGTATATGTAAGCTGGCTTTCTTAGAATGTGTAGAAACACGCAGAGATACTACCCATGCTGCAAAGACCAATAGCATGCCAAAATATAAACAAGTTGCCATAGATATCTTCTTTCTATTGATCCTTCTTCGTGTGAGAAAACAGATCAGGAGAACAAAAGCCAGTCCAGTTTTCATTGTTTAAACTACAGCTGTAATTATGGCCTGTGACTCACCTTTTTGCCTTGCCTTCTGGCAGGAACCATTATCATGTCACAACTCCACTGTAATAATCTATTACAGTTGGGCTGCGTCATCTTTTTGTTATAAAACTGACTAGGGACATCACTCAAATGTAATAAGGAAATTAGAGACAGGCTTTCAAACTGAGATTGCAGACATGCATGTATTTTATAGAGAGTTGCAGATGGGCAGCAGTGAATCATGGGGATGTTTTTCACTGAGGTGTTCTGAGTGACATCGAATAGACAACCGGAATGAAAGTCAGTGACAATAACGAAATATTGTGACCAGCCCTGTCATTATATACGGATGACTTCCTAATATTCATGCAATCACAAGACCAATAATTCAGTAATTCAATCAATAATTTAAAAAGTAGAATATTATTGCATTAATTAAGCTAAAACTGAGATTTTGGCCGCCATCTACCCATGGCCTATAATGCCCAAGTGCAATCCCATGAAAATACCTTTACTGAGGTTGTAACCAAGCAATTTTTAGCAAAACTTGTTAGGACAGATGGCTACTCAATGACACAAAGATGTTTGTATTCTCCCAAAACAGGAAATCAGCAGATAGATATTTAATGATGAATGCCATAAGTCAGCATTCTTTAAATGTTTTTGCTCTAAACACACCTACATTAAACTTTTCTAAGCCAGGCTCCGCTTCAAAACTTTATAGCAAGGATCGGGGAAGCAGAAGGGGAGTGTGAACGCAGAGGTGCGTCTTTTCAGATCATTTCAGAAATAGCCTTCTTGTTGCTCATCATCCACACTAAGGGCATGATTACGAGCCAACCTGTTATTACAACTAGGGCAGTCGGACTGCCATTGCACTGCAGAGGGGGTCATGAGGTCACAATATGCTTGGCGAGACTGCCGTGGTCCTGACAAGCATGTTACGAGTTTCCTCTCTACCTCAGTTTTTATGGCAGTGCCTACTCCATTAAAACCATGGCAAAGAGGAAGCAAAGGGCCCCTACAGAGCCCCCTGTTGCCTCAGGGCCTTGGGTGCATGCATGGGGGGCACATGTTGTGCCCCACTGTGTGCATGCACCCCAGTACCTGCACAGCTTGGACTGCACCAGTCCTTTCCATGCAAGTACTGCCTTTGATGTTCCCATGAAGGTGCCTATTTCATAGGCCCCACTGGGGGACCGTCAAAGGCAGTTTTTGTGCTTCCTTTTGCTATGAAAAATGCTAATCGGATGGCAGCTGGGATTGCCCCCGCACCACGCAGTCAGACAGCATGGACACGTACCGCGTCCCCCAAGCCTCTTCACAGAGGCGGGCCCCCGAAGGGGGCTCAGGAGCCGGTGCCATAACCCGGTATCGAGCCCCCAGTTATGCGGGGGCAGGGGACCACAGTTTGGCGCAAAAACGGGGTTGCCAAACAAAGAGCAGGGGAAGCCCCCAAAGGTGTCCCCCCCGCATCGCGGCCAATGAGGGTGAAGGTGATTTTTAAACCCCCCAATGGCAGGGGGTGCGAAGCGCGAAGACGAGCTGGGGGCATATAAGCGCCACTCCCCCAGGTATGCTTCTATCTACAATGAGCGGGGGGAGCAGCACGGCGTAAAGGAAATCTTGTGGGCGGAAAGACAGCGACGACGACGTGCAACCAGTGTGAAGGACCAGCACCATCGAAGGAGCGTCCGACAGAAGCCTACCCCGCGACGCACTGAGCCCATCTGCAACGCTACCGGAGCCCACCCGGTGTGTCCCAACCAGAGTGGGGAAGTGACCGGCGGGAGTCTACCCCACGGCGCACTGAGCCCCTTGGCAACGCTACCGTAGCCCACCCAGTGCGTACCAACTAGCGGGGAGAAGCGACCGGCAGGAGCCTACCCAGCGGCGCACGGAGCCCCTCGGCAACGCTACCGGAGCCCACCCGTTGTGTCCCAACTAGCATGGAGAACCGACCAGCGGGAGCCTACCCTCGGCGCACGGAGCCCCTCGGCAACGCCACCGGAGCCCACCCGGTGCATCCCAACCAGCGGGGAGAAGCAACATCGTGGAGGAGCGACCGCGTGGAGAAGCGACTGGCGGGAGCCTACCCTGTGGCGCACTGAACACATCAATAACGCGACCGGAGCGCACCCGGTGCATCTCAACCAGCCACCCGGCACCACTGGAGCCCACCCCGGGGCTGCGGGATCGCCAAGGATCCGCCCGCCGCAACCTGAGCCTACCCGGCAAGTGCGGGAAAATGAGGGAGGAACACCCGACACGAACAGAGCCTACCCGGTGAGTGTGGGACTGCGGGGGAGCCATTTCGCGAGCGTCCGTTGCGAGCCCCCCCCTCGGCGGCTCTGGTACAGCGCGCCCCCTCCCTTCTTACCTTGTGCCAGGCCGAGGGGCCCAGGAGACCGGCAGCGAGGCACGTGGCTGGCCAGGGAGCAGGGACCCAGCAAGCCAGAAAAGGAGTGTCCCTCGGGCCTTGGGGGCACAGAGAAAATTACGCCTGGCGCCCTCTAGTGGAGAGGAGGGCGAATACCAATTTTTTTTTTTTTTAAAGAAACACAACAAGCATTGGCAGCAACAGGAGGCTTTTTGGTGCACAATCACAGCGGCAGCACCCGGCCAGCGCAAGCCACAGCGGACAAGTTTGGTGCATGGGACATTGGCGGCAGCACCCCGGCCAGCCACACAGGCAGTGCACAGCAGCAGCGGCAGCACCCCGCTCAGGAAGAATGGCCAAAAAAGGGAGCACGCAGCAGGGCCAGGACAACCTGAACGACCTGCTGAGGAGAATACGCGCGACCTCAGAGGTGCATGGGGACGACTGGCTGCAGGAACATATCGATCGCAACCCAGATGAGGGGACAAGCGGGCAGTAGCGCAACGCAAGCACGCTGCCAGCGGCTAAGAGGAGTAGGAGGGCGCCAGCGAAGTTCGCGGAAGCGGCAAAGACCACAAAGGCATCGAAACAGCGGATCCAGCCACCTGCAGCCAGCACGGCAGCGGCAGGACAGGACAGGGGGAACAATGAGACATCAACCAACGGTGAACATATTAGCGCGATCATTCAGGAATGTTGCAGGACCATGGCACCACTGTTATTAAAGGGGTTGGGGGTGCAGAACGCAGTGTCAGCGGCGGCGCAGGCATGCACAGGGCAGGGGTCCTTGCAGAGGGAGGGAGCCACAAACCCGCAGGGAATGGAGTCCACAGGGGTACCTTGGCACCTGCTCAACCCAGGCATGGCGCGACAGCACCGGATGGAGAGCAGGCCGCAGCAACTGCAGAGGCGGAGGTAGAGTCACCCATGGGGGCATGGGGAACACCCAGCCCACGAGCAGACCCCCGTGGCAGTAGACATACCTGAGGCTTACGCGCGGCCCTCGCCAGGCCCAGCATCCATGACCACCAGGGCCACAGGTCTGGCCAGCCTCATACCCTTAGCAGTAAAAGAGAGAATATGGCGGAAAGAGTTCATAGATATCTTTTCCTTACTGGAAATACAGTTAGAGGGGCTAGACTTGATGACATGCGACAAGAAAGAGGAAGGTAGGAGGGAAAGGAGGAGGGAGCGCAAGGAACGGGCATTCGACAATTGGTTAGACGCATTCAGGATAATGGCGTGCATCATAGTCGAGAAATTCCCGCGCTGCACAGCCAACCTATGGCTTTACGAGGCAAACATACACAATGCACGGAGGCAGTTCCAAGGCGAAGCGTGGCTAGAATACGATAAAGGTTTCAGGCTAAAAATGCAAACACACCCGGAAATGGAGTGGAATGTGGAGGAAGTCTCTGGGTTCATCCATAAGATGATGGTGGCGAAAGAAGTCAGGACATGGGGGGGAGCGAGCACCCCTTTCGTGGGTCCTTTCAAAGGGGGAAAGGAAGGCCTTTTCAAAAGCACAAAAACTTCGGCGCAGGGAAGGGAACACACGCAAGTGGGCCGCCTGCAATATGCTGGAAATTTGAGGCCAACAAATGTACATATGGGGCAGCATGTAAATTCCAACACATATGTTCAGCATGAGGGTGGGGGCACCCTGCGGCAAGCTGTAGGCGCAAAGATGACTCAAAGCGCGATAAACAGGAGAAAAAGAAGCAATGAGCACCGACCCAATTAGACTGGTCTGACCACTTTCTGTTAGAGTTTACTATTCTTAAAATTAACAAAGGCTCCTGTAAGAAATCCCTACCCCCTACTATGCGCAGGCAGTGGCATAAACTTACATTGGAGGCACTACAAAAGGTCTGGGAAAAACCCGATATTAAGGACACAGATGAAGTGGAACATAGCTTAACAATATTTCAGGACTCACTTACTGTAGCCATTGATAAAATTGCCCCCTTGAAAGCTTTTAGGCAATTTCCGGTGGCCAAACAGGAAAAATGGTACACCGAGGCTCTCAGAAAAGAAAAGCAAGAATGTAGGAGGATAGAGAAGAGGTGGAGAAAATTCCATTCGGAGGAAAACAAAAAGGCCCATTGTGCAGCCCAAACAAATTACTATAAACATGTTAAAGCTGCCCGCAAAAATAGCATAGCCCAACAACTCATGGAAGCTGGCAATTCACCGAAAGAACTCTATAGGATTCTTGAGACATTTGTCAAGCCAATGGCATGCGTAAGCCCGGATGACTTCTCGCAAAATCTATGCAAGGAAGTCTCCCTATATTTTGAAAACAAAATAGAATCCATCTACGATAAAATCCTAGCATCCCAAACAGATAAAGGTACCCTGATTGCCCCCCTTCCCACTGAAAACACAAACTTCACGCTGACCACTTTCCCCCCTATCAATAATAGAGAGCTTCAAACATTAATGACCCATGTAAAATCTGGGTCTCCGGAGGACCTTATTCCTGCCAAAACATTAGCCCCCCTGAGCACTTTGTTAGGCCCTCACATTCAAGATGTAATCAACCAGTCTTTGAAGAAGGGTCACATACCAACTGAATGGAAAAGAGCGGTGGTGAACCCCATCCGTAAGAATGCTGCTCTCGCCTGGACGGAGCTCTCCAACCTTCGGCCCATCTCCCTCCTACCATATCTTAGCAAGCTGGCCGAGAAACATGTCAACGCGCACCTGTCCAATTACATCGAGGCAGCGGGCGGCCTAGACCACTCCCAATCTGGTTTTAGGCCAAACCATAGCACAGAATCAGCCCTCCTGTAAGTGACCGATAACATCAGGATGTCACTTGACGGGGGGAGCTCAGTGATTCTGGTGCTATTGGATTTGTCCGCTGCCTTCGACACGGTGTCGCATAAAATTCTTCTCGGCCGCTTGAGGGAGGTGGGAATAAAAGGGACCGCCCTGGCGTGGCTTGAAAGCTTTCTTGCGGATAGGCAACAAGGTGTCCAATTAGGCTCCCACAAATCTATCTGTAGGAAGCTCACCAAGGGAGTGCCACAAGGCTCATGTTTAAGCCCCACGTTATTCAACGTGTATGTGGCCCCCTTGGCGGACATCATAAGATCTTACGGGTTCTCCCCAATCTCCTACGCTGATGACACCCAGTTGTTGTTTCCCTTCCAAACCATCACACCTGCAGTCATGCAATCCTTTCAAAATGGTATGAGAGCTGTGGCAGGTTGGATGGCCCAGAACTTCCTCCAATGCAATGTGACCAAAACCGAAGTCATGTTGTTTGGAGGGGCCACCCTGCTTTGGTCCCCCGACTGGTGGCCACTTGAGCTAGGACCTGTCCCCGTGCCAAAACAGACCATCAAAAATTTGGGAGTGCGCCTAGACCAAGCATTGATACTAAAAGATCATGTCAATCAAGTTACAGGAACTTGTTTCCGAGTAATCTGACTTCTACGACGCATTTTCCCCTTCCTGCCCGACATCCACAGGAAGACGTTGGTACAAGCACTGGTCATCGGACGGATAGATTACTGTAATGACTACTCATCTCTGCCAATCAAGAACAACTGTGCAGATTGCAGGTGGTGCAGAACACTGCAGCAAGACTCATCTTGAATGCCCTCCCCCGAACTCCCTCACGCCCACTCCTCTCTTATCTTCACTGGCTCCCGGTGAGACAACGAGTAAATTTTAAACTATGCTGTATAATGCATAAGTGTATTTATGGGTCTGGCCCCAAATACCTAAGAGACATATTTGTCCCTTACTCTCCTGGACGCACTTTAGGTTCCAGCAACACCATGTTGATGCAGGTGCCCAGAGTGACGAGAGCAAGACAGGGAGGACGGGCCCCCTCACTCAAAGGTCCCATGCTATGGAACTCTCTGCCTCCTCAGCTGAGACAAATCCCTAATCTCCTCTCTTTCAGAAAGAAATTAAAAACATACCTTTTCACCCAAGACTAATTCCATCTAGCTCCTACACTGTCATACCCTAGTATGTTTCTTACCCCCTACAGAAGCTACGCGCGGAGATACCCCTTCGGGGCTGATTCAGGCGCGATATAAGAATATAAATAAATAAATAAATAAATGAGGCAGGCAGAGAGGTCAGTGAGGGGGGGCGAGACGGGGAAGCGCCCCGCTAGCATGGTCCCCCATTAACACCCAAAGATTACGCGCGCTAGCCAACAGTTACCATAATAAGACAGACGCAGAGATACTGGTGCACGGATTTGAGAAAGGTTTTCCATTCCCATTCAGAGGCCCCCTCCCCCCAGCTGCGAGAGGAATTTGAAATCAGCAATGCAGCACCCGGGGGTGGTGTCTAAAAAGATAGAGGAGAGGCAATTAGCCAGGATCGAGGGCCCCCTCCCAACCGAGGAGGGCGGGGAGATGGTCATTTCACCACTGGGGGTAGTACCAAAAAAGGAAAAGGGCAATTTCGACTGATACACCACTTGTCCTTCCCGGATGATTTGTCGGTTACCGATGGGATCAAATTGGAGGTGTGCTCGGTGAGCTACTTCACGATCGATGATGCGATAGACCTGATAAGGGCTACAGGCAGCGGGACTCTCATGGCGAAGGTAGACATCGAGTCAGCGTTTCGCCTACTCCCAGTCCACCCCGACAGCTTCCACCTGTTAGGCTTCCAGTGAGAGGGACAATACTATCATGACAAGGCAATGCCAATGGGATGTTCAGTGTCATGCGCATACTTCAAGTAATTCAGCACTTTCATTGAATGGGCGCTGCATGATAGCCACCCGGCGGGCGGGAAACTACATTACCTAGACGATTTCCTGTTTATCGGCCCGGCGGCATCCCCTGAGTGTAAGGACACCCTTGGGTCATTTATTAAGCTAGCGGGAGAGCTGGGGATCCCCTTGTTCAAAGACAAGACGGAGGGACCAACGACTAAAATCACGTTCCAGGGGATCGAGCTGGACTCGGTCGCCGGGACATCTAGGCTCCCCCCCGAGAAAGTAGAGGACTTTAGACAAGACATCAGAAGCCTATGCGGGCGCGAAAAAGCCACACTGAGGGAAATACAGCGGCTCATAGGGAAACTGAATTTCGCAACCAGGGTCATCCTAGCAGGCAGGGTGTTCGCTAGGCGATTGACACAGCTGACGCGCGGCCTCACCCAGAAAAACAACCACGTTTGGCTCGGGCGGAAGTAAAAAGGGACCTCGGGATGTGGGACACCTTTCTAGCACACTTTAATGGGGTACTGATATGGAGGGAAGGCTGGCTGGCCAGTAAACAGATCGAGCTATACAATGATGCATCAGGGAGCACAGGGTTTGGCGCAATCTTGAGGGACAAGTGGAGCACAGGACAGTGGCCCAGCAGCTGGCATAGGCAAGGCATAATGGGCAATATAACATTTTTGGAACTCTTCCCGATCATAGTGGCTCTGGTGATTTGGAAGGAGGCGCTCCGGAACATGAAGTTGACCCTATGGTCTGACAACAAGGGCATAGTTCAGGCGATTAACAGGGGGACGGCCAGGTGCCCAGACACACTGAGACTAATGCGACGTCTGGTTACCTTACAGCTGAAGGGCAGCATAGAACTGCGAGCAAGGCACGTGCCAGGGGTGGAAAAAGAAATAGCGGACGCCCTATCCGGAGCCAAGATGAGCAAATTCAGGAAACTGGCGCCCAGGGCATAAACAAACATGACCCCCTTCCCGACGCAGCTGTGGAAATCGGTAGGGTAGATCTTTCAGAATTGATTGAACACGTGCTCACGCTCACCCCGGAGCAGCGAGACGGTACAATAAATACGTAGCTACAGTGATGAGAGTAGGGGCATCCAATCCCTGGCTAACCCGGGAGACACGTGCAGTGCGGCGGAGCAATTCATTGGCTGGGCTTACGAGGACAAGAGATCTAGGTCTTGGGCGTAGGCCCACCTGGCAGCCGTAGCACACCTTGCAAAGTTAGAAACAGGGCATAATCCAATTGCATCCCAATACATAAAGACAGCAATGAAAGGCTGGAGGAGGAAAGAAGGAAAAAAGGTGGATACAAGATGCCCAATAGATTTTGAAAAATTAGAGGCGCTGCTGGGGGCATTGGAGAGCATAGCGACAGAGGAATACGAGCTGCTTCTCTTCAGGGCGGCGCTTACCAAGGCCTTCTTTGGAGTATTCCGCATCAGCGAACTAGTGGCCCCTGCCAGGGAAGGCCAGGCCGAGCTCTGTATACAGGCCAGCGACGTAACGCCAAAGGCAAAGGGAGTGGAGCTGGTGCTGCGGCGGTTGAAAACAGACCAGGCTGGCAAGGGGGCCATAGTCAGGTTACATTGCATCCAAGACCAGAGACTCTGCGCGGTATGCTGCCTGTTCGCGTTCATGCCAGTGCATCCAGCAGGAGAGGGCCCACTGTTCAAACACAAAGACGGGACCCAGCTGAGCAAGTTCCAGCTCACAGCAGTAATGTGCCTTGCCCTCAGCATGGCGGGCCTGCCCCCGAGGGGCTTTGGGTCCCATTCATTCCGGATAGGGGCTGCCACAACCGCAGCACAACACGTGATGACTGAGGCAGGGATACAGGCAGTGGGGAGGTGGTGCTCGCGCGCATACAAGACATACGTAAGGCCCCAGCTGCTATGACCAGAAGGCACGCGGGGCCGTTTTTTCCATTGCTTCGACAGGGAACAGACCGCACCTGGTATGGGTGGTGGGCCACTCATTTATCAGACGGATGGATGCTTGGTGGAAAAGCATGGGCTGCATCCTCGGGGACAGACCACGGCGCACATGCATCCGTTGGTTCGGCCGGTCGGGCATGCGATGGCAGCAACTGGCGGCAATCCTCAAAGGCCTATGGGAGGAAGCAGGACGGCACCCAGATGTCCTGATCATACACCTCGGGGGAACGACCAGGCAGGTATAGGGCGGAGGGCCCTCCTCCTCGGGATACAAAACGACATCATAGAGACGTCCAGGGCATTCGGGCGCGCAACAATAATCTGGTCCGAGCTGGTCAGCAGACAGGAATGGCGAGGGGCGGAATCGTACAAAGGGGTGGAGAACTCAAGGAAGAAGTTGAACCTCACAGTGAGCAAGTTCTGCAGGGCAAACGGCCTGGGATCAATCAGGTATGGGCTGATACACACGGGCCGCCCGGAATACTACGCCAGCGATGGGGTGCACCTCTCCGAGCGAGGAATGGAGATGTTCTGGAGCAACCTGTGGGACCATGGTGTTGGCATTGAAAACAATGGGGTAGACCCAATAAGTCAGCAGGACCTGGGTAATTGTATATATATAGAGAAAGTGGTCCTAGACACAATTTTTTAAGCAAGACAATTGATATAAGTATTAATTATTCACAATAAACAGATAGTCAGATATAATCTGAAAAACAAACGGAGATGTATTGTTAGCTAATTCTGCTATAAATGCAATGAACCCAACACAACAGTATCAAGACAAATTATACTGCAGTTTATTTACATATTCATAAAATTGAACAAGAAGAAAAATAGAAAAGTTGGTGCTCAAGTGATGAGAAGAAAAAGCTGAAGGCAAAGGTTTAGGATAATTCAGTGCAACAAAGGAAATATTTTACATTGCACATATAAAGCCTACCCATACAAAGTATATATACACTATTATACAAGGGGACAGGGGGATTGGTATAGGCTTTGGGAAATTAAAAAGGGGGGCGTAATCGTCGACCTTTCGACCCTGGCGCAATACGGGAAAATCACGACCTCTGCTGCGGGTCTTCTTCAGGACAAATGGGGGGCGGGGGGAGGGAGCACCACGAAAAAACTGTGGAGGTGTAGCAAGGCCAGATCAGTTGGGCGGTACACCTCTGACTGATATGTTCAGTTGAAAGTCAGTTGATAGATTGGTTGTGAAACCGAGCAGTCGATATCAATCGTGCCTAGTCCGGTAAAACAGTAGACATTTAACCGGTTGCTGAAGGCGAGGAAGAAGTTGGTCTAATTCGGGAAGCACCAACTTTTCTATTTTTCTTCTTGTTCAATTTTATGAATATGTAAATAAACTGCAGTATAATTTGTCTTGATACTGTTGTGTTGGGTTCATTGCATTTATAGCAGAATTAGCTAACAATACATCTCCGTTTGTTTTTCAGATTATATGACTATCTGTTTATTGTGAATAATTAATACTTATATCAATTGTCTTGCTTAAAAAATTGTGCCATGGTGTTGGCAGGCTGTCAGTAACCAGGGAGGGCATAGTGGGGGGAGCTTCAGGAAGACGGCAGCCTCCCTGATGGCGTTGCGAAGGGCTACGCTGAGAACGATTGGTACGGAGGCACACCGGAGGGCGGTGCGCCAGAATAGGTCCACTCACCTTCAGATGCCGCACGGCTGGGTGAGATGGCCTAAGGACAGCGACTCTGGGATGCCTCAAGGCTGGGTGACATGGCTACTAAGGGAAGGGGTAGCAAGCAGAGATGGCCCTCGCAGCCCAGCCCCCGCCGGATGGCAGGGCACAACAAAGTCGGACAAGGTAGCGAGGCGGCCTAACTCTGGGACAATGGATATGCTCTTCCCACGCAAATGAGGCGCAAGAAAGTCCAACCTACAAAAAGAAACGCCCAAGAAGAGCCAAGAGACAATATCAGGGAAATGTATAATGACATAACATGCAAATGCGAAAGATATACCTGTTTCCTTGTAACCCTAATAAACTGCTGCCAACAAATGACCACCACAAGACAAGAATTGTACTGGCTTTCTTGGCGGGAGGGGAAGTACGTAAAGGAAAAGGTAATGGTATTCACATGTGGGAGTGGGACAGAGTGCAGGGGTTATCGCAGAGGCGGGCCACCCAAGAGGGCTCAGGAGCCGGCGCCATACCCCGACGTTGAGCCCCCAGTTAGGCGGGGGCAGGGGACCACAGTTTGGCGCGAAAACGGGGTCGCCAAACCAAGAGCAGGGGAAGCCCCCAAAGGTGTCGCCCCCCTCGCATCGCAGCCAATGAGGGTGCAGGTGATTTTTAAACCCCCAATGGCGGGGGCGCAAAGTGCGAGGGCGAGCTGGGGGGGCATATAAGCGCCGCTCCCCCAGGTATGCTCCTATATACAAGGAGCGGGGGGAGTAGCATGGCGTAAAGGAAATCTTGTCCCACCCACACCTAAGGAACAGCAATGTCGCAGGGCTGAGAAAGGGAGGATGCGTGGCGATGGGCTACGCTGAGAACGGTTGGTATGGAGAAACACCGGAAGGCGGTGCGCCAGAATAGGTCCAGTCACCTTCAGATGCCGCACGGCTGGGTGAGGTGGCCTAAGGACAGCGACTCTGGGATGCCTCACAGCTGGGTGACATGGCTACTAAGGGAAGGGGTAGCAAGCAGAGACGCCGCTCGCATCCCAGCCCCCGTCGGATGGCAGAGCACAACAAAGTCGGACAAGGTAGCGAGGCGGCCTAACTCTGGGACAATGGATATCCCCTTCCCGTGCAAATGAGGCGCAAGAAAGTCCAACCTACAAAAAGAACCGCCCCAAAAGGGCCAAGAGACAATATCAGGGAAATGTATAATGACATAACATGCAAATGCGAAAGATATACCTGTTCCTTGTAACCCTAATAAACTGCGGCCAACAAATGACCACCACAAGACAAGAAGTGTAGTGACTTTCTTGGCGGGAGGAAAAGTACGGAATGGAAAAGGTAATGGTATTCACGTGTGGGAATGGGGCAGAGTGCATGGGTTATCACCTTTGCACCGTTTGCACTCCGCTACCAGTGCCAGGCTGGGCACTGGCTAGCCGCTGCCGGCTGCACGTACACTCAAGACTACAAACAAGCATCTGAGTCCCCCAGTCTGTGGTCTCTCCTGCAGGCGCTGGGAAACCATCAACTAAAATGCACACATAAGATTTCGCGCACCACTGGCATTTGATTTAGTAAGCACAGCTCTGTCAAGTGTCAAACTTCTCAGTTACACTAATGCATTTTAAATTACTCTACCGCATTACCGCAAGTAAAAACAAAGTCACGAAAATCAGCTATCAAAAAGACCACCAGCACCACCCAACGAAGAGGCGCACTAGTAATGTAATAAATAAAAAGCGGTCTGCCAGTGAGCTAAAATTGTCTTGTTCTACCTGCGCCTCTGACAATTTTCGCTCAATGTATTGAAAAGAACCTGTTTAAAGTCAGATCCAGTCCCCGTGAGCTACTCGGGCTCTGAAGATCACTGGGCTAAACATAAATAGCAACAGTTACTGGCCTGCCGGCAACAGTAGTATGTGGATCCATCTGGCAGCACGGACTTTGCCTCGTTTTACGACATCACAGCTCACACGTCATACGGCAGCTGGCAGCAACTTTGTTTTTTCCTTGCCATGCTTGCTGCCAGTAGAAAAAAATGCAGCCTGGTGCATTTCTGTTCTGTGTCCTGTCTTACCCAGTGCAGCCCCTCCTGTTTTAACTGTGTTGGCCCAGGAGGTAGAGGCCCAGGGCCGGACTGGGAACCACAACCGGCCCTGGCAAAGTGCTCGGCCGGTCCCCCCCTCCCCACTCGGAGGTTGGATGTGCCGCTGAGCTCTTTGCTGATCCGGTTTCCAAAAATGGCCCTGTAACAAAATCGGCCCCCAGGGGCCCAAACCGGCCCCCACCCGTGCGGCGCACCGGGGGATTGCCCGGTGCCCGCTATGGCCAGTCTGGTCCTGGAGAGGCCCCATGTAGCACTCGGCAGGGTCCCGAGATTTATCCCAGGGGTCGGAGGCCGATGCTCATCACGTTGCCTTCTCCCCCAGAATTCGAAATCGGTCACAGCCATATCAGGCGCTATACGTCTGCCTATCCAGCAACATACGGGACGGGGGGATGGCAAAATGGCGCTATACGTCTGCCTATCCAGCAACATACGGGACGGGGGGATGGCAATGCAGCACCGAGCCCGGACGGGAAGTGCCAGCCCATGTTGTACAGCCTGTCACCATCACAGCCTGCCAATGAGGGGCGACTCCGCTCCCCAGCCTGAACAGATTTCACAGCTTCTAACCATGGCGGTCAGACTAGGTACGAGCTGAGTCAGCTGACCCAAGTTCAGGAGGTTTTCTCCGCTAATTTAGGGCAGGGACTGAAATCAACCTCATCCTTCGTTCTCATCTGGTCTTTCTTCCCCAAGCGACTTGTCTCCCGGCCCCAGTTGCACAGCACGTCCCCTGCAGGCCCTGGTTAACTCAACAACTGAACTTCTCACATCTGACTACCACATGTTTTTGACTTTGTTGGGGATTGGGTCGTGATGCACACAGTGTCTCGCATTTACGTGAGTTTGAGCTATCGGCATTGTAAAAGAAAATGCCTTTTATTTATGTTTTGGTTTTGAAACATAATAAAAAGTATTGACATCTACAATACCAATAGATTAAACTTGCGTTAATGCGAGACCTATTGCATTGCAAATGCTTGTTTCACTTGCAACTGAAACCAACTGAAGATATGCCCAAGTCACAAAAAGACCATGTGGAAGAAGAGGCAGAGTGACTCCCACCCCCACCAGTACAACCTGTGATATTGTTGTGCACAGAGGTAGAGGTGAACGCACAGTTCGTGTCCCTCGACACTCCTGTGGCACTTGCTCCCAACATCCACTACCTTGTCCCACCACCTTACACCGCATCAGGGAATGCCTGCCTGCAGCATAAAAATTATAGGAATGGAGGGGTAGAGATGCCGATATGCCCCCCACCTATGATGGCTGTGACTGCCACTCTAGAGCTCCTGTCAGGCCTACAGATTGTGCCGGGATGTGGTAAAACGGCGATCGGCAACCACTCCATGGGGCTATGTTTGCTGGTCACGGAGAGGCCTACATACTGTGCTGGGGAAACACTGTCATTTGGATCTCATCCCTTGGAGGCCTTGTTGTGGTGGAGGTCAGAACCTGATCGTTTCAGGTCTCAGACCACAAACTTGCATACAAGTACAGACCACAGACAACACACTCTCAGGTGTACACACACACACACACACAGGCACAGACACAGATGACCAGGCCCTGTCAGGTGCATATACCCTCACAAGGACACTGGCGCTCATGTGAAAATAGAAAGTTACAGTGTTGGGGTGAGGTAATTTGGCCAATATATTCCCCATCCTCCAGAGCACAGACTTGCACACTGGTACACACCCAGAGAAAGCACACTCACAGAAGCACACAGACGCATGCTTAAATCAGCCTCGGCCCGTGCAGGTAAAAGCGGTGGGGCCGGGTTAGGGGTGTGGGCGGGTATTTCGACAGATGACAACGATGGAAAAACAATTATTTATTTAATTTCCACTCGTTGTCTGTCAAAATCTCCCCCACCAGGCCCATCCGCCCTGCACGTGCCGCAGCTGGCTTAAAGGCGCACACACCCAGGGCACAAGTCCTAAAAAAAGAAGTGGGGGGGAACGCTGACGCACAACAGGAAGTGACGTCACGAAATGGTGGCTTTCACCATCAGACTCCCCTCGCTCACCCCTTAGATGCGATTGTATCAGAGAAGCCAGCGCGTGAGCAGCGTTTTAAATGAGCTCCGATCCCGCCCCAGAGAGGCCAAATAGTGAATGTGTGGCTCCATTTGCTCCAGTAATTGAACTCCTGTTAAAATAATAGGGGGGGCGCCGTCCACCCGCGTGGTACCCCGACTCGAGACCTGCACACACCGTAGGGTGCACAGACACAGCAGCACAGTCACACAGGCAATCAAAGAAGTACAGCCACAGGTGAACAGAAAGGTGTTGGTTACACTCTTTTGAAATTCGAGCTCCTGCATAAATGCAAGAAAAAAAGAAAAACAAAGACAAGAAGTGTGTGCAGGTGCTCTGAACAGTGAGGGCTGAGAGGGACAAGTGAAGCTTCCCGGCATATCTCGGTAAACAACCCATGCCTCTGGAAGGCGGGTGGGCTGTGTTGGTGTGTGGGACATCTCTGTGTTTGCAGTGTGTTTGGGAGTATTGTTTCGAGCCCAGCCTTGTCCTCCCAGACTGTTCCTTTCATGGATGATGCTGGGGCGAGTTTTCTGCTTGCTCCCCTTGCTCCAACTGCATTGAATTGTCCACGCAGCTTATTGTACTACACTTTTTGAGAGATTCCTGTGTGCAAAGTGTTTTTTATTTCTTTCATACAAAAGCTCCCACAGAACTCCGCATTAACGTATTGCTTACGTATTCCCAGTGAGAAGCAGCTGCATCGAAAGGGTGTGTGGGGGAGAAAGCTCTTAGTTTACTTCACAGTGCAGCAGGGTTACAAATTGATCATTTGGCTAAGAATCAGTAGTCCCCTTTGTACAAGAAGTGTTCTTGCTGGCAGGAGCTCAAACACTGCAAAGGCTTTTACAAGCTTTGTATCCATTTGTATGGTACACATACAAATGTCATTTTTGGCACTTGGAAATAAATGTTTTTGACACTTCCCAAAGGAACACATTTTATTACCCATGAAATGTAGAGGGAAAACCTGGAAGGGGTCAAACCTACATCCTGCATGTACCATCCATCGGCATAATACGGGTCTATAAATGAATGAACTCTTTAACAAAGATTGTGACATGTAGCAAGTACTCTCAAGGGCGGGCCTTTCTGCACTTGAGATTATGATGATGCTTTCCAACATGGTTTCTACGCCGGCCTGTCCGACATGGAAACCATGTCGGAAAGCGTCTTTGAGGGCCACCAGCAGGGACCTCTTTTGTGCACGGCCTCCGGTTGGAGGTCGAGGGGGGGAAACAACACTTACAACGCAACTTTTACAACACACTACCTTTACAACGAAACTTTTACAACGCAACATCCATTACAACGCATACCATTACAACGCAACCATTACAACGCATGTCACTAAAAAGCATACCACTACAACGCATGTCATTACAATGCAGTCATTACAACGCATACCATTACAACGCATACCTACACTATCCAACACTTACCCTACTGTAGCACCCCCTGGAGTTAGAATAGTAATTTTTACCCCTACACTATCCAACACTTACCCTACTGTTGCACCCCCTGGAGTTAGAATAGTAATTTTTACCCCTACACTATCCAACACTTACCCTACTGCTGCATCCCTTGGAGTTAGAATAGTAATTTTTACCCCTACACTATCCAATACCTACCATACATGCAATGTAAGGGTATGCGTTGTAATGGTATGCGTTGTAAATGTAGTATGCGTTGTAGTGGAATGCGTTGTAAAGGTAGTTTCAAAGAATTCGTTGTAATGGCATGCGTTGTAATGGATTGCGTTGTAATGGATGTTGCGGTGTGAAAAATGCGTTGTAAAGGTGTGCGTTGTAAAAGTATGCGTTGTAACGACATTCATCCCTCAAGGGGGTCACCTATGATGCCCCTGTTGATCCCTGCACCTTGTAGTCGTCACCTTTAGGTGCCTGTCACGGGGTGTAGTGATCAACCGCAATTCCCATTTTACTATGGCAACATGCATTACGGCCGTTTTATGGCCGGAATGAATGCTCTCATAGTAAAATGTAGGAATGTGACTGAACAGTGTTCGGTCTCATCTTAATGTGGCGGTCAGGACAGCCGACCAGGTGTCGGTCAGTCCCATGACTGATGCGATGTCGGGCGGAAGTGATTCCGCCCGACATCGTAATGATGCATGCTTTACAACTGCTCCTTACTGTATACAGTTACTTTCCTGAAGAGAGTTGTGGGACTTTCATTAAAGGATTGACTCTATAAGGGTAGGTGTTTTAATACTACCATGCTAGGTGTAGAAACATTACTGCAAAGAAATCTAAGCGATAATTCTGGATAGAAGACACGGAAAAAAAGTTAACAGAAGCAACTAGATTTCTTTAGTTCTACATTTGGGTTTCTATTGCCGTGTTTTAAAAATATATTTAAATGGGTTTTTCCTTGCCCTTCATCTGCCCCTCCTTCTTCCTTTTAAATACTCTGAATCCTGGGTCTGCTTTGTTACCAGTTCCCTTCCCTGTTTTTCCTGGTGTTTGTTGCAACCCTTATGCCCAGTAATTTACAGTTGTCTGGCGAGACCTCAGAGGTACGAAAAAATCCCTGCCATCAGAAATCTTTGTGGTTAAGCAATCACATTCAATACGTGATTTAAAGACTTACTGGTTCTGTTCAGTGTTCATTTGTATTTTAAGTTATTCTGTCTCTTTCATAAATGTTTACTTTTGTTGCTGTGCTCTTTTGTGTCTGTGATGCGTCATCTGTCTGTCACTTGGTTCCTTCCGCGTCCTGATGTCATGTTTTTTTCTGACTGTCAGGTGGTTTCTCAGAAGTCTTTGTGTCAGAGCTGGAACCAGGAGAAGCTACACAGGGACTGAGCCGACAGCGGGGCACTGACTCCCTTAACTGATTACCTAACCTCTGCACTGATCCACAGTCGTACATATTTCAACATTTGTACCTCCCTGCCTTCTGTGATCTGTTCTTGTGTTCACTCATCTTCAATTGCAACTGTACCTTTCAAAGAATAGTAGCTATTATGAGAAGTCCCATTAAAAGCCGTGCTCTCTCGTTGCTATGGTCTTACACTGTCAAGCTATAAATACTGGGACTCTGCTGAGAATTGTCCCTGTTGTCCATTTAAAAGCATTGCAGACCTCCTGGGAAGTGCTGGTACTGCCTTTATAAGAATACATAGCAGGACATTGGAAGCCTGCTGCACTGCTAATGCACTCGGAGCCATGGCAACTTTGTAAACCACTGGGCATTTGACTGCCATCAGAAGGCTGCTTCTCGAAGCTCAGAGGGTTCCAGGCACCATGGGGCCTGATTAAGAGTGGTTGATGCACCTTTGAAACAATCTGATGCAATGTCCGTGCAGATATAAATGGTGACACTGTCTTATTGGCTAATGGGGAAACTATCTTCTGTAATCCATATGTGATGTAGTAGTTTAATTTGAGGAAAGAAAAAAATTATATATATATATATATATATATATATATATATATATATATATATATATATATATATATATATATATATATATATATATAATATATATATATATATATATATATATATATATATATATATATATATATATATATATATATATATATATATATATATAAATATATTTATATATATATATATATATATATATATATATATACATATATATATTTATATAAATATATTTATATACCACAACTACGATTCTTTCATTAGTGGAACCGTCCTCCAAAAGAGCGCACTCCAGAGCTTTAGACGTTGTCAAACTTTGTCATTTATTGTGTCGTTCCTGCAAACAGATTATCAACAAACCCGTTTCGGAGTCTTCGCCTTTGTCAGTGTCAATAGATCAACGATATGCTTTGTGTATAAATAAAGATGTACTAAACAAGGATCAGTGACATAGAAAGTGACTTAGTGCTCGCTAAACAAAATAAGTAAATTTCATTAAATGGCGGCCATCTAGGACTAGTGATGGGTTACACTGTTTGTCCCACAATATTATATTAATGTGCGTCTTTCTCACTGGTGCTATACATAGTCACAATCAAAAACAATGTTTGTACATATTTACATTTTATCACCATGTTTGATGTTGCTGTTGTATTTTTCAAAATAAACATATGGAAGCGGGAATAATCGCCCGTTCTCTTCACTCCTTGTATATGTAATCACCCTATTACTTTGCAATGGTACAATCACAAACACTTTGACTTCTGTCCAATAGGCCATAGTTTCAACATTATTACGCCCTGTTCCCCACAGTATCTCGCTGTTTCGAGAACAGGCTTGCAGCTGCTTCTTCCCTCTCCATATCACTGAACATTATATGATGCTGGAACGACAAAAATGACTTCAATTTGACATTTGTTTTGCTCTTGCGCGGCTTGCCAGTGTTACACACAACCAAGAGAGCACTCACCGCCTGCTCGTCGCCCTGTTCCTCGGGTCAAGGGACTTGCGGTTACCTGGCATGGTGATAAAATAAAAATATGTACAAACATTGTTTTTGATTGTGAATATGTACAGCACCAGAGAGAAGGGCGCACATTAATCTAAAACTGTGGGACAAACAGTGTAACACATCGCTAGTCCAAGATGGCCGCCATGTAATGAAATGTGCTTATTTTGTTTAGAGAGCACCAAGCCACTTTCTATGTCACTGATCCTTGTATAGCAAAACTTTATTTATACACGAAGCATATCGTTGATCTATTGACACTGACGAAGGAGAAGACGCTGAAACGTGTTTATGGATAATCTGTTTGCAGGAACAACACAATAAATGACAAAGTTTGACAACGTCTAAAGCTCTAGAGTGCGCTCTTTCGCAGGACGGTTCCACTAATGGAGGAATCGTAGTTGTGGTATTGTTCGCGTATTCCACTGTACGCTGAGCGAGCACCTGCGGCAAAGAGGAGCAATGGATGGTGGACCTGTGTTCTAAATATATTTATATATAAAACACTCCACTTGCCACTGGTGCTTTTGTCTGGAAGAATGCAACACTGACCACAGATAAGGTGCTGTATGCTTATTTTATTTTCCCATTAGCATGATTATATATATATATGTGGCCAAGGCCTCTGCGAAGGCCGAAACGTTATGCTGGCGTGGTGTACTGGGAAATAAAAAAAACTCACCGGCACTCTGGGTCTTCCGTGTTCTTTCTGGTCGATGGATGAGGATTCAAAGCCTGCCGCCGAGAGGGTACAAGTGCGGATATATATATATATATATATATATATATATATATATATATATATATATATATATATATATATATATATATATATATATATATATATATATATATATATATATATATATATATATATATATATATATATATATATATATATGTATATCCAAGACCCTGTGCGAAGTCAAAACGCATCTTTTCTTTTCTCTGCTGAAATAAACTACATTGAGCAAACCCAACCGGAGTGGCTCCTTTCCTACTCCAAAGTGGTACAAGGTTCGTTGAAATATATATATGTGTAGGTGGCCGTTGCTCTTCTTTTGAATCCATAGCTAGCACTGCTGAATTCTAGGGTTGCCAAATACCAAGATTCCTTCGTTTTGATTTTGCCTCATGAATCTTTCTTGAATCACCCAACAATTCCTGTCTCTTTAGCCCACTCTTGCTGTGCCTTTTCATCTATGCTCTCTCCCTCCGTCCTCCTGCTTATATTGCTGTCCCTCATTTCTTCCTTTTCTGCTTGTCTCTCGCTTGCTCTGGGTCAAAGTCTCATCATGAATAATAAGTTCTGTTACGAAAACATCAGTGGTAGTGCCCACCAGAAAACACCAGCACAAATTAGGCAAATTGGTGCCATAGAGTGACTGGTTGTCGAGGAAGGACCCTGAATTTGAGAGCTACCTTCTATCTAGTTAAAGTATGTAATAACTTCTTAGGAATACACGTTTCTAGAACAAGATAGAAACACATGACTTATGGAGCAAAAAAGAAAAACCTAGGGAAATTAACACTAACAGTTATTTCTAAACATACATGTAATCGTATAGTCCCAATCATGCTGAAATTGTGTAGATGTATTCATAAACATTTTTAGATTCGCTTCAATAAAATACGTCTCTGTATGAGTTCCACATTAGTTGTACGTCTGGAGTGTCTGCTCCTTCCATCCTTGTCAAGATGTATGTTTTATTCATAACAACTACAGAGCTCACTGTTCTATGCATAATGGTCTAGTGTAATTTCCCCCAGCATTATATCTGTAGAGGATATTAAGGCAGGTTGTTGGAGGATCATCAGAGGTTTGTAAGGTACATCCGACCAATAGAAAAGTACGGCAGGACACACGTGAAGGTCATGCCTCAAGTTTACTGGCAATAGTCCTTAGAATGAAAGGGTCAAGTAAACACGTTTCTTGGATTGTTTATATACCTCAGACAAGGTTAGTGGTGTTTTATACGTAGCATATTGAAATATTTTGTGGACCAAAGTAATAGATTCCACAAAGGTATTGATGGTTAGTATAATACTTAGCTTTTTAAACCATTCCCCAGATCTTCCTTCACTGTCATCCTGAATACATGTTGCATACATTTCACCAATGAAGTATAAAATTGCTTAAATGAAGCAATCGCTTTGAAGCAGGTAAGCATGCTCTGCAAATCATGAGACTCGAAACTGATCTTTGAAGTACAACACACCTATTCTGAAGATATTTGAAAAACAATGTTTGAGTAATCAGTATTCTTGTTGATCCAGAGAATGATTTCAATATCTTCCGGAACATAACTGAAAAATCCGTGGCATACCAGCCTCCTACCATGATGGTGAGGCTTGCTCCACAAAAGTTATAGGTCGATTTAGGTTATCTCGTCAATGTATGTATTTGCTCAGGCTCAATATGCCTATATATGGCATTATGTACCACAACATACAAAACATGCATATAATAAATAGTTCTACATTTTACTTTATAGTACATTTTTAAGGAATAATTTTAAAGTAAATAAAAAGAATGTGAACCATTTCAACCCAAGTGAAAAAAGAGGGATCCAAAACACATTAGTTTCTTAATCTAATCATTTTCCCCCGAAAGTAGAATTTAAACTCAGGAAGATCCCATGCACATTGGACCAACAGAAGCTTGGCATGTGAAAGGGCTCTGCAGTTTTTGAAGCCACAGATAAAACTAGAAAAAGCATTCATACAGGGATAAAAAGAGAGATGGAGCAAAATAAATTCAAAGGTTTAGGGCCAATAAGCACAGTGATACCACTGCATCTTCCGATGAAGGAAATGGAACGTTTATCACATTTTCTTAACAAGGCTACACAGTTTTGCAGCATTATGTTATGGAAAATCTTACTGAAGTCTGCCTAATGTGTGATCCCCCTTATACAGTTGTTTCGGAGACAACGCAGGTGCCTCTATCTTACTCTTGGAGTTGCTAATGTCAGAGTATTCTCTATTATTGTTAAATGTGACTGGTGGAATCTAATTGTGCTGCAGGATCAAAGATATACACATTTCTAAGAACAGAACAAAAATGTAGAGGTGACAGGGTACACTGCTGCTTTGGTCCCTAGATCTATAGCAAAGAAGTGTGAAAGCATGCCCAGCTCATAGATTCTAGCCTGTGGTTTATGGTAGAAATGTATTTTCACCAAAATGGGAAACTTCAGTTTTGGGACCAATGTTATAGAAAAATCTTAAGACGTGAACAATCATAATGGCAATCAAAATTGGCAGAGGTACAAAGCATGAACTGTTTCATATTCTTTTCAAATTTGATATAGACACTCAGGCAATCAGATAAGGCATCTCCACATGCAAGAAAACACGCTCTTCAGGAATATAGATGCCAGTGAGTTTTATTCCAGAAACAGTGGAAGCAACACGTTTTAGCTGCAAAGGCTTTGATCAAATGTTTTCTTACGTGTGCAGACATGTTTTTGGATATTCTCGGGCAGCCCGTCCCACCTACATCCGCACCCCACCTGGGCGGAATAGACGGACTCACAACATTGTTTATGTAGCACTCAGACAATCCATTTTATTTTATGATTGGACGTGGTCACTCATTACAAAATTCGTTGAGCATGTCTACGATTTACTATACTATACGATACGCAAGTAATAATACTAATCATAATTTGTAAAGTATTTAAATTCAAAGATAAATATATTTAAAAATTACATTCTCTATAGCTAATTTCATATTTTATAAATTTAGTTAGAATGTGAGATAAACGTTTTCAAATGTTTCCAACATTCATAATTAAAGTTTTCATTTAATCCTATATTATTTGCTACTCTGGCTATCACTAAATATTCTTGCCACACCACTCATTTCTAAATGTAACTAATATGTAATTTTAGAGTCATTGCTACTCTACAAAGAAATGTGTTGCAGTCCTCAGTGCTGTAACTCCAATAAATCAGGGCAAATTAACAGCAAATTCAAAAGTGTATCAATACAGTCCATTTTATAAGAGCATTTTTTGAGATAATGAGGAATTGTTTCCCATGCCATTGTATCTGAGTACGCAGGACAATACCCCAATCCAGCATTTGTTTTGTATGACGTCCAGCATGAGCAACACCCACCAAGTACACTTTTTTATATCTGGCCAATGTCTGCATGTTTTCCGTCCCTTGTAGATACTGGGCCATATTATGGGCTGTATGGTGCTTCACTCTTCTTTTTTGAAATAAAGAAATCAAATTGAGGAACTTCATTCTTCGTGATACCGTAAATCAAATGTCTATTGTTGTGGTGCACAAAGAAAAACCAAAGGAAATGATGGACGGAGCGTTGACAATACAAGAACTCACCCCCAGTCAACTGATCTGGGTTTAATCCGAGGACCGGTTTCTGGCATTTCAGCCGTCTTCAGCCCACCTTGCTTGAATCCAGTGGCAAAGTGAGCAAGGGACTCACGTCTGAGCATACCCTGTTAACTTCTGGCGAACAAAGAAAAACCAAAGGAAATGATGGATGGAGCGTTGACAATACAAGCCCTCACCCCCAGTCAACTGATCTGGGTTTAATCAATCACCGTTCTTTAACCCACTCTGCCACCCCAGTTCAGACATGGCCATATGCAAATCAGTCTGACCCTGTGCCTCATGGGAACAATCCAGCCCGAACCGCCAAGCCATGCCTTCCCTGTACCGGAAACAAGCTACAGAGGACCGGTTTCCGGCATTTCAGCCGTCTTCAGCCCGGCTTGCTTGAATCCAGTGGCAAAGTGAGCAAGGGACTCACGTCTGAGCATACCCTGCCAACTTATGGCGAACAAAGAAAAACCAAAGGAAATGATGGACGGAGCGTTGACAATACAAGCACTCACCCCCAGACAACTGATCTGGGTTTAATCCATCACCGTTCTTTAGCCCACTCTGCCACCCCAGTTCAGACATGGCCATATGCAAATCAGTCTGACCCTGTGCCTCATGGGAACAGTCCAGCCCGAACCGCCAAGCCATGCCTTCCCTGGACCGGAAACAAGCTACAGAGGACCGGTTTCTGGCATTTCAGCCGTCTTCGGCCCGGCTTGCTTGAATCCAGTGGCAAAGTGAGCAAGGGACTCACGTCTGAGCATACCCTGCCAACTTATGGCGAACAAAGGAAATGATGAACGGAGTGTTGACAATACAAGCACTCACCCCCAGTCAACTGATCTGGGTTTAATCCATCACCGTTCTTTAGCCCACTCTGCCACCCCAGTTCAGACATGGCCATATGCAAATCAGTCTGACCCTGTGCCTCATGGGAACAGTCCAGCCTGAACCGCCAAGCCATGCCTTCCCTGGACCGGAAATAAGCTACAGAGGACCGGTTTCTGGCATTTCAGCCGTTGTTGTGGTGCACCTGTGCTATTGTGATTACTGGGCCATATTATGTTTGGCATCCTGGAGTAAGGAGTGGTAGTTGGCACTACTGAATAAATATTGAATATTTAATATTAACATTCAACTTAGGTCAGAGGGCTTCAAACGGTTGCCCCCGTCCTCCCCCCCCCCCCCCCCCCTGGAGTGCCTGACTGTATTACCAGGGATGGAGGGCGCAAATGCCTCAGTCATACATACATACAAATAAAGATGACCTGGAAGTGCAACCTTGTTTATTTGGGGAATTTCAAGGATGTCTTCATTTACATGTGGAGTTGAAAAACATAAAAAAGTATTAGCACTGTGATCCTGGTTGCCATAGTGGTTAGGTCAGTGAGTTTGGTAAAATGGTCAGACATGGCTAAAAAGAACAAAATACTCAGTAACTATATTGTTGTCCATGCACATCCCTTAAATGATCTCTGCAGGGTTCTCTGTGTGTGACCAGAAGGTCACAGAATTGAGTCCTGGTTGCTGCAGTGGAGAATAGTAACTTGTGCATTTATAGTGCTACGAGGTCCTGTGATAGAAAGCACTGTAAATATGTAAGTCATTACTTAAAACTTGTACTGCACACCGTATAAGGTAGCCTGCTTTAAGATGATTTCGTATTTAAGATAAAAAGTGCTTCCAAAATGATATTTTCCAGTACTGCGCAATCAGACTGTACCTAGTGCAAACATTGTTTTATTAGTGTCCATTAATAGGCTTCAGAATTCAGCTGATAGCACTACTGCTCAAAAATAATAAATATTTATCACCATGAAGCTTCAAGGGGCTCCATCAAAGTCTCTACTGGCTCCCAAGCACCCTTTACATTTGCTGTTTAACCAACAGCACACATATACATATCTTTCAGGTACCAGGCACCCTGGTGAGAAGGCCTGTCTCTTCTTCAGTTCTCTGTCCCTTCCTCCACTGGTCGAGCACAGTTGTTTTTTAACAAAAAGTATGAGAACTGTTTTTGTAAAATGTAAAAAGCACAGGCACGCTGCTCACCTAATATGCTGCTCACTTCTTTCGATTGTCTTTTGATAGATGTCCTTTCAGGTGTGTATATCGGCTGGCAGGAAGGAAGCCGGCGAGCACGCATTCAGAGGAAGAGCCTGGGTTATCCGGACCCCTGGAGTCTCAGAGTAATGACCCAGGAGAAGGAGGAAAGCAGCTAGAACCACAGATGGCGTCAAGGAGATAGCACAGAGGAGGGGTGCTATGTGGGGGCTATTTTCTTTTTTTTACAAAAATAGGAAGACAGTTTCCTCTGTGAGATGCACCAGAGAAGAGGACACGATATGAGGGCTCCTTATTTTTTTTATTTTTTTAAAGAGCCGTCACTACCATTAGTGCAGCAGGTGCAGCGACACCGAGACATTGTTGTGCGGGGGCAATGAAAACCAAATATGCTGTCTTGCTACCAAAAAGGGGAGTGGGAAACCACTTTCTTTGCTATCAGTAAGATTCAGGTCACCCTTGCTGTGCAGGGAGCAGGGCCCAAGCAACAGGAAGGTGAGATGTAGGGCTTTATTTTATTTTTTTACACAAAAGCTACTTTGGGCTTCAGACAGTGCTTAATTTGAGCCAGTGGTTGCCAGTTGGGCCCGCCAGCCATCATTTTTGGGGACCAGCACTTATTTTATCACATCAGACATTGACTGCGAGTACTAGGGGGAAAACGCACAAAATGAAAAGAAGTAGGGAGAGAAAGATGGAAACGTGTTGCAAAGGAAGAAAGCAGGAACTTGCACAAGTGAGATAAAGGGGCATGGAGTGTCTGATAGTGGATAGTGGATGGAGGAGCCTTGAGGTTGAGTCAAGACAATGCCACGTTGTTATTCAGTGCGCCGACATTTAAAAGCACCACCTGCCGTTTCTGAGCAGAGATTTGGCACCGGCACTCATAGTGGGGATATCTCGTGCCATTTGCTCTTCACCCTTTGCTCACCCGACCACAGTAAAACACTTACAAGTGACTGGTGTCCACTGCGTAGCTTTATTTTTATACCAAAACACCATTTCATTTGTGGGTAAAACCTCCCACATTGACAATTTTTTATGAAATTGACCTTTTTATTAAATTCACACATAAATGATGCGCTCCATGCATATGCGCCACAGGTTAACATGTATTTACAATTCAGCATCTCTAGAGGCGTGTTGTACCAGCAGGACACAACACCACCCCCTTTCTAAGCACCAGCTACAAGGGTAGGGCCAGAGAGTCCAGGACCACCAGCAGGACGGCCCCCTCTCCCGCCAGCCCAGAGCTGCCATAACTGCCTTCCCTGCTTCAGGGTCATCCATTTTCCGGCCATAAAGAGTCCCCCGGCCTTTTCTCTTATCCGGGACCCCGCCACTCACTATTGAACTTAGGGATGGGTGGGTGGGCAACTGTTGCTCCGGCTAGCCTCCCTGTGCTGAAGGCGAGAGACAAAGAGGGCTACTCCCTGGGGCACTGTAATTTTTAATACCTTGGGGGGAGGGCTCTCAGACGCCCACCTGGCGTCTCACATTACTGAGAGACCCTCCCCATGACATTAGCCTGGAGAATCGAAACTCTCCAGTAGTAGCCTGGAGAAACGAAACTCTTCTGCCAGGCTAAACTAAACTAAAGGCCCCCCTCCCCTAGCCGCAGGGGTGGCCTCTCATTCTATTACAAATTAAGTACTAGGACTGATGACAAGAAGAGTAGGCGGCGGAAACAAACTTCTTTGCAAACTTCTTTTGTCACTGGTGGGCAGTTCAAGGCGGAGTTCCAGGACCTTATAAAGGAACCTGGCTTTCAGCCTCGTTCCTCTATATGGTCAGAGAACACCTTGGTGACCAGCAGTAGCCATATAATGCATTTTCTGTAGTGCATGGCTGTTTCGTCGATGTTGTTGGTTATGGGAATGACAATTTGGGTGTCGTCCGCATACAAGATCGTGAAAAAGCTGAAGGATCTTATCAGGCTCATAAGAGGGGCCACATGAATGTTAAATTGGGGGGTGGGCTTATGGAGGAGCCCCGTGGGACTCCATAGGGAAAGCAAAAATATTCTGACCTGAAGTCCCCTAAACTAACAGACTGCTCTCTTCCATCCAGAAAAGAACAGAACAGTTTGAAGGTTGTACCATTGACACCTATGTCAAGGAGATGCTGCTTCAGAATTGTGTGGCTTACCATGTCAAAAGCTCGGAATGGTCCAATAGGACCATCAAAGCTCTATCCCCACGGTCTACAATTACTCTAACCTCTTCCGCCACAATAAATAAAGCAGTTTCCGTAGAGTGGGCTTTCCTGAACCCAAATTTTGCCTCATCTAAGATGTCAAGTTGTTCCAGGTACTGAGTAAGACAGGAATTAAGATGTCTATCCAGTACTTTTGCTGGAAACGGCAGTCTTGATATAGGATGATAGTTTTGATCTTCGGCTGGGTCTAGGGATTGTTTCTTAAGGAAAGGCAAGATTATAAAATGTTTCCACTCAAGGGGAAAAATTCCAGATGTTAGAATATTGTTAAACATTGAGGAGAGTGAATGCGCTACACAGTCCGATATTTTGTGCAACAACTCGGGAGGGGAGAGATCAGAGGGAGCACCAGATTTAGTTAGTTTAAGGAGCTCCATCATGTGTTCTGGAGAAATGGCTGGGAAGCTGTCAAGAGACTTTTTCAGGTTTGGTCTGACCACTGAGAAATACTGCATCAGGTTCAGGGATACTTAGAAGTTACCAAACCATCATCATCATCAATAAAACTTTATTCGGCCACAGTATGGCCATGAAAGTACATTTACACAAGGAATAGACTGATAAAATTCTACAGATACATAATTTAAAAAAAGAGCAAAGCAACTATTTCATGTACAATAGTTGTGTAACAATTACTTCACCCTTATGTATGTTTAGTTTGTCACAACATTGCTAGAATACCGGCAAGTCATAGATAAAATGCATATTATACAATGTCAACACAAAATTAAAAACAGTACTTCCTAAAAGATGTCATTACTGGACCTGGTTCAGTGCCCAATCGAAATGTTCCTCCAGCATAAAGCTCTTGTTTGAATGAACGGTCGCAATCCTGTAGTGGGTATGGTAATTCAGGTAAAGATGCGGGTAGGTGCAGCTAGGCTGACCCTCCTGAGTACGAGGGTAACAAATTCCTCTAAAAATGTGTTATCCCGACTGTGGGAAATGCCACCAAGCTGCACACTGTAACTGATTTACGCATTAATGGGTATCTCTTCCATAAGTTTATTCACTATGACAAGTTACCTTTATGAATAGTGACGGCAATTGTGTATATGTGTAGGCATGTTACCAACGGCATTTTATACAATTTCACAGGTTTTGTAATTATTTTAAACACTCGTGATTGTAAGGACGACTCACGAGCTGATTCACCTTGAAATGTAAGCGGTTTTTCGTTCGTTTAACGGCTTGTTTGGTACACTTATGCAATTCACGTTTGATTGAAGTTACGCTCTGTTCACTTCGTTCACGAGGTTCCTTTTTAGGTTTCGCCTGGCGTCCGCTGCGCAGCAGCGTTCGCGCAGACGAAATCTCATGTTACAACAGTATGTGGCTTATTCCCGCCTCTCTGTTCCATTGGCTAGCTCCATAAATGGAGGCTAGCCATTGGAAGAGAGAGGCGTCCGTCATTGTCCGAGGCGATTCATGGGCGTTCCGGCGATTTTTTCCCTCTCCGCCCCTTGTAGAACGTCATTGCGGCGGTGGGCGGATGTTTTTTTTTTCCGTGATGTTTTGGCCATTTTGGACGTGTGTTTTGCAGGGGTGGGCTGCGCGATTTCACTCCCCTCCCGCTGTCCGTGTGCCCGTGCCCGTTCCCGCCCCGCCCCCCTCCCGCTGTCCGTGTGACAGTGAAAGGGATTGTTTCTGGAGCTTTGCTGGAACTGTAATCAACGCTCTGCAGCTCGTTCACTGTATTTCTGGAAGCGCAACTTCTACTCCACTTGCTGTATCAGCAGCGAGCGTCATTTCCGGTATCACCCGAGTCTATCAACATTCGAGAGAGCTGTTCCGAGCTGGAGTCGAGGAGGGGATGGGGGGGCTCGGGAGGGAGGCTTCTGCGACTGTTACTGGGTGAGTCTCTTTGGCAGTCCGATGGCACTTATTGGCAGGGCTGCCTTTCCAACGTTAATGGGACCTCGGGATGAAACTGGCGTATCATACCATGGCCGAGTTGTGTCAGCAGCGAGCGTCATTTCCGGTATCACCCGAGTCTATCAACATTCGAGAGAGCTGTTCCGCGCTGGAGTCGAGGAGGGGATGGGGGGGCTCGGGAGGGAGGGAGGCTTCTGCGACTGTTACTGGGTGAGTCTCTTTGGCAGTGCGATGGCACTTATTGGCAGGGCTGCCTGCCCAACGTTAATGGGACCTCGGGATGAAACTGGTGTATCATACCATGGCCGAGTTGTGTCATAGGAGTTAATGCCATCGACTGCGCCCCTCTGAGAGACCCCCAGTTTTTTCATCCCACTTAACTCCCTGCCTCTGCGGGCGGAGGGGAGGGAGCGAAACCCAAGAATTTAGGAATAGGCAGGTAACCAAAAAAGAATCAGGGGCGAACATTAACACAATAATCCATCATTCCCCAAAAGCGGACATTGGGCATTTTCTACTACTTTTTTTAATCCCGTTCCCGCCCCCCCTCCCGCTGTCCGTGTGCCCGTTCCCAACCCCCCTCCCGCTGTCCGAGTGCCCGTTCCCGCCCCCGCCCCCCCTCCCGCTGTCCGTGTCTCCGGCCCCACTTTTTATGGCACCTTTCAGCTCGACTGTCGGTATTGTCCAGCCTCAGGGAGTTTACATCATTCCTCGCAGTCCACGATTCTGCTTTGCCACAGTTGTTCAGTGTCTGACTCATGCTCCTTAAGTTAATTGTTTAGCTGAGCCCGGGTCCCGGGGCCCTCGGGTGTCAGTCTTGTGCTCCACATGGACCTGGTCACTGCACGGATCTCTGGAGCGCCAAGAAGCGGCAGCGCTGAGGTTCACAACTATCATTATCAAGAAACAGCGGGAAGCGCCTTAAACCACCCAGTGTTGACAGTGACGTCGGGCACGGCTGAAAGGCAGAGCGGGTCCTAAGGTGAAAGGGGGAGCACAATTCCCCTCCCCCGGGAAATGGCAGAGCTGCACAGGGCCCCTCATCCCCGCAGGATCTGTCCCCGGGCCCTGATGAAAGGCAGAGCGGGTCCGTGGGTGAAAGGAGGAGCCCCCAAGCCCCCGGGGGTGGCAGAGCCGCACAGGGCACCTCACCTCCGCAGGGTCCGTACCCGCCATGACGGTCCAGTTGTCTCCGGTGACTGGGCTGAGGTCCGGTGGATGAAAGGGGGAGCCGGGGAGAGATGCGAGACAATAAAAGAGCCTCCGAAGGGCAGCGGCAGCCGGCATTGCGCATGCGCACAGCGCAGGATCCGACCGGGGGGCAAAACCAGCGCAGCGCGGGGGACAGACACTGATCCCCACACACCACGTACAGCTCACCCCACAAAGCTCACAACACACTGGTGGATCACGAGACACAGCTCATCTCACACAGCTCACCACACACTGCTCACGAGACACACTCACCACACACAGCTCACCACACACAGCTCACTATCATACATGCCAACATTTCAGAAGAGCAAAGTGGATGTGTGTGGCTCTGGGTGGGTGTGTGTGGCTCTGGGTGGGTGTATGTGGCTCTGGGTGTGTGTGTGTGGCTCTGGGCGTGTGTGTGTGGCTCTGGGTGTGTGTGTGGCTCTGGGTGTGTGTGTGGCTCTGGGTGTGTGTTTGTGTGGCTCTGGGTGTGTGTGTGTGTGGCTCTGTGTGTGTGTGTGTGGCTCTGGGTGTGTGTGTGTGTGTGGCTCTGGGTGTGTGTGTGTGTGTGTGTGGCTCTGGGTGTGTGTGTGTGTGTGGTTCTGTGTGTGTGTGTGTGGCTCTGGTTGTGTGTGTGTGTGGCTCTGGGTGTGTGTGTGGCTCTGGGTGTGTGTGGCTCTGGGTGTGTGTGTGTGGCTCTGTGTGTGTGTGTGTGTGGCTCTGTGTGTGTGTGTGTGTGTGTGGCTCTGTGTGTGTGTGTGGCTCTGGGTGTGTGTGTGTGTGTGGCTCGGGGTGTGTGTGTGTGTGTGTGGCTCTGGGTGTGTGTGTGTGTGTGTGGCTCTGGGTGTGTGTGTGTGTGTGGCTCTGGGTATTTGTGTGTGTGTGGCTCTGGGTGTGTGTGTGTGGTAGTAATTGCTGTCTGCTGAGCTCGTCCGTAGGGTACAATAGGTCTCACATTTGCGAGAGATTAAGCTAATGGCAATGTAAATGACAATGCCATTCATTTATCTGTTTTCAAAACCAACACATAAATACAAAATTTGTCATTTACAATGCCAATAGCTCTAACTTTTCCAAAGGCGAAACCATTGCATTGTTAATGCTTGTTCTTTCTTCTTTCAGTTTCACAAATTTTCCTCTTCACTTTTAAATCACAGGGTATACACGCTTGAGCTTTGAATAAAGTTTGTTTAAACTTTATTGAATACCATTCACCAAAAGTAGGAGTGAGAAGCATGTTTCTCGGGTTAGAAGGAGAGTACATACAAATACCTATAGCAATTTATAATCCATTTAGAATTTTGTATCCTGGACTATAATGTGATTAGTTGTGTATCTTACCCATTACAGATAAAAAAAGTCCCCAGAAGAAGGGCAAGCCTCGAAATGCATTGGGCACACAAATGAATAATATGAATGAAATAATTATTTGTGAAGAATTTGAAGAAGTGATGAAATAAAAATCACAGCATGAAAATTTAAGAATCTGGATCATCTCCAGCATAAAGTCCATGCTGAGGAACTCATCACTCCCTAACCTATTGAGGATGAGGCTAGCAATCACGAGTATATCACAATAGGTCACACTTGTGCAAAATGGCAAAAGTATTATAAAAGTAACAGCCTAAGCCTGAATAAAGTGCATTTGATGCAGTACTCATATGAAATTAAAAGCAGTGCTTCCTACAAGATTACAGTACCAGTCCCGGTTCAATGGCTAATCAATGTTTTTCCTTCTGTGTACGGCCCCTGCTAAAAAACGTGCAACCCCATAACATATCAAGGGTGATGACAACATTTGCAAATATATCAAGGCAGGTCTTACTTGTGCAAAGTGCCAATTTTTTAAAAGAGGTATGATAAATTTTGACCAGAGATCACTATAAAAGCCACAGAAAAACATAAAATGCATCAAATCTTGGTCCGAAAAATCATCACAAGAGGAAGGCCTTTGGGTCCCTGTCTTGGAGAAACCCTTGAGGACCAAAAGACACCAATTAATAAAATTAAACCTAAATCTAATTAAAAGAAAACAATGATGCAAGTTTTTGATGAGAAACCAAAAAGGTTGGTCTAAACTCCCAGGGTTTAATATCATGTATTGTCTAATAATGGGTTTTCTAGGTTCTCTGTTTTCCCTTTCCATACACCACCTAGTTAAAAATGTGCTTTTAATATCTTTCACCTCTCCAAGGTGCAACTGTGTAGGGTGCCTAAAAAGCTCAGGGCGCCCTAGTTCCGTTAGTTGTTGTGAGATGTAACCTAACCAGGGGATATCTGCGGCCCTATCTAGCCTCATACAATCTTCTAAAATAATTTTGATTTAAGTATGGTGTGGGCCTAGACCATATTTTTAGCCACCATATTATGGGGGCCACTGTTATATAATCTGAAATATAACCTTGCCTCAGTTCTTCATGCACCATAAAGGTGGGGGTTCTCGGAGGTACAGATAAAAGTCTCCGCAGATATTTATTTTCAGCTCCATAAAAATCCTTGACCTCCTTATAGCCCCAAACCTCGCTACCATACGTAGCCATAGGGATACATTTCTCATTGTAAATCTTCAGTAGCGGTCGTAGAGGTTTGTTCCCCAATCTCCTTGCAAAATCCATTGTCGCTCCTGCTGCTCTAGATAAGGTATTTTTCTTGAGTGTACGCTGGGCCACCCATGACCCCTTTTCATCTAATAAAATACCCAGATATGGAAAAGTTGCAACATTGGTCAATTCCCCATCTTTACATATAAGCGTTCACTTATTGCGCTTTATATTACCAGAAGACATTACATCAGATTTTGAAAATTTGATGGAAAGGTCGAGTGCAACCATAAATCAATGAAAGTATTTAGAAGCCGTTTCAGCCCTAGTGGAGAACTAGCTAATAAAACTGCATCATCTGCATATAAAAGAGCAGGAATGGGTTTAGAGCCTACAGTAGGAGTATCCTTGCTAGCAGTAGATAGCACAGCCTCAGATTGTTGATGCAGAGTGTAAATAAGACTGGAGCCAATATACTTCCCTGTCTCACCCCCCTCTTGACCACCTATGATTTTGTAAGGGAGCCATTTCCATCATATCTGGCAGAGGCAGTTACATTTAGGTGAGCCCAATGCAGGAAAGTCACCAGGACAGCATCCATACCTATTTCTAGCAGTGAAGCCCATAATTTAAACCTGTTCACTCTATCAAAAGAGGACTTTAGATCCATGAATGCCATAAACATACGTCCCTTTTTCGCAACTGTATATTTGCGTGTCATCATAAGTAGGTTCATGCGATGATCCACTGTGCTCATGCCTTTTCTAAAACCAAATTGCAAATCTGGTATCACATTGCTGTCTTCTAGACAATTGCTTAGACGATCTACATTCACCTTCCTCATAATTTTGGCTGTCGAATCTAGTAGAGAGAACCGACAGTAACATGCAGGATCATCCCTGGGACCCTTTTTATAGATTGCTAAAGTCACTGCTGTGGACCATGATTAAGTTGGCGATCCATTGTTGCAGCATGAAAAACTTTCACCAGAATCTTTGCCCCTGTCCCTGGGTCAGACTTATAAAGGTCTGCAGTCACCCCATCAGACCCCGGGGCTTTTTGGGCTGACGTGGCCATAATCGCTTTCTGTACTTCGTCCACCCCAAAACATAACAGGAGCAACTCAGCACTGAGTTCCCATGGCGTAACAGTTTTTTCTAAATCCCCATCTGTGTAAATCTGCTCTAATTGGCTGACCCATCTATCGGCGGGAATAACACACTCTAATCTTGGCAAGTTGTTATCTATAAAAAATTTACTATTTACAATTTTCCCGAATTTTGAGCTATTGGCCAGGACACTAGACTGATTTAAATCCTCCCATGCCTGTTCCCATATCTTCTCTTTCTTTGGGTTTAGAGCCAATTTATTCGCTTTTCAACATGCTTTAATCATTTCAGCATCCCTGGGTTTATTTTGTAATGCAACTATAAGAGTCTTATGGGTTTTAGAGCAATCTGCATCAAACCATTTTCCCCCTTAGTATCTCCTAGTCTGCCTCGTCCTGTAAGATTTTTTGCAATCCGCTTTGCCAGCTTGCCAAAAGCTTGTATTACCATATAGGGCTTAGTGCGAATATTGAGACACTGCTTAATGTCTTCTTTGCCCTCCGTATACAACTTATTTAAAAAAGCCTCTGGCATGATTGTCCCCCACCTAATTTTATGCACCTGATCGGTTGGGTAGATATCCATATTGGAGAGGCTCTTTGATTCATCTCCAGGAAAGACCAGCACCCCCATAGTTTCTGAAATCGTTGGGTTATGGTCACTATAACTGGTCCAGGATGCGCTTACTTTCAGTATGTTTAAGAGCAAATGAGCAGATACCACAATATAATCTATGATTGAGCAATATCCCCTCACAATAAAGGAAGGAATCATCTCAGCCTCGTCCGTGTGCTCAAGACAGTGTAGATTATTACTAGCAAATAAGTGCTCTAACAAATGACCTCGGTCCGAATGTTCAAAATGGGCTGAAGGAGCAAAGCTATCCACTGATCCAATATATAGTTAAGGGAGCAGCGATGTACATAAAAGTCCCCCATTATAACAAATTCACAATGGGAGCGACTATCCTGTCCAACATGATCTAGAAAGTCTTCAAGAGCAGCTATGTGCTCACTATCGTCGGTCCTGCAAACGGAGTTATAAGAGTTAGAAGGCCTAAACAGGTTCCTCATTGTGCAAGCCAGTTTGAGTGATATCAAAATAAGCAGACCTCCCTTAGCACATTCTTTAACGGAAGGTGAAGCTGCTTTAAAAACAGACGCAAAACCATCCATAGTGAATGAATCTGACAAGTCCCACGTTTCTTGCAGTGAGACAATGTGACCAGACCTTATTATAGCTAACCATTGCTCATCGTCCTTTTTAGCCCCCAACCCTGCAATGTTCCAGGACATAAATATACAGATGGAAGGCCCCATCTCGGAGGGAACAGAATATGGACAAATATCATTTACTTTGCTCGATGACAGGGGGCACTCTGTTGTAGCCATAATCTCACTTGAAGCTGGTAGTCAATCTATACTATCTAGGTCCCTCAATGGGGCAAATTTCTTTGCAAGAGGAATGGACGTAATCATATTTGGGCACACCTTTGGGCATTGTAACATCTTTTACTGAAAAAGACTCAAACTATTACTCTGGAGTCTTTGGTATTGGCCCCCGTCAGGTTTGAAAAATCGAAGTGGGATGGCCCGAATTCCTGTGTTTGATTCTTGTCTTAGCTGACTGAGAATCATGGCCCTTGTATGCAACTGGTGTGTTAAATTGACCACAATACATTCGCCCACCTATCTTTTTTGTGGCTCTCCCCACCCATCCCCCTCTTCTAGCCATGATAACATGGGGAGCAATTTGACGTCCATTTATCAAAGATCTAGCCAGCCAGTGGGTCACCTTATGTATCAGATCTACCGTTGTCTCCATAGTGCCCCGCTTCACCCGTAGAACACCCTCCAAAACTGCCACCAAGGGTCCTGACTCGGGAGGTAGGATTAAAATATCAGTTCTTTCTTCCAGTTGTAAAGGGGGACAGGAGGAGTTTGGGCCCTGATTAGCCCAGGGTCTATCTGATCAACAAATAACGACTTTTGCGATGCTACAGCTATACCACTTCCCTCCTCCTTTTTGTTTTTGGAAGGTCTGGCTCCCTTGAATACTCGTTTTTCCCAAAGGTTGTTTTTTATGCCCTAGGTCTGACTTTTGAACTGCCCCTGTTTTCTAAATTCTGACCACTGCTGGCTTGCAGCCCATTGCTCGTTGAGGGAGCTACAGGTACAGGTCTACCCTGCTGTATATGCGCTGCTCCCTCCTTCATCCCTGGGAGCTCTATAACATGGCTACTGTCTAACTGATTGACAAACCCACCCACTCAGCAGGGCATACCCTCGATGGGATCTTTTCCAACAGCTACTCCATTAACATCGGATCTATTACTCCCGTACCTTGGACGGATCATAACGCCATCTTTTTTAACCTACAAATTAAAAATCCTTCAACACAACGTCGAAGCTACCAACCTCCTGAAAAATCCCGTCCCTGGAAAAAACTTGATCCCAACCTTCTCGCTGAGACACTGGATAGAAATCCCCCCGACTTCGAAAGTGGCAACAGCGAAGACTGGGCTTCCACCTTCACTAGTTGGATCACCGAGGCTACTAATCAGTTGGCCCCAATCGAATTTTAAAAAACCACTAAACGGCTCGTTACCGCTCAATGGTATACGGCTGAGGTAAAAACAATCAAGATTAAGTGCAGACGGGCGGAGAGATCTTGGCGCACTGACTATAGCCACGAGAAAAAACTGGAATACCTTAAAACCCTACATGAGTATAAACTCAATATAGTTCAAGCTAAATCCGCCTACTTTACAGAGAAAATACAAAACTCCGCAAATTTCTCTAGAGAACTCTTCAAAACTGTGTCCCACCTAACTAAAACCCCTCGCGACACAGTATTTAGTCCCGACCAGTGTTTGGTAGATGGTATGGCCACCTTCTTTCAGAGGAAAGTACAGACAGTATATGACGATCTCAGGACCATGATATCCGCCACACCCTCCAATGTAGCTGAATCTACTGACATTCCTCCCCCCTCTTTTTTGAGTTTCTCTGCACTTGATAATCAGCAAGTCTTAGATCTACTTACCCAGCTGAAACCTGGTTCCCCACTGGACCCATGTCCCCCTTACGTGCTACACCAGATCCCTGAGACCATCGTAAACACCCTAACCCCTCTGCTCAATAAAATAATTTCTCATGGAGACTTTCCAAAAAACTGGAAAATGGCCTGCATCAGACCCATTCTTAAAAAAGAATCCCTTGACCCCTCAGAGCCCAAACACTATCGTCCCATCTCCTGTCTGCCCCTACCCGCAAAAATTCTTGAAAAAGCTATTAACCAAGAAATAATGCAACACGCAGAGGAAATGAAGCTACTCGATCCTTCACAACATGGCTTTAGATTCCTTCATTCTACAGAATCAGCCCTTATCATGGCTACCGAAAAAATTCGTAAAACCATGGATGAAGGTGGCCGGTCAGCCCTGATCTTATTAGACCTCACAGCGGCCTTCGACACGGTAAATCACTCGGTCCTATTAAAAAGACTTGCGTCCCTAGGCTTTACTGGCCCTGCCCTGGCCCTCATTACCTCTTTCCTAACCTCCCGCACTAACCAACTGATCTGGAACGGACTACAATCCGCTGAATTCTCTCTTCCGGGTGGAGTCCCACAAGGCTCAGCCCTGTCACCGACGCTATTCAATCTTTACATTACCCCCCTTGCGGCCCTGATCAGATCCCATGGCCTCCAATTGGTGTCTTATGCCGACGACACACAAATCATTGTGTCTATTTCACATTCCATTGATGCAACGGCGGAACGTTTTAGGCAATGTCTCACTCAGGTAAAAAATTGGATGAGCAATAACTTTTTACGGTTGAACACAGACAAAACTGAATTCATTGAGTTCGGTCATAAACCTTCCATTTGGAACGATTTATGGTGGCCCACTGAAGCAGGAGCTTGCCCTCTCCCTGTTGACAAAGTCAAAAACCTTGGCTTCTTATTAGACAAAGAACTCTCTTGCAAAGCCCAGGTGAATCAGGTGACGTCCACCTGCTTCCACAGCATCAAACTGCTCAGGAAAGTCCTACCTTACATCCCGGCCACACTAAGGAAAACGGTGATGGGAGCCCTGGTAATGTCCCGGATAGACTACTGCAACTCCCTCTATCTGGGAGCAGGGGAAAAACAGCTGTCCAAACTCCAGGCAATCCAAAATGCGGCGGCCAGAGCACTACTGAGCCTCCCCAGACGTCACCCCACGTCTAATGCCATCCGGGAGCTGCACTGGTTCCCGGTCAGACGTCGCATCCAATTAAAACCCTCTGCCTGGTTCACAGATCTCTACATGGCAAGGGACCTGACGACTTCAACAACCTACTCCTCCGCTATGTACCCTCGCATACATTGAGGTCTGCTACCCTAGACCTAGTATGCCAACCCAGAATAAAAAGAGCCCGATGGGGGGGAAAGTCCTTTTCCTTCCAGGCAGCTAAAATCTGGAACTCGTTACCCCCAACACTTCGTGCCCAAAAATCTAAAGCTAACTTCAGAAAGGACCTAAAGACCTGGCTCTTTAACTAAACCGATCTGTCCCCCTGCCCTCCCCTCTCCCTGTATCTCAGCGCCAAGATGCCGCGGCATTCATGCGCTCTACAAATATTTCAGTCAGTCAGTCAGTCAGTCAGTAAGTGGCAGACATAAAGCTCATTAGACTGACAAAGCAAAACTTCCACCTTTTCCAGCCGTGTGTTAATGGGAGCTAAAAGTATCTTGAGCATATCTTCCATTTTTAGCAACAGTCTTGACAGAGTCTGGCTTGAATGCACCTGATCTAGATCAAGGGCAACTGGTACCGCTGACTTTTTGGGAGCCTGCACAACTTTTTTCCCCCTCCTCTTTACTTTTTGACTGGCGGTTCCAACATAAATGTACCTTCCACTTGATTGCCCTCCTCTCCCTCTGATAAGACAGAGGTGGATGGCAAAGCGGGTGCCTTCTCACTTTGTGCATCTATTGGCAAGGAGCTGCAGAGGGGTAATGGGCTATGTGGAAGGTTAGCTATCTCCAGCGAAAGTCTCCTTTTGGTCAGGGCGATTCTGTTTGACAAAATATTTGCCGCCCTGGCCATGAACGTATCAAGAGTCGTAACAGAACATCCTCCACTTGTCATGGGCATTGTTTGGTTTCTCCTTCCCATTGTCTTTCACCAACCGTGCTATGTGGAGCTCCACAGAACAATACCTTGAGTGAAGAATCCACAAAGCCATGTGTTAGAGGGGTGGCCCAGCCCAGCCTCTTCCTGGCTCTGATGGGCACAGACGGCCCCCCCTTGGCCTGGGCTGCGCCCGGGCGTGACCCGGGCATGCCTGCGCACATCCTGTGCTATGGGAGACTGGCACAGTTCTTGTCTGCGAGTGGGCTCCACCCCCTTGCTTGCCTCAGCCTAGGTGAGGGCTGTGAACTGAGTCTCACACCAGCAGCAGCAAAAGCAATGTCCGTGGCGGCCCACGCCGCAGGAGAGTGGCGCAGTCTTGTCTGCGAGTGGGGCTCCTTCCCCTCGCTCTCGTCAGCACAGGTGAGAGCTGGGGGACCGAGTCCACCCCCAGCAGCAACAAAAGCAGTGTCTGTGGCGTGGTTACCAAACCAGTCTTGAGTAGATTTCTTAGACTACTCCTCAACGCACTGAATGGTTGGGCAAGGGGCAGTAAAATTTGTGAATAAAATGGACTGTACAGTCGAATTTTCATTGAACACATGCTCAGTATTTGCGTTGGGCAAACACCTGATTGACATCAAGTTAAGTGACCTCCAAGGAGCCTGCAAAGGAAGTGGGTCTCTGGGTCAGCACCAGAGCATCCAAGAAGGTCTCCAGGAGTCAACCTAAGAAGGGAGTTCTGGTTTCCACCAGTAAAGTGAGGTGGACGCCAAAGATGACACAGTCAAATTAAAAAATAAGGTGTTCGGAAGGGTTCCCTTTGCCCCTTCTAAGAAACAGGGAGGGGATTCTGGTGGACAGTGGCCCATGGTGCCCATTTCCAGCCCTGGTGCTTTGAATGTTCTTAGTTAGAACACAAACAAGAGCCTCTGTCTTTCCTAAGAAACCACTCACTGGTGGGATCTCTCAGGAGATGGCCAATATGGCCTTAAGGGCCTGTAGTCCCCAAAGGCTGGTGGTAGAACATGCCCTAGTCTCCTTTATGTGGGAGACACGCTTAGAGGGGGGCCTTGTGATATCTGATGGTGGGAGTTGTCACTTCAACCAGGTCACAGTGAATGGTATACCTGTCACTGCTCTGAGAGGCACCAAGGCCAACCAGACCCTAGCAGTGGAAAGGTTGGTTTTCCCAGAGCACTACACCGGACAGGTGTAGAGGGTAGCTTAGGCCCGGAAGCAAGATATTTTCCAGCCCACTGCTCTGGTATCCCTGGAATGGAGTGGGGAGGTGACCCAGAGGAGGGTTATAGTTAGTCCCCAGATGCCCATTGACTGCATTCTGGGAAATAAGATATCATCAGCGTTAGAAGAGCCAGGAGGAGAAGCCACCTAAAGCACCCTGAAATCTAAGTTCTTTGGAGGTACAAGGTACAAACGGAGGGTGCAAAGGTCCAGTTGGAGAAGCAGGGGGCAGAAAGGTTCCCCCTGGAAATCCTGCCTTACTAGACATCTGTTCATGCTGACGATATAGACCCTGTTCTGATAGGCCAGTCTCAGGTTGCCATCCGTGAACTAGTGGGAGGGAGAGTGGAAATAGGATGTCTAGGTTTCTGGGGCTGTTGCCCTCCACTTTGCGAAACCTCAGAGGTCAGACAACCCTCAACAGCAATTAAGGAACTCCTTCAGAGCCCCAAGGCTGAAGGTGAGGCCTACCCAAGGCCCCTACTTAGAGCCTCGAAGTGGATGGCATGGACCGTGACTCTTGGCATTGGCGGCTGTCAGTGGCCTCTGTTGGTTGCTGTCCTTATGGAAAGAGTTTTCCTTGGGTTGGTGACAGACGTCGGATCAAGGCGGCAGAATGATCCACATCACTAGGTTGGCCATGGTGGTACTGTCTGGCTTCTAGGATGAGTCAGTGAGCAAATTATGGTTAGGAGCTCCACAGATGAGGTACACAAGGGAGGCGAAGTGTTCCACATTGGTCAGTTCTGTAGCTCAGGTGAGTGTTGAAAGAGAGGTCCATCTGGGTTCAGAAGGGCATAGACCTGACAAGGGCCTCTTCAGTAGAGGGCTGTTGCCCAGGTTTTAATGCCTAATTACGAATCCCATCAAGGTATTGATTATTCTACCATAGCTTTTGGCTGGGGGAGGGTTGTGTTGGATCTGGCCCTCTCTGCAGGATCATCCCCAGTTTTGTTTTGCCTTCAACCTTCCTATTTTCTGAATTTCGTTTTTGTTCGCATTAAAGCTCTGTGCACTTTACCAGTGCTACCAGTGCTAAAGGGGTTACGCTTTTGCCCTAAACATGGAACAATTGTTTTACACCAAAATGGGCAAATTGAAGTTACTTTAAAATTCCTAATAGAGTGGTACTAATTGTACCCATGGCCTCTAAATTAAATGCTCCTAGTGAGCCTTAAGCACTCATTGTGCCACTCACATAAGTGGCCCTTTAAAATGTGTCTCAGGACTGCCATTGCAGCCTGTGTGCAGTTTTAAACTGCCGATTTGACCTGACAAAATAAACCTTTTGCCAGGCATTAACCTACCTTTTCAATACATATCTCACCCCTAAGGTATGCCCAAACAGCCCATGGGGTAGGGTACATTGTATTTAAAAGGCTGCACGTGTACCTTTAAGTTGTATATGTCTTGGTAATGAAAAACTACCACATTTGTTTTTTTACTATTATGATGCCCATCATCCTCATAGGAAAACATTAGATTACCTTGGGTTACCTTGCTACAGGTAATATGTGCTAACTTTTCAATCAATCAATAAATCAGGGAATTGTGAGCGTGCTACTCACCCGTGAGGGTCTCAAGGAGCTGGAGGGAGGGGGGTGCAGGTACAAATGTCATGTTTGGTCTTGAAATAATTGTAACTTGGAAGTGGTGCTAAAGGTCCCCAAAGAAACAAAAAAAAGAAAACTTAGGACCTAAAATCCTTTCTATTAAAAATTGTTCTGAAAACCAACAGGCGATCGGGAACTACCTGCTCGCTGATCTGCCCCTTTTGCATCGAAGTTCTGCCTGACTTCGCAGTATCTCCCTCTACTATCGTCTCCGCAGCAGCAAATCTTGTTTAGTAGCTCCAATTCTGAATGGTATCGGCCTCCTGGAACCCTCGTCAGCTACAGCCTGCAGTTTCACCCTGCTGGGGATTTTCAACTTCCCAAAAAGAGACTAAGGGCCATATGTAGGAAGCCTAATTGCACTCGCAAATGCTGATATTCGCAGAATTTCAGCAGTTGCGATCGCAATTAGGGCAGTGTGCTATGTAGCACACAAAACCCACATGCAAAATAAGGAATCGCTAAATTTGCGGAATCACAATTTGCGATTCCTTAAATGCAATGTAGGAAGCACCCAAGTTAAAATACCACCAACTTCAGGTTGGTGGTATTTTGCGATTTCTTTGACAAATGCACTTTTTGGCATTTTTCAAAGTGCAATGTGGGTCACATACATGCCCTTAGGGCATGTTTGTGGGCCACATGTGCACACATGTTAATTTCAGGGGTGCAAAAGGGTGTCCTATTGACACCCTTACAACCCTGAAATTACATTCTCAATTTGCGATTCTCTAATTGAGAATCGTAAATTGAGAATGTCTTCCCATTCATTCCTAAGGGCCTTCTAGCCCATAGGAATGAATGAGAAGGTATTCCTTATTTGCGAATCGCAATTTGCAATTCGCAAATAAGAAATAAGTGGGATTCGCAATAAAATTTGCAAATCCTACCTACATTTTGTTTTGCGATTCTCTAATTGCGATTCCCTAAAAATCGCAATTTAAGAATCGCAAAACGAAAATTACCTACATATGGCCCTAAGTCCGAACGTAGAAATCTTCACCCCAACTTCGCCCTGCAGTTCCCAGACTATGACGCCTCCTCTTTGGACACCGCCGGCTATGTTGCCTCACTGAACTTTACCTTTTCAGACATTTTTCATAAAAAATTCTTCTAATTTCGAAGGTAAGGGGAGACGGGGCCCAATCCACCCTTTATATCCGACCTACACCCCCTTGTGGTTGGCCATAACTTTAAACTTTGCCCCTGTCTTGCGTGACTAGATGTCCATTATTGGTGCTTTAATCTTTTAGGCGCCAGTGGGATTGATTGGATTTTTGTTTTTGTGGTATCAAATTATTTAATTAAAAAAAATATTTTTGTCTAGATTGGTGTGTTATTTTTGTTGTGTTGTATTTTTTCTTTACGACTCTTTGTTTGCTGCATTAATTCTATAAAAAATGCCTCTAACTTAACCCTGACTGCTTTTGTGGCAAGCTACTAGAGGGTTAGGCACAGGATAGTTTAGTGACTTTTGTGGTACACTCTGATAGGGATTGTGGTTTCTGCTTGAGAATAATTCTCACCCCCACAACCAAAAACCCAATTTCTACAGATAGCAACACTGCAAACACAATCCCATGCAGAACAAAAAAACATATAAGCAAAGATAGAACAAGCCTGCCTCACACATACCTTGAGCAATGGTGCAAATTGCTCCACGCACAGACACAGCACTTGCTGCTACTCTCTAAGTGGCCACCACATCCCCTACAGGAAAAGCAAGGAAAGCATAGTGCAAGTCACACCTCACACCCAAAAAGGTAGAGTTCAGTTAACAGTACAAGTGCCCCTGATGCACATAAAAGGTGTATATTTAGCTCCAGCAATGATGACCTCTCTCACACATGCCACAGGTACATTAAATAAAAGTGCGGCTCAAGCTTCCCTTGCATACATTCAATGAGCATGCAGACCCAGTAGAATAGGCACCAGCAGCAGTATGAGCTTCCTTAACATACTGAGGTAGCACTGTATTGGATGCAGTAGTGTAAGCAATACCCATACACTGAACAGGTGCAATAGGGTCACAGGAAATACAAGCTTCCCTTATGCACAAAACATGTACCTTTGCTAAGCATAGAAACAGTGGTAATGTGTTCATTTCTTTGTTTGACTGTCGGCAGCCAATCTAAGAATTGTTTTTTTAACTTCATTATTCAGCAGTTGGAATTTCTAGTCCAAAGCATAGTTCAATATACTTTGTGAACAAAGTGGCCTGTGTTTACAATTAGCCCTACTCTTCATCATCTTCACAATATGTAGCGTAATCAGTGTATGCCTAGACCTGGGCTAAATATCCATTATGCAGGATTCATCTCGTGTAATTTAAGTAATTTTTAATTTCGCTTGCTCCGGAAATTTCCAGAAATTACAAAATTACACTAAGGTTGTGCAATTATATACAGTTTGTTGCAAACATTTAACAGAAACCTACAGAAACAATAAAAAAGACCAGAACACAAGCAGCTGCTATTTGTGGTGCTTGAGTCCGAAATGCATCCTCGTATCCAAATGGATGCAAGGGCACCATTCTCACTAAAATATGGTGCCAAATGCAGATTTTGCATTGCCCTTAATTATGTGTAATTTAAAAAATTTTTAACCACAATGTCCAGATAAATCTGGGCTAAGGGAACCAGAGGAACCAGAGGCACGGGGTACTGGTAGACGGCAGCCTCCAACATAAACTATATACCACAACAAACCGCTACCACTAGGAATATTACTAGTGTAAGTGAAGTGTTATTTTGTGAGTGCTGGCATCTCACAAAAAGTGAAGGACTGGTCTCACACACCACCTGGTGTCATGCTTCATCATTGACCAGTCCTTGCCCTCTAAAAACTTGGTTTGATAGAGAGAAGGGCATACACCTGACGACAGGGATGCACTTCTAAACTAAGTAGGGGCCCAAAGAAAAATATACAGTGAGTTAAAAGGCCATTATGGGTGTCTACTTAATTTTAATAGTGTTGAAATCCACATGGTAGTTTAAAATAAAGTGATCGGTGCCATGGGGATATTAGTGTCCCCCCACCGCTGTATGTGAGATCAACATGTTTCTGCCTGTAGGCCCAACTGGGTCCGCGGCATTCATCAGGATCATAATATGAAGGGCTCTACTCTTACCAAGCTTAGGTGAGAGCGTTCCACTTGGTGGGGTGATCCATACTCACACTCCACTGTCTGCAATGATAGGTTTTAATGGTTTTGAAAGACAAAAACAATTCAAACCTAATCACACAATTACTTACACTAGCGTACAAAATGACCAATAAAAACCATAATCACCCAATTTTTAGCGTGAATTATTATTGGTGCAATTCGTGAAGTAAAAGAAAAATTATTTGTGCACCATGTTTAGAGAACCTTTTCCCATTGAGCTTACCCTATGATGAGGTAAACTGCGCCTCATAGGAGGGAGCGCAGATGGACCCTTTAGGTCCTGGAACTAGAAAAGAGGAAGGCATAGAGAAAAAACAGAATATTATAACATGGAGGGCCCGTGGGGACCTGCCACAACACTCTATAAGGCATCTTTGTGTTATATACAAGCTGTTTAGCCTGTAAATAAACGACTCATTCATCCTCTCATTCAAACTCTTACTGATAACTGACGTGATCGCCGCCTCTCAGCCTAGGTCTGCAAGCCTCCGCTCCTCGGTGGTAAATGTATCCGCTAGCAGTTCGTTTTTATAGGCAGCGCGACCGGGAATTAGGTAATTGATTGAAAAGATACGGAGCAGCTGCGGGGATTCCGGTGTCTGAGTTCCCCATTCAATATAAGCTAGTCGGAATGCCTGGCTGCCTAAATATGGGCATCAGCGTTGTTAATTATATCCGGCGTGGGAGTACGCCGCCGGAACAGTGATCTTCCCAGAAGCGTTCCTGAAATGCCCATGCGCATAGACGTCAGGGGGAGACAGCGCATGTGCAGAAGGCAAGCGCCGAAGCAGTGATATTAAGTGAAGCTTTCATGGGATGCGCATGCGTATAGACGAGAGGGGAAGGGGAAACAGTGCATTAGCAAACAGAAAGCGCCAGGTCTACTCGTGAACGCATTATTGCACTTGTTTGTTGCAGTGTCATAATCAGGGCGCATGCGTGCCCGCCAAATGCTGTGTCAAGAGGATGGAGTTCCGAAGTTAATTTTATGTTAACTCAGAGGCCCAAAAACGTACGTGAAAAAAGTCAGTACTAGCATTCACACCCATGGTGGTAATGGATGTTAATGAATTCCTGTAAGTTCACACATTCGATCCAGTGTAAGCCCACCACTCACAACCCATGAATCTACACTTTATGCCTATTGATGTGCCAATTAAATGTTCAAATCTGATACAAAGGATATGGGTACAGTTTAAATTTGTGTTATGATGGATGTCGAAAAAAATATACCCAGTATGATTAAACTTTAATGTAACAATAATATGTGTTGATATGGAGATTATATTAGTGGGTTGGTGTGGATGGTCAAAGGAATGTTCAAGGAGGTACTAGATTTATTGACCGAGTTGGAGCCATGGAATATCGTCGATAAGACCTTCTTTCCAGGTCCGCAGACGGTACACCCACCTCTGTTCTCGGATCTGCAGTGGCCTACTAAGATCAGTAGTGTATTTTTTCATAACTTCTAGGACAGTCCACCTTAGATCTGTATCTTTGTCGTTCTTTTCCAAGAAGTGTCGGGTAAGTTTGGTGTTATTTTTCTTACAGCGTATTGTGCTCCGGTGCTCATTAATGCGTATCTTAAATTTTCTTGTCGTCATCCCCAGGTACCTAAGGTTACAAGGGCACTTGAGGAGATAGACCACATTTTCTGTGTTGCAATTACTGAAAGAGTTCAATGTCCATGGGCGTGTTGTTCCTATATCAATAGTTTTGGGAGTATTTGTAAGCGGACATGCCACACATCCACCACAGGGACAATTTCTAGTGATTTTTTGGGAGTTCCATAGTGCCATTTGATTGTCTTCTCTAGAGTCTGGATCTTTAGCCCGTACCAATTCATCCCGCAGATTTTTACTACTCTTAAATGCAACCAGGGGAGGCTCCCAATGTTTCTCAGCCCCCTGAAGGATGTGCCCTTTCTGATAATTTTCGGTACTTTTTTTGATGCTGGAGTGAATGTTGTGACACATACCATTCTATCTGATTTCTCTTTGTTGTTTGTTTCAAGAAGAGCTTCGCGGTTGACATTTCTTGCTCTTTTCTTTGCTTTTTGATAAGTTTCCGGGGGTAATGTCTTTCAACTAATTTGGAGTCCAGCTCCTCTGCCTGTTGCAAAAAGGTATTTGTTTCAGAGCAATTTCTACGAATCCTGAGAAACTGACCGATAGGAAGGTTGTCCCTCGGGGCTTTTGGATGATAGCTTTCGTAGAGTAATAGGCTGTTCTTGTCCGTTGTTTTATTATGAACTTTGGTACTGATGCCCCCTGGATCCATTTTGATATCTAGGTCAAGGAACACTGCGTGATTTTTGCTTAAAGAGTGAGTAAATTTGAGATGTCTATCTTTCGTGTTGACCCACTCTACGAAGGACTCAGCTGTAGTTTGGTCCCCCCTCCATACGATGAACAAGTCATCGATGAAGCGTTTCCATGTCTTCAGGTTGGCAGAACAGGGGTTGCTGTCATGGAAGATAAAATCTTCCTCAAACTGTTGTACATATAGAGACGCTAAACTAGGGGCAAATGAGCTGCCCATTGATGTGCCACCAATCTGGTGGTATAGGGCACCCTCAAATTCAAAAACGTTTTCAGTAAGGGCTATTTCTGCACATTCCATGACGAATCTTTGTGGTGTGAGGAAATTCCACTCAGTGTTATTGAGGATCTGTTCCACCACTTCCAAGGTGCGTTGTTGGGGGATGCTCGTATAGAGAGCCTCTATGCCCATTGTGATGAACATATCTTCCATGATGTTGGTCTCTAAATCCCTTAGGAGGCATAGTACATCTTTAGTGTCCCTTAAGTAAGAACGTGATTTCTGGACTAATGGTTTGAAAAACCAATCACAAAATTGTGACAGAGGTTCTAAAATAGAACCTATGCCTGACACAATTGGTCTGCCAGGCGGAGGAAACTTCTACTTGTGTATTTTCGGTAGTGTATAAAATCTTGCTATTCTCGGGCTGTTATTCACTAGGAAGTCTGCTTCCTGCTTGGTAATCCAGTCATTACAAACAGCTTCATTGACAATTGTCTTGATTTTGGTGGTTAATCGTTCTGTTGGATCAGTGGTGTGACTTTCATAGCTGTTGTTATCCGCTAGAAGCCGATTGCACTCGTCTCTGTACATAGTTTTGTTCATTAGGACAATCGCCCCACCTTTGTCCGCTGGTTTTACTGTTAACTCCATGTTGTTTTCGGAGTTGATCCAATGCTTTTCGTTCTGAGCATACCCTGCTAACTTAGGGCGAACAAAGCGATACAAAAGGGGATGATGGACGGAGCGTTTGAGCAAATCAAACACTCACCCCCAGTCAACCTCTCTGGGTTTAATCCATCACAATTCTTTAGCTCACTCATTCACCCCAGTTCAGACATGGCCATATGCAAATCAGTCCATATGGCCATGTCTGAACTGGGGTGGCTGAGTGAGCTAAAGAATGGTGATGGATTCAACCCATATCAGTTGACTGGGGGTGAGTGTTTGATTTGCTCAAACGCTCCGTCCATCATCCCCTTTTGTATCGCTTTGCTCGCCCTAAATTGGCAGGGTATGCTCAGACGTGAGTCCCTTGCTCACTTGGCCACTGGATTCAAGATAGCCTGGCTGATGAGGATTATAAATCCAAAACCGGTCCCAGGATGCTTGTTTCCGGTCCAGGGAAGACATGGCTTGGCAGTTCGGGCTGGACTGTTCCCATGAGGCACAGGGTCAGACTGATTTGCATATGGCCATGTCTGAACTGGGGTGGCTGAGTGAGCTAAAGAATGGTGATGGATTGAACCCAGATCAGTTGACTGGGGGCGAGTGTCTGATTTGCTCAAAGCTCCGTCCATCATCCCCTTTTGTATTGCTTTGTTCGCCCTAAGTTGGCAGGGTATGCTCAGACGTGAGTCCCTTTCTCACTTGGCCACTGGAATTCAAGATAGCCTGGCTGATGAGGATTATGAATCCGAAACCGGTCCCTGGATGCTTGTTTCCGGTCCAGGGAAGACATGGCTTGGTAGTTCGGGCTGGACTGTTCCCATGAGGCACAGGGTCAGACTGATTTGCATATGGCCATGTCTGAACTGGGGTGGCTGAGTGAGCTAAAGAATGGTGATGGAGTAAACCCAGATCAGTTGACTGGGGGTGAGTGTTTGATTTGCTCAAACCCTCCGTCCAGCATCCCCATTTGTATCACTCCTATTTTAGAGCACCCCCAGTTTTTTTGTCCCACTTATAGCCCTGCCATCACCTCTGCGTACAACAGACTTGAGCAAATATATGCATGCATTTACCCTGAGGGGTCTAATCCACTGGCGGGAGGTGGGACCCGACCAAGAATCATGGCTGCCGAGAGGGAGACCTGATTCCTCACAGTTACTCAGCCAACCCAGCACTGGAAATGGACTTTAAACCCACAGCTTAGCATTGAACTTGCCCGATTTCCAGGCAGGCCGGTGCAGCAGTGTTCTACAGAGCTATCAAGAGGTCTATTCAGTCCTGCTCTTTTAGCCTGCAGTAGATGAGACTATGTCACACAATCAAAATGCAACCTCCTCGCATGGCCACCATGCAGCACTCACTTTGTGGATACATCATCCTGATCCTCTGCCCGCCTGTGACACCCAGTACCACCTTTATCATTCTCTGAGGCTTCCAAACGTCACTATGAGCGGCTTGCACAGGTCTCGATGCACTCAGTGGCTTGACCTTTTGTTAATGCCCCTGCGGTTGCCTGTTCCAGGGGCCAAGGAAAGGAGCTGGTGATGCGTTGCTCATGGCCTGTGCTACTTCTGGATATAGAAGTGTTGGGTATGGGAGGAGCAGTCATGGATCTGGCAAAAGGTACACAGTGGACATCTCTGTCTGCCTTTAGTGCTGTACTCCTTGTAACAGCGGAGCAAACGCCAGAAATTACGCCATGGTGCGTCGTTGCATAAATATGCAGCATTTGTGGTAACATTTTACTGTGAGCTCTCAGGGATAATGCGAAGAGGCAGAACGCTAGAGGCTGTTGCTCGCACCACTTGTGTTTTATGCGCCGGCATGAAATGAATGACTTAGACTGGGGGGGTTTATTTACAAGCCCCTTGTGTCACCAGGGCTTCACTTTTAACCCCTTCGATGCTGATGACGGCCCCCAGCCGTCATGCATCACGGTGGGCGAGTGCTGATGACGGCTGGGGGCTGTCATGAACCCGCCCACTTCAAAAAACGCCGCACAGGCGCAGAATCCCGGCCGCGCCCAAGGGGTTAATATGGGAAAAAGTGACATACCGGCTGCGCAAGGGGCTTGTAAATAACCTGCTGCTTGTCTTGTGCCCTCTCAACTAGCCCCAAAGGCCACTGGTCTCTGCTACCCATTCCACAGCCCCCCAAACAAGCATTGGCAAATCCAAAAAGTCTTGCTTTTGGGACCTATTAGTTTTATCGAAGATTAGGCCGTACTGCACATCATCCCCAGTGCAATGCACCATAGCTAGAGGAAACAAGCAAGAAAAGGTACCACGGCGTGGCTCCGGCATCATCTTTTAGGCATGCGCACCTGTTAAATGACATGAGTTTTTTTTATTTGCTGCCATGAATCGGTAAATTAAAAAAAATGAGTATCGCAGAAGTGTTTTCTGTTTTCTTTTTGAAGCGCAGGTGGTGGCACAACAACCACACAGAGGGCACAAGTGTAGTGGAAGCATCACAGAAGATGCCTGTAGGGGAAACAACACAGAGAGCATGGGTTAGGGGAAACATTAGAGAGGGTGAGTGTGGAGACAACATGAAGGGTGTGAGTGACAGGGAACAGCAGGCAAGGCAGGGAGGAACAGAAGCACCACTAAGGTATGTGTGGAAGGAGTAGCAACAGGTGAGAGAGAGCAGTATGAAACAGGCAGGGAGAAGTAACATATGCAAAAGCAACACAGAAGAAGTGTGGCTCAGGGGTTAGAGGCGGCAGACCCGGAAGCTGAGATCGGCCCTGGACCAGGGTTCAATTCCCCGCCTCGTCGGGTCTTGGGCTCAAAATTCCACGGTCTCGATAATTCTCGCTCCGGTGCCTTCTCGACTCACGGGTACACGCTCTGCGACTCTGGGCAATAGCTTGCTTAATCTCCACAACGGCCCCTCGCGGCGGGATGCCTGGCTTTCAACTTGTGGATACCCTGCCGGGGCCTCTCACAGGGGAATACCAGGACGGGTTCCCTAGGCAAGCGCCAGGATGCCCTTTGTGGTGACAGGTCGCGCTATATAAGTATACTTACATTTACATTTACATTTACACAGGAGAGGAGTGCAAAAGAGCAACAGGGAGAAGGCCGGAGAGAACACAAGAGATAGAGAGAAACACAAAGTGCAGATGGAGGAGACAAGTACACGAGGGAGACATCTGGAAAACACATGCACTCTCATTGAGTGGTTAACCCAAAAAAACACAGTGCTTGAAAAGCAAGCAGTGCAAGGACACAAGTAATGCATCCGTGCTCTAGGAGTGGGACAATAAGAGAAGGAAAGCCCAAACAATCTAACAAATAAAATGCAAGCAAATAAGATTTACAGTAAAGCCAAGCAATGGTACGCAATTGGTGATCTCTAAGCCCACTTTAAGCTTACAATAGGTCGTTTCGCCAACAGACAGCTTGGACTATCTAGGAGACGAGACATGAAAAAAATACCTCACCTGGTTCTCCTCTTCCTAAACCATTGTCTGCCACTAAAATTCTTGGCGAAATTCATTGTTCACAAGTGCATTTTTTTCTAGCATGTACTTAAATGGTTGAAAAAAGTGTAACAATATAATGCAAATTATTATATTTCCTGGTATTCAAAACTTAAAAGCACAAATTAATGGCACACCTCATCTCTTTGTTTGAAAAAGAAATACTATCCACTATAAAAAAGCATAACCACAGAAGCTAACTGTTGAGTGATTGAATGTCACAAAAAAACAAGCAGATGAAATTTCAGTTGCCAATGCCATTTTAGAAGGCTTTGGACGGCACAAAGAAATAGTTAACATAAACGAGGAGGGCTTGGCAGGGCGAGGTTCCAGTGTCCACAAAAACTGGTATCAGGAGGTAAAATTCACGCAGCACATAAATGAGTTTTGAGTTTGGCTAGAGACAGCATTAGTTGGTTCGACAGCCTCGTGTTTCCTCCACTGGTCTGTTCATCCTTCATTTACATTTTGCTTCTGCCAACCACTGCAATAAATGGGGCAATGGGGCAGCTCAGTTCAGCTATTGGTTCTCCTGACTGTGAGCGACGTAATTTTGCGTGTGACGTGCATGCCTGCCTAAAAGTAGATGACTTAAATGCCAGAGCTAGCTACTCAATTTCTGTTTTGATTTCACATTTCTTTATATTTCTGTGTTGGGGCTTTTTTGTCACTTGTTTTTTTGCAACCATACAGCACACCTCCCTTAGACTGCAGCATTTTTACTATTTATTACTTTACAACCTATTTGAGCATTTGCAGATAAAACAAAAAAAATGGAGGCTTGGCGAGGCTCGACCTATTATTGGCTTTGCCAATGCTTGTTATATTTTTGGGTGTCAGATGCCAAACGTAAAGTTTCTCGAAAGCATATTTTTTTTGCTCATACTATACTGTAGAAACTTACTGTAATGTTCCTTTTAAAGTGAACATTCAACAAATAGGAACAATTAAGGAGGTTTGTATATCCTTGCTTAAATGAAACACATTATTTGTCGTCGAACTGGACTGCTGCCGGGAAACATGTGAAAGCATTGAACAGGAAATGTCTCGCTAAATAGTAAATGTTTACTCTTCTTTTGAAAGCCCCTGGTGGCCTCGCCCTAGTTGCTACGTTGTACAGGTGCGAGATGGATGCCGTTGGTATAGTCACCTGCTTCGAAGAACCACACCTGCAACTACCAGGGCTTGTGACCTTTGAGGAGTTCAGAGCGAATAGAACATCAAGGTCATACCTCGCTGTCCCCAGTTTTACCTACAATGACACCTCTGGTTTCCACTATTGAGCTATGGACATCAGTACTTAATTTGGGCTGGTGGTTGTAGGTGGTTTGAGGACCAGGACTTTTTTTCATCATCAAATATTGACCCATAGCAAGATAGAGAAAGTGGCAGGAAGAAGGAAAGAGAAACATAGTGCTAAAGTAGAAAGCATATATGAAAAAGAACCTGCAAGAGTGAGAAAAGAGGCAGGGAATGTAGAAAGGATAGGCCATTCTCGATATGCAGCAACCCCGGTATTTGCAGTGTCAGTGGTGGGCTCATAAGAAATACTTCAGGTCCCTACACCTAAATCTTTTATTTAAGCAAAGATTTCTACAACAAGAATACTATGCTATTACTCCCCTGGCACTACAATATTCTCAATTTTTTATTCTTGGTGATTTTAATATTCATGTTGGTAATAATTACTCTGGGGAGGCTTTGCAATTTCTTGATTCCCTAAAACTTGTACACCTTAAGCAATGGGTTGCACTACCCACTCACCAAGGTGGGTACATCCTGGATTTAGTCTGTTTGAATATGCCTGAAGCGATGGAACCTCCCGTCCCTGTGATATGGCCAGATCACACTCTCATCAAATTCTCACGGTGTATCCTTCATAATCCTTCTCATGGCAGTAAGGACATCAATTTGCAAGGGAGAGCTCTCAATAAGATTAATCCCGGGGAATTTCATGAGTTGCTGGCCTGGTCCGTCCCATGCTCTCGGGCGATATTGAGGAGGCCCTAGGCACTAACTACCACAGGTTCAATAAGGTAGTTGACTGATTGGCCACCCCACTCCATGTGAAAGGGGGCAGGAAATCACCTTCCAAGTTGTGGTTCTCCTGCCACCTCTGGCTTGTTAGACAAAATTGAAAACAGCTAGAACATAAGTGGAGGCATAAGTATAGCTCTCTTCATAAGGAGAATCTTAAAAAGGTTCAAAAGGAGTACTATGCTGCTATTCTCAAAGCAAAAAGCACATACTATGAGGAGTGTACTGTCCGGTCGGGCAACAAAGCCAAATACATCTTTTCCATTGTGAAGGGCTTCATCTCCCCCCAAGTGGAAAGTCGGGCCGTAACGGCCTCGCAGGAATGGTGCGAGGCATTGCCCAGCCACTTTTTGGATAAGATTGGACTTATTCAAGTTAATCTCAGTACCACTAACCACCAGAAGTTGGAGGTTGATCTTTCTAGCTCCAGGAATTCAGTCTCCCAACATAAATTAGTGACCTTCAAAGCCATTTCTCTGCAGGACTCTCTGATGGCACTTAAAACACTCAAATCAGGCTCTCGAAAGATTCCTTGCCCGTCCAAGCTGCTTGCTGAGACAGCTGAGATCATCAACCCGGCTGTTAACACTCTACTTAATCTGTCTCTATCTTCTGTATGGGTTTCTTTGGCCTGGATGCAGGCCATGATTATCCCTCTCTGGATCCTTCATTGCCCTTCAACTATCGTCCTATCTCGCTTCTGCCGGCAGTATCCAAAATCCTTGAAAAACAGGTCAATACTCAATTGGCTGACGTTGACAAGAGATTTGATCTTCTCCACCCAGCTCAGTCTGGCTTTTGTGCCTGCCATAGTACGGAAACGGCGCTGGCCGAAATATTGGAAGCTATCCGGGAAACCATTGATGTGGGTGGCGGGGTTGCCCTGGTTGTTTTGGATCTTTCAGATGCATTCTATACGGTCCCCCAAGCCCTGCTACTGGCCCGTCGTAGGTCTCTCGGAGTAGATGGTCCAGCCTGAAATTGGTTTAAATCAAACCTGGCGGATGGATCCCAACAAGTTTGGATACCCCTCTTTGCAGCCCCTCCACAGGCTTTGGATACAGGGGATTCTCAGGGCTCAATTTTGATCCCTCTTTCCTTTAACATCTATATGACCCCCTTATTCAGTTAGCCGAAGATCTTTGGGGGAAAGTAATCTCAAATGCTGATGATACTCAGCTGCTCTTTTTATGGAACAAATACATCGAGTCTAACTACTCTATGGCTAAGGTCTGTCTCTCTGTAGTTTTTCCTTGGCTGGCTGAGGCACAGCGAAAATGCAACGTGGACAAGACAGAGATTCTCCACCTTGTGAACTGTCCCTCTCAGCTCTGGCACTCCTTCTGGCCAGATGAGTTTCCTCTGCCTTCTCCCTATAACGGTCCAGTAAAAAAACTTGGGCATTTGGTTTGATGATAAACTCTGCTTGGGTCCTCAGATCAAAAGGCTATCGAGCTTCTGTTTCAGCATTTTGAAATCTCTGAGAAAGTTCCTCCCATTGCTCTCCATTAACGCGAGGAAAACTGTAATCCAAGCCTTAATTACCTCTTGCATAGCTTATGCCAATGCTCTTTATTTCTGTCTGCCTGCCTGCCTACCTCCTTAATAAACTACAGGTGATCCAGAATGCTGTGGCCAAACTCTTGCTTTACCTTCCCTAGTGGGCAAACATCAGGTCTTATTTTCGCAATCTGAACTGGCTGCCAGTGGGTACAAGGGGGACGTTCAAGGCCCTTGTGATGGTTGACTCTGCATTATATGACTATGACCCAGCCTACCTTTAATCCAAATTTGGTTTCTACTCTCCTGCCAGGCAGCCTCGCTCTTCTAACAAGCTACTGACAATTGTTCCAAGGGCCCTAAAACAGTGGTCCAGTGGTAGCTCCCTGTCCCATCTGGGTGCTTTGGCTTGGAATCAACTTCTGGTGGAGATTCGAGCTGTCTGTGCCTGAGCAAATTCTGGAAGAGCTAAAAACGTTTTTCTTCAGATAAACTCTCCTAAGCTGTTAGTCTACCTCCTAGGCATGCGCTGGGATACTCCTTGGAGTAGCTGCATCCATTATAAGTGCCAATAACACAACAAGAAGGCGCAAAACTTCATGAATGAAGCTGCTTTCGTGGTCCCATTGAGGCATTATTGAGTCAACTTCACGGATATGGGTAGAATAGGCATATTAAGAGAGAGCTAAACGCTGCTGTTACCTGAATGTCTCAATCTTTTGCCTACGGGACCTTGACTCCTATTTGATTGTCGAGCTCAATACCTACCAAAAAAATAGCTGTGTCTTGGGAAGCTCACTCTTCTTTGGTGTCAATATTAGCCCGTTGGATCACTGACATAATATCGAGGGACATAATATCGACTAGCAAAAATATCGGCGAAAAAATATCGACAGACAGAATATCGACTTTGTATCTACAAACAGGTAAGTACAAACATATTGAGTAAAAAATATTGTTTACAAAAATATAGTTTATAAAAATATCGACTTTATGAAAAACAATGATAAATTAAATTAATATTAAAAATTAATTACTAAAATATACTTAAAAATACGTAAATTACCTTATAATAATTAAATAATTAATTAAAGTTATAAAAAAAAATTCTTACAATCATATTTGTTAAAACATATATACATAGTAACATAATATAATTAAAAAAATCCAATATTATTACCGTAGGATAGCAGAAGTGAAAAAAACTATTCCCACTCCAGAGAGTGCAACAGTAGATACGGCATTGGAAAGCATAGAGGTAAAAATTACTATTCCCACTCCAGAGAGTGCAACAGTAGGGAAAGTGTTGGATAGCGTAGCGGTACAAATTAATATTCCCACTCCAGAGAGTGCAACAGTAGAGAAAGTGTTGGATAGCGTAGGGGTAAAAATTACTATTCCCACTCCAGAGAGTGCAACAGTAGGGAAAGCGTTGGATAGCGTAGGGGTAAAAATTACTATTCCCACTCCAGAGAATGCAACAGTAGGGAAAGCGTTGGATAGCGTAGGGGTAAAAATTACTATTCCCACTCCAAAGAGTGCAACAGTAGGGAAAGCGTTGGATAGCGTAGGGGTAAAAATTACTATTCCCACTCCAGAAAGTGCAACAGTAGGTAAAGCGTTGGATAGCGGAGAGGTAAAAATTACTATTCCCACTCCAGAGAGTGCAACAGTAGGGAAAGTGTTGGATAGCTTAGGGGTACAAATTACTATTCCCACTCCAGAGAGTGCAACAGTAGGGAAAGCTTTGGATAGCGTAGGGGTAAAAATTACTCTTCCCACTCCAGAAAGTACAACAGTAGGTAAGGCGTTGGATAGCATAGAGGTAAAAATTACTATTCCCACTCCAGAGAGTGCAACAGTAGGTAAAGCGTTGGATAGCGTAGGGGTATAAATTACTATTCCCACTCCAGAGAGTGCAACAGTAGAGAAAGGGTTGGATAGCGTAGGGGTAAAAATTACTATTCCCACTCCAGATAGTGCAACAGTAGGGAAAGCGTTGGATAGCGTAGGGGTAAAAATTACTATTCCCACACCAAAGAGTCCAACAGTAGGGATAGCGTTGGATAGCGTAGGGGTAAAAATTACTATTCCCACTCCAGAAAGTGCAACAGTAGGTAAGGCGTTGAATAGCGTAGAGGTAAAAATTACTATTCCCACTCCAGAGAGTGCAACAGTAGGGAAAGGGTTGGATAGCCTAGGGGTAAAAATTACTATTCCCACTCCAGAGAGTGCAACAGTAGGGAAAGCGTTGGATAGCGTAGGGGTAAAAATTACTATTTCCACTCCAGAGAGTGCAACAGTAGGGAAAGCGTTGGATAGCGTAGGGGTAAAAATTACTATTCCCACTCCAGTGAGTGCAACAGTAGGGAAAGTAGATACTTCATATATTATTTAAAAAAAATATATATATATATATATCCCATTATGTTACACCCTTCAGTCCTAGGAGAAAGGCCATCCGAGGTTACTTTAATTGTCACAGCGAGTTTGCAATATATGTCCTGACGTGCACCTGTGGCCTACGATATGTGGGCAGTACCAAACTACAGGTGCACGCCAGGATTTTGCAACACTTGCGAGCCATTGTTAATAGTGACAATACGTACCCAGTAGCACGCCACTTTAAGTCCACTCATAACAATGATTTGTCCAATCTATCATATTATGTTATAGATGTGGTTGCGCCCCTCGTCCGAGGAGGCGACAGAGAAAAACTGCTACGTAAAAAAGAAACCGAATACATAATAGAACTAGACAGCAAATACCCCAATGGACTGAACACCACTGAAGACTTACATCATTTGTTGTAGTCTTATTAATCCTAATGTTCTCAATGGGTTCTTTCTGTATTTTTCTCCTCAAGGTCTTTCTGAATATAACAACTGATACCAGATGGCGCCGGTCTGGCACCACATGGGAGTCCACAAAGGATTCATGTATCACCTGGACCTTGATGTATACTGCCTTCTTGTATATAGTATCTCTTTTTCCATTTATAGAATAATTTGGGGATTAATGATTTTTTGTCCACCGATACTGTGTTTTTATTTTCACTAGGGTGCACTTTTGTTATATTTTTATTATAGATCACAATAAGAATTATCACCAGTGGGTTATTTAATTTCAGCGTTGATATACCATTAGCACGTGTAATTAGTCATTTTCATGAATCACATACAGATAGGTGTCCATGTGTCCATTATATTGCTATGCAAGTGGGATAAAATATATTGTGTAAATAGGAAAATATTGTGTATTTTTGTAAGATATAAATATGTATATATATATATAGGAGTAGGGATATGTATATTTTTATATATATTTTTGTATAACTTGGGATCATTGTATAATGTATATAGATAGAATTTATATATTTTTCTAGAGATGGATTCGAATTTAATGGACACAGCTGTATGTAGAATTTGACATATGCATATTCAGTATGTTCTATACATGGCTATGATTTAATATGATATTGTAAATGCATTCATGCAGATATAATTTTTTAACATATCATTATCAACTCTGATATATACTTTAGAGGTGTGCACGTATATGTATAATGAAATACGTGTTTTTTCTATGTCTACACCTTTGCAACTCACGTGTATGGGTGGAGCATCACTGATAGAGAAAAAAACTGTATAAATTTGTAGCTGACCAGGTGCACGGTGTGTGACCAAGAGCACAAGTTGCTCGAAACGCGTAACCGGAGAGGTTTTAAATAAAATCTCCTTGCCTGCAACCATTGGGTCCGTGTCTTCGTGTCCACTGAAGTGTGGTTTTTCTGAAGATTGGTTTGTTCATATATATATATATATATATATATATATATATATATATATATATATATATATATATATATATATATATATATATATATATATATATATATATATATATATATTAATATCTATAAAAAAACGAATTAAAAAAATTACCAATTTAATATAATATAATTAATTAATTACAAATACTAATTTAAATTATTCATTACAATTAGTTATCTATTAATAGTAATTAATTACAAATTAACAATTAATTAATTAGTAATTAAAAAGTTACTTAACAATTAAAATCTAATAAATACCCCCCAAAAATTAACATATGTAATTAGTTATAATTAAATTACTTCCCACCCTATTCCCCTATAAACCCACAACCCACTACAGAAAATAAATTAGTAAAATTAACATAATTATCAATTAATCAATTTAATAAAATTAATTCTCAATTAAAATTTAATTAATTACCAAATACCAATTATTTAACAATTAATTATAAATAAATGACACTACATAAATTAAGATATTTAATTAATTATAATTAAATTACTTCCCACCCTATTCTCCTATAAACCCACAACCCGCAACAGAAATTAAATTAGTTAAATTAGCATAAATATCAATTAATTAATTAAATAAAATTAATTGGCATTTAAAATTTAATTAATTACAAAATACAAAATAATTAACTATTAATTATAAACAAATACCAATAAATAAATTTACATATTTAATTAATTATAATTAAATTACTTATCACCCTATTCCCCAATAAACCCACACCCTGCTACAGAATTAAATTACGCAACATTTAAATAACATTAAATTAATTAATTAAAGTACATTATATCATAAATAAACACTTTTAACACATAAAATACACTATAAAAAATTCGATATTATTAAATGTTCGATATTTTTATTAACCTATATTATGTACTTCGATATTTTGACTATCTATATTTTAAAATTCGATATTACATTACTTACCTTCAAAACAATATTTTTGATGTCTATATTCTGTCCATTCGATATTCTGTCCAGCCTATATTTTGTACTCAATATTATTTCCATTCGATATTTTGTAGTCGATATTTTGTCTGTTTACCTAGCCAGTTAAGTGAACGTGACCACCAGTTTCGGCATTCCTATGTTTCTTCCAAGTCACAAAGCAGTGGGCTTCATAGTGTACAAAGCCATTCAGTACAATTTCAGGCTGCAGAGTAGTTCCGGGCTGGACGTTTACCCACAGTCTAGTTCTGGATCTTCGCTATCCGAGATAAGGACACTTGTTTCCAGAAACCACAATGTCACCTCACACTGGAATAAGTGGTAAGCTAGTGCCCTTGGAAAGCTTCTACCTTGTCAGGAAGAAGAAGCCAAAGGCATAAAAAACATCTTTTTCTCCACAGTCTCCACAGGGTTGGAGAAAACCAGGAGTCAGGAATCCAATTTGGTAAGTTCCAAGATTGAGGAGTTAGGATCAGCAAGTGGAGGGATAAGTAAAGGAACACAGCCTTGTTGTCACACACCCTCCAACCAAACTAAGGCCTTTAAATAACAAATGAAGAGGAAAGAAAATGTCATCAAACACCACACAACATAATGGACTTAGAAGCTCAGGAAGAATCCAAGGGAGGAACAGCAATGATTGAAAGGGAAAAGAAAAGAGGAGGAAAACCTGAAAAGAACTATCTGCTATGTCACCTTAAAAAGCAGCTGCAAACCCTCAGGCAGGTGACTGCCATTTTGGAGTTGAAGAGAAAAGGAACAATGGCCAGTAGCCCCAGAGTATGAGAAGAAACAGACCCAGATGAGAGATTCTTCCAGTCAGCAGCTGTGGGCTTCGTACAGCATTTTCCAAGCTCAGGAGCACAGGACCCTGCAAAGTACAACAGTTTTAGGGTGCCCAGTTGGCCAAAAAGCAGCAGATGCAACAAGCACCACTATAGACATGTCCTGAGTGTCGTGTACCACACTTTTGTGGTCGGAATATCGACTTACATATATCGTGACCATAACATTGGCTCTAACGTATCGTCACAGTGGAGAATAATAACAGTAAATCTATCCTTAACCCCTTCGCTGCTCATGACGAGCTCAGCTCTTCATGAGGCACGGTTGAGCTGTGCTTATGACGAGCCGATCTCGTCATGAATAAAGGTAACTCTGTGAGTCCAGCACCGGGGGGAAAACCTCTAGCAGCCAAGGTGTTAACTCAATGGTGTTTTATGTGTTGATATCATAGTTACGATATATGCGTAGGACGATATTTCAGGAGTCAATAATGTGACATACAACTGTATAGACTTGCTGAAAGACAGTAAAGGAAAACAAAGAGTTCATAGGCAGACATTTGTCAAAGTAAAACCTGACTGAAACAGAAACCCGTGAGGAGCACATAACTATCAGGATGTACATGTCTCTGTGGAAAAGTTTTGATGTTTGCTTTGGCCAGCAATACCAAATCCTTTCCTATTCACGACTTTCCTTGTTACTTTGAATGACTCACACACACCATCTGGAATGATGCTTTTTTACTGTAGTGGTTAGAAGAGATACAACATGGGAAATAAGATGATGGATTATCTGGAATGTTCTCTTTCTTTTTTTTTTAAACCAGAGTAAAAGGGAAATTATAAAATATTCCAGACACCACAGGTTAATGATAAGTCATGATGCTCAACTCCATTTCTTTGTCAGTTTCATGTTGCAGCACCCGCACACACACTTTTGTTGATTTTCAATTTGTCGGCAAATGTGAGGCATAATTTATGGAAGGTAGTGGGAAGGCCGGTATCTACCAAAATGTGTAAATTAATAGCGGTTTCAACAGTATTTCGTAAAGAAACAGCAATTCGGTAATAAATGTTTCCAAGAAGATGTGAGTGAAATGCAGTGATTGTGCTTATGAAACTGGTGTTACCATATACTTTATGATAAAGGGAGGTGCAGTTGTATAGGAGTAAATGGGCTTCACTCATGGGGTTGAGGAGACCTTACTCCAATGGGGATGAGGAGGCCTCCCCCCAAAAAAGTAACTTATAAAGCTGAATCTGCACACATTTTTAGATACTCCTCCCCAGTTCCATTTGTCATGCCAGAGTCGTATCCTATCAACTCGATGCAAGATAAGTTGGTTTCTTTTTACCGTCAGTTAAACGGGTGAGGCTAATCACTACGCCTTGGTAGGGATCAGCAACAGAATAATAACACCTGAGAAGAATCTTAGATGTTTTTTCTCAAGGCCCCAAAATCTGTTCAACCCCAATTTTGAGATTTAATGGAAGGGGTGAACTACAGCCGGCTCTGCTCCTAAGGACAGAGCTTTACCCTGTTCTGCTTTTGTCAGGGGTAATAAGGACTGTCCTCTCAATGTGGGAAGAGAGCAGAAGGCCTGTGTAACTCATTTGAAGCATCTGAATTTAGTGCGATTTACGTTTTGATAAACTCTTAGTTTTCTGGCTGTTTGAGAATCGAGGTCAGGCACACTTGCCTCGTATATCACAAAAACAGAGTAGGCGGTACAGTCACCATATATCCTCTATATCACATACATACAACCACAATAGGAAACAGTGATGAATGAATGAATTTAGGACTTTTAAAGCGCTGACTGTCACCCTACGGGTATCCTGGCGCTTCTGACTGATAGGGGAACCTTGATGGAGAAGAGGTCGGGATGAGTATATAGAAGATGGAGAGCTAAGATTTTGGAAAGAGCCAAGTTTTCAGGCTCTTATGGAATTCAGTCTGGGTGTCTGCTTGTCTTAGGTTCAGGGGGAGTTCATTCCAGAGGCGGGCACTCACCACGTTGAATGCCCTCCTTCCAGCCCTGGCCCGTTTGAACCTGGAGACCGACAAGAGGCAGGTACTCAAAGAGCGAAGATTCCGCTTGGGTTGGTACCACCTACATTTTTCCGGCATGGGAATCGGTCCCAGTTTGTGCATTGCTCTGAAAATCAAACATAAGGACTTAAAGTGTATCCTTTTCTAAATTGGCAGCCAATGTAGCTCTCTGAGAGCCAAGGTGGAAGATGAACTGCGCGACCTAAAGAGTGATGAGAAATAGTTAGTCTTATCAGGCATCATCCAAGGATCAACAAATCATATGCATCAATACATTGGAAGAGGAGGTCTCACCCACATCAGGTGGCGTGCTTAATCCTTGTCTTCCTCACACCACCCTGGTAAGGTAATTCTACAGAGGCAGACTCAACCTCTTTGTGAGGACGTTCTAAATAATCAACGAACTGGATAAAGGTGGGATCCATATCAACTCTAAAAATACCTTGAGGTACGCCTAAGAGGTACGCCTAAGGGGTACCTCAGGTATGGTTGAAAAACAAAATGATGGATGATTGTGGATATTTTGGTCCAGCCATCCCAAAGTTGCCAACATGCTTCTGCCAATCCTATTGCCTAAAAGCTTATGGTCATTCTTTAGTGCATCAAGGATCCCTACTCTATGATAATAAATTAACTCATATACCTCGGCCTGGTCTAAGAGAGCGCCCTATGAAGTCACACAGTCATCAAGAGTGGAACCCTGCTGGTAGACCTACTCAGCTTCTGGTTTGCTAGCCATAGAGATACTTGCCTCATTACCTTCAGAGCTGCCACCTTTATTTAATGTTGATTAATGGCCCGGACAGGGATAGTTACAGGATTAACCTACATTATCAGGCTGAACCTGAGTGGCAATAAAGGAAACATGTTCCTTGAATGGCATGTAGTTTATGCTAATGCCATGTGGTGGACTTTCTGCAGCATCATCCCCAAACATTGTGCCTTCACCCACCTGTTTTCTTCATCCAATTTGTATTGGCTCTTAGCACTCTATGCACTTTACCATTGTTAACCAGTGCTAAAGTAGCTGTGCTCTCTCCATAAAATAGTAAAATTGGCTAACACTCAATTAACATATTTAATTTACTTGTAAGTCCCTGGTAAAGTGGTACTACATGTACACAGGGCATGTAAATTAAATGCTACTAGTGGTTCTGCAGCGCTTATGGTGCTACCCACTTAAGTATATCTTTGAACACATTGCAGCCTGTATGTGCAATTGTAAACTCCCCATTGATAACCCTCTTGCCAGGCCCAAACCTCCCTTTTTAATAAATATAAGTCACCCCTAGGGTAGGCTCTATACAGCTTACAGGATAGGGTACAGTGTATTTAAAATGTTGTACATGTATGTTTAAGTTTTACATAACCTAGTAGCGAAAAACTCCTAAGTAAATCTTTCACTACTGTGAGGCCTACCTCTCCTATAGGGTAACATTGGGTTCTCTTGTTACATTTAATACATGTTCACTCTCAACTGGGAGCAGATAGGAATGTCGAGGTTTTTTGTCTAAAGAATTGGAATCTAAACCCCTCTTTAATGGTAAAGTCGAATTTTAAGTCACAAATCTGGAAATTCCACCTTTAGAATATTGAAATTGTCTTGGCCTAACCATTTGGTGCCTGCATCTTGTGTCACATGGCTAGGTGTAGCTGGCACTTGGTCTTGGTGTATTGCTACCAGGTAGTACAAAGGGGGATCGGTGTTGGCAAGATAGGCCATCTCTGACTTGATGAGGTTGGAGCCGTAACATATCACACTTGCACTTCACAAAGGTTCTAACTGAGCATTGTTACAAAGAGTTTGACTCTAGAATTTTTTGTCCCCAGGCAAGCTTGGGCAAGGGCGGGGAGGCTGTAAATCCCATGTACCTCTGGGGTGGAAACCTCTAGAACCTTCTCCCACTTTAAAGTGGGCACCTGGTATAAATATTGGACCCTCAGGCCCAAGTCTTCAGTAGACCCTCTGGACCTGTGGAAGAAACAAAAGGATTGTTGTGCTGACCAGCAAGAAGGACTGCTACTCTCCTGCCCTGGTGCCATGCCGCCCTGCTGCCTGAGTGAAAGTACTGAACCTGTATCTTGAACCCAAGACCACCAGAGTGACACCCAGGGCTAGTTGGCTGGCCTCCTAATCAAAGCTTCAGGGACAGAAAACTCCCATTATCTTGAACCCAGCTCCTGTACTTTATCTGTTGTGAGTCCTATCCTTCAAGTCAAGTGCCGCCCCCCCCCCTCACCCCCTAGACCTGGACCCTTGGAAGTGGGCCTGAAGGTGCTCTGCCAGCCCAGAGGTTGTTCTTTGTGCAGAACCACTGCATCAGAATGCATTTCCTCACAGCTCACCATTGGAACCGCTGCAGCTCAACACATCCCTGACGCGGAATCTCGCATCCCAGCTAACAACCCCTTTGAAACCACCGCTGCGTTATGTATCCTCGACGTAGGACTTTGCATTACAAGCTCCTTGTCGATGGCACCCTTAAAAACAATGCAGGGCTCCGCATCACATCCCCGCGGTTTCTTTGGCCTCCCATGCACTGCGCAACGCTTCCTCGCACTGGATTTAGCATTGCAAACCCCTCATCTACAGAATCATCAATGACGGAACAGGTCACCATATTGTAGCCCAACTTCCCCGGAACCAACGCTGCATGAAGCATCCTGGAGGTGGGATCTCGCAAAGCTCCACAAATCAAGATTTAGGGTACTTTGGTCAGCAGGCCTCATTTGGTAACTGTATCTAGCCCATGCTCCATCATGGTTGCCTGAACTTGTGTCTTTGTCCCGGCCCAGTGTGACCAAATAACAACAGTTGGCGCTTTGTGCTTTTAGGCACTATTTTCAGTTAAAGGTTTAAAATTGCATCTCTCTGGTTCTACTGATTGAAGTTTTGTCATTTTGGTCTCAAATAATTTATTCATTTTACTTTATTTTTTTAAATGGTGTGAGATTTTCTTGTGTTCTGTTTTCACTTTATTACTGTTTGAGGTGCTGCATAAATACTTTACACATTGCGTCTAAGTTTAACTTGACTGCTTTGTGCCAAGCTACAAGAGACTTAAGCACAGGTTTCTGCTTGAGTTGGGGTTCACCCCTCTCAACCAATAACCCAATTTGCTATTTTGGTAAGTTGCTGGTGTCTGTTTTGTCAACTTGGAAAATGAGTTGATGCACATGATTTGCCTGTCCAGAAGTTGTTAAGCATGAAGAGTTCCTAATTACTTCCTCACTGCTGGTACCTGACCCAGTGAGGTTTGCAGTGACCTTGGTAAGGGAACGGAAAGGTAGAGCATTCACTACAAGCTCTTAACCCCTTCACTGCGGTGGCTATTCCGCCACAGTGCTAAGGGGGCGGGGCGGAAGAGCGGCGGGCGCATGCTGGTGACGGAACCGCTCCGTCACCAGCGTCAGTTGCGCTGTGCTTATGACGTAGCGGTTCCGTCATGGCCCCGCCCGCTCAATAGAACGCTCAGCGCAGGCGCGCATGAGCGGCGGGCAGGCCATGACGGAACCGCTCTGTCATCAGCACAGCGCCACCGCAGCTGATGACGGAGCGGTTCCGTCATCAGCAGGGAAGAGGTTAAAGAGGAGTTTGTACAGGAATTCTGGTATGCCCCGTCTTATATTTGGTTTACCTAGTTAGTGACTGCTGTCTGTCTGTGGTTACAGTGAGGTAATGTAGAGTCCTGATATGCAGAGGATTCCATCAGTCAGTTGGAAGAGTTCAGAAGCGCTAGGGTTGAGCTTGTTCTTGGTTGGGTGCTACTACATGTAACTTGCTGTGTATGTCAGAATCTTGGAAGTCAGTGATTCCTCATTTAACTGTTTAGGCATGAAAGAAATTTACCCAAGTCACTGTAGATACTCCTGCGTTAATTTTCCAGTATGATCTCCGAAATTCATTTGTCACTGGAGACGAATGATGTGTGGATGTGAGGCACCTCAACCCGTACTTCTAGTGGTGTTTTGCTAGCAAGCCAGTGGGAATGAGCAATGAGATGTGGTCAGCGCCAAATCCAAGTTTGCGTCAGTTTGTGCTTATTGTGTTTCCGCTGCATTCTAGATTGGTGCTGAATAAAATAAATTAGTTTGAGGATCCCTTACAGTGAAATGCATAGGTGAGAGCTGCATTTCAAGTGTGATTGTTTACATGTGACAAAATTGAAATGCAAGCAGCGTTATGCGTTCCACTGCAGGGAACACATAAAACAGGCTAACACGTGTCCAATAATCGACGGTTGCACTGCGGAAGGTTTGGAACATAACAAAAGGAATGGGGATTTGGGGGGGCAGCCGACCCACGGGAGGCTTGCCCCCACGGGTAGTTTTGGGGCCTGTAGGAGGGGAGGGGTCACCTAGGACGGACAGGAAGGGTTTTTGGGCTGTTTGGGCTGGGGGAGGGCAGTTGGGCTGTTTTTGGGCTGGGGGAGATATAGCCGGACATCTTGTGTCACTTTCCACCATTTTGGTGTGCAGTGACACAACAGCCAGCATCAGGCAGCTGGGGCACGTGTTTTTGAGAGTTTCTGTGGATCGTGGGTTTTTAGTAGCGTTGCGGCTGCTAGCGGTGCGTCCCTGTCTTCGGGACGTTTCGCAGTGAGGTTGGACGTTCAGTGACGTTGGCAGAGTGAAATACCGGCGCTCTGGGACCCTCGCGTTCAGGAGACTTTGAGGCCGCAGCGCGCTGCTAATGGCACAGCGGCAGCAGTGATGGCGTGTGGGCCTCCGCAGTCTCGGCCGCGGAAGGCCCTGGGAGGCGGGAGGGGTGGAGGGGAGACGGGAGGGGGAGGCCGGCAAGGCCGCGAGACGGAGTAGAGTGCGGAGGGGCGCAAGGGGGTCTAAGGGGCGCCCTGAATTGGATTTCGTAGGCAGGGCCGGGGGGCTGGAGGGTGCTGGGGGAGACAGCACTGAGGTCCCTGGCAGGGGGGTGGGGGCTACGGGGGATAACGGGGGGGAGCCAGGAGTGGTGGGTAATGGCCGGGCGGCGGGAGCAGGGTGCGGGAGTGTTCCAAGAGCTGGAGGGTGGGGGGATGGGAGAGAAGTGGGGGCTGGACAGGACGCAGGGGGGGTGGGGTCTCCCTTGTTGATAGAGGAGTCGGATATGGAGGAGGAGGGGGCGGGGAGGGGAGGGGGGGACAAGGGGGCGCGGAGAGCGAGCTGGGGAGGGGGAGGGGGCCAGCGTGGTGGGTCCGAGCAGGTCTCCGTCACCAGGGAGGTAGAGTGGGGGGGGCAGGGGGGCTGGGCGCTGAGGGGAAGTGCGCTGGGGTGCGGAGGTTGCGGGGGGGACTCGGTTGGAAGGCGGGGTCGGGGGGAGGCGGAGGGGAGTGGGGGGGACGGGTTGGGGGGTGGGACCGGGATGGGGGTCTGGTGGATGGGGGCGTGGGGTGGGGCCACGGTGGGTGGGATGGGAGGAGGGGTGGGGGTCATGGGGGTGGGGCGGGAGCTAGGGGCGCCTGGCGCAGCGGGGGGCACTCTGTAGGGTGGGGTCTGGGGGCACAGCGGGGTTGGGGTGAGGGCAGCGCGTCGGGGACAGGAAGGGCCTTTTTTCCCCGGCATGCTGGACTCCACCTTTTTTCATTGGCAGGACATGTTGACGAGGTGCTGGGGTGAGCAGCATGCGGCTCCGTTCCACCGAGGGGATTGGCCGGCTCTGCCTGGTACGGGTGGCCGTGCTCCAACGTGGGACATGGCATGGGACAGCTTTGGGCGGCGACAGGACGAGTCACCGCCAGCCCCACCCCGAAGGGTCACATCGTCCGCCGGGGGCAGGGGGGTACATGCGGCTCCAGTTACCTTGGCTGTTGGTGCGAGTGCGGTGGCGGGAGTGGGCGAGTGCGCGGACCTGGGGGATTTGATGTGCGTGTGCAGGGAGAAGGCAGGGTTGAGCCGGCTGGAGTCCATTGGGGACGGCCGGGGGCTGCGGGATGTTGGAGCCTGGGAGTCTGAGAAAGAGGGGGAGATACAGGAGGGGGGATCTAGTAATATTGTTGGCAGTGTGTTGCAGGTATGGCCACAGCAAGACGCGCCCAGAGTGATGGCCCCCTCAGCTCCAATGGTTAGGCGGCGGGATCCGGTTCGGACGCCGACCTTGACACCAGGTAAGGTTGGAAATGGAGTGGGGAGTGGTGCGGGCAAGAGGCGCTGTGTGCAGGTGTCGGTGGGGACGGATACTGGGGGGGATGACCGGGGGCGGCTGGTAAAAGGCCGGTATGTGAAAGACTCGGGGGTGGGGACGGATGGCGGGGCACTGGCGAGTGCGGTCGGGTCGGGCGCTGGTGGGGGCACGGCGTGTAGTGTAGTTCCTATTTTCCCTATAGGCCCTGCGCATTGGAATAACTTAAACAATAGTATAGACGTAGAAGTGCGTTCTTCCAGGTCTCCTCTGACTATGCTAAACTTAATTGGGTTTGTTACCAACTAGCTCAGAGGTCACTGGAAACTTTCTTGACTGAAAAGGAAGTGATCAGCTTCCCTGGTACAGACAAGAAGGGATTCAGTTTTCCAACAACCGCATAAACATGACAACTTTGCTCCTTAGAATAAGAGTCAATCTCTAGAGTCGTGTGAAACAATAGACAGTTATTTTACTCAGTCAGTTGTGCAGATTACTTTCACCAAGATGCAGAGAATAGAGAGACGGGCGTTTTCAATAAAGGTATTATTTATTGAACAGTCTTTCTTCTCATGCAAGAGAAATGAATTGCCACAATTGCAAGACTAGTTATTATAAAAAGTGCGTACAGTAAAATGAGGATTGCGAAATAGTACTGTAAAAGCATTGAAATGGTTTCTTAGTCATACAATGGTTAAAATTAATAAAATATATACATTCATATATACATTTGACTAACGTACTCAACTGGTGCTTCTAACTATGCCTACCCCAGTGTACCTGACCTAAGCCTAATACTTGGGAGGGAGTAAGTAAGTAGCTTTAGTTAAGTTGGTTTTGCCAAGGTTTGCTTCGAGAATTCTCTCTAAGGGTTTAGTCACCACCATACCTCTGAAATAGAATAGTGGAGGTCTTGTATCTCCTTCCAGGACTCAATATCCCAGTCACTCGCAAGAGTAGGCTGGAAACGCCGGAGCTGGATTTTCTCGGCAAGAGAAAAGACAGCGTCTCTCTCAGTGCGTCAAGGAGGAGGAGGGGCAGCGTCCGTGGGCAGCTTGCATCTGCTGGGCTCTGCAAGGGACAGCTGTTCTGCTCCTGTATTCACCACAGCATCGCTATCATCGATGTCGTCGCAGCAGGGTTTGCTTAAGGCAACGTTGATAATATTTATACCTGAAAGGTGCCTTGTTTGACGTACGTTTTTGGACATAAGACGTCAATAAAGATGTCACTAGGAAGTGATCGTCTCTCAGTGCTCATTAGAGTTCTATTACTAATCAAAACATAGCAAGATGGGCTTTCCCAGGTTGCTGAGTTTTATCTTGTTGAAGAACTCGGAGTGTAATCTAGGAATCTAAGATAGTGGCTTCTGCTGTGTCATCTGCTCTAATGACCTGCAGAGGAAGAGGCGAGTTTCTGAAATATCGCTCTTGATCGTTTATGCCATTATAAGGGTATGAATGGATTATAGCCGTATAGGGGCATAAGGTCACAGTATTGATCGGGGTCCTAGATTAGAACACGACAGGCGTCGGGGGGCGTGGAGGCGGGGGCGGCCGCAGCTGGGGGTAAGGAGAGTTGCGTGGTGCCGGTGCGCAAGCTCCCATACATGGGGTTGACCAAGCCGCTGGTGGCGCACTTGTCGCTGGCGATGAAGGAGAAGATCTAGAAGGGGAAGGGGAGTACATTGACATTTTAAAGCTGTTGCATAGGGAGTTGACTTCAAAGGAGGGGTCCAAGGAGGAGGAGCAAGAGTTGGCGCGGCGCCCCAAGGGTCCTTTGACAATCGACAATTGGTCAGCGACTTTTCTAATATACACCAGCGTATATTGTGAAAAAGTTCTGGATCGGTCCATCGCCCTATTCAAGTACATGGAAGTGGTGCAGAGGGCGCAAGTGACGTATGGAGGGTATGCCTGGTCCCACTATGACGAGGAATTCCGGGCGTGGATGGCGGCCGACCCGGAGGCGAAGTGGGGGGAGCTGGATTCTGACCTTTACCAGCAGACGATGGGCGGTGCGAAGTTTGGCCGCACCGTCTATACGGCCAGTGGTTTGCCGCTCGTGCCGGCCCCCTTTTCGGCCCGCCCCACCCAGGGGGGTTGGGGCAGAGTGAGCCCACCGGTCGAGACTCAGTCGGGGCCTGCTGGGATTTCAATAGGGGGGCGTGTGGCCGGTAGGTATGCCGTTTCTGGCATGGGTGCTCAAAATGTGGGCGGCGACACCCAGTGGTACGCTGCTGGGGTGTCGTGGGGCCACCGGGACAGCAGCCCACACAAGGCGGAGGGTCACAGAGTGGGGGGAGGGAAGGTGGCCGGGGGTGTCTGGGGCTTTGGGAAAAGGCTCGTACGCCGGTTAGACTGGCGCAGATGGAACCATGGCTGGCTACATAGCCGCTGGCAGACGATGCGGCTGTGTTGCGACAAGGGTTTCTGGACGGGTTTCTGCTGGGCTATGAGGGCCGCGGATTGCGTGCTGGGCGGACAATTTGAAGTCCCACAAGGGTATTGTGAGAGAGAAGCTGTGAAAAGAGAGGTCAGGGAGGGCCGTATGGTGGGCCAATTTGAGGAACCGCCGCTGCCGGGGTTGATCATATCCCTGATAGGGGTGGTGCCCAAGAAGGAGCCGGGGCAATTCAGGCTGATACAACACCTGTCGTGGCCGGCAGGTGGGTCAGTCAAGGATTTCATCTCGTCGGACATGGCGTCAGTGTCCTACTCGTCGGTGGATGTGGTGCGGAGGCTCGTGTCGGGGGTGGGGCAGGGCGCAATGATGGCAAAGTGTGACATTAAGTCAGCGTTCCGCTTGCTCCCGCTACACCCGGAGGACCACCAGTTACTGGGGATCCAGTTTGACTGTGCCATTTTTGTGGACAAGGCACTGCCGATGGGGTGTTCTATCTCCTGCGCGTTGTTTGAGCGTTTCAGTTCCTTTTTGCAGTGGGCTTTTTCCAGGCGCCCAGGCTCTGAGACGGTGACGCACTACCTGGATGACTTCTTTCTGGTCGGGCGACCCGGTGCGACGGACTGCCAGCGGCTGCTGGACAGTTTGGCAGGGAAGATGGAGGTATTTGGGGTCCCCCTGGCGCCGGAGAAGACGCACGGTCCCAGTACGGTGTTGTCCTTTCTCGGTATAGAGCTCGACTCAGCGGCCATGGAAGCACGCCTGCCGGAGGACAAGAGGTCGGTCATGTTGTCTTTGGTGGGCGACATGCTAGGCAAGCAGAAGGTGTTGGTTCGGGAGGTTCAAGTTCTTTTGGGGCATCTTAACTTTGCATGTCGCGTGGTGCGAGCGGGTCGTACCTTCTGTTGCGGTTGGGTTTGGCGTTGACACTCCCCCTTCATCTCGTACGTCTCTCGGCGGGGGTGAAGGAGGATTTGTGGATGTGGCGGGCTTTCCTGGAACAGTTCAATTGTGTGCCAATGGCGCCGTAGGAGGACTGGGAGTGGGACGTGACGCTGTACTCGGATGCGGCTTGTGTCGGCGGTTTTGGCCTGTATTGGGACGGGAGATGGTGCGCGGAGCAATGGCCGACACATTGGCAGGCGGGGGGATGGAGCATTGCTTTCCTGGAGTTGTTTCCGTTGTTGGTGGCAGTCACGGTGTGGGTGGCTGAGTTGGCGCACAAGCGGGTGTTGTTCCGGGTGGATAACATGTCTGTGGTACATGTGGTGAACAGGCAGTCGGCGCGGGACCCCCAGGTTTTGAAGCTGATGAGAGTTGTTGTGCTGCACTATTTGGAGAATGACATTATGTTTCATGCGCGCCACGTTCCGGGAGTGGACAATGACATTGCGGATGCCTTGTCTCGTTCACAGTGGCAGAGGTTCCATGGGCTAGCCACGGCAGCGGGCGGAGACGGTCAAGACGCCGGTCCCGGGGGAGCTCTGGTCGGTGGGAGACGCCGGGTCGTTCAGCTGGTGAGGGCATCGGTGGCTGCGTCCACGTGGTAGGCGTATGCAGAGGCATGGGAGGAGTTTCGGCGCTCTGGTGCGGTAAGGCTGGGGGATCCCTGGCAGCAGGAGGAGCAAGTGGTGCGATTCATGTTGAGCTTGATGGACGGAGGTTTGTCGCGAGTAACGATTGCGGGCAAGCTGGCGGCGGTGGCGTTCATGGGGAAGTTGTGGTGGGGGTATCCCCCGTCTGCAGGTGAGTTGGGGGCTCGATTACTGGAAGGATGGGCGAGGGAGGGGGGACTTGTTGTGGCAAAGCGTCGGCCGATCACTGGGGTTTTGCTGGTGGAATTGATTGCCGCGTTGCCGTCGGTGTATCAAAACAGGGAGGAGACGGTATTGTTTTCCACGCTCATGTCCTGGCTGTTTTTTGGAGCGTTTCGGTGTCAGAGCTGGTGGGCGCGAAAGGGGGGCAGGGACTCCTGTGGGAGGACGTTGAGATGCGGGCCCAGAAGGTGGCGGTGCACTTGCGACGCTCGAAGACGGATCAATGGGGGTGGGGACATGGGTGGTGTTGGGCCCTGGGGGATGGGAAGGGGTGTGTCCGGCGATGTAGGGTCGGTGGTTGGCGGCGGGTCAGAGTGCGTTGGATGACGAGGTCTTTGGTCGAAAGGAAGGCGGCAGGCTGAGGGCGGCTCAGGTTTTGTGGGTTCTGCGGCAGGCCCTGCGGAATATGGGTGAGGACCCGAAGGCGTTTGGGACGCATTCTTTTCGAATCGGGGCGGTGACGGAGGCAGCGTGGTGTGGGTGGGGAACGGAGGAGATCAAGCGGCTGGGGCGGTGGAAGTCTGATTGCTTCAGGCGATATGTCAGAATGCGTGGGGTAGAGGGGACGCTCTGACCTTTATGTTTCGCCCTCTTACATGTGTGTCTTTTCAGTTGCTGTGGCGGGGCCGGAGGCGGCGCTTCTGAACATTTACTTTGTGGGACACTCATTTGTCAAGCGGGCTGAGAGGGCTGAATGGGACAGACACCGGAAGCTCAACTTGGAGTTGGATGACAGATTGTTTAGATGTCACTGGCGGGGAAAGGGGGGAATGCGTTGGCACAAGTTGATGCCCTTGCTGAATAATGTGGTCGGGGTAGGGTGGGTGCCCGGATGTTTTAGTTATCCATCTGGGTGAAAACGACCTAGTGCAATGTAAAGGTTTGGCTCTGGTCAAGCAGATGAATCGAGATCTGTTAGAGATTAAGAGACATTGGTCAGGTTGTCATTTGATTTGGTCGGATTGTATCCCCAGACGGTGTCGGAGGGGAGCTGAGCGCGCGGGAGCTATTGACAGGACAAGGAGAAAGATCAACAGGGAGATGACGGATTTCTGTGCCAGGTAGAGGATAGGCAAGATGGAGCATCCCAAGCTTAGGTACGGGGCGGTGTATTTCTTTAGGGAGGATGGGGTTCACCTCTCACGGTATGGGATGGAGTTATACATCGTTCAGTTGAAGGTGGCGCTAGATGAGGCTTTGGGGGTGTGCAGGTATCCGAGGAGGTTGGAGTCCTATGGGGGGGTCGAAAGTCGCTAATGTGGATTTCGAGTGGCGCTTCTCCTAGTTAAGAAAGAGGGGTAGTTGGGGGTATTGGAAGAGGCCTGGGCTGGCTTTTGGTAGGCGGTGGGGGACACTGAGGTCTTTTACAGTTGATAGGCAGGGGGGTATGTTGCGGACGGGATATTTTATGATGTTGTATGAGTTTGCAATGTTGGAGATCCATTTAGGGGTGGGGGGTTGTTAGGCATTCACTTATTTAGTGAGGCATAGTTTTGTTTGGCGCAGGCCAAGGTTGGGATTAGGCAGTGTGCACCTGATTCCAATAAAGCGGCCTTTATCACACCATTCCTGTGTCTGTGGTCAGTGCCCCCCCTCTTACTGGTGGGCCCCAATGGGGATTTGAGGGGGCCAGCCGACCAGCGGGAGGCTTGCCCCCACGGGTAGTTTTGGGGCCTGTAGGAGGGGAGGGGGCACCTAGGATGGACAGGAAGGATTTTTGGGCTGTTTGGGCTGGGGGAGGGCAGTTGGACTCTTTTGGGGCTGTTTTTGGGCTGGGGGAGATATAGCCGACATCTTGTGTCACTGTCCACCATTTTGGTGTGCAGTGACACAGCAGCCGGCATCAGGCAGTAGGGGCACGTGTTTTTGCCCGCCCACCCGCCCGGTTTAGGGGGAAGCCTGGGGGGGGGGTCGTTTTTTTTAGGCGGTCGATGGGTTTTCTTGGATGATGGTGCACAGGCGGTCTGAGGGTAGTGAGGGACAGCTGTGTTGTCGCTGGATCAAGTGCTGGTATACTGCAATTGTCATTGGTGCTTCTCCTAGTTAAGAAAGGGGGGTAGTTGGGGGTATTGGAAGAGGCCTGGGCTGGCTTTTGGTAGGCGGTGTGGGACACTGAGGTATTTAGGCAGGGAGGTATGTTGCGGACAGGATGTTTTATGATGTTGTATGAGTTTGCAATGTTGGGGATCCATTTAGGGGTGGGTGGGGGTTGTTAGGCATTCACTTATTTAGTGAGACATAGTTTTGTTCGGCGCAGGCCAAGGTTGGGATTCGGCAGGGTGCACCTGATTCAAATAAAGCGGCCTTTATCACACCATTCCTGTGTCTGTGGTCAGTGCCCCTCCCTCCTACTGGTGGGGTCCAAAAGCTGCACATTGTCACACAAGCTTCATACTGTGGTTTGTTTTGTATGTGTGGTTTTGCTAGAGGTCTACTTGTTCTTTTTAGAAAAAGGGTGGGTGGATTGTCCTGTGTTGTGCGCTGTGTATCTGGTTTCTGCCGCCTCTTTCTGTGGCGTCTGTGAGGTAGCACGGGGGATTTCACCAGCCAAAGAGCTCAGAAGCAGGGCCGGACTGCCGTAGCAGGCACCGGGCGTTTTCTCGGTGGGCCGGAAGGGTGGGAGCCAATTTTGGACTGGTGGGTGCCGGTTTTGGCACAGGGGGCCCGTTTTGCAGCAGTGCTGCAATATTGGACCCCTGTACCAAAAGCAGCAGCCACCACCATTGTTCCCCCCTCCACCCACCTACTGGCAGCAGGTCCCACTTAATTGCAAAGGCGGGTTTGTGTTCCCAGTCAAGCCCTGCTCAGAAGGGCTAGAGCTGAGTGCAGTATCCTGAGCAGGCGCAACAGAAGACACACACAGGGAATGTCATGATATGAGTGGGGTTACTTGCATCATATGAATACAGGAACCAGTATCTCTGGTGGTGGAAAGCTGATGGTGGCTGATGCGTTACAAGAATAAACCTCAATTCTTAGCAACACCTCTTTCTTGGTGATTTATCTTTTATCTCTCTACACTGAGCTAGGGTCCACATGCTTCTGGTTGAGTGCTAGTACATGTAAATTGCTTCTATAAATCTACTTAAAACTACATCTACCTCTAGACCTCCATTCTCAGATTCCTTCCCTAGTGCTACATGTGTGCCAACTAAGTGTGCCACACCTTGAAGTTCCGACTTTCTGTGGAGGCATTACTAGTATTATGAACCAGCACACTACCTGGAATCAAAGAAAACTATGGGCAATCTAGCCAACACTCTCTACCATAAAACATGCTTTATATTGAACAAAAAAAACGTTGCACTGACTGACAGTCTTTATTTATTATCCACTGAAAAAACAGAAAGGATTTCTACACAAAAATGCACAGTACTGGCAGGGGCAAACATATCCTGTGCTTGTCCTTCAGACCCATATATTCTACTACCCAAACCAAATCAGTGTAAAATATGGTATACTGAATTACCATTTTACCCATAATATAAGGGAGCTGCATATTCAAAGACCACCCCATTCCAATCACATTTTAAGTTGTTTTTTCTTATTCAAATAGTAATTTGAATGATTGTTCAAATCATGGTTTGAATCATATGGGGCAATATTTCTTGGGCATTGACCAGGTCTCTTAAGGTTACTCACATCTTGCTATAAGCTTTTAAAGGCTCTGCAAATAATAATTAAAAAATAGAAAATTGGCTCAGGCAGACCCATTGAGTGCAATTGACCTGCGCTCTTGGGGTACTCATGCAGGCATCTCTCTAAATATGTCAAACAGGTTGTTCCTGAGTCAATCCCATGCTTGGGAGAATCCACTTAAGGTCTATCAGAGCTGCCCTATTGTTCACAGAAACGTTCCTTGTCAACTTGTCATGTTAGAGGTCTGAAGAGAGGGCAAATCTTTTTCCTAAGAGTCACAGCAGACGGCAAGCCCAAAGTTCAAGTCCTCATCTTCACCTACATCTGGTTTGTTTGTAAGAAGGCCACAGCGGCACAATAGGGGCTTGCTCGCCGTCCCATTTACTTTGATCTTAAAATGTCACCTTCTGTAGCCAGTTCTATGTTGTGGTGCCATGTGGCTCAAGTGGACGGCAGTGGCCTGGAGCAGCCCACTCTTTAGGCTAACAAATCACTGGGGTATTTTCCTTCAACATGATTGCAACCGGGTTGACCTATCTGAGGTATGCAAATGCCCAGGTGAGCTTGAAGGTGGTACTGGGCCCCAGCCTCCAGGTAAATGTCTCACTTCAAGGAACTCATGCTCACTGCAAAGAAGTGCAGAAACCCGGAGGAGTTTGAAGATCTGAGATGATTCTTCTCCAGACTTCACATTGGCCATATTTTGAAGAGTGGGACACTTTGCCTGCACTTCGCACAATACCATCTCGTTTAAACCTCTCTCTGCAAGGATCTGTTGCAGCTTAGTGGAGATCTCCACAGGTAGCATAATGCCAACACTGTAATAGACTAGAGAACCATAATTGTCACCAATCACAACTAATGCAATATAACCCACACACACCAAATCTTAGTGATAGAACAGCCACATCTTGTACATTGATCTATTATCAGAGTGTGAACTTCACTCTCATTCTTGGCTTACAGCAAAAGGTCCTGATTACCCTCATGAAGTAGCCCACCTCAGATCTCCAAACTCCTCCGGGTTTCTGCACTTCTTTACAGTGAGCATGAGTTCCTTGAAGTGAGACATTTACCTGGAGGCTGGGCCCAGTACCACCTTCAAGCTCACCTAGGTATTTACATACCTCAGATAGGTCAACCGGGTGCAATCATGTTGAAGGGAAATACCCCAGTGATTTGTTAGCCTAAAGAGTTGGCTGCTCCAGGCCACTGACGTCCACTTGAGCCACATGGCACCACAACATACAACTGGCTACAGAAGGTGACATTTTAAGATCAAAGTAAATGGGACGGCGAGCAAGCCCCTATTGTGCCGCTGTGGCCTTCTTACAAACAAACCAGCTGTAGGTGAAGATGAGGACTTGAACGTAGTAACGCTGCAAAACTGCATCACCATCATGTACAAGCTTTCCCAAAATATAATGCTGGCTAATCTAGTTGAAGCCACACCACGGCATTCACACCACCAGCCACATACTCACTCCATCGCATCCTAAAGGAAAGAAAAATGAATTACAAGGATCCACTCTTCAGGTGATACTAATTCATCAGCCCTCAATACTCGGTTCTCACCACTCACTCCTCTTCCCTCACACATCATTCCTCATTCCTGTCCACTTCTCTCTCTTCAATCCTCATTCATTAACCCCACTTCTCTTACCCACACCCTCACCCTCACTCCTTAGCACTCACCTCTCACTCTTCAACCCTCACTCAGCAATTTTCACTCCTTTTTCCTCCTGACTCATCCCTCACTCCTCATTCATTACGTCTCACTCATCAATCCAAATTCATTAACCCCACTCCTCATTCCCACATCTTCTTTCTGATTCCTTAGTGCTCACCTCCCACTCATTATTTTTCGCTTCTTGCTCCTCCTGTCTCATCCCTCACTACTTATCCCTTAATTCTCATTTCTCTCTCTTGCCCCTCACTAATCATCCCTCGTTTATCATCCCTATCTCCTTATCCATTCCCCCTCTTATGCCTCAATGTTCAGTCCTCATCCCTCATCCCTTGGTCCTATTTTCATATTCAACATTTCTCACCGCTCATTTGTCACACCTCAGACTTCACCACACCCTTCTCTCTGGATCCCTCTTCCTCATCTGTCACTCCTCATCCCACACCCCATCTCTCAGTTTTCACTCCTTACCCCTTATCCCTCACCCCTCAAACCTTTCTGTCATTCAACTCTCACTTCTCTTCCTTCATTCTTAACCATTAATACTTTAAACATCACTACTTAGTCCTCATCCCTTGTTCCTTGTCCTTTGTGGTTCTCTTCTCATCCCTTATTCCTCACTCCTCGCTCCTTAAGCCGCATCCCTCATTTTCACTTCATGACCATCATCCCTTTTAAGACATCTTTACCCGCTCATGCCATGAGAGCTCATTCCTCACTCTCATCCCTCTTCCTTACTCTCAACAACTGCTCCTCATTATTCACTCCTTCAATTATCTTCCTCTTCTCTAATGAGGAGTGGAAGTGCTGATGTTATCAGGTGTGCCAAAAACAGACCAGTATTTAATGCATGAAATGCTTTGCATTCTCACCAAAGGGAAAAAAGCTGAGTAATGTTACTTATTCAGTTCAAAGTACATCATGACATGCTTTAAGAAGCACATATAAATGATTTCTAACATACTATATGGTAAAATGCACGCCAACTGGCGTGGACACAGGAGCAATAAGTAGAAGGTGTCTCCAATGCGCTCCGTCTCACAGGGGGTGGCTGTGCTGCGCTATAACGCACCTGAGTGGCAGTGGCTGACCTGAGATGCTCGTACCTGCTCCCAGAGCCTGTGGGGGCTTGTCTGACAGCTTCCCACACCACGAGCGGCCAGATTCATGGCAGCTCGCATTGTTGGAGCTTCATGACTGTGGGCAGTGGTCGGCAGCTACCATTTTGGGTCTGGAGCCCCTGGTTCGCAGACAGGCCCGGGGGGGTCGTCAATGGCCCCCCAAAACCTGCTGAAGCTTGCTTGGTGAATGCCCGTGCCCCCGATTGATTTGGCAGGTAACACACTGCACTGCTGGGACAACAAGAACTTTAGAGAGGATCAGTGGATGCCATTTTTGAGTCATGCACCTGTGGCGCGCCCGTCCCCTCCAACAAAGCAGAAACACTGGGCCTCGCTCCACCAGCGCGCCGGGGGTGGGCTCGCGCCCGTTCTTGCAGGGGGGTCCCCTAGCGGCTGGGAGGATTGACAGAGGAGGTGCTTGACGCTGGGGTGGCTGCGGTGAGCGGAGCTGGGTGATGGTCTTGTGGATAGGCCTGAACTGGGCCGTGGCGCCCCCGCTTCCAGTGGGGCACAACCCAGGATGTCCTCTGCTGCTGCACGGTGCCATGAGATCTGGGAGCGAGTGGCCCTGCACAGACCTTGATCTTGCTTGGACACCCTGAACTGGATAGAAGCGCCCCACTCCATTGGCGCATGAAGGACGGCCGGACGGTGAACCTGCGAAGCAGCCGCCCATGGAGCAGATAAACAGAAACGATGGTTCCTGTGGACCAATGCAAATAATAGACAATAATATTCACAGGCTCAATGGCGGTAAATAGGGTAGGTGGATGTCAAATAGAGATATAACACTATATACTGTGAGATGTTTGTAAGTTCAAAAGTTGCACTAGAATCAGGTGCATAGTGTCCCCAGTGAACATGAAACCTACATAGCAGTTTGTGACATTTTTGTGACATAAAAATATGGTTTCTATATTTACAAATTTGACCAAAGCACAAATAACAAATGGACACAGCCTTCTAATGCAATATTAGAGGCTGATAAAGGGTTCACTTTGAATTTGTCAACAACATTTCGACCCTGCCAACAGTGAGGGGTCTTTTCAGGACCTAGCAATGCAGGGACATCTGAAAAAATGACAAATTGTATTCTGTTTATATACCATGTACCCTGGTTCCGTGTGAGTAGGGTGCCCCTTGCCTCTCATACATGGCCCATGGAGCAGAGGCAGTCCCGCCTTCCCCGGTAAGCGGATGTTCTGGCTGCAGGCAGTGCCACTGAAAAAGGGAGCCCGCCATTGAGGCAAGTATCAGATGCATGGAGGACCCTGGTGTGTCTGTGGGGACCTGAGGGGGGAGCCAGGTGCTGTATCGCCTTCCCTACTGAGCGGCGGTCCCCGGGTCTCCCACCCTGCAGCGCCCTGACCCTGACAGGGACCCGTGCTGATGCCACAGATGGAGAGTGCGAAAGCAGAGGTGCCCCAGAGGTGTGACCAACGATCAACCTCGGTGGTAGGAGTGGGGGCAGTGAGGCACCCTCCGCTGGATTCTGACCTCCACTACCCCCGGGAACCCGGGGAAGCTTCTGCCTACCAATATTGATCAACCTACTGGCAGAGTGACTCACAGCAGCGCCCATCCTGCTGCCCCTGGCTGGACCCCTCTCCTGCTCCAGCAGTCTTCTCCGGGCCTGGGGAGCGCCAGCGGGTGCGGCGTTGATAACTGGTGGGCTGTTTTGAAAAGGGGCCTCCTGAAGCGAACTTGATGTCCCTTCGCCAGTAATGCCTCGCTCCAAGGCATCTATGGACACCTCAATACTGTCTGTTTGGGACAAAACCTCACACTTGGAGGTGACATCACATCCCTCTATGCCCCCGGCAGACTCATCGGCCCCAACATGGACCGCTTTCTCCAAGAGATTGGCACTGATATCTCAGCTCTCAGAGATGACTTCAAAGCGGGCCTATGGGACATTCGTAAAGAAGTGTCAGAGATCAGCGAGAGGGTGGATGACCTGGAGCGGACCGTAGACGTGCGGGTTTCGGACTAGGAGGTGCTTTGGCCCGCCTCAATGCGCCAGAGGATCCGCACATCGAGCTGCAAACCAAGCAGGAGGACTTGTATAAACGGTGCTGCCTTAACAACATCCACATCCGGGGTGTCCCTCTGGGCGCGGTGTGATCTGACATTATGGCCTTTACTGCGGCGCTCCTTCAGGCTGTTCAGGGGATGATGATGCCTCCCCCTGCTCTAGACTGGGCCCATCAAGTTTCACAGAGAGTGGGAAAACAAGTGGTGGATCTGACCTCCTGACCAGAGTGCAATTTTTCACCGAAAAGGATGCGATCATGCAAGCAGCTAGGCAGAAGGCTGAGCTCACTTTCCAGGGCCACAAGATCCAACTCTACCAAGATGTCTCCACGGTAACTCTCCGGAAGTGCAGCAACTTCAGGCCTGTTACAGACAAGCTTCGTGCCCAGGGAATATGCTACCAATGGGGCCATCCCATCGCTCTCCTATTCCAATGGGAGGGATACAACGCTCGTTACACTCCATGGCTGAGGCCAAGACACTGCTGAGACTCCCGAATGAACCATCGACCAGTGACAGACCGCCCGACCTGACGAGCTAGGACAGGATCTTAAACCCAAATGGACTGCAGTTCCTCAGCGTCGTACTGGCAAGCAGCAAGCTGATCGCTCCTCCCAAGATGCCAAACAAGACATAATCAACCACCTTCGAACACTGGGCCCCTCATGACCACTCCACTGCTGCCTCCTTGGGGGGTTCACAGTAAGCCAGAAGTGAAAATGCTTGACCCAATGGCCACTCCTTCCCTGTGCTGCCCCGGTATTGATGGAGGCGGGCACTGGGGGACTCAGGGCTCTCTGAAAAGGGAATTTAATGACTCCCTTTGGTCTGCTGATGGTCGATCGCCATGGACTCATTCTTTCAGACGGTAACTCCTCTAGCGGGTTTAGACCCAGTTGGTCTTTTGTTGTTATTTGCCTTGTTCGGCTTTTTCGGCAGGTCGGACTCTTAATAGCACTGACAGATGGTGCGGACACTCTGGCGATAGTGGGAGGGGGGAGGCAGGGCGGACATGGTGGCAAGGGGTTCTGGGGGGAGGGTGGATGTGGGCCCCAACACGGGTGGATCCCTACTGCAGGGGCTACAATGGTCCAGGGTATGGGGTACAGGCAGTACAGATGGCCTCCATTGCTCAGAATAATAAGAATACCCCTGCCCTGTCATTGATTCGACTCAACCCCCCCCCCCCCCAAACCCTGTGATCCCCTGGTAGCTTCAGGTGGAATTAAACTACTTTCTCTAAATATCAGAGGCCTGAACTCCCCAAACAAATGCAAGCAACTGTGCAACTATGTGCTGCAGCAAGACCCAGAGACCCATCTGCTCAAGGCTGACCTCCATTTCATGGGGCACCCCAGATACCCTAGGTGACCCTGGGCCTATACCACCTCTAAGACTCTGGGCAAGGGTATTCTACGCAAGGCCTCCTTTGACATCACTGTAATCAAGGAGACACGAGATTGGTAGGCTGGTTTCTGCCCCTTCAGGTACAACAAGGGCACCAGACACTCCCATTGCTCAAAATATACGCCCCAACACCTCCCAAGATACCTTTATTAGGCGTACCCTACTGAAGCAACTGAGGGAGGTAGAAGGCGATGTCATTGTCTGTGGGAATTTCAACTTGGTGTGGGACCCCTCCCTAGACAGAAGTGCTGCAATCGTCCAAATACAGGTGCTATGTCTGCAAAACTCAAACGGGTCATTGAAAGCTATGGATTAACAGATGCATGGCGATACCGACAGACTGGTGTTAGGGACTATGCCTTTGTCTAATCCTAGGTCTTGCAACGTCTACACACTGTAGGGGTCTGACCTGGGACGCTGGCACCCGCCATGACCTAAACCCGCGCTGGCACATGCCCCTAATCTTACTGCACAACCCCGTTGATGTGGCGGAGATATGCAAGGGCATAGAAAAATATTTCCAGCTCAACGCCCAACCTGAAATCTCCCTACATGCACTTTGGGATGGCTTTAAAGCTACCATTGAGGGCACAATCATTGCACGCTGGTGCGAGGCGCAGATGGTAGAAGCCAAAACGACTGCAGAGATCAAGTAGTTGGAGCAACTAGAAAAGTCAGCTCCCACCCACTGCACCAAGAGACAACTGGCCATACTATGTGGCCAGCTACATGCCCATCACGCAGGCAGAGCAGAACGCGCCCTTCTGTCCCTACTGCAATGACACTGTGAGGGGACGATAAAACAGGGAAACTGCTGGCATGTAAATTGCGCCATCAGCATGCTAAGTCTCATATCGCTAAACTTCAGGTAGGTGAAAAGGCTGGATAATGACGGAGAGGGCCAAATTGGAGGACTTCCGGTCCTACTATCAGCAACTGTACTCCCGCGAGGACCCCTTCCCCACCCGACTTCACACATATTTCGCCGAGTGCGACTAGCAGCCTCTGTCCCCACAACACTCGGCCCACCTGGATGCCTCATCACCTCGGACAAGCTACGTGATGAGATCTGCTCACTCCCTCTACGCAAGGCACCCAAGCCAGATGGGATTCTGGTGCTCTTTTACCGCATATTATTTTCTCAATTGCAAGAACACCTCTTGACTCTCTTTAACTCCTTCTCACAGGATCTGGGCTCTCCCCCACAATGGCAATGGCGGGCATCTCGCTTATCCCTTAAGCCGGAAAACACTCAGACAATGCTTCTCATATCGCCCCATAGCCCTTCTTAACAGGGATGCTAAACTCTTCACTAAAATCCTGGCAGCGTACCTCGACCCATACTTACCAGGTCTTACCGAGCCGGACCAAGTTGAGTTTATTTGTCAGTGACAAGGGACTGGCAATGTGCAGCGAATTGGCCATTTAATAGAGAAGGTCTGCAGACTAGATATACCTGCATGCCTCCTCTTGCTTGCCGTGGAGAATGCATTTAACAGGGTGGACTGGACATACCTGCGGGAGGTGCTTCAGACAGTGGTGCTGGGACAGTTTTTCATCTTCAAAATCATGGCGTCTCATGTCGCCCCCACTGCTCAGATTCGCTGAAACAGGAGGGCAACAGAGCCTATTGCCTTGGGCCGTGGCACGGGACAGGGTTGCCCGCTCTCACCACTGCTCTTTGCCCTGGCAGTGGAGCCGGTGGCTATCCACGTCCGGGCCTCCGGGGGAATTAGGGGCATCTCCTTTGGTGGGCAGAAGAACAAGATCATCCTGTTTGCCGATGACCTTCTTATCACCATTGCACAGCCCGCTGTCTTGCTTCCCACTGCCCTTCACAGCTATCTCTGGCTATATAGTCAATATGACTAAGTCATTTGTTTTCAATCTCACTCTCCTGGGGATACACCTCTTTCCCCTCCACCCACACACCCTTAGCGCATAACCCCGGCTTTCCCCCCGGGTCGGCCGCCAGTCGCTCTGCAGCATGGCAATGTAATGTCTCTGGGGGAATCACTACTAAACAATGGGAAGCACTATGGCAAGATAACCCAAAAACATACCGCAGTATAGAGGTACGTGAAACTACGTACAAATTCATATTTTGATGGTATCGCGCACCTGCCCATCTAGCGGGTATCTACCACACGATCCCTGATGAGTGCTGGTGCTGCACGCAGAGAGATGGTCCTCTCCGCCATATTTGGTGGTCCTGCAGGTAATCTCAACCTTCTGGAAGGTAGTTCTGGGCAACTTTAAAGGGATCTTGGGCTTTCCGATCTTGGGCCTGCCTTCTGTTAGGGTCCTAGGCATACACCCGCCCGGCATTGAGGCTATAACACATACCGACTGTGCTCTAGCAAGCCACCTACTGCTCGCTGCATAGCAGCTCATAGCTTGTGCTTGGAGGCAGAGGTCGCCCTCCTCCGTGGCGCAGTGGTTTGTCAGGGTGTGGCATCTGCTGGCAATGGAGCGGCTGTCGCACACCCTGGCAAACACCGACAATAAATTTCAGCGGGTATGGCAGCCCCTCATACATTTTCTCACACGCATAGAATTCACATGTTTTAACTTCCCTAAGCTTAGAGCGCTCCAATTTTTTGGGTTGGGCCCTAGTGACCCTCGACCTCTCAAGGCAGCCTAGAGATACCTCCCCGGGTGGAGGGCGCGATGGCCCGCTCCCCCTGCTGCATGTGGCGAGACCCCACACTTCGCTTCTGTCACACAGACGCTGATTTCTCAGGCCTGCAGGAAGTTATTCTACTTGGTTTGACGGTTTTCCCTTGTTTTTCCCTCATGACGCCTTTCGATGGCACATCATACGGAGCTCTACAGCTACCACCTTCACAACACTAGATATACCCTGATGGTCAGGTCCCAGTCGAGGACACAGACCCTGAGACTTTCTATTATGGGCCACAGGGGGTCAGTGGGTCCTTTACACTTCCCTTCTCAGACAAAGGCGTAGGAGCTTGGATTGTATCATATTCGCTGCTCCCCAGTCATAATGTTTTTGTTGCTACATATGCTATGTTAACGCGGCCGGCCCAAAGTGGTTGTAGAAGGCATGCTGTGTATCACTTGTGCTGCCCTCTTGGACTACTCACTCTTGGGCATGTAGCCTGCCTGACAGGGGTTGTAGGCAATTCAATGTATGTTATACCACTTGTCTCCCTGTTATCAATAAAAATATGAATTGAGAAAAAAAAGCACGCAACTATCATTCTTAAAAAAATATCTTCAATTGAAGAGAAATCTATTGTTACATGAATTTACCTGCTCCCCTTTCCCTATGTTAATCCCAAACCTGTGAATATTTTCCTTCTTCTCAATTTTTATTAACTGATTAGTAAAACTCCCTTACATTGTCTTCTTTTGAAATGATTGTTGAAGTGCGTTCTGAGCATTACCAGACAATAATAATGTTCCAATAAAATGTATGTACATTCATGTGAGAACAAGAACCGTAATTACTCCAAGTACAAAGGAATCATGTCTGCCTCTCTCCAATGTCCTACTGGAGATTTACAGGCAGGAGTAAAGAGGGGTGAGGGATGTAGAGCAAGGGGGGAGTTGTAACAAGCGATGGACGAACAAGGATGAGTGAGAGATGAAGAACGAGGGATGAGTGAAGGATTATAAGTGAGGGATGAGGGATATGGAGTAAAGATGGGGTGAGAGCCAAACTTAAGGGTGAGAAATGAGAGATGAAGAATTAGGTGTGAGGGATGAGGCAAAACGCGGGAGGGATGAAAGGGATGAGGCTAGCGGGAGTAAAGGTATGAGGCTGGATGGATGACAAATGAGCAATCAATGAAGGATTATGTACAAGGTTTGTTGTGTGAGGGGTGCTGGACAAGAAGTGGGAGATGAGGGATGGAGAGTGACATGTAAAGAGTGAGAGATGAAGGAGGAAAAATGTGAGATGAAGGAGGAAGACTGAAGAATGAGGACTGATGGATGAGGAGTGAGGGATGAGGGATTTTAGATGAAAAATGATGGACAAGGAGTGAAGGATTAGGGGTGATGAATAGGCATTGAGAGATAAGAGGTGATGATGGTTGAAGAATGAGGAATGAGGGTTGATGACGCTGTTACAGTATTGGCCCCTTTACACAAATCTCTCCAAAGGGATAGTTCTTTATAGAAGTGTGAGAGGTGACGGGAGGAAATCACTTGTTAGCATCTCAATACAGTGCAACTAATGTGGCCATATATTTTTCCTCTTGGCTACTCGATCTGAGTTTAGAAGGCTTAATTACAGATTTAGAAACAAATCGATGTAGATAAATCTCAGTATAATCATATAAAAGTACAAAAAGATGAACATACTTCCAAATCTCCTGAAGAGATTTACCCTATATAGTACAAAGCAAATCACTACATCTATGATGATGATGATGATGATGCAGATGATCAGGAATGAGAAATGAAGGTTCAATGGCATCAGATGATTCTCTATCGCGAGCATGAGCAAGCTATCTCCCCCTACACTTCCTTAACAAGGGCAACCCTACACTAAAAGCATTTGGGCAAGGGCTTGATTAGGAAAGAAAGGTGTCAGGTATCAGAGTCTTCAGTAGAATGCCCTCTAACCATGGGCCAAGTAGCATAAAGGCATACAAGCAGAAGCAAAGTCTGCTCTCTGTGAAAAGCGAAAAGGGACTCACCTGTCCCTCTCTTCGTTCACCATAAAATATCAATCACAGTCACAGTGGAAAACCCATGTGACCTTTGCCGGTGACTTTCTATCTCTCTGGCACAACTGGATACTTTCACCACATTTCCCACATCAATAAGTTACATCTTCACTTGTCCTTGGTCATTCTTCTCCTCTCCCATGAGAACTTGCCTCCTTACTCGTTACCGCGCTTCTCTTTGCCAAATCCTCTTTGTCACACCTTACTTTCTAGTGAAGACAAACACTCCGATTCTACTCTAATGAGGCTTCCTTTACATACCTGCAGTGGAAACAAAATACAAGTCATAATGCACTGAACAAAGAAAGTCAAATACGATGTACATGTTAAGTCTCTAAACGTGAACATGAACTGGACTGCTGTTCGAGGCCAAAAGAAGTTAGCAGTGCGCAGAGCTACAGAATATGTGCACATTTATATACATTCAATAAATGCAGCTTCTAATACAAGTACAAAGAATTGCAAATGTCAGTTTAAAGGCACTTTGTTGTATCTTTACCTTTAATTGAGTGCATTCCTTGTTGAGAATGTAGCCAGGTCATTTTTAGAATGTAATGTTATTAAGAGTGTCAGTTGTTACATGGTCTGTGAAGTGAACGACTTGCCTCCCTGTTGGGCTAATAAACTACTTTCTACTCCATCTATGAAGACCTCATCTTTACAATACTGGCGACGATGAGCCCAACAGGTGATTAACTCCCTCTCTTCCTTTCTTGTTTTATTTCTCTTTCGTTTTGTTATTATAATAAGGGAGATGTGTTGTATCTTTACCTTAAATTGAGTGCATTCCTTGTTGAGAATGTAGCCAGGTCATTTTTAGAATGTAATGTTATTAAGAGTGTCAGTTGTTACATGGTCTGTGAAGTGAACGACTTGCCTCCCTGTTGGGTTAATAAACTACTTTCTACTCTATGAAGACCTCATCTTTACAATACACTTGCATTGAATTCATGTTATACAAATACATGTTTAAGCATTAGTTTACACACATTCTAATTTATTAACTCACAATGAACCACATTATATTAGCATATCCTGTTTACATGCATATGTCAATTGCACATAAACCTTTAATGATCACGTTCTAAACACTCGTATTTCGTGTGGTGTACTTTGGGTATGCAAAACTCCACTCCTTTTAGTAATGTTAATTACAACTGAATACATTTGAGTGCTGACTATGCTCGAGTTTGATGCACTTCTACAATATCTCAGATGGGATCAAGGTTACACTGCCTCAACAGTGCTGTAGCAAGGGTGCCAGCAGTCCAAATACAAGCAAAGAAATGCACCCCCACCAGATGCAACATAAATGTCCCCCCCACCCACCCCCCACCAGCTGCAAAATAAATATAACCACAATTGTACTACATAGGGCTCCTGACAAACCTGGTGCTGGTGTCACTTTATCTGCGGTACTGGCCCTAGCTTTGCCCCGGCTGATGAGTGTTGATTGAGTACTGAGGAATGAACAGCGAGGAGTGAGGAATGAAGTGTGAGGGATGAAAATGTGGGCTGAGAATCAGGGTTGATGAGTGAGGGTTGAGGAGTGACTAAAAAGGAGCAAAGATTTATAAGTGAAGATGGATGATGTCTTAAAATGGAGGGTGTTCTGGTCACACACCTCACCAGTTTCACTTTCCACCTCATTTAGACCTGAGAATCCACCATTATGAACACATGTAACAGAAACGCATGAAGTGCCAAACCTTAAGTCAGCTAGGCATTTTCACATTTGAGGTGAAACCATGTACAGATGGATTATAAATCAGACAGAGGGGTGTCTCTTGGGGTTATGCTGCTCTGCCTGAACATGACTGGCCTGGCATCCCGCACCCTATTCAGTGGGCTGCGGAACCCTGAGCCCAATTTTGCTGGCCTTAAAATCTGTCCACTACAATCACAGATGACTGGGCTGTAAGCTTAGCCTGGCGTCTTTCCCAGAACCCCCCTGCTCAGGCTTGGGTAGAGCATGCGACCCTCTCCCATTGCTGACTATAGCCATCCGCCACATTCCGCTTCCACTGACCCCGCCCGCACTGACTGCAATCATACCTACCACCTACTAAGAGGATGTGGTAAATGGGATTTTTAATCCACGCTAAATAGGGAATAACGTGTGTAACTGAACCCAAAAAAACAGGTCACCATGGTTATTTCCTACTCATTGCAGATACCCTCGCAATCTCTGTATTTAGTCAAGGGGGATACAGGCCAGAATCGTTTATTTTGGTCACCTAAATCCGCTTGACTCATAATCTGAGACACAGTGCTATTTTTCCTTTTGTTAAAAAAACAACTTTTCTTCTACAGCTCTAGTTCCTATTTAATGTCTTGCTCACACAAAACATTTTTCCCAAAAATTACACAGACATCATCGTAACACCCCCATTAACCATAACAGTGCCATAAATATTTAAATGTCACTTCTTGCAACAGTAAAACTTTCACATTCTTTTGAGCTAATAACACTTAAAAGGAAACCCATCATCTTACAAATTACATATTTCACTTTCAGGGACTCCACACACACCTATTATATTAAAAATACACTCTTTAAAAGGAAGCAAGGCATAATGACTATGTAAAGCAATTCTAAATGACTAACACACAAACTTAACAATCGTAAGAAAAGCAAACATCTCTGAAAACAAAGCCTCACGCCTTCTTTGAAGGAAAGTAAACAACTAAAGTGAGCGGAAGGCATGTCCTCGGATCCCATGCAGGCGGTGAAAAGATCACTCACAAGATATACGATCTGCAGACGGTGAAACCATCATATTTAAAATAATCAAGTACACCACTGCCATCAGAGGGTTCCATTTTAAGGGGCGCGTTGTGCTTTTGCGACTAGAAGCAATTCAGCTACGCAAAGTGCACTATAGAAATCTGTGTCAATAAAAAAAAGCAGTATATCTAACCTCAGAGTTAGTTTAACAACTGAACAGCATCTTTGTCTCACATGCAGAGGGGAACCTATGCTACATTACCTTGGGTAATCTTTGTTGCAATGTCTCCTTACCTGCAGGTGTACGTGGAAGAAAAGCAAAATCTAAGACACTAAAATGATTAGTTGAAGAATAAACATCATAATATGAATCAGATCTGGAAGGATTACAGCATGAAACGTCTAAAAGTTGTCATGTCTTTGAACCTTTTGATTTGTGTGGCTTTGAATTTACACCCATCACCTTGTCCTGGACTACTCTTGGTTATGGAAGATGGGATGAAGAGTCAACACACTCAAAAGGATTTTTTTCTAGACCCTATCATGTTTTCTAGATTTGATATTATGATGACCAAACTGCAATTTAAAGCATCTTAATAAACTGTTGACTTCGTGCCTCTAGTGGTGGTTAGATGATGGAGGTGTTTTTTTTGGGTGGGAGATTTAGTATTACAGTTTGCACAGTTCAACTTGCAAAAAAAATCAACTCAAAGGAGAGTTTAATTTCATATTCATATCAAAATGACACAAACCTTTTTTTTTATTTTGTTGTTAAAAAAGAGTTGGGTGATCTCAAATAATCAGAATTATCGGATTGGGTCTACATTAAAAATAAGGAAATAAAAGGTAGAAATGATTTTCTTGAGGGCTTCTGGGAATGTCAAAAGTCATCAATAGTTTATTTGGATGTAAATGCACAAAACATACACACAGCTTTAAAACATCACTTTGCAAGAAATATTCACGATGCATCACAAGATCATACAATAAATAGAAAATTTGACAATATATATAGTTATTCATTATTGAAACTTCATAAAGGGAAATTTTGTGGTTCTTTATAAGCACTTATATCACCTAACAATAAAAAAGATTGATCATTAAATAATGAGTAGCACCAGTTGCAATAATCCTCCTAGACAAATAGTCCCACAGGCAGTCACAGAGCAACACCCTAGTGTGAATGTAGACATTTAACTGAGTATCCTGAAGGGCGAAAAACACCTAATACCTAGTCAGGTAAAGACAATTTATACTGGATTTGAGGAGTAGAGGGTACATCTTCTGTGCAAGAACAGATGGTAAGTTATGTTATTTTATGTTATGGTATGAATTTTGTATGTGGAGCAAATACCCGAAAGTGTCCTGGTGTTATTAGGGGGGATGGATAGAATAGTGGGGAAGGGAGCAACAATAGCTGGATGCGAAGATTAACAGGCAGAGATTAATTATAAAGAATACGTTTGTCTAATTTAGAGATAAGTCTAACAATAGTTGTTTATTAGTTCAGTACGGATTTGGACATAATATTGAGTCATAAAGATCGAGTGACACAAATATCGAGTTTTAAATATCGTGTCACATAAATATTGTGATGCAGAAATATGGTTGACAAGAAAATTGATTTTCTGAGTTAAGTAATATTGTATTCAAGTATTGTTCCCAATATCGTTTTCAATAAAAGAGTGGTAAAAAATATTGTTTTTTAATTATATTTATGTGGTTTAAAAAATATTTTAATTGTATATTTTATATATTGCTTGTATAGTTGTTAATGTTTTAAATATAGTTTGCAATTTTAAGTTATTTATAATTTCAATTTGATTGTTAATACTAATTTATAGCGTTTTAGCTGGTTGTGAGGATTGTAAGGGTACAGGGTGGGAAGTTAATTAAGTATAATTCATTGATAAATAGTCTTTATGAATATCAATTATTTAATTGATAAATAATTATGTAAATTGTGTGATTTCTTTTGTTATAACAGGTGTCAAGATGTTGGGTTTGAAGGAGTGTGGGTTGGGAAGTTAATTAGGTAATATATTTTTGATAATTATTTGTTAATTACTCAATTGTTAATTATGTAAATTGTGTAATTTGTATTTTTTGAGCTAGAGTTTAGGTGTGGGTTGTTGGGTTTGTGGAAGTAAAGGGTGAAAAGTTAATTAAGTAATAATTAATGAATAATTAGTTATCAGTTTTATATCATGTATTACATTCATAATTTTGCAAATTGTGGCATTATTATATTTTTTAAGTTATATTTTAGGCAAAGGTTGTTGGGTTTGTAGGGTATAGTGTGGGGAGCTATTTAAGTGATGATTAAATAATAATTATTCATGTATTATTAATCATTTTATTCATTACATAATATGTTAATTGAGTCATAATTATTAGTATCAATTTTCTTTTTAATTTACATTGAAATTACATTTTAAATGTGGGCTGCTAGGTATGTGGGAGTGTAGTAAAGGAATTCAGCTAAACAATCAATGTATAGCTTTTTTATCTGATATTAATTATTTAAAAAATATAAGTATGTAAATTGTTTAAATGTTTTCTACATATATGCATACTATGTACCTATATATACTTATAAACATATATATACTTATATACAGGCATATTCATATATAAATACATATCATACAAACAAAGGTTTGCCTGTTGTGAAGAAGCCCCCATGAGTAAGTTTTAATCTGCCACACATCTATTTGAAAGAACAGCAGTGTCCATGCAGTGAAAAGAACCTTGCGTCTATAGAAGTTCAGCCGACACGTTTCGTGCGTGTTAGCACTTCTTCATGGGCTTTAATTGTCGCTTTCAGCAGGAGTAAAAAATGTTCACTCGGCTCCAATTATCTACCCACCTCAGTGGGCGTGGCCACCCCCGTGGCATGCTGGTGACTGTAGTGCCTCGTTTCTTCCTCCAGTGAGTCGCCTGACTCTTGCTGAACAATAAAGCTTGAATAATTCCCAAGTGGGTCAGAGGGAGCTGTTGAACCGCTTGTTATGCTTGTTACCATCTTCCAAAGGCATCACCCGTCCTTCATGCCGCAGCGTCGGTTGGTGCTATAGCAGAGCTGCACACGTGCAGCGGGCCCCCTCGTGACTCGTTTCTGCCTGACTCTTGCTGAACAATAAAGCTTGAATAATTAAATACATATATATATACATAGATATACACACACACATATATACATATAAATACACACACACACACACATATATATATATATATATATATATATATATATATATAATCCAACAGGTTGCCTGCTTAGAAGGAGGTGCCCACAACTTGAAATTACTTTTGCCATCAATTTTATTCGAGGAAGCACCGAGGAACCAGAACTGCAACACAAAGTCGATAACAATGTCCTGCCTGACGCGTTTCATACAATTAGGATTTCCTCAGATGCTTTGGACTTCTGAGCCAGCACAACGATGATTTTTAACAGCACTTAAATGATATGTCGCGCCCATGTGGGCGTGGCCACTCCCTTGGCCATGTGGAACTTGAAGTGCACAGTATTACTCAAGTGAGTTGTTGCGCTGAAACTCCGTTTTTTTTTAAAATAAAACCCAAGTGGGGAGTGTTTGTAGGACTCAGAATCCCAGCTGCTTGTTTAATCCTCTCATAATTGGCTCCAAGTCCACAACGCGGCACCGTTGTTGGCGCTGTCACAGGTAGGCTGAAAACAGTCTTGGGGCTAACCTCCGCGGCTCAGGCAGGCCGCCACAAATCCAACAGGTTGCCTGCTTTGAAGGAGGTGCCCACAACTTGAAATTACTTTTGCCATCAATTTTATTCGAGGAAGCACCGAGGAACCAGAACTGCAACATAAAGTCGATAACAATGTCCTGCCTGATGCGTTTCATGCAATTAGCATTTCCTCAGAGGCTTCGGACTTCTGAGTCAGCACAACGATGATTTTTAACAGCACTTAAATGATAAATCGCGCCCATGTGGGCGTGGCCACTCCCTTGGCCTTGTGGAACTTGAAGTGAATAGTATTACTCAAGTGAGTTGTTGCGCTGAAACTCCGGTGCTTTTGAAAATAAAACCCAAGTGGGGAGTGTTTGTAGGACTCAGAATCCCCGCTGCTTGTTTAATCCTCTCATAATTGGCTTCAAGTCCCCAACGCGGCAGCGTTGTTGGCGCTGTCACAGGTAGGCTGTAAACAGTCTAGGGGCTAACCTCCACGGCTCAGGCAGGCCGCCACAAATCCAACAGATTGCCTGCTTAGACGGAGGTGCCTACAACTTGAAATTACTTTTGCCATCAATTTTATTCGAGGAAGCACCGAGGAACCAGAACTGCAACACAAAGTCGATAACAATGTCCTGCCTGACGCGTTTCATGCAATTAGCATTTCCTCAGAGGCTTCGGACTTCTGAGCCAGCACAACGATGATTTTTACCAGCACTTAAATGATACGTCACGCCCATGTGGGCGTGGCCACTCCCTTGGCCTTGTGGAACTTGAGGTGCACAGTAATACTCAAGTGAGTTGTGGCGCTGAAACTCCGGTGTTTTTGAAAATAAAACCCAAGTGGAGAGTGTTTGTAGGACTCAGAATCCCCGCTGCTTGCTTAATCCTCTCATAATTGGCTCCAAGTCCCCAACGCGGCAGCGTTGTTGGCGCTGTCACAGGTAGGCTGAAAACAGTCTAGGGGCTAACCTCCACGGCTCAGGCAGGCCGACACAAATCCAACAGGTTGCCTGCTTAGATGGAGGTGCCCACAACTTGAAATTACTTTTGCCATCAATTTTATTCGAGGAAGCACCGAGTAACCAGAACTGCAATACAAAGTCGATAACAATGTCCTGCCTGACGCGTTTCATGCAATTAGCATTTCCTCAGAGGCTTCGGACTTCTGAGCCAGCACAACAATGATTTTAACAGCACTTAAATATATAAATATACATATATACATACACACATATATACACATATATACATATAGATATATATATATACATACATACATATACAGAGATGCATTTTATTGGATTAGACCGAAATATCAATGCAAGACAGAGACCATCGGGAAGGGGAAGAGGACGGGGATTCAGAAGAGGTGGAACAGAAAAAGACGAAGGAGAAGGTATGGAGTTACCATCAGGAGTGAAAACAGAAGAGAGCAAACAGAGCAGGTAGAAAAAAAATCTGTGACTGTAATCAATCTAACAGATATGATACTTACTGAAGTGGAGACCAACACTTTATCCCAAGGTCTTTCTTACTGCAAGCGAACAAATTTCATTTACACACGAACCTGAATCGACTTTTATAAGTTCATAAGAAAATGTAAATAATATTTTGGAAACAAAATGGATAAAAGTAAAAGTTGTGACCAAATGAACCTGTGTGAGGAGGAAAAGCGTAATCTGGTAATAGACTGACCTAAACCTTCTGAGGGATTTGGATGCATTGGAATCAGCAAATGAGAACCCAAACACAGAAGTATCAATTAAAGACACTGCGGATAGATTGGGCATAGATGTCCATAGACCCAGCACAACAGTATTAAAAAAGAAATCAACTTTTGTCCAGCTACTTCTAAAAGATGCAATTGATTTGTTTTCTGATCGAGTCATCTAAAATTTAAAGAAATTTCAATAGAATCGAAGAACAACTAAGGAACGGACACTTCAGATAAGGATAGAGACTATACAAGAATCATAGACAAATTGAAAAAAAGGACTGACATAGTAATAAGACAATCAGATAAAGGGGGAAATGTAGTCCTCTGGTCCCTTAACAAATATAACAACAAAGCCAAAACACAACTAAGAGACACTGAATGCTACCAGCGTGTATGACAAAGCAATCTTATGGAGGTGAAAAACAAGTACTATAGGGAATTTGCAAGATGGAGGGGTATAGGACTTGTAACAGAATGAGAATATCTTTATTTAAGAGTAAATAATCCTGTTACACCAGTATTGTACCTCATACCGAAGGTTCACAAAGATATGGTATCCTCCGCAGGCAGACCGATAATTTCGGTGATTGGGAGTCTCTTTGAAACCTCATCTAGATACATAGACTATTTCCTGCAGGATCTTGTGAAGTTACTACCGTCCTTCATACAGAACACAGGGGATTTTCAAAGAAAATTGCATGAGGTCCATTGGGAAGAGTCAGATCTCTTTATAACTTTAGAAGTAGCCTCGTTGTACACGAGTATTGCACATCAAGATGGTCTAAGGGCTCTTAGACATTTTTGGGGACATTCAGAAATGTTAATTAAAATGGCCGAATTATGTCTAGAGCACAACTTTTTCCCTTTTAGTAACGATACCTACAGGCAGCTAAGGGGTACTGCCATGGGCACCTGCTTTGCCCACAGCTATGCGAATTTACAAATGGGCTGGTGGGAGGAGCAGGGGCTGATGGTCGACTTCATAACAGAGTGGCAAGATAACATCCAGGTTTGGTCTCTTTCTAACGGCTCTGAATAACAATGAGTTAAATCTAACTTTTACTAGTACTATTATTGAATCCCAAATATATTTTTTAGATCTGGAAGTTTTTATTAAAGAAGGGAAACTGCACACACACACTATTAGAAAACCAACTGCGGGAAACTCCACTCAAGCAGTTTCCATCCCCAAAAATTAAAACAGAGTATCCCATATGCAAAATTACAACCACATGAAGAGAAACTGTAGAAAGGTTAGCTCTCTAGAACAAGCTCAAACCGACTTAACAGTAGGATTCAGAAATAGAGGCTACAGTCAGAGTGTGCTAAATCAAGCATTATGGAAAGTGGATGGGATCCCTAGAGAAGACATCTTGTTTAAAAAAGTGAGAAGTACGGATGATAACCCAGGTACAATGTCTATCATGCAAAAGTGAGAGACTGCATGAGTAGGCGCTGGCACCTGGTAAAAGGGAACTCAGTGTTGAGCACTCTGGTTCCACGAAAACCCCTTATGACCTTCAGGTGAGCCACTTCGATGAGGCAGCAATTGGTGAAAAACAGCCCAGAAGTAATCGAGATAGAAAGCTGGCTGAAGGTGAACCCAGGTTTTATTAGCTGCATTACGTGTAAGGCGTGGAAGCATGGAACAAACAAAAAAGAAATGCAATTACCATTTTTTAACAAACCTTGGAAGATCCCATGCTTTTTTAACTGTAAAAGTGATTATGTTATTCATGTCCTTCAATGCACCTTCCCCAAGTACTATGTCGGGAGTACAGTTCAAAGGTTCACGTTAGGGTCCTGCAGCATCTCTGGGCAGTGAAAAACGTAGACAAGTTATACCCTGTAGCCCGACATATCAATAAGGTTCATGCAGGCAAAATAGAAGAACTGACATACTTTGTCGTAGACTCAATCCCTAAAAGCAGACGAGGTGGAAACCGTGAAGGCAAGCTTAGACAGCTAGAATCCCGATATATATTCATGTTTTCTCGCAAAACACCTAGAGGTATAAATTCTGTTGAGGATATGCATGTCCACCTCGAGTGAGATTAATATGATGATAACTAACCAAATATTAGAGAAATGAAATCTATGATATGCAATATTTGTATGATTTATGCCAAATATGCTTGTATACTATTTTAATGTTTTATGTAATTTATCACAATGGTGGAGAAAATCTTTTATGCAAGTAATTTAATTTTGGGATTACACCCTCTTGTTCTTAATCCTTTTAAGAAGTATATGAGGTAGTCATCCCTATGAAAGTTGAGCAAATTGAACATATATGTGAGGATGCTAAATCTATTTGTAAACAAAAAACCACACTATACTCATGTACAGCATTTAAAATTGGCCTAAAGCACTTGCCCTTTACTATACACAAAGTACTTTTTCTGTCCTAGGATTGCACCTTAGTTTGCGATATTGCACGGAAGCACTTGCACTTTATTATACACAACACCATTTTTAAATAAGCATTTTGCAGTAATAGGTTGGTTCCTGTATTTTATTGATTGCATGGTAAAAGCAATTGCACTTTATTCAAAAATCGAATTTGCACGGAAGCACGTGCACTTTGAGAATTAGGAAAATGTACAATAAGTACTTCATATGGAATAAACACTGTGTCTCAGTATCATTGACAATCTAGGGTTCCAACTGGAAGGAATAGCTCTTGCACTCAGCACTTTCTGTATTTCAATTGTATATTTGCACACTTTGAGGTAACAATAGACTTGACAATCATATTGACAATCTGAGCACTTGCACTTTAAAAGCAGGACACGAGGCAAATGCAGTCTATATTCATACAAGAAGTGGATGTAGACAAAGGAGTGGGCCCTAGTATGAGGTATATAAAAGATTTGGTCTTACACATGAGGATTCGTTTAACACAAATAGGCACTTAATTTACACATAATGTACAAATTTATACTTTGATATGAGGACACACAGAATCCAATAAAAATGGAAAAATGTAAAGGTGTGAACAAGGCAGGGGATCCTGCCGAAACACGGTACAGCCTCAATAACGGAAAAATAAAGCTTACTTGATCACTGGAATGGAGGTGTCGGAGTCTGGCTCAGTGATTTTGTGTTCCAGAAGTGTTTGGAGATATACATATACACATATACATATACACACACACAAACACACATATATATATATATATATATATATATATATATATATATATATATATATATATATATATATATATATATATATATATATATATATATATATATATATATATATATACTCCACTACTAGTACCGGTACAGGAGTTCGGCTGTGGCGGGCGGTCCTGCTGCAACCACCGGTAGGCTTCCAAATTCAATCCACGACAACTTCAATTTACTGAAGAAAACAGGACACCCATAAGCTCCGGTTAAAGAATTTATTCTGCAGGGGAAAAAATCTCCACGACGCGTTTCGCCATTACGGCTTGGTCACTCGCATCGTACAGTGTGTGCGGCCATTTTTAAATACCCAATACCCTGAATATAATTAGTGCACATGTGCAAACTAGGTATGGCGGAAGACATCTTGAAATGTCCATTATTACATGACACACATTCAGTACATTGTATGTTTCTTCCCAAATCGTGAAAATGCCGCAATAATATATGCATCACATGTACTGTTATCTAAGGTGGCTAAATACCACCCACAGTTGACGTTGTACAAAATTTCACATTTAGTGCCATGTAAATATCTAACAACATGCGTAATAATTGCGGGATTGAAAATAACATATTGCATATCGTCCATTCGTTATACAGTCTGTCATAAATGAAACAGACACTATCGGTAATCAAGTTTGTTTCTGTCATCGAGAGCATTCTTGTGATAGGTTGCTCCCGGCCCACGTTTAACAATGTAGCGCGGTATTGGTGGTGACGTATCCAGCGTCAGTTGTTGCTAAGAAACCATCACTAAATATGATTGTATCCTCAGTAGACATACAAAAGTCCTAGCCCCAGTGGGCTAATATTGCAATAGAATTTCAAACAATTTGATTATTCCCCAGTGGGCTAATTAATGGACAAGGCCCTTGTAACTGTTTATCCACAAAGTCCCGCATCATGATTCATATTCTTCCGGCACCAAGTTTATAGTGAAATCTAAAAGCAATGAAAATACTGATGTTTAAAATCAAGAAGACTGTTCATATTATATGCAATTAATGTTATTCTCAGACTAATCATTCATGTAAGTGTATTGCCAATTCTTCACTGATATTGAATCCATTCGGAGTTAAACATTCGAAATCAACAATATACTTGGATTCCAATTTCCTGAGGGACAGCTCACGATTGCCCCTTCTCACCGCCAAATCAACATTGTCTATCACCACCAGCCGAACAAGCGTCTCATCCTGCATGTGTTTTTCAAAGAAATTCCTCGCAATAGGGTATTGCCTATTGTTGTTACGTATAGCACGTAGATGTTCCAATACCCTTTTCTTGGCTTCATGCTTCGTACTACCAACATACCACTTATTGCAAGGACACATCAATACATAAACACTATATGGTGTATGGCAAGTAAGTCGTTTGCGTATAATAAACTCCCTTCCTGTATTGGGAACAGTTATTGTCTTGCAATCTCGAATATGTTTACAGGCCTTGCACCTACGGCATTTGAAACCTGCATTTACCAGATTATTCTTTGCTACTGATGAGGTGACATAATTATGGCTTAACTCATCTCTGAGTGTTCTCCCTTTCCGAAAGGTGATTTAGGGATTGTCACTTAGATATTTCTTGAGATGGTTATCCATCTGTAAGACGTGCCAGTGTTTTTTGAAAATATTACGCACCTCAAATGCCTGTCCTTAAAAGGTGGTGATAAACCTTACTTTCTCTGACTCCTCAGTCTCTTTTCTGGGGCTCAGCCATTCCTCTCTGTTTTTCTGATCAACACGTATTATAGCTTTGTCGATCATATTTTTACTGTAACCCCTGTTTAGAAATCTTTGACACATAACTTTTTCTTCCTTTTTGTATGCCTCCTGTGTGATGCAATTGCGCTTAGCGCGAGCAGCTCACCAAATGGTATGCTGTACACGAAATTGCGAGGGTGACAGCTAGTAGCGTTAAGAATGCTGTTCTCCGCAGTTCTCTTCCGAAAGAGTCTTGTATTCAGCTGACTGTTCTCTACCTCCACAGTTACATCAAGAAACTCAATAGATTGATTACTGATATATTCAGTCAGTTTTAAATTCAAATGGTTAGGATTGAGTTTGTCAATAAATAATTTGACAGATACCTCATCCCCACACCAAAGAAAAAAATGTCATCGATGTATCTAAGCCACAGGGCAACATTGTCAAATTCTGCCATCTCCCTGACAACCTGCTCCTCCCACCAGCCCATGAATAAATTCGCATAGCTGGGGGCGAAGCAGGTCCCCAGGGCAGTGCCCTGTGACTGCCGATACACGATGTTGTCAAAGAAAAAAAAGTTATTTTTGAGACAGAAATCGATCATGGATATGATCATTTCAGAATGTTGTAAACAGGAGACAGATCGCGTCTTTAAAAAGTGTCTTCCGCCATACCTAGTTTTCACAGGTGCACTAATTATATTCAGGGTGTTGGGTATTTAAAAATGGCCGCACACACTGTACGATGAGCGTGACCAAGCCGTAATGGCGAAACGCGTTGTGGAGATTTTTTCACCTGCAGAATAAATTCTTTAAAAGAGAGCTTATGGGTATCCTGTTTTCTTCAGTAAATTGAAGTTGTCGTGGATTGAATATATATATATATATATATATATATATATATATATATATATATATATATATATATATATATATATATATATATATATATATATATATATATATATATATACATATTTATATATCCTTGCACCAGCTTTTTGTTTCCTTCAAAAAAAGCCAACTCGAGCCCAAATTCGTAAGCGTGTTATTTATTCAACAAAAAGACAAACGAACACCCGTTTCAGTGCAGCCACACCTTAGTCGTGGGTAAGTTTCTGTTTGTGCACTGTGAAACTTTAAAGTGCTCAATAAACATAAAAATAAAAGTAGGACTACCTGTCCCAAAAACAAGTAATTTCATTTGTACTTGGCAGCCATCTTTGACTGTCTCTAGACCTTTGTGTATTTATCCATGTGGAATTCAGTAAATTATACTTTTGAAAACATGAACATCACAGTTTTGCACAAGTTCATTAACAAAATCAATTCGACATTGCTGTCTAAATTAAATCATTTGAGTCTTTTGCGTATGGACATTTCTATACATTATATCATTGGTGTTGTTTTGCCCCAGTGGGCTGATTTTTTCACGGATTTTCGTATGTAACCAACACCGTATTTACAATTTAGCCCAAGTGGGCAAAATTAACCGAACCTGCTCAAAAGACTGGATATTATTTTCACCATATTATTCAGTACATTCCATTATTCCGTTATTTTTACAATAAATCATACAGTCTATTTATTTCAATTGGGCTTTTCTGATGATCTTTTCTCTTGTTTAGCTGACAGTGAGTCTCCTACAAAAAATATTTATAAAAATATGTGACCACCGTGAACAAGTGCATATTTAAAAAAACAGACCTTTAGCTTCTATATTAACACACTACAGTAATATATACATCTGGACAAGTAATATACAGCAAATATATCGAAGATCATTTCAACTCATACAACCTAAGTAGATTGACATCTCCTCATCCTTATTTAATCCTAACGGCTGACCTGTATCATACTTAATGATCATTCTCTTTCTCAAATTTTCGCAACTCTCTTACATCGATCCCCACCCCTTTCTGACGTAGAAATCTTATCTAGGGCCCAGAATTGCAATAAACTGACATTTTTGTGATGAAATTCTTTAAAATGTCTCGCAATGGGATATTGTCTATCCTCATGACGATTGCCGTGGTGTGTTCTAAGACTCGTATTTTTAACTTGATGAATTGTACTTCCACTATAAACAAGTGAGCAGGGGCAACACAAAGCATAAACACAAAAATCTGATTTGCATGTTAAATGCTTTTGGATCACAAATGGTTTCTGAGTTTTGGACAAAGAAAGTTCTTTCCTGTTCACACTGTTCTTGCATACCTTGCATGATTTGTAAGTAAAGAAACCTTTTATTCATTTTGAGTTATCTCCTTCCTTTATAGTACTACTACACAGGATATCTTTCAATGTAGGAAACTTCCTGAAGGTAATATTCGGTTGACTCTCTACTGTTTTGTTTTTTTAATTGGATCAAGGTCTAAAACGTGCCAGCATTTTTTAAGACTCCTTCTCACCTGCCATGACTGATCTGAGTATGCAGTGATTAACCTGATAGGTTCATCTTCCTTCTCACTGGGAGGTTTCGGATTGAGGAGATCTTCCCTAAGAACAGATTTAACCTTGACACAAGCCTGGTCAATGACTTTGTTCGAGTACCCCCTCTCCCGAAATCTCTCATTCATGTTGATCATTTCTTTTTCAAACTCTGATTCCGAGGCACAATTTCTTTTTGCCCTTATCAGCTCCCCTTACGGTATGCTACAGATCAGATTTTTGGGGTGGCAGCTGGCCGCATGCAAAAGGCTGTTCCCAGCAGTTGGTTTGCGGAGCAGCCTGCTTACGAGTTTATTTTGTTCCTCATTGACGACCACATCCAAAAATTCAATGGTTTGTTTATCTATGGTACTAGTAAAACTTAAATTGTAGTCATTTAAATTTAACTCATCAACGAATCGCATGGCTTCATCTTGCTCGCCCCTCCAAAAACAAAAAACGTCATCTATATACCTGGCCCAGAGGACCACATTCTGGGTAAATGCTGAGATGTTACTGGCCACCTGCTCCTCCCACCAGCCTAGGAACAATCCAGCGTAGCTGGGGGCAAAGCAGGTTCCAATTGCGGGGTCCCCCGGGCCTGGCAATAGATGACGTGATCAAACACAAAGTAGTTGTTTGAAAGACAGGTTTGCATCATAGTCAATAGCATTTGTGTGTGCATAAGATATTTCACATCACGCTGCTTTAAAACGTGTTGATTGGCCTTGACTCCCAAATGGTGTGGTATACACGTATATAGGCTATTGACATCTAATGTCATTAGCCACATGTTATCCTCCCATTGGATCTTTTCAATGACTCTTAGAAAATCAGGATACTCGTGATTATCTAAGAGTCATTGAAAAGATCCACTGCACATCCCCAAACAACTCCAGGAAGAGGTGGATTTGAGCTTCAGGTAGATGCCTGCTTCTTATGGAGATTACTCATGATTGAAGTCCTTACGAAAGTTGAATTTCACACAGTGCCCTTAGTAGCAGGCATCGGGAAATGAACATTGCTAGAGGCCATATTTTTTAAAGAGCCATGTCTGGTCAGAGGACAGACTGACGCCCAGGTCACTGAAATGCAAAAATGCTGCTCATCGCACCATAAGTCAGTTTGCACTTCCCAAGTAGTAGCACCCCTGTAAAACTAAGTAGCATTTTGGGAATTATAGTGGCTATGCTTTCAATCCATATTATCTGTTTAGTATTAAGTAGTAATGTAGTAACAAACTTTCTCTTTATAAGTAACAATATAGTTTGGACAGCCGATTATTCAATGTTATCATGTACATTGTTGAGTTTACATCTCGAACAAGACACTCTGTCCTAGAGTAAGCAGTGGAGTGCTCCATTCTCTACCAGGAGAGTCGTGTGCTAAAACAGTGCACTTTCACTCAGTTTTCAGAACACCAGAAGGTCAGTCACAGGACGCTGGATGCAAACTGATGCGGTCACTTTGATTGAGGCCTAGTATCCCCTGAGCATCCCATGCACTGGACTGTTTCTGACAGCTGTCATCCACTCGTTCAGTCACAGGTTTTGTTATTGGACAGGCTACCCATAAGTTGAAATCAATAGTCATAAGTATCCTTTGTGTCTTGGTTTGCACAATTAGTGTTAGCTATAGAACCTCAAACAGAAAGGCCTTGCTGTAACCTGGTGTTGGTAGATTACTGCAACCACCGAGGTGGAGATGGGATTGATTGTGCATTGACTTTTCGTGCATTCAAGTGTAGTGTAAGAAACATCACATAGCTCGGCTAATAATAACCCATCAAGGCATACAATTAAGATTCTTCTTCTTAGTCAATCCCAGTTCTATCAAAATACGTGCTTAGATGATATTATCTTGGCGAGAATGATGATTACGTTGCCAACAAATTAATTATCAGTCTCTGTTAGAATGGGTTTTTTGGTCATGACACTTAGGTTTTAAAGTCAAATAAGAGTTTTGGAAAAGCCTGTGTGTTTACCACTCTTACTTTAACATGTAGGCTGGGTATCCCATGTACCTCAGAATCAGGCGGAGGCTGCATTTTGGCAAGAGCCAGGTCACCACTGTCCGTCTGGACTCTACCCTTTCAGTTAGAGGAAGGCCTAGTGGATCTATCTCATTGGCGAATGTTATGCTGCCCTAGACTTAGTGCACACTTGTGAGAGGCTGCGTACTTTACATTTGCATCCACTTGGGTGGGGCTTAGTGTTTGTGGTTGCTGGGACCCTTCTGTGTTGGGTGCATAGCTAGGAGCATGGCTTGTTTGATGATGACATTTCCCCCTTGTATCAACTTGATGTTTATATATTGCTTGGGGTTAGATTTGTTTTCTGAACCATATGATTTGGTGGACTTTCTGTTCTCTATATTGTATGGTTGTTTGGTTTAAAGGTTCTATGTAGTCAATGGCTGTCACAATTCTTGCTAACCAATGACTCCTTGTCTGATCTATTGACCTTTTACTTTGTTTGGGTAATTTTTCCTGTCACATTTCAATGTTACTAACAATTGCATAAAAAAAGTAAAGTCTTTTGTAACTTAACCGAATCAGGAATCTATAAAACAGATACCAGTACAAGTATTGAATGCGTTAATGGCATTTCCTTGAAGGAGGATGATAAGACATGTCACTGGGCCTTTGTTTTGGGATTCAGCTGTAGTGCAGCTTATGTGTTTCTGGATGGCTTCAATCCACTCAGGTATTAGTGCCACAGTGTATTGGTATTAGTGTGACAGTGATGTTGCTGCCAGATCGTGTGCTGAAGGTTTTTTTTTAATGACTAATGGAACACTTACTTCCAGTCTTGAACTTGTGTGATGTGCGGTTACTAAAGTTGAGGCATTTGAGAGAGATGCTTGACAGGATCAGCATAACATTGAATGTTTTTGCAGGGGTCTGGGGAAGTCCAGGACCACCAGACATAATTGATGGACCTGGAGGTTCCAGTACAAAAAGTCAAAATCTGCTCACGTGGAATCCCAGTCGGCCATAACTCACCCTGCCAATCCATCCCCAACAAAAAACAACTATTGGTCATGTTTATGCCCAGGCATCTAGTAGCAGAACATTGAAAGTTCTCCTTTCTACCTACAATTGTGCTGGCATAGCAAATTGACCAGTTTGTGGTACTACTGTAGGTAAAATTTCATATTCATAGCGAAAAGTACACTATGTTGATAGTGTGTTAAAAATATCATCCTACACAAACACTGTGGAAAAAATATTGCAAGAAGAGGAATATCATGAGACAGAAAATTACAGGTATGAGTGTTGTGTTTTTAAGTGTTTAATATTATTATTTTTCTAATTAAATTTGCATATTATATTAAAAAAAATTATATAATGTTTCATGTTTTTGTGTGGTATAAGTTATTAATATGTTATTGCTAGTATTTTTTATTTTTTTAGTATTTTTTTATTGTTTTGGTAATATTCAGTATTTTGTAATCTTTTGTGATTTTGGGACCAATTATGTGCTGGTCGGAAGCTTTCCGACCGACACGGTCGGTTTGTGGTCCGCCCGCTGGATTACAATGTCAGCGGTCTGAGTGGAAACTGGCCGGTCATTCTGACGCAGTTTCGACTGGCTCTCAGTCTCCCGGCTGGTCGGAACTGCACCATATTTCCCTATGGATGGTATTTCTGCCGTCTGGATTACGATGTCGGTTTCCGACAGCCATTCGGGCGTGCCTTTCCGAAATGAAAAGACTGTCGCAAATCTATTTAGGGGACCTCTAACAAGGCTCCCTTGACTCTGCGGCCTACGGTTGGTGACCGAGGGGGTGCCTAGGGTGCCCCGTAAATCCCTGCACTGTGTGGCAGGCACCATGGGGTGCCTGCCACAGGGTGCAGTGTTGTACACACAACCCCATTTCTCCATGGGAGCCTGTATTACAGCCAGTTTGCAGCCGTAACACAAGCTTCCATAGAGAAATGTGAGTATCTGACCGAAAAGTGTTCTGTCGTATCGTAATCAGGCGGTCAGAACAATCGACCAGAGGTCGGTAGGTCCCCAGACCGAGAAGGCCTCCGACCACCATCGTAATAAGCCCCTTTATCTGGTATAAGTTATTAATATGTTATTGTTCACCTCTTGTAGTTTTTTCAGTAGCTTCTTATTGCTTTGGTAATATTTTTAAAGCATTTTTTTTTAGTTCATTTTCATTCTCTTAATTATTGGTGGGTTTTTGGGTGTGAAGGTGAGCAGGTAAATATTTATATAATTGTTTTATGTTGTGCCAAAGCTGTAGGGCTAGACTGGAAGGGGATGTATGAAAGAGTTTAGGCTTGGTGGTTGACTCCCCACAAGACAACTGGAAAATGCCTTTTGAGTTGTTCAGGGGTAGGATTTCCATCAGCATGCTGGTTCCTGCCTGGATGAGGGATGAATTGGAAGGAAGGGTGGTGTGAAAGGAAGGAAGAAAGGAGGAGTGAGAGAGGGCCTGTGTGGAAAAGAAAATAGTTGTATGATAAAAGAAAAAGTGTAAAGGGGATTTCCCTATGGGTTGGACATCTTGTGAAAGTAAAAATGCCAATGGGGACTATGTCAGCTCAGCTTCATAGCCCCTTTGATGGTGGTTAAGGTCTACTGTAATGCTGTAGAAACACCTGATGGAAGGATACAGAATTTGGGCCATGTTGCTAATTTGAAGAAAGATCCACATTTCGTGGGTGACGAGGAACTGGGCAAGAAAGGAGAGTGAAGGTATCTTGTGCCAGAAGAAGATGGTTCAATTAATAGTCGTCTCTCAGATAGTCTGGTAAAAAAATTGGGTATGTCAAAGTCTATTTTTATGTCACCTTTTTGCATCCCTTCCTTTTTTCTTTGTAGTTTACAATGGTTATGCTCTTTTCTTTGTTTTCTTTAAGAGAGGAAATGAGTGTCATTTCAGAATCCTCGGAGTCAGAGATTTCTTGTAGAACTGTTTGACCATGAACTAGCTTCAAAGTTCTGCGTTTCAGTTGTTGAGGCTGCGTCTGAGGTGCTTCCATGAAATAAACTTACACAAGATACTGAAGAGACTTCACATAGATTTGCCTTTATGATCTCTGAAATTCACCATTTACACTTACTTTAATAAATATACTTGAATCTACATCTACATGCAGACCACCATCTTAACATTGATGATCAGTTGGCTGGAAACAGAACCCCTGCAGTGTGCATGATATTATCCCAAAGTGAAACAGAGTAACTCAAGCTTTAACAAGGGACTGACCAGCAAGCAGAAACAGGAATCAGATGAAATGTTCATTCCACCAATGCCAAGAGTAATCTGGCTGCCCAGAAAAGCATCTTCAAGCAGCACAGGTGAAGCGGTAGTGCTTAATCAGGAATACGTGACGTTATTCCGCAGGATAATATCCCGCATTCCATTAGTCCGCATTTTTCATAACGCAAGTGCGTTTATAACAAAATACCATGATCCCGCAAACATTTACTCTGCATATGCCTTTACCACGCATGCCATCACAATGCAAAGGCATGCGTGGTGAAGGCATATACTTTGTAAAAGTACAATATTTAATATATATATATATATATATATATATATATATATATATATATATATATATATATATATATATATATACATACAAATATAAAATAATGAATTTAAAAATAAACTTTTTTTCATTTAAATTAAATTATTTATAATTATATTTGTTTATATATATTTTTTATATATACATATATATATATATATATATATATGTATATATATTTTTTTTAATTACCCTGTAAACCCTAAAAGATTATCCAACCCTGGTCCCTTTAAATACCCCTGCACCCCAAAATCATTACCCACCCTTACTCCTTATAATACCCCAGCACCCTTACACAAAAATTCATCCTGACCCTGAAAATATACCCTGTACCCCAACACCCAAACCTAGCCCTGAACCCTAAAAATAACCATGTACCATAAAACCCAAACTTAGCCCTAAACCCTAAAAATACCCCTGTACCCAAAAACCAAACCTATCCCTGATCCCTTAAAATACCCCTGTACCTCAAACCCCAAACCTAGTCTGAACCCTAAAAATACCCATGTACCATAAAACCCAAACTTAGCCCTAAACCCTAAAAATACCCCTGTACCCCAAAACCAAACCTATCCCTGATCCCTTAAAATACCCCTGTACCCCAAAACCCGAACCTAGCCATGAACCCTAAAAATACCCTTGTACCCCAAACCCAAACCTACCCCTGAACCCTAAAAATACCCCTGTACCCTAAAACCCAAACCTACCCCTGAACCCTAAAAATACCCCTGTACCCCAAAACCCAAACTTACCCCTGAACCCTAAAATACCCCTGTACACCAAAACCCAAATCTATCCCTGAACCCTAAAAATACCCCTGTACCCCAAAACCCAAACCTAGCCCTGAACCCTAAAAATACCCCTGTACCCCAAAACCCAAACCTAGCCCTAGCCCTGAACCCCCAAAAAAAACATGTACCCCAAAACTCAAACCTATCCCTGAACCCTAAAAATACCATGTACCCCAAAACCCAAACCTATCCCTGATCCCTTAAAAAACCCAAGTACCCCAAAACCCAAACCTACCCCTGAACCCTAAAAATACCCCTGTACCCTAAAACCCAAACCTACGCCTGAACCCTAAAAATACCCCTGTACCCCAAAACCCAAACTTACCCCTGAACCCTAAAATACCCCTGTACCCCAAAACCCAAATCTATCCCTGAACCCTAAAAATACCCCTGTACCCCAAAACCCAAACCTAGCCCTGAACCCTAAAAATACCCCTGTACCCCAAAACCCAAACCTAGCCCTAGCCCTGAACCCAAAAAAAACCCTGTACCCCAAAACTCAAACCTATCCCTGAACCCTAAAAATACCATGTACCCCAAAACCCAAACCTATCCCTGATCCCTTAAAAACCCCTGTACCCCAAAACCCAAACTTATCCCTGAACCCTAAAAATACCCCAGTACCCCAAAACCTAAACCTAGCCCTGAACCCTAAAAATACACCTGTACCCTAAAATCCAAACCTAGCCCTGAACACTAAAAATACCCCTGCACCCCAAAACCCAAACCTATCCCAGAACCCTTAAAATACCCCTGTACCCCAAACCCCAAACCTAGCCCTGAACCCTAAAAATACCCCTGTACCCCAAAACCCAAACCTATCCCAGAACCCTTAAAATACCCCTGTACCCCAAAACCCAAACCTAGCCCTAAACCCTAAAAATACCCCTGTACCCCAAAACCCAAACCTATCCCTGAAGCCTAAAAATACCCCTGTACCCCAAAACCCAAACCTAACCCTGAAGCCTAAAAATACTCCTGTACCCCAAAACCCAAACCTAGCCCTGAACCCTTAAAATACCCCTATACACAATAACCCACACACAACCTTAAAACATATACCCCAACACCCCCAAACACACCCTTAAAATACTTTTGAACCCCTAAAACATATACCCCAACACCCCCAAACTCACCCTTAAAATACTCTTGAACCCCTAAAACATATACCCCAACACCCCCAAACTAAAACCGTATACTTACCTTACACTTAAAAATTAAAAACATATGCTTTTACCATTCATGCTTTTACAACGAATTTTCGTTGTAAATGTATGTGTGGTAAAACCATATAAGATGTAATGGCATGCGTTTTAAAATCTTGCAGACTGATGGTACTTTCTTACTAATGGTATGCGGACTAAAGGTATGCGGAATGAAAATTGCGGAATGAAGGTGTATTACCCTTAATTTGCACTCTCAGCACCTGATTAGAGAAGAAGGAAAGTATTGTTGCTGTTCCTCTGCGTATGGTCTGAGGCATACATTCAGACAGGTAGAGTGTAATCTTATCTTACTCCCCAGATCATCCTAGGTTCCCATTGCCTAGTACTTTAGCACTACGCTACTGAGGGAAGCCCTAGTGTGCGGAAACTTTGCTAAAGGCCTACAGAAGCCCGAAGAACTAACTTTATTCACCCAGGAGGCAGTGTATCATAAAAGGTACTTGTCGATGGATGTCTTGCCACCTACTGAGACTTGGCCAGGAGACAGCAAGGTACTGTTCATTTTCTTTTCTCAGGTCTTTGAGATGCTTGTTAGCAGCAGTAGTAGCATAGCGGTCTCCTTTGTTGATGTTTCAGTTGCCACTCTGGTGACATGCCTGTTGCTTTCTGCATGCGATTCGTCTCTATGTAGTGTGGGCTTGGGCAGGGAGCTCTGTCACACTGGAGTGTGAGGGAGAATGCTCGTGCTAGGGTAAAAGTGGTAATGGGCACAAAGAGCATGTGTGCAACTCCACTTTTGCTGCCAAAGGGTCCATGTGAGTTGATGAAAGAGTTATGGTTTAGCTTCATCATGAAGATTGTGCTTGGGCCTTGTTAGTGCCTCTGGAGTCAACTGGAACTTATCTCAAGGGCAGCAGTTTTATTTATGGTTTCTGCTGCTGTTTCTTGTTGACAAGAACGAGTTTAGAGGAGAGAGCTCTGTTCCACCTGTGGGTGTTCTTGTTTCTATGAAGGCAAAGTCAGACCTTTGGGCCTATGTGAAGTGAAAAAGGGCGGGCTGTGTGGATTTCAGCTGAGGTTCTACAACAAGGCCGGTTCTAGGGTGGTGCGACTTGTGCCGCGACACAGGCACTGGCTGTTGGGGGGGGGGGGGGGCGTTCAAATATATTGTGGATGTAAAATAACAGGTTGCCGTTTCTTTGCCCCCAGCAATTTCCAGGCAACTATAAAAATGTCACAATACCTTTGGCGATTAATGGGTCTGCTGAGGAGAGATCAGAGTTTTGTTTGGTGGAAGTTTTGACTCAACATAAGGTAGTGCAGAGGGTTAATATACCTGCTGCAAAGAACGTGCTCCATGCACATCACAGAACTGCATACGATGGAAGTTGTTCAGTGGGTTACTGCTTTTGACACAGAGATCTTTTTGTTACTTGGGCTATTACCTCTCATCAAAGAGCTGTACTCAGACTGCACGTTATAGGCTAGAACGTTATGTTTTCTTACCCTGTCTTTCATTATCCTAATGTTGCAAAAAGGGTTCATTTGGATACAAATCAATTCTTAATTGTAAAGACAGCGCCCACCATTGTGTTATGTTTTAAATTCTGACTTTGTGCTTCTTCATACCAAGCACTCTTAAATCATGCTGTCTACCAGTATGAATGACATATGACTCCTACACCTTGTAGTCCTCTGTATTATGTAACATTTCCTATACACTGGTTCACACATGTATGATTCATTGTCTCTGTGTAACGCGTGTGTGTGGTGTTAAATGCTCTGACACCCTACATTGGCATGAGTGGCGCTATAAAACAAAAGAAATGCACATGAGAGAGAGAGATTATGGATACTTGAGGAGAACTGTTGAAGGGTGTTAGCGAGGGAATCCACAGTGAAGGAGGTCATTGGGGGCGCCAACAAACATTGCTGCACTGGGTACCACCAGCACTAAAGCCGGCCCTGTCTTACAACATAGGAAAAAGACTGTTTCTACCCTTTGTCAGTGAGAAAGTGAAAAATTACTTTTCCTTCATGTTATCACAATCATTGGTCATAGAAGAATGAACGTATTTGGTGAAGAAGACTGTATTGCATGAGGTAAAAGAACTGAAACACGATTTTCTTTCTATTGAGATATTTTTGTATTTATTTTATAAAATACATTTCTTCGATATATGCTTGTTTTATGCACTTTGAATGATTTCAAGGTGTCTTGATTTTTGGGCATTAGCAGATGTATATAAAATACCCAAGGAACTTTTTTTACATTTTCTGCTGGTGTGTATATTTTATTTTTTGACACTAAAATATTTTGGATGATTGTAGAACCAATACTTGGAGCAATTTTGTTAATATGGGCTTATCAAATGGTATAGTTTGTGCAGTTAGAAAAGTGCACATTGTTGAATGTTGTATTTGTTTACAAAAGGACCTTGGTGCTGAGTTTATGGACCTAAGTGTGTGTGTGCTGAGTGAGCACTGCTATTTCAAACTTCAGGTATGTTCTTGTGGTAGTGCATTGTGTAAGTGTGTACCGCAAAAACTTCCATTATTGTGAGGCCACCAGTTACACTGGAGTTTAATGACATGCATGGTCGTATTACTCTTGGGGTTGATGGACTTGGGTGGCATACATGCTGGCTAAGTGTGGGTATAATCAGAGATGAGTCAGTAAGTGCTGACTTACATTTGTAGTTTCACACCACATGTCACGTTTTATGTCAGGCATTCATGTGTTTTCCTTCGGTCTTACACAGGCTGGCTGTTGTGTTGTTTTTTTATGTTAAGACATAGACAGATTTGTGGTCACATGCATCATGCTTTGTTAGTGTATAAGTTATGAACAGACTATAGGCCTCTCCTGCCTTTACTGTGAATAATCGATAAACAGAACAAAGTGGCTGATCAGGATTATTTCAAGAAAGTTCAAGCCTCACACAGCCAGTATGTACTGCGTGGCCAACAGTTATGTATTACAAACACATTTATTTTCATTTATAGTCGATTTTCATTAGTTCATCAGAAACATGACATCAAAGGAAATTTCTATCAAAACAGTCAGTTCAAAAACATACAGTTATGTGTACAATGTATACAAATATACAGACATTTAAGGTAGATACTCAGGATTTCACAACATTAACAAGAAACTTCAAACAGATTACATTGCAAACTAATTGCGACATAGACAACCTTTACACAAAAAACACTATTTACAAGTGGGAAAAACCAGTCCTTTGATTAGAATACCAGTGGACAGGCGGATCTAAAGGTGGAATGGGCGTGCCTGCCTGTCTCTGGCAAGAACCGAGAACGAGCGCCTACCATTCCCAACCCAACATAATCTTGGTACCACAACACGCAACCGTGAGGCAGAATGAAGAGTTCAAGAGGGTTTGTAGTGTAGAATCGTGGGAGTAAGAGCCTTAAAAGGGATCATTTGCTTGATGGGGAACCAATTGAGATCTCTAAGGTGATGTAAGTTTGACTCCCTTTTGCGTATCCCCAAAATGAGTCAGGCAGCTGCATTCTGTACCACATGGAGCTTTTTAGTCCAATTCTCTGGTAGACCTAGGTATAAGATATTAACATAATCCAGTCTAGATGTTATCAGCGCATGGACAACCATCCTACATGCCCCCATAGGCAGAAAAGTAAGACATTTTCAGTTGAGCGGAGCAAGGTAAAGAAGGCTCCAGTCAGACAAATTTGAGGTCAGGTAGAAAGCTTGCCCTCAATTTTTATTTTGAGATTCTTAGCGACTGGAGTAGGAGGAAGGGGATGGGGAAGGACCCTTGGCCAGCCACTGTTAAAAAATGTTCCCCGATTGGACCAAACAACAGAATCTAGTTTTTGTCTGTATTACATTGTAGATTACTCTCACGCATCCAATGCATAACTTCCTTCAGACAGAAGAAAAAGGAGGTCATAGCCATGTCTGTGGCAAAGGGATCAAAAGGAAGGAGCAACAGCATATCATTGGCATATAAGATCCTCACCAGCACACAGTATTCAATTCATTTAACTAAGGGGGCATTCTGATATTTAATAATGTAGGTCTAAGGGAAGAGCCATGTGGCTAGCCGCTTATTGGATGAAAAATGAGTAGAAAGCCAGATCTCTTGCTCTCTCCATTTCCAAAAATATTGAAACCAATGCTAAGAAATGGGTTACTCCTTGTCACATTTTGGGTGCATTTAAGTCAAAGGAAAACTGATGATCACACGCAATGCGCCATGTTTGTGGGTAACTCGTCGGCATGCTGTAGGTTATGTGCAACATTGGTTTTGGCTCTTTGCAAGTCATGGGCAGGCTTAGATCACATGCATCACTAAATGGTGCTTGCAAATTGTGGGCAGGCTACATCGTCACATGTTGCTTACCTTAGCTCTATTGTATTGGCAACGTGTTGGGGTGAAGTTGTGTTTTGTTTTCTTTTCGATGCTGCACTTAAGTAGTGCAAAAAGAACAATTGATGGACAGATTGCTGAACTATGTCGAAATGGGGTGGCTTGGTGAGCAAAAGAATGATGGATGTAACCCAGATCTCTTGACTGAGGGTGAATGTTTGATTTGTTCCGCATTCTGTCCATCATCTGTGTGTCTTTCGTTTTCTCGCCCTAAGTGTGCTGGATATACCCAGACGTGGGTCTCGGGCTCACTGTGCCTTTGGATTCAAGCTAGTCTGGCTGATATGGGGTAATGCCACGAAACTGGTTCTACAGTGCTTGTTTCTGGTCCAGGGAGGACCTGGCTTGGCAGCTCCATTTGAACTGTTTCCTTGAGGAGCAGGGTCAAGACTGATTTCCATATGGCTGTGTCTAAACTGGTGTGACATGGTGACCAAAGGAATGAAGGATTTAACTCAGATCTCTTGACTTGGGGTGAATGTTTGATTTGTTGCACATTTCGTTCATCATCTGTGTGTGTAATGCCTAATTAGTGGGCAGGTTGTGTGCAGTCCCCTGCTTCATAATGTGGCCTCTTAAATGTGTGGTTCTGCTGGAGGTCTACTTGTTCTTTTTTGGAAAAAGGGTGGGTCGATTGTCCTCTCTTATATGCTTTGTATCTGGTAATTGTGCCATCTCTGTCTGCGGTGGTTGAAATGTAGCATGGTGAATTTCACCAGACAGAAGAGCTCAGAAGGGCTAGAGATTAGTGCAGTATCCTAAGCAGGAGCAACAGGATACACACAAGAAATGTCATAATGTAAATAGGGTTACATGCATCATATGAATACATGAACCAGTATCTCTAGTGGTGGAAAGAGGAGGGTGGCTGATGCGCTACAAGAATAAACCTGAATTCTTAGCAACAACTCTTTCTTTGTGGTTTTTCTTTGCAAACTGTTGATGTTATTTTACCTCTTTACACCGAGCTTATGTCAACATGCTTATGATTGAGTGCTAGTATACGTAAATTACTTCTATACATCTACTTAAACGTACACCTACATGTAGACCTCCGTTCACAGATTCCCACCCTAGTGCTACATGTATGCCTGCTAAGTGTGTCGCACCTTGAAGCCCTGACTTTCTGTGGAGGCTATATGGGTATTATAAACCTTCAGACAACCTGGAACCAAAGGAAACTATGGGCAATCTAGCCAACACATGCTACCATAAAATGTGTGGACGGAAGAAGGAGGCTGGAGCAGCCAACAAATTATTGGGGTATTTCCCCTCAACATGATAGCACCCGATTGGCTTATTTGAGGTCATAAAACCTCCAAGTTAGCTTGATGGTGGTTTTGTGTTCCAGTATCCAGGTAAATGTCTCACTTCAATTAGTTCAAGTCAAGTCAAGAAATGCTTTATTCGATTTAAAAAATGTCAAATCATAAAAGCAGAATACATAGCAATAAGCATAAGATAATGAATTCATGTAATCACAATTTAACAGACATATAATAAAATATAATTGTTAGAAATTATGAAAAATATATTAAAAGGTGAGAAGATATCTACATTTTATGCAAAACAAGGACTAATGTTAACATGGAGATCCAGGCTCGAAATATAAGAGGATGCACAACAGAAGACCCTGTGGAAAGGACGCCCACAAATGTCAGTTACTAGGGACTAGACCAGCCTGTCTGTACTGATAGCTATTCCTATCCCTTAAAGAATTTTAAAGGGAATACTTCACTGCTTAACGTCCAAATTTAAATGTTAAAAGAACACAACCCAATTTCCTTGACAGCGACACAGAACAGCCAATTGCAAATTGTCTGACCCTCCACGGTCAATACCAAATATCCACTACAGCAACGTTGGATAGAAAAGATAGAAAAAATATGTGGGGAAACAAGTGACACCTCACGGAAACACCACCAACGGGGAACCTGGTATGTTATTTCCAGACAAGCCCCTGTCTCATCATCGGTAGTCACTTGTTTCTCAAAGTAAGAAGCTAAAGGAGTGTCCAAAACAAACAACCAAATAAGTGTGACAAACAGTGGGAAGCAGAGACATCTGCTAGTGACAAACACAAAACATAAAGTAGTGCACACAACTCAGCACCCAGAACCCAAGCCAATTTTATTCGTAGGGAAACCGGTGTGCTGAACCAATAAAAAGGCTGGTAGCTAGTTCTGCATACCATTACCTATTTAAAATGCCGACATGTTTCACTGCCACTGCAGTTATGGCAGTTTCATCAGGGCTGCACTATATGCTGCCACTCCACTCTTGGACACCTGTACTGTGTTAACCAGAGTCAGCCATGGTTGATCATACCGGCAGCCCCGGGGTAGGAACGAGTGCTGGGGTACTCCTGCTGGGAATCAACTCTTCCACTTGGCTTGTAAGCTCGTAGTGTCTCCAGCCTGGCGCCTTGTCTCGTCCACAACTGTGTTCCCAGCAGGAGTACCCCAGCACTCGTTCCTACCCCGGGGCTGCCGGTATGATCAACCATGGCTGACTCTGGTTAACACAGTACAGGTGTCCAAGAGTGGAGTGGCAGCATATAGTGCAGCCCTGATGAAACTGCCATAACTGCAGTGGCAGTGAAACATGTCGGCATTTTAAATAGGTAATGGTATGCAGAACTAGCTACCAGCCTTTTTATTGGTTCAGCACACCGGTTTCCCTACGAATAAAATTGGCTTGGGTTCTGGGTGCTGAGTTGTGTGCACTACTTTATGTTTTGTGTTTGTCACTAGCAGATGTCTCTGCTTCCCACTGTTTGCCACACTTATTTGGTTGTTTGTTTTGGACACTCCTTTAGCTTCTTACTTTGAGAAACAAGTGACTACCGATGATGAGACAGGGGCTTGTCTGGAAATAACATACCAGGTTCCCCGTTGGTGATGTTTCCGTGAGGTGTCACTTGTTTCCCCACATATTTTTTCTATCTTTTCTATCCAACGTTGCTGTAGTGGATATTTGGTATTGACCGTGGAGGGTCAGACAATTTGCAATTGGCTGTTCTGTGTCGCTGTCAAGGAAATTGGGTTGTGTTCTTTTAACATTTAAATTTGGACGTTAAGCAGTGAAGTATTCCCTTTAAAATTCTTTAAGGGATAGGAATAGCTATCAGTACAGACAGGCTGGTCTAGTCCCTAGTAACTGACATTTGTGGGCGTCCTTTCCACAGGGTCTTCTGTTGTGTATCTAGTTCTGAGTGGAGGGCGACCCTGTGTGATTCCCTCTGTGCTCCTATTGATAGTTGGACTCGAAATATAAGAGGCAAAACTCGTCACGACTTTCTGCAGGCCTATTGGGGTGCGGGCTAGCAAGACCACGTCGTCATCGTATAGCAAAGCACTGATTGCCCTTTTGCTTAGTCTGGGTAGGTCTCGGCAATTGCCTTGATATAGTGTCCCCAGGCTGTTTATGTAAAGGGTAAAAAGGAGGGGTGCTAAAACACACCCTTCCTGACAGGGAAACTTGGGCTGAGTTCGCTAGTTCTGCCATAACGCACCCTAGCCCAGGCATCTAAGTACGACTGTTTAAGAAAGTTGATTAACGACGTTTCCACCCCCATATCCTCTAGGATGCGCCAAAACTTCTGGTGGTTGACCCAGTCAAACGCCAAACTTAAGTCGACGAAACACATAAAAAGGCTCCCTCTTTTTGCCTGCATATATTTACCCATTATAAGGTTCAGGTTCAGACTCTGTTCCACAGTACAGAGACCATGACGAAATCCGTACTGTAGCTCTGAGAGGACACCTGAATCCTCCACCCACGACTGCAGTCTATTCAGGACTGTGCGTCCAGCCACTTTCACAAGGGAATCTAACAAAGAAATAGGTGTGTTACAGGCCGGATCATTACGATCGCCTTTCTTGAAAATTGGGACGAGAATGGATTCTATCCATGTCGGGGTAACCCTTGTGTGCAGCAAGCCCTTGGAAACAAGGGTTAAAAGTGGGCCCCAAAGCAATGGGCATAATTTAAATAAATCAACAGGAATACTGTCACGTCTCGGAGCTTTCACCCCTATACTTTATTAATAGCCAGGATCACCTCATCCACATTGAAATCAACACAGATTGGAAGATGACTTACGGTACCTGGTCTAGTGTCCTCTCTGGTATTGGGGGAAACGTTGTTACAGTAAAGGCTGGAAAAGTGAGACAGCCAAATGTCCTCCCCAATCGCATTTTCGAAGCTAGGGGAGTTTTTCGGGGCCAGGAACGGAGTATTTACGGCCTTCCAGAAACCTTTCATGTCCTTCAAAGCAGAGGCTCGCTTAAGGGCCTGCCATAGTTCTGATCTAATAGCCTCCTTTCGTACTTTGAGCAACTTCTTGTATGCCGCCCTCGCCCTTTTTATTGCTTTCTGATCTCTCATCGGCTGGACTTTTTAACGCGTTAGGTGGTTGCCCTGGCTTGGATGCACGATCGCAGTTTCTGGTTGGGAAGATAGAACTTGACTCTGCCTTGGAGAATTTTAGGTCCGGCATGATTCAGTACCTTGTGTGCATGACACAGTTGTTTGAACATGGCCCTTTGTCTCATTGGGAGCCAGTGTACCGTTATCATGCATTCCGAGGCTGAACTATACTCTCTCTTGTTGCAAACCGCCTTGGCAGCCGCATTCTGGACTAGCTGAAGTCGAGAGAAGAGGTAGTCTGCCGTGCCGACAAAAAGAGCTTTCCCATAATCCAGCCCGCTAATAAGCAATGCTTGGACCAGGGTTTTTCTGCACTCAAATGGAATCCCTGGAATGTTCTCTTTAGCATTTTTAGGATAGCAAAACTTTTCCTGCAGAGTGCATGAACATGATTCGGCATGGTAAGTGTATTATTCACGAGAATTCCCAGGTTCTTTGCCACCTGTTTGGGGGCTGGGGGTTTGCCCTGGGTAGAGGGCCACCAAGTTGTATTCCAGATTTGGTGAACGCCCCCAAACAGTAGGATTTCGGACTTGTCTGCATTAAGTTTCAGGCAGTGGTCAGACATCCATGCTGCCATTTCTGTAAGACAGCTAGTGAGTCTAGTCCTAGTGTCATCTTGTCCATCTAAAGTAACCATCAATTGGGTATCATCTGCATAGGAGCATGTACTAATGCCCCATTTTCTACATATTTTCGCCAGAGAGGACACATAAATATTGAAAAGCATGGGGCTCAATGATGCACCCTGTGGTACGCCATATTTGATGGGAGATGGAGTGGAGGAAATAGTACCTAGCTGTATAGTTTGTGTTCGATTTGTCAAAAATTAATAGAGCCATTGTAGGGCTTTATAATGTATGCCCTTGGTAGGGCTTTAGAATGTATGCTCTTGGTGGATAAAGTTTTCAGCAGGAAGTTGTGTGAGACAGTGTTGAACGCTAATGACGGATCTAATAGGATCAGGGCAGCGGCTTTGCCCTGGTCTACCACACATCTGATGTTGTCGAGTACTGCTAAAAGTGTTTTTCTCAGTATTGTTTTTTTTTTTTTCTTTGTCCTCATTTGACACCTACGTTTTAAATGTGCAATCTGTAGGTTGCAAACATCGTGCTGCCTCAGTTTTATCAACTGGTAGGGACAGAAATGGAGCGCAGACCTCATCCCTCAGCAATAGTGTTTCAACCACCAATGATCGCCGGAATAAAACCTTACGGAGGTTGCAGGAATGCAGCCAGGATACTGGTACGTTTAACAACAAGGGGTGGTGATGGACAGAGTTTCTGAATTAGGCAGAATACTCTCACCCAGTCAAGAGATCAGGGCTAGATCCAACACCGTTTTTTAGCTCACTGCACCATCCCAGCTCAGAACCTAGCTATATGCAAATTAGTCTGTTCCTGTCCCAGTGCATGATGGGAACAGGGCAAACCAAACTACCAAGCCAATTCTTACACTGGGAAGGAAACAAGCTTCCGGGGACCGGTTTCTGGCATTTCAGCCGTCGTCGGCCCGGCTTGCTAGAATCCTGATGGTGCAATGAGCAAGGGACTCACATCTGAGTATACCCTTCCACGCTTATGGTGGAGAAAATATTTAACAACAAGGGGTGGTGATGGACAGAGTTTCTGAATTAAGCAGAATACTCTCACCCAGTCAAGAGATCAGGGCTAGATCCAACACCGTTTTTTAGCTCACTGCACCATCCCAGCTCAGAACCTGGCTATATGCAAATTAGTCTGTTCTTGTCCCAGTGCATGATGGGAACAGGGCAAACCAAACTACCAAGCCAATTCTTACACTGGGAAGGAAACAAGCTTCTGGGGACCGGTTTCTGACATTTCAGCCGACGTCTGCCCCGCTTGCTTGAATCCTGATGATACTGGTACGAGCATCTGAACACGGCTATGCCCAGGAATGGGGTTAATGGCTTAATCATTGGACCTGGGGGGAAAAAAACAGTTACTCAGTGATCCCACTTCAGAAGACGCCAGAAAGATTTTTTGTCTGGGTTCCCAGCTCTGGCCAATTCCAACCTGGAGACCTGCAAGGCCGAGGCGTACCAATCATTAATAGAAGGAGGTAGAGAGTCCTTCCATTTCTTGCATATCTCCCTCCTAGCAAGCAGGATAGAATAAAAGATTAGCTTCCTCGCTGACGTGGGAAACCCTTCTGAAAGGCCAAAAATTACCGAAGAAAGGTCCAGGACGATATTGGAGCCAACTGATATTGAAAGAGTCTTACTTATGGCTTCCCAAAATAGGGACAAGTGAAGGCACTCAAAGAACATGTTATGTTATGTTATGTTATGTTATGTTAATTGGGTCTTTTATAGCGCTCCGCTACTCAAAAGAGTGTCCCGGCGCTTTATTGACAGCCTGAAAAAGACAAACACAACACAAAGATAAAGAGAACGGAGTCAGCAGACTAAAGGTAGTCTAGGAGGTAAAAAGCCAAGTTTTCAAGCCCTTCCTGAAGGCCAATAAGTTCGAGGTACAGCGCAGTGTCAGGGGCAGAGAGTTCCAGAGTTGTGGAGCCTGAGACATAAAGGAGCGACCTCCAATACGGGCCTTCTTCACACGAGGAACAGTGGCAAGAAACATTGACTCTGATCTCAGAGATCGTGACGGACGATAGAAAGCGAGCCTCCTTTGAAGGTATTTAGCCCCCGCGGCATAGAGGGCCTTGTGTGCAAGAGTTAGGGCTTTGAAAACTATCCGCTTCCGAATAGGCAGCCAATGGAGCGACTGCAACAAGCCAGAAACTCTGGTTCGCCTGTGCAGGCCAAAAATGACACGCGCTGCCGCATTCTGGACCACCTGCATCGTTGCAGGAGGTACTCCGGTAGGCCAAGGTATAGGACGTTGGAGTAGTCCAATCTTGAGCCAATTAAGGCCTGTACCGTGGTCCTCCTATGGTCCTCAGATAGCAAAGGAAAGAACTTCCGAAGCATACGGAGGAGACCAAAACAGGTGCCAGTGAGGGCAAGGATCTGAGATCTTAAAGTCAGGCCATTGTCAATTTTGATCCCCAAATTCTTAGCCAACTGAGACGATCGCATCGGCGGAGACATATCAGCGGGCCACCACATCTGCCAGTCTGGATCGGATTGACAACCGAAGAAGAGTACCTCCGATTTGTCTGAGTTGCACTTGAGGCTGTTCAGTTGGAGCCATTCGAAAACAGCCCCAAGGCACTCACGGATACTCTCTCCATCGAAATCCTCTTCTTTCCGACAGGTAAAGAGCAGCTGGGTGTCGTCGGCATAGGATACGATCTGGGCCCCGAAAGACTCAGCCAATGCCGCCAGAGGGGTCATAAAGATGTTAAAGAGAGTCGGGCTCGGTGAATGTCCGAAGCGGCCACCAGCCCACATCTCGGACATACCACCATGTTCCCCTGGGTAAATTTAGAGAGTCGAAGGGGAGAGTAATGTCTCAGTATTGTTGTTGGTTCTGAAGCCCGTCTGGGAGATATGCAGAAGTTCATTGGCTTCAAGATAATGAGTCAGCTGCTTATTCACTAATTTCTCCATCAGTTTGGATAGATAAGGTAGTTGGGATATGGGACGGTAATTGACTGGGTTCAGAGCATCAGAGCCTGATTTTTTTAGCAGATGTACAACTGTGGCCTTCTTTCTGATCTCCGGGAATTCTGCCGTGCATAATGACTGATTGAGATCTTGGGTAACATGGGGGCAAATGATTGAGGCAATCAGAGAGAAGATGTAGTAAAGAGGGGGGTCTAGTGGGGATCCTGATTTGAATTCCATCATGGTTTTTTCCACCTCTTGTTTGGTGCATGGGACGAAACTGTCAAGGTGGACTGATGCATCTGGATTAGGGTAATACATTCCTGTTTAAAATCGCCAGGTGGCTGCTGTACATGAAAGGAGGCATGGATTCCTTCAATCTTGTCCACAAAAAACCTACTGATCGCATCACAGCCCTGACTCGATGGAGTCAGGGTTTGCGACAAACCAGATGGGTTACAAAGCTCTTTACTATCTTCTATAGTTCTTTGGATGGGCTGCTATTCATGGGGACACCATTAGAAAAATAAGACTTTTTTGCATTCCTAATTGCAATGTTGTAACTTTTCATTTCAGCGTTATATGACTGTCTATCTATGTCTGTTTTAGACATACTCCATTTATGCTCAAGGGTTTTACATTTCCTTTTCAATATCTTGAGGTCCATAGAGTACCATTTTTTGGATTTGATTCTGGCCTGATGCTCATTTCTAAGCATGGGCGAATTTTGCGAATTCGCGATCCGCGAATTTGCGGATTTGCGAATTCGCGATCCGCAAAATTCGCGAATTTGTGCGAATTTGCGGATTTCTGTTTTTTTGCGTGTTCACTGGGTTTTTTGCATGTTCGCAGGGTTTTTTGCGTGTTCTCTGGGCTTTTTGCGTCTTCGCGAGCCCCTTGCATAGCGAAGTTATCCATGAAGTCGTTTATGGGAGAGGGAGAGATAGATAGATAGATAGATAGATAGATAGATAGAAAGATAGATAGATAGATAGATAGATAGAGAAAGAGAGGGAAAGAGAGAGGGAGAGAGAGAATGAGAGAAAGAAAGAGAGGCTGGATCTCTGAAGGGCTAGATTCCTGAGTTGCCCCTACAGAACATACAGCTTTTTATTTTTAACAAAATGCATATGAAAATTGTGCTATAAAGGTCTCTTTTAGTTTAACCCCTCCTGACAACTCAAAATGGGTGTATTTCCCATCCTCTCCCTTCTTCCTGTTTTTTAAATCTGTAAGTGCTTCCTGATGAGGTTTAATTACTTGGACAGGTGCCTCGTTGCCTACTTGTAACTATTCTCTGACCCTGCTTCAAGGGTCAGAGCAGGGTCAGAGAATAGTTGCAAGTAGGCAACGAGGCGCCAGGAAGCAATTAGCAGCAGGTGTCCAAGTTGAAGTTAATTTGTTTGTAACCCTTTTGTAAAAAGTTACAAAGAAATTAGGTTCAACTTTTGCACCTGCTGCTGTAACCCTTGCTTGGCTGAAAATTCGTCCCCGCTGATTCGCGGATTTTACCGCGATTTCGCGAGATTCGCGGATCGCGGAAAATCTGCAAATTCGCCCGCGAAACGGATTTTTCGCCCACCCTTACTTATTTCCTATATGGGGCGCAGAAATCAAGGGTATTCAGAATTTTATCATAAAGATTTTCTGCACTCATCCCTCCTGTTATTGGTTTGGGATCATCAAGGTCCCTGGCGTTAAAGTGCTGCTCAAATTCATCTGGAGTGACCTGTCTCCAAACTCTCCTTACTCCTGCTACCGAAATTTGGGGACGGAAAGACTTATTAAGGCTACTAATGGTGAAGGTGATCAGAGGTTGGTCTGTCCACAGTAAAGGTCTAATTTCTTTTATGTCAATAGATTCTATATTGGAGAAAACAAGGTCCAAGATGTGTCCAGTGATGAAGCGGGCTTCAGAAAATATTTTATTCTGACTCGTGGATTCAATTCCCTATAACATGAACTAATCAATTAATGAATTTTTGCATGATTTGTTTAATTAACACAACCTAGATTAAGTTTGCACCACACATATACACTCGGGAAACTAATTACATGTGCTCTTGTTGCATTTGCAAGTCTGTTTTGTAACACATGATTAATATTGTCTTGTTTGTTATGTCTGTCCTATTGTCTTTGTCACTATTAATATGCGGCTGATCATTCATGGCATGTGCTTTTTATATGTGCTTATATGTTTGTCCTATGTTGTGTTTGTCTGTCTGTGTATCATTTAATTATCTTTTTACTCTTTCAGAAACATAAAGCTGGATTACATGAAGAATGGTAGATATTAAATGTACTGCTTTTCTGTGTGCTTCTGCTAGGTGACTTATATTAATGGGTTAACATTAGCTATGTTGGTTGGAAACAGAATGACTTCATTACCTGAATTAATTATTCTTTTGTGTTTGTTTAAATAATAGTTTTCTGGAAAGTGATGTGAGCTAAAAGTGGCCAGTGGCGCAGAAAATTGATGCTTTCTGAAAAGAGGCCTGCTGTTGTTGAAAGCCACATGAGAAAACCATATTTTGAAGTGGATGATGAACTTTTATTGTGAAATGGCTTGAAAATGAACTGCTAAAGACAACTCTGTGGAGTGGATTTGTTTGTGCCACGGAAAGCTCAGAACGGACAGGCTCAAGGTTGAAAGGAAGAGAAGTGACAGATTTTGTATTGCTTGAACATCTTTGCTACAAAATGTAGCAGACTAAGGAACTGTCGCCAGGATTCTGTGCATGAACAATGGCTCTGTGTAAAAGCCTGGTCTCGTGGTGGAAGATGTCACAGTTTACTGTGGCGTGAGGTGGCTTAGCCAATGGAGAGCCAGAATTCAGCTGTTGGAATGTGAAATTAGTTAGTTTAGCTGTAGTTTTAGGGTATAAGAATTAGCTCAAGGAGCAAATCTTTGGCTTATGCTTCTTGATTCCAGAGGGACGTTCTGCTGTCCGATGATTACAAACAAGGAAATGTAACTTTTTAAGACTTTGTTTTCAGGCGATGAGGGTAGAGACAGAGAGTTAGTTAGGATTTTGGAAATGCTCTTTTCACTTATTTCTGCTAATGAATAATATTGTCTTGAATTAAGCTCTCTTTATAAATGCTGAATAAAACTTTCTTATGACTTTTTCTAATGCTTGCTTAATAAAGTTCCAAACCTAAGTTTTCTTAAATATGTTTTAATAAACTTTTAAAATGACAAGCTGGTCTTGTTTATTGAAAAGAGTTCAATTTCAACATATAAGATCCATTCACCTCATGATTCAGCTGCTCTGTTATTTCTATGGGCCTGGTATTGATTGGTAAGTGTGATAGTGGATTGTGACATCATTTATAAAGTATTTTAGTTGCAGCGCTGGATGGGGACGGAAAGACTTATTAAGGCTACTAATGGTGAAGGTGATCAGAGGTTGGTCTGTCCACAGTAAAGGTCTAATTTCTTTTATGTCAAAAGATTCTATATTGGAGAAAACAAGGTCCAAGATGTGTCCAGCAATATGAGTGGGTTCACCTATCCATTGTTTTAGCTGCAGGATCTCCATATAACTGCTGCGGTGCTTAGTTGCACAGCCGTTTGTGTTTTCATAGTGAACATTAAAGTTGCCTATTGCTAGGTAACTTTTATATTTTAAACATGCTGGGAACAGCTGGGTAAGAAGCTGAGTGCTAAAGTCTGCCTTATAACCAGGAGGGTTGTAGCTGATCGCATCTCCAATTAGGGTGTGAGAGCCCTTCTCTATTACAAACACTAAAATCTCATTTTTCCCTTTTTCCCCTAGCCAAGTCACAGATTTATGTAGGCAGGAATAGCAATCCTCAAAAAGTATGGCTATGCCCCCTCATCTCCTGGCCACTCTATCCTGTTTCAATATTTTGTAACCCATAGGCAGGGCAGTGGCAATATCAGGAGTATTATTGGCATCCAGCCACGTTTCTGTGATAAATGTAAAGTCTGGCTGTATTTCCTTCAATAAATCCCATATTTCTATTGAGTGCTTTGGCACTGATCTGGTGTTGAAGTAAATGCATTTCATGTGGGGCTCATTGTCAGTGGGGATTTCAAGTGCCAGACTGCGAGATGTGTTACTTCACCAATTACAGTTTAAACATGAAAAAGGACCCTGTATGGTCCCTGGAAAGGCTTGGACGCATCGAGTAGAAATGTGGGGAAGACAGTCAGCAATGTCTAGCATTTTCTCCCTGGAATACCTGTGCTTGTACTTCGAACAGATAATGGGTGATGCAGGAGACATCTAACGCAGCCTCATTGAGGCATACTAAAAAATCTGTTTTTCAATTAGTTAAAAGTGATTTACTTAAAAAAGAAGTACCTGCACTTGGCCATCTAACCGTATATCCATTAGTTCTATTAATTACAGGGTCCTGTAAAGGGCCTATGACCATATGTCCAGTTGACAGCAATTTGGACGGCAGTTCTACGGTAACACTAATTGGAAAATAGTCACTAAAGGTGGCAGAGTGAGTTTTAAAATTATATATTTTGTCGGCTTATCTATTGGATATTAAAAGAAAGTCTATAATTGTGCACGACGCACGTCCGTTAAATGTACAGCTAAACGGTATCGGTGGTGAACAGAGGTCGTTGGCGAAGCCCAGATCCATAGTGTATTTAATCAGATTTAGCGTATCCCCAAGGAGGGAAAGAGAGAAATGAGAGGTATCTATATCATCATCAGATGATAGACCACAATATCCTCCTGCCATATGAGTGCAAAGAATAGTATTAAAGTCCCCACCCAAAATTACACAGAGGTCTTTGGTTATGGTCCTGTGAATAGAGTTCAAGTCCTCCTGTAATTGCCTTAAAACGTCCCGGATTTGCAACGCGGGTATGTTATTATAAAAGTTTAAATTATAAAAGTTATAAAAAGTTATAAAAGTTTACTTTTTTTTTTTTTTACAAAAGCACAGTACAATTGGATTTGTCAATATACATTTTTTAAACCTGATAGTAGGTATTGGATACTGCAAGGGTTATCCTAACTACATTCAACCTGTGTGAAGCGAAAGTACATAGGCCACCCATGTTCCTTCCATGGATGGACAAGGCTGCCCTGGTTTCCTGAAAACAGAAAATCTCAAAGACATAAATAAAATTAAGCCAGTCGGCACCAACCAATTTAGTGTTTAGGCTTGCCGTGTTCCAAGAGTATATATTCGCTCAGCTGGACCGAGATTTGCCACTGGTAACGCACCTGGTGGGACCACAAACAGCATTAGAAGCCTTTAAATGATGGACAATGTTAGTTAAGGGATACTGGTGATACGTGTTTTTAGTTGTCAAGTGATGTCCCTGCGTGTTGGTACACGAAGCAGTATGATCATGAGCCACTTCGCTATCTGGATGTGCTTTAATCATTAGCCCCGAGCAATGCAAAGTAGAGTTGTCATTTACAACTTCAGAATTGCTATGGTCAGTGTGTGCGCCTCCATTGAGTCCATGGGTGACAGTGCGAGGCTAGAGGATTTGTTTTTAGCAGGCCCTCTAAAATCTGCTTGTTTTGTCATAGGAATGAGTCAGTCTATATCTTCCAAGGATGGAAGTATTTCGAATCTATTTTGTAAAGGGAGACTAAAGTGTTGGTGGATAGTAGGGGTTGTAGGTCTAAATAATGAAGGCTGATGTAAGTGGTGCATAGGAGGGTAAAAGTATTCTAATGGTAGAGCACTAATTCCTTCTTGTGACACATGGTCACTACCAAGTCTACATAGGATCTCCCGTACTAGTCTCAGTGACCTAAAAGTGAGACAATGCATTCACCAGGCAGTGTTTTTTCCCCATCACCCTACCCAGCCTATTCTTCCCACCATCTTAAATACACCAGACAAGGCCTCTGTGAGCCCGGTTTTGGTCCTGAGCCAACAGAGGGCCTTGTTTCTCAGTGTCTCCCATGATTCAAATACCTGAGTGGTAGGGTGTGGTACATTCACTAGAATTATAGTATATGGAGTGGCTTTGGGGGGCATATTCAGTCTCGCCTCCTCCCTTCCTGTTGCGATTGTATCTGAGAGGGGTGGCAGTTGGATTTCACTAGACTTGGTATGGGCCAAAGCGGGATTAAGTAGTGGGCCTGTAATAGGCGTGGGTCCTAAGGGACCGCGATTTAAAGTGTGCTAAGAATTTGCCTGGGAAGATGAGGTCACAACTCCATAAGCCCATAAACAGTCTGAGGGGTTGCATGAGGAATTAGTGGTATGTGCCCCATGGCCCTTTCTCAGCAAATCCTCAATGCTGTTACCTTAACAAACATGGTTTCAAGGGGCGCTGTGACCATAGTCCGAGGAGCATTTGTAGCCAGGCCTTCCTCTATAGGAACAGTAAGCTGGAATAACCCAAGTCTAGTCGGCCCGAAGTTCAGCAAAGCTGTTGTCAATTAGTACTTTCAGTTGGGCACGAGCCATACCTGTGGTGATTCCCCCAGCAATTACAGGTACGGGTATCTCTGGGGCACCTCGTATGGGTGCCAATAGGGCACCATCTGTCCGTGTGCCAGTAGTGCAAGTAGTGAGGTCTTGAGGCTCCTCGTGGTTGGATCTCAGGGCTGCTTCAGTAGTTTGGATTTTTAGTAAAAGGGCCCGTGACCTTGTAGCTAGACTTGGCCCATTTGAAATAGTGGAAGGTGCAGGAGGTGCTGCCAAATCGGTTGCAGAAGGGGGCTGGTACTGATCATCCGCAGTAGAGGGCAAACAGATAATAGGTGCCCCACTCGTGATGTTAGAGCCTAATGAGGGGCCTAGGGAAGAGCGCCTCAGCAATTATAGAGGTTCTAGGGACAAACGTCTCTCAATGAGTTCAATCTCATGTGTGAGCATTGATTCTGCCTAATAATAAAGCCGTCCAGGGTGCCCGTAACTCTCCCATGTTTGCTCATTGTCAATAAAGGGTCGACGTCACGTCACAAGATTTAATTAGAGAGCACAATAGAAGAGAGGGGCTACTCCAAAAGGCTGGCAAAAGAGCGAACAGACCCCCAACCAGAAGGTGCAGTACTGTAGCTCCCTGTCCCATTAATAGCACAATAGGTTGAAAACAGAATGTCACAGATGATGAACAATACCTTAAGGCTCACAGCCTAAGCCCATGTGCATGGCAGTCTGGTGAAATAAGGGGGTGGCCCTGCCCAGCCTCTTCCAGTCGATGACGGGCGCAGGATGAGCCTGCTCTTGGTCCGGGCTTTGCCCAGGCAAGCCCGCGCGCGTCCCGCGCTGCGGGAGCCCACAAGCACTTTTAAAACACCTCCAGGCGCATGATGATAGCGCTGGTGGCAACGACCGTACAGGAGGTTGGGGGCGGTAGTCCTGTCTCCCCTCCTCTCCCCTTCGGTGACAGGTACAGAGCAGCAACTGCAAACAGGCAAGAATGGTCTTCCCGTGCCACGGGAGCCCACAAGCACTTTTAAAGCTCCTCCAGGTGTGTGATGATATCGCTGGCGGCGGTAGTCCTGTCTCCCAGTACAGAGCAGCAACAGCAAACAGGCAAGAATAGGTTTAATTCAATTCAATGGACTCATGCTTACTGTAAAGGAGTCCAGAAACCCAGAGGACGTTGAAGATCTGAGACGATTCTTCTCCAGATTTCCCCTTGGCCATGTCTTGAAGAGTGGGACACGTCGCCTGAGCTTTGTAGTATTCCACCTCATCCAGACCTCCCTCTGCAAGCATCTGTCGCATCTTAGGGAGATGCCCACATTTGAGCAATGGGAACTCCTGGTCCAGGCCAGATTCCCACATTGTTGTGCAGGCAACAATAGGATCTCTCACGAAGACTCTTGCAGTTGAAATGTATAAATATTCTGCCTTGCATTGAAGGGAGACAGTAGGCATGAGGGTACACTAAATCTACATTTCTTGAGTAGGTTGCAGTAAAGATAGGAACAATTATAGAGTCCCACAGAAGCTAGATAGAAACACCTTGGTTCCTTTCTACACCCTGGGCACTTTCCAATATAGACATATATCAACTTAGAACAAGATGCCCTCGCAGAGTGCTTGATCACAGGACATGACTGCCAAAGACACAGAGTTAGTTGTCTCAAATACAAGTCAAAATTCATCTTTCACTTTAAACACAAAGAATAACAATGACTACTCTAAATTTTAAAATAAATGTCGACCTGCCGAAAACATCAGAACTGATCGCTACAGTTACCTTAATTCCAACACTGTAGTAGACTACAGAACCATGATATTCACCAATCACAACTATTGCAATATGATCCACGCAAACCAAGTCCTAACTACTCTTTTGACGTATCCCACTCATACACTGCAGAAACTGAAGCCCCATCCAGTGCAAGCTATCTCACACCATCAGGCATGCTAATCTAGCTGAAGCCACACCACTGAATTCACACCTCCAACCCTGTACTCACTCTATTGCACCCTAAAAGAAAGCAAAATAAATTACAAGGATCAAACCTCAAGCGATACTCATTCCTCAGGTCTCAATCCTTGGTCCTCATCACTCACTCCTCTTCCCTCACACATCAGCCCTCATTCCTGTCCTAATTCTCTACTTCTCACTCTTCAATCCTCATTCATTAACCCCCCTCCTCATACCCACATCTTCACCCTCACTCATCAATTTTCACTCTTTTTTCTCCCGTCTCATCCCTCACTCCTCATTCGTTAATTCTCATTTCTTGCTTTTGACCCCTCACTAACCATCCCGCATTTATCACTCCTCTCCCCTTATCCATTCCTCCTCTTATGCCTCATTTTTCATTCATCGTCCCTCATTCCTCATCCCTTGGTCCTATTTCCACATTCATATTTTCTCACCCATCATTGGTCACACCTCAGACCTCACTACACCCCTCTCTCTGGATTCCTCATTTCTCATCTCTCAATCCTCATATCTCAGTTTTCATCCCTTATCCCTCACCCTCACACCACTTTCGTCACTCAACTCGCACACCTCCTACTGTATTATTAAACATCACTACTGATTCCTCATCTCTCACTCCTTGTCCTGCATGGTTCTCTCCTCATCCCTGATCCCTCACACCGTACTCCTTAATCTTCATCTCTTATTTTCACTCCTTGACATTAATACCTTTTAAGACATCTGTTATAACCTAAGGTTTACTTGCATATGTAAATCAGCCTAGGTCCTCCTAGCTGCTCATCCAGAGTGAGAGATGGTGACAGAATGTTGGTGTGACTATGATGAATGGAATGCCTGGGTGCCTGTGTGGATGAGTGGTGACAGTTGGAGATGGGCTGAGCAGCTATGCAGGCTGCTCTTGGTGGGGCTGGCGTAGGAGATGTGGGAGCAGGGTTAAGAGTTGTTACATGGCTGATCCTTGTTTGCTACCACTTGACATGGATTAATAAAGATTGCAATGAAGCAGTGGATATTGCAAGAAAAGGAGTTTTGGTATTGTTCTAAACCGTAAGCAGTATGGCGGTGAGTCGACTTGGGCAAGGACAGTCTTCAGGGCGAGGTATTAGCCAGAGAAATTACATGGGGCAGCTGAGAGTCTCTGAGCTTTTCTTTTGGCGTCTGGAATAATTTTGTAGCGGTTTGCTAATCCTGCACAAGACAAACATAATCGTGTGGTCATGATCCTGACACATGTCGTGTGAGCTACACTTGCCATCTGCGTGTTTCCCATCAGACTAATTGTTATTACATTGTGCAGGCTAATGTTGGTTATACCACAGTGGCTTATGGTCATATTATGTTTTTTTTGCTATTATTAGTTACTTGTCACTTATTGTCTGGATGTCATAGCAGTGTATAATATGACATGTTAGGTTGTGTTATGGGTCTCAGGTCACTTGTGTTTTACACTAGTTAGAATAGTATTGACATGTTCAAAGTGTGATATGTAGTGATGCCACTGTTTTACACAGTTTAATGGTTGGGACATACTTGTCTTCTGGTCGGTGGCCATCACATGGTATTCCCACTTGTGGGTGGTTCTGGTCCTGGTGGGTGGTTTCCCACTTCTTTGTGTTGTGTTGGTTAGTCGTCTTGCGTTGCACATCTTATGTTTGTATGTGTGTAAGTCGCCCTGCGCCTCCCATGTTGTCCTGTGTAAGTCGCCCTGCGCTTCAGATGTTGTTGTGTGTAAGTCACCCTGCGCCTCACGTGTTGTCCTGTGTAAGTCATCCTGCGCTTCAGGTGTTGTCCTGTGTAAGTCGCCCCGTGCTTCAGTTGTTTTCGTCTGTAGTCGCTCTGCGCCTCACTGTGTGTACCCTCTATGTGGTCCATATTGTGGTACATGTGTATTTGTAGTGTTGGTTCACCCTTGTTGTCTATTTCTGGCCTCGGGTGTTTGTCGTGGTGTGTGTGCACCTTTCACTACAATATTTTTCTTTTGTGTTTTTGGGAAAGGATGGGGTCATTGCTAGTTGGTAATGTAATATTGCTTGACAGTGTTTTTTCATTACCAATTTGACATTGTTTGATGGTTTATTTCTAATGAATCTTAACAATTTTCATGAGGTAGGATGGGGATTTTAATGCATGTTTTTAATATGTCGTATTTTGTACATCTTTAACTTCGTGAGGTAGGATGGGGGATTTTGATGCATGTTTTTAATATGTCATATTTTGCCCATCTTTTCTTGTTTGCTTTGTTCTCTCTTTGGTGATGTTTTGAATTTATTTTCATCCCTTAGTTATTAACATTATCGCCTTTTGTGTATAGTTCTTTTCTTTTAGAATTGTAAGTTTTGTTTTCATTTTAAAAGGAAAGGGATAATGTTATATCCTAAGGTTTACTTGTATATGTAAACCAGCCTAGGACCTCCTAGCTGCTCAGCCAGAGTGAGAGATGGTGACGGAATGTTGGTGTGACTGTGATGAATGGAATGCCTGGGTGCCTGTGTGGATGAGTGGTGACAGTTGGAGATGGGCTGCGCAGGTAGGCAGGCTGCTACTGGTGGGGCTGGTGTAGGAGATGTGGGAGCAGGGTTAGGAGTTGTTACATTGCTGATCCTTGTTTGATACCACTTGACATGGATTAATAAAGAAGACTTTAAGAACCTACAACCTGGCTTCCAGTGTCTTCCTATACAAAGTACAACAACATCCTTACCCGCTCATGCCATGATAGCTCACTCCACACTCTAATCCCTCATCCTGACTCTCCAAAACTGCTCCTTATTATTCACTCCTTCACTTCTCTTCCTCTTCTCTAATGAGGAGTGGAAGTGCTGATGTTATCAGGTGTGCCGAGAACAGACAAGCATTTAATGCGTGAAATGATTTACATTCACACCAAAGGGAAAAAAGCTGATTTATGTTACTTATTCGGTTAAATTACATAATGACATGCTCTAATAAGCACATATAAATAGTTTTAAACATTTTATATGTTGAAAAGCACGCCAACTATCATTCGTAAGAAATTATCCTAAATTGAACAGAAATCTATTGTTGCATGAATTTACCTCCTCCCCTTTCTTTATGTTAATCCAAAATCTGTGAAAAATCCCTTCTTTTAAATATAATTAACTGATTAATAAAACCCCCTACATTGTCCTCTTTTTAAATGATGGTTGAAGTGAGTTCTGAACATCACCAGACAATAATAATGTTGCATCTGTGGAGAAGTGTGGCTCAATGGTTAGAGCAGGCAGACCTCGATGCAGAGCTCTGGCCAGGGACCAGGGTTCGATACCTGCCCCGGGAGGTCTCGGGCTCATTAATTCCCCTGACCTGATATTCTCGCCTCAGTGCCTATTCTGATCATGGGTCCCACGCTGCAACTCTGGGCAATAGCTTGCTTAGTCTCCACAACGGCCCCCACAACGCGAGGGATGCCTGGTCTGCACCATGGGGGTGCCCAGGAGTGGCCACTTCACAGGGAAAGCCAGGAAGGGTTCCCTTGTGGTATTCGTACAAGCGCCAGGAAACCAACTGTGGGTAGCTGTGCGCTATACAAGTACAAAAACATTACATATAATGTTACAATAAAATGTATGTATATTCATATGAGAACAAAACCCATAATTAGTCCTAGTGCACAGGAATCCTGCCTCCTCTCTCCAATGTCCTACAGGAGATTTACAGGCAAGGGGGAAGGATGTGGAGTGAGGGAGGAGTTGTAACAAGCGTTGGACGAAAACTAATGAGTCAGAGATGAGGGACTAGGGATAAATGAAAGAGGATGTGAGGGATGAGGAATGAGAAAGTATTGAATGGTGACGGGTGAGGGAAAGGAGTGAAGATGAGACGAGGGTGAGGAATGAGAGATGAAGAAGAATTATGTGAGAAATGAGACGGGAGAAGGGACGGGATGAGGCTAGAAGGAGTACAGGGATGAGGCTGGGGGTGTAAGGAATGAGAGATCAACAAAGGATTATGAATACGGTTGTGGGGTGAGGGGTGCTGGACAAGGAGTGTGAGATGAGGGCTGAAGAGTGACAGGTGAAGAGTGAGGGATGAAGGAGAAGTGTGAGATGAAGGATGAAGGCTGAAGGCTGAGGAATGAGGACTGATGGATGGTGAGTGACGAATGAGGAGTGAATGGTTAGGGGTGATGAATAAGCATTGAGGGATAAGAGCTGATGGCGGTTGAAGAATGGGGATGAAGAATGAGGGTTGATGACATAGGGTGCCAGGGTCCAAATACAAGCAAAGAAAATCCCGCCACCAGCTGCGACATGAAATGTTACCACAATGGCAGTACGGAGGGCCCCTGACATACCTTGTTGCTGGTGCCACTGCACCGGCCATAGCGTTGCCTCAGCTGATGAGGGTTGATTGAGTACTGAGGAATGAAGAGCGAACAGTGGGGAAAGAGGTATGAGGGATGAAAATGAGGGCTCATAATCAGAGTTGAGGAGTGACTGATAAGCAGCAAGGAGTGATAGTGTAGCATGATGATGTCTTAACATGGAGGATGTACTGGACAAGCACCTCACCAGGTTTCACTTTTCACCTCTTGTGGAGGAAGTACATTTCCACCTGAGAATTCACCATTATGACTACAGGAGGTTCCCCTGTCCAACAGATTCGCCCCCCTGTCAGACCTACATCTATGCGACTGACTACAACCACCTATCCCAATACTGGTACCATGTTGTTCACACTCCACCACTGAAGACCTAGATCTAGATAACGGAACGCTTCATGTGGAGGCTATGAATCAGCTTGTGACTGTGCAATTAGCTCAAGCTGATTCTGGGAGCCCATTTCTTTCTGCAATTTCCGTGATTTCCTGGAACATTGCAGGCTTACTCCACAAAACTACGTCCTCTGATTGGTCGCGTTTTATAGAGGGGTTTGACTTTATTGTCTTCCAGGAGACCTGGCCATTAGATACAATTTGTCTCCCTGGGTACTTGGCCTATACTAAGGCTGCAATCGCTAACAGGAAGGGGAGACCTAGCGGGGGATTGACAATTTGGGTAAAACAACAGTCATCCGTCCAAATGAAGGAATTACCCATAGATAGCCTTGATATCCTTCCCATAAAGATCAGCTCTGAGGGTGAGCAGGACTTGATATTAATTAATGTCTATTTGAGAGGGATACCGGGTGGGAAAGCTTCACCAAGCATCGCCCTCCTAGACACGTTTATGGATGGACTATCTAGCTCAGGTGTTGTGGTTATAGTGGGTGACTTTAACTGCACATTCGAGCCCCTGGGCCTGGATGATGGTAGCCCTAGCATGGAGGAGGATCAAAACAGGGGATACCGTCTCTTTCATTGGCACCAATTAACAAATGGATGGAGGCAGCGCTCCAATTGAAAAGCCTATCCCTAGGACGGGGGATCAGAGATACCAATGGGAGAACTCCCTCAGACATGGAAGGTCGCGCCACATTTTCTAATAGGATCAGCAGTAGCAGGAACGATTATATATTTATAAGCTTAGAGCTCTGGTCTAGATTAGCGGATATGGTGGTACTCCATAGACTGGAGAGTGATCATGACCCTCTACTCCTGACCCTAACTATGACCGGTTTAGATCCCCCAAAGGCTGACATTGCCTCCTCGATAGGAGAGGTTACCTTGTCCCAAGACCGCCGCCGATTAAAACGGGCAGTGGTCTTAGAGGACGAAGATCTTTTAAAGCAGATTAGGTCAACCACGGAGGAGAGTCTATCACTGATGGGGTTGTTTGCGACAAATGGCAATGGTCCCTTAGATCTTATGAAGGCCCATGAGGTTCATTATGCTAAAAGAAAGCTACTACTTACAATAGTTAGGAAGCCGTATAAGCTACCTCTTAAAAAATCGGCTAAGTGGTATAATGAGGAATGTGGAGTTGCGTTCCGGCATATTTCAAATGTAATTAGGCTGTGAGTTCCCCTAGAGGTGAAATTAGCAAGGGCTAATTACAAGAAAGTCCGAATAAAGGCGAAAAAAAGATTTCGACTAAGACAGATGGGCTAGCCTAGCTAATACCAGTAATGAGGAGAACTGTACTAAATTTTGGCAGCTGGTTAAATGAGCTAATAGTCCGACTGGATCTTCACCAGTTGATAACGTTCCTCCAGAACTCTGGGTCAATTTGCTTGCCCCCACAGCACATGTAATGGAGTACCTTGAGCTTGATACAGAGGCAGTTCTAATATTTAGCAAAGGAGAGATTGATATAGTGTTAGACCGGGTCCCTGCAGGGAGGGCGCCTGGTCAGGACTGCATTCTGGCTGACCTCTACAAAAAAGATAGGAAGATCTGGATAGAATATATCTATATCATCGTAAATGCTATAGCCAGTGGTGCGCCAATACCTCAAACTTGGCGTGGGGCTGAAATTATCCCCATATATAAAAAGGGAGACCGTGCAAGTCCCAGCAATTATAGGCAGATAAGCCTATTAGATACCTTACAAAAGATAGTTGCAAGACTTTTGCTAGGTAGAGTCAATGAACGGATTATAGACCAGGATGTTTTATGTACCTATCAAGCGGGTTTTCGAGCCCACCTCAGCACTATTGACCAAGTATTTAGGTTTACGATGATTTATTGGTCCACAGTGAACTTAGCAGGGGGAACACTTTATGCGGCATTTGTTGATTGTAAATCAGCATTTAACTTAGTACCCCACCATAAGCTGTGGGGTTCGTTAAAGGCGTCCGGGATGCACCAGTTTGTGCCGGTTCAAGGGTACCATTACTAATGTTCGCAGACGACACGCTAATTCTATCTAAAACCCACTCAGGTCTGCAGCATGCCCTAGATTGATTTGTAGCTTTCTGCAATGACCACGAGCTTGTGGTAAACGCGGATAAGACCAAGTTCATGGTATTGCATAAGTATAAATGTGTCAAAGGAAGGGTAGTTCTGGATAACGTACCATTGGAACAGACCGATACATTTAACTATTAGGGGTAACAGGGGAGCGCTAGAGGGCGCACACGCTAATGGCCGCACTTCTGTGAGGCTCTGGCTGCCTGGCCAGAAACATCCTGCAAATATATGCTTCCCCTGTGAGTTGAAGCCTGAAACTCGCACCGAGTGTGGAAAAACCAGTGCTGCTGGTTCTGCCCAACTTTGGTGAGGATCGGAGGTCCGGCGCCCGAGATACGGTGCGATGAGCGGCCGCCGGGAGAAGACACCACGGAGGGCTGCAGAGGCGCACTGGACACTGGCCTACGCGAGGCCGCGGCTCCCCACGAGGCTGCTAGGCCTCGAAAGCTCCGACCACGGCCTGAGAGGCGGGCAACTGACAGACGGATCTTCGGGGGCTGGTGGAGGTGAGTCTTGCCACCCCTAACAGTGCTGCGACGAGTGGCATGCCGGATCACTGTCTCTGAGACCGGGTGACACTCCCGGTATACACGGCACACCTCGCCTGGCCCTGCCGGAGGAGAAAGCGGCGCACCCGGCCCTGCTCCACGCTTCCCCGCCAGCCTCCCTGATTTACCTGAGGGACACTGCTGCCACCAGGCACAGCGACTAAGGACCCGGAGGACCATCCGGAAGGTCGGACTTCCAGTAGATTGTAGGGGCGGGGGGGGCCCAACATCACTGCACTGCCCTCCGCTTCCTGTGTGCCCCAGCCGGTTACGACTGCTCGTGCCTACTTGGACGTGCTGAAGCCTGGCTGCCAGCGCGTACGCTCCTTAGGCGCCCTGGACATTATAATTAGGGCGAGAATTTGCCGACCTGCTCATTGCCTTCTACTGCCCTGGGGGGATTCGTCACGTTGTGGGCTGCCGGCTTGAGTGCCTTTTACTGGCGGAGGGACACCAACTAGCTGCTCGTCAGTTACCGGCCCCGATTGGCACCAACAGACTGGGCACCATGGGCAAAAATGACGCTAAACAGGCGAAACTGTCTTTTGAGCCCCCAGCCACCAAAAAACCGCAGCGAGGCACCACGGCATCCAACGGTGCCCCAGGACCATCAAACGCTGAGGCGGCCCCTACACCAGTGGCTCCAGAATTGCGACTGCTTATCGACGAGATGCGCCAGGGCTTCGCGACAATCGTAGATAAGGTTGACCGCTTATCCTCCAGAATGGACGGAGTTGCACAAAAGATAGAAGTCCACGAAGAGCGGCTCACGGAGGCGGAACGGCGCATCTCCACTGCTGAGGACACATCCAACACTCACGAATCGCGCCTAACCCGAATGGATAATGTCCTCAGAGTAATCGCAGCTAAGAATGAGGAGTTGGAGGTGCGGAGTAGACGCAATAACATACGCGTCACGGGAGTTCCGGAATCCACCAACACCGGACGGATGGAGGACTACGTGGAGCGCATACTGATCACCGCAGTAGGGAAGGAGGCCTTCTCTAATCAGTTCATTGTGGAGCGGGCACACCGCTCCCTGGGCCCGGTCCCCAAACCAGGGGCGCAGCCACGTCCCATTATCGCCCGGTTACTCAATTACCGCGACAGAGACGCGGCGCTGAGAGCGGCCCGAACAAACCGGAACTTGACCTGTGACGGGGTGCAGTTCTCCTTGTACCCGGACTTCACACCCATGGTACAGGACCAGAGGAGAAAGTTTCTGGATGTGAAAAAGAAACTAAGGGACATGCAGGTAGACTACGCCCTTCTATACCCGGCACGCCTCAGGGTGACCCATCAGGTCAAACAGCACTTCTTTACGAACCCGCAGCAGGCTGAGGACTACGTAAAAAAACTTCGCGCTACTAGGAGGGACAGGCGCAACGATGAGGAGGAAGAGGCCGCAGGAAACCCAGTCGAGCAAGATGACTCATGATGGGGTGCTTATGCTCGTCTGGTCGATAGCTCCTGGATGCACTACGGATACTAATTCAGAAACTGTATGCTTTGGATGCTGGAACTGCCTTGCACTACCTGCGGAGACACCACTGAGGGCTGCCTTGCATCCTGAAGGGACTGCTGACCGATAAATGGCTTTTGAACATCTTATCCCAATGCAACTGTGGTGCTGAGATCGAGCGGATGTCTGTCGCAGCAGGAGGACATGTGGGCAGCGGAAGGCTTACAGGCGTCAAGGTTTTTTCTTGTATAGTACACTGCTGGCCTAGAAGGAGGCCGGAGTGATGAAGCCCTCACGAACGATTGATTACTGTACCGTCGCTGCACTGATGGAACTCACCCCAGGACATTTGCCCGTCCTCCGGATTGAAGGGTGGTGATGAGGGGCACTGGGATGGCGAGAGGGCTTTGACCTGCAGGGACGATACATGCCAGGCACCACCCCACCTTCTCTGTCTTTCCCGTATGTTACATGCGGGTCGGGGGGGGGGAGAGTTGGGGTGTTTCTGTGCGTACCTCTGATGTTCCCAAGAGGGAATTCCCCACATGGTTTTTCTATTGTTCTTGACAATGCGGGTTGGGGCGGGGGGGGGGGTCATGGTACTGGCAAGTTTGGGTTGCTTCAGTGGGAGGGGGGAGGGGATGGACAGCCAGGGTTGGGTGGCTGTGCATGGAGTATGAGGGGTTGTTTGTGTGTTGCATCGCTAGTTGTTGGAAGTGGCGAGTTTGATGCGTATGGCGTTTTTGGCAAGAGTACAGGTACTGTGGGGAGCATGTGTGTGAATATGGTTGTTCGATTGGCGAGACTGTGGACAGCGGAGAGATTGACAATTGGTACATTTCGATTGAGAGCTGGAACACCAGCTGTTGGCTTCATTCAGGGATATGGTAACGCATGTAGGTGATGATACTTTGGATACAGTCACCGTAGTGTCCTGGAATGTCCGGGGACTCAATGACCCCCGGAAATGCAGAAATGTACTTGCATATCTAGATCGGCACCATGTGCAAATAGCGATGCTCCAGGAAACCCACCTTAGCCCGGGGAGTGCCCCCAGGTTTGCGAGCAGATGGGCATGTGTGAGAGAGTTTTCCTCCTATTCCACATATTCTAGGGGGACGGTAATATTGGTCAATAAGAGGCTGCCATTTCAAAAGTTGGGTGTGCGAGTGGATAAGGAGGGGAGGTATGTCATCCTTTGGGGGAGGCTGGGAACCGATGTGATAATGCTTGTGAATTGCTATGCACCTAACGTCGATACTCCTGGTTTTTTCTTGTCATTATGGGGCCACATGTTGGAGACCGAAGCCACGCACATTGTCTGGGGGGGGGACTTCAACTTATCGTTACGTACCACGATGGATAGATCGGACGGTAGTGGACATTACAACACGAAGGCCAGAGACGCTCTTCAGGGGATACTTACGGAGGCAGGACTAGTGGACAGTTGGAGGCACACACATCCAGCGGCTAGGGAAGGCACTCACTTCACAACACATGCACGCTCGTGGGCAAGGATCGACTACTGCTTTGTCTCACGGGGCCTCGCTGGGGGGATAGTTCAGGTGAAACATCTGCCTCGCACGTACTCGGACCATTGCCCGGTACTGACCGTCCTCGAAGTGCCAGGGCATACTAGGGTAAGGCCACCATGGCGGCTTTTCCCCTCGGCCTTACTGGACCCTGTCTTTAAACACGAACTCGGAGAAGAGATCGAGGCCTTCTTCCCTAGGAACAAAGGGTCTGTGGATAAGGTCGAAACCATTTGGGAAGCTTTTAAAGTCACTGTGAGGGGAGTCACGATCTCCAAAAGCTGTGGAATATTGAGAAGCATAGTGCGCACGTTAACTACACTGGAGGGGGAGCTTAGGGCACTGGAGGCGGAGATGGTAGGGAATCCCAGCCCTGACCTGGCGGCACGATTCAGAGCTAAACTGACGACCTATGAGGAGGAAGCAGCCAGGGAGGTAAAATTCCGGGGTAAATACTGGACAGCTAGGCGCTATTGTGAGGGGGACCGACCGGGGAAGGTACTGGCGGCACTCACGAGGCACCAGCGCTTTGCCTCCCATATCCTAGAAATCTCTGACAAGGAGGGGAGGATCCATCAGGACTCTAAGGGGATTTAAGCCACCTTCCTACAACACTACAAGCGCCTATACTCCACGCAGCAGGAAGGTGAGGTAGAGTTCGGTAATTACCTGGAAGACATAGCGCTTTGCTGGTTAAGTGATGGTAACAGGGAATTCTTAGGGTGCCCTTTCGAACTGGACGAGATTAGAGAAGCGATCATGTCCCTCAGTAATGGCAAAGCAGCAGGACTAGACGGCCTACCGGCCGAATTCTATAAATCTTACATCGATATCATGGCGCCGGTACTGAAGGAGGTCTTCGAGGAATCGCTGGAGGTGGGGATACTGCCAGGATCCATGAGGGAGGTGGCGATCACCTCGCTGCTGAAGCCGGGAAAGGACCCAACGGACACTGATGCCTATAGACCCCTGTCGTTGCTGAACTGTGACGCGAAGATTCTTGCGAAAGTGTTGGCAACTAGACTGTCCCTACTTATGACTACTCTTGTACTGCCGGACCAATCTGGCTTTGTCCCGGGGAGAGCCACATCTCACAATCTGCGCACGTTATTTTCTCTAATTCCTTCCATTGCACCCGAATTGCCGGTTGCTGCTGTGTTTCTGGACGCCACCAAGGCGTTCGACTCAGTGGAGTGGGGTTATCTGCTGGCTATCTTGGGCAGAATGGGGTTCCCCCGGATATTTATTGCCTGGGTGACATTGCTATACACTTCCCCAGTCGCCAGGGTCATCGTCAACGGGGTGCTTTCGGCACAGATGCCGATCACGAGAGGGACTAGGCAGGGGTGCCCCTTGTCGCCCTTACTATTCGCCCTGGCTATAGAACCGCTGGCCTGCAGAATACGACAGTTACACAAAGACAAGGCCTTTAACTGTAACCAGCGGCAGATTGGCATCTCCCTCTATGCAGACGACGTCACCCTATATGTGCGCCATCCACGAGACAACCTCAATCCGCTTCTGAGGGAATTTGTAGCGTTTGGAGGCATATCCGGTGAACATATTAATTGGCAAAAGTCGCAATTCTTCCCCCTCACGGCCTCGGTCACCCGATTTCCGCTGGATTACCCCTTGGAATGGTGCAATTCTGACTTGAAATATCTGGGGATTGAAGTATCGCTTACTAAGGAGGACACTATCCGCTTAAACTATGGTGTAGCCATTACACGACTGGCTGACAATGTGACTCGCTGGCTGGCACTCCCGCTCTCGATGGCAGGCAGAGCCTCCCTGATCAAGATGGTCGTCCTCCCACGCTTCTTATATCTATTTCAAAACATACCATACTACCCAGGCGCTTACTTTTTCAAAAGACTTCGCTCTGAGCTGCTTCGCCTTTTCTGGGGAGGTAAACAACCACGCCTTAGTTGGTCGGTCTTGATGCAGCCGTATGATAGGGGTGGATTCGATGTGCCCGACTTGGAAGTATACTATCTCAGTGCGCAGGCGCAGCATGCTTATCACTGGATTCGTCCCGTTCCCTTTATGCCGCAGGTCGCTGCGGAGGACTGGATCGTGCATCCACTCCCGCTCGAGGGCATGCTGATGGGACTGGTTGGGGATGTTGAGACACCCGCCGCTACTGTGACCTGTACAATTGATGCCTGGCGGAGAGTGGCCAAACTGCTGGATGCCCCCATGCTCTACTCGCCGGCATTGCCTCTGGCATACCATCCGAGACTATCACTCTTACTGGAGGGAGGTTTCCGATCGATGTGCCACCGCATACACCTCAATGCGTGGGGAGACCTATTTCAGGATGGATTGTTCCGCACCAAGGATCAGATGTTCCAGAATGCTCCCCCGACTCCTATGGAGGTGTTCTACTACATCCGCCTCCGACAGGGTATGCAAGATATTCTCCCTAACTTCCCGGAGGAACCAGGGACGGTATTACCATTGCATGTCATGCTCGTATCGGATGGCACGCACTTGGTGTCTAAACTCTATGCTGCCGTTCGTGAGCAGCGCCCGGTTGTCCTGTCTAAAGCACGGACTGCCTGGGAATCGGAACTACCAGTCGCACTCACGGATGAACAGTGGAGGTACTGCTGCTCGGTCACGGCTAGAATATCCTCCAGTTGCCGAATGAAAATTATTCATTATAAGTTTGTGCAAAGATATTATTATACACCAGTCAGAAAGTTGAGGTTTCGCCTTTCGGCGGATGATAGGTGCGCTAGATGTCGGATGGAAGGCGCGGGTTTCCTGCATCTTGCCTGGGACTGTGGAGCAATACAGACTTACTGGAGCCAGGTACATGCCGCCCTCCAGGTTATGATTGCTGGCCCTCTCCCTATGGACCCGATAGTGATGCTGCTAGGATATACCAGGAATGTGCCCAAATCGGATCGTAAATTTGTTGACATTGCGTTACTCCTCGCTAAGCGGAGGATTGCTTGCAGATGGGGAAGGGGGAGGGCGCCAAAGTTTAAGGAATGGTTGGACGACCTCCAATACTGTCAGGAACAACATGGCGTGTATGCGGAACTGCTACCCGCCCGCTGCGCTCCCGGTGACTTCTGGTCCCCCTTACAGGTATACTGCCTGGCTCAGGCGACGCAAAGTGACTCCTCTGGAGACGACGAGCCGGTCCCGGGCCCATGAGCGTATCGGTACTTTACACTTCATACACCCCACTACACCCCACACTACATGCTGAGCATAGTGCCGCCTAACTCGGGATAAGACGACGAGCCTGTTGGTGGAATGCTGTGGGGGAGACTTGGGTAATTGTGGTCCGTGAGATACGGCTCTAGTGACAGAATTCCGCTAACCCTCCCGTCATCGTGGCACTAAGGGATGGTGGAAATGTATACACAATGTATACTGCAATAGCAGGGAGCGAAGAGCGACACAGTGTTGGGAAAGTACAGCATACCGTCCTCAGGTGAATCTCATGTTCTACACTCATATACATATCACACGCTGAGGTACAGGGCGGGGATGCGCACACTAGATACACAAGGAGCGTGCCACTGCACAAGGCTACGCAGTTAGCTGACTGATACAGACAACGACGATACAGGATTGGGACGGACCGCAATAGTGTACCTATTTGACTAATGTCCCAACTGTACGCGGGGAGAGGTGGTTTCCCTTTTCCGTATGCCCTCCCCCCGGTTGGATAGGATGAGAGGACTCTAGCCACTTGACCGCCCACTGTGGGACAATGGGAAGTGTGTATACATTGTGCTGGCCGCAGTATTGATGGTGAACCTAATGCTCATCTTTTTCTTTCTCTCTAATGAATGTACCAAACATATTGCCATATTGAATTGCAGATGCTGTAACTGTCATGCCTTTGTGTTGAACGCATATGATAAAGGTTTAAAAAAAAAAAACTATTAGGGGTAACAATGGGTAGGAAGATGAACTGGGTATCCCAATTAGATGTCTTAGTTCTAAAGCATAATCAGTTGACTGGAGCCCTCCTAAAGGAACATCGACTGTCCCACACATAACCTATAGGGCCAGCAGTAGCTATTCATAATGGGAAAATCAGAGCTTCAATTATTTATGGCGCCGAACTTTGGGGGTTCGAAAATCTTTTACCTCTAGTACAAGTACAAAATAAGTTCATGAGATCCCTGACCGCCCTCCCACACCCATGAAGCCTTTGCTCTTAGATTTGGGCTGTATTCCCCTTGACGAGGTGGTAGGTTTTAGACCCCTAGAATATTGGAGGAGGCTCTGGACCACCCAAGAATTGTCACCATATGCGAGCGCAGTAATGCACATCAGGAGTGCTGATTCATCATCTAAAATTAAATGGCTGCAGAAAATAATGTACAATTTGAAGGAAATGGGGCTTGGTCACTTGTGGGATGATCGAATAATTTCAAAGTGCTTTATTGGGATATGATCACCAGAAAGACCCTGTCAGCGGTGGGTAGTACTTCGCTTACAGGTATCTTCTTAGATCACAAGTTTGCATCAAAGCCAGAACCATACTGGAATTTGATTACAAAACATAGCTATAAGAGATTATACTATCAATTCCAAGTGGGTACTCTTCCTTTAAGATCTTTCGTTGCTAAATGGAAAAAAGCCAATTAATGTCAATTGCCCTTTTTGTCATACCCAGGAAGAGACAATACCTCATGTACTCTTCATGTGCCCGGCTTATATAGCCCCTCGTTGTAGGTGGCTCAAGCCATTGAGTTCCAACCGTGGCACTAGATCCTGTATGATGGCCCTGCACATTTTGATAATGTTAATGTTAATGTTATATGTGCTTGTATAGCGCCCGGCTGCCCCAGCGAAGGGGCGTCCCGGCGTTTTCTGTATGAAAAATGGAAGGAGGAAAGGGTCAGGGAGGAGAGAAGGGAGAATATTGTTTAACAGAAGAGGTGTGCTTTGATTGCTTTCCTGAAGGTTAACAGATTGTGTATCCCTCGGATCTGGTCTGGGAGGCCATTCCAGAGTTTGGCGGCTAGATACCTGAAAGAACGACCGCCCATCCTGGCTAGCTTGATGCGAGGTACAGTTGCTAGGTTCTGTCCTTCTGAACGTAGGGCACGTCGAGGGACGTAGGTAGACAGGAGTGGGCAGAGCATGGGGGGGAAGCCGTTTTTAGGATTTTTAATGCTAGGCATAGCGTTTTGAAGTGAATCCTTTTCTCCATTGGGAGCCAGTGGAGTTTGGTAATGACGCTAGCCACAGACGTGTGGCGGGGGAGTCCTACCAGAGCCCTGGCGGCGGCGTTCTGGACTCGCTGGAGTCTAGTTTTTTCTGCCACGTTAGCTCCCTAGCAGGAGGGAGCAGGCATAGTCCAGCCTTGAAAGAATGGCTGCTTGGACCATCATGTGACGGGTTTGGTGGTCAAAAAATCCTAGGATAGGTCTAAGATTCAGTAAAATGCCGAAGCAGGTGGCCGCCACTTTTTTTGTGTGGTAGGTAAAGCTTAGGGCAGAGTCTACCCAGACTCCCAGGTTTTTGACACAGTCCTTAGGTTCAGGCGGTTGGCCGAGGTTTTCTGGCCATCAGTTGTTTCCCCAAGTGTCTTTTTTCCCACCAGCAGCACCTCCGTTTTTCCGGCATTGAGCTGGAGGTAGTTTGCCGTCATCCATTCTGTGATGTCAACAAGAGTTTGTTGGAATTTTTGGGCGCTGTGGCCGTTTTCATCATTTAATGCCACCACCAGCTGTGTGTCATCAGCGTAGGACACGAGAGACATTCCGTGCCTCCTGGCTACCTCTGCCAGGGGTTGGACGTACACATTGAACAGGGTGGGGCTAAGAGCTGACCCCTGGGGCACGCCCTGTTCAAAGGGGCATTCCTTGGAGAGATAAGGGGGGGGTGGGGACTCAAAGTGATCTGCCTGATAGAAAGTCTCTGAACCAGCCGAGGGCGTGTCCTGATATTCCGACCTCCTTTAGCCTGAACAGCAGAACTTCGTGTGACACCGTGTCGAAGGCAGCACTGAGGTCAAGTAAAATCAGTGCTGCCGTTCCGCCAGCGTCTAGAATGGTACGAAGGTGTTCTGTCACACTTAGTAAGGCTGTCTCGGTGCTGTGTTCAGCCCGGAATCCATGTTGTGACATGTCCAAGATGGAATTAGATGACAGGTATTTGGTCAGGATGGTGTTTACATGGGCTTCTGCTACCTTGCCTGGCCATGGGAGGAGTGATAACGGTCTGAAGTTTTCGGGCATGTTAGGGTCCAGCGTGGGTTTTTTAATGATAGGTGATATCCAGGCTTGTTTCCATTTGGAGGGGATTATGGCTGTAGAGAAGGATTTGTTAATAATGTCTCTCAGGGGGCCTAGAACTGTTATGTCCGCTTCTCTGAAGGTTTCGGGTTTGAGAGGGTCTGCCGGTGAGCCAGACTTGATTTTATTACAGATTTTTGTAAAATCTTCTTTGCTAAGAGCCGGGATGCTAGAAAGGTTGGGTCTGGTGGGGTCATTCGAGGGAATGAGGTGGGGAATGGAGGGGAAGGTACTGTAGATTTTCCGGATTTTCTCTAAAAAGAATGAGGCCATATTATCGCATAGTGCGGGTGAGGTGTTTGGGTTAGCCACTGTTTTTTTGGCGCTAAACTCTTTGAGGATTTTAAAGATGGTTTTTGAGGCATTGTGGCTGTTCTTAATCTCGGTGGCGTAGTAGGCTGCCCTGGTCCTACAGATATTACGGTGGTAGGCTTTTTGCGATTGTATATACAAGATTTTGAGGGCAGGATCGTAGTTTCTTCTCCAGCATCTTTCAGCTTTTTTGCACTCTTTTTTCAGTGCGGAGAGTTCATTATTGTACCAGGGGCTGGATTCGTGGGCGTGTGCATTGATCCATTTAGTAGGGATCAGGGTGTCTAGGGCTCAGTTGATCTATTCGCAGAATTGGTCGTATCCTTGGTCAGGGTCTTCGCTAGGTGAGGGGGGCTAGTAGTAAGGAGTGCATGGAAGTCCTCTATACGGAGCTTCCTCCAGGGTCTTTTCCGAACCTGCTGAGTGGGTTTGGCAAGCAGGATGTTGTTGCAGGGTATTGACATGACCACTAGACAGTGGTCGGTCCAGGTCATGGGGATGGGTGTTTCGACCAGTGCGTTAGTTATATTAGAGAAGATGGGGTCCAGGAGATGACCACCACTGTGGGTGGGGCCCTTCACGAGTTGGTCTAGTTGAAGGGCAGCCAGATCAGCTAATAAAGTGTTGATCTTCGAGTCTCCAGTACAGTCAAAATGGATGTTCAAGTCCTCTATGATAGTGAAGTTGGCAGTTTCAGTGATCTGTGAACATAGGTTCTCAAGGAGTGAGTTAGTGAATTTAACGTCAGCTCCCGGGGGCCTATAGATCAGGAGTCCTACCATGCTGAGCTGGGGGTTGATTTTGATGTTGTAGCGTGCACATTCGCAATCTTTAATGTCGGCTTTAGTTAGCTGGCATGTAAGGTGCGATTTGGTCATTATAGCAATCCCACCACCTCTGGAGTTTCTGTTAAGGGTGTGGGTGGTGTATCCTGTAGGGGTGGCCAGGTTTATGACAGTGTCCATGTCATCCTGGAGCCACGTCTCAGTTAGAAAAAGAATATCGAGGGAGTGGTTAGAAATTAGATCGTGGATTTCAGAGTAGTGTTTCGGCAAAGATCGAACGTTCAGCTGGCCAATTTTGATTGTTAAGGGCTTGGCTACTGGAGGGGAAGTTTGCCGAGCTGGGGTTAGAAGTGAGAAACCGCATGAGCATGCAAGGGGCGTGGTAGTGTGTACAGGGTTGAGACCGGTGCATCCGCGTTCAGGGCGCTGTAGCTTTAGTAGCTCTAGTCTTGAATACACTATCCTACCGTTCCGGATTATGGCAGGGTTTTTGGCGTCTGGCGCTTCCTTCACGCTGACGGGCGCAGACAGGCAGGACTCTGGCTCGACTCTGGCGTGACCCCGGCGCGCCCGCTGTACGCGTCCGCTGCGCGGAGCCATGCCCTTACCTTTTATAGTGTCCACTGGGGTGCCCTGAGGCTATTCCCAAGCTAAGATGGCCGCCGCGTTTTAGGTGTGACGAGGTGCCTTGAGCTCTTAGTCAGCTGGGACAGTTTCGGTGAGTGCGGGGTGCGAGGGGCTTATTAGGTCAAGCCGATCGTTAACCGCGCTGGGGGAAGCTTATGGGTCGCGGTGTTTAGTTTTCAAACACGCGCGCCACAGAGTACAGCAGATTTACTTTGAAGTACACAGAGAGGCTGGGAGTGAATGCGAATGCTGCTGCGCTAGGGAGAATCTTTGGAGGGCAGTGAATAGAGTTCAATCACGCTCTCCACAAAATAAAAGTAGTTTTTAAAAGCAATTTACACACAACAAAGAAAACAATTAAAATCACAACTATCTCCCGGCTATCCGCCATAGGAGGGGTCCAACACACACATAACACACACATAACGAACACGCATGCAGACATTGTTATCGCCACTGCGAAATTCTTGAGTTGGTCCTGGGCATTGAGGAGGAAAAAACTGGAGGCTGATGGGGAATTGAATTTAGCGCCTAAGTGTCCAGTGTAAATTGGCTCTCCTCCAGAGAATAATGAAGGATTGCATTTTATCTGATTGATTTTACTTATTTCAATTATTATTGATTAGTTAGGATTTCGATAATGATGATATTAATTCTGTATGAAATGTATGTTTTTAGGGTCTTACCCTTTTAACTAACACTTTTATGTATGTATTGTGTCTTTTATGATTGTAAATTATCGAATAAAGACTAATTGAACTGAACTGAACTGAAAACATGAGACAGATATGCATGAAATGCATAACCTTAAATCTGCACGGCATTATCGCCTTTAAGCAGTGCTAAATTTAAGCCAGTGGTTTCCTGTGCTTGGCAAAGGTACTTAATTTTCAGCACTGGCAATTATAACAGTCTTAGAGATAAGGACAACAGCAGTTTATTAATTTAATACACAATAAGAAATGACTACTACCTCCCATCCAGGCAATTTTTATAGCTTTGGGGGCTTGGAATTGTCACACTTTTAAGAATGTGATGATTAGTAGTGTGCTGGTGCTGTCATTGGCTGCTCTGGCGGAGACAACGAGTGGTGCACGCTTCAGTGGTCTCCTGACGAGGGCCCTGGCACTTATGTTTTTTACAAATTATGCACTGCATTTAAAATGAAACCACGTGCAGACCGATTACAAATTAGACAGGGGGTTGTCTCTAGGGGGAAACATCCTTTACCACGCAACTTTTACCACACAGTGCTTTTACAACACAGGTTTTACAGCGAAAACCATTACAACGCATTGCACTGGGGGGCGCTCTAGGATAAGTAATAGTTTAATTTACTATCCAACACCTTCCCTACTATCCACGGGGACTGGAGTTGGAATAGTAAATTAAACTATTCACTATCCAGCACCCCCCAAAGCAATGCGTTGTAATGGCTTGAGTTGTAAAACTTGCGTTGTAACAGCATGCGTGGTAAAAACATGCGTTGTAACAACGTACATCCGTCTCTGGGTGTTATACTGCTCTGCTTCAACATGAGCTGGCATCCTACACCCTAATCAGTGGGGCGCAGAACCATGAGCCCTATTTTACTGGCCCGAAAACATGTCGACTACAATCACAGATGACTGGGCTGTAAGGCAGCCTGGCCTCTTCCCCCAACAACCCTCCTCTCCAGGCTTGGGGACAGCCTCTGCCTTTCTCTTCCACTGCCATCCGCCACATTCCGCTTCCACTGACCCCGCCCACACTGACTGCCAATCATACTTACCACCTACTAAGAGCATGTGGTAAATGGAATTGTTAAAATAGGGAATAATGAGTGTAAGTGAACCCAAATAACCTGGTCTCCATGGTTATTTCCTACTCCTTGGGGATTACCTCGCAATAGCTGTATTTAGGTGCGGGCAAGAATTGTTGATTTTAGTCACCTAAATCTGCTTGATTTATAATGTGGGCCACAGTGCTATTTTTGCATTTTCTTCCACAGCTCTAGTTCCTATTTAATGCCTCACTCACCAAAAACATTTTTCGGGAACAAAAACGTTTGAATTACACAGATAGCAGCGTAACACTCCCATTAGTCAGAACAGCGCCATCAATATTTAAATGTCACTGCCTGCAACATTAAAACGTTCACAATCATTTTAGCTAATGACACTTAAAAGGAAAGCCATCAGCTTCCAAATGTTATATTTTACTTTCGGGGACTCCACGTGCACCTATTATATTAAAAATACAGTCGTTAAAAGGAAGAAAGTCATAATATCTATGAAAAGGAATTCTCAATGACTAACACACACTTAACAATCGTAAGAAAAGCAAACATCTCTGAAAACAAAGCATCACACCTTCAATGAAGGAAAGTAAACAACTAAAGTGAGCGGAAGGCATGTCCTCGGATCCCCTGCAGGCGGTGAAAAGATCACTCACAAGATAAACGATCTGCAGACGGCGAAACCATCATATTTAAAATAATCAAGTTCACCACTGAGGGTTCCATTGAAAATAATTAAATTCATCATATAGGGATCCATTTCAAGTGATGCATTGTGCTTTTGCGCCTAGAAGCAATTAAGCTATGAAAAGTGCGCTATATTAGCAAGCTACACATCCACAACGAAGTCACAATGTTGATATTGTGAAGAAAAAAAAACCTCATCCTACACAAACATCTTGAAAAATTGGTTTAATTAGAAGAATATCATGCAACAGAACATTGCAGGTAAGAGTATCATGTTTTTAAGTGTTTAACCCCTTCGCTGATAGGCCTTATCCCCCTCTATGCTAAGCCTTTTTTTGGCTATTTAGGGTAGTTCACGCCTAGGCCCCTGTAACTTTTTGACAACATAAGCTATCCACACCAAATGTGCTGCCTATTCTTCAAACATCATGGGGATTCTAAAGAGACCCAGGGTTTGTGGATTCCTTGGGAAGGGACCCAGAATGTAGCCAAAATAGAGCTAATTTTTTATGGGAAAAAAGTGCTGCAAATGAAAGTGTCTGTTTTTCCCCCCTGCAAATGGTATCAAGAAAGGGTTTGTGGGACTAAAATCACCATTTTCAAGCTTTTGGGGACTGGTAGACTTTTGTAAGAAAACCAGCATTTTTTACACAGTTTTGGTATTTCACTGAGACATAGCCTATTTTTTCTATTTTTTGGGCTTTCAACCTTAAATAGAAATTGGTCTGAAAGCAATAATAGATCCTGGAAAGCTATACATTTTATAAAAGTAGACAGAATTCTGAATTCAGCAAGGGGTCATTTGTGAAGATCCTTCAAGGTTTCTTTCTTAAAAACTAACACTTGAATATTGGAAAAATTGAGAATTAGTTTAAAAAAACAGCCATTTGTGCCAACATTTTCACCTGTAACTTCTTCTAATTATGACTGCTGTTTGATAGCAATATACCGTTACATCTGCTGGACCTTTCTTGTCGTGGGGATATATAGGACTTATAGGTTCACCAAGTACCCAACGAACCCAGAGCCAATAACTAAGCAGCATCTTGCAATGGTTTTTTATTATGTACCTGGTAAATAGCAATTCATTTGGGAAAATATATACATGGAAAATTCGGTATGAAAGACACCTATGTATTTCTGAAATTGGAACTAAATATAGAGTTTAGAAACAGTAGATATTTGCACATTTTCCAAATTGTGAGTACCCATACTAGCATGAGAATTATAGGACATTTTTCAAAGTGACTTCTTTTTAGGTTTCGACCTGGCGAGGGCACGCAGTGCCCCTCCCAGATTGAAAACTTTTGTCAACAGTATGGATGTTCGGATAGCCTCTGTTTCCCATTGGCTAGCTCCATAAATGGAGGCTAGCCATTGGGAGACAGAGGCTGTCAATCACGCTTCCTCGGGAAAACGCGATTCCGGGGCGTTTCTCTGTCTTTTTTTAAGTCCCGCCCCTTTGCCCTGGGCCGCGCTGTGATTGGCTGCCGGCCCGGGACACCCCCGTGACGTCATTCCCCGGGCCGCGCTGTGATTGGCTGGCCGGCCCGGGACCTGACTTGTGTTTTTTTATCTCCAGAAAGGTGGAGAACCGCGGGCATGTTTGCGGTCGATCCCTAAAAACACACACACATACAAAGCAGCCTCGAAGCAAGTGGCCTGTATGAAAATGACTCCCCTCGCAGAGCTGTCCCTTCGTGTAAAACGACTATTAGTCACAGCGAGCCATGGCATGCATTTTTAATCACCTGCTCAGGGGCACAGCGGCCTGTGGGGAAAGGGGCAGGCTTGTGTTCCTGTAAGCCCCACACACCAGGCCGCCACTGAGGGCTGACTGACTCACCCGCGCCCGCCAGCCTGCGAGGCCATGCCCCTCACTTGAAATGGTGCCCTTTCCTCCAGCCCGTGCACCTGCGCGCTCCCCCACCCCCTGCCTCAGAGCACACATGTCACGGCGGGGGAGGGAAGGCGCTCTCCGGGAGATGCAGAGAGGGATCGATGAGGCGCGAGCAGTCAATACTGATTGATGCCTCAAGTAGCAGCTTGAACATGCGTTTCATATTGCGGGACAGAGGCGGGATCATTACCGCTGCTGGCAGGAGGCAGCTTGCGGTTTCCCCAGACCCGGCTTCCAAGTAAACGCTGCTTGTACATGTAACGTGAAGATTAGAATCATATTTTTCTTTCTTTTTTTTAAAAAAAAACTGGTGTTGGAGTAGAATAAGAGGTGCCAAGGCGCTTGGCGGGAAGACGGCTGAAATGGGTCGGCGCGTCAGTAATGCAAGGGAGAGAGGCACTGGTATTCAGTATTTATGGAAACATGCGGTTCTGGGAGCTTTATTCGTGTGTTCAGGCCACAGGGCTTGCCTCTGTAGTGTATGCATGATGCATGCTCCTCATTAGCATATGCTTCTATTGATGATTCTGAGGCGTCCCTCCACCCCTCAGTTCTGTCATTAATCTCGGCTCACTTATCTTTTCCACCCTTGCTGTGGGTGCACCCCATCGACAGCCACAGCCTCCCGCAACAATGGAAGCATGAGAAGTAAACCAGGCAGCAAGGGGCATTTAGACATGAAATATCAGATCACGTATTTTATACTCCTGCTCATAACGATTAAAGACACGCAGTCGTTTACCAGGGACAGCATGAAGGAACACAGCTTCTGTTTGTGGTTTCTATATTCTGCAGCAAAGGAATGTGGTTTGTAGTTTAACAGGATCTAGTGATAAATGCATCTTTTTTTACCCCTACCATGCGCGCGGCCACCCCTTGAACACGGTCAATGCCATGGGCAGGACTTTTAAGTGGGATAAAAAAACGGGGTTGTCTCAAAGGGGTGTGGCCAATGTAATTAACAAGCATTTACAATTCAACGGTTTCGCCTTTGGAAAAGTTTGAGCTATTGGCATTGTATATGACAAAATTTGTATTTATGTGTTGGTTTTGAAAACAGATAAATAAATGGCATTGTCATTTACATTGCCAATAGCTCTAATTTTTCCAGAGGCGAAACCGTTGCATTGTAAATGCTTGTTTACATATTGTCTTTCATTTGGAAGGCAGAAATGCATTGAAAGTCATTAGATACTAACAGTTGCTCTACAATTCTGTGTTGCCCTAAGTCTCCCGATAAAAATGGTACCTCTCAGGGAGGGGGATTGGGTTGGGAGGGGTGAGTGGGAAGGGGAGAAAAGGAGAGGGGGTAGGATGGGAGATGCAGGGCTTGGGGGTAAATGTAATTTGTCTGTTTCCTTTTGTTCATACTTAATTTTTTGCTAATTCTTTATCTATGCTCAAATGTAGTATCTCCTATGCCTTATGCAGCATGCAAACTCAAAACCAGACACCACACATATTCCACCAGTAATATACGTTCAGAGACACCGCCTTCCTGTTCGCACCCACCACAATGCCGCTCAAGCCTCTAGAAATTACTAACACTTAGAGGGCTCAGACTAAAACACTGGCAGAAAACCTTACTATTGTTTCTCTGAACGTCAAAGGCCTTAATCACCCAGTAAAACGCAGAAAAGTCATTGAGTATTTAGCTGATTTAGGTGATGTCCTTCTGCTTTAGGAGACAAAACTCTCGGAAGAGGCTATAGGATACCTAAAACATCACTGGATCTCTCATACGCTACGCTCTCTGGCCATTCATAAGAAAATAGGTGTGATCAACCTAATCTCAAAAAAATCCAACATTATCATCTCCTCACACACTCACGACACGGATGGGAGACTTTTAGTAATGCCTCTAATGAGAGACGAAGACCCCTTTCACGTGGTAAATATATATGGGCCTAACGCTGACGAACCAGATTTTTGGGAATCTGTCTCAACTACTATTGAGAATTTACCTCAAGATGACCTCATTGTGGTAGGTGGTGACTTCAACCCCCCGTTAGACCCACTTATAGACCAGCAATCTAAATGCACATACCAATCCTCCCGCTCACATGAGACACTCAAATGTATCTGCTCCAAATGTAACCTTAGAGATTCTTGGCGACTCCAACATCCAGATGTGAGAGATTACACATTTTACTCAGCATCACATAATTCCTACTCTAGGATTGACTACATTTTACTCTCCAGCTCATTCACACATCTCATAGAGAAACAGACATAGCGCCTAAACTAGTTTCCGACCATTTCTGTATCAGCACCACTCTCGCAGGTACCCACTCTATCCTAGCCCCGAAGCGTTGGCGCTTTAACAAAGACATACTCTCAGATCCAGAGAACAAACAACAGATTGTGAAAGCCATTCAAGAATAAATCTCATTAAATGATCTCCCTGGTACAAACACTTCTACCCTATGGGATGCGCTCAAAGCTATGATTAGGGGTGTCATTATAGGTATCAGAGCACAGAACAACAAAAAATTTAATCTGGAACTTGACGCACTAGAGAAAGAGATCAAATCACTAGAAATTTCCTATTCTGCTAATGTAGACAACAAATCTACACTGGACCAACTTGTTAAAAAGAAATACGAATACAATACAATTGTGAGCAAACGCGCCAGAGTGTGGATAAATAAATTTAAAGCACTCAAACATAAGCAGAAGCAATTTACCATAGCCTTGATTAAAGATCCCACTAATGCCACCCATACCAAGCAAAACAAATTACTAGACACCTTCCAAGCCTTCTACGAAGACCTATACAAAACAAGTTAACATTAGACACGGAGGCATGCTCTGAATACCTAGACTCACTGAACCTCCCCAAACTTCCAGAGAAAGACAGCTCTTCATTAGGGTCCCACATCAGCAACAAAGAACTTTCATCCGCAATCAAATCGCTCAAAAGCAATAAAGCCCCTGGCCCAGATGGCTTCTCAGCCAGCTTTTACAAGGAGTTTGATAAATTTCTCAGCCCTACCTTACTAAAATTATTCAACTCTATTGCAGCGGAGGGCTGTGTCTCCAAATCAATGGGTGAAGCCTATATTATTGTCATCCTGAAAGAAGGAAAAGACCCCCTCTTAACAAAAAACTATCGACCAATCTCGCTTATCGACCTGGATTGCAAGATTTATGCAATGATTAAATACTGCATGTCAAACCACAATACCGGGTTACTGTGCCACGTTCTGGAGAAAGCTAAAATTACGGCCACCCCCTCTGTTGCCATCACCCTAGACGTGGGTAAAGCATTTGACAGGGTGTCTTGGTCCTTCTTGAAACAGTGCATGCTATCTTTCAACCTGGGGAAGACCTATACTGACATGGTAATGGCCCTCTACTCCGCTCGGTCCGCTTGGATTGCCATAAATAGCACCCTCTCGGACCCATTTCAATTGGAACAGGGCACTAGGCAGGGCTGCCCTCTCTCGCCCGCACTGTTCCTCTTGGCCCTTGAACCTCTCATCACAGATATAAAACGTAACAATGAAATTATGGGTGTGGACTATGGAGGTACACGAGTGAAACTTGCTGCTTATGCGGACAATATCCTCGTGGTTTCAGAGAATCCAAATACTTCCATTGAGGCCCTCATGACCACCATAGAAAGATACTCCGCCCACTCCGGGTACAAACTGAATCGCGGTAAGTCTGAACCTTTACGGCACCAGAGACATGCTGGATAACTCAGGCCTCTCATGACAGACTGGTTTTATTAACTATCTCGGGATTGAATTTGGCAGCACCCTACTCGAGACGCTCCAGCACAATGAAACCATCACCCTAGAAAAAATTAAAACCCTCCTCGATGGTTGGTCTCCTCATTTCATATTATGGTGGGGGAGGGTTGAGGCCATCAAGATGATGATCTCTCCTCTAGTGAACTATCTAATCACAATGCTGCCCCTCACATTATCTCCGGACTTCCATCACAAATTGGACGTCTTACTCTCCAAATTATTATGGAAGGGGAAAAAGCAAGAATTAGCATAAAGAAACTCAGCTTGGATAAGTCCTTGGGAGGGGTCAATTTGGCAGACTTCAAGCTGTATCAGATGGCATTCCTTGCCAAACAGAGTTCCTACTGGCTGGCACCACCCATCGACTATACCCCTGTCTGGCGGGTCACAGAGAAAGTTCTTCTTAGGAATCTTGCCTCAGCAGCTGTCCTAACTGTGAACCTTAACACGGTCACTTGCTCAAAATCCATTTTCCAGAACAAAAAAATCGCTCTGCTGAAAATTGACAAACTCTTATACAGAGGTGTAAGGCACTCTAATATGGAATCGCTTTGGCATAAACCCACATTCCTATTAAGGGGAAACCACTAGACAACAACTTAAAGGTTGAAAAATGTATCTAATTCCCCCACCAGTTGTTTGGCGACTCCTACCCCCTCACCTCCAAAGAAGTCCATCCAGACACGACCATGACTCACTAGAATTCTATAATTTTTTTTAAATAAAGTCAGCGATTACTAAAGCAAAGCTCTCTACGAGGCCTTCTCCTCTCCCAAACTACCTCGCTAAACTAAATAGACTCGGCCACCAGGTTTCCTGGCTCTATAAATTAATACTCCCGCAACACTCAGCCCTCAATAAACAAGTCACACATTTTTAGGAATCACACGTCTCTTTTCCAATATCAGAATTGGATTGGTCCAAAACCTGGGCATCAACCATGAGACACAAAATCAGCCCAGCACTCTCCCAAATTAAGTTTTGGCTGCTCCATAGAGCTTTCTGGACACCTGCGCATCTTCACTCACACAACATCAGGGAGGATGCAGTTTGTTGGAACTGCAAGGATAAAGTTGGTGACCTAGAACACCTCTTGCTCCACTGTGAATGCTTGATACCCTTTTGGGACAAGATCTTCGCTTTTCTTTCCAACATTTTCTCATATTCCCCCAACAGAGAGCTACTGACCCTGGTATTTGGCTTCCTCAAAGCCGGGTCTCTTACTGACAATGATAGGGCCCTACTAGTCCTACTCCTCACTGCAGCGGTCAAGATCATTCTCAGTAACTGGAAAGGCACCCGCAAAGCCTAATTTTTCTGCTGGTTAAATTGGGTCACCAACCTAAGAGGGGCTAATAATCTTTCACTTCAGAACTCGCCGTGGCGATCTCCTACCAGACATATGTGGGATACTCTTGACAACTATTTTAGCTCACGCCCTACAATTCACGTTCATTACGTCTGCTTGATTTCTCCATATTGATCCTCTGGCCACCTCTCCTGCCAAAGTCAGCGGCTGTTACCTTCTGTGGGTCCGTGCTCTAATACTACATATGCTACTTGTACACTCCATGATATGTCATTTTTGTTTCTTAATGTCTGCTACTGCCCATTCAAATTCTATTTTTTACATTTATTGTTTAGGTTTTGTATGTCTCTTTCCTATGTACTTATGATTTCATGTTTTGTCTGTATTGCTTTTATTTGGAAGCAACCAATAAAAACTTTTGAACACACAAAAATGATATCTCATTTGTGAGGGTAGGCCGAGTGCCCGCAACAGGAAATGGCTCAAAACGCAACGTGGACACACTTTATTTTTACAATGAAAACTGACCCTTTTTTTGCAAAGTGCCTAGCTGTAGATTTTGAACCCTAGCTCTGCCGGCTCCTAGGGAAACCTAGCAAACCTATACATTTTTTTAAACTAGAGAACTAGGGGAATCCAGGATGAGGTGACTTTTCTGGCTCTCACCAGATTCTGTTATCCAGAATCCCTTGCAAACCTCAACATTTATTTTAAAAAACACATTTTCCTCACATTTCTGTTGTAAAAAATTCTATAATCTGCGTGGATCCACAAATTCTACCCACCCTGCATTCCCCGAAGTCTTTAGAGAAAAATGGTACCTCACTTGTGTGAGTAGGCCTAGTGCCCACCACAGGAAATGGCCCGAAATGCAACGTGGAGACACCACATTTTCACTATGAAAACTGACCCTTTTTTTGCAAAGTGCCTAGCTGTAGATTTTGAACCTTATCTCTGCCGGCACCTAGTGAAACACAGCAAACCTATACATTTTTTTAAACTTGACACCTAGGGGAATCTAGGATGGTGTGACTTGTCTGGCTCCCATCATGTTCTGCTACCCAGAATCTCTTGCAAACCTCAACATTTGTAAAAAAAAAAAAAAAAAAATGTTCCTCACATTTCTGTGACTGAAAGTTCAGGAATCTGTGTGGATCAATACAATTCCACCCACTCTGCATTCCCCAAAGTCTTCAGAGAAAAATGGTACCTCACTTATGTGGGTATGGGAAGTAAGTAGAAATGACACACATCTAGGGCTTATTGGAATTAAGTATGCACTTTAAATACAGAGCATGGACAAAATATAAATCTTGTCAGCTGACCAGACTCCGACTGGCAAGTCTGAAAGGGCTAGGTAATATTGCTAACTAATGGAGGATTACATTTACAAAAGTAGGCCTAGTGCCTGTGACAGGAAATGGCCCAAAACGCAACGTGGCCACACCACTTTTTCACAGTGAAAACAGACTCTTTTTTGGCAAAGTGCTTAGCTGTAGATTTTGAACCCTAGCTCTGCCGGTACCTAGAAAAACCTATATATTTTTGAAAACTAGACTCACAGGGGAATCCAGGATGGGGTCACTTGTCTGGCTCTCACCAGGTTCTGTTACGCAGAATCCCCTGCAAACCTCAAAAGGTGTCCCCAAAAAAATATTTTCCTCACATTTCTGTGGTGGAAAGTTCTGGTATCTGCATGGATCCACACAATTCTACCCACCCTGCATTCCCCAAAGTCTTCCGAGAAAAATTGTACCTCACTTGTGTGGGTAGGCATAGAGCCTGCAACAGGATTCGACCCAAAATGCAACGAGAACACACCACATTTTCACAGTAAAAACAGACCCTGTTTTTGCAAAGTGCCTAGCTGTAGATTTTTAACCCTAGCTCTGCCGGCACCTAGGTAAACCTAGCAAACCTATACATTTTTTTAAACTAGACACCCGTAGAAATCCAGGATCGGGTGGCTTGTGTGGCTCTCACCAGGTTCTGTTACCCAGAATCCTTTGCAAACCTCAAAATTTGTCAAACAAAACACATTTTACTCGCTTATCTGTGGTGGAAAGTCCTGGAATCTGTGTGGATCCACACAATTCCACCCACCCCACATTCCCCAAAATCTTCAGAGACAAATGGTACCTCACTTGTGGGGGTCGGTCAAGTTCCCGTGACAGAAAAGGGCCCAAAACCTATTGAGGCGACATTAAAATGACCTATCAGAAAACAACCATAAGTTTTTGGCCCCGGGCTCGGCGGCCATCTAGGGAAACCTACCAAAACCACACATTTCTGAAAACTAGACACCCAGGGGAGTCCATCAAGGTATGGCTTGCGTGGGTTCCCCAACATTTCCATACCCAGAATCCCCAGCAAACCTCAAATTTGGCTGAAAAATCACTTTTTTTGCAAATTTCTAGTTGGTAATGTTCTGGAATATGCGTGGATCCACAAATTTCCTTCTACACAGCATTCCCCAGGTCTCTCAATAATAATGGTACCTCACTCATGTTGGTGGGTCAAGTACCCCTGACAGGCAAGGGCCCAAAACATATTGAGAAGACATCAAAATGACCTATCACAAAACAAGCTAGTTTTGCAAGGAGGGTCCCATTTGCTTTTAGCCCTGGGCTCGGCAGCCATCTAGGGTAACCTACCAAACCCATGCATTTCTGAAAACTAGACACAGGGGGAGTTCAGCAAGGTATGGGTTGCATGGTTCCCCCAACATTTCCCTACCCAGAATCCACTACAAACATCAAATTTTATTGTAAAAATACATTTTTTCTCACATTTCTGTGTGGGAAAGTTGTAGGATCACTGGGCTGACACAAATTTCCTACCAACAAGCATTCCCTCAGGTCTTCCGATAAAAATGGTACCTCACTTGTGTTGGTAGGTTTAGTGGCTGCTGAAGGAAATGGGCCCAATCGTACTGTGGAGACTTCAAAATTACCTTTAACAAAACTATCTGGTTAGTGGATGGGCACCTGAGTTTTTGGCCTGGGGCTCACGGACATCTAGGGATACCTACCAAACTCACACATTTCTAAACACTAGATACCCAGGGGAGTCCAATGAGGTATGGCTTGCATGGATCTCCTAACATTTCCCTACCCAGAATCCCCTATAAATCTCAAATTTAGCTGAACAAAACACAATGTCCACATATTTTGTGTGGAATCACTGTGCTGGCACAAATGTCCTACCCCACAGCATTATCCTTAGTGTCCTGAGTAAAATGATACCTGTGGCTGTTTTGTTTGGGTGGGTGAGGACACTGGGATGCCCATTCTGGGCAGCCCCCACCCCTAAGTATAAAAAAAACCCAGCATAATTGCTGGCGCCTTTTAGGCTCTCTGCCCCCCAGGGGCAGATCAGGGCTACTGCCTCCTGGGGGCACAGAAAGACAGTGGCATCTTTTTTGGGGGGTTGGGAGCATTGGCATTCCCATTCTGGGTAGCCCCCACCCCTGAATTTTGACAAACATTTACCCCTGGTGCCTAATGGGCTTTCTGCCTCCCCGACGGGGCAGATAAAGGGCTATTGTCCCCATCTGCCTCTGGGGGGCAGAAAGACTGTGGCATTTTTTGGGAGGGTGGGAGTATTGGCATGCCCATTCTGGCAGCCCTTGCCCCGAACCTTAGAAAAATAAAATTCCCTGGTGCCTAGTGGACTTTTTGCCCCCCTGGGGGGGGGGGCAGGTAAGAGGCTATTGTCCCAACTGCCTCCCAGGAGGGGCAGAAAGACTGTAGCTTTTTTTGGGGTGGGGGTATTTGCATACCCATTCAGGGCAGCCCCCACCGCTACGTATATATATTTTAAAAAATCCCTGGGGCCTAGTGGGCTTTCTGCCGTCCCGGGGGGAGATCAGGGGCTATTGCCCCCATCTGCCTCCTGTGGGGGGCAGAAAGTCTTATTCCTTCTGAGGGTTAGGGTGGGGGCTTTGACATGCTCATTTTGGGCAGTCCCCACTCCTTTCATGTAAAAACAATTCACTGGCGCCTAGGGTGCTTTCTGCCACTCAGGGGGGCAGATTGGGGGCTATTGCCCTTATGCCTCCCAGGAGGGGCAGAAAGGCTGTAGTATTTTTTTGGGGGGTGGAGTTATTTGCATTCCTATTCTGGGAAGTCCCCACCCCTACGTTTATATAAAAAAAATCCCTGGGGCCTTGCGGGCTTTCTTCCCCCGCCAGGGAGAAGATCAGTGGCTATTGCCACCATCTGCCTCCTGGGGGCGGCGGAAAGTCTTATTCCTGCTTGGGGGCAGTAGGGTGGGGGCTTTGGCATGCCCATTCTGGGCAGCCCCCAAAGCTGGAATAGAAAAAAAACTATCCCTGGTATCTAGGATGCTTTCTGCTCCCCCAGGGGGGCATATTGGGGGCTACTACCCAAACTGACCCCCAAGGCGGGCGGAAAAGCTGCCTGGGGAAATTAAATGGGGGGACAAAGGCCCCTGCCCAAGGGGCCGTTCCTCTCTCCCTGGTGGCTAGTGGGTGGATCCCTGCCTGGGGATAACCCTCCTGGGTCGGACCCAAAGCAGGGATGCACTAGAGAAGGGTACCATTGAAAAGGGGAGGTTCATTGGATATACAAAAGTATTTATTTAGAATATCTATATATAAGGTAGATCCTGTTGATAGGGAGAAACTCAAGAGGGTGTTGACCCATAAAGAAATAATGGGGGCTTTGCAAGATTTACTATCTGGTAATGCGGCTGGCCCTGACCAGATTCCGTTAGAGTTCTACAAAAAATTCATAGATATTATTGGATCGAACTTGACTGTGGTTATTCTGTTGGCTCAAAGGGGAGGGCCCGTACCTAAGTCTTGGGCTGGAGCGGATGTTAGAGTTTTCTTAAAAAAAGATAAGCCACCTCGGGAGCCAGGGTCATACTCCCCCATAACATTATTGAATAGCAATGTTAAAATCTTTTCAAAGCTTTGGCCACAAGGCTAAACAATATTCTAAGGAAAACTATTCACCCCTCTCAACATGGGTTTGTAATAGGCCGTGGAACCACGCAGCATGTAGGGTGAGTTATACCACTCTTTGATGCAACAGAGATCTCAGGAGACCCTATGGCTGCTTTGTTATTAGATGCTGAAAAAGCATTTGATAGGGTCTCCTCGGATTTTCTATGGGAATTGATGAGATGGTTTGGTTTGGGGAGGGTTTTATTAAAGCAATTCAGATACTTAATTCGACACCCACAGCTCGCCTAAGGCTAAACGTGGTCATACTCTGCCTTTTATTATTCTGCGGGGAACTCAGCAGGGGTGTCCATCATCACCCCTGCTATTTGCTATATAAATGGACCCGTTATTACGGCTCTTTGAGGCCAACAATGAAATCCCTCCAATTGTTTGTCAGGGTGTTGAATCTAAAGTTTTAGCCTATGCCGACGATGTGACCATGATTACCGCCGATCCGCCTCTGGCATTGGTGGTGGTGGAGTCAATAGCACAAGATTTTGGCACATATTCAGGGTATGCTCTGAATATAACCAAAATTCAAGTTATGAAGAATAAGTTCGCTAATATTGAAGATCCTCGTTTTACAGATTCAGACGTCTATTTCGGAATTACGATTATGCCTGACATAGAGAATCTGGTAGCCAAAAACATCGAGCCAGTAATCAGGAAGGCAAGAGCTGACTTCGATAGACTAAATAACCTTCACTTATCACTTGTTGGATGATGTAATGTAGTGAAGATGATGTTTCCGCCAAAAATTGTTTACCTGTTTGAGGCAATCCCGCTGGAATTTGAAATGAAATGAAATGAATGAAACTTATATAGCGCACAACTTACCCTGGGGCATCTCAGCGCTTGCTTAGGGAACCCGTCCTGGTATTCCCCTGTCAGATAACCCTGGCAGGGTATCACAAGGTGAAAGCCAGGCATCCCACCGCGAGGGGCCGTTGTGGAGATTAAGCAAGCTATTGCCCAGAGTCGCAGAGTGTGAACCCGTGAGTCGAGAAGGCACCGGAGCGAGAATTAACGAGTCCGTGGAATTTTGAGCCCAACACCCGCCAAGGCAGGGAATTGAACCCTGGTCCCGGGCCGAACTCAAGCTCCAGGTCTGCCGCCTCTAACCCCTGAGCCACACTTCTCCAATTTCAAAAACATTGGTTTGCTAGCCTGGAAGGCATAATTCATCGATTTATTTGGGCACACAGGAAAAATTGGAGGGCTCTCCGGTTTATGTCCTTGCCACAGGAGAAAGGGGGGTTATCAGTTCCCGATTTTCAAAGCTATAATTGGGCTGCTGCTCTACAATACATGGGTATATTGTTTGGTTCATCCTCCGGGGATCTGGAGGGGGAAACAGAGCTCCCCGATGTTTATAAGTTGCTATTGGGATAGCATGCAGAAAATTGTTTTGGGAAATTTACGGAGCCCAGCTACTATAAAAGGACAACATTTAAGACTCTTGTTGCTGCTTTTAAGACCTGAGGGACATTAAAAAGAAAGATTGGTTTGGGGAGACTTAATCACTATACCCTGCTTTATGAAAACCCCACCCTTCTGGAAATCTTTTCAGATGAGATCATGGCAGGCTGGGTAACGAAGTGAGTTCGGATGGCCGGGGACCTAATATTGAATGATGGGTTTGTTCAGTTTGGCGATATTCAGTTGGAGTTCGGGCTGGAAAGAGGCAACTTTTTTAAATATCTGCAGCTGCGTCGTTTTTTCGGTAAAAATCTGGGGGTGTTTAGTGGGTTTAGCAGAAATAAAATCACAGATATTATCAGGGGCAGGACCAAGGGCTCTATTCGGCTATTGTATGTAGAACTGATAGCATCAAAGCAGGATGATTTAGTTAAGCACGAGAATAAATGGGTTGCACGTGTGGGGGGGCCGCACCAGAGGGGCTTGCAGACTCTCTAGAATGAGCTCAAATGGTTCTGTACTCCGCCAGGCTCCAAGCACAACATTTCAGAACTGTCTTTGCTTTATATTATACCCCGGCGAGAATAGCACAGTGGGGTGGGCTTTCGGGGATTACTTGTCCGCAGTGTGGTGTGTTGGCAGCAGATCTTGTGCATATGTTTGCATCGTGCCCACGCCTTCAATGTCTGTTAGAATCCATTATGAGATTTTTAGATCTGTCACTGGGGCTAAAAATTACATTAACCCCAGCTTTGATTTTGCTGGGAGTAAGCAGTAGGTAATGGAATGATAGGGCTTATCAATTTCTTTTTATAGGAATGGCTGTATTACGGATGAGTATCGCTTCTGCCTCGCTTGACCCTTCACCCCCCACCTTTCATCAATGGCTTTCGCGCTTACTCTCAATATATACGATGGAAAGAGTTATCTACGAGAGGAAGGGGAAAAAAGTGAAATTGTTAGGGCAGGGTATGTGGGCCCCCCTAGAAAGATGGAAGGATTCATAGTAATTGTAATAATAAGTTGAGTTGGAGGGTGGATTTATTACGGTGGTTCAGCTCAAAATGTTTTCTTTGTGAACCGAGATTAAGGTTTTGTGTTAGATATATTGTTTCCTCTCGTTTAAAATGTTTATTTTGTTATTTTTGATGCTCTGCAATCACTTTATATAACATTTCGCCTGCTTCTTCCTAAAACCTCATATTGGTTAATAATGAATCTGTTTGTTATCTCATGCTGATCGCTGGGAATTTTTTTTTAAACTGAATATAGAGATGTAAAAAAAAAAGGAAAGGGGATATTCTCTCCTTCCCAACGATACCTCTGCCAAGTGCTTCGGTGCTCGGGGAGCTGAAATAGCCCCATGAGCACTGAAACATTCAAACTGAAACTGAGTTTCATCCATGCGCTCGATCGTCATTAGAGTGAAAATGTGTGAAGGGCTTAGGTAGGTTGGGGAAGCTCTTCCCCACCTCCAGAGGCCCCCCCCAAAAAATGGAAATCCCTCTATTGTTTGCAGCAGAGGAATTTCGTGCTCCTGTCCTCATGACGGAATGGTTTCATCATGATCAAAGGAGCACTGGTGCTCATGATGGAACTATTCCGTCATGAGCACCAAAGGGTTTTATGTATGTGTTTTGTAATTATGTTTGTATATAATATCAATGTTGCATTAGCGTATAATGTTTTATGATTTTGTGTGGTATAAGTTATTACTATGTTATTTTTTTTAATTCTGTTAGCTTTTTTTAGTGTTTTGGTAATATTCATTATTTTGTAATGTTTTGTGGTTTTAGGTGGTATTAGTTAATAATATGCTATGGTTCGCTTCTTGTAGTTTTTCCAGTAGCTTCCTATAGCTTTGATGATATTTTTAAAGCATTTTTTTTAGTTTATTTTAATTCTCTTAATTAGTGGTGGGTTGTTGGGTGTGAAGGTGAGAAGGTATATTTTTATATAATTCATTTTAGTTGTAATTTTACTACAGCTTTTTTTTATTGATTAATACATATTTTTTCCAACACTTTAACCACTGTTGCTTAGATTGGAGTGGAACATGAAATACTGTCACAGTGGAAAACAAAGCATAGAAGAGCAACAAATGATCAAAGTAAACAAATTATAACACCACCGATTAACTCATTCCAACAATGGTTGTGATTTCATTGTAGTGATTGAAATGAACCAAATATATAGAGTACAACGTATTTCACATTTACATATTCATGAGAAGCAGGTGCACATAATGTGAAGTGATAAGTGCATAGCAAAGATAAGTGCAGGTGATATGCAAGGGGAAGGTAGTGCGCATATATAAATCACGAATCAGTGATGATGACCTAGCCTGCCAGATGTCTGGCTTACGCATGAATGATAAATCATAGCAACAAGATGCAGATGTACATTCTCTGTAATGCAAGTTTGATACCGAAATGAAAACAAAGTCGATGTTTCGACCCCTATAAGAACCAGCTAACTTCGCGCCTTGAAATCGGGGTCTTCATCAGGACCAACATAGGGGGGTGGGCACAAATTGCAGCGTGAAAACTGCAGGCTGAAAGTTAGTAGTGTGGGCATTGTAGGCTCTCACAGTTAGCGCAGGTATGCGTTGTAAGAAGGACACGGTTGATCAGTAACCTGTGGTCCACGAAAACACAGATATCTGTAGTAGGTCCACCAAGGTTGATCAGTAACCTGTGGCGGAGGGTTGCATGGAGGCATCTGACTGCTAAAAGATTGGAGTGGAAACATAAAATCCGACTACCCCAAGTCCAACAGTCGCCCCACTGTTGTTTAGGGTGGAGTGGGAATGAAAAATCTGACCCAGTCAAAGTTCGCCATGTTCCCTACTGTTGGTTAGGTTGGAGTGGGAATTGTAACTGTGAACCCTCAAAGTCCAGTGCTTTTCATACTGTTGCTTAAGATGGAGTGGGAATGGTAAATCTAACATCACAAAATTAAAAACCTTACCAACAGTTAAGTTGAAGTGGGAATAGTAAATCGGACTCCCCGAGTCCTTACTGTTGTTTAGGTTGTGCTGTGGATAGTAAATCTGACCCCCAGTCAAAGATCAACACTTTACTGTGCTTAGGTTGGAGTGAGAATAGTAAATCTGGCTCCACTCTTCAAAGTCCAACACTTTCCTTACTGTTGCTTAGGTTGTGAGTTGAAATAGTAAATCTGATCCCTCCAAAGTCCAACACATTCCTTATGTTACTTATGTTGAAGTGAGAATGCTTTCCCTACTGTTGCTTAAGGTGGAGCGAGAATAGTAAATCTGACCCCTCCATAGCCCAATACTTTCAGCAACCCTATTTAGATTGAAGTGAGAATAGTGTCTGATCCCACAAAAACTCCAATGCTTTCCCTATTGTTGCTTAGGTTGGAGAGGCAATAGTAAATCTGCCCACTGCAAAGCAAGGCTTTGCCTACTGTTGCTTAGATTGGAGTGGGAATAGTACATGTTATTCCTCCACATTTGTATATTGTTTTGGCATTGTTTATGCTGCAGTTGGAAGATTAGATTTGTTTTGAATACGTTTTTTCTTTCAACTTTCATTTTAATAGAGAATGTTTGATATTTATTTCACATTTTATGTGTTTATTTTTAAATGTAGAAGTGCATTTATTTGCATTTTGTTTAAACTGTATTCCTTTTCAATACTTTTCATTGAAGTTTTATTTATATTAGTAATTTTTAATTCTCGTTATACTTTTATTTTACTTTTGCTGCTTTTTACATTTTTTTTATTTTATTTTACAGTATATTTTAATTTTGTTTTGTACATTTTGTTTATAGTATGAATTTTACCAAAGTGTTTTTTACATGTTATTGATTTAATAATTTCATTGTATAAATTATATTGTGCTCATTTATATTACAAATATACCACTTGCCTAAAATCCACAAAAACACCAAAAGACCACCAGGGAGACCGATTGTGTCGGCAATCGGTAGCCTTTTGGAGAATACCTCACGCTTTATAGACATCTTTTTAGCACCAATTGTGAAGGACTTGCCGTCTTATGTAAGAGACACACAGGATTTTTTACGAATCATGGATAACATCACGTGGGGAGAGGACATGCTACTAATACCCATGGATGTCGTGAATCTATACACATGTATAGATCACGAACAGGGACTGTGTGCGATCAAATGGTTTTTAGAACAGAAACATTCCAAGTTTCAGACACACAGCAACATGCTCCTCTGTATGATAAGATTCTGCTTGTTTAATAATTACTTTTTGTTTGCAGGCCAGATATACAAACAAATAAGAGGGACCTCTATGGGATCGTGCTTCTCCCCTAGCTACGCGAATCTTTTCGTGGGCTGGTGGGAGAAGCACGAGGCCTGGGGAGGTGAAAATGAAAAATTTAACCAAAACATACTCATGTGGACCCGTTATATCGACGACCTGTTCATAGTTTGGAGGGGGGACAGGACCTCGGCTGAGGAATATGTCTCAACTCTTAATACGAACAATAAGAACCTGAAATTCACCAGTGTCATCAGTAACCAAAGTGTTTTTTATCTAGACCTAGAGGTATTTGTGGAAGGGGATCATCTCCACACAAGACTATACAGGAAGCCAACTGCGGGCAATGCTATACTGCATGCAGAAAGCTATCACCCTAGGAGTCTAGTGAAAAATGTACCGTATGGTGAATTTTTAAGACTCAAAAGAAACTGCTCTGAGAACAAGGACTTCAGGAAAGCACAGGTAGAAGCTAGGGAAAGATTCCAGGCAAGGGGATATTCTCGCAATGTCCTAGACCAAGCCAGTGCAAAAGCAGAAACCATCAACAGGAGAGATCTCCTGCTGATAAATGAGTCTAAAAAATGTGATGAACAGGTCTGAATGATCACGACTTATAACTGTAAGTCGGGAGAATTGGTCCAGTCTTTCAGGAGAAACTGGCACATTCTGCAGACTGATAACATCTTAAAACATGCGTTACAAGACAAACCATTAGTAACCTACAGAAAGTGCCAGTCCCTGTCGGACTATTTGGTTCACAGCCACTATTCCCCTGAGAAAATAACTAAACCGGTGAGCCAAGTGGTGGGCTTCTATCCCTGTTTGCGTTGCAAGGCATGCAAATTCAGTAAAAAGGTGAAGGAGTACCCATGTAGATCAGGGGAAGACAGACCGAACAGAAAGATCTTGAAACACCTGAATTGTAACTCAGAATACACGGTCTACTGTTTGGTATGTCCGTGTGAAAAACGGTACATAGGGAGCACCATAAAACCGGCTAAGATGAGGGTCTTGGAACACATGAGGGCTATTGTGAACAAAGATAAAAACTATCCAATAGCCCGGCACTTTGCGGAACAACACCAAAGCAATAGAGACCTCCTGAAGTACTACTGTATAGATCAGGTTCCGAAATCTGAAAGAGGGGGGAATAGGGAGAAGGCCCTCAGAGTAATGGAATCAAAGTACATCCTTGACCTTAAGACGATGACACCTTGGGGTCTCAACAACGATGCCGAGATGTGGGTGCACCTATGATAGAAACCTGATAGAATATTCCATCGATTGTACAGGTGCATGGGGTGGAATACCCAACAACCTTAACAGGAAAGACCGAAAATCTAGTCTATTGAATTTGATGAATGCCTAGACTTATAGCACATGTTGAGAAATACGTTGAATGCATAAAGGTACCATGAACGAGATAGTGAGAAGGATAAGTGTGGTAAACCGATAGCCCATACAGGGCGGCATTACGGAACAATCAGCTTTGCCCAACAGCACCTAATACCTATACAAGAGCCATTATATAGGAGTAACAAAAGTATTGATGAATTTAGGAATTATGAGAGTCTTGTAAATATGGGACAAGAGCTATAATAATTTTCTTGTAAATATCGGTTCTGCACTTATTCATGATGAAAATGAGATTGGGGATACACCCCCACATAACCACTGTAAATATTTTGCACGAAGATGTAAATAACGAAGTTCTATGGTATCAATCATTCTATATGAATAGTGTATATATGGTAGTCTAAATAATTATTTCAGTCAATTGTCGAACATACTTTTTTATATTTGCACGGTGCACTTTATTTGTCGCCATTTTGGAACAGGAAGAGAGAAATGAGTAAATGCACACTCAGTAATGGCCGCCATGTAAACAAACCATGTACCATCTTCTATGTCTACTAACAGCAAAGGCGGACTGTTTAAAATGGCGAAAATGTCTGTTCACAAACGACACTGACGAAGCCTTGAGCGAAACGCGTCTGTCGGGGGTGTAGGGGGTTCGGAAACAAAATAAAAAAGAATAACACCTCATCCGAGTGCTGGCCGTTTTTTCTGGTACAGAATACTAGAATTGTGGGAGGATATATATATATATATATATATATATATATATATATATATATATATAATGTTTTTAAATGTTTTAGATTATTATTAGTATATGTAATAATTCAAAAAATAGTTTAATTAATTGATCAATTATTTTTGTATATTTATTTGTTTACATGTGTTTTCTAAGTATGATAGTTTTTAAAAATAGTACCTTTCTTTTCCCATTTGCTATGATATGTGTACATATATTTCTATATGGCATATGTTTTAAAGTTATTTGTGTAAATTATTATAACTTTAAATACTTTAAAATATATATACTTACCAGTGAAATATCAACATATAGGGGTCGATTAGGATCGCGGACGGACTTGCGTCCGTCCGCGACCCCAGAGCAGGAGGGAACCTCCGCATGGCATGCGGAGTTCCCTCCTGTGCAATTAGGATGTGACCGCCACCCTGGCGGTCACATCCTCTATTTTTAACATTGCGGCAGGTGCAGCTTCAAGCTGCACCCGCTGCAATGTTAAAAATGCATTTGCATGCAGAAAGAGGCAGGCACCGCGCAGGCCCTGCCGCTTTCTGCATGCAAATGCAGGGGGGTACCATAGGTACCCCCCATATGCACCCCCCACCCCCCCCTTCACCTAGGGGGCCCGCAACGGGCCCCCGCAGTGAAGTTCCGTATGCTTTTCCATGGCGGAAAACCCGCCGCAGAAAAGCATAATTTACTGGCCATCCTAATATGGTGGAAGACACCGTCACCATATTAGAGCTTTTCCGCCGCGGTTGTAATCCTAATCTGGCGGTGGGTCTTTGGTCAGTCCGCTGCGGTTTTTCCGCATCCTCGGGGCCGGCGGTGGCCTCCGCCGGCCCGAGGATGCGGAAAAACCGCAATCATAATGACCCCCTTAGTATCACAATAATTTGTGGATCATATCTTTGTATATGTGAGTATAAAAACTTGATATTTAGGATCACAAACTTTTGCTACAATATTTTTATATCACAGTATTTTTAGGGTGATAATATGCCATAGAATCAAAGCAAAATCCTGCAGACCCCTTGCATTTGACTGGCTGAAACTTTCAATGATTTTAATGTAACCTGTTTTTTTCTTTGAATAAGTATTAGAATTGTTGTTTCCAGCAGTATCCCTTTATGTGCCTGTAGAGCAATTTTCTTTTAGCACAAGAATTTGAGAATTGGTTTTGACAAAAGAAAGTGGTATCAGTTCTCTAATACAAATGTAGAAACTTTGTTGGCAAAACCAGTGTTTCACCTCTCCTTCACAATATTGGGGCCATGTGTTTGAAAGTATTGGAGTCATGCCATTTGTGACAGTAGGACTATGCTCTTCAAGGCTTTAGGGCAATGCCTGTGTCCTGATTGGGGATTTACCCTTGGAGGCATTGGGATAGTTCTTTAGTGCACTGTGGTAATGTCTTTGAAAGATTTAGAGTTATGTCCGTGAAGGTACACTGCTGGATCCCTAAATCATTACATTATTTCCTTGAAAGGACTAGGCATATTTAGTATATTATTGGTGGCCATTACTTTGGCGACATTGGAGTTGTACCCTTAAAAGCACGGAACTGTGTTATTGAAGGCATTTTAGACTAGTACTTGAAGGCATTTGCAGTAGGGGTGGGAGGCAAATTCCGTTCCGCTCGCATTTTTGCGTTCCGCGCGGAACACAAAAATGTCAAAACTTCCTCGATCCGCGGCAGAACGGAATTTAAACCCTTTAAAAATGAGCCAAAAAGCCTCCAATGAGTCTAAGTTAGTACAACTCAGCGTGTGAGAGTCCCCACACCCCCATTTTCTTCTGTCCCTCCTCCTCTCAAGGGCGGTGCTCCGTACTTGACTTTTACCTGTCCCCACAGAGGCCACGCCTCCAGTCCTGACCAGTAGGGGGGGTCACTTACCTCCCCTCCCTCCTTCCTTCTTCCACCTTGAATGCTCCCACTAGCTGTAGTGGGTTGGTTGGAGGGGTCGAGGGGGCTGTGTCTGCTGCTGGGTGTCCTCACCTTGTACCCGGCCACCCCTTTTTTTGAACACCAGCACCTTTGGTGGATGGTCCACGGCTCCGCTTCTGTGTCCCTCGATACGTTAGTTTTCTGTTTTCAGTGTTTTTACAGCCTCCAACGTGGCCCGAGGGCACAAGAGCGCGTCACAAAAGAACTGTGTAAGTTACTGTTCATAACACAATGATCACTTTCCAAACCTGCCAGTGTGTGGGTGTCGCGCATTAACACCCTCAAAATTAGGCTTTCTCACAGTAAAAAGATATGTAAGCCGGAAACTAAATTCTATGCGTGTAGGTGACAGAAGTTCTGGGGTGGGCACCTGCAGTTTTTCATGTACAGAAGGGCTGGGGTGGGACACATGCATTATTGCAGGTGACAGAGGGGCTGTGGTGGGACAGCTCCAGTGTTCTCCCCGTGCCTGTAGGAGAGTGTGGGTAGCTTCGTTCTCACAGTGGATGGTTGGCCTGGGGCAGTGGCCTTAGTGTGGCCTGCTCTGGCACTCAGTGGGGTGCAGGTTTCTGGGTGCCAACGTACGCCAGGTGCGCTGGCTCCTGGGTTTGGCTGACGGCTGCAGCGCTGGTGTAGCTGGCTACTAAACACCTCTGCTTCTTCAGCCCATGCTGCTGGGATCTTCCTGTGGGACCTGGATTACTCACCGATAACAACGCACACCTGTGCTGCGTACAAGCTGGAACATGGCCTCTGATTTCTGACTTAAAGCTCGCAGTGAACTGCATTTATCGCCTCCTACATTGCCTGGTCTGTTGGTTCTGCGATGGCCTTGGGATTGTTTCCTGAACTGAAAACTCTGGTCCTTCTGAACTTTTATCTCAATGCTGCTAGGAATCCGGGTAATTTGCAAGTTCTGTGGCTCTGGGGGATTCAAATACTGAGAGGTACAACCTGTGGTTATACCTCTTGCTCCTGTGCAGTGAAGGGACTGCGGAGAGGAGCACACCCTAACCTGTCCCAGTGCAGCACAGGCTGGACACTGAACTGTTGGGGTTGTGAAAGGGGGTGTCTTGCTTTAGCTCACACAAACACAGTAGCGCCACTTTACAGGCAATACTCGACGGGCGCAGCAAAATCTCTGCGAGCATGCAGATTTCATGCCATTTTGCGGTATTTTGCGAAGGCAACTTCTCAAATTCCGCCCACCTCTAATTTGCAGTTATTTGAGGGTTTGAAACACTGTATATGAAGGCATTTTTGTCAGGTGCCTGAATACATTGGCCATGCCCCTGAAGCCCTTGAAACCCTTGGCCATTTCTTTAATGTTGTTAGGTGGCTCAATGAAGTAAACACTCGCTCATGACATCTGATGTGACCTGCAGGGCATGAAACCTGGCTTAGGCCATCTCAGCTGGCAGAAGTATGGTATGAGTCACTCTATAAATAAATTGGCACACGCTAAATGCCATAGGGGCTTATAATTGAAGGCAATAATGCAGTATCCTAGAGGACATGGACAATGCCTGTTCTAGCAATCAAGTTATATATTTGAAGGTACTTGCCAAGTTGTTATGGTAATATGGCTATGTAAAGTTCTGCAACAAGGTGCTTGAACAACATTGGGTTTTGTTGTTACCTTCAATTGAGTCATGCCATTGAGTTCATTGGTTTCCTATCATTATCTGCATTGAACACCTCATGTATCAAGGGTCATTTTCTTGAAAGAAGTGAGCCTTGCCAATAAAGGCAATGTGACACTACCCTGAATGCTTTTGGGCCATGGCCCTAAAGCAAATACAGGAATAGTCTTAAAACAGAGATATCTAATGTAGATCCAGAAGGACTGGATTCACTCTAGATTTTCAAGATGAGTACTGACTATATAAATTAGTTCTATTAACCTGTTGACCACGGCGCGAATTCCGCCATGGTACGGGCCTTCTAATCAGTGGGTGGGGTTTGGACAGCCTCCGGCTGTCCTCCGCACACGCCCACCGTCACGTGGGATGGCCGGGGGCTGTCCGCAGTACCAAAGGGGTTAAGATTATCTGCATGTAAGTGTATTTTATGTGAACATTATTAAAATATCCATGTTTACAGACTTTCCTTGCCATAATGGAATATGAGCAATGCCATATAACTTTCTTAGGGAAATTGTGTGGGTATCAGTATTTCTGGATAGTAGCATGCCCATCCCATTTGCTGCTTTTCACTCTAGAGAGGGAACTAACTGTGCGGACTAGCATTTGTCCATTGATTCCCACATTATGTTGCCTCATTCTTAATGCTTTCCCCATGTACTGGAAGATTTTCCTGGGTGAAATTTATGTGAAGAATAACATTGGGTGTCAGTGTTTCCATCAGGCATGTAATCCCAATTTTTCTGGAAACTTCTATTTCTACCTGTTAGAAATGGGGGTCTCTAGTTGGCAGAGGTAGGAACCTTTGTCCAAATAGGAACCCTTGCTTCTAGTCAGTATAAGGGGGATACACTTCTAAAATAACCCCTGCTCACCCACTTGGTAGCTTGGCTCGAGCAGACAGTCTTATCTCTGTAAAGCATGTCTGAACACATACAGTAATACAGTGAAAACACTGCAAATGGACACCACACCAGTTTAGAAAAATAAGTAATCTTCATCTAAACCAAGACAAGATCAAACTACAAAAAACCTCAATACAGTATTAAAAATAAGGCTCTTAATTGGTAGAAATAGTTCAGTTCAGTGCAAGTTGTAAATGCGATCCTTTCCCCCCAAAGTACCTTAGATACGTCACGGAAAACAAACAAAAGGGTCGCAGGGAAGGTGATGCATCAGTTCCTTGCTTCGGGGGAGGCATTGCATCTGTTCCTTACTGCAGCGCAGGTGAGGCGATGTGTCTGTTCCTTACCGGAGAAAAGGGGATGCATCTGTTTCTTACTGCATTTAGGTTACGATGCAACAAGATGGCGCCTCAATAAGTGGTGATGATCTGGTGCGAAGCGACAAAATGGCGGTTCGATGCAATGCGATGTACCGGTACGATGCATGAACTTTTGCAGCTGCATGGCAGGTGCTGTTATGGTCTTCTCGACGATGCGTCTGGACCCGGTGTGGATGCGGCGCGCTCCTTCCTGGTTGCTCGGCAAGACGTCGTGACCCAGTGCGGATGCGGCACGCTTCTTCTCCGTGGCTCGCCGATGCATCGGGAAGCAGTGCCGCTGTAACACTCTTCTTCTCGTTGTGCCGCTCTTCCAGCTCCCCACGACAAACAGTCTCTAGAGGTTCTAAACAGAAGCAGGTACCTCTTTGCAGGTTGGAATTCCCAGCAAGGGAATTCAGGAGAGCGGGTGGTGAAGACTTTGTGCCCCTGAGACTTTAGAACAGGAGGCAAGCTCACTTTCAAGCCCTTGGAGATCTTTTCTTCAAGCAGGTGACAAAGCAAACAGCAAAGTCCTTTTTCTCCTTTCCCTGGCAACAAGTAGCCACTGCAGGCCAACCCTAAACAGCAAACAGGTTAGGGGCAGTAATCTTCCTCAGCTTCTCTGGCTCTTCTCCTTGGCAATGGTCCTCTTGATTTCCCAGAAGTGATCTAAAAGTCTGGGGTCTGGGTCCCACTTTTTATAAACACAAATCCTTTGTTCTCTGAAGGCAGAGAGGGTCTGTACCCAGGCAAAACCAGTTCTGTCATCACTGATGCAGCTTCCTGGCAGGAGGTGGAGACAGCATTGTTGAAAGCGGACCTGGCCCAGCAGGTGAAAGGAAATTTCCTCCCCCATCTAAATTCAACCCAGGTCCATTCAGTCCATCCCTGACTCATCAGACTGCCGGAGCCGCTGCTCTCCTCCAGCCCCTGTCAGTCACAAGCCAGACATGCAATACACAAACATAGCAGAGGCACACTGGATGGTTAGGCCAGAAAATACCAACTTTTTAAAAGTAGTATTTTCAAACACAATGTAAAAATCACCCTCACTAAAAGATACACTTTAACATTCTGACTTCAGGCATACTAAACTTTATTCTCCTATGTTGTTCCCAGGGTCAGTTATGTATATAAGATGTTATAAGCAAAGTGCCCATTCTGGCTCATGGGAACAGATAGCCTTTCAACAGTGAAAAACAAATTTGGCAGTATTTCACTATCAGGACATGCCACACACATCAGGGCATATCCTACCTTTCACAAACAATGCACCCGGCCCACAGGGGTACCTTGGGCCTATCTTAGGGGTGACTGAACTGCAGAAAAGGGAAGGTTTTCGGAACTGGCAAGTATGTGCACTTGCCAAGTCGACATGACAGTCCTAGACTGCACACAGGCTCTGCAATGGCAGGCATGAAATGTGGGGAGAACTACACATCTTTTTGCGAGTTCTCTTCACTAAGGAAGAAAAATCTGGACAGACCATCAGCATTGGCGTGTTCTGTACCAGGACGGTGTTCCACCGTAAAGACCATCCCCTGTAGGGCAATGGACCACCTCACCAGCTTTGGATTCTCACCCCTCATCTGCATCAATCATCTGAGGGGCCTGTGGTCTATCTGAGCCCAGAAGTGAGTCTCAAAGAAGTATGGTCTCAAATTCTTCAGTACCAAGACCACAGCATATGCCTCATGCTCAATCGCACGCCACCTCTGTTCCTGTGGAAGTAACCTCCTACTAATGAAGGCTACAGGTTGGTGTAGGCCATCTTTATTCAACTGTGAGAGCAGAGCCCCCACACCATGCTCTGGAGCATCTCTCTGCACAATGAATTCCTTTGCACATGGCAGATTTTAGGGCATCAAAAGCTTTCTGGCAGGCATCAGTCAAGTTCAATTTCTTGGGCTGCTTCCTGGAACTCAGCTCCGTCAAGGGTGCAACAATTCTGCCATATCCCTTGAAAAACCTCCTGTAATACCCTGTGACTCCTAGAAAGGCTCTCACCTCTGTCTGGGTCTTGGGGGGTTCCCAATCCAGAATGGTGTCACTCTTGGCCTGTAAGGGTACCACCTGGCCGCTCCCAACCTGGTGCCCCAAGCACACCACGGAGCTCTGTCGATCTGGCACTTGCTCGCCTTGATCTTGATACCTGCCCTCCGCAGCGCCTTCAACACTTCCCAGAGGTGGTACAGATGTTCCTTCCAAGTGGCACTGAATACTGCAATGTCATCCAGGTAGGTGGCACTTAAATCTTCCAGTCCAGCCAACACCTGGTTGACCAATCTCTGAAAGGTGGCATGGGCATTCTTCATCCCAAAGGGCATCACCCAGAATTGGTAATGCCCATCTGGTGTGGAGAATGCTGACCTCTCTCTTTCCCCATCAGTTCCCAGACGTTAAGTCAAGCGTACTGAGGTACCGGGCAGCCCCCAACCAATCGATCAGCTCATCAGCTCTAGGGATGGGGTGCGCGTCAGTCCTGGTTACTGAATTGAGCCCTTGGTAGTGTACACAGAACCAAAGTTTAGGTGTGGCACTGGGTGCAGCAGCCTTTGTGACCAAGGCCACTGGGCTGGCTCAAGGGTTTTTGAGGACTCAATCACCCCTAGCGCTAACATCTTGGAGACCTCCCCCTTGATGCAAGCTCTGGCCCAGTCAGTCACTCTGTAAATCTTATGTTTTACTGGAGAACTGTCCCCAGTGTCCACATCATGGACGCACCACTGAGTGACACCGGGGTTCAGGTAGAACAGATCAGAAAACTGCTCCAACATTTGCCGGCAGTCCTTCTGTTGCTCAAGAGTCAGGGCGGTAGAGAGGTTCACACCGTCCATTGACCCATCTTGCTCCTGGGCAGACAGGAGGTCAGAAAGAGGCTCAGTCTCCTCTTCCATCCCAGCATCTGTTGATAGGAGCATACCCACTTCGGACCTCTCCAAGTGGGGCTTCAGGCGGTTCACAAGCAGGACCAGCACAGGGTTCCTAGGAGACTGCAAGTCCACCAAGTTACTCTTGCTCTCCACCACCTCAAATGGTCTGGTCCACTTATCCTGGAGTGCAAAAGGCTCCACTAGGGCCATGACACAAACTTTTTGTCCAGGCTGAAACTCGATCAGAGTGGCATTCTGATCATACCAATGTTTCATCTCCTCCTGGCTGGCTTCCAGATTTGCCTGAGCGAGTTATCTGAAATGCCTAGTCTGGTTTCTGAAGGCCAGCATGTAGGTATATACATCCTGGGGAGGTTTACTGGGAGCTTCCTCCCAGCCTTCTTTCACCCGACTCAGAGGTCCTCTCGCAGGATGGCTGTACAGCAGTTCAAAGGGACTGAACCCTAACGACTTCTGTGACACCTCTCTGTAAGCAAACGAAAGTCATGGCAAGAGGACGTCCCACTTACGCCTCATGGGTTCTTCAAGACCCATAATCATGCCCTTCAGGGTCTGGTTGAATCTCTCAACCAGCCCATTACCTTGGGGGTGGTAAGGAGTGGTAAACCTATAGGTTACACCACACTCCTGCCACAGGAACGTCATATACTTAGATATGAATTTGGTATCACAGTCTGACACCACCTCTCTGGGGAACCCCTCACGGGAGAAAATCCACATCAAAGGCAGACCTGATCGAATAGGAGGGGGCCTGGCCATAATCTTCAAATGCGAACTTCAGCTCTCCCTTGTTAATAACTCTGGCCACTCCACTTTTGAATACCTTGAAGCTGAACTTAAAGTTCAAGATACCCACCCTATTCATTTACACACTAACCACCACCCTCCAGGTGATCCTCACCCCTTCATTGATAAACTTTCTGACCTGATGACACAAGCGTCAATATCCAACTCAATAAATCTCCTTCTTGGAGACTTCAATCTCCACCTGAATGACATCAATGATCCCACTACCACCCTCTTCACCAACCTTCTTGAGATCAATGACCTCAAACAAATATGTCAGTCTCCCACCCACACCAAACGAGCCACACTGGATGCCATCATTACCAACAATGACCTGGCCTTCCTGACCAGCATCATCCCCATTGACTGGTCCGACCACCATCTCATATTGTTCTCCATTGCTATCAAGCCCACTTCCCTCCCCACCAAACAAATTGAAACTATGAAGTGGACCAGAAATCGAAATGTATCCCTCCTGACAAGCTTGAGTGCAAACTCCAAGCTCAACTGCTCCTCACTCTTCCATCACAAAATGCAAATGAGCTTACTGAGTACTTTATTAAAGCTGTCACAGATGTCCTAGACCAATTGGCCCCTCCTAAACTTAAAACTCTAAGAAACATCCCTTCTAAATCATGGTTTAACCTAGAACGTAATAACAAAAGACGCTCATTAAGACTAATGGAAAGAACCTGGAGACAGCATCCCTCCTACTCAAACCTGACACTCCTCAGATCAGCTAGACTTACATACAAAAAAACAATTTTTAATGAAAAGTATCCTTCTTTCGTATACACCTCGATCAGGCCAAAAGCAGACCTAGAGAACTGTTCAACATTATCCGTCACCAAACTTCCCCGGCTCCACCTAACCCGACGGCCTCTACCGTTGGATGTGAAGACATTGCCCTCTTCTTCTCTGAAAAAATCACCAAAATAGATCAATCCTTCCACTCAACGTAGATCCCAACCAACCTCCTAGTTACTCCTGACATCATCTCTAAATCACACTCCTCAGTCTTGATACCCTCTGATCCCCCCTCACACTCACCCGCTTCCTCACTTCACCCTAACCCCTTCTCATACATTCCTTCTCCTATTACCACCCTTAACTACCCCTCACACCGTTCCACCACTACTCCTCTTGCACCCATACAACAAAACTCACGACCAAAAAACAATTCCTCCTGGCAAAATTTCCTCCCGCTGACTGAGCATGAAGTCTACAGCATTATTGCTAAACTAAAACCATCCTCCCATACCAAATTACCCCCTCCCTTCTAACCTTGTCCAAGACCTAAAGCACATCATTGTCCCATCCTGAACCACAATCATCAACACCTCCCTGGCCACTGGAAGTGTCCCTAGCGCTCTTCAACTTGGTCAGATCTCCCCCATTATTAAAAACACAAATGCTGATCCTAATGACTTAAACAACCTCCTCCGCATCACTATCCCCGCCCTTCTTTCTAAAGCCCTCAAAAAATGTGTCTTGCTCCAATTATACAAACACATCGAACAATTCAACCTTCTGGACCCCTTACAATCAGGCTTCAGAAAAGGCTGCAGCACTGAAACTGCCATACTAAACATTGTTGACGACATCCACCACTCCCTTGACAATGGTGAGACATGTCTACTAATCCTCCTTAATCTCTCCACAGCTTTTGACACGGTTAACCACTTTGCCCTAAAAGATTGTTTCGGCCTCAATGGTACTACCCACAAATGGTTCCTATCTTCAACATCGATGCCAGCAAATTATAATTCAAGACTGTCTATCTAACCCCACTCCAGTCTCCCTAGGAGTCCCTGGGGTATCTATTCTCTCACCCTCTCTATTTAATCTCTTTATGGAACCCCTCACCCTCATTCTTAAACAAGCTGGTATCAACTAACACCTTTATGCAGATGACACCCAACTCTACTATAAGATCAAAACCCACGCCGACATCATTCACCTTAATAACACCCTCACTAAAATCTAGTCCTGGTTCCACCTTAATCATCTCAAACGCAACCCCCAAAAAACTGAAATCATTCTCTTCTCCACTAAAAACAACCCTCTCCCCATTCAAACCTGGATCTCTGACCTCAATACCCTCAACTGCTCTCTCTCCTTGTCCAGCTCAGTAAAATCTCTTGGTATCTCCATCGATAACAGTCTCAACCTCAATGTCCACATAAAAAATTCGGCTAAAGGAGCCCTCTTCACTCTGAGGCATCTCAAGAAAATCAAACCCTTTCTCCCAACTGAAGATTTTAAATTAGTAGTTTAATCTCAGGTCCTTTTGCGAATTGATTACGGCAATGCCATCCTCACTGGAATCCCCAAGGTCCACCTAGCCCCCCTCAACTCTGTACTCAACCTTGCAGCTAGTCTCATCGCCAACTGTAAATGGTTCGACCACATTTCCCCAGCCCTCAAAATACTTAAATGGCTCCCCATCCAAGGCAGATCCGCCTACAAAAATGCATGCATCGCACACAAAGTCCTCCACCAAAATGTTCCCTCATACCTCGCTAATAAACTCAGCAAAGTGGGCAGCAAACGACCGCTGAGAAGCACTAACTCTCTCCGCCTTGCCCCACCCCTGCTAAAAAAGAAGGCCACATAATCCTGCTCCTTCTCCGGAAATGCCCCCTACATCTGGAACGCTCTTCCCAAAGACCTACGATGCAACTCCTCCTACCCCAGCTTTAAAAAAAACTTCAAAATGCACCTCCTCAACAAATATTGGGGGTCTCTACCTGCGCCTTAAACTCAATCTGCCATATCTAATAGGTATTTGACTCTTTACTCTGACTATCTGTTTACATGATATGTATAATCTTAAGTCATTCTTTCTTTTGTTTTACCTGCTGTTGTTCCATGATGTTGTTAATTTTGTTTTACTATTACTAGCTCTGTTGTCTAAAGCGCTCTGATGTTTTGTTATTCCATGATGCTGTAATTTGTTTCTGACCGTAACTGGCTCTATCATGTAAAGCGCTCTGATACCTCTGGGTCCAGCCAACGCTATATAAAACCTCTAAAATAAATAAATAAATAAAAAGGCACGACTCACCACGGGGGCTGTCACATCCGGAGAGGAATGGATTCCGGGTACCGGGTGGCATGGTCCACCAAGACCAGGATGAACCTGTTGCCCATGGCTGTCTTGGGATCCGGAGGCCCCACAATTTCAATACCCACCCTCTCAAAGGGGATGCTGACCAGAGGGAAAGGTTGGAGAGGAGCCTTCTGCATCCTCCCACTCTTACCACTTGCCTGGCAAGTCTGACAAGTCCTGCAATGAGTATCTGAACTTTTGCACATTTGGGGCAAGTAAAACTGGGTGACAAGCCTTTCAAAGGTCTTGTCTTGCTCCAAATGTCCTGCTAAAGGGACTTCATGAGCCAAACCCAGTAGGAAGGCTCTGAAGTGCTGGGGTACCACCAGCACACGGGCTGACCCAGGCTCAGCAACCTTAGGCTTACCAAACAGACCATTCTCCCTGGTTTGTAGCCTGTTGCCACAAACACACAAGAGAAGGGCATTTCTTCTGCTCCTTGCCGTACTCTTCCCTGGAGGGTCCTCCTTCCTGCTGCCAATGGGTCAGCTCAGGCAGGTCCCCCAGTTTAGCCACTTGTTCCCCTGTGGGTTCCAGGGCATTCCTCTCAAGGTCTGCCTCCTCCTGGACATTTGGGAACTCTGGGGGACGGCTTCCCGCGCCCCCTGCATCTTCTCTCTGAGGCAAGCACCTGGACCACTCTTTCAGGTTCCAGGTACTCTTTAATGCCCTTACAGACTGCCATGGACCAAGTGGTCACACACGCCCACTCAGGCAGACCCAACATCTCCAAATGAGACCTCGCTCCACCTTCGCCAAAGTGGAGCTTTCCATATCATTGCCTAGCAGACAGTCAACAGGCATGGCTGGCCTTACAGCTACTTGAAAGGTACCTGAGACCCCCCCACTCAAAGGGAACCTGTGCAAACTTGCAGTGGCACTCTGCATTGTCAGTGGCAACTACTTGGTAGAATGTGTTGGGGATCACCTGCTCTTCAGACACCAGCCGACAACTGACAGCTGTCACACTGGCTCCGGTGTCTCTCAGAGCCTCCACCCTATGGCCATTGATGGTCACCCACTGCCTGTTCTTCTTAGTGTTATCAGGCAGCTGAGTCCTAGGGACCATTTAACTGTCTCCTAAAGAGACTAGGGACACCTCTGCAGGACCCCACTCACCTTGGACACCCAACTCCTCCCCCAAGGCTACACTAGCCATTTCCTATGGTGGTGCACCTGTGGGTGCAGTGTTAATCATTTTGGGACACTTATGATCCCAGTAGAAGTGGTCCACATGACCAAAACCAAAACATGTCTTGGGACCCTTCTGAACAGGTTTGGGGACCCATGGTCTATTCTCAGGGGGAGGCTGGGGACCCTTACCTTGGTTCCCTTGGGGATTACTTTGGGGTCCTTTCTGGAACTCCTTCTGTTTACCCTTGTCTCCCCCACTCTTCTGCTGGGGACCCTGCCCACCTTTGGCGAAGTCTCCCACATGACCCTTGTGGACCCTGGTACTGACCCAGTGGTCCGCCTCCACAACATGCTTACTGGGCTCAGCCAACTTACTGTCAATCAGGTGCTGGCGTAGCTCTGGAAAACAATTACTGGACAAGTGCTCCCATGCAACCAAATCATAGAGGCTACTTAAAATCATTTACTTTGCTACCCGTCACCCAACCATCCAATGCTCTGCAAAACAAAGAGACATACTCCACCCAGGTACTAAACTCCAGCTTCTTGGAATTTCTAAATTTCTGCCTATAAAGCTCTGTGGTCAATCCATACCTGGCTACTAAGGCTTCCTTCTTGGGGGTATAGGGCATCTGATCCTCTTTGGGCAGAGCTAGTAAGGTTTCCCTTTCTTCACCCATAAAGCGGTTCCACAACCCCACTCCCCAATCTCCCTCAAGGATTATACTGGACAATATGCCTACCTCATAAGCCTTAAACCACTGCCCAATGTCCTCATGCTTCATAACATCCTTGGGAATGTATACTCTTCCTTCTACAGGCACTGACGGTGTGCTGCCACCAGAGGGAGTGATCTCTAAGCTCTTCGCTTTCGGCTCCAGCTTCCTCACCACTCTCTCATGCTCTAAAAGCATCTTCTTCTCCTCCATGGTTAACCTCTTATTCTCTAACTCCAATGTATTACTTTCTATGTCATTCTGGCTCCCCACTTTGAGCTTGGTTAGCTCCATCTCATGCACTCTGCTTTTCTCCCTGTCCTCTAACTCTTCTGGGGACGGTCCGTTTGAAGAAACACTGCTGCCCACCCTGGAAGGCACTTTCCCCCAGCCAGGCCCAATGGCCAATCCAGTTGCCCATCCTAAATTCTCTGCCTCCTCCCTAGGCTCTTCGGGATTTTCACTGGCATTCCTAGATTCCAACCAGGCCCTCAGCGCCTTTTGGTATTCCTCCTTCCTGGTGAGGCCTCTTATAGAGATTTAAAATTTCTTGCAAACAGCTTTGAGGTGTGGCACAGTGTAGGTATCAACCATCTCTTCTTCAAAGTCAATATCCACAGATGCAATGTATGCTACTTTGCTGATGGTGAAAAAATTGGCAGTTCTCCAAAAAATAGAAGTTCCACAGAAAATGTTCTACCAAAATGTATGTGGTAGCGTAATGGTCTGCACTCACTAGTAGTGTACACCAATCATTGTATACAAATCACAAATGCAAGTCCAAATCCTCACCGCTGACCACCAGTGTTAGAAATGGGGGTCTCTAGTTGGCAGAGGTAGATAGGGACCATTGCTTTTAGTTAGGATAAGGGGGATAACCTTCTAAAATAACACCTGCTCACCTCCTAGGTAGCTTGGCACGAGCAGACAGGCTTATCGCAGAGGCTGTGTGTAAAGCATTTGCGAACACATGCAGTAATTCAGTGAAAACACTACATATGAACACCACACCAGTTTAGAAAAATAAGTAATCTTTATCTAAACCAAGACAAGACCAAACGATAAAAATCCCCAATACAGTATCAAAAATAAGGCTCTTAAATGGTAGAAATAGTTCAGCTCAATGCAAGTTGTAAATGCAACACTTTTCCCCCAAAGTACCTTAACTTTTCCCCCAAAGTACCTTAGATGCATCATGTAAAACAAACAAAAGGGTCACAGAGAAGGTGATGCGTCACTTTCTTGCTCTGGGGGAGGCGATGCATCTGTTCGTTACTGCAGCTCAGGGGAGGCGATGTGTCTATTCTTTAACGGAGAGAAGGGGATGCATCTGTTTCTTACTGCGTTCCGGTTACGATGTGACAAGATAGCACCTCGATGTGTGGTGACGATTCGGTGCGATACGACAAAATGGCAGCTCGATGCAATGCGCCGATCCGGTACGATGCTTGAACTTTTCCAGTCGCACTGCCGGTGCTGCGATGGTCTTCTCATTAATGCGTCGGGATCCGGTATGGATGCGGCGCGCTTCTTCATGGTTGCTCAGCAAGGAGCCGGGACCCAGTGCGGATGCGGCACGCTACTTCCCCGTGGCTCGCTGATGCGTCTGGAATTGGTGCGGATGCGACGTGCTTCTTCTCGTCGCGTCGCTCTTTCAGCTCCCAGCGACAAATAGTCTTTAGAGGTCCTAAACAGCAGCAGGCACCTCTTTGCAGGTTGGAATTCACAGATAGGGAATTCAGGGAATTGGGTAGTGAAGACTGTGCCCCTGAGACTTCATAACAGGGGGCAAGCTCAGTTTCAAGCCCTTGGAGATCTTTTCTTCAAGCAGGTGACACATCAAACAACAATGTCCCTTTTCTCCTTCCTTGACACCAAGTAGCCACTGCAGGCCAACCCCAAACAGCACAGGAGCAGAAATGTTCCTTAGCTTCTCTGGCTCTTCTCCTTGGCAAAGGTTGCTCTTGATTTCCCAGAAGGGATCTAAAAGTCTGGGGTCTGGGTCCCACCTATTATACACACAAATCCTTTGCTCTCTGAAGGCAGAGAGGGTCTGTACCCAGACAATACCAGTTCTGTCCTCACTAGTGCAGCTTCCTGGCAGGAGGTGGAGACAGCATTGTTAAAAGCAGACCTGGCCCAGGCTGGTGAAAGGAAATCTCCTCCCCCAACTCTAAATTCAACCCAGGTCTATTCAGCCCAGCCTTGACTTATGAGAGTGCCGGGGCCACTGCCCCACTCCAGCCCCTGTCACTCACAAGATAGACATGCAAAACACAAACCTAGCAGAGGCACACTGGATGGTTAGGCCAGAAAAAATCTACTTTCTAAAATGTGTATATTCAAACACAGAATGTAAAAATCACCCTCACTAAAAGATGCACTTTAACATTCTGAGTTCAGGCATACTAAACTTTATTTTTAAATCTTGTTCCCAGGGTCAATTATGTTTATAAGATGTTATAAGCAAACTGCCCATTCTGGTCTATGGGAACAGATAGCCTTGCAATAGTGAAAAATTAATTTGGCAGTATTTCACTATCAGGACATGCCACACACATAAGGACATGTCCTACCTTTCATATACAATACACCTGGCCCACAGGGGTATCTTGGGTCTACCTTAGGGTTTACTGACATGCAGAAAAGGGAAGGTTTGGGGACTGGAAATTGTGTACACTTGCCAAGTCGACATGGCAGTCCATGACTGCACACATGCTCTGCAATGGCAGGCTTGAGTCACATTTTACAGGCTGCTTCTGTGGGTGGCACAATCAGTGCTGCAAGCCCACCAGCAGCATTTGATTTACAGGCCCTGTGCACACATGGTGCACTGTACTAGGGTCTGACAAGTAAATCAAATAACCAATCATGGGATCACTAATCCAAACAAGAATTTACGAAAGAGAGAACTTGCACCTTGACACTGAACAGCAGTGGCAACGTGCCCAAAGCATCCACACCAGCAAAAACACAGGAGGCAACAGCAAGAAATGGAAGGGAGACCCACGCCAATGGTGCCAATTCTAACACTACCTTATCGGGAGTGCCTCCCAACTTGTAATGCAGGCCTACGTGCCTACTTCTCTCTTAACTTCTTGTTTGCCACATCGGTTCTTCTTGTTCAATGTCTTATTTTCGTAGAGGGGTTTAGACACATGTTGTCCTTAGCAGCTGGACTGCATGGGCAAGGCAGGTTGCATGGCCTGTGAGTATCAAAGGTTATTGTGTCAGCAACCGTGGATCCACCTAAAAATGTGCTCTGATGTTAGTTTAGTTTTGATATCACATTCTAACACCACTTAAAGCGAACTAGCATTTCAGTTATCGGACTGTGGCCAAAGTAGTTTTGCATTTTATGCATTTGAAAATAGTGCACCTATTGCAGAGCATCACATCATAGTGCATCTTGGTGTAAGCTAGCATATGGATTCTCTCTTATACACATTGAGGTTGCCTGTCTGTGGTTGGCTGGAGTAATACATTTGAATTGAGTACTTACTATTTCAGCTCTGCTGAAAAGCCCCGATCTCCAATGATTTGGAGATACTAATTTGAATCTAAAGTCCTCTTGGTGCATTATTCTGTATTTTCACACTAGGTGCAAATCCAACATCCCATTAATGTTGCCTAGTCCATTTTTTTTAGGTTAAACCTTACGCAAATTGGGCAGGCCAATGGCACACATGTGCCTTTTGTACAATCAGAAGGAGTCATATGCATTGTTACTCCTCATTTCAGGGCCCTCCCTCACAGCTTGTGATGAAGGTCACATGAGCATCCTGCAGTATCTTACAGATATTCATTGGTTTAAGGCTGAGAGGGGGCCCCTTTGAGAGTTGGGGATTGTGGATTCTTCCCCAGCCCTGGAGCATGCAAATGAATTACGCTACACAAGAGCTGCGGATAAGCATTCCTTTATTCTCCATTATTCACTCACACACTGCGCATTAAATCATATTTCCCATAACCACACGCAAGCACCTCCTCGCATATCACATAGATCCTGTTCAGGGTCAGCTCCAGAACCACGAGGGTCCAGGGGCGTATAACATCAATATGTTATATCACACCCTATGTTAAATAAAAAGTAGGAGACAACATTAACAATGACATCTCCTCAATTAGTCAGCGATGCGCTCGCACTTGTCTGCCAGCCCAGGTGATCCGACGTGATCGAGGTCCACCCTGATCAGGCAACGGTGACACAGGCTCAGGTGCTTGAGCCGGACCTGTGGGGGGGATCACCTCAATTATGGTTTCAGGCATCAACAAGTGTCGAGGTCGATGTTTAAGGTGTGATGTGTCCCTAATGATGGGTTTTCCAGGACGATGTACTGTCACCATTGTCCTTGCATGCCACAATCAGCGGAGGGTAACCAGCTGCAGGCAAAAGAGTGTCCTTTTTTCTGCTGTCAACGCTGTTTAACCAGTATCCCGTTTCCTTTGCAAAGACTGTCTCCTGGGAGTGGCAGTGCTGATCTGCATTTGTTAAAATTTTTCTTTTCCAAGTCACATCAGTGTCTCAAACTTTTTCAGTATTCCCTGATTGATCCGGTGTCCATTTAGGTAGTTTTGTTCTGTTAGCTCTCCCAAATAGCAAGGTGGCTGGATTTCCACCAGTTGTAGACTGAGGAGTTAATCAATAGGCCTGAACGGCCTGCCACATGGCTTGGTTCAGATCAATTCCCTCCATGAGTGCTTATTGAATGACCCTCTTGAGGGTGTCCATGAATCGTTCAACTACACCATTGGCTCTACACTCTTAGCTATTAAATGGCAGACCATTATCAGGTTTGAGGACCTTGGGGATGCCCCAGACTTCAAAGATGCCATTGAGCCATTCTGTGACTTTGTCAAGGGCTGTCGAATACGGTGCGCAGTCAAAATATCTTATTTTTAATATCGACCTACACTAATATCGAGTTTTTAATATCGTAGGGACAGAATATCGAAGTCAAGAATATTGTTGACCAGAATATCGACTTTAAGATAAGTAATATGGATTTTTTAAAATATCGAAGTAAGTAATATCGAATTAATTAATATTGTTAGCAAAAATATAGTTGTAAATAATATCGATTTTTTTGTGTTAAATGTTTAGAAAGTAGTAATTTTTTTAAAGTAAATTTTGAGTTTAAGTATCAGGGCGTGTTGTGGGTTTATAGGGTAATAGGGTGGAAAGTAATTTAATTATAATTAATTAATTATTATGTTTTTATTTTTTGTTATTGATTGTTAATTGATCATTAATTATTTAATATTTGGTAATTCATTTTTTTAAATTAATTTATGAATTTATTATTCTATTAATTATAATCAATTATTAATTTGTATTTATTGTTATTGGTAATTCATTTATTGTAAATTACTTATTAATTGGTAATTTATTTTTATTAATTGATAAGTAGATGGTGTTATTTTTTATGTGTAGCGCGTTGTGTATCTATGGGGAATAGGGTGGGAAGTAATTTAATGGTTTAAGTAAATATTAATTCAATTTAATAGCTATTTAATAATATTTTTAACATTTTTTTTTATTATATGTATTATTTACTTTATGTTACATTCTTTTTTTAACTTAAATAAAAAACGATATTTTTAACGATATTTTTGACATTGATATTTTTTTTCTCAATATTTTTGTACTTACCATAATGTAGATAGGATGTCGATATTCTTGACAGTGATATTTTTGTAGATCGTTATTGTGACCTTCAATATTTTGTCAGTGATTCGTCAAAGACAGTGTTTCCACCAAAGGAATTTTTTTTGTTAATGACTACTATTTCCTAAAGACCCGAAAAAGTAAACTGCAACTCTCTCCCAGGCATGGGCAGGAAGGTCAGACATTGTCACTGGGTGATGCATCACCTTGGGGGACACACAATAATAAATGTGGCATGCGTTCAGCTCTTTCTCAACTTGCTCATGTACTCAAGGGAACCACTCTTGATCTTTACCACAATGTCCTTCATGGCCCAGCTCGGAGACGCGCTGCTTTTAGCTCTCAGGTATGATTCTTGAGCCTCTTAATATTATGCCTTATTGGGTAACTGCTAACACTTCCTGTACATTTCTGAACTTTTGGAATTCAACATCATTGGTAAGGGACCAGGTACGTTTCCTCCATGGTTGCACTGTATTGAGTTCTTGGTTGATGGCCATTTCTATGTCTGTGTTGGTGGCAGCAATTATTTTTTTCACAGACAGAGCCGCTGGTCTGCTAGACCTCACAGTAAAATTTAGATATTCCTCTGCCATCCTGTGACGATGTAGTGGCACTCTGTAAAAGTAATCTGCTGGGCTTTGGTCCGACCAAGGGATGTGTTTTAACCTCCACCTCTTTATGCAAGGGGGAATCTTAGCCTTCGGGTTACCAAAGATGGTGAGCGATGCCTGGTTCTCCATGTTGATGGTGAATCATTTTCTATGGAGGAATACATAAAAATGTTTGGAGGCCAACACCACAGCCAGACTCTCCTTCTACCGCTGAGTAGGCACATCCTGTTTCAGATAAGCTTCCACTGGCATAGCCCATATTGTGTCAGGTTCCATTGTGTTGAGCAAGAATCACTCAAAGCCCCATTCACTATTTAGGTATGTAACTTGGAGTCGAAGTAGGACATTTCAGTTACATTCTTAATCGCATGTCTCTTAACATTCTAGAGATCAATGAAACAAGACATTTTGCTTTGTCAAGTCTCTTAAAGGGGCACTCCCCGTAACTAAGTTGCAAATGTATCTTGAGCAATAGCTGGCCATGCCTAGAAAGGATCGCAGAATGGTAGCATCCTGGGGGGCGAGAATGACAGTGCTTGCACCTTGACAGGGTCTGGAGTAAGTCCCCCATCAGAGAATATGTGCCCCAAAATCTTAAGTTTGGTTTTTGTGAAACTTACACTTTTATGCATTCAAAGTGAGACCTGCATCAGCAAGTAACTGGCACACTTGGGTAAGGGCATTGTTGTGTCTTTTCTGTGTTTTCCAAAAAAACAGTATGGTGTCACTGTTATTGAAAGCATGTGTAACAGGATGGATTACTCTACGAATAACATCCTTAAATATCTCAGCAACTACAGATACTCCAAAACTCAGTCTCTTTATCTGAACAAACCAACATGAGTCGAAGAAGTAGTAATATATCTGCTGTTCTCTTCCAGTTCGAGTTATTGTATCCTTTATTCAGGTCAAGACGGTAAAATACTTTGGCACCATTCAATTGCATGATCATGTCCACTATGTGTGGACCAGAGTATCTTTCCCTTTGAATTGCTTTGTTTACTTGGTGCATATCAACATAAATGCGCACCTCCCCTTTACTTCCTTTTTCAATACAGCTACTGTGGGCAAACCCCATGGCATGGGGCCTGTGGAGCATTCACTTATGTTATGTTTTAAAAGTGTTTCTAATTCTTTCTCTATGGCTTCCAATAGACAAAAAGCAACTCTATTGTGCCGCTGAGCAACAGGGAATGTCTTCATTGCAATGAAGCTGCACTTTCTTTTTCTTGAGTTTTCCCAAGCTTTACAAGCCGACGGGAATTGCCTTCTGATCTCAGATTGAGTACAGCGGTGGCAGTTGAGGGATATCAACCCCACTTCAGCAGCGTTGGCAAAACTGAGCACATATGAACCTAGACAAGGCCCCTTGTAGAACATGAATGGTGGCCTGCACTGATGTCTTTTTATGTCGCATCATCGGTGTGAATGACCCTTGGCTTTATAATGGTTTAGAGGTGGCCCAGGTTATATCTTTGTACCTGACAGAGTGAGGCAGAGCGCAGGGCATAGGCTGTTAGATGTTTCCAATTACATGATATTAAACAATGGACCACTGTCTATGATGAAGGTTATTCTATTGGGTGACCGTTCACTTTCAATGTGATCTTGGGACAGTGTCGAAATGAAGTTTGTTGCTTTGTTTGGTGAGTTTTTCTTAAACTATGATCTTCCTTACAGGCAGCTAACCCCATGTGTGCACACCGTTCTTTGGTAGAAATTATCAGCGCACACCCATCTTCTTTGCTGGCACTCAACAGTGAAGTAGAAGAACCTTTGTACGATGAACTCGACGATACTTGATTTTTCTTGGTTTCTACTTGTCGTAGCTGAAGTTGCTTTTTGCTTTGTTGGTTTGGTGAGAGTGCTTCTGGAAAGTTCTTGCATCCATGTTTTCTTTCCATCCTGATGCACTTAATTTTTCCTTGGCTCGGTACACAGTTATGAAATGGTTCTCTTTTTCCCAGGGGTGGACATTTCCCTTCATGGGGAACTGAAACCCCACATAAGAAGCATAGATTGGATTTCTCTGAAGATGTCGACTTGCATCTTGTTTATGCTTATGCTTGCTTTTCACTGTCAATGCTGATTCATTGTGTGACGTTCCTGCTTTCATATGAGCAGCTTGTAGGTCTGCTTATTCTTCTCCTCTCGCAGCCATTAGCATTTTCTCAGGACTGTGTGTTTCTCTCAACATGCTCCTTTTAAAAGATTCTGAAAGGCACGTCCTCAATGACTCTGAGGCGCATGACTTCTTTGTTGGTGAAGTCATAGAACTTGCTATGTTTAATGAGTGCGAACATGTCTTTCATCGAATTCATCCATAGTTTCATCGACCTGTTGCTGTGCTTCATTGAAAATGTACGTTTCATAATCGGCATTGAATTTGGCTTCGAGCACTTCTTTTACTTTTCGGTTCGATGTTGCATCAGTCTGTGAAACTTACTTTAGCACTTCTTTTACTCCATCACCTGCAAGGTTTTTCAAATATTTGATGATCCTCGTATTTCTCTAGGGCATCTATGAAGTAATCAATTTTTTTGATCTACGCAGCCCATCTGGCATCAATGTTCTGCTTCTTGTAAGTGTCAAAAGGTGGCGGTGGCTTTAGAAACACAGCTGCATTATATTTTGTGCTCCCTCCTGCTGCCATTTTGTTGGCATGTGCTGTTCGGGCGATCGCGGTGCAGGCTGGCTCCAACAACTTTTGCAAGCACTAGCCTTGTGCCTGGGTATTGGTCACAGTATGCTTCAATCACCTGTGTTGGTCAGTAAGTATTCGGTTTCCTGTACCTTGTTGAGTTATCATTATGTCTTGCTTCGTCTGCCTAATTGCTCTTTATTTGGGTCATGGCGCAGATCTCTGTCTACCAACTCACCGGAGGTTTTGGCAGGCATCTGAATATGCTATATTTGAAAAAAAGTTAATTAGGAACTGGTTTAACTAAAGGACAAAACCTGACAAGTGACAGCAATGACTATAGGGAAACAAAGTGCATGGTACAAAAATATAGACTTTATTTTATTGGATTATAACAGTTTCTTTATATTTATTATAAAAACATTTTCTACTTTTTTTGGGAATTTTGCTGTGTGTGCGCCTCTATTATACATGTGATGGTTGATCTACATATATATACACTTCATTAGATTCTTAGTGCAGTTCAATACATTTAAAAAAAGATAATGATTTGTGAACGAATGGAGGCTTGTTTCAACACACTATACATAAAACATGGCTAAATATGACATCTACGCGCGTTTCGGCTGAGGGCCTTCATCAGGGAGCCATGTGAATGTCCAAGTGAACCTGGATGCAAATGGTGCAGATTCTCAAAGGGAAGGGGGTCAAATTTGTCTGAAATGCAGGACTGTCTGTCTCGAGATGTAGGTACTTTATTCAATGTTTTACTCGCTTTTCCTTTTGATAGGATTTTCTGGTATTTATACATGCAGTGGGGTTTGAGGGCTGTGGAATTGGTCCTGCAAGGTTGGAGGGCTACGAGCTCCTGTCACCAATGGGGTAATGTGTAGATAATCTTTAGTATATGTCTAATCGTTCTCCAAGTGGTGGTCTGTGGACGGCTCTGCAAGCGCTGACAATCTTTAAGTTGTGTCCACTAATCCTTCAATGGGGGTCTGTGGGCGTCTTCAAGAGTGCTGACAATTACCGGACGGGTGCAAGCGCTGACAATCTTTAGGTTGTGTCCACTAATCCTCCAATGGGGGTCTGTGGGCGTCTTCAAGAGCGCTGACGGTTACCGGACGGGTGCCGTCATGGCGGTAATGATGCAGAAAAGCTCTGATAGGGGAATTGCGTTCGCCTTCCAATGGGGGGATCTGCCGGCGTCTTTGCGGATAGAGCCAGGTATAAATATGCTCCCCTGCAGGTGCCTTCAATTTCTCCTGTGGCGGTGTATGGGCCGGAGCAGGGCTTTGTCTCCACTTGTGCCAGTCGCAGGCTTCATTGCATCGATTCTGGACACACAAGCAGTTTGCCATACTGCTGCAAACTCTCAGGGAGAGTAATCTTGTTTTTTCTCCGGCACCTATCTGTTGTATAAATGCCACAACAATGATGTAGAAAATCTTCTTTATTCAGAGATAAGGGAACAGGTTCATCTTCCTAAGCAGTTGCGACAGAAATGTCTAACTAACACGCCAGAATCGAAAACTCACTATGTATTCACTCTACATTCTAAATAGTGTAAACATAAAAGAAGGTAAGTAATATGCAACACATCCCCCTCTTTATAATAACAACATATTCTCTTCTTTATAATAATAACTATAATATACCAAATGAGGACAACACATTCCCCTCTTTATAATAACAACATAGTCTCTTCTTTATAATAATAACTATAATATACTAAATGAGGACAACATCGCCTTTCTTATAAAAAAAACATTCAAAATAAAATAACAATGAAAGCATATAATTGATCAATTAACAATGAGACAAAAATGATAACCCTAAAAAAAAACATGAAAGAAAGATGAAAAAAGAGAAAAAAAATATATATATATACGTATGTCTACCCAACAATAAAATCTTTCAACCAACCAGGAATTTGTCTGCTCCTAGAACTTTTATCATTTACATTGACACATCTACCAGACATTTCAGCCTTGCGTACTATGTTAACTACATCTTCAATAGGTGAATCTCCGTTTATCCATAACCTATATTGGATAGTGTTATTATTGCAGTGCATGACCAACTGGTCCCTGATGAAATCATCGTGGTTTGTGCCAAATTTGCAGTCAAGCTGTTTCCGCTGAAAAATTTATATCTGGTGATCCCAATAAATACTTTAGGGATAAAGTACTTATTGAAATCTTGCAATGCGATCATAAAAACATTTGCATCACTGTAGCAGTACTCTTCGGCATTTTGTTGTAGGTTTTCAATCCAATAGGACATAATGACAATAACAACATTATTTTCTTCTGTTCAGCAGACATTTTTTTATTCTCATCAATTGCAGAGATATAATTTTCAAGGTTCTCTTTCCACTTCACCCACTTCATAGTTGCTTCACAACCAGACACTCAAAAGTTATGTGGGGGATTTATTGTGAAATTCTGTTGAGCCATGACTTATTAGTAAAGCACTTTTCCTCCAAATAAAATAGATTATTTGAGAGTTATAAAATTAACACTTTTCCTATACTTTTATTGATAACAAAAAAAATATTTCCCACCTTAATGCCAATTATTTCTACTTGTTTCCTGTTGAATTTTTGAATTGGCGGTGATTGGATCGATAGGAAAGAATTGTTAAAAGCTGAGACTGCTAACACTTCCTGTACATTTCAGAACTTTTGGAATTCAACATCATCGGTAAGGGACCAGGTACGTTTCCTCCATGGTTGCACTGTATTGAGTTCTTGGTTGATGGCCATTTCTATGTCTGTGTTGGTGGCAGCAATTATTTTTTTCACAGACAGAGCCGCTGGTCTGCTAGACCTCACAGTAAAATTGAGATATTCCTCTGCCATCCTGTGACGATGTAGTGGCACTCTGTAAAAGTAATCTGCTGGGCTTTGGTCCGACAAAGGGTTGTGTTTTAACCTCCACCTCTTTATGCAAGGGGGAATCTTAGCCTTCGGGTTACCAAAGATGGTGAGCGATGCCTGGTTCTCCATGGTGATGGTGAATCATTTTCTATGGAGGAATACATAAAAATGTTTGCAGGCCAAAACCACAGCCAGACTCTCCTTCTACCGCTGAGTAGGCACATCCTGTTTCAGATAAGCTTCGACTGGCATAGCCCATATGGTGTCAGGTTTCCATTGTGTTGAGCAAGAATCACCCAGGGCCCCATTCACTATTTAGGTATGTAACTTGGAGTCGAAGTAGGCCATTTCAGTTACTTTCTTAATCGCATGTCTCTTAACATTCTAGAGACCAATGAAACAAGACATTTCGCTTTGTCAAGTCTCTTAAAGGGGCACTCCCCGTAACTAAGTTGTAAATGTATCTTGAGCAATAGCTGGCCATGCCTAAAAAGGATCGCAGAATGGTACCCTCCTGGGGGGCGAGAATGACAGTGCTTGCACCTTGTCAGGGTCTGGAGTAAGTCCCCCATCAGAGAATATGTGCCCCAAAATCTTAAGTTTGGTTTTTGTGAAACTTACACTTTTATGCATTCAAAGTGAGACCTGTATCAGCAAGTAACTGGCACACTTGGGTAAGGGCTTTGTTGTGTCTTTTCTGTGTTTTCCAAAAAAACAGTATGGTGTCACTGTAATTGAAAGCATGTGTAACAGGATGGATTACTCAGCGAATAACATCCTGAAATATCTCAGCAACTACAGATACTCCAAAACTCAGTCTCTTTATCTGAACAAACCAACATGAGTCGAAGAAGTAGTAATATATCTGCTGTTCTCTTCCAGTTCGAGTTATTGTATCCTTTATTCAGGTCAAGACGGTAAAATACTTTGGCACCATTTAATTGCATGATCATGTCCACTATGTGTGGACCAGAGTATCTTTCCCTTTGTATTGCTTTGTTTACTTGGTGCATATCAACATAAATGCGCATCTCCCCTTTACTTCCTTTTTCAATACAGCTACTGTGGGCAAACCCCATGGCATGGGGCCTGTGGAGCATTCACTTATGTTATGTTTTAAAAGTGTTTCTAATTCTTTCTCCATGGCTTCCAATAGACAAAAAGCAACTCTATTGTGCCGCTGAGCAACAGGGAATGTCTTCATTGCAATGAAGCTGCACTTTCTTTTTCTTGAGTTTTCCCAAGCTTTACAAGCCGACGGGAATTGCCTTCTGATCTCAGATTGAGTACAGAGGTGGCAGTTGAGGGATATCAACCGCATTTCAGCAGCGTTGGCAAAAATGAGCACATATGAACCTAGACAAGGCCCCTTGTAGAACATGAATGGTGGCCTGCACTGATGTATTTTTATGTCGCATCATCGGTGTGAATGACCCTTGGCTTTATAATGGTTTAGAGGTGGCCCAGGTTATATCTTTGTACCCGACAGAGTGAGGCAGAGCGCAGGGCATAGGCTGTTAGATGTTTCCAATTACATGATATTAAACAATGGACCACTGTCTATGATGAAGGTTATTCTATTGGGTGACCGTTCACTTTCAATGTGATCTTGGGACAGTGTCGAAATGAAGTTTGTTGCTTTGTTTGGTGAGTTTTTCTTAAACTATGATCTTCCTTACAGGCAGCTAACCCCATGTGTGCACACGTTCTTTGGTAGAAATTATCAGCGCACACCCATCTTCTTTGCTGGCACTCAACAGTGAAGTAGAAGAACCTTTGTACGATGAACTCGACGATACTTGATTTTTCTTGGTTTCTACTTGTCGTAGCTGAAGTTGCTTTTTGCTTTGTTGGTTTGGTGAGAGTGCTTCTGGAAAGTTCTTGCATCCATGTTTTCTTTCCATCCTGATGCACTTAATTTTTCCTTGGCTCGGTACACAGTTATGAAATGGTTCTCTTTTTCCCAGGGGTGGACATTTCCCTTCATGGGAACTGAAAACCCACATAAGAAGCATAGATTGGATTTCTCTGAAGATGTCGACTTGCATCTTGTTTATGCTTATGCTTGCTTTTCACTGTCAATGCTGATTCATTGTGTGACGTTCCTGCTTTCATATGAGCAGCTTGTAGGTCTGCTCATTCTTCTCCTCTCGCAGCCATTAGCATTTTCTCAGGACTGTGTGTTTCTCTCGACATGCTCCTTTTAAAAGATTCTGAAAGGCACGTCCTCAATGACTCTGAGGCGCATGACTTCTTTGTTGGTCAAGTCATAGAACTTGCTATGTTTAATGAGTGCGAACATGTCTTTCATCGAATTCATCCATAGTTTCATCGACCTGTTGCTGTGCTTGATTGAAAATGTACGTTTCATAATCGGCATTGAATTTGGCTTCGAGCACTTCTTTTACTTTTCGGTTCGATGTTGCATCAGTCTGTGAAACTTACTTTAGAACTTCTTTTACTCCATCACCTGCAAGGTTTTTCAAATATTTGATGATCCTCTTATTTCTCTAGGGCATCTATGAAGTAATCAATTTTTTTGATCTACGCAGCCCATCTGGCATCAATGTTCTGCTTCTTGTAAGTGTCAAAAGGTGGTGGTGGCTTTAGAAACACAGCTGCATTATATTTTGTGCTCCCTCCTGCTGCCATTTTGTTGGCATGTGCTGTTCGGGCGATCGCGGTGCAGGCTGGCTCCAACAACTTTTGCAAGCACTAGCCTTGTGCCTGGGTATTGGTCACAGTATGCTTCAATCACCTGTGTTGGTGAGTAAGTATTCGGTTTCCTGTTCCTTGTTGAGTTATCATTATGTCTTGCTTCGTCTGACTAATTGCTCTTTATTCGGGTCATGGCGCAGATCTCTGTCTACCAACTCACCGGAGGTTTTGGCAGGCATCTGAATATGCTCCTCTGCAGGGGCCTTCAATTTCTCCTGCGGCGGTGTATGGGCCGGAGCAGGGCTTTGTCTCCACTTGTGCCAGTCGCAGGCTTCATTGCATCGATTCTGGACACACAAGCAGTTTGCCATACTGCTGCAAACTCTCAGGGAGAGCAATCTTGTTTTTTCTCCGGCACCTATCTGTTGTATAAATGCCACAACAATGATGTAGAAAATCTTCTTTATTCAGAGATAAGGGAACAGGTTCATCTTCCTAAGCAGTTGCGACAGAAATGTCTAACTAACACGCCAGAATCGAAAACTCACTATGTATTCACTCTACATTCTAAATAGTGTAAACATAAAAGAAGGTAAGTAATATGCAACACATCCCCCTCTTTATAATAACAACATATTCTCTTCTTTATAATAATAACTATAATATACTAAATGAGGACAACACATTCCCCTCTTTATAATAACAACATAGTCTCTTCTTTATAATAATAACTATAATATACTAAATGAGGACAACATCGCCTTTCTTATAAAAAAAACATTCAAAATAAAATAACAATGAAAGCATATAATTGATCAATTAACAATGAGACAAAAATGATAACCCTAAAAAAAACATGAAAGAAAGATGAAAAAAGAGAAACAAATATATATATACATATGTCTACCCAACAATAAAATCTTTCAACCAACCAGGAATTTGTCTGCTCCTAGAACTTTTATCATTTACATTGACGCATCTACCAGACATTTCAGCCTTGCGTACTATGTTAACTACATCTTCAATAGGTGAATCTCCGTTTATCCATAACCTATATTGGATAGTGTTATTATTGCAGTGCATGCCCAACTGGTCCCTGATGAAATCATCGTGGTTTGTGCCAAATTTGCAGTCAAGCTGCTTCCGCTGAAAAATGTATATCTGGTGATCCCAATAAATACTTTAGGGATAAAGTACTTATTGAAATCTTGCAATGCGATCATAAAAACATTTGCATCACCGTAGCAGTACTCTTCGGCATTTTGTTGTAGGTTTTCAATCAAATAGGTCCTAATGACAATAACAACATTATTTTCTTCTGTTCAGCAGACATTTTTTTATTCTCATCAATTGCAGAGATATAATTTTCAAAATACTCTTTCCACTTCACCCACTTCATAGTTGCTTCACAACCAGACACTCAAAAGTTATGTGGGGGATTTATTGTGAAATTCTGTTGAGCCATGACTTATTAGTAAAGCACTTTTCCTCCAAATAAAATAGATTATTTGAGAGTTATAAAATTAACACTTTTCCTATACTTTTATTGATAACAAAAAAAATATTTCCCACCTTAATGCCAATTATTTCTACTCGTTTCCTGTTGAATTTTTGAATTGGCGGTGATTGGATCGATAGGAAAGAATTGTTAAAAGCTGAGACCACGTTATAGAAATATCGAAAATTCGGTTTCTAACGTAAAAATCTCATATTTACCAAAATGGCGGCTCTCTTGGGTCCCGCTGCGTGACCTCCGCGTAATTGCACCACACGCTGATCACCACATTCTGTGCACTGCACATGCGTAATTTCATTCGGAAAGGAACACAAGACACGTGCCGATAGAAGTGCGTCTCTTGAATTCAAAGAATGCCTGAGATGCGTTGCAACTGTCGAAATGCTTTTTTCTTCAAATGCTTAACTCAACAAGTAATCACCGTCAACACAGTGCAAAACAAAAATACAATGAAAGAGACTTACTGCTATTGGAGTTCATTATTAACAATTCCTGATTTTTTTCCGATTCCGCAGTGAAGATCTCTGACGATTGTGACTTTTGAATCAAAGCCACTACTGTATTCTCAGTTAAATGCAGTGGTGCGGCGTCCCACACCGCATGTGATATGCCACAGCTCGTTATTCTATTTTTAAATTCTTTACTGTTCGTTAGCTTCCTCCGATATCCAATTTGCTTAAAATAATAATAATCGGTAGGATTAATATTCTTAATTAATTCCTTAGGTTTCTTCCGTCACCTTGTCGCCATATAAATTGTTGTATAAATGCCACAACAATTATGTAGAAAATCTTTATTCCGAGATAAGAAAACAGGTTAGTCTTCCTGAGCAGTTGCAACAGAAATGTCTAACTAACATGCCAGAATCGAATACTCACTATGTAATCACTCTACATTCTACATAGTGTAAACATAAAAGAAGGTACGTAATATACAACACTATCCCCTGCTTGTCGCCCGTATTAGCATCTTCCCCAGCCCTGAAGCATTAAAATATATTACACCCATTGCTTAATTTGAGCCAGTGGTTACAGGTGCTCGACACCTCCACTTAACTGTCAGCACATGCTTTTGTGACAGTCCACCAGATGGTTGCGCTGTCAATCTAATTTTGAGATGATAAAAAAAGAACAATACTTGCCACTCTAACCATTATTATAGCTTTCGGTGAACTAGAATAATCGGAATCTCTTAAAGGTGTGATGGATATCAGTTGTGTTGATAGGGTCATTGGCAGAGCAAACAGGGACAATGGGTGGTGCAGGCCGGAGTGGCGTCTCAAGAAGTTCACTGGTACTTTAGATTTTACAAATTAAGCACTTATTTTGCCACAAAGGAGCTGCGGTTAAGCATTACTTTATTCTTCAGCATTCACTCACACACTGCGCATTACATCGTACCTCCCATAACCACACATTAACAACTCCCTGCATATCATGTAGTTCCTGTTCAGGGTCTGCCCCAGAATCATGAAGGTTGTTGTGCATATGACATCAGTATGCTATAAGGGATACCTGTGCCACAAGGGTTGCAGGGGCATGTGTTATGCCTCTGCTTCCATCAAACGGGAGCAAAGACTGACTGGTAAATACCAAACCCCACACGTAATAGGAGCCACAGTGTGAAACAGGGAGGCCGCAAACTGTGCTCATGAATTTTGAATTTCTAATCCCTTAGAGATCGTTCACATTGAGAGACTGCTCCTGGCTATGGTGATCTTTAAATCTTTGTCTACTTATATTTGGTTTCTCACACATCATTACAAAGTGTTGCTACAAGGTTAGTGGAAGATTATTTTGTTGGTTTACACTGCGCCACTTCATCTAGCTCAGTGCATGTCAGCCTGACTTCGTGTTGAGTAGCTTTTAGTGGCATGTATTTCTCACATTATCATTATTTGTAATTTTTAACCCTAAACAATTGATAATTACGCAATTTTCAGCAACACGGTTACTCAGTGATTTATTGTTAAGCTGGGTGCCCTGATAAGGATCCACATGCCCGCACCCCACTTTTAGTTGGTGTTGTGAACATGAGATATTATCTATTGAGGCCTTGAGTGGTCCTTATACGGTAGGACCATTATAACTTTTTCCCTTTTCCTTTCCTTTTTTCCCCCTTTTTCCTCATGGCTCTCTTTTCTGACTCTCCTCCAAATTACTTCTCTCAACAGGCAACTTCTCAGGCATAAATTCTTGTGTCCTGAGGATAATCCCTCGACCTAAATTGGGATCGAAATGTCGTCGATCTTGGTGTCTTGACTGTATTTGTTGTATTTATGTTGTCTATAAGCAAAGACACCGTTGTAATTGTGAGTTAAAGATTGTACTTTCACTTCTTAGTCACTCAAATGAACAGTGCTGGAGTTTTGGAAATCTTGTGATTTACCTGTTTCTGCCCAGTTTCCTCTTTGAATATGTTTTCCTTGATTTTTAATTTTTGTTTGATTGAATAGTTTAATTCTCCATTTTGAGAATACAGACTTAGATTTCATTGTAATTCTAAGTCGCATTGGATATTGTCTTTTTGGAAGGGACCTTTGTTTAAGTTATAGACTGCAGTAAAAGCATTTCACGATCCACACACAAGAAAATACAACTATGTTTTCATTATTTCTAAACATGGTAACATATATTGTAGCAAAACCTGTAATTTATTAACAATAAAATGTTTCATTAGGGTTTTTAAAGAATTGCAATGTTTTTAATGAAGTTGTAAAACTACTGGAATGTGCTAAATCACAGTCGGATTATAAAAAGAGTATCATTATGTACTTATTGGCCTAGCCTTTAATTGTTTAGAAAGCATAGCAGTCAATACAAATTTACGCAGATTATTTACAATCAACATGGTGAAATTGGTATCTCAACTTCAGATATGCAGCAAGAATGGGGGAATTTCCAAGGCATGTTCATCTCTAAGCATACTTTTATGGCCAAAAAGGCTTGACTTGACTGCCAGGAATTCACAAAAGGAATCCTGGTAGGAATAAATTAGCTTACTACAAGGTATTTATTGACCAAGGCTGCAGAGAAATATGCAGTAGTAATTCCCACACAATGGAAGAGATGTGGGTGAAACACGGTTGGCCATATTCACAAAGGAAACCGTACACTTTTGCATAGGTTTAATATATTTTTGCTATTTGTAAACTATGAGTATAGTTTTACGTGAAGTATTTTTACGACTGCAGAGACTGTCCTTTCTTTTGATGTGTGGAGTTCTCCACAATCGTAAACATACTACATGTAAAACAACACTCATAGGGCCCGATTCACACAGGCTCTCCACCCCACATGCGGACATAAAGATAATACTCGTAAATGCCCTTTGTGAATTCCCAAAGTCGTAAACGTAGATATTTGGTCTAATTTTAGAACAAACGTCTAAGTTTACCTTTGTAAACTGGGCCCGTAGTTTGTGAATTGCAAAAAAATTGTAAACTTACACCAAAAAGTGCAGGTTTACCTTTGTTAATAAGGTCCAGTGGGCTTAGCCTTTTAAGTTTGTAAACTCCCACAAACATACATGTTTGTGGGCATTCACAAATTCCAATCCCACACATTCCCTTCCTGGGAATGGCCAGAGATTTACTCCTTCAGTGGGAACGTGTAACCTCATAAGTCGGAAAAGATGTGGGGTAAGGAATTTCTTCACAAAGAAAAATGCTTTTCCTTTATAGAAAAAAAACTATTTGCACAGAGGGCGCCATTTTCCTAATGCTTAATTATATGCTGTGCAAAGTTATGTATTTTAGGAAATGAGTGCCCAGGAAATGTCACCTGACATTCCCAGTAGTACTCCTGCCAACCTAGGCCTAATGCAGCTTTCCGGGAGTACTACTGGAAATATTTGTGAATTGCAAAAAGAATCAAATATACACCTGCTTTTAAGAGTACTTTTCCGGGTCCAGCTTTTCTATATTCTCTTTAATTACCTCTAGTGAGTCAGAGAGAAAATGCCTGGTTGATAGTACAAGTATAGGTTGATGCTATGAAGCAGGAAAGCCTGCCAAAGCAAGCAATGTATAACACAAGTATGTTGCACCGTTTATAACGTCACAAAGGTTTTTATACAAGCAATTTCTCACAAGCAAAATGTATACTCACTACAGGAGAACGCTGTGAAACCCTTCACCAAGTTTCTGCAATTAAAACATAAAAAAGAAGAGTCAGGACAAAGCAAGCATCACCTGCTTTTGCTTGACAAGATGTCCTCTAGATATGGACTGTCCAGTAGCGCAGCTGTGGGGGTGGGGGGGATGTTACACCACACTAATAATTGTATTTTGTGATAAATAGTTGGGTACAGATGCTTTCAGCCGGGTATGGCTAGGAATTTTTAAGCACAAAATAAGCCCACACACCCTCCCTCTCTCTCTGTTTGCAAAGACTTGGTTATTTCACAAAATAATGGCTTTTTCTCATTTAGTACCCCACCAATCTGCATCCCTCTCCTTTTTTGCTGCCCGTTAAGCCCCTCTTGTGCACCCTGCTTGTCGCATAATGTATTTTAACATTATGTGCCAGCGTGATTGTTGGGAATCTTAAGCTCACCCCCACAATCTTACTCATCAAGCTATGCTGCTGAGCCTGTCCCATGATTAACCCCTTCGCTGCGGTGGCTATTCCGCCGCAGCGCTACGGGGAAGGCGGGGCCGCGCGGCGGTCCCGCGCTAGTGACTGAACCGCTCCGTCACGGCCCGTGGGTGAGCTGTGCTTGTGACGGAACGGTTCCGTCGCGGCCTCGCCCGCTCTTTAGAATGTCAGCACAGGCGCGGAATTCGCGCCGCGCAGGCGCGGCGAGCGGGCCGTGACGGAACCTTTCTGTCACCAGCACAGCCCACCCGAGGCTCGTGACAGAACGGTTCCGTCACGAGCATGGGAGCATGGGAGCATGGGAGGGGTTAAAGGGAGTTCAGATGTTAAAAGGCTATCCCCTGGATTACTGGGCTGTCTGCACACTTACATGCCAGACACTTATTTGCTCAGAGATTGTAGAACATTTGAATGGCACTTCCCTTTGTATTTAGGCCTCATGACCCCTACGTACTTCTTTAGGGCACAATGGAGATACTCTTACTTAACTTAAGGATACGTCAGTAGATGAGTAGGAGGATTCAAGATTTGCTGGTAGCATGCACCCCTTTCAACTACCAGTTTTTGTGTGAAAAGGCTCCTTGTTTTCCCCTTTAGGCCCATATCACACCCGTGCCAAAGTTTACAACTGGAGTTTGTTATTTTATCAGGTTTACCGACCTTTTTTATTCTCTTTTAGAAAAGTTTCCTGCATGATAGGGGTCTAATGACTCAGGCCTCATTACGATCTGTTTATTTTCAGCCGCAGATTTCGGATGCTGAAAGCAGCTTACATCGTCATGTTAAGATCTGGAGGAAAATTATGCATTAGTCGAATGCTTGCATGAGTTAGATGAACACCACAAAGGTAGGTTATTCCCAAAGGGAAACACACCTTACACTGAACAGAAAAACTCACAGCACCTTTCCTAAATTCAGCTTGTGCTCTTTAAACCATTTTGCCCTCCTCCAGGCAGTCATGTATTCTATGATATAGAACGACACTGCCAGAAATTGACATCATAACATCAAAAACATCACTCAGTAAATTGGTTTGTGTTTGGTGGGGAAATTATGTGTAGTCCTCTCAAAGCAGGGCTGGTTCCATAAAGCTAATATTTTTTCAGATGAAAAATTGCATTGAAAATGCCCTGCCCTCTGGTTGGAATTTACTTCACCTGCCACATAATCCTTGTGTGGCATAATTTTGAGATTATAATATTACAATATCAATTCTTCGCAGCTCAGACAGATCAAATAATATTAAAAAGGCTGCACCCAAGGAGCAACACCTCACCTTACTCTGTTGCAGAGATAATTGGTGACCTTTCAGCTATTTTTTTGTGCATTCAGTTATTTTGAAGCAAACATTTGTAACCAGATAGTGTTCACATCTGCAATTGATGGACTGGGGAACTTTTTTGCCGGCAGCAGGAAAACAAAAACTTTAAATACTTAAATGAAATTTAAATATGGTGGGAAAAATTATACCTTCCTTATCACATTTTTTCACATAGTTTATACAAATTCATGTTTACATCAAACACTGTCTCTAAAGCATACGCTACATAAGGCGGCCAATAAGAGTTTAGAAAAATCTTTTAAATGTATTGCATCTATTTTCAAGAAATTGAGTTTTGCGAATGTAAGGTGTGTGCCAAAAAAGGGTGCATGCCGTATCCACCAACCTTGCTTTTGCCCCATCCACTAACTTTACACATTCCTCCTTCCCTTTAGAGGTGGGGATTCTCAAGGATTCCACAGCTTTAGATGGCTCTATCAAAAGACACCTAAAACCCGTGAGTTGGCCTTGACTAGACGACTGGGTCTCATGAAAGATTGCCCTGTCCTACTTGATGAGGAGTGACGAGGTCACAGCGGCGGTTCCAGGTAGGGAAAATAATCAATTGCTTTAACGTACAATGAAAAAACTCTCTAAACATCAGGGTCACAGACTTTTAGAAAAATTTAAAAAATGTTGAACTGGGCCAAAATACTTGAAGCTTACTCAGCCTTTTGTGCATCCACCTCATTAGCCTAGGCAGAGAGCGGCAGGCAAAGGGCTCTAATTATGGTGAGTGTTTTTTCACCAGTCGAGTGGATGCCTCTTCTGATCTGGAAGGCATATAGGGTGCCCACCAAAGCCCAAACGAGGCCAATGTCTTGTGTTGTGGTTTGCTCCTACTACATTAGTAGGTAGAAGCCTTTGAGGGTAGTGAAAAATGTTGTGGATGAGTTAAAAGAGAATTGCTGATCTGCCTGGACCTTGGTGGTGTTGACACTAGTTTATCTGATAATCTAAAATAAAGCACCTATGCAGGATTGGAGACAATGTTAATTTTAAAGTGAATGATGCAATGTGTCCCTGCAGATACCAGATTACCACCAGATAAATCAGCATGGTCAATTACTTAAGTCTCAATGCAAGTAGAGAATTGAAGCTTTCTTTAAGTTCAAAATCATGGGACGTTTATTAAATAGTAAAGGTGCATTAAAAAAAGCAAAAATAATAGTTATTGAGAATACATGGTAATCAATATAGGGTATTAGCAAAAGGCTCAATTGGGTGCAGCAAAGAGAATGACAACAAGTCAGATCTCGGGGTAAAATATTTTCCAAGTCCTAAGCAAGAGACATGTTGATGTAGACCTGTTCTCTAATATTGGGGAAAGCCAGACATGGCTCACTTCCAAAAACAGGTCTCTATATAGAAAATGCACAGTAATATTCACAGTTTCACAATTAGGTGATCATTTTCATTTCACAAATTGGCAAAGCAGAATATAAAATGTAACACATAAATATCCAGCACCAACCCAAAACCATCCCCTAAATTAAAATTAGAAAAAAAAAAATTTGACCTAATATGATCGAATATGCCAGTACAAATGTAGTGACGCTCAAAACAATTAGAGTCTATTCAATGAATAGGCCTACAGTTACACAGGTAGGAAGAGCCTTAAAAACGACAAAAGGCTTCCTATGCGGTTCTTCTAAAACAGGTCACCACAAAGCATTATAAAAGTGTACATTTAGCTACATGGGATGAGAGGAGAAATGAAAACACACATCATGGCTGTAACAAAAATCTAAATGGAAATGAGTCCTAGTTCAAGCGTAGTTTAGTTAAGAGCAGGAAAATACAGTTTCACAGACTGCATCATTTTCATTTTAGTGCAAAAATGTTCTTAATGACAAGTATCTTATTTTATTAAATCAGAATCGTTTTTACCTGTCCCCCTCTAATTGATTTTAATAAATCATGTAAATCCCACTCATCTCAGTTTCCATTATCTTCAACGTCTTGCGTCTCAATTCTTCCAGAGCCTTAATCTCATTATAAACACAAGCCTTCAGGACCTCCATCTCCTCCAACTTGATATCTCACCTCTTTCTTTTCTTTTTAGATGTTGCTGGTACCTTCTTCACTCACCAGTAATTTGAACTCCTTTTCAAATAGAGTTCCTCAAGAGATTTTAGTAAATATAATATATAAAGAAATATTAGAGTGGTTAATAACTTTCTGATAACTCCCCCACCACTCCTGCTGAACCATTCACCAACCTTTCCAAAATCCTTTCCTATCTCACTGAACCATGCACCAACTGATACCCACAAGCCATGCTTCAAGAGCCAATATCTCACACAAAACATTGGTAATATTACAGATGTAGCTATTAATACATTTACTATTATCAGGTATGAAGTTACAACACTGTTGGACCCTCAACACATGACAGACTTCGCCCTCCTTAGCCAAATAGATATATAATGGAAAGCGGTTCTGCAGAATTATCGCACACACAGCTATAAGCTGTATTTTAATTTTACTTAAAGCACGAGCAGTGTTAGCAGTCAAATAAACAACCAAAGTTGACAGCTTTTTATTTTTCACATCATTAATGCCACACTAATAAAAGGAATCAGAACATCAAATACCTCAATAAATACCTAGACAAAACTATACGTTGATCTTCTAAGATCCATATGACTCCATTGACTCATCTTGTTCACATGATGCACACACAGAAAGACTAAAGCAAGATAGCATCTTCCTATCCAATGATGTGGAAGGTTAAAATAGGCAGTATTGCCAAAGATATAGTAATTTTCTCCCATAATCAGTTCTTCACCAATCAAAAACACACCATCAACTACTCCTACCCACAGTTTCAACTAATTCAGCATTCTAAGACTTCTTACACATCATAAACACTACTCCTTTCTTCTCTTGTTCCACTCAATATTTAAGATGCATTTTCAAATACCTGAATTTCGCTTCTTAAAATGCAATCTCACATCTTTTTACAGTTTCTGAGTAATTCTCACTTTTATCTCACTGCATTATTTTATAAATTCATGCTCCACAATATTCAACTCACCCACACGCTAATTTTTTATCTTGTTAGTTTTAGGTTAGCTTATATGATGGGTCTCAAATGTTTAAGAATACATTTCAAACCTTCAACACAGGAAATCTTCCAAAGAAACATTGTATTCTGTATGGTAAGGAACTAGAAAAGCTTGACTCAAGAAAACATTAACAAAATTAGAAGAGAAAGGGAATGTTAGAGCAAGTTGCAAATAGATTATACCCAATGACACAAAGGTTAGTAGAAGATTAACAAATAGAACCATCTCTCACGCTCAGGATATTAGTATATTCTGGCAATAAATGTGAGTACATGTTCTGCTTTACAATTACTTATAGACTTATCAATATGTGTTTATTTTGTGTCCTCTATGCCATCTATCAAATGGAGTGGTTGAATCTTTATAATTATTCGCTGGTGAATCGGATCACTGACATAATATCGACAGTCAAAATATCGACTTGCAAAAATATCGAGGTAAAAATATAGAATGCCAGAATATCGACTTCCTATCTACAAACAGGTAAGTACAAAAATATCGACTCCAAAATATCGATAGGAAAAAATATAGACAGTCAAAATATCGATTTTTTAAATATCTTAAAAGTAATTTAAAAGTAATATAATAATAAATATAATTAATTTAAACATACCTAAAATACTTAAATAAACTTAAAATTAATAAATAATTAATGTAACTTAAAAAAAAAAATTTTTTTAAAACATATATATCTCTATACTAATATAATAAAGAGAGAGCCCAAACCTTTCAGGCGGGTAATCTCAGGAACCACAGCACCAATCACAACACCCAATACAGCGTTGGAAAGGGTAGTTGCAGCAGAAGGCCATAGGCTATGCAGACGCCCACCATATACATTTAAAAGGTAAAAGAACTGTGCCAGCAAAGTAGTCCCTTGTGGGCGTGTCTGCGTTGTGCTGTGGGCGTGTGCTGGGGGCATGACAAACACTGGGGGCGTGTGGTACATTCCGCCCTTCATGCCATGTCTCATATCGTGTGCTGTGGGCGTGTGCTGGGGGCGTGGGCGTGTGCGGGGCGCGGGACTACGGAAAAAAAAGCGAGCGTTGTGCCCAATATTTTATTGTTTTTTCTTCCCAGGTTCTGTACATTCCAGCTCCGGGTGTCCACCCTGCTCCCTTTAAATACCCCTGCACCCCATAATCATAACCCACCCTTACTCCTTAAAATACTCCAACACCCTTAAACACTAACCCATCTTAACCCTATAAACATACGCCCTGTACCCCAAAACCCAAACCTATCCCTAAACCCTAAAAATACCCCTGTACCTCAAAACCCAAACCTACCCCTGAAACCTATAAATACCCCTGTACATCAAAACCCAAACCTACCCCTGAACCCAAAAAATACCCCTGTACCCCAAAACCCAAACCTAGCCCTGAACCCTAAAAATACCCCTGTACCCCAAAACCAAAAACCTACCCCTGAACCCTAAAATACCCCTGTACCTCAAAACCCAAACCTAGCCCTGAACCCTTAAAATACCCCTGTACCCCAAAACCCAAACCTACCCCTGAACTCTAAAAATGCCCCTGTACCCCAAAACCCAAACCTAGCCCTGAACTATAAAATAACCCTGTATCCCAAAACCCAAACCTACCCCTGAATCCTAAAATATCCCTGTACCCCAAAACCCAAACCTACCCCTGAACCCTAAAAATACCCCTGTACCCCAAAACCCAAACCTAGCCCTGAACCCTTAAAATACCTCTGTACCGCAAAACCCAAACCTACCCCTGAACCCTTAAAATACCCCTAACCCCAAAACCCAAACCTAGCCCTGAATCCGAAAAAATACCCCTGTACCCCAAAACCCTTACCTATCCCTAACAGCTAAAACTACCCCTGTACCCCATAACCCAAAACTAAATCTGAACCCTTAAAATACCCAAACACCCCAAAACATATACCTCAGTACCCCAAAACATATACCCCTATACCCATACTTACCTTATCCAAACATTTAAAAAAAACATGCTTTTACCATTCATGCATTTATAATGAATTTCGTTGTAAATGTATGCGTGGTAAAAGCATATAAAATGTAATGCCATGCGTTATAATGGCATTGCGGAGTCACGGTACTTTCGTAATGAAAGTATGCAGAGTGATGGTATGTGGAAAGAAAGTTGCGGAATAATGGGTGTTTACCCTCCCCCGTAAGCACATTGGTGGCACGGCTGCCCACATCTCCAGCAACATACTCATATTTTTTCACCACCGATTTGAAAAATGCACAGGTCTCTCTCATTGATGGCCAGCACCGACATACACTTTTAGACACCCCTCCAGTCACAACTTCTAGAATTGCGAACTTTAGAGCTGGGGAGCTACGTTCGAATCTCGGCATCAGCTCAACTCGCTTTGTCTCCCCGTGCCTACCACAAATGAATGTGTTCTTCTGTAATGTAAAGTGCGCTCATGCCATGTTGTCGAGTTTGCGCTATATAATATTGCAAGGAAAAATAAAGTAGGGAAACTCGAGTTCACACACTACTGAACGCGCACTCTTAAGTGCATCAGCAGTGCACTGTGAATCGGAGCGTTTCACTGGCCTGTCGCAGATAAGAAATGCTATCAAAATGAAATCCTACAAAACAATGTACTACTGGCCGGCAGCAATTCACACCTGGACAACGTCGGGACGGGCTGCTAGTATATATATGTGACCAAGAGCCCGTGAGCTCGAAACGCGTCGTTTGTTTATGCCCTAACTAAACAACTTTTCCGGTACCTGGTGGTGTGGCTCGTCATCCTTTTCCTGATCGAGAGGAGTCCGTGGATATATATATATATATATATATATATATATATATATATATATATATATATATATATATATATATACATATATACATATATATATATATATATATACATATTATTAACAAAACATATACAATATTTTTTCCGTAGGATAGCGAGAGGGTTAAATTTACTATTCACACTCCAGAGAGTGCAACAGTAGGAAAAACGTTGGATAGCGTAGGGGTAAAAATTACTATTCCCACTCCAGAGAGCGCAACAGTAGGGAAAGCGTTGGATAGGGTATGGGTAAAAATTACTATTCCCACTCCAGTGAGTGCAACAGTAGAGAAAGCGTTGGATAGCGTAGGGGTAAAAATCACTATTCCAACTCCAGAGAGTGCAACAGTAGGGCAAGCGTTGGATAGTGAGAGGGTAAAAATTACTATTCCCACTCCAGAGAGAGCAACAGTAGGGAAAGCGCTGGATAGCGTAGGGGTAAAAATTACTATTCCAACTCCGGAGAGCGCAACAGTAGGGAAAGCATTGGATAGTGTAGGGGTAAAAATAACTATTCCCACTCCAGAGAGTGCAACAGTAGGGAAAGCGTTGGATAGCGTAGGAGTAAAAATTACTATTCCCACTCCAGTGAGTGCAACAGTAGGAAAAGCGTTGGATAGCGTAGGGGTAAAAATTACTATTCCTACTCCAGAGAGTGCAACAGTAGGGAAAGCGTTGGATAGCGTAGGGGTAAAAATGACTATTCCCACTCCAGTGAGTGCAACAGTAGGGAAAGTGTTGGATAGCGTAGGAGTAAAAATTTCTATTCCCACTCCAGTGAGTGCAACAGTAGGGAAAGCGTTGGGTAGCGTAGGGATAAAAATTAATATTTCCACTCCAGTGAGTGCAACAGTAGGGAAAGCGTTGGGTAGCGAAGGGGTAAAAATTACTATTCCAACTCCAGAGAGTGCAACAGTAGGGAAAGCGTTGGATAGCGTAAGGGTAAAAATTACTATTCCCACTCCAGTGAGTGCAACAGTAGGGAAAGCGTTGGATAGCGTAGGGGTAAAAATTACTATTCCCACTCCAGTGAGTGCAACAGTAGGGAAAGCGTTGGATAGCGTAGGGGTAAAAATGACTATTCCCACTCCAGTGAGTGCAACAGTAGGGAAAGTGTTGGATAGCGTAGGAGTAAAAATTTCTATTCCCACTCCAGTGAGTGCAACAGTAGGGAAAGCGTTGGGTAGCGTAGGGATAAAAATTAATATTTCCACTCCAGTGAGTGCAACAGTAGGGAAAGCGTTGGGTAGCGTAGGGGTAAAAATTACTATTCCTACTCCAGAGAGTGCAACAGTAGGGAAAGCATTGGATAGTGTAGGGGTAAAAATTACTATTCCAACTCCAGAGAGTGCAACAGTAGGGAAAGCGTTGGATAGCGTAAGGATAAAAATTACTATTCCCACTCCAGTGAGTGCAACAGTAGGGAAAGCGTTGGATAGCGTAGGGGTAAAAATTACTATTCCCACTCCAGTGAGTGCAATAGTAGGGAAATTAAATAATTCATATATAAATATAAATAACATAAATATTAATACCAATTACAAAAGAATTAAAATATTTTACAATTTTGTAAAACATATTAATTAATCAAATACATTTACAAATACAAATTAAATAATAATAAAAATTACCTACTAATACTATTTATTTACCAATTACCAATAAATGAATTTACAATATAAAAATAAATAAAAATTAAACACAAAGAAAATATAAAAAAAATGTCATTACTTACAATTAAATTACTTCCCAAGCTATTCCCCTATAAACACACAACCCACTAAAGAAAATAATGTAATAAAAGTAACATATTTATCAATTAATCAATTACAATAAATTACCAATTATATTTTAATTAATGACCAATTAATAATTAATTAACAATTAATTCTAAATAAATGCCAATAAATAAATTAACATATTTAATTAATTATAACTAAATTACTTCCCACCCTATTAACCATTAAACCCACAACCTGCTACAGAAAATAAATTACTTAAATGAACATATTTATCAATTAATCAATTAAAAGTAATTACCAATTATATTTTAATGAATTACCAATTAATAATTAACAATTAATTGTAAATAAATACCAATAAATTAACATATTTAAATAATTATGATTAAATTACTTCCCACCCTATTATCCCACAACCCACTACAGAAAATAAATTACTAAAATTAACATATTTATCAATTAATCAATTAAAATGTATTAACAATTATATTTTAATTAATTACCAATTAATAATTAACAAATAATTCTAAATAAATACCAATTAATAAAATACCATATTTAATTTATTCTAATTAAATTACTTCCCACCCTATTCCCCTATAAACCCACAACCCGCTACAGAAAATAAATTACTAAAATTAACATATTTATCAATTAATCAATTAAAATTAATTACCAATTATATTTTAATTATTTACCAATTAATAATTAACAATTAATTCTAAATAAATACCAATTAATAAAATAACATATTTATTTAATTATAATTAAATTACATCCCACCCTATTCCCCTATAAACCCACAACCCGCTACAGAAAATAAATTACTAAAATTAACATATTTATCAATGAATCAATTAAAATTATTTATCAATTATATTTTAATTAATTACCAATTAATAATTAATTAACAATTAATTCTAAATAAATACCAATTAATAAAATAACATATTTCATTAATTAGAATTAAATTACTTCCCACCCTATTCCCCTATAAACCCACAACCCGCTACAGAATTATATTACACAAAAATTAAAAATGAATATTTACTTACCTTAAATTCGATATTTTTGTTGTCTATATTATGCCTAGTCGATATTATGTCCATTCTATATTTTTGATTCGATATTATGTCCATTCTATTCGATATTAAGTTTTTTCTAGTCGATATTTTGGTAGTCTATATTATGTCTAGTCGATATTTTGTCTATTCTATATTTTTTACTCGATATTATGTCTAGTCGATAATTAAAACTTCATATTTTGTCTCTATACCGGTAAATCATATCCAACAGAGGAAACTAAACAGACAGAGAGACATCTAAAAATACCAATAACAAGTATAATAAAGTTATGCAACATATTAAGCACAATCTTTGCTTGCTGGTTGTCATACTTCTTCTAAGAAAATTAACAAAAAATCTAAAATATAATCACAAAATTTAAGGTGCATAATCAAAAACAAAACTGCAGTTTTTTTCTACTTCAATTCAGTTAAAAAGGTTCAGTTTAGTGAAATATCAGGAAGAAACCCCTGATATTTTCGACTAGATACCTATGGTACAAATCCAAAACAGACTAACTATGAAGTGTTATGCACAAAATCATCATAAAGCAAAAATGAAATCTTTTTAATATTGTTTGTCACTTAACAGTTCATGGTGACTTTTCTTCAAGAAAAAAGTGGAAACCTGTTAGATCATAGACTTCCACATCACCATTGTCACCTTCTGACTTAGTGTTTACAGCATAAGAGCATTCTGGAGCAGAGTATTTTTATTAGACACTCTCGCCGATCTCTTGACTGCTGGTTGTTCACTCGGAAGCTTGTTTCCGGTCCAGGGAAGACATGGCTTGGCAGTTCGGGCTGGACTGTTCCCATGAGGCACAGGGTCCGACTGATTTGCATATAGCCATGTCTGAACTAGGGTGGCAGAGTGGGCTAAAGAAGGGTGATGGATTAAACCCAGATCTTTTGACTGAGTGTTTGATTGATTCAGATGCCCCGTCCATCACCACCCCCTTTTGTACTGGTTGTTCACTCTCACCATAATCAGAGTCTTAGCCTGTTAATTATAATTCTTCTCTGATAGTCTCTGGTCTTTGAACTTTCCTGTGCACTTGTTTGCTGTCTTACAGGCCACCTGCCTCTTTGGTGGACACTCAGTTTCAGGTTCAACTGTAACAACTGCTGTTTATTCATCTTCACTTGTGACTTGGTTCTTGTTTCTGTCTGGAACAGTTCGATTTTCATCTTTCACAACAAACTGTTTCACTCTAGGGGTTCTGGAAACTCACATTCTCAGCTTCACCTTTTTGATTCTGAGTCTCTGCATGATCTTCAGTCTGATCTTGTTTCTCCCTTTGAAGATTCTGATCTTCAATCCTTCTGGAAATCATAAAACGAACTTGAGGTTGGCACTGTGAATCAGTAGTTGTTGTCACTATTTCTTCCTCTGCCGTCATTACTATCTTCGTGTGAGATGTGTGGGTCCAATGTGGCAGTCCTCCACACTTTATAGCAGTGTTTTCACAAGAATAACTTGAAATTGGCTTTTGTCCCTTGACTTCAAACTGGACTTTCTTAAGTGCTTCTTTACCAGTACCTGGTCACCTGGTTGAAGGGTTCTCACAGTTGTTCTTTGGGTGAAGCTATCACCAAATTCACCTGATGAGAGATAGAGCACACAACATTATACAGACTTTTGCATTAATCAAGTACAATGTAACCACTAATAGACACAAGTGCAGCTGATGAGACACACTTAATCCTCATGGACCTCCCCATAAACGCTTCATGGAACGAAAGACCCATCTTTTTGTCTGGTGTACTATTGGGCTCATAAGCACCAGTAGGAGTGCCTGTGGGCATTTTAAGGAAGTTGAGGTGAAAATATTTGCCAGCTTCGATTTCTAAATGTGTTGTTAGTACTTTTAATGACTCCTCATGATTTCTGGTCTCTAACTACAGTGGAACTTCTGTTTGATTTGCCAAACTGTGCATAACAGCTTCATCACTTCGTTCTTGAAGTGGTTACTCTTATCTGACTCGAAGGCAGTTGACAAACTGCATCTAGGGATCAATTTCTTCATCAATAGTTTGTCTACTGTCATGCTGTCGGCTCTCCTAGTTGGACATGTCTCAACTCACCTAAAGAAAAGGCATACAAAAAACAAGAAAGTATATAAGGACTTTAGACCAGTGGTACTCAAAGTGTGGCCCTCCTGACCTTTACATGCAGCTTCCTGGTCAACAGCAGCACTGGACTCCAGTTTACTTGACTCAAAAATAACATTTTAAAAAGCTAAATAAATGGACAATAATTGATTTGAAGGTTAATTGAAGTTAAAGAAAGGAAGTAACTAGGGTGTCCTGCGCTGATAAACTTTAGAAATACCTTTTCCATTTTGAAAAAATCTTGCAGCAAAAGTGCAAAACTATTATAAAGTCTTTTCGAATTACAAAACGTATATTTCATTAACATGCAGAACCCTTTTACCTTAGTACATCAGATTATATCAGTGCATTGAGAAGTATGTTTTTAAAGTGATCATTTTCAAACAGGAATTTAGAAATAATAATTCTTCCCTTCACCCTTACATTAATGCCAATAGTGAATTAAAAGGCGAGTTAGTTGTTATGTGAACTCTTTGGGTGGCCCTGGTTTCTATTTATGCATTCACATTATAGTTTATTAGATCAAACACAGAAGGTTTTTAATACATCCTGAAGTCATGTATGTGATAATGAAGAAAAGGGAAGAAGAGTGAAATAAGACAATTGCCTAGGATTGCACAATTTGTTTAAGTGGAGAAGCCAGGATTAATCCCAAGCTTTTGGTTTCACATTGTGCAATTCATACACTAGATGTATACGTTTCCCTCCCCCTAAACTCCTCTTCCCAATGCACCCTCACCTCCCATTTTTCTCCACTCCCCGACCGCCACCCTGCTGGCATCATTGCGGCCCTCGGTCACATCACAAACCCAACTTTGTGGCCCCTGGGAAAATGTCACTAGTACACATGCTTTAGACAATACAATTGAATCCGGGTAAAAAGGCCTTGAGAATTGCCTATGTGGCTCTTCATCACCAAAGTTCTCTTTCCCAGATTATTTTGCTGACATGTAACCCAAAGTTGAGAAAACCTTTCATCAACATTTCTGAAGTGGGGAGTTTTGCTAATATTTATTAAAAGTCCTAATCATGGAGTTTCTACAAAAATGTGAAGTACCATGACTATGTCTGAACATAGAAAACAACATTAAAACAGGTGCAATGTATACAATCAAACAATCAAAAGCTTTATTTCGACAACTTGTATCATAAAAGCATTGTTTGACAGTTGTACAGTGAATAAAGAGAAAGGAAACAAGGGAACCCTGCTCACTAGGAGCCTGGGTATAAAGTTTTAAGAAAACAACAGCGGCCCCTGTGGATAAATATATATCTTTTTTTATAAATCTTGAGCACAATGGCAATGTGGGTGGTATGTGGGGTGTCAAGGAAAGAAGCTGTATATACACTTGGTGAATCTGATCATACATTTGCATAGTTTATGTAAATATAAGTAAACAATTTGTACAAAGCTTCTGCAATATTACATACATACAAATAATAACAAAGGGATGGTGTGTCCCAAGTGAATATAAAAAAAACGAACCTATACTACTAAAGTGAGAAGTAATAGTGTATTGAAAACAGGAGGTTTCTATTTTACATTGTGTTTCATTGGAAAGAGGCGACCTAGTGACGTATAAACAATCAATATACAATAGTTGGAGAGTGTAAGCAACTATTGCGCACGGTCTGTCTCTTTTTAGCTGTCGACAAAGTTTCAAACCATTATGGATGTCGGGTCTCCTCAGGACTGGTCAATGTGGGAACACCTGGAGGGGGCATGCGCTGCTCAGTATCGTAAAAATGGTGGCACCGTGTGGTATATGTGAAAGCAAAAAAACTCACAGGGATTCCAGCTGGGGCCCCTAATAAGGGTGAAGTAAGCAGGCAAGCGTGTGTTAAATATCGGTCCGTTGGATCCGTGGTACATTCAAACTGGAGAATAACAGTGAATAAAAGCATAACTCAATGATGAAACGCCTTAAAATACTAAAAGTTCGGTAAAAGTATGCTAGTACAACATTTTTTGCATGATTTAAGATGCAACGCATAAAAACCCACAATGCTAAAAACGATCATCTAAAAAGTATACGTACAGTTAATGCGAAATCCTACTGTGGGAAGTACACAAAGTCAATGAATTTAAGTAACAAACATAGCGATAATGATTAACACAGTTCATCACAACAATATTTACATAAAGTGCTTGTGCTGTGGCCATCAAGTAAGATGTCCTAAATTGGGGGTGACATTACAATCTAGTCAGCAATTTTATTAAATCACATAATATTTATTCTAACTGCCACCAGGGTAGCATAAGGTTTAGGGTAGTGTCACCCCGCGCTGAACTTTGTTCCTGACTAACCAAGCTTGGCTTAAAAACTTGGCCACCCCACAAGAGAAAAGGACGCTAGGGTTGGATTTTAAGATGTGTAAGGAAACCCGATGGTCGCAGGTGCCCATTTTCACTGCAAATAGGTTTTATCTATTTGGACCTTACTTTGTTGTAAGCTTGTCAAGCGAACATCACACGGGCAATATCGGGGCGATTTGGGTGTCCCATAAGTCTTTGAGGCCAAGTGATAGCATAGTTTTCTTTACATATTGATAACCACTTGACCTTATGGCCCATATCTAAGTTCACTACCTCCATCAGAGCTGTAGCGTAGTTGGCAAGCTCAGCTGTGCAGACAAGCCCAAAAGTGTCAAGGGTGGAGTTTAGCAATATCTCCGAACGGCCGCCTGCCCATTTCATACATTAGTGGTGTTAGTGGGGTGTTACGGAAATGCATCACCAAATCCATTAAAAACTTGTTCTCTGACCTTCTAATTTCTTCTAAGTTTTTGAACCCTTAAATCTCTGCTCCATAGAGGGCTAAGCTGACTGCCTTTGCATCATAAACCACTAGGGCTGGGGTAACTGGCCTACTGTATGAGAGGTGATGTTCTTTGATTAGTACTCCGGTCACACGTTTGTGATTCAAAAGCATTTTGGCTATTTTGGGCCTCCATTGCATTTTATCAGAGAGTCAAATACCAAGATATTTGAAGGTCTCGACTCTCTCCAGGGGATACCATTCAGTCTAAGATTGTTCTTAAAAGATTTATGGGGGTTGAAAGCCATGAGCGTTGTCTTTGTGGTGTTAATGACTAGGCCCCGTGAGTTACAGAAAGATTGGTATCTGTTTATTTGTTTTTGTAGCCCAGCTAGGGTCTTTAACATCAGCAAGTTGTCATCAGCGAACAGGAGCGTCAGCACTTTGTCACCCGCCAGGAATGGGGCGTCGGCTGGATCTTCTTGGAGAAACCTTACCACGCATTCCAGTATAAAGAGAAAAAGGTGGGGGCTATAACGCAACCCTGTCAAGCTCCTTTGCCTACGGGAATCCACTCTGTCAGCTGGCCTTGGGCTCCCCATCTCATCTGCGCATAGTTGTCCTCATGGAGATGAATCAATAGGTTAAGAATTGGGGATGGGATGCCCACGTCTTTAAGGATCTGCCACATTCTGGTCCTAGGTACCAGATCGAATGCTGTTTTAATGTCGATAAAGGCTAGGTAAAGGCAGCCCTTTCCAATGAGCATGAATTTCCAGAATATAAGCAGTAGTCTAAATACTTGGTTGATCGTCCCGGTACTGGCCCTAAATCCGACCTGGTATTGGGAAAGGACGTAATCCTGTTTGGACCATGATTGGATTCTCCGTAAGAGTACCCTGCCAAAAACCATTTGCATGACATCAATCAGACTTATGAGCCTGTAATTTAAGCATTCTTCCTTATCGCCTTTCTTGTAAATGGGGACCACCTCAGCGCCTTTCCAGGATTTTGGGACTGGGATACCAAAAGCTATGGCATTTAACAATAGCTGGGAGTAACATGACCATTCTCTAGGGAGTCCGTCTGGTCCTGGGGCTTTAGCAGGGACCAATTTCTTAATAGCTGCCTCTATTTCTACCTGTGAGAAGAGATCACTAACATTCACCACTGGAGAGACTTTTGTGGGGCGCATGACTCCTCCAGACGTTCGTCCTCTGTATTGGAATATAGTTTTGCAAAATGGTCTTGCCATTCATGGCAGGTGATATGGTTGGGCAGAATGCCTAAATCCCTGTTATTGCCAGACTCACTAATGACCAAAATTGGTTCCTATTCTTCTCAAGGCTCGCGTCCTTCAATACCTGCCAATACCGTTCATCCCAGTCAATCTTAGCTTTATGCAAAGCAGCTTTTTATTCCTTTCTGGCAAGTTTGACCCTGGGGCAGTTTTTGGTTCTGATGGCTAAAGTCAGAGCCTGTCTTTAAGCTTGCAGTTCTTAGTGTACCATGGGTGTTGGTTTGATTGGTGACCGCAGGAAGTGTTATTCCTGCAATAATCTTGAAAGCAAGAGCCTAGTGAGTTTACAGTGATAGAATGGATAACAGAAACTGCTTCCCACTCAGATGTGCCCTCAACTACGGCCTGAAGTTCTGCAGTAATCTTGGACAGGATCTCGCGGATGGCCACTAAGTTAGAGTCGCGCAAGGAAACCTTGCGTCACTTTAGGTGCCTTTTGCAATTAGAGGGGACAATACTGGTGATAAAGTTAGCTGCCCAACTGATCTGATGATGAGATGGTGGAGCCCACTGGTTCTTTATTATCATGCATAGAGGGTTGTGTTCACTATCAGTCATGGTGCCTACTAACATATCATTCGCCTCGTCCCACAATTTTATGTTGACTGAAATATAGTCAATGCGCGAAGGACAGCCGACTCTGTTAAAAGTGTCAGCCCCCTGAGTGCCTGGCTGGGGTCTACCGTTCACTGCCCTTAGATTGAACTATGTTGTTAATGCTTTAATTTGAGTTGCTAAGTTAGTCGATCTTTTGATCGGAGATATATTAAGTAGAGGGACTGCAAATTTGCTATCAACGCCTTCGTGCTCCAGCATGTAATCTGTGTTCAAAGGCTTGAAGGTGCAGTTAAAATCGCCTGCGATCACAATTCCTGAACAAGGCAAGCAACTAGATGGAGCTTGTTCTAGGAGCATGATGGCAGGGGATTGGTTGCCCCCCTTGGTTCCTCTAATATAGACATTGAACAAATCTAAGCTATCTCCCTCACTGGGGTTCTTGATGATAAGTCTCAGCATGTCATGGCTTATGCTTGGGTGCGTTTGAAAGCAAAGGCCTAAAGCAATGTTCACCAAAACAATCAAGCACATGAGGGACGGCCTCTCCCCACTCTGGTGGCAGGTGTGCAAAAACCAGCATAGCCTGTTTTGTGTAATGGCACCAAGCTCCATGTCTCCTGACAGATGCCTATATCAAATCCCTCTATAAGTTCATTCCAGCGCGGGAGTTGGAGTTTGTTTTGTAGACCCGCTACATCCCATGATATGTTTATGTTTGAGCCATTTTTAGAGAGCGCAAATACCCGGGGGTGTCTCGGCGCTAGAATACAGAACCACCGCTGAGGTGATAAATTATACTGGGAAGAGCCAGGTTTTCTGTTTCTTCCTGAAACTAAGGAGAGTTGGGGCGGTTTTGATGTGGATAGGCAGTGTGTTCCAGAGTTTGGATGAAGAGATAGTGAGATAGTGAGATAGAAGAGATATGAGCTTGAGCTTACAGGGTTTAGTGTCCGCTGCCAGGGTAGCATTTATAGATGATGATGGACTTAACTGCGAGGGAGGCTCTTCGATCTCTGGGTCATCTAATTGAATGTGTGACCCTTTTTTGTCGTCCCACTGAAATGATACTAAATGATCGTTTGACCCTTGATCCTGGCAATATCCATTGCTAGCTCTTGTTCGTTGGGGAGAGGTGGGAGGATTTGGGGGTTGCGCATAGGGCTCAGAATGGTAGTGCTTGGATCAGTTTTTGGGTAGTGAACTGTGTTTAGTCAACCGACTGCTTCTAAGGATGTCCCTTGATCCAGAATATCATCTGTCACACCCCTCTATGGGTTAATGAGCACCTAAACTGTATAGATGAGGTGGTTGTGGGGCAAGTGCAATATTCTAAGGTGAGAAAATTCTCTGCCAAATCGGTTGTAACAAGTGTGAGTTCAATGTAATCACATGTCCGCATGGGAAGTGAACATCTTCGGATGCAGATAATGTCCTCGCGTATCACAGAGCGACAGCCTCTGATGTGGCGAATCTAGAGTAGCACTTTGTTTTTAGGGAGTCATAGCTTTCCCAAGCATTCTTAGGACTGAGCTTAGGGACATTGCTCATGAACATTTTTTGTCCTTCTGACGAAGGAGCTGCCTGGTGGTACTGTGGCTGCTGGGATGAATTGACCAAAATGTTCTTTCCCATTGGTATACGGCTGGAGCTTGTTTGCTCTGACCAAGTTCTTGGGGCAGCATGATTAAGGCGATCTCCTGTCGCATGAGCCTATGGAATGCTGGAGACTTTAGGTGAAATTACCTTTGCCCTATTATGTTGGTCAGCTTTCAAGGTTGGATTCACATATTTTGTGGAAAATGAGAAGTTAGAGCTAGCGATGCCGCCTGGTTTTGCCCTTTTGTATTAAGGCAGCTTATTCGTTGGTACCTTTTTTGGGCTGTGGTTAAGTGACTGGGTTACGTGCTGGTGACATGGTGGTATTGTTGGTAATAGTGTTAACTTGTGCAGTGAGCTCTTCAATCGTGTGCCATGTATTTGCTAACTCGCACCTAAGGGTGTTGATGAACTGAGCGGTGTCATGCGGAACAAGTGTCTGTTAGACTCCATTACCTTTTTGTTGTGTTGGTTGTGTTGTGCTTGTCAGCCGGAGAACTTCACTTATATCAATGTTATTATCATGCTTAGCCAGTGGTGCAAACCAATTAGAACAGGTAACTGTGGGGTGGATGCAAGCTCTTCAGGACGAGTGGGGCAATCGGAGAAGTTGGTAGCCTCGCCCTGTCTTTCCACCTGCCCTTTGACTTGGGCATCTGTTGTACGTGTGCTATGGTCAAGGTTTCCCTTGCTAAGGTGCTTCTGAAACATTGCGGGGATAGTTGGTGTACATAGCGGGCTGGTGTGTGTAGCTGAGGATTCGTCATTGGTGTGTGGTGCTAGTGGATCTGATGATAAGATATCTTCTCACTCACTAATGAGAGTGTCAATTCTATTAATGATGCAGTTTCCAGCTGCGTGTTTCTGAGCTTTACTAGCCTTTTTCCCCTTGCCTGCCCCACTGCTGGTATTGGATCCCACCACAATGTCCTCCATGGTTTTACGTTTGCCCATATTTCAGTAAAGGTTAAACTAATATAAACAGTTCTCTTTAAAAATCCAACCCCAAATGATAACCAAAGTCAATAGAAAAAAAAATAAAGCGCCAATAAGATATAGGTCCGGGGAGCAGTGTTCAGGTGCAATGATGCTTAAAGGTAGAGTCACACTGAGTTCAAAGTCTCCACCGGTACAAAAAACAAGTAACACAGTACCTTTTCTGGATGTTATTGGGCTGTTACGATGGGGACAAGGACCCTCAGTTAGATGAAAGGGGGGTGTCCCAGCTCTGCCTCTTCCTGGTGATGACGGGTAAGGACGGGCGAGATATAATGCAGGTTCCTCCCGCCTGCAGTGAGGCACCCTGGGGCTTGGGGTCCCCGTGAAGACAGCAGCAGGCAGCGAGGAAGCAGCGTTATATACTGTTTTTCAGCTGTTGCCCAAACATCATTCCTATCTTATGTACAACCTGTAGTTTCTCATTTTCTTTTCTCATCCTCTGGTTTTGCATCTTGGAACTCTGTCAGCTCACTTAAATGTCTGAATGAAGTCTACATAAAGTAATTCACATCTTAATTTTCAATATCATATTGCTTTTGTTCATTTTAATCATTGTAGCAGATTCAAGGGCACAATAACTTGTTTACCCATCAGTGTGGCAGTTGCCATCAGTGACTATGTGGACTCCTGATATATGGGCAGTATATTTCACCAAAGAAATCATCTCTTTGGGTTGCTCTAATGCATTCAACAGCTCCAAAATGTATGCCGTGTTATGTGCAGGGGTACAAGAAGAAGTCACAAAACCCTTCTGTGACTGCAACTGGCCAAAATCATGGACCACATTAAAACCATACTGGCTATCAGTATAGATTGCAACACTCAATCCAACAGATATGCAGTATGCTCTTGTAAGAGTAATTATTTCTTCTACTTGTGCTGAGGTTACATCACACAAGTATGATGCTTCCAGAATGTGTGCTACTGTACAGTCTATATTTGATGCTCAGCATGTTCTATAATGGTCTATCAGACAAGAACCATTCACAGATACAATCTGATCAGCCTGTTGAAGTGGAACAAACAAAATGACTGGTCTTCATTTGGTAAGCAATTCTATTACATCAAAAGAATCATGATCACAATCCTCGTTATAATGTTCTTTGTCTGTCTGGCAAAGGTAAAAGCATTGCAAAATGTTGGGCATTGCATCTTCTGATTGAAATATTGTCAACTGGCAGAATCATTTGCACATATATAGTGTTATGACTGTTTATCAAATGCTGATTTTGTGTATGAGTCAACAAAATCTCAACTGGATGAGGGTCTAACACAATAATTGGGTAACCCATCACAATCCCTTCACTTTCCTAATTTGTACGACGAACTGCAACTATCGATTTTAGCCACCCTAGAAGCGCAGCAGCAATTGGCTCTACTGTGGCAAAATAGTAAGCCACGCCTTTTCATGACATCATCTTTTTTGAGTGAGTACAGATAAATGATATCCTTCTCCCTAATGACACAACATATAGAAATCATTCTCATGGTTTGGCATTCCGAGAGCAGGTGAGCTGCAGAGGTTGTCTCTGAGCTCGGGCAGGCACCTTTGCATCTGTCATCAAATGGCCCAGGAGAGATGCAAGGACTACCTAGCACTTCAAATGCCTGTCCTATCATTTTGTCCATCAAAGATTTCAGTCCCTCCTTTTCTTCTTGTGTAACATTGTACGGAGGCATTGTTGGTAGATTGCATTTGGTTTCACTGTAATTTTCACTGGCTCTGCACTTTTAATCAACCATATCTCTTTACATGTGAACTCTCATATCTCCTTTTTTACTATGTGTCTTAATTCCGGAAACATTAGAGATTAGAAACAAATTACCTTTTGACTCTTGTGGCTTTATTTTAAATGTAAAGTCTTCATTGTACATCTGAATTGCTACACCTTCCTGTGTACAATTCATTTTGCAGAGTAGATCTTTGCCCTATAAGTTCACAAGACTTGTGTCAAAAACTATAAACTCATGGTCAGTCTCCAAAGGGCCAATTTTTACAGGGACACTTGCTGACACATGATTCATTATTTATGTGTTACTAATACCAACAACTTGCACTTGCTTTCCGGAGAGGGATAGATTTGGAACCTTCATTAGATAAACTGAGGAGCAGGTAACATTGGTATTGATCAAAAATGATCCTGGGTGGTCAATTACCTGACCATCTACATATGGGGCACTCTGCTATACATCTAGGAATACACCAAGGATGCAACCCGCCTCCTCCCTCAGGCACTGTCGTTGGGAATTAATAGCATTTTCTTAGAACTGTGGAAACTTGTTATTAATCATTGAAGGATTGTCTTGTAAGACAGGCATTTTGTTTTTCATGCTTTGCTGCATTGCTGGAGCTGTAGGCATGCTTTTATTGAACTGCCTCAGGTTTTGCATGCCCTTTACAGAAGTGAGTTGGGCTGGGGATGTTGACTCTATCTGATTTGAAGACTTCTGCATTTAGGGAACAATATAGTTTTGAATTTCGATCGAGATTCTGTCTCCATTCCCCCTTCCAGTGTCCAATGTGCCTGCAATAATGGAAGTTCATGGAAGTTATTCACAAACCCCCTACTTCTATCCTGAGGTACAACACTCAGCATGCTGTTTCCATGTACACTTATGTTCAAGTTTGCACCATTGATCGACATAACTAGAATTAAAACCCTAATCCACTACCTGATTTGTGCTACCTCTGAAAATGCTTAGCCTACACAATCTTTAATTTCTCTTTCAACTTCCTTTGCTTCTCCTCCATACTTGAATATCTCATTGATACTCTTAGTCTGACAACACATCACACTTTGCTGGATATGAGAACTAAGCTCTGGACGCAAACCCATCACAAACACTTATTCAAATCTGCTACTACCTCCGTTTGTCAAATCCTCAACTCTACTGTACTTTCTATAGATATGCCTATGCCTTTAATAATAGGCATGTCAGAGTATTTGGCTTTTGAGTACTCCTTGTGTTTTTTAACCAATTTATCTCTTTCTCTGGAACTTTCTGTATCAAATTAGCAATTAATTGCTTGTTTTTCCATTACAATAACAGTCAGACCATTATGAGGTTGTACACTAGGAGGCTCTTCTGTTTGCCATGTTACAGCCACTTTGAAGTTTGCCCTCAAATCTTTGGAAACAATAATTTCCAACAGCATATTCAAATCAACCAAAAGCACCTTCAAAATTGGCCTCAGTCCGTCCACCTCCCTATACCATTTATCTGGATCTCTCTTAAGCTTAGGAAAGTATGTCCTAAAGTAAGGATTATCAGACCTCTGCCATGAAACATGAACATAAACACCCACCATGCACTTCTCACAAAAGAAATGCAGGCACAACCAATTCAGATTCCCTGGCCCATGCCTTTGTTAATTATTTAGCTTTAGCATTTTTCTTTCTCGCATTACCACCCCCTTTTATGCTCCATTTTTTTCAAATCTGACCAGATGTTGATGCTCTTTATCAATTCTCTAGTGTTTGCAAATATAGCTGCTAAGCCTATTTCATTCGCACTTCATCATCTGGAATGATTTGTTTAGTTTTTGTGCCACTCTTTTCTATTATTCAAATTAACTCTGTATTCCTTTGCCAATTCCTCAAAACTAGCATATGCCTCACACACACACCTAGGTCCTTATATTGCAATAATCTCAATTCATGGGTGCAACACACAACTTTTTCTCAATGCTGGCTGGAGGGAAGTGGGACAGGAGGAAACATAGGAGGAGGGGGATGGCAACACAGAGGGGTTGTGGTGTGGGGTAGAAAGCACTACAACGCAGCCAGCTGTGGACATGTCAAAGCACTTTTTTTGTTATGGTGGAAGGAGGTCCAACATGGATAACACAGGGACGTAGGGATCAGGGCAAAATGGACAATGGAAGGCGGGATGGTGAGTGGGGGAGGTGCAAGCCAACACAGACAGTAAAGTGAGGGTGAAAGGGTGGTAGCAAGCCAACACTGAAAACGAATGGAGGGAGGGAGTAGTGGATGCAAGTCAACACAGATGAATGGTGGGAGAGATGGCGGGGGCAAATAAACACGGACAACAAATAGAGGAAGGGAGAGAGGTAAGGTGGGTGTGAGAAAGCGAACACAGACAACAAACAGTGGGATGGAGAAAGGGTGAGGCAAGCAAAAACAAGTAACAAATGTAAGTTGGGCGAGTTGGGCAAACAGATGGACATGGAAGGAGCATAGAGGTGGGAGAAGCATAGGAGGGTGCACGTGGAATAAGATGTCATCTTGTAGATTGCCTAAACACAAGGAAAAATGTAGCAGTGGAAGGAACAAGAAATATGTTTGTGCCCCATGTGAGGGGCAAACACACAAAGAGGAAGGAAACTACGTATGGCAGCTAAGCAATAGAAAGCAAGCAAATGAGAGTGTCAGTTTAGAAAAGTAATGGTTGGTCTCCAAGCCCACTGATAATAAGCAAACAGTCCTGAGGAGACAGTGCATGCACTGTCTAGGTGAGACCTAAATCTGACTCACCTAATCCTCCCAGCTTATCATGGAGTTGAGACCTGATAAATATAAATTTGACCTTTAAGCAATCCTAGACTAAAAGTCAGGCATGGCGAAGTGATCAGTCTGTTACAAGGTAAACAGTGCTTGATTTGGATGGGTAGTGATGTCAAGAAGACGAGATTGAGAATTGTGTTGGATGTGTGACATGCTGTAATATGTTGAGTATGTTGATAAGGCTAAGGATGATGTCTCTTGATTTTTTATTCTGAGTTGTCTGGGAGTTAACATCACTGAGTGTCCCAGGCCTGAACGTATCCTCAGGATCGAACCGATGCTCTTAGAGGTCAACCTCTCAACCACCCTAAGTCTGGATATGAATACACGCAGACTAAGGGGTAGTTAAGATGGGGGAAGGGAAGGATGGGGACAGCAGGGAGGGGGACCTGTAGTAAGACACAAAAAAGAGAAATAATTACTATTGGAACATATCAACTTTCTCTCTTCCTTAATCTCCCTTGGGTCCCATACTTCCACTAACCTGTTAAGAAAAATAAAATTGCCGGCTAACAGGGGTTCTGAGCTTGTAACCTCTAATCCATACCATATGCTGGAAAACAGAAAGGTTCATATGATCAAAAACCTATTCTTTTGTATGATCTACTACCATCTCATGCACCAAGGTTTCTACTTGATATTGTGATGTAAACACTGTTGCTCAAAAGACCCTCTGTCGATGACACCCCTGTGGAGGATAAACGAAAATTGAGCAATCAAAAATATGTGAGTAGCTGTATTTGTCACTGTAGAATAGAAAAATAATCACAATATGATGAACACTGAGTCGCATTCAATTCAGGAGCAACAAGGATATCCAGAAGAAGCATGTACCATCCCAGGACGGGGAGAGTTATGTCACTCTCCAAGATAGTAAGCACCTCTCTTAGATAACTGGGGATTGGGCAACCACTAATTCATAAATGTATCTGAAAGCAATATTTCCCTTGCATGAACTCTGTGGGTAAGTTTCAGGGAAGAGTTCGCCAACGCAGGGAAAAATTATAGATCAGTACACCCACGTAATCCACTTAAAGTATTAGGCAACCAAAGTGAGCAATGTACTTTCCCCTCGCAAGAGCTCAGGCAGGATATGGGAAGAGCTCCCCCAACGTAGGGAAAAGGAAGCACCAGAACACATCCAGCCTTGAAGTTCCAATTCGGAATAAAGAGGCTACAAGGACTTCAACAAGAGTAAATGGAACAAGTGGTGCCAACAGCACACTTACCCGACCCAGAACAGGATAACGGCCAGTGGAGATCCGGGTAACAGCGGAATAATTGGCAGTGTCTAGCCCCACTGCCTCGCTACTTCAATGCTTCCGCATCATGTGAGACGCGGTATCCGCATCACGTGATGCGTGGCGTCCGACGTCAGATGTCGCTAGGATGTCGCTAGGAATTGAAGTAATTCCTGAGCCTCAGAGCTTGCCTACGGGATTGAAGCTGCAGTGACCCCTGACACTGACTGAATAAGATGGCATGAGGGCGTTGGATGAATGAGGTGGTAAGGTGGTCTGAGAATTTGCTTGTGAAGTCCTTTTTTCCGTCCAGCATAAATTTGGAAAAGGTAGGAGGTGGTAGACCGAGTTATGCAGAGTGGGAAGTGACTTATGAAGAACTCAATGATGTTGAATGTTGCTTGCTTGTCTAGAGTGCAGCACCAGGAAGACTTATAGATGTGAGAGCAACTTCCTCGCTTTTTACATGTACGGATGGATCGCCTGCTAGATGCTGTAGCCCTTGGTAACAAGGACATCTAGGTTGTGTAATAATGTCTATGTTTTCATGAGGAAAGTGTGTCAAGCTGGAAGGTGATTATGTCTTTTTAATGCCTGTAGCATGGAGTACTCCAAATAATGCATTACTGAGCATGCGTTGGAGTGGTTATTAAGGGCCAGATGTATGTAGCCTGCATTTTGCTATTCCCTAATTGCGAATCACAAGGATTCGCAATTAAGAAATAGCAAAATTCAATGTATGAAGGTGTATAGTACACCTTTTGCGATTCCTAAGGGGTTGCAAAGGACCTACCTCATGAATATTAATGAGGTAGGTCGCAATTTGCGACCCCCTAGGAATCGCAAAAATAACGGGGATGGTGGCCTGCTGAGATCAGCGGACCACCATGTCCGTGATTGCTTTTCAATAAAGCAATCTTTTTTTTTGTAAAGCAGCCGTTTTCCTTAAAGGAAAACGAGATGCTTTACAAAGCGAAAAATAAAAAGTTTTCTTTTCATTTTTTAAGAGCAGGCAGTGGTCCATTGGACCATTGCCTGCTCTTAAAAATTGTTTTACAAACATTCACAAAGATGAAGGGGTCCTGAGGGACCCCTTCCCATTTGCGAATGGGCTATCACCTCCTTTAAGTAGGTGGTAATATGCAAATGTTTTGCGAACGCAATTGCGGTCACAAAACATTCATACATACCGATGCGATTCGGTGTTAGGAAGGGACGCCCTAAACATGCCCATTCCTAATACTGAATCGCAAACCCATTTTGAGATTCGGTAACAGGTTACCAAATCGTAAAATTGGGTTTGCTGCATCGGAAAAGCTATTTTTGCGTTCGCAAATGGGCAGATTCTGCAAATCTGCCCTTTTGCGAACGCAAAAATGCTTGCTACATCTGCCCCTTAGTCTTTTGGGCGTGTGGCAGTTTTTGGTATGTGTATGAGGCTGGCTCTATTTGTTGTGTGGAGGCTGTCTTTTTGTTTGTGTGGTCTATTTGTCAGTGTCATTGCAGGAATGGATAGTGAAGGGTGCAGGACTAGGCTCATGATGAGATCTAAGCTGACTGAAGGTTACTCAGGCTGCAGAGGAGAAGGTGTTCAGGTTCAATGTTCTTGCTGGCCTGCTCATGCCCAACAGTTACTGCCCTTAGTTGGGGAAGCCTGTGTTGGGGACACCTTGAGGAGTAAAGTTAAGTGGGGATGGTGGCCAGGGTCTTCAAGTGACCCAATTGTGGTACTTTCTATAGAGATGGATAATGGGAATATTTTCTGTTGAAATAAATGCAGTGGAATAACATTCACTTGTCAAGATTCCTATTTTAAACATGATTTTGATCGCAGACCAATGGTGACACTTCCAGCAGTATGCTGGGAAATGCCCTAATGCCACTTTCAATAGAGATATCCTCTGGAAACTGCAGTGTAGCCACTTCCTATATTGATGGATGTAGTGGAATGACATCCGTGTGTCTGGGTTCTTCTTTTAAATATGGTTTTGGCAGGATACCAGGGATGTTGCTTCTTTTAGAGTGAGATGCTGGGAAATGCAGTGCTGCTGCTATGCTAAGAAAACACAAACTAGCACATCAACCTTTACCATATGTTAAATATTTAAACATCCCAATGCAAGACTGGAAAAACTATTGATAAAAGTGAGTTTAGGTGAACTAATGTATTGATAGTAAATACATGCTTAAAAGAGATGATAACATTTGTCCTCATCTTTAACCACTCATAATCACTTAACCTTACACCCACCCACGCCACAAATAAAGTAGGATACACATTTTCAAAAATAACATTTACAGTCAACATTCTCGTGAAATTGGACAATATACCTCGAGTAATAGTAAACCTCTTCCACCACTAGTAACTATTACATACATAAAAACAAACCATACTCTCTTTATTCAGCTATCACTAATTAAAATTGTATATTTATGCACAAAGGAAAGCTGCATCATTGCCCTGCCCTGAAAATACCAACCACATCATATTTCAGAAAGTACTAACTCTTGAAAATGTAACACTTTTTGCTATTTTTTGTAAAATAATACCCGAAAAGGAATTCAAATTCTCCTTTAACATGCTTAGCCGGTTAATTTATCACACCAAAATGTAAATCAAATGATTTATAAAGCTCATGTTTTAACAGCACACTCCAATCTGAAACAGCACTTTAACACCATTGTACCACTTATGAAACAATACAATCCCCACAACACAAGTAATGACAGTAAATTACACAAATGCATCACCCAGAACAATACATACTAACTCGAATCACAAGACAACTGTTCTATATGTATACATGGGAAGTATTCAAATCTATTTTTGTAGTAAACATATACTTTTACAAAGTTAACCAATAAAAATTTCCAAATCACCCATGATGCCTCATTAAGCTTGAGTAATTTTAAAAATTACCTACAAATACATTTCACATCTAATTTAAAATTGGGAACACTCCTAAATATTGGTAGGAGTTAATGACAAGTAGTTATATTGATGATGAAAGACGAGGGTGAGGGTGTTAATTTACTCTTAAATTTCATGTCTTAGGAAGACAGTAACAAAGCGAGAGAGCATGGATGAAAACCAATCTGCAAGAGGGAGAGGTGATAGTAAGTGCAGGGTGGAGGAAAAAAGAGGCGTGAGGTGGAATCGAGGTTGTGGGCACCTTGGTATTTGCCATGTGAGGCATTCAGCAGTCCCTGTGGTGGGATCTAGAAAAAACTGTTGGCCACTGCACATTTTATTTGAGAAATTAGGCCCTGTGAAGGCTGAGACATCAAGGCTTTTGAGCAAGCAAGTTGGCCACCTGGGGTCGTATTACACTAATTGCCCTGAAGGCGCAGTGAGCATGTGCGCCTTGCTGTGTGGTGTGTGTTGGTATTACAGTCGGGGTCGTTGATGCTTGTGTGGTACCTTCTATAATACTGACAGTACTGGTGCACATGGAGTAATGTGTAAATATCAAGGACCCCCTGAGAGGATGGATACTACAAGTCCTAGGTCAGGGATTACTAGCATGAGAAGTAACAACCAAGGCACTTAAATCAAAAACTATATTTGTTTCGATAAAATAAATATATAAGAAGAAGTAATGTAAGTAGGTCCAAATTCAGTTTTTATTGATGACCAAGTTAAAAGAATCAATCACAAACAAATACATCATTCAAGTCATAAAATTGAAAGAAAGTATTTTTCATTAAATGGTAAATAATAAATCCACAGTAAACAATCAATACACAATAAAAAATATATATAATCACATTTAAAAAAGTGGCATAAACAAATTAATTCTCTACGCGCGTTTCGGCGACCAGCGCCTTCTTCTGGAGTAGTCACGTGTATCCTAAACATTAAAAAAGAAAAGAAAAGAGACAGAACTGAACAAAGTATACAATATTATAAATGTGCAGATAAGTCCATATACAATCTCAAAGAAATTAAGACCTACAATATCATGTCAACTTCTTCTTTCTAACCAGGTATACATTTCTCAACTCTGCCCTAAATGAGGGCTTTCATTTCTTTGTGTATTTCAGCGGACAAGGACTCAGATACACGTTTAGAGGAGGGTGGAAAACCAGAGACAGGGAAAAGGTATTAGTGGCGTAATAACCCAATGTTTCTCTAAACGATGGAAAATCCGCTGCAATACACAAAGAAATTAAAGCCCTCATTTAGGGCAGAGTTGAGAAATGTATACCTGGTTAGAAAGAAGAAGTTGACATGATATTGTAGGTCTTAATTTCTTTGAGATTGTATATGGACTTATCTGCAAATTTATAATATTGTATACTTTGTTCAGTTCTGTCTCTTTTCTTTTCTTTTTTAATGTTTAGGATACACGTGGCTACTCCAGAAGAAGGCGCTGGTCGCCGAAACGCGCGTAGAGAATTCATTTGTTTATGCCACTTTTTTAAATGTGATTATATATATATTTTTTATTGTGTTTTGATTGTTTACTGTGGATTTAATATTTACCATTTAATGAAAAATACTTTCTTCCAATTTTATGACTTGAATTATGTATTTGTTTGTGATTGATTCTTTTAACTTGGTCAGCAATAAAAACTGAATTTGGACCTACTTACATTACTTCTTCTTATATATTTATTTTATCGAAACAAAAATAGTTTCTGGTTTAAGTGCCTTGGTTGTTACTTCTCATGCTGGCGCACATGTAGTGTCAGCTCTGTCATGAGCAGGAGTACCCTCTATGGTATCGGGGTGTGGCTCCATGCAAATAAGGGAATCACTTTGACTTTGCAACTACACACAAATATAAATGTGGGGCAGAGGCAAACAGGCCCTTAGAAGGCTCACTGACAGTGTGTCATAAAAAGGAAAAAAAGAGGCACTGGGAAGGAAAGGAGGTCCCATGGACCCCGAGACATCCCCTCGCAGGTAAATGCACTCACCTTGTTAAAGTGTAGGTGGCTGCTGCCTACACTGTAAAACAACTATGGAGTGGCTGTTTCCAATCCGCTCCGGATTGGAAACAGCCACTTCATATTTCCCGAAGTGCGCTTCCCCAGGGTAGTCCGAGTTCACAGGCAGCACACTCATCACAATAAGGCATATTATCCTGGTCTGGCCACACACACGTTTTGAATTGTGCAAACAGGGGCATTGTACCCATATGTATTATACAGACACTGACAGTTGCTTCAGACAAAAACACCATATGGATGCTGAATTTGGAGCAGTTGCTATTGCCTTTCTACATCACACTGGATCTTCTAGCCCCCAACATGGGTGCATTTCGAAAGTGGGTACAAACAGCCATGCTATACTAATATTCCCTTCATTTTACTGGTGCAGATAATGAAAAAGGCTCATGTTGTGCATGTGTAGATTCACAAAGAAAATCTGCACATGTGCAAAATGCGCAGCGAGTGCACTGCCTATGTTGCATGCCCGCCTTGTCCTCGGGCCATATTTTGCGCTTGAGAGCACGTTAGGGGCATGAAAGGCACAGATTTCGGTACATTCCTCACACACAGAGAATAGGCTGAGAACTATATTTGGGTTGTCTTCTGTATCTGATTAAGCCTGTTAGAAATGTTTATTAAGTTTCAGGAATTTCTGAATCTCGCTCATAGCAAAAAAAATATAATAATTTCAGCTTACATGACTTTGCTTAATTTCTGCCTTCCAGCGACTCGATAGAGTGGAAATTGTGTTGATAAGAAGCATACTAGGCTTGATTCAGCCTGTTTGTTGTTGCATTCCGTGTAAAGCTGCCTTCCTTCCCAATTTGGCAGTGCCAACGTAAGTTACATGTTTTAAAATTGTACCAGCTGATGAAATTAGCACTTCCCTAAATGCATGTGTATGAGTGGATGTATGACTGTACAACGCGTGGCATTACCACGCGTACCGTTACAACGCAGGTTTTACAATGCAAGTTGTTACAACGACTTGCATTGGGGGGCGCTGGATAATGAATAGTTTAATTTACTATTCCAACTCCAGTCCCCGTGGATAGTAGGGAAGGGGTTGGATAGTAAATTAAATTATTCCCTATCCTAGAGCGCCCTCCAGCGAAAGTCGTTGTAACGACTTTCGTTGTAAAACCTGCGTTGTAATGGTACCGCGTTGTTAGAGTTTCATTGTAAAGGATGTTCCCTGTATGAGTATGCGTGCTGTTAGCAGTTCACAGGTTGTACGCCTCAATACCATGTCATACCCTACTCAACTTATATCATACTATACAACAGCCCATGACATACCACACCATACCAAACTGTAAAATAACAGATCCTAGCATGCCATATTTTACAATAACAAACCATGACATACCATAACATACCATACTATACAATAACAGGCCATACCATAGCGTACAATACAATGACAGTCCATACCATATCATACCATATTATACCATACTATACAATAGTATGCCATACCATAACATACCTTACAGTAACAGCCCATGCCATACAAACTATAAAATGACAGGGCATACCACACAATACCATGACACGCCGTACTATATCATACTATCCAATCAAGTTATCTTCACCTCCCTTTACCTCTACTCACCTCCAAAACCTCAAGTCACCCTCACCTCCCTTTACCTCTACCCCCTCGAATTCTCAAGTCACCCTCATCCCTCTTTACCTCTACTCATCCCTGAGCCTTCAAGTCACCCTCATGTGCCTATACCTCTAGCCGGCCCCTGAGCGTTCAAGTCACCCTCACCTAATTTTACCTCCACCCACACCTAAGTCCCCAAGTAGAATTACCTTGCTTTACCCCACCCACCTCTGCAACTTCAAAACACAGTCACCTCCCTCTGATTCTACCCACCTCTCAGCCCTCAAGCAACCCTCACCACGCTTTATGTCTACTCACCCCTTAACCCTCAAGTAACCCTCACCTCCCTATACCTCTGCCCAGCCCTGAACCCTCAAGCCACTCTTATCTCCCCTTACCTCTGCCCACCTCTGAGACCTCAAGCCTCAAGTCATTCTCACCTCCCCTTGCCTATATCCACCCCTGAACCCTCAAGTCACCCTCACCATCCTTTACCTCTACCCACCCCTAAGCCCTCAAGTCCCCCTCACCTCCCTTTCCCTCTACCCACACTTGACTCCCAATAGTTCCCACATAGGCGAGTCCTATTGGCTTTGTCACTGCTTGTTTATGTAAGATATGCCCGCATGTGACATTTTTGGGCTAGATGTAGGCAAAACACATTTCACACCTTACATGTCATTTCACCTAATTTTACCCAAACTTTTCAAATTAAAATTACTTGTGCTCCGCTGACCCAGCTCATGGCTACCACTAAGTCATGACCAGTGCAGGAAAATGATAGACATATCCCTTATCTTGATTGCAAACTATGTACTTTACTCCCCTGAAAAGTCATTGATTGGCTTCCACAGTGGTAGAATTGTAGTTCTATATATGGATGTCTATGAGCCCTTTAAGTCCTGTAGATGTCAATGCGCTCTCATTGGTGATTTAGATGCAGGGATGGGAGTCTGCTTACATCAGAATGTTCCTATAACTGCACCTACGTGACTCATGGGGGCCAACTAATAGCAGAACAGTGGGTGTGCATCAAGATATGACCTAGGTAAAATACTAGTGCAGCACCAGTCCTCAATGTCCTCTGATACCCCTAGTCGGAGGTCGAATAGTGACTTGGATATGCAACTCAATAAATTGTGGTGACAAATTTACGATGGACGTTATGTCTGTTGTAAATGTGCTGCCATATTTCAGTGACTCATCTAGTGCTTAATTTGCACTGGTTCTTGCGGGTGGTGGGCACCAATCACTCATTATTGGGGGCTGGTACATATTTTTCAATATCAGACTTTGATCCAGATTAAAAGAGGGAATGGCAAAAAAGGACAAATAAGAATACAAAAGAAAGACAAGAAAACAAGCATAAAGAGAGCAAGCAGGTATAAAAATAATGTGAAAGTGTAATAAAGAGATATGAAGTGTATGTAGGGTAGAGAAAGTGAGATGCATACAGTGGTATCAAGACTATGCAGCATTGGTGTGACAACATCAGAATTCGGCCTTGCCGTGGCACTGGGATCAGCCCCATTCCTGCCTTCTTAATTGATGATATTGCGAGGAGGAACAACTTACAAAGTGTTGAATTAAAACTATTAATCACTTTTGCCAACATTTATTTGACAGTGCAACTGCTTTTTAACATACATCTTCATGTTGATAAGCTGTTGTAAAGCCAAAGAAATGCTGGTAAAAGTGATTAATAGATTTAATATAACACTTTGTACTTTTGCTGAATAGTCCATTTTTTAATCACCTCCCGTTGGAATGATAAGTTTCGAAAATTTGGATGAACAGCAATATTCTGTCAAAAAGTAGATGGGACTGTGTGAAATAAGTTAGCTGCTATGCGGTGAGTCAATTTCGAACCAGGGGTAAAAATGAGCATTTTAAATAATTTTTGGATAAATAATGGGATGTCTGAGAAATAAATGTACTCTCAGCATTTGATGCTCACTGCCCTGAAAATGAGTTGAGCATGGTGACTCCTAAACTTTCTTTCCACGCCTGAGTACAGCAAATTCAAAAAGTCATATTCGTTCATCGGTCCTGAATCGTAATTTTTGGAATTAAGATCTGTGGTCATTTACATAGCGCAGAAAACTTACCATGATTAGAAGCAACCAGAAGGAAGACGTTTTCTGTAGTACCCGTGCTATAAATGGCCAAATGTTTTTAATGGTTGGATATGTAAGGGACTGATTTTCTGCACTGGGGAAATAGTTGCATTGTGGAGAAAATACAATAAAAACTTCAAATGCCCTCTGAATTTACAGCCGAGGAGCGCGCACCCTAAAATAGGCGTGAGTACCCTGAGTGGCACACGAGTACTCTTGAAAATAAAAATCTTGGGACAGTGTCAATGGAAGAAAAAAAAGCAGAGATGAAAAAGACCAAGCAAGAAAGATAATACGACAGGTAGTGCAAGGCGGCAGAAGGAAGAGGCAAGTGGTGGGATCAAAACTAGCCACCGATTCGACCTCTCCGTCATTGGCGGGAACAGATTTCAATAATAATAATAATAAAGACATTTGTAAAGCGCCTGGTTACCCCATCCCGGCGTGTCCTGCGCTGTGGAAAAAGGAACTGTCGGGGATGAGCAACCAACAAAATTAACCACAGGAAACTAGTTGTTAAATAGATAAGTTTCAGAGACAAACAAACTAAGGGCCCCGGCGCTTCTTTATTTTTACCAGTTGAGGACTTGACTTTTGGGCTCCGCTGAGGTACTCTCGTGAAATCTGCCGCATCCCAAACGTCAGGCACAGACACGTCTTAGCTGCCAAAAGGGTGTTTCCTCCTGATATTGTCAAATGCTCTGGCGATGAGTCACTGACGCGTTGCGTTTTGCATGACGATGTTCCCATTGTATTGTGAGGGGCTGACAGAGTTTCTATGCGTGCAACGACCTTGACATGCATTCACGTCAGAGACCTTTCACCACGATTGTTTCAGTGTGAGTTTCAAAACAAGATGATAATGCAAGCGCATCATATAAAAAAATGAAAAATGCTTTAAACTTGCACTTAATCTCAGATTGTACCAGTTAACCCGGCTTTACCGCTTGTTTCAACTTTAATTTCCTACCCACCTCTTTTTAGCTGTTCAAACCTGTCAATTCACTGCATCACCGTCAGCGCAGTCGCACAGCAGTGTGACACACACATACACACGCTCAAAGCCGGCTTTAGCGCTGATGGCGCCCTGTGCGACAATGTCTGTTAGCACCCCCCAAAGACCACCTCTGACACGGATTTCCAAACTAGCACCCTTTAACAGTGCCCTCAAGTCTCCATAACCACTGTCTCTCAGATTCATTTAGTTTCATAGCGCCACTCATACCAGTGTAAGGTGTCAGAGCACTCTACACCACACACACGTTGCACAGAGGCAACCATATGTGTGTTAATCAGTGCATAGGAAATGTTACACCAGACAGGACTACAAGGTGTAGTGTCAGAGTGACGTCATCGATACTGGTAGGCAATATAGTTTGAGTCCTTATTCTGGAAAAGCACAAATTCGTAATTTAAAACTTAACATAATTGTTAAGGGTTCTCTTTCATAATAAGAATTGTTTTCTACCCAAATAAACCCTTTTCACAAGATTAGGATTTCGACTTATGAACCACAAGTAACAAAAGGAGCTCTCTTACAGAAGCAGTAAGCCTCTGACCTATTTGCATTATATGCGCTTAATTATATGCATGCTACACGTTCTTAGCAGCAGAATTTGAACCCTCTGCCCTACCTTAGAATGAGTCAAAACTTCCTCTAGAAAACCCCCTGGTCTCTTTCCAGGAAGACGATTAATCACAGGAGTTATCCTGACATTTTAATTGATGCCTGAAAATTGCTGGAGGCCAGGAACACAGCAGCAGGTGCTTTTAAAATGAGAAAATACATTTAAAAAATCACACCCCCACCCAAGTCAACGCCCAGTGCGGTGGCACCGATCGCACTGCCCTGGAGCCAGCCCTGCACACTCTCTCTCTCTCTCTTATAATTTTAATAAATACATTAGTATGGATGTTTCCTAGCAAGCAAGAGTATTTAGAACAGGTATGGAAATCCGTTTTACTTTTAATGCACATCACAGGAAAAATATGATTTGTATTGAAGCAAGGAATATGAACTACCAGATTTTAAATTAATGTATCCTGAATGCATTGATTAAAGACACAAGGGTGACTGAAAAAACAATCAAAATTATAAAGATTGGAAAGAAAGTGGTATTGGAAAAATTAAGTTTTGGCCACCCAGCCTTTGCACTGTAGTGCACTTCTTTTCAGGATGATGTGCACATGTTATCAGGTCAGATGTATGTATTCAGTGTCAGTTCAACAGTTAGGGGCTAAAATGGGCCAATCCTTTGCCTTGTATTGCATGCTGTGGTGATTGAACTGTAATGTAAAGTAAGATCTTAAATAGTGAATCAGTTAAATGTTGGAAATGTAAAAAAAATAGGATTCAATTGTGCATGTCTATGCTTTCCAAAGAAACTAGCCACCAAACAAAATAAAAGTGCAATGTCAGTAGCTTCATTTTCTTCAGAAGAAAAGGAAAAAAGTTACATATTATTAAAAAGGCCATTGTATTTAGGCATTCCTCACAAGGCAATTTTTAAAAAACAGTTTTACAAATTGGCACAGGTGTTCCTGAAGTCATTTTCGATCATTTAGAAAACAGCTTGTGGGGACTTAGGTTCAGGCCCCCACAGTGCAATCAAGTCCCCAAAGCGTGAGTGTGTTATCATACTCAAGTCCCCACAAGGATAGTAACGTCAACACACACAAACACACACGCATGTGCAGTGTCCATTGGGCTAAAAGGGCTTCAGCCCCAACACCCCCCACACCTTGTTGTGTGCCGTAGTTGGGGCTGCAGGGAAAGCCTGGTCAGAACAATGCCCGAGAAACGGGCACCCGAGAAAAACATTTTCTTTTCTAAGATATGTTCAGCGCCATCAAAGGAGAGGGGTGGTGATCACTGGTTATTCACAATAATCCAAGGCACAGACCCTATGGCTGGGAACTCTCATTGTGCTGGGTAATGCCTTTTGAGCATTCCCCATTGTTTAAAGGATAGACAATGTTTGCCCATTAGCACTGGGATGTGACAGCACCTGTGCATGTGAAAGGCAAACTCCGCCCTCTCCTAAGCTGAAGCACACCCTTATACTTGCCAACTTTTTACTGCTGGAAAGTGGGACATTTTGGAAAAAAAATCAGGGAATGCATTTCCCCCATTAACAAACATTGAAACTGAGGCAACTTTATTTAGGTAGAAGACAGTTAAAATAAATCTATTTTTGGCTTTACAAATCGCAAGTTTCCCTTCTAAATCAGAGCTGTTATATGTAGGAAACCCGAGTACTCCCAAGTAAAACAAGGGCTCAAAATAACACATTAGATTTATGTAATTGCATTGATATAGCACTTGCTACCCATAATGATGGGAAACAAGCGCTATATAAATACAACAAACAAGAGAAAGAGTTAATTTTCTTTTTTAAATGGATGTACAATGGGGCGTGGCTTGCGCGCCAGCTGCAGAGGACGGACTTCCCGTGAGCTCCGCTTCGGACGAAAACGCGGATGCCGTGAGGTCCTTTCCAGCCGTTTCTCGAATGGCTATTCTCAACGGCAGTGGCGTTGGAAGGTATATAGACTATGGGGATGCAACTGTGCGGTGTCTCCCAGCGGTGGCAAGGCAGATATTTGATCCGGTAATCTGAACTCTCTCTTCAAATCGGGTGGCCGCCATTTTGTTTCCTGTTTACCGCAAATGCCTCCCTGCACCTGTTTTTCATGCTGCGCTTCTTCCTACGTTAATGCTGATGATTCTGAATGATTATTACAACGTGGCCTCATCATTTTATCAGCGTTTTAACCCTTGCTGGGTGCCCAATGCATTTTGCCTCTGATTTTTGCTGTTCTTACATTTTCTCTGACGAGATATGGCCACCATTTTAAGTCCAGTACACATGCACTGCTGCATGTCTTTTTGAGGGTCTCTCCTGTGCCTGCTTTTGAGACCTTGTATATGAATTTCTTGGCTCTTATTTTCTTTTTGATTGAGCTCACGTCCTTTGCCTCCTGTGTCTTCCTAGCGCTCTGTTTTTTATATTGGACATGATTTTTCCTTCTTGTGTGGAGAAACCACGGCCGCCATTTTAGGAGTTACTAGGCTTATTCTCCAGTGTGCCTCTACTTTATTCATTTGGTGACACCATCTTCGAAGTGACTTTGCCTTTATGAACTACTGTTTTATACTTGTGCTGGCTTTCATTGATGCTCTCTATTTATGATGTGGTTCTTATCATACAGTATTGCTGGTTTTCTCTTGCTTTTCATCCAGTGAGGGTATCAGCACTCAAGAGTAGTGCGTTTTTTGGCTCCTCTTTCAGGTTGCTTCATTTTAAGCCACGCTCTGTATGTCCCTCTTACTGCCTAAGCATCTCTGAGCCAGTTCATTGGACCCTGCTGATCTCTGTCGGTACCTACCTGCATACGGCAAATTGTCAGGCGTCCATCATTATGGCAAATAATTCCACCTCTCCTAAAGTGTCACAAACTGGAACCAAACCTAAGAGGCCTAAGAACGACCCGCCATCTCCTATTGCATCTTCTTCTAATCCTGTTTTGGATTCCATTCTTGAAGAGGTACGTGGTCTACAACCTTTTCTGTCCGCTACTAATGCAAAACTTCAACAAATTGAAGAGCGCTGGGTTGTTATGGAGGGCAAAGTTTTGAATCTGGAACAGCGTGTGAGCGATATTCATGATGTCTCAACTAAAATTCCATTGTTGGAACAGGAGATCCTCAAACTCAAACTCCACACTGAGGATTTGGAAAATCGTAACCGTAGGAATAACCTACGCGTTTATGGTGTTCCGGAAAATTTGGAGGGCCCTGATATGGTCTCCTTTATTCGTAAATTTCTTCAGGAACTTTTGGATCTTCAACCAGCTTCCCACCCTCTTAATATCCAGAGGGCTCATCGGCTTGGTCGTATTAATTCCAACTCCTCCAAACCACGTGGCATCATTCTACTGTTCCTCGAATTCACAGAATTAATGTCTGTCCTGAAAGCTGCCAGGATCAAACGACGTCTCCAGTGGTCTGGTCATAACATTTTTATCTCACAGGACCTCTCCTCGGCCACGAATGCACGACGAAAGGAGTTCTTGAATCTTCGACCTTTAATGCGACAACTGAACATTCAATATGGAATACTGCATCCCTGTTTCTGCAAGATCACGCATAATGGCCGCACCAGATCCTATGATGATCCGCAAAAACTTCACGAATATCTTCTGAGTGTCTCTCCGTCCAATATGGACACTGCTCATTAGTGTTTTTCTTTTCTTTCCTTTGCTAACTGCTGTTCTTTGATTCTTCCTCGCCTCTTTTGCTTTTTCTCCTTTATTCTGGATCTACTCCTTGAGGTTTTGTCCTCACATCCTTGTGTGTTTCCTTTTTGTATACGTCCTCCTGTTTCTTGGTTGCTCATGGGCTGAGTTCTTTCTCTGGCGCATCTTCGCCTCAGATGTCTTGGTTACTCTCTCCTTCTCTGATCAGGCCTTTGTGCCTTGATCTGTCTTCTGTCCTTACCTATCTTGCTTCTTTTTCTCTCTTCTTTCTTTCTCTGTGCTATCTTTTTCCTAAGTGGTCTCTACTTTTACCTCTATTCTTACAATTATTGCTTCCTCGTTTTTTGACTCTTGCTGGTTCTGTTATTGTGAGCGTCTTCAGAATCCACTGTCTAACTGGTATTTTTTGTCTTCCCTTTTGTAGTGATCTCCTTACCATGTGTCGCTTCCATTTGCCGCCCATCCTCCCCTCCTCCCAACATGTGTAATTTTGTCTCTTGGAATGTGCGAGGTCTTGGTCATCCTGTCAAGCGTCAGAAGGTATTGTCTCACTTAACCAAATTTCATTCACAGGTTGTTTTCCTTCAAGAAACACATTGTTCGGATGTAGAATCCCTTAAGCTTAAGAGACATTGGGTGGGTCAGGTTGTGTTTTCACCTGCTGTTCACAAAAAGGGAGGGGTTGCTATATTGTTTCACAAAGCTTTGAATGTTCAGATTATTTCCTCTCAAAATGACGGTGAAGGACGTTGGGCAATGGCTAAGGTTGTTATACATAACAAAACAATGGTTTTGCTGAACATATACGGCCCTGTTCGCCCAGAACCAACATTTTGGAAAGATATCAAAGTTCTCATTGCATCCATAGATTGCCCTGATTTTATTGTGGCTGGCGATTTTAACCAATGGTTAGACCCTTTTTCAGACCGATTGTCCTCTAGTAAATTTCAGCCTGACAAATCTCATAAGAGTTTTCAATCTGCCATTGCCTCGCGTCCTTTATATGATTCCTGGAAAATGTGTAATCCTGATTTATTGGAATATACTTTTTTTCTAATGTTCATCACACTCGCTCGAGAATTGATTATATTATGATTAGTAAGTCTCTTCTACCCTCCATTCAAAAATCTGTTATTGGCTCTATTTTTATCTCCGACCATGCTCCTGTTTACACTACCCTAGATCTTTCCCTTACCTCCTCTAAATTTAGTCGCTGGAAATGTAATTCTTTTCTTTTATCTGATGCCACTTTCATGAAAAAATGTACCGAGTTTTTCAATTAATACTTTTCTTTTAATAAGCCCTCAGACACCTCAATTCCCATCACCTGGGATGCTTTTAAAGCTTCTTTTCGGGCTTTTACGATTTCGTATGTTTCTACAAAAAAGAAGCTTAATAGACAAAAGTATGAAGATCAGCTTAAACAGATTAAAAACCTTGAACACATATATTTTACTTCTAAATCCTCCTCTGCCCTCCAGGACTTGATTCTCGCCAAAACAGACCTTAACAAAATTATCACTAATGAAGCTTGTCACACCCTCCTTAAAATAAAATCTAAATTCCATGGTGGCCAGAACAAAGCAGGGAAAATGCTGGCCAATTCTTTAAAAATAAAGTCAGAACGCAAAGCTGTTGGCCCAATCTTTAATGATTCTCTTAATAAATTGGTTACCTCTGATGAAGACATTGCTGAAGTATTTCACAACTATTACCAAGCCCTATACTCCGATGATACACACCCCTCTGATGCAAACTTAACGAAATTTTTTGAAGGCCTTCCTTCCCCTCCTTCCCTCCCGGTGGACTTCTCTCACTTGGAACATGAAATTACTCTCCAGGAAATTACTACAGCCATCCACTCTCTCAAAAAATCAAAAGCCCCTGGCCCCGACGGTCTGCCTGTCGAGTTTTATTCCTCTTTCCATTCCTTTTTTGCCCCTAAACTCCTTCAGTTATTTAATTCTTTTATTTCAGATGCTAAGGCCTCTGGGTCCTTTTTGGATGCTCTTATTGTCATTATCCCCAAACCTGACAAGGATCACTCACATTGCAAAAACTACCGCCCCATATCCTTGATTAATTATGATTGTAAGATTTTTGCTAAAATCTTTGCCTCCCGCCTTGATTCCATTATCCCTCGCTTAATCAAAACAGATCAAGTGGGTTTTGTTAAGGGCAGACTTGCTGCTGATAATGCTTGCCTTTTTTCTAATATCATTGCTCATAGTAAGAATTTCAAAGTCCCCTTGGCAGCCCTTTCCCTAGATGCTGAGAAAGCCTTCGATCGTATTAATTGGCAATTTATGTTCCGTACCCTCCAATGGTTTGGTTTTGGTCCAACTTTTATATCCTTGGTTAAGCTCCTTTACTCCTCCCCCCGTGCCAGTATTTTTGTTAACAACCAATTTTCCAGATTCTTTTCTTTGACCAGAGGCACAAGACAAGGTTGTCCCCTTTCCTCTTTGTTATTTATTTTATGTCGTGAGCCCTTTCTAGAACGCATTCGTTCCAATCCTGCTATTACTGGTATAAAATTTTCCTCTGTTGATACTAAACTATCTGCGTATGCTGATGATGTCCTCATTTACATGTCTAATCCAGAATCCTCCCTCCCACCTTTTTTAAATGAAGTTCAGTTGTATTCCTCCATATCAGGTTATAAGCTTAATCTATCCAAAACGGAAGTCCTCCCCCTTAACTCAATATGTTTTCAATACATGTTTAATAACACTGATTTTGCATGGTGCCCATCTAAAACTAAGTACCTTGGTATATGGTTTTCTTCCTCCCTAAAGGATACCCTTAAATTAACCTTTGATACACAGACTAGCAAAATTCAATCTCTTCTTCAAATTTGGTCCCCCTTATTTCTATCCTGGTGGGGTAGACTGGACACCATCAAAATGATGATCACCCCACATGTTTTGTACACAGTTTCTATGCTTCCTTTCAAAATTCCCAAATCCTATTTTTCTCGTATTAATTCTCTATGTACAAAATTCCTGTGGAATAATAAACATCCCCGCATTGGTTTGCATAAGTTGATCCGACCTAAAAATGAAGGTGGTGTTCGATTCCCTGACTTTAACTCATACCACTCTGCCTTTTTGATCAAACAATCCTTCTCCTTGGCATATGACTTAATTGATACTCCTGTCCCTAAGTGGGTTCTCCTGGAACGCTCCCTTCTGAAAGATTTCTCCTTTCAACATATCAGCTTTATGTCAAATTGTACCTTTTTATCCAAATATCCGGTTTTGAAATATTCCCAATCTCTATTACAAACTGTTTTTTCCTCTACCCTTTCCCCTCTTCAATGTTTTTTATCCTCTGTGGTTTGGTACAACAAATTTCTTAGATATAAAGGAAAATCGTTCTATTTCAAACACTGGAAGGAAAAGGATATACTGTTTGTACATCAATTTTTTCTTGACTCCTCTCTTATTTCCTTTCCAGTTTTGCAAAACATGTTTCATTTACCTTCAACATTTCTCTCTGAATATACTATTATAACATCTGCCATTCAATCTCACTTGTCTTCCCTATTTTCTTCTTCTGAGTCTTTCTCTTCCTTCACTCCTGTTACTCCACTTTATCCTTTATTTTCTAACCAACTCCCTAAAGCTGCTCTTGTATATTCAATTTTATTATCCAATACCTCTGATCGCTCCAAATCTAATGTGGAGACTGCTTGGGAGACTGATCTTGATGTCTCCCTTGATACTGCAATGTGGGATCGGTTATGGTCCAAGATTTTTAAAGTTTCCATTGCTGCACGCATTACCCAATCCTTACTCTTTATATATCATAGAGTTGTTATTACCCCGGTTAGTATTCATAAATTTTCTCATGCCTCTTCTCCTTTATGTTGGTCTTGTTCCAAAGTTCCAGGCACTCTAAAACACCAACTATACGATTGTTCCCCTGTTTTATCTTTTTGGACTAATGTTTGGAATATTTGCATGAAAATGTTATCTCTCTCTTCCCCATTATCTTTTTTACACATATTTTTAGGTTCTTTATCTGATGATATTGATATTGTTACACCCTCTTCTGCTAAATTATTAGACCTATTTATTGCTCTTGCATTTAGGTTTAAAGTACTTTATTGAAGGCGTACACAGAGAGAAGGAAAAACATTTAGGCAGTGACATCCGTGCTACAAGTTTGGGAGCCCCCCATATAGCAGTGTTCGACACCCCTCAATTGTCCCAGAAACTGGGCGGGCTCCTCACCCATCTGCCTGGCAACCATCAACACCCTGAGGTGGCTAAAAGGCTCTCTGTACACACCCCCTGTTTAATAACTGTTCCCCCCAACACCCACTCCCTCCGCCCCCCCTCCCCCACCCCTTCAGTCCCCTCCATTCAGGGCCTCGCTCAGTCAAGTGTACCCATATTTTCCCTCGACCCTCCCCTCTCCCCCCCCCAAGTGCAAATACTGCTAAGTCGTGCATTCGATCGGTGGTGTGATCCTCAATAATCTCAAGTATCTTGGGCAAGTCAATTCCCTAAACTCAGTGGCCAACAATGTATGAAAGGGCTGCCAGAGTTCCTCAAATTGGTCCACATCCCCAGCCATCATGAGAGACAATTTCTCCATGCCCAAGACGTGCCACAGCCTGTGCAGCCAACCTGTGACGGAAGGGACAGTGGTAGAGCGCCAGTGTATGAGAACATTTTGAATCGCGGAACCCAGTGCTATGGCAATTTGTCTACCCCTGCATGATTTTAACGGGTACATCAGCCTATTGGGTAATCCCAGAAGAACATATGCCGGGAAGCGGGGCAGCTCTATCTCAAAATGGGCATCTATCTCATCAAGTACCTCCTTCCAATAAGGATGCAGTAGCGGGCAGTCCCAAAGAATATGAGTCAAAGTGCCTCGTTGCCCACGTTCCCTCCAACAGGTGTTGTCAATGTGCCTGTTCATCTCGTGTAGTCGCTCCGGAGTGTGGTACCAGTAAGTAGACACCTTAGTGAAAGTTTCAGTGAGGCCTACATGATAAGCAGAGTGTCGTGCACGATATGAGACCTGGTCCCATTCCTTGTGGCTCAACGTCCTGCCCAGTTCCCTGTTCCAGCGTTCCCTACCAGGGTTGTGATAATGTGTGGGGGGTGCTGTAGCATCTTATAGAGATCTGAGATCAGTTTCGCACCTGAGGCACGGGTCGCCAACCACCTTTCATACGGTAGCAGCTTCCTGTCAGCTGCCTCCCGTACTTGCGGTTGTAAAGCCCAGTGTCTCACCTGCCAGTAACGCATCCTATCCGACTCTAATAAGTGAAAGTCCTCCTTGAGACTCTGAAAAGGGAGGACTCCGTCCGCCCCGTACACATGAAAAAGCGCCCTACAACCAGCCGCCCGCCAGTGCGTGAAAGCGCCCGGGGCAGTCCCCGGCGTGAAATCAGGGTTGTCCGCAATAGGCGTAAACGGGGAGGGAAACGTGGTGAGATCATATGCATGATTGGTAGCGTCCCACACTCGCAATGGGACCCGCGTTACAAAGGATGCGTAAAGGTTCAGGGGACGATGCGCTCTACGCAGGAAGGGCACCTCCTGTAGGGGGCGGCCCGCCACCGCCTGGTCCTGAAAGAGCCGGTGCTTGTCCGACTCCCACCGGCTCCATTCCACCAAGTACCTCAGCTGTGCCGCTTGGAAATATTTGCGCAGGTCTGGGATACCCAGTCCCCCTGACTCCGGCGCCAACAAAGAGAGAGCCCTCTTCATCCGGGGTCTGCGGCCTTGCCACACAAAGCGGGATAAGGCCGATTGCATTTGCGGAATCCAGCCTTTAGGCGGCTGCAGCGGCAACGCCCAAAACAGGTACAGGATCTGGGGGAGGACCGTCATCTTCACTGCTGCCACTCTTCCCAACCAGGAGATCATGCCCTTACTCCACCTCCCCAGTTCTTCTTTAACTTTACTACCCAAAGTGGAGTAGTTGGCTGCCACCGTCGCCTGCAGTGTGGGTGCCAACAGAATACCCAAATACTGGACCTGACTGGCCGACCACTGCATGGGGAAGCGGGTTTGCAATTCCCGTCGTGTCTCGGGCGTAATGGATAGATCTAGGGCCGCCGACTTCCCCATGTTCATCTTAAACCCCGCTGCCCGGGAAAAGGCCTCTAGTTCGTCAACGCACGCCGGCAAAGCACGCCTCGGCTCCTCCAAGGTCAATATCACATCATCAGCGTAAAGGCTGACCGTATGGACGTATCCGCCCATTTTCACACCGATCGCATCCGTGTTCTGCCGTACTCTCTGGGCAAAAGGCTCCATGTATAAAGCGAAAAGGAGTGGAGACAGCGGGCAACCCTGTCTGGTGCCTCGTTCAATGTTAAACCGTCGAGAGTTGCAACCGTTCACCCGAACAACCGCTGACGGGAACCGGTAACAGTTGAACACCCAGGAACGAAATTTCTCGCCAATGCCTACCTTCTCCAGTACCATCTCAAGATAGGGCCAATGCACCCGGTCAAATGCTTTCTCAGCATCAACCGACAGGAGCATTCTTTCCCCAGCAATCCGCGACGCCTTCTCCAATATATGTACCACTCTCTTGGTGTTATCCACCGTCTGCCTCCCCGGTACAAAACCGGCCTGATCCGATTCCACCAGACCCGGCAAATAAAGCGCCAGTCGGGACGCCAAGATTCCGGTGTACAGTTTGAGGTCAATATTTAGAAGGGAGATCGGGCGGTACGAGCTGCACTGGGTTCTGTCCTTTCCCGGTTTGGGAATGACCGATACCGTGGCCTGTAAAAGATCCGGGGGGATCGCACCCGGTTTGGAAAAAGAGTTAAAGAGTTTCGTCAAAATAGGTGCCAGTATGGCGCCAAACGTCTGATAAAAGAGCGCTGAATAGCCGTCAGGGCCAGGGCCCTTACCAAGCTTAAGCCTGGAGATGGCGGCGATAACCTCCTCCGTCCGGATCTCCCTCTCCAGATATTCCATTTGGGGCGGTGCCAGGGACGGGAGGGTCACCGAGTCCAAATAGTCCTCAATCCCCTGCTCGCGCAGGTCTTCCCCAGTGTATAGATCATCATAGAAACGGCGGAAGGCATCTGCAATCCGCACGTCGTCCGAAACCGATCCACCAGCCCCCGTTGCAATCTCTTTCACTCGTTGACGCTCGTGGTGCACCCTGAGTTTGCTCGCCAGAAGGTGACCACATTTGTCCCCCCCCCCGTATAGTAAGCATGCCGAAGTCGCAGCGCCGCATATTCCGCCCTATCCATATCCAGAGAAGACAGGAGTTTTCTCGCCGTTTTTAATTGCTTCCAGACCCTAGGGGCCCCCGTACGGCGATGCACTTCCTCGAGTTCTTTAACATTCTGCGTGAGTTCTTCTCGTTTCAGCCTTCGATCCCTATTCTCAGCTGAGGAGATTGCAATAAAGTCTCCTCTCACCACTGCCTTAAGAGCCGCCCATTGCGTTGCCACCGACGTGTCCGCGTTGTCATTGTGGGCCTGAAAGTCATTGATCACCCCCGTAACGCGCTGCACTGTCGTTTTCCTATGCAGGAGAGCGCCTCTGAGGCGCCAGGTCCCTCGGGGAACCTGGTCAGCCGGCAACGAGAAGGATCCTTCGACTGGTGCGTGATCAGACAAAGAGATGACCCCCATCTCCGAGGACAAGGCCAGGGCACGGACCGGACCTGTGACCAGCAGGTGATCCAGTCTAGCGTACGTCTTGTGCGCATGAGAATAAAAGGAATAGTCTCGATTCGCGGGGTGGAAGCCGCGCCAAAGGTCATGGAAATCTAAGTCCTCTCTCTGGGACTTCGTCAGCTGTGAAAGTTCACCCGACTGTGGGGACCGTTGGGCCGACCTATCCATCCCCGAGTCATACACCATGTTTAGGTCACCACCCAAAATAATATGCCTATCAGGAGACGCTGTGATGTCCGTCAGTGCCGAGCGCAGGAAGCTATCCTGCTTTTCATTCGGACTATAGATCGTCCCGATGGTGAAAGTCAGGGTCCCTAATTTAAATCTGTGTGCTAAAAGCCTCCCCTTCTGCTCTACGAGTTTATGTAATACCTCTCCCCTAAATGAAGCAGATACTAAAATCGCCACCCCGCTGTCTTGGTGGTATTTGAAGAGAAAAACTGTGTGGGAAATTTGCGTGAGCGTAATCTATGGCAATCTCGTGGAAGTAAGTGAGTCTCCTGGAGGAGACAAATGTCGGCCTGAGTGTTTTCTAACAGTGACAGGACTGCCCTCCTCTTAACCGGGTTGTTAAGTCCCTTAACATTAAGGGTCACGACTTTAAGGGACACCATCGGAAGTCAGACTCTGTAAGCATGCATTGCAAATCCACGTCGGGGAGGGCCGAAGCATGAGTCTATACAGTGACATGACCCTTGGCAGGTCTTCGTAGTAATCGCAAGAGCACTGAACGGACCAACCCCTCTTTCCCCCCCTCCCAACCCCCAGCCCCCCTGCCTCCCAACTCCCCAACTCGCCCTCCTCCCACTCCCCACCCATCCCCCCAACTGCCCCAAACTCCCCTTCAACCAAGACCCCCAACATGTCTCAAAAATTGTCCCAGCCCTGTCCTTGCAGACAAGTCCGTGGTAAAGTATCGATGTGGACGTCCAGCCAAACCCCTCCACCCTCCACTCCCTCCCTCCCCGCCCCAAAGAAACCCTGCCTGCAGTCATCGTAATGCTATGTCGTTCTCCCCCCGGAGCATTATCACGCTGTCAGCATAACCCCATCAACCAAGGTAGCATCTCCAGCAGCCGCCTGTATGGTGCTCGCCATGTCGGCCCTGATGGTAGGCGAACTGGGCCGCTGCAGCACCGCTGATGTTCTTCTTCTCGAGACTCTGCGCCAACCATCAACTGAGGTGCGCTGTCTGCGCGGCGTGGCAGACTCCTCCTCCTCTGCGGTAATCCCCAACACCTCACATGTGTCCTGCAGGGATCGTAGCTGATGCACCTCTCCGTTCCATTTAAAAATAAGGCGGAAAGGATGACCCCACGAGTAAGGTGTTTCGTGCTGCCTCAGGAAGTCTGTCGCAATCTTAAACGCTTTCCGTTTTTGGAGTGTGATCACAGACAAATCCTGGTACAAGGCTACCGGGTGCCCCCGGAAGGATAGCGAAAGCGTTTTCCGAGCCTCCGCTATGATTCGCTCTTTCAGTGGAAAATCAGGAAGGAAAGCTAGAATGTCCGGGGGGGGGGGCATTTGCACGTCTTCTGGGCCCCACTCTATGAGCCCTATCAATCCTGATCGGAAACTCAGTTGTCTCACCCAGAATGTCTCTGAAGAGGTCCCGCAGGTATCCCACGATATCCGTTCCTTCTTCCGTAGATGGAATGCCCCGGACCCGAATGTTATTCCGCCTGGAGCGGTTTTCCAAATCCTCCGCATGGGACTGGAGGTCCACCTGCTGATCCCGCAAGCGCAACACCTCCTGCTGCAGTTGAGTGATTTCCTCATCCTGCCGTTGCGTGGAACATTCAGTCGTGGCCACTCTTTCCCCCAGGCCGTCCACCTCTCTACGAATTTCGCTGACTTCCCCGGCCACCTCCTGCTTCAACTTTTGGAAGGCATCGCGCAATGTGCCGAAGAGCGACTCCAGAAAGGACCTGGTGACCGGTGGTTCGCCTCCACCTGCCGAGTGCGAGCCACTTGCTGCATTCGGTGATGGCTGAGACCTGTCCCCTCTGGCCTGGGACCTGTTCAGCATTTCCGGGAGCGTGCGCTCATTTTTCTTGCTTCCTCTCTGGTTCGCCATGTTCCCCTGCAGGCAGCCGCGGCACCCACTACCTCTTCCGCAGCCAGGCCCACAATCCGTGACCACTTGCGCTTCCTCCCGGTGGGGCCGCAAAGGTTGTGCTCGGTGTCTGCCTGGTCGTGCACCACTGAAGGCCCCCACCAGCGTCCACTGTTTAGATAGGGTGCAGGACCCCTGCACCGCAGTCCACACTCCTCCGCCAACCAGGCCCACGATCCGTGACCACCTGCGCTTCTTCCAGGCGGGGCCGCAGAAGTTGTGCTCGGCGTCTGCCTGGTCGTGCACCACAGAAGGCCCCCTCCAACATCCACTATTTAGTTACGGTGCGGGACCCTTGCGCCGCAGCCCACACTCCTCCGCAATGCGGTCACTGACATTGGCCACGTGGTTGGCTGCCTAGGATCCCAGAGACCGCAAGTTCCAGAAGCACACAACGTTTCCGCCAAGGAGTCTCTCCCCCTAATGTGACCCACCTAGGCCACCGCCTGAATCACCCGGGGAGGGGGTGCACCCAAGCTTCGCCTCGTGGCTGTCCACAGTGGCTCACCAGTACTCTGCACAGGTACCGGCCACCCGCTCGCCCCCCCCATCAACGCTCCGGGGGGGAGCCTCAAACGCATCCACCTACAATGGCACACGTGGGGTCTCAGGCAGCCATCGTCACACAATGTCCACAGTTATTCCCTCAACTGGGCACTCCACTTGGGGATCGAAATGTCCTCCAGCGGGGCGGGGGCCCTCTCAGCACTCCTCCCCCGGCTTCTTAGAACGTATCCGAGGTACAGGGATCTCGCCGCCCCCACTCCACCACGGGAAGTCCCCTCAGCTGCTCCACAGGCTCGTCAATGTTTGCAAGGACCCCAGGCCGATTCCGAGCCACGCAGGCTTCCCCCTCACCTGTCGCGGCGGCCTGACCGGGCTCCGCGCTTCTCCGTGCTCCGACGCTCCTTCCGGCCTCCGCCTAAGTCCAGGCCTGTCCTCCAGCCGTGCAGGCCGAATCGGTCAAGCGTCACGCTCTGCAGAGCTCAGCCTACACTCAGGCCTCCGGGCCAGCCACAACTGCTCTCAGCCTCGCCGACGGTCCCCGGGGTCTTCTCGCCGACTTTCCGCCTGAGCCTCCGCACACAGGCCGCAGCACCGGCCTCGAGTATAGTTCTCACCCGCACCGGCGGGCGCTGTCACTCGGCTGCCGTCCGATGACCGGCACCCACTCTCCGGCCTCTGTCTCGGACCACAGGCTATCTTCTGTTGTGCTACGGGACGTTGCCGCCAACCCACAGGGCAATCCGGGTCTGCCTCGTCCAGGCGGCCGCCGCCTCCGATCCCGGGGTCGCTCCTTGCCGCTCCCAGTCCGCTGTCTGCCTGGCCAACACCGGGCCGATTCCGAGCCTGGGCAGAGCACCGCTATGTCCGCTACCTCTCCCTTGCCGCTAAGCGCCTCAAGGGGGGAGAACAGGCGGAATTAAGGGCCCAGGAGCAGGACGGGGTCGGGAGCTCCGGATGGAAGCGTCTCCCTACTCCGCCATCTTGCTTGCTCTTGCATTTAAAGTTATTTTATCGTGTTGGAAAGATAATTCTAAACTGTCTGTCCACACATGGTGGAACTACATTTGTGATGAACACAGAATTTCTATTGCTTCCTCCACCTCTGTACCTCTAAAAATGAAATCCGATCTGTTATGGCTTCCCTTCACTTCATATCTTTCCTCTAATCCCTCTCCCTTACCACGTGCTATTCTTCCCACATGATTCCTCTGGTTACCTTCTTTTTCTCTTCTCTCTCCCCTCTACTCTTTCCTTCTCTTTCGTTTTCTTCTTTCTTTCTCTTTCCTTCTTTTCTTTCTCTCCTTCTTTCTCCCCCTTTTCCTCATAAAACTCCTCTGGAATGATGTCATTTAATATTATGTTCATATGTACTTTTTTCAAACTTTTCATGACATGTCTTTTGTATTACTTTTTAATGCCTAATAAAAATGTCTTAAACAAAAAAAAATGGATTTACAATGATTTAGTATCCATCAGACAATCCAGAGTTATTTGCTAACAGCATCATGTATTCTTGGGGAGGGCGGGGCGGGCGGGGGGGGGGGTGTGGCGAGAGCGCTTGTGGCTTATTTTTTAGTCAGTACTTGGAATTTTAAAAAGCTAAGAACATGCAAAGTGATGTTGGCAAATAAGGGCTGATGGTGGATGGCACCATATTTTATTATTGAGACAGGACGTTTAAAAGATCATCCCACGGGCAGCTTCTAAGTAAAATGTCCCAACGCTAAAGGGTGAAAGAAGGAGGAAGAGAAACACAGAAAAAGCAGCAACAAAGAAATAAATAAAGAAAAGATGAAAAAGTGCAGAAAGAGTGAGATAATGTGTTAGAAAATGCCTGATGGTGGGTGAAGAGGCAAGACTCTGCTCCCTTGGAATCCACTATGCTGACATTGAATAGCTCTGCACATGGGCTTTTGAGCAAAAACTTGGGTATTATCTTACAAATTAAGCACCGAGCAGGGACAGACGTAAGGTGCTCTATTTCACTGTGTCTTGTTGAGGACTGCTGGGTGCTGACACACCGCATTCCACAACACAGAATGACTTTTGCCCAGGGTATTTGGAGCCAAACATATAATAGATTGACTAAGTGGATCAGCATGGCTCTGTGCATGGATAGCACCTGGCACTATGCCCACCAAAGCTTTCTTTTGCAAAGCATGGTTTGCTTCCGACTTGCTTGGCCTTTGTGTGGTTTACCACTTGGTCCTCTTTACCATCTCGGCGAGTGGCAGCTGGTGGTTGTAACACATGGAGAGAAAAGGTGTAAAGATCCATATCTCAAACACATACACATTTCAAAGGCTCAGTTGAAATGCACCTTGGCTGCACAACCTTGGGCCTTGATGTCCTCGAGCTGACACCCTTTTGCAGTCAGCTAGTGCCTACCCTGCCATGTACTACCCCCGCAAATTTCAAACTAGCAAGTGCAGTCCTTTGGGTTAACACATGTGCTGCTGAAGCACAGCCCATACGCCTCAGTCACAGACTACGCATCACTGAAAAACATACCACAGCCACATCATGACATTGGCATTCCATAAAACAAAGAATAGGTACTGGGCACATGCCAGCAGAAAGAGAAGCAGTCCAAGGTGCGTGTGACCTTACTTTGACTGTTTGTATGCCGGATGATTACTATTTGGGCTATAGACGCCACGCTGATCTGCAGATTTTAAAACCTGTGTATATTTTAAAAGGTGCATTTTAATTGTTAAGACAGACCTCGCTGTTGGTCCGGACGACTTCTCTACGTCCCTGGGGCCCGACCTGCTCTCTCTCCCCCGGCGCAGCTGAGCACAGCGCTCTCGCCGGCCGGGAGAACGCGGAACCGCCATCTTGGGGGGAGGCAGGGTAGCGCTCCAGCTCCTGGACGCCTCCCACCCTCCTCCCACCGTTTGATGGACTTGGATATAAAGAAGGGACCTTCCCGTCCGCGCAGCGGGTGGGCGCAGCGGGCGCGCCGATGGCGCGCCGAAGGCAAGCCCGTCTGCGCCCGTCCGCGCCGGACCCGCGCCCAGCGCCAGTCCTCCTGCCTCTCACACCCCAAAATCCTCCTGGACTTCGGATCAATTGCTCTTATTTCGCCCGGGCACTTGCACTCCCTTAACCCGCTGTAATCCCCATGATCTGGACTTTACGGCATATACCTGCCCTCACTGCAACGCCACTCTCCCTATGACATCTAAAACGCCTTTAACTCCCGTGACTGTCAAAAGCCAGCCTCCTATCATTTTAAAAGCGGCATTAATCAATTGCAGATCCCTCCCAGCTCACGCCTCTGATATCTGGCTATCACTTGACACCCATAAATGGGACATCTTGTTTCTTACTGAAACATGGATCAAGGATTCTTCTAAACCAGCCATCCACCTTGCCACTCCCCCCGGCTATTGTTTTATTGGTATTAACCGTGACAACTCTAAGTCTGGAGGAGGTCTTGCGGTAATCGCCAAATGACATTTTAAACTTAATCTTACGAAAATTCCTAATCTCGGCCTCATTGAAGCCGCTTATTTTACGGTTGGGGACTCTGCTCGCACTATTTGTGCAGGCATATTGGTCTACAACCCCCCCCCCCTGTGACTTCCTCCTCTCTACATGCTTTGATGCATTCTATTGCAGATTATTCTCTCAAACATTCCCATTTTACTGTACTAGGTGATTTTAACCTCCATATTGATAACCCCTCCTGCTTACAAGCCTCTTCCCTGTTAGAAACTTTACTTGGACTTACCTTGCCCCAATTAGTTATTGGTCCCACCCATATTGCAGGCCATACACTTGACCTCATTTTTTCCAACCATCCTGGCATCACCTCTTCTCCTCCGATTCCCATTACTTGGACAGATCATTTCCTGATTCCTTTTTCCATCACGGCCCCTTCCCCTCCCCCCCCACCCCTCTTAACAGAGCCAGAGGTCGGAAATGGGCCAAGGTAACCTGTGATTCCTTGGAAAGCCATTTACATTTCCAACTCAATCAGCTAGAAGATCTCGATTCAGAGACCACTAGATTCAATTCGACTCTTTGCGCCGCTCTTGACGCTGTTGCCCCTTATGTTCCTCTCACTTCTTCCAGATCTCGTCCCTCGGCCCCGTGGTTTTCTCCTCTGCTTCCTGAGGAGAAAAGTAAATGTAAGCAGTTGGAACGTAAATGGAGACAGGATTATGACCCTCTAGCCAAACTGGCTTATAAATCAGCTCGGAACCATTTTCACAAACTGAAACGCTCCTCTATGAGAACTTTCTTCTCCACCCTCATCCAACAGGCACATAACTCCTCCAAAACTCTTTTCTCTATTGTGAAAGACTTTGTAAATCCCCCGGCTGCAAAATCCTATTGTACCCCCACTCAAGATCTGTGCAATGGACTCTCGGATTACTTTCAGGAGAAAATAGTCAAACTCTCCTCCTCCTTTGCCACTGTATCTTTTAACCCTCTTGTAGATAATCCTTGTTCCACTCCCTGTTCTTTTAATTCTTTTGATGAGCTGACTCCAGACCTTGCGCTGTCTTTGTTACTCAGCGTAAAGTCTGGTTCCCCTTTGGACCCAGTCCCGGCTAGAGTCATGGGCATTCTTGCCCCGGTTCTAGTAAATCCACTTCTCTCCATCTGGAATACCTCCCTGTCCTTTGGACAGTTTCCTTCAGTGTGGAAGCAGGCCAGGCTAATTCCCATACTGAAGAAACCTGGGGCTGACCCCCTATTATTCAGCAACTATCGGCCTATATCGCTCCTGCCCAAACCTGCTAAGATCTTGGAGAAGGTGGTACAGAAACAGCTGGCACGGTATCTAGAATCTAACCAGCTCCTACATGACTCCCAGTCCGGTTTCAGAACCGGTTACAGCACTGAGACGGCGCTGGTAGAAGTCTCTGAGATCATTAGGGAATCAGTGGATAGGGGCGAGGAGGCCATGCTGGTCCTCCTCGACCTATCCGCTGCATTTGATACTGTTTCCCATAATATACTTGCCACCCGTCTACAACAGTTAGGGGTAGGAGGTTCAGTGCTGGCCTGGATCAAATCTTTTTTGTCTAGTCGATCTCAGAGGGTTACGTTGCACCCTTTTGAATCTGAGGACAAACCCCTCCTGTGCGGAGTGCCCCAGGGTTCGGCCTTGAGCCCTTTATTGTTCAATGCCTATGTAGCTCCTCTTGCCAGGGTAGTTGAGTCTTGGGGTGTCAGAGTGGTCTCTTATGCTGACGACACTCAGCTTGTTTTCTCCTTCAGAGACCACTCTGACTCCCACTTCTCCAACTTTAGAAACTGCCTTGGCAACATTTGCACATGGATGGCATCTAATCACCTTGCCCTTAACACAGACAAAGGTTCTCTTTTTCAGTAAGAAATCCCCCCCTCCTGCTAATCTCTGGTGGCCCACTGTTTTGAATCCTCCCCCCTCCCCTGTACAAGCGGCTCGTAACCTTGGTTTTACCTTTGACAATGCTTTGTCTGAAAGGGTCCAAGTCAACAAAGTGGTAGGTGCTTGTTTCTCCAAAATGCGAATGATCAGGAAAATTTTCCCTTACCTCCCACAACCATCTCGCAAAACAGTCGTTCAGGCACTCATTACCACTCACCTAGACTATGCGAATAGTCTATATGCAGGTGCTCCCCTTTACCTAATTGACCGCCTGCAAATTGTCCAGAACGCGGCAGCGCGGCTCATTGGTAATATCCCCGCTCGTACCTCGGTCAGGACATACCGGGATGAGCTTCACTGGCTTCCCATAGCCCGTCGCATTGATTTTAAAATTCTGACCCTGACATTCCGAGCAATCCATGGAATTGGCCCTCTCTATCTGAGAAAGCGTCTTACGATCTCTTCGTCAGTTAGACACCTTAGATCTAATAGTTTGCGTCTTCTGACGGTGCCAAGATTTAGACTTTCTCGTAGTGGCGGCAGATCTTTTACCGTCACTGCGGCTAAGCTCTGGAATAGCCTTCCTCTTGATCTCAGGTTCTCGGATTCTGAGCTAGCCTTCCGTCGCCAACTTAAGACCTGGTTGTTTACTATTCATTAGGGCTGCAGTTCTTTTAGGTTCAGTATTTTCTTTTCCGGATTGTGATGTATCCTAGGTTTGCTCTTTTGGGGACTTTCATGTAATCTTAGCGCCGGGACACTTCCGCTGGAGGTAGCCGTGCGCTTTATAAGCTTCAAATAAATAAATAAATAAATAAAAGGTGCTGTCAAACAAATTAGGTACAGGCAGGACAGCAATTGCGAAACCGTCTCTGCAGAACAGATAGATGTCAAGGAGAAGTAGAAATGTGTGCTTCTCACAGAACAGATACAGATGAAGAAGAAGCAGTGAAAGTTTAACTTACTTGAAGAACAGGCACAAATGAAATGACAGCAGTGCAAGCTTCCCTCTGTTAAAGAATTTGAGCCACATTTATGAGGCCCCTTGCGCCACCGGAATGTCACTTTTTGTAACGTTCTGTGGCACTGGAGCCTGCACGATATTTATCAGGCAGCACAAGCCACTTTTGTTGGCTTAACCCCTTCGATGCTCCTGACGGAACGGTTCTGTCATGAGCCCGTTGGCTCATTAGAACGTTCAGCACAGCGCAGGAATCTGCGCTGATGTGGTTAATGCTGCCTGATAAATGTTGCTCCCTTCAAAGCAGTTTTCTGTGTTAAAGGAGCGAGCAATGGGCGTTGCTGGGATCCGTGGCCTGTTGACACTGCTCCAGATTTATGAAAAATTGTAAATCTAAGGCAGCGCCAAAAACGTACACCACCCCATGGGAGGTTTAAGGGAGGCACAACAAGGAGAAATATCTGTATTTCTCCTCGTGTTTTTCTTTTTCTATGTGAGCTGCATTCTGCCTCTTGTGATTGTTTTTGTACAGAAAGGTTTGCCTTCTTGCACAATTACAATCATCCCCTCAATGCAGGCACCGTTGCTCTATGGTGCAAAGGTGCCTGCGTTGGTGCACTATTAGCAGATACAGGTGCCTACAAGGGATTTGTTAAGCCACATATTCACAGTGATTCCTGCATTCAATGTTAATTAGCACTATCCAGTAGCTTACAATTCACTTTCTTTAGATGCAATTTCAATTATTTTCATTTAAACAAATCTTCCAAAGAATTTTTCAACAAAGGTTTATGTATTCAAAAAGAAATTTATATTGGCAATTTTGTTTTATAAAGGGAACAAAAGATAAGAAATATTCCATAAAAAAACTATTATGCAACCAGAAATTACAATATTTCAGTATTACAAATATTTCATTGTTGCAGTTGTGAACACCTTTTCAGTACTTTTATAGGAAAATGTGACCGACTAAACAGAGAACATGTTCTTGAATCCAGTGAAACAGAAAATTGGTGTGGTTGTCGACGGTCCGGTCTAATGTTGTTCAAATCCACTAGAACATCTTCAGGAATTTGATATACAGATAACTGACCCTTAAATTAATGAAATTTACACTTGGTTCTTTAGTCCACAGTCCAAGAACGTGGTAACTCAATGGCCTCCCACTTGTACCAGCAGTAATTGCGGATTTTTAAGGAGCAGCAACCTTAAATATAGATATTTGTAGGCCCTCTTATCTGAAATACGAATCAATCTGTATTTCAATGCTGCTCAATCGACACAACGTCCCGCTGACTCCTCAGTCGACGTTGGTGCACGGCAGCCGATTGTGACCGGCGCAGGGGAAAAGGACAAGTATGCACCAAGTCTGATAGATACAGCACATTCCTGCCCTTTTCTTTTGCCATAGCGGAGCCCAGCAGGAAGGCCTGCGGTGCTGCCCTACGGCAAAAACCAATAAATAAGGCCCTTTGTATGTCCTGGCAGCAGCAATGTACACGTCATGGCAAATTGGGACTCTACAGTGCAAGCAGTCTTTCCTCACAAAACTGGTACTCCTTGACGGCAATAAACATGCTTTCCCTACTAATAGTAGGTAGCAGCAGTGCAAGATTACCTTCCATTGAGGAGAGGAACAACGTGGCAGCTGACAATATACGTGGAGTCATACTATTTTACTTAAGATGCTTCTGTCATATCCTGAAACACCTGAAGCTGTCATATCGAGTCCTGCTGTTAGACACAGCTCCTTTTTATGTCAATATGTTTTATTTTTTTTTAAGTTTGAGTTTATTGAAATATATGAAGTACAAAGGAAAAAATCATGTAATCGTGGGACCATGAAGAAACAGGAAAATGAAAAAATCAATCAAAGGAGAGGCAATCAAATATCATCAAAAAGAGGGGGAGGGGGGAGGGAGAAAAAGGGGAACCATAACATTGGATATAAAAGCAAAGCAATAAAACAAGCATTATCTCAAAAATATGAAAAGTAAGCAGAAAAAAGAAAACATAAATCGCATAAATCAATATTCGGACACTGTAAGGAACTATATAATTCAGGGTGGTTTGCGGACATCGAGAGAATGAGCATCAAAGGTAATGGAAGAGGGGGAGGTGGAGGAGAGGTAGTCAGACAATGGAAGCCAGAGAAGGTCTCTTTTTATGGCCAGCGAGATAGGGGAGACAAAGTTAGTATCTAGTCTGTGATGAAAACAGATTGCATTCCACCACGACTTAAAGGAAATGGAGGAGGCCTGCTTCCAGTTAGAAGTGATGTGGTGAAAGGCAACAGCCAGAAAGAGATCCATGAGATGGTAGTGAGAGCGTCCTTGGGGAAGTGCTGGAGATAGGGAGCCCAGAAAAACGTGAGTAGGTGAGAAGGGAGTGGAGAAATGGAAAATCTTTTGAAGATGTAACCAAACCAGATTCCAAAAATGGAGAGTGGAGGGGCATTCGAAAAGCATATGAAAAAGAGTTGCTACAGGGCATGGGCAAGACCAGCAAGTGGAAGGGGTATCCGCTGAGAAAGAGGACAGCGTTGTGGGAGTAAAGAGAGAGCGATTATAGAGAAAGAAAAGAGTTTGGGTCGTGTTGGCAGCTCTAGAGGTCTTATGTATCTTAGTCCAGATTTTGTCCCAAAGGGCAATAGGCCAAACTGAGGAAAAGTCCTGCTCCCAGGCCAATTCGACCTTCGTCTTGGTTCTGTCTATGGGAATTTGAAGTGAGCGGTATAAAAAGGAAGCCGAGGGGGAAGAGTCCAGAACTGAGGCTATGGGACGGTGAGGAAGGGGGATGGATTGAGAATCTGGCAGAGATGCAAGGTATGAGACGAGGATGGGATAAAGAGCGTCATATTGGGATCGTGAGCTAGCAGGCGAGGAAAATTGAGACTTGAGAACTGAGAAAGGTAGAGGGACATTGTGAGAAAGTAGTTGAGAGATCCAGCGGATACCGCGGGATTGCCAGGATTTCCAGAAGAAAGTACGGTTGTGTAGCAAGAGTGATTTGTTATGCCAGATAGGTTGATCATGCGTTGAGGAAAAGAATGGATAAGAGGAGGAGAGAAATGGAAACAGAAGCTTGCGAGAGTGAGAGAGAACGGGAAACCGAAAACGAGTCAATGAGGAAGTAAAAGAGAGATATTCACGAAACTCAAAGGGAGAGAGAAAGGAAGCCTCAAGTGAAAGCCCGAGGGGAGGATAAAAAGGTAGGTCTGTAGAGAGACACTGAGCCGACTGTTTGAGAGAAAAAGCCAGATGGTAGGTTCTGAAGTCAGGGAAGCGGACCCCTGATTGAGATTTATCTTTACGCAAAGAGGATAGAGCAATACGGGACTTCTTACCCTTCCAGAGGAATTTCAACAGGAGAGAGTCAACTTTTTTAAAGTAGTAATCGGGTATATGAATTGGTATCATTGAGAGAGTGTAGAGGAGAAGGGGGGAGAGCATCATTTTGATGGAGTTCAGGCGACCCCACCAGGATAAGAAAAGTGGATGCCAGTGAGTGATAGCGGAATCCAGCTTTTTGGAGATATAATCAAAGTTAAATTTCAAAGTGAAATGGCTGAGAAAGAGGAAACCTGTTGTAGAAAGGCGGGAAGGGAAGAGAGTGGGTTTGAACAGTACAGAAGAATGTCGTCAGCGTATACCGAAAGTTTAATCTGTTGAGGACCGAAGGGGTAACCAGAGATTAAACTATCTTGTGGGATTTTGGTAAGGGAGGGTTCTAAGGCAAGAACAAATAATAAAGGAGAGAGACACAGCTCCTACTTTTTACATATCTTGGAGCCTTGCTGCTGTCATTGAGTCTTGCTTTCAGTGTCTGCAGGTCTTAACGCTGCCATCCTCTGCAACTCGTGCTCCTGTCACCACAAGCAACATTTGCTGCTATTAGATAGCATCACTTCCTGCTGCTCTCACTCTTGCGTATTACTGCCACTGGATAGAAGTCATGTCACTTGCTCTGCTTCTTAGCTCATCATGCACATTGCTGTCAACCACTGCCGATACAGCTGTCAATCATCCTGCTGTCACCTCTTTGGACTTGGTTGGAGCAGGCAAACCTCAAATGAAGTGGATGGATGTGCCTAGTAAAAAGCCTCAGAGATTATTTCAACTTCAGGGTACAGGAGGGGGAGTTCCCTGCAGCAGCCTAAAGCTACTCATGGTGCCCTCTGCGTACAAAAGGTCTAAGCACTACCCTAGCTTGCTAGCTATTCCTTCTTTCTTCATGTGAGCGATCTTCAGACATCTGTTCATGTGGAGGAACATGAGTCCCACACTGGCTGGGGGTGCAGGTGTTATCCACTATACTACAGGAGCCCTGCGTGAGGGGTGCATAAGGTTCATGGGCACGCTCACACCTTACCACATGCAATGGTCTATGCCCAGATCTCTGCCCGGCATTCTTCATGCTCAGTCAAATCTTGCAGTGTCTTCTGTTGTTGATCCTCACCATATCAAGATCCAATCTAATTTTTACACAGATTCAGTTCTATTATAAATATGGCTGCCAACATTATTTACCGTGATGCATTTCTACTGCAGCATGTGCACATTCAAACCTCGTCATCTTTAGCCAACACTCTTTAATTAAGAGAAAAAGAAACTGTGACAGTGCATGTTTGGCGTAGGCATATATGTGGATTTGTAAAAGAGAACCTACAGCTCATAAAACAGACACAGGCATCATAGTTGTAATTGGGTGCTTTTCTATCACCGTAGAGCATTCATAGCCATTTCAAGAAAGGATTTCAGGGCAAAAGACTGAAAAAAATGTATTCACCTTTGTACAATACCTTAAATGATAGAAAATACAAAAGTAAAATAAAAAGGTACTTATCATCTGGACCTTGATCCCTGCTCTATCCTGATAGGTACAACGGGGATACATTACTAAAATTAAATTATGAAATGTTTGAGAAATATGTAAACATTTATGGTATATACACCATGTTGTACTTCAAACTATAGTGTATATGCACTTAAATAAACATGAACCTTAAACGAGAGACAACTTAATGAAAGTGTGAATCCTATGTAATACCTATATACCACAATAATTTGCATTCAATCTACTCACTAGACAGCATGGGGAACACAACATAATGCCTAGAGGAAAACCCCAAAAGAATACTATTGTTCATAAGGTTTAGTGAAGGTGAACGTTTGGAGCATCTTCAACTATATCCTTAATGGTCTTTGTTATATTAACCATGAATGCAGATGTGCTGTAGTGACAAAGTCAACCTGGGAAAGTGCTTTTGAATCCCGCATGGCACTGTGATGCCAATGTTGGGACAGGATGTGGTGTAACAGCCAGAGCTTGCTGACTTTTGAGCTGGGGCACCAGGTTTGAGTCTCAGCATACTATCAACATCCTGTGCTATTCTGGCCAAATCACCCAATCTCCACCATTTCAGAGCACAAAAATGTAGGTATACTTATGTAATGTAACTGGTGCTTATGTGAAGCTCTATAGTGCAGGGTCAAGTTCAAGCTACATAAAACTAAAAACAAAACCTATGATGCCAAAGTAAGTGTGTGCAGTAAGATAAATATTTAAGCAATCATTTCATCTATAAGATCTTGCATCTCTACCATCGACCATATAAGGTACAATGCTATATTATAGGTCCATGTTATATAAATGAAAACACGTGCATGTTTTTACATTGTGAACAGGCATCCCACTTTATTCCACTCTGTGAATGCCCGATCCTTTTAAACTCTTGGTGAACCTCAAGATTTTGAAATCCAGATAGAAGCTATGCATACTTTTCCTTATCCGAAGACAGGCTCTACACCTTTCATGGAGTTCATATAAATCTACTTCTCGATGTGTGTCTGAGCAGTTTCTTGTGCTCTTTTTGAGATCCTCTATAATTGTTCCCTGGAAACGTTTGTTTATTATGCAGCTTATGTTGTTTTTAGTAAGAAAAGACACATTTCCACTAAGGCTTCAGAGATTTCTTTTCTGTGTGTCAAACATGCACACCTGGCACAAGAATCGTTCAGTACCTGCCATCTTGCAGTCATTTGATGGACACAGGTCTGGTGGACACTCTTGAAGACCCAGCCGTGTTTACTGTCTCAGTGGAAAGGAGGATTGACAAAGACAACAGATCTGGCTTTAATGTGCTAAAGCAATAATTTAGGCATACACAAATGCTGTCTGCATGGGTTTGAACAGTGATACTCGAAGTATGACCCTCCTGACATTTACATGCACCCCCCTGGGCATACAGGACTCAGTACTAACATACAAACAGCAAGCAATTATTTAAAGGTAGATTGCAGTTAAAGAAAGAATGTAACTAGGGTGTTCTGCCCCCCTTAACTTTAGAAACACCTTCACTTTTAAAGACAGCAAACATGGAAATTCATGATAGGCTCTACAAATTTCCAAAACTATATTTCATTAACCTGCAGAACTGTTTCACGTTACTAACCCAGATTATGGCAGTGCATTCAGAATAGTGGTAGCCAAGAGGCTTATCATTAGGCCCTAGAAAGCTGAGGATCCCCGGCTATACAGGCTTGGTCTCAGTCGCTGTTAAGCTCAGATAAAGCGGAGGGAACTACACTACAGAGGGAAGATATCCTGGGATTACAAAAATACCTGATTTCAAATCTTTGAACAAGATACTATCGGCACTCCAAATGGTGGTGGCACCGGAGGCTGCCCCGGACAGCCCTGACGAAAATGCACCCCAAAATTCAGCCACAACAGGATTAATGTCCATATATACCCTGCCCTTCACATACATCAATCACCACACATTTTATAATTATAAGAAGGCTAAAGGCATTGCAGTTGGATGGTAAAAACTGCCAGCGTAACAAGCGAGGCACTGATATACATCCCCACAGCTAGTTTGGCCCTCCCCTTCCCCCTACTTACATTTTTGTGTTTACATTCTTTTTATTGAATAACTATTGCAGTACATTAACATTTGACGTCAACCTGATACAGTGCATGTTTTCAGTTTCAAATATATTGTTACATAGGACCGATATCAATTGTAGCATTCCCTTTATTCTCAGCCACATTTCAAATATATTCCTCCAACCATACTCCCCTTTGGAAGGAAGGGCGATCAATCGGCATGCATATTATCCCTCTACTTTTGTTCAATTCCCCACAAATCTTGGACCATTTTTGTGGGCATCCTCTTCCTTCATAAACCTCTCTTTCTGCCTGCATGCACCAATCCATGGCTGCCTCCCAATCTCGGAATCTAGGCCTGGTTATGCCCCTTCAGGTACTTGCTATGTTGCTCTTAGCAACCATACATCCCAGGGAGACCCAGGTTATTTCCCTTGCCGTAAGGTCTGTTGCATCCCATATGTTGAGGAGGCACCATCGGGGTGAGACTCTTACTTCCTTCCCACATTCCCACACAATGTCAGAATTCTCACTGTTATTTTATCCCAGTACATCTTAAAACTTAATAACTTAATAACACCATTGGTGTATAAACGTTCCCACCTGACCACAGCCTCTAGGGCACAATAGTGAGCTTAGTTTTAATTAGTGCCATACTGGTATAATAGGCTCTGTGTTAAATCTTCTGTTGTATTAATTTAAATTAGCAACGTATCACCACTTCCCGGGGAGATTCCAATGCCTCTTTCCACTCTTCGTTACTCATGTCTCCTACTTCTTCTACCCATTTTGAGCGTATCAATTGAGATGCCCAATAGTAATTTTGAATTTCTGGGAGGGCTATGCCTCCATCGTACCAGCTTTACATGAGTTTAGTCAGTGCTATACAAGGGATACAATTATTCCAGCAAAGTGTGCGTATTTCTGATTCTATTTCTTGAAAATACCTGGTTGGTATCCGATTTGGAGTATTTTGCAAGATGTAAACAACCTGGGGGAGTGCCATCATTTAGTATAGAGAAGCTTTACCTAGTAACTTGAGGGGCAGGGTCTTCCAATGTTGCACGTCTTCATTTAGTCAACACAGTGTGGGGAGGGGCACATTTTCGTCATAAAAACAGTTGGGGTTGTGTGACATAGGTCCCTAGATATCGAAATCCCTTGGTTACTCTTCTTGCAGCACAAATCTTGGGAAGACTAGTGCCCGCCCGCACAGAACATATATGAGCGACTTATCCCAATTTAATGGTGTATCCTGAATATTTTTGAAAGAGAGTAAATATGTGTTACACTCTGTGTATTGAGGAATATGGTTTGGCTAAGTAGAGCAAAATGTCAACAGCATATAGGGAAATTCTGTCCTCTCACTCCTCTGTCCAATTAAGTCCCCTGAAGTCCCTCTGATTCAGACTGCCAAGGGTTATAACACCAGTGGAAATATTAGTGGAGAGAGTGGGCAGCCCTGTCGCGTCCCTTTCTGCAATTGAAAAACTGGTGACCATCCTCCAATCACTATAACTTGTGCAAGGGGCCCGAGTAGAGAAGCTGTATCCTTGACAAAAATTTCCCCCAAATCCGAATCTTTCAAGAATTGTGAACAGAAAGGGCCTTTCGATTATATCAAATGCCATTTTGCCATCAAGTGACAGTATTACTTTCTCTTCTCTAATAGTCTCTGCCCTACCCAGAACACCAATGAGGTGCCGCTGGTTGAGTGCAGTATTTCTACCCAGCATAAAGTTGGAATGATCTGGGTGGATTAACTTGTGTAGCAGTAGGAAGAAACGTGTAGCCAGAATTTTAACAGCCCGATTTAACAGGGATATGGGTCAATAGGAGCTACATTGTTCGGGGTGTTTCCCACTTTTGTGTATTACTAGGCTATTGGCCATTCTTTGACTTTCAGGTACAGGTTTGTTCTGACGCATTTCAGGCTAGATATCTTTCACCGTATGACTACCTTCCCTAACACTAATATTTGGTACAGTCAATTAACATGCTGTCTCTGTGATAAGATGTCTAGTCAATCGACCATCCATGTACTGTTTTTCTGTAAATTTTATACCGATTTAAGGATCATTTTTTTATCAAGCCTTTATTGAGATCCCTAAATTTTAGACAATGTAGACCGGCGTATTTATTTTGACAACTGCTTCCAAATTCGTTCCCAAGTGGGGTATTAGCAAGATTCTTAAGGGCTGTTATTTCCAGAAGGAAGATATTAACTGATGTATGTTAAATTGTGTTTGCTTTTACTGCACTTGTTTTTAAATTCTGATTCAATATTTATCGTACTGTAATGTATACTTTTATGATTCTTCATCTGAATCGAATAACGATGATTGGATTGATTGACTTTCAGGCAGGATGCCGCTCGCCACACTACATTCTCACCACATACGGGGCGATTGTGGTGGCATTTCGTTTATATTAATCAATTGGTAGGCTGCTCGGGTCCATTGCTTTCCCGGACTCTAGCTCCCCAATTGCTTGTATCACTTTTTTAGCGGTCAAGTCAGACTCAAAATCCTCTTTAGCTGTACTCTCCAGGGAGGGAAGATCGAGGGTGGTCAACAACTCCTGTGCACCGGTAAGACTGGATGCTCCTGTTGGTGTATAGATCTGTTTAAAATATTCCGCGAAGGCTTCCGCTATTTCTTGTCTGTGTCTAAGTAGGGTCCCCTCCCGTGACCAATCCCAAACACCATTTCCAGTGGCCTTTTCTTGCTTGTCCAACCATGCCAGTAATTTACCCGCCTTATCCCCATACCTCGTATATTCGATGTTGGGTGGCTCGGTATTGCGCTTTAGCCGCCTCTTCAGCAATATTATTATATTCTTTATGTTTAATCTGTAATCTATGTTTAGTGTTTCACGGTTTGTATTTGAAAGGGGAAGGATTTACGAAGGAGAATACCTACCCCTCTTGATCCTCTGGTGTAACCGGCATGGGCAACCAGTTTATATCCCATCTATTTAGCGCACAATAGGAGGTCCCTTGTATGTGGGTCTTTTGCACCAATACCACGTCAGGCGCTTGTCGCTTCAGGTATTGCAATACTACCCCTCACTTAATTCTGTCCCCCAGCCCATGTAAGTTCCACAAAAGTGTCTTAAAATTGCAGGGTGGTGGAACTAAAATCGAGTCAAAATGCATCTAGTTGTTTCTGAAGGTGTCCTCTGTGGGTACCGGAGATTGTGAATATCTTTCTAGGCCTCACCACGCCATTGAGTGTCTGATGGCGTGGTGACTAGCCATCTGATCGCTTGATGTATCATTCGTCCTACCCATAGTGTCTGTTCAACACATGCACTGCAAACGTTTTCTTCCATAGTCCACTTTAAAAATGTAACAACTCTGAAACTTTCCCTTATGTAACTACCCACTCCCACTTAACATACTTAACAGTCAATAGTACACTCATTACAAACCGGAAGAGACCGTCAGAGTCCGTTTGGACGAATCTTACTTCAATGATTGTCCTGAGAATCTCTCTGTTGCTTATCTTTGTCGTTCTGATACACTTCCTTTTCCAATCTGTCATTGTGTCTGCGTTTATCCTGACAACTCTCTTGCCCCTGTCTGCATCTCTCAGAGTTAGGTATTTGGGCTCCAGGGGTTGTCCACCCCTCCAGCCACTCCCAGGCTTCCTCCGGGGTTACAAAAACATGACTTCCTCTCTGCCACCACCCTCAGCCTGGCCGGGAAGATCAGTGCATATTTTATGTCTTTATCCAGAAGCGCACACTTTACCTCCAGGAAGGAACTTTTCATCCTCTGCACCTTCACCATAAAATATGAGAAGAAGGTTATTGTAGAATTCTCAAACTTTAGTGGGATAGTTGTGCAGGCTGTCTGCAAAATAATGTCTCTGTCCCAATAATTAAAGATTCTCACCAAGATAGAGCGCTGGGTAGACCCGGTTTCAGTGGGCCTCCTGGCACCGGGTGGACACATTCAACTGAGAAGTATTGGCGGATAGCGTGGGGTTGTAAGAGATTTTGGACCAGGTCTTCCACCAACGGGTCCGTGGACTGGCCCTCTGCCCTCTCCGGCACTCCTAAGACGCGCTTGTTATTCCTACGTGCACGCCCTTCATAGTCTTCGAGCATTGCGTCTAACACCGCCGTCGTTGTTTGAAGATTTTTAACACTTATTTCCAATGTTTTTATAGATTTCTGCAGTGTGGAGACCAAGGCTTCAATAGCTTTCACTCGATCCCCTAAAGACCTGCATGCATTAGTGTCACTTCGGTTGTGACAGAGTCTATTTTGTTCTCTAGTGTCGAGCACACTCCCTATATGGCCTCCATAATATCTTGTAACGTTGGGGTGCCAGCCTCCACTTTTTGCTTAGTGACGTGCGTATCACTGTTTCCCGATGCTACTTCAGCCTTAGAATGTGCATATTTGTCCAGTTTTGTTTGGTGTGTTATTTTGGGACCCTTCTGAGTCGTCATTGTACCAGGACTCGCGGATGTCATAAAACACCTTTTTCCACCCACGTCATAATTGGTGTTCACTATGTAGACGTATATTGAGTCCCCGCACTGTACCTCAACCAGGATATGCCCCGGCCACTCCGAGAGAGCAGGGTTGTCTTTTTAGGCCTTTATCCACTCCCTAAGATCAGAGCGCTCAATCTCCTTTCATCACAATCGTTTTCAAAATGGCTGCTCCTCGGGAGTCTTTATACCGGTCTTCCAAATTCGAAGTGCATCACAGCGGCTGCGCACCTTCCCTCTCTGCCCACGACTTCCCCAGCAATGCATGACTTCTTACTAGACCTGTGTTCAACATACGCTTCATGGGCCAGGCGCATCGATCCGGCCAGTCCACCTCCAGGCTCCACTGGCTGAACTGTGCGCCTCGGTCTTCAGGTACCATAGCTCCCCTCTTTTGCGGGGGCGTTTATGGATGGTTGGCCTAGTTTCGACCTCTCCAACCCTCTTTTATTTCTGTGCATGAATAGGTTCCAGATTCTCAGTCCGGGGTGCTACGTCGCATGACCCAGGCTTCTCGCCTGTTGCTGCCGCGCCTGTCTCGTCCTCAGAACTCGGGCGGTTTACACGCACCGTCTGGTCGCATTAGTGTGGTGCTGCTGGTGAGATTTGCCTGGGGTGGAGAGGGGGGCTGGCGGGGGGAACGGAAAAATAGCACTCCACCTCCACCAGGCCAAGCCGCGATTTCAGTTTAGTAGGCTCCGGCTGTCTCAACCTCCGACGTCTGCAGGGCTACTTCTGCCGCTCCCCCCCCACACCTCGGTTCCCGGCCAGTTTCTTTGATCGAGGGAGGCTGAATCGTGCTGTTTTCAGCCTGACGTTCCCCTGTGGGCTGGGGTTTACAGGTAGTGATGCATTCTTTGGGAAAAACGGATTATTTCATCGGATTTCAGGGGATTTATTGCTCGATTCTCGGAGCTCTACTCTGGTGCGGCCATCTTGGCTGCCAGCTGACCATGCCCCCCTCCTACTACGTTTTTGTTGTTCTGTTCACTTTGTTATGATGCAGTTAACTGACCTGTGGTCATTGAATACACAACACAGTCGGAAGAGTCCGCTAGAGTAACCAAATTGCACACTTGAACATTTGAGTACACAGCTCACATGTAAATTATAATGTTGCACATTCACAGACATATGGGGGACTGCCAATGGGTGAGTCCTTCATTGCAAAGCTAACCTGTAAGGTTGTCACACTCTTGCTCATGTGATACCTGTTGATTACTAATTGTAATGTCAAGCACAAGCAGTAATTGTATAATGCAACTCTTTCTCGGAGACTGGCAATGTTGAATATATGTACAACCCTTTTTAGGTCTCGCCTTCGAGACCTATTGTTGCCGAGATGCCTCTCAAGGGAGACAAACCGGGGCACGCGCAGCGATTCGGTTCTGTGGACGCGCAGGTCCAGCACGGCGCCGTGCATGCCCCTCACGCACCCTACAGGTCTTCTCTGCTCCCCCAGAGTCCCTCATGCACCCCACAGGTCTACTCTGCTCCCCCATAGACCCTCACGGACCCCACAGCTCCTCTCTGCCCCCCAGAGCCCCTCACGCAGCCACGAATGCGCCCACCAGTAGCCTTGGCCCCTTCTCTCGCCCGCAGCTCGTGCCCCTCACTGCTCCCCTCACTCACCTTCTCTGCACCGGGCTGGGCCATCATTCCTCGGCTCGGGGGGGGGGCTACCGTGGGGGGTGAAGCGCGAGCTTTGTGCAGAGACCGCTGCAGTTGCACGAGCAGAGCAGACTCCAAACACACCGCTCGCTCTGCGAGATCTGCCAATGGGAGGCCGCATGACGTCACCGACCGAGGACGAATGCGCACAGCTCGAAACACTACTCGTCAGAGCGTGCGCATAGCGCGCGCTGCCGCAAAGACCAGGGCAGGTGCACGAGAAGAGCAGACTACAAACCCAGCTCGCTCTGCAAGATCCACCAATGGGAGGCCAGATGACGTGTGTGGTTCCGGGCGCATGCGCGCAGCTGGAAACACCTCTCTTCACAGTGTGCGCAGACCTGGTGACACCAAAATGCAAAATAATGGGACCCCCGCCCCGCCCGTGGACCAGCCTGCACGGGAGAGCCCCGCGCCCGGAGCCCAGGCTAGGAACAGCATGGCATCCATAGGGCACTTTGACCCGGTGACCACCACCAAGATCGGGATCACAATGTCCTGCAGGTAAGACCCCCGTCCGTGCAGCTGACCCTCACACGCACCCCCTGACTCCCCCAAGCAGCGGACCCCACACGCAGGCACCCCCATCAATCCCCCCTGAGATATAAACTGCCCAGCGCCCTCGCACACAGCCCCCAGCCGTCGTCTGCTCGTCTCAGCCATGTTTACTTTCGTCATTAGAGCTGCGTACTCCCCTCACATTTGTTGCTGGGTGGCTCCCGCGCACACCTGTTGGCAGGGGGCCCTACTCTACACTACTCTCATGATGTGCAAAGTCTGTACATCGCTGTAGCATTCCTGACCATTATGCACAGTGTGTCTGTTCCATTATGCACGGATGTCCTGTGATCACAGTAGGCAGAAACCATTTGTGTACTGTCCTGTCCCGTATGCACTATCTTCTTCGTACCTCTCTGTGCACTGCTGCTCTGCATGCACAGTTGTGTTCCTACTCTCTGTGCACTGCTGTCCTAGGTGGTGTGTGTGGGGGTGACAGTTGTGTTCCTGCCCCTCCATGCACTGGTCTGCATGGGGGGGTTGTCGACCCTGTCCCTCCGTGCACTGCGGCCCTCGGGGTGTTAGAGGGGCGGTGTGAACAGTCAGCCCCAGCAGGTGTGAAGTGTTTTACTCCTGCACTTCCCGTCAGTGTTGCCCTGAGGGCGGTGCTAATGGCTGAACACTACGGACCCTTGTTGCACAGATGCCTGGTGTGTAACATGTTCTCCTCTGTTAAAAGGTTGACTTTGGGGAACTTGCTTTCTTTTTAAAATGTTCATTGCACGTAGAAATAAACACCGAGTTCTGGGTCTGGGCATTTCAAAACCCATCTGGGAGGGGCGAGCGGGCTCTGGGTCATCAAGCCCACAAGGCAAGTCACGTAAACTCTCACCTGAGTGAGCCAGAGATCAGCCTCAACTGAGCCGTCTTGGGCATTAATCCTTCCGAGGTCGATATATTAAGCACCGGTACATTTGGCGCTATTAGCCCCTTGATTTGAATTACACCAATGGAAAAAGTGTAAGTGCCATGTAGCCATGTACATTACACTCGTTAGGTTGGTATAAGCCCCACGTGAAATACCGGGAGGGGGCGCTCGTTAATCATCCAGGTAGCAGTAGGTGTAGCTCCACAGGACATACCTCTGCCGTTTCTAAGTGCTGTAAATAGGAGAAGTTGTGCTAGCGAGTTTAATGGTTCCTCATTGAAGTAAGTTGTCTCATGAGTTGTAAAGTTGTCCCTCGGATGTTGTTACCTGAAGTTCTATCCCCGCTCGGGCAGACTCAACATTCCATCCTTCTGGGGCCGGCGGGCAGAGGGCTTCTCCCAGCCGGCACAGGCCCACTTCCCTTCAAGCCGGGTCATCATCCTTCCTGCCTGCCTGCCTCCCTCGCCCCTCCTCCCCGTGACCTGGAAAGGAAAACTCCAGGCTCTGGGCCTGGCAACCAGACAGCAGGCCGCAGAGGGGAATGGATAACACCACCACCCTGAACGGGGCTACACGCACCCCTACACACAGTGCCACACTCTTCACCACTGAGGGAGACATTCCCGGCCTTCCTTCCAGTGGAAGGTTACAGGGAAGGCAGAAAAAAATTGCATATAAGGGCAGCAGAACCGGTGTGTGTCAGAAGACCAGGGAATGTACCATGTGCACAGGGCATAAGCTCACCCTGACAGGGTGAAAGAAAGTCATCAGTGGGAAAGTGCAAAAAAGGGAGAAATATGCATGAGAGCACAGAGTGGATAGCAAGCAGCAGTGTCGTCACTAGGAGGGTGCTGTGGTGCGGACCGCACGGCTGACACCATGAGTTACCGCACTGGGTGACACCAACTCTAGTGACGCCTCTGATACCAGGGGCTTCAATACCAAGGGCTCCAATGCCAGGGGCTCCAATACCAGGGGCTCCAATACCAGGGGCTCCTTACTGAAAATTCTATTCTCCTTGACTTTGGAAGTGCCTTTCCTGTGTGTTCTTGTGGTTGGAGTGGTTAACATTCACTGCTGTATTATCCTTGTATTTGTGTTTGGTACCTTTTTAGGTTTCACCCTCGAGACCTATTGTTGCCGAGATGCCTCTCAAGGGAGACAAACCGGGGGCACGCGCAGCGATTTGGTTCTGTGGACGCGCACGTCCAGCCCGGCGCCATGCACATCTTCTGTCCCACATTCACACAGAGCCTCTCTCAATCACGCGCGCAGCCACACTCACACATGCACACACATACGCACACACTCCCCTCCTTACCTCACCTCACTTCTAAAGTTCCCTTCTATACCCCCTTCCGTTGAATTAAGACAACTTTTCATCTCTTCCAAAAAGCTCTACTGTGAACTTAATAGTGCCCTCCTATCTTCACCTTGCAAAATGCCCGGCCTGCTCAAGTCCCAAGCGTTGGTTGTCTTCCTCAGGGTGAAGCAGTGCAATAGTTTAACTTGGTCCTGAAAAAAAGCCAAGAAATAGGATTTTTCCTATGTCCTACCTCGGCGCTGGACAACGCATGTGTGCGTGCGCTCCGCCCCTCCTGGGGTTGGGTTCCTTTCTGTGCGCGCGCCGCTGCTGCCCACGCGGTGGGAGCTGCCTCCGAGTGTGCGCGCCGCTGCTCTCTCGCTCAGTGTCTCGCGGTGTTTCGGTCCACTCTGTACCCTCTATTCTCCACTCCCCTGAAGTACTAGAAATGCAGAAGGTAGAGCTTCCTAGATGCCTGCCCAGCAGCTATATAAGACCATCGATATGGCATCCCCAAAGCATCCCCAAAAGGCACTCCGTTAGCTTCCACCTTCCCTACAAGAATACCCCTGTTCACACGCACACACACCGGTGCTGGGGGGCGCTTACCTGAGCATGGCCTCTTCTTTCTCCTCCTCCTGCTTCTGCCGGTCCATGACTGCCATGATGATGCTGCCCTCCTCCTCTGTCAGGTGGCTCAGGTCAGGGATCTCGGGGGCCGGGCGTGGGCCCTAAACCAGGGGGCCCCCAGGGAAAAGGACATACTGAGCGCAGCTGCCGCCGCCCTCCCCCGGTGGGAGCTCTGCTCAGGACGCTGGGCTCCCGCTGAGTGGCGTCTATGCCGGGCTGCCTGTTGCCCCTACGCTCATACTGGCCCGCCGACCACAGCCTCTAGGAATGGTAGCCCCTGATAGTGGGGCACTGGTATAGCCCAGTTTGAGGCCGCGGTGGCTATCCCTTGGCCTTTAGGGTGCGAGTGGCGGGTTGTGATACTGTGCGGGGATACTGGGCTACGCCGCTTTTCGCACGGGCACCGCCTCCAGCCGCTGCCTCTTAATGGGATCCACCAGCAGCAGCGTTCCATCCGCCCGTCCCTCCGGCTCTGACTGGAGCACGCGGCTTTACCGCGCATGCCAGTTGAACATTGTCACCCTCACGGAGAGCGCGCGCCGTGTATGGCAGCCACGGGACGCGAGTTCACGAGCCTTGAATTACAACTGTTCTCGGGCGGGGCAGTGACCTTGCTGCTTTTGTTTATTATTATCACCAAACATTATGGGGAACCCTGTGTACTTTGTTGAAACCTGTGTAGTACAAGGAGTGTGAGGCTGTATTTCTGCAGGTCACCATCAACTTCAAACCTTCTCTTACAGTCTGCAAACCCAGGGGAGCGCATCTCCACTTCACAAACATCAAGTCACCAACCAAAATAAGAGACATAGCTTCCAATTCCAGGTATGGACAGTCATGCAAAAAAGTCCAGAAATCACCATTGCCTGACCCACTAAGCATCTCCCCATCAAATGACACCTGCTCAATACCATGCGCCCATGGCATATTCTCGCTGCAGCCACTCGCACCTCCCTTCCCCCATACACTCATACGTCTCACTCTTTACCAGTAGATAGCACAAGAAAACCTGCCAAATGCCTAATCAAAAGGGTTGTATCCTATTTACCATGAGAGGGAAATTGCGCTCCCATTTCCACAAGTGGTCACAAAGCTTGGAGTAGGCACAACAATCCCAGCAGAAGCCTCATTTGTTCGACCCACAGCCTCACATGCTTCTGCTCAATGTTTGCTGAATCTACCATTGACAGCGCTTATCACATGCAATTCTGGGCTTTTCATCAGAGGTGGACTCTTCACTGTATGGGTATTGCCAACATGTCACAAGGATTCACAACCTTAACTATGATAGCAGCTCTAGCTATTTACTCCTCAGTGACTCCTAGCTAACCACATCTGGTTCTATACTCTCAGCGCTACCACTTTTTAACTAGAATATCCTCCTAAAAAAAATATAGAAAAAAAGCTTAATCTTACCCAGTTCGGCTGAAAGATGATGCACAGTTTACATGACACCTTCTGGTAAAATCTGTCACCTGTAAGTCAGTCTATAATCCTTCAACGAAAACGCATTAACCTTTTATCTCTAACCCTGGCAGCCTAGCAGATGATCTCATTCTGCTGTCCCTGCTCAGCAAACTCATCACCTGACCTGACACACAAGAGGCAAACAAAGATATGACAGCACCTTTAGATTTACTCAAGTGGTCAATACGTTCACCAGTGAAGTGGAAGGTACCTGACATCTCAGAATTCAAGATACCCAATCTTCGCCTCTAGGACTGGCAGCTCTTCGCATGGTCTGTCCATGTCCTCGTTTTCAACATTCATGGTGCACGTGGCAATGAGGCCAACCCTAACTCTGTGAGGCCCGCCTCACTGTGGGCCAAGAGGAAAATACCATCAACGCTGATGCTCTCATGCAAAACATCTCCAGCCTTAAATTTCACCACATCCCAAGTGCACACCTTTGCATCTCTTAGACCAAATATAAAACGGTACACACGCAGCGTTGCCCACGTTGTTCATTTAATGATACAGAAGGTCAAATTGTCCAATACTCTCAAAAAAAGGTCATTAAAAATTGCAACTACAGAACGATCTCAGTGGCAATACTGGAAATAAAGGAGTTTGGATGGTGTAAAAAAGACAAATTACCTCACCCACTGCAGTTGCTGTATGCTTACACTCAGTCCTGCATCTCTGACACTAGCGATCCCTCCCAAAATATGCAGCAAATTAATTTTATTTCTCACAACAATCATCCTCTTCAGTACCCCAACAGTACCAATGAATTCCGCTTGAGCCATTCTTGAGCCTCATGTTTGTCATATTCTTAACCAGTCTTGGGTTAATCTGCCTCGGGCTCTAAACCTTTTAGGGAGGGTTCCGGAGACAAAGCCCTGGTACGGGAGGCAACTAGTAGATTGCACAATACCACACCTAAGCTATAAGATGGACACTGCTTCATTAGCCCTGGTTCAGTGGTCCAAAGAAAGAGGTTCTATTCCAAGGCCCTGCTTCTAATTGAGATCCTTCTCCTGTGTCCTGGTGACTCTTCCTTCCAATTTTATCCATTGACTTTGGATTGGCTTCATCCCACTCCATCAAAAAAACAACTCAATCTCTGAGTCTTGTTCTAACCTTAGTATTTACAAAAGCACCAGTTCATTGCTAGTGACTCTATTTCATTGCCGACTTTGTGTTTACTCTTTTGGGAATTTTCAACTCCGGTTCCTCTTTAAACCTGCATACTACTAAAGCAAAATATTTCCTTGTTTTACCGTTGGATGAGGTCAGGCCCTGACTGGCCGTATCGGGCACCGGGCAATCCCCCGGTGGGCGGCACGGGTGGGGGCCTGTTTTGGGCCCCTGGGGGCCGTTTTTGTTACAGGGCCGTTTTTGCAGCATAACTGCAAAATCGTCCCTGTAACAAAATCTGCCGAAATCCGGCCCTGGCAAAGAGCTCGGCGGCACCCACAATCCCCTCAACAGGGGGGGGGGCGGCTGAGCACTTTGCCAGGGCCGGTTTTTGTTCCCAGTCCGGACCTGGATGAGGTTGGTTTTACAAAAGCGATTGTTCATTGCTGGTGACTCAGGTAAGGGACATTTTCGGTAATAACAAAGATGTCATACATGTTACACTATAGTATGTTTATAAAATACTTGTAAGCGCGATTTAAAATTTCTTGGTGTACGCCGCTGCTCGTTGCTCACAGACATGTGCTGCAGTACCTCCTGCTTACTCTGCTTATTAATCTACTAGGTCTGTACCTTTCACTGTAAATAGCTAGTATTTTTCTTGTCTCTCTCACTACCTTATAATTGTTGCTCCATACAAACATTGTCACTCAGCACCACTCCATTATCACTCAGCGCTACCCCAGCATCACTAAGCACCACCACATTTTCACTCAGCACCACCACATTATCACTCAGCACCACCACAATATCACTCAGCACCACCACAGCACCACTCAGCACCACCACGCAGCACCACCACATTATCACTCAGCACCACCACAGCACCACTCAGCACCACCACAGCATCACTCAGCACCACCACAGCATCACTCAGCACCACCCAGCACCACCACAGCATCACTCAGGGGCCCACAACATCACTATGCGCTACCACAGCATCACTGAACGCCACAGCATCACTCGTCGCCACCACAACATCACTCTGCACCACCACAACATCAATCTGTGCAACCATTCAACAACAACTGGTTCAAATATGTTCTCTCAATGTTTCAAGCTTTATTACAAATGTCACAGAAAGATGTAAAAATTTCACTTCTGTTCTTGGATTTTGGTCACAATAAAATACACTGAACACAATCTTCACAAACGTTATTTACAAAAGTTTAAGCTATTGCTATTATAAATTACAATAACTTTTATTTAAGTATTAATTATTAATTTTTTTTTAAAGCCATTGTTATTTGTAATATCAATACATCTAAGTCACGTAAATACAACACATATTGCATTACAAATGCTATAGGTGTCACATTTGCGAAAGTTACAACTATTGCCATTGTAAATGACAAAGCTATTAATTTAGCTATTTTCAAAACCAACACATAAATAAAAAATGTGTCATTTACAATACCAATAGCTCAAATTTTCCTAATGCGAGACCTATTGCATTGCAAATGCTTGTTTCTAAAATGGCAATAAAACAGACGAAGCAAAAAAAATAGCAGTGCATTCAGAAGTATTTTATTTTAAAGTGATAGTTTTCAAACATGAATTTAGAAACATTCATACTGCCTCCCATCAACCACAATGACAGCAATGTCATTTGTGGCTACATCCAAAGACAGGAGAAGATGTTATACAGCAAGCATCCTGAAGTCATAATTTCAAGGCCCTTAAATATGTGATTTTGAAGAATAAGGATGAAAATTTAAATACAAATATTGCCCAGGTTCACACAATTTGGTTGGGCGACCTGGGATTAATCCCACGTTTTCTGGTTCCACATAGAGCAATTCAGTTCAGCAACTATATATACATGATTTGCTCCCCTTATACCCACTTTACGCCCGAAAACACCTCCCTGCTGGCATCATTGAGGCCCTTGGTCACACCAAAGACCAAATGTTTCAGTGACCGGAAATGTTTTTGTGAGTACACGTGTTAAAACAGGCATATTAGCATGTGTGGTCTCATATTTGCTTTGCGGATGTATCTACCCTCATTGCTTAAAGTGTTAGGATGCACCACTACACACACATATATATTTTATATTCATTGGTTTTGGGCTGAATGGGGGCTCTTGAAGGATCGGGGGCCCTCTGAAGGTTTGAGGTCCCCATGTGCCGCAGGGGTGCCCGGGAGCCCCTGTGTCACAGGCTAATAATCTCTATGTGAAGAAGGGATATCACCCAATGTGCACACAGTGAGCTGGAAACCCATGCAGAGAGTAGGGTACCAGCTAATTGTGGTCAGCTGCCCAGCAGGGGTTTTACAACCTTCCCAGGGCGTCGGTGGCATCCTCGGAAGCCTTTGCACCTTTTCTTCGAAGGGGGAGGAGGTTTCCACTGACAGTCACAGGCTCTCTAAACAGTGCCCCGCGTCTTGCTCTTCACCTCGTCCATCGTTGGTTAGGGTGTGATTGACATAAAAGCCCCGCCCCCAACACCAGCCCCCCTTTCCTTCAAGAGCCCCCCATGCATTGAATAGCATTCTTAATTTGCTTTCTTTATACACGCAAGTATTACTGATTAAAATAGCTCGTTGGGTTGATCGCCTGCTGTTGAGATGTTTGTGTAAGAAAGTAGCAAGACGAAGGTTCGATTTTGTATTTAATGTAGGTTTTTATTATTTCTCACTCTAAAAATAACAAAATTGAGCTAGGGAATAACGTCACCTTTAATTTAAGCACACAGAGACATTCCAGTTTGTGTTGTGTGGTATACACAGAACCATTAATATTATTTATCTTATTATCAATAAAGGTTATATCCTGCAACTGTGTAATCTTAGTATATCTCACAAATGACGTACTGTCAGCATCAGCTATTTCGAGCGCAGCGGTTTTTCTGAATGTCACCATGTCCAGCAAATTACAGATTAATGACACAACACATACAGAGTTTAAAAGTCTGCCTAGAAAATTGTCAACACATTTGTCATCAAGCGGCAAAGTATTTGAATTCGTTCGTAGAGCAAATATAATCAAGCTCACTGTGTAACATTTTTCCGGCAGACTGTGTTTAATGTCATTAGTTATGGTGGGCAGATATCTTTGGCAGTATTGCAAGCTTCATGTTTCCAAGCTATTGAATATATATGCATATATATATATATATATATATATATATATTCACTGAAAAAACCATAGGTTATAGACCATATATAGTTAGGAATTAGCATTTACAAAACCTTGAAAATTCACTGAAAAAACCATAGGTTATAGACCATATATAGTTAGGAATTCGCATTTACAAAACCTTATTTTACTCACACAAAACCATTGAAATTCCATATATAGTTAGTTGCACTAACTATATATCGCGCACCCGCAATCCACTGCTGATGATGTCACATATTACATCATTCATGACATGGTCAGTGACATCACTGATGACATCACTTTTTAAATTGAGTGATTTCAGACTTACCACTTCATTCCAATCAAGATGGCTTCTGGTGTGCCATACTTTTGTCATAAGTAAGACTGTTAGCGCTCTAGTTGTTCTTTAGAACACTCTGGGACATTCTGTCATTGGGCTATACTTGGGGTACATCTGGGTGATATTTGGGCTACATTTAGGCTCTTTTGTCTCTGGTGGCCATCTTGGGAGACTGTATGTCAGAATTTTTTAATGAAATTGAAGAGGGTTTGAGAAGTCACTCAAAATGTGCCCTAATTTTTCTTTCTGCAGCACTAATCATAATTCATATGGCAAAATATACCCCCTCATTTTGTTCCTTTTTAAATTAAATGTTTTAAGAGTTACCACTTTATTCCAATCAAGATGGCTTCAGGTGTGCCATACCTTTGTAATAAGTAGGACTGTTAGCGCTCTAGTTGTTCTTTAGAACACTCTGGGACATTCTGTCATTGGGCTATACTTGGGCTACATCTGGGTGATATTTGGGCTACATTTGGGCTCTTTTGTCTCTGGTGGCCATTTTGGGAGACTGCATGTCAGAATTTTTTAATGAAATAGAAGAGGATTTGAAAAGTCACTCAAAATGTGCCCTAATTTTTCTTTCTGCAGCACTAATAATACCTTCTATGGCAAAATATACCCCCTCATGTTGTTTCTTTTTAAATTAAATGTTTTAAGAGATACCACTTTATTCCATCAAGATGGCTTCAGGTGTGCCATACCTTTGTAATAAGTAGGACTATTAGCGCTCTAGTTGTTCTTTAGAACACTCTAGGAGGCTGCAGTAGAACACAAAGGAATCAACTGACAGTCTCTGTCCTTGTTGGATGTACATGTTTTACTGAGAATGTCAGACTTCATTTTCACATGACTGAGAAAGATAATGTGAATTTACAGAAAATATGCTTTCAGTTTAGCTTATAGATCCCCTTCCAAACCACTGTGGGAAAATCATGAGATATTAGTTTTCTTTCAAACAATATTCATGATATCACAGCAGAAGGTTTTTTCACATGGTAAAATCACCTTAGAACCCACCACAATTCCTAAAACGAGTATGGTACCATCAACAAATGATTTATAATGTAACTAAAGTCCTAAAACCCTCTATTAACTACAATGCTTTTTAATGAGGTGCTATCATGTATATTGGTCCCAAGATGGCTGCCAACTCTTCTTGGATGAAGTGCTGACAGCCAATCAGATCAGATGTGTGGTTAGGCTCCGCCCAGATATATATCTTTTTTTGAACCTAAATTACTCAAAATCCACTGTAGCACATATATTGAGACCTAGCAAAGGCACATCGGGCTAACAGTCCCTACAATTTTGCCAAGTTTCGTGCAAATCCATTCAGCCGTTCGAGCTAAAAGTGAGGCCAACCGCCCTATGGAAATTAACATGGGAAAAACGCGTTTTGGGACCCCCCTTTTTTCTCGGCCCCCCCTTGATGAAACCCCCCCAAATTGTCAGGGGCTGCTCAGAAACAAAATGTTCCATTTTCCTGAAAATTTCAGCCAATTCCGTCCACAAACGCCAAAGTTATTAGACATAGAATTTTCAAAAATCCCATAGAGAAAAAATCCTAACTATATATACCTACTGGCGCCCGCCAGTAGGTTATATATATATATATATATATATATATATATATATATATATATATATATATATATATATATATATATGTATATATATATATATATATGTATATGTATATATATATATATATATATATATATATATATATATATATATATATATACTACTATAATAAAGGAAGAACTTTGAGGCTTTGAGGCGGGTAAACTCGGGAACCACAGCGCCAATCTACACACCCAATATACCGTTGTAATCGTCAGGGTGTGCAGATGGTTATAGGCTATATAAATTAAAAAACAAAAGTTATTTAAAAAATGTACATTAAAAAAAATAGTAGTCCCTCCGAAGTAGCGCCGGCCGCGACGTGCGTGCTCACGTCAGGAGCGCGGGGAGGAGCGGTGTCCAGGAGCGTGACGAGGAGCGGCGGACATGGCACGGGGAGGAGCGGTGACGTGAGGAGCAGCGGACAGGCCGGAGGAGCGGTGACCAGCAGCAGTGAGGTGACTAGCAGCGGACAGGCGGGAGGAGCGGTGACCAGCGGCAGTGAGGAGCGAGGAGCGGTGGAGCAGTAAACTGAGGAGCGCAGGGAAGGAGCGGCGGCTGAGGTAAGGGGATCCACGGACAATGTCAGGGCAGGCGGGGGTCGGGGCAGGCGGGGGACGGGCCGGGCGGGGGCCCGGGCTTCTGGACAATGTCGGGGCGGGCGGGTTCGGGGAAGCCTGATTGCTCCCGGATAAGGTCGGGACGGGCTGCTAGTATATATATATATATATATATATATATATATATATATATATATATATATATATATATATACACACATAACAACACTCCTTCCGGACAGCTGCACCCATAGGCTGTGGGTGGCACACACGCCAGCGGAGCAAGCTAGCAAAATCCATGCAGACAAAGTCACCAAATTCGCGTGCTCTCAAGTTCAAGGAACATCATCCAAATCGATATGCAACAAGGTTTATTCCACCGCAACGCGTTTCAACTGCATCCGCAGCCTTGAGCACATGAATGAGTGCACCAATAAAGAACGCCATTTTATAACATCAGACAGTGTATCACACATATCAAACAAAGAGGTAGGACAAAAATATAAGTTCGGCCGCCATGTTGGAGTGAGTTAATACAAAGCAAAATGCAGAACGATCCAAGTGATTGAGTACAAAGAAAAATCTTAAACATGTGTGGTTAATGCATAAATCAATGAATAGATATTGGCAGTAAAACATAATCATAGTATAAGTACTACAAACTCATTGTTGTCAATGCCCGCGCTGCAATTCACAAAGCAAGTGCACACAAAGCAGCATTCTCCCCGCTAATCCTGTAATGTTAGAATCGCGCTAGAGGGCTCCGTGAGAGATTTACATACCGTAATTAGCTCTATGTGTCCCTAGCGCACAGGTGCCTAAAAACCTCACAAAAAACGAAAACTGTGAGAAAAATTCTTGCACGTATGTATGTATAATGGTAATGGCATGGTGCCCCTGTACTGGCTCATAAATCTATGTTGCCCAGACAGGCCTGTCATCTCTGAGTGCCACTCACGGGGATAGTCACTATATAGTACGTGCTCCTTATTATTGCAGATGACCTAGATGACTACTCGCAATTGGTTTGATTGAGGATCAACCCCAACTGCATCAAACCAACTGCGAGTAGTCATTGCCTGGTGCCCCAATTGCAGAGCTACGGTAACCCTGGCATTCCTCATTAAGCGCATAGTGCTCGAATATTGAGTGTGCATATCATTTTAATCGTTACACTCATAGGCAGACATGGCATAGCTATGTGAAAGATCCACACAGAGAGTGGCCTGGTGCCCCACTTAAAGTACCCAGAGTCCAAGGTGTAAAGGAAGTTACTCCTGAGGTACCTTATCCGGCTTACTCTAGGATCACTGCACCCTAAAACTGGTCTGACCTCAAAGTCTAAGTCCATGTTGACAGTGATCACGGTCCGATGAACAGAATATAAAAAGTGACTCCCAAAAGGGAATTTGAATAAAAGGCTGGGTCACCCGTGTATGTGAATGGGTGCCTTCCTTCCCTCCTGCAAAAGAAACAAAAAACATGATTAAAATAAACAGTGTGAAGTATACAAACAATCACATTAAAAAGGTACCAATGTATCTCCATCATACTAGTTTCCTATGTATAAAATTACTGGAGGAGGAAGCTCCGAAAGAAATACAAAGCTCATGGAACTCAAAAACAGATGGAGACTACTCTTTCTTCAGGTGTATAGAAAGCTCCTCATCCTGGTTCAGGCCAAACGGTTCCTTCGTCTGGAAATCCGCAATGTACCTAGATTCCCTTTGTCTAAGCCTCAGAACTCGATTACCACCTCTATGATCCTGCTGGAGCTGTTCCAGTGTAAAATATTTCAGTACAGAGGAGTCTGAGAAGTGCTTTTCTAAGTAATGCCGTGCTACTGGATATTTAGGATCTTTATTGTTGATGGCACGTTTATGTTCTAAGATCCTTTTCTTGGCCATGTGGGTCATGCTTCCTATATAGTGTAGCTGGAAGGGACATTCAATCACATATATCACACACGTAGTGCTGCAAGTCAGGAACTGTGTAATCTTCTTACTGCTCGAGCCATGTGTGTATTCGTTGCGGAAACTAATGGTAGAACATGCCCTGCAGTGTCCACAAGGAAAGAATCCTTTGAGATTGTGATCACTCCCTTCCTTCTCTTGTGTGATGTCACTATGTACCAGCATGTCCCTGAGGTTCGACCCTCGTCTATATGTGATGCTTGGTCTATCCCTCATGGTGTGACCTATGATGTTGTCGTTCTTGAGTGTCTCCCAGTTACGGGAAAGAATATGTCTAATATTTTCTGACTCCGTACTAAAAGTCATGATCATTCTAGTATCGCTGTCTCCTCCACTGTCTACCTCCATTGTTCTCTCTTTAATTGTCTCGCTCCTACTGATGCCATCTGCTCTGTCTATGGCTCTCTTAAGGACCCAGTTAGGGTAGCCTCTCAGTTTAAATCTTTCGATCATGATCTCACTTTCTTTATCATACACCTCCATGCTGCTGCAGTTCCGTTTTGCCCTCAGAAGCTCTTTGTAGGGATTACTACATTTGAGTGTCTCTGGATGGCTACTGAGGGAATATAGGATGCTGTTACCAGCGGTGGTCTTGCGGAACAGAGAAGTGTGTATCTGATTCTGTTTGATCTCCACCCTGGTATCCAAATACTCCACGCTGCTATTGCTGATACTGCCTGTGAGCTGTATATTCCGGTCATTCTCATTGAGTTTTCTAATGAGTTCATGGGCATCAGTCTCACTACCTTTCCAGATGATAAATAAGTCATCAATATACCTGAGCCACAGTTGTACTATGCTCAGGTTATTTATGAGTGTCTTACCAGAGAAGATTTCCTCCTCCCAAAGGCCCATAAAAAGATTAGCAAACGACGGTGCAAAACAAGAACCCATTGCGGTTCCAACCTTTTGTTTGTACAGAGCACCATCAAAGACAAAGATGTTATTAGTGAGGCAATATTCAATCATGTCAATAATCATGAGGTTGTGTTCCCAGTATCTGATGTGCCTGTTCCTCAAAAAATGTATGCATGCAGCAAGTCCCTGTTTGTGGTCAATGATTGTATACAATGAGTGCACATCTAATATGATGAGAAGGAAACCCTCCTCCCAACTGATAGTTTCTAGTTTGCCCAAGAAATCTTTGGTATCCCTGATGTAACTAGGGAGTCCAATGACATATTCCCTGAGGAAATAGTCCACGTATTTTGAGATGTGTTCTGCCACACTCCCTATGGATGACACAATAGGGCATCCCGGAGGTGTGACAGGCTCCTTGTGAACCTTGGGCAGAAGGTAAAGTGTCATTTGAGACATGAGTGATGTCATCAGTAGTGCATTGCGGGTGTGCGAGTTATAGTTAGCTGAACTAACTATAACGGGTTCGATGCGGTCCACCATAGTGTTTTGGTGGACCGCTTAGAGGACTGCGGGATTCAGGGGAGAGCACTAAGTATCCTGAAAGCTTTCCTGAGGAACATGGTCCAGGTGGTGGCGATGGGAGATTTTGAGTCAAGACCCTTCGAACTTCCAGGGGGGTCCTTCAGGGATCCTCCCTAAGCCCCACTTTATTCAACATCTATGTTTCCTCTCTTGCCCCGGTGATCCGATCCTATGGATTTGAGTTAACATCTTATGCAGACGACACGCAGATCATGGTCTCACTGCTCCCGGGGAAAGAACTGGGCATTGCGGCCAGGTTTCAGGATTGTATGAAGGCAGTCAGCACTTGGATGGAAAGAAGTTGCCTTAAACTGAACTTCTACAAAACGGAGGTGTTACTTTTTGGCTCCAACAGCAACTTTTGGAGCCCTAAGTGGTGGCCGGAAGATATGGGATCCCCTCCTTCCCCCGCAACGAAGGTGAAGAATTTAGGAGTGCTTATCGATGATCAACTCTCCTTTAAACCCCAAGTGAAGGCGCTCACCTCCTCCATCCACTGGACTTTGAAAATTATCAGGAAGATTTTTCCCTTCCTTCCGGTAGGGAGCAGAAAGACGGTGGTGACAGCATTGGTGCTCTCCCGCCTCGATTACTGTAACAGTCTTCTCTTAGAGGCCCAACAGGGGCTGCTTAACAAGCTGCAGGTTTTAGTCAAGTCAAGTCAAGTCAAATAATTTATATAGCGCGCTACATACCCAGAGGGTCTCAAGGCACTTGAAGAAGGGTGGGGAATTACTTGTTGAATATCCAGGTTTTAAGTTGCTTTCTGAATGCTAGGTGGTTCTGAGTGAGGCGAAGGTGAATGGGAAGTGAGTTCCAGGTTTTAGCCGCCCGGTAGGAGAAGGATCTTCCTCCCATGGTGGTTTTGTTGATGCGAGGTACAGCAGCAAGGGCTTGATTGGAAGAGCGTAGCTGGCGGGGGGAGGGGGGGTGTAGAAGGAAAGTCGTGTGTTGAGGCATTCGGGTCCAAGTTCGTAAAGTGCTTTGTGTGCGTGGGTTAGGAGGCGGAATGTTATCCTCTTATTGACGGGGAGCCAGTGGAGGTCTTTCAGGTGACCAGAAATGTGGTCTTTACGCGGGATGTCTAGTATGAGTCTGGCTGATGCGTTCTGGATGCGTTGGAGTTTTTTCTGAAGTTTTGCGGTGGTACCGGCGTATAGGGTGTTTCCGTAGTCCAGGCGGCTTATAACCAGTGCGTGGGTGACCGTTTTTCTAGTTTCGGTGGGGATCCAGCGAAATGTTTTTTTGGGAATGCGAAGAATGTTGAAGCAAGACGAAGAAACGGCGTTGACTTGTCTGGTCATCGAGAGTGAGGAGTCTAGGATGACGCCCAGGTTCCGTGCGTGGTCCGTCGGGATGGGTGCTTTTCCAAGGGTCGTCCCAGGCGTAGGGGGAGGTACCTAACATAAGGACTTCTGTTTTGTCTGAATTCAGTTTCAGACGGCTGTGCTTCATCCACTCGGCTACTTCTTTCATTCCTTCATGTAGGTTAGTTTTGGCGGTGTTAGGGTCTTTGGTGAGTGAGAGGATCAGTTGAGTGTCATCAGCGTAGGAGATGATGTTGAGGTTGTGTTGGCGTGCGATGGCCGCGAGGGGGCTCATGTATACGTTGAAGAGGGTGGGGCTGAGTGAAGATCCTTGTGGCACGCCGCAAATGACTGCAGTGGCCTCTGACTTGAATGGTGGGAGGCGGACTCTCTGAGTTCTTCCGGCAAGGAACGAGGTGATCCATTCCAGTGCTTTTCCTTGGATTCCGATGTTTCTGAGGCGTTGTAACAGGGTGCTATGACAGACTGTGTCGAAGGCTGCGGAGAGGTCGAGGAGGATGAGGGCGACTGTGTCTCCATTGTCCAGTAGAGTTCGAATGTCGTCTGTTGCAGCGATGAGTGCGGTCTCAGTGCTGTGTTTGGCTCGGAAACCGGACTGTGAGGAGTCGAGGGATTTGTTGGTTTCGAGGAAGGCGGCGAGCTGGTTGTTGACAGCTTTCTCGATGACTTTGGCCGGGAATGGAAGGAGCGAGATGGGGCGGTAGTTTTTGAGTTCGGTGGGGTCAGCTGTGGGTTTTTTCAGAAGGGCGCTGAGTTCGGCGTGTTTCCAGCTTTCCGGGAAGGTGGCGGAGTTGAGGGAGCAGTTGATGACGTCTCCGAGGTGTGGTGCTATGATGGAGTCTGCTTTGTTAAAGATGTAGTGAGGGCATGGGTCTGTGGGGGATCCTGAGTGGATGGAGTTCATCAGGCGGATGGTGTCCTCAGTGGGGATTGGGTTCCAGTCATTAAGGATGTTCAAGGGGGGTGAAGGTACAGCAGAAGGTTGTGTGGGTTGGTCTCCGGGTTGGTTGTCGAAGCTGTTGTGGATGTCTGCGATTTTGACGTGGAAGAGCGAAGCTAGGGAGTCGCAAAGGGTTTGAGAGGGAGTGATGTCGTTGGAGTTGGCAGTGGGGTTGGTAAACTCTTTGACGATGTTGAATAATTCCTTGCTGTTGTGGGCGTTGTTGTCTAGTCGATCTTTGAATGCGGCTTTCTTTGCAGTCCGGATCAGTTGGTGGTGTATGCGGGTGGCGTTTTTGAAGGCGTCCCTGGTGCTGGTGTTTGGGTCTTTTTTCCAGGCCTTCTCAAGGGAGCGACAGAGTTTCTTGGATTTCTTAAGATCATCGTTGAACCAGGAGGCGTTTTTGCTGCCTAGTTTGATTTGACGTTTTTTCAAAGGTGCTAGGTTGTCGGCGCTGTTGGTTAGCCATTGAGTGAAGTTAATGGCTGCTTGGTTGGGGTTCGAGGAGTGGGCAGGGGGGTTTTGAAGAAGCGATGAGGAGATCTGGTCGATGGTGATTTTGTTCCAGTTTCTTCGCAGAGTAGGTTGAGGATGGTTGTGGGTTGTGGTCTTTTTGTAGATAAAGTGAACGCAGCTGTGGTCCGTCCAATGGAGAACTGTGGTGTGACTGAAGGAGATATGTTTGCTGGAGGTGAAGATAGGGTCGAGAGTGTGACCTGCGTAGTGAGTGGGGGTATTAACAAGTTGTTTGAGTCCGAGGTTGGCGAGATTTCCAGAAGGGTGGTGGCGTTGCTGTCGTTGCTCTTTTCCAGGTGAAAATTGAGGTCTCCCAATAGAATGTAGTCCTCGGAGGGGAGGGCGTGTGGGGTGATAAAGTCAGTGATGTCTTCACTGAATTGTGCCCGGGGTCCTGGTGGCCTGTAGAGGAGGGTGCCTCTGAGTGTGGTCTTGGGGTCGGTGTGGATTTGGAAGTGAAGGTGCTCAGCACTAGCGAGGTTGACGTCTGAGCTGGTTGAGATGCGGATGGAATTCTTGTGGACAATAGCGATGCCTCCTCCTGCATGGTAGGTGCTGTCTTTTCGGATGATCTTGTAGCCTTCCGGGATGGCAATGGTGATGTCTGGGGCTGAGGAGGGGTTCATCCATGTTTCTGTTAGGAAGGCGACGTCCGGGGAGATGGTGTCTAGTAGATTCCAGAGGTCGATGGCGTGTCTGTGGACCGAGCGGGTGTTGAGCAGGATTCATTTTAGGTGGTTGGTGTCAGATATCTGTTTGGTGTTAGTGGATGAGGAGTTGGTCTTGGTGCCGTCATACTTGCAGGAGTTGCATGTGAAGGGTCCATGGGTGTGTCCAGGAGCGGCTTGGGCGCAGTTTCCAGGGAGCTGGAGAAGCTGCACTGGCTCCTTGTGTTTAGTCTATAAGGCGCTTCAGGGAATAGGCCCAACATTTCTCCAGCAGCACTTCCAATGGTACATGCCAGGTAGACAACTAAGGTCGGCCAACATGGGTCTGATTAAGACTACCCATATCAGGAAGGTGCGCTGGGGGGGCAGAAGCTTCGTCGGAGGGGGGGGGGGGGGGGGGGGGGCGAATGCTTGGAATGCTCTACCTCTGGCCCTAAAGCAAAATGCTAACCTGTTAGCATTTCGGAAAAAGCTGAAAACAAGGCTGTTCACGAGCTAGACTAGAGGCTTGAAACTCATGGAGCTACCACTTCAGCGCCAGGACACCGGTTGGTAATAGTGCGCTTTACAAATGGTATAAATAAATAAATAAATAATTTCAATGGTTTTGTATGAGTGAAATCTCCAGCTAACTATAACATGTGTGGAACCTATGGTTTTTTTCAGTGAATTTGCAAGGTTTTTTAAATGCTAATTCCTAACTATAATGTGGCTGAAACCTATGGTTTTTTCAGTGAATTTTAAAAGTTTTGTAAATGATAATTTTGAAATGTATAAATTATTATATTTCTTTATTTTTATACTAATCTCTTTCATTTTTATTAAAAATATTTATATTTTATTTTTTTAATTATATTACATATTCTTAATGTAAAATAATAGCAAAACTAAATTCCATTTTTTTATAGATTATTATTTTTTCAATTTTTTACAATTAAAATCTGTATAATTCCTTTTTCATATTTTTTTGGTAATCGCATTGTACGCGTACAGTGATCGCACCACACTTTGTACGGTAAATGGTCCTCTGCGCGTAGCCGCACACTCGTTTCGGATACGCTTTGACCTTGCGCGTCGTATCAATGCTTCTGCGTGACGTCATGTATAGCGCCCCGTAAGCGTACAGCGCAAAAGTTTCTAATTGTTCAAAAACATATATTTATGTATTTAATGTACATATTAAGGGAAGACACTATCTAGGACAATCATGAAAAAAGTTTTTTAAAACTTTTAATAAACGATTGTTACTTTTAAAAGCAATTACGCAAATCGCAGAGGTACTTCGTACGTACTTGCATCTTAAGAGCACCGTAAGAGTGCTGTAAGCGTACGCAAAGTCATGTGACCATAAAAGGAGAGTTTTGATTGGTTCCTAATACTTCCTATTCCAACTGTTGAAAGACCTATCTCATTTTGATCATCCTACTTGGACTTTCCCAGGAAAAACCTCTTTTCTGTGGAGCTGTAGTCTTTTAAAACCAAACTCTACAATGCCTGCTCTTTTTAAGACTTCATCAGTACATTCCTCTGAGGAAGATTTTGCTACTGAGCCACCTCAGAAAAAGAGAAAAGAAGCTTTCATTTGGAAGTTTTTTTTCATTTCCGGAGGAACAGAAAAAGGTGAATGTGCCGAAAGTAACGTGCAAGATCTGTGAAGTTACACTTTCCAGGGGTGACCCCCACTAAAAAGTACTCTTTCGGGACAGCCTCAATGGTTCGTCATGTCAAAAATTTGCATCCAAATAAAGCAAGGATGGCAACACAAAGGTTCCAGGAGAACCCTCAACCTGCAGTTCCTTCTACCTCAACTGCACCACCACCTCCTCCGAGCAGTCCGCATCCTATTATTGTGCCTCAGTTTGCGAATCTTACAATTCATTATAAATTTTGCTGAGAACTCCTTTGTTACAGTGAGCTGTCTATTGACCTCATTGTGAAGAGCAAAGAAGAGCACCGTTGCCCAAAACAATAAAAAGAAATCTTTTTTTTTCCTGTTCCAGTTTTTTTGTTTCCAGTTTCATTTTTTTGGTTTAAAAAAAAAAACAACTATAAACTTGCTGGAAAAAAAAAATAGAATACTAAAAAGAAAAAAAAACAGTTCTTTTCAGAACTACCTCCACTGGCTTAAGAAAGAACTATATTTCTATATTAGTGTGTAAAAGTTTGTCAGAATGAATGTGTACCAAATGGTCTACCAAATGATTATCAAATGAATTCACCTATGTATAACTTTATATTCTTTGTGGTTATTTTAGCTAGGAGAGAGATTTGCCGCTCTGGAAGTCAGAAGATCCCCCGGTATTTTCAGAATTTTTAAGAAATGTAATATGTATAAGTGAGAGTGACATGCCATGTGATATACACAGTAAGATGAAGATATGGGCAAACTTGTTATGTTGGAGAGAAAGTGACAATGGGTCCAATGATTAAGGGAAAAAGAGAACAACGAGGAACCTATTTTCCTATAGTAACTAAGAGGGCTGGAACCGAATACAGTGAACAGGATTGGGAAGGTCTCGGTGGAACTAAGAAAAGAACGCCCCATCTTTCTCCAAGGCCTATCCGAAGGGTTGGCAAAAGGCAAGGAGTAGATGGCGGTATTCTATTATGAGTTCTTTTTTTTTTGGCAATATGAGGACAAAAAAAAGAAAAAAAAGAATGAATGTGTAGTGCATAAACGAATTAATGAATTAGTAGTGTATGGTGAATGTTACAGTGAAAAACTATAAGGGACTGCTACAGCTTAAATGTATGAGGTATTTACCTATAGTGTACTGTAGTACCTCCGAAGCACTTCAATGTAACATATCCATATAAATAAGTTACGAGTCTATGCTTCAATTTGAAACTGCCTGGGTGAATTTGTGTGTGTTAGGAGCGGATATACAACCCCCTTGTGCCTCTTTTACACATCTTTTCCGTCACTTTTGTGATGCAGCGGTGGTACAAAAGATGTGCCCTGGTGTCTGATATATACAATGTGATGCATTTGGAAGGTGCATCACATTCTAAAGCCCTGCGCCAGAAAGAGGCTTTCCTGCGCAGGGGGGGGGGGGGGGGGGGGGGGGAGGAGTGGAGGTGTTCTGCATTAGGAATGCCTCCTAAAAGTGACTGAGTAATATTTATGAGATCTCATTTGTCACTTTTAGGCCTATGCTACGTCAAAACCCTGCACCTGCTTGAAACAGGTGTAGGGATTGACACAGCTTTTTTGAGCTGCATTGCGCTTGGAACCCAAGTCAAGCAATGCACCACCTTCACAACACAAATACATCACATATCTGTGCCGTTTTTGCTCTATAATACACCACATTGTAAATACGGTGCATCCATTGTGGTGATATCACAGGGCACAATAACTGGCATATCTCTGGGGATGTACCCCTTATTGTACATCTACTGATTACTGTTTGAATGTAGTGAAGGGATTACTACACACTGATCAATGAGTCACTACAATACTATAACAGGAATGACAGAGTGCTTGGTGGAAGTGTACAGATAAAGACTGAGGAATTCTAAATATGAAAGGTAAATTTACAGGTGCATAGAACAGTGCATGCATAGTAAATAGAAGTTTGAAGCAGTCCATAAACTAAGGCCTACTTTGCTCCATAATTACTTGGGTACTGACTGCATGATTACAGTTCTGCAAAGAGAGTGCATGACTGAATTTATGAGATCTTCACTTTTACCACAGTACATATATAAGGAAATACTGCTGAATGGCTCACTACAATATTGAAACAGTAGAGTGAGAGTGATTGTGAAAGTCGAATGATACAGACTGGGAAATTGAATGTATAAAAAACAAATGTGCAGCTACATAGAAGACTGCATGCATAGTCTTTACAGGTTTAAAGCAGTACATGGCCTAAGGCCTACTTTGCACCATGATTACTTGAGTACTGACTGGATAATTACAGTTCTGAAAGGAGAGTGTCTGTCTGAATTTAAAAGAGCTTAATTTTTTAGCACAGTGCATACATAAGGGTATTCTGCTAAATAGCTCACAACAATACTGAATCAGCAACCACAAAGAGTTTGCTGGAAGTGTAAGAATATAGACTGGATAATAAAAGCTATAAAAGACAAGTTTGCCCATGCATAGAAGAGTGCATGCATAGTGTATAGGAGTTTGAAGCAGTCCATTCCCTAAGGCCCACTTTGCACCATGACTACTTGGGTACTGGCTGAATTATTACAATTCTGCAAAGAGAGTGTCTGGCAAAATGTATAGCAGCTTCACGTTTAGAACAGTGTATATATAAACACATACTGCTCAATGGCTCACTACAATACTAAAATAGCAGTACCAAAATGTTTGGAGGAAGTGTAAAGATACAGACTGGGCAATTAAAAGTTTAAAAGCCAAGTTTGCAAGGGCATTTATTATTTATTAATCTTCCTAAAGCCCCAAGAGCCAGCACACCTTTCCGAGGGTAGGATTATGATTTACAAATGCTTGCATTTTTTAAATTAAGAACCATAAAAATAACAAATATTAAACCTTTTTTTTGTTCTAATGATAACGATACTTTTTTATATGTCTTCTATTTATATGCTTTTAATCATGAAAATGCAAAGAACACATTTTACTGAGTAACACTTTTTAAACTCTCCAACGTATGTAGATATTAATACCTATTACGTGTTACTATCAAAATCGAAGCCTTTACAGCTTCACAGTTTGTAACTTTTCTGAACACGTGCAGAAGAAAAACAGTTAAAATGTGAGCACGTGTAAACTACAAATCGTGCCACATAAATGTGCGGAGCCACATCTTCCTTCCATAGACTACTAAACAACAAAAAACTATGTAAACCACACAATTAGTTTTGTTTTCGCGAATTATTTCTGATTCGCCAATCTCTGTTGCAGGTTCTGTTCTCTAGCATCGGATTCTCTTTTTGCATCAACAAACATATTCTGGAGTTGTAAGTTGTTTCAATATGGCATAGGCATAGTACGTAGTTATAAATTGTGGCTATTTGTCAATATTTAAACATTTATATGTAGAAAAAAATGTTATTGCATTTTTTTCGCTTTTTCTCTGTAACGTCAGCAGCTTGTTCTTAGAAACAGATAGATTATAACAAATATTGCTCCTTTTCAGGTTCCTTTCACCTTATATATAGTGACTTTTTATATTATAATAATTGATACTGTACTTCGCTCGAGAGGTGTTGCTGACCCGTCTACGCAAACACTAAACATTTACAAACAACGTCACAATGTTACACTTGTTATTGTGTTTTCCCCTAGAGATCACATACTGTTAATATATATATTATAACATTAACAGTCTTGGTGATCTTAGCAGAATTCACAATCCGTCGTCACAAAGAGTAACGATAAGTAAGCAACTGGTGAGTAGTGTTATCGTTACTTTTTCTTACTCAGTGGTGGATCCTGGATCTAGCACTGGTCCATCTCCTGTAAACAATTAATGAATGCGTTTAAGTTATACAGGTGATTTTTAAGGACTATTTGTAGTTTGTGAAAATCGACGCTTAGAAACTTTTCTGGTGAAAACCAGACAATGGATTCCTATGGAAGGAAATACAAGTTACTGGTAAGTATGGTTAGAATTACTTTTCAGGGTCAGTGATGGGCTAAAAGATGCAGCACTGGGTTCTCTTCTGATAACAGGTGAGTAAATCAGAATTCGTTGTTCGAATGATTTTAGGTGAATATTTTAAAGTTCAAATTTCCAAGTGAAACCAGTCAATGTTAGCCTATGGAAGGAAATTCAAGTTACTGGTAAGTACGGTTAGAATTACTTTTCAGGATCAGTACTGGGCTCAAAGATGCAGCACTGAGGTATCCCCGATAGCAGGTGAGTAAATCGGAATTCGTTGTTCGACTGATTTTAGAGAGTCCCTAGGATCAAACTAGCCCACTAGGTACCTCCAATAAGGGCCACAGAGCTGTGCACATAGGTGTAAAAAGGGGTGTGGCCTCTGAATACCTGTCTGCAACGCAGCTCCCTGGTGCATTCTGGAGATACCTGTCGGGCTATTTGGCCCTCAGGGACCCTCAGTATTGAAAGATAATTAATTCCCCAACTTAAAACCCGCAACGGGGCACAGTGGTGAAGGAAGGGGACGTGGCTTAAGGTGACATGTCTGCAAACACGCCCTCTGTCGCGCGTTTTAAATTAGAGAATTAATTCCTCCTCAATCCTGTGGGTCCCTGGGAGCCAACTAGCCCACCAGGTACCTCCAGATGTTCAGAGATGTGGCTCAACTGTGTATAAAAGAAGGAACTCACACATCAACAATAATGTATTTATTTTCATCCTCGAATAAATAAAAAAATTGAATTGCACCTTTAAAAAAAAATAAGGATAATAGGGGTTTTGGGTGGGGAAGTGTATTCGAATTGTGCAAGGAAACTGTAGAAAGTAACCAATAAATACACTTGTTTTAAAAAATAAATACAAAAGTAGTTATTTTAATACTCGTATAATAAAAGAGAGAATGAATTAAAAGAAAAAGAAAGAGTGAATACGTATGAGGATATGAAACGAAACTAAAACTGTTTAACAAGTTTCACGTTTACAAAAACAGGTGCACAAGTTAAACAGTGGAAATGTGAGCACGTGTCAACTGAAAAACGCGACAAAAAATGGAAGGAGCACTACATTTGTTCCATAGGAACTTGAATAACCAAAACGTATATAAATCACACCCGTAGGATGATTAGTTTAGTTTCTGTGATTTAATTACGGGTGACCAAACTATGAGCAAGATAAACTTTACGATTGTCGGATTCATCTTTAGTTTATCATCCATTTCCTCAGAGGGAACATAAAGTTAATTTATATATTGTAATATATAAAACATTATGCTCCCTCCAGAGGAGTTGGATGTATGTCGACGGAAGAAAATAATTTTAAAGAGAGGTAAATTAATAGTATAGGTTAATGCTATATATATTTTTCTAATGCAAGTATATTATTCTGATTTCTAAATGTAGTGTGTAAAAGTATAATTGTACTTTAGAAACTAAATGACATAAGAACAGTTCATGCATTATCGTTGCGAATTGAAAATACTACGAAGACGCAGAAAAAAGAAGGTTTGAAATATGTAGAAATAAAAAAGAAAATTATCAAGTAATTCTCTTTTTCTTCTAGAGTGAAAATGGGTTTATCAGTATCTATATAGTGTAGTACTGTGACATATTTTCACTCATGAGGAATTGGAGGTTTATCATTGCAAGCAGTAAACATGAAAACAATATTAATGTCAATTAACAAAAAATTTAATAATCCTTTTTAACAGTCACAATGTTTTCATAAAGAGTAATTGAAAAGAAATGTACAAAAAAGAAATATGAAGTAGTGAGAGAGTGTTTGTAGTAGCACTTCTATTCTACTTTATTTGAAAGTAAATGATGCCCTCTTATATTAATAAGAATTTGGGGCAACATTTTAAAAAAAGATTTGAAAATAATGTTTGCGGAGAAAAGAGAGCGCGTAGTCGACCCAAAACTATATCAGCAATTTTCATGAGCACCGTATTTACAGTACATTTTCAGGCAGGCCGAGATTACATAATTTATCTTCAATAACAGGATGTAGACGCGACTCAGAGTCTCGAACACTGATTTGCAGCACCAAGTTCGACAGTGTACCTGAATGACTAGTTAAAAAGTAAAGGAGGACCCCGCACAGGCTAATAGGGGACTGGGGGGATAGTAAATCTTAAAAATGAGAGACAGGGGCGTCCCCACGAGAGAACAGTCTAAGACTGAGTTTCACACCTAGTTCTTGGGTTCTAGGGTGAATGTTCCATTTTCAAAGAGACATATTTGTGAAGCATGCCACTAATATGGCGGGAAAGGTAAAGTTACAATGATTTGTACTCAACTTCTATCCGTGTATGGTAAGAGCAGCTATGTTTACCCACTCTTCTACTTGCTTATATCCTCAATGATGCCGAATTTATAGAGAAATGACTATTATACACCCTTGTTCAGGATTACAGTTATTTAGTACTACCCACCATGAACACAATTTTTAGTTTTTGAACAATAGTATAAACAGGAAACAATGTTAAAAATATAAAAAGGAAAGTAAAATTTACCACACCATGAGTTACTCTGTCAAACATTTATTGTATATACACATTTTAAAATCTCATCATTACACAGTATACAATTTTTCAAAAGTCAACGTTAAATACATTTGAATAAACACAATTAAAAAAAAGAAGAATCACAGGTCGACGCGGCGTTTCGGTTTCTTGGATTTCTACCTTCTTCAGGACAGATTCTACATCAGATTTAAAAGATTTTTAAAAAAACAGAGTTACTCTAAGTTGCATTGGTGCAGTACATTATGTATTCACAGATTTATGAATAATCACAATCGTGGTACCTAAAACTAATCTTTGGGCATCTCTAGTTCAAAGCAAGCATTCATTTTTTAGCATTCATTTTTTAGCACAGGGTTTTCATTTGCATGTTAATAATAATAGTATGACATGCTGAGGGTTTTTTTTAGATAAAACATTTTTTATATTCTTTCTCACGTTTAAAACCTTGAGTTATGCGACATATAAACCCTATTCTTACTGCTCATACACTTCGAACAAAACTAATAGTGTTTACCTCTCCCATGGACTTATATCGTCCAATGCTTATGTTACTCAGAAGAAAGAGCTCCTATTCATACACTCAAGGTATTTCTCAATTTATTGCATACCTTAGGACAAGTGGATTAAATTCCCCCACAGGACAGTGCTTTCTGTTCAGAACCTTGTTGCCATCTTATTTATGGGCTTATTAACATTTGGTTGTTTTAATTATAGGTTCATACCAATTATTCGAATACAGAATATGACCTCAGGGCATTATTTATTAGTAGCTGAATTATCGCTAATGAAAAGGTAATGACTACCAATAGAGAGGGCTTCTTTCAAACCCTTAAAAATGCAAATAGGATTTAAAATAAGACTTTAGTAGAAATTCCTAATAAACACTTGTATTAATAACCAACACTTTGACAGTTTTTTATAAAGATAGATTCCAAGATTGTAACAACTAAGGTGAAAACTTGCTAAAATTCAGTAAGATACAAGAAAAATTTTATTTTCTAATATAGCCACGAACTCTGATATCCAGAAAGGGACTGAGAATCAGAACACCCAAGGGACTGCAACAAGCAGAAATTTTTTTTTGGGTGAGTGATAATTCAGCTACTAATAAATAATGCCCTGAGGTCATATTCTGTATTCGAATAATTGGTATGAACCTATAATTAAAACAACCAAATGTTTCCTAGGGTCATTGAAGAAACCCAATAGGAAAAATACGGTGGCTCCTCCTGATAGTCAAAGACCAAGCACACCAAGTATGAATAGAAGGTATATATCAATATTTACACACAGTATCTGGAGTTAGGGATTAACTTCCACCTCCCACTTCATCGATTAACGCGTCCATTGTGACACCTGTATACATGTATATCCTTTGTAGAAATATAGTTGCTAATATCCTTTTCATATATTTATTTTATCTAAGGTGAAACACCAAACAGAAATTGATAATAAGCCCATAAATAAGATGGCAACAAGGTTCTGAACAGAAAGCACTGTCCTGTGGGGGAATTTAATCCACTTGTCCTAAGGTATGCAATAAATTGAGAAATACCTTGAGTGTATGAATAGGAGCTCTTTCTTCTGAGTAACATAAGCATTGGACGATATAAGTCCATGGGAGAGGTAAACACTATTAGTTTTGTTTGAAGTGTATGAGCAGTAAGAATAGGGTTTATATGTCGCATAACTCAAGGTTTTAAACGTGAGAAAGAATATAAAAAATGTTTTATCTAAAAAACCCTCAGCATGTCATACTATTATTATTAACATGCAAATGAAAACCCTGTGCTAAAAAAGGAATGCTAAAAAATGAATGCTTGCTTTGAACTAGAGATGCCCAAAGATTAGTTTTAGGTACCACGATTGTGATTATTCATAAATCTGTGAATACATAATGTACTGCACCAATGCAACTTAGAGTAACTCTGTTTTTTTAAAAATCTTTTAAATCTGATGTAGAATCTGTCCTGAAGAAGGTAGAAATCCAAGAAACCGAAACGCCGCGTCGACCTGTGATTCTTCTTTTTTTTAATTGTGTTTATTCAAATGTATTTAACGTTGACTTTTGAAAAATTGTATACTGTGTAATGATGAGATTTTAAAATGTGTATATACAATAAATGTTTGACAGAGTAACTCATGGTGTGGTAAATTTTACTTTCCTTTTTATATTTTTAACATTGTTTCCTGTTTATACTATTGTTCAAAAACTAAAAATTGTGTTCATGGTGGGTAGTACTAAATAACTGTAATCCTGAACAAGGGTGTATAATAGTCATTTCTCTATCAATTCGGCATCATTGAGGATATAAGCAAGTAGAAGAGTGGGTAAACATAGCTGCTCTTACCATACACGGATAGAAGTTGAGTACAAATCATTGTAACTTTACCTTTCCCGCCATATTAGTGGCATGCTTCACAAATATGTCTCTTTGAAAATGGAACATTCACCCTAGAACCCAAGAACTAGGTGTGAAACCCATACCTGAATGACTAGATACTTATTTATATTAGCTGCCCTTCATGTGCCACAAACTGCATCCTAAACTTTCATAGCCCTGTATTACTACAGCTACAACACTCCACTGAATGTACAACAAACATTCATATTCACAGAAATACATCTTTTATGTGTGCAACTATGGATGAATATAGGGTCAGTGATACCCCGTACCTTCCATATTGGCCATGCTGTGGTACTTTACAGATATAATGACACATTTGAGTTTAGGACCCGGGTGACGTCAGCACTACAACAAGTACACCCAAATTTCTCTTTCTTTTTCTTTCATTTCTTTATTTCGGCTTGAGTTGCCATAAAAGAATCACAAAACAATTTCATATAAAAAGCACATACGAGTCAAAATTATCATTACATAAAAAACAACTGTCACTGTTATAATCTGATAAAATTGATGCAGTGAAAAACGTGTTTAAACGAACCATCATCACATTAACCTATTTAGAATTAATTGTAAAGCTCATCTTAAAATGCACCAATTCACCCTTTATCATTACAACTGTCACTATTATAATCTGATAAAATTGATACAGTTAAAAACGTGTTTAAACAAAACATCATCACATTAACCTATTCATCATTAACCGTAAAGTTCATCTTAAAATGCACCAATTAACCTTTTGTCATTACAGCTTTAGGCCCTTTTTTCTACGCACAAAGTAAATAGAGAGCAGAAATGTGCTGATGCTAAATACTATAGTTTGAGTTGTGTCTGTCTTAAATATTCTTAATGCCATTTCGCATGACCTTAGTCCCAAAAGGTTACATATGGGTTTAATCCATTTCCTTCTGGCCAACACATAGGCTGTGCAGAAGAAAAGGATATGGAAATTATCCTCCTTGGAATTGCCCTCACACATAGTGCAGATACCATCTGTCGTTACCCCATCAGCCCTTTTTCTTGCCCAAATTGCCAGGGTTGATTTGGTCATGAGGTTACCGTATCTTAGTTTCATATAAAGGGTTTTTGCAAGTGGGGGCTCAATTTCGTCAAGGAAGGTCTCAAAAATAGACTCGTCGTTGAAACTTAAAAATGTATTTACTAGGGTCCACCCATTAATCCCGTTAGTTATTTGGTTGTGGATAAAACCCCAAAAAGCACTTTTCACAATCAGTTTTGAATTTGGCGGTAACCCTTCCGGGTTTTCCCAAAATTGCATTAATCCTATTTTAGTAAACCATAATCTAACATGTTTTAGCCATAGATTGGTATTCAATATGTCCAAACACAATATCTCTTTTAGCCCATTCCTATAGTCAAGCAGTTCGGGTGTCTGCCATAGTCTCACCCAAAACATTAGTGGCCGGACAATAGTATAGTGATCAGTTCTTTTGACATTTAAGTCCAACTGAAGCGGTACCAATGGAGTACCTCTTGGGACCCTTACCAAACTTCTCATAAATATATTATCCATAATGTTGAATACATCCTCTGACATAGGGCCCCAGATCTCAGCACCATAAAGGGCTGCTGGTTGAACTTTAAATTTGAATAGCTCCACTACAGGTGATACAGCTTTACTAGTGCTTGAGCTTTGCTTCTTAAGGATATGTTTTGCATTCTGTACATATGTTAGCTTGCTTTTTTCAATTTGAGAGCTCCATGTAAAATTGGAATCGAGCGTAACCCCCCAAGTAACATGAGAATGTGGCTGGTCAACAATCTGTTAACACAGGCTTAGCTGCGCACAACACTAATAAAATCTATCGATCAAACTTTGTTTTTTACTTTCTACACATATTATTTATTCATATTTATCTTGACAGTCAGTCAGACTTTTTCAACAAAACATTCTATGTTAATTTATATACACATAGTTCTTCCATTTACATTGTTGCAATGCACACAGTTTGTGCATCTTCTCATTCCTTTGTAGTCCTTCTTTTTTGGGATCTCAGGATGTTTCAGCAATTCTTTCAAGTTCTTTGAACGAGTGTAAGCGAACAAAGGTTTATCTTTGAAACTGTTATGAAAATCATTTTCTTGCTGGAGAAGTTCCCATCTTTGGTGAATGATGTTCTTGATCTTTTGTGAATTTACTGAGAATTTCGTCTCTGAACTTCTTTTTGTGTTTGTAATAATAGATCAGTGCGATTTTTCTCAATTGCTTTACTTTGCGCTGTGTCCAATATCTCAATAGGATAGCCTCTCTTTTTGTAGTTTTCTTTGTATTCGTTGATGTAATCCAAGCATTCATTTTGTTTAGTCACTATTCTCCTAATCCTCAGGAATTGAGAATATGGGAGGTTCTTCAATAATTTCTGAGGGTGAAAACTTTGGAAATGTAACATACTGTTCTTATCAGTAGGTTTACGATACAAAGAAGTGTTGATCCTTTCTCCATCTAGTTCTACCATCACATCCAAATACGCTATCTTTGATCTACTGACAGTGTGCGTGACTTGAATACGTGGATTCCTTGAGTTCAATGTCTCTATATTCTGATTTAGTTGAGCTTCTGTTCCAGACCATATTACAAAAATATCATCAATGAAGCGACAAAAAAATTCAAGATTTTCTGTCCATTCTTTGTGAGCGAAGACATGCTCCTGCTCAAATTTTGCCATGTAGATGTTGGCAAATACTGGAGCCCCAGTAAAGCCCATCGATGTTCTGTTCATCTAGTGCTTTCAGTGTTTAAAAGTAATCATTGTGAAGTGCCAAAAAATGATCAGGGTTATTGTCCTCGACAAGGGAGCCTGTAAAGACCCCAAAAGACATTGCAAATTGTAAATAAATTTCCACGAGGATCTAACCATGCTCCAGTATATGGGACCATTTTAATGCTCGTCGGTTATTACTTACAAGGATCTCATCGCGCGAGCCACTGTGTACTTCTGTTAACACACCATTCCCAACCCCCATGACCAAGCAAGATTCAAACAACAAAGCCAGGGGACAATGATCGCTCTCTATCCTGTCTTCTACCTCGAGATCGATCATGTGCTGCCAGATAATCAGTGACACAATTACAAAGTCTAAATTACTTTTACATTTGTTTCTAGAAAATGTTGTTTTTTTGGAAATGTCAGACGGGAGGCGTCCATTACAGGCCCTAAGACCATGCTCCGCAGACATCTTCACCAATTGAACTGCCAAGACTGTACATTTAGCAGGTTCTCTATTGTCCAATGCAGGAATATTATTAGCTTGGTCTTCTTCCTCTAAGACATCGCTGAGCCCTAGAACAGGTTCATAATTGCAGTTTAGGTCACCAGCTATGATGACGGCTTCCCTGCCAACTGTTTTACCTTGGAAAGAGTCCAGTTTAGCAAGGGTGAGGGATTCTTTAGCTGCGGCGGCAGGTCTATTGTAGACATTAATTACATAGAGGGATTTCCCTTCGCATGTTGTAATTTTCAGTGCCAATATATCTAGTGAGCTCGTGTCTATAATTTCAACCTGAATCCTTAGGGTTACCTTGACCCATGCAATTAGGCCGCCTGAAGGCCTTCCCCTTATAGAGGGTATGGCACCAATTTCAAAGGATTGGAAGCCAACCCTATGGGGGGTATCAAGTGACCATGATTCTTGCAAAAGGCAAATGTCACTAGAGTCAATATACTTAGCCCATTCAGGGTCCCTCAAGTTCTTGGCTACACCAGCTATATTCCATGATATTAATTTCAGTGTCCTGACATTACGGCTAGATGTAGGGGGTGACTCCAAAGGTGGGGGCCTTGTATCTAATACCACGGCTCTCGATATTTGTGGGTCTAGATCTTCCTGTGTTCTACCTCGCTCTCCCTGCATGGTAGTGTTATTCGTGCTCCCAGATTCTAAGGTTGGTGTACCTTGCTGTCTCACCCCCTGGGCACAGGCTGCCGCCATTTCGCCAACACTACTTGATGACTCAACAGCACTTGGGTCCTCAGGGTTAACGCCTGCACTGTGACTATTTTTACTTTCAGCACCCATATACACCTCTCCATTTACCACCATGTATCCTCCCCTGATTTTATTAATGGCAAAGGGCCTCAGCCTACATTGTCTAGCTTTTGTACCATTGACACAACCCACTGATGGATTCAGTCAGTCGACTGCTTCTAAGCAGCTAATTCTATTAAAGGCTGGTATTCCCATCCATTGTCTGGGATTGCCCAAATTCCCACCACTTAGCCTGCCCTTAGTGTTATGGTTTGCCATTGACCACCTACCGCCACCCTCAGAACAAATATTGGAAGGATAGAAGAATGAGAGTGGTCTAATTTCAATTGTTGTATTTCCGTCTTGAGGACCTGGATTCCATGAGCATAAGTGGTGCACAATGCGTGGATCTTCAAACGTAACAACCACACAGTCTCCTGGGATTACTTTCCTTGTGGGTCCTACCCATGGGACTCTACGAACCATTAGTATTTTGCCTTTTATATGGTGTGGTAATGGCCTCTTTTCATTTAACCAGTGTGAGACTTTGTTTTTTAGAGTCCAAAAACGTTCCTCTGGTTGATTGTTTAACTCAGGAACCCCTGTCAAGACAACTACATATGGGCTAACGTCTGGTGGAAGATTAATATAACCTCCCCTAGGTTTATTTCTTGATTGATGCCCTTTCTGGCTCTGCTGGATGTTGTTAGTAGCATTGGTGCCCCTTGCTGAATTTTCTTTGGCTTTGGCTATTGAAACACTGCCTATTGGATTTACCATGTTTGAATTTGTGTGATTCGCACTAGTTCCCTGGGTTGGTGGTTGGGATTTACTGTTGTCTACTAAAGGCACTGATGGTACTGTAGTGGCACCTATAGTCTGATTGGATGCTGACCCCACTATGCTGAGGCTTGCCAATGTTATGATTCTCTTTTCAACCTCAAGTAACTGATTTTCCATTCGTGTCAGTCTTAGTTCTAATGGGTTTAAGAATGATTTTAAAAGGTCTCCTATGTCCCTTAATAAACTCACATTTCCCTCGTCAACATTCCCGATTATACTATCTCCCATTTTGCTTTGAGTTAAGGGGTCTAGCAACCTTTCTGCTGTATCTGGACTTACAGCAGTTCCAACTTCATCCTGCTCACTCAGTACAGCCCGTGGCACAGTTCCCACTACATCCCTTTCTTTGCCTGGGCTAATCTTATTCTCCTGTATCTTTGTAATTTTTACCTTCTTCCTAGCATAAGCAGGAGCAGTGGGGCATTTTCGTTTCGGTATAGCGCCCTCCTTCCTCCTGCGTAATCTTCTTGTGCTAGCATCATCTTCCGAAGCCTCCAGCTCTACATTTCTGGTGGGTTGTTACCCACCACAACTAGCTCTGGAAGGGGTGTATGCTCATTAGGTAGTTGCAGGGACTCCTGAATAGGAGTAGTTGATGACTGAAGGGGTGGAACTGTGGTGTGATGCACATCGGCTTGCAGCAGTAAAGGAGCAGCGCTGTCGATGCGTTCTGGACTTCTAGCTGATGCTATATGCCCCAACGATGATCTTTTTGCCATTGCTGGGTCTTGTGACATTCTTCTGGCTATAGCTAGATCCAGTGAAACCCTCTGTTCCATTAAATTTATGCCCATATCAATTACCGAATTCGTCCTAGTAATGAAATTGTCAAGGGTGCCTGTTAACTGAGTTCCCCCCTTCATAACCTTACTTCTACTTTCTCTGGTGGACATCCTTACTAATACACAATCAATTTACAATCTATAGGTAGGTGTAAGGTACATACAGTTTGTGAGCGTGCAGAAAGCAAACACAAGGGGGGTGGCCCAGTCCAGTCTTAATCGATCTGTAACGGGCTAGAACAGGCCCGCGTGCGCGGTTGTGGTAAAGAGTAAATAGCGGAAGTTAGGGCCGGATTAGGGCCGGATGAGGACCAGCTGCTGCAAATCACCAGCTGCTTTGTCTGCTGGTCCTCGCAGTCCCGCAAAAAGGTTTGGGCTCAGTCACTTTCACTCCGGGATTCTCTCACTGTACCATCAACTCTTCAACTTCTCTGGTAGTCACAGGCGAGCGGCACCCATGTAGCGGGGGCCGCGAGAAGTAGTCTTTGTACTCCGTGGGTAGAGCACGAAGCAAACAATCCCCACAGTCACCGCACTCCCCCCTTTAGCAGCACGACAGCACCGCTCGAGATTGGAGTCAGCAAGGCTTTGCCCTCTTCACCCTTTTATGAAGTAAAACTCAACACTTTAGATCCAGCTCACACCATGGCAACGATATTGTCCATCCTTATTAGAGCGAGTCTCTGGGTGACTTTCCCCCTTGCCACCACCACACTTCACTGTCCCACTGTTCAAACAACGAGCAACAACTAAGCACTGCTACGGCGCTAAGGCTTACCTCCCAGCCTGTCTGCTCCTAGTGCGCACAGAAGAACCGCCCGCACCTTTTTACTACCGGCCGCCACCGTCCTCAAGCAATGCACTGCAATGCGAGACGGGCAGCGAATGCAGCGGTCAAACATAGGAATAGCAGCCGTCAGGGGAGGGCAGCCATCGGCCAACAGGCAGGCGGTGGTGCGGCAGTATGGCAGCCCGATGTTTTAGAGCCAGTGTTAGGGGCCTGCAGTCCGACATTGACTCGGCAAAATTGACAAACTTGGCAGGTCCAGGGGAGGTCCAAGGCCAGTCAGACCAGGCTCGGCTTAGTTTGCTTGCTCGTTTCGAGTTTCAGAGCACAGAGCGGCTGCGGCTTCCAGCGCGGTTCGCAGCGGCGACGAAGCTCCTCCCTCAGTCTCGAGTTCTCATATAGCTCACGACGGAACCACGCCCATAGCTCCGGAATCATGGGTCACAGCTTTGCGCAACACTGGCATACGTCAGTCCAGCCCGCTCCGCTTACGCTTCCAAGAAACCACAACAAATTTAACGACACTTTCCTAACAATAAAGCGAAGATCATTTTACCACTGTCCTTGTAAATATGCCCCCAATATCGCGAGAAATACAGCGAAAATTCATGTTCGCAAGTGAAAACATTATTAAGATATGACTGTGCACTTGACATATCAATCCACCTCGCACATTAAACATGCTTAAGTCTACTTCAGAGCAGATGTTAGGATCCGACATAAACCGCAATTAGCAAGAGTTTTGCTATCGGCCCTCAAATCCAGGGCCCCCCTATAAATACAACGCTGTTGTCCTAACTCCCTCTTCCATGTTATATTGTCATAGGAACACCTACCTTGCCTCTGGGAACGCCCACATTGCAACTCATTGAAGATACGACGCGAGCCCTTAGCAAACTGGCTGCTAACATGCATTAATGCATTTTAGCGTTACCTAGAAAATAGGGCGATATCATTTTCACCGCAGTTTTGGTTTTTTTTTTTTTAATTGCGGCGAAATGGCACTTGCTAATATGCCCTCAAGCTTGCTATGACACAGCGGGAACCTCGACTCCCGCCCTGCCATAGCAAACAGCAGTGTCCCGAGGATAGACAGACCGAAACACAGCAGGAGCCGCTCCTAGGGGCAGGTGTTCCCCAAGGCTTTCGACTGCTCCAGAATGGAGACCACGCGGCCCCCTCCCAAAATATAAAAAGCCCCGGAGAGTGGTAATCCCCGGGGCTTAGACGGACCTTTGAGCTCCCTCACCCAGTTATTTTGTAGCACCGAAGAATGACGGTCCCTGGGCTACAGGGCCCCTCTGGACCACCATCAAATGTAATATTTTAGACCCCGTGATTTGACCATCCCAGGTAGCTAATTTTTAAACAAGCACAGGAGCCCGCGCTTCGTTTTTATTTTTTTTACGGTGGATCCATGCACCCAGCGCACATTTCTTTGTTTTTTCAGAACAAAACAAATAAATTTGGGTGGGCCCTAGGGATCCCTGTGGGACCCCCTGAGCATTCAGCGCATGATCGGGACAGTGCGCTTAGTGTGCGCCCAAGATACGCACATCCACAGAGGCCATAGATATATATGTACTTTTTCTTGTGATTTTCTCAGAAACTTATGAACGTATTTACACCATTTAAGCAAAAGGCATGAGTCTGAACCGAGGACTACCTCTTTGCCAAATTTGGTATAATTCCGTTCAACCTTTCTGGCTGTAGCCGCAATGAACGGTTCCTATGAAAAATTGCATGGGGAAAACACATTTTGGGACCCCATTTTTTCTCTGCCCCCGCATCAAATGCAATATTTTAGACAACGGGATTGGTCCTTCCCAGGTAGCTAACTTTTAAACAAGCACAGGAACCCGCGCTTTGTTTTAATTTTTTTTACAGAGGATCCATGCAACCAGCGCACATTTCTCTGTTTAAAAAAAAAAGAGAAATAATTTTTGGGGCCCTAGGGGTCCTTGTGGGACCCCCTGAGCAGGTCTAGAGGGTAAAAATATTTCTTACCTGCCCTCTTTATACATTTTGAACACTTGTTCCACTAATTTCTAGATCCTCGCTTCTACCGAGGCACAAAATGGCTGCCAACACTTCCTGGCTTTGAATATTGATAACCACTTGACAGCCAATCAGCATTCAGCGCGTGATCGGGACGGTGCGCTTATAGTCCGCACGAGATGCGCGCATCCACCAAGGCCATAGATATATATGTACATTTAATTGTCATTTTCTCAGGGACTACTGAACAAATTTACACCATATAAGCAAAAGGCACGAGTCTGAAACAAGGACTACAAATTGGCCAAATTTGGTGTAAATCCGTTCAGCCGTCCGGGCTGTAGCTGTGATGAATGGTACCTATGAAAAATTGCATAGGGAAAACACGTTTTGGGACCCCCGTTTTTCTCAGCCCCCGCTTCACAAATCACCCCAAGACTTACAGAATAGGAGCGGACCAGAGCCCCCCACTAGTTTTGAAAATTTCGCGAAGATTCGTCAACCGGCGCCAAAGTGATTCCAAATAGAATGTTGCGGATTTCCTATGGAAAAAAGGTCCTAACTATAACTACATAATTTTTTATTAATGTTTATTTTTGTCACAAACATTAGGTCAAATTAGTGCTTACATTATCAAGAATGTTCAAGTAAGGAAATGTCAGAACAATAGGGTCTGAACATACCATTAATAAAAAACGATGATATCGTTTGGCCACTAGAGGCAAAATAAACATAAATGGTTAACAGTATTGGTAAATAGACAGAGCCACTGGAAGCATTTAAGACCGTGAGTTTGACAAAAGTCAGAACTGGCACCAACAGTAATTTATTTACTAATTAGAAATGCTAGCATGAAATGTTAGATAATTAATTATTTAATGTTCGCACTAAAATCATGAAGGAATGAAAGCGTTATGCATTTTTATTTTATTCACACAAATTTTACGTATTCCTACATTAACCAGAATGCCCTGCGTCCGTAGGTACAGGAAATGACATCATTAGACAATGTTTCTTTAAAAAGTAGTAGGAAACATGGAGGCGTCACCGTGAACAAGATCTCAGCAAGAGATCGAAACGCGTTGGTGTGTTTGGATGTATTGGAATCACATTAAAGAAATCGTTTTTGAACTTTGGAATACAATTGCTGAAGTGCGACCTGTTTCTTTCTGCAAAGGAAGTGTTTTGAAAACTGTTGCGGTTTTGCTCAACCGCGGGCTTACGCACAGCTGAAATCAGCGCCTGGACCGCGAACAGAGCAACTGTTTGTTTAATATATATGTATGTATATATATATATATATATATATATAAATATATATATATATATATATATATGAAATACCAATAATTCACCGCACACGCCTTGATGTCAAATTGCAGTTTCTTTTATTTCAAAACGTGACAAACACCTACGCGTTTCGAACCGTAGTTCGTGTTCACGGTAGCTATACTGTGTGGTCCCTTCATTATTTCAATGCACATTGGCCTTAGGCACGCCCCCATTTGTTTGAGGCATGCTGGGACATGTAGTGTTAACAAAAATATATGTGCCCTTGCAATGTTTGTTTAAGTCCTGGGTTTATGCAATACTGGGGCGACAATGGGCAATACTGCATTTAAAGCGTGTCCCCAGTTAGCTAGGACAATGGCGCTTTGTATCACACGTGATGACACGTGCGTGTATAATCAGCTCTCTAATTACCCGAGAGTTGATTAAAATGCGTAACTTTACGGGTACAATTCCATAGTTACAATTAGGGGCTGAGTGCCCTACGTCCCCAGTACTGACATTTGCCCACGACTTATTTTAAATTAACTTTTTCGGCACTGTTTTTTACACGGTTCGAAACGCGTAGGTGTTTGTCACGTTTTGAAATAAAAGAAACTGCAATTTGACATCAAGGCGTGTGCGGTGAATTATTGGTATTTCATCAAAACGGGACACTGCCCTGGTCCCTTCGCCGGCACCGACTGAAGAGCGCTCCCGCTGCGACAGGACAAGTTGTATGCAATATATATATATATATATATATATATAATTGTGTTTCCCAAAGTGCCCTACAGCAAAGAAGCACTCAACAGCAGCAGGTACGTGAACATACTTTTATTTCATGCTTGAAGGTGGCATTCCATTTGTTCTTTGCAGCCTTTTCACCAACGCGTTTCAAAGCTGTCTGCTCCTTCCTCTTGGGTTTGATGGCTCCTTGCAGTTAATTTCCGGCTTTTCCACAGTCTCATTAAAATCGTGTCTTAAGTAGTCACCGCTTTAGTAGCGTGATTTCATTCCAGTGCATTATGGGACTTGTAGTGATTGGTCTGACGATTTTCACCCACAGTGGGTCCTACAAGCTTGCCATATATTTAAAAAGTTCACAGTGGTTAGTGGATTCCCTGTGATTTAAAAGGCACGCCAGTGTGCCCCGGTATAATCCGCTTCCCTTCATTTGTTTGCGCGCTGCTGTGCCGTTAATTACAACTTGGAAAGTTCCTGCTATGACGGCCCCATACTCCAGCGGCTCACTCCTCAATGACCAGGTGGTGCTTCTTTCATGACCGAGGCCGTCGTGTACATTTCGTTTCCCAAAGTATATATATATATATATATATATATATATATATATATATATATATATATATATATATATATATATATATATATATATACATACATACATACATACATACACTTACACATTACCTACTGGTGATCACCAGTAGGGTGTTAGGACCTAGTTTCCAGTGAGCGCAGAGAAAAGAGGGAAGGAGATAAAATTGTTAATTTTCATAGAAATTTTAGACACAACTGCAGACCAAACCTCTGAACGGAATTACGCCAAATTTTGCAGAAAGTTAGTCCAGAAAGTGTGTTTTTGGGGATTTGGCATAAATGTGTTTAGAAGTTTTAGAGTTATTTAAAGAAAACCAAATTTGTATATCAAGGGATGTGACCCCCCTGAATCCTCTTGATCTTGTGCAGAGATCTGATTGGCTACCAACACTTCAACCAGGAAGTGTTGGCAGTCAATTTGGGACATACTGCAGCTTAGTCCCCCCCTCCCCCAAAAAAAGAAAGAAATTGGGGCAGGAATAACTTGAAACTCTAACTCTGGTGCTGGGGTCTGCCAGGGACCCTATCAGGACAAAAAAGTATTGCAAAAAATATTGCTGAGAAAATCACACCATCACTGAGGCTGAAGTGTTAGCCCCCCACCCCCCAAAGTTTGGGTCTAGCGCACACATACATATTTTATATTCACTGGCTTTAGGCTAAATGGGAGCACATGAGGGATCAAAGGCCCTCTGAAGGTTTGAGGTCCAGAAAGCGGGCTTTTTGTGATTTGGTGTAAATGTGTTCATTAGTTTTAGAGTTATTAAAAGAAAACGAAATGTGTATATCTAGGGATGTGAGCCTTCCTTGGATCATCTGGAGTTGTGCAGAGATCTGATTGGCTGCCAACACTTCAACCAGGAAGTGTTGGAAGTCATTTTGGGAATTGACTTCACCTAAATCCCCCCCCCCCCCCGAATAAAAGAAGGAAAAGGCGGTAGGGCTAAAAAAAAAAAACATTTTGCACAGAAAATCGCAAAAAAATTGAAAATGCATGGCAAGAAAAACCAAGCGTGTACTCCCGCACTTCAGTTAGCCAATCACTTTTATTCGATTAATAAAAATCTGAAAAAGACACAAGATACAGATAATCACAGACAATACAAAGCGAACAATAAATAACATTTCAGATTTAAAATGAACATATTTCATAAGTTCAATAAAACATTTTTATTAAATTATTTCTTTCGTCATTAAAAATTTCCATTTGACAGTTAACTTCCTAGTTTTTAAGAAAGCGCCGGCACAACTAAGATATATCGATTGTAATATGTCGGTGTCGAAAATTAAAGCGCTTCTTATTTATGCGAACACCTGCCACTAAAAAAATTGCTACGTGAAAAGTTACACGTACACTGGATAGAAGTTGTAAGAACAGGAGCGCTGGCCTGACCTGTAGAAAGCCAGCCTCCCGCAAAATAGGTAACAGATATTTTTTTCTAATTTGTGCATAGTGTTCACAAAACATGGTGAAATGTAATGTGTCCTGTGTAGAGAAATGGTCGCAATCACAAGGGTTTGCGTTAACAGGAGTATCCCATGTAGCATAGGAACCAAGCAGTTCCTTTGAATCCCTAAAAACCAAATATGGGTTAGACTCCCATGACTTTTTCAAATATCTGCAGATCAGGGATTTCATCTTAAAAAAGGGGGGTGGCAGCGGTTGTTTTAAGAAAACTCTAGCAATCGATACTGTGGTTAGATCAGAAATGGTTAAAATTGGAGATATCTATAAAGACTTAACTGCTGCTTTACCAGATGATGTGGATAAACATGCATGTAAATGGCAAAACAAAATAGCTATTACAGAGGAACTAGCTCGTAAAGCATTAGAATTGTCCAGCTCTATATTAATGTCCACTAAGCTACAAGCCCAATTCTACAAAACCTTTTTCCGACTCTATTACACCTCTAAAAAGATATCCAAATGGTGCGAGGGTAAAGGTACACTTTGCCCTAGATGTGCTATGCCCAAGGCTGATTGGATACATTTGCTGGCCTCATGTCACACATTAGATACGATTAAACGAGAAATCTCTATTTTCCTATCTGGAATTTTAGAGACTAATATAGAGATTACCACAGCAGAAATAGTAATAGGGGTGGATAGGGTTACTAGACCTAGCGCCATACAGGGACTCATATTTATCTCGATGGCTGTACTAAGAATTTGTTTGACATCAGCTTGGTTGGATCAATATCCACCTACATTTTTACAATGGCGGACGCGCTTGTTAGCTGCATACAACCTCGAAATAGCAATTTATAGTCGGAAGGGCTTGAAGAAGAAAAAAAAGGGATTAGAAATCTGGGAGCCGGTCCGACTATGGGCAGGGAGACCAGACTAACAATGAAACCACAAATTAGTAATGAATGTAAATACTAAAATGGAGAAGTCATTTGATCTTCTTGTTTCTTCTGTGTTTTTTTTTGTTTTTCTGTTTTTTTTCTTCCTTTTTTTCTTCTCATTTTTTTTATTATTATTTTTTTTATTTTTCTCTCTTCTTATCCTTCGGTTTTGTGTAGCCTTATTCGATATTATCTTATTTGTGACTTGTAGAAAGTTGCCTGTATCGGGGGGGGGCGCTCAGGGGCGGGGAGGGTGGGACAATATTACCTCTGTAAAAACTCAATAAAGAGAATTAAAAAAAAAAAAGGAACCAAGCAGCAAATGAATCTAATTTAAACGAAATCTGGTTAATAGAAAGTGATGAAACGGTCTAGTTACAAAAACTAGGTAGGGTTCAGGGCCTGGGACAGTAATAAGTGCATAATTCCTTCTGACCAGCGGTTTTCTCATCTCTATCTCCTCCCGCTCTGCCGCGAACAGGTTTATCAGTGTAGATTTTATCACCATGACATCCTCTTTTTTGATGCGTTCAGGAAAATGAAAGAGCTCAATGCGCCCCACATTTGAAAGCATCGATTTGACGTAAACCAGCCATGGGATTCTATGAACTCTGTCCAGGGCTAGACAGTCTTTAAGAATCAAATGATTTAAAGAGATTTCCTGGTTAAGCCAGGTTTTTAACCAGCAAATAACAGGGGCGGATTTTATTTGGTCTGTGACGAACCCAATACCTAGCTCTGAGTGTATAGTAAAAGTGGGAGTGGACTGGGGAACAGAGAGCAGAGATCTGAGGAATTTATTTTCCGCCTTCTGGATATTGTCAGGTTTTGTATATCCCCAAATCGCAGAACCATAGGTGGCTATGGCCAAACATTTGGCTTTATATACTTTAAGGATAGCCTCCATAGGTCGTGCCCCCCTCCTTTTAACAAAGCTCAACAGGGCTGCAGCTGATCATGCCACTGCATTTGTTTTTGACTTATATTGGGCACCCCAGGTTCCTCTATCATCAAAAATCACCCCCAGGTAAGTGAAGGATGAGACCCTCTTAACTTCTTTCCCTGTGCAGAAAAATGTTATTGATTTCTTTTTCCTGCCGGTGGATCCGACAATCATGACCTGGGATTTTTGAGTGTTGATTTTCAAGTCTAGTGAGGTCATGAAATCGCCGAAAGAGGCCAATAGTCTATTAAGGGCCACCCCTGTACATGCCAAGAGAACTGCGTCGTCCGCGTACAGGAGGACCGGAATATTGGTCTCCCCTGCACGCGGAACGTCCACCGATGAAGTGGCCAAGGCTGTCTCAAGGGCATTTATATATAATGTAAAGAGGAGGGGGGCAAGGATGCACCCTTGCCGCACCCCCCTCTCCGATTTAAAATGACTAGTGCACCTCCCCTCCCGGGTAACTCTGACAGAGGCCTGTAATCCGCGGTGAAGGTCAGCTAAAAAACCAACCAGCGGAGGGTCGATGCCCATGTCCAAGAGGACCCTCCACAGCCTCGACCTATTAACCAGATCAAATGCTGAGGAGAGGTCCATAAAGGCCATGTACAAGGCCCCCTCTTTCGCTGTAGTATATTTACTGATAATCAATTGGAGATTTAAACATTGGTCCAATGTACTCCTTTTAGCCCTGAAGCCATACTGAGCATTAGACAGGGTTCCTCTGCTTTCTAGCCATGTTGTAATTCTACCTAGGATGACTCTGCCCAGGATTTTAACGGCAGAGTCTATTAGGGAGATGGGCCTATAACAGTCAGGATCACCCCTTTGCCCTTTTTGAAGATTGGGATATAGTAGACCTAGCCCAGGACTCAGGAAAGTTGTTTTCTCTTGAGGCATTAAAAACATTGGTCAAAATCTTGGCCCAAAATTTCGGTGCAGACTTGTATAAGTTCGCGGGAACCCCATCCGGGCCCGGGGCCTTGTTCTTAAGTGTCTCGTTTATAGCTTTTTCCACATCTTCCTCCCCAAAGGGCAGAATTGGCTCTGAATGATGGAAGGGAAAAGGCTCCTGTGTGGGACCAGGGGTTGACTGACTATAAGTGCTTCCAGAGTGGGCGAGCCACTGCTCATCTGGGATAATGCATTCCACACCTTGATTCTCCACCCCTGAGAAATAGGGCTGATTGATAACCGCCCAAAATTTGGAGCTATCCCGAAAAACTTCTTCTGATTGCAGCTCATTCCAAGCTTCTTCCTTAATCTGATTTTTATGATCCTGAATGGCCTGTTTGTATTTCTTCCTAAGAGAAACTATGTGTGTTCTATTTCTGGGTGTTTTCTTCAAGCCCTTTAAGAGGGCGGAGTGTGCCTTGGTGCAGTTTCAGTCAAACCACCGTTTTCCTCTCGGCCCACCTGGTTTTGCTTTAACCATTAAGTTAGTGTTCACTTGTTGACATATTATGTTAAATGCCTTGACTATCCTGATATTAGGGCCAGCAGGATCTAAACAAATACCAACCTCCCGCACTTGTTTTGTATATACCCGCTGGGACTAAGGACCCCCTTGTGTGCTGCTCTCAAGAGCACATCCCTGGAAGCAAACCCAGGGGCTGTGATTTGTGGAGGGAGCCGCTAATGTCTTGTTGGCTCTTGAGCTATTCATGGATGTGAGAGGAGCTGAGATGCGAAGGTTTGGAGGAGGAGAAAGGAGGTGGCTGCCTGGGAGCACAGGGGCACGGAGCCCCCCAAGGTACGGGCATGGTGAAGGAGCCCCTCCCTTTGTTGAGGGCACTGACCTTGTGGTTGTAGGATTTGGGGAATACGGACTCCCTCGTCTAGGTGAGCACATGTAACCTGTTCAAAGAGAGCAAATCCCCAGAGGGGAGTTCTGTGACCCCCAGATTTGAAGACATGGAAGCCCCCATTTCCACCTCAAGGCACGGGCCACAGAGACCCTCAGCATGATGGTACTGACCCTAGAGCTCATGAAATTTGGGGACTATAGACCCCCAGGTGAAGGCATGCAGCCCCTCAGTGGGAGCCAAGAGCTAGTGGGGAAGAGATGCAGCTCACTTTGATTCAAGATGTGAAACCGCTTCGAGGTGGGAGTGTGAATTCCTGTGAGAGAAGAGCAAGGTTGAAAGCTTCAGATCATGCAGCTGTGCGGGGGAGTGGGTATGGAGCCCAACCTTGAGGGCTGCGTAATGGGGCAAGCCCCCCCCCACCTACTTCAGTGGTACTGAAGTGCTGAGATTTGGATGCTTGAGAAGGGGGCATATAGGCCCACACAAAGTGTGGGGACTGAGTTGATAGTGCATATTCAGGAATAACTGTTGCTGGGGACTGGGTGGAGGGTGATGATCTATTGCACTCTGAGTTCATGATACATGGGGTTTGAGGTATGGAGGCATGAATCCCAGGAAGAGAAGTGCCTGGGAGTCCACTTGAGGAACCTTATGTTCTTGTCGATCCTAAAGTGGTCTGTATGAGGGTATGACCAGAGGCCGCTGGACCTTGAACTGGAGCCAGTCTTGTGTGTTGCTTGATGTATCTTTCTTCTCATGCCTTCAGACAACCCACCCACCTCCTCCAGAGACCAGGCTTTGAGGAAAGTTTGCTCAATTCTATCGCATAAACCAGATAAGATTTGGCCACCCAACCCCGAACTGCCACCCCAGTGCTATCCACATTTACCTCTGAAAAATGTCTGCCTCCTCATGAACCGTGTGACACCTCCAAACAAAATTCTGCATTGAACCGGTGTGGCTATAGTACGTACCTACAACAATGCATATTATTAGTAAGTACGTTTTTATTTATGTTTTGGAACTCGTGAGAGGTCCACATAAAATTTACATCAACCATAACAATCCAATAATACACAGAAAAAACAGCAAACATATTAATACAGATCTAAAAAACATTTAAAAAAGTTACAAATTCTTGAACAAAACATTTCATTGGGGGGCTTAAGGATAGCTTCAGAAAAGGCACTGGCAGATAAAATACCAAGTTTTAGGCAAATTGGTCTCACCCACTTACGACGAGAATTTGTCAAAGCCGGACATATGAATAAGACGTGAGTGAGAACTTGGATCGAGGTGTTACACAAGGTGCACTTGTTAGAGGAACCATTCCACTTGGATAAAAGGTTATTCAGTGGTAGCATATCTTGCCTTAATAAAAACCAAAAACGACGAATGCCGTGGGGAAGATTCCAAGTAACGTAGAGTTGCATAGTTTTAAGATCATAAGAATTAATCACCGTCAGATCACCTTTCTTTGTCCTTATCTGGTCCCTATCCAACGAGAAGCCTAACTTCCACGTCGCTAATTTTAAGGAAGCTTTTAACTGATATGGGGATAAAGAAAAAAGAGTTGATTCCTCCAATTGCAATAACGTGACCGCCTTTCTAAAGTTTTTTACAATTGGGGAAAACTCCTTTAAAGGACCCAATAATTCCTTTTGGATAAGGTGTCTTAATGTGGCTGGTTCACATTTAGCTAGGTGAAAAATCCATCTTACTATCCCAGCCAAGCCCTGAACCCAACTACTTCTCATGCCATACTCAAGCCTAAGAGAGGCCGCTGAGCAGGCAGAATTAACAGAGGTTAGTTGACGCAGGAGTCTGCCTTCAATAGTGTGGAGAAATCCCCAGCTACTCACATCAATAAGTTCAATGCCGTAGAGCAAGGAAGCCGGGATTTTTGCGCGGAAAGCTTCGAGCAAATAGGGAAAATGCAGTTTTCCTATAGCTTTGTATAGTGCATTTAAGCCCTTACCCTGCATCAGAGCCTTGCGCATGTTATTTTCAATATGGGCCTTGTTGCTCATATTACCACATATTATTTTCCCTAAAACGCATATCCCACCCCCAGGTGAAGAGAATATACTCCTGTATTCAGCACACTCTTTACATTTTTCAACATTGATGCCACATGACACTGAGCCATGCTCCTTAACCTCTTCCACACCACCCATACCCAAGAGACGGTGAGAAAATGTAGGTTCCTACATTATACAATCCCTTCACACTGTGAACTCAGGGATCCTTCATGTTAGACAGTGTTGGGGTGCTCCTTTACTCCTCACGGCCACTAACCTTGGCCAGATGGGGCCTGAGCAGGACTATTGGTGTGTGGAGGTACACTCTACTGAGTATGGCCAATGGATTAACTCTCTTATTAAAGGTGTTTAAAATCAAAGGATGAGTGTGTATCTAGCGCTGCACAAGCGTAACAGAAATGATGCACCATTGTTGAACCTAAAGAAGAAAGCCAAAATAATGGAGTCCCAGGCTCAGTTCATGTTAGATTACCCTAGAGCAGGGGCATCCCCTCTGGACTTAGTGTAAGAAATGCCCCTGCTCTATTTGTAGTGATACGTAAGTACTTAACAAAGTGGTCCCACATAACAAACAGATGTGCCAAGGATTGGATGATCATGATTGTGGAGACTGCCAAGGAGGTGATCATTATTCTCAATCAGGAGATCCTAGAGTCAGAAGATAAATTGAATGGAATGATTACCCCAGAGGAAGCAAAAACTAAATCGTGGAGGATTGCCAGTGAATTATATGACTTTGAAAACATCTTATTAAGAGAAAGACTGAAAACTTGAAAAAAAATAGTAGGTGATACACTCAGGAAAAGGCCTATCCATATCTCATGGCAAGCTATTACCAAGATTGGAGTCAAGACACAGGACATCATGACCAAACTAGAGCACCTCGAAGAAAGCTCATTACATTTTCAGACACATACTCCACAGACTTAGAAGGAGAGAGCTCTGGGGTGTCAGATGGTGCAAATCTAGATCATACATGATTTAAGAAAATACAGGGTGACAACTACAGATACCCATCTGCATCTTTATCCAGAGGTTGCAACAGGGGCTGGTAAAGATACCCGAGACACAACAGGGGGGGATATTTCCAGCAAGACCCTCAACCTCATCAACAGTGCTTGAAGACCAGAAATTTTCTGGAGGCCATGAAGAATAGATACAGTATGGAAGAAGACAATATTCCGATCTTCAATCTATCGATCATAACATTGACTCAGGAAGAATGTTCTCTTTTAACTAAAGGTTTATCCATTGTGCCCAGCACCGCCAGCAATGTGTTCAAAGTTAACCAAGTCGTTTTCACGTTCTTCAGAAAGATTAGGCTGAACAGGATACAGGAAAGCAACCAGACAGATTGTAAATCTACTTCGAAATTTATGCCCACACTTGACACAGTTTGACCTGAGGTTGCTATCTTTGAGAAAACAATGTTAAAAGAACCTAATAAAATCACTAAATATATCCCAGGGTATACCAAACCTTAACATAGGAGAGACAACAGCTCTAAAAAAAACTAAACGGCAATACCAATATTACCATAAAGCACTGTGATAAACGCATTAACTCTGGCAGCGCACTCTGTAAGTGGTCTTTGCCTCGTTTGTCTGTAATTCTTTTAATTTCCACCTAACTTTGCTTTTTAAAAATACATTGCACTGAATTTATTGGCAGCTCTGTTTTAATCATACTCACCCCGGTCCACCGCAAGCTCTTGGCCTGATTGTTGTGGAGGGTGTTGGGCGGAATCAGTCCTCCATTACTTTCGCGCTATTGGCCTAACAAGTAGAGGCGGAGCCCTGACGGTTACGTGACCTAGAGCCCGTCCTCTACATGAAGCAGATGACTCGCAACCCACACAGCGGACGCGCGCATAAACTCTGGCAGCGCACTCTGTAAGTGGTCTTTGCCTCGTTTGTCTGTAATTTTTTTAATTTGCACCTAACTTCGCTTTTTTAAAAATTCATTGCACTGAATTCATTGGCAGCTCTGCTTTAATCATACTCACCCCGGTCCACCAAAGGCTCTTGGCCTGATTGTTGTGGAGAGTCCTCCCTTACTTTCACGCTATTGGCCTAAGAAGTAGAGGCGGAGCCCCGACGGTCACGTGACCTAGAGCCCGTCCTCTACTTGAAACAGATGACTCGCAACCATCGCAGCGGATGCGCGCAGCAGGCACGTCGCTGGCGCGCCAAAGGCAAGCCCGTCTGCGCCCGTCCATGCCCGAACGGGACCAGGGGCCACGACCTCTGGCCAACTGGCCCCAGATAGAATTGTGTTGTCATCTGAGCAGATTTTAGCACTCCGTCCCCCCACCTCAAAAGGATGTCAATTACTTTCAGCCAAGCACACAGGTAACAAATTATGTTTTAACAGCAATTTCTCCCTTCTAAACTTTCAACCTCGCCCCCCCTTCTACTAATAGCCATAATGTGCAAACTTCCCACACAGCTCCCTTCACTGGTAACTTTTTTTTCATCAGTTTAAACTGTCGCTCACTCCCTAAACATAAATTAGACATTTTTAACCTCCTCTATGATGAACAGCCTGATGCACTTTTCCTTACTGAGACTTGACTTCATGAGAGTGCCGGACCTGACATAGCTGCAGCTCTTCCATCTAACTATGCCATCACCCGTAAAGACAGAGTATTGAAAACTGGAGGTGGCATAGCCATTATTTTTAAAAACCATCTGCAATGCAGATTTGATCCCTTGGATATTCCAAATTGCGAAACTGCCCTTTTTAAATTAGCACTTGATCCAAAATGTACGCTTTCTGGTTTACTTGTCTACCGCCCTCCCGGAAATCCGATACCATGGGCCACCTCCTTTCCTAGCCACATTACCTCTTTCCCCAGTCTCTCCGAAATTATATGCTATCCTTCATTCCCCATTTGCTGGTCAGACCATTTTCTCTCCAAATTTAGTCTCACTTTGCCTACTTCTGCCACTCCTTCTTTCTCTCCTTTGATGACCCTTAAAAGAAACTGGAAAAAACTCGACCTAGCCACACTAAGCAGCGCTCTATGTTCCGATATCCCGTATTCTGACCAACAAACTGAGGTTCTTGCCATAAAGACTGAGCACTGGCTTTTCAATGCTATAGATCATTGTCTCCCTCTTTCTCATAAAAAATGTAATAACTACCGTCCCCCAGCACCATGGTACATGTAATCCCTTAAAGTAGAAAAATCTAAATGTAAAGCTCTAAAGCAGAAATGGGGAAAAAATTATGCACCCGAACTAAAACTGATCTATGTTAAGGCAAGAAATAATTATCACAACTTAGGTAATATGGCTAAAGTCACCTTTATTTCCAACACCATCACCGAAGCCACCAATAGTTCAAAAACTCTTTTTGGAGTGGTTAAAGAATTGGCAGGTTCTAAAACAGTGGCTAATTCTCTGCCATTAAATGACAAACAATGTGACAATCTTGCTCAATTCTTCACAGAAAAAAATCGAAATTGCTAACTTTAACTTAAGCAGACCTCTACAGGCCCATAGTGGATCCTCAACCTTGATCTCACCCTTACTTGAGACCTCTACTGCCTCAGACCATGAGGTCACCATAAAGTCCCCTGCTCCTACAACGCACTTAGACTGTTGACCTCTTCTAAATATGGAGGAACTCAAAACTATTTTAAACAAAGTAAAATCCGGCTCGCCTAAAGACCCCCTCCCCATCACCATCATGAAACAACTAGATACCCACCATTTGTAGGTGATTCTTAATCCTCTGAAAGCTTCACTGCGTGAATCCATTGTACCAGCACAATGGAAACATGCAATGGTCACCCCCCTTTTGAAAAAAACTATGGCTGATCCCAAAGTTCTTGCTAACTACAGACCCATCTCTCTCCTATCAGTCTTTTCCAAAATACTTGAAAGACATGTCCATTCTCTTCTCTCACAGTTTGTCGAAACCAGCAACTCTCTCCACCCTTCTCAATCTGGTTTCCGTTCCGGTCTTTTCACAGAGATAGTACTTTTAGGAGTCACTGAGAGGCTACGTCAATATCTCGACGAAGGTCAGGCAGTCGCACTCATTTTGCTGGACCTTAGTGCGGCTTTTGATACCATTTCTCATACACAGCTTATCCACACCCTAAAATCCTTTAAAATATGCGACTCTGCTCTGGACTGGTTGATCTCCTTTCTGGACACTATTACATTCCACATTTATTTCGGCCACAGCTTGCTCCAAAACTTATGCATCACCTCATGGGGGGCCTCAGGGCTCGATCCTTAGCCCACTGCTATTCAACCTGTTTGTCAGACCTTTGGCTGACATTTCGGACCAGGCTGGCCAAACTCCTTTCACATATGCTGACGATTCTCAGATTATTTTTTCCCTCTCTAATTCTATCCCCTTGGCACCCTCCTGTCTAAAACAAGGCCTCAGTAACATTTCCTATTGGATGACCCAAAATCACCTGAAGCTGAATGGTGAGAAGACTGAGGTGCTCATCCTGGGTAAGCAGAAAGACCTTATGTGTCTGTCTCACTGGCCGGATGTGATGGGTAACCTCCCCAAACCAACAAGCCATGTTCGGAACCTGGGCATCATTGTTAACGACTCACTTTCCATGCACCAACAAACCATTAAAGTGACAGCGTTATACTTCACCATCCCGAACTGGCTCAAGAAAACCCATGGATGTTGCCTATCTCCATTCAAAAAACCGTTGTCCATGCCCTTGTTACTTCACGGCTCAACTACGGCAACATCTTATACTTGGGCTCAAATAAGGTCGTGATCCGCAGTCTTCAGTTAGTCCAGAATTCTGCAGCAAGACTCCTCTGCAAAATCCCAAGGGCATCCCCCATTTCTGGACACTTGCAGGACTTGCATTGGCTCAGGGAGGAGAACCGTATCAAGTTCAAAGCCCTGAGCTATATGTTTAGAATCAAGGCTGGCACTGCCCCTCAATATCTCCAAGCACTTGTCCCTCCCTATGTTCCTTCTCGTCACTTACGATCTGAAATCAAGGGTAACTTTGTTGTACCCAGGGTCAAACTTTGCAGAATGGGAGGAGATCCTTCTCCTACTTCGGCCATTCCCTCTGGAATACTCTGCCTTCTAACATTCGCAGAGAAACTAATTATACCCACTTTCTCAAAACTCTTAAGACCTGGTTTTTGATCAATAACTCCAGCTAACTGCCCTACGTTCTTGCTCTCTGTCCGCAATGGCGCCGGGAAACTCTTTTTGGGTAGCTGAGCGCCTTACAAATCCAATAAATAAATAAATAAATAAATAAGTAAAATAAATAAAGGGGGTGGTACCGTAATAATGGACACAAATGAATATGTTACAAAAATACAGACCATGTTAGAGGTACTGGAGCACTGCAAAACAGCTAGTCCGGGGCGTTTGACGAATTGAAAACCCAGATTGAAAGACTCACCCACACAGCCTTACATGATGGTGCGATATGCATAAAAGAATGTGAGTTTCTGAACAAATTGAATCCAGTTACCCCCACTATATATGGTGTTTCAAAAACTCAAAGATTTGAAAGATCCGCCGTGCCCCATCATTTCATCCATAAATTCTACCACTGAACCATGATAGAAATATTTTGATGAATGTCCCAGCCCCATGACGAAGAGCTACAAATCCTATGTAAGAGGTACTGGGGATATGATAGTCAAGATAGAAATGCTCACTACAACCCAGAGTTTGAAATTCGGGTTACACTAGACCTTGAGGCGCTGTATTAAAATATTCCACAGCAAGAAGCAAAAGAAGCAGTAAAGGCCTTATTTGAAAGATCTCCAGGTGGCCAACCAGACACATTCATACTGGAATGTCTTAAAATAGTGCTCTTTCAAAAATATTTGGAATTTAATGGCAACCTGTACCATCAACCCAAAGGGACTAGCATGGGAGCAGCTTGTGCTCCCAGCATAGCGAACATCTACAGGGGTGAACACAAACTCAGACATATTTTCAATGAAGCTGCCCCCTTTTTATAAAAACGTAAAGCACTGGCTTCACTGCACTGATGACGTCTTTTTTTTGCCTGGTCTGGAGAAGAGAAAAACCTTTTAGAATGTAAAATCTCAGTGAAAGAAATCTTAGATTTACTGCTTAATATACTTCTGAAAAGGTGGAATGTTTAGACATCTGCATTTCAGGTACACAGGGCAACTCACAGGTTAGCTTCTATGAAAAACCGACAGCTAGAAACATAGTGCTACAGCACTCGAGTTTTCACTCAAATTGCTAGAAGAATTCTATTCCCTATAGGGTATTCCTAAGAATTAGGAGGAATTGCTCTACTATCAAAGAATATGAGACACATGGAGAGTCATTCAAGCAGAGACTCCGGAAGCGTGGCTACCTAAAATGCCTGGTTAGATAAGCCTTTAAGAGAGCAAAGTATTACAACTGAGATGCTCTCTTACAGGCACTCAATCGCAAAAAGGAAGTAAAAGAAGTAGTTGTTATCAATCATTCTAACTTGAACTATAAAGTCAAAAGGTCTTTTGACAAAAATTGGAAAATTCTAAACACCAAAGAGGAGGACAATAAACTAAACAGAACTTTATTTGCATACAGAAGGAATGCAATCCTAAAGGATAAGTCAGTCCATACCAGATTAAAACCAAAAAAGGAACATGAACAAAGCTCTTGGGATCCTCTCTGGTTAAAGGCAAACACAGATATGGAACGTGCCATGTCTGCGATACTTCCCTAACAACAGAGAGATGGGAAGATGGAGGGCGCCTTGAAAGATACGTCAAACTGTAGAAGCTCTAATGTAATATATTTTATCCTATGCCCATGAGATCTTGGATGTATTGGTGAAACAGGCAAGGGTGTTCAGGACTCGTTATGAGGAACACAAGTCAGTCATTAGGACAAAAAAAAATATCAAGCACCTTTAGTTCAGCATTGTTCTGTAAATGGTCACATAAAAAACTAACTCAAATGGCTCAAATTTAGAAAAACTTACAGCAAAATAAGGACAAGCTTTAACAGACACATATAGAAAAACATATTGGATTGTTCTTCTCAATGTGGTTAAGAATGAGCTGAATGAATAAATAATGTGGCCAGTTACCTGATACAATTCACCTAATCAGCTGGCTAACCTGATTATTATCTGTTTATCAGTGTCAACTTAGAAAACTCGCTGGGTTAGTGGCCACATGCAATATAGGCTGAGTCTGAAGACCAAATAGATATGATTACCACTGTCTCACTATCCACGTCTCTGGCTTAATCAATTTTCTCATACCAGCAACCTCTAACATACACAACTAGTGCCCTACCTTTTTAAAGTGTGCAGTATAGTGACATGTATCATATTTAGGGGACTTTGTAAAAGACAGAGTTATTCCATTCTGTCACACAATATGGTATGGACGGAGTTTCTTTATGTCCTCTATCTCCCTTTCCCCGCCTTTTAATTTTTTTATTTGCACTTTGAGGTATATATCAAGGTGCTATTAACTGCAACCAGCCACTTTCCTTGCTCAGGCATTGCTCGCCAATAAGAGCAAATTGAAGATCAGCCATCTCAAGATGGCGTGCATGCATATCTAGGTTACATCTAACATGCGGTGCCCTAAAGCTTTTGCCACTTGCCGCTAGTTAGTCAGTTCCATTCATGGAGCTTTTGTCCTGTTTTAATATAGCCCACAGAGGCGAGGTATCTGAAATGTACCCATCTCAAGGTGGCTGGCATGTATTTTTAAGATGTGCACAGCACCCTGTGTCTGTCATCTATATTTAGTTGGGAAATTGTGCCACTGCACCGGGTGCTGACTTGGGGTGGGGGCGCCATGTTAATTTTTTTATTTACGTTTTAAATCCACCCGATGCCACGTTCCTTGTCCCAGTAATTTTGAAGCATTAATAAAAATGTCAGGATAACTCTGGCGATGAATGTTGATCCTGGAGACAGACCAGAGCTTTTTCTGGTAGAGGAAGGAAGTTAGGACTCATCCTAGCGCAAAGGGTTAATTTGCCTGCTGCAAAGAACGTGTCCCATTTGTGGTGATGTGCCATGTAACACGGGGGCCTCAGCTCTAATAGTAAATGACTGACAGACACTCTGTGATCAGGTTGCCGGGAAGACCACGAGCGGTCTTTACCGGGTTTATTTATACCCTCGGGGCGTGCCCGCCCTGAGGGGTGATTGGATGCTTGAGTGTTGCTACCTTATATGGTAGAGCCTACCTGGCTCTCTACATCCCTCCTTCATTTCAGTCTGCTTCATCACCAGTTCTTGGTCTTCAGGGGGAGGTACACACAAAGTCCCGCAACTTGTGGCTTGGGCCAGGGTTTGGCCGAAGGTTATATCTTTGGCTTCGGCCCTTTGGTGATTGAGTGTCCCCAGCCGGGGACACGTCTCCTTGCGCTCTGCAGGTCGGGGAATTGTCGGCCAATGCGCACGGCAACGGCAACGGGTCTTGGCTTTTCCTCTGGTCTCCGACCGACGTTTGATCATCAGACCCTCTCGCTGATGATGAAACTGTTGGAGACAGCCCGGCTTGTCGTGGCCCGACCTCTTCTTCCTCGCCTTGGTCCTCTGTTCCTCCCCTCGCTGGTTTAAAGCATGACACATTTCGCGTGACTCTTTGTTCACCTTTCTTGACAGTCACCATGGTTCCTTTGATCCTTTCAACGGTCCACAAATCCGGTTCATAGGAGGTCCTATACTTCCATCCGGGGTGTCGGTCATGGACCACTACTGTGTCTCCTTCCTGTAGATTTGATGTCTTCGCACGTCTGGCCGCACTAGCCTTTTGGTTGGTTACATCTCTTCTGGACTGAATGGCGTCCCCATCTCGCTCAGGTGGTGTCCACGAACTTGCGGACGGGATAATGTCCCTGGGGGCCTTTTTGAACAGTAAATGGGCCGGGGCACACTTGGTTGTGCAGTGGGGCGTTTGTCGGTAGGCTCCCAGGAATCGGTCTAGAGCGGATTCCGGATCTTCTCCTTGACTTACGGCAATCCTCAGGGCTCTGTTAATGGTCCTCATAAGCCTCTCCACCTCTCCATTGGCCTGCGGCCACACGGGGGTGATTTTCCGATGTTTGATTTGGAGGGCTTCCAAGTAGGCTTGGAAGTCTCGGCCTTGAAAGGGAGGACCGTTGTCTGTTTTAATTTCCTCCGGCAATCCCATGGTCGCGAAGATCTTGTCTAGATTCCGTTTGACTTGGGGAAAAGCTGTGGAGGGGATTACCTCCACCACCGGGAACTTGGAGAACGAGTCCACTAGTACCAGGGTATGGCGACCATCCGGGAAACTCCCGAAGTCCAGGCTCAGGTTGGTCCAGGGCAGCGTCGGGGAGGGCTCCGTCATGACAGGGGCCGGGGCGGGATCTCCTCCGGTGATTAGACACGCGTGGCAGGCCCTCACCATCTCTTCTACTTTGAGGTCCATCGCCGGGAACCAGACCCGGCACCGCAGCCTGGCCTTTGTTTTGGCCATTCCCTGATGCCCGACGTGAGCGAGGGACAGAATCCTTGGATGGAGGTCTTCCGGTATCACTATTAGATGCCCTCGAAGGACCACACCTTCATCCCCGACACTCAGTTCATTCCTAATCTGCCACATTTGCTGGCGGGCGTGACTGACTTCAGGCCTGAGCCCATGTATTCCATCCAGGAAGTGCGCCCATTGGTTCCCCCTGAGCGCGTGCTTGACTCGGCATAGTGTTTCATCTCTTTCTGTCGCTTCCCCAATTTCTTTCAGTGTCATTGTCTCTGGACACGCGTTTTCTGAGATCCACTGCACAAAGGCGTCCGCTTCTTGACTTTCCTCTAGTCTAGTGGCTGATTTGGTGCAGTCCGGGTGTCTCGACAGGTAGTCCGCTGGGTTGTTGACCCCCGGGCGGAAGATGACTTGGAAGTTGTAGCCCTGTAGCTGGACGGCCCACCTCTCGATCCTTGGAGGGGCCAGCCTCGTTGATCCTGCAAATAGGGGCACAAGGGGCTTGTGGTCCGTTACCACCCGGAATTCCTGACCGCATAGGTACAAGTGAAAGTGCTGACACGCCCATTTTATTGCCAGGGCTTCTCTTTCGATCTGTGCATAGCGGGTCTCGGTGTCCGAGAGAGCCTTGCTGGCGTACGCCACCGGTTTCCAGACATCAGCTCCGTATTCTTGAAGGAGCACCGCTCCCAGGCCCACCGGGCTTGCGTCGACCACTAGTTCAGTCTTCCTCTTTGGCTGGAAATACGCCATCACTGTGGTGTCCAGGAGGCTGTTCTTGATAGCTTGGAACGCCGTGTTCGCCGCCACTGTCCAGTCCCACTTATGGTCATGGCGGGTGAGTAGCCTCAGTGGCTCGGCCAGGTCTGCAAGGTTGGGGATGAACCTCCCGCAATACGTTGCCATCCCAAGGAAACTCCTGACTTCCGTGGGGTTTCGCGGGGTGCTGGCAGCCCGGATGGCTTCGGCCTTCCTGGGGTCAACCTTCAGGCCTTCTCGGGTGAAGATGTAACCGAAGAAGTCCACTGAGTCCTGGTAGAAGGCACATTTGGATTTGTGAAGTGTCAGGCCTTGTTCGGATAGCCTTTTGAGGGTCGCTCTCAGGTGTACGTGATGCTCTTCAAGCGATCCAGAGTACACCAGGATGTCATCACTCAAGTTGATGACCCCACTCAGTCCGGATAGCACCTCTCTGATGGCATTTTGAAAGACTTCAGCTGCCGAGGACACTCCGAAGCTTAGTCGTTTGTACCTCCTCAGCCCAACGTGTGTGGAGAAGGTTGTAATGTAGCGGCTGTCTGGCTCAAGCTCCAGCTGATGGTAACCTGCGTTTAAATCGAGTTTGGAGAACCATTTGGCACCGTTGAGGTCCGCTATGATGTCATCCATGGTAGGGGTGATATGCCTTTCCCTCTTCACCGCTACATTTGGCAGACGCATATCCACACACAGCCGTATAGCTCCGGGTTGCTTGGGCTTGGGCGCCACGACAAGTGGAGAGACCCACGGTGTGGGCCCGGTCACCTTCTCGATCACACCGAGTTCTTCAAGCTTCCTCAGCTCATCCTCCACCTGCGGCCGCAGATTGAACGGGACACGCCGGTGCCTTTGGGCTGTCGGTCGCACAGACTTGTCTATGTGTAGTTTAAACTTCTTGTTCTTAAGTTTCCCTAGTCCTCTGAACAGTTCTGGAAACTCCTCCATCAAGAACTCTGCATGTGACTGGTGCACTTGATTAGCGAAAAATACTAATCCGAGGTCCTCGGCGGTGTGGCAGCTTAGTAGCGTACCTTTCCTTCCTTCCGTGACGTGGAACTTAGCTACAGTGGAGTATTCCCCTTGTCTGATTGTTGTCGTGATCACTCCGCGCAGCGGCATGGGCTCTGTTCCTCCATACGTGTATATTCTCGCTTGGGACGGTACCAGTTCAGGCCTCGGCATCATCTGGTTGTACTGCTCGGAGTCCATAACATTCACAGATGCCCCAGTGTCTATGAGTGCTTGTACTGTTGTGCCATCCACCTTGACTGAACACATCGGTGGGGGTCTTCTCCTTGTGGACGCTGCGGATGCTCTGCCTACGTATGAGACGACGTAGACTTCGTCGTCTTCATCATCCTCGTACCACTGAGGCCGTTCTTGAGCATGGCTGTCTGGTGGCGGGTCGGCATCCTCTTCAAGCGACATTTGATGAACTCTCCTCTGTATGTTTCTCTGCCTTGTCACTGCCGGCCTGTACTTTCCCCCTCGGCATACCTTCGCAAAATGGTTCATCCTGCCGCATTTGGAGCACGTGCGCCCTTTTGCTGCACACGCTGCGGTGGCGGAGTGGGCCTCTCCACAGTACCCGCACTGATTCCTTGTCGTAGTCACTTGATGCGGCCGACTCGCCGCAGGTTTCCGGTGAATTGCTTCCACTCTCTCCGTTTTGATCTGCACTGGCTTGGTCTGTGCGGGGGTAGCTACCGGGGTGTGTAGCGCCGCCTCCATTTCCTCAGCCCTCACTTCTGACAGCTCATGTGACCTTGCGAGAATCAAGATCTCATCGAGCGAAATCCCTGGTTGGCGCAGGATTAGTTTCCTTAGCAGCTTTGAACGGCACCCCACAATGATTTGATCCCGAATTTCCTCACGCGGGTCCGTGAACGGGCAGGTGTTCGCCAGCCGGCGTAGCCTTGCGTAGAACATGTCTACCGACTCGGAGCCTGTTTGCCACGCCCGTTTGAATTTAAACTTTTCGAAATCGTTGTTCAGCTGGGGGTCAAAGTGTGTGTTTAGTGCGGCCACCGCGGCCTCATAGTCGCTGTCACCTCCTGTGTTGGGGAGCGTCTCAAAGAGCTCATCTATCTCTGCTCCGCCGTATAGGATCAAAAGGGACCTCTTGACCTCGCCATCTGTCTCCCTGGTGCCCTTGAAATAATGGTTCAGCCTGCGAACCCACGCCTTCCATCTCACTGCTGCAGTGGCCGGGTCAGACGCTTCACTGAACGGCGGCAACGGCGCCGCGCCTGAATGGGTATGATGGCTAGTCTGCGGGCCGGGTGTTGCGGCTTGAGCCTGTGCTGGGATGTGTCCTGCTTGGACAGGTGGGGAAGGCTGTGCAGCCGGTGCTGGTGCCTCATCCTGCAACGCTGGGGCTCCCTCCTCCAGGGACATGGTGTGACCTTTATCTATTTTTATTATTGTCCTTTTTCAATTTATTTCCTCTTTTTTTTTCTTTCCACTTTATTTAGCTCAGTAAACACCTGGTGTGGGGTAGACAAGCACTGTCACGCTCCTCGCGCCGGTCCTTAGTGATATTGACGCGTGCAGTACCACTGGCAGCCACCGGGGGCCGCCTCACGCTCGTTCGCGCTCTTCGCGCTAGGCAGCTGACAAGAAGAGCGACTCCTGAGGAGAGCGTCGTCTGAGGGAGATGCTCAGGAGCGTGGTGATCGTCGCCTGACGCACTTACAGGTGCGTGGTGCGCATAAGGCGGGTCAGAGACGTGGCACGGAGCCTCACCGGCCTCAGCAGCCGGATTCTCGGTCCGGCGTATGCCTCGACACAGGCAGCCGTCGCCCGGACAAACAGCCAGGTAGGCTAAGAGGCGCTCGCAGGGGGGGCAATGATCGCGCACTCACCCTAGGCGCTCTGCGGTCCCGGCCCTGCCAGCTGAAAGCGCTTCCGACGGGAAGGCGCGTGGGCAGGCCACTGACCGGAGCAGAGCGGGAGCGGGCTCCGTGATGCGCCGTCACTTCTCTTCGTGTTCAGCACGCGCAGGGCAGTCCGCCCTCGTCGCCAATGTGGTGATGTGCCATGTAACACGGGGGCCTCAGCTCTAATAGTAAATGACTGACAGACACTCTGTGATCAGGTTGCCGGGAAGACCACGAGCGGTCTTTACCGGGTTTATTTATACCCTCGGGGCGTGCCCGCCCTGAGGGGTGATTGGATGCTTGAGTGTTGCTACCTTATATGGTAGAGCCTACCTGGCTCTCTACACCATTCACATAACAAAGTGCAGATAATATAAATAGGTCAATGGGTTATCACTTTTGCCAGAGAGATCCTTTGGTTACTTGCACTTTAAAAGTTAAAATCCTAATACAGAGCAGTGAGCTATTAACTGTTGTCAAAGAGCAGCATGCAAACTGCAAGGAATGTATTACATATGGTTATTTGCCCAGTCTCCTAAAACTTACTTGGGGCATTTTTGCGGAACCTGTGGTCGCCGACAGCCTTCCCGTGTCCCTGCCTGCAGCCCTCCCGCCGCCGCATTTCTGATCATCGCGGCCGCCGTGAGTAGGACTGCAATCCCCAGGGGGCACAGCGGCAGAAGCCGCGCACGCAATTTCCCGTGCCCGGAGGCGCTTTAAATCGGACACAATCCCGGTGGAGCGGGTGTCTCCTAAAACTTACTTGGGGCATTTTTGCTGAACCTGTGGTCGCCGACAGCCTTCCCGTGTCCCTGCTCTGCAGCCCTCCCGCCGCCGCATTTCTGATCATCGCGGCCGCCGTGAGGAGGACTGCAATCCCCAGGGGGCATAGCGGCAGAAGCCGCGCACGCAATTTCCCGCGCCCCGAGGCGCTTTAAATCGGAGACAATCCCGGTGGAGCGGGTGTCTCCTAAAACTTACTTGGGGCATTTTCCTGAACCTGTGGTCGCCGACAGCCTTCCCGTGTCCCTGCTCTGCAGCCCTCCCGCCGCCGCATTTCTGATCATCGCGGCCGCCGTGAGGAGGACTGCAATCCCCAGGGGGCATATCGGCAGAAGCCGCGCACGCAATTTCCCGCGCCCGGAGGCACTTTAAATCGGACACACTCCCAGTGGAGAGGGGGATCCTAAAACTTACTTGGGGCATTTTTGCTGAACCTGTGGTCGCCGACAGCCTTCCCGTGTCCCTGTCCTGCAGCCCTCCTGCCGCGGTTCTTCTCATTGCGGCCGCCGTGAGGAGGACTGCAATCCACAGGGGGCACAGCAGCAGAAGCCGCGCACGCAATTTCCCACGCCCGGAGGCGCTTTAAATTGGACAGACTCCATGTGGAGCGGGTGTCTCCTAAAACTTACTTGGGGCATTTTTGCTGAACCTGTGGTCGCCGACAGCCTTCCCGTGTCCCTGCCCTGCAGCCCTCCCGCCGCCGCATTTCTGATCATCGCGGCCGCTGTGAGGAGGACTGCAATCCCCAGGGGGCATAGCGGCAGTAGCCGCGCACGCAATTTCCCGTGCCCGGAGGCGCTTTAAATCAGACACACTCCCTGCATCGCGGGAACACGCGCGGGAACACGCGCGGGACACGCCGGGCCGTCTGTGGCCGTCCGGGGCCAGACGAGGCCGGGCCGGGCCCACCCTCTTATTGACTGGCCAGGACTCTTTGAACCTTATTGCAGTAAGCCTTGATTACTACATATAAGCCTACTTTTGCTTTCACTTACTGCAAATGTTGTAAGACCATCTAACTGTTTAGTGGCCCATAGTGGTTTACTTAGATTTGTTGTAACATCCGTTCATATCATGACTTCTCGTGTGTCCAAAGAAAAATCCTCATTAGTAGGAGGGGTAAAAGAGGAACCTTAGATAACTATATCACTAGAGCCTCCTCAGAAATAGACAGAGAAATCGCGTTGGCTGAGCGACGCGCTGAGCGACGTTTATCTGTCGAACTTCTGAAATATAAATTTTCATCTTTGGGTCCAACACAAGTACTCACCTCACCACATGATAGCAAACAAATAGAAAATGAGGAGCATAAGTTACCTAGTAACGATAGTATCCCCCTAATCCTCCGGGAAAGAACTCTCACTACTGATATAAATGGTAAACTATTTACAAATACCCCATCTTCCCTATCTCACTCATTACTAGAGATGGAGGAACTACTAGAGTTACACTCGCCAATAGTAGAGATTGTCCAAAAAGAGAATAATTGTGGTAAAAATCAAACCCGAGCCCAAGGTCCACCACCAAAAAAAAGAAGGAAGAGGGGCTGGGACAGACATCTTGGAAAAAGCGCAAAAAAAAACTCCAAACTATGTATACCATCAATAGATCTAATGAAGAAGCAAGCCATGAGGGATACACCATCTGGCCCCAAAATTAATTCATTCCTGGTGGGTTCGTCTTCAGAAGGTCTAATGGAGGCTATGGAACACCTTCTAAAATCCCTTATGCTACCTCCTATAGAGAGAGTTAGGAGGCTGGGAGATCAAATGACTCACTTATTGGAAGTCTCTCACTAAAACGAAAAGGCCTTAGAGCAACCTACTTCCAAGACAAACCAAACTGCATCTAAGTGTCCAACATTGAGACCAGCTAAGCCCCAAGGGCAGTGCCCTCCACCAAAACCAGGCCCTGCCCTGACTGCTCCTGTTAGGTCGGACCTGCCTCGACAGCCACCCAGAGAGAAAACTCAAATAGGATCTTCAAACACCACCAAAAATACAGTACCACTTAAGGTGCCCTCATTACTTAAAGCCCATTATAACACTGGACATTATATAGATTTACCCCCTGAAGCTTCTAACTATGTCATCATTTTGACCAGAGTCCCAGTTTTGGCTGAAGGTAGGATAGAACCCCATGCCAACCTTAAAAACAAAGTCATACATTGGCTGCGCACTAACAGACCCCTCCCATCACATATAAACGGAGATATAGTGTCAGTTAGATGTTCTACATGGATGGGTCCCCGACCAAAAGACATCGAGGGGGATGTCGTGATAATTAATTTTAGGGACCATAGAGTTGTTACTCACATCAGCGATTGGTTTCCGGGGAGAGGCGAAGGTGGCATTTCATCCCGCAACCTGAGCTATTTTTATCCTAAAGGTCTGCTGACCCCCCTAAATTTTCCACCAACTCTGAACAGATTTAACTCCTCACAAACCCCCATGTTTTATAATAACCGAAACTTAACATCGACATCCGGTTTCACTAATCTCCCTTCTTTTTTTCCATCTCAATGGCCCAAAAGGCCCTTTTTCCCGCATTCTAGCAGACGCCAATATATAAATCCCAATGGGCGATGGAATATTCCTTTACACAATCCATTTGAACCACTGCCAAGCCTAGAGGACTTGGATTGACAGCCGACGGCTAAACAGGGCCCCTGCCGCATAGTCATTTCCCCTGGGAATCTGATAAATCAAAATGGGTGTGAGAGCAAACCCTCATCTGATGCATTAAGAAATACTATTACTCCCGGTTATGCCAATGAAATTACTGAAATAGTAAGGCCTCCTCCCATGCCTTACTGGGTATCAATCAGACAATCAACTAAGGCCAGGGTATATCTGGACCACTTATACACTAAATCCCCATCTGCCACCCTCAGAGTAGAGAAAACAAGAGACACTGCTACACACAAGGCATTAAATCCTATTTCTGTGTCTTATTCAGTTCTGACCTGGAATGTGGCAGGCCTGGCAAATAAACTTGCCCAACAGTCCTGGTGGGACCTGGTTGATAAATATACCATCCTGTGTTTACAGGAAACATGGGCCTTAGATCCCGTACATTTACTGGGGTATCGGACCTTCCACTCTCCAGCTTTACCATCTCTTCACGGTAGAAACAGTGGGGGCTTATGTATATATCTCAGCAATGTGAGCGGGCTTTCTGTTTTAAAATACCTTTTGACTGTAAATTATCAGATCTTGATTCTTAAGTGGGGCATTTCTGTTAACATGATTCTAATCAATTTTTATAACAAATTATCTATAGATTGCTTGGATAGAGTTATTAATAATCTGTTTCGTGATGTTTCCTCTATAAAGGAAATAATAGGCGGGGAGTTTTTTCTGCCTTGGGTGGGTGATTTTAACTGCAACATTTGTCGGGACGGCCCGAAGGGCTTTTGCGGCCTCGGAAACCCTCCTGACGACAACCCAAGTCTTCTCGCCCATTCTGGGCAAGGTGATATTCTGAACAACCTGTTTTTTTATTTTAATCTGAAATGAGTTATGCTCTCCAATAATAGAGTTCCAGCCAACCTATCACGGTAGAGGGTGTAATTCCATAATCGATTTTATCCTCCTTTCCAGAACGTATGCTCATTTAATAACTTCATGGGAGACATTAGGCGTCATTTATGGAGATCATTACCCAATCTCCTTCGCCATAAAAAAGGTTGATTTAGAGCAGCCGCGGAGGAAAAATAGTGCCTTATACCAACAACCAATCACCCTTGCGCGTAAAAATGGTTACACCCTTAAATGGGATATGGTTGATCCTGTGGATCTATTAATAAATCTAGTAACTAAAATGAGGAAGGAAATGTACACCTGTCTCTCTCTCAGTGATGACCCCCTCATAATTTTGGATTCTTTTTCCAAAATACAATCAACTTTAAAACAACTACTGACTAGATATCACCGCCAAGATTCGCTCCCGCAAATTGGTTGGTTTGACCACAATTGTACCAATGCATTAAAAAATTTAAAAAAGTCCCTCCATAATACTCCTCGATCCCTGTCTGAGATCCGAGAAGCCAGACGCTCTTATCGTCTAGCAACGAAAATCAGGGAGAAATCATTGAAACAAGAAGCATGGCAGGCGTTAATCACTGCCTCCAAAAATAGGGATTCAACCTCATTCTGGAAGGCGGTTAATGCCTTTATCTTCCGTAATAAAAACAATATAGGGGTCATAGATATTGCCATAAATGGTGAAACATGGGTAACACACTTTGAACATCTCTACGATAACGTAACTTCTCGTAAACAAGTAACTCCTGCTCTTATCACTAAGTCTGGAAATATGGAACACGCTTGGAAGGGAATCTTCCCTTTGGGAATTTCCTTTACCTGTGATGAGGTTAAACTGGCTATAAGGGAGAGTCCTCCTGGGAGAGCGCCCGGGCCGGATGGCATTCCAATTGATGTTTTTAAACATGAAATTGACCTCTGGGTTCCGCTTTTAACTAATGTTATGAATAGCGCAAACATGGTTGGATTAATATCAACTTGGACTGAGGCCATAGTAGTCCCGATCTTTAAAAAGGGCGATAGACAGACCCAACCTGCTACCGGCCTATTTCCCTTCTAGACGCCCTAATGAAGGTGGCCGGTCGCATTATTTTATAGCGAATCCAATTGTGGGCCGACGAAGGAAATATTATATCTAATTTCCAGTATGGTTTTCGTACCGGCATGGGAACAGTTGAGCAGAGCTTAAATGTATATCTTTTTTATCTCTAAGTACACCCAGGCCAGAAAAGGGAACCTTTTTATTACTTTTATTCACCTAAGCTCTGCTTTCGATTTTGTGTCCCACAACCAACTTTGGTCCACATTATCTGACCTGGGAATTGACGTAACTATTTTAAATTTCATCAAGAAATTGTATATGGATGCTGGGGACAGGGTGCGCTTTGGTAAGCAAGGGGAGTGTTCGTCCAAATTCTCCATCAAAAGGGGAGTGAGACAGGGGTGCATTTTAGCACCCCTGTTATTCACGTTATACATAAACTCGATCGGCGACCACCTGAAGGGTTTTCCCTATGACTACCCCTCATCCCAGGGCCACCCGGTCCCCATACTCCTGTACGCAGACGATGCGGCCATTATGTCACAAACCAGGGTGGGTCTCCAGAGGGCGGTCACAAAATGTAATACTTACATGAAAGGTAATGCGCTAAAAGTCAACACTACCAAAACATACACTATGGCTTGTGGGCATGGTACCAAGAAAGCAGCCTGTCCCATATATATCGAAGGCAGGAAGATAGAAACCATTAATCACTTTCCTTACCTCGGAATATCCTTTGACTGGAAATGCACTTGGCACAGAGCTGTCAAAATGAGAAAATTTGCCTTTCTGAGGGCGGTCGGTGCTCTCCATAACTTTGCGGCAAAACTTGGGGGTAGACCAGTAAAGGAACTAATTACAGTATATCAGGCGAAGGGTATATCTATGGCCACCTATGGCTCGGGTATCTGGGGTATTGAAAACACAACATCTATTCAATTAATTGAAAATCAATACCTCAGATATCTGCTGGGGGCCCCTAAGTCTTCAGCAACTTATCTTACCCACATTGAATTAGGTTTACCTTTTATTTCTGACACCATAAAAATTGCACCCATTCTTTTATGGCATAAGGTGTGGGTTACCCCGGAGACAGCTTTTAATCGCAATTTAATTTCTGACTGTCTTACCTTGGACGGAGTTAGAAATATAAAATGGTTATCCCACGTGCAAGCCCTGATGATTGAGCTGGGCCACCCTGAGTTTTTCTCTAGACCACTTAGCATGGAAACGATTACTAGAAAATCATTGAAACAACTTGCCATGAAGCATCTAACCAACAAAAGATGATCCATAGAAAAATGTAAAAGCACAGTACTGGCCTTCCAGGAAATTACTATTAATCCAGGGTTTCAATTGTATCTTTTAAGTGATCTTACCTGTTACTCAAGAATGTTATTAACACGGTTCAGATTTGGAAGTTTCTTTCGTATTATTACTTTCCCATCTTGTAACACCTGGTCGAGGGATTTGCCCACCTGCCCCTGTGATGATTTATCCCCTCAATCAAATTTACACTGTATTTTATTTTGTAAATTTTATGTAGTTCCACGGAGGATTATTTTGAAACCAATCCTTAAAGCATGGGGCCACCGCTCTTGCAGAATAGCCTATGTTAGATTACAACAACTGGAAAACGTTTGTGTGGCTCAGGCCATGTCTAGTTTTTTAAAATTATTGATTAGGTTCAGAAATTCAATGTAAGCTTTCCATTTTCGTTTGCTTTTAAAAGCTCTTAAAGCACTTGTTTTTAACTAATTGAATCTGACCGTTTTTTTAACATATCATGCTTTCTACCTTTTGTATTTCTGTGATATGGATGAAATCCATTGGGGAAAAACTGACAACAGGAGGAGCCAAATCTAACAAAATACAAAGGAAAAAGTCCGCTCCCTGGTACACTAAATCCCTAAAAGCCACGTTAAGAGAAGTGAAACTCCTGGAAAGAAAATGGCGACGCCATTATAAAAAGGAAGATAGGGAAAACTATAAGAATGTCAGGAAGAATTACCATACCTCGATCAAGTTGGCGAAAACTAACTATTACACCAACTTGATAGAATCGACCAACAACAATCAAAAAGAAATATTCCAAATAGTCAATGGCTTCAGAAAACCCAAAATACTATCACAGGAAATTCCACCATCCCAAGCCCTCTGCGACAAAATAGCGGAATATTTCGAACAGAAAATTACAAACTTTACAAAAGAGTTTCCACAGATCAGTCAACCAGCATTAAACACAGATGACCCTACCATCCTAATAGACTCACCTTGTACTACCACATGGGATAATTTTACTTTGATTAATTCAACCGAGTCTGCTCAAGCTATCTCTAAATTGAACTCAGGCTCCCCTCTTGATCCCTGCCCACCCCTACTGCTCAAGGCTATAAAAGATGAGGTCAACCCAATTATAAACTCAATCCTGAACTCCTCCCTACAAACAGGAGACATCCCCGCATGCTGGAAGGTCGCGGTAGTCAAACCCCTTCAGAAAAAAACTATTCAGGACCCTACGACACTCTCAAACCTCCGACCCATATCACTTCTTCCAGCACTATGCAAACTCACAGAGACATGTGTAAACAAACAACTCACTGCGTATCTAGAGAACAACAATTTGTTACATCCCAATCAAGCAGGTTTTCGCTCTCACCATTCAACTGAATCCGCCCTAATTTTCTCAACGGAAACTATTAGGGCCGCTCTGGATCAGGGCAAAAGAGCCGCCCTGATCCTACTGGATCTGTCTGCGGCATTCGACACGGTGTCCCATGATATTCTACTTCATCGCCTGAGTAGCGCAGGCATAGGGGGCACCGTGTTGAAATGGTTCACCAACTTCCTCAGACAAAGAAAACAGACTGTTCTCCTAGGTCCACATTACTCTGAGGCAAGAGAAGTTTGCTATCAGCTCAATAGCCTATGCCGATGATACTCAACTAGTTGTAATCCTAGATGAGGACGCGGCAATTGCTGAACGTTCCCTCAGAGACTGTCTGAAGGCCACTTTCGAGTGGATGAACACAAACCACCTGAGATGCAACACTGCAAAGACGGAAATTCTACCCTTTGGGAAAAATAATCTGTTTTCTCCCCAAACCTGCTGGCCACCTAATGCTGAAGCCCCGCCGAGTACCATAAAGAGTGCCCGAAATTTAGGAATTAAAATTGACGAGGCACTATCCTTCAAGCAACAGACCAGTGAAGTGGCTGGCTCCTGTTTTAATATCATCAAAAGCCTTCGGAAATTCTTTGACTTCCTCCCCCTACCAGCAAGGAAAACGGTAGCAGTGGCATTGATTACATCTAGGTTGGACTATTGTAACGGACTGTATGTGGGTGCCAATAAGGCCCTCCTACATAAGCTGCAGATGGTGCAAAATACTGCAGCAAGGTTGGTGCTAAAAATACCAAGAAAATCCTCAGCATCCGCAGCACTTGACACCCTCCACTGGCTCCCTATCCAAAAGAGAATCCTATTCAAACTATTGACCATCTCTTTCAGAGCATTCCATAAAAGAGGCCCTACCTACCTGACTAACAAATTTAACCGCTACCACCCCGGACGTCAACTAAGATCTGCTACGGCCAACCTAATGACTATTCCAAAGTTTCGATTGGCCACTAGAGGGGGAAAGTCCCTGGCGGTCAAAGGCTCGATAGCCTGGAACACACTTCCACCTCAAATTCGTGAAATCTCCTGTGAGAGCAAATTCAGGAAAGCCATTAAAACCTGGATTTATAACCTAACTGCCACCACCTGCAAAACCCTGGTCTAATATCTACTTTAAGGGCTATTACATCTCCCCTCTGCCTACGATCCACACAAATTGAACCAAGCGCCAAGATGCTCCTCGGAGCGATAGAGCGCTATATAAAACCCCCCCAAACATAAACATAAACATATGCTGTGTTTGTTGTTTCTTTTAACTTGTATGCTTTTATGAATTCATCACTGAATTTCAAATAAAGCTCTTTGAATTGAATTGAATTGCCCAGTCTTTCCTTATCCTAATATTGCAAAAAGGGTTAATTTGGGTAGAAATCAATTATTATTATTAAAGAAAATCCCTAACAATGTTGTTACATTTTAAATTCTGTATTTGTGCTTTTCAGGACCCAGGACTCTTAAACTATCCTGCCTACCAGTATGGATGACATGTGACTCCTACACCTTATAGGCCTCTGTCTTATGTAACATTTCCTATGCATCTTAAACTGGTGTGAGTGTCGCAATAAAACTAAATGAGACAGTGGTTATGGAGACTTGGGGGGCATTATCGATTCGTGGTAGTGAGGGAATCCGTGGCGAGGTGGTCAGGGGGGGGGTGCCAACAAACATTGTCGCACAGGGTGCCACCAGTATTAAAGCCCAATAGAAAACACCATTGGGTATGGGCTCCCAACAGTGAGGCCAAGCCACTGACCTAATAGAAAATTAAACAATCGCCAATACTGTTCTCTTTAATCCGCACTAGAATAAGACAAAATGTGGGTCCAAGACTTGTAGTTCAATCTGAATCAATAACTTTTTTTCAATTGCTGCTTAAAATGCATTAGTTGGTCACCACTTTTAAAATTTTTGATCCCTACAATCGACATACAAAAACAAATTTTACAATAAATAAAACAATGAACTGTACATATTCAAAATCATTCAACTCTCACAGTCAATCAGCACATCCCACATTCAACTACTTCACTCTCACACACACAAGTACAATGGTCTATTTACAATTACAAGGCCATAGATAACACTTCTTTTCCGATCCCAGAAATTTGAAATAATGTTTTGTATTTGGAGATCTTATGGCACAAGAAATAACGGTCTACGCGTTTCGAACTCCTAATCGGTAGGGAGTTCTCATCAGGACCTCACAGCTGTGGAAAAGAACAGAAACATTCATTGTAACCATCACTCTTTAATCTGAATATTGCTGCGCTGACCATACTCTTCGTTTGCGCCTCCTACCTTCTACTGAAGAAAAGCCTGGCTATAACACCCAACGTTAGACACTGTGGTAGAATAACCAATGAACCACCGTCACTATATTATACAATCTCAATGAATGTCCACTAACAAAGGCTTAGTCGCAGGACATACTTACATCAAACCCATGACATGTATGCACATCTGACTAAATGGCTTACTTGCAGAGAAATAAAAAGAAACATTTGTGGGAACTATTATTGGTCTCAATTCACGAAGAAACTACTGGCAAGACCTGCTTCAACTAAACCAAAATGGCAAACCACAAGCGACTTACTTTTCAATTAATGACCCGTCTTCTTTCAGATTGTGGGTGCGGACTCACTGTTGTACCTATGGACGGGTGAAAGACTCTTTTTAGAATCTTTTTTGAATACCGGAGAAAAGCCCAAAATATTACAATTTTAAACGACAATTCGCTGCGTAAGGCTATCTTACCTCAGGAAGTCTCTATCCTACGCGTCCCAATTCGCACGGCATCTGCATTCATCGGCGTGCTGCAGACGCCTGTGTGTCTTGGCGGTTCCTTAAGCTGCAATTCTGAGACTGCAATTTTGAGACTGCAATTTGAGACTGGGGGAGGCGGCAAGATTGGCTGGGAGCTCAGCCGGAGAGAGGAGCCCAGAGACTTGCTATCTGGGGCTGGGCGGAGCAGAGCGCGAGTACGTAGCTTTACATCCTCCATTCCCACCCACACAAACTCGCACATAAGTCCACCACATCACCCGGCTCACCCAATTTGACTATCCAGATTATTGCCCACGGGCCCCTATCGGTCATTCCCCGACAGCTGCTGTTCGCAGTGCCCGATCCATTGCCATTTGCCTTCCTTTGCCTCAGTTCGGAGGTTTGGCCAGTATCGGCAAATGCTTGTTGGTCACTTACGTAGCGAGCAGAAAAGCAGGGGGGGCTGTGTTGGTCCTTGTGGGTTCCTGGAGGAGCTCGAAACGCGGGTGTGCATCACTTGTTGGAGATCTGAGGCGAGGTGTGTAGAGAGGTGTGAAGGTGGAAGAAAGCTACCGGTCTAGCCCAACCAGTTCAATCATCCTTAAGTGTCTGTGGATATGAGATCTGGCCACCAACGTGGGGCTTTACCCAAACAGAAAAAAAGACTAAAGGTGGAGGAGAATAAGGACGTCACTACTCAACCTAAGCATAGTCAAGAACATGTAAATGAAGTCTGTCCCGGAGCCTGCGCTCCTGCGCTCCGCTAAGGGACGCAACCAAGTATAAAACTGAGTCAGCAGAGGTAGTAACATCGGCCTTAAGAAAGGAACATCCAAATGACCAGGTCCAACTGGTGGTAGCCCATACTATCACAGGTCAAGACAACAAGGTCGAGCCACATGTCGCTCATGTTAGGTTCACTACACATTTGCCAGGTCTCCTGCAATATTAAAATATCAAAGGTTTCAGAAAACTCATTGCACTCAGATCCTCAAGAAGTGTTTTAAGACCGTTTACGTTCCAAGAACAACATTTTAGAGATTTAAATGTTTTTTCAAAGGCTTCAGTCCATCTTTGCAGAGTTAGCCTTTGTTAGTGGACATTCATTGAGATTGTATAATATAGTGATGGTGGTTCATTGGTTTTTCTCCCTTACCGAAGTGGAATACTACATTTAGTGGTTAACCTGTGTTTTTATAGCATTCGAAGACTATTTTATGTCAATTTTAGTATTCTGTAGTATTCTTTTTGTGAAGGCTAGGGCATGAAGACTACTGATATGTGAGTGATACTTCTTGAACACTAACTGAATACTAAGCAAATACTTATTTGCTAACCGTATAGTCTTCATTTACAATGCAGAACTTTTACTGAATACATACAATTTGAATACTACTGCACTTTACCCAGACTACTATTCAAGCTACTGCTGAATACTAAGCAAATACTTCTATGCTAACCATATAGTCTTCATTTACAATGCAGAACTTTTACTGAATACATACAATTTGAATACTACTGCACTTTACCCAGACTACTATTCAAGCTACTGCTGAATACTAAGCAAATACTTCTATGCTAACCGTATAGTCTTCATTTACAATGCAGAACTTTTACTGAATACATACAATTTGAATACTACTGCAATTACCCAGATAGCTGCAGATTCTATAAAAAGTTATGTCCAAAGCATTTTTAGTCAATTGCTAAAGCGAAAAGGTATGGCTAGGCTAATATTCACAATATTAACAAATAAACAGGTACACTAGTTGACAACGTTTTCAATACAGCATTGATGTTTTGAAGCGCTTGATCTGCTGTGATTTATGGATATTGACAGAAAAATGTCTCTTAAATGTAGATATAAATGAACCTGCTTTGTGCGTATGGGTCTGCTGCAAGTTAAGAGCTAATTAAATATTGTAGGGTACGTGCCCATTTTTAGCAAATTTTTGCAATGTTTTACCTGCGCTTGTGCACGTTCAGAAAGGACACGCTGGTTAAAATGTTCAAGCCGATTAAATATTATAACACTTAAGGGTGGATTATTATAGCACCGTATTACACTTATATGTTGCATATTACTTAGTGAGCTAGGATTTGGGTGTTAAATATGCCCTTTCACAATTCCCTATAGGTAGACAACATATTGTAATAAGTCTATATAATTAGAATAAAATTATTTAAATAATTAAATTGATAAATATAAGTATGTACTTAGGTACACATATACATACAGAGTGTGACATACATAAAATGGAGAGGCGTGGCAATTGTTCAAGGATTAAGATTATTTTTACATCGTAGGAGTAATGGCAGAAGCAGGAGCAAAAAAAAGAATTTCTAAAAATCGAGGTCCATACCACAAACATTTAATATTGGTAAGTGATTTAGGATGTTTGAATGGGTGTATGTGTGCCTTTGAATGGTAAAACTCAGTCCAGCATTGGTGAAACATGTAGAGGACATACAGTAATCCCACATACCGATTTGTGTATTGTTGCATTCCTGAAGCTGTGTGAGCTGCAAACTGGAGAGGGAAGAGTTAGGCTTCACCTATACACTTCCAAGGGTTCTCTTTGATTTAGTGACAGGTCACCATAAAGGGACCTGGGCACATCTTAGAAAGTAGATAAGAGTGATAAGAGAATCATAAAAAACAGGGCTCACTAGCCCAACATTTTGAAGCACATATCATAGTGCCTGACATCCAGTTATGAGTGCTAGTCACTCCTTTTGGCCTGTGAGAGCCTCAGAGTCTGCAGTGTGTGGTTGATTGGGCTGTGTGGGCCAGACTCACATTGACCTGACTGCAGCAGTTAAGATCCCCTACAGATGGGGGGCACTCAGGAACTCCAGAGGCTTCACCCTACCTGGATGGGAGCTAATCATTCAATGCCGTCCATATAATATGGTAGAATGATCCAATCTCCCCATATCCTCTGTTACAGGTGGCTTCCGCCCTACGTCCCATTTTCAACAGGTGTAGTACATGCAATGTATGCACTATGCAGTATTTTGATTTGGACTAGACAGAACCGGGCCCTGATTACTACCTCCCTTGGAGAGGCTAGGGCCTCGGGCCAGTCTTCCTCTTGTAGGTCCGGAATATCAACAAGAGGGTTAAAAGAGTAAACATTTTAAAAAATTGTAAAAATAGAGCTTAATGGGATTCAAAAGTTGACCTCGCCTCTTGTTAGACTTATGAATTTTGATCGCCAGCACAGTTTGGAAGATATACTTTTATAAACGTGTTTCTTTATTTTATAGGAATCAATGGAAACAACAAAAATGTTAACACCAATTTTAGGTATTCTAGATAAAAATATCATACTTTCAAATGCAATTGGTGATAAACCAGGTGTACAGGATGAATGTAGTCAATCAAAAAAAAACAGGTAAAAACTTTGTAACTACCATTGTCATATCACAACCATGTAAAATAGTTTATTTAACTGTTAATTGTGCATGTTGTAGTGTAATAACTCTCATTGAGTATAAATTGAGCTGCCATGCACTCTCTATGCTCTTTTACAAATTATGCTACTACAGAAAGCTTGTACTACAGAAAGCTTGTACACATAGGCATATACAAAAACCTTTCTCCTCAGGGTAAGATGTTCAAGAAATGGGCTTTGACAAATGACTTGCACCATAACAGCTCCCTCTTTGTAATCAATGCGTTTTTACCAAACGGACATACAATTCCCTTCACGTTAAGTGTGAGGGGTTAAATGATTACAAATCTAAAGGAAAGATCAAGGTAGAACTATATTATCACATCCCACCCTGTTACCTCATCAGACAACTTTATTCTGTGTTAACTGACATTCCCATGGATGGTGTGTGTGTTAATAAGTGAATGGATTTTCTGTACTGCACAGTACTTCATTTAGGGCAGCTTCATAAACTAATTTCTAATAGGCTTCAATGCATGTTTTGTTTAGTTTATGCACAGATCCTAAAGAGTTACAAACTGAAGTAGTCTCATTCTTTATTATGGAATATAATTTAGGTACTCCGACATATGACTTTGATGAAGAGGCTTATGAGGAATTACACACATCTGGACATCAGAATGAATATGCGGATGAAAGAGAAAATAGTTTTGATCCAGAAGACAATGAAATCGGTTTTGAAGCACAAGACTTTACAGAGAATGTAGTAAACAATATAACTATTGTAAATGAGGGTGAAAGTAATATTTCTGAAAAGCATGAAATCCAAGAAGACAATTTTTTATTTAAAGGTTCACAACACACTGTGCAAGCTGTCCTACTGCTTATCATTTGCTTTGCGGTTAGATTTAGAATTTCTGATGAGGCATTAGGGGCACTACTGGACTTAATCTGCTGCATTTTACCAGTGCCTAATAAAATGATTAACTCGTTATTCAAACTTAAGATGTTTATTAAAAAATACATCACTATTCTTAAGATACGAAACTACTGTTCCTCTTGCTATGAAAGCATCAGCGATAATGCAAAGATATGCACGAACACCCATTGTCTGAAGGATCTTACAGAGCCTAGTGCTGTTGCTTTTTTTGTCCAACACTCCATAATTGAACAGCTAAATACTATGTTTAAGAGGAGAGATTTTACGGAGGAAGTGAGAACACACAGATATGAGCACTACAAACAGAATGGAAACTCTGTAATAGGTGATGTTTATGATGGAATTGGATACAAAAACCTGTTTGATAAGGGGATATTAAGTATGAAAAACAATATCTCTTTTGTTCTGAACACAGATGGAGTCAACATTTTTAAAAGTAGTAAACTAAGCATATGGCCTGTGTATTTAATGATTAATGAGCTCTCCGTAACAAAACGCAAAGCAAAAGAAAACATGCTTGTCTATGGAATTTGGATTGGGCAAAGAAAGCCATATATGTGGACATACCTACATCCTTTAACTGAGGAATTGAGTCGTTTGGAAAAGGGAGTTATGTTTACAGATCATACAGGCTCTGTTTTTGTATGTCGTGCTGCACTACTTTCATGTACTTGTGATCTACCAGCTCGTTGTTTGGTTACCACCAGTAAGCAGTTCAATGGGAAATTTAGCTGTTGGTCCTGTTTACAGCCAGGTATGACTTCAAGATCGGGAATGGGGCATTGTCATGTTTTTCCTTACAATGACGATGATCCTAAAGGACCACAAAGAACAACTGAAAATCTGAAGAATGATATCAATGAAACATTAGCTAAAATACAACAGGGTGAACATGAATATTCAGTTCATGGTGTGAAAGGCCCTTTCCGGTTTCTATTCCTTTCCCTTTTCCCATGTATTAATGGATTTCGTTTAGATTATATGCATGGGGTCTGCGCTGGTGTAATGAAACTGATGCTCACATTATATGAGAAGTCATGCTTTTCAGCACACTCTTACAGAGACCTTGTTAGCAAGAGATTACAGGCTATCAAGCCTCCACTTAACATATCAAGACCTCCTCGTAGCCTTGAAGATGTCCATTTATGGAAATAATCTGAATACAGAAACTTCTTGCTCTTCTGGGGAATTCCAGTACTAGCTGATGTATTACCCAATCAGTTATTTGTACATTTTTGCCTCTTCTCAAAAGGAATATATTTACTAGATAAAGAAAGTCTAACATTTTCAGAAATCGACCGAGCAGAGACTTGCTTGCTCACCTTTGTCAAAATTTTTGCAGACCTGTATGATCAGAGGTTCATGACTATGAATATTCATCAGTTAGTGCATCTTTCAGACTGTGTACGCCACAATGGGCCACTCTTTTCAAATAACTGTTTTCATTTTGAAGACCTAAATGGCTACATAGTGTCTCACATCTCTGGAACACAAAATGTAGAAATGCAAATTTTAAATACTGTGACATTAATTCAGATGATACCATTACTTAAAGCAACCTGCAATATTGATGGCGAGATAGAAAATGCAATCAATAGACTTATGGATCCATCGATACGTGTGGAGAGAATGGAGATAATAGATGGGTGCTTTCAAATGGGGAAAGTGACTATAAAAGATTTAACAAATGATGAGTTCCTGGCAGCTCAAAAAAGAGTATCTGTATACTTTGAAAGGAAAGTAGCATCATATGATAAAACTAGTTTAAGGAAGGGTTATTGCTATGTGTATGCAGCAAACTACAACAAACTAGTCAGACGGGACCAAAGTACAATAAAATATTTAGATAATTCAGAAATACAGTTTGGAAAAGTGTTGAAATTTATCCAGGTCACAGACATACATAGAAAAACTCACAACTTGGCACTATTAAATCCAATGCTTGTGTAAACACATATTCCAGTGACTGCAATGTCCATCAAGTTAACCCAAGTTGGAACAAGATAATAGCAGTATATATTTCGGAAATAGTAGGAAGTTGCTGCTTTGTTTGTACCAAAAAATTGTCATTTGTATGCGAATTCCCAAATCACTATGAGAGAGATTAGTGGATGCTGTTGTATTAGCCAAAATCTACATGCCCAGATCTTTAAAAGGTACCATACTTTTTGGCAGGATTGAAAAACTGATCTGGGGGTTAGCAAACTTCACCCTGTAATTACTAGGAAATTATACACAATCCTCTGTGATCGGAAATGATACACATCACTTTAAACTGCAACCCTCTCCCCCACTGTATACCGGTAATTGCCAGGGCACCCGTAAGGATATGTTTACTTTTATGTGTTTACTTTTTATGTGTTTACTTTTACCAAATGTTTTTAGAAGTACATTTTAAGTACATTGTAAATGTTGTGTAAAAGCTAGGTTTTAACACCATAGGGATTCACACTGTTGTGTGCTATTATCAAATGTACTTAAGAAAATTAAATTAAATTCAACCATATAGTTTTCCAAGAGTTTTCAATGATAAATGAATGGGCTTCTGTCATTGATTGTGGAGATTGTTCATTGTCTTACCGATACCCCTTATAATTTACTTGTTATCTTTGTTGAAAATAAACCAAAAAGTCGCCCGAGTATTGTAATACTTTGACCATTAATTCATACAAATATATTATTGAGGAATGTAAGATCCTCCCACCTATGCATGTGTACTTGGGAAATATCAACTAGTGTACCTGTTTATTTGTTAATATTGTGAATATTAGCCTAGCCATACCTTTTCGCTTTAGCAATTGACCCAAAATGCTTTGGACATAACTTTTTATAGAATCTGCAGCTATCAGGGTAATTGCAGTAGTATTCAAATTGTATGTATTCAGTAAAAGTTCTGCATTGTAAATGAAGACTATACGGTTAGCATAGAAGTATTTGCTTAGTATTCAGCAGTAGCATGAATAGTAGTCTGGGTAAAGTGCAGTAGTATTCAAATTGTATGTATTCAGTAAAAGTTCTGCATTGTAAATGAAGACTATACGGTTAGCATAGAAGTATTTGCTTAGTATTCAGCAGTAGCTTGAATAGTAGTCTGGGTAAAGTGCAGTAGTATTCAAATTGTATGTATTCAGTAAAAGTTCTGCATTGTAAATGAAGACTATACGGTTAGCAAATAAGTATTTGCTTAGTATTCAGTTAGTGTTCAAGAAGTATCACTCACATATCAGTAGTCTTCATGCCCTAGCCTTCACAAAAAGAATACTACAGAATACTAAAATTGACATAAAATAGTCTTCGAATGCTATAAAAACACAGGTTAACCACTAAATGTAGTATTCCACTTCGGTAAGGGGCACTTGTGCAGTTGCATTTTTCTTTTGCTCCTCACAGAAACATTATCCTTCCACGGTGGAGAAGCACTTTTTCCTACAAGCCTACCAACTTTGGGGTTGGTCCTCTGTCAGTTTACATATTGGCAAAACATAATTTACTCTGTCCCTTGACTGGAGTAAATCTTTTCTAGTGCGGGAATGGGTCAAGAAAACGTTTGTGAATACAGCTGAACTCTATGTTCAACTCATATGGTTGTGAGTGTGCCCAAACTTAGCATTCCTTTAATTCACACCAAGCATACCTCAATTTAATGAAAGTAACTACTGTTTTCTCGCCTGGCTGGAGAAAATTGGCAGTGGTGTCTGTATCAGATGGTAGAAGAAGGAACAAGCCTACATCCCACTGAATTGCCAGTTTTCATTTTTTTCTAGTTCCTTTCAACGGGTCCTTTTCTCGATTCATGTGGCATATGGTTGTCGCGGGTATATTTTCTCTGTATGAATGAGAAAGAGTGCAAACAGAGTATGTTTTAGTGTTTTCTATGTGGTAGCAGGAATCCATTTTGGCACTCCTGCATTTGCATGGTTAACAAAATGGAGGTTATGGATGAGCCTGTCCACATGATGTGAATTAGTAGAAAAATAGGGAACATTCAAGCGCCATTTTGAAGGTTGACAGTCTCATATGAATGGAGTGTGGGTGTCAGAAGCCCCTTCTAAAGTGCAGAGATAGCCTGTGTCGCTTTCCCACTCCATTCTACTCGTACTGTTAGTTGCAGAAAGTTTTGTGTAGAAGCAAGAAAGGTCACCCTTTCCTATTGAGCAATTGTTTTACAGATATTGTCAGGAAACACCCAACTCCACCCTCCTTCCTTCCTATCCTGCAGATCAAAGAAATGGGGCTGAGTCTCCTGTGTGAAAATGGTCCACTCCGCTGAAACCAAACCTGACTAAAAACAGAGCCCAACTCTGAGATACACATCTCCCTTGGAAAAATAGTATACATAATGAGTACAGGGAAGGGTCCAGTGATTTCTTGTCAACGAGTGACAGTGACTCACCAGCAGTGAACACAGAGAAAGACAGATGAGCTCCAGTGTTGTGGTTTTTGACTGCCACTCCCCATGCTAGATTTGTGAACTGGAGCCTGGAAGGAGCTGCCTTAACCCAACATGAAGGTAGGACCTCCCTGACTGCTGAAGATATGTACCAGGGGCGGATCCTCCACAATGGCGGAGGAGCGTCGCCCCACTGGCTCAGAGCCAGCAGGTGAAAAATAAAATGATATTCTATCATCGTTTTATTTTTCACCTGCTGGCTGAACCAGCATGCATAGGGAGGGGGAGGAGGATTGTTTTGTACACTTCTAAGTGCACATGTGTGTTTTGGGCTGACTGTCTCAGGCCGACCAAACAGAGATGCATACTTAGGTTTCTCCAACCAGGAAGTGCAGAGGTGGGGAAACCCTAGTATGGGCCACTACCAGTGGGATGCTCAGGACACACACAACCAAACAAGAGATTCAGTCCGTGCTGAAATCCTGAGCAATTCGAAACACCTTTATTTATCCCCTTGGGGCTGCGCCCGGCCCCTCAGTTGAGTGTGGATCAAAGTATGGTAGAAGCCAAATGGCTCACTACATCCTCGACCAAGGCCACACAGAACCCATCATCCTACTAGACCTCTATAAGCTTTCGACACCGTCTCCCACCGCACACTAAATGCCAGACTGCACGACGCCGGCATACAGGGAACTGCCCTAGACAAGATCTGTTCCGTCCTCACCGGCCGAACTCAAAGAATCAGACTCCTGCCCTTCCTCTACGAACCCACAGAGATTAGCTGCGGTGTACCCCAAGGATCGTCACTCAGCCCCAGGCTCTTCAACATCTACATGGCCCCCCTTGCTACCATCATCAGTAAACACGGATTTAGCATAGCATCCTACGCCAACGATACGCAGCTCATCCTCTCCCTCATCAAGGAACCCGACATCACCAGATACAGTTTCCAGGAAGGAATGAAGAACATTGCATCCTGATGAGCAGCAGTTGCCTGAAGTTCAACTCAAAGGAAAAGGATAGTCCTTGTCCTCGGATCCACCCCTCCACGTGGGACAACACTTGGTGGCCCACTGTCCTCGGCAATCCCCCACACCTATGCCCACAACCTTGGCATCATTATCGACTGCTCCCTCACCATGAACCAACAGATCAACGCAGTATCTTCCACGTGCTTCAATACCCTCTGCATTCTCTGCAAGAACTTCAAATGGATCCCCCCGAATCCAGAAAAACCGCCACGCACGCACTCATTACCAGCTGACTGGAAAACGGGAATGCCCTCTACGCCGGAATCAACAAATCTCTACTCCTCAAACTCGATACCATCCAGAATGCCGCAGCCAGACCCATCCTCTGCATCCTATGACAAGACCACATCACTGAGCACCTACGAGCCCTCCACTGGCTCCCCGTCGAAAAAAGAGTGACTTTCATGCTGGTCACTCACGCCTACAAATCCCTCCACAACAACGGACCCCAATTTCTCAACACAAGATTCTCCTTCTACGCACCCAAGATAAAATTTCTGGTCCTCCAACCTCGCCCTGGCCAATATCCCTATCATCTGCAGAGCCAGAACAGGAGGAAGAGCCTTCTCCTACATTGCTGCAAAGACCTGGAACGAACTCCCCTTCAGCATCAGATGATCCCCCACACTGCAAACATTCAGGAAGAGCCTCAAAACCTGGCTCTTCAGATAAGACGGAGCTGCTTGTGCCGCCCCCCAGCACCTTGAGAGAGTAGTGCGCTTCACAAATCACTGATTGATTGATTGATTGAATAATTACCAAGTCTCAAGACAAGAAAATGAAACACTAGGAAATTACACAGCAAAGGAATAACAGTTTACACAGCTTTGCATTTTGACTCTTCGTGTAGGTGCTTCAGCTTCCGTAGCAGACAAAGTATTTGGTTCGGTTGAGGGTTAGGGCTTAGAAAGTACTGATGTCCTCGCTGGGGTTCAAAGACCTCTTCCTGGCATGGCAATGTTCCTGAAGTACTTCTTTCTCGCTGACTTGATGTTGGCTGGAGATCCCCTTTGCAGTCAAATTCTTCACTGTCATTGCTATCCTTTTCTGAGCTCACCCTGCTTGGGCTTTTGAATCTTATCTCTTGACACAGTCTGTCCCTTGTGCCTTCTTGTGATCTTCTTGAACCATGAGGCATTTCGTGTCACCCCTCTTGACCATGATTATAGTAACTTTAATTCTGACTACTTCCCAGGTCTCTCTTTCAAACGGATTCCAGAATTTCCATCCAGGATGTTGGTATTTTATCACTACTACATCTAACAGTCGTAACTCTGACTCCTGGCCATTTCTCCTTTTGCTGGGCTGTTCATTAGTTGTCTTTCTTTTGCTTTGTTCTGCTGCCGGGTTAAGAGTCTCAGGTAACTACTCGAAGCTGGCTGACACTAAGTCCCTCACTTGTCTCTCCATGATGAGTTCACTTGGGGCACACCTTGTAGTGGAATGTGGTGTTTGACGACACGCCCTCAAGAATTGATGTAGGCACACCTCCAGGTGTGCGCCTTGATCTATACCTATTCTCAGCACTTTGTTTAGTGTCCTCATAAATCTTTCCACTTCCCCATTCACCTGAGGCCACTGGGGAGTCATTTTCCTGTGTCGAATGTTGAAATGATGTAACTATTCTTTTAACTCCATACCCTTAAACGGCGGTCCATTATCAATTTTCACCTCGTCTGGCAGTCCCAGTATTGCAAATATTTTCTCTAATGCAAGCCTTACACACTCAAATGCTGTTGACCTGATGAGCTCAGCGGAGGGAAATTTTATGGTGCTGGCTATTACTACCAGAGGTAGTCTATCTAGGAAACTTCAAAAATCCATGTTGACCTTAGACCATGGCTTGCCACAGGGCTCTTCAGTGATGATTGGGGTTACAGCTGCATCGGCTCCCATGATCGTACAGGAATTACATCCTCTCACTATTTCTTCCTCTGTTCTATCCATACCAGGAAACTACAATTTTGACCGTAGCCATGCCTTAGTCTTCACTAGCCCCTGATGTCCTTAATGGACAAACACCTCGGTACTATGATGCGTGGCCCCCTCAGTGGGAGTCCTTCCATGCTCAGATCGCCGCGGCATCTCCACAGGGTCCCTCATGAATGAGCCCATCCCCTCTCTCAGGAAGTCTTTCCACGGATGAGCCTTAAGTGCCTCTCTCACCCTACTTATACAGCTGTCTTCCTGAGTAGCTTCCACCAGCTCCGCTATGGACAGGGTTCGAGGGCATGCCCTCTCAGTGACAAATATTATGAATTCTTCCACTCCTTTGTCTGTCTCTCTCTGTGTCTTCAGTTCTTCTGCCAGATGGTGTCTTGATAGATAATCAGCCGGGTTGTTTACCCCTGGCCGATAAGTGACATCGAAGTTGTATTGTTGGAGCTGTACCACCCACCTTTCAATTCAGGGTGGTCCATTCCTGGCTAATTCGCTGAACAACGGCACTAGAGGTTTGTGATCACTTTAAATTTGTATCCCAACTCTGCATACTACAGCGACTGCCAGCTACAACTGGCAATGGGAGATCTGCACTTCGCACTACAGCAACCACATCCCGTGGGGACCGCCAATCCAATTTGAAGCTCCACAACACCTGACCGGATCTTCTTGCTACAAAGATGAGCGTCCACCACGCCTGACATGCTCTTTCTGCAACAGTGACGACCACCTGTGATGCTCCCCTTGCTCCTCGTGGCCTCCGCCACTACTCTATTTGAAGCTCCACAACACCTGACCGGATCTTCTTGCTACAACGATGAGCGTCCACCACGCCTGACATGCTCTTTCTGCAACAGTGACGACCACCTGTGATGCTCCCCTTGCTCCTCGTGGCCTCCGCCACTACTCTATGTGCTGGACTTTGAGAAGGTAACTTTCAGGTGGACTGACCTGGTCCCTGTATCTTGCCCGTGTTCCATCACAGTCATTCTGAACTTGTGACATTCACCCAGTTTCGCAGGACTAGATAACCATGAGCGGTCCTTTGTGCTTTTAAGTGTTATACTTACCTAAATTCTTAGAAAGTACATATCTCCAGTTCTACTGATTATATTTTTGTTTATTTTAGTGTCAGATTTATTGACTTTTGCTTCACTTTTGTACATTAGTGTGCGATTTCTCTCGTGTTCTGTTTTCACTTTATTACTCTTTGAGTACTGCATAAATACTTAACACTTTGCCTCTAAGTTAAATCTGACTACTTTTGTGCCAAGCTACTAGATAGTTAAGCAAAGGTTAATTTAGTGACTTTTTTGGTCCATCTTGACAGGGACTGTGGCTGTTGCTTGGGGAGGACTCACTCTCCCCTCAGCCAACAACCCAAGTTCTCACAACAATGTTCACTGTAACATTGAACTGAAGTGCCTGAGACTGAGGTGTGCTCTTGGTTGCTGGTAATGATTGCATTTGTTACTTACACCTCTTTTAGCTATACTGTATTAGTATATTGGACATTATAGTATCATTTGTATAATTTACCATATAAAGTGTAATGTTATTATATTGTGTGTAGTGATCAAAACCTGAATAAATAAATTAACAAAAGAAAAAGAAAAATGTATTGACTCGAAAATGAGTTATTCAGTTCTAATATAGGCATGTTTGAATTCGGAGTCCCTACTTCGCACCATCTTCGTGCATTTCCCTGACTAAGATCTACACTGCTCTATCTTTTAAGACTGTGGATTGGTGCTTACTTTTTTGTCTGAAGGTATGTTAAGCCCTAGCACACCAGAACTAAAAGGCTCTCGTTATTACAAAATTGAACCCACAAATCTCTGATTGTGGTGGGATTCTGAAAAAAGACCCCGCACCACCATAAGGAGCTGTAGATATTATGTGTGAGGAAATTGATGTACGAGCTCGAATTCATATTTTGTGAATTTTGAAAGCGAATCTGTTCTCGTAAACTCAGCACTTTGCACTTGTACATTGAACTTTAATGTGCATGCGTCTGATTTAGAGTTTTGTGGACAGGTTGCTTGTGACCGATGTCTCCAGTGCCTTAATATAAGTGCCATAACATACATTTCATTTGTAATAAGGTGGATGAGATATCCCTCAGATTGTGATGGAGCAATTTGTAGCCAAACTCTACATTAGTGCCTAAATGGCTAATATAGTCGGACCCTACATTTGTCTTATGAACAATTTACCATAGCAATGTTATATCCTCAATATTCTCTTGCTGGTTATTCTTTGAGCTCAGCCAAGCTACCAAAAGGAGAGCCGACGATATCTTTAAGAGACTTTGGGCCCGATTTATATCTTGGCGTTCAGACCGGCCAGCCAACTCTGTCTGCCGGCCTTACATAGCACCTCCCATCTGATTTATATATAGAGTAGTAAAACTGTCGTCCGTCATGTAGGAGGGAGATCCATTGTCTTAGTGAGACTACCACATATTCTGCCAATAATCCCCTGTTGTCGGATAACACTTCATTGGAGTTGGTGTGTTGGAACTCCGCACGACAAATCCATATATTACTGTCAATTTAGCTGGCTCACAGCAGTGAAGCGTCAGAGAAAATACATCACGGAAGGGGATCTCCAAGGTATACCATTGCATCTGAATGAAGGACATGGAAGTTATATTCCTAATAGTAATGTCCTAAGTAATCACACCTGATGAGTATACTCTAAAGCACACCCTATGATATACAGTCATTCGTTTGCCCAGAAGCAACCTGTCATTTTGGGCACAGACCATTAGATTCACCTTTTGCCATTTTTTTGCCATTTTTCCCTTGATTGCATATATTGTCTTCCTTTTTTCTAAACTACCATATTTTTACTTCTTTTTAGCCATGGCTGGGAGAAGAACCCCCAGATTTACAGACACAGAATTGACAGTAATGCTGGAGGAAATCATTAGGGTAGAGCACCAGTTGTTTGCATCAACTGTCCAATCTACTACTACTACTACTAAGAAAAGGCACATGTTGGACAGAATTATCTCAAGAGTTATTGCTGTGTCTAACACTAGACTGTCACAGGAGGAAATTATGGGACACTGCACTCGGAGGTTTTAGCAGGAATGCCACGGGGAGTGAAGACAGATAAATAAAAGCACACTACTGTACACAGCAACTAATTCATAAGTTGTAAATCCCCTTGAAATTAATGTCAATTGTGTCTTGTAACTTGGAAGTCCTGTATTAAACATAGCAAATGTTAAAAATAGCATAGATATACTAATGTTTGCACTCTGCGAGGGCAACTCTGATTAGCCTAACGTTTGTTTTCTTAACATGGAGTCCAGAGTGGCATGATAATGTATTTGTAATTGTTCAAAATTGTGTGTGATAAGTATCTATTGTATGGCCTGGCATTTAACATGAAGATACACACACCACTGTAAAGCTGATCCACTACTTTGTACACACCTTGTACACATTACAACTGTCATGAAGAACAATATAAACATTTTCTGTAAAAGTAAGTTGGTAAGCTATGACTCAACTGTTGTAGTCAAATGTTTATTGACAGTCTCTCACACTGTTTTACCTTTCTTCATTTAGTCCACAGAATCTGGTATGTTTAGGCCCTTATGACCAAGTAAACCATACCCTTACTACTCACATCTAGAGCGCTTGTGTATTTGTCTATTAAGATGGTAAAAGTACTTATGACACAATTTGAACAAACAAGTAATAATTATGTACTGGATGTACCAATGTCCTGGACATAGAACGCTACAAGTGTGCCAGTAGCACTCTATTTAACACACACTTCAGGGTCCCTCTAAACATGTTTTGGGTCAGTCCTAGCAGTTTGTAGGTGTACTGTCAATTAACCATTTAGGTAAGATTTAAGAAATGAAGTCATCCATTGGTGCAGTAACACTCAACAGCTACACCCTTAGCAACCAATTACTACAACTCTCATTAAGCGTTGTAAGAGCTAACATACCTTCATGTCATGTCTCACTATCATTAAAGCCTGTGACTCAGAACAGCCAATATCTTGAAATAATGCATGTTCATACTCTGCAACACATAGAAACATTCTAGTGGGTGGCGTCACACTCAGTACACAACTGTATGCCCACTAGGGGGCCTATAGTGCATATAACTTTACAACCATGTACAATTGTTTCCTTACCTGTGCAATTCAGGTCTCATGCATTAATAAAGGACAATGATTTACCTGTATGATGTACATCATAGAACACAAAATGATAACTATGGTTCAGAAAGAGGTCTCAAAATGTGAACACTCTCCATATCACTGATTGGACATGACAGATGCTTGTGATGATGTACAAAAAGAACCATGTCACTGCTTCATACTTGTTATCAATCTGTGAATCTGTGGAAGAATTTGGAAGTGTACTGTGACTTTTAAACATAAGTGAAGTGAAATCACATAACCATAAATATTAAACAAATGAACGTTTGAAGCCAAGTTCGCCAATTTGACTCTGAGATACAGCGGTTCCCTGCCTACATAGGATTGGGCTTGCCCAACCCCCTGACATACCCACTCCGATCGCGACAAGGAAGACAAATGGGGTTAGCACTGGGAGCAGCTACTCAGAATATCCTATCACACTGGGGCACATCGACGACACTGACACAACTGGGGTGGTTGCACAGATTATGGTATATTATAGGAATGGAACACATACAGGCCTCCCTTTCTAATGCCCTGCCCAGTTTTACATACGCCTGGCAACCATTGCTCTCCCTTCTGGCCATGAAAATGAATGAGATCACATGCTCCAAATATCTTCGTCTACTCTGACTCACCAGCTCAGACACGCCCCCGCGGCAAATAGAGGACACCTCTTGATTCAAGCTACACATGATACATCCTAGCACAACATTAGCAGCACACCAGTTTTGGGTGGGAGGGGGTGTTGGCAAGGGGGGTTGGTCTAGGGTGACTTTTCTAGTTTGTACAAAACAGTGTTGCATTCCTAGTTATAGCCATAGTTCGATGCCGAGACAGCCGCTTCCAGGGCACTAGAGCGATCCATGAGAGGCCTGGACCAACGAGTGAACACTATCAGTCTGGCTGAGGGCTTATGTATGCATGTAGATAATGTGCCTTATACATGCATGCCACTGGTTGCCAAATGTATTGTTTTATTGCAATGCCACTAATAATACAGTTAAATCTAAAAATATGAGTTTGTATATAAGACTAATGATTTTACTAACCTTCTATTTTGCTTCCATATCATACCATTACACACAATTTTGCGATGCAGGGCGGACTACGAAATTCGTTTTATTTATTAAATTGTTTACTTACCTTCAATTATCCATACTCCAGTTTTTAGCACCCCCCACCCTGCCCTTCCCCCGCCCGCCTCTCCGCTCCACCGAAACTCCCTCCACGGGCCGTGGCTGTAATTTCATATTGTAGGACAAGCTCTGACATCAGAAGGTCCTGAAGCTACTCCAGCAACTACTACCGCAGTAACAACTCCTGCACACACATTTAGTGAAGATGCAACTCTTGCTAGTCCAGCCTGGTCCATCATGTGTATCGATCGAGGCAGCTAGAGTGAGTCTCCCTCTGCCCACCACACCATCTACAACTATTGTTGTGTCTCCCTCTGAGCAATATTCAGTAGTAGTCACTGCTCCTGTGGCCCATCCACATCCTCAAAATTGTTAATGTACACCCCAGTCCTGGGTCCTGTATTGCCATTGACAAATATATCTCCAGTTGAGCCAGTACCAGTGGGATGTTGCTAATTTGCTTAAGGCCATGGGGCAGTACGGGTAGGGGTAGACCAACATCAACACAATAAAGCTTGCCCACCCATGCCCATAGTTTCAGGAAACTATGGGCCAGAATATCATTGGACCCACCTCCCGGCATGAAGAGCAGATGGGCCAGGTTATAGAACGCCTAAAAAATGTAAGAATGCACTGAGTGACATTAGGCAGTTGCAGCGGGAGCACAATAACCTTCTTGAGAGACATATATCTGTAATGTGCTTCTCTTCTAGGGTGGTACAGAATAGATTTAGGGACATATGCAGGCTTATGAGTGACAACACTACCCCTGTCTGTGAAGACAGACCATGAGTAGTAAAAATACCACCTTCTTCCACAGAGAGGGAGTCCCTACAAACCCAGGAGATACCTAACATCCCTGGAAACCCTGCAATTGCTGAAACACCCATTACCATGAAGAGGGACTTTCATTAGGCCCAGCGGCAGATGATCACAACAGAACCACCACCAAGAGGCGCAATTAACTTCCTCTTGTGCAGCCACAACATTGGGTCTCGGGACAATTCAAATCTTACATTTGCCTCTCGAGAACCATATGTAATTTGGACACTTGACCCCAAAAATGTGCGGCTCAACTTAAAAAGATCTCAAAAACCATGACTGTCAATTCTGTATTTAATATTATGTTGATGATATTTGGCTTTGCCAAGAAATGGTCTGTTTTGTTCACCACTTAACCACTTCAAATAAATATACATTTTTTAATAAATCACTACTATTCTGGCAGAACATGTAATTTCCTGCGTCTTATTAAATCCTTTCTGTGTTATGAAAATGTGCCATATGAATAAAAATCTTACCTTCTCTCTTATATCTGGATGACCATCATGCAACATCTTATGTCTATAATAATGCTGAAATCTCAACTACTACAACATTCAAACAGACCATTTTACAAACAGTAGTACATTCATAATGTATTGGAAGAGACAAACAATGTTTCAGGTTTCAATACTTAGAACTATTGTTAGTCACATAATACTGGAGATATTGAAAATCCAAGTAAACAGAGAACTTTATTTTCACAAAAATTAATTCTGCCCACACAGGAGTAACCGTCATTCCTACTAACAACCAGTGGTATAATGGCACCTGTTACACCTGAATCAGTGCTTCTACATGCAAAAATAAATCCTGGACCAGGAAAAACATTCAAATATTTACAACGCCACTTTTCCCATTTCTTTGGTCACCAATGTTTCTTTTTTACTACAGAAAATGACAATGCATGGTCATCTATAGGAAACAAGAAGGTAAAAAATAATATGTTAGTATTTTCAAAAACAGTAGGTGCATGAAAAATGACATTTTGCAACTATGTATCAACTTCAGTTACACAATATGCTTGTGTGCTTATCCAAGCATTGATACAGTCAGTTTCTAGGATAACAAATCTCCCATGTACTCATCACAATCATAAACATTAACATTATAACCCTGATCCTATGGATTGCAGCCTAAGCTGTAAAAATAATAACACAGTTAGGAGTCTATCACCTATAGATATAGATAGTAGGGGTGCCGCTCGTTGAGGAGACCTTGACCCGTTTTCCTTGCTGCCGCCTGGAGCCCCGTTGGGCATTGGAACCTGCGTGCCTGGAGCCCCGTTGGGCATTGGAATTTGCGTGGGGGAGCTGCTGTGCAGGAGGACGGGACTGCGAGGCCCAGCAGGCTGTGCGTGTTCCATCGAGCACACCTGCCGCCTCTTCCCGTGTCTCCGCCCCCTGCTGACCGCTGATAACTCCTCGTGGCCCCCGCTTCGCGGGAGCCGCTCGTAGAGGAGACCTTGACCCGTTTTCCTTGCTGCCGCCTGGAGCCCCGTTGGGCATTGGAACCTGCGTGCCTGGAGCCCCGTTGGGCATTGGAATTTGCGTGGGGGAGCTGCTGTGCAGGAGGACGGGACTGCGAGGCCCAGCAGGCTGTGCGTGTTCCATCGAGCACACCTGCCGCCTCTTCCCGTGACTCCGCCCCCTCTATTCGCAGTCAGCATAAGACCCAGAGTAATTACGCGTCAGCGGGACGCGTGTGCGGGACATCACCCGGGACAAAGCCCGGACTAAGGGCGGACCCTCTGAGACCCTCCGAGAACCGAGGAGACCGGACCGGACATAAAACTCTGGTATCTATTCTGTGACTCTTTGTTTTAAACTTTTGTGCTTTCGTGCCCTTGCAAACCATCGCTGTGTTGTTATACATTTAGCTAGCATGTCTGAAAAACAGGGAGCACTGTTAAACAAAACTCTTGATGACTATTTCACCAAAGCTTCCCCAGACACGCCTTTGGAAACTGTTTTGGCAGAGCGTCGTGCCGAGCGCCGCCGCTCTGTGGAAAGTTTAAAAAATCGGCGCTTGTCGCCATTATCTATACCTCCCGTGAACACTAGTGTAAATTCCCAGCTAGCTGACGTCATCGTCCACACAAGTGATAGTCAACCTGTGGTATCAGCTGTTAGTACTCCCTGTATATCTAACTCCCCTCAACTGGACACGATTGGTCCTGATGTCATTACACACACGAGCACCCCTAACGTTTTAAGACCTCCCACTCCTACACCATCAAAAATAGTGCGCAGTAAAATAAAGAAACCTACGTTAGCCCCAAGGGTACATGGGCCACCTCCATGCAAAAAACGACGTAAAGGGGGGGTTCAAGCGCAATCAAAATTAAGTCACTCAGACTTTGGAAAAAAGGCAAAGGCTCCCGTAGCTAGCACTGTTACTACTCCAGCTGCTAACGAAGGGCCTATCACCATTGCATCTCCGCCATCCCCTGCTATGCCCATAGACACGGAGGATATTATGGAAGTTTCTGTGCTGTCTAAAGCGCCCATTATATCTCGTGATTCTGCTACTTTAGATTCCATAGAAAACTTAATTAACACCTACTCTGCTTCGATCTTGGAGAGGCTGATTGAAGTAGAATCAAGATTAAGCTCACTTGAGCGTATATTGGGTAATAAGGGCGAATTGATTCCAAAAACATCGAACTTAGTAACGCACAAACCATCTAGCGTGACTAAGCTCAGCCCAGCTGCCCCAGCTCCATCCGTTAATCCCACTCTGTTGGCGAATCCCCCTATTTTGGTGCCTAAAGGGAACACTACAACAACTGTTCAACCAATCCCACCCCCAAAAAACTCACAAAACAATCCGGCTTCTAAGCCAGCTACTGTCATAACTAAACCATCTAAAGACGTAGTTAGCATCCCAAATGAAAGCCAATCGACGGAGGTGAGGGGACAAAAGCCAAGATGGGGAAGGCCCAAACCGGTCCCAAATCCAGAATTACCACCAGAGGCAGTGCCCTTTGTGGTAGTCTTAACAGGGGTTCCGGTGTTACCAACTAGCAAGAGGGAGGGTTTCGCACAATTAAAAAACAAGATCATGCATTGGCTAAGTCTATACAGGCCAATAGCACCCCACATAAATGGTGAAATCGTCCATGTCCGACGCCTCCAATGGTTGGGAAGCAGACCAAAAAATATAGAGGGCGATGTGGTGGTTGTAAATTTTAGGGATCCCAATGCAGTCCAATTTGTACTAAATTGGCCCTCGGGCATTACAAGTAACTGCATAATACCCAGACCGTTGACATATTTTTACCCTAGGTCTGTGGTTTTTCCCTCCCAGCAACAACCAGCCTCTCATATAACATCTCAAATTACATCCTGTTCCTATCCATCAGTTATGCAGAGGGCTGGTAATACACATCAAATGATGCAACCACCTATTAGACCTAATCCTATGGAGCCCCTTTATCCCCTAAACCCTGTACCTACACCTGATGTTTTTGGTTGGAATTGTGTCCCATATAGGCAAAACAAACCTAACAGAAGAATGGACCACCTAAAGCCCTTCACCCCTTTAGAAACCATTAATAGATTCGACATTTTCAGCGGTCTAGATGACTGTGATTGATGCCAAATGTCTAAGGGGCTGGATGGAAATGAATTGTTGAATGTCAAATTGTTGGGGGGGGGGGGTAGGGAGCGAACTCTGTTTTCAAAGAGCTGATGTTAACACTAATGAAACCAAATTTTTGGGGGATGCAAGCGTATTACCTGTGTTGGTACCAATAACTGGGGACAGCCCAATACCAAGGGAAAGTGTCGTACTCCAAAATGATTTGATGTCTTTAGAATCTGATGTAACTAGCCAAGAATGCCATATCATAGTGCCTGAGGTGGTGGGAAATGTACTGATGCAAAAAATTCCGGAATCACGGCAGCCCATAAAATTGGTTTCCTGGAATATAGCTGGGGTATTAAAAAACTTAAGGGACCCGGAATGGGCAAGCTTTATTGACACCTTTGATTTTTGCATGTTGCAAGAGACCTGGTCAGTTGAAATTACACACAGGCTAGGTTATAAATCTTATGGTATCAGTGCGATTCCCTCCAGGAGTGGAAGATCCTCGGGAGGGTTGTTGATCTGGGTAAAAGTTAACCTAAAAGTGAATATAGAAGTGATGGATACCAACTCCCCTGACATACTGATTCTGAAAATCAATGTTTGTAAAGGGAAAAAACTTTATTTGGTGAACGTTTACAACAGACCAACACCCATTACAAGAGAATCTTCCTTACTAACCCATCTTGATCTCCTATTGGGTAACCTGGATACTAGAGAGAATTATGTGATCATGGCAGGGGATTTTAATTGCAATTTTGAGCCCGTTGTGGGGTTTAGCGACATCTTCTCAGAAGAAGATGAGGCAAATGGGATCCCTGTTTTAGATAACATTAAAACTGTTAAATGTTCTCCCTTGGCCCTCCAAATGAACAGACTATGTGCTGAATACTGCACTAGAGCGTGTAATGGACGGTTACCATCAGACATTAAGAAGAAGCCTACTTTCTATAGAGGGAACTACAAAAGTAATATAGATTTCATTATTGCCTCAGTGTCATCATGGGAATTCCTTCTTGACATGGAGGTAATAGAAAGATTAGAAAGTGATCATTTCCCTCTAGCCCTCCAGATCGAGGATTCCCTATTTGGAGACGCAGTTTCCCCTTTCTCCTTTGACTGGAGAAGTAACCAACGGTGACCAAAATGAGATACATATTAGTAATAATAGACGTTCCCTCAAATGGCCACTAATATTGGACAATGGTGAAATTATAGCAGAAATCTATAAGCTCTTTGCTAGCATCTTTGGAGCATTTTTAAATGACACCCCAAAGGAGGGTAGTGGTAGTCACTTTATGAAATTACATCAAAAAATTTGTGATGCTTTAAAGCCCTTAGTTACCAAGATGCCGAAGAAAGGGCAGCAGAAAACACACAATTTGCCCCATAGCAAACCCTGGTACAACCAGGACTGCAGGGAGTCTAAGAGGGCACTTTTAACTGCGATAAAATCAAAGGCTCAACCAGACATTATGTCAGCCAGGAATACCTATAAACTGGTCCAAAAGGCATGTAAAATGGCATGGGAGGAAGCAAAATGGGCAGATCTGCTGCATGCAGCAAAAACACGAGATAACATAGCCTTCTGGAGGCTGATAGCGAATGGGAATCATCACGGCAGAGTGGTCAAGGACGTCTACTTAGACGAACAGACATGGGTAAACCATTTTTCTAACCTCTACAAGGAATATGAGGAACCCACTCCAGATAGGACCCCAAGTTATGTCATTCCGGGGGATACCTTGGATTTTACTCTAGGTGAGACAGAATTGGCAATAATCCAGATAAAATCTGGTAAAGCCCCTGGGTTAGACAAGATTCCGGGAGACTTGTACAAGCACGAATTAAAGATCTGGGCTCCCTACATTAACCATCTGTGCAACGAGTTATCCCGGAATCTAGACTTCCCAGAGAGCTGGAAGGGGGCTGAAATTGTTTTAATATATAAGAAAGGTGACAGGATGGACCCCTCAAATTATCGTCCAATTAGCCTTATGGATATACTACAAAAAATCTATGCAAGACATATCCTATTTCGTGTTAATGATTGGCTGGACGAAAAGGCAATTTTGTCTAGATACCAAGCGGGATTCAGATCCAAAGTTAGTACAATTGATCAAATCTTTCGCTTTTGTTGCCTTTATTGGAAATATATTAAGATTAAAAAGGGCCAACTATATGTCGCGTTCGTCGACTTAAGGGTGGCGTTCGATTTAGTCCCACGTAATTTACTGTGGGAAACATTAAGTTTAGTGGGGATGCCACCCACCCTGATAGCACAAATAAAAGAGCTCCATAGAGGCAATTTTGCCAGAGTACGATGGGGCCCTAAAGGCGAATTAACCCCCAAAATCCCGATCGAACGTGGTGTGCGCCAGGGGTGTGTATTGGCCCCCACACTGTTTTCATTATTTGTGAATAACATCCCTTTATACTTGGAGGGATGTAAAAACGACTCTCCTAAGTTGAATGGCGAAAAAGTTACATCCCTATTGTTTGCGGACGATACTATTTTGATTTCCCAGACAAAAAAAAAAGGTCTCCAAGCTCTTTTAAATTCCTTTAACGATTACTGCACCAAGAAAGGATTGGAGATTAATGGGAAAAAGACAAAGTGTATGGTCCTAAATCCAACTAAAACTGACAAGGGCTGTCTAACTTTAAATGGATCAAAATTGGAATCAGTTCCGCATTTTGGATATCTGGGGGTAACATTGGACTCCAATTTTACCTGGAAAGCCCAATTGGAAAAATGTAAGATGATGTTTAGTCAGAACACAAAACCCATTCTTAGAGAGCAAGGCCAAAGTACAAGTAAGGCCGTGTCTCCTGCAGTTGAACTTTTTAAATTTAAGGTTCAACCTGCAGTGCTATACGGCTCAGAAATCTGGGGCCCAGGGTCCAAAGATACTTTTAGGGTCTTGGACAATAACTTCTTGAGAAGTCTGGTCAGAGTCCCTAGAAGTACTCCTTTGGTCCCACTTCAGCTTGATCTAAATTTCCGTAGAACGGACCAAAATATCATTCTACGTCCTTTACTGTTATGGATCAGGCTGTGGCGTGTACCTGAGCTGCAAGTATATAAGGATGGGTTAATAGAAATCATGGAGCTTGACAGCTTCAAGGTGATACCCTGGTTTAAACATATTAAATTCTGGCTTACCCTACTAGGTCTGTCGCATTACTGGGAACATCCTGATTTACTTCCACCACATTCAAAAACTATGCTAAAAAAGTGCTTCTGGTCGTACATTACGGATATGATCAAAAACGCTTCCTCTAGTGGGTCACTTGTAACAAGGTTTCTTACCTTTAAAGATGATCCATTCTTCGAGACCTTTCTTGATGAAATAGAACCACCCTTAGCAAAGACCCTATTCCTGAAATTCAGATACGGAAATCTTCAAATCGGTTCAACACTGGCCCGTTGGTCTGGTGGTGTAAATTCGGAGAATCATGTAGAAGATGAATTATGTACCATATGTGGATGTAATCAAAAAGAAAATGAATTACATATCCTCTTCTTCTGCCCAGCATATGCCCAGGCTAGAAAAAGATGGATTAAACCAATATGTTTATCATTAGGTGTAAGATCATGTTCCCAGGCTTTAAGGATTCTTTTGTCTAACACTAGCCAACCTATTGTATTCAGTGTAAGCAGATTTTTGCACAGTATCTTTTTCCAAAGAAGAAAGTTGGGTCACAAATTGTAAAATGTTGATATGCCAAAATTGCCGTTTAGTAATAATTGAGGGATAACTAATGAAATTCTATTCCTGTTGCCCATAACTGTCCTCACCGAGATTGAATAGTTATTATGAATGTTTTAAATATCTTGACTCTCAATTTTAGAATCGACATGAAAATCGAATGTATTTATATAATATGTTGTGCATTTTAAAAGAAATATTTTATTGTATCAATGTATTTGTTCTTTTATGGTATTCATGCCGAAATAAAGATTGAAATGAAATGACAGTTACACAATATGCTTGTGTGCTTATCCAAGCATTGATACAGTCAGTTTCTAGGATAACAAATCTCCCATGTACTCATCACAATCATAAACATTAACATTATAACCCTGATCCTATGGATTGCAGCCTAAGCTGTAAAAATAATAACACAGTTAGGAGTCTATCACCTATAGATATAGATAGTAATATGTGCATACGTGTTAATTTAATAATATTTACCCTTATGAGAAGTTGTCAATGACATCTTGACATAAATAATTTCCTTCTTCTCCACCACTGTTATTTTCATTTGGCAACACTCCAACCTCACCCTGGGAATTCTCATCATCTTGATTGAAAGGAATGTTTTGTCACAGGGCAATGTTGTAACAGAGCACTGTTACCGTGCACACTTTCTTTGGTGAGTAGAGTAGGGTTCCTCCAGACTTATCCAGGCAATTAAAAAAAATGTTTTAATGAACTTTATTCGGATAAAAACAGCATATCCATAAAAGTACAAACTAAAAAATAGTTAAGAACATTCATTAAGGTTAGGGTAGCCCTCCATTAATACAGTACACAATTCATAGTTGAACGATCAATAAAAACATTCAGCTTAAAAACATAAGATAAAATGCATGTAATTTAGCAGGGGTGCATAGAGTTACGGGTATGCACTGCCGCTTTCAGAAAGGAACCAGCCCAAAAGGTTAGTTCATCATCATTTAGAGCTAGTACCATCCCACAAGCTGCCTTATAACCAATCGCAGGTAGGGCTTTCGAATAGGGAATCAAAAATCTTTTGGTGAGAAGTAAGTAATAAGAACAAAAGAATAGAAAGTGCAGCATTGATTGTTTGTGTTGATTATTACAGGTGCAGGGTAGGAGATAAAGGTTGGTAATAAAACCCACTGGAAATTATAACATATATTTCATAGTGCCGGGGGCTTGGCCGACAGAGCAGCGAGATGGCCGCTGAAGAGGTGAGCTCCGCCGGCTGCGACAATAATCCTGCAGTAATCCTTATCAGATCATAGGACACATTGCAGATTCTTACCTTGTGTGGTTGCGGATGGCCAGAGGAACCTACAAATACCCTTTGAAGCCCGTAGCGTGCGTAGATCGGAAGTTACACGCTCCGACTGCTGACTCCGAGGTGAGGCGCCGGAGAAAGCTGAGTGCGGCGATATCCTGCCTGGGTGCCTGATTCAACTTGAGGCAGGGGACGCGAGGGCCGTGCCGGAGGCTCCACGGCTCGAATCGGTGCGACCTTCGACTCCGCGCCGGACAAACTAAGGTGGGAGCGCCGCTGTATTGGTCGGCTTCACCAGTATTTTGATGTGTGCGGTGACTGGGCAAATATATCTTATAAAACGGAGCTGGACGCTTTGTAAGAGCCGCCATCTTGGGCTGGGCTGAACTGTGCTTCCCGAGACTACGATAACTCCTGAGGCAATACATTGCCACGCTGTTTATCTGCCAAACTGCTCTGATCTTTGATGCAAACTGGAGACGCTATTACTGTGCACACGGGCGAAGCTAAGGCACTGCACATTTTCCCGAGTGAGATCGGGGCACCGCCATTGCATGTTGTGAAGGGCTTTGGTCGTCCTGAATCAAAATGGTGGGCGCCTGCTGAGAGCTGGGAAGGAGAGACTGCTGTCAGGCATTGATAGGCAGGCTCTGTGTGTGACATTGTGAAAAGCGCTGCACAAAAAGAATTGCACACTTCACCTCCACTCCACAAGTTTACACCAGCGTGCTGATGGAGGACCTGTGAGCTTATTGGGCCTACACAAGTCGCACCCTAGATCCCTAGGAAGTGCCTGGCTCTGGACTGTGCCAAAGGCCCATAGGAATGAATGGGGAGTTATTCCTTATTTGCGATTAGCAATTTGCTAATCGCAAATAAGATAGCGATTTAAAGGGTGCCAGGGGTGTCCAAAGGACACCATGTAGCACCCCTTAAATGCAAATTTAAACAGGTGTTGCACACACACATGTCCAAAGGACATGTGTGTGTGCAACATGCAACTTAGAAAAATGCTTTTAAAAGCATTTTTCTAAGTTTTCGCTATTTACCACAAGGTTTGACCTCACAGTAAATTGCGGGACGAAATTGCGAATTCGCTATTTAAAAATGGATGATGAATTGCATTTAAGGAATCTCAAATAGAGATTCCTTAAATGTAATTCCTCGCAAAAAAGCGAAATCGCTATTTTCGATTTTTGCATTTAGGATGATGAAACCCAAATGCAAAAATCGCACTCGCAAAGGGCCAGATTCTCAGAATCTGGCCCTTTGCGAGCGCAATTCAGCTTGATGAATCAGGCTGATAGATGTTAAAGCATTGATGCTGGAGGTGCGCTCTAGCTTGCGGAGCATTGATATGAAATTGGATTCCATGACTACTCAGTTGGAGTCAGTGAGGTCCCAGGTCAGTAAACACGAGACTAGGTTGGATTGCTTAGAAAATCGTAACACGGAATGCTGTGAATTCCAGCATGACACTAAGGCGCGAATCACCAACATGGAGGAACAGATAGAAGAGCTGCGCGCCAAAGCCGATGACTTGGAAGCACGTTCTAGGAGATGTAACGTTCACGTTATGGGGATTCCAGAAACCACAGCAATCGGGAAGATGGAAGTCTTTATAACTGACCTAATGCACGAAATATTTGACCCTAACTTGTCACCTGTATTCACTGTGGAGCGTTCACATAGGGCGCTGGGGAAAAAGCCACCGATTGGATCAACGCCGAGGCCCATCCTCGTGAAACTGCTGAACTACCAAGACAGGGATCTCATACTGAGACTTGCGAGAGAGAAGGGGAAAAAATACATAAAGGTAACAATCTTTCGTTTTACCCTGACTTCACACCTCTGGTGCAGGCAGCTCAGAAAGACTTTGTACCAGCTAAACTCCTACTACTGCAGGCGGGTCTTCCATACTCCCTCCTGTACCCTGCAAAACTAAGAGTCGTCCATGAAGGAACCACCCATTATTTCACAGATGCCCACTCCGCCCTTAAATTTGCGAAGCACATCTGTGGTTCTAAATCAAAGAAGAAGACTGTACCTGGAGGTGAATTGGAGGAGCGCTTGAGTGACAATGATTGAACTCTAAAGGTTCCTTACTGCTGCAACTTGTGTAAAATGTTCTTTATTTTACTGATTGGATATAGTATATCAAAGTGGGCCTTGGCCTGCTCTGCTATGTAAAATTTATGTTGATAATGATGCATAAAATGTGATTCCCTTGTGGACTGCTCTTATAGTAGCGCGGCTCTCTGACTGCGCACTTGTTGGCTTCATTACTTACTGTTTTTATGTGCCTTAGGTCTAAATTAAGATGACGCAGCCACCCTGTGCAAACGGGGGTGTATGATCGAGATGCCTCACCCGAGGGGTATCTCCCACTATTTACTTGTTTAGTTGTTCTTGCGCCATGTGCGCTGTGGGGGGGAATTCATCACAACCTGATTGGGGGGTTTGTGTGGGCGGGGGGAGGTTTGGGGAACTGGGTTGTTTGGCTTTAGGTCAGTGCTTTGGTACTAAGTTCTGTACTGTTGTTTTACATAGTCGTACTGTGGCTCGGTTGGATTATGACCATCATGGATCAGTTGTATACGAATGGGGGTGACAAAGGTGTTGCCATGGAACATCTGTGGTTTGCACGACAGCAGGAAGGCGAGACTACTGCATGGCTACCTGCAGAGGCATGGCATTGATTTATGCTTTTTACAGGAAACACATCTGAACACAACACCGTCACCTAGACTCAGACATTCTAGATGGGATCCTGTATATTCAGCTATATTTTCAAATGATGCTCGAGGGGTGGCGATACTGGTAAGAAAGGGACTGGATTGGAGGGAACACATGGTGTCCTGCGACACGGATGGCCGATACATGGTGTTACATGGGACCCTCATGGGTAAACCGATAGTGTTAGCTGCTGTCTACGGCCCCAATGTAGATGATCCGGAGTTCTTCAGGAGGGTCTGGGCTCAGATTACAATGATGAACTGACTAACCGTTATTTGGGTTGGGGACTTTAATGTGGTGTTGAATAATTCACTAGATCGAAAAGGTGCCCCTAGACCTCTACACCCACAAGCTAGCACTGCTTTAAATGATATACTCAAGGAAGGCTCGTTGATAGATATTTGGAGGGCACAAAACCCTAGTGGTAGAGAGGGCACATGTATTACCAGCCACCGTGGGGCCTGGTCAAGATTGGACTTTTGGCTGGTAACTCAGGATGTGGCTACTTGGACAGTTAATGTGGAGGGTCTGGCCCGCTCACTGTCCGACCATGCCCCCTGCCTGTTGGAACTGATAATTCGCGATGCCCCCACCTGTGCCTTCACCTGGCGTCTGCCACCACATGCCCTGCTCGATGCGGCCTTCACTGAGGAAATTAGGCAAGATATCACAAACTACTTTGAAAACAATGCTGGGTCTGTCTCTACGGAATCAATCTTGTGGGATGTATTCAAGGTGGTCATTAGAGGGCAATGCATAGCACGCCAGGCTGGTGTTCTTAAGGCTATTAGGGGTACCCTGAGCACGTTGGAAAAGGACCTTAAGGACCTGGAGAAAATATTTTGTGACGACCCCACTCCCAAGCTTGCGACACAGATTAAAGCTAAACTATTAGATTACACTGAGGAAGCACAGCGCGAGCTTAGATTCCTGGGTAAGCAGGCGGAGGCGCGACGATGTGGTGAAGGGGATAGGCCTGGCAGGACACTGGCCAGACTCATCAATAATGCTGAGACGCCCGCCTACGTGCATACCATAGTTGACCCTGACGGGCCGTGATTATAGGACAGGAGGAGATCTTGGCGACTTTTGCCACATTCTACTCCAAATTATATGAATCCACACATGTGCAGACGCAGGAATTGCTCAAGACCTATTTGGATTCCATCGCCCTAGTTTGGTTTAATGATGCCCATCGTAAGTACATGGACCTTCCGGTTACTGTCCAAGATATTGCCACGGTTATTAAAGGGTTGCCTTTGAATAAAGCTCCGGGCCCTGATGGGCTCACCACGGCATTCTATAAAGCATATGAAGACGAACTGGCGCCGAGGCTCCATGCTGTCTTTACCAAGGCTCTAGAGGAGGGAATACTGCCAGAATCTATGAGAGAGGCCCTTATTGTCACGCTTTTGAAGCCTGGATTCCTACAGGCCTTTGCCTCTTATAAATGTGGATGTGAAAATATATGTGAAAATCATCGCTGACCGCTTACTGTAGCTGCTCCCAATGGTAGCTCTCCCTGACCAATCGAGGTTTATACCGGGCCGTGCAACCTCACATAACCTACGGACTAATTTTTCAGTGCTACACTATTTCCACCCAGATGTACAGGCTGCAGTGGTATTTTTGGATGCCACGAAGGCCTTCGATTCTCTTGAATGGCCCTATTTATTCAAAATCTTGGAGCGCATGGGGTTTAGCCAACTATTTATAACACTAATACGTCTATTCTACACAGCACCCAAGGCGAGAGTGAGAGTCAATGGCCTAATATCCGAACCTTTTACTATTTCCAGGGGGAACTAGAGAGGACTGCCCTTTATCCCCGCTCCTATTTGCGATTGCTATGGAACTGCTAGCGGACAGAATTCGACAACACCACACTGCGCGAGGTATAGGATTTAGCACCCGTAGCTTATTGATTTCATTATATGCTGATGACGTGACTCTATATGTTTTAAAACCAGCTGAAAATTTGAACCCACTACTACGTGAATTTGTAAAATTTGCCGGATTGTCAGGTATTTCAATTAATTGGGCCAAGTCGGTTATCTTTCCCCTAACTGACAACACCCCTGAGGTGAATTCGGAGTTCCCTCTACGATGGGAGGCAGACGAAGTTAAATATCTGGGTGTGTGGATAAGCCGCAACATACAAGACGTCTGGGCCCTGAACTTTGGTAGAGCGGTGGATTGGCTTGAGGGTAAAGTGGCTATATGGACAAAATTACCACTATCTCTTGCCGGTAGAATTGCACTTGCTAAGATGGTTGTCCTGCCAAAATTCCTGTATCTCTTTGTGAACATCCCGATCCCCCTGACAAAGCACTTTTTCGCGCTCACATCTACGGACATTGGTCTGGGCAGGTGGGCAGGCTAGGCTTTCTTGGGCGCTACTGATGCTGCCGCTGCGGCAGGGAGGCATGGGCGCGCCTGACATGCACCTATATGCCTTATGTGCGCAGGCCCAGTATGCACATTTCTGGGCCTACCCCACTCCCTACCAGCCTCACGTGGCGGTGGAGATAGACTCAGTGGCTCCGCTTCCACTCAGTGTCGCCCTCTATCACAGAACTCCGAGAGTTGCAAAGGCGTTCTGGTCTTTCTCTTTTTTACGCGCCGGCGATTACTCTCAGACAAAACCCAATGCTCCCCTGCTTAGAGGAAAGTAGGAGGGACATCTACTTGACCGGAACGACATTGCGCACATTTGCTGATCTCTATCCAAATGGCATGTTCCGCGATATACAATTGGCTGAAGATGGACCAGCTCCGTCTTTTACAGACAGATTCATGTATCACAAACTGAAATCATCCTGCGAAGCCTTCTGGGATCAATTTCCGGAGGAACCTCCACAACTTCAAGCTCTCCAGAACATTCTGGCCAGGGCATCCCCGAAAAAGTTGATATCTCGTTTATACAATGCAATGCAAGAACAATCTCCCCTCGTAACGCCTACTTCTATGTACTTGTGGAATGCTGAACTTGACCCGCCACTGACTGATGACCAATGGTCCTTTTGCTGTCAGCAACTGTTGTAGCTTTCCCCTAATTACAAACTCCGGTTAATCCACGTTAAATTCCTACATAGATTTTATCGCACCCCTATTGCTCTCCACCGAATCGGCCTAAGAGAGGATGACAAATGTTGGAAGTGTGGGGCGGAAGGTGCTTCCTTCCTCCATGTGGCCTGGAGCTGCCCATCCCTCCTTGAATACTGGATGGCAGTATTCGATGCAACTAATCAAATTCTTAAAAGAACAGATGCGCCATCCCCGCTCCTAGGAATATTAGGATGGGTGGCTAACACGGAACCTAAATGTCGCAAGCTGCATGCCCTTCTGTTACTGTATGCCAAACGTCAGGTGGCAATTCGCTGGGGGCGCAGAACCCTAACCAAGTTTGGGGACTGGCTATCAGACGTGGCTTATGGCCATACTCAGCTTGGAAATGATTGGGAATTAATGCCGCTGCCTCCCGCCCTCGGGACAAATGGGAGCCATTCCTTCAGTGGATGCGAGATAGGGATGTATCGTTGTCTCCTGACCCCGTTAACCCTTTGTAGAGAGGTATAGCTGTCAGGGAGTATGGTTGTAACTTCTAATGCAATGTTTGATTTAATGCCTCTTATGATGTATACACCACTTGAGATCACCCCACTTTCTATGTCTTGCTGATCTGCGATATGCCCCTTTGAATGCACTAGCGCCTATATGAATATGTACGGTCTTTCTGTTGCCGAACCGACCCCACGAACATTGGTGTACACACTTTTCGTACCATGTTTTTGATACTTTTAATGCGATTAACAAATTTGCTTTTCTGAAGTACTGATGATTGCCTATGTTGTTCAAATGTTTACCAAAAAAACGCATCCTTATGTACCATATTGCAGTTGTAAGCACTTTGCCAATTACCTTGCGTATGTTACATGTATAAGATACAACTTGCTTTGTATGCTACCATTATTCTGCCAATAAACAAAGTTAAAAAAATATATATTTCATAGTGTCAGTCCTTAGCCTAAAAAGTAAGCCCCTTTCCCAGCGGCCAATTGGTTTTAACAAATATCTAGAAACCGCGGGAGTGACATTCTCAATTTGCATGTATCTGGCCACTGAGGTATTTTTACATTCTGTAGCTAGTCTTGCATTTTTATACGATGCGTAAAGGGTCTTTTGGAGGGATTTACTGCTGATGGTGCTAAGGTCTGAGGGATTTTAAAATACACGTTCCAGGTTCTCGCTAACTAATCTTTTGTGAACCGCGGCCAACCTTGGTATGTCCATCCCCATGTCGCATTTCAAACAGTCTAGGATTATCTCTCTTGTCAACAAAGCTGCAGGATTTTTGCAAATTCTCAACCAAAATAGGGTTGGGTGAGCCTTAACATAATCTTCTATATATTGGAGGTTAAGTTCACGATGACTGGCATATTTGGATGAGGAGATGGGTGCACCCAGGATTTTACTACAAAATCTATTCTCTTCACACTGGATGCAAACACTATTCGTCTACCCCCAGACTTCAGCACCGTAGGTTGCGACTGGCATACATTGGAGTCTATAGATCTTAACAGTGGGGGACACCACCTCTACATTCCTTGGCTTAGGAAGCCCAAGTATGGTACTAATAGAGTTTGTAAACTTCCTCCTACAATAGGCCACATGGTCAGTCTACAACCCATTGGATGCAAATACCAAACCAAGGTATGGGAAAGTGCAAGTGCTCAGTAATGGGTTCGAATTTAAAACGATCAATGAATTAAAATACTTCTTAGACCCACAAGCCATTATAAAAGATTTTTGAACCAGAATGCAGAGAGCTTTTGGAGTGTGCCCCCTTAATACTGCATCGTCAGCATATAACAATGCGGGAAGTTTATTGGCATTAATAATTGGGACATCCTGGGTTAAAATTACTAAAGACTTATTTAGATCGTTGGTGTACCAACTTCAATGGCTTTGGAGACCTCACTGTCCTTGCTAATGCGTACCCGGGCATGTAGATCTTTATGCAAATAAGCTAAAAAAGAGACCAGTGGCTCCTCCATTCCATAATTTAAAAGAGTTGACCACAGCCGGGATCTGTTGACAATGTTGAAGGCCGACGTAAGATCCATGAATGCCAGATGTACAGGTGTTTTCCTAGCTATATTATATTTACTAATAATCAGATTGAGGTTAAAGCATTGTTCCACAGTGCCTACTTTACTCCTAAACCCCAGCTGACATGGGTGTAAAACCTGGCCTTCTTCCGCCCATGACTTGATCCTATGATGAGTACCCTCCCTAAAATTTTCAAGGTATTGTCGATCAGGGAGATCGGCCTGTAGCAACTCAGTTTTGACCGGTCCCCCTTCTTAAAAATTGGTACTATAATACTGGAGGACCAAGTATGAGGTATAGGGGAATTAGTTAGATTATTAAAAACATTTAAAAGTAGTGGCGCCCAATCCAGGCAATGGAAACTTGCATTCAGGACCCCAAAGCGCTCTCCACAGGTTGACGAATTCTAACATGTACCTGATTGAAGTGGACTACCCCTGGTCTTGTTGGATTTCTTAGTGGGAGTAACAACCATGGCCTACCAGGATAGACATACTCTTAGAATACTTTAAAAACATAATAGGTAATCTATAGTATAGAGATGCAGCACAGTTTAATAAACTTTAAATTTAGATTTACACATATATTGAGATACAACACTTACCAACAAGCCAGACCCTCACATTTCCAAGTTGTGCCATTTGCGGCTGTATGTGGCTATTGGGTAGTACAAAATAATCATGGGTAGATCAATGGAATTGTCCACGGACGTAAGAGATGTAAAAATCTGGTAGGTACACTACTTAAACATTGATGGAATGAAAGTATTTCCTGTTGTGGTACACCTGTTCTCTGTTGTGTGGTGGCACTAGGGCAATGCAGTCTCATCAATGGCACCTATCACATGTGGAATACACCCAAATCATAAAAGTCTCCCTTCCGGTTGGTTAATTTCTCTCCAGTACATGTAAATTGGATAAAACTGTTACAATACCTCAGCATTGCTTTCAAGATTTCACTGATAACACCATTAAAACTCTGGAAGGCAAGATGGCATCTGTGTGAGGATGCTTACCTCTCTCCCCTTGTGACTCTGCTCTTCCACTTTGGCAACAGATCTGGCAAGGAATATGCAACAGAGTTCTAAGCATTTCGGCACAAGGACCCTGGGAGTTGACCGCCGGGGTTGCTATCATCACAGGAAGTCAGGAGATGGCTATGGACGCCGGGAGGCTCTGATGCGGTTGCTGTTGATGGCAGCAGTTACCGCTGCACAACACCTGCACTACCTCCTGGTTACAGGACCCAGGCTGGAAACTTTGTCCCACATGGTGGATAGAGCAATGGCTACTCGCTGCAAAGGAGGAAAATAACACTTAGAGCCCCCGCGGTGACGATGTCCCAGCTGCAATGAGAGGCTACAGACGGCAAACCCTGTGGAAAGAAAGGGGAGCGAAAACCCTGTAAGGGAAAAAAGTGGAAAAGGGGAAAAACCTCCCTGGCGGATTACTCGAGAGCCCAGAGGTGCAACTTTCCATCATAAATATATTCTCCCCTCTGGGAGCTGGGGGTTTACCTAAGGATAGCAATCAAGGGAAGGCTGGAACCCTGGACATCTCTGAAAGTGTGAGTGAAGTGAGTGAGGATTCTAGGGGCGCCAACCCGAAAGGTGGAGAGTCAGATAATGCAGTAGTATTGGTTGGTAGCCCCAGGTCAATGCAAAATTAGATAACCATTCTAGAAGCACCCTTGGTCACAACAAACACCAATCCGACAGTGGAGGTGGTAGACAGTGATAACCCTTTAACTATGGCTGCTGAGATGGGAAGTGGTTGTGTGGGTGAGGATGAGGCAACAACCAAAGAACCCGGTATTATGAGGAATATAGATCGTGGGAAGAAATCTACTGAGGAAATGTGCCTGACTCCTGACTCAATAGAGACATTATTTTCCCTGATGGAGGCGTAAGATATGTCTGACGCAAGAATGTCAGTGACATGTGAGGGAGGAGTCTCCCAGTTATGCAGCAGTAGCCTACAGGAAGAAGTATCCAGCTCTGCAAAAAAGAAAAGATTGTCAATGAAATGGGGGAGAAAGAAAAGGCTGGGGGTAGAAATATCCCCACTGGAAGCATATGAGAAAAAGATCTCAGAGGAACTCAAATGGGATGATTCCACCACGGAATTGCTAGCCCTAGAAAACAAAGTGAGAGAACAGGTATTACTCGACCCTGGTCAAAAGGGTATGGTAGATGAACAGGGGTGTTAAGCAACAGGAAACCAGACAAACCATTGCTATCATTGATTCTGCAAACATTGAGGCTGTTTCAGGAAGATGTGAAGAATGATAACTGACAGGCACGGCTGGCTGCGAAAAAGCATCAAGGGTCTTGAGAAAAATTGGTAAAATTTGCTCCAACGTCTCTGAAAGGCCATGTATGGTTGAGACCCGGACGCAAGCTTTGGAAAATGATGATGCAGCTTTGAACATCCAGAGTTCATCACAGGAGGGAGTTTTGACAGATTTTATGTGGAAACTCGAAGATTATGAGAATCGACAATGAAGTAACAACTTAAGGTTGTTAGGGATTCCTGAAAATATTGAAGGTAGTGACATCAGAAAGTATGTTATAACTCTGTTGAAAGCCTCCCTCCCTGAATTATCCTCCTGGGACTGACGCTATCAAAACAATTCTCTGGTGATTCGGCTCAACCCGGTGCAATATTGGTGTACTTTGGAAACTATCTTTTATGCCAAGCTGTATATGATTTAGCACGTCCTAATCCTAAAAGAAATTTTGAGAGCATATCTTTTTTTTCTAAGCCTGATTTTGCTCACGCCACTATGGAGAGGAGATGGAGACTCAGGCAACTTATCACCCCTCTTCAGAAAGTGGGAGCAGTGTATCTACAGAATGCGGCTAGACTGAAAGGTGCGTTTCAGGGTCAGAACCAAAGTTTTACCTCAGAAATCCAGATCCAGAAATTTTTGGAAGACATCTCAGCTGGGGGATCTAGTAGAAAATAAGGGTGAAGGCATGCTAGATTAAGGCTGCTAGAGATGTGTCTGTCGGATGAGCTTACTGGTTGTAGAGGAGGGTATGGGGAGGTGAAGGGTTGGGGTGGAGCAGCTACAGATGACCTCATTCAGGCTCACTTTGAGCCTAATTGCATGGTTTTGGAGGGGGTGGCAAGAGGGTGGGGGGAGGGCCACATGCTGGTGAAGAAGGAAGACAGTAAATCACTTTATTCATACTTTTTTAAAAATAATCTGTTTTTTTTTATTGGGTGGCTATGAAATAAATGTGTTTCATGCTGCGGTCTAAAGCACAAATTAAGCATGGGGAAATTGCGTGTGGTTACTATTAATATCTGTGGGCTCAATGATGCCAAGAAAAGGCAGAAAGTTGCTGTTGGGTTACAAATGCTCGCAGCAGATATCATATGTCTGCAAGAAACCCATTTTGAAAGGGCACAACAGCATTTATTGAAATTGCTGGGGTAATATGATTGGTGCAAGAACACAAAGTGTGAGGATGCAGAGTGGCTATCCTGGCCCAAGGGGGTGGGTTTCAATTCACACGGACATGCTCCGACAAGTTTGGTCATTGGATTATTACAGAATGTCAGCTACACTCGGGGGGAAATTGACACTATGCACAATGTATAGAAGCAATGTCGATGACCCTGGTGTGATTGACATTGTTTGCAAGGAACTGATGCTATTGCCTCTCCCTATTATTGTTTGTAGATATTGTCATATTCATTTGCCAAGTGATTGGTCAATGGAGGAGGGGTGGTGCTACTCCAGAAGGAAATCAACACTGTTCCGGGCAAGTAGGGGCATGTGTCAAGATCATGGCTTGGTTGACTGCTGGCATTTTTAAAACCTTTAGACCCTGGGTTTGCATTTTTTTCTACCTCCCACATGTTGCATGCTAGATTAGATTACTTATTTGTATCCAATGCATTGACTCTGGGGTGTATTATAGAGAAACTGCAGTGGATTTTATCAGATCATAATCCTTTGGTGTTATAATTAGAGGACACAGATGCCAATGTAAAGGTAAGATCATGGACCTTCGAAAGAATGCTTCTATCAAATGAAGCGCATTGGGTACATATGAGACAATGGATACCCTTATTTTTAAGGGATAATCTAGGGAGTACCTCCATTGAGACGGTATGGGACGCTTTGAAGGTGGGAGCCTGGGGGGAAACACTGAGGTTCTCCCTGAATTATAACGTATGCACTAGACAAACTATGAAGAATCTACAGGATGCTTTGGCCGTGGATGAACAGGGTCTGGTTGCGAATACTCAGGCGACGGGAGATCTGGAAGTAGGTCAGTCACTGTTTGTTGTTGCCAAATCCGCTATTGTTGAAATTTTGGTGAATAAAGCAATGGATAAATCAGTGGCCCAGAGGGAAGTCGCTTATGAACTTAACGAGCAGATTGGCTATCATTTAGCAATTTGAACTAGGCAACAAATAATGTCAAACTTACTTCGGGAGATTAAGTACCCAGCTCTAGGCCGAGTCACAGACCCAGGTATGATTAGAGAAGCGTTCAAGCAATACTATCAAACCTTATACACGGAACGCAGTGGGAGGGAACAGAACTCTGCTGGGGATTATCATTAGGCAGCTCCATATGTGAAGTTTGCTAGCAAGGATCAGGAGAAACTAGATAACCCCCAACAATGGACTGAGATTCTGCTCTCTATGAATAGCCTAGCAAGGGGGAAAGCTACTGAGAAGGATTGTATTTCAACATAATACTATCATTTGTTCGCCCCTCAGCTTATTTGTACATATCTTCAATGGAGAGAGGCCTCCGAGCTCATGGTCTTTAGTTAAAATAGTTTTTTTTCTGGAAAAAAAATCCCCTTTCGACCTGAGCTCCTATCACCCAATCACCCAATAACTTTGATAAATGGCTATTCTAAAATCTACTCAAAAGTCTTAACCATGCGCCTTGCACCAATAATTCATAAAATTATTTTGGTGCAGCAACATGGGTTCATACCTGGTAGATCCACTACCGATCATATCCAGAGAGTTATATGATTGTTAGATGCTACCAATGTAACAGGGGATCCAATGGCTCTTATTTTGCTGGATGCAGAGAAAGCCTTTGATCGGGTCTCCTGGGCGTATCGCTGGATGGCAAAGTCAAGAATCAGGCTTGGTCCAGGTTTTATTCAGGTGATTAAAATGTTATATGTTGACCCAACAGCTAGGGTTGTGGTGAATAGCGTATTATCTGAAATATTTGTAATCTCACAGGGGACTAGGCAAGGCTGCCCTTGCTTCCCTTTGTTGTTTGTGAATTTTATTGACCTCCTATCCGTAGATTGGAGTGCAATGATCAAATCACAGCAATGTGGACAAAAAATTGGGTGACTTGTCTATGCTGATGACATTGCTCTTGTAACACTTGACCCAGTCTTGGCTATTAAGGCAATAACAGAGGAAGCCAGACGTTTTGGGTGTATTTCGGGCTACGCTCTGAATAAAGATAAGACCCAGATTATTATCAATGAAGGAATTGAGATGATAGATAGCCGGGTAGTGGAGAAGGAAATATATTTGGGTGTTCTTCTGTTCGCTCGATTGGACAATGTGGTGAGGGACAATATGGAACCCCTTTTCAGAAAAAACAAGCGAGATCTCGGTAGGCTAAATAATTTACAACATTCTATAGGGGGAGATGTAATGTGATTAAGATGCTTTTTTCTCCAAAATGTAATACCTTTTTTGGGCAATCTCCTTAGAGTTTTCAACACAATGGTTTAAAACAATGGAACATCTATTCTCCTGGTTTATCTGGTCGTACTTTAGACATATAGGAGCCTTCAAATTTCTTTCCTACCCAGGGAGCGAGGTGGGTGGACTCTACCCAACCTGAAGGTATATTATTGGGCTGCCACACTGATATACGGTTGAGTCTTGTTACGTGAAAACGATGATAGTGTGGGCATTGGGTCAATGCCCTCGCCTTTTGAGCTTGTGATGGGGTAAGAGGCTTGGGGATGTCTCTGGAGGCAACTGAATGACCGTTATTATACAAAAAGTATGCTTTAAGACTCTTCACAGTGTATTTAACGTCTGGAGTGCCACACGTAGAATCTTAGGGATTGGCAGACTATCTTTTTATACACCCCAACTTAATAATTTTCTTTTTTTTTAGAAATTCTCTTATGAAGAAATGGGTGTGTGGTGGGGTGAATCGAGTGGGTTGTTTTTTCCATCTTCTGGGTTTCGTTCTAATGATAATATGGAAAACTGAATTTAATTTTGGGTGGAAGGACTTCTTCAAGTAAAAGATTTTCTTCTGCTGAAGGGGGGTAGGCCGGCTGGGTTAATAGAATAGAAGTTATGGAAAGAATCTTGAGAGGAAGAGCAATCTCATTCAGGGAATCATATAGCTGTTTTAAATCTGCCATACACAATGATATGGATAAATATTCTCATAAATGGCAGAGAAGGTGGGGATATCTGATAATACATTCTTTCATGCCTTTGACCTGGCACAACCCATTTTAATGTCATCACGATCACAGGCATAGTTGTTTAAGACTTGTTTTCTCTTATAGTATACACCTGATAAGATTGCCAAAGGGGTGTGGGCAAAGTTACATTGCCCGCGATGTGCCCTACACAAAGCTGATATTGTACACATTTTTGCTGCTTGTGGTGAGCTAGGGAATGAGCAAAAAGAGAGATCTAGATTTTTGTCAGAGGTGTTAGATGCAGAGGTAATTCTAGCACCAGATGTGATTTTATTAGGCGTATCCGAGATGAATCAGTTGGATTACATGCTTGAGTTGGTTTTTATTGCTATGGCAATTTTAAGACTCTGTCTTGCCTCAGGCTGGCTGGACTAGCCCACCGGGATTCAAACAATGGTTGGCCAGGTTTTTAGCGGTTTATAACTTGGAAAAAGCCATATATACATGGAAAGGGGGTCATACATGATGAAAAGTTCTGGGAATTTGAGTTCCTGGTAGGACCAAATGCCTGGGGAAAGGAAGGCGGTGGATTAACTCCGGCGTGAAAAGGAGGCTCTGAGAGCTCCACAGATTGCAATGCCGACAAACGTTACTTATCGCCTACTTCTCGCATCCTGACCCCCGGGAGAGAAGGCATTGCTCTGCCTATTTTGTTACAATATTACCAACTATTACCAGCATTAATCTCTCCATGATACGGTGGGACACCCAGCTTCCCCACCTTCTTGGGAATACGTGGAGCTGCATCCTTCGTCGAACCGGCTCGGGCTGTTTCACAGTCTGCTGACATCGCACGCTATGGCTCCACCTAAGGTCAGTGCACCGAGGAGCGGGCTTGCCACTCGGTACTTGGCTACTGCTCTGCTCGGTGGGAGAAACACTGAAGCCAACGCGATCACGGAACCGCACTTGCAGGTGCTGGTGGAGGGTGCCAGTAAGAAAAGCGCACTCGGTATGGGGAGACCAGTTCTGAAATTGCTCCACTCGGGGAAAGCGGCCAATATCCTCTATGCTGCCCCAGAAGCGGCCATGGCTGAGATTATACTGGGGGCAGTACAGCTTAGGCTTGGGAGGAGGCTTGTGAGAGATGACAGAGATTCTGCCAGCAGTGATGAACTCTCTGCCCATACAAGTATGGATACAGTGCACTTGGAGGGCGTGCTTTCTGTGGGGCCTCAGTCCCTACATCACATCTGATACAGCAACAACCATCCGCTCTGCAGGTCTGCAGGACAGAGGTGAGTGCTGGATCTTCTGTTGTCTGTTTGAATACTGCTGGCTCGCCATCGCCTTTTCAATCACTAACATTATCACAGCCGTCTGCTTTGGATGAAACAGCTGGTAACAAGGTAGTCAGCTTACTGCCTGAGAAGGACCAGGGTTGCGCAAAATTAACTGTGTGGGTAGATACTCTCCTTCACAGAGCCGTTGCGGCTCTGTTAAACTGCTGATACATCGGATCTAGGGACTGATCAACATTTTAACGACCAATCTACTGAGCAATCTGCCAAGGTGGACATCTCACCCTCCTAATCTTTACCTTCGCAGAGCATCATATCTCTTAGAGAACTCAGCTAGCCTTCCCTCAGTTAAAAACGCGCAATCTTAATCCTGCTAAATCTGCCAGATGTCCTAAAAAGAATGCCAACATTTTTAGTAGGACGCAACTTCAAGGTACTGCTCCAGCACATTCAAAAGCGAGGACAGAGGGCATCCCTTTACGTAAATGGGTAACTTCAAATTGAGAGGTCGAGGCTATCATTTCGAGACTTTCTAACACCCGACTGGCTGGTGGATTTAGTATTAGTCAAAATCCCTCTCCCCTCTAACATCACACAACACTGATACGTGCCTATCGAAAGCGGATTTGCTCACATCTGGCTCTCCTCTTCTATCTTTTCAATTCCATGCCAACAGCTAACGAAGTTCTCACATCCAAATGTGCGGCGCCAGAGGCATCTGTAGCAACAGCTACACCAGGGATGTTAAAACCATTAGAACCATCATTCCGATCAATACTGCAGGCATTACAGGCATAAAGAACCGAAGCGCAGGAGCACTATGTGCAGCTCAGAGCAGACAACGCCATGATCCAGGAATCATTAACAGCAGTAAAAAGCAAGGTGGCTATACTTACTAATAATATGACGGAATTACAGCAACATCTGACAGATAACAAAGAAGCAGTAACACACTCCACTAGCCTTGTCTGGGATCAAGATAATCAAGTCTCGGCCTTGCAAGGGAAAATCGAGGACTTGGAAAACCGGCTGTGCCAGAATATCTTAAGAGTGTTTGGGGTCCCGGAAGGCAAGGAAGGCTCTGATCTACGGGCTTTTATTGTTCAGCTGTTCCAGACGGCCTTTCCCGACTTAGCTGATTGGGATTCATAAATTCAAAGGGCTCACAGGCTGCCAATCTTTTTGAACAAAGCAGACCAGACCAACTTACGACGGCTGTGCCCATCCTTCTCTGTAGGCAACTTCCTCGTATGACAGGCTATTGTTATTAAAGCCCATCCTACCACACCAGTGGTCGTGGAATCAATTTCCCTTCCTGTTAGATCGGATCTCTGTAAAATTACGAAGGGCAAAAGGTGGAGGATGAGGCAGCTCATCGATCCTTGGAAAGCAATTGGGGACCAGGTGTATCTGTAGGAACGGGCTCACCTGAAGGTCATTAAAGATGGCCACTCAAAGATCTTTCACTCAGACCAGGAGGCAAAGCTGGCACTCTCTAGATTGCAGCAGCATCCTACAGAATGAAATGAGCGGAACAAACACCCTCTTCTCAAAGAAGATCAGCACGACTTTCTGCTATCACTGCCGCTATAATTACATTTAGCACTTGCTAAATATAGCCCAGACTTCTGATTTTTCTTCTGCTGTTCCTTTCTCTTCCGATGCTAGGCTGCCTTTCTTCTTCACATCTTTGGCGCTCTAACATTGCATCACTTTACATACAAATGATACCTAGTCAGGGGGTACTCTCAGGGGCCATGCTCCCTTACGGCTGTCAGCGATCGACAGCCGGGTCAGGGATGTGAATCCTTTTCTAGAATACTGGGAGGATGGGTGGAGGATGGCACGGTGGGCAAAGTGGGGTGGGTTCTCAGGGGGTTTGCACGCAGAACACATGGAAGGTACTGGGGGTTTAAAACACAAGGGGTACTAACAGCATTAGTTGAAAATGAATCTGGTATCTTACAAATACTAACTGTTTTTATGTATCTGTTTACTATTTCTCAAAGTTTTTTCTATCTACAATATTTTATTGGTCAATATAATGGGGACTTGCAAAAAAAGCCCTGTAATTTGTTTTTAGCACTTTCTGAAAATGTTATACTTTATTAGGGGGATAATTAGATGTAAAGGTTTGAATGTAGCTGGGCTGAATGTGGCATCTAAGCGCCAGCTGGTCAGGGAGGAGCTTAATTTTTATAAAAATCATGTGGCACTTCTCACGGAAACACATATGGCTTACAAGGACAGAGGAAAATAACTGAAAATGTAGAATGTACATCACAGGGAATAGCAATTAGAAGAGTAGCGATACTCAAGGACAAATGGCTAAACAGCAAAATTCTTAAAACCTCTTCCAACCAACGTGGTAGGTAGGTCATTGCACAATTGGAAATTCATGATAAAAAAGTTTGTTTTCTGTGCAGTATATGGCCCAAATACGGACAATCCCATCTTTTCTGTAATTTAATGCTGGAACTTCTTGACTGGCATGGGGCACTGCTCATTATGGGGGACTTCAATTGCACATTAAATTACGATATTGATTCTCCTAATAGGACGGCCTATCTGAGTATGCGGAGGGTTCAAAAATCAATCTACGAACTGCGTCTCTGACTTATGGCGGACGCTTCACCCCATGTCACCGGGATAAACACATTATTCTGCCCCTCATCAGCATTATTCTAGAATAGATTTGGCCACGGCTAACAATAGTATTTTAACAACAGCCAAAATTCAGGTGTCCCCCCGGATAACCTCTGACCATAATCCTATTCTGTTTAGCCTTCAACTAGCAGTCGCAGATAAGACCAAGATGCCTTTTTTTATTTCCTATAACAACTAAAGGGCAGTTGGCTACGCGAAAGTCCAGGCATGATACTAAGGAATGCCCAGCCGCTAAAAATTGTAAGGGGAATGTAGGTGGGACTAAATGTAAGAAAGTGGCTGTTAAGCATAATGCAACAAAGGAGAAGAATGTTAGTAGTAACGCAGTTGGCATTGTAACTACTAAAACGAACGACATAGGCCTACTCGCTGACGCACAATCATGGGAAAGAATGGAGACCCCTTTGGAGTCCCCCCTGGAGAAATCCCCTAATAATCTAGCAAGCAGTGGACTAACTAGCGGTGATATTGCTCCGTTACCCAACACCAGCCCAAATGTAGTGTACTGTCCAAATCCTGCAAAAGAAATCCCACTCATCGCTCATATTGAGCAAATTATGAAGTTCTTCATACTACCAGTACTTGAGAGAATAAAAACTCTATCAGAAAGACTGAATCGCTTTGAGCAAGGGACACTCGATAACTTTTTTTCAGTAAAGGCTCTAATCAAGCTCCAAGCTAAAAAAAGCCCTGTAACAGTTGCTCAGAAGAAAATTCCATTGGTGGACCCCTCACAGATGGGTATACATCTGTCCCCAAACCAACTAGGTGCTCCAGGGCCCTCGACTGGAACTAAATCCCCAGCGACAATAGTAACAACAAAGGCCAGTAAACCTACAAAACAACCATCGACCAAAGGGGACGTAAGAGTTAGTGAGAGTGTATCCGCATGTAAACACAAAGGTGACCACACTGATAGTATTGTAGAGACACAGAGTAAAGATCTATGTCTAAAGCCTGACTCAGCTCATAATCCTGAAACGTGTTTTTCTCATGTCAAGCTGCCTCCAGCCTGTATGCCTTATGTAGTTGCTCTGGCGGGAGTTCCACGGCTAATGCCAGGTAAATCAGAGTCTTATACTGAACTTAAAAACAAAACTACATTCTGGCTAAATAAAAATAGGCCCCTCTCGAGGCAACTGGATGGCCATGTTCTTTTTGTCATGCGAGTCAGTTGGGTGGGAAGCAGGATTAAGGATATCCCAGGCGACTGTATCTTAGTTAACTTCAGGGATGCACGAGTTGCAAGTTTTATCTGTAACCAGCAGAATGCATACGATGACAGTGGCATCAGCACCCATGGTTTGGGTTATTTTTACCCACGGCCACCTGGTTGGTACTAGGGGCAGAGAAAAGGAAACCAATTTTGGGGAGGACTCGCTGGCGACTCCAATGCTTATCCAAACCATGCTTTTTGCAGAGGTCCTGTTTATTATGGAACTAATAATGGGTACTGACGTAGCGTTCGTTTGTATACTAATCATTTGTCTGCCCCTGTTGGTGACAAAGGCCCCATTGGAGTAGGTCTCCAACAATACCCCTTGGGAATTCCCTTACTCCCCTTAATCTAAGCCCTGCGGAAGCAATACACTCAGGGGAAAGGAAAGGGTTACCACCCCAAATTGAGGAGTCTGATTGCTGGCCTATCGATGGGGAGGAAATAGATAATAATCTCACGTCCAGGCTTGATCCAGATAACAGCCAGGACAGGCATATTATCCGTACAGGTATCTATATGCCCTCAGCAGCCCTATCTTTTGATCAGAGTTATGCTTCTTCGCTGCATGTCATTTCTCCATTGTGCTTGGCAAATGAGACTGCAGGGGAGCAGCAGATTCTATCTTGTGTACGGACAAAATGTTCTCAGGCCCAAGTAGTGGCTGATGGACTAATGATGAAGATCATTAGTTGGAACATAGCAGGTATTGCTAGAAAGTTAGATCTTCCAGATTGGAATGCCCTGGTGGAGTCTCATATGATTTGTATATTCCAGGAGACTTGGAGCCTGGAACCCAATCATAGAGTTGGCTACACCTCGTATTTCTTACCTGCAGTCCTGCCGGCGTCTGGGAGGGGCCGACCTTCGGGCGGGCTCCTTATCTGGGAGAATATTTCTTTGGGTTGCAGCATTACGCAAAAGCAGTGCAATTCGTTAGACATTCTTGGGATCTCATTAAGAGGACCAGGTAGAGGGAGAACCCTTGACATATTTAATATATATGCTAGAGGCACTAAAGGTGGTTCCCTATCCCCCACAATTGCATTACTAGAAGGGGCACTTAGAGATTGCCGTGATGGCACGCAGGTTTTGGTCGCGGGGGACTTTAATTGCACATTTGAGCCCCTTGCGACAGAGGACATCCTGGACCTCACTGAGGACAATGCAAGGAGGGGCATACCAACGTTAGCAATCCAACCAATAAAAAGATGGTCCTCACGCTCTATAAATTTAGTACCATGTCCAGACGGCGCAGCGGGCTGGCGCAGCGGGCGCGCGCCGAAGCCGCGCCAAAGCCAAGCCCGTCTGCGCCCGTCCGCGGCCGGACACGGCCCAGGGCCACAACCCCTGGTCCCCGACTATGTTACTCTCCTCAGAATTTAAAAGAGCTGAACCATGGTAATGTACATCAAGACTGCATTCCTGTACTTTTTACCGCTGCGATGGGCGTCTGTCCCCCCCGTGTCCAGGGTGTAGCTACCAACTTCCACAATCTCATCCATCAGTCCATGTAGACCCTAACTACATCCCGTCACATGTCTCGGATAACGCTTTCTCTCATAGCTGTCGAGCTGCGCTTATTAATACGCGCTCTCTTCCATCCCACAGTCTCCAGATTAGCGAGTTCATTCACGCCCATGACCTGGACTTACTATTTGCCACCGAAACCTGGGCAGACGCCAGGTCAGGGCCGGATTTTTGCGCTGCAAACCCTGATGGATATAGTGTAGCTAGACATGACAGACCCATAGGAAGAGGTGGCGGACTCGCTATTATTTATAAGGATAAATACCATACCACCTTTGATCCCATAAACTCTGCCAACTGCGAAGCAGCTACCTTTGCTATCGGCATTAACTCTAAACAAGCCCTGAAAGGAATCTTATTATATCGCCCTCCTGCCCCCCGAAACCCCTTTCTCTCCACTTTTTCAGACTTTAATGATTATATTATAAGTTCTGATAAATATATGATACTGGGAGATTTTAACTTCTATTTGGAAGAGAAGGACAACCCCGACACCATCCAACTAATTGCTGATCTCTCAAACTTGGGATTGCATCAATTGGTTAAGGGCATCACACATCAGGCGGGACATACCCTAGATGGCCTGTTCACAAATAATCCTGATATCTCTCTACTGGACATCATTCCTATCACGTGGTCAGACCACAGGGCTATTATATTTGAGTTACATATCCGGACCACAAATCTCCCCCCCCCCCCCCAGACCACGAACCAGGATCGGGACTCGAGCTTGGAAGAACGTGGATATTCCTCAGATGCTAGACTCCTTGACCTCTTCCTGCCCTCAGGGAGGAGTTATCCCTCCACTATCAGCCTCTGAATTCCAGGACTGGATTCGGAGTGCCGCGGATCAAGTGGCCCCGGAGAGACTCACGAGACCCAATAGAGCTTCTCCGTCGGCCGCTTGGTATACTGAAGACCTTAGACTCCAGCGGCAACACTGTAGGAATTTAGAAAGGCATTGGAGGAAAGCCTACTGCCCCATAGCCAAACAAACTTATAAAGATGCCCTCACGATATATAAAAAGGCGATTATTGCCCGAAAAACTGTCTTTTTTTTGGCACAAATAGAGAATGCCACTAATTCTGCAAGAGAGCTGTTCTCTGTCGTCACGACCCTGTCCACTCCTTCCACGGGACTGGGGATCGAACCCTCACAGACCTTCTGCAATGATCTCTCAACATTTTTTACCACAAAGGTGGCAGATATATATTCCTCTTTTGAAGGGGATACCAGGACTAAACACAGAGTCTGTACTGAGGAAGAAGCAATTTCTAATCACAACCATGATCGCTTTCCCTGTTTCACGCCCACCACACAAGACAATATCATCAGACTCATCTCCACTACTAAGTCTGGCTCCCCTTTGGACCCCTGTCCTCCTTCCGTGATGGCAAAACTCACAGTAGTGATCTCACGTCCACTCATGGAAATTTGCAATACTGCATTTCAGACAGGTCACTACCCGAGTCCTTGGAAGAAGGCGGTGATCAAACCCCTTCTGAAAAAACCTTCCCTGGACCCTACAGCTGTGGCCAGTTACAGACCCATTGCGTGTCTGCCCTTTCTTGCCAAAATATGCGAATCTCTGATGAACAAACAACTCTCAGAGTTCGTCGAGGTTCACCAACTCCTCGACGAAACGCAGTTTGGGTTCAGGAAAGGGCATGGAACAGAGACTGCATTGATAAAGGCTTCAGATGAGATCAGGGCTATCATGGACCAGGGAGGGGCGGCTGTCCTAATCCTTCTGGATTTGTCTGCAGCCTTTGACACGGTCGACCATGCTATCCTGGTCGACCGTGTCACAGCCCTGGGGATACATGGTTTGGCCAGGGACCTTATTTCATCTTTCCTGGAAAACCGTACCCAAACAGTGAGGCTGGGAGAGTTTTACTCCCCTATCTCTGCACTCCCTTGTGGAGTCCCACAGGGCTCCTCGCTAAGTCCTATGCTATTTAACATCTACGTAGCGGACTTAGCGAGGGTAATAAAGGCCCATGGGGTACGGCTTACATCCTACGCAGATGATACCCAGCTGGTTCTGGCAATCCACAGAGATGGCCCCACTGTGGCAGCCAATTTCCAGAGAGCCATGCTCGAGGTCAGTACCTGGATGGCCTCGAACTGTCTGAGGCTTAACTCGGACAAGACCGAGATCATGACCTTCGGCAGGCTCTCTCCCGAATGGTCTCCTATCTGGTGGCCTGAAAAGCTGGGCCCACCTCCCGTCCCAGTAGAAAAGGCCAGAAACCTGGGAGTGATCTTTGACAGCAAACTGTCCTTTGACCTCCACACTAACAAGGTTGTTTCTTCAGCATTCTTCATTTTGAAAAAAATTAAGAAACTATTGCCTTACCTCCCTACCTCAGCTGGGAAGACCCTGGTCTCTACTTTAGTTTTCTCTAAAATAGACTATGGGAACGCTCTCTTTTTAAACACACAGAAGCGTGTCCTAACGAAGTTGCAGTCTATTCAGAATGAGGCTGCAGGGATTCTTCTTAACATTCCTCGTCGCAAACCCACCACTCCTGCCATTCGTCATCTTCACTGGCTGAGAGTCGAGAGCCGTATCAAGTTTAAGGCCCTCTGCATTGCCTATAAGGCAGTACATGGCGTTGGACCTAGGTTCCTCACAGAAGCTTTTCAGCTGTACACCCCAAAGAGGCAACTAAGATCGGCTAACATCTGTCTCCTCCCTGTACCGCGTACAAGAACTGCCACCTGGGGAGACAGGCGCTTTCTGGTGGCCACTCCAAAACTCTGGAATCTCTTGCCACTGGCTATTAAAACTGCCCCGAACCTGATGAGCTTTCGCAGGCTCTTAAAAACCTGGTTGTTCAACCAGTAAGTTAATGACTGATTTCCAGTAGCTCCACAAGCGCCGAGACACCCCAGGGTATTTGTTGCGCTATAAAAATTGCGAAAATAAATACATAAATAAATAAAGGGCAATTCAAATGAAGCCTCTGACCATGGAGTTTGGCCTAAGAGCAACAAATGGAAGAACAGCCTCAGACCCCCTAGGCACTCACACATACAATAGGGCCAACCACACGTCAAGAATTGATTATATCCTCCTTGATATAATGCTTTGGCAAAGTGTCCAGGATATGGTAATATTACCTACAGTTGATAGTGACCACAATTCACTTTCATTAAGCCTAAAACATTTGTGGCCAAGTAAAAATGGCCAAGCTGCCCCAAGAGAGGTCAAGTTCACTTCATAAGTTTTGCCTTCTAACTGTGGTAGGCGCCTTAAGTGGAGCAAAGTAGCTCTTGATGAAAATAAAGTTCTGACCATAGGAACACTGTTGGAAGCCTCACAAAGCAAGCTAGACAAGATCCTTCTGGAATACTTTGACTCCTCTAGAGCAACTGCAGAATTCCCGGATACCATCAAGTCAATAGAAAATCTATTCCTGCTACAGACGCGAGGGGGCGTGGAAGAAGGACATCAGAGGCCCAAGACTAAGCAGGGGTGGTATACACCCAAATGCAGACAAAAGAAGTCTGCTTTAATGAAGGCAGTCAAAGCAAAGTCTCAATCCTTGATTCAGCACGCTAGGAAAGAGTATAACCAGGTGACAGCAAATGCTAAAAAGGAGTGTGAGGACCAATACTGGCAAACACTAAAAGAGGCCAGTGCTAGGAGGGATGCGGGTCGTTTCTGGACATCACATGCAACATCACCGGCGTGGTATGGTTCGACCACTTTTCCAAATTGTATACCTGCCAGTTAGGAGTGACTAGCGGCCCTGCTCATTGTAGCCCCCTTATACTTCAAGGAGAAAATACCTTGTTCCTGTTTACATTCAAGGAAGTTGAATATGCGATTAGTTGTATTGTGCCCAAAAAGACAGCTGGACCGGACGGGATTCCTGGGGATCTGCTTCGCTACGATCTGCCAAAATGGGGAAAGCTTATCCATTCTATGCTTATCGCTATTGATAAAGGTGCCGCTATCCATGAATCATGGAAGGGGGCCGAGGTCGTCCCCATTTTTAAAAAGGGGCATAGGGACGACCCTTCAAATTACCGCCCAATAAGCTTAAAAGACACCACTCAAAAGGTTGTTGGAAAGGTGGTACTCGAGAGAATCTTGCAAGGGGCTAAGGAAAATGAGATCCTCTCTGATTACCAAGTGGGTTTTAGGGCGGGCACCGGGACAATTGAGCAGGCCTTTAGATTATTGCTAATTTACTGGAAAGTGGTTGTTATAGGCAACGGCAGTATTTATTTCGCGTTCATAGATCTAAAGACTGCCTTTGACCTTGTGCCTAGAGAACGCCTTTGGGGAGTATTGGCTGATATGGGGATTCCTCCCAATATTCTGTCCATCCTAGTGAGGCTTCACGAAGGAAACTTTGCAAAAGTGAGGTGGGGCTCTGAGGGACAGTTAACCAATAGAATTCCGGTGGGGAGAGGGGTCCGCCAGGGATGTGTTCTTGCTCCCACTCTCTTTTCACTCTATGTGAATGGTGTAGTTGAGCATTTGTTAAAAAAACCATCAGGTGCCCCATTCTTGGCGGGGGAGCGAATTCCTACCCTCTTATTCGCCGATGACACGCTTTTAATATCTACGACCCCAGTGGGCCTCCCAAGCCTTTTAGACAACTTCCAGGTTTTCTGTACCCAACAAGGCTTAGTAAGAAATACAGATAAAACAAAGTACTTGGTCCTGAACCCCCCGAAAAAACTTGGTCGATCTCCGGTACTAAATCATGTATCCCTGGAAAGGGTCACTGTATTCGACTATTTAGGCATTCAAATTTCAGATACCATGCAGTGGACCCCACATCTTGGTAAAATGTTGTTAAGCCACAAGAGGGTAACGGGGGCACTTCTCAAGGAACAGCGGTCCTCTTCGGTAAGACCGATCGCCCCTGTCATCGACATTTATAAAGCGAAGGGTGTTAGTTCAGCCCTCTACGGGGCAGAGTTGTGGGGTACTTCTAATATAGATCATTTGACAAGGTCCGAAAATAAGTTTTTAAGGGACCTAATGTCACTCCCGCAGAGTACGCCAATGTTACCCTTGTTGCGTGACTTAGGTTGTCATCCAATCAAACATCTGGCAATACTCCGGCCGCTGCTCTTATGGGCCCGGCTGTGGCGAGTACCAGAGCTCGCTAAGTATGCGGAGGGGCTAGCAGAAGTCATGGCAATGACTGGATGGCATAAAATAAAGTGGTTAAAAGATGTGAGATCCCTGCTTGGTAAATTAGGCCTCAATGAAGTCTTTGACAGCCGATCTTCCCCCTCGAAGGCAACCCTAAAGATCCTCTACTGGAAATGGACTGCCTCTAGAACTTGTACCGATCTAACTCTTGGTAGGTCAACGGAGGAGTTCCTGAGGTTTAAAGAGGTGCCATTTCGGGAACCCTACCTAGATATTGTTTGCAAATCAGCAGATAGGGCTTTGTACTTCAGGTTCAGGGTGGGGGTTCTTGCTCGTTCAAAATTGAATCTGTAGTCCATATCCTGTTTGCCTGCCCGGCATATGTGAACCAGAGGAAAAGGTGGCTTAAACCTATATGCCGGCTGTTGGGCACAAGGCATTCTAATGAGGCACTTCGTATTTGTATGTCAGACACACGCCCACTGTTCGTTTGTGGTCTTTCAAAATTTTTATCATGGGCATGGTCTATTAGAGCAAAAAGGCTTATTCAATGTGTTTAATTTGTATTTTAAAAATTTCATATTTATTGCCTCATTTCCCTTGTTCTTAAAATCTAATATTTGGTTTAAATGCATTTTTGGGGGCGTGGCCAAGATGGCGGTGTAAGCGGACGTGCTTCTCGGAGCTCCTGCCACCGGCCGCTTTTATAGCGACTTACACAGCACCTCCTCGCCCGTATTTGGACTCAATCGGGGTGCGTTTGCTGCCCTGAGGTGCCTGGTGTTGGTGGGGACCCGTGCGGACTGCAGCGGCGGCCGAGAGACGCCGAGATCGGCCCGGCCTGGCGCAGCCTGGTGCGGCCTAGTGAAGTCCGGCGAAAGAGAGGCGGGACCGAGGCGAGCGGCAAAGTGTGCCCGAGCTTGGCGCGTCCCGGCCGGGCCGCGGCTACGTGAGGGTCAGTGCTCTGGTGGTTGGTCCAGCCCGCGCGACTCCGTGCGAGGCTCCCGGGGTCTGCCTATCCGGGGGGCTGCTGCGGACCTGCCGCCGCCGACTTCGAGGCCGGTGGAGGCAGCTTGGGAGGACCGGAGAGTGGCAATACGAGCAGGGGACCGCTCGCCCGGCGCCCGGACTCGGAGCCCAGTCGAGGGTGGGCAGAGGTGAGGAGCAGAGGGTTACCGCAGGGCTCTCCACAGGCGTGCACCCCACAGAGCCACTGCGGCGCGGCGCGCGACACTGCCCCACTTCGTGGGGAAGCACGGAAGCGGACAACACAGGGTGCACAACAGGGAACGCAGGCAGGCCTGTCACGGGCTCAAGGAGACGGCTGGTCGACCTATGGTGGCCATAGCGCGGTGTGGTAACGGCCGCCATCTTGGACTGCGGAGCCACTGCAGGCTGTAAAGTGAGTTCGGCCCTGTCCTGTCACCAGGAGGAAAAGCGCTTGCATAACGAAATGGCGGACTTGCGCTGTGACCCAGCGGTGTTTCACCCTTAAGGCCCTGGGGCCGGAGGGGGGTCTGACGGCTGGAGCTACACCCAGGCATCGGAAGTAAGGGGCTGGATAGTGGGGCGAAGGCCAAGTGAGGTGACTGGAGCCAGATTCAACGACCCCCGGAAAAGAGGAGAGCAACACCGGTGGGCTCCTTGGAGGGGCTTACTGCTCTGACGGTGGCGAGCCCGGCTGGAAGAACCGAGGCCCACAAGTACTCAAAGGCCAGCTCCACCTTGCTGCGCCGGGCCGCTCATTGCCTGTTGCGGGCCGGGGGACATGTCCACGGCAAAAGTGCGCAAGGACAGATCCATCAAAGAGCTGTTCACCCCTACGACGGTGGGGAAGCGAGCAGAACCCCACACGTCTGGACAAAAGACGGGAACCAGCAAAATGGCGGCCAACTCCCCCAACACCGGGACACCGAGCGTGGAAGAGCCAATTACTAAGACTTTTTTGGAGTCTTTTTTCAGTAGCCTGCGAGAGGACATCCGAGCCCTTAAAACGGAGCTAAAGGAGGAGATTAGAGAGCTTCGTCGGGACACGGACGCTATAGGGGAGAGAGTGGCGGACCTAGAGACTAAAAGTGATAGCCGGGATGTTGAGATTGAAGCTCTGCAACAGGAGATCATACGCATACATGATCAGCAAGTGGATCTGCAATCCCATGTTGAAGATTTAGAAAACCGCTCTCGGCGGCACAACATTAGGATCCGAGGGGTGAAACATTCTCCCGACACGGAGGACCTTTTCCACTTCACACAGGGACTATTCAACCATATCCTGGGCAGGCCAGCAGACACGGCCCTGCGCATGGACAGAGCATACCGGACAGGCCCACCCAGGGCCGTGGCGGCATTGCTGGCGGACATACTGGTCTACATCCAGGACTTCTGCACCAAGGAGGAGATCCTAAGCAAAGCCCGACAGATGGGGACCATTTCCTTCGGCGGTCACTCTCCGACCCTGTACCAGGACTTGGCTGCCATCACACAGGAAAAGCGTAGGTCCTTCAAACCGGTAACCGATGAGCTGAGACGCCGCAACATCCCGTACAGCTGGGGCCATCCATTCCGCCTGGTGTTCAAGTGGGACAACAAGGTGTGCCAGTTAAGGTCGCTCAGGGACGCGTGCCATCTCCTGGGCATCGAGGAGCCAAAAGAGGAGGAAGGCCCACACGCCGGGGGGATCTCGGGGACCGAGGCCACCGGTCAGTGGCGGCAGCAACGGAGGAAACGTAGGCCGAGACGTCCACCCCCGGGAGAGATCAAGGAGGGTCAGCAAGCAGCAGTGGAGATGGTGGCGATGGAATTGGCAGCAACAGACAACGGATGAAACCTGAACTCGACGCCCTGGGAGTCCCTTGATGCGGGCAAGGAGAGAGGACAATGGTCGGTGGCGGGAGGAGGATACAATGGATCTGGACACATTTCCCCAATTTGTTCTTCATGCTGACCTGTCAAGTGTGGACAATGGACATGTTCATTTCCTATTTTCTAAAGTTGAGGGGGGGGTTCTTCGGGCTGGTTTGCAGGGGATGGGGTTGGGTGGGTGAAGGGTGTTGAGGTGGGATTTGGGTCCATGGTCAGGGAGAGGTGTGGTGTGGTTGACTTCCCGAAGGGTTGGCTACTGGAGGAGAGAGGAGGCTCTGGGATCCCCGGGTGGGACAGCCAGGGCCCGATTTCATGGCAGCTTAGCGGTCTCACTCTCATAGATGGTTCTGAGTGACGTGGTTATTCTCACTTTGAATGTGAGAGGGCTGAACAACCCAGTGAAGCGCAAAGCGGTCCTACTACTCCTAGAGCAGTCCCGGGCAGACAACTGCCTCTTACAGGAAACACACCTATTAGCCAAGGACTGCCACCGTCTCCAGTCTAGTAAGTTCCTCCTTCAATTCTTTTCTTCATGCCCGGATAAAAAAGCGGGAGTGGCAATTCTGGTGGCGCGCAAGTTCAGTGGCAAGGTTCTGGGTAAAATTGCTGAAATCAAGGGTCGACTGTTGGTCTACAGGTTCACAATAGGGGACTTGAACTACACGATTGGCTCGATCTATGGACCTAATGAGGGTCAAGAAAAGTTTTTGCATAAAGCGCTCACTGACGCTACTGACATGATAGACCGCCACCTCTTGCTGGGAAGGGACCTGAACTTAGTCATTGACAATTTGCTAGATCGGTCCTGTCAGCGAACTAGCCAGGTGGGAGCACTATCAGCAGCGGGCCTGGTCCGACTGCGGGAACTGGGTTTAGTAGATTCATGGCTCGAGCTCCACCCAGGGGAGAAAGACTACACATACTTTTCAGCTGAACATAAAACATGCGCGCGCCTAGATTACCTGCTTGTCTCTACTGCTGCGCAGTCACTTATCACCAGTGTCGAAATTGGCACGGTGTCCCTCTCCGACCATGCGCCGGTCAATATCACTCTAGCCGGGCAGGTGGCGCCGCGCTCCAGTAGGGTATGGCGGCTACGGGAATCATTGCTACATAAGAGAGAGGCAGTCACCAGAATTCAGGGGGCAATAAAGGACTACCTGTCCCACAACAGTAACGATGACACCACACTAGCTACACAGTGGGCGGCGCTAGAAGCGGTCTTAAGGGGAGAATTTATTTCGTTCTCTGCAGCGGCGAATGTAGAGCGTCAAGTCAAGAGGGATGAGCTCACCCCGAAGACTAGGAAATTAGAGCAAATTCATAGGAGGACTGGGGCCCCAAGAATATGGCGTCAATTGAAAGCTGCTCGTCAGCAACTGGCGGCACTAGATCTGGACAGGGCGGAATATGCAGCTTTAAGACTCAAACAAACATATTACACAGGGGGGGACAAATGTGGGCGTCTCCTGGCACACAAGTTGCGCGCAATCACGGGAGGTACGGGAACTGAGGGGGAAGGATGGACTACCTGTTACTGGGGTTCGGGCAATAGCTGTGGCCTTCAGTGATTTTTACGCCGAACTATATGAGGCCACCCCACCTGACCCGGAGGCGGAAACAGATTTTTTGGCGTCAATCCCACTGCCGGTTCTGACACAAGAACAAACTGACTGTCTAGAGAAGGACATCCGCCCAGAAGAGGTTATTTCGGCTATTTCCCGACTCAAACTGGGCAAAGCACCTTGTCCGGATGGATTTCCAGCGTGCTTCTATAAAACCTTCTGTGCTCAGCTGACCCCGCTGCTTGCCAGACTCTTTACTTCATTCGCGGAGGATGGGGCGATCCCCGGGGACCTACTCGAGGCCTCCATCGCGGTCATACCCAAGCCGGGCAAATATCACACAGACTGTGGTGCATATAGGCCCATCTACCTCTTAAACGTAGACCTCAAACTCTATACTGGGATCCTTGCCTCTAGACTGGGCCCATGCATAGGAGGATTGATTGATCCAGACCAGTCTGGATTCATTCCGGAGCGACAGACCTCCGATAACACTAAAAGGGCCCTTCATCTCCTAGAGAAAGCCGCCCGCACACATGGTGAATATATGATGCTGGCCATCGACGCTGAGAAGGCATTTGATAGAGTGCACTGGCCCTACCTGGAGAGAGTGTTTGTGAAGGCGGGCATGGGACCCACGTTCCGAACCAGAGTAATGAACTGCTGAAAATTTCCTTCTGCTACGGTCCGGGTTAATGGTTATTCGTCGCCGCGGTTTAAGATCGAAAGGGGCACCAGGCAGGGATGCCCGTTATCTCCCCTACTATTTGCCCTCTATATGGAGCTGTTGGCGCAGTTAATCTGTATGGACCCGGAGGTAAAGGGGATCAAATTTGGAGGTGATGTTCACACCATAAGCCTATACGCTGATGATGTCCTGTTATCCCTTGCCGACCCCCAGTGCTCTCTTCATGCCTGCCTGGACGATCTTACCAGGTTCGGCCGTGTATCGGGCTTTAAAGTTAATATGACAAAGTCGGTGGCCTTGGACTTGTCCCTAGAACCGGGCACACGCGCCGAATTGCAGGATACGTTTCCTCTGCAGTGGGCATTGGACGCGGTCCCGTACCTCGGTATACAACTTGCCCCCTCTCTACAGACCACAGTGGATATTAATTACTCCCAACTGAGACAGAAAATCAGACACGAGCTGGGACATTGAAATACTACCCGCTGTCATGGCTCGGCAGAGTGGCGGCGGTCAAGATGACGATTCTCCCTCAGATACTCTACATCTTTCGCACTCTACCCCTTACTCCACCCAAAGGCTGGATTAAACTGATGCAGTCAGAGCTCTCACAATTTATATGGAACGGGAGGAAGCCCCGCCTGAAATTGCAGATAGCGATGCTTGCCCCGGAGCACAGAGGAATTGGGATCCCAAACCTAGCTACGTACTTCCAAGCGACACAATTGCGCTTTATGGCAGAATGGGTCTGATGGGAATCTGGGAAACATTGGTTGTTCCAAGACCAGGCAGTCGCTGGGAGGACCCTGCAGGAGATTCCCAACCTCTATGTGTCTTTTATCACGCGAGTCCCGCTAGAGATCTGGGACCGGGTGGGGGTTCCTCTTGGCCTTACCACCATGCCGTCGGCGCTCACCCCCATCCTTGACAACCCCGATTTCCAACCGGGGATGGACGGGAAAGTTTTCGAACGCTGGAAACCAGCTGGCTGTCGCTCTCTTTGCCATATGTATGGACCGGAGGGAGCTGTCCCCTTCCCACTGTTCCGTCAGGAGTTCGGCCTCCCGGAAGCCGAGAGACTCCGATACTTCCAGTTAAGACACTGGGCTCTTAACACCACGATAAGATCTGCAGCGGACAGGAGCCTGACGGATTTTGAACGCTGGCTGATCACACGCACGAGTGACAAGCAGCTAATCTCGGACCTCTATAAAATGCTTATGCACAAACACAGATACACCTATAGCGCGAGCAGGGTTCGCTGGGAGCGGGAGCTGGGGAGATCCTTCACACATAAGGAATGGGAGGGAATATACTATAGAGCGCGACACTCAGCTTACCATATGGGGCTTACGGACACTCTTACGAAGGTGGCGACCTATTGGTACTATACCCCGGAGCGCCTGTATGAAATGGACAGTAGCAAGGATCCCTTATGCTGGCGGGGTTGTGGAAAAATGGGCACACTAACACACATACTTTGAGAGTGCAGATTTCTGCAGGAATATTGGCGCCAGGTCTTAAACGAAGTAGACAACCATTTTGACACGGAAATTCCACGCTTCCCTTCATATGTCATTCTAGGGCTCCCCAATGCATTGACCTATCCATTAAGATCGCGGAGGGGACGCTTGATAGCCATCGCACTGGGGTCAGCGATACAGAACATTCTGGCGCACTGGCGATCTGCGCAAACTCCTACGCATCAGGGTTGGCTCCACCGCCTGTGGATGATCCTGGGCATGGAAAGGCTCTTCCTGTACAAAGAAGGAGAAGGGGCCTAGTATGCTGAGCTATGGAAGCCATTTCTAGCCCTCCTGTCCTCTGAGTTTGTGGAGATGACCTGCCCGAGGTATCTTAGATTGCTGAGGCTGACAGAAACTGATCTGGAGGGGAAAGAAGACAGGCCCGCCCGTTAGGTTGGCGGGGGCCGCCAGGATACAAGGGAGAGGGAGACCATGGACCATACGGGGAGGGAAAAGGGAGGAGGGGGGAGTTGGGAAGAAGGGGTTGGGGGGATGGGGGGAGGTGGTGTGTTGGGCATTGGGGGTTGGGACTGTTGGAAGGGGGTGCGTTTTCTGCTCACGGAGTGTGTCAGAAGACAGAGGTACGTTGCAACTTTAGCAGACTTGTGGTTCCGTGGTCCCGAATTGGGTTCGATACTTCCGAAACCCGATTTATAAAGATCGTCGGAAATGGACGATTTTGGTCTCTACAGACCGCAAATGGCGAGTGTCACGTGTCTGAGTGTTTTCGTATGAATCGATATAGGAGAACACTCTGCATTTGAGGATTTAGTTTGAACCCTCGGGTTCCATTTTGTATGTGGCAGCCATCTTGTGTGGTTGCCCTAACATAGGCCCGATGATTGTGGCCGAACGAGTCCTTGACACGTACGCCTTAGTTGACTTCTGGTTGACCTGGCCGAACTGACTCCTCGCCTGGGGCGAATCCCGCCGAGCCAGTTCCTTGTTCAGCAGCTGGCCTGATAAAGATCAAAGAGCAGGACGTGCCTTGATTTTATGGCACACCGTTCCCACTCCTCTATCTCTTTTCCATCTGTTTCTGCCTTTCCTTTACGACATGTTCATCGATCTGGGTTGAAGGTTTTATGATGGGTTTGTCCGGCCTGATCGAACAGGAAACCAAGCATGTGTAAGATCGTTTTGGTGGGCTGGACAATGGAAAGTGGAATTAACTTTGACTGTCATCATTCGTTACTTTTTGAAATGCTACTTGTTCATTGGTTAGTTTGTATGCACCAAATGTAAATTGTGATGTTGCCAGAGGCGTAATTTTCGGCATAAAAGACAGAGTTTCGTTCATTGAAGTGGTGCAGTCTCTGTCGAACTACCCGTGTGTAATTCGTAGACCTCTGTCCCTGGTTGCAACCAATAAACTTTGGTCTTTGACGTCATCAAGAAGTATCCCGAGTCTCTGTTTGCCAAGACAGGGGAATCCGGGGTCTTTGGGTGTTGCCCTGACACCGCTGGGTTATTGTAATAGTATCGGTTCCGAAAAACCCAGTACCTCAATTGGCGCCCAACGTAGGACGACTTCAGCGGTACCGGTCCAAGCCAGATGTTCGTGAGGAGCTTCGTGTGAAAATTCCAGAGGTTGGCCAGCCACTTCAGCGACCCCTGTATGTCGATGTGGTTCCGAAGGTCTTTGCTGCGAGGTTTCCCGCGTCCCGAAGGCTACGAAGGACTGCCCCCCTGTTTTGGAGCCTTAGACGATTGTAGAGCGAGATGATTGACGGGTCTTCTGGTGACGCCATCGACAATTCAGTTAAGCATAAAAGGAGCGTCTCCTAGTTCTTAGTTTGTTTTGTATCCTTTAGTGGATAGCTTTGATTTGGTACCTGCAGGCCCCAAAGCCAAGGGATTCGTGTATTCATGAGCTTATCGATTTTAGATTGCCCTTGTTGTTTGAAGCTAGACTAGTGAGCAAGATGCCTGGTTTTAGCAGTCTTAGGAATTTGTTTAGTTGTGGTACTTTGAGGAATTCCCGGTTAGAGGATTCGTGTCCGGTTCCTCCGATCGGAACTCCTACATACGAGTTGTATGTGAAGCATGGTGTGGGCCCTATTAGCTATAATGAGATTTGGGTAAAATATACGAAGAAGGACGGTGTCCTACAGTGGCCCCGTTATGGTAGTTTTGAGACAGAAGTCTTAGATAACCTTGAAGTGAGGTTGTTCAAGAAGAAAGCCCGGCCGGCAATGTTTGACTATTTCTGCATATGGCGCAAAGAAGCCAAACAGAAAGAAATTAAGTTAGCGAAGAAGAATAGAAAGGGTATGTCAATGGTGCAAGCAGCCGTTGCATACAGAGATAATGAAGAAGAGAAAGAAAGTGAGCAGATGCTTAGAGTGAGGAAGTTAGCGGTAGACAGATGCTACCCAGTCTTGCCGGCTAAAGAGCAGAAAGACGAAAAGGATCTTGTGAAAGACCCTTTGATGTCGCATTTGCTAAATTCACCACCACCTTATGTGCAGAATGCTACGGCACCACAACCACCACCGGTTGTGGCTGCGCAAGCACCTATTGCTTTGCCTCCTGTTATTCCTCCGCAGCCAGCTTCTTCGTTGGCTGTTGTTCCTTATGTGCAGCCTGCTCAAGGGTTGCCAACTTTGCCTCTTCCTGCTACTACTGCCTCTATGCCTGTTCCGACTATGGATCCTTCTACTACTACTGTTTCGTCTCCTCTTGTCCTTCCGACTGCTCCTTCTCCTAGACAGCGGATGACCCCTGCCTTTTCTAATTTTCTAACTCCTTGGTTGGGACAAATGAGTATGTCTCCTGTGAGTGAGCGTAGACAGTCGCGTAGTCAATTACCCGATACAGATGAGAGAGTGGTTTTAGACCATATGGCACGAAGATGGGTGACGTATAAGTCCCAGTATGATCTAGAAGGTATTATGGATGTTTTCCGACAATGGGAAGCATCAAAACAGCGTTATGTTTTTGAGCTTATGTGTGCGTTCCTCCATGAACAATGGATGGACGAATTGGGTAGAGTTCCTGTAGAATTGTCTCGATTACGTTCAGAATTTGCTAAAGGAACGATTGTGAGTCTGATCGATGTTGAGAAAGCAGTATCGACGTTATTGTCACTTCGTAGCGATGTCCCTACTGAACGGCTGCTTGAGCCAGATTCATCAGTTAGGAGACATGCGCGTCAATATCCGATGCGAGAGGTTCCTCCGGTATGGAGACCTGCTGATGCTAATGCTAATCCACCGGTTCAAGCACACTTTCAGCGTGTTTGGGTACATGTACCATGGAAACGTGCAGAAGTTTTAGCGCTTAAGCAGACTCTACCAGATCCGCGAAAGAATCCTGCAGGATATTATAAAGAACTTACGCAAACTGTGAGTTCGTGCATTCTGAATTTGGTGGATATAGATATGTTGTTTGGGAATGTTGTCCCACAGTCCATCTGGAATGTCATTCGACATACAGATCATGATAATGAATTGGGCGATTCGTGGATGAATCTAGTTGCAGCGAACGATAGACAAGTTGGAGGTGCTAAGCCTGAAGATGTTATTGCTGAACTTCCTGGTAGAATTATCACTTTCATGAAGACTTTAATGCCTGAAGTCCGTGTTAATTGGGACAAATTGTCGGCTTATAAGCAGAAGAAAGACGAGTCTGTTTCAGACTTTTTCTCGCGCTTTGAGGAAACTTTTGTTGATCATAGTTGTCAGGATATGGCTACCGAAGGTGGCCAGAGATTATTCGTTGATAAATTCGTGCACAATCTTCTTCCTGAGTTGTGTACTAAGTTGAAGGATTCCGAAAGTGCTTGGCCTGTTTCTACTTCGGCGCAAATTCTTGCTACGGCTCAGTACTACGAGAATAGGCGTAAGGATGAGTTAGAGAGAGCGGATAAGAAGACTAAGGAATTGAAGACTAAAGTTCTTCTACAACAAGCTTATCCACCCCGTGTTAATAATCAGCGCGATTATCAGCAACCTCAACAGTATTCGAGGAACTCGCAAAGAGACAAGACTTCTCAACAACACCGTATTCAGTATGGGCCTAATCAGTGTGCATATTGTAGAGAAGAGGGCCATTATAAGAACAGTTGTCCGGTTCTGTTGCAGCGTGCAAATAGTGCTCCTGGTGTTAGAGGTAGAGGTGCTCAACAAGCACCTAGAAGTAGAGGTCGCGGACAGAACATGCGCCCTTTGCCTCCGCAGAACTCAATGAACAGTTTCGATCAACAGCAGAATTCGTCTGGTAGGTCTACGCAGTACTATGTAGATGATTACTATGCTGAAGGCGATGGAGAGCAAGGTAATGATTGTTAGGACAGCCATGGACGAAGAGAGGGAGTTGTTTCAGTTCCGGTAGATCAGAGTGGACCTTACGTGGAAGTGATTGCATTAGGTGTGTCAGAGCCTTTTCTGCTAGACACTGGTGCTACGAAGAGTTCTATTATGCATTCTAAACTCCCTGGCGCACCTTTGTCTGGCTTTAATAATGTTTCTATAGGTTTTTCTGGCGCCCCCGTTATGAATCCGATTTCCGTTCCATTGCCTCTTTCTGTTGGTCCTCGTAGGTTTGAAGCACCCCTTCTTTTGACTACAGGTTGTAATGAGAACTTGCTAGGCCTTGACTTGCTGAAGAGATTGTATGCGACTTTGTACTGTTCTCCGTCAGGAGTACATCTTACTTTGGGTGAGAATGTGATCTCTTCGATATATGTTTCAAAAGATTGTCTTCCACCTGAATTGTCTTCATTACTGGATTCATTATGGGCTACAGGTCCAAATGATGTGGGCCTGTTAGATATTCCTCCATATGTTGTGACGTTGAAGACGAATGCTCAGTTACCATGCATTCCGCAATATCGTATTTCAAGTGATGGTGAACGAGCGCTTTTGGCGATCATTTATGATCTGATTGACAAGGGCGTTATTGAAGAGACTCGAGGTAATGTATGTAATAGTCCGGTTTTGCCTGTCTTGAAGAGAACTGATTCTTCACAGCCTCCTGTATATAGGTTTGTTATCGACCTTCGTGAAGTGAACAAAATTGTTGTTCCACAATTTCCTGTTGTACCCGACATTACTGCATTATTGACGTTGATTCCAGTTCTGCCACTTGGTTTTCAGTGATTGATTTGAAGAATGCTTTCTTCAGCATCCTGATTGCCATAGAGAGTAGAGATATTTTTGGATTCTCTTTAGGAGGACGAAGTTTCTGCTGTAAGCGCCCTCCTCAAGGCTATTGCAAGAGTCCATCTATCTATAGTCAAGCTTTGAAGACGCAACTTGATTTGCTGACCTTACCCGAAGGCGCAGCTCTTATTCAGTATGTCGACGATTTGTTGGTCGCTGCCGATACTGAAGACATATTTAAGGATGCCACTGTGTCCTTGTCGTCTCATTTGTCTGAATGCCATCATAAAGTTTCTCTCTCGAAATTGCTATTCTGTCGCCAAGAAGTTACCTATCTAGGTCACCTCTTATCGAAGGAGGGAAGGAAACTGACCCCAGAAAGAATCCAGACTATTGCGAGAATGAGTGTCCCTACGACACAGAGAGAAGTACGTGCGTTTTGGGGTATTACGTCGTGCTGTAGACAGTGGATCCCAAATTTTTTCCTTCTAGCGAAACCTTTGATAGCTCTTACGGTTAAGGATACTCCAAATCCGATTCCTTGGACTGAAGAATGCCAAAAGAGTTTTTCTGAGTTATGCAATGCGTTGTGTTCGGCTCCGGTGTTGGGTACTCCCGACTACAGCAAGCCTTTCACATTGTATGTCCATGAGAGAGAGGGATGTGCATTATCGGTTCTGACTCAACAATTTGGCGGGAAGCAACGCCCATGTGCGTACTTTTCGTCAACATTAGATCCTGTAGCTAGAGCGTTGCCGAGTTGCTTGAGAGCAACTGCAGCAGCGGCTGTTTCGATTCGACAGTCTGCTGGTTTAGTTATGGACATTACGCTAGTGGTTATGGTTCCACATGCAGTGGATACCTTGTTGAATCGGACGAAGACACAGCACTTGACTAGTGCTCGGTTGTCAGGGTATGAGCTTACATTATTAGCGAGCCATGTGCACATCAAGAGGTGCAATACCCTAAACCCGGCTACGTTGTTGCCGATTTTGCTTGAGACAGACGATGATAGCGAAGAGCAACACAATTGTTTCTTGAGAACAGAGGAAGAAACGAAAGGGAGGATAGATTTAAGAGATACTCCTCTTCCTGATTGTAATGATGTTTTGTGGGTTGACGGTTCGTGTTTTAAATTACCGAATGGTGATACCACTGCAGCATATGCTGTGACGACCTTACATACAGTTGTCGAAGCTGCACGTATCCCACACAATTCCGCGCAAGCGGCGGAATTAATTGCACTTACGAGAGCATGTGTGTTGGCGAAAGGGAAACGAGTGAATGTGTATACTGATAGTCAGTATGCATTTGGAGTGGCTCATAGCTTTGGACGATTGTGGCGTGAACGTGGATTTTTGACATCGCATGGGACAAAGATCCAGCATGGGCAGCTGGTGAATGAACTTCTTGAATCTCTTACGCTACCTTTGCAAATAGCGATCGTGAAATGCAGTGCCCATAAGAAGATTACGGATGATGTTGGTCGTGGTAATGCGTTTGCGGATGAAGTTGCGAAAGAAACTGCTAGGAATGTGACGAGTCGGATGTATGTTGTGGGTCCAGCGAGATGGGATCCAGAGAAGAGTATGTGCGAAGACACTATTGATAGCGTGAAAGTTATTCAGAGTGAGGCCACAGAGAAAGAGTTGGATGAATGGAGAGAGAGTAAGGGTAGGTTGGATTCGAATGGTTGTTGGACTGATTTGTCGGAACATCAAAGATGGTTGCTGCCAAACGCGTATGTGCTTCCAGTTGTTACAATATTTAACAACAAGGGGTGGTGATGGACAGAGTTTCTGAATTAAGCAGAATACTCTCACCCAGTCAAGAGATCAGGGCTAGATCCAACACCGTTTTTTAGCTCACTGCACCATTTAGTCTGCCCTGTTCCCATGATGCACTGGGCCAGGGACAGACTGATTTGCATATAGCCAGGTTCTGAGCTGGGATGGTGCAGTGAGATAAATAACGGTGATGGATCAAGCCCTGATCTTTGGACTGGGTGAGAGTGGTCTGCTTAATTCGGACACTCTGTTCATCACCACCCCCTTTTCTGAATCGTTTTTGGCCACTATAGGTGTGGCAGGGTATACTCAGACATGAGTCCCTTTCTCACTGCACCATCAGGATTCAAGCAAGCCGGGCCGAAGAAGGCTGAAATGCCAGAAACCGGTCCCCGGTAGCTTGTCTCCTTTCTGGTGAAGAATTGGCTTGGTAGTTTAGTCTGCCCTGTTCCCATGATGCACTGGGCCAGGGACAGACTGATTTGCATATAGACAGGTTCTGAGCTGGGATGGTGCAGTGAGATAGATAACGGTGATGGATCAAGCCCTGATCTTTGGACTGGGTAAGAGTGGTCTGCTTAATTCGGACACTCTGTTCATCACCACCCCCTTTTCTGAATCGTTTTTGGCCACTATAGGTGTGGCAGGGTATACTCAGACATGAGTCCCTTTCTCACTGCACCATCAGGATTCAAGCAAGCCGGGCCGAAGAAGGCTGAAATGCCAGAAACCGGTCCCCAGTAGCTTGTCTCCTTTCTGGTGAAGAATTGGCTTGGTAGTTTAGTCTGCCCTGTTCCCATGATGCACTGGGCCAGGGACAGACTGATTTGCATATAGCCAGGTTCTGAGCTGGGATGGTGCAGTGAGATAAATAACGGTGATGGATCAAGCCCTGATCTTTGGACTGGGTAAGAGTGGTCTGCTTAATTTGGACACTCTGTTCATCACCACCCCCTTTTCTGAATCTTTTTTAGCCACTATAGGTGTGGCAGGGTATACTCAGACATGAGTCCCTTTCTCACTGCACCATCAGGATTCAAGCAAGCCGGGCCGAAGAAGGCTGAAATGCCAGAAACCGGTCCCCGGTAGCTTGTCTCCTTTCTGGTGAAGAATTGGCTTGGTAGTTTAGTCTGCCCTGTTCCCATGATGCACTGGGCCAGGGACAGACTGATTTGCATATAGCCAGGTTCTGAGCTGGGATGGTGCAGTGAGATAAATAACGGTGATGGATCAAGCCCTGATCTTTGGACTGGGTAAGAGTGGTCTGCTTAATTCGGACACTCTGTTCATCACCACCCCCTTTTCTGAATCGTTTTTGGCCACTATAGGTGCGGCAGGGTATACTCAGACATGAGTCCCTTTCTCACTGCACCATCAGGATTCAAGCAAGCCGGGCCGAAGAAGGCTGAAATGCCAGAAACCGGTCCCCGGTAGCTTGTCTCCTTTCTGGTGAAGAATTGGCTTGGTAGTTTAGTCTGCCCTGTTCCCATGATGCACTGGGCCAGGGACAGACTGATTTGCATATAGCCAGGTTCTGAGCTGGGATGGTGCAGTGAGATAAATAACGGTGATGGATCAAGCCCTGATCTTTGGACTGGGTAAGAGTGGTCTGCTTAATTCGGACACTCTGTTCATCACCACCCCATTTTCTGAATCGTTTTTGGCCACTATAGGTGTGGCAGGGTATACTCAGACATGAGTCCCTTTCTCACTGCACCATCAGGATTCAAGCAAGCCGGGCCGAAGAAGGCTGAAATGCCAGAAACCGGTCCCCGGTAGCTTGTCTCCTTTCTGGTGAAGAATTGGCTTGGTAGTTTAGTCTGCCCTGTTCCCATGATGCACTGGGCCAGGGACAGACTGATTTGCATATAGCCAGGTTCTGAGCTGGGATGGTGCAGTGAGATAAATAACGGTGATGGATCAAGCCCTGATCCTTGGACTGGGTAAGAGTGGTCTGCTTAATTCGGACACTCTGTTCATCACCACCCCCTTTTCTGAATCCAGTTATTACAATGGCGCATGGATTGGCACACATTAGTATGAAAGGGAGTTTCAACAAAGTTGTTGGCTCCGGTTTGGCAGAATGTGGGAATACCCAGATGTGCAGAGAATTTGGTCAAGAATTGTATGGTGTGTTTGATGCATAATCCTGGCAAGGGAACCCCAACACCAGCTGGTCATTTTGCTCCTCCTACGTATCCGTTCGAGGCTTTGCAGCTAGATTTTATCCATATGGAAAGATGCAACAACTTAAAGTATGTGTTAGTGGTTGCTTGCTCTTTTTCTAGATGGGTAGAAGCTTACCCCCTTAAGGACAACACTGCTTTGTCCACAGCAAAAGCTTTGATCAAAGAGTTTTTTCTGAGGTTCGGTTTGACGAGAATCAATTGGAGTGATAACGGAAGTGAGTTTGTGGGTCAAGTGATGAAGAGAGTGTGTGATGGTCTCGGAATTAAGCAGAAATTCCATGCTGCAAATCATCCCCAATCAGCTGGTTTAGTTGAGTGATATAATGGCACTCTGAAGCTTAAGTTGGCCAAAATTCAAGAGAGCACTGGTTTACAATGGCCAGATGCTTTGCCATTAGCACTTTTGTCCGCCCGAATGACTGTGCACTCACGAATGGGTTTGAGTCCGTATGAAGTTGTGTTTGGTCACCCGGCGAATATTTGGGGCGTACCAAGACCGACGAGGTTTAGTGACCTCGAATACCCTGTTTTGCTTGATTACTTGCGTGAATTAACAACTAAAATGAGTGTTTTACGCCAACAGGTGCATGAAACTCTTCCACAAGCTACAGAAGATCCAGGCCACGCGATTGAACCTGGCAATTAGATCTTTATCAGAAATTTCCAGCGTACGAAGAACGATCAGCCCCGCTGGATTAGACCCTTCCAAGTCTTTTTGTCGACGAGATCTGCGGTGCGAGTACGTGGGAAACGCCACTGGATACACGGCTCCCACACGAAGAAAGCACCCTTGCCTCTGCCTTATGACAAGTGGGTTCAGGATGGTCTTGCAGATTCTGAGACCGAGACAATCCCGAAGTTTGTAACGTTTAGTGATGCTCGTTTGATTGGGACTAACTCAGAACAGGAGAGCGATCGACTTTTGCAAGCATTAATACCTTCTGCAGACCGATTGGACACTACCGAGCCTCATCTTTTGTTTGCTGATCAAGAGTTACCTGGAAGAGATAGATACAATTTGAGATCGAGAATTAAGGACAAATAAAAACTAATAAAGTTGATTTTTTTTATTGTTTGCAGGTTAACTCTCCACCAAGGATCTACTTATTTTTGTTTTTCTGAACTGCCATCCGGTTCTTGCTGCTAGGGTCGCGGTTGCTACCAGTCTTGGGAGTGTAAGCCTGAGACACTAGGTCTTGGGTTCTGTTGGTCCGAGGCAGCCTTCCTGGGTGCAGCAAAGGCACTCTCAAGCAGAATCAACCAACCACCGCGGGCAGCAACTTTAGTTTAGGATGGATTTCTTTGAGTTGGAGAGACCTGTGCAGACACTGACTTTTAGAAAACGTATATGCAAAATAATGTCGAAGAAATGTTTTTTGATACCCTGCATACTTTTACTATTGAGCCTCATAATTTTCATAACTGGTTATGTAGCATTTGTTTTTAAAATGACGCCTGATTCCACTGTGCAATCTACACCTTCACCTACTGTTTCCTCTCATTCTTTCCACCCTTTGCCTGAATATGAGGTAGTCAGACGTAAGGAATTCTCTAATAATTCCTTCATACAGCTTTTGCACCAGCATCAGTTAGTGATTAATACAACGAACTGCTGGATTTGTGGTTTGATGCCTCATACTACAGATAAAGGTATTCCTTACTTGGTCTTGCCCTTTAGTTTGAATGGTTCGATTCGAGCTTATAGAACCATGTTCATATATGCCCACAGTGTTGACCCCTTACGTTCACCGAGAGATAATCCGAAGAATAGTCCTATAGCTAGAGGCATAGTCAACATGATTAAAGGGACTAATGCAGTAGAGACTATTCCGAAAGATGAGAGGCAACCATATAGTGGTTGGAACGTTACTGGATATGGAGTTAGTCTGAGTATTAACCAGCGAGTGAAAAGTCCTCTACCGATCTGGATAGTGCCCCATAAGGGCTACTATTGTCTGCAGGGCAACGGTAAGAATCGGAAGGCTCAGTTAGGGAAGAGCGTTTGCGCTGAGACTTATGTGTTTCCATCTCAGTCTTCTCCAGCGTTCTTAGCTGCTAAGGGTACCTACTTTGTTTGCTATGACAAAGCTTATACGTGGTTGCCCGCCGACTTCTCGGGCACATGTTTTGTTTCCTTTCTGTTACCCCCCACTTTTACAGCTGCGGCAGATTACCACAAGACGAGAATTGCTAGAGGTGTCTTTAGCCAAGAAGACACTGCAGGACAAGAATTGGGTGATTTCTTCAAGGGTTTTCTGCCGTTCTGGGGACCTATGGCTAACAGTAGGAATATTCGTCAGCTTACGAGAGTGGTTGAGTCCACCATAGTTGAGACCGCCGGTGCCCTTGGTAACTTGACTGCTGAGCTCCAGTCGGATAGACTAATGACACTTCAGAATAGAGTTGCCCTGGACGTTATCCTGGCAGATCGAGGTGGAGTATGTAGACTGATTCAATCGAGCTGCTGCGTTTTTATTCCTGACAATGCTCCGTCAGTCCTCCAGGCCATTTCCAAATTGCACAAGATCTCCGATTCTGTCCATCTGGACAAAGGGGATTGGTCTTTGATGGTATGGTTATGGGGATTGATATCCACTTGGGGTTGGAAGATTTTGATGGTCATTGGGACGGTCTTAGCGATTCTGTTCATGTTTTGTCTTTTTGTACAGTGTGCTCCAGCTACTTGTGGCCTGTGTGCTACTTTGTGCGTACGGAAACCTGTCCAGAGAGAAATGCATAGTAATAAGATGATGCTACAGCTGCATATCGATGACCTGATGAATATAGATCCGGATTCAGATTAAAACGGGTCTGGGTTTATTGCCTATGATAGGGCAAAAAGAGGGTCTGTGGTTCCGTGGTCCCGAATTGGGTTCGATAGTTCCGAAACCCGATTTATAAAGATCATCCGAAATGGACGATTTTGGTCTCTACAGACCGCAAATGGCGAGTGTAACGTGTCTGAGTGTTTTCGTATGAATCGATATAGGAGAACACTCTGCATTTAAGGATTTAGTTTGAACCCTCGGGTTCCATTTTGTATGTGGCAGCCATCTTGTGTGGTTGCCCTAACATAGGCCCGATGATTGTGGCCGAACGAGTCCTTGACACGTACGCCTTAGTTGACTTCTGGTTGACCTGGCCGAACTGACTCCTCGCCTGGGGCGAATCCCGCCGAGCCAGTTCCTTGTTCAGCAGCTGGCCTGATAAAGATCAAAGAGCAGGACGTGCCTTGATTTTATGGCACACCGTTCCCACTCCTCTATCTCCTTTCCATCTGTTTCTGCCTTTCCTTTACGACATGTTCATCGATCTGGGTTGAAGGTTTTATGATGGGTTTGTACGGCCTGATCGAACAGGAAACCAAGCATGTGTGCGATCGTTTTGGTGGGCTGGACAACGGAAAGTGGGATTAACTTTGACTGTCATCATTCGTTACTTTTGAAATGCTACTTGTTCATTGGTTAGTTTGTATGCACCAAATGTAAATTGTGATGTTGCCAGAGGCGTAATTTTCGGCATAAAAGACCGAGTTTCGTTCATTGAAGTGGTGCAGTCTCTGTCGAACTACCCGTGTGTACTTCGTAGACCTCTGTCCCTGGTTGCAACCAATAAACTTTGGTCTTTGACGTCATCAAGAAGTATCCCGAGTCTCTGTTTGCCAAGACAGGGGAATCCGGGGTCTTTGGGTGTTGCCCTGACACCGCTGGGTTATTGTAATAGTATCGGTTCCGAAAAACCCAGTACCTCATACTACGAAACACACCGGCGATGGGAAAGTGCGGGTCAGCAGATGGGATGACGGCAAGTCGCATGACATTGTTTCAAATTCTAGGCCCACTTCCATGCCGGAGCCAGTAGTGAAGGTTGGTCATGACCTAGCGTTGCTATGTTTTAAACGCGGCCGGCCCAAGCTGGGTTGTAGGCGGCTTGTTGTGTATAACCATGACCTTGTAAGTACTGCACAGTACTGAATGCCCTTTGCTGCACTGGATTCCTGGCAATCGTCAGTCTGCTTGGCGACCTCTTACAACTGTACTGTACCCATATTGTGTTGACATGCTCAATAAAAGATATTTATTACTAAATGCATTTTTGAAAATCCTTTTTTATGCATAAATGTGTTTTATAAATATGTGATGCTTTAATGATATGTTTTTATATCGAAATAAAGCCCTATGACTGACTTATTTCCTATACATTTGCTAATGGACCCAGAATTGATATCATTTACCCAAGTAGCTCTAACCAAGATTTTACAGTTTAATGTCATTACTGCCTCTCCTACCATAGTTTGGGACACAATGAAGTCTTACATATGTAGCAACACCGAGCAGTACGTCTACCGCTTAAATAAAACTAATGAGAATAATGCAAGGTCATCTTGCAATGCATTAATACAATTCGAAATCCTGCATGCAGAAGAACCTAGGCTGGGAGGGCCAAATCAAGATCAAATATACGCCTACTTTTGGGCAGGATATAAAAAAAAAAGATCGCTGCTGCTTATAACTAACCCTGGGCGTAGTGGGCGTAGTGGGGCTTCGCGGAGCTACGTGAAGTGGGCGAGAAACTACGCCCACCTCCGCACTCCGCGTAGCCCCACTACGCACCACAGGCCTCCCTCCCGCCCTCCCTAAATACTTTAAATTAGGAGTGTAAAAGAATTAAAAAGCACTTACCTTGCCCGCCGCTGCCCGCCGCTGCCCGTCGCGTCCCCGGGGCTCGCAATCTTCATTGCTGCCGTCTTGTGTACTAATGCACATGCGCGGGCGGCCGCGCATGCGCATTTTTTCGTGAGAAATGCGCATGCGCGGCCGCCCGTGCATGCGCATTAGTACACAAGACGGAAGAATGGAGATAGCGCGAGCCCCGGGGACGCGGCGGGCAGCGGCGGGCAAGGTAAGTGCCTTTTAATTCTTTTACACTCCTAATTTAAAGTATTTAGGGAGGGCGGGAGGGAGGCGGGTGGCGGCCAGCTATGCTCCGTCTGCGGAGCGTGCGTAGTGCCGGATTCTACGCCTGCTACGCAAAATGCGTAGAAGCCGGCACTACGCACACTCCGTGCACGGAGCGTAGCCGCCCGCCCACCCTTACTTATAACAGGAACTGCTCTCTGCAATATGAATACGGGGATCAGGTTGGGAGAACTTTGGCATCCCAGGTGGCGGACAAGAAATCTAAAGGGCAGATAGATGTGATAAAAGGCAGAGATGGTAGGCTACATACTTCCCCTAATTCAATTCTAGAGCAATTTACTCAATTTTACAAGGGACTTTATACCTCATCTTGTAACTCGGATAAAACGGGACTTGAAGAATACTTAAAATTTTGCGATCTCCCATTTCTGAATAAAGATGCAGCTGACCTTCTTTATCAGGATATCACTAATGAAAAGTGTTGGACTTGGACCTTTTTGCAGGGTCATCTTGAACTTTTTGCCTTCCTCCCATATTTTCTCTGACCTGTTGTTGGCTGTTTTATGACTCTGGGTACTTTATCATTGCTGATCAGTGCTAAAGTGCATATGCTCTCCATTTTAAATTGATGTATGGATTAGTGACTCCATGATTGGATTGGTTTGGTTTACTTGTCAGACGCTAGTACAGTGCACTGTGTGTGCCCAGGGCTTGTAAATCAAATGCTGCTGGTGGGCTTGCAGCACTGGTTGTGCCACCCACAGAAGCAGCCTGTAAAGTGTGTCTCAGGCCTGCCAATGCAGAGCCTGTGTGGAGTCTGGTACTGCCATGTTGACTGGGTAAGTGCAAACACTTGCCAGCCCCAAACCTTCCCTTTTCTGAATATGAGTCACCCCTAAGGTAGGCCCAAGGGCAAGGTGCATTGTAGGTAAAAGTTAGGACATGCCCTGATGTGTCCGCATGTCCTAATGGTGAATTACAGCCATTTTCGTTTTAGAATGATAAAATACATCTTTTAGTGAAGTTGGTTTTAACATTCTGTGTTTGAAAATACCACTTTTAGAAAGTAGGTATTTTCTTGCCTAACTGTCCAAGCCTGCCTCTGCGAGGTTGTGTATTGCATGTCTGGAGATCGAGTGACAGGGCCTGGGGGATTCTAAGAGACAGAGTGAGTCAGCGCAACCGGCTGAATAGAGCCAACTGTATGTAGATGGGTGGGAGGAGTTGCACCCGGGACCTGAATACCGCTGTGCCTGCCTTCCACAATGCTGGTTCCACCACCTGTGGTGCGTCTGATGTCCCTGGCCCACACCGTCAAAGGAAAGAACAAGTCTTGTCAACAAAGTGCTCCAGGACTGACCAGAACTTATTTGGACTAGGCACAGACTCTCTGCCTCCAGAGACAAAGGATTTTGGTGTGTGAAAGAGGGGACCCAGACCCCAGAACTTTAGATCACTTTTGGGAAACAAGACAGACCTTTGCTGAGGAGAGGAACCAGAGAAACTGAGGAGGAGACTATCCCTAAGCTGACTGCTGTTTGGGGGATTGGCCTGCAGTGGTTGCCTGACTGGCATAGAAAGGAGACAGGACTTTGTGCTACTTTCAAATCAACTTGAAAAGGATCTCCAAGGGCTTGAGATAGAGCTTGCCTCCTGCTGAAGTCTCAGGGACAACAGACTTCACCAACCAGCTTCCCTGCCTTCCCTTGCTGGGAATTGAAGTGCCTGCTATTGAGCTGGGCCTTGTGAGAGACTGTGTGTCGCTGGGAGCCGGAAGCGCGACTCATGATGAAGAAGGGTGCCGCTATTGCAGCTGTTGTCGTTGCATCACCGGAGAAGAGTGCTGCCATCGCAACAGACGCTGTCGCATCACCGGAGAAGCCTTCCGCTGCTTCGCTGTCACCATCATATCACTCGAAGCACCTCGCATCACCAGAGAAGAGTGTCGCTATCGCAGCAGATGCCGGTGCATCACTGGAGAAGCGTGTCACAGGGCCTGTCGCGGCTCAGAAGAATCGTTGAGTCGCCGCACACCCATCGGGCGTGCACGCATTGTTGTCGCATCAAGAAGAAGACACCATTTTGTTTCATTGCACCGGATCTTCATCGCATCACAGCGCTGCTGGTCGCATCACAACGGAAGCGCAGTAAGAAACTGACACATCACCTCCCCACGCAGAGACGAACCGACACATCCCCTACGCAGCAGTAGGGACCCGACGCATCACAGTTCTTGCGTGTAAGGAACTTACCCATCACCTTCCCTGCAACACTTTCGGTGTATAGCGTTACGCATCCAAAGGTACATTGAACTCAAAGTGTCGCATTTTACATCTAAAGAGAACTAAGCTATTTCTACCATTTTTAAAGTACAGTATTGTTGATTTTTGTTGTTTGTGGTCTTGTGTTAAGTTTATATAAAAAGACTTATTTTTATACTACAACTTGTGTGGTGTCCATCTGTAGTGTTGTCACTGAGTTACTGTATGAGTTCACAAATGCTTTACACACTGCCTCTGAGATAAGCCTGCCTGCTCGTACCAAGCTACCAAGGGAGTGTGCAGGGGTTATTTTAGGAGTGTACCCCCTTACCTTGACTAGACGCTTGGGTCCCTGTTTGGTCAAAGGTACCTACCTCTGCCAACTAGAGACCCCCAAATCTAACAAAGAGATTATGACCGCTCTAGCCATGTTGCCATCTGGCAAGGCCGATGGGGATGATACCCTGCCAATTGAAGTTTATTAAATTTTAATAAATCCCATCCTACCGCTACTGAGTGATGTTATACATCCGATAGGGGAGCAAATGGAAGTGCCCACTTTGTGGGATATGACTAACATTGTCTTTTCTCTTAAAATGGGGAAATCAGCTGACTACTACGGGTCCTACTGTTCAACATCAATCATCAACTCTGATGCTAAAATCTTTGCTAAGACACTGGCTAACTGTTTAGAGCCTTTTATGCCAGATCTAGTATCCGACCAACAGCATGGGTTCATAACAGGCAGAGACACTACGACTCATGTCAATACAGCCATAATGGCATTCGACATAGCTAATAGGACATCTTGCTATTTGGTGATGGTCCTAATAGACGCTGAATAAGCATTTGATTGAGTGGTATGGGACTCACTATGGGCAACATTAACTGCTAATGGATTACAAGGTTGATTTACTAAATGGGTCCATGCACTATACACTAACCCGCAGGTTAAACTTATAAACACTAATTTATACTTTGCCCTTTTCCAGATACATCGTGGCACTCGGCATGGGTGTCCACTTTCCCCGATACTGTTTGTATTATACATCAAGCCGTTCATCAAATTACTAAATCGGAACGCCCACATTGTTCTGTTCAGCAACTGGACAGGTGAATTAAAAGTTATGGCCTATGCTGATGGCATCGTGGTTTTCTCTTCTGATCCGGTAACGGTACTGATTTCAATACCGGAAGAGGAGGAACATTTCAGCAGTCTTTCAGGGTATAAATTGAACCCTCACAAAACTCAAATTCTCCATAATTTTGATCCAGCCACACCTATAACGGGGGGCTGTTCTACCACAACTTATTTGGGGGTACAGATCTCTTCCCTTTTCGAACAGGTATGGAAACTTAACTATCAGCCATTGCTACACTCAGTCATCCAAAGCTTAAGGAAATGGAATAAACTTCCGATTACCATAATTGGCAGATGCAACATCATTAAAATTACTATCTTGCCTACGTTTCTATACATGTTTCGAGCTATCCTTCTGTGCGTCCACAACTTTTTTTTTTTAAACTGGAAAGTGCAATTAATAGGTTTATAGGGGGAAATAAGCAAGCACGCCAAAATATTCAATTTCTTAAGTTCCCCTTCAAGCAAGGAGGACTCCAACTCCCCGATTTTAAACTTTATTTCTGGGCAGCATTCACTGGGCACTTCCAAAGTCTACTAACTGACAAGAAACCATACTTTTGCTTTTTCTTCTCACTTGGTGCGAACAGCAATATGTTTCTCTAGAGGATCAATGATCCAAATTACTATAAAAGAGTCTGATTTAAGACATTTAGGGACCTGGGGCCTCATTTATGAGGCTTTGCATCACTCTTACGCTGACGGTGCGTCACTTTTGTGACGCACCTGTGGCGTAAAAAATGCGCCTTGTTGCGCCATTTTACAAAGTGGCGCATCTAGGTAGATGCGTCACTTTGTAAACCCCTGCGCCACATTATACCTGCGCCAGGTATAATGTATGCAAGGGGGGCGTATTGACACAAGGAAGGGTCTTGGAAGTGACGCAGTAAAATCTATGAGATTTCACTGCGTCACTTTTAGGACGCCGTTGCGTCAAAATCTTGCGCCTGCCTCACAGCAGCGTAAGACTGACGCAGGCCCTTTTGCATGGGGCTTGCCCCATTTGAAAGGAGGCATTGCTGGAGTTGCGTCACTTTTGTGACACACCCCAGCAATGCGTCACTTTTGCGCAATACAGATACGTCAGAAATACTGACGTATCTGTAACTCCTTGCGCCATGATGCGTCATACATTAAATATGAAGCATCAGGAATGTCGCAAGGAGTGCGCACTGAGAAGTGACGCATCGCTGCTTTCAAGCAGCAATGCGTCGTTTCTCATAAATGAGGCCCATGGTACTTACATGGCATGAAATTCTTGATCACTGCTCACTGTCCCCTGAAGATCTAGTGCAACATGCTTATTTCCAACTATGGAACAACCCTAATCTCCCAGAACTATTCCATGACTCTGCCGTTCGGCTGTGGGCAAACCACTGAATTGAATGGCTAGGTCAGCTCTACGATTCCAATGGCTTTCGCACTTTCACCTCTTTACAAACTGCTTACAATCTTCCGCAACAATCCTTTTTTAAATATTTACGAATAAGGGATTACTTTTTAAGACGACAACAGATACAAACACCACACTCTCACGATTTACTGACATGTTTGTTACATCTGAAGCTGAAATCACAAACTAGTACAATGTATTTACAACTCTGTCAATCCAGGAGTGATGATACTCAACGTCTAGCTGTTAAATGGAGTCAAGTTTTAGGCATAACTACTGCTGACACAGCAATCGTCTCTGCTTAAAATATTTTGTATTTCTTTATCCATTCTATCAGTTTAAAGTTGCAACAATATCGAACTCTGTGCATGCTATATTACACGCCTGAAAGAACTGGGAAATGGGCACAAAGGGCACAGAGGGTTGGGGGGATAAGTGAGACAGGGCACGGTACCCAAAGTGCGGATTGGTCGCAGCTTACATCGTCCATGAGCTTTGTACCTGTCCCATTTTAGGTACTTTCTGGGGGAAAGTAAAACAATTTATAGGTCATCGTCCAGGCTATTAATTTCTCCCTACTAACAAAGAGATCATGTTAGGTCTTAAAGAGAGTGCTGATCGAGGCTTGAGATCTTTTTTTTTTTATTGCTTTCGTTGTCGCTTGCCTCTGCATTGCAAGAGCATGGATCTCGCCAACCCCCCGCCTTTCCTGAATGGTGGGCCACTGTGAAAGACACATATGAGAGGGAGCGCGCATTGGCTAAAGTCAGAGGCATACGGTCTTTACAAAATTAGACTGCATTTGGTGCCGATTTGTTTGATCTTTCCTATATATACCCTTTCTTTCTCTTTCCTTTTTTTGGCTTTTTATTTTTGCTACTTATTTCTTTTCCTCTTGCTTCTTTTTTTTTCACCTTTCTCTCTCTCTTTCTCCTTTTTTCGATGGGGATTACAATTTACATGTATGAAATGAAGGCAATCTTTTTCTTTGTACCTTTTGTGAAAACCTAATATATATTTTTTTTTTAAGAGAGAATTTGGGCTCCTATAGCTGTGTGAATGAGAGACCATGAAGGCTTGAGAGCTAAAGATTCTGACAGGCTGCTAGCTATATGTGATGCATTTTGCACTTGACACTTTAGGAGGTGGGGGATTGGCCAATTCGTAGTTGTTATAGACTTGTAATATGTAATCACATGAGATGTGTATTTATACTGTTATGAATTTGTGTTATCATGTTTGATTCCTTCATGTATGTCACCTGCTGTGTGGTGTGGTAAGTGTCGTATAAAATAAAATACATGAAATAAAGATTATTTAAAACGTAGCTGGGACATCCTATTGCAATCATCTATGGTGTGTTGAAACGATCCACTGGCAGCTAAATGGAGGACTGACATGGTTTTCACAGTTGTTGGTATGGCAGTAGGAATTTGGTTAATTAACTGAAGTTGCAGGTATCCTTTTACTTTAGAATGATTAAGATTAATACGTATCTTACACGAGGGCATATTTAACAGAAACAGCATTCCACAATTTTCATACATATTGGATTGCTCATAAAGTTAACAGAATGAATAATGATGTCATAATACAGACTTTAGAGTTTACAAAGGCGATTTGGAATAGAGCCACCAATGCAATGTATTTCATCCCTATCTTCTTATGTGCAGATTTTTTAAACATATTGTGTGCAAGCAACATTTCATGAACAAAGTTTTCTTTACAATTTGTTTGTCCATCACTTCAGATTTGTTTCAGCTCTTTGATATGAGTTTACTGTTGACATGGTGGCCCAAAATGTTATTTCTTAATATCTGGAAAACGTATAGTGAAATTTATATTTTAAGCACATACCCCTCCACGATGGGTTTCTGACTCATATTCATAAAACATTAACCCCTACGTATGTATATAATGAAGATATCTGAGATATCCTACTGCAGTGTGTCAGCTGTTATAGGACAAGGCATGCAGATAACAAATGGGTATGTCTCGCCTGTGGTTATGGTTGTACTACACATGACCATTTCAGGAGTGTTGTATCCAACTAAAGAAATACAGTCATTTCCAAATGTGATTTAACAGCAACACTCATGAATGTTCACTATGGGCTGCTGTTTTTATTGACTAAGTGGGGCTTATAGTAAATATTCTCTTAGCTCATGGTTTTGAATTTTTCTGGCAAACTACTATATGAATAATTTTTTCATACGCCAGGAACATGTTGGCTCAAACACAAGTGTTGCAAATTATCTGAGAAGTCATGGATCAGAAGTGTTGAAGAGGCATTTGTAACATGTAGTCAGGGATTGTGTACATGCGTGTGTACTGAAGTAAGTAAAAGTTTTTTTGACGTTCTGTACTGAATGTACTTGGACAGATGAAATTGCTCATAATGTGATGGAGTATGCTTAAGTATTTTTTCAGGTTTGACAGACATTACCAAAGGACAATCTCAATGGCCAGTGTTTATACTGTACACTGCCACATGGTATCATGGTACATGATTGCTATGCACAGCAGTTTAATGTATCAAATGTTATTTGTTTAGTTTGATGCTGTGACCTAATTAACATATATATTAACAACAACAAGGGACCCCAAATCAGTCAGCAGGGGACCTCGGGGAACTTACTTTTGCGAACAACAGCGGTCCCATGCATTCACGAATATATGAGACAATAAATATAGACAGAATCAGTTCTATATTTTGAGCGACATGTCCAGCCGGACAGAGGTCTTTAAGTTTACTCAATAAACAATTAATCCGTACAATTGGAATACCTTCAACTAATCACCAGTGTGGTACACAAGCCTGTGCCCAACACTAACGGATCAAATACAGAAGGTAGGTTACGAACATAGAAGGGCTTTGAAGGCAAACAAACGTTTTCTGTATAAAATACAGTTGTACAGAGAAATCAACACAGCACCATTACATTACATAGCAATCACGTTTTGTATATGGTGCTAGACAGGTCGACGGCGTTTCGGTCCCCCTATTAATCATAGGGACCATCATCAGGACATTTGATTAATGCCTTAACGTTATTAGCCTCTAATTGCCTAAGGAGGAAAAAATGGAGGAAAAAATGGAGAAAAAGATATATACATTTAATTACGAAGGACTAAAATTATTTAAATCGAGTGACTTGCGGTGAGGGTGAACCCATTCTCTTAATGTACCCATGAGTTGGGACAGTTTTTGGCAAAAACCGTGAGAGTTTTAAGCGGCCGTGTCGTTTGGGTGGTGATTTAAAAAAGTTCCGAAGTTGTAGACCGAAGTGGTTTGGATGTGATTATCGACTAGGGGTCGGATTCAAGGTACGGGCGGGTGGTGATGAAAACGAACGGTTAAAGCGGGCAGTGAATTAACAATGCTACGAGCAGTGGAATTCCGCTATATTGTGCCTATATGGTGGGAGGCACAGTGAGATTGGCTAGCCGAGTGTTGCTGAGAGTGCGGAAACAAGGGCCAGAGTGGCAAGTGCGGGTGGTTAAGGAGACGGGATAAGCCTTATCGCGAAGAGAACTTAGTGAAACTAGAAGCAAGGCTTACACGGGCACTCATGTGTGACCGGCAAGGAAGTGTAACCTGTATTTGGTTAAGCAGCCCTGAAATAAGGGAAGTTTGTTAGAGAGGGAAGGACAACCAGTGGTAAATAATTACGTGCTGGTTACCATGGGAAACATCTTACGAGGATCAGGCGCGTTTTGTACCGCGTTACAATATCGTAATCCGACGGTGCCAGGATAATACCTGTCGGAGAACAAGAGCCATCAGTATATTGCGGCTAAGAACGTGAGCGAGGTGAAAGAGCTGCGGGCTGCTAGGAACTTACCGGGTTAGTCGGTAATTCAGTATGTTGCCTGGCGTGCTCGGTGGGAGGACAAGAGGAGTTAAAAAGTGGGTTGAGTGAAGCAGATTGGTCTAGAATCAGGGGGCGTGCCGGAGCATCAACATAAACAACGGACACGAGGCTGAGCGGCCATGCTGGGTGAGGTGGAGTGCATACCAATTGTGGAACAGTGCATGGTGCATGGTGAAAGTGAATTATTGTTAAAAATACGTTTAAAACACAATATTTTCAGTTAGAAAAAAGGGGGTTACACAGGACAACCAATGCTCTGCCAGGTCAGAATATTCAGATTCAAGATTGCGATTCATAGTTCAAATGAGGGCAGTCCATTCCTCTTGAAGGTTCAGTCCAGAATTCAAACTGTCCGTTTTCAGTATCCATTTGAGCTCTTCTCTGTTGAGCATTCGAGTTAGGTCACCGCCCCTGGGTGGGATGATGACTTGTGTGATCACTGTCCAGCGGATTTCCTTTTCCGTGTGGCCTTTGTTGACAAAGTGTTCGACCAAAGGAGCATTCGGTGTTTTGCATCGAATCCGGCTTCGATGTTGAGATATTCGCAGCTTGATTTTCTGCTTGGTCTGGCCCACATAAATTAGGTTGCAGGGACAAAAGATAGCATAGAGGATGTTGCAACTATTACAGTTAGTAAAGGTTCTTAATTCATTTTTTACTTCTTTGTATACAAACTCTTTGCAGTCTATTGAAAAATCACAAAAACGACACATGAGCCACACTTAGAGTGGCCTCGAAGAGGTGGTAATGACCAGTGGTCGTGTAGGGTGGTATTTTTTACATTACTAGTCGGTAGGGCTGCCCTAACTAGCTGGTCTTTCAGGTTTTTGTTTTTCCTAAATGCAAAGAGGGGTGTTTCCCAGTTGAGTGGGCCAGAGTTCAGTATGTGCCAATTCCTTTTTATGCTCTTTTTGACACGATTGGAGATGGTAGAAAAGGTAGTGACACATACCGTTTTATCAGAGGTTTGTTTTGGTTTAGGTTCCAAAAGGGTCTCACGGGGGCAATACCAGGCCTTTTTCATAGCGTTTTTAATTAGGCGCCTTGGGTAGCCTCTGGTTCTCAGTTTGTCAAATAGTGTATTCGCCTCACTAAAATAGTCCTCCTTCTTAAAGCAATTTCTCCTTAATCTAAGGAATTGGGAGTATGGAAGGCTGTCCCTCAGAACCCTGGGGTGACAGCTGCCATAACTTAACAAGGTATTCCTTTCCGTCGGCTTGCGGAAGAGAGATGTATACAGTACCCCATCTTGATGTTAGATGGTGAGATCAAGGAAGGAAATGCTAGTCTTGCTATGGGTCAAGGTAAATGTGAGGCCATTGCAATTGTATTGAGCCAGTGTAGGACTCCCGGGAAATCATCAGTAGACCCACCCCAGATGAGGAAAATATCATCTATGTAGCGTTTCCAGGAATGCAACCCCTGATGGAATGGGTTGCTGTCGGAAAGGATGGTATTGCGCTCTAGCCAGTCCATATACAGGATCGCCAGAGTTGGGGCAAAGATAGCGCCCATAGAAGTGCCTCGCACCTGCTGATAGTATTGTGAGTCATACATAAAGAAGTTCTGAGTGAGACAGATCTCTAGGAGTTGAACTATAAACAAAGTAGGAACCCTGTGGGGACGTGATCTGGTGTTTAATATGCTTTCCATAACGAGGAGTGAGTCTCTCTGAGGTATATTCGTATAAAGAGACTCCACGTCTAGTGTGCATAGAGTCTAGTTTTCTGGATTGTAGGGATGATTTTCAATGAGATTAATCATATGCATGCTGTCTCGAATGTAGCATTCGGTTACTGGCACAAAGTCCTTCAGGAAGAAATTTACATAATGGCCCAACGGTTCCAGAACCGAACCACAGCCAGACACGATGCGTCTGCCCGGAGGGTTATCCAATCTTTTGTGGATCTTGGGCAGCGTGTAAATGACCGGGGTTCTGGGGTTAGTGATGTTAAGAAAGTTGTACTCATACTTGCTTAGAAAACCATTATGTAATGCTTCTGTGGTCAGTTGTTTAACTAAGGTTTGTATATTCTTAGTGGGATTGCAAGGGAGTTTGCAATAGTGGTCCGTATTAGAAACCTGACGTTGAAGTTCATCTTTGTAGTTTCCAATATCTTGTAGCACTATCCCACCACCCTTATCTGCTCGGCTAGCCAATCTCGCTGCGCCTCCCACCATATAGGCACGATATAGCGGAATTCCACTGCTCGTAGCATTGTTAATTTACTGCCCGCTTTAACCGTTCGTTTTCATCACCACCTGCCCGTACCTTGAATCCGACCCCTAGTCGATAATCACATCCGAACCACTTCGGTCTACAACTTCGGAACTTTTTTAAATCACCACCCAAACGACACGACTGCTTAAAACTCTCACGGTTTTTGCCAAAAACTGTCCCAACTCATGGGTACATTAAGAGAATGGTTTCACCCTCACCGCAAGTCACTTGATTTAAATAATTTTAGTCCTTCGTAATTAAATGTATATATCTTTTTCTCCATTTTTTCCTCCTTTTTTTCCTCCTTAGGCAATTAAAGGCTAATAACGTTAAGGTATTAATCAAATGTCCTGATGATGGTCCCTATGATTAATAGGGGGACCGAAACGCCGTCGACCTGTCTAGCACCATATACAAAACGTGATTGCTATGTAATGTAATGGTGCTGTGTTGATTTCTCTGTACAACTGTATTTTATACAGAAAACGTTTGTTTGCCTTAAAAGCCCTTCTATGTTCTTAACCTACCTTCTGTATTTGATCCGTTAGTGTTGGGCACAGGCTTGTGTACCACACTGGTGATTAGTTGAAGATATTCCAATTGTACGGATTAATTGTTTATTGAGTAAACTTAAAGACCTCTGTCCGGCTGGACATGTCGCTCAAATATAGAACTGATTCTGTCTATATTTATTGTCTCATATATTCGTGAATGCATGGGACCGCTGTTGTTCGAAAAAGTGACCTAATTAACAACCACTACATTTAGAATAATCATATGTTTTATTCATATAGCACCATCCTCCATGACAAGCAAGGGAGACATTGGCCAGGAATGCGGGAAAGCAAATGCCCGCTGGGAGTATGAAGATGGTACAACTGAAGCTGAAGGACTAAGTGGCACGGAAGGTGATTGGATGGAGAGGAGGGCTCAACCCCTTTAGATTAAGAGGCCTCCACACAAAACTAGCCCCAATTGGTGATGGATCCATCAACATATCTTGCACCTACAGCCTCATCCTTCCCCACCAGGAAAATACACCCCGTCCCTTCTGTGTCCTCATATGCTGGCCAATATCCAATCCCTAAAAGGGCTGGAGTCTCCTTTGCCCCAGTCACTTCTGCTCCTGCCAAGTCCATCCTGCAGTAACGTCTGAGGAGGTTTTGGATGAGCTGTGAGTTATCTTAGTTGGGCAGAATGCACTGTTGGTTGCCAACCAGAGGGTCAGTCAACATGTGACTCAATTACTGGCCTTCCAGGATGGCATCCACAGTGTAGTGTGTGCCGTACAAAGGGGCATGGCACAACTCAGACCCCACCAGACCTCCCTGCCTCCCACCCAACATCCCCTTCATCTTCCGTTCTTGATCCTTCCTCTACCATAACCCCTTTACCGCCTCCATACCACCACCATCCACCTCTGTTTTCCCTTCAGTACATCCACACTCTCATCCACACACTCTGGCAAACAAATACATACAGACACCTAGACAAACAGCCATCCAACACATCATAAACATACTCACAAACCAATACATACAGACAGTGACACTACCACCACAATCAACACCACACCAACAACCACCACCGCATCCATCACCACCACCACACCCACTAGCAACACATTCATAGTCACAATCACACTAACAATTACCACCATACCTACCACCACAAGAACAACCACTACACCTGCTACCGCCACACCCAGTACCCCGCCCATAGAAACCACTACACCCAACATAACATCATCCAAAAGGACATGTTAATCACAACAAACATCACATAAATCATCAACACCACATAAACACAAACCAACAGGCAAGCACCCAACATTAACAAGATATACACCACAAAAGTGCAAACCCACAGACAAGCAAACAACATTAGAAAAAGTAACACCACCCAAACACAAACCGAGAGACAAGCACCCAGAACCAGCAACACATACATCACAAAAAGGACAAACTCAAAGACAAGCAACCAGCATCAGCTAAACACACATTACCAAAGCACACACCCAAAGCAACAACATTCACAACACCAAGACACTCATCACAATCATAAAGTACACATACACTTCAGGAAACAACGCAACACACAGCCAAACGCACAACCACACTTCGCCATAGAACTCCAGACACATACACTCACCTGCCCCACAACCCCCACCCATTACCACTGCAGCTGCTCCTACACTTTCTACTTCTCACGTACCTCCTACACCCACCCCATTCAACCTTCCTACTCCTTCCCCAGCCACCACTACTACTTCCAAGCCCTTTAAGAAAATGTCCACCCTTCCTTCCAATTGGTAACCAGAAGTGCATGGATTCTCTCTTGTTTATAAAAAACACATATGTCCCTTTTGCAGAAGGTCTTTAGTGTGGCAATGAGTCTAGAGGCAAGGATCTTACATGGTAACATGAGACCAGAGTTTGGTCTGAGAGAATGTTTTTTTAAATCATTTATCTTTTGGATTTGTTTCAATTTATTGTGTCATCCATTGAAAGAGAAATCTCATTTTGTAATGCATTTTATTTTCATCTAACTTGTATTTTCTTATAGTGTACAACCCTCTCAATGTTCAGACATTCATGTTTTATACACATTAAGAAGTAGGGTTCCATAATCACATTATTTGATGTGCAAGGTGCCATGGGAGATTTAGGACTTAACTTTGTTCTGTGTGCTTTAGGCCCCATTATGTGAAGACACATCCATTCTTACTTATTGATACCCTGAGGTATATTATCATGTATTGACAAGCATAATATCCACTTTTCCATATTCATACTGTAGTATCTACTGCAAGTGCTTTGTGACATGCGAGATCAGATGCATATGCCATGCCTACATACATTTCAATGTATCATGGACTTTTAAATGTTAATGTGATACTCATGATAGGTGTCAGTAAAAATAATGTAACATAAATGATTTCAATCAAATACATAGGTAAAACAGATTCAACATCTTTGACAAATGAGAGGCATTTTGATATTCCAGGAGAGGTGATGGTGAGCATTTATTTTGCTCATTCTTCAGGAGTCAGGAATTTGTTATAATGACAACAATATCTATCTCACAATGAACTGCACTTTTGTATATGTTTTGAGAGGCGTTTGAGTGTTTTTTAATGGTAGGTATTGTTAGACCAAATGTTGGTTCTGGAGTACATGAGACACACTTAAGATTGTAGGAGTCTATCATATTTAGCTTTTCTTGAAGATATGTTCTTATTTTTATGGAAAGGTAATGTTGCCAGCTACACTAGCTTTCCTTCATGCAGTACCTTCCTAATGACAAGCAACAACACCACAAACATGGATTTGAGCACTTTAGATATGCCCAGAGTGTATCGGCAAAAACCCACACTACATTTAAATTGAGATTACTTTAAACATTACAGTTTTCTTCAGGACAGGCACATAACGATTGTGAGCTTATGTTTACATTTTATGGTGAAAGTTTGTCAACAGAAAACACAGTGGTTTCATATCTTGAGGAGCACAGTAATGCAAACTTCTCTTATTAGATATATTTATAGGTACATACCTCCTATGACGACACCAACATGGTGGGTAGTCAACGTGATCAACAATCAGATATGAAGCATCTCCCTGCAGCAGGTTCATAGTGCCTTGAACATTGGAAAAGGTTTGTAGAGGTTGCTTATTTATTTTTATTGGAGGTCAGTGCCGCCTCCTCCACTATGGAAAGGAGCGTTGCTCCCCCCCACCCACCAGCCTCAAAATTTGAAAAATAAAACGATAATAAAATGTGTTTATTATCGTTTTATTTTTCTTCCATTGAGTCTTGGGGGCGGGACCATCGTGGGGGCAATCATGGAGGAGGAGTGGTGAGTGCACTGCTATCAGTGTGGGTTTGGCCAGCCGTCTCAGGACAACCAAACTGACATGCGCACTGAGTTGGGTTGCCGGGTTGGAGACAGCAGACACAGGCTCCCAGTCTCTCTGGAGCTGAAATCCTGATGCTGCCCTCATGTATGAGAGCGGTACAAAAGGGGGTGGTGACTGGGTGTGAGTGTTTGATTGGTTTAGATGCTCCGTCCATCACCACCCGCTTTTGTACCGCTTTGTTCGCCAGAAGTTGGCAGGGTATGCTCAGACGTGAGTCCCTTGCTCACTTTGCTACTGGATTCAAGCAAGCCTGGCTGAAGACGGCTGGAATGCCAGAAACCGGATCTGGGAAGCTTGTTTCCGGTCCAGGGAAGACATGGCTTGGCAGTTCGGGCTGGGCTGTTCCCATGAGGCACAGGGTCAGACTGATTTGCATATAGCCATGTCTGAACTGGGGTGGCAGAGTGGGCTAAAGAACGGTGATGGATTAAACCCAGATCTTTTGACTGGGTGTGACTGTTTGATTGGTTCAGATGCTCCATCCATCACCACCCCCTTTTGTACTGCTCATGTATGAGAGCAGCATCAGGATTAGGCGCAGCGGAGTCTGAGAGCCTGTGCTGCAGCGGGGATTCGGAGTAGAAAAGGGGCATTTCAGCAGGCAGTGATGCCATTTCAGCAGGCAGTGATGCTGCAGGTAAGTTCTTTATTTACTTTTAATTTTAGGGTTCTTTGTCCCCGCCACTTTGCCCTCACACTAGCCACTACTGGTACACACATAACATTTACTGCAGTGGCTGTGAAGCTTTTTTAAGCACACTGTATGTTTGAGTCTAAGCGCTTGATGGCTTATGATGTTTGTGTTGCTTCTGTAGCGTGAGACCGTTTCTACAGCACACAAATGAATGACAAATATTTTCTTCAATGTACCTTTTGGAAATCTTTTCCATGCACAGAGGAAACTGACTGAACAATTCTCTATAAGCCCACCGTTTTCTCGAACGAAAGTGGAGCGTGCAGGAAAGTAACTCATTTTTGCGAACTATATTTTCTGCTCCCTCATTTATGTAGCTTTATATAAGAATATGTGCAAAACGGCAAACCAAAAAAGTGGGTAAACTTGAAGTTGTGAAAATGTCCGTGAACCTTCAAACCTTCTGAACTGAGGTGGCAAAGTGAGCTAAAGAACGATGATGGGTTCGACCCAGATTTGTGACTGGGGCAGAGTGTCTGAAAAGTTTCAGGGCTTCGTCCATCATCTCTTTGTGTTTGCTTCGTAAAAGTTCACAAACCTTAAAAAGCTGTGCTACGCCTACGCTGTGCTTTCCGAGCCGTTGATTCCTCCTGGGTTCCACTTTCTAAGTGTGCACCAGGGATAAAAACCAAACGCATATCTTAATACAGGGGTCTCCAAACCGGTCCTGGAGGGCCGGATCCATGCCAGATTTTTAAAATAACTACATGTATTTCAATGGGGATATCCAAAAAATCAGGCATGGATCCGGCCCTCCAGGACCAGTTTGGAGACCCCTGTCTTAATAGATCTATGGTTATGTGATGTCATTGTAGGATGCTAATGGAGAAGAGACAGAGCCCATCTCATGAGGATCACTTGTTTTTTGAATACCACCTGCAACCTCAGTTTTACCATTTGGTAATTGTACGGTATACGCGTGCAACTATCAGCCAAGTTAGCAGTACAATCCGTTTCAGCAGCATGAACGATTGAGTTGGCCCTGGCTATTCGTGAGTTGAACTAGTGACATGCTATCACAGTGTTAAGCTTATAACTCACTGAGTTATCCTGGAATGTTGCTGGACTCCTATAGGAATCATTCGCAAACTTTCATCCATGTCTTACAGAGGGATGCAGGGTGGACCCAAGGTCACATTAGTTTCCTGAGCCTTACTCTTTAAGTGGGTTTCTGATAGGGGGAAGAACAGTGAGGTGAGGTTGGGTTTTTTGGTAAGATGCGATCGAAGAGGTCTGGGGATGAACTGGCTGCCCTGTTGTTTGGGGCATAAAATGCTTTCTTGTGAAGTGTCTATTTGGTCAGAATTGGGTAATCGGTGCAAGCTTGGGCAAATTCCCACTGGCAATAGGACAGGCCTACTAGTGCAAATGTTTCTTTTGCATCTGTCAACTTGCCAGGCAGGACAATGCCAGTATAAAGTGCCACTGACGCAATTTGCATAATCTGGAAATGTCAGCGTAAAATCACCATGACATCAGGGCAATTTATGTCATCTAAAATGGCTGGCACAGGGCTATTTGATTTAATATTTAGCTGAAGCAGCTACACTCTGCCTCTTGTACGGCTAGTTACTAAAATAAGGCATTACTAATGCGGCATTGTTGTCATACAGTATCTGGTATTCTTCTGCCAAATTAGCTTATGTAGTATGATATACTCCATACTCCTTCAGTGTGAGGTGAGTTGGTTTCTCTTCACTTCTGTACTTCGAGTGTGACTTGACTTGCATTGCACATTACAGTAACTGTTGAACATATAATGCAGTAAGATATGGGGCTGTTTTTAACGTGTTTAATATTCCAAGAGTATACATTACCACTGCTTTATAAGCTTTGCTTTGTCAATAAACTAATTTGCTTTATAATGCACCATTTGCCAACATTTTTTCTCTTTTTTCCCCAGGAATGTTTGTCCATTAAGCTTGCTCACGTTGCTCGCTACATAAAAGTCAAACCCAACTTTTATGCCTCACCACTTTCAAATGTCACCAGCCGCCACTGTTGGAGGTACACCACCAGCTCAGGCGGTGGAGGTTTGGTCCCCACGGTAATGCTGACAGAAAGCAATATTGTGATTGTGAGGGCGGAGTTGTGGCTGTTACTCCGCTTTCTGACGATTTTTGGCTCTTCACTCAGTTGATGGAGGAGTCTGTGTGCTACGGTGATGGAAGGGCAATGTTGCACTTTGGTCTGTCAAACAGCCACATATATATCAGGTGGTAGCAGGGCTCGAGTCGGGGTTCCATGTGGGTGGACGGCATCCCCCCACTTATTTTACCGGGAGCTCGATAACTGGAGCAAATGGAGCGACACATTCACTTTTTGGCCTCTTTTTGTGACGTCACTTCCTGTCGTGACGTTAGCGCCCCCCACTTCTTTTTTTTAGGACTTGTGCCCTGGGTGGTAGTACGGCTCCGATGGTGGATGGACGGGCCATCGATATTCGATTGTCTGTGTGCATCCACCAAAATATAAATAGGGCCCTTTTTCTTGCTTATTTGTGAATAGCCATGTTTCAGAAGCTGCAAACCTCCAGCACAGAAGGCCTTTATTTGCTGTTCCCCCTCTACAAGGCTGCAACTTTGCCTGCCCCAACCTACATCTCTGATGCTGAGGAAACAACCCTGGGTGTACAGGGTAGGAGAGCTGTCTCTAAGATCAAGGGATGAGAAACTGGGCAACCATTTCAACAAAAAACACAAAGAAGGAATAAAAATGTACATCTGAACCATGGGTTACTATTTTAATGGTCTCTGGAGAAGCAGCTACAATGTGTAGGCGAATGACAGCTCTGAAATCAATTCTTTGAGTTGGTTTAGACACACAGCAGAGAGTAATCCAAACACATTAAAAATACATGCAAGTGTTGACTTCTAAAATCCTTCAAGGGCACTGAGTCTTATTATTTTGTTTTATATCAAAACTGGACACAGTGGCTGATGCACAGCATACATATCAGATTTGAGACTTGGATTTTCATTAAACCGTTGGCAGCACAGTCTACACATATTTCTCCTGTGCCCTTAAATTATGGGCTAAGGTCTATTACATGATTGCGTGGGTGTTCAAGCGATGCTTAGTAGCCAGTTGCTATTCAACCCTCAGCAAATTGCAGAGTCGACTTTCGGTGCAAAGTATAATTTGCTCTGGAAATTTGATTTAAGCATTGCGCAAAATAGTTTTGTGTTGTGTAGTGACAACCCTCATATTATCTGTGCAGATATGGTGCAGTGAGTTTTGATCAACGGATACCCCTAAGGGGTTTCAGGAAATTTCGATTCTGCTAAATTAGGGGGATCTGGCTTTGCATAACATCCAAATATCAAATCAAACTAGGTGCAAAGAATGAGTAAGTAGACTATTGAGTGATATTTTAAAATGCAATACGCGTAATTGCTGCAAAATTACTAATTTTACTCAGCTTACTATTGCATAAAATGGCATTGTGGGGGAATGCCTACTACGGACAATGGGTTTTAATGAGGCTTGAAGCATGCAAACATCCACTTGTTTTCACGCAAAGCCAGATCAACTGAACTGTTTTGATCTAGCTTTGAGGAAATCCCAATACAAAATGATTCTCCTTGCATTTAAATTTGTATTGAGGGGCTATCCCAAGTATAAATAGTATACAATGCAGCACTGGGTCACATTAGTGGTGTAGTGCAAAATTTAGCACTTTGCTAAAACATTTTTAATTGTGCAACCCTGACCAAAAACATCATTGATGCTGGACTCTTGCTAGCTATGGTGTAATTTTTAGTTTGAAGCCTACCAGACAGCACCGTCTTGGGGTCATTCTGAAAGCTGACCTAAGAATGCATTCCGCCTATTGCTTTCCATTGGCTTTGTAGTATGTAACTCACATTTGCTTGCTTTGTATTTGCTGGCTTTATTTGTTTGTTATATGTCTTTGTCCCTCCCGTGGAACATAGCCTGTTTATTGTATTCTTCCACGAGTGCTTGCTTTCTGTAAACAGGCCTTTAAAATTTTGTGGTTATCTTGTGACATTTGCTATGCATTCAAAGGCAGAGGTCAAATTGAAGGCTCTGTCTTCAAAGGAGCTTGGTGTTTACTTTTCTTTATCGGACTACAGAGTGAGAGGATTTATCTGACAATCTGGCGATGTGAAAGTAAAGGTTTTTTTCTAGAACATAACGAAATTGAAATGTTTGTAAATAAACTGGGCAAATAGTCCAGAATATGTCAGAATTAGGAACAAACATATGGAGCATATGTTTTGTAATTTTGAAGCACACTGGAAATACCATCAAAACACATGAATGCACTAGGTGATGCCATTTCCACGAATTATCGTTTGTGCGCTGAATAGTTCTGTCAGTAAAACTGTATGTCTCTGCAAAAGTAATGGTCATTTAAATTGAAAATGTGTTGTCTGTGATGGCAGTGCATTACCACACCATACACCACTCTACTTCACTCTATGGTGTCCTGCACCACTCCACTCTGCTACTCCACTCCACTCCACATCACTCTAGTCTACTACACTCTTAGCCACTTTTTACAACACTACTCGATGCCACTCTACACCACTCTATCCTAATCCACTCAACTCTACACTGCTCTACTCCACTCTATGACACTCTATGATATTACACTCCACTCCACAACACTTCATTCTACAACACTACTCCATGCCACTTCACACCACTCTATGCAACTCTACTCTACTGTGTCTCTATGCTACTTCACTGTAGGCCACTCTACACCACTCACCGACACTCCACTCACCAACACTCTATGCCACTCCAATCTACTACACTCCATGCCACTTTACACCACTCAATGGTACTCTCTCAGTGCCACTCCTATCTATGCCTCTCCACTCTTCGAAACTGTACCCCACTCCACTATGTGACAATTTACGACACTCCACTCTACTCCACTCTGTGCTATGCCACTCTATGACATTTCTCTCTATGCCCCTCCACTCTACGTTACCCCACTCTATCAAACTCTACACCATTCTATGCCACTTAATACGAGTCCACTCTATGACACTCTACACCACTTCACTCTAGGCCACTCCATTCCCCTCTGTGACACTCTACTCCACTTGACTTCACTTTATGCCACTCTGCAACACTCCATGCTACGTCACTCTATACCAATCGATGCCACTCCACTCTACTTCACTCCACTCCACTCTATGACATTCCACACTATGCCACTCCACTCTATGGTACTTTATTCCACTCTACACTATGGCACTCCATTCTGCTCCCCTACACTCTATGGCACTTGACTCTATGTCACTCACTTTACTCCACTCTACTTCACTGTTTTCCACTCCGCGCCACACCACTCTATGGCACTCGACTTCCCACTATGTCACTCTATGCCATTCCACTCTGCAACACACAACACCACTCTATACCAGTCAACTCTAGGCCACTCTCCTACACTCTACGCCACTACACTATTTGACACTACACTCTATTGTACTCCACTCTACGACACTCCATCCCACTCCACTTTACACCACTTTACTCCCCTTTATGTCAATCCACTTTATGACAGTTTACTCCACTCTACCTACACCACTTGTCTCTGCGCTTCAACACTTTACCCTACTGTATGCCCCTCCACTCTATGCCCCTCGACTCTCCGCTCCTCCACTCTATGCTTCTCCACTCTACAACCCGCTGCTCTAGGACTCTCTGCCCTACGACACACCCCTCAATGCCACTCCATACCACTCTACGCCCCTGTGCGCCCCTCCACTCTATGCCGCTCCATTCTATGACACTCTACAACAATCCACTCTATGACACCCAATTCTACGACACGCTATTCTACTGTATGAGATTCTATACCCTCCTATTCTACCACTTTACTCCTCGCCACTCTATGCCCCTCCACTCTACACCCCCTCACTATATGACCCTCACTCTATGACCCACCATTCTACGACTCTCCACTCTATGCCCTCCATGACACTCAACGCCACTGCACTCTCTACTCTACTCCACTATATGACACTCCACGCCACTTCACGACAATCTACGCCACCCTATGCTACCCTATAATTTATTTATTTATTTAATTTATTTATATAGTGCACTACTACCAGAGGGCGTCTAGGCGCTTGCAGACTAGGCACACAGAACACACTGAGATGTTATATTTCCAGTCCTTGGGCGGATTTACAGAGAAAAGAGCCAAGTCTTGAGTCCCTTCCGAAAAAGAACAATATATCATAAGCATTCTTTAGATAGAATGGTAGCTTATTCCACCATCTTGTGATGATGCTAAAGAAACTTTTACCACTCCATCTCTGGAGACGGAAAGGAGGCTCTATCACCAGCTTCAGTGAGGTCGATCGAAGTGTGCGTGCAGGGTATGCCATTTGAAGCGCTTTATCAGGTAACTAGGTAACACTCTACTTCACTCGGTCCCACTCTTCTCTACTCCACTGCACTCTACGAGCTCCACTCTGCAACACTCTACTTCACTTAACTCCATTCTATGCCATTCCACTCTGACACAGTACTCCACTCTCCTCTGCGCCACTCTATGACACTGCCCTTGAATCTAATGCCCTCCACTCAATTCCCCTCCACTCTACAACACTCCCATCTCCTCTACTCTACTATTTCACTCTACACCACTCTACGCCAGTCCACTCTATTACACTCTACTCCACCATATGTCCCCCCACTCTACATCATTCTACACCACTCAACCCTACCCTATGTCCCTCCAATCTACACCATTCTGCACCACTCTACTCTATACCACTCAATTCTTCTCCACTCAACTCTACACCACTCAACTCTACACCACTCAATTCTATACCCCTCTGCACCACTCACCTCTACACCACTCAGCTCCACATCATTCTACTCCATTCTGTGACACTCTGCTCCACTCAACTCTACACTGCTCCACTCCACATCATTCTATTCCCCTCTATGACACTCTGCACCACTTAACTCTACACCACTCTGCTCCACATCACTCTTCCACTCTGCACCACTCCGCTCCACATCACTCTCCTCCACTCTATTCCACTCTGCACCAATTTGCTCCACATCATTCTACTCCACTCTACAACACTCTGCTCCACATCATTCTACTTCACCCTGCACCACTCTGCACCACTCTGCTCCACATCCTTCTACTCCACTCTGCACCACTGCACCACTTCTCTCCACATCATTCTACTCCACTCTACAACACCGCACCACTTTGCTCCACATCATTCTACTCCACTCTACGACACTGCACTACTCCAACCCACATCATTCTACTCCACTCTACGACACTCTGAATCACTCTAAGATACTCTTCACCACATGGCACCCCTCCACAACACTCCATACCACTCTCCTCAATGTCACTAATGTTTAGCCATGCTGAACAACAACCATGCTGGTGTACAATTCGGCTAAATCACATTTGCAAAGCCAATAGTTCTTGTGTCGGAGAGACCTGTTGGTTTTTACCAATGCTTATTTAACATTTGCAGAAAGCAGCACTGAGCTGTGTGAATGTAAGTTGATCTAGGCGGCAGGCTTTCAGTGGATTTATAAGCCTGTATAACTGGAATAGGGTTAGGTAAAGGTTAGGCTCATCAGCAACGGCGATCTTTAAATTTCACATACACCTATTCTCAAAAACATATTTTTTTCCTCACAGATAATTTGCTTCTCTGCACTCTTCGTAGCTTTATCCCTAGGGCTGTCACACATTTTAAGTTTTGATTAAGAGTAAAATGAATCACACAAAAGGTGTCTGGAGAAATGTTTGCAAATAGTCTAAATACTACCAATCGCTCATGAAAACATACCAACCCATTGATATTTTGTCCACTATGCCATGTCAGATCAGACACAGCCATATGCAAATTAGCCTTGTTCCTAAATCCAACCCTACTGCCAATCCACATCCTCTCTGAGCTCGAACACAAACAACTGAAGAGCAGTTTCATCCTAGTTGGGACTCTTGTTTCAGGTGCAGCTTGGATCCAGTGGCAGAGTAAGCTTGAGACCCACATTTGGGCATACTGTGGCCACTTAGGGCATTATATCAAACACACAAAAAGTGATGGAAGGAATGCTTGCTGTATTCTAACCCATAGCAATTGCTAATGCCAAATAAAACTAGGCACACAAAAGAGTCAAGTAAAATGTTGTGTGATATTTCAAAATGCAACATGTGTAATTGCTGCACATGTACTAGTTTTAGGCTGGTTAATATTGGACTGTTGTTCTCATGCTGAAAAGTTGACATAGATTGATGCTGTTAACCTTCTGAACCCATTTGAGTTAAAAGTGGGCATCCATTATAATTATAGTACACCCTCAGAAGTTTTACCCTCAATCTGCCTTTCTGGGTTCTCTTTGTTTTGCTTGAGTATACTTCACACTCATTCCTAAACAGTGCTGGTTATGTTATTGAGGTGGTCATTTCTAGAGACACTGTTCTGAAGCAGACTCTTCAGGCACACCTCAGAGCCACGGTGGTTTACAATTTTTTCGTACCATCAGGAAGATTCATAACCTGCACCAGTTCAATGGTTTTTAACGTTTTGGGTCTCCACTAAGTCTGCTATTTTTTCACAGGGGATTATAGTCATTGGATTTCATCAAGCAGCTAACTGACCTATGATTGGCGGATCCATTCTGGAATGTACCGTTCGGCGTTCACTATACGAGTACTACCTAATGGGGGTTTCCCATTCATTGTCCAGTTAATGACCCTGTACAAATATCTTAAATATACTGTGTTTACGTTATTTAGGATCCTGCAACTCTATGTTAGAGTATATTGCATAGTACTAGCACACTTTTTACTCACTTATTTCACTGCCACTGCACCATTACGTCATTTGGAGAACAAAGCAAAACCAAAGGGGATGATGGACGTAGTGTTGAACATTGCAAGCACTCAGCCCCAGTCAACTGATCTGGGTTTAATCCATCATCATTCTTTATCTCACTCTGCCACCCCAGTTCAGACATGGCCATATGCAAATCAGCCTTGACCCCGTGCCTCATGGGAACAGTCCAGCCTGAACTGCCAAGCCATGTCTTCCCTGGACCGGAAACTAACATCCTGGGACTGGCCAGGCTAGCTTGACTCCAGTGGCAAAGTGAGTTTTGCTTTGTTCACCCTAAGTTGGCAGGGTATGCCCAGACATGGGCCCCTTGCTCACTTTGCCACTGGATTCAAACTAGCCTGGCTGATGACAGCTGATTAGCCAGAAACCGGTCCCAGGAGGCTTGTTTCCGGTCCAGGTAAGACATGGCTTGGCAGTTCGGGCTGGACTGTTCCCATGAGGCACAGGGTCAGACTGATGTGCATATGGCCATGTCTGAACTGGGCTGGCGGAGTGAGCTAAAGAATGATGATGGATTAAACCCAGATCAGTTGACTAGGGGTGAGTGCTTGCATTGTTCAATACTCTGTCCATCATCCCCTTTGTTTTTGCGTCATTTGGAGAACACCATTTCTATTTCAAATGTGTAAAACAGAAGAGTTTAATGAGTTCTTCTTTCTAAAATTCTAAATGATAATCAACTAAATAAAAATGTATTTCTTCTAGTAAAACAAATCTCCTGATGGGTATTCACTAGTTTACAGTGGAAGTTTAGGTTCACAGTTGTTTCCTCAGGGACCATTGTTTCCTTTATTACTGCACTATCAGTTCCCAGGTTTACTGGGTTGCCCCTTGTTTTACAATATGAATAGTTGACATCAGTGGAGATCAAAATGTCTTGGCATCACTGAGTGGCAACACCCTTCTAAACAATGTGAATGGGGTGCCATGAGGCTTGAACAGTGCAAACACCCACATGTTTTCACACAAAGCCAGATCAACTAAATTATATTGACCTGCCTTTGGGTGAAATTCGAACTCAAAATGATTGCCCGTGCATTGAAATTTGTATCGGGGGGGGGCGCGGGGGGGCTACATTGGGCATAAATCTCATGCAATGGGCCACACTTGTGTCGTAGCACAAAATTAAGTGATGTGCTAAAACACTTTTATTTGCACATGCACAGCCAAAGACATTAACATGCAAGACTTAACCATGTATGATGCACTGTTGGTTAAAGACTCTGTATACTTTACTTCTAGAGAAGCCCATAGGCAATTGAATGAGACAACTAAGTATCAGAAACTGCAATACAATCATATTAATCAAATGATCACTGAACTAAAAAAGAATCTATTTCAATGGCATACTGCAGGATTATTCAGTGAAAATAAATTTCAATTCCTTTCTAAAGAACATCCGATGATACCAACTATATATTTTCTTCTGAAAATTCACAAAACTTTGTGACCCCCCCGGGACGACCGATTGTTTCCACATGCGAATCACTTCATGAGAATGTCTCAACATATGTGGACCACTATTTGGCACCTATGGTCCATAATTCAAGTTCATGTATCATAGATACAGGCGATTTCTTAAGGATTCTAGCCAATACCACCTGGAACTCCAATTATAAAATGGCCACATTTGAAGTGGTATCATTATATACATCTATTGAACACAAAGTTGGGCTACAGGTGTGTGCATACTTCTTAAAACAACGCAACATTACTGACTTACAACACGCAGCAATGCTTCTTACCATGATTGATCTATGCCTGAACAATAACATTGTCTTGTTTAACCACAAACTATATCAACAACTCTGTAGTACTACCATGGGCTTTTCATTTTCACCGAATTACGCTAAATTAACAATGGGCTGGTGGGAGAATGAAATTGCCTGGGGGACAGAAAATCAACAAGAACTGGAAAAAGTCATATTATGGTTCTGATATATTGACGACTTCTTTACAATATGGAATGGGGAAAAGAACGCGTTCTTGGCCTACTTCAACAAATTGAATCACAATGGTATCGGCTTGTCGTTCACATGCTCAACCAGCTGCCCTACTGTCAACTTCCTAGATACATAAGTATACATAGAACGAAAACAAATTCAGACAACACTGATTAGGAAGAAAACAGCGACAAACAGTATCCTGCACAGCACCTGCTTTCACCCCAAGCCTCTACGGAATAGCATTCCATATGGGGAATTCGTGAGGATACGAAGAAACTGTTCAAAAGATGAAGATGCCAAGAAGAAAATCTTAGAAAGTGCGCAGAGACTACAAAATAGAGGATACAGTCCCAGAGATTTAAATAAAGCATACGGAAAATTGAACAAGTCTCTAGCATTGAAACACTAATTCCAAGAGTCAAAAAGAAAAAGAAAAAGATAAAGACACATACTCCAAGTACCGCCAAACAAGATGCGCCAAGACTAATCTTGACACATAGCAAGGAAAGTCTCGAGATTGTACGAATTGTTCAAAAATACTGGCATATAGTAGGTCAAGATCAACACATTGGAGAAACCATCGGGACAGGACCACAAGTAACATACAGATAGGTACCCTCCTTACAAGATAAAATTGTTCAAAGCCATTACCAGGAAAAATCCAAAAGATGTTGGCTGGACAATCAACAATTGGGTTTCAAAAAATGCAATAAATGCAAGGCTTGCAAAATTAGGATAAATACAACAGAAACCAAGGACCTGGGGGGAAATACTATCAAAATCCATCAAACAATTACTTGTTCAACTCAATTTGTGGTGTATGTCATCCAATGCGCATGTGGAATGAAGTACATTGGCAGCACGATGTATGGAGTTTTTTGGCCTGTATACTGTCCCACAAAGTGAAAAAGATGGTGATAGAAAGAAAAAAATGAGGCAATTGGAATCACGCTATATTATCAGACTACGCACCAAGACACCCAGCGGTCTTAACAATGATGAAGCACAACAAGTGCATTTATAAGTATTTTGGACTGTGAAGGTCTTCTAGAGAAACTAGCAGAATCACCTTACAATCACATTTCACTTTTCTTGATCATTTTCTTATCAAGTTGGTTCCATATATTATGATTTACTATTTAGTATGAAATATATATACACATTTCATGATTAAGTACAATTGTTTGAAGTACTAATAGCTTCAAAATATATTGTTGATGACACTGTGTTACACAAAGGATGATTCACAGAGAATACTATTGGTTGTCACTTAGACGTTACTATGGGTGAAGCGTCATGCAATAGGCATCACTAAATTGTATTATGAAATATTTTGTATTTAACATTAACTTGGGAACCATTATATAAAATCACTGACAAATGATAAGATCACCAAACTGCAATTATATCAGTTGTTTTGTATGACAATATCACCTAATTAACAACGGTAAATCTGTCCGCTTTCTACAGCAAGGACTGTAGAAATGTTAAAAACTACATCTCACAGAAGGCTTCATTGTGGGCTGTGCTGGAAGTGGTATATATACTGAATTATGGGTAATGTCCTCTAATCCTGAGCAAGGTCCTGTGTGGCTAAAACGCGTCAGTGTGACAGACTGGGTCTGTGTTTTCATAAAACTTAAAACGAAGAATCCTGAGTGCGGTGTAATTTTGCTTCTAAAATTAATTTAGGCTACGGATTCGGCCTCACGCCCGCACCCGCTGCTGAGCACTCTGGCTGTGAATCCTATTGTGTGCATACTTTACTCCAACTGCATCTCAGCTAACCAGACCCAACTAGACCTGACCTGATCGCTTCTTCTGGCCCCTGAGGAAGTGAATCCGGACTTCCTAAGTGCTGTCCTCCAGGTCCTGTATCCAAGAGCAAGTCAGAGTATAGTCCTCCCTGCTTAACTGAAGGTTTCAGTAGATCCGACACAATGCAGCATAGAACTACGCAGGGCCTTGCACCACAGCTCCTCGCAGTTTCGGATCAGAAGCTTCACCAGATCTGATGCAGGATAATGCAAGGGTCTCATAATGCAGCACCTTGCTGCTCCTGTTTGGTGACTGGACGAAGTGGACGCAAGCCTTGCATCTCAGCACAGTGCAACCACCACAACTATGACAAAAGGAACAACTCCCAGCAAGCCCACAGCTGGTCCCATCTTGATCCACCACTTCATCCCGGTAGGCCTGAACCTTTGACTTCGTACCAGTTCAGCGTGACCAGATACCTGCATTTGGAATTTCATGCCATATTGGAGCTATTTTTACCTCAATTTTTAAGGACTCAGAACTCTGGTTCTACTGATTGGATTTTTATGTTTTGGTGTCATTTTCTTTCACACAATAACCTCTATATTTCTAAATTGGTTCTTCTTGAGCTGTGCATTCACTTTATTACTGTTTGACTGCTGCATACCTACTTAACACATTGCCTCTAAATTAAGCTTGCCTGCTTTGTGCCAAGCTGCCAGAGTGTTAAGCACAGGATTATTTATTTATTGACATTTGTGGTTTAGCCTTAAATGATTGTGCTTTCTACATGAGTGGTACTCTCCACCCTCTCTATTAATAACTCAATTTCTTACATTGGCGTGCAGTGGTGGGATCCAGTGCTTGCGTTTGTGCAGGGCCGCTCAGTGATTTGTGTAAAACCACAAATCCCTTGAGGATCTGACATCATAATCAAATTGTTTTCCTTATTCTCCTCATATTCAATTGGGCATTATTTAACTTTTTCCATATTCAATTTCTGCCTCATGCTTTGCTCGTCAGTTTTTGCAAGAATGTAAGGAGTCCTCAGCAACATTGAAGGTGCCACTGTGGTGGAGTTGGAAAAGTTATTTTGGCAGCGTAAGGGAGGTGAACCTACCAAAAGGTTACAAGAAATTAGAGTACCAGATAATGATTAAAGCCTGGGAGGAGGTCTGCATGCTGCAGTCTATGTCAGAGGACCAGGAGGTTGATGATGATGTAGAAGGGGAAATTGAAGTGAATGAGGAAGAAGAAAATATCCTGACCATGGCCTCAGAGGAGAGAGGAGGGCCCATAGGAATGAGGTCCCCTGCTGGATCCACAGCAGAGAGAACAATGTCCTCTAGCAACCTGATCCCTGAGGAGTTGGGGGATAGGAGTGCTGAAGATGACCGAGGCTGCAGCTAGCCAAGCTGAAACTGGCTAAAGACGAGAAAAAGGCTATGACAAAAAGAGCATTGGCAGAGGAACAGGTGGAGGCTGAAAAAGCCTTGGTGGAGAAAAAGACTGAGAGGGCCTTGGAGGAAATAAAACTTGCTCTGGAGGAGAAGAAAATGTTGTGGACTCATGAAACGAGTCAGAAGGCACTTGCCTTGAAAGCTAAGAGGCTCACAGAGTCCAATGATGATGGTGGCAGCAAAAATGGAGTACCTAAGAAAGGTAACAGTTTCAATATACCCCTGGTACCTAGCTATGTGATGGGGAATGACATTGATAAGTGGTTTGAGGCCTACCAGGTGCATTAGAAATGGACAGAGTACCTGAGGAGGATAGAGGGGCTAGCCAGTGGAAACAAATGTCTAATTCAAAGAGAGGCACCCTACTGGGCCCGAGAAAGCAGGACCGGTTGAAGTATGCCCTGAATGAAGAAGCCCTGATTGAATGATTATCCCAGAAAAATATAGGTTAAAGTTTAGACACAGTCATAAGCTGCCACACCAGTCTAGGGTGGATTTTGTGGAGTATTCCAGTAAGGCACCAAACGGTTGGGTGAAGGGCAGTAAAGTGAGTAATTATCTTGAGCGATAAAATCTTTTTATTGAAAGAGCACATGTTTAGTAAGGGTGCTGTAGAGTTGCACCAAAACCTAGTGGATTTGAAGCTCACTCTACCCAGAGAGATTACAATAGAAGCAGCCCTGTCTCAGCACCCGGGTACACATAAAGGTACCTGGGGGGGATCACAGGAAGAGTAGACAGGGCCCCTCCCAGAAGGAGAGGGAGAGAAGGAAAAACCTAAAGAGTTCTCAAAATGCCTCCAAAAGACTTTTCAGGGGAAGGATTCCAAGTCCAATCCTAAGCAGCAGAAATGTAGTTTTAATGGGAAGGAGTTCACAAACGACTTCTGACCCAAGTGCAATGACTCCCAAGTGGAAAAAGGTTTGTCCAGACATGGGTCTTGTGCTCCCCATGCCACTGGAGTCACGCTATCCTGGCTGATGAGGGGTGAAACCCCGAAACCGGCCCTAGGATGCTTATTTCCAGTCCAGGGAGGACATGGCCTGGCAGTTCGGGCTGGACTGTTCCCATTGGGTGCAGTGTAAGGACTGATTTGCATATGGCTGGGTTCAAACTGGAATGGCATTGGAAGCAAAAACAATGATGGATTTAGGCCCAGATCGGTACAGGGGTAAATGTCTGACATCGTTCTATGTTCTTTTCTTCTTTTTGCATGAGATTTTAAGGGGCATCCTATCTGTCAGTACAAGAATCAGCCCCCCACTGTTGGTTCTTTTCCAGGAATCGCCAGTGTAGTGCTTGAGGGCAAAATTACCCCAGTTAGTGTTAGGGGGAGTGCAGTGGTAACATTAGTGTCCCTGACTGACGAAGAGATGATTCCAAAGTCTGACATGCTTGACAATCCCAAGTGGTATAGGCAGTGGGTCACAATCGATAGGCAGTGGGTCACAATCGATGGGCAGAGGATAGAAGCTCTGAGAGACACAAGAACCAGTATGACTACTGCTAGGTGTTACAATTGTGTTCTCAGAGCAGGTAGTCCCTGATGTAGTTCACCAGGTTGTGATAGTAGACAGGCAGGTGAGTCACTATCCAGGGCCCTTGTTTCCTTAGAATGGGCGAGTGGGTCTCAGATTTCTTAAACGTAACTGTGATCCCTGACATGCCTGTTGACTGTCTGTTGAATGACCTAGAGCACAACACCTGAAAAGAGATGGAGCTCAGGTTTCACTTGGATATGTTGGGATTGTGAAAAGTGCGTTCTCTCCCTGGGGTTTGTCCCCTTCCGCAGTGCCAGGTGCCCCTCTACACTGAGAGTTCTTTTTAATCATTAATAACTCCCAAATGTATCCAATCATTGTGAAATTTTCTTTCAAAGGTTCCACTTGGATATGTTGGGATTGTGAAATGTGTGTTCTCTCCCTGGGGTTTGTCCCCTTCCGCACTGCCAGGTGCCCCTCTACACTGAGGGGTCTTTTTAATCATTAATAAATCCCAAATTCATCCAATCATTGTGAAATTTTCTTTTAATTCATTGAATACGTGGTCTTCTAGTGCAGGATACCACTTTTGTTCAGAATCTGGGAATATTTCTTTATTCATCAAAAATAACATTCAATCTCATGTTACTTCGTCATGTTCCGATGCATTTCGGGCTACAAAAAGCCCTTCATCAGGGGTAAACGTTCTGAAAATCAATTGAAAGTACATAAGGAAATAACGAAGACAATGATAAAACATACAATAACATTCCGTTTAGACCATTGCAGATGTTGCCTCACGTGTGCAACAACATGCCAATAATCAAACACCCATGTGATAAACCATACGCAAGTCATTATGTTACAAAGGTGTTCAAAAAATGTTCAAACAATCACAGTGTCCCTGTGTCATATTTCAAGTGAACCCCAATATAACAAACACCATCTCTTTCGTGACTCACGTTCAAAACCTTGGTAATAAAATTAAGCAAACAGTGTAGCCTGTCTTGCATCTACCAGAGTGTAACCGTTGAACCACAAACTGATCGTAATGTCATGCGGTAATGCGGTCCCAATGCTGAGGCTCATGAAACAAAGTGCAAACAATCACATTCTACTCTAAATATTGTTTGTGCTCTCATAGACAGTGTGATCGAAAACATGCTGGAATGGTACCAAAACACTCTACCTTCTTCTGTAATCGCTACAGAGCACACAGACATGCTGCCCACAATGTTTGGAGAAAAGGTATGTCCAGTTTAAATAAAGTTAACAAGACTTCCGATATTCCAGCGCTATTCTGCTGAAACAATCAGTGGCGGCCATCTTAGAGTGTGTTTAACAAAATGATACAAACACGTACACTCTACTAACTTCTGTAACCACTACAGAGCACACGGACGTGCTGCCCACAGTGTTTGAAGAAAACAAAATGTCCATTAAGAATAAAGTTAATGAGACCTCCTGTATTCCAGCACTAGTCTGCTGAAACAATCGGTGGCGGCCATCTTAAAGTGTGTTTAACCAAACAATACAAACACTTAGAGTGATGGAGAAAGTGAAGGAGAGAGTGAAACGTGACTCTTATCAGTTAGGTGTAGATAAATCGACGAAATTCCCACATGGACGTACCCAGTACTTAATTGTCATCACCGCATTTATGCCAGCCTGCCAGCCTCAGGACCAATCCTCGGGAAGAGCTTGGTCCAGAGGTTTTTCCACTGCTTCACCAGCTATGTAATCAATCACTTAGCAGTGGAGTGGTGCCTCCCTGTTGGAAGATGGCGGTGGTTTCACCCCTCTTGAAAAAACCTTAATTGGATCCCAACTGTCTCAAGAACTATAGGCCAATCTCCCTATTGCCATATCCAGTGAAGATAGTGGAGCGCCTGGTTAGCTGCACACTCACTGGCTTCCTGGTATGCAATAATAAGTTGGGGGATGAACAGTTCGGATTCAGACCAGGACATGGGACTGAGACAGCACTGCTTACCGTGATGTACAATCTTCAGATGCTGGCGGACAGGGGACATTCCGAGACTTTGATCATGTTGGACCTGTCTGCCGCGTCCGACACGGTAAACCACGTCACATTTCTGTTGAGACTGGAGGAGGTGGGGATGACTAATACGGCTCTGCAATGGTTCCAGTCTTACTTGGCAGATAGACGGCAGGCCGTAGCCCTCCCCGCCTTTCAGTCAGACTTTACTAACAACAGGTATGGGGTACCGCAGGGGTCATCAATCAGTCCAATACTATTTAATGTGTATATGTGGCCGCTTATGGACGTCATCAAAGCCCACAATATCAGTGTGGTTAACTATGCTGATGACACCCAATTGATAGTGTCCCTGGATAGTGATCAGGCAGACTCCCAAGACATTTTCCACAAGTGTATGCTGGAAATGGTGTTGTGGTAAAGAGACTATGCTTTGCAGTTTAACAGCGACAAAACAGAGATTCTGCACTGTGGGGTGGGCAGAGTGCAGTCAGTTTTACCATCGGATTTCTGGCCGTTCCCCACTGATGGCCCTGTGGTACCTGTGAGTATGGTGTGTAATCTGGGGGTTAGCTTTAATGATAAGCTCAACCTGGAATCGCATGTTAATAAGGTAGTCAGGAACTGCCATATGCTTATCAAAGAACTCCGGAAGGTTCTACCACTGTTTCCTCCTCAGACCAGAGAGACAGTGAACAGGAGTGTCATCCTTAGCCACCAGGACTACTGTAATGCCTTGCTGCTGGAATCCCCAAGGTATCTAATATCGCGGCTTCACAGTATCCAGGCGATAGCAGCAAAACTGGTCTTGAGGAGACCGCGCGAATCATCAACTTCCCAGGCATTAGCTGAGCTACATTGGCTCCTGGTGAGCCAAAAGATACTGTTCAAGTCACTGTGTATAGCCTTTAAGGCACTTCACGGTACCGGGCCAAAGCCACTTCAGGGTAGGTTTGGCTGGTATGCCCCTGTACGCAACTTGCGTTCCTCTGCAGCTAGCCTGGCAACCATCCCGAGGTTCAAGCGAACCACAATGGGTGGGAGAGCATTTGGAGTGGCAGCTGCTTGTCTGTGGAACAGCCTCCCCTTGGAACCTTAAAATGATTGTGCTTTCTACATGAGTGGTACTCTCCACCCTCTCTATTAATAACTCAATTTCTTACATTGGCGTTCAGTAGTGGGATCCAGTGCTTGCGTTTGTGCAGGGCCGCTCAGTGATTTGTGTAAAACCACAAATCCCTTGAGGATCTGACATCATAATCAAATTGTTTTCCTTATTCTCCTCATATTCAATTGGGCATTATTTAACTTTTTCCATATTCAATTTCTGCCTCATGCTTTGCTCTTCAGTTTTTGCAAGAATGTAAGGAGTCCTCAGCAACATTGAAGGTGCCACTGTGGTGGAGTTGGAAAAGTTATTTTGGCAGCGTAAGGGAGGTGAACCTACCAAAAGGTTACAAGAAATTGGAGTACCAGATAATGATTAAAGCCTGGGAGGAGGTCTGCATGCTGCAGTCTATGTCAGAGGACCAGGAGGTTGATGATGATGTAGAAGGGGAAATTGAAGTGAATGAGGAAGAAGAAAATATCCTGACCATGGCCTCAGAGGAGAGAGGAGGTGCCCATAGGAATGAGGTCCCCTGCTGGATCCACAGCAGAGAGAACAATGTCCTCTAGCAACCTGATCCCTGAGGAGTTGGGGGATAGGAGTGCTGAAGATGACCGAGGTTGCAGCTAGCCAAGCTGAAACTGGCTAAAGACGAGAAAAAGGCTATGACAAAAAGAGCATTGGCAGAGGAACAGGTGGAGGCTGAAAAAGCCTTGGTGGAGTAAAAGACTGAGAGGGCCTTGGAGGAAATAAAACTTGCTCTGGAGGAGAAGAAAATGTTGTGGACTCATGAAACGAGTCAGAAGGCACTTGCCTTGAAAGCTAAGAGGCTCACAGAGTCCAATGATGATGGTGGCAGCAAAAATGGAGTACCTAAGAAAGGTAACAGTTTCAATATACCCCTGGTACCTAGCTATGTGATGGGGAATGACATTGATAAGTGGTTTGAGGCCTACCAGGTGCATTAGAAATGGACAGAGTACCTGAGGAGGATAGAGGGGCTAGCCAGTGGAAACAAATGTCTAATTCAAAGAGAGGCACCCTACTGGGCCCGAGAAAGCAGGACCGGTTGAAGTATGCCCTGAATGAAGAAGCCCTGATTGAATGATTATCCCAGAAAAATATAGGTTAAAGTTTAGACACAGTCATAAGCTGCCACACCAGTCTAGGGTGGATTTTGTGGAGTATTCCAGTAAGGCACCAAACGGTTGGGTGAAGGGCAGTAAAGTGAGTAATTATCTTGAGCGATAAAATCTTTTTATTGAAAGAGCACATGTTTAGTAAGGGTGCTGTAGAGTTGCACCAAAACCTAGTGGATTTGAAGCTCACTCTACCCAGAGAGATTACAATAGAAGCAGCCCTGTCTCAGCACCCGGGTACACATAAAGGTACCTGGGGGGGATCACAGGAAGAGTAGACAGGGCCCCTCCCAGAAGGAGAGGGAGAGAAGGAAAAACCTAAAGAGTTCTCAAAATGCCTCCAAAAGACTTTTCAGGGGAAGGATTCCAAGTCCAATCCTAAGCAGCAGAAATGTAGTTTTAATGGGAAGGAGTTCACAAACGACTTCTGACCCAAGTGCAATGACTCCCAAGTGGAAAAAGGTTTGTCCAGACATGGGTCTTGTGCTCCCCATGCCACTGGAGTCACGCTATCCTGGCTGACGAGGGGTGAAACCCCGAAACCGGCCCTAGGATGCTTATTTCCAGTCCAGGGAGGACATGGCCTGGCAGTTCGGGCTGGACTGTTCCCATTGGGTGCAGTGTAAGGACTGATTTGCATATGGCTGGGTTCAAACTGGAATGGCATTGGAAGCAAAAACAATGATGGATTTAGGCCCAGATCGGTACAGGGGTAAATGTCTGACATCGTTCTATGTTCTTTTCTTCTTTTTGCATGAGATTTTAAGGGGCATCCTATCTGTCAGTACAAGAATCAGCCCCCCACTGTTGGTTCTTTTCCAGGAATCGCCAGTGTAGTGCTTGAGGGCAAAGTTACCCCAGTTAGTGTTAGGGGGAGTGCAGTGGTAACATTAGTGTCCCTGAGTGACGAAGAGATGATTCCAAAGTCTGACATGCTTGACAATCCCAAGTGGTATAGGCAGTGGGTCACAATCGATGGGCAGAGGATAGAAGCTCTGAGAGACACAAGAACCAGTATGACTACTGCTAGGTGTTACAATTGTGTTCTCAGAGCAGGTAGTCCCTGATGTAGTTCACCAGGTTGTGATAGTAGACAGGCAGGTGAGTCACTATGCAGGGCCCTTGTTTCCTTTGAATGGGCGAGTGGGTCTCAGATTTCTTAAACGTAACTGTGATCCCTGACATGCCTGTTGACTGTCTGTTGAATGACCTAGAGCACAACACCTGAAAAGAGATGGAGCTCAGGTTTCACTTGGATATGTTGGGATTGTGAAAAGTGCGTTCTCTCCCTGGGGTTTGTCCCCTTCCGCAGTGCCAGGTGCCCCTCTACACTGAGAGTTCTTTTTAATCATTAATAACTCCCAAATGTATCCAATCATTGTGAAATTTTCTTTCAAAGGTTCCACTTGGATATGTTGGGATTGTGAAATGTGTGTTCTCTCCCTGGGGTTTGTCCCCTTCCGCACTGCCAGGTGCCCCTCTACACTGAGGGGTCTTTTTAATCATTAATAAATCCCAAATTCATCCAATCATTGTGAAATTTTCTTTTAATTCATTGAATACGTGGTCTTCTAGTGCAGGATACCACTTTTGTTCAGAATCTGGGAATATTTCTTTATTCATCAAAAATAACATTCAATCTCATGTTACTTCGTCATGTTCCGATGCATTTCGGGCTATAAAAAGCCCTTCATCAGGGGTAAACGTTCTGAAAATCAATTGAAAGTACATAAGGAAATAACAAAGACAATGATAAAACATACAATAACATTCCGTTTAGACCATTGCAGATGTTGCCTCACGTGTGCAACAACATGCCAATAATCAAACACCCATGTGATAAACCATACGCAAGTCATTATGTTACAAAGGTGTTCAAAAAATGTTCAAACAATCACAGTGTCCCTGTGTCATATTTCAAGTGAACCCCAATATAACAAACACCATCTCTTTCGTGACTCACGTTCAAAACCTTGGTAATAAAATTAAGCAAACAGTGTAGCCTGTCTTGCATCTACCAGAGTGTAACCGTTAAACCACAAACTGATCGTAATGTCATGCGGTAATGCGGTCCCAATGCTGAGGCTCATGAAACAAAGTGCAAACAATCACATTCTACTCTAAATATTGTTTGTGCTCTCATAGACAGTGTGATCGAAAACATGCTGGAATGGTACCAAAACACTCTACCTTCTTCTGTAATCGCTACAGAGCACACAGACATGCTGCCCACAATGTTTGGAGAAAAGGTATGTCCAGTTTAAATAAAGTTAACAAGACTTCCGATATTCCAGCGCTATTCTGCGGAAACAATCAGTGGCGGCCATCTTAGAGTGTGTTTAACAAAATGATACAAACACGTACACTCTACTAACTTCTGTAACCACTACAGAGCACACGGACGTGCTGCCCACAGTGTTTGAAGAAAACAAAATGTCCATTAAGAATAAAGTTAATGAGACCTCCTGTATTCCAGCACTAGTCTGCTGAAACAATCGGTGGCGGCCATCTTAAAGTGTGTTTAACCAAACAATACAAACACTTAGAGTGATGGAGAAAGTGAATGAGAGAGTGAAACGTGACTCTTATCAGTTAGGTGTAGATAAATCGACGAAATTCCCACATGGACGTACCCAGTACTTAATTGTCATCACCGCATTTATGCCAGCCTGCCAGCCTCAGGACCAATCCTCGGGAAGAGCTTGGTCCAGAGGTTTTTCCACTGCTTCACCAGCTATGTAATCAATCACTTAGCAGTGGAGTGGTGCCTCCCTGTTGGAAGATGGCGGTGGTTTCACCCCTCTTGAAAAAACCTTAATTGGATCCCAACTGTATCAAGAACTATAGGCCAATCTCCCTATTGCCATATCCAGTGAAGATAGTGGAGCGCCTGGTTAGCCGCACACTCACTGGCTTCCTGACGTGCAATAATAAGTTGGGGGATGAACAGTTCGGATTCAGACCAGGACATGGGACCGAGACAGCACTGCTTACCGTGATGTACAATCTTCAGATGCGGGCGGACAGGGGACATTCCGAGACTTTGATCATGTTGGACCTGTCTGCCGCGTCCGACACGGTAAACCACGTCACATTTCTGTTGAGACTGGAGGAGGTGGGGATGACTAATACGGCTCTGCAATGGTTCCAGTCTTACTTGGCAGATAGACGGCAGGCCGTAGCCCTCCCCACCTTTCAGTCAGACTTTACTAACAACAGGTATAGGGTACCGCAGGGGTCATCAATCAGTCCGATACTATTTAATGTGTATATGTGGCCGCTTATGGACGTCATCAAAGCCCACAATATCAGTGTGGTTAACTATGCTGATGACACCCAATTGAGAGTGTCCCTGGATAGCGATCAGGCAGACTCCCAAGACATTTTCCACAAGTGTATGCTGGAAATGGTGTTGTGGTAAAGAGACTATGCTTTGCAGTTTAACAGCGACAAAACAGAGATTCTGCACTGTGGGGTGGGCAGAGTGCCGTCAGTTTTACCATCGGATTTCTGGCCGTTCCCCACTGATGGCCCTATGGTACCTGTGAGTATGGTGCGTAATCTGGGGGTTAGCTTTAATGATAAGCTCAACCTGGAATCACATGTTAATAAGGTAGTCAGGAACTGCCATATGCTTATCAAAGAACTCCGGAAGGTTCTACCACTGTTTCCTCCTCAGACCAGAGAGACAGTGAACAGGAGTGTCATCCTTAGCCACCAGGACTACTGTAATGCCTTGCTGCTGGAATCCCCAAGGTATCTAATAGCGCGGCTTCACAGTATCCAGGCGATAGCAGCAAAACTGGTCTTGAGGAGACCGCGCGAATCATTAACTTCCCAGGCATTAGCTGAGCTACATTGGCTCCCGGTGAGCCAAAAGATACTGTTCAAGTCACTGTGTATAGCCTTTAAGGCACTTCACGGTACCGGGCCAAAGCCACTTCAGGGTAGGTTTGGCTGGTATGCCCCTGTACGCAACTTGCGTTCCTCTGCAGCTAGCCTGGCAACCATCCCGAGGTTCAAGCGAACCACAATGGGTGGGAGAGCATTTGGAGTGGCAGCTGCTTGTCTGTGGAACAGCCTCCCCTTGGAACGGAGGCAAACTCAGGAGCTGCTGTTGGTTCGGAAGAAAGTTAAGACCTGGTTGTTCCCCAGAGTGTAATGGGCAGTCAGCATTTGCGGATGATTCCAACTTTACTGAGCCCTAGCACCAAGATGCCCGTAGGGTTGCAGTGAGGTCTATAAATGTGGAATACATATATACATACATGATGGAGTTGCTCGTTTAATTTAGAGATGAGCAGAACTACAGTTGTTTATGAATACAATATACTTTAAAAAATACAAATACCTACCTCCCCCACCATTCCTTTAGGTTTGGGGACCTGGAATAATCTGAACCTTCTCCTTGCAGGTGAGAGAGATGGTTAGTATTTGTTTTGGTACCATCGGTGGCAGTGAGGGCGAGGCAATGGGTGGTGCAACCTGCAGTGGCCTCCTGGTCAGGGCCCTGGCACTTATTATTTTACAAATTAAGCACTGGACGTACCCAAGTGTAAGGATCCGCGGTGGTCATCTTAGACAGATTGAACACCAAGAGAAAGTTGTGATTGTCTCAGTGGGTGTACCTGACCATACAGTCCATCATGGGAGTCAAAAGGAAAAGACCTAGAGCCTTGAAAAATTGTCCAGGTACCTGCCAGGAAGAGTAAGGGCAGTGGGACAGGGTACCTGGGCAAGAGATTCAAACAGCTGGGAGGTGGCTAGTCCTGTGAGTGACACCCCAGAACCCGGCATTGCTGTCCTAGGGTCCTACTCGAGTACGCTGGGTGGCAAACTTAAGGGGGCTGTCCCAGGCAGATTTCTTCAAAGCGCAGAGGGAGGTTGTAGTAGATCACTCATAGTCACTGTTGAGTTCAACAGGGATTTATTGTAGAGAAGCTACACAGCATACAAAAGAGCGTAGAGAAAATATATTTAGCCCCAACAGCTCTCAGTACAGTTTGAATGCACAGAATCAAGCAACTGGGCAGCTAGGCAACCCATCAACATTCCATAAGGTGAGGCCTGAGCTAGATCATAGAATATAACACTAAAGCAATATAATGAAGAGAATACAACATATCCTCTTTTCTCAATGAACAAAAGTAAAAAACTAAATGAAACGAAACAAACAAAAAAATACAAAACAAATCTAAAAACAATAACTATTGAAAATTTTGTAAGTAAGCAAAAAGCAGTGACTCTAAAACATTTTACGTGCGGTATTTCTTAGGAACAATCCTAGATCTTGAGCTCCTTCTGAAGGACATATCTGAAGGTACACCAACCTACGGACCTAAAGGCACAGCAGCAGGATATGAAGGAACATTCTTAATTTTTACAGGATATGAAGGAACATTCTTAACTTTTACAATCTTACCAGCATTCCACCATTTTCTCCCTTCAACTTGCACAGAATTCCTACCAAGCCTGGTGACGGAAATGGGAGAACCGAATTTACTCTCACTCTTCTTCACATGTAAAGGGGACTTAATACGAACAATATCTCCAACGACCACAGGCACAGTCTTGACCCCTTGCTTACTGTCAAACCAAGACTTCTGTTTGGACTGAGAGTTGGAGACATTTTCTCTAACTAGATGCATGAGACTGTTAATATCAGGAACAGACTTGATCCATTTGTTCATCCATGCAGGCTTAAAGCTAGTGTTGGGCTTTTTTCCCCTCAACAGGTCAAAGGGATAAACTCTAGTTATAAAGTGAGGGGTGGTCCTGTAGAACCAAAGCATACTGTTGAGAGAATTAATAATATCACAGTTACTGGATCTGGCCCACTTAATACAGTCCCCCACGACCCTGTTCATTCGTTCAACCAGCCCATTACATTGGGGGTGATAAAGGGAACGCTTAGTGTGTTGAATGTTGCATGATTTAAAAAAGGATTCAAATTCAACACTATTGAATTGAGTGAAACCCCTCCCTCAAAAACACATCTTTAAGAATAAGAATGATGTTACTGGTAGAGGCCTCTTTAACAAGTTTCATTTTAGGCCATTTTGAAGACTGATCAATTAACACTAAAACAAAACGACACCCACCAGGTAAAATTTCGAAAGGTCGCATGCCATCCACACCTACTTTAGACCATGGTCCAGAGGGACACTCAATAGGAAAGAGAGGCGGACAGGAAACCTTTAAACCTTTGTCAGCAGAACTACAGATGCAGCATGAATCAACAAGATCAATAATATTACTGTCCATCGAGGGCCACCAAAAGAACTCACCGACCTGTCGCTTGGTGAGCGTGGATCCCAAATGACCCTCGTGGGCTTTGACAATAATCTTCTTCCTGAGACTCTGAGGGGCAATCAGCTTTTCACCTAGTAATAATACAAAGTCTTCCAATGAAATCTCAGATTCCACATTCCAGAAAGGCTCTATGCAATGAGGAAGGGCACACTCTCTGGGCCAACCTGACTTAACAAACCCACATACTCATTGTAAAATCTCATAATCGGTAAGAGCTTTAATCCAACTGTCTGGAGTATCAAGACCATGCTCCGGTAAGTCGAGTGAGGCTACCAGGCAATCATCAGAATCTTCCTCATCAACATCAGAAGGAATTGCTCCTTCCTTGCTTGCTCCTTCCTTGTTATTATCAATGAGAAAACGTGACAGATAATCTGCTCTGAGATTCCTGCCTCCAGAAACATGAACAACATCAGACTGGTACTGCGTAAGGAGAGATACCATACGAAGGGTCCTAGATGAAGAGCATTTTCCAGTGCCAGCCCCAAGAATGGAAATGAGAGGTTTATGATCAGTTCTCAATAAGAAGCGCTTACCCCAAATATAGGTTTGAAACTTTCCTCTTGAAGTGTTGTGTGTCAGAACAGCCCCCAGCCCCACTTGACTCGCATCAACAGTTAAGCAAGAAGATAAATTTGGGTCAAAAGGTTTGAGTGTGCTACTGTTAGAGAGGGAAATCCTAACACACTGCAGGGCAGACTCACACTCATCGAACCAATCGAACACCAAACCCTCACAAAGAAGTGAACTGATGGGCCGTACAAGAGTGGCATATTTGGGAACAAACTTCGACTAAAACTCCACAAGACCAAGTAGAGACTTGACATCACTCTTATCGGATGGAATCGGAGCCTGGGTGATTTCATTCAGCAGCCCTTGCCTTGGTTTGATTCCTTCACTATAGATTTGGTGACCAAGATACTCTATGTCTTCAGTGAGAAACATGCATTTTCCTGGCTTGACAACCACCTCATGACCCTTGAAAATTCCCAGAACTCTTTTGAGCAAGGAATTATGTGTCGGGATGTATTTTGAGTAAATCAACACATCGTCCTGGAACACAAGAACACCACTAATCCCACCTAACATACTTTGCATGACACGTTGGAAAACTGAAGCTGTAAAGGCAAGCCCGAAGGGCATCCGTCTGTATTGAAAAGTGCTTAAAGGTGGCACGAAGGCAGTAAGAGGGCGTGATGCAGGTTCAAGTTCAATCTGATGATATGCGCTGGCTAGGTCCAGCTTAGAAAAGTATCTGGAGCCCCTAACACTTGCAAAAAGGTCACATATTTTCGGTAGTGGGTGAGATTCGACCCAGATCTCCTTAATGAGAGATCTCAAGTCCACACAGACACGCAGCTTGCCACATGTTTTGCACCCGACGACCAAGGGTGAAAGCCATAGTGACAATTCAGTGGGTTTGATAATCCCTTGGTCGCACAAGGACTTGAGCTCTCTTTCTAGATCGTCTCTCACACTGAAAGGTACACCTCTCAACTTATGCCTAATTGGGAGGGCCCCATCTTTAACCACAAGTCTATGCTTGAATCCCTTTATGGTTACTAACCCTCCTCCAAAGACAGATGGAAAGCGTTCACTCCACAGGAACAAATGTTGATCATCAGATACAAGAACTTGCTCAGATGTCCCAGGTCTAAGGACCATCTTGAACAAACCCTGATGATACCATCCTAGAATGTTCAGATCCTTCACTGCAACATACACTTTGCCACTCGTTTTCCTGTTCTTAAAAATAAGAACATCTTCAAAATACCCAAGGATATCAATGTTCCGCCCCTCTTATGAGACTGGAGATCGATCGGGGGGTTGAAGTGGTCTTTCTCCCCATGTTTTATAGAATAATTCACGAATCACCATTGTAATCAAGGGAATGAAGAAGTAGGCATTTCTTGCGTTCACTGATAAACCTTGATACACCAATGGCTCCCAGATACATCTGGAATGCGTCAAACCAGGAAAGAGGGAGGAGGAGTAACAGATTGCATCATTTAGCAGAAAGGATGAAAAAAAAGAAGAAAAAGAAAACGTAGTAAGCAAAGAAGAGAAAGAGAAAAAGAGAAAAAGAAATTGCAATACAGCAAACTGGAATCAAACACAGATTTTGTTTCATAAGCCAAACATAAGATAAAATGTAATGTTATTTGTACATGAAATGCAATAAAAGGCACTTAAACACAGTATAAGAAAAACATAAAATGAAATGTGGAAATATGTGTTCGAATCACTGTGTGGGTATCCGCTTATACAATAGAGATATTGACTTAAAGAGTATTGGTGTGCGAATCACCATTAGATAAATCGCACACAGGAAATTACTTTTGAAACTAGTGTGCGAATCATCATAATAACTTAGTATGTGGATCACAGCAGTGTAAGCTGCTCCCTTAAATCAACCAGAGTGTTTTGAAACGCAAAGTAGAAAAGAAATGCCGATCGTCGAAATAGGCTGACTGGAGACATGATGCGTTGCGAAGCAGTTGCTAGGTACACACGTCGTTGTGACGTGACGCTTGTAGTCAGGCAGGCCAGGCAGGTAACAGCTTACTGTTGCACAGAAAGATGGACACAGCGTTGCTAGGCAGCAGTCTAAAACCTACTGTTGCGCATGCGCGAGACAGTATCAACGTCTCTGTCAGCGTGAAGTCCAAATTCAAGAAAAAGCACACAAAAACACAGCCAAAACCTCCACAACACTACCACAGTGAATAGAGAAAAGAAGTGCAACAGGAATCAATTATCCAACAACACTCCTATTTCGTTGCGATCCTTTTTTGTTTTGAATGAGGCTCGAGGGAGGAAACTTCTATGCCGGCAATTGAAAGGGTGCTTGGAGAGAAGAAGACGCAGGACGAAAACGTAGGTGGTGTGAAGCAATACAAAGGAACAGTCTTACCACCGAATGAGGGAGTATCAAAACGATAAGCACCAAAGGTGAGTTGGGTGGCCCGCAAGGTCCAGCGTGTTACTATGTATTGCAGAATTGTCGCCATAAATTGTAGTAGATCACTCATAGTCACTGATGAGTTCAACAGGGATTTATTGTAGAGAAGCTACACAGCAGACTAGAGAGCATAGAGAAAATACATCTAGCCCCAACAGCTCTCAGTACAGTGTGAATGCACAGAACCCAGCAGCTGGGCAGCTAGGCAACCCATCAACATTCCATAAGGTGAGGCCTGAGCTAGATCATAGAATATAACACTAAAGCAATATAATGAAGAGAATACAACAGAGTGCCTTCTCTTGAGGGCCTACAGCAGGAGGCAAAGGCCCAGGCAACTGGTGACACCTTTAGTGATTACCTCATTTACTGGGCAAATCGTACAGCGAGCCTAAGGATCCTGAGCCTGGAGCAACCCATGTGTTGGTGGTCCCCTAGTGCAGTAGTCCTGTTGGAGCTAACTCATGATATTCCCCAAGCAAGATGCCTAGGGCAGGCCAAAACCGTTGACTAATGGGTCATCAACTTTTATTGGCCCCTGATTAGTATGCAGTCTAATGCATTCTGAAAATCTTGCATGACCTAGCAGGCCAGTGGCAAGTCAGAGGCAAACCACAAGGACCACTTGCTTCTATTCCCATAGTAGAAACACCCTTTGAGAAGGTGGTTCTCTGGACCCTAAAGGTGCCCCAGGCAACAGATTCATCCTTGCCTTGCAGACCATGCCATGCAGTACTCTGAGGCCAGCTCTTTGAGGTTGGTGACTGTGCCTGCAGTGGCCAGGGAACTGATGGGAATATTTACTCTTGTGGGTTTCCCCAAGGAGGTTGTGTCTTACCTGGGTACCCACTTCATGTCTGCATACATGTCCATGTGGATTGAGTGTGGGGCAACCTATAAGTTCTTGCCTCGATTCCATCATCAGACCAATAGGCTTGCTCAAAGGTTCAACCAGACCCTGAAAGGCATGGTTATGGGATTACCGGAACCTTTAAGTGGGAATTCCTATTGCCATGTCTCATCTTTCACTACATTGAAGTGCCACAGAAGAAAGTGGAGTTCACTTCCTTTGAACTTTGTTTAGACACATTGGGCCCGATTCACAGAATGAACTTAAGATTCAATCCTAAACTTACTACTATTTTGGTATTCACAGAATGCACTTACTCATTTCGGTATTCCCAGAATGCACTTACTCATTTCGGTATTCACAGAAGGCACTTACTCATTTCGGTATTCACAGAAGTTAGTAGTCCTAACTTTAGGACTCCTAAATGCCTTCTGTGAATACCAAAAGTCTTAAAATTATGATTTTTCTCAGTTTAGTAGTAGTAAAGTTAGGACTCCTAACTTTAGGACTCCTAAATGTCTTCTGTGAATACCAAAAGTCTTAAAATTAGGATTTTTCTCAATTTAGTAGTAGTAAAGTTAGGACTCCTAAATGCCTTCTGTGAATACCGAAAGTCTTAAAATTAGGATTTTTCTCAATTTAGTAGTAGTAAAGTTAGGAATCTATAGCCAGCATATGAGATAAAAGCCCAGGGCGGAAACTATCGAACATGGGTGGCATAAAGGCTAAAGAGGATTAAAAAAAATAAATAAAGACACTATGCTCTTGGCGACAGATGATGGGGAAGAGAGTATCCCCTCCCAGACATCACTTGTTGGGGCAGTTCCCCTCACTCTTCTCACTGATAAATGGGCTCACCTATTGGTGTACCCACGACACAGACACAACAGGCCTGTTAAAACACATTTACATGCTGACTGACATAGTGAGAGCCAGCACTAAGAGTGAGGTGTCCAAGATGCTGGATTTAGGGGTGATTGAGTTCTCCTGTAGTCACTGGTCTAGTGCAGTGTTACTGCTATCTAAGGATGACCCAACAGGCACCACTCCAGAAGAAATGTTCTATGTGGATCACAGGGGCCTTAATTCAGTAACCAAGACAAACACTCACCCCACACCCAGAGCTGAGGCGCTCATTGTTCAGCTGGGAACTGCCAAGTTCCTGAGTACCTTTGATCTGACATCAGGGTGCTGGCTATTGCCCTAACGGAGGGAACCGAGGAGAGGTCGGTATTTTTCACTGAAGAGGACCACTTTCAATTTAAGGTGATTCAGTTTGGATCAAAGAACGCCAGTTCCACCTTTCAGAGGTTGGTCAACAGGGTCCTGGATGGGTTGTAGATCTTCAATGCCGCCTTCCTAGACAACAGTGCTGTCTTCAGATCTATCTATCTGGGAAGATCATCTAAAGCACCAGCTGTAGGTAGTGCTTCAGGCAACTGCAACAGGCATTCCTGACAGTCAAGGCCAGTGAGTGCCTGATAGGACAGGTATCAATTGTGCACTTGGGCCACCAATTTAATGGGGTAAAGTGCCACCCCTCAGCCCAAATTACAGACCATCCTGGCTTGGGAACTACCCAAGACCCAGATTTAAGCGAGAGCCTTCTTAGGCCTCACTTGATTCCACAGGATAATGGTTAGGGAACCATTATTGCATCCTAAACTGAGATGACTTCCAAGAAGCAGTGAAAAAAGGTAATCTAGACAGAGGTGTGCCAGAATGCATTTGATAACCTAAAGGATACCTAAAAGAAGCAATATGCACAGCACCAGTGCTGAAGATACTCAACTTTTCCAACTAATTTATTGTGCAGACAAATAATTCAGAGCATGGCATTGGGGATGTCTTGCCACAGCTGAGTGATGAGGGCTTAGACCAACCTGTATCCTTCTTTAGCTGGAGGATATTCCCAGGGAACAGAGAATGAGTGTTATTGACAGGTAAGCATTTGAAGTGGTCTGGCCACTGATGAAGTTGAGATCATACTTGTTTGGGACTCACTTCCACAGGCCACAGACTGATCAGATGGCTAATGCAGATGCAGTGTGAGAATACAAAATTATTGAGACGGTCCATCTCCCAACAGGGAATGAACTTTATGATAGAACATCACCCTGAGACTGGCCATACCAGTGATGATGGTCCTTCCAGGATTTTCTGTCTAGCAATGAGAACTCCTGTGAGGGTGGGTGGTTCTCTCTGCCTTCTGATGTGGGGACACAGGTTGGAAATTACCAACGTTTATGTGATATTCCCTCAGACTTTTACTTTTACTGCTATGTTTTTGCTGAATCAGTTTGTTGGCCATAAGACTTTAGCACTTAACTCCTGCTAACAAGTGGTAAGGTGCTTGTATCTCCCTTCCAAACATGATACAATTGGTATACACCGATTTTACATATTTAATTTACTTATAAGTCCCTAGTAAGTGGTTCTATGTGTGCTCAGGGCCTGTAAATTAAATGCTACTAGCGGGCTGCAGGACTCATTGTGCCACCCACTAAAGTAGCACAAAAAATCATCTCAGCCCAGTTACTGCAACATGTATGGCAGTTTTAAACTGCTATTTTAACCTGGCAAAATAAACCTTTCTCTAGACCTAAACCTTCCTCTTTGTTTTTTGTTTTTATAAGCTCTTTTTATTATCATGTGCTCAGCATACAGTGCATTTAAACAATAAGTAAGATACAGTTTCACAAGCCCTGTTATCTGGTTGGATCAACATCACATTTTAATAAATTACAGCATAGATTCAGTAAGGTAAGATTCTCACCTCAAATACACTCTTCTTCCCTAATGTTCCCTATAGGCCTGCCAACGGATGCATAGGTCATGTTATCTTGTTGGATTAAACATTACATTTGGATCAATTACAACATAGATTTTGTGAAGTAACATTCTCCTCTCAAGTACACTCTTCCTCTCTAAAGACCCCTGTAGGCCTGCCAGCTTCCCTAGATCTTTTCCCATTTACGTTGACAGCATCTGCTCAAATATATCATGTGTTCCTCTTGTCTACACCAATCCAGATTGGATTTCCATTCCGCTACCCTCAGGGGGAGAGTGGCTACGCCCCAGCTTTCTGCGATATTTCGTTTTGCCACCACTGCAGCTAATGTGAGCCATATTTTCGTATAACTCAGTCAGTCCTCTTTCCCTGAGATTTGGAACAAAAAAACCTAGGTTCAACCAGGATCTCTAGTCCCATCACTGTGGCCATAACTCTCCCAATGTTGTGCCTGTTTGTTTGTATTATCGGCATTTCCATAACAGATGGTAGAAGGTCCCTTCCTGTCCACAGCCCCATATCAGCACGGCCCAATCGGTGTAGTACCATCCTGGCATAATAAGTCTGGTGCAAAATCTTCAATTGGATCAATCCGAACCTAGATCGTATCGCTAGCTCCCTTGGGCCATGGATCGCTTCCACCCAATCCTCAACATCCAAATGGCCCATGTCGCCCTCCCATGTTTTTCTCAGTGGCCCTAAAAGGTCAGGGGAAATATTCATTCTTTCATTATAAAGTAGTGATACTGCATTATTGGTCAAAGGGTCTGTTATCAGACAATCCTCCATCTGGGATGCCTCTTCTAATTCCTCTCCTTCTGTAATGTATCTCCGAAGGTTGTGTCCCAGTTGAAAATATTACACCCACTCGCCCTCCCTCATTTTTTTTTTTTTTTTAGCAGAGCAGAGCAGAAAGACAATACAAAGATAATAATATAGTTGAACGTCAGGAATAAAAATCCACAATTTCAATAAAACACATTCTTATTCGTTTATCAAATTAAACCTATATAAATTACAAAATCATACATATTCATCAAAATGCTAGAAAGGACAACAGGAGTCTGGCTGGACCATACAATGATTTAAAAATACCACACAGTATTACTACCTTGATTTTTTTCCTAAAGTGCTAAAGTTGAAGAAATAACTCTGAATGAGCATGGTTACAAACACTATTTACATTATTACATCACCTCAGGATCACCACTAATTGAGGACCTTGTTTGCTTCTGCCCTTGATTATAGAGTGATGGCAAGCAAACAACTGATTAGATCCCTATACAAGTGGTGAAAACATTATATCTATGCTAAAAACTGCGACATTAAAGTGCAATTGTGCCTTCCCCTAAATATAGAAACATAAAGTGCAATGTGCAAAGTGCTACATTTCTATCATTGTTTCCAAATTATCAAAAAACTTCCAAACAGTTGTAAACCTTTTAGTAGCACTGACCGTCTTGGCGTAAGCTTCGTCAAACCTCCTAGTTCTTTGTATTCTATTTAGCCATTTAGAGTAGGATGGTACCTCTTCAGAGCTCCAATTTTGGAGAATTAAAGAATGAGCTACTAAGGAGCAAATCACAATATAAGTCTCTTCAGCTTTGGTCAAATCCGACCTCACTTTGGAAATGCCAAAGAGGGCTACCTCTGCCTCGGGGTCAAGCTTCTTTTTAGTTCCATGACTTATTGATGAAAAGATATTGCACCAAAAAACTTCAAGCTTTGAACACGTAAAAAATATGTGGAGCCAGTCTCCCTCACCTTGAGCCTGGCATCGAAAACATTTATTATCCACGTCCGCATAACCCTTATTTAGAGTTTCCGGGGTGTAATAAGCCATCCACGAGACAAAAAGGCCATCCTTTTGAAGTTGGCTGCTCTTAGGGCCTTATTTCCTAGCTGGGCAATCGACTGCCATTCCTGGTGGGAGAAAGATCAATTAGTTTCATGGGTTACTTTTCCCAAAAATTCTTCAACCAGGGTGGGCGCCTTGCATTTTCTCAACAGCAAGTACCAATTTCCCTCCCCTTTTACTTTTGCTTTATATAGAGCATTAACCTGATTAGTTGGCACACAACTTAACAGTAAATTATATTTATTTATAAAATTAGCTATCTGCAAGTACTTGAAAAACCCTGGCTTATTCCGATTGCCAAATCTATTTTGAACCTCTTGCCAGGAGATTACTTTCTTAGAAAATAAAAAATGACCCAATTCCTCAAGACCACCGTCCTTCCATCTTTTAAGCCGGCTAGAATGAATTTGAAGACCAAGAGTTTTACATTCCTCTAGCTTCAAAAAGATAAATCCTGAGGAGTCAGCTTGTTTAAAGAAAGACTACAATCTGTTGGAAAAGTCACGAATCATCTTATATCAGGACTTTTTCGGTAGTTTAGATGTTTTTCAACAAATTAGAATTTGTGAGCCTCTCGAATCATCCTCCCAAAAAAGAATGTCTAGCAAACCATTAGGTTCCAGTAAACATGCTGTGAGATCCAGAATTGCTGCTTCATAATAAGTTTGAACGTTTGGAAAGGCTAGGCCTCCCTGATTTATTTCCAGCTGTAGTATGGGCATTTTAACCCTAGAGGCCTTCTTATTACAAACAAATTCCCGAACATTGAGTCAATTTCTGTAAAGTATTTAGAGTTGATCTTCAAGGGTACATTTGTAAAAAGGAATATTAATAGGGGAAGAATAGACATTTTTAAAAGTGCTACTCGGCCAATTAGAGTTAAAGGTAGAAGAGTCCACTTGACTAGCAGGGCTTTAATTTTATTCTGCACAGCTAAGTAATTCAGACTAAACATTGTTCTACTTGATTATAAACGTAGATACTCATATATCTTACCATTTTTGCTTTCAATGCCTCAGTTTTACAATTTCGGGGTAAAAAGTTGCAGTCAACATTCAATGTTAAAATCACAGTTTTATTTTGGTTTATTTTATATCCCCCTATTTGCTCAAATTTACTAAATTCTTCCAGAACCTGTTCCAAATTCTGTTTATCTGGGCGTAAATACAAAATCATGTCATCAGCGAAAGGTTTTAATTTGGCTATCCCTTCAAATGGAGCTTTAATTTGGGGATTTCGGCAGGTTCTTATAGCCAAGGGCTCGATAAAAAAGGTGAACAATATAGGGGACATCGGGCAGCCTTGGTTCCGCGATTTATATTTACTGCCCCTATTAAATCGGCATTTACTATGGCCCGGGCTTGAGCACCTTGATAGATATTTCTCAGCATATTTAACATTTGGACGTGGACTCAAATTTTCCCAATCCCAAAGAAAGTGTGTCCCAGTTAACCAAGTCGAACGCCTTTTGAGCTTCGACCAGACTAACAAGGGTTGGGATTTTGGTGATAGTCAAATAATCAAGGGCCTGATTAAAAACACAGTCTGATCACAACAGATTAGTGCCTGTGCAATGGGGGTACAGCGTTGAGCCCAGACTTTCATTAACATTTTAAAATCTGCTTTGAGAAGACTGATCGGCCTATATGAATTGACATCCTTACAATTTTTCCCCGTTTTTAGAAAACTGACCAATATGGACTCCTTAAAACTCTGGGGAACACCGCCTCCCTGTTGAATAGTATTAAGCAATTTTGTCAAAAAGGGAGTCAATTCCTTAGAAAAGGTTTCATAAAATTCAATTGGGAGCCCATCGGCTCAGCAGGCTTTTGCCCCTGCAATTGACTTCACCACATTTAAAATTTCTAGTTCAGATATATTGAGCTGAAGTTGTTCCGCTAGTGGTCCTAAAAGAAATGGAAGATTTACCTCCTCGAAATAATTATAAATTTGATCCAATCCTACCCCAAATCTGGTAGCGTATAGCTGCGAATAGTGCTCTAAGAAAACGTGGGGTATACCATCTTTGTCAATTATAGAGGCTCTGGTCTTGGGATCAATAATTTCAGATATCAGGGCCGCTTCCTGATTTGTTTTAGTTGTATCGGCAAGCATTTTGCCCACCATTTGGCTCTCCTCATACACTCGCTGTTGATATGTTCTAGAGCTGGTTATCTCTTCAATTGTAAAAAACTCCTTCAGTTCGTACTTTGCCCATTCCAACTGGACTCTGGCGTCCCCCGTCCCCTGAGACTGTGTATTTCTCTAACTTATTGCGTTATGTACAGCCTCTTGTAGTTTAGTGATTTTTTCTCGCCTTTCTTTAGCCTGGGCGGCTGAAAAAGCAATCATCTGCCCAGGAAGGTCTGCCTTAAACCCACCCCAGACTGAAAAGATTTCTGCTGTATTGTCATTTATCTTTAGAACTCTGATATCCATTCCTTTGTGTTGGCCACCCAGTGGGGGTCCTGTAGGAGGAGACGATCCATCTGCCACCTGGATCTTATCCTCCGGCACTCCTCAATCTCCACTTTGAATTTAATGAGGGAGTGATCAGAAAATGGATTTGCCCCTATTTCAGTACCTGTGTAACTCAGAGATTGTGATATTAAGAAGAAATCAATACTAGAAGCTGTATGAAATTGATTAAAGTAGCACATAAATGTATTCTTGGTTGGATTGGAATTAGGTCAGGGGTCTATTAGAAGACGTTCCTGTCTTAGTGCCTCTACGACTTTTTTTGGTTTTGGGTTTCAGCTCTTTTTTATTTTTAATAGAAGTATCATTCTTTAGATCTGGAATGAAATTAAAATCCCCACCCAAAATTATCTTTCCTGGTGCCACCCTGAGTATCTTGCTGATTTTGAATGGGGCTGTAATGTTGTACCATTGAATTTGGCATCAATCCAGATCCACCTTCCCAGGGGATCTCTCAGAATTTTAACCAAATTCCCAAGCGAGACCTCTACAAAAATAGATGGCTACTCCTTTTTTTAGCCAACCCAGCTGAGGCAAAGAAAGCATGGGAAAACCATCTTGGGAGAAAGAACTTTGGGGAGTTGGTTTTCAGATGAGTTTCCTGAAGAAATAAAACCTGGGGTAAAAAGGAAACTAACAATCTAATTAATGTTCCATACTTTTGTTGTTAAGCATCCCATTGATGTTAACTGAAATAATACAGCCCTTGTTTGTCATTTTTACAGTGTGTCAACACAATGCACAAGTGATCCCACAGTCCTAATGATCTTTCCCCAAATTTCCCTACTACTGCTCATTTTACTACTGCTTACCAAATACACAAATAACCCTACAATCCTAACGATCTTTCCATTAATGCCCATGCTACTGCTCATATTACTGCTGCTTCTGCTGTACCCATCCCACCCACCTCTACCCCAACCCCTGAAACTCTCCCCAGAAATGTGGTTGACCCCACGGGCCCTGCAACCCACATCTCACCCTCCATACTTGCTTATGGGGTGCCCTGATCCTGCACCCTAGGTGACCTACCCCGCCCCCCACACAGTGGAAAAGACTCAGTGGATAAAAATTCAAACATTATTCATTTCCATAGATTAAATCAAAGCAATTTCATCTCAAAGTGGTAATCTCTCTCAGTAATTCCTGAGCGTCCTCTACCCGCGAAAGCATATGAAATTTGCCTTTGACCAGCACCCTTAACTTTGATTGCTGTGCAATGGATGCCTGGGCCCCTTGTGCTCTAAATAGAAACAAGAGCTTTACAAATTCTTTACCTCCACGTGTCGCCCCTGCTGACATGTCTGGGAAAATCCGACATTTAGAGCACTCGTCAATAGCAAACTGTGTCTGCTGAACTTCTTTAGTCAAGACATTCTCTTTAATTCTATAGTCGGCAAAGTTACTTAGAATTGTACGAGGGTACTTGGAATTCAGGATGGGATGAGCGGGAACCCAATGTGTCCTGGTTATTGTTAAATCCCCAGAATAGTCAGGAAGCACTTTTTGTCTGATAAATGTTTCAGCCAGCGAAGGGTGTTGGTACCATCACTCCCCTCCGGCACTCCCACAATTCGAAGATTTGAGCGACGTGAGTGGTTTTCCAATTCTTCCAATTTGGTCTCTGGGACAATCTCATTTGCTGTCACTTCACTGATTTTCAGAATTGTGGAGCTCTTCTGATCCTCCAAGTGAGCTATCCTGGACCCTGCCTCTGAGCCTTGCGGGAATGTCTGAGATTGATTCCTCAATTTTTTCCTGCCTGAGATGGAGAATGATTCAGAAAATGGGGTGGTGATGAACAGAGTGTCTGAATTAAGCAGACCACTCTTACCCAGTCCAAAGATCAGGGCTTGATCCATCACCGTTATTTATCTCACTGCCCCGTCCCAGCTCAGAACCTGGCTATATGCAAATCAGTCTGTCCCTGGCCCAGTGCATCATGGGAACAGGGCAGACTAAACTACCAAGCCAATTCTTCACCAGAAAGGAGACAAGCTACCGGGGACCGGTTTCTGGCATTTCAGCCGTCTTCGGCCCGGCTTGCTTGAATCCTGATGGAGCAGTGAGAAAGGGACTCATGTCTGAGTATGCCCTGCCACACCTATGGTGGCCAAAAACGATTCAGAAAATGGGGTGGTGATGAACAGAGTGTCTGAATTAAGCAGACCACTCTTACCCAGTCCAAAGATCGGGGCTTGATCCATCACCGTTATTTATCTCACTGCCCCATCCCAGCTCAGAACCTGGCTATATGCAAATCAGTCTGTCCCTGGCCCAGTGCATCATGGGAACAGGGCAGACTAAACTACCAAGCCAATTCTTCACCAGAAAGGAGACAAGCTACCGGGGACCGGTTTCTGGCATTTCAGCCGTCTTCGGCCCGGCTTGCTTGAATCCTGATGGAGCAGTGAGAAAGGGACTCATGTCTGAGTATACCCTGCCACACCTATGGTGGCCAAAAACGATTCAGAAAATGGGGTGGTGATGAACAGAGTGTCTGAATTAAGCAGACCACTCTTACCCAGTCCAGAGTGGTGGTGGGATGGTGCAGTGAGCTAAAAAACGGTGATGGATCAAGCCCTGATCTTTGGACTGGGTAAGAGTGGTCTGCTTAATTCAGACACTCTGTTCATCACCACCCCCTTTTCTTAATCATTTTTGTCCACCATAAGCGTGGAAGGGTATACTCAGATGTGAGTCCCCAGCTCATTGCACCATCAGGATTCAAGCAAGCCGGGCCGAAGACGGCTGAAATGCCAGAAACCGGTCCCCGGTAGCTTGTTTCCTTCCCAGTATAAGAATTGGCTTGGTAGTTTGGTCTGCCCTGTTCCCATGATGCACTGGGCCAGGGTCAGACTAATTTGCATATAGCCAAGTTCTGAGCTGGGATGGTGCAGTGAGCTAAAAAACGGTGATGGATCAAGCCCTGATCTTTGGACTGGGTAAGAGTGGTCTGCTTAATTCAGCCACTCTGTTCATCACCACCCCCTTTTCTGAATCATTTGTGTCCACCATAAGCGTGGAAGGGTATACTCAGATGTGAGTCCCTAGCTCATTGCACCATCAGGATTCAAGCAAGCTGGGCCGAAGACGACTGAAATGCCAGAAACCAGTCCCCAGTAGCTTGTTTCCTTCCCAGTATAAGAATTGGCTTGGTAGTTTGGTCTGCCCTGTTCCCATGATGCACTGGGCCAGGGTCAGACTAATTTGCATATAGCCAAGTTCTGAGCTGGGATGGTGCAGTGAGCTAAAAAACAGTGATGGATCAAGCCCTGATCTTTGGACTGGATAAGAGTGGTCTGCTTAATTCAGACACTCTGTTCATCACCACCCCCTTTTCTGAATCATTTTTGTCCACCATAAGCGTGGAAGGGTATACTCAGATGTGAGTCCCTAGCTCATTGCACCATCAGGATTCAAGCAAGCAGGGCCGAAGACGGCTGAAATGCCAGAAACCGGTCCCCGGTAGCTTGTTTCCTTCCCAGTATAAGAATTGGCTTGGTAGTTTGGTCTGCCCTGTTCCCATGATGCACTGGGCCAGGGTCAGACTAATTTGCATATAGCCAAGTTCTGAGCTGGGATGGTGCAGTGAGCTAAAAAACGGTGATGGATCAAGCCCTGATCTTTGGACTGGGTAAGAGTGGTCTGCTTAATTCAGACACTCTGTTCATCACCACCCCCTTTTCTGAATCATTTTTGTCCACCATAAGCGTGGAAGGGTATACTCAGATGTGAGTCCCTAGCTCATTGCACCATCAGGATTCAAGCAAGCCGGGCCGAAGACGGCTGAAATGCCAGAAACCGGTCCCCGGTAGCTTGTTTCCTTCCCAGTATAAGAATTGGCTTGGTAGTTTGGTCTGCCCTGTTCCCATGATGCACTGGGCCAGGGTCAGACTAATTTGCATATAGCCAAGTTCTGAGCTGGGATGGTGCAGTAAGCTAAAAAACGGTGATGGATCAAGCCCTGATCTTTGGACTGGGTAAGAGTGGTCTGCTTAATTCAGACACTCTGTTCATCACCACCCCCTTTTCTGAATCATTTTTGTCCACCATAAGCGTGGAAGGGTATACTCAGATGTGAGTCCCTAGCTCATTGCACCATCAGGATTCAAGCAAGCCGGGCCGAAGACGGCTGAAATGCCAGAAACCGGTCCCCGGTAGCTTGTTTCCTTCCCAGTATAAGAATTGGCTTGGTAGTTTGGTCTGCCCTGTTCCCATGATGCACTGGGCCAGGGTCAGACTAATTTGCATATAGCCAAGTTCTGAGCTGGGATGGTGCAGTGAGCTAAAAAACGGTGATGGATCAAGCCCTGATCTTTGGACTGGGTAAGAGTGGTCTGCTTAATTCAGACACTCTGTTCATCACCACCCCCTTTTCTGAATCATTTTTGTCCACCATAAGCGTGGAAGGGTATACTCAGATGTGAGTCCCTAGCTCATTGCACCATCAGGATTCAAGCAAGCCGGGCCGAAGATGGCTGAAATGCCAGAAACCGGTCCCCGGTAGCTTGTTTCCTTCCCAGTATAAGAATTGGCTTGGTAGTTTGGTCTGCCCTGTTCCCATGATGCACTGGGCCAGGGTCAGACTAATTTGCATATAGCCAAGTTCTGAGCTGGGATGGTGCAGTGAGCTAAAAAACGGTGATGGATAAATCCCTGATCTTTGGACTGGGTAAGAGTGGTCTGCTTAATTCAGACACTCTGTTCATCACCACCCCCTTTTCTGAGATGGAGAATGGCTGTCTCATGTGCCTGGGAATTTTTCATTTCCCTGATCTCCTCCAATATAAGATTGATAAAAGTTTTCATTTCCATATGTTGCGAATTGGCCCCGGAGGATGAGAGTTCCTGTTTCTCTTGTGAGTTTTTATTCCTATTACTGCTCATCTGACTTTGTGATTCTAAGCCCTTTTCTGTAGATGTAGCAGATGTTTCCTGGAGTTTCTACAAGCTTTCTGGCTGTTGTTTTGAGATTTTTTCTGCTATGGAGGACTGATCAGAGAGTAAATGCTGATCTACTAAGGCGTGTGCACTTGCCTGACAAGGCAATGTACTCCCCTCCTCTAAATTGGGTGGAACTGAGGGTACCAGGGCTAAAGGTGAGGCCTCAGAAGGTGGAGACATGTTCAGCCTTTTGAAAGAATTAATTGTTATGTCCTCCTCTGGTGTTGCTGGCAGAACTGAGTTTGCCAGTGAAGGGACTTGGATTGCAGGGGGCTGAATGGGCTGAATGCTCTATTTGGCAAACAGTGGGAAGTCCTTACAAGTAGCTCTGACTTATTACATCCTGTCGTGGATTCACCGGTCTGTCCCTCCATAGCCACATGAGTTCCGTCGGTTGCGTGGATGGGGTCCTCCCCCCCTTGTGGTAGAGCAGATTGCGGCTCAAACGGCTCTTCGGTAGAGAGCTCTGAGCTCGAATTTAGTCCTGAACGGTTTGTGACGCCTGAGGCTTTCGCCAGGGCTGTTGCCCCCTTAGCCTGCACTAGACATTTTTAAGCTTTCATTCCAGTCGCTGCATCAACCCTCGCTACAGCGTTGGCTTGCTTCAAATGTCTTCCCATCCTGCTTTAAAATCTTTTAAAGTTCCCAACTGCCTACCAATTCGCCAAATGTGAAATATCAACCAGAAGCCTTAATCGCCACCCTGCCGTCACAGCTCTTTTTCTGCTGCTGCTGCACGCTGTCAGACACTGAAATTAGCTCCAGTTTACTCCAATTAACTCCTTTGAAGCACTCTGGAGTACTCCCACCCGAGGCGCCAATATATTTTGTCTGTTGCTGCTATTAAAATACCAACAGGCTGATACTTGGGCTGATACTTAGGCTTACACCCCGGGTGACCTCAGTTAACGGGGAGCCCCGGACTGGATGTCCTATTACAGGCTCTCTACAAAATTTACATTTGTATTTGTCCAAGTGTTGAGATTCAATGTGTGCCCTTCGATGCAAAAAAAGTTGTTGAGACAAAGCAGTGTTGTACTTTTTCTTATAGGCTGCTACCAGATGTTATAGACACATCGGCAACAGTGCCTGCATGTATATTTTCATTCCTGATCTTACCAGTCAAGGGAGATGCAGCATTGTAGCATCACAGCGATGCCCGGTTAGCCCTGGAATTGGAAGCTGTAGTTTTCAGCCATCTGTGGAGTTCGAGTTAAGATTCTCGGCCCGGACGCTACTAGACTCACCACTGAACACTTCGCTAGTTTACACGTCCCGCTTTCAAGACTTTCGGGGAGGATTTCAGCTCGAACAGTCACCATTTCCCTCTCCACTCCACACGGTCCACTGAGGTCTTCCCTCTGGAGGGCAGAGTCCCAATCACCTGGACTACGGAGAGGCGGAGATCCCCATAGCCGTTATTTCATAGTTGTTGTAGTGTTTTGAATTTAATATATGCCTGTTCACTCTATACATCACCAAGTCTTTCCAGACCCAACAGTTTCCATTTGCCAAAGATTCCCAACTCTCCCACCTTCCGAAGTAGGCCCCTGTCCCAAACTGGGGTAATTTTTGTTAATTTCCCCTTGCAACCCAAGTATTTATTTGCTTTTACCACTGTCAATGTGTGAATTGGGAGTTCCTTCGACCGCCTTGTATTGTATAGGAGGGGAAGGTACCGCCCCACTACCATGGCTAATCTGTCTACTCTCCACACTGGGTCCGCACTGTCCTTGAAACCCCATTTGCTTACCATGACCAGCTGGGAGGCCCAGGACTAAATTCTAATGTTGGGAATTGCTGGACCCCCTTCGTAAACTCCTCTCTGTAATTTACGTTGTGCTACATGTTAGGCACCTCTGCTCCACAAAAAAGGAGCGTAATTCCGTCTCCAACTTCTGAAAGATGTGCAGGACCTCATAGGGTGTATTTTGTAGACTATATAGAAGACACAGTAGTGTCATCCTCTTGAATAGGACTGCTCAATTCATTAATGTGAACGGAGGTGTCTTCTTATGTTTTCACTTTATTTCTATTTGAGTGCTGCATAAACACTTTATCATTAACTTTGTATTCCTTTGACTGTTTTAATGGTAATAGGTTGGAAAATAGAACTGGTTATCCCATTGGTTTGATCAGGAACCAATGAGTTTTGATAGCACACAGATTGGGATCCCCGGCACGAAACAGGAAGGCTTGGAATAGGATGCATGCATAACAAGTGTGTCCATTGGTCCAAAAAGAGGGGAACCAGAATGGAAACTTGATGTTAGTCAAGTTAATGGGAAGCTTGTGAAAGATTCATATAATTGGTTAAAAAATAAGCAGGAAATTGAAATAAAATAAAAAAAGAACGTTGAGGGGCAATGGTGTATTTTGATTGGTTAAAGGGATGTTGGACCAAAAAGGAAACACATCAGGATTATTCATATTTGGAGGCTTTGTGAAAGATGATTTGATTGCTGCAATGGCTGAAGTTGAGGGTTAATGGTGTATTTTGATTGGTTAAAGGGATGTTGGACCAGAAAGGAAACATATCAGTGTTACTCAGATTTGGAGGCTTTGTGCAAGATGATTTGATTGGTGCAATGGGTGTAGACAACTGACAGCGGATTGTTGGGGCATAATTATAACAATTGGTTAAAAAAGATGCAGGAAACGGAAAGAAAATAAAAAAAGAACGTTGAGAGATAATGGTGTATTTTGATTGGTTAAAGGCATGTGGACCAGAAAGAAAACCTATCAGTATTTTTCGGATTTGGAGGTTTTGTGAAAGATGATTTGATTGGTGCAATGGGTGAAGACAGCTGACAGCAGATTGTTGGAGACATGATTTAAAAGGTTAAGTCAGGTGGGTAAACCTTTGACAGCGGGAATTATGGGACCGGCTGTTCATGGAGGTGGCTAATCGCGGCCTTAGCTGGTAAGTTAGACGTATTAGAGATTACTAGTTGTTGTAAAGTCAATAATGCTGAAGTGGTTTGGTAGATAATGGGATAGGGTAGTTGTGATTATGGAAGAGTATTACTCTACTTGTCTATATTTTTTATATAGATAATGCAAAACTAGGAACAAATTGATACAGTGGAGCAGTGGATACTGTGGGAAACTACTTGCGAAGATCGAATATTTATGGGTATATATTAAGGTATGTTTGATTCACTATTGAATTGATGTGCTAATATCAATAGTTGTGTGACTTTAAGAGAAATAATTATAGGTTTTGGAATTTGTACAGGGTCTTTGGACTTGAATACGAAGGAAGCTGGAATAGAGTATAAGCTAATACAGTTATTCATAAGGTACATTCACCCTTAGTATTTTACATGTTATAAATAGGATTTAATAAGATTTGGAGCAATGCCATTGCCAGAATTAGACTTTGCAATAATGAAATAATAGAATCTGTCTGTTTAGATCATAGGGTTCACCACTAATGATGTAAGTGGGATATAATTGAACAACAATTTAATAATCGCATTTTAAGAGGCATAGCCCTCCTCTCCCTTCAAATTCAGGAATAGGCAAAAACGATTTGTCATTAATGTGACCTTTCCATATTTTTTTCAGAATTGAATAATATTTTGGCTAGAATTGTCTGGAGAGCCAGAAGAGGTTGACTGAATAATTAAAGATTAATATATATAATTAGGTATGTTCTTTGTTCCCCCTTTTTTTTAACTTAGGAATATTGGGCAACACATGGGAAGTAGAGTTATTAATGTGACTCGTTTTTGTATAATATAATAATATATTCTTTTAGAATTGGTCATAATTTAGACTTGATTGAATGGAGTACAAGAAGAAACCAACTGAATGATTATTAAGACTGAAATCTATCAATACTGGTTGTAATATTTGAATAAAGAGGTATGTGTATGATGATTCAATTGGATAATAAGTTATGCTATAAATTACTGGTCACTAGGGGGTGGAATGGTTTGTACGATGGGTAATACGGTTCAACAAACACATTTAGTTGTTGGAATGGTTTTCATGGAGTTTTAAGAGTGATGTAATGAACTATGTCTTTTAAGATAATTAGCTAATATTGTACGGAATATTAAATTGTGGTGTTCTTCTTGGGTTGTGGTTAATATTAGAAAGGATATAGGCAGGATTCAAATCAAATCAAGGTTGAAGTGAGTGCAGGTTCAGAAGATACCTTGAATTGTCATGTACAGGTTACATGGTGAATGCTTTTGTTAAATTTGTTTTCAATTTATTGATTGGTGCATATATATTTTCTTTCAGCCCTGATGATGTCCGGTATAGGACGAAACGCGTAGTCTGATATAGGACGAAACGTATAGGCTGAAAAGACTTCATCAATATGTAACACATTGATTCATCTGCAACAATGTTGGAATAAAAAATGGAATATTAGATTGGAACTTGACCTGCTGACTGTTTGCTGAAGAAATACAATAATACATTGTAGATATGGACATTACTATAAGACCTTCATTTCCATTTTTGTGATTTCATTTTGAGGATTGTGGCCAGGAGCAGTGGGCTACGGAGGGTTGAGTGTCTTATTGGAAACTTTGAAGAAAAGTAATGAACAGTGACTATAGTTCACACTTTTTTTGTCCTCACCGTCTTGCTTTTCGTACTATAGCAATCAATATTTAGTTCTAACAACGGTTCAAGATACTATTTACATAAACATCCAGATTTTATAAGCAATCAGTGATACCAACAGATTAAATTTTCAGAAGGAAGAAGAAAAAAATATTATATAGAAAAAACTATATAGAGAGCGAAACCCATATAACGAAGAATTACAAAAAGATGTCAATTTTATTTGATTTTTAAATAGTAAAACAATTAAGACAAACACTCAGAACAATACTCTGGTACATAAAAAATTGAGTTATACAATACAAAACCAGACAAGTGGCAGACATAAGGGATTACATAACAAAAGAGGTTCAGGACAAAACTGAAACAACATCCAGTATGATGATGTGTCCTTCATTAGTTACGGCCACGGATGTATTGACGGTGATCGACCTTTGTATAATTGCATGGTCATACTCAGGACAAGACTTTTTACTGAGCGTCCAAAAAGATCTATAAAATACAAAAATTACATTCATATTGGTATAAATTAAGAATGTAGTCCTTCTATTGAAGAAGAATAGAAAGAAATTAGCTGAGGCTACTGTTATTCCTGATGATAAATTAAAAGATAAAATTGATTTAAATTAAATTTTTCAATACGTTTATGTCAAATCATTTTATGTACCAATTTTACCATTCATCATTCATGTTAGTCTGTAAGATCATTGACACATGTAAGTGCTGAAGTACGTGGCTGAGGCTACTCTTATCCCTGATGATAAATTGAAAGATAAAATAGATTTAAAAATTTCAATATAAAAAATAATTGCTGTTTATGATTAATTGATTGGATATATGCCATATTTGTGGATTGTTTGATTGCTATAAGAATGGTCTAGTTGTTTTTTTTTAATGTCCCATTACCATGGTAGTAATTAATAATGAATGGTAGATTCTTTTCTGGAGAAGTCACAAACCTGTAGTGGCCTATGATACTGTCAATGGATATGACTATTCAGTAGTTAAGCCCCCCCCCCCATTTTCTATTTTCTTCTGTTTCTTAAAATTTCTACATAATCTTTTACTATTTTAATTCTTTATTCTTCTTCTCGTACTTTCTATTCTTTTATTATTTTTTGGACATTTAGGTTGGACTGACTAATTGAGGTGCACGCTGTAATAAGGTTACTATTATTGATTTTTGACAATCAGTTTAGCTGGGCCACTATTTTTCATTCTTTTTGTTCATACACTTAATATAAGTGTATTTAATTATTTTTCACATGAAGTGTTAGGAGATAATTAGTTTTGTTCTTGTGTTTTAGAACATTTTTAAGATGGGGTTTGTCATTATGAAATTTATTCAGTAGGGCCATTGTTAATTTGGAGAAGTGTGTTTCATCCCCTCGGCTTTTTAATTTTAAGCTCAAGACACACTGCTAGCACTTTTGGCTTTTTCAAGTTTAACGGTGTCCCGTTATTTATAAAAAAAAATACTATTATTTAAACTTACTTGTGTATATTGAGAAAAAGTGTACTCGATCCCTCATTTCATTTGAAGATGGCGTACAACGTTGGAATAATAACTGTCAGTTTCACTAGAGTCCTTCTTTCGTTTTTAGCTTGTGGCTCCGTGTGCCCGCTTTAGTCTGACTCTATTTATAGCCGACGTAGCCTGTAGATGGTGGCTTCTGGTATTAAAACGCCATGATTCGGTGAGTAAAAGATCTCTCGCTAACTTTAATCTTTGTTAAATGATAGTAGTAGGTTATTATAATGGATGGGCACATCGGGGTCCACTGATTTCTTTTTATTTGTTAGTTGTTTTTTTTCATGGATTTATACATTTTCAGGCTTTTGGTCGCTGTGCTGGCTGTATAATACATCTTCGCATGGCACATTTTTTGTATGCCTGTTCGCCTGTTGGAACATTGATTTACAGGTGCTTGTGTGACCTCATTATTTCATTCATTTTTTTGCTATCACTAAATCATGGCTTCCGACACAGTACTTTTAAGTTATTTCATTTTGGAAATGCAGTAACCATTCCGGATTGCTTAATCTTGAGTTTGGTTTCCAATAGGTGAACTCTGATTAGTACTTCTGTTTGTTCTTAATGGAATTGCATAGTACTTAGATTATTGGTTCCATCATTGTAACCAAATACCATTTTCCTTGCTACATTAAAGTTTGTCTGTACCCCTATGTTAGGGGACTATCTTTTTGATAACCGTTTATGGATTTATCTTGGTTTTTTCCTTCTTATTTTGAATTGATTTTTAAGCCCTACGTGGTCGTGAAGCACCCCGGAGATTTGTTCATTCCACCCCTGGCTAGTTCTGTTATATCAAATATGTTTCTCAATATATGTTCCTCTTTTGTGGGCCAAGTCTTAGTTTGGTTTGATAGCACTGGTAATTCTAAGATGCGCGACAACTTTATTACAAGCACTTTAGATTTTTTAGATTGCTAGGGTAAGATGCATTTTCCATCACTTTTATCCTTGTGTTCTTTTGGTTATGAATAAATGGTTTAAATTTGGTTTGGCCCCAAGCATTTGAGATGTGCTTGGAGCTGTTTCGGCCATAGGCAATATTCACCTTTATTATTTGTTGTATTCCTTTCTAGCTATTGGGTAGATGCTCTTTAAGGTCATGAGGTTTATACATCACAACCTTGCATCTATAATCTAAAGTAAGTGGCATACAGGTAGTAATTCTTTGGCTTTAGTCTGTATATAGGATTTGTTTATTATTTTTTCAATTTCAGTTCAGTTTTCGTAGTTTTCCCAAAATTCGGGTACATCTTTAAAACCACTGAATTCATTTTGGTTGGATTATCTTCAGAAATAGGTGAAGTCTTTATGATTTTCTATTTTTTATTTTATTCTCTTTCTCAGTCTTTAGGTGATGGTGTCTTTTACAACGCTTTTCAACATAACTTTATTTTTTTTGTTGTTCTCACGTTAGGTGTGCCGGTGCAATTTCATTTCTCTCCTTTACTGCTTTCTTTCTTTTTTTCCCTTTTTCATTCCTCTCTATTCTTCTTCAGTAGAAGGAGTAACTTCTTAATTTATACCCATATGAATGTAATTTTTGTATTTTATAGATCTTTTTGGACGCTCAGTAAAAAGTCTTGTTGTGATGAGGGCCATGTAATTATACAAAGGTCGAAGCGCCGTAGACGCATATGTGGTCGTAACTAATGAAGGACACATCTTCATACTTGATGTTGTTTCAGTTTTGTCCTGAACCTCTTTTGTTATGTAATCCCGTCTGTCTGCCTCTTGTCTGGTTTTGTATTGTATAACACAATTTTTTATGTACCAGTGTACTGTTCTGGGCGTTTGTCTTAATTGTTTTACTACTTTAAATCGAATAGAATTGACATATTTTCGTAATTCTTCTCTATATGAGTTTCTCTCTATATATAGTTTTTTCTATATAGTCTTTTTTTCTTCTTCCTTGTGAACAATTTTCAATTACTAAGATTAGGGAGCAACAGGATGTTAAAAGTATTGCATATTTCTCAGTTCTGCGGAAGTGAAGTAGAAACTATAACTCATGTATCTTTTTAATATACTTATTTCTTCATTGAATTACCAGCGTTGTATTGAAGAACATAGAATTGGTTACACAAAGATAGTGCTCTGCTATACCCCTTCACAATCACAAGCCCTCTTACTGACAAAGCCACTACATAAGCTGTGACATCTGCACTGCAGAGGACATCTCTAACACAGCAACAGAATTTAGCGGAGACTACTAAAAGTCAATCTGGAGAGCACACCCCTGAAAGCAGCCACAATCCAAGGACACCCACAAACTAAGACACAGGCATTCCGCACGGAGAGCCCTAACCATTGGGCCCAGACCCAGATAAAGTCAGTCAGTGCGTACCGCTGAGCGACCGAGGAGATAGTCCCAGTCCAAGAACTCTATCTTGAAGACCTCAATTGACTCATTCTTGATGCCTGCTTGTTACTGCATTCCTGCTGGGGTGAAACCGTGCAGGAGAGAGCCCTCACCACACTGCTGGGGGAACCACAATCGCAAAATCTTCCACCTCGTTGTCCTTAAGCACAACAGTGGCCCACTGGCCTGTACACGCCAGTCAGAGCCCGGAGGAGGCTGGGATGGGACCCTCTTTTAACTCGGTTGATATAGGGTCTAGGATCCTCATAAAGAAGTGTAAAAACTTATGGGGAAATGGAAAACTAAAGCTGCCGAGCATGGTGGAGACTCTACCAACACCCTGGACTCCTTCCTTCCCAGAGCGGAAGATGCCCTGGGGAAGGAGATTGAACTGAGAGTACAGGCTCTCTACTGGAGAGGTAGGACAGTTAGCTTATTTACTGGACCTTGTGAATTATGGAACAATACCCCCTTGTGAAACAAACCACACGCAAGACATTATTAACATCTGTAGCAAATCTATTAATCCCATGCCTATCTCTCATGAACCTCATGCCTCCCCCACTGAACCGCCTGCTAAGAAAAAAGGGGGGCAATTAAATAAGTCTGTTTATGTGAAATCAAGAACTGTGACACACAATCACCCTAGTCCTACCTCAATTACCCCATTAAACTATGACCCCGTATGTTCTAGAATGGAGTAGATATATACCCAATTGTTACAACCCCCACCTGAAGAGACTACCAAAAATTGAAGAAAATGTAGCTTCCACCAATTTGCTCTTTTAGAAGGTCTTGAGGCTTGCGATTGACAGAGGGTGGACAGGATGCTCCCAAACTCCTATCAGAACCTTGGTGGTATTTTCTTAAAGGACCCCCGACAATTGACGCAGAAATTGAGTGGCTGAAAATAATCACCTGGAACATAACAGGGATAAGGCCTACATTGGGAGATCAAAGAAGGATTCATTATATAAATAACTATGATCTAATATGCTTACAATAGAAATGGGAAACAGGCTTGATTCACCTAGGTGGATTTCGATCTTTTATTACCCCAGCGCTCCCTTCTAGAGCAGGCCGTGCAAGAGGGGGTATTTTAGCATTGGCAGGAAACACCCTTAATTTCAAGGTACTCGCCTTTTCAACTACTCTCCGTATTATAACTTTTTGTTGTTTAAAGGTTCAGGAGGTGGCAACACGCTTTTAATTCATTTCTATAACAATTGGTATTAATTCTCAGGGCAGTACCATTGATTACCTGGCTGTATCTGCATCACATATTTTTTTTTTGTGATATCAAAACATTTTTGTAACATTTTAGCGATCATGCAGCCATATCATACCAAATGAAATAGAAACAATTGCACACTATTCAAACGAGGTGTGTCCCAAAGCCTCATGTTGCGAATAAAAATGGGATGTCTCTTAAAAGGGGCAATATTGCAAATTGTCCCTTTGGTTGTAGCCAACAGATGCAAGGAGGTAATTTCCTGCTTCAACCTAAATTCACCCTCAACAAATGTGGTGGCAGCTTTTGAGCCAATTTTGAAGGAGGAGAAATCAAACTTGGTATTTAATGTTACCCCTGTAAGCCTGCAGCCCCAGGTTGGTTCGATTTAGCTTGCACTAAGACCTAAGCCAACCTCCATTAGGCCCTTAAAACAATTCCAAGGGACCGGGTCTTAATCAAAATTTGTCATCAACAATATAAAGAGGTGAGGAACGCCAGGCAGAAATGACTGAAAGAGTAGGCATGGGATTGCCTCCATCAAGCTGTGATCACAAATAACTCAAGGGATTTATGGGCCATAATCAATTCCCCCTTCTTGATAGATATCTCAGAACCTAATCTTGACTCTCATGTGGATGAAGACACCTGCATAGAACACTTTCATAAAATCTTTGGCCTCAATCATTATGTTTTGAAACTTCAACCGAAAAGCACACAAATAACATACAATTCATCTTTGCTGTTTAATGTAACCAAGGTATGATATGCCCTCCAGCAGTGTAGCAGTAATAAGGACCCTGGCAGGGATGGTGTCCCAATTGATTTTTTCTTTGAAAACCCAAATCTTTGGCGACCCCTTTTAACTAATGTCTTAAATGCCATAACTAGTGAAGGACCACCTGATTCATGGTCAAAAACAATTAGAGACCCTATTCACAAGAAAGGTGACAGACCAATACCAAAAGATTACAGACCCATGTCTTTATTGGATGACAGAGCTAAATTAATTGTTAGAGTTTTACTAAATAGATTAGAAAAATGGGCCACTCAAACAAATATTATGATACCCACACAATATAGATGTACGAAAGGAAAAGGCACAATAGATCAATGCCATAACATAAGTATACTTATTGACAAAGGGGAACAGTCTATATGGCCTTCATGGATCTACCAGCAGCTTTTGATTGTCTCTCATCGTCACCTATGAAGAATCATGGACGAGATGGGCATTGATGAAATCATAATCTCATTTTATGAGGAAGCTGTATACTCAGGCATCAGCATGCGTCTGATTTGAAAATCATAGAGAGTGCACTAGGTGGTTCAATGGCTCTCCTGCCTTTCATATTAAATGAGTGAAGCCATTGCCTAGTTTTAGGTGGAACCCGTGAGACTACTTCAGGGTTTGCTTCCAAGGCATCTAAGTAAATCATGGCTGCTTCGACTGGGGACATCAAAAAACAATGATCCCCTCAGATTCATTTAAGTATTTATCAAGATTATTACAATAGTACTGTTGGCCAATTGTAATGTATAATAAATTAAATCACCACAAATTCATCTGTGATCTAAGTCTTGTTTATATCCAACTAAGACATCCAGATAGTTTACACAAAGTAGGTGCTCCAAGTGGCAGTACAGTGTAAGTGAAAGGGTTGAGCCTAAACATGATATAACACATTAAGTTAGGCAATATTTACAATATTTGCAAATTAGGTGACACCAAGAATAAGATTTTCAAAATCAGGTACTATCAACATACTGATTTGTATAAAGTGCCCAAGCACTTCACCAATTATGATGGGAAGCCAAATTTAGTCATGACGGGGAAGAGAATTTCCCACTTCCCACTGCACTAAATTGAATAATTTTTCAGCATCTATCGTTATGATAGATGCCTTGATGTTAATATTACAAAGATAGTCTAAGGCTTGGAGGAGAAAGTTAGTGTTTGCCAATACGGTCCTTCCTGGGAGAAATCTGGCTTTTTCGATATGGTCTACTTCTTGTGCCAGAGGTGTCCTTAATGCAATAATTCTGGTGACGATTTTATAATCCCAATTTGGAAGGCTAATGGGGAGCCAGGTTGATCCACATGTTTACCTTTTTATTTTTAAAGCTAATGATCACAGCCTCAGAGAAGCTAGAGGGAGTTTCAATATCGTCTAAGATCTCTTTGAACAGAGTGACCAAGAAGGGAGCTATCCGATGTTCAAATATTTTGTACATCTCTGCTGGTAAGCCGTCGTTACAGCATGTTTTTGTATTAGGGAAGCTTTTGATTGTTTCTAAAATCTCTTTAGAGGAAATGGGGACGATTGCACTCTGCCGCTGTTCTTGATCAAGTAGGGGTATATCGATGCCATCAAGGAATTTGCTTATTACCTCAGGCCTAGAGGTCGATGGAGACACATATAGATGTGTAAAATGTGTTCGAAACATTTTTCCTATTTCATATGCTTGAGTTACCATCTGTCCACTAGCTCCACCGTAGATAGATTTAATAATGGTGTTGTTCTGTCTTTTTTTCACCGACCATGCAAGAAATTGTCCTGCCTGTTCGCTCTCTTCATATAATTGCTCAAAGCTAGAGTTCTGACTTACAGTTGTTTGGGCAAAAATATTATTCTTTCAGGGGTAGTCTTGCTTTATTTATTCTTGCTACAGAGTCTTGTACATCCCCCCCTAAGAAGGGCCTGAGTGGTGCGATCAAGGTCAATCTGTAAATCTTGCTTCTTTTCCCTTTTAAGTTTTGAAACTTGAGCTTTGAAGGCAATAGCCTCCCCTGTATGAAATCCTTGCAGGCTTCCCAAACAGGAAAAGAGGGAGCTGACCCAAGATTCCTCTCGAGAAATTCTTAAAGATTAAAGTGCATAGCTTAAACCCAACTTTTATGTGTCAACAAAGATTGATCGAGCAACCACCTTGGACTTTCTTGTTGCTCGGATTTAATATTAAATTCAATAAATGGTACAGAATGATCTGAGAAAGGATTAGACCATATAACAGAATTCTTCCTAATCCATTCAAATTAGACCAAAGAAGTCAATCATGCAGGCCGTACTATATCTCTTAGAAAAGCAGGGAAACTCCTGAGAGGAAAGATTCTCCACGCCACGGATCAACTAAAGCTAGGTCTTTAGTCATTTTAGGAGGAAACCTCAATGCCCTGGGTTTGTTCTGAGCCAAATTGACACAGGATGAGTCCAAGCTAAAATCCTGGAGGATGTTGAAGTCGCCCCCTATCAGGATCAAAACAGAGAAAGCCCGGAGTGCTTCATACAACTCATTAATTACGGTTGTATCATCTGAAAAATTGGGCCATAGAAACTAGCTAAACAAAACTGTTGCATTCCTAATACCATCTTGGGGATATACCATCTAGGGTAAGAATGGCTAAAAACCTCTAGAACTTCTTTAAAAGTCTGAGCTCTTAAGATCACCACCTCTTTGATAGCTGCTCCAGGGAGGCATAGAATGCTTGAGATAGCCCTTTCAGCATTTTGGGGGTCATGGTTTGGGCCTTAAGACGTGTCTCTTGTTAGAGAATAATCTGGACTTGGGCTATTAGTAGGCATTCTAAAGCAGATTTAAATTGAACCTGGTTGCTAACCCTATTAATATTGCATGATGCTATCTTAATGGCATTCAAACCCATTCTTTATGCGCATTGTGCGAGCCTTGATTATTCTGAAAAACATGTGGGTGGCTAGCTTGACCGACTGATAAGCTCCTACAGTGTATTTTGTACGTGCGCTTTGACCACTACCCCCTCGTGCCCCCTTCACGCTCTCCTCACATCATCACACTCTGGCTCTTGAGGCCCACCTGTCTTAGCCCACACCCCCATGGACCTGACCTCCCTCCCTCCCTGATCCACAGACCCCCCCGCCCTCATCCTAGCTCTGTGCTTTGTCACGGCACTCTGAACCCTCCACCAGGAAGAACACATCCTGGATGGTCAATGCCTAGCTAGTCCCTTTAGGAACGTCACAGAGAAAGGTATACCTTGCTGTATAGATTGTGATACATTATTGGAATTGAGGCAGCTTTGCTTGGAGCTATTATTATTGAGAAGTAGCCTTGCCCATATCCGTTCCCTTCCCTCTAATGATCACCAATACAAGGTTTATCTATAATTGGTGCTTGCATTGCTTAATGGTCATTATTTATTGACCAAGCAGCTGCCAAATTTTGTTTGATCCAATATAAGACCTTTCTGGCTAGATCAACAGAGTGGAAAAATCTGTATGCATCCCTACTGTCTGGGCTTTGAATTGACTCATGAGAGGAGTTTAGAGGCATAGAAATAGATTGCGAGAGTTCATCGTGGAGCGTGGCATAGCTACAAGGGGAGAATCGCACCTCCCTAAGCCCTGAGCTAGTGATCCATTAATCTTAGTGGCTTTAGCTCTCTTTGCTGTACAGGTTTGCATTGGCGTGCCCCTCGTAGCTCTTGAAATATATTTAACTGACACTCTGGAGTTGTCTTTTTTTCCCCACTCCGCCTTGGGAAGTGGAATAATCAGCAAAGCACCATACGCAATGCTCAAGCAACTGTTTCCCAAGGTAGTGACAGCAGCACCTAGTGAAAATTGCATCCATTAATGGATGTAAGATAGAACCCTCTACTTGGAATGTATACAATGTTTGGGTATACAATGTTTGGGCTGAATAAGCTTCAAAAGATGCTTCCAACCTCATCGGGGTTGTGCTTTGGATGTGAGGTGGATAAGGGGGATTGGCTTCATACAATCTTCACTAGCCCTGTTCTGTCTTTATTTTGGAGCAAAGTGTTTCAATCGGTAGGGGTGAAGCTCCAAATTGTAATACCACCAGAGCCATTAGGGGCCCTTTTTGAGATATGCAACCTGGTAAACCTGATGGTACATCAAAAACAGTTATATTTCATTTCAACCCTAGTTGACAAATCACTTATCCTTCAAAAGGGGAAATTGAGAGAAGCTCCTCTTATGAGCAGAAAGTAGCACAGATGCAGCAGGTACAAGAACAGGAAGAGCTCTATGCTCTCCGTATGGGGGCCATCTCCAAATTTTGTAAAATATGAGACGATAGGATGGATTAATATCCGAGGTTAATTAGGACCACATCCAGGGTAAAGCAAATTTAATTTAACTAAGGCTTCAATCAAGGATGCAATGTGGTTTTTGGAGTTCTTGTCAAGTATTTGTCTATTGAAATCATGTGATACAAATTAAGATCTCTCGAATGTGTAATGAAACATCGTGTGAAATTAAGATGTACTATTCTACCACGTTTAGATGGAATAAAATATCATATGGATCTATGCTTAAGAAAGGGGTTAGGTGTCGCAGGCACGGTTGTAAGCCAATCTTTAGCTATTTAACTATTTACTATCTGGCTGTGGGGAATAAGATGAAGTCTATTTTATCTATTTATTTATATTTAACTTTCATATTTTTGTATGCTTGCTACCCATTTTTCTACCATATAAATATCTATTACTTGGCTATGTGGGAAAAGATTAATTGTTTTTATGTTTTTTTCTTTATTTCTTTTATTTTACCTGCTCATATTAAAATGAAAAAATATATATTTTTTTTTAAACGGTCAGATTTAGATGGCCCATCAATGAATGATAGAGGTGAAACCTACACAAGTCGACGTTGCGACCCATTACAAGGAATCATATGGGGTCTTCATCAGGACACAAAAGGGCCTTGGTAACCACATACAAGAGACAAGCTAGAGTTCATGTTACCCTAATAGGAGAATCTCACCTGACCAAACAACTTATGGTCTGTTTCAAGAAATATCCATAAACATTGCTGTTAATATAATCTGAGGAAGAATACATCGACAGGTCAATCAGTAAAGGAACCCCATCATGGGAAAACAGAAAAAAACAAGAAACTCCCAAAAAGCATTTTAGGCTTGCAACCTCTGTAAAATAGCAAACAGCAATAAGCAATGAATGGTGAGAAATGTCGAACCTCAGTTGCTACATGCAAACGACCAACTGTGGCAAATCTTTTTTGCATGCTTAATAACTAAAAATGGATTGCAATGAATACAAACGCAAGAGAAAATGGGAAATGTTCAGGCTTTCAAACGACACATGCCTTGCATGCACACTGCAAAACCATCAGAACTGGGTGGGTAGTAGCTCGATATAGGAAGGATAGTTATCAATGTGTGGTATAGAGACACATGGAGTTAGGCATTCTACCCTCAACTTGCACTGTGAGCCACAATGTCATGCAAAGTAATCATATACCTTCAGTGAATGAGTGTCTGTCCTAAATACATCATATAGTTTAGGTGAATCAGGGTCTGACTGCAATCCTTTGCCATGAGAAAATAGCTTAGAGCATTGAATAGGTGACATAAGTCTTAGAGTATCAGACTAATGTCAGTTTTTACCTTAAAAGTGTTGGAAGATCTCTTGAACACAGAGCAGCCCAGCCTAGAGTGACCTCCGCAACTAGGTACACTTAAGGAGGAACAGTCTAAAATGGGATGGAAAAAGTGTTTGGAAATGATTTTTTCAAGAAACATAGTTAATCATATCAATGTGTATCTATACAGTGGCAAATAGAAATGAGGATGACAAATATGAAACTTAACTTTATGGGAACTGCCAGACAACCAGACATTTGAATAATAAGCTACAGCCAGTCAACCAGACCTCTAGATAAAATGCTGCATTGATTCCTCCTGCGTATTCACTCCATCCAACATGGATTTTACTCACTCCATCCATGGAGATGGTTGAGTGCCAAGACTCTGTAACTTAGATTAACCCCTCATGGGTCACATTTGGACATTTCCACTACCTGCAACTTGACTTCTTCAATAGTTTGGCCGTGTTGCACAAGGTGTTCTACCAGGTGAGCTCCCGGTGTTCCACTGTTGATTTTGCTTCAATGCTGCAGTACTTGTACCTTAACTTTCTGTATTGTTTGTCTAATGTAACTCTTTAAGCAGAGCACCATATCGCATATATTACATTGCTTTAATTACAATTTGTGAAAGAGCCGAATTCAGATCTAACAGTCTCATGTTCAAAGAATTTAGTTTTAAGAAAATATTAATATGCCAACAAATATCCAAATTTGAAATGTCGTCTGACCAGAGTCAGGCCCCACAGGGAATGCAATGTGGGAGCAAATAGGACCAGTAGAGCAGCCCTCACTACCTTATCCCTAATGTTAAGACCACTTTTGAATGAACGCATTGGTAAATCTTTATGCTCGAGAGTGTCTTTGCTAAGGTGTCAATGCTTATGGACAATGTTCATAAGATCATTGCTATTGGCTTAGAACTTGCTCACAAAAATCATGCATTCTACAGAACTTAAGTAAGCTTAGGGTATCAAGAAGTGCTCTCTGTCTGTACCATGCCCTTTACCTTGGTTGTCTTGGGAGTCTGTTGGGGTACACACTCTTAGCTAAACCTGTAATTAATGTATTAGACTTCCTAAGAAAATATTTTTTGAAACAATTTCTCTGTATTTTTTTAAGTTGACCTTAGGAGATGTTATCTCAAAGACCTCTGGGGTGGGGGCTAGAATAGATGAGTAATGAGTTATTTTCTGTTGGTTTTCTGAACAATGTAGTGTATTATATCCAGTCATCTATCTTGATAGTGAGGTCAAGAAATTAAATAGTTTGATTATCATAATACATGGTAAACTGAATGTCAGTGGAGCAGGAATTAATCCAGTTCTGAATTTGTTTGGGTGATATGTCATTACAATCCCAAATAAGAAAGACATCATCAATGTAAAGGTGTCACTAGGAGATTATTAAATACAAATTTCTGTTCATAGTGATCCATATAAATATATGTTAGGGGTGAAGCAAACGCAGTTCCCACAGATACATCCTTACTTTTATAATAGTATATTTTCATAAAGCCAGAGCAGTTTGCTGTCAAACCAATCTCTGTCAGTCGTACAATGAAAGAAGTGGGGACCCAATGTAGATTTTCCCTGGAATCCAAGACCGTTGTGGTGACATACAGTACCTGTTGGGGTATATTAGTGTATAGGACTTGGCTATCCATGGTCACCATCAGTTGGTTAGAGCTATCAAACACAACACCCTTAATCTGTTGAATGAGGTCCATGCTGTCCCTGACATATGACCTTGAGAGAGGGACAGAATGTTTGAGAGACTAGCCCACATACTGGAAGAGGGATTCGATTAGCGAACCACACCCTGAGACAAAAAAACGGCCAGGCAGCAAAGTCAGGTTTTCATGAATTTTCAGGATGGTATATACTACAGCCATCCTGGGATTCTTGTGTTAAGAAAATTATACTCATGCCTGGACAGAAAACCATCTTCCAGCCCTTTTTGTTTCAATGTTTTGATCAAGGATTTGACCTCGGAGGTGGGATCATCTCTTAACCTGGTATAATGCTCCTCCACAGTGAGGTGTCTAAAAATTTCTGAGCAATAGGCCTCCCTGTATGAATGACAATACCACCCCCTTTATCTGCAGGTTTGATTACAATTTGTTGGTTAGAGGCTAATGACTGTATGGCCCTTCTTTCTCCAGCTTTAATGTTCTACTTGATATATCTTCTAGTGCTCTGACGTTGTTCTACAATCCTCTTAACAACTTTCTCATAGGTGGTAATTTCAGTGGGGATGGTGCTCACGAGAGGATTAACTATGGGCAAGGGGCACAGCCCTGTGGCTCTAGTGTTGTTTGTGTAGGAAAAAAATTATCAGTCTTATTTTATGAAAGGTTTGTAGTTCTATTTTGACCAAAGATGTGCCTGGTCATTTGGTTAGAACAAAACTCAACCCTCTGCTCAAAACAGGTAATTCATCTGGTATGAGTGCGCATCCTGATAAGTTATAAATGGGTGCCTCAAAATTGCTAAACATATTGTGGTTATCGTTTAGCAGGCATATTTCTGTCTCTTTTTCTCTCTCCATGGGAGTTTTGAGGGTAATAGGCGCATCCGTGGCCCCTTCCTTAAATTCAACTTCTTCCTCTCTGGCTCGGAAACCCTTGGTTGGACCCTCTCCATGGTGGCCTTGGGCCCCTCTTCTACTTCTAAAATTGTTGAATTGTCCGAATGTGTGCTCTTTGGAGTGTGAGATGTTGCCCTAGTGCTCAGTTCAGAATCATAATCTACTTACTTGTGTTGTGTGACAATTCTCAATTCAGCTAGCGTTTTCTCTAGTGCTGTTAGAGCTTCTTTAGCATTCTCTAAGAATCGAACCTCCAGCATTTCTTTTTTTAAATCAGCTGTTTCTTCTCTATTTATTTTACTTGCTCTAATGCAGTATTGATGCTCAAGATTATACAGTGCTTTATTTTTAGTATATTATCCACAAAAGTTGGACTGGTCCAAAAAGGTTGATTGCCTTAGGAGTTTCTTAATATATTCTTCTCTCTAGGACAAAGCATCCTTTCTCAGACATATCAGGAGGGAAAGACAGTGACTGTTAGAAATCTTGAATGAAAGTAAAAAACCAACAACTAGCGATAATTATCGCTATGTTGGCTTAGCGGCAATATTTTTATCGCTGAGCTGCGGCGATTTTTATCGCTTAGGAACCTTGCTATCATCAAGGTTTATCTCCTAAGCGATAAAAATCAGCCAAAATGCATGAATATCGCTGAAAAGTCAGCTATATTCATGCATTACCGAGCTAATGCTCTTAGCCATGTTATCCACCTACCATTGGATAACATGGCTAAGAACTGCTCAGGGGCAGGTGTTAGCTTTTGGAGATATTCGCGCTTAGCGCGAATATCTCCAAAGGTTGGTAATAGGAGATAGCGATGTTAGCGACTGTTTCCAGTCGCTAACATCTTGGCATGCCCACTTTGCATGTCATTAGTGATAAATTTCACTGACATGCAAAGCGGGGCCCAAGATGGTCGCTATCTCCTACTAGCTGTCGTTAACTGGTGTTAGCGACAGCTAGGTAATAGGGAGATAATTTTATCTCCGCTTTCTTGACTTTTGAAGCCAAAAAAGCGGAGATAAACCCCTTGATAATATGCCCCGTATTTACAAAAAAGCTTCAGCTGCAGCTATAGCACTGTAAACCATTCATTGCAAAAGAGGGCCTCCAAGCATTCTGAGAAACTTGGGTAATATGATCATCAAAGAACAATGTTCCCATAGGATTCAATTAAGTATTTATTAGGAATATTACAATAGTAGAGTTGGCCTAATTATAATATGTAATACATTAAATCACCACAAAGTCCTCTTTGATCTGAAAGCCTTATTACGAGTTAGGCAGTCCAACCGCCTGAACACTGCAGCCTCAGCTGCCAAGAGGCCGCAGCACCAGTGGTCTATAGACCGCCATATTATGAGTTTACCTCTGTGTGGCTGTGGAGATTTTGCAGCACTGGTGATTACTTTTCTATATGTATCTATGCCTGTGTGAGCATTTGACTGCTTATGTGTCAGATGCACAAATATGCATGAAAAATGTGGAAAAATACCACCTACCTATTACCCATGTCTGGTCCCTATGTGGGCAATCCAGGCAATGGGTATATGGTACAAAAAGACTCACCTGTACATCGCTACCAACAGGGTCGTAAACCTCAAGGTGAAGATACTGATGTGAAGGGGGGACCAGAAGAAAGGGATCCACGTCAAAGTCTGACCGAAGAAACAAGGGGTGAGTATGCATCCCAAATCCTTTGTTTCCACCTACTTGAAGCTGGCGGTCTCAATGCCGCTGTCAGCTTGTGGAAAAGCCAACTCGTAATACGGATGGCGGTGAAACTCCCCAGTACTGCCCTATGGCAGCTGCATATCTCCGACCACGACCCTGGCGGTCTGTGGTGTGCTGGTGGTGTTGGTGGTTCAGCTGTGGTCTTTCCAAAGGCATTCCGCATTCCTCGTAACATAGTGGTCAGACCGCTAAGTTCACAGCGTTCAGAGTGTGACCGGGGGTTACCGTGGTCCATGCACCGCCAAACTCATAAGGCCCTAAGGGCCATATGTATCATCAAACTATTTTGCATTTCCTAAATAGCGAATTTTGAGGAATCGTTATTTAGGAAATGCAAAATGGTATGTATGAACAAAATCGCTTTTTATTTGCGATTCCTTAAGCTTCCTTATTTGCGAATTCGCATTTTGCGAATTCGCAATTAAGGAATAATTTCCAATGCATTCCTATGGGCCAGGAGGCCCATAGGAATGAATGCAAAATAATTATCAAATTGCGAATTCGCAATTTGCTATTCGCTATTTGAGAATTATTGCAAGGGTGCAGGGGTGTCTCAAAGACACCCTGCTGCACCCCTGAAAAGAACATGTGTGTGTATATGGCGCACATACATGCCCTATGGGCATGTGTTTGCATCATATGCCACCTTAAAAAATGCCAATTTGTGCATTTCTGGAATAATTCACAAGTTACCATCAACTGAAAGTTGGTAGTAATTTGCGAATTCTTAAACTAAATTCGCAAGCTAAAATTGCTACATACATAGCATTTAAGGAATCGCAAATTTGCGATTCCCTATATGCTATGGAAAAATAGGAATCGCACAAGTTTGCAATTCCTTATTTTGGGAATGTTTCATACATTCCAAAACGTGCAAAACGGCCGTTTGCGAGTCGCAAAGGCCGAAATTCTGCGAATTTCAGCCTTTGCGATTCAAAAACGGCTTCATACATATGGCCCTAAGTCTTGTTTATATTTATTGTAGCCAGAAATCATCGAGATAGTTCACACAAAATAGATGTTCCTAGTGATGGCGCTGTACACTTGCTAGAGGTGAGCCAAAAATGTGTGATACTTAAAGTGTGACCAATATTTACAATATGAACAAAATAGGTAACACCAAATTGAACAACGAATCACGTCCAGAATCCTATCCTGTCAACATTCAGATTTAGATGGCTCAACAATAAAGGATATGGGTGAAACCCACACAAGTCGACTGGGGAACAGGAGCACTCCTTTTCAATGTGGAAAAGCAGGTTAGATATCTTATCTCGAGTTGAGGTTTGTTTGAGGCTGTTCCATTTTATCTCTCTTCTGTCACAAGATAAAAGACAGCAGTACATGCAATTGGGCTTGGACATTTTTGCCTTTACTAGGCTTTTTACAAAGCTGGGAGCCTTAAGAATTACTGTAGACATTCTGCAAAGGTTCACAGGCATGCAATCAGGAGTTTTTTTCACTTGAAATTGTCTCCTACCCCTTCTGCTTTGCCATGTCGGCTTCTGATTAAACCCCTCGGAATCATCAATATGTGAATAGCTAAGTGTTTTTCTAGTTCATATGCTTCAATGACTCCCAAAACTGCTTGATTCTTTCTCAGATTTCTATGGTTTGACGAGTAGGTAAAACCAGGCATTTAGATCAATGCATCCTTCTTGCAGTTCTTATTGATATGGACATTTTCACTAAATTTAAGAATAGGCGTGTTCCAGCTGAGAAAGCAACTGAGCAGAAGCACTGCCTGTTCTTGACTACTCTGCTTCCACATCCCACAAGCTGCCGCTTGTTACGTCGAGGGCTCACGAGCGACAATTGGGTGCAGCCTTCAGAGCACAGGAACAAGAGAATGCTTCTTTGGATTCCCGCTCTATTTAACCTTCTGCGGGAGGGCGGGGACCCTCCTCCGGTACGCCTACTGGGCGTGGTCTTCCGTGCGGGCGTCTAGGACAACCCCTCCTGGGCGGGAAAAGGCGTGCCCCGGCTACGCCACTTCGGGCATACCAGCCGAGCCACGACTCCCGCCCAAAATGGTTTCCCGGGGGGATCGGGGCACCCAACCATACGTTCGGGGGGACCGAGTGGTCGCCCCTTTCCAATCACATCATTGGCTTAGCTCCTCACATGTGTCTTGGTCATATTGGGTCAAATATGCCTGCCATTTCCTGAGGGGAATATGCAGTGGAGGCTGGGACCACCCCACCTTCTCTAGCACAAACTTTTCCCTCTCAAACTCCCACTTTACCGTTGTACATAACAATGTTTCTGCCACCTGATTTTCTCATTTCCCTTAGATGATGACTCTGCTGGTGTCAGACTTGACAAATTAGAAGGTAATGTCCATGTGGATATTAAAGCCTTCGTTAATATACATGCAGCCACAGAGATCATGCGGTGCTGAAATGATTTAATTTTATTTTTGGCTCATCAATTGCTGGCTCTGCAAGTTTAACTGAAGGCATGAACATGATGTGCAAAGCTTCTAAATTATTTTTATCACGTGCTCTCTCGGATGCTAAGTTGCTGCTTCTTAAAATATGATAATCTGCACATAAACCAGAGATCAGTGTACAAGGACATTATATTGGTGTTTTTTACTACAGGAAAACTATATTTAAATACTGTTTTTGTACAGATTTATTTCGGTTTACTATGTCTTTTTAAATTATATTTCTGACAATTTATCATTTTTTTGTGGAGTTCAAGGGGGTGACAGTTATTGCTGTTTTAATTCCCAGTCTGTCCTATTTCCCCTTCACCACCACCATTTTCTATATCAGTAGGCTGCTATAATGCCTTCATAAATTGAAGGATACATGATGCTTATTTACAGTAACTGCAATGTTAGAAATGTTAGTAAAATGGACTATTTCAACCTAGTGTTGATGTGTTAGTTTATAGTCCAGTGTTTTATTTATTATTGTTTCCCAAAAACTGATAAATCAAGAAAATGTAAAAAATATTGTAGTCTTGCTAGAATTGACAGTAACATCATATTTGCACTGTCTCATTCACAGTAATAGAGGTTCCATGGGCAGACAACAGAGGTAGACGAAGAGTTGACTCTCACTTTCCATGAATTATTGGATTGGTGTCAGTACAACGCGGTTTTTTACAACGCATTCCGTTACATCGGAATTTTTACAACGCAGGATCCATTACATCGGATGCCATTACAACGCATGGCATTACATAGCAGATGCTATTACAACGCATGGCATTACATCGTAAGTATAGGTAAGTATACCTTTTTAAAAAAAATGTAATTAAATTAATTTTATTAATTTAATTTAATTAATGTAATTAAAATACATTTTAAAATAGTAATTAATTTAATTTAATAAAATAAAATCTATTTATTTAATTTCATTTTAATAAAAATTGTAATTAATTTTATTAAATTAATATAATGAAATTAATTTAATTTAAATATTTTTTAAAATGTAATTTAATTAAATTAATTAAAATAATTTATTTAATTTAATTAATTTAATTAAAAAATGTAATTACTGTAATATAATTAATTTAATTTAATAAATACATTTTAATTAATTTAAAAATCGTAAATATAATTTAATTAGCCCTAAACACAAACCTACCCCTACCCCTGAACCCTAAAATACCCCTGTACCCCAAAACCCAAACCCTGCCCTAAAACCTAAAAACACCCCTGTACCCCAAACCCCAAACCCTGCCCTAAAACCTAAAGACACCCCTGTACCCCAAAACCCAAACCCTGCCCTAAAACCTAAAAACACCCCTGTACCCCAAAACCCAAACCCAGCCCTAAAACCTAAAAACACCCCTGTACCCCAAAACCCAAACCCTGCCCTAAAACCTAAAAACACCCCTGTACCCCAAAACCCAAACCCAGCCCTAAAACCTAAAAACACCCCTGTACCCCAAAACCCAAACCCAGCCCTAAAACCTAAAAACACCCCTGTACCCCAAAACCCAAACCCAGCCCTAAAACCTAAAAATACCCCTGTACCCCAAAACCCAAACCCTGCCCTAAAACCTAAAAACACCCCTGTACCCCAAAACCCAAACCCTGCCCTAAAACCTAAAAACACCCCTGTACCCCAAAACCCAAACCCTGCCCTAAAACCTAAAAACACCCCTGTACACCAAAACTCAAACCCAGCCCTAAAACCTAAAAACACCCCTGTACCCCAAAACCCAAACCCTGCCCTAAAACCTAAAAACACCCCTGTACCCCAAAACCCAAACCCAGCCCTAAAACCTAAAAACACCCCTGTACCCCAAAACCCAAACCCAGCCCAAAAACCTAAAAACACCCCTGTACCCCAAAACCCAAACCCAGCCTAAAACCTAAAAATACCCCTGTACCCCAAAACCCAAACCCTGCCCTAAAACCTAAAAATACCCAAACACCCCAAAACATATACCTCAGTACCCCAACACATATACTCCTATACTCATACTTATTAAAAAAATTACTTAAATTAAAATATTTAATTTATAATATTAAAAAACAAATAAATTAATTTATTTAAAATTAATAATGATTAAATTATTTATATAATATTAAAAAAATATTTAAAAAATTATATACTTACCAATACTTACGATGTAATGGTATGCGTTGTAATAGCATCTGCTATGTAATATCCTGCGTTGTAATGGCATCCGATGTAATGGAACCAGCGTTGTAAAAGCTGCGTTGTAACAGCATTACGACGTAAAAGTTGTGTTGTAACAGTGACATACCGAATTATCCACCATATAAAGCTAATCACTGCGGTTGGTTGAAGAATTACTGGCATCTTCCATTTAGGAATCAGATAACAATCGGAGAAAAAGTAATCACTGGTATTTTACGATCTGAAAAGACATGGGTGGAGTATGGAGTATGAACAGGTTTGACTGGTTTCAACAAAGAAGGGAAGATTTGGTTCAGTGTATGCTGAATTTCGTCAAAAAGGAATCTCCCCATCAATTAATACATGAATAATGGTAGGTATTTCCTGAAATATATTTCCTTTTATCGGAAGTTGTTCTGGGGATATGAACCATCGTTGGGTGGATAGAATGCAGAAAGTCTGCAAGACTAGCAAAATGAGCACATGGATGACCACACCGGTGTTGAGTGGCATTCTGAGAGCGCTGGAGGCGAAAAAAAATTCAGTATTGGAAGAAAGGTTAGTAAACATATTGTAGTGTTTTCTGTATTATAGAGCATGGGGTACACCGCTGGTCCCTAACTGACTCTGTAGACTAGTGACGTAAGTGGCTGAGTGTGGTTAAAAAAATGTATGATGTGGTACGTTTTAGTTAATAGTTACGCTCTACAGAATAAAGATGTGTAATACCGCGCTCCGTGTATGTCGTGATTTATTTACATGCTTCCGGGTCGGGGAGGATGATACAACTGGCGACAAGATAGGGGATACGTAAACCCTACAACCTGCAGAGTAGAGAGTTCTTTCCTATAGAGTTTGCTGAAATCCAGAAAACTGCTTGTGTGTGCCTCGTGTGCCTCAGTCGAAGTGAGAATCGACGGTTGGGGCATAAGTGGAGTCAGAGCACAACTCCAGCGAGTGCAAGACTTTTGAAGAAAGTGAAGGCCTCATGGAAAAGGTAACTTATAGTCGGTCAGAAGATTGCTACTATGACAAGAGGTATGACACCACAACCTAACACAGAGCCATCATTCATATAGTACAAACATGCTAAAGGCAGTGATAACCAGGTACAGAATGTGCAACAAACAGCATCAACAAAGTGCAAAATAACACTGCAATCAGAAGTTCATAAAGGGAAACAAATGCTAAAGGTAGTGGTAACCAGGTACAAACCACACAACAAGCAGTGACCACTAATTGCAAGAGAAACTCTAAAGGCAGTGAAAATCAGGGATGATGGAACAGGGAAGAGGTGTGGCACAGCGGCCAGGGTGTCTGACTCCGGACTTCACGGTTCGATCCTGGTGCCCGCGGCAGGTTAGCCCAGCACCATGTGATTCTGGGCAATAGCTTGCTTAATCTTCCCGAGGTTCCCCGGCGCTGGGACACCACTTCGGAGGTAGCTGTGCGCTTTACAAATACTGGTATTTCATTTCAAGGGAAATTGTGATGATGAACAAATGATCGAGACAAAGCCATTACTCCCCACCATTAAAGAAGAGGGTGCCCACCGACCTCGAATTGAGCGTGATGACCCAAGCACTAGTCAGTGGGCTGATGCTCGCAAGGGTGATACTGGGCCAGAAGATCGTGAAGGCATATAATTCTGGCAGCAACTTCAGACAACATCTTAACGGACAATGCTGCTGTGTTCCTGGAACCACTGTCTTAATTTGAGACCATCAAAAATGTAAATGTAAATGTAAAAAGCAGACTACTGGCGCTAGACGGACTTCCTGGATCGAAGCTTTAGATGATTTTATTGATTTGCTGGAAGTAAGTGATGGCAAGAAGCTCATCAAATATCTTAAAAACATAGCAGGAGAAGGAGTGAAGGAAGTGATAAAGTAAAGACCAAGAGGTGAAGAAACTTTATACTGTCAAATTAAAGAAGTGGTGAACAACAAATTTAATCTGATGCAGAACGTTTACTATGAAAGGTACATTTTCAATCAAGAGTGTCAGAAAGCAGGAGAAACAATCAATGAGTTCATTGAAAGACTTGAATCGCTCATCAAATATTGCAGATTTAATTAATTCAATGATGAAGAAACCATGCGGCTCAGAGTCATAGATTGTTGCCTTTTCAATTCTTCAGACGCTGAATGCTGAGAGAAATGCTCAGCCTGGAGCGTGTGCTCAAGGAAGCCAGGCAATCATGATTCTTCTCCGCAACTGAACTTGGAGGCCCAACATACTCAATTATCATCTCCATACCGGATAACTAATAGACGGATTGGCGTCATGTTCTTGTGAGGTTTACTTAGAAAGCATCCCCTTTACCATGGAAATTCATGACAACCACTTATTGCCCTTAAGAGCCTATTAAAGCTTTCTATCTTAAACCATCCTGACAGCCAGTACCCTCCCCCTTATAGGTGCCCGGCTGGGCCCTATGTGACTACCCTCTTTCCTTTTCCACCTCCACACAGTGCACACCACGTTATATGACAGTTATCCCCAGGTGCTCCTTCATTGGTAGGTTCTGATGAGACCCTACATTGTCAAGTGGGTTGAAATGTCGTAGACTAAGTGAAGCGAACCATTTGTCAGCTACTATTATTGTACTAGTAGGCTGCAAGCACTCATTATGTATTGATTTAATGGTTGATTTTGTACATGTTTGATGAAAGCTTGTTTTTATGTCCCAATGAATCACAACCTTGAAATATAGGTTTCACAATCACTTGGGACACCATGAACTGGATTTAAAATAATTTGTTTACATTATATAAAGCAGAGTATTTTCATACCAATTTGTTCTATATGCCTTTTCTCTTTCCGACATCTCCTTGCCTTCAATTATTGTGATTGTGCTAATATGTTAACTGATTTTCCACAGGAACCGCTGTTTTCTGTTAAACTGTAAAGTACCCTGGTTCCATGTGAGTACGGTGTCCCTTGTTTTTTCATACATGACTCAAGGCAGACAGAGCAGAAGAACATATTGACAAACAAGCCGCTGACATGGAAGCCAGAGGGGCCCAGAGTGAATTGCCTTTAAATGTGAAGAGCAAAAAAAGGCACAAGGTAGAAGGTCTCAAAGTGATGTTTCCAAATACAAATAAGATGTGTTATTTATTTGGATTTTTCTTTCCACATCAAGGTAAATGTCCGGGGGGCCGCTAGAGGGCCGGAGAACAAGATGGCCGCACCCTAGGGAGGCTCTGTTAGCCCGAGTGCAATATCAGCAAGCATCTGCAGTTACAGGCAGTAATCAACTCTGAAATTGCCAGGTTATGAGATGAGAACACATCGGCACCCTCTGAGCTGCACAGACTGAATTTTAGCAGCTGTTCTGAGGAGAAAACGGCCCCTTGTACAGTGGGGCTGCGGCCTGATTGCAAATGGCGGCAAGCGCAGAGGCCTCATTATACCGGAGACCCTGAAGGTGCTGAAAGATACGGAGAAGTGTACCTGACATCCCCTGCTGCTGCCTGCAATATTTCTGGCCTTGAGGTGAGGAGCGGCTTGGTGCAGAGGATGCAAGCTGCGCTGGGGGTCACCTTCTGCTGTGGCCACAGGGTGGAGCGCCGACTGGGCCTGGCCAAGACTGAAGAGGACGACACAGATCACCTGCTACGCCACTTTGAGGGGCCAGAAGCCGCAGACGGCGCTGAGATGAAGGTGGCATCGTCGCAATTCCAAGGTACAAAAAAAGCAGCAATTTGCCGGAGACCGCTCTGCTCCTCTGGTGGCTGCGGCACTGTGACACCCAGGGCTGCGGCGGGGACGAGCGGCCTGCTTCCAGCTCCCGGTGCTGCTGAAGCGCAGTATAGACCCGCTGCCTGGTCTTAATATCGGCGCTTCTCCCCCTTGTAATCCGCCGCAGAGTGCTTGCCTGGATTCGCTGGGGGGCGGGTGAGACGCCGGCCTGGGAGCTGGGTCCGCTGCATTATGCCTGCTGACTACTGAGGCAACAGACAGCAACGCTACTGTGCGCTGAGACAGTGCCTTGGCGAGTCCCCCGGAGTCTCTCCTCCCCACTAAAAAGCAAACACTAACTTTCGCTCACTCCTGGCTCCGCGTCGTGGAAGCTGGAAAAGAGGCCTCAGTGTTTGAAAAAGGCTCCCTAGGGGGCAGCGTTGGGCATGTGGTGAAACAACGCCAGATCTAGATGTGCGCGATCACCCAGCACCCCCAATCTCTACCTAAGGAGGAAACACAGGAACATTAGCCTTGAGGGGACTGTGGCTCAAGATTTATGGCATACTAAAGCTAGACATAGGCCTGAGACTTGTACAGAGACAGAAGCTGGCCCAATTGGTGTATCAGAACCAAACACACACGGCAAATTGCGATTTACAAGCTGAATAGGGTGAGGGGGCCCCCTCAGCACAGATGAGCAGAGACCCGGCCACTACCAGACAAGAAAAACTAAGTAGGGGACAGCGATTCCCCGATCATCAGGAAAGCGGGGCCACATGGGCGCTCACTGAGGCGAACTGCAGGGGTCACTGCACAGAAGTATAAATCAAAAAGCCTACACCCCTATAAATCCATGCTGAGACAATGCAACTGGATTGCCGAAAGACTAGATCACGCCATAGGTTGCACAGAGGGAAAACAATCCAAGCTACCTTTTTCTGCTAGGAAAAATGAGGCGGGGGAGCAGGAGGACTTGACAACCCAAAAAGACTCGGACATGCAAAAAGAGACATCCTCCCAAGATACAGACATCAAGGAACTGCTGCTTATAATAAGGCAGAGCCTCACGTCCATTGAAACTAAGATGGACGCAATGAATATGAGGATGAAGTTTATCACCCAAAAGCAGGACAAGCACGACTGCCGCATTCTTGAAGCGGAACAGCGAATCTCTACGGTAGAAGACTCCTCAGAAAGCAGCAGTGAAAAGATCCTAGGGATGGAGAAATTGTTGAAGGTCATAGCCGCCAAAAATGAAGATCTTGAAGCAAGATTTAGAAGGAATAATCTATGCATCGTAAGGGTGGCCGGGTCTGCTCCAACTGGCCGCATGGAGGACTATGTGGAGAAGATGTTACTGACTCTCTTTGGCGCTGATGCATTCTCCCAAGTCCTAATCATGGAGAGGGCACACCGATCTCTGGCGCCGAGACCGCCGCCAGGGGCACCTCCTCACCCCTATTCTGGCACGGATCTTAAATTATAAGGACAGGGGCATGGCCTTAAGACTCGCCCGAGAAAAAACAGACTTAAACTATGATGGCAGCATAATATTGATCTTCCTGGATTTTCCCTTACAGGTGCAGGAGGCAAGGAAAAAAATCATTCCCATCAAAAAGAAGCTCCAACAGGTTGGGTTTCCATACTCAATGATGTTTCCCGCCAGACTGCGAGTCCAGCATCGTGGCAAAGCTTATATATTCAACAACCCACAGCAAGCTCAAGATTTTCTAAAGGCCAACAAGCGACACTCCCCCACACCCCGAGATGAAAGGCGAGGATGGTAGAGGTCATCTCCAGACCCAACTGAGGACTAAGGCTGCTAGGACACTCCACCCTAGAAAACCTGAAGGCTGGTAAGGCAGTGACTACTACGGTAATGCAAGAAAACTGTCAATCCACAGTTATAGACGCTCATTCCCTACCAATGGATGGTGCCTATATATGCACCTTGATAATTGCTCAATACTGCAATCTAATAACTAATTCCCGGGTTCCCTCGCTTCTGTGAGGTGTGATGACGGCCCCTCTGGCACACATCCCAAGCGGGAAAACCCCCACAAATGTTTTTTTATTTCTGTACGTTACTTATTGAACCACTGTTATATGTAAACATAGTTTGTTTCCACATACTGACCTTCATTAGATATGTTGATGGGTGGGAGGGTGGGATTTCATTCGCCTGTTGGAATCGGATACAGGTGTGGGAGGGGGGAGGGAACTGTTGGGAAATGTTTCATGAGACAGTAATGCAATGTATTATAATGAAAATGCACTGTGGCATATATGCAATGTATAAACATAACTACACATACCATATTAACGACAGACACATATCTAGCCTGTCTACATTACAGACGAGGTGATGGGCACTAGAGATCTTGATACAAGACCAACTATTCAATGCCTGACATGGAATGCACAAGGACTGGGGGACCCATGCAAGAGAAGGTCCATTCCGGGATACTTGGACCGGCACAGGGTCCATGTTGCCATGCTACAGGAAACACATCTAAACCCACGTTTACCAGCTATGTTTGGGGGAGATGGGCAGCGTACAGGTCTTTCTCTTCCTACTACACTTATGCTTGTGGCATGGCCATACTGATCAACAGAGGGGTGGACTACCGCCCAATAGGACAACGCCAAGACATAGCCAGCAGATACAGCATGATGTGGGGGCAACTCGCAGAACATACAGTTACTTTGGTGTGTTGCTATGCACCCAACATTGATGATTGCGAATTCATAGCTTATGGGCTAGAATTTTCTAAATAGGTTCCAGCTTTATAATATGGGGAGGGGATTTCAACCTGACAATTGAACCAACACTGGACAGGCATCCCATACCTCTGCACTCACATCCTCAATCGTCCAAGCTGGTTTCAGACATAATGACGGGGCATCAACTCATTGACGTTTGGAGATTTCATATCCTGGGAAATCGAGAGGGCACATTTGTATCTAGTGTGCATGCTAGCTGGTCAAGACTTGATTTTTGGCTCCTGTCATTTGGGCTCAGCACATGGTTAAAGAGGGCCTCCCACCTTGCTAGGATTGTATCTGATCATTACCCAGTCTTGCTACAGCTAACTGCACCAGGCAATCCGATCCCTTACCTGTCATGGAGTTTGCAACCCACAGCACTATTAGATGCATATTCTGCGAAGAGATTCACCAAGAGATTGAGGAATATTTCCCAACAACGGTAATAGTGTGGAGGAGATGGCAATGGTATGGGAAAGCTTTAAGGTTAAAATAAGGGAGATGTGCATAGCAAAAAGCAGGGGTATTCTGAAATCTATTATAGGCACCCTTAATAGGCTACAAAAAGAAATAAAATGGACGGAACAGACTATCGCTCAAAACAACGACTCTCATCACACTGTGAGACTGAAGGAGCGACTCACAGAATACAATGAAGAGGCTGAGCAAGAAGCTAAATTTCGCTCAAAGTGCAATGTGGCAAGGGTTTTTGGGGATGGGGAAAGACCAGGGAAGGCATTCGTGGAAGCGACCAGAGTCCCTAGCTAACCAGGTGCTGGAAGTGATTGGCTACAAGGGCATTAGAGATATAGACACCAAATAGATACTAGACCTATTCTCCAATCACTATTCGATGCTTTACACTACCTGTGGAAACCAAACCCTTGATTTGGCCTCTTATTTTGAGGATACAGCACTGGGGTGGATTAATGACTCAAGGTGAGAATTCCTATCAGCAGATTTCGAGGAGGACAAAATACCCGAAGCTATAATGGGGCTGCGATCAGGCAGGACGCCTGGTCCAGACGGGCTTCCTGCTGACTTTTACAACGTCTACATCGATCTGCTGGTTCCAATACTTAAGATGGTCTTTGAGGAGGCTTTGGAAAGAGGCATTCTTCCTCCATTGATGCGCCAGGCCAAAATAATCTCACTTCTCAAGCCTGGTAAAGAGGCAACCAACTGCGATGCCTACAGACCACTATCGCTTATTAATTGCGACACTAAAGACCTCGCCAAGGTTATTACAAAACAGGCTCTCGTTGTTGATGGAAGGGCTGGTCCTACCAGACCAGGCTGGGTTTGTTCTGGGAAGGGCCACGTCACATAACCTCCGAACCACATTCGCACTGCTACACGACATAGATCCTGATGACTCTGGATTCTTTCTTCACGGTACAAAAGCGTTTGATTACCTTGAATAGGATTATATGGTATATGTTATATGTTCTCGATACTGGGCAGAATGAGCCTCTCCTGCCCATTTCTGGGGGTGGATCAAACTGCTATACACCAGACCAGAGGCAATAGTGCCAATCAATGGTTTACACTCCGACCCCATTACAATCACCAGAGGCACAAAATAGGGGTGCCCATTGTCCTCCCTGCTATTTGCCCTGTCCATAGAACCACTGGCCGCAAAAATTAGACAGCATCATAGAGAACACGCCATACCATATCCAACCCGCCAGATATTGATATTGCTCTATGCCAACGATATCACTCTTTTCCTACGAAATCCCAGCATCAGTCTCAATACGATTCTTCAAGAACTTACATGATTTGACAATTTGTCTGCCATTAAACTAAACTGGACCAAACCTCAGATCTTCCCACTCATTCCCCACTCTACAAGATTTACTCCAGACTACCCGCTAAGCTGATGCGATCAGGAAGTCAAGTATTTAGGCGTGGTCATCGCCAGATACAAGGTTGCAACCCCACGTGCCAATTATGGCACAGCCATAGAAACCATCCAGTCATGGATAGACAGATTGATCAAAGTGCCGCTCTCACTAGCTGTGAGAGTGGCATTAATGAAAATGAATATTCTGCCAAAGCTATTTATTGGCCTCCCCCAAGCCTCAGGCGAGTTTGGTGGCACCGACGGAGAGTGCGGGCCTCATATACCTGAGCACGGTCCAGGTGAGGTGAGGTCCAGTCCCCTGTCATGCTGGATCACGTTGAACGCCTACTGACAAGGAGGATGTGTATATAACTGTAGGTACAGGTTGTATCGTTCCTACTTATATCTTTTCTCACTTACACATACCAGTAGCAACTATTTTAGAGCAGTGGCCCTGATGAAAGCCAAGGGACGACTTGCCCGGTAGGCAGAAACATGTTGGCCCGAATTGCGACAGTCATTTGTTCCATACTGTCGTTTGCGCTGGTCCTATGTTTTAATTAGGGGATGTGCCTGGTTCCTATTAAAGTGTTGTTTTAGACAAATCACCCTATTTTATCTTCACCACTTTTTTGTATGTTGCACTGTTTTTCACTACTTTTCACTAACCATCACAATCAGACCAACAATTGGAGGTTCATTCTCACTGTAGACCGTGTCCAGTACTCACTACGACTGTGTGGCATGAGGTCCAGATGATCGAAGGACCCACCAGGTCACAGTATGGACGGCCAAATGATAGGACCGATCACCTGGTTTGTTTGATGGTTATCCACAAACTTTGTGAGCTGGATCTGGTTTGACCAGGTTTTCCAATTGACTCTCCCTTTTTTTCCCACACATGTGTCTCTCGCTCTCTCTTTATTGTTTTGACATTGTTATATGGTGACTGCAGCACCAACTGACATATGAGATTTGCCAGTTTTAGCCAGCAAGATGCTTGGCTTATAGACCTCCTAGGTTCCTGTCTGTTATTCAAAGCTATTTATTTGTCACTATACCATATTACCCAGGCAGATATAGCTATAATACAATACGGTCCCTACTTATTAAGTTTGCATGGGGGGGGGGGGTAAGCAACCCAGATTAGGCTGTAAAATCTTGACACAACCATTTTCTAGTGGCAGGTTTGAAGCGCCCGAAATGGAACTATACTATCTTAGCGCACAGGTACACTACACTGCCTATTGGTTACAGCCCCCTCCCTATATACCACACTTAGTCATCGAACAGGGATATATGTGGCCCACACCCCTCAATCCTTCCTGGGCACCAAAGTCCCGGCGGAAGGAGTCAAATTCTACACCGAGAGTTGCACAAATTACGCATGGAAGAGGCTCTCCAATATAGTGGGTAAGCCAGAGTTATACTCCCCGCTGGTGCCGCTCCCGCTAGAGATATTCCTGTACATACGCTTAATGCACGAAAAACGTGCAAACATCCCTGTGCTCCCGGTTGAACCACCAATATGCGAAACCCTGCACACAGCACTGAAATAAGCTGGGCCTTCTCATACTATATCGAGAATATATCGAACAGCGCTGGGTGAGAGACCTCTGGGAACGCATAGGGCTAGAGGGGATTGGGATACAGCTATTGAGGAGCCAATAACGGATAAACAGTGGACGTACTGCTGCCTGCAAACTGAGGCCATCACAACAAGCAGCTGCTTACGCATCACACACTTTGAATTCTTAAACAGAACATACTATATCCCGGCTAAATTACACAAGCTCCATCTCAGGGAAGACGACCGCTGCTGGTGCTGTAAGAGGGAGGGGGCAGACTTCCTACATCTTGCATGGCATTGCCTGGTTGAGACTAACAAGAAGTCTAGACACACTGAGCAATTAAACACCAGCCTGCAGGATCAAACGACCTACCCAAGCCCAATGCCTACATATGGGACTTAAACTATGGCAGAGAATGGCTATGATCATTGTGCTAAAGCACCTTTCACCATGTAACTTGTATATGTATGGATGTTATATGCTTTGAGATGTGTAATGTGCTTTTCTCCATAATTGTGTAGATAGACAATGCATTTATAACATAAATACCATTTTATGTTACTGCTTCTTGCACTACGAGAAAGCGGAAGGGTTTGGTTGGGGGTGGACGGTCCTGCAACAGGGCAGGGTAGGAGTGGCTAGCCCAATGATGCGGGCCCTGGCTTGAAAAGGAGCAGACCGATTGCTAAAGGTCATCTCCTAGGGTAGCGCATGTGCGCTGCCTAAGCGAGACCTAAAATTTAAACCAAAGATTAAGACTTCATTAGCAGTCCAGTGGAATATTGTGCTAATTTTTATTATTGGTGAATTGTATATCAGTGTAAAATCCCCATGAGAAATAATTTGCACATAAAGCATAAATTTACTACCATAGCAAGATGCAGAAATTGCGTGTGCAATGTATGCACTTCCTTTGCGGTTTGGCTTCTCCATTTCTTTTACATACCTACTTGGGGAGAAAACAGTGAATGGGAAACATCTTTCCATTTTCCAAGAATTCTGAGGGGAGAAAAAGTGACAGACAACTCCAAAATATAACAAGGATTCGGACTGTTAAAAAGTACAGGCTGTTATCCCTCGCAAATTGAATTAAAAAAAAACACAAGAATTTCTAGATCAATTTCTTAATCTATTGCTCCCACACCGGATTTATGAAAGTAAGACTGCCCAGCAACACCACCAGATTACTAGCACACATTAGCTCAGAGCCTACCCTTTAGAGATGCCTTTGGCAGGCACTGCACTTATAGCTGAGAAGACATTTTATAAGGTACACTGGACAAATTTGGAACTAGTCCTGAACCAATTCTCTCTGGAACCATGACTCATAAAAGCAGCAATGGCTCTATATTTCCTACCCAAAGCCCAATCAGATGGAATGACCTTTCCTCATCCTACTTCACATTAACAAGGTTGCACACCACACACTCCTCCTTTTTGTTCTGGCCTTCGAACCCCACTCAACCTCCAGAATACCAGATAAGATGTTTACTGGATTTGATGTGGTGACTAATTTCCACAATCTTGCTGCAAAAGCGAATAATAATCTTTTGCTTCAGGCATGAAGCAATAGGTCTAGCGATTGCCTTTAATATATCAGAACGTTCCAAAGTCCCAGGCTGTCTCTTAACCGAGTTCCAATCAGAATGTACGCCATTCAATACTTACTGCACTCACAAAATGAATGGTCTCAAATAGCAAACTGGTCCCTTGAAATAACGTGGGATCCTTTTTGGGTTGGGTATTCGGAAACAACTACAGCTAAATGCAGTGCACCTTGGAAATACCTACAAAAACAAATGAATTCCTCAAGAATTATAACACCGTACTGGTCATGGCAGAATTCACACATCAGGGCGTGACCCACTTAGTTGTGTAACCCACTGCAAGACGATGAAATTTCTCTAATGGTTAAAATAAGTAAAACGTCCTACAGTGTCTACCCTCACCTGCAACATAGTTCTTCCAGAGTATCTACTGATGACATGGACTTCTCTTGCCATCTTATTTTTGCTAACATTGGCAACAGCATGCAATATCTCACAGCATCTACCATTGGATTCATCCTAAACCATCACTACTGCTCTGACATTTGCATTCATCAGATTCCTTCACAAATGTCCCTCATGTGCCATATTAATAGTCTTCTCTTTTAACACCAACAAAAATAACCAACCAGGCATCCTAGCTTAACCCCTTCTCCTGTACAATGTATCTCCAACCCACCAAAACCCTTTCTGAAAAACAGGCCAACCCTAGACGGCAATCTTCCTCACACCATCTACTACCATGCAGTTAAGTTTGATGTCCTTTCATGGCTTTCTTGCAACCCCACATTTTAGAAGAAACCTCATCAACCATGCTTCGGCCTCCATAGGCAGGTAACACAGAGGTTTTTTAAATTCCGGCAATTATACCATAACGAAATTGAATTCCCTGACACCCTACATTCATCGAATAATCTAGGGTGTAGCTCTCTCATTCCCTTTACAAAACACATTCACTAAAAGTCAGTGATTATTCATGAAAACAAAAGGCATACCACAAGGGGAAAACTTAAAAGGTAGGATATGCCATGTGCAAGCCAAAGCTTTCCATTCATTAGCCTGAACAACTGGCGTATGCACCTTTGAGGGAACAAGAAGCAGCACCACTAGCTTCTCCTCTTCCTTCTCTACCTGAGCCAGCACCACACCAAGACCTTGTCAACTAATAACTGTTGCGAACATCATTTTCCTATGCACACCGGCCGCATAATGTGGATATCTTCTCTATCTGCACTTTTATGGCATCAAAGTGTATTAATATTCTTAAGATCACTCATACCTCTCACACTTTTTCCATTATTACTTTTAAAGGATGCACAATGCTCGAAGAATTCTTGATTAAATTGGAATACCATTCGGGCATTGGATCTATGTCCTTGGAAACATCCCTCTTAACTACAGACTCCACCGTATCAACCTTAGCACACATATACTTACCTGAGATGGTGTGTCTGGCTGGCATTTTCCTCTCACAACTGTAAGCCCTCTCTTTTCCAAATCTCCTATCACCAACTAAACATGCTCCTCTCTATTCATACCTTGTACCAGTATGGTATCCTGAAAGAACAACGCTTGCTTAACCTCCCCTAGAACTTTCCTCAACAAATGCAAAAACATGTTACTGAAGACACCTACCCAAATGACAAATTAACAAAATAAAGTAGATGGCAGCCCAAATAGCATCGTAACAAAATACACAACTATAGGGATGCAGGGGCCAGGGTGCGCTTTGGCAAGCAAGGGGAGTGTTCGTCCAAATTTTCCATCAAAAGGGGAGTGAGACAGGGGTGCATTCTTGCACCCCTGTTATTCACGTTATACATAAACTCGAAGGGTTTTCCCTATGACTACCCCTCATCCCAGGGCCGCCCGGTCACCATACTCCTGCACGCAGACGATGCGGCCATCATGTCACAAACCAGGCTGGGTCTCCAGAGAGCGGTCACAAAATGTAATACTTACATGAAAGATGAGAGGCTAAAAGTCAACACAACCAAAACATACACTATGGCCTGTGGGCATGGTACCAAGAAAGCAGCCTGTCCCATATATCTTGAAGGCAGGAAGATAGAAACCATTAATCACTTTCCTTACCTCAGAATATCCTTTGACAGGAAATGCACTTGGCACACAGCTGTCAAAATGGGAAAATTAGCCTTTCTGAGGGCGGTCAGTGCTCTTCATAACTTTGTGCGCGAAACTCGGGGGTAGGCCTGTATAGGAACTAATCACAGTATACCAGGCGAAGGGTATATCTACAGCCATCTATGGTTCGGGTATCTGGGGTATTGAAAACACAACATCCATTCAATTAATTGAAAATCAATACCATACATATCTGATTGGGGCCCCTAAATCTTCAGCAACTTATCTTACCCACATTGAATTAGGTTTACCTTTTATTTCTGACACCATAAAAATTGCACCCATTCTTTTATGGCACAAGGTGTGGGTTACCCCGGAGACAGCTTTTAACCGCAATTTAATTTCCGACTGTCTTACATTGGACGGAGTTAGAAATCTAAAATGGTTATCTCATGTGCAAGCCCTGATGATTGAGCTGGGCCACCCTGAGTTTTTCTCTAGACCACTTAGCATGGAAATGATTACTAGAAAATCAATGAAACAACTTGCCATGAATCATCTAACCAACAAAAGATGGTCCATAGAAAAACTTTAAAAAAACAGTACTGGCCTTCCAGGAAATTACTACTAATCCAGGGCTTCAATTGTATCTTTTTAGTGATCTTACCTGTTACTCAAGAATGCTATTAACACGGTTCAGATTTGGAAGTTTCTTTCGTATTATTACTTTCCCATCTTGTAACACCTGGTCGAGGGATTTCCCACTTGCCCCTGTGATGATTTATCCCCTCAATCAAATTTACACTGTATTTTATTTTGTAAATTTTATGTAGTTCTTCTGAGGATTATTCTGAAACCAATCCTTAAAGCATGGGGCCACCGTTCTTGCAGAATAGTCTATGTTAGATTGCAACAACTGGAAAACGTTTGTGTGGCTCAGGCCATGTCTAGCTTTTTAAAATTATTGATTAGGTTCAGAAATTCAATGTAAAGCTTTCCATTTTCGTATGTTTTTAAAATGCTCTTAAAGCACTTGTTTTTAATCGGATCTGCCCGTTTCCTTTAACATGTCATGCTTTTTACCTTTTGTATTTCTGTGCTACGCTGTGTTTGTTGTCTCTTTTTAACTTGTATGCTTTTATGAATTCATTACTGAATATCGAATAAAGCTCTTTGAATTGAAATACACAACTAACAGCATGTCAAATAGCATCAACGAGAAAGACTCCTATTGAAACTACGCTCACTGGCATGCTAATGGAAAATCCATAACATGGAACATCTAGGTTTCCTCCAATATCATGAAATCCTCTGACAAAGTGGGTAGTGGTTGTCTGTCAATCCAAATAGTATTACTCAGATCTCAGATTACCAAATGCATCCTGATGATTGTACCTACTTCCTTGGGGGCCAAAACCACTATCACGAATCACTCAGGCTTCCATCAACTCTAACTTCAAAGACGGCATCATCAAATGCCAGACTTTCCTCACTCTGTAAACAACCGTTTTTAAGCATCCGCAGTCTCTTCTCAAATACCCTGGGAAATCTTGGTACTATATCTTCATCATCATAAAACAGTGGGAACATCATCACATGCTCAGCCGCATAGGGTTTAGCATCATAACAAGATCCTGCTATTGTCTCAAGCCAAGTAAATTTTTGGCTGTTTCAGCTCCAAAAAACTTTTCCCAGTTATGACCATAAGAAAGGGTATAGAGCGATCCTCCCACTCTCAGACAGTCTCACACTTCCTTTCCTAGTTCTCATTTAATCTCATCTACTGAGACACACACATTCGCTCAGACCCTCCCTGACTCATGCACAATATTATTTACTCACGACAAAACTCATATTCACACATGTATTCCCTCACACTTGCTAGAACATATAAACGGTACAGCCACATGTGATTTTTCCATTTTTACTCAGCTTACTTTCCTCTGCTGGTGACTCTATGACAGCAATAGGACAGGAGCCCAGAAAAGTGAACTGGACATTGTCCCTGTGTCGGAAACGAGGAGCCATCCAGATCAGCAGGGCCAGGATTCACGAGAGGAAGCCCCACTTCAAGCCCTTTCCCACCTTCTGCTGGGGCTGGAAGCAAAGTTTTGTCGGGGGATTGGACTGTCAGTGCTCTTTGTTGGACACTTACTGCGCACAGGGATGCACTGATGTACATTCTTACTGCCCCATTTCAGTAGATCTATACTGCGCTGCCTTAGTCATGTGCAGTTTGTCTGCTAAATAAAACGGATTCTGCCTGTGTGAGGTGACTATAGTTGAATTAAGCCCATGAGCCATGCGAGATCCAGACATCCAAGTCTAGAGTGCCATGCGTTCAAATGGCACTCTGTAGATGGATCAAAACTCTCCTCACCCTGTCATTGAGAGCCTGAAGAGGTCTGCACGCTGGCAGTGTTCATGGTGACACAGAAGCCGTATTTTCATGAACACTGCTAAATGTAATCAATAGCAGTGTGAATCCCTGTTATTTTCCGAATATAAGAATTAGGAAATAGTTTTAACCTTGTTAAATGACATGATCCTCGATGGCTACACAACCCAACTTCCACCTAATGCCAAGTCACTTGTATTCACCTTGGACACCAGCATCATTCTCAAGGAACACACTGGCAAAATAAACAAATGGCCTGGTACCTGCTCCCTATTGAAACCGTTGTTTCAAGAAGGCAACTTCAGAATTGCTGTCCCAGCCATCATACTCTAGCACCTGGATGGTGGTAGCACCTGGATGGTGGTAACACCCTTTCCCACGGCCTCCCAATCACCACACTAGCACCTCGCAGCACGTCTCATCCAGGATTGGTAAAAATATTATCATATTCGTTCCACATCCTGCATGAACTATTTTTTTGCTCATAAGCCCCATCTTCAAAACCAGCTGCATGATCTACAAAGCCATCAAGACCAGCACACCTGCGTAGCTTGCAGACAACTTTACACCCACATCCAGTAAACCATCTAACTGCAGCCTAAGAGGTGTAAAAATGAAAAAAACAGCAGGCCTTTTCCATCTATTCACCCAGGATCTGAAACAAGATCCCCGTATCCATCAGAAAAGCCCAAAGCTGCACTGTTGTAGAATCGAGTTTAAGACTGACCTCTTTAAAGCGCACTACAGTAACAATTCAATAACCAGACTGTTCTACCATCAATTGCTGACTGCATGCTTGCTTAGAACCTGTGCAGCGCTCTGCGGCATTTTTGGCTAGGTTTGGGCTATAGAAAGTAGTGCATTCATACATTCAGAATAAGTCACCACTTTGCCACCCACTTTATTACTTCATTGCAGCATGAACCCTTTGCCCCATGGCTAGTTCACTTTATTTACAGATGTGACTTGCAACACAATTCTCACAACCCTCTTGTGCCTCTTAGCAATTGCCCTGGCACTGAGGTTTTGTTGGTAATGCATTGTGCTTCTATACACTGGAATGACTGTGCACATTTCCACTAAAAGATGGGCACAAAGTACCATAGAGCAATCCAGCACACTGCCTATACCTTGAGCATCGGGTGATTAACTGGAAATGTGTGTAGCTGCCTGGTAGTAATAGTTCAGGGACTGAAGGTGAATTAAGGCCGTCCCGTCCCTACACTAGCCTCATTACCACATTAAGATCACTATCAAACATATAAAGGCAGGGTACGTTGCAGTGGTCACAAGAAATCGATTTATGGTACAGAAACAAATCATCAAACAGACAGCTGGACAGCTTCTCTCAAATGAACCACAGTCTATGCAACACTCCTTGACTGTCACATTCGATGTGTCATTAAATGCTCAATGTCGACCAATAAAATGATATTTAGGAGAAAAAATCATAAGTCCTATGTTATTTTAAACAGAACCAAAACTTTGACCTTATGGCTGATCCTGAGACTACGTATGTCAGCCCATTTCAACAAAAGAAGCGAAGGTCTGATGTAGGGCTCACATAATGAGGCTGTGTTTTTGAGTGCTGTCTGGTCTTCCGGTGTCTCTTTTCAGTTGCACCAATATTTACAACACTGCCAAAAACACAGAAAACTCCACATACATCAATAGCACGCTCTCAAGCACAACAAAAGGGAGAAATCTCTCAAACACACTCACATAAAACTAGTTGCACAGTCATGCAACCAACAACACACCAACTGCATTCAACGTAATCAACCACCACACAACGGAAACATCACTCAACCAGGCAAAGAACATTCAGGAGGATACACCAGTCCCATATACACATATCCCTGCACACGCACAAGCAAGACCAACACTGAGACTGCCATTAAGCGGACGACCAAACAGTCTCACTAAAACTAAAGGATTGTTAGTGCATGATGTCAATAGTTTTTTTTATCGGAGATTCAATTAAGGTACCAAATCACATGTCCACAACCAAAGATCTCTATCTGAAATACACCATAAAAACCACAACCACAGTGGTTACGATACACCCCTGCCCAGGACACCAACCAACACATAACTCACTCCAAACACACTAGACCGCATCCTAGTGAAAAGCAGACCCTGATCTTTAGAAGCCCAGAACCATTCAGAAACACACTTTTCACACAACCCCTCTCTACCTGGCCACACCCACTGCTGCTGTGAAGAACGCAAAGGGGAATTAACACACAAAAGTCAGACTCTTAAAAATATTATTACTATGGACAGGCAGGGTCAAAGAGCACAAACAAATGCATTAGCAGGCAGCTAGCTTCAGCTCGAGCTATGTGGAAAGCTTCCAGGGGCCGAACTGGCACTTGGCATCATTCAACGGAAGTCATAAAATATTCATTAAAGAATATAAACATATAAGGACAAGCGGGCGCCTCACGCAAGTAGGGGGGGAGTGCAGCCGAGAGCAGGCAGCGTTTACCTTATGGGGGCAAGCGCGATAATTACTAACACATGGCGCCACTCGCTCACGCAAGGGAATCGCCAAACGTGCACGCATTGCCATTTAAAGCAATGCAATGCGTGCACGTTTTTGCCTGCAAACCCTGAGCGATTTCTAAAGGTCTCTTGCCTATGTAGCGCATGCGCGCTGCGTAGGCGAGACCCAAAACCTGCACATGGAAGATAATACTAGAGATAGAAAGAAGACACAAACTGCTGCTAGGTGGAAATATGACAGTCTGGTGTCCAAGTTAAGAAAAAACAAACAAATAGTGGTAAGAAACGCCGAGAAGGAAGGAAATATTGTGTTGTGACTAAAGGAAATGTATATAAAGGAAGCACGGAGACAATTAAATCAAAGGGACTGTTACAGATAATGTGAACCAACAAGACAAGTTGAAACCCAGGTGCAGTACAAACAAGTACTGGAAAAATGGATGAATGAGGGTTTATTGTCACATGATGAATACCGTTTTTTTAAGAATGGGAACACAAGAACTCCAGTAATGTACCCTATTTCCAAAATCCACAAAGGTGCCCAAATTTCATCAGGGCATCCAATAATCTCAGCAAAAGGAAGCTCGATGAAGAATACACCCAAATACATCAATGTTTTTCTGCAGAAATATGTGAAGAATTTACCATCATATGTGAAGGACAGTGGGAACTTTTTAAGGTTAATTAATGCTATTTCACGTATAAAATTAGTACAATGCCAGTTACATTCATGGACGTAGAGTTGTTCGTTCAGAAAGGGAAACTGGAGACCAGGTTAAATAAAAAAGAACACAGCAGGCAACACCACTCTTCACTCGTCCAGTTTCCATCCAAACCATGCCAATTTGAGTGTCCCATTTGGTGAAATATTAAGTGCCAGTAGAAATTGCAGTAACAACAAAGAGTTAGCAATATGTCAGGATGAAATGGAGAAGAGATTGAAACAGAGTGGCTATTGTACCTCAGTAATAAGATCAGCACGACTAGCAGCAAACAAAAGGAATAGAGATTCAATTATGTTTAACAAACCGCAGAAAGAGTTGAGAAAAGAACAGATGGAGATCAGATTTCTAGCCCCATTCAATATTCGAGAGGCACAATTAAAAACACTTCTGAGAAAAAATTGCCCGGTAATAAAAGCAGATCCAGTAATAGAAAAGTTAGTATCTAAACACCCTCAGGTTACATTCAGATTTGCACCATCCCTGAAGAATGTGGAAGTAATAAGTAGCCCTGGGATGCAACAGGAGACTAGTTGGCTGCGACCACAACCGGGCTTCTAGAGATGCTCGCGATGCAGGGCTTGCACTGTTGTGGAGAACACCACAATGTATTGACACCATTTAGTTCAGAGGTGGTGAAAATGAAAAGAATCTACAGCTGCAAAACTGAGTTTGCAGTATACACCTTAACATGTGCATGCAAATTGAGGTATGTGGGCAGCACAATATTACCTGTACATAAAAGAGTTCTGCAGCACATAAGGGCTGTCTCGAGCATTTACCACACATATCCTGTAGCACGCCACTGTGAAATATATCACAATAAAGAGCACAAGCAAATACAATTCTTTGCAATTGATGCAGTACTGGACTCACCAAGTAATTAAGAGAACTAGAGATGAGATACATCATTAAATTGGAGGGTAAGGCACCTCAAGGACCTTCGTTTTTTGAGAGTCCAGCCGTACTCTCCCCACGTATCCAACGAAAACGGTACATGATGTCCGATGCTCAATATAATTTTTATTTTTGCAGTGTAGCTTCACCCAACACAGGATGCCAACGCACTTTGGCTTCTGCCTTCACAAGTGAAAACCCATGACCCACAACCACAGTGTTTAAAAAGATAACATGATCATTACTCATTTCCTGCCAGCAGCACAACTCATCTGCACACTTCACACTCTTGTCTCGAGACAGCAGTCATGCTGGAGTTACAAATATCCACATATAACATAATCAAGCAGCCCTATATGATCACAGTTTGAATTTGCATGAACAAAGTTTTTAATCAAGCATGTGCATTATAATATTAAGTCATGAAGATTGTCATATTTCATCATTTTGTTAAATCAATAAGATTGTCATATTTCATCATTTTAGTACTTATACTAACTTAGGATGTTGAATGTCCACAATAAAGTGCTAGTGCATGTATATTTTGCATATATTTTCAGACTCATTCATGTTAACACATTACACCATTGTACGCATCCATAATCTGTTGCACTTATGCTACAAAGTGCTTAATGCTCAAAATGAAATGCTAATGCATACTATAAAGCATATTCATAGGACAACTGGAATACATACCATACGAACCCCCCTCGACACTACAGGGTGTGCCTTGCAAGCACTGCAAATGTCTTCAGGAGATCAATAAAGTGCCAGTGCGTGCAAGAAATAATGCTGATTGGCATAGAGTGAAGTGGCGTAGGGTAGAGTAGAGTGGCGTAGAATGTATTGGCGTACAGTAGAGTGGTGCACAGTAGAGTGCAGTGGCATAGAACACAGTGTAGGGGGTGGCAGGGTAAAGAAGCAAGATGAAAAGAGGGCAGATGGGAGGTAATAGAGGGAGGCTACATGAACACGGACATGGGAGACTGACTGTAAACACAAGCACACGGTGGCGTAGAGTGCAGTGGTGAAGAGTAGAGTGGCGTATAGTGCAGTGGCCTAAAGTAAAGTGGAGTGATGTAAAGTGCAGTGGCGTAGAGTGGTGAAGAGCAGAGTATCATAAAGTGCAGGGGCAGAAAGTACTGTGGAATGAAGTGCAATGTGCAGAGTTGTAGAGTGCAGTGGCCTAGAGTATAGGGTTAGAGGGTACAGTGTAGTGACATAAAGTGCAGTGGTGTAGAGTGCAGTGATATATAGTGGTGCAGAGTTGAGTACAGTGGTGTAGAGGGCAGTGGTATAGAGGGGAGTGGCGTACAAAATGCAGTGGCGTAAAGAGGTAAAGAGTAGAGTGGCGTATAGTACACTGGGGTAGAGTGTAGTGGAGTAGAGTGGTGCAAAGTAAAGTAGAGTGCCATAGAGGGCAGTGGTGTAGAGTAGAGAGGTGTGGTATAGGGTGCTATGGTGTAGAGTAGAGTGGTGCAGGATAGAGTAGAGTGGCTTAGAGTCGAGCGCAGTGACAGAGTGCAGTAGTGCAGAGTGGAGGGCAGCGGGAGAGAGTGATGTAGAGTAGAGTGGCATAGAGTGCAGTGGTGTAGAGTAGAGTGGTATAGATTAGAGTGTTGTAGGTGCAGTGATGTAGAGTGTAGTGGTGTAGAGTAAAGTGGTGCAGAGCAGAGTGCAGTGGCATAGAGTAGAGTGGTGCAGAGTAGAGCACAGTGGCATAGATTGCAATAGTGCAGAGTGGAGTGCAGTAGCATGGAGTGATGAAGAGTAGAGTGGCGTAAAGTGGGGCAGAGAAGAGTGCAGTGGCATAGATTGCGGTGGGGTAGAGTGTAGTGGTGTGGACTAGAGTGGTGCACAATAGAGTGGCATAGACTGCAGTGACAAAAAGTAAAGTGGCATAAAATTCAGTGGAGTGGTGCAGAGTGCAGCGTTGTAGAATACAGTGGCCTAGAGAAGAGTGGTCCAGAGTATAGTGCAGTGGCATAAAGGGCAGAGGTGTCAAGGTGTAGATTGCAGTGATATATAGTGGTGCAGAGTTGAGGGCAGTGGTGTAGAATAGAGTGGTGGGATAGAGGGGTGCAGAGTAGAGTGGCGTAGAGTGCAGTGGCACAGTATGCAGCAGCATAGAGTTCAGTGGTGCAGAGTAGAGTGCATTGGCGTACAGTAGAGTGGTGCAGAGTAGAGTGCTGGCTGTCGCTTAGAATACAGGGTAGGTGGTGAGAGGAAAAAGAAGCAACATGGAAGTGATGCTGATGCTAACAAATAGTAAGCTATGGGCGATCCATAAGCCCACAGTATTTAAACAACATTTCTCACAGAGTCAGTTCTGTCTCTGTTCATAGTCACCTGTCTAGGCAAAACCTAAAAATAAAGAATTAAGCCTGGTTATTCTGCAGCTAAAGCCTCTAGCAATTTTCTGGTGAGGAATTACCACACAGTAAAAGTGGGTCTGGTTCTCCCACACCTAAAAAACGGAGGGCGTGACTCAGAGGCCCTCCACACTTGTGGCAGAGACCCTGCAGTCGTGGGGGATTCTCCGTACTCAGGGCGGAATCTACGCAATGAGAATTCTCCCGAAGGCGGGGACTGCCCCACAACTGCGGGGCCTCCCCCACGAGAGCGGAGACCCTTTGTGAATCAGGCCCACAGTTTGGAAAAAACAACCTACTTGGAATCATAGATTTGCCATAATAAGATAGGTTTTTACCAGACTACACTTCCTGTCTGTCACTGTTTGTGCCTTCCCCAGAAGGACAGGAAACAGCCTCCTAAAAGAAATGCTGGAGCTAAATAGAATAAACTCATTTAAAATATTTTGGGGGAAGAAATTGGGTGAATATTAATACAGAAAGAACAGAGGGTGAGAGCTGGAGACCATAGGGGACTAACCAGTACATTTCAGACAGGGCGAGATAGAGGATACCTTTTACATTATTCTTTGATAAAATAATTGAAGCAAATGTATACGTCTTAAATCTATTGTTTAAAGGTACATTAGAATGTACCTTACTTAGACTTGTACTGTAGCTAGACTTTTTTTCACCAAGTTGCTCCATATTACATTGTTCACTAGTGTAACCAGAAACTGTGATAGCCGGAGAGGGGAGTATCATAAACCATTATTAGTAACACCTTGGATTTCAGTAATCAATTCCATATACATGACATAGTAGGCCACTGAGTATGTAAAAATGATAACCTAAGTACCCAAAGTTAGAACATGAAAAGGCTCACTTCTCCTTTTTATTATTTTATGCGTTTTCGTCTTTATCTTAAAATTGTGATGAATTTTTGTATCTCTTTTAAAATAGAATTATGAAATTAGTTTTTAAATATGACTTATTTATGTGTGCTTTTATGATCCTTTTTAATATGATCGAATAACGACAAATTCATGAATTGATTGACATAGTAGACCCGATTGCAGACATTTTTTGAAAATTAATATTTTAAGAACACTAAACTACAACCCCTCCTCCACTTGTTGCCCTATACACCCACAAAGGTAAGCTATCATGTAGACACATAAAATGGTCAACAAGCATTACCAGTTAAGCAGCTTGGATGCCTTTGGCACCCCAGTGTTTACAGAGTAACCACTCTCATTCCTTAACATTCACCACAATTATGTTGAGGGGTTTATCGAATCCCATCAGCCCATAAGTGCCGGGACGCCCCTTCGCTGGGGCAGCTGTGCACTATAAAAATCTGTATAACATAATATAACATAACATACCATAACATAACATAACATAACATTCATCTACCCAAGAAATGCAGTCTCAGCAGCCTCGGATGAGGTCAATGGGGGTCTAGTGTCTGAGTTAGCAGCTAGAGCAAGCATTACCACATCCAAATCCAGTGTGTAATTTATGCCATAACCTCAGTTTTCACATCTCGTAAATAATTTGTAATATTGGATGCCCCCTTTGGCGTCCCAGTTCATTGCATTTTTTGTTTCGCTAAACCTAGGGCTACATCATTACACCTGCACATTTGTTTTGACACTATAGGTCTGTGTTGGCACCCCAGCTGACATATCTCTGGTTGAGTCAGTATTGTTTAACATGTAATCTCAGAGGCGGATCCTCCACCATAGCAGAGGAAGGTCGCCCCCTCTGTCAGCAGCAGCAGCTGCAAAACTTGAAAAATAAAATGATAACAAAGCATGTTTATTATAATTTTATTTTTCTCCTACAGTGGAGTCTGGGGGTTAGGGCCAGAGGATGACGGGCACTGAGGGGGAGCGGTGGGCAGTGTTATCAGTGTGCATGACAGTTTGGCCCGTCGTCAGAGGCTGGCCAAATAGTAATGCGCATTGAAGCTGTCTGCAACCCTAGATGCGTTGCCGGGTCGGAGATAGCAGGCACAGGCTCCAAGTCTCCCTAGGAGCATATATCAAGAATGCTCAGGCCAACCCGGATGCTGCTCTCATAATGTGAGGGCAGTGTCAAGATTGGCTGCATGGCAATGCGCACGCCTGTTCCTCCAGTGGAGACAGAAGAGTTCAATGCGGTGGGATTCAAGTACGTTTGAAGAAAAAAATAGTAACATTTGTTTTGTCCCACCCTGCCACTTTGATCAGCCACCAGCCGCGACTGTGTAATCTCCTCGAGCAGGCCCATGATTTTCTCCAAAAAACTGCGGACCACTGCTCATTCCCATTCCATGTTGAAAAAATCTGCATGCAAGGAACCACATCTGGGGCAGATATTCATAGTGTAAGTAATTGATTTGGATAAACTTAAATCTGAGTTTCCCAGGCACTTTTATTGTAAGTTTTAGTATGTGTTCCCATTCTTGGTCTTCAAATTATTTGCTGACTTTAGCTTCCCTTTTTTTTAAATTTTTTTTTTTTTTTTTTAAACCTTTATTTATGAATGCACAATACACAGCGTCTGCCTACAACCCCGCAGGGCCGGCCGCTATGACATAAACGGATGGTTAAAAAGTAAATTTGGAGACAGTACGTTGTTAAAGCAATCTCTCGAGACCACATTGTCGGACGGAACATAGCGCCATATCAAATAGGATAAGAAAGGTTTAATTTTATGATTTTGTCGAAAAAACACCAACACACTAACACATGGTATCATAATGGCAAGGGTCGCTAGAGGGGGGGAAAGGGGGGAATGAACGCTAATAAATAAAGGAACATACATGGCGAGGGGGGGCGAGCACGGGGGAAAAAGCAAGAGCTATACTGGAAAGTGGGAACGGAACGTCAATCATGGAGAGGAGGGGAGAGGAACTTCATAGTCAAGTGGAGGGGAGCAAATGTCTCCTCGGTACGAATTCCACTGTGCCATGACCCTGGACCATTTCTTGGGGCGCCCCCGCGCCTCATACACAGTTTTCTCTCGGAACATGCACCAGTCCATGTTCTCTTTCCAGGCACTGAGCAATGGTAATCTAGGGGAGCCCCAGAGCTGGGCTATATCCCTCTTTGCAACCATGTTGCCCAGAGTAACCCATAGTGTCTGGGCAGCATTACAATCCGACGGTTCCCACACATTCAGCAAGCAACGTCGTGCTTCGGGAAGGAGTGGAATCCCGGTGACACGACCCATAACATCATGCACTCTAGACCAAAAGGCTGCAATCATCGGGCATTCCCACAAAACATGAAGGAAAGTACCATCCATACCACACCCACGCCTGCACCGTCTATCCGAAATCAAACCCATTTGCACCAGACGCATTCCAGTCAGATATACACGGTGGAGGATCTTCAACTGGACGAAGCGAAGCCGAGCCGGGATAGCCACCTCCTTAGGGGAGGATACGGCTGACTGCCAGTCCTCGTCGTCGAGTTCGAGCCCGTCAGCCGTCCAAGTAGCACGAAGTTTCTCAAGTTGGTCAGCCCTGTTATTGACAAGCTTCTTATATATTAAGGAAATCGTGCTATCGGGGACATGGCCATCTAAAACACGATCCTCCAAAGGGGAGGACTGCGGGATATCGGTACCAGATGGAAAGACGGAGGACAAGGCATGTCGAACCTGCATGTATCGGAAGTGCTCCCTATCGTCGAGCCGATATTCCAATTTCAAAACCTCGAAGGATTTAACAGCGCCTCGAGCCCACAGATCCTCCACCTTACTGATCCCAATCATGTCCCACTTCTCGAATCCTTTCGTCTTCCACAGATTACCCAACCGATCCGAGTCGTATAAGGGCGTCATACGTGTCAGCCTACCACCCTAGCCCGTGGCCACAGTAGCGTCTCTCCACGCCCGTACTGCACATTTCGTCGGGCCTGTAAGGAGTCGAAAGGGCGCCTTTGAGTACAAAGCCCTGTTGAAGTTGCCACCGGGCAACAATAGTTTATCTAAAGCAAAGGCGGGAGCAGGTTCCGAGGCGTACGTCGCATGGTTGATAGCGCTCAGGTGTGAGGCCCAGTAATAGCGTCTAATATCCGGCAACGCAATACCACCATCATACCATGAGAGGGTGAGCTTGGACAAGGCAATACGGGCACGACCATCCCAAATCAGTTGTCGCTGTAAACTCTCAACCTCACGGAAGTAGCGAACAGGGACAGGATCGAAAAAATTCTGCAGGGCGTAAAGAAACCGGGGGAGCGACATCATTTTAAAGAGTGCCGCTCGGCCCAACGGGGATAGAGGCAATTCACGCCATCGTCGCACGTCCTGCTTGAGTCTACGGAGCGGAGCATACAAGTTCCGCTCATAGCGGACCGAAGAGACCATAGAGACATAGATCCCCAAATACTTGAAGCCATCCTTCGCTACCAATATGGGAAACCTGCGAGGCAGAGGCGGTAGCGCCCCGGCTATGACGTAAACACAGGACTTGGTCCAGTTGATAACTAATCCCGAGTTCTTACCAAAGGACGTGAGAACGTCGAAGAGAACGTTAAGTGACTTTTGAGGGGAAGTGAGATAAAGAAGGATATCATCCGCGTACAAGGAGACACGATCCTCAAGATCCGGGGACCATCTGATCCCCTTAATAGAGGGCTCCCACCGTAGCCACGCAGCAAGGGGCTCAAGCGCCAATGCGAATAGAAGCGGGGAGAGCGGACAACCCTGGCGGGTGCCGCGGCCTAAGGGGAAGGGGTCAGAGCATCTACCATTTACCGCAACCTGAGCCAATGGTCGTTCGTAAAGGAGCCTGACCCATGCGATGAAGTTAGGACCAAAGCCAAACTTAGCGAGAGCCGCCCAGAGATAGGGCTATTCGATAGTGTCAAAAGCCATAGTGGCGTCTAAGGAGGCAACCACTGCCGGCTCGGCGAGAAGCGGAGCCCTCGCGAGAACACTGTGAAGCCTACGCAGGTTAAGGGCCGTGTTCCTATGCGGGATGAAACCGGATTGATCCGGATGGATCAAGTCGCAAATCACCTTAAGCAACCGATTGGCCAGAACCTTGGCCAGGATTTTGGGTTCCGCGTTCAGGAGAGAGATGGGGCGGTAGGAAGAGCAGCGGTCACGAGGCTTGCCGTCTTTATAAATGACCACTATGGTAGCAATGCGCTGCTCGAGGGGGAGGCTTCCGGCCTCAACCGCCTCGAGAAACATGTTGCGCAAGTGGGCGGCCATCTTGTCCGGACAAAGTTTGTAAAGTTCAATGGGCAGTCCATTCGGGCCCATCGCCTTCCCCGAGCGCAAAGATTGGATAGCAAGGGCAATCTCATCAACGGTGAAAGGGGCCTCCAAGGCAAGACCATCCTCATCCGAAACAGTAGGCAGGGCAATATCTCGCAATAGCAGCCTGGAATCAGCCTCATCCCGATCACTAACAGGCGTATAAACCATCCGGAAGTGATCCACAAAGCAATCAACAATTTCACCAGGATCGGAAACCATCTCACCGGATTCACGAACAATGACAGGCACATCACGACTCGCTCGTTCAGCCTTATCCAGCCATGCCAAGAGCTTGCTAGCTTTGTCACCCACATCATACAGTCGGCTAGTTGATTCGCTCGCATCAATTTAGCAGCATCAGTGACACAAGCTCTATATCGGCTTGTTTTAGTTCCAAAGTGTGTAACAATGCAGGCGTGTCATCCCCACCCAACTCACTTTCAAGTGCAGTGATCTCAGTTTCAAGAGCCAGAACAGCCTCCCTCTTTACCCTACGCTCAGCAGCAATGAGCGATAGAGCAGAACCTCTGATAACAGTCTTGAAAGCTTCCCAAAGAACAGTAGGGGAGGTGACTGAGCCCACATTCTCGTCAAAATAACAATCAATTGCCTTCACCAAATCTGAGCGGAGCCGGGGGCTACGAAAATGCCAAGGAGGGACCGGGGGGACTCTGTTACCAAGTAGACCACCCACAGAAATCTTAATCATCAAGGGGGAATGGTCCGAGATACCCCGGGGAAGATGCTGTATCTCCCGGACAGTGGACAGAGTGGAAGCTAACATAAAGAAGTAATCGAAACGAGAGAGGCTGCCATGCGCACCAGAGTGGAAGGTATATTGCTGGAGTGTGGGGTATAGTGAGCGCCAGACATCCACCAGGCCAAAAGTATCAGCCATCTCATTGAGCCACATCTGGGACGGCAGCAGGACTCTAGGGGGAAGCCGGTCACATTCACCAGACATAACAGAATTAAAGTCCCCGCCCAAAATTAACAATCCATCAGGAAGGCCAAGAAGAGTCCTGCCAAGGTCGGCGTAGGTGGTAGCCTGCAGCCCCGGGGGGATATAAACAACAACCAGCACAATCTGTTTACCCTCCCACCTCCCGGAGACAGCAGCATACCGCCCACGGTCGTCAAGGATAACCTCGTCAATAGCAAAAGCTAGGGAGGACTTCACCATGATACCCACTCCCCGGGACCCAGAGGTGAAACCAGCATGTGCGACCAGGCGATAACCCCGGCGGTCGAGGGCCTTGCAAGCATTTCCAATTAAGTGGGTCTCCTGAAGGAACACAACATCTGGGCCATGCTGTCTCAGGAATTGCAACACAATGCCCCGCTTGATCCTGTCGCCCAACCCGTTGACGTTCCAAGAAAGAACCCGCATTTCACCTCCCCCCATTGCGGCAAAGGCAATCCACCCCAACCCCCCTCCACAACCCCAAGTTCGGAATATTTGCAATCAATAAAATACCATGGAAAAAAGGACATAACAAACAAAACGAAACATCACCAAGTCCCCAGAAACAAACCCCCCAACAGAAACCCGTTACAACACCCCCCTCCCTGCACCCCTGCTGACTAAAAAGCCACCCCCAACTGCAGTGTGCCTGTCGCCCCATCTTATCTACATAAAGAACCCCCCGAGGAGGAAGGGAGAAATCACCCGTTCCCGCACCGCCACGGGCATAACCATAGAGCACACAGTTAATTTACTCTGTACAGTACGTAGTCTCAATCTGGACCTCCGGGGGCCCATGTTACTCCTGGGCCGTTGCACCACCTTCCGCACCACCAGGGCCTCCGCTCTCAGAGTCATCCGTCGGCAAGGAGTCCAACCAGTCGGTAGCACGCTCCGGCTGATCAAAAAAATAGGCACGTTCTCTAAACTCTATCCGCAGTCGGGCTGGAAACAACATGGCGTACTTCAGTCCCCGGTCTCTCAGGCGACGCTTCACTCCGAGGAACCCAGATCGTTGTCGCTGCACTTGGGGAGTGAAATCCGGATAGATGGAGATAGAGTTATTGTCATACTTCAACGGGCCGTGTTTACGGGCGGCCTGCAGGATAGCGTCTCTGTCTCAATAGTGAAATAGCCTTGCAATGATGGGCCTCAGCGGGCCTCCTGGTTTCACTTGTCCTCCCGGGAAACGATAGGCGCGCTCTACGGCAAAGAACTTGCTGAGTCCAACCGGAGCAAGTTTAGCAACGATAAGTTCCTCGACCAATAAGTCGATCGAGGCAGCACCATCACTTTCCGGCACTCCGACCAGGCGTATGTTGTTCCGCCTGGCCCTGTTGTCGTAGTCCTCCATACGTTTAAGCAGCAGATCTTGCGAGGCACGCAGATTCCCAATCTCAGACTGTGCATCCGCCATGTCCGTTACCAGGCTCGACGCCTTCAGGTCTAGTGCCTTCACCCTCTCATTAGTTTTGGCAAGATCGGCCCGAATAAGAGTAACATCCACAGCCACCGTGTCTATCTTGGACACGATGGCTTCGTATTGCTGACTCATATCGGCCTTAAGTCCAGAGATGGCCGCCAACAGGTCTTGGAGCGATACTTCAGAAGAAGACGACATATCCGTGTGAGGTCCTTCAGCGCCCACGTTTGTGACACCGGGGGAGCCTCTCGGCTGGGTGTAGCGTTCGATCATATTAGACTGGATCGATCCCCCCCGGGTTGAAGTATTCCTGCGTTTCCCGGCCTCAGGTTTTGTCGCCATGTTGCAGTCGATGGCGGCCGAGAACCCACAAGAGGCAGTGGGACAGAGAAAAGTCCAGAAACTCCGAAGTGCAGGTCGAGGAGGGAATACGGCAGGCCTCCTTGCCAGCCCAATGATGGAAAGTGTGCACTGTGAGGGCAGCAGGCAAAGACAGAGTAGGAGGAGACAGAGACGATGAGGCCGGAAACCGAAAGTGAAAGTGGTACACCACCGGTGGGCCAGATGCCAGGCAGCCGTTGTTGTTGCATTACAGCTCGGCCATAGTAGGCAGCCGAGTCCCCGGTCACGTCCGTGGGCAGGCCAAAAAGTTGGAGACGACAGAAAAAAGGTCCCCGAGGTCCGATTTCGACCAAAAAAGGATTGTCAGCATCAGTGAGAATAGCACTTCAAAAGCCCGTCGAATTGATCAGGATAGGAGTAGGATAGATAAAGAAGGGCAGCGCGGGTCTCGGGAGCTCTCTGCTCACGCGACCATCTTGAATGCCCGCGTAGCTCCTCCCCCTAGCTTCCCTTTTTGACCTAACTCCTGTTATGTGGGGATATTTTGCAGGGGCAATCTTAATATGTAATGTCATCACTGCACTGCATACATGTTCACCTGTAAGTAGTTTGGTTAACATTTCAGATCTGGACAGTTCAGTATTCTACTTGCCCCATGCCCCTTGGGCTGCTCTCACCAGGGCATTGTATGTTAAGAACTGCCCCACATGGATATCATAGTCTTCCCCTCCCACGTATAAGTCGCCCACTCTGGTCATCACTGTGTCTTCCCATGGTTTTCTGCCTTTAATGTATCCACTGTTGTAAAGAAGAGGAAGTTCCATCCGTGATTACCCTCAGTTTAGCAAGGTATAAGCATGCATATAGTATTTCATTTTGTTGGACAGACAAGTGGTTACATCAAAGGAGCTTCTTTGTTGCTGTGTGGCAGTGGTGGAATCGGAAAATATAATAACCTTTGCGTCTTGAAAAAAGAAAGGACCTTTTTCATGTCAACTTGCAGTATGCAATCTCTGGCCTATTGTTTAGTAGGCACACCATCATGGGCCTAGGTGGCAGGCCCAGCAGAGGGGGTCGACCCAGTATTCTTTGTGCCTGTTCCACAGCAAAGAACTTATGGGGCGGTTCCATCAAACACGTTTTCAAGTAACCACTGTTCTAATAATGTTACATAAAACCGATCAAGTGGATATTGTTTCTCCTGGAAATGCCCTCTGTATCCTCTGACTAGTAATGGAGATGAGCAAATGTGGTTTTCAGTTCCATCAATTGAGCTTCTAGGTTGTAGACTATTAGCCACAGTTCAATGTGTAGTTAATTTTCTGTAACCCTACTGGTTAGTTTCTTGTGGTCGGGACTCAATAAATTGACCTCTATACCCACTGTGCTAATCTTGTATTCCAGTATTGTTTTCTTATTGAGTGTCTCCCATAGGATTTGGTCAATGTTTTTGTTGTGGCCCACTAGCTTAGTCTCTACACTATAGGATAGGATCACAGTCATCTTTGTACATGTTCAAATGAGATATGTCTCTGGCTGACAGCACTTGGGGCACTTTCAATTTGTCAATTTTCCTCCTCAGTGACTGGAAGAAAATAGACAGTGATCTTAAATGTATGTATTAGGTGTTGTCCTCCAACTTCAAGGACCACTTTTAACTATAGGTTAGGGAAATATTATGAGATGCATGAATTATTTGAGTTTGGGGTGGGGGCAGGGGCTTTTTCACCATCAGGAGCAATGGGTACCCGGTATATGTTCAAGGTCCATTATGTGCATTACCTCTGTATGAATGTCCTTCTCCTTGAGTCAAGTCCAAACGGGCATCTGGGCAGCGTTTCATAGCTCATCAATACATCCTGGGGAATAGGTATTCATGATTATGTGTATCACTGCCTGGGTCTTGAGACCCTGCTACCCTGTGCAAACAAGCTTTGTTCTCAACGCCTATAGTGAGCCACCAACACATAAATTAATGGTCCAAGGCGCCCGCACATTGTGCTGTGTGCTTTGTAAGGGCCTGGGTGATACCGGACCACTTTTACCCCCTTGACTTGACTTTGACTGTCCTCACTATCAGCCACCTGTGGTAGCCAAATCCAGACTAGTCCGGTCAGTTGCAGTTCAGTTGCATTTAGTATTGGTGCCACATTGACCTGTGACCTCTGCGGTTCCCAGTGTGATGCAGTGCTTCCTCTTCTGCAGCGGGCTCCCCGGGGGCAGGGCGTAGCTGCCAGCTCTCAACATCCGGTGCCGTTATGTTACGATCGCTACTCAGTGATCAGTCACTGGCCCTTATCATGGTGGACCATGTTATATATTTCGAATGACGACTCCAGGAACTACTGAATCCACGGATATAGCTTGATATTCATTCTACTTATAAATTTGCCCTGACGAAGTTCTTTCATGAACGAAACGCGTTGGCTGTTGTTTTACACTTATGCATTTGAATTTATATGGATAAAGCTTCTTTTTCTACGAAGGGACTGATTGAGCTTCATCCTTAACTTGTGAATACCGAGGGAGTGCAACACTCCATCACCTTTGGAATTTTGTTTCCCGGTCACGGGTTGTACCCCGCAACGGTGGATACAGGAGTTGTGGATGCACACCACATAAATACTAACAGCTCAAGCTACTTTGGGAAATAACCAGGGGTTGTGCGGCATTTGGAGTCCACCGTTGGCCTTCTGCATTTAGCATAACGTAGTGATGCATCATGTGCATTGCACCGGGGCCCTTAGGGGTGAGACTGCCCATCCAGCTGTGGATCTTTAGTTATTTAGCCGCCCACTCAGAATGCATTTATTTTCTCCGAGGTCTTGTTGTATGTTTGCTCTTCACTGGAAGGCAGGGGAATTGGGGAGGTTGAAAGGGGTGTGGGAAATCCCAGCAGATGTTGACAGATGCTACAGCAGGGGAGGGAATGTTTTCAGAGCCTGAAAGGATGCTTTGGGTAACCTGGGACACGTAACGTGCAATTGCACTCATTTACAAACCAGCTCAGATCAACTTTGCGCTAGGGAAAAGGAGCCCTGTCGGACTGTATTGCATTGGTATTTTTTATGGGCCCCAAGCTTCATGTCCGTGGAGTGTGTTACAATTAAAGTCAGAATCAAGGTGAAGTAAGAAGTTGAAGTTTATTCAATCAGCCCCACACCTTAAGGCGGTGCGTAGGTCAGTTAGTCAGAATCATAATGGCAGTTGGTGGCAAGGGAACGGAACCAGGACAGGGTGGAATGTTGGGGAACCAATGGGGAGGGTAGGGGACGATGGATGCTCTCGCGCAGGAGAGCTGGTAGACACCACTTGCCATAGGGTTCCGGGGGGAAACCAGAACTAGGTTACAACACATCTTCCTCTCTTGAGGGTTATAACAGGTAAGCTCAACGTGTGGTAAAGAGAACTTTGGAGAAAAGAAACAAGTAAACATTAGCCACAAACATGGTCTCAATAACATTTGGGATAGTGGGTGGTGCTCCCTGATGTTCCCTTGGAAACAAGGGCATGAGGTACACTCTGCAAAGAGAAAAGTTTGGTGATAAGTAAACTAGTCAACATTTGTCACAACAAGGCCTTAGTAACATATTGGGATTGTGGACGGTTGTCCCTGATGTTCCCTGGGCTTCAAGGGCATGAGGAACACTCTCTGTGTCAGAATGGGATTACTTGTAGGTTCTGCCAAACCTACCGCTGAAGCAGTGACCACCAGACTAGGCTTCAGAGACAGAGTGGGAGTCACCGTACAGCTCCGTTTGGTAAACGGAGTGCATGTCCAACAAGTCCAACTTGTTTCTATCATCATCAACCCACATATAATTGCATAGAGCCTTAAAGGTGGGAACATTGTAGGTGTTTGAGTGTGTCCCATTCCTCATAGTCTGACTCTACATCGTTTAACTTGCCAATGTTTCGTGTCGGCTCACACACAGTTCAGTTCAGTCCCCAACGTGGATGTTGAACTTTCGTGAGGGCTCGCTGAGTCTTTTGGTCCACAGATCTTATGCTGGCCCGCAAATCCAGTATGCATCAAGTCAATTCCTACGTTTACCACAAGGTGTGGGCACAGTACTGGTTTGAGTGCCTTCCTGTCCCCTTTCTCTGATTCCTTATCATTCACTCCGCCTTGGCAATCCATTTTGGTATTGTGCTCCTGTCTGCAATCACTTGTACTGACTGCTCCATCGAGGCGAGTGACCATGGCTTTAGGATCCTTTTTCTTGGGATATTTCCAGGACCAAATTGCACTCCGTTTACGCCTACGCTTACTCGTACAACAGGTATCCCTCACGTTGTCACCCTCGGTGATGGGTCTGGCATCAATTCTCTTGTCGTACTCTGTACCAGTGTCACTTGCACTTTCCTTTCCAACAACTTTCGCTCCTACAATACATGTTTCCACAAAGACCTGTCCTCCTTCCAATTTCATCAAGTAAGTTCCACTAGAGAATGTGATTGGGTCCCCTGTGTCACATTCTCTCCAGCCTTCCACAAGCCTCATGTTTTTCCTTAACTGGACTCTGGGGTGAGGACATAGTACGTGTTTGTGTGCCTCTTTACTTTCATTACCTGACTCTTCATTGTATAACCAGTCATAGTACTCTCCTTGCATGTTACACCTAGACTCCACCAGACACTGTCCATCATCTTCTTCCTGGTCACTGTAATCAGCATCATTCTTTCTTGTGATGGGTTTTGACACATTCAGTGCAGTAGAGCGCCACACTTCCCCATCTTTGTGGCAGGTAGAATTGCACCAGTCCTCCACAAGCACTGTGGACTGAGATACCATACATGTTTCTTTATAGGTCGGTTCACTTTTATCTACCAGAACTTCTTCACTGATCTTTTTCTTGAATTCTTTGCTAATATTGTCCTCATCATCATAACTCATGAATGCATTTTGTTTTTCTTCGAATCTGTAAATGGCTGCTTCATTTTTCCATTCTTTGCTCTCACACAACATCTTGGAGCTTGTAATGAGTCTGATGTTGTTTTGTGCCGGCCTTTTCAAAGGTTCAGAACGGTTGGGATCTTTCATTATTTTGCATTTCTTCTGTACATCCCACCCCAGTACTGAGGGTCCTTCTTCTGAAATATAAACCACACTCCATGTGCTTCTCTTCATATGGCTCAACTTTGCTTCTCTACAACCCATTAAGTTTATGTTTTCTCCTGTGTATGTCTTCGGGAACGTGTCAGCTTCTTCTAATTCATTCCCTAGTGTCACAGCCAATTTACTCTTCCATATACCTTTGCTTATCACTGTACAATTTGAACCTGAATCAGCGATAACGTCAATTTCAACTCCACTTATGTCCATGGTACTCTCAGGTTTGGTTTCACTTATGTTCAGTTCATTTTTGCAATCACCATTTTCCCTGTGAATTTTGTCTCTTTGTGCGTTGACAAACAGATTTTGTTTGTAATGTTCACTTAAGTCATTCATCACCTCCACAAATGCATTTCTGTTCGCTCCCTTCTTGACTTCTTTTTCTGGTGGGGGTAAGATGCACATTATGTTTTTATCCATGTTACTGCTGCAAACAAATTCAACTTATGTAATTTCTCTTTATGTGTTAACCAAACCGTTGTTTCTTCCTATATTGCTGTGGATGATGCGCTTAGTTCGGTTAATCTTCCTTACACCTTGAAGTTCAGTTCGGATTCTTCTCACATAGCTCATTTAGTTAATCTTCCGAATTTTACTTAGAAGTGGGCGTTCAGACTTTTTCACTTAACTGGTATACCTTTTCCTTACCGTTTCCATCTATCTGCCCATTTGGTGTAAAAGAAATATATTTTTTTTGTTTTTAAACACTTTTATCTTGAAGTGTTGCTGGTAAATTCCACCCAGGGGGTACTATTCTTAATCACTCATTTGCTGTACCACTCGATTTCATTATTCTTTGCAATTATAGTGTGCAGATGCAGTTGCGGCCTTCGACAGCAAGGTGGCGCTGCTGCGTGAAGTGCGTCGTTCTCCCCTTCGCGCCAAAGTGCTGAGGAAAACTCTACGATCGCCGAGCGCCGCCTGCCAGCCGCATCCTCCCTCAGGTTTCCGAATGTGCTGCTTCAAGGTAAGCTAATCATTCCATTAAATCATACAGAAAGGGCCAGAAGGACAGCTGACACTCGCCGAAGCTGATTCACCTGTAGGGTGTAGACGAGCTTCTTCGCCTCTCGCTGAGGAGAGTCACCCTTTTTTCACTCGGACTGTTACACTATTCCAGGGTTTACATCGCTCTAAATGCACATCACTTTCACTTAAGACTCGGCTTATTTATCATGCGCTGCACAATCTTCGACATTGTTTTCCACAGAGCGTTACCGTTATGGCCTTGGGTTTGCGCTGTATATGAGGAGGGTCTCACTTCACACGCTAACGCACAGCTTAGACATCATTAAACGCGGTTACAGAGATTGTTTTAGTATAGTTCCCTGCACCGCTCACTTCACCACCACCCGGCTACCCAGGCTCACCTCATTGACTTGCTCAGATTCCGGTGATCACCTACATCGGGTCTTGCGTTTTATTTTTTTCTTCCTTTAATATCTCATCTTCACAAAAACGCCCAATGTTTCATTAGTATTCACCAGTCACAATTAATCTTTTGTAAGTCCAAGGATCATTTATCACTTTCACTCATCAATTAAACTTGCCGGGATTCACAGAGGCTGCTCAGTTTCCTCACTGTACTTCACGGCTCACTACATGAACTTGCGCAGAGTCCAGTTATCAGTAATCTCGAGTCTTTCTTCGTCAGTTCCACAAAAAAACGCCCGAGTTTCAAATGGTATTCACTGGTCGAATTAATCTGCTATGCGTCCATGGCTCATTTCATATTCGACTCACTCAAAAGTCGATGGCGCATTTCACATGCGACTCACTCAAAAGTCGACTTGCCAGAATCACGGAGCTGTTCTTTGCTCTTGACCTATTAACATCAAGCCAGTTCTTCTCTGACCTGGCTGCAGCACCGTGCCTTTGGAAAAGGTTGCTTCCGCATTCAAACTGGAAGGCAGTGGGTTCGCGGTGAGGGGCTGAGGTCCTCGTCGCCACTGTTACAATTAAAGTCAGAATCAAGGTGAAGTAAGAAGTTGAAGTTTATTCAATCAGCCCCACACCTTAAGGCAGTGCGTAGGTCAGTTAGTCAGAATCATAATGGCAGTTGGTGGCAAGGGAACGGAACCAGGACAGGGTGGAATGTTGGGGAACCAATGGGGAGGGTAGGGGACGATGGATGCTCTTGCGCAGGAGAGCTGGTAGACACCACTTGCCATAGGGTTCCGGGGGGAAACCAGAACTAGGTTACAACAGAGTGAAGTCAAGGCTCGTGTTTTTTGCCCTCCACTGTGCCTGCATGGCAGCAGTGGGCGTGGCGGACACAGGATGGTTACATTTACTAAACAACTCCAGACCCAGAGTATTAGAAGAAAAAGCATCTTTCCCTCAAATAGTCCACGAGGTTTATTTACTATTCCAACTCCAGTCTGGGACAATTTTGGAGAAACTTATAAATTCCCCAAGTATTTTTAGGAAGGTTGAAAAGTTGAAATTTTGCCATCTCAAAATATTTTTATTGAAAACAAATTTAACATATACAAACAGTTTGTCACAATTCTTGACTGGATTGGTGAAAATTCTGCCCAGAGGGCGCAGCTCAGGGCAAAAAACCTTGGAATACAAAAGCTAAGTCGCTGGTCGTACAAATGAAAAGTTATCTCTGACATGTCTGCACCAAGCACCTCCCCCCCAGCCCCATAGTGAGGAATCTTGCCAGAGGCAGTGGCACTGCTGATATTTTTAACACGCTCAAGCTGCCTCCTTTGTAGCCCTGCCTTGAAACAACAAGAGCAGGGCTGTGAAAGATCCCTGCAGTGTGTTGAACCTAGCCGCAGCCTTGCCTCTGCAAAGTACAGTGCCATGACTTGATAGGTATTATTAGTTCTATTCATTCTGCTTGATTTTTCTTGTAAAGTTGGCACACTATCTGAAATACTTAGCAATTAATTTTTAAATCAAGTTAGGGATTGAGGGGATGATTTCGGATTGCTAATGTATTCTACTATCACAGTATTTCAATGCAGTGTTCTAATCAAATGCACTTTCTGTTATTCCATTCTATGTTATGATAAAACTGTGTGCGTTCAGACTTTGTGAACCATCAGGTCTAAAGACAGCTGATTTTCACAAACAGATGATCATTGTAAATGATTTATTATTTTAGGCAAATCATAAAGAAATGCAGCTGTTAAAAGCAAAACCTTTGCTTAAACCTTGATCTTCATAGATTATGATGTTAAATAATATTGTGTTTACTTGTAGATCACGTATCTCACCCTAGGATGACCAACTGGCATTGGTGCAAATTCAGGATGGTGAGGGTAAAAATTCAGGACAAAGGGTCAAAATTCAGGACAGAAATTCAGGACAGAAGGTCAAAATTCACGACGAAAAATTTGGGACAAAAAGTAAGTTTTACAGATGCATCAGAGGAGGTCGCGCAATAGTATATAATTCAGATGAGGATGAACTCCAGAATGGCATTATCAGCCCATGGATTCCGACTGAAGGAGAGAAAAGCTGTGTGAACTTCTGTCTGGACGAGCACTCATGCCAGGGGAGGGATACAAAAGAGGACATATGAGGAAAAGGCCAAAGAGTGCTGCGAGACCATAGCAGCCTTTCAGGACGAGAGCCACCCTAAATCAGCGGCAATGCACTGCAAAGGGCTAGGATTTGTGTGCCTCTTATGACCCCTATTGAACTATAGAGATATCGTAGCATCATTAAAATTGCATCATAATAGGCTAGACGTAGGAAGTGTCAAAAAGATGGAGGGCCTACAGACGTTTGGCTTTTCTGATGAGGACTTTTCCTCTCTATTAGGTCATGTGATAGATAACTCTAGTGCGACTACCCTACAAGGGGACAATAGTGAGTGGCAGAATCTGTTAAACCTGAAGAAAAAACGTAAACGTATAGAATCCCATGCATTCTATATGCTGGAATATTTAAAAGTGGGTGTCATTCCATCTGGTTTTAGGGTTCGTAATGCACCGGCACTATTTATTGAAATTCGCAAGTTCGTGGAGCGGTGGTCATTAATATCTAACCGCTGCTCCAGGGACTGGATGATGTTACTCATCAAAACTGCAAGGGATCTGATGACGAGTTTGAGTAAAGACATTCTAGATTTGGAAGAAAAACTGAAATCATCAAATGTGGTTGATGAGGCTAAAATTAAATTAGACAAAATACAGGCTGAAATGAAAGATTTTGACACCTATTTGACAAACAAAAAATCGGAGAAACTGCGCAAAGATATCAGATGGTTCACTAGAGAAAAGATATATCCATATCTGAATCCCATGTACTATCAAGGAGGGACTCAGTTGAACTATACTCCGATGTATGCCAATAGACGACAACATACAAACTTTTCTGATACAGGTTTCTCTGAATCTGACAATGACAACTTTCATGATGATGGTAGAACACAATATAATTAGAGGCCTTATAGAGGTAGACAACAACCACAGCACAGTCATGGCCGGGGTTTTTTATCCAGGGGCCAATACAGGGGACGGAATGTCCATTGGCAAGACAGAGGTGGGCATCATCAGATGAGCCCTCAACCTCAACAGCAGTATGTCAAAACCAGAAACTAATAATACTGGAGGTAGAGAAGGGTGATACTTGTAATATAGAGAGCAAAGAAGATGTTTTGCCTATTTACAATTTATCATCGGTCTCTTGCAATGATGAGGAATTGTCTCTTTTGACCCATGGCTTATCTTTTGTCCCGTGTACTGTGTTAAACAAATTTAAATTACATGAGGATTTATTTGCCTTCTTCAGGAAGGTGAGATTAAAGAAATATTTTGTGGACAGATTGGAGTCAATGGAAAGTGAGCATTTATCTAAGTGTAGACCAGTGTCTACGTTTACTCCTACCTTGGATATAGTAGGGCCAGAAGTCCACATTTTTTAACAAAATGTATTGAAGGATGTTTACTCGCCTTTTAAAAAGTCCTAACAAACCACGGTTTAATCTGTCCAAAAGTGAGAATACAGCTCTGAAAAGAATAGAAGCCAACACTGATATCGTGATTAAACCCTGCAATAAGGGTGGGGGTATTACCATCTTGAATAAAGTTGATTATAACACTAAAATATTGGAGATGCTGTCTGTACCTAAGCACTATAGACCTGCACATATCAGAGAGATTACTAGATTGAAGACAGTTATCAGTGAAAATACACATAGAGCTTTAAATGATGGCGACATCTGTGATGATGAATATACCTTCCTCAATAAAGCTTGTCCTGTAACACCTGCACTATATGGGGTACCCCAAACCCATAAAAGTGAGATAAATCCTCCAATGCGACCAACAATTTCCACGATAGGTTAAAGTACTGAACCCCTCTCAAAATATGTGGACTCTTTCCTATGCCCTTTGACTCAAAAGTATGCATCATTTTTAAAAGACACTAGAGAGGTTATTGTCTAAATAGGGAATGTACCATTTGACTCAAACATAGAGATCTTAGTAACGCTTGACATTGAGGCGTTGTACACTAACATACCTCAATGTCAAGCGTTACAGGTGGTGTCGACCCTCCTGCAGAGATACCCTTGCAACAGACCAGATGAATTTATTCTGAAGTGTCTGAAGGTTGTTCTGTTGAACAACTTCTTTGATTTCAATGGCTCGCTGTACAAGCAAATCAAGGGCACTAGTATGGGGGCATCTTGTGCCCCCAGCGTGGCGAACACGTACATGGGAGAATGGGAACTGAGAAATATTTTTAACGAGAATGCTCCATTTTTGGAAAATATTTTTTTTATGACGTTGTTTTATCGATGATATTTTTTTTGTATGGAGAGGCAATGAGATTGATTTAAAGGAATATATACTTTGGTTGAATGAGAGTGATCAGAATCTCACATTCACGGCAAACTATAGTACCAACAAAGTCGAATTCCTAGATATTCTGATTGAGTGTGGGGTGGCAACCTACAGGTCAGTCTATATAGGAAGCCAACAGCGAAGAATACTATTTTACAATACAGGAGTTTTCACCCAAATTGTCAGAAAGATTCAATTCCTTTTGGGGAATTTCTACGCAATCGACGCAATTGTTCTAAAATAAGTGACTTTCATATCCATGGTGAAGCCTTGAAAAAGAGACTTGTGAAACGAGAGTACCCCCATTGGTTGGTACGTCAGGCCTTCAAGAGAGTGAAATACTATAACAAAGACGCACTACTGAGTGGTACCAAACAAGAACCGCATGGGAAAGTTACCTGTTTCATTAATCACTCCTCCCTGAATTTTAAGATTAACCCCTTCGATGCTCATGACGAGCTCAGCTCGTCATGAGGCACGGTTGAGCTGTGCACGGTTGAGCTGTGCTTATGACGAGCTGAGCTCGTCATGAACAATGGGAAGGCCTACAAAGCAGCACAGGAGGGGAAACCATCAGCAGCGATGGTGTTAAGAATATCATTAATAGAAATTGGAGAATTCTCAATTCTAATGAACAAGAAACTCAACTTCCTCAACCAATAATAGCCTATAGAAGAAATCGGAACCTTAGGGATCTATTGGTTCATACTAGGAATAAACCTAGGCTGGTTGAGACTCAAACTTCTGTGACTGGTCTTGCAAATAATATTGGGAAACCACAAATGTGGCTCCTGCCAAGCATGTGATGCGGCTGTGGTCACTGATTCATTCTGTTGTAATAACATCACTGTGAAACTCAGGTCTCTCACTAATTGTAGGAGTAGTAACATCATATTTCTTTGTCCCTGTGATTTAGTGTACATAGGGGAAACAGGTCGTGAATTCCGACACCGCTTTAGTGAGCACAAGTCCACAATAAGAACGAAAAGAATCTCTGCACCATTGGTGAAACATTTTCTAGACAAACAACATCATGAATTGGAACTTAAGTGGTGTATTTTGGAAAAAATACAAACAAAAATGGGCCAACCAAATGAAATAACTCGCAAAAAATGAGAAACATTTTGGATATTCCATTTAGATTGTATAAAACAAGGGCTAAATGAAGATATATCACGGTATGTGACTAAATAGATTCTATGTCAATACTAACAAATGAGAAGCTGTATCCATCATATTTCTGCTCATTGGTCATTAAAAGAAACCATTTTTGTATGTTCATGGACATCTATTACAATGAGGAATTTTAGTCCGATGCCCAGTATATGTTATTGGCATTTGGCTAATTACACAGAATATGTATCTACTGTATATATCCTGAGTAATGGGAATATGCAGTGAAAACACATCATATTGGGTTGGGAGGGGGTCCGGGATACGACAGTGTTTGATCAACTGTAGAACTTAGGGACAAGAGGGGACAGGATAGACGCCCGGGGAAACCCACTAGCGTGAGATTCTGAATATACATTGATATCGTTATAAGCTGTTCACTAATCCTATTGAGTCCAAAGTTGTGTTAAGATATAAAATAAAAAGTAGGACAATTCAGATTATTTACCAGTCATCGAAATGCCTTACGTAAATTGTCAATAAATTGCTGCCGGACCGGAAAGTTGTCGGCTGAAGAGCTGTGTAACAATGAAGTTGAACTATTAGGTGTATGACAACTGGCCTCCGGGCTGTAAAAAGATTGTAATGTACATTTGGCAACTACTAATAAAGTCTTACCAAAAAAAAACAAACATCATATTTCAGCCATGGAGACACTTTATAACCAACTATTCTAAAATGGCGTGGATTATGGAGTATCCACACTTAGTCCATCGTTAATTTCCACTACTCTATATAGACACCTAATTTATCGTGTGTACTCTGCATGAGACTGGGTGCAAATTATATATACCTTAGTGGACCAAGTAGATAGTGTCCGCGAGAAAACTATATACCATTTGTCTGGGTTTTTAGATACACGAGAGTAATATAATTTATATTGAGGACGATTAAACTTTAGATTTACTGCGTGTGTTTTTATTAAATTGATCATCTAAAAAGATCATCTAAGGTAGCTGGGTAATAAGATGATGTTCGGCATCTTGCTCTATGACGAAAGAATAGAATACAGTTTTTTCTTGGAGATTCATGTAATCGGGGACTCCCAAGATGGCGCCCGCGATGTGAAAAGGTTAGTTAGTCCATCTTCTACCTTTCTAGTGGCCATGATTAGATGTATTCGGATGACTTCAGCTGAGGGCAATTTTGGGTTTGGCTCCCTATTTCAGTTTAAAAACGCTGCCACCTCAGTGCTTTCTCTTGCGTCGCGAGTGAGGGCACTGGCTTTCGGAGATGCCGTGTGAGGAGACTGACTTTGTTTAAAAAAGGTGAGCCACGGGGTTGGTTTTGGAAGTATATAGGGCTACATGGGTAGTGCACAGTACCTTTGGGGCACAACGTTATATCGTTAATTTTCGGATTTACCTAGATAAATATCGACCCTTGAAGATGTACTATGAGATTAGTATATTTGTTATATTTATTTTTATGCTGATCACGATATGAGACAAACCGGCTGGTTTTGCCTCACCCGAACCTCCGTTTGAAGTATCTTTTCCTCTCACCATATTTATGTCCTTCTCAAATGATGAGCAAGCACTTGTAGACATAAAGAGAAATCGTGAATATCACGATCTTTTAGGGATTATAATAACTTGTTTGGAAAAAATATAAAAAATGTTTTCTTCATATGAACTACGTGTTTCAAGATGTATCTAGAGACAAGCTAGACCGATTGACTCTGCTTGCACCTAGGATGCGTTGAACTATAACTTGTATTACATGCACGTCCTAGTTGTTGATGTGCTTGGTTGCTTTTTTCACCGATTATATTAACTATGAATGTGAGGTCAGTTGTAGGATGCTCGTGTGGGGACTAAGAACAGAGATCATTTTATGACGGCAACCGTATCTGTCTCTTTCTGCAATTTTGATATATGTAGCAAATATATAAAATCTATAAAGCGAGTGCCAACAGATGATGTAGGGTTGATCTATGGTCATGGGTTTACTATTATGGACTTAATAGACCGGATGGTCCCCCCGTTCTCGGTACTGTCGTATTTATAATTAAGATCTTTCTCGTTGCGTGACAGTGGGTTTTATTAATACAGAGACGTAGGATGGTTCGTATATTTATTGACCATTCGTACAATCAATTTGCAGGTTGCAGCAGTGATTTCTATGGAATAATCAATTTCAAACAATACAAAAAATCCATTAAGAAAAAACAAACTTGATGACATCTCATACTTTTTTGGAGAAAAGGGTTAGTTTGGTCATATTGTGGAACTAAGCACTCAAGTTTGGATAACGGTTTAGAGGTTTATGGTTATCCTTGGTCATTTTGTATCCCCCTACAGGAACTATGAAAGTCTCCTATCCCTGATCATCATATTTAGTGGGATAAAATAGATATCACAGGAACCTTCACTCCTTGGCACTTTATAAAAATTAGAAGGTAGGTCTCCTTATAGTGCAGAATTAAAACCATGAAGACAAAACAAACATAGTATTCTGAAAAGGTGCTTTTCCATGTATATACTTTAGGAACAGTAATATCTGAGTTAACTGGACTGATGAAAACCTCCGAACTTTGAGAGAAGATAGTTACTACACACTTTGCGGGTCAAAAGTAAGATGACTCTACTACCATGATAGGAAGAGAACTTTAGTACGTTGTTTTTTGTGTTTTTTAGGACTTCTTTCTTCTTTCTCTAAAGGATTCACAATATAGTGCAGGTGTTTACAAGATGAATTGGTGCTATTTAGGATGTCTGGGCTAGGAATGTCTTTTTCTGAAAATTTTCTTTTATTTGTTTTTCTCCCTTTTGCTCTACTTTGTGGGTGACGGCTTTTTTTGTAAGTGAGAAATGTTTAAAGTTTTTGACTTTGATGAGTCCACTAACTTGCATGTTAGTTTTCCGCCATAGGTGGCTTTGTCCATCTTTGTGGTGCTGTCAACCAGCGTAAGCAAAAGTAAATGAATTTTGTCTTTAACACCTTGGCTGCTGTGCATTTTCCCCCAGAGTGCTGATATCCCTTGAATCCTACTATTCATGACGAGCTCAGCTCGTCATCAGCACAGCTCAACTGTGCCTCATGGCGAGCTGAGCTCATCATGAGCATGGAAGGGGTTAAAAAGGATGCTCTGTACATATAAACAACATATGTTTGGTGATTTCAGATCCCCTGGCTTTTGGTTCATATGGAATGTTTGTATCTGCATAGGTCCTGAGGAAGGTGGTGGATAACCCACCAAAACGCGCGTCGACCTTGCGTGGAACCAAATTCAACAACTTATGGTTCAAAATTAGGCAGAGAATTTTCATGCCCTGTGAATCAAGATTTGCTCAGATACTGCATATGTATGATGTGTGTGGATGGTTATTAAATTTAATGAATGTTATTGAGTGAGTGGAATTGGATTAGTATTATTGTGTTTTATAGCCATGGGTTTATTTATTATGAAATATTAGTTACACTTCTTTGAATATGAATTTTGTATAAAATAATGTATGTATTATAAAGAAAAAGTACAACAATATTTTTGTAAATGAAAAATGAATAATAATGAAATAAAAGTAAACTGAAGAAACGTTGTAAATTAGTTCTGATGTTGTTGTATTGGAATAAATTGAAATATATCAATTATGTTGGTGAACAAGAAATAGATAGGTCATGAGGGAATGTCTTTAGTATTGTATTTCCTTCCCCCTCTTTTCCCTGACCTTAAAGCAATGTTAGAGGGGTCCTCTCCTTTATGTCTTTGTCTCAAATTATGAGACAGAGCACTGTCGGGCCGAGTGGTTGTCTCAAATTATGAGACAGAACATTGATAAACGGGGTTCTCGTCCGACAGCAGGATGCCAGAGACCAATTAAGTTTTTCACTATTGCAAGGCTACCTGTTCCCGTAGGACAGAATGGGGAGATTATTTATAACATCTTGTATACAGAATTGCCCCAGGGAACAAGGTAGGAAAATAAAGTTTAGTATGCCTGAACCCAGAATGTTAAAATGCATCTTTTAGTGAGGGTGATTTTTTACATTCTGTGTTTGAAAATACCACTTTTAGAAAGTAGGTATTTTCTTGTTTAGCCATCTAGTGTGCCTCTGCTAGGATTTGGATTGACTGTCTGGGTTTGGAGTGTCAGGGGAGGAGTAGTGGCTCCAGAGAGCCTGATGAGTCAGGGCTTGGCTGAATAGACCTAGGCTGCATTTAGAGTAGGGGGAGGAGATTTCCTTTCACCTGAATGGGCCTGGTCTGCTTTCCACAATGCTGTCTCCACCTCCTGCCAGGAAGCTGCACCAGAGAGAACAGAACTGGTTTTGACTGAGCAAAGGGCTTCTATGCATAAAGAGAACAAAGACATTTTGGGGTATAAGTATTAGACTTAAAAGCCCTGAACTTTAGACTACTTCTGGAATCAAGAGGAACGTTTGCCAAGGAGAAGAGCTGGAGAAACTGAGGAGAAGTACTGCCCTTGCTGTCTGCCAAGGAAAGGGGAAGGACTTTGCTGTGTGATGTGTCTCCTCCTTGAGGAAAGTCTTGAAGGGCTTGAGTTGACCTTGCCCCATTGTTTTGAAGTCTCAGGAACGCAAGGACTTCACCCCCAGCTCACCTGAACTTCCTTGTTGGGGGTTCTGACCTGCCAAGAGTGCCTGTGACTGTGTGGGGCCTCTGGAGGTTGTTTCTGCTGCTGCGAGCTGGAAAGCGATGCAACAACAAGAAAATCAACGCATCAATCTTCTAGCTACAGTTTTTCCGACGCAACGGCGTGTTGTGAGAAGAATCTCACAGCACCGCTGCTCCGCTGCAGAAACCAAGACAGCCCAAACCACCGCTGCAAGAATCGACGCATCGAGGGATCGCGGCTGGAGAAATTGACGCAGCACCACTCAATGCCGCCGCATCATTTACCGATGCATCCTGGATTACCATGAATCATCCCTGTGTGGCAAGTTTTCCCCGATGCATCACCCGCAGATCGGAGTCGTCTGAGAATCAAGGCATCGCTTCCTCCTACGGACCAGAGCCGACGCACCACTCCCCTGTGTCCAGCCGAACTGTTGCATCGCATCAACGAAGGTCTCAGGAATCAACATTACTCTTTGTTTTTCACCGCTTATCATCGCTGCGGCTGTTGGGCTTGGTGAATTTTGTCACAACGACAGGTACATTGCAAGAAATCACGTATCCATAGTTTTCTATGGACTCAGTTGCTAAACCCTTTTGAAAGTCATTGTTCTTAATACTTGTATGTTGGATTTTTGTCGCTTTGGTCTTGTTGAGTTTAGATAAAGATGCTGATAAGAGTGGCTCAAATCCACCTGAGCGACTTACCTCACTCATTCTATCATTCTCATATAATAAGCCAGCCAGGCAGAGGAGAAGAATTAGAAATATTTTTATTGGCCATAATATTCATCTGCAGATGGGCCCTGTCAGGACTACACCCCAGGGAGTGCATCAAGAGGACTGACACCTCTCATCACAGCAATACATTATCACATAGCATGGCAGAGTAAAACCACGCCCAATCTGGAAAAGTACTGGGCTCAGCAGAGGGAGAACAATGAACTCATACATGAGGCATCTGCACCTGCGAAGGCAACACTGTTATCACCCCTCAAGGCCACAGAGCCGAAGCTCTGAGGAAAGAAATGCTGAAACAGGGACTTTCTGCTCATAAGGGAGGGGGGGAAACTCTACCATGAGACATTGGAGCTGCAGAGCAAATGTCAGCATTAGAAATCTGTCTGTCATAGACAAGCTTCTCTCTCTTATAGGAAAGTATACAAAAATATCAATAATGAGAACCTAACAGATAGAAGGCAATGTACTACAGCAAGTCTTCTAACTTAGAAGGCAAAAATAAGACAAAAGCTTAACCATTACAGAAACAATTCTATCCAAATGAAGCTTGCATATTACAAAAATAGCTCAGTGGGTTGCAGCACATGAATAATAGGCTGTAACTGCATATTGGTTTAGACACATTAGGCTAACATATTCACAACATCATTAGCAGGAAAATTACAATCTATCAATGCTTTATTTTTCTAAAGTGGTATGGTGTCCATTTGTGATGTTATCACTATGTTACTTTGACTGTTGGTACAAATACTTCACATATTGCCTTTGGGATAAGCCTGACTGCTCGTGCCAAGGTACCAAGGTGAGCGGGGGTTATTTAGAGAGTGAATCCCCCTTTCCCTGACTAGAAGCAAGGATCCTTATTTGGACAAAGGTACATATCTCTGTCAACTAAAGACCCCCATTTCTAACAAGGGTTCATTCAGCAGGTATGGATGTGAGACCATACTTCATGTTGGCCACTGGGTGTCACTGTTAGATAAATGCAGGCACAGTGGAAACCAGGAATACAGAGGGAATTATGCAGAAGGTTTGCAATTAAAGAGAAACATGGTTAAGTGTTTTGTTTTTCATGTCCACTGCAGGAAATCCACGGGGCAGACGCGCTGATGCCAGCTCGAGTGAAGGTTGCTGTCGGGGGGAGTACACTTTAAGCAATGTAATGCCTAATATGAATATAATGCTTTGAGGCCATGAGTTGTGTATGGTTTTTTTTATCATTTCTGTGTGCTCAAGGGGTTCAATGTTAGGATGCTTAATGATGCCAGGTTTCTTGTTTGGGGCCTTGATAAGAAGTGGGACTGTGTGTGTTTCCCTTGGCTGCAGTGAATTGGGATGCCACAAAAGGGGTGGTATGGGCCAGTTTTACTGAATATCTCTGGTCTGTCAATTGTGCTTGTGTACCCAAGAATCCGGCATGAACACGATATGAACAGGTATGGGCGGGAAGGTCTGACTTCAACATAGAGGGCTGATTTTAAATGGTCTAGACTGATTAGAATGTATTTGCAACAGTGTGGGTTCAGCCTACATTCTGCCATGAGGCTTTTTAAGCCCATGTCCATTAATTGACGGGTTTCTTGTGTCCCACCTTTTATTTAAGGTATCACATCGCACTAAAATGTGATTGGGGGACTGGTCATGCGGTCTCGTGATAATAAAGATTGTGGAATAGGACTCAAGGGGTAAATCATGGGGAAACATGTCTGAAGAGGGTAATTGGACAAATCCCAGGTGGGAAAAGATGGGGTGGCATGCAGGGTCCAATTGATTGCATTGGATAATCCTGCATTCTTCTTTTTTGTGCTCAAGGTTGTGCTTTGCAAATAACCACGTTGAACACAAGGCTCATCGGAATGAAACCATGGTCGGGATATCACCTCAAGAATTCGCCTTGTCATTATTTGGTTAAGTAAGTATAACATAAAATGGGGCAACCGCTCAAGGAGAACTCCGGATGCATGAGAGGACTAAAGTTGAGGAGCAATGCTCCAGGCATATATGAAACACAGAACGGCAAGGGGACCAAACAGCGGGCATAGGGGCAGTAAGGATCATTTCAAACAAATTTGTTTCACCTACAGGACCTGGCAAATTTGATGCAAAATTCAACTGCAAGGTCATGGATAGACAGGGTATTCCCCACCTTTTCTCCTAGATGACAACAGTTGATGAGACCCAGATCAGCACATCTTAGGATTTATGGACATGGCCAGGGGGAAAGGCCTAGGGTAGGCAAGGGGCATCATGAATGCGCGAGAGCCCAAGGACTACGGGGTTGAAGGTGAAAGATCCAGCGGGCAACAGCCTGCTCCAGCAGATGCAGGGCCCACGAGGCCGAAGAGGGCCTGCAGGCTACCCGACAGGGAAAGCCCAGCTAAAGCTCCTGTGAGAAAGGCTAGGGCCCCAGTGAGACTTCGCAAGACAGCACCAGTGGCAGCACCAACACACACTAGCGATATAGCACCAGCAAGCATGGAGCCCCTTGACAGAATGGGTAGGCTAATGAACACAAGGGTGAATTTTATTGTGGACTTTAAAACCATTATGCCAGCCCAGGGACACAGCAGCATCTCAGGGACACAACCACCTGGGGGGGGGGGGGGGGGTTGCACCTACAATAGAATGGGTGTGGAGGGGATGAAGTTGGTGACAAGCAGGTAGCCGGTGCAGCCTCAAGTCCACTCCCAGTGGTTGAGGGACAGCCGCAGGCAACCCAGACTCCAGGCAACAACGCCACAAGCAGCAACCTTATGCCACCAACCAACCAGCTCCCCACCAAGGAGGACACAACCCCCCAATCTTTTGTGGCAAGGAGGCCAACCTCGACAACCTACCAAGCACGAGCACAGGGCTTCCCCCTAACTTGACTGAGGCGCCAAATGAAACACACCCGGTGGGGGGTAAACTACCTTTGTCACAATTGCACCTCTGGTCTAGGGGTTCTGCTCTCTGGAATGGCAGGTTCCATTGGCAGCTAAAGAAGGGATTTGATGAAAAGAATTTGTTGACATATTCACACTGCGGATGAATGGAAAAGATAGGGTGGACATGAGGCGTATGGGTGGCAGGAAGGAGGACAAGAAGGGGAGATACCAGGCATGGCCAGATAAGACACTAAAAATCTGGCAGGAGGGTTTCTCCATCCTATCAGCTGTTGTTATGGAGAAATATCCTGAAAAGGGTCCAGAGCTCTCCAGTATAGGAATTCAGGAAAAGATGGCCATGTGCCCCGAATTGGGCTGGGACCAGAAAGCGGTCCAGCTCTGGATGGAGCACATGGGCAAATTCTTCCCACGCCAGAAGGATTTATACAATGGAAATATAAATTGGCATACAACATTCAGGGCACAGAGCCAACTAGGGAGACGCCCCTTCAAACAGCCCTTTCGAGGTGAAAGGGGAGCAGCAGGACAGAGGTGGTGTTTCAGAAGGGCGCCTCTAGGTACATGCAGATTATTCAATGCTGTTTCCTGCTCTTGGGGGAAAGCCTGTAAATTTGCCCACAGCTGCTCCAAGTGTGGGGCTTCACACCCAGTGGTCTCCTGCCAAGGAATGCATAGGGCATCACCACCTGCAAACAAGAAGAAGAATAGTTCAGCAACGACCAGCATGCAAACACCCCTCAACATCACAACCACCCTCTCCCCAGACAGCCATCCCAGGCAGCAGCACAGTCACCACCAGCACAGGGAAGGACCCATCACCGATAATCCTACGCACCCTTCTTCCACTGCTTAGGAAATATCCCAACACCAAAGACGTTCTCTTGCTAGTGAATGGATTTGTGGAAGGTTTCAAGATACCTTACGTAGGCCCACAGGGAAGCAGGGATGCAGATAACCTGAGGTCTGCTAGGGAACCTCCATCAGTAGCACAGGAGAAGATCTCGAAGGAACTAGCATTAGGGCAGGTGGCGAGCCCATTCCATTCCCAGCCATTGGATAATGTTGTCGTTTGCCCCCGGGGGTGTTCCTCATGCAGGAAGCAGGAAGTTTCAGACGTATTCACCATTTATCATACCATGAGGGCAAGTCTGTTGCCTATTGGCTGGATGGTAGACTTTGTTCTATCACCCAGTGCTCTTTTGATGTGACGGTGGACATGGTGAGGAGAGCAGGCAAGGGGGCTTGTTTAACAAAGGTGGACATAGAATCAGTATTCTGCCTGCTGCCTGCAACTGAAGACAGCCACTCACTTTTAGGTTTTAAGTGGGTGGGCCAGTTTTACTATGATATGTGCTTCCCAATGGGTTGCTCCATGTCCTGCGCCTAATTCGAGGCCATCAGCTGCTTCCTGCAGTGGGCAAACCAGTGGTCACATGCTGTGAGTGGGGCACACATTACTTGGATAGTTCCTGTTAATTGGAAAGAAGGGGACACAGGACTTCACTGTTGCACTGCAAATGTTTCAGGGCCTGACTGACCAGTTAGGGGTCCCATTAGCGCCTTGTTAGACTGAGGGCCCAGCGCAGGTCCTTATGTTTTTGGTAATAGAACTAGACACAGTGAAGGGCATGCCCAGAATCCCATTGGAGAAGGTGAAGGCATTGTTTTAGGACATACAGACAGTATTGGTCAAAGACAAAGCCACCCTAGGCATCATCCAGAGCCTACCTGGTAAATTGAATTTTGTGATCCCGGTAGGTAGGGTTTTTGCCAGAAGATTGGTCAGGGCACCAGTTAATGTAACACGTAAACACCACCTAGTCAGACTCAGCAAAGGTTTGAAATAGAATGTGGGTGGAATTCTTGGCCAACTTCAATGGGAAATTATTATGGAGATACCCCTGGGTGGGCAGCCCTGAGCTGTGCCTTTTTACTGACGCTTCAGGCAGAGAAGGTTTTGGCACAATAATGGGGAGTGAACGGTTGGACAGAAATGGCTCATTACTTGGCACAAAAGATCACAATGCCAATGTCTTGGAACTAGTCATGGGTGGGTTTGGCTTTGGGGGTAAATTCTTGAATTGGGCACAATCTTTATATGATAAGCCTGAAGCCACAATCAACTATGCTGGCTTGACGTCAGCTCCTTTTTTTATTACTCGTGGGACTCGCCAAGGGTGTCCCTTATCACCTCTTTTATTTGCATTATCAATAGAGCCATTTCTCCAAGCACTACAACTTCAATCTGATATCATTCCTTTTAAATTTGGCCCGCATACACCAAAAATCACAGCTTACACTGACGATATTGCTATCTACTCAACTGATATTGTAAAACCTATGCAAGGCATTAAGGTAGAAGCAACCAGATTCTGGATGTATCCGGATATAAATTAAACATAAATAAAACCCAAATAATTGGCAACTACAAACCGAGGAGTGCAATTATTGGATTATGTCAAACGGCCACCTATCTAGGGGTTAGGATCACTGCTCAAGTTAAGAATATAACGAAAATAAATTATGATGAATTCGTTAAAACTACTAAAGCTCTATTAAAAAAATGGCATAAACTACCCTTAAATATCATAGGCAGAATTAATCTGGTACGTATGATAATACTACCAAAATTCCTTTACTTATTCCGCTCTATTCCTTTGGCTTTAGGTAACTTATTCTTTAGAAACCTGGAAGGTATCTTCAGTAGTTTTATATGGGGATATCATAAAGCCCGCAGATCTATGACTCTTTTAAAAGGGACTATAGAAGCAGGAGGGCTGAACTTTCCAGATTTTAAATTATACTTTTGGTCCGCTTATGTTGGACGTATGAGATACTTAATTAATTCGGAAGGATCAGACAATCGACCTTACTTTTAAACTTTTATGTTCGATAAGGATGCTAAGTTTTTTCTTTGGAGGATTAACGACCCTAATTATTTTAAAAGAGTACGTTTAAAGACCGCAAGAGATTTGGCAAAAATCTGGCGCAATATACAGGCTTTTTGTAATTTGACTTTCTTTCACCCTAATTTAATTTTATGGGGAAATCCGGGCTAACACGGGATATTTAACGATGGAGCCGCCAATGTATGGCGAGTGCATGGAATAAAAACACTCTGAGACTTATATGGCGCACAAGGGCTGTTGAGCTTTGAGAGCCTTAAAACACTATATAATGTTACTGATACTATGCGATACAAGTATATGCAAATATATGATTTCCTGATTCGAAAAATGCAGCTTCAGAGTATCTCAGAGCCCACTGTTATCTGGGAGAGCCTGTATTCTCAAAAGAGTAAGTCCCTAATAAGTCACTGTTATAAACGCTTTATTACATACAGAGTTAGTGATTGTAGTATCTTGGTGGAGAAATGGAGTAGGATGCTAGGGAGTAATATTAGTTCAGCAGCTATCAACAGATCTTTGGGCAATATCCATAAAGTCGTTCTCTCCTCAAGCTTAAGATTGCAACAATTTAAGACAAGTTGCATGCTTTATCATACCCCTGAAAGAATTTCTAAATGGGCTTCTAACAGTAGCTATACTGATAGAACTAAATGCCCTAAATGTTCGTTGGCTGCGGCAGACTTGGTGCATATGTTGTATACTTGCCCTAAGATATCTGAATTTTGGACATCGGTCGAGAATGTAATGAAATTAAAATTAGGATGTACATTTTCCCTGGATCCTGCTTTAGTTCTGCTTGATGTTAATATCGCGAACACTCCACAATCATGCTATCATGCGCAAAACTTATAATCGCCCGCGCTTGGATTTCCCATACACCCCCACACTTCATGGAAGGGTGGTCATTACTTAATGAGATTCACTGTATGGAATCTACTCTGGCTAGGATTAGAGATAATAAGGCCTTGGTTAAATTTGATAAGATTTGGGGGTCTGTTATTTGCTGAAACGAATACTTATACAAGGCCTACTTAGCACATGAATATTGATTTATAATATTTGCCTGCAACATGAATTACACTTGATGTGCCTGGGTCTAATGAGAATTCATTTATTATGATATGTTTATCCTGTCCATGATCTGAAATTCTTTTTTCTTCTTCTTTTTCTCATTGTTAACTTCTTGATATGTTTGTTTTTGATTACATTTCTTTCCTGTGCTGCTAATAAAAATTGTTTAAAAAAAAAAAAAAGGAACTATTCCCTTTAGTGGCCTTACTTCACTTATGGCCAGAGGCATTGTCTGCAAAAAGGGTTTTGTTCTGGTTGGATAAAATGACAGTGGTGAAGGCCATAAATTCGCAAACTGTCAAAGGCACACTGGTACTCTGTCTGCTGAGGGAACTAGTGAGGATGTGCGTGCGCAACAATGTCGAATTATAGGCATGACACATTTAGGGGGTAAAGAACGTAGCAGCTGATGCTCTCTCTCGTTTTCAGTGGTTCCATTTTCTGGGAGCACTGGCCATGAGTGAGAGCAGAGACACCGTTCCCCTTACATCTTTGGCCTCTATTACAGTGGACCAACGCTTAATGGAACTAGGTGAGTTGTCGCTCACCTCCGGGACAAGGAGGCGATACAAGAACTGTATCTCCACATTCTGCAAGATTTCAGGGGCCTGGGGCAATGACAAAGCACAACTTGAGTGCAGGTTACAGTATTTTGTTCTATGGGCCAAGGATCAGAACAAGAGTCACTCTTGGATTACGGGACACTTAGCAGCAGTTAGCCACCATACCAAAGTGGGAAGTCACCAGGACCCTACCAGGGCCTTCTCTATAATGGCGCCACTGACAGGCTGGGCCAGAGAAGAAGTAAGGGCACCAGATAATAGGTCACCCATTGAGTTCCACATCCGGCGGGGGGTGATGGATTGTGTGCACAGGGTTACCTATTCCACCTACGAGGCCATTTATTTGCAGCAACATTCAGCCTGTCATTCTTTTGGGCTTTCAGAGCCAGTGAGTTGGTAGCTAGATCAAAGAGAGATGGAACAAAGGATGTCCTATACAGACAGGACATCAGTGTGCTAGGGGACGCCTTAACAATAATGCTGAGAAGATCTAAAACTGATCAGGTAGGGCATGGAAGATCGCCAGTGCTGCAGCTCTTGGGTAACAAGAATTACTGCCTTGTCGGGCTGGTCACAGATTACCTGGCAATATGTCCCAATACAGGGGGTTACCTGCTACTACATGCCGGTCACTTCCCCCTTACAAGATACCAGTTTGGGCAAGTGAGGAAGTCCTGTTTAGAACTGTCAGGGGACTCTGATGCTGGAAAACGTTACTCCAGCCATTGCTTACGAATAGGAGCAGCCACCACAGCTTTCAAGGTGGGCCTCCCCCTGATCGCATTAAGAAGTTAGGGCGGTGGGACTCTCAGTGCTACAGTTGCTATATTCACCCATGAGGGGGCAGAATGGCACAAAGGTATCAAACAGTGTAAATAGTGAATGGAATTGCAAAATGTGTGTGTTTCTTGTTTTTTTCCTTCACTTCAGCATTGTGGTCTTGGTGATGTAGAACCCAGAGGGCACTAGTCCATGGTGATGTTAGTTTTATTGTGTGTGCAACAATTAAACGGTGTGTACAAATATGCATTTATTTCGTCCGGTTTCATGGTGTGTGTCATTGGTCCTTCATTCATTGCTAGGGTAGCGAAATGGGAAAAGTCCAGGACCTGGAGGCACAACTTCCACTACATGCAGACAGCATGGCTTGGTATCCCAGGCATGCGTTGGTGCAGTTTGCTCAACAAGCTGCAGCAGAGACTAGATGGGGGGACCACCTCCTCACATATTAGTTATCCACCTCAGTGGCAATGACCTTACATCCCTGGGGTGTTGTGCACCAATAAAGGCTATGAAATCCACCATGGGTGAGATCAGCAAATACATGGGGCACTCAGTGGCGGCCCGTGGAGGGAGTGCCGTAGGGCGGCGGCGGGGTGGGGGAGGGGCAGGTTGGAGGGTAGTAAACTCCGGCTCACGGCAGACCGGAGTAATGTAAATAAATAAATAAAACAAATTTAATTGCGTGAGCTGAAATGCATTTGGTGTTTCAGCGCGCGCAATGAAATTTGTTTTATTTGTTTACATTACACCGGTCGGCCGTAAGCCGGAGTTTACTACCCCCCCACCCTGCCCCTCCCCCGTGCCTCTCCACCGCCCCGCAGGACTCCTCCATGGGCCACTACTGGGGGCACTGCGGATTATGGTGGTCTGAGATTATCCCCGGATGGTTTGGCAAGGGGCCTGGTCTGGGGAGGCTATTGAACATTCCCGCAGAAGGGTGAATAGTGCCATGCGCAAGTTCACAGCGCAGAGGGGTTTTGGCTGCATAAGACATGGACTAATCAATGCCAGCATCAATGGGTACCTCGAGAAGGAAGGGATACACCAAACAGAGGTTGGAAAGGACCTATTCCTGTTGGATCTGGGAGCAACACTGGTAACGGCAGGCTGTAGGTAAATTAAGTTGCCTGCACTGGTGGGGGAGCCCTGGATGTGATGGCTGCCACGTCCAGAGAATTGGCGGAGTTACAGGGCAATCCAGAGGTGGATTGGTAGATAAGGGTACCCTCTCAATGAGCAAAGCAAAGGTGCTCTATGCCAAACCCCAGGAGTCTTTTCAGTAGGACCCTGGATGGAAACATTGCCGTCCAGCTAGTCTTTCAGGCGGTTGTAAGCCTGAGCAACTGGGGGCTTGCCTTGCAATGCTCCACCCCTAAAAAGGCGTGAGTAAAGTCATCGACCGGTGGTCCATGTTATTTAAGGGAGAAAATCTCCAGATAAAATGGTAGTACCGATTGGGTTGGCCACAGTACTATTTGGCTCATCAGAGGGGTGGGCAGCTGAGGTTAATCATCGCTGCCTGTCCTTGGTTTGCCAGTAAATTAACCCACCACGTTAGTATATTTTGTGTATTAAATAAACCTGCAGCAAACTGTTTTTCCAACAAACTATGTGCTGAGATTATTTAATGCATTGTATACTATCAGCCACATGCATCAGGCTAAAAACCGGTCGCAAACGGGCAGATTCTCAGAATCTGCCCCTTTGCAACCGGTATTTTTGCATTTGGGATGCATCATCCCAAATGCAAAAATCGCAATTTCAGGAATCTCTAAATTGAGATTCCTTAAATTGCGATTGCATTTAAGGAATCCCAAATTGAGATTCCTTAAATGCAATGCATCAAAGTAAAAAAATTAGGGATTTCGCAAATAGGAGTAGCAAATTACCATTAAGTTGAACTTCATGGTAATTTGCAAAAACTTTGAAAAATGCACTTTTGTGCATTTTTCAAAGTTTCATGTTGAGCACACACATGTCCTTAGGGCATGTGTGTGTGCAACATATATGCACAGATCAATTTCAGGGGTGCAACAGGGTGTCATTTTGACACCCTTGTACCCTTGAAATTGCATGAGCAATTTGCTAGTACCTACTGTTGCCCACAAATTGCTCATGCAATCTCCAATTCATTCCTACGGGCCTGGAGGCCCATAGGAATGACTGGGACAGCATTCCTTAATTGCGAGTAGCAATTAAGGAATGTGTAGGAATCGCTATTTTTATAGCATTTCCTACATGCATAGGCTTTTGCGATTCCTAAATAGCGATTCCTTAAAAATCGCTATTTAGGAATCGCAATTCCTTCTGTTGATGCATGTGGCTGTAAGTACCTTACTATGCTGCGGGGGGGGGTTGCTGATATCAGCACAATGCAAGTGTTCAAGGCGCACACAGTGTGCCCTTGTATTTGGAAGGGCCGGACTGGCCGTAGCAGGCACCAGGCGTTTCTCCAGTAGGCCAGATAGGTGGGGGCCAGTTTTGTCACTGGGGCTGGTTTTACAGTAGTGCTGCAATAGCGGCCCCCTGTAACGAAATAAAAGCGACAGCAGTACTTCTCAGTGCCTTAAGCCCCCCTTCCCCGGGGGCCAGTAAAATGGAATTGCCAAAACTGGTTTCTCTTCCCAGTCCGGCCGTGGTAAGAGGGTGGCCACCTTATTGCAGCATTCTGGCACATCCACTGCGTGCCTCTCGCTGGGACCCCCCCCAAGGAGGTCCCCCATGTCCGGCGCTATCACTGCATCATTTCTGGCATGTAGGGGGCTGGTGTTAGGTATGTATACCTGCCCCACCCACCGGGCATCCTGTTTGTCCCCCTGCTGGACACGCTGTCACCATCCCTACAGCATACCCAGCGTGTTTGTGGGATTTTGTTACGAGGTGCTAAACGTATTAAAATTAATTTGTGTTGCAGGCAGAGTTACAGGGTGATCCAAAGGTGGATTGGTACATAGTGGTACCCTCTCAATGAGCACAGCAGAGGTGCTCTATGCAAAACCCCAGGAGTCTTTACTGCAGGACTCTTAATGGATACGTCAGTGCCACTCTAGTACTTTGGGCAGTTGTAAGCCTGAGCAACCTGGGGCTTGCCTTGCAACACTCCGCCCCTAAAAAGGTGTGATTAAAGTCATGGACTGGTGGCCTACAGTATTTAAGGGGGAAAATCCCCGGATAAAATAGTAGCGCCGATTGGGTTGGCCACTGTACCATTTGGTTCATCAGGCTGGTGGGTAGCTTGGGTTACTCATCGCTGCCTGCCCTTGGATCGCCCGTAAGTTAACCCACCACGGTGGCATATTTCATGTGTGAAATAAACCTACAGCAAA